>NW_025064850.1:45000-2758511 GCF_014595645.1 Diaporthe citri
TATTTATTTATTTATTTATTTATTTCTTTCTTTCTTTCTTTATTTCTTTCTTTATTTATTTCTTTATTTATTTCTTTATTTATTTCTTTATTTATTTCTTTTTTTATTTCTTTATTTATTTCTTCTTTATTTATTTCTTTATTTATTTCTTTATTTATTTCTTTATTTATTTCTCTTTCTCCCTCTCTTTATTTCCCTCCCTTTTTTTCTTATTACTTATTACTTATTGCTTATTGCTTATCGCTTATTGCTTATCGCTTATCGCTTATCGCTTATTGCTTATTGCTTATTACTTATTATTATCTTAGCTTACCCTGTATATAGGGAAAAAATCAGCCAATTAAAAAAATTAAATTTAAAGATCCAAGTAATATTAATACTTTCTTAAGAAGGCTATATAAATCCTTAACATTTTACTTTCCTTTTTCTA
Source organism: Diaporthe citri (assembly GCF_014595645.1). Classification (NCBI taxonomy): domain Eukaryota; kingdom Fungi; phylum Ascomycota; class Sordariomycetes; order Diaporthales; family Diaporthaceae; genus Diaporthe; species Diaporthe citri. The sequence goes on from NW_025064850.1 coordinate 45,431, forward strand.
TTTATTTTTTAATAAATATAAGGTTTTAGATTATGCAATTAATATCATTACATAGAGAAAAATTTAAAGAATATTCCCATATATTTAGTTTCCTATAAGAGAGAATTAATATTTTTTGGTGGGAAATGGGTTTGGAGCTTATCCCTCGGACGGGATACAAAACCATTCTAAAAGAATGGCATATATGTATGTATATCCTGTCTACTGCCCCGCCTTTGCAAATGCATTTTGGGTATCCAGGTCCTCCTTAATATACAACCAGACCAAGGCAGGCCAGCCATGCCAGTGCGATACAGCATGCTAGAAACGCCACTCATATTTACGAGCTGGTGCTCCCCTTCACCTTCAATTCGGGAGAGAACTTGACCCCGTCATCAGGCAGGTGCTCGCCAGCAACGTGCCCAGGCGGCAGCGCAATACCAGTGATGGCGCCTTCAGGCACATCTTCGACATGGGTGACATTCTCGACGTCGTAGTTGCTGTCACGAATGCCCCATAGTACCCAGGCGCAGAGCGGAAGGGAGACCAATAGCAGCAGCCAGGAGACGAGATGTTCGACAAGGTAAGCAGTCTATTTGAAGAAATGGACGTTAGCATCGATGAACATGACCAGGATACAAAAAGACAACCAGGAAGGAAGAATGTGGCTAACCTTCACGGCATCCATGCCAAAAGAGACAGCTGCACCAGCAGATTGGATTCCCTTGTAGTAGCCGGCCATACGCGCCAGCTTGAATGGCTCGTTGGTGATAGACGACATGGTGTAGTAAGCGAGGCCCTGGAACATGGCATCGGCCAAATAATAGGCCAGCAGGAGCACGATGGGTCCAGCAGAGACGCCGACGGTCCAGTCCCATGGGATCTCCTCGCCTCGGACGGAGGAGTTGGCGCGGGTGAACTGGACTTGGAATGCAAGACCGCATGCCCAGATAACGCAGTTGAGAACGGTGACAAATGCCGTGGCAAACAAGGCACGCTTCCGGCGGCCAAAGGGCAGGTTATCCGTGAGCTGGCCGATGATTATCGAGCCGACGATGGAGCCGACTCCGGTCAGGAGGGAGACCAGGGCGCGCGTGCGGCCGTTAAACAGGGCCGTGGTGATCGCACCTTGATAAGCATAGAAGTAGTTACTGGAGAAGAACATCGGGAACAGGGCGATCATGCGCCAGTCCCTCAAAAGGGCCCACACCTCCTTGAACTCCTGCTTAGGGGTGATTGCAGCCTCGATCTCCACAACAGTGCCATCACCGCGAACAACGAGATGAGGCGGGAGGAGAAGCCAGGACGTGACGATGGCCGTCAGCATGATGATCAGAAAGGCCAGGTAGACACCCGTGGAGACCCCAGGCAAGGTGGAATGAGCCTGGATGCCGAGTGCGATGGCGGCGCCGACCAGGGTTCCCATCTGGAAGAGGGCCCAGAAGAGCGAGAAGGACCGGCCTTTGTCCTTTTCAAGCGGTTCGGCCATCATGATGGACCCCTGGGCGGCCCAGAGAAGCGAGGCGGTAACGCCCAGGATGCCGCCGGCGAGAATGAGGAACCATCGCGTATTGTGGACTTGGAAAGCCCAGAGAGAGCCGATGTAGAGCGCATATCCCGTTGTGCCGATAGAGAGGGTGAGTCTTGGGCCAAGCATGTTCTGTCCGGGGGCAGTTAGCGATCGGGTCTCGGTCTTTTGCGACCGCACTGGGTCTGGTCTGGGGCCCTGGGGCACTGTCCGCGGGGTTGCGCCAGGGTTCTGTCTCCCTCTCCATCGCCCTATGACTCGCCAGGGGGAGGGGGATTTTGGGAGGAGCGTACATTTACCGAACCAGCAAAGAAGCCGGCAATGGCAAAACAGCCGTACAAGACGCCATTTGCCGTGTCAGAAAGCTGTGTATCTTGAGTACCACCAGCGCCCAGGCCCTGGACTGCGCTGAACATGCCCACTGAGCAAAATGTCACGAAACCGAGGATAGTGACCTGCGTCCATGGCGAATTATCTGCGACGCGACAGGTTGGTTAGCATGCAGACACGCCCGGGTCGAGCTGGGTGGATTGGGTCGGTTACGCACATCGCACCGGGCCAATCTTTGTGGCCGCGAGGTTGACCATCTTGACTGGCAGTCAGGGTGCACCACCCTTGGTCAAATTAGAGAGGTAAGGTTGGATGGAGATGGAGAACAATCGCCGTTGAGGCTGGCACTGGAATGAGCAGGAGAAATCGACGAGGCCCGGGTCAAAAAGGAGGACAGGGCCAACAACAACACTTGACATGGACCGCTTTCTGTCTGTGTGTCTTTCTGTCTGTCGCGTGAGCAACAGGAGTGCGCACGCCCGCAGATTAAATCAAGCGGATCGTACCGTGTAGAAAAGGGGACGGCGGATTGGGACCCTGGGGTAAGAATGCCCGTCCCCTGACCTGTCCGATAGCAGATGGTCCACGGGCGACGGTGGTCGATACGAAGGGGACAGGGGTGCCCGGGCCAGAATCAGATGTTACCTTACATTGGATTCAAGGACGGAACATGCAAACAGCACGGCACTGGACAGCAGATCTTGGGACGGAAATAGCCTCTTATCAGATGACGATTAGCACAATTGACCTGGGAGTCAGAGTCGCACCGACGAGGAGGCGAAAGCGTATGAGCGTAAGAGCGTAAGAGCAGGATGCCAACCATGATTGCACACCCTCTCACCCACACACACAAACGTTGCACGGACAGTTGCAGGTCTTACTCTGCTGTAGACGGCCTCGTTATCTCCAACCAGCTTCTAGGTCCAGTTAGGTGCAGGCCCAGGCTTTTGTGGGGAGGGAAACGGAGACGGATGGTGGCGAGCAGTGGAGACGGTCTGCTGATAAGGTCAGCACCAGGACTGAACATATCAGTCTACTGATGTCCACCTAGGTTCTGACTGTGGTGATCTGATACTGGCAGGAAGAGACAGCCGATGGACAGGCCCAGAAGTGGCACAGCAGCAGCATGCTCGTGTGCACCCTGATGCCGCCTTGTTCACTCCCGTGTTTGTATGATTGCGTGCAGGTACGGCCGGCTCACACGCTTGCCTCTCATTCCGACCCGACCCAATGCTTGGTTGGAGCTTGACTGGATTTGCCCGGCACTTGACCCATCGCGCCGGGAGGCTAGTCCTCTTCTGATACTGTGGGTGGGGTCCTGATACCTGCTGGTCTTCGTTCCTTCCCTGGCTCTCCCGGCAACTTCCCCACGCCCCAAAGCTGAGAGGGCTGTGGCGTTGGAGGGTTGGATGTGCCTCCCCTGCAGTCAATGGCAAAGGTGGTTGCAGGTTGCAGCCCTCCTTCCCTCCCTCTCAGCTTCTGCGCAGCTTCTGTACAGCTTCTATCGCCTATCGCACATTGTCTGGTCACACCCACCCACCCACCTTGCGACACAGCCTACCGCGTTTGTGCCGCAGCTAGACGGAGCTACCGTAGAGGGTGCGACCTCGGACGACGCCGCACTCAACGGGCAGTGACGGTCGATCGGACCCGAATGGCAGGTTTCATCAGGTCACTTGGAGCTGGAGCAACCGTCACCCCACACGCCAAAGTCAACGTCAACGCCGACGCCGACCAAGACTCAACCGTCACCAATGCAACCTCAGACGTTCAACTTCTTGTGTTATGTAAATTGTCTTACTGCACTCTGGCCTCAACGGTTCCTGATTCGTCCCCGCATGTCACGATGCCTTCACTCGAGTCCCCCAAGATCCGCACTCAACAACCAATCTCTCTCCCCTCTTTCAGACAGACTTTGGAGGTAACCTCGTCCGTAACCGAGGCATTCAAAAAGACGCCGCCAAGTCCATCCCTCCAGGCTCAGTCTCCCCTCGTCCACTGCGGCTCTAGGGACCGCACCACACTACGGCGAGTCATGAAATGGACCTGAGCTGCCCCAGAAAGTTGACTACTTCACATCGTTGCATTTAGGAGAAACCCGGTTCTTGTCAGTGAGCAGGCTAGGCCATCCGTCTCCCATTCCACCATTACGGCCCGGACAGTTATCTCTGTGTATCGCTCTACAAGTTTCCGCTGCCATCGAAATCGAGCACCGGCTTGACCCTCCCTTCGCTGACGCTTCAGTGAACCCTCGACCCGTCCTTTGTCCTCACCTTTATATATCTCACCACCTCGGCGCCATCGTCAGTCACCCTCCGATCAGCCACAACCTTGTAGCCGCCAATGCTCGGCAGCACTTTTGTCCACACGGTCCAGTAGATGCCTCCAAGGATGAGAACGCCCACACCAACCACGGGGAAGATGTAGTACGGATAGCCCTCGGCATCCCAGCTCCCTGTTGGTGGGATGAATGGCACAATGGCCAAGAAGACGTTCATTGCGAGGAAAAGTAGAGTGACAGGGAGGTAGGTGTGCCATGGCGACGACCAGTTCTCCGACTTCTTGAATTGCAGATAGATGAGCCCGGCAGCCACAGATCCGTTGATCCAGACACCCGGATAAGCTGTTAATTAAGTTAGGAACCTGATCGGAGCCTGAAGTGAAAACCGATCGATACTGACTGTATAGATCAACAATAAAGTTGTACGCTGGGCCCGCGGGTGGAGCTACGAGAATAATAACGGTGATGAGCCAGTGTAGGAACAGCTACCCACGATGGTCAGCAATTTCAACGGTCTGGTCGTCAGGCTCGGCGATATATGGCACGTACCGAAGCTGCAGGCGCATTGCTTGGCTTGTTCGAGGCCCAGAATCCGCTGAAAGGCAGCATGCCCTCCTTGCCGAATTCCTGATTCAGTCTCGCATGCGCAAAGGACACGGCTAGGACGTTGCCCAAGTTGCTCAGAGCCACAAATGCCGGCAGGCTCCTAGCACCCGCGCTCGCTCCGAAAACGTTGCGGAAAAAGAGACCGGCGACAATAACTTCTGACTTGGCCAGGTCACTCTTGGGGATCGCAGCGAAGTACGCAACGTTTGCCAGCAGGTACAGTACTGTAACTCCTCCGACGGCGAGGGGCGCAGCAACCGCAAGCGTCCGCTTCGGATTCTTTAGCTCGCCAACCACATAGTTGGCGTTCTCCCAACCCTTGTAGCTGTACATGATCCTCAAAAGAGCCGTCGCATAGCCGTAAGCTCCGCCATTACCGTATCCGTCCCCCTCCTCGATTCGAAACGCGTTGTCGAAGTTATGCGGGTTCGGCACAAGACGCCGCCCAGCAAGGGCGGCAAAGCCACTGAACACGATGAAGATGAGGATCACCACCTTGAAAATTCCCAGTACGTTCACCAAGCGAAGACCCCACTTTGGCAGCACGGAGTGTAGCGCCACGGCGAATGTGGCACAAGCGATGCCGAGTCCTCTCGCTGCCCACCCGTCGGGTTCTGTGGAGCCGGACGCGTAGAGGACGTAACGCCCAAAGGCCAGAGAGTTTCCCGACGAGAATCCCAACAGAATCATCTGCGAGGCAAGAACGCAGGTGGCCAGGTATCGAGGGTGGCGGTATACGCGCTCGAGGTAGTTCTTCTCGCCACCGGACCTAGGAATCGCGAGACCGAATTCGAGGAACACAGACAGTCCGGCGAAGGTGAGGATACCGCCTATCAGCCACAATATAATGCTTATCCCGACTGAGCCCGTGGATGCGAAGATGCCGGATGGCGTCGAGAAGACTGCACTTCGTCAACAACAGCGCTATGAGGAACCTCTCTGGCCGGCTGAGCACTCACTCCCTGTGCCGATCATCTTATTCAAAATCAAGAACACTGCTCCAGTGACACCGATTTTCCTCGACTCGGAAAACTTGAAGGCTTGCTCATCCTGCACCTGCCCACTCGCGTAGTCGGGTGGAGCGTCCTCGTCGCGAGCCAAGGCCGAGCTGTATTGCTCGTCGGCTTTTGGGGATGAGTCCCCTTTGTGGTCAACCATCGTGGAATACGTCTGTGGAAGTGGACGGCTAGTGGTCCCTACGACACGTGGAGTGGCGTGGGGGATGTATCCAAGAGCCACAGCCAAAATCAAAGACCTGAGATATGAGCGAGAGACAGGTGGAGCCTTACACTAGATGGGGATAGAGTTTGGGCCGCCTTTATACCTCCGCACCCCAAAAGCAATGATTGCACGACGGCTCGCCAAGCGCGTGGCTAGGTACCGATCCAACCTCTCGGCGCCTGGTGGTCTTGGTATCTATGGCGCATCATCATCGGTGCGGGTGATGCAAGAGCAACACCGGTGTGTGGCAGCATGTCACTCAACATTCCATTTGGGGAATTACCCTGGATTTGTGTGGCGTTCTAAGCCAGGCTCGGCTGGCTTGTTTCTGCTGCTCTTCCTTCACATGTGTCCGTCCCTTTCGGTTGGTGCCGAGAAAAAAAGCCCACGCCAAGTGCCATCTCAAGGGACTGGCTGGGCACTCACACACCCGTGCCTAACTACGAACTCTAGTATAGAGGATTCGCAGGGTGTACTCAAACCACCTTCCAAAAACGATCACAACAAAACGGCCTCCTGCCCTCAGGCCAGCCGGCTTGTGTCGCTTTTGCTCGTTTTAAGCATATTTCGTGATCGAAGGCGTGATCGCACCAGCAGCGCCGAGACACTTGGCGTGAGCTTGCACCCAACCAGCGCCGCTCGCGCCAGGCAGCTCTCCAGACAAGTCAGACAATATCAGGGCAAGTGATCCTTTGTAGCTATCGACTTTTGTAGCCTATTGTTGCTGTTCCTACTACGAGGCTGCCTCCCAACGGTCTGCAACGGGTGACTCCTGAGGACTAGGGCCCTGGGGAGTTAGATGATCCTGTTGGACCGCTTGACGAATATTCTAGAACGATTTCATTCACCCTGCGTGGGATTTGGCCCCTGTCGTGTGGATGGCGGCGGCGTGTCACCGGGGAATCATACGGACACCGTTGTGCTCGGCGGGCTGGTGTGGGCCAGACGAGGCTGGGGAAGAGATGGGACGGGTTATAGACCGCGTGTGGTGTCGGCCAAAGCTCTTCTCGCCCTCCTTGTACGACTTCTTTCGCCATCGCGCTGCCGAGCTTATGTGGCTTCATTCACCTGCCAGCTGCGATCCAAATGGCACAACCTGCTCCCTGGCAGGGCGGCTTGTTGTGAGATGAGTTGTCGTATTGTTGCTCGGCTGCAACAAGAATTGGAGGGCTTTTGTTCTGGGCGCCCTCGGGCCATTGAGCTGCAGTGTTCTCACTTTAATTGCTCCAGTTGAGCGAGATGGAGTATACATATGACTAGAGGAAGATGCAACATTCTGGTGGGTTGTATTGAAGCTCTCCGATGAGCCACCCTGTTGGAATATTCTAGATATCTAGGCTATTATTAATACGGGATATCCTTTTCCCCATATGTTTACCACTGTATAAAGGATAATAACTATAAATAGAGGCCTTCCCTCCCGTTGAATAGACATTAATTAGCCTCATAAACTAAGCATCCAACGCTATTATTTAACAGGTTATAAGGCCCGGAGCTTACCCAAAACGGCAACGCTAACCTAATATGGAAAACATATATTACATAACACCCCTAATCGCCACCACTTTTTAAACCTTTTAAATAAAATAAGCTTTATACTTAAAGATATACCTTTTAATTAATTACCCAATTAAGCTAATTAATAAGCTCTTAATTAATTAAATCGCCCTATTTAATATTATAAATTAATCTTATCTTTTAACCCAAAGCTTATATATAAAAACTATACCTTCTTTACTTAAATACTTAATTATTTCTCTATTAATACTTAATTTATTTATATAATTTATATATTATTTAAAAGCCTTTATTAAAAATAATAAAAACATTTCTTTAAAATTTAAAAATTATATTAAATTAATATTAAAAATGTAAATTTTAATAAAATTATAATAATTCTTAAACTCCCTTAAAAATACTTAGTTATATCTTAACTATTTTTAATTTATAATACCTTAAAAATATATTATTTAAAAGCCCTTTTTTTTTCTTTATAATTATATTACTTTAATACTTATATCTTTATTCCTTAACTTATTAAACTTATTTAAAATTTATTATATCTTTTTCTTTATTATTTTAATTATTTTAATAAATATTTTATTTATTTATCTTAAAATAATATTTTTTAATAAATATAATATTTTATTTTTTAATAAAATGAAAAACTATATATATTAAAGTATTAAAATTTAAGTTTAGCTTAAGAAAGAAAATGTTATTAAAAATAATCTTAAGAATTTTTTTTAAGGCTTATTTTTAGCTTAAAATAAAAAAGTTTTTATTAATAGTAAACTTATATATAAGTAAAGGCTTATTATATTTATAAAAAATATAAATAATACTTAAAAAGCATAGGATATACTTAAATTTTATTATAAATTCTTTAGGTTTATAAATTAATATTTACTTTATAAAGAGTTTTTTAATATTAATTTTAATAATTTTAAAATTATAAAAAAATATATTAATAAGCTAAAGTTTCTTTTAAAGGATTTAAAGATTAATAATATAATTCTTTTTAAATAAATTATAATTAGTTAAATTCTTTATAACTTAAATAATAAATATATTAGCTTTATTTAAAATATAACTTAAAGTCTTAGAAAAGATTTAAATGCTTATATAATTAAATTTCTTTTTTTTTAGCTTATTAAATAAAAGTAAAAGGAAACTCTTTAAATTATTTAAAAAAGCTTTATATATAAAGAATAAGAAAGATAAAAAAAAGATTATTATATACCTTAATTATAAAATAAAGAGCTATATTTAAAAGAATTGCTATTTTCTTTATTTAAATAAGGCATTAGCTAGCTGGAAAATAAATAAATAAAGAAAAGAAAAGGAAAAAAATATTTTTTTAAGAAAAAATATAAGCTAAGAAAAATGAAAGAAAATATAAGAGTAACTCTTAGCTTTATTAATTAGCATAAAGTCTTTCATAGCTTTAAAAGATGCTTAGTAAGAACTTATAGCCTATATAGCTATAAATAATTTAATAAAAAATATTAAATATAATAAGAATTTATTAAATTTTTTATAACTTTCTTTTAATAACTTAATAAAGATTAAGGTAAATAACCTTATATATACTTTATATATATATATAATAATAATAATAGCTAATAATAATAAATTTATAAGAAATTAATAATATATAAATTCCGTAAAAATAGCTATAGATATTATTGCAAATATAATAAGTTTTAAAAATATATATCTTTTTAATATTATATATATAATTAATAAAATTATGAAATAAAGTAATGTAGGTATTATATTTATAAATAAAATAGGGGACTTAATAATTAAGTTTTTAGAAATAAATATTATAAAGAAATTCTTTAATATATATTATATACCTTCTTTAAGTTTAAATATATTTAGTTATAAATATATAAGTAATAAAATTAAATTAAAATTAAAAAGAAATATTATTAAACTATATTCTTAAAAAATAAATAAGCTAATAACTTAAGGATATTAAAAAGATAGCTTATATTTTATAAGAATTAATATAATAAAATAAATAAATAAGCCTAAATATACCTTTTAAAAAATATATATAACTTAATAAAATTAAAATATAAATAATAAAAATAAAGAAGAAATATATAAATGGTATTATAAATTAGGCTATATAAATATTTAAGCTTTAAAAATATTTCTTTAAAAATATAAAATAAATATATTAATAAATAAACTTATTTAAAAATATATAAGTAATTATAAAGTATGCTTAAAAGTTAAGCATATAATTAAAATAAATAAGATTAGCCTAAATAACTAAGTATATAATATACTTAAAAGAGTATATAGTGATATAAGCGGTTCTTTAAAATCTATATATAATAAATATAAATATTATATATTATTTCTTAATAAAAGAACTTAATATTTAAAAGTTTCTTTGCTTAAAAATAAAGATAAAGCATTAAAAGTTTTTAATAATTATAAAAATAAGGTAGAAAATAAATATAATAAAAGAATAAAAGAATTTTTTATTGATAATAAAGGTGAATATATAAATAAAAGATTTAAAATTTTATTAAATAAATACCTTATAAATTACTATATAACGCCTCTATATATAAAAAAACTAAATGGCTTAATAAAAAGATTAAATTTAATTATAATAAATAAAGTAAGAAGCCTTTTATATACCGCAAATTTACTTATATACCTATAAGGAGAAGTAATAAAATATGCTGTATATTTATATAATATTATACCTTATAAAAACCTAGGGTATAAGTACCTTTATAAGGTAATAAATAAAAAGAAGCCTTATATAAATAACTTAAAAATATAAGGATTTATTATATATTTTTAGAATAATAATTATAATAAAAAGCCTATATTGGTTCGGGATGTTTAAATATTAAAAGGGCAATATATAAATAATAATGATATTAATACTAATAATAATAATAATAATAATAATAATAATATATATATATTCCTAGAATTACAAGAATAAAGGGAAAAAAATAGGGAAGTAAATTCTCCTTTTATTTTAAATAAGATAATAGTTTAAGGGAATCTAAAAGACTATATATATATTATATAAAATACATTATTAAATAACTAAATATTTATATTAAATTCCTAAGAAAATATATTAAAATACTGCTTAACTATAGCTAATATTAATAAACCTTTTTCTTTAAAAAAGGTATTAAATAACTTAGAAAAACCCTTATAAGTTAAATTTATGCTAAATAAAATACATAATTTATAAAAATAAAATACTTATATAATAATGAATTTACTACCCGGCCATATGGCTTTAAGGGGGAAATGAGTATATAAAAAGAAATTTATAAATAACCTAGTTATTATAAAGCCTAGTTAAGTAGTAAATAACGAGAATAATATTAGATTTAAATCTAAATGGGTTATTTAAGGATATAACTAAAAATTAAGCATAAACTATTTAAAGACTTTTTCTATAGTTTGCCGCCCTAAGACTTATATTATATTATTAATAATAGCAATAAATAAAGGATATTATATATATAGTTATAATGTTAAAAACGCGTTTCTATACTTTAATATTAATTTTAAAATATATATAAAATTACTTGCATATATATATAATAAACCAGAATATAAAAATAAAGTTGCAAAACTAAATAAAGCTTTATATAGGCTAAAATAATTACTTATGCTTTAGTATAAATACTTAAAAAATATATTAATTAAGCTAGGATTTATTGTTTACCTATATAACGAAGGGGTATTTATATACCCTAATAAATAAATTATATTTATATGTTATATGAATAATATTATTATTATAAAACTTAATAATAATGATATAAATTTAATAATTAATAAATTATATAAGAATATAAAACTAGATTTTTAAAGAAATTTAATAGATTTCCTTAAAAGCAATATATATATAAATAAAGAAGATAAATAAATAATTATAAACCAAAATAAAAATATGGATAAAATATTAAAAAGATTTAATATAAAAGAAAAGGTTGAGAAAAAGGAAATAATCCCTTAACTTATACTATATACACTGTTGGCGGGTGCAGGGAATTACATAAGAAATGGTATTGCGCTAAATTTCAGCTGGCTATAAAAAGCTAGCTTTTACGCTTATTTTAAACATTCTTTTAAGAAATCAACTCTTCTCTTTTTATATATATTTAGTGCTTTAATTAAGCTTTTCTTATTTTTAAGAATTTCTAAAATATTTATTTTTTTTTTCTTTAATTCCCTTTTATTTTTATTTTCCCTCTTTATTATATTAAAGCTTCTCCTTAAGTTACCCTTAAGAAGGTTTAATAGAATTTATTCCCCATTATTTAAATGGCTCATTTTTACTAGTAATTTAGCTTAGGCTAATTTTAATCTTATATATCTTTAATTAATAATAAAAAAAATAAAAAGTTAGCTATAAGTTAGTTATTTATTAATTCTCTCTTTCTTTTTATTTTTACATTAAATATTACTAAACTATTTTATATTTTAGCTTAAAGCTTTAATTAAAGCTTGTATTTATTTTTAACTTATTATAAAAAAGAGTTAAATATAATTAAATTTGCAATAATATTATAAATGCCTTAAGATTATTTTCTAATCTTAAGGTACCTTTTATGCTTTTAATATTTAAATAAAATATTACCTTGATTTTATGCTAATACATTATTAAGCTTTGAATTTATTTTAAGTCTTTTGCTAAAGACTATGCTTAAAATATAGCGGTAATATAAATTTAAGATTAAAATAATAAATTTAAACTTTATAAATATTACTTAATATTAATTAAAGATATTTTAAACTCTTAATTAATATTCATTATTATTATTATAACCTTAAATTTAAAGTAAAAGGGGCTGTAATGTAAAATTAAAATATTTATTTTGTTTGCTTATGAGTTTAATAAGTAGCATTATATTATGCATTTTTATATTAATTAAACTATATGGGAAACTTAAATTTAAAGTATAACCTTGCTTAGATTTTAATTAAATTTAAATTTAATTTACTAAGGGTTTAATATAATATTAATAGGTAAGATATTATATATAAATTTAAAAAGCTTTTTTTATCATAACCTTATAATTCTTATTTCTTAATAAAATATCTTTTTACTAAGTTTATTTTATTTATTATATTTATTAATACCTTTATTCTTTAAATTTTAATTTAAGTATTTTATAGCAATATTAAAAATAAATTCTTTAAAAGCAATTGCTTTAATTAAAAATATTATTACTTTTAAGTTTCTTTATCTTGTTATTATTTCAAAAGAAATTATCATAATATATATATTATATTTTTAAACTTAAAGTCCTCTTAAATTTACTTTTATTTTAAAAATATCTTTAAACCTTAAAAATTATTTATTTTTTTTTATTTAAAGCTAAAAAAGGAATCTTAAGAAACTTATTAAGGAAAAAGAAAGATTTAATTTTACTTATTATTAATTAAAGCATTAGCCTTGCTTTAATTAAACCTTATAATTTATTGTTAATAATAAATTAAAGACTTAAATTAATATTTTAAAAGTTTTATTTTTCATTAATATAATAATTTTATTATAAATAGTTTTATTTATAATTTATAATTTAAAAACATTAAAGTTTAATAAAATTAATATTATTAAGGTTTTAAATAGCCTTAAGATTATTGCTTATTAATTCTCTTACTTAAATAATTAAATCTTAAAATTATTTAAATAATATTGCATTATTTTAAACTTAATAAGAATAATTAAAAGCATTATTATTAAATAGTTTATTTAAAAAGATTAAAAAAAAGAGCTTCTTGCCTTTTATAAGTTTAATAATTAAACTTGCCATATAAACCTAATTATAATTATTAAAGATATTATTTATAATAACCCTTATAATAACTTAAAAGCATAAAAAGAGAAGATTGCAAAATATAATTAAGAACTTAATAATATAAATAATATCTTTCTTATTATAATTTGGCCCTTTTATAAGATGCTTTTATTATATTTAAAAAAGTGGTTAATAAGAAAAGAGATTACTTATAAATTAGCAAGAAATATTCTTTGGCTAAATTTTAAGTATATTTTGCTAAAAGTTATTAATTAAAAATTTAAATATTTTAAGTAAGATAAGTATTTATTTATATGGAATAATTTTAATTAAAATCCACTTAATTTGAAAAAGCTAAATTTTCTTTAAGAAAGCTAGAATAATTTTAATTTTTTAAATTACCTTTAAAATAAAAACTCATAGGCTTAATGATTTTTATTTAAATTTAATTATATTAATATTATTAAAAGATATAATTAAGATTTATAAAATATAAATAAATTTATTAAAAGATTTATAAAGTTAAAACTTAATTTAATTAAATTTAAAAATAAATTTAAATTATTTTAATAAAATATTAAAGCTTTTTTTTATAATAAATAACAAAATAATTTTAAAATAATTAAGCTAAGAATTATAAATTTTATTTAGCAGCTTTTAATAGGACTTAATTAAAGTAACTTTAATAATAATAAGGTATAAGCTATAATTTTAATGCTTTTCTTTAAAAAGAATGGGTTATTTAAAGTTTGCTATAGCTATATTTTTTAAGATTATAATGTATATTAATGCAATAAGCTTAGGCAACTTTCCTTAAATAGCTTATTAATAGCTTTTAAGTTAAAGGGATTATTAATATTTTTTAGCTTACTTAAAGATACTTAAGCTAGCTTTTTAAAGTATTTAAACCTTATTTATATTTAATTATATTATAATTAAAATAGCTATAATTTAAAAAGATATATTTATAATTAATTAAAGTTTTTATTTAAGAAAAGAAGGTTTAATTTATCTTATATAATTAAATATTATAAGCTTATTAAAATAAATTCTTTATTTAAAGGAAAGGCCTTATTAAGAGCCTTAAAAGTAATTTAAAAGCTTAATAATTAAAAGAAAGTTAGCTTAATTTTAATAATTATAAATCTTATAAATTATATAATTTATATTAAGGAAGAGCTTATAATTATAAGCAATAATAAGCTTTTTTAAATAAATATTGCTATAATTAAGGATATTAAAGATTAAGATAAAGTTATAAGAATTATAAAGGCTAATTATGCCTAATTTAAAGACTTTAAAGAAATAAAAGATAATTAATTTTAAATTATTAATAATAAGTTATAGCTAAAGAATAGGAAGAAAATAAGAGAAAAAAAAAACTTATTTATTAATTAAAATTAAATTTAAAAGAAAAATACTAAGTCTTTTATAATAAGAATAAGCTTAATAAGTATAATAAACTTAAAATTAAAGAAGCATATTATATAATCCTTATTACCTAAAGAAAAAGTAGCTTAAGTAATTTTAATTATAATTATTAAAATAAATATTATAAACATCTTGATATTTAGCAATACCAATTTAATTTTAATTAAGTATTTATTAATAATATAATTTAAAGCATATATCTTATTAAAGGTACCTTTTAAGTTAATGCATTTTAAGAATTATATTAAAGATTTATTTCTTAAAGTTAACGTAATTACTTTCTTAAAAGATAATATTAAGATTAATATTTTAATTAATTTATTATAAATTATTTAATATTAAGTTAACTTTATTGCTATATTTATTATAGATATAGTTAATTAAGGATGTTTTAATTTAGCTTACTTAATAGTTTATATAGAAATAAATAGTTATTCTTTGCAACCTGCTTTCCTAAATATTAAAATTAAAATAAATCTTTTACTTTTATTATATTGCAAATATAATAGATTTTTATATGCTTTACTTAATAATATAAACTTAATAATATATAATGAGGATTCCTTATTTTTAATTAAAATTATAGAAAAGTGGATTTGCATTAATTTAAATAAAAATAAAGCTATATTCTTTATTATTAATAATAAAACCTTTAATACCTTATATTATATTCTTTTAAAAATGCCTTTTTTTTTAAATATAAACTTAATATTTAAATAATTAAAGGAATATCTTTATGCCTATTTTATTCTTAATAATATTAAAGTAATATATAATTTAGGATAAAAGAATTAAAAGCTTTTTAAAGTAGCTTTATTTAAGGGAGCTTAGGTTTCTTAAAAATACCTATTAGCTTTTAAAAGCATTTCTTTATTCTTTTTAAGCCTTAATTAAAGCTTAATATTAATTAATATATTAATTATATTAACTTATCTTAATATTAAAATAAAAGAAAATAAAAAGGTTTTAAGCACTTTTTTAAATAAAAATATAAGAAGTTTAATCTTTATATTTATAAAAAACTTTTAAGCTAAGGTTTAAAAGATTTATTAAGTTAAAGAAAAAGGTTAATAAATATTAACTTATATTTATAATGTTTATTTATAAAAAAGAGCTATATATATTAAAAAATAAGTTAATAAAATTCTTTTTGCTTTAATTACTATTAAGTTAATTAATAAAATTATTTAATCTTTAATTAGGATTTTTTATAAATAAGTAAGCATTAAAGTTTATTTTATAAATAATTATCCTTTTAATAATATTATTCTTAAGGGCATAATTAATTAAAAATTTACTTATAAAAAAGAAGTAAAATTAATTATAAATAAGAATTATAAAAGCAAATATAATGCTTAAATTTAGCTTAAGTTCTTTTTAATTAATAAGGAATTAAAATTAATGCTTAATTAATTAAATGCTTTTTTATAAAAAAATTATAACTTTTTTTTAAAGTAAAAAAAAGAAATATTTATTTATTTATTTTTTAATTAAGAAAAATTTTTAATATAGAATTAGTTTTATATTATTTAAATTAATATTAATATAATATTATTATAATTTATTTAAATAATTTTTTATAAAGCATATTAAATAAAGATAATTTAGCTTTTAAAAGCTTTAAAAAAGATAATTATTAAAATATTTAAGGATTAATAAGTTAATAAAGTTATTAAGGAATTTTATGCTATTTATAAAAATTAATAGTTTTTTATAAAAAAGAAAAACTTTAATTATTAATTTATTAATAATATTTTAAAAGCTAATAAAGTTATAATTAAAAATACCTTTATTTTATTATTAATAAATAAGTTTATTAAGAAGTTTATAATATATAAAATATTATTTTTTTTTAACTTTTTTTTAAGATATAATTAAATTAAGCTAAATAAGAAAAGTTAAGATATTATAACCTTTTTTATTTTAATTAAATTATTTTAATAATATAGCTTATTTATAAAAGCTATAAATTTTATTACTTAATTTATATAATATATAATTTAAATCTTTTATAACTTAATTCTTATAATATATAAACCCTTTCTTAATAATATTATAATTAAAAGTTTAAAGATAAATTATAAAAATAAAAAAGTATTTACCTTATTAAGAGTTTAAAAATATATAATTAAGTATATTAAAAATCTTAATAATATTCTTTATAATTTTAAATTAGCTAAAAGGGTAATTAATATTATTAAATTAAAATAATATAAGTAATAAGCTAATATTATTAATTATATTTATAGAATATTTAATTAATCTTTATTAAATAAGAAAATTATTAAAATTAATAAGTAAAATATTTATAAAAATATAATTAAGCTTAAATTCTTTTTAAGCTTATTAAACTTTTATAAAGCATAAATACCTTTTTATAAAATTATTATTAAGCTATTATTTAACCTTTTAAAAAAAGATATACTTTATTAATAAATTTTAAATTATTAAAAAGTTATAAATGCTTTTAAAGCTATAATTACTTTAAAGCTATACTTAATTAATATTAATTATTTTAATAATAAGATTATTCTTATAATAAATATAAGTTTTAAGAAATAAGGTATATACCTTATATAAATTAAAAATAAATTATAATACTTAATTTAATATAAAAGTAATACTTAAATAAAAGCTAAAAAGCTATATAATGCAATAAAATAAAAATGTAAAGCTATTTTATATATAATTAAATGCTTATGCTTTTATATTTATAATATTTACTTTATCTTAAAAATAAATTTAAATATTTTAATTTAATAATTAAAAGGATTTGCTTTAAATATATTAAATGCTTATATTATAAGATAGCTAGCTATAATTAAGATATATAATTTTATTATTTATTATATTAAAGATTTTAAAAATATTATTATAAATATACTTTTTAAAAAGCTATTAAAGTTATTAAATAAGGTAAATTATAAATTTAAAGAAAATATTAAAAATTAATATAATACTTTCCTTAATTAATTATTTTAACCTTAATTATTTAATTAAGAATTATTATTATTTAATAGTTATTTTTAATTAAAAGAATTATTTAAAATTACTTAATATCTTTATTATAAAACTTATTTTAAAAACTTAATACTATAGTAATAATTATTCTTTTATAAAAAAGCTTATTATTTCTTTATTTATAAAGAAACTTTTTAAAAATAACTTAAAAAGAATTTATTATAATAATAAGTTATTAATAACCTTAATTAAAAATAAGAGATTATTAAAAACTATTATACTTTTCTTAAGCATTATAAAAAGAACATTATTTATTTTTAAATCTAAATTATATATTATTAAAAAGGAATATATGTTAATATTAAAAAGGCTATTATTAATTATTCTTATTATAATAAGTAAAATATTTAAATTTATAATAATAAAATTATTTTAATTATATTAAATTAATTATTTATTAAAATTTATATTAATATTTAATATTTACCTTTTAATTAAGAATATAATAAGCTAATTAAAAAATAATATAATTTAATAAAATAAGTTAAAGCTATACCTTTTAAAATAGCTAACTTAAAAAGCATTAAAAAGTTCTTTATTTAAAAATTTTTTCTTAAATAAAGGCTTTTAATAAAAATAATAATAAATAAGGGATAAAAGAATATAAGTTAATTTGCTTAATATTTCTTAATAATTAAAGTTAAGAAAATTATAATCTTAATATATAACTCTTATGCTAATAATATTATTAAATATAAATATTTTATTATTATTGCTATTATTAAGAAAATGCTTAATAAAAGGATTAAAGGCTAGGTATAAATCTTATTTTATATTCTCTTTATTAATTAAATTTTACTTAAGAAATTTTATAAAAAAAGTTCTTTTTATCTTCTTTATGGCTTTAAATTAATTATTTTAATTAAAATTATTATTTTTATATAGCATATTTAAACTTAAACTTTAAATATATTTACTTAGGATGCTTTTAATTCTTAATTTTAATTACTTCTTAATCTTTTATAAAATATAAAAGCAGTAATTAAATTAATCTTAAATTATAGGAAGAAAGCTGCGTAATAAGATATATATTATAGTTTTTCTTAATTTATTTCTTTAAAAAAGGATAACTTAGTTTTGCTTATTAATAAGTAAAAAAAAGCTAATTATTCTTTATTTTAAAAACTAACTTATTATTAATTTAATTCTTTTATTATTTATAAGATTTATTATAATAATGTTTATAAACTTTAAATACTTAATAATATTTACCTTTTAGGTATATTTTTATTAAAATAATTAAAAAGATTTATTAATTATTTTAAGATATAAAAACTTAAACCTTATTTGCTTTAAAAAATTAACCTTATAAATATTATAAATAATAACTTTTTTTTAAATATTTTAATGAATTTTAATTTATTTAACTTTATCTTAAATAACCTTAACTTTAATTATTATTAAAACTAATTAAATATATCTTTATTTACTATTTAAATATATTAATTATTTATAACCTTAAATTTATTAAATTCTTTAAACTTTAATATTTAAGATATTAAATTTATAATATATTTATATATAAAATAAAGAAACTTAGGAAATAAGCCTTTATAATTTATTAATATTCCTTTGCTTTAATTAAATAACTCTTAATATTCTTAATATAATTAGCTTAACGATATTTTTAAATCTTAGCTTAGGTATTTATTTAAGGGGGGGGGTTGTCTTTTCTTGCATATGCATATATATATATTCATTATAATATGGAATTTTTTTTTTTTTATACGTATTTATTTACTTAATTGGATTTAGCCTTAGGTTTAAATATAAAATATTATATTTTTAAAAAACGCATTGCAAAATTTACTGCATACTTATTCATTATTTTCTTGCTAAGATTAAAAACTTTCTTTTTTTTTTAATAATTTAATTTACTTTTTTCTTTTTCCTTTTATCTTAATTATTATTTATACCTTATTAAAAGCTTACTTTTATAATTAGCATAATAAGAATTTTATATTATAAGGTTATAGTTATTAGCCTTAAATAATGTTAACTTCCTTATTTTAAATAATATTAAAGCTAATTATTCCTTTAAATTATATTATTTTATTAATAGTAATTGCAAAGCTAAGCATACCCTTAAACTTTATTTACTTAATTACTATAGCCTTTTATATTTTCTTTATATTATTATATTTATTAAAAGTATAATTAAATCCCTTAATATAATAAATATAATTAACGTAAGTATTATTATGAAAATTATATAAGGAACGGTAATTAAAAAAGGGGATTATAATAGGAATATTTTTATTTATAATTAAGGAGAAGTTGCAATTTATGCATTTTAAGCAATATTTATAAAGGGAAGCATTTTAATAGCTATAAAAAGCTATAAGTAAAGCTGCTTAATAGCGGTAATTAAAGTGGTTATATATTATTATTATATACTTCTTATAAGGAGCCTTGTTGCTTCCCTTAATAATAATAATATTTGCATAGCTTTTAATTAAATTCTTAATATTATTTAAAAATTATTTTTTCTATAGCTTATTAAAAAACTTATTAAATAATTTCTTAATTGCCTTTTTAAAGGTAAAATTAATAAGTTATTAGGCAAGATATTAATTTTATTTAATATTAATGATTTTATATATATAAATGCCTTTTATAAAAGTATTATAAAGGATAGTCTTAATGAATTAACCTTTATTAAGGATGCTTTTTAGCTTAAAGAAGGTATAAATATTTTTAATTAAAACTTATTTAGCTTATGAGTTATAATAAATAGCTTAAAAAGAGAAAAAGGAATCCTTTTGCATTAAACTTTCTAATTTTAATTAAGGAGGATTTAATAATAAAGATATTATTATAAAAAGATATTTAAAGATAAAAGGATTATAATATTTTACTTTAATTTTAGCTTAATTTAAAGGCTAATTAAAGTTAAAAGGATATTAAGAAAAGAAAAAAAGAAAAAGAAACTTAAAAAAGAAAAGGAAATTTATATATATAAAGTTGCTATAATAAGAAAAAGTAAGTAATATTAATAATAAGCTACTTTATTATTAAAAAAAGTAATTTACTACTTTGCTTTTAATTAAGGTTAATTTATTATTAAAAAAGAGTTACTTACCTTTAATTCCCTGTTTATAAAGAAATTATTTATCTTTTTATTATAAAGGAATTTTAATTAAATAACCCATTTTAATTTATACTTAATAAACTTATAAATTAAAAAGGGAATACTTTATAATTAACTATTATTTAAAAGAAATAAAAAACTATATACTTTTTTATTTTAATTATTAGCAAAATAATAAATTAATAGCTTTTAATAATAACTTATAAGCCTTCTTATTGCTTCTTTTTTTTAATTAATGTAATTATTTAACTTAAGAGCAGTAAGTTATTAGCTTTTGCTATTTTAGCTTATATATGCTGCTATATTTATTTATTTATAGCTAAGCTTTCTTCCTTTTTCTT
The DNA here is from genome assembly GCF_014595645.1 of Diaporthe citri. Taxonomy (NCBI): domain Eukaryota; kingdom Fungi; phylum Ascomycota; class Sordariomycetes; order Diaporthales; family Diaporthaceae; genus Diaporthe; species Diaporthe citri. Next base: position 66,567 of record NW_025064850.1, read on the forward strand.
TCTTTTTCTTTTTCTTCTTATTTTTATATTATTATTAATTAAAGGTTAAAGGTTAGCTATTACTTAGTTATTTTAATAATAATATGCTTTTAATATATTAATCTTTTTCCTTATTTAATTTTTATTTAAAAATAAGCAATGATTATTTATAAAAGCTGCCTTAAGCTATAATTAAATATTAATTATATCTTTTCTTTATTTCCAACTCTTTTTATTTTAATTACTTATATAATAATTCCTAAAGGTATAAAGTTCTTTTTATCGTTATACTTCCCCTTTTTATTACTTAACTTTTATTATTTACTTTTTATTTTATTATTTATCTTTTTTATCTTCTTTCTTTATAATTAAAAGCTAAAATATTTTTTAATTAAAAAGATAAAATAAAAAAGCGCTTTTAATTACTTTTATATTATAAGATATCTTAAGACCTTAATATCTTAATTTTAATAATTAAGCCTATTAATTTAAAAAAAAATAATTTAACGTTAATAATTTTAAAACTTCCTTACTTTAATAATTTTAAAAACTTACTTAATAAAGCATTATAATTTTTAAATATTATAAATATTTAAAATTAATAAAACTTTATTTAAAAAGTAAGTATTAACTTCTTTAAAGATCCCTTTAAAATAAGAATTATTATAAATAAGGTTTACTTAAATAATATTTAATAATTTTAAATTCTTAATTAGCTATTATTCTTTAATATAAAATAAATAATATTTAATAATAAGCTTATAAAGATAATATAAGAATATTTCTTAAGCATTAACTTTTATCTTAAGCTAAGAAAATTAGCTAAATTAATAAATTTAATAAGATAATATTAAGCCTTTTTTACTTTTAATTTTTTTAATATAAAAGGAATGCTTTATAAATATAAAGAATTAAAGATTTAGCATATTATAATTTTTATAATTTAGCAACTTTTTAACTTTTAAAATATTATATTTTTACTTAAAGAATTTTTATATTATAATTATACTTTATTTAAGAAATATTAATAATATAAATTAATAAAGAATTATAAATTTATTATTATATTTATTTATATGCTTAATTATTAAATAATGGTAATTTTTAATAAAATGGAGAATTATTACTTATTATAAAATAGTTTTATATTAAGAAATAAAAAGAGTAAAATAAATAAGGATGCTAAAGCGCTTATTTATAAATATTTAATAACTATTTTAAAAAATAAAATATAAGATTTTAATAAAGAGTTTGCATTAAAATTAAGATAAGTTAATAAAATATCTTATAAATAATATATTATTAAATTTATTAAAAATTACTTTAAAGAAAATTAAAAAAAGAATAATTAAAAAGTATAAAATTAAGCTAAGACTTTTTTAATTAAAATTATATATTATAAAATGCCTAAAGCTATTATTAATATTATTATTTAAATATTTATTATTTAATTAAAGCTTAATAAAATTAATAAAGCTATTTAAATATTTATATTAATTTTCTTTATTAAAATTAATAATATAAAAATAATTAAAGTAAGAAATAAGCTTTTATTATAAAGAGATATTATTTAATAACAGCTATTTAAATTATAATATATTGAAATTATTATTAATTGCAAAAAGGGCGTAAGGGAAATAATACTTTTAATATAAATTAATTTAATAACTTAATTTTAAATATTTAATATATAATAAAGCATAAACTTTTAAATAACTTAAAATTAATTAAGCATAATTTTAATTAAATAAGCCTTTAGCTTAAGCATTATATTATAAGATATTTTAAAGCTAATAAGAAATATTTATCTTAATATATATAAAGATCTTTTTTATTTACTTATCTTAATAATAAATATAAATAAAACTTAAAGCATATTAATTAATTTAAAATAATTAAAATAATAATAAAGTTTACTTAAGAATAATTTAAAAGGCTTATAAATAAGTTAATTAAGTAATTAAATGTAAAGTATAGATTAAAAGCGAAAGTATTATAAAAAGTAAAAACGAAAGTAAAAGCTTTATAAAAAGCAAGAGCGAAAGTTAATAAAGCTAATATATTATGCTTAATGCAATAATTAAAAGAAAGAATAAATTTGCTTTTTATTTTATAAAAATATTTAAATCTTTAATAGCTATGCTAATATTAATTATTAAAGTAAATTTTAATAGCTAAAAAAATATAATTAATAAATATATTGTTAAGTAAGTTTTAAGAATATTTAAAACTTTTATAAAAAAGCAAAAGCTATAATAAAATAAGCAAGCAAGGAATTAAAGATAGCAATAATAATTAAGATTATAGCAAGATAAATTTTAAAACTTATAAGCTTAATTAAAAATAATAAAGTTTTATTTTAACGGTTTTTGCAATATTTATTATAAAGTATTTAAAGAGGGGTATATTAATAAATATAGAGAATTATATAAGAAATAATATCGCGTTAAATTCCGGCTAGCTATAAAAAGCTAACTTTTATGCTTATTTTAAATATTCTTTTAAGAAATTAACTTTTTTCTTTTTATATATATTTAGTGCTTTAATTAAGCTTTTTTTATTTTTAAGAATTTTTAAAATATTTATCTTTTTTCTTTTTTTAGTTCCCTTTTATTCTTATCTTTTCTCTTTATTGTATTAAAGCTCCTTCTTAAGTTACCCTTAAGAGGGTTTAGCAGAACCTATTTCCTATTGTTTGGGTAGCTCGTTTTCAATACTTAATAGAAAATTAGAAAAATATACTAACCAAGCTAATAAAAATATTATAGAATTATATTAGCAATAAATAGGGTTTATATTATATGCTAGCTTAAAAACAAGGCTAGATTTAACTTATTTTATAAACGAGTTAGCTAGATATATGGCAAACCCAGGACCAAAACATATAAAAGAATTAAATAAAATATGGGGATATATATATAAATTCCTATATATATTTAAAGTATATAATTGCTCTGGAAATAATTTATAATTAATAAGCTATATAAATTCAAACTGGGGTAACGATATATCCACTGGAAAAAGCACCTTTAATTATATATTTAGCCTATATGATATTAATAATAATAATAATAATAATAATAATAATAATAATAATAATAATAATAATAATAATAATAATAATAATAATAATAATAAAATAAATCCCATAAGCTGGAATTCTTAGCTGCAAAAAACACCAGCACTTTCCTTTGTAGAAGCTAAATATATGGCTTTAAGAGAAGCCATAAAAAAAGCTAAATATTTATATAATTTACTTAAATATTTTAATAATAATTTAAATATTAACTTTAATCTTAAGCCCCTTATTATATATATAGATAATAATGGGACTGAGAAATTAGCCAAAAATACTTTATTCCATAAGAAAACCAAACAGATAAATATTGCATATTATTATATAAGAAAAGCAATAAAAAATAATAAAGTAATATTAAAACATATAGATTTTAAGCAAAATTTAGCAGATTGGCTTACAAAACTAATAAATAGATTATATTATAAAGAGTTCAAAGAAAAGTATAGTTTAATAGAAAAATAATATAAAAATATTAAAAATATTAAGCCAGAGAATAAAGAGATTTTCCACTTATATTATAATGCGCGCAAAATAAAAGGTGTTTACTCTTTAATAACTAGGGTTAAGATTTTTTCCTCCATTTATAAAATATATAAATAAATAAAGCGGACTTAATTATATATACATATAATATTACTCTAAATATTAAAGATTTTCCCCTAAAAGAAATAATTAAAATAATAAAGGTTTTTCCTGAAAAATAAGCGTTACTTACACGGCCCATATATACCATATATATACATAGTTACAATATACCTATACTGCGTTTATATACGTCTCATTCTACATAGAAAACGTATTTCCGTAATATATATAGTATAAATAAAATAACGTATAACTTTAATATATAAAAATGCCATGATATACCGTAGCCATTATAAAATAACTAGTAAATCCCATATAAAACCATAATCTAATATATAATACCCTACTGGCTATAAGTTTAAGTTTAAGTAACAGTAAACTTTTAGGTTTTTTGCCTATATATATATATATACACACTTATATAAGTAAGTTTTTTCCTTTTTATAAGGTTTTCTCACTATATAGCGAATATTCCTCTTTTATAAACTAAATTCCTTATATATAATAAATAAATAAATAAAAGGGAATTAGTTTAAGGGGGGCTGTTGGAATATTCTAGATATCTAGGCTATTATTAATATAGGATATCCTTTTCCCTATATGTTTGCCACTATATGGAGGATAATAACTATAAATAGGGGCCTTCCCTCCCGTTGAATAGACGTTAGCTAGCCTAATAGACTAAGCATCCAACGCTATTATTTGACACACCCAAGGACTGATATCCCAGGGGTGTTTCATGAAATTGAGCTGTGCCTTGACACTGATGCTTCACGGTCATTAAGGATTCCGTCCTGATCCTGCGAACATAACCATACAGAGTATTGTTTCTCCTGTTGTGACGCGAATGAGTATGCCCGGCTCCAACTTGGTGTCCCTGTGATGGACAGCCGCATGTTCGCCCCTGAGACTAGGGAATGTCCAACCCGATCAGCCTCGTAAGACCGCTTGGGATTTCAAGCCGACACCAAGGACGCGTGAGGTATCGCCGGCTCCATTGGTCTTGTTGGCAGTAAGAAAATGTGTGGGGGCAGCGGACCAGTTTTGCTTCCCAAGCCGCAACTGGTCTTTATGTCAGATCCGCCTCCCTACCATGCCGGAGGTCCTGACCTTTGTTACGTGCTTTAGCTGGCTAAACGCGAGATCTTGGGGGCCGGTCATTCCACCGTAAAGTAGAAAGACCCCTCACCTCGCAGTAAGTGAAGGGCAGTTGTAGATTTATGTTTCACACAGTGCTGATGGGGGATGACACGACTAGGAACAGACCTGAGTGTCCAGCAATCTACTTCGCCAATCTTAGACTGCGGCTTATCCAGCTGGCCCTCAAATCAGTCAGTGTCCGCCTACTCAGCCTCCAGCTTCTACGTGCCACCACCTCGTTCATTTCTAATAGTTATTATTGAGAGAGGAAGGGTTTTTATGGGCGGTGGTAGTAGCGCGATGGGTAATGTTGCTTTAAGTAATAACCTGAGAAATTTAGATATTTGGGGACTTTTATTTTCATTGTTTTCTTTAAATATTTTTTATGTGACTATGAATATGTAGACACTGCTATTCTGGTATCTCTCGGCTTGGCTGCCACAAGATTCAAGTATTGCCTCCTGTGTAGGATGACTCCCGAGATTGATAATTGTGGATTCACGTTCCGAAATGCGCACATTTCGTCTGCACTTCTTGCGACTTCGTAAATACGTCAATGCTTCATAACTTCAATTCAGCTATGTCGCGAAACTCTGGTCAAGACACAGCAAGAATTGTCTCGTCTCTGTTCAATAGTGATCAATCTTAATGAGTGACAAAAGTTCAGGCATTGAGTCCGACCCCTCATTGTTGCCCTCCAGGGCTCTCGGTGTGCCGGAAAGAAGGCCATGCTGGTATCACAACGAATAGCGGGCTGTGACTATTTCAAATAAATATGATCGGCTCCAGCTTCTGCAGCCTGACCGTCCATAATTCCAGCCACGTAAGCATCTCCGACGATGTTGTAACATTGCCATACGTCGTGGCAAGGCCTACGCTTACCCTGTTCAGCCGTCCCTCGCGGTAAGAGTACTTCACGCGACGCACTATGGCAGCGCACGTTCGAAGAATCTCTCAAGAGGAACGGCACAGTGCTGCCTGCGAGCACCGCAACGTGGTCGCCCACGGCAGTGTCCTTGGGCCCAACACCCATTCGCCCCTGCCTAGTAACAAATAGGATCCTCCCCGCCGTCATCATCTGCATCGCATAGAAGAACTGATTCCTCGTGCGGTTGGACGCCTCGGGCCTGACGGGGTAGAAAGTCCTCTTCCCTTTAATAGTCATCCTGCTCATCCGTCGATTGAGACCGACAACCTCCTGGGCGAAGGCCTTGAATAATTCCTGGTCTTCTGGTTGCGTCCGTCGATATTCGCCCTCGCTGTTGGCGCCCGAGGCATACATCATATCGCCGCACAGAAGCCGCCAAAATGCATCCGAATGTCCACCCCCTATCCATTCCGCATCGGACATTATAGACTCATCAGCGCTGAGAAGACTTTGACCCGAATGGACTCTACGTAGGACCTCGAGGCTCTTGCGGGCCTGAACCTCCCAATGCGAAACTGTTGTCTGGAATCTGGAGTACCCGTCCTCTGGGGCTGGCGAAGATTGGAAGACGTCCCTTACTCGATCAACCCAAATGCCTGACACCAACAGCAAAGGTGTTGCCGTAGACGTGTGGTGCATTGCTGCCATAGGCTCCATGCCTTTTGACGCATTATACAACTGAAGGAGCTCCACTCTTTGCCACTCGTGCTTTCCAGGTGTAATGCTCCAGTCAGGCACCCAGGTCTGTAATTCCTCATTCGTGATCGGCCTCGCCGACGTGAGCAGCCCGAGGTTCTCGGTGGACTTTATGATCCTCTTGGCGACTTTCGAGTAGACCTGGTGGGTGGCCATGTCGTACCTCGGAGTGAGAAAGTGGTCTTTGAGCAGGCCGAGAAACGCAAAGACCTTATCTCGCCGATCCGTGGCGTGCCTGCTGCGGAACCGGACGAGGGTCTGAAGGGGAGAGAGATACTGCCCTTGACTCAAAGCGCTTCTGGGAGACTCGATTTGCAAGATGAGGCCGCATAGTTCCGGGAGAGGATCTCCTGTCGCTCCGGATACGTTGACACGCCTGACTTGAGCAAGGTCATGGCCGAGGCGGCTGTCCATGAAGAAGCGCGCCGCGTCACTGAACATTTCCCAGCTTGCACTAAGGTGCCCATAATGCACTGTGGCTTTCCTGGCATAGACGCACTCCTGTACCACCCATGTTCTTTTCCACTGCGAGCCAGCAATTAGCAAGGATCACAACTGGTCCCAGGTCGGCTGCAGCGTACCCAAGCCCTGTCAATCATCTCCCAAACCGCAGTCCAAAGCCCGTCGACCCATTGTCTGAACTCCGGTGAATCAACCGATGACTCGTGAAATGGAATCTGGGATGCGGGCACCCGTCGGCTAAGAAGATCGAGCAGGCAGAATATGCCGTATGCATGACCCAGATCCAGGAACTTGAAGATATTGCCTCCTCTCAGGTACTCACTAAAGGAGTCCCGATACGTTGTGATGAGATCAACTTCATTATCCTCTCCCCAGTGGTAGTGTTCTTGAAATCCCCCACCCTCCTGCAGACCAGTTGAAGACGGCTCACCGAGCCAAATAAGTACTTCCGAGGCAAGACTGAATATCTCCTGCATCAAAGCCACCTGCTGGGTCCGCTCGCTTGTACTCGACTGGTCGATACACAGGTAGTCGATCCAGATGTCGGTAGGCTTCCGAAACTTCTGTCGGAGTCTGACGAGCGCGACAAACAGATTCTTCGGAACACCAATCTGTATGTTGTTGCACGAGATGCTGATGTTACCAGGGGGTGCCTTCTGTAGGGTTTGGGGCTCCTGCCAAGCATACGAGAGCGCATAGTAGGGCCATGATATATCAGAGTCGACGTCGGGCAAGGTGACGACCCGTAGCTCGCACTCCACTGGGGAAGACAGCGGCGAGGACCCGCCCGCGTGAAGAGTCAGGAGACGTATACTCCTCTCGTGCGGGAGTTTAGTCCCCTGGTATAATTCTTGAGACATAAGTCCCGCACCTCGCCGCGAGGCTTCGAACTTTGACGATCTATTTGAGATCAAGAAGTAAGGATTTTGACACACAATAAACCATACCTGCAGCAGGATGGGGTCAGACGTCAGCTGGGAGCTCAGCTGGGAGCACGAGGTTCCCAGACTTTTCGGATGAACCAATCAAGAAGGTCTGACGGCCGGGATTCAAGCAAGCTGCTGACGTGAGGACCATCATGGGTTAGGGTTACGTACTAAAAAGGGCCAGGTCAACAGTTGCAGTGATGATGGAAGTTCTCCTCACAGAATGTGAATACAGGCCGGTTTGATTGACTGAACTTGGCTCTAATGGTTCGAGGCCAACTGCGCCACCCAAGTGCTGCCCTACGCTGATCACGGACTGCCAGCAAAAAGTGAGCAGGAGGCAAGTCTCCGACGTAGTACGAGTGATTAGGGGCGACCAAACTTTAAGAGGTAGCAGGTATATAAGATAGTCAACTTCGAAATGGAACATTCAAAACGACTCAAGTTAATTAATTAATGTAACCCCTTTCAAACAATAGACACGCTCCTCGTCAGCTCCAGCTCAGGATGTGGTGCATTCTGGAGCTTCTTGCTGAAATTACTCGCTGCCCGGATCTTCTCCCCCCAGATGATAAAGCCGAACGGGACCAGACTCAGCGCGCAGCTGATCAGAGCCAGCACGCTGCACGACCACGCGATCCCAAGCGTGTTGACCATGCTGTCCACAGCCAAGGGGATGATGGCTCCCGCAATACTCCGGCACGCGGCCAGGGCGGCTAGGGCCGACGAAGCAAAGATGCCGTACGCGTCGGCCGTGTAGTTGATCATGGCCATGAAAATACACTGGTATCCAAACCCATAGGGTATCATAGACAACAGCGGCACGATCCAGTGGATCGACAGCCGCGACGTCCACCCGAGCCAGAACAGGGACACGACAAACGCCGGGCCGCCGGCGCACGCCAGCGGCAGGCGCAGGTACTCGGCGTGCTTGTTGGGGTGCCTCCGGACGAGGCCCTGGGCGTAGATGTCGTAGAAGTAGCCGAGGACGTTGGAGATTAACGACCCCGCGAACATCATGACGAAGGCGAGGCCGGACTCCCCCGGCGTGAAGCCGTAGATGCCGTGGAAGATGGTTGGGAATATCTTGAGCAGCATGTAGAAGACGGCGTAGACGAAGGCCATGTAGACGCACGTCAGCGCGACGAGCATCTCGGTGCAGAGCAGGTACAGCGGCCGCGTGGTGGTGATCTTGAGCGTGACGAGCAGGCCGGGCTTGTCCACGTCCGCGGGCGCGATGTACCTCCCGCCGCCCTTCTCCTTGTTCAGCTTGGCGGCCCGGTCGCGCAGGATCTTGGTGGCGAGCGTTTCGGGCTGGAAGACGAGGGCGATGAGGCATATGCCGGAGAACATCATGGATGCCCAGAATGCCCACCGCCATGAGTACTGGTACGTATATCCAGCAATCACGGGGCCGGCAAGGGGTCCCAGCAGAGTAGCAAAGGACCAGAGCATGTTGGCCCTACCCCTGACGACCTTGTCCTCGAAGACATCGGCGATGGATCCTCCGGTCACGCTCATCGGCGGCGAGGCAAACGTGCCGCTTAGGAACCTGAAGATCAGGAATGCGGCCCAGTTGGGAGACAGGGCTGTCCCCATGGTGAAGATCGTGTAAAGGCATAGCGTGGAGACGAGGACAGGCCTGCGGCCGTACTGTTCACTCAGCGGTGCAAAGACAAGCGGGCCCAGGACAAATCCGATGAGGAATGTTGTAGCCGGGAGCACGGTCTGCGGCCCGTCGGGGAAGTGGAAGGCCTTCTGCAGCGCGGGGAGCTCGTTCGACGGAGTGGATGAGCCCATTGTGGAGTTGATCGAGAGCAGAGTCCCGACGAGTGGGACGTAATATTTCTTGGCCTGGACATTTATTCCCATCGTCAGATCGGGCACCAACTAAGTCATCATTTTGGCAGTTGATGCTCACCAAGGACCAGTTGTGCGGGTCGGCAGGCTCGCCTGGCTGAAAGTTCACGAGGATGACATCGTCCTGTGTCGATGACCGCCGGTCCTCGCTATCCGTGTCCGACTGCGTGGACTCGGCGTCGTGCTCGACGCCCGGGACCACTGCTTGGTGTTCATCATCATGGGTCTTCTCCCTCGTCAGCTCTGTCTCGCGGCGCATCTTGAGTGGTTCATCGAGTCGTACACGGACCCAGCACGAGAGGGGAACTTGAGAACTTGAGATCTTACTGAGGAAACCCAGACTGTCCCAATAAACCTCCAGAACAAAACAGTTCCCCCGGGGGAAGGCGTGCTATTTCATCACCAACACGCCCTGCACTTGAGCAGTTCCACAATTTAGATCCTCCTTCGGCCTCGGGTCTCGCCACTATGCTGGCCTGGGTGGATCTATCCCGCGGGATTGGGACGTAATGTGGGCCGTAGCCGGCGACACTCGGCGCCGACAGGTATAAGCGGACGGTTGGCCCGGTTAGCCGGTCTGCCGCCGGTGATGTTGATCATTGTTGCTGGTCTAGGACATAGATATGACAAGAAGACGGTTGCTGGCGATTTTGAGGCTCATCAGCACCCCTTGTCGTCGATAGCCAGGGCCTACAATACAGCACTGTACAGAGCTCATCCCGGAAGCGGGAGCGTTAAGGTTTGCATGGGTTCGGCGTGGGCTCTGGACTCGAAGGCTTGGCACACTGTACACGTAGAGTCGAGGCATCTGTTACGCAGACCGCATCTTCCCGCGTCGCCAGGCCAGCCTGTGCTATGAATAGGGGCTGGATATCGGATTTACGGACCAGGCCAGCTCGTATCGAACGGCGTGCGCGAGCTGGCAAGTCGATCTAGCCTCTCTGTCAGCTCGCAATCCGGCGAGCCTGCAACTATATGGGCCCACCATTTCAAAAATTCTCAGGCAGTGGCCAGATTGCCTGGCTGAAAGGTTTGCATTCGGCAACTGGGGGTAATCTTTTTCCCTCCCCATCTACTCAGGAGTAGAACAACCAGCTTCAAGTTCTTGGCTTCAGCCTCATGACGTCGACAAGCTCCATCTTCATCTATTCTTGGCGCTTTCGGTACCTGAAAATCTGGTGTACAATTTTTCTACAACTTCACTCTAGACGCAAGGCTATGTGCTACCAGTCTGTAGCCATGATGCACGGCTCCATGTCCGGCCAGTGTTACTAAGCGCTGCAATTGTCTGCCTTGCCCTATTCACTAGCCAATGCTCATCTACCACACTGGTTCAGAGCGAAACAACGGGTTATATACCCTGTTCTCTGTCGGCAACTATCTTGTTGGCGATGTCAAGACACACTGCGGTTACTGGTCAGCAAGTAAACCCTCAAGTCTGGGATCCAACGGCACTTACACTCCGAGATGCTCTGCGGTTGCAGAATCTTCATCACCGGCACATCGCTTCCCACTCTCTTATAGAACCAGTTGCGGATCTCAACCGCCATCAACGAGTCCACTCCCAGCTCGATGATATGGCTATCGGCGGACAAGCTGTCGTCGGATAGCTGGAGGAGAGCCTTCAGGTGGCGATAGAACTGCTCAAACAGGAGGTCTGCGACTCCATCTGCAGATACCGCCGCGTCGATCAGCTCCCTCAGGTTCGTCTCCGCCACGCCTGTCTGCTGCAGCCCGGCGCCATCCTCGTCCTCGTCGTCGACGGTGAAATGGCAAAAGCGCCTGTCACGGTGCCAGTGCAGCGGATTCGGGTCATTGACACGGTACCGGGCCAGGCCTGTCGTCAAGTCCCTGATCTGCCCAGGGACCGGCCGGCCGGCGACTATCGCTTCCAGGAACATGTGGTGGATGTCCCGCTCGGAGATGGGCGGGTATCCCTCCCTCTCCAGGCCGCGGTAGATGTCCTGGCGCTCTCGCGCGAGAAGGCCCAGGCCGTAGATGACGCCGATGTTCAGCACCGACCCGGCGAGTCCGCGCTGTCGGCGGTTGGCCGCTAGACCGTTCATGAACATGTTTGCGGCGGCGTAGTTCGACTGGCCGGCGTGTCCGCCGATGGCTGCGAATGACGATGTCATGATGAAGAAGTCTAGGTCTGGGGCGTTGAACACTTTGTCGAGGTTGCTGGATCCGACTGCCTTGGGCCGCATGACGCGTGTCCATGTGTCGATGTCCATCTGGGCGAACACCCTATCGTCCAGGACCATCGCACCGTTGACAATACCTCCAACATTGGACAGGCGTGCGCCCAGAGCTTTGACGCTCTCCAGGTTAGTGACGTCTGCTTGGGTGGCTTGAATGTTGGCTCCCTCCGAATTCATCTCCGAAATCCAGTTTGTATCCTTGATCTGGCTGCGGCTGGCCACAACAATGTTCCTTGCGCCGTGCTGGATGAACAGCCGACACAGGCTCTGGCCGAAGTCACGGGTCAGGCCGACTAAGAGATAAGTCCGGTCAGCGTTGAGTAAACGGGGCTCAACCAGAGATTTGACTGGAACCGCAACATAGCGGTCTGACTTCCAGTCAACGACGGTGAACGCCGGCTGGGGCTCGCTGGTGCCTTGGAGAAGAGCTGGGGTGATAAAGGTAGAGTGCTGGGTCTGCGATGGTTTGGGTCCGATCATATTGAGGCAGTTGCGCAGTAGATCTGTCCATATCGATCTCTTGCTTGATGATCGTTCGCCACGGCGGTCCGTCGACGAGGGTGGCCAACGCACATACTCGAAATCGCCTGCGTGGCCCTCAATGACCTTTGACAGCTCGTTTCCGTTCCGTAGGAAGTCGACCACAGTTGGTCGTGTGCATGGGATGAGCCGCTTCAGCTCTCGACCGCTGCTCAGTGGGTGAATGTACTTGAAACTGGCGTGCTCTTTGGCCAGTCCGGAGTCAGTTGTCCACACATGAATCGCAAATCCCTCCCTCCCTTGGCGCTGGGGCAGGACTGCAAGCGCACAGTGAAGGAACGTCGGATCGGGCTCGATGAGCACCAGATCACCAGGACGGGCCCATGCGGCCAGGTGTGCAACAGATACCATTGGCGACAACCACGAGGCAAGGCCTCTTCGATCCACGAGGCCCTCTGGGAGATCAACAGTGTGAAGGGGTTGGGCCATCGAGGCAACGTATGGGGATGTTGCTGCTACTGGTCTCCCATTGTCGTCGGCAAGACCAATGCAGAGGTACAGATCATCCTCACCAGTCAAAAAGGGATACAACGAGCTGTACTCAACGTTGACAACTCTCCCTGGAGGCTGGTTGGGGACACATGCCCCAGCGCCATATGCCCCAGCGCCATATGCCCCAGCGCCATCAGAGCGACGGACATCGAACCGAGTTACACCATCACTGCCTCGGGCACTGCCTAGGAGCAGGCATGTCTCGAGACTGTTGCAGATCGTGGAGACCTCTCTCCGACTGGCGTTCAGTCGCTCGATGGCTGGCTTGTATGAAAGGACGCGAGGCACTATCTGGCGCTTCCCATTCACATGGATCTCAGGCTCAAACGAGAACAGCATCTTCTCTCTCAGTACCTCGGCCGTCTGGAGATGATCCCGGTACTGAAGGAGCAGCATCAGCCGGTCTAAAATCACGTCCACTGACTGGCTGCCGGTGTTGAAAAAGTCGAGGACCTGCAGGATGAGGTTCGGGTTCTCGGCCTTCAAAGTCCTGGTCAGGCCGAGGCTCGCAGCCGTCTCTGGGTTCAGCTGCGTGCTGCGTGTCACCCACAGAATGACCTTGCCAGGCTGCATGAGTGACCTGAGAGCACTCAGGGCTCCATCTGTCATATTTGGGCAGACCGGGCGGGTCAAGTCCATAAGCAGTATGACAACAGTGGCGGCAGAAGCTGCCATCGGTGTAACGTCCTCGATGTTGTCGAAAATCTTGACATCCGTCTGCCTTCCGATTTGTCCACTTGTCTCAAGTCGCTCAAGACCAATGCGTGTGGATACATGGCCAACAATAACCACCGACTCCTTGGCTTTGTCACTCTTGAACATGGGAACGTCGTCACCGGCTTGTCGTATGGTCATGGACAAGCCAGAAGTGTGGGTTTGGGTCGAGTTCTTAGCCGCCGGCAAGAACATGCCCTCTTCCAGCGATTTAGCCGGATCAAATGGAACTCTCGCATCTGAGCCACTCTGACTGAACAATCCATCGCCCAGTCTAAACACGTCCTCAAGCGTCGAAACAGGTGGCGCGTTGACTATGATGAGGAAGGCTCTCTTTCTCATCAGCTGTCGGGTCTTTTCGACGATCTCTCCTCTGCTTGCAGTGAATCTCGAGAAAGTGCTGGTTGACATGATAACTAGGTCATAGGCTCCGATGGAATTACCCATATCCTCCACCTTCGCATCAAAGTCCAGGTCTGCAAAAGACACCTTCTTATTGCTGTTCAAATTCGGGCACCGGTTCAGGAGGTACTGCGGTTGCGTCGACGCCATCAATCTGTATGACGAGAATGTGTCACGCAAGCCGTCAAGGATGTTCTCGGTGAAGGCCCACTCTGCAAAGGTAAGATCGAGGACATCCATTCGGGGGAAGCGGTGGGCGATCTGCCGAACGACTCTGCCGAGATGCGCGTGGAAGCCGTGCATCAGGTGCGCATCGTCAACAATGGACCAGTACGCAAGCGAAAAGTCAAACGACTGCGAGTGCGAAATTTCGACCCCACGAAGGCTGCGCAGCAGGTTCAACGCATAGAAGTAGGGTGAGTTTGAGATGAATCGTTCCATGTCTTGTTCGACGGCCGCGGGAACTTGCTTTACAAACGTTGTGCTTGAGTCGGCCCGCGGCGAATCCGGGGGTGTGTCAATCGAGGCAATACTCTTTGGCTGTTCAAGGTACACCTGTGCCACCCTCTCGCAGCTCTCATCGATGTGCAAGCGAGCGCCCTCGGGCTCTGGATGCATGATGGCGATCTCATACTCGGGATCCAGGTCCATGACGGTGTGGAGATACAGCTCGTAGTCGTCTTCGGGCCTCGCCGAGGAGAAGGAAGAGACGACCAGCTCCTCGAGCTGTATCTCCGTCTGACCAAGCTCGTTGGAGATGGACAGGTCAGCGGTAATAGTGGCAGGAGAGCCGACGGAGTAATGATCGAACTTGGTGAGATGACACTCGACAGTCGTCATGGCCGAAGACTGTTGGGTTCCACAAATCGCCTGGTTGAATCGCATCCTGCCTATATTCGTCGGCAGGAAAGACGTCCACAGGGCCCTGTTCACGATCAGCGTCAGTAATTTGCTCCTCTAAGGAGGGTTTGAGGCTGCGACTCGGCAGACTTACTTATCACCTGGTGATGAAAAAGTTGCAAAAGTGGCCTGGAAACAGCTGTCAAGAAAGGCTGGGCTCACATCGAGACGAGTCGAATCCAATGGGCTGGCCTTGCTGAGAGTTCCTCTTGCGTAGTTAAATCGTCGATCGATGGACTTCAGTGCCTGGAACGGACCAGTGTACGAGAGTCCAATGCCTTCCATCATCTGGTAAAAAGCACCCACGTCGACAGGTAAGGTCTCGGCCAGGGGTCCATTAAAGCGAGGGGGCAGAGCATCTGGAGACGGATCTTCGAGAACGATGAGGACCCTCCCTTCAAAGTTCTTCTTCATCGGACCGGGCTTTGACGAGGTAACCGGAACTGATGTCAAGGTAAAATCGGCTTCGATGATGTTAGCATGGCCGGATCGATCCTGCTGGGGAGGAAGGACGGAAAGGGTGAACAGTGTTTCCACGCCGAGAGACCCAGACTCCATGGTAATACCGCTGAGGAACCTCAAGTCCTGCAGCTCGACTACCGATGCGTTGCGGCCGTTCAGAGCGACCTTAGTCGCATCAAGTGCCATAACGCAATATGCTGATGCTGGCAGCAACGCCTGGCCTTGGAATTTGTGACCCTCCACCCATGGAATCTGCTCCACCTTGATGACATTCCGCCATCGCATCTGGAACTGGTTGTCGTCCCGGGTGCGGACGCCGAGCAGCTCATGTGGTGGTCGCTCGCGGAAGTGGTACTGTGCCGACAACCGAGACTCCCTCCAGTAAGTCTGTGTATGATCCCACGCATATGTTGGCGCATCAGCCAGACGTGAGTGCACGAGCTCAGGCTGTGAGGATTGTTGGACAAAGCTGCGAATGTCTACGGCAGAGGTGCCGAGGTTGATGCACATGAAGCCGAGAAATTCGGCGAATGCGATCTCTGCCTCCTTGCCTCTCTGGAGCAACCCATAATAAGGAAGTCCTGTGCCCATGACACCCTTGATGGTCTCCATAGCCGGTGTCTGTAGTTGCGGGTGAGGTCCGACCTCGATAGCGCAGTCAAAAGGCCCGAACTCTTTCAAGGCCGCTTCGACTGCCTCGTGAAACAGGACAGGGCGGAGCATGTTGTCTTTCCAGTAGGCTGTCGCCAGGTCTCTTGAAGTGATATCATCCTGACGGCCATAGACGCTCGATACCCATGTTGTAGTGGTACCATCGAGAGGCGGATGAGCTTGTATGGAACAACATGCCAAAGCCTCGGAGTATTGTTGGACTGCCGGAACCATATGATGTGAGTGGTATGCTGTGTCTACCTTCAGAACCCTTGCAAACTTCCCATCAGCCTTCAGTTCATCAGAGGCAGCGACGATGATGTCCATGTCTCCTGACAAGGTGACCAGGTTAGGCGAATTGCTAGCCGCGACAGAGATGCGGCCTTGATACTTGGGCGTGGAGCAAAACTCTTCAGCTTCTTGCCTCGACATCCCGCAGGCCATCATGCCCCCCTTGGCTCCACTGGTGCCTGCGGCTAGGTGGGCAAAGCAGCCCCGGTAATAGGCGATCAGCATCGCGTCCCGCATTGGCAGGCGCTCGGCCGCGAAGGCTGCCGCAATCTCTCCAGAGGAGTGACCGACGACGCAGTGGAATGATACGTTGAGGCTGGAGAGCAGTTCCACCAGGGCGATTTGAAGCGCCGTGCATAGTGGCTGAGCTATCGCGGCCGTGTTGATGCCCGAGTCTTGTCCCTCGTCCATGATCTTCTCCTCCAGTGACCACTCTGGGGGATCAGGGCAATCATTCTGTAGGATGTTGTCGAGCTTTCTGATGGTCGCGCGATACACAGCGCTTGTTCGAAGAAGGCCTTTAGACATGGCGGCGTATTGGGCTCCCTGTCCGGTGAATATCCCGAATACGCGAGGGTTTGTCGACATCTTCTTAGAGCGGATGATAGTGTCAGACTGGGTGGGTGAGGTCTTGCTTGAACGGTCGATCAGAGACAGCAGGTTCGACACCGCCGAAGCTGCCTTCCCGGGGCTTGGGACAACGAAAGCCCTCAGGCTGTGTGCTGTGCGATAGCTATAGAGGTGCCATGCCAACTCTTGAGTGGTGACGTGTGCATTGCGCTCGATGTATGACGCGAGGTCCTTGAGAGTAGCAGAGAAGGACTCCTCAGAAGCGGCTGTAATGATAAGAGGCAATGCAATTTGTGTATACTGAGGCGCGTCAGGTGTAGGAGTTCCCGAAAAGACTGAACCAGTGGCCTTTGTATTCAGGCTCAGCGCCGCTGACTGGACTCCACCGTTGTGAATTTCCGGTTGGTATTTCTCCACGATGGCATGGGCGTTGGTGCCACCGAAACCGAAGGAGTTCACGCTCGCTCTCATCGGGTGTCCCGCAGGCGGGGACGGCCAGGCGAGTGTCTGAGTAGGGATTCGTAAGTTGCCATAGTAAGGAAGAACACTTGGGTTCAGAGAATCGTGGTGCAAATTCTTGGGGATGGTGTCGTTGTTCATGGCGAGAACGACCTTGAGAATTCCAGCCAGGCCTGCAGCGCCCTCGGTGTGCCCGATGATTGTCTTGACTGAGCCAACCAGCAACTTGTCGTGCCGTGCATTTCTCGACTTCGCGGGGCTATCCTCAATGCCATCGAAGAAGGCTTCGGCAATGGCGCGAGCTTCGCGTGGATCACCGGCAGGTGTCCCAGTGCCTTAGAATGTGTGAGTATGTATAACACTTCAGACCAGTATCAAAATGAAACGACGTACCGTGTGCCTCAAAATACTGTGGCCGATGATTTGGGTTCCGAGGATCCAGACCAGATCTCTCATAAGTCTGTCGAATCAATGCAGCTTGTGCTGCTGGGTTTGGCATCGTGATACCCTGTGTCTTTCCATCCGAGTTGACTCCCGTGTGCCGGATGACAGCCTGGATGTTGTCGCCATCGGCAAGGGCCCGGCTGAGCGTCTTGATGAAAATTGCCACCACACCTTCCCCTCTTGCATACCCATCAGCGCGTGCATCCCACATCTGGCAGTGTCCGGTAGGGCTCAGCATGTGTAAATCAGACTCGGAAATGAACTGCTCGGGGGTGAGCATGAGATTGACACCCGCCACACACGCCATTTCTGTCTCGCCCGTGCGCAGGCCAAGGACAGCCTGATGGAGAGCAACCAAGCTTGCCGAACATGCGGTGTCGACGGTCATGGACGGGCCGTGAAAGTCGTAAAAGTACGAGATTCTATTCGCGATGATGGAGCCTGCGTTGCCGGTAGCTGCGTACTGCGAAGCGTTCAGCTCGTCCCTCTCGGAAAGGGACCTGTAGTCCGTTGTCATGACACCAGTATAAACGCCGACATTGCGACCAGCGAATTTCTCCAGATTGTATCCAGCAGACTCCAAGGCTTCGTATACAACCTCAAGAAGAAGCCGTTGTTGGGGATCCACGGCCTCTGCCTCCTTCTTGGATATGTTAAAGAAGGCCGCGTCGAACCTGTCCACGTCCTGGTTCAGCCAGTACCCACAAGGAGAGTTTGTGGTGCCATGATGCTCTGCATCCTCGTGAAAGAATCCGGCGGCAGAGAACCTGGTTGTGGGGACCGGGCGTGAAAGATCGGTGTGGGGTTTTGTAAGAGCTCCCAAAGCTTGGATGGTGAAGTGCCGTTGCCCGCAAATCGGCAACTACTTCCAACAAGGGCAATTGGCTCAGGAGGCATCTTTTGTGTCCTCCAAGCCACACAGTCGTGGCCTGAAAAACGATGTGTCAGCATGTGCGGCCGTAAATCCTGAGACAGAACTTGCAGGTGGGCAAGGGACGGTCGTTCGCAGGAGATTGAGGTTTTAAGACAAAGGACAAACAAAATGTAATAATACCCTTGCTACTTAGGGCTCCAGAGGAGCTCTTTACTGTGGTGCTTTGTGCTGCTAACAGCTTCTAATGCCTTCCAGGGTCTTTTTGGCTCACGTATAGGAGAGGCTGCGGAGAGATTGTTTGACAGGTGAAGACAAACTGGTTTGCTGGGTTAGAGTGAATGAGTCTGAGAGTAGAAGAAAACAGATAGGGCTATCAGAAGGCCGAGAGAATGTGCATTGTTACGATGAATTCTGATGATCCATGGAGGAGGCAAGGAGGGAAAGCCAGGAGGGGAAGAACGAGAGTTAGGAGATGAGGTACCATACCGGCGACGAAGTAGGTGAGCGACGGCTGCACTTCTTGGATTCTGGTAAACAGTCGAGCTTCCACTGCCCAAAGGCGAGCAGTTCTCGAACCGCGTATTGATTTCAGAATACTGTTGACCGCTCAAAGAAGAGGGAACGGTAAGGGTACCGTCGTGGACGGTTGGCGAAGGCTGGATGCGGTTGTGCACTGGTCCTTTCAAGCGGAAGTTGGGCCGCTTACCTGCCCCATAAAGCGGCAGCACAGGAGGAGATGGAGAAGAATGCAGAAACCAAAAGCTTGAAAGAGTCCAATCACCCCCACCAAAATATCAATCTGGAGCCCCGCCTGAGATCAGGTGAGTCGAGAAGAAAGAGTAAATAGTTCACTGTGCCAAACGATCCGCGTAGGGCCTTTCTCAGTGAATCTATGTAACGGGGAGTGGGGAAAAAAACAAACGGGGAGTCAGGCAAGAAATGACATGCTGGGCCATCACGACATGGGACGAATTGGGATAGCATCAGGTGTATGGTACTTTCAACAGGAAACTACCAGCACCAGCATTTGGAAAGACAAGCATCTTGACGAAGCTCCTTCGTGGGATGAACGCTCTGCCTGCAAGATCACCTGTCTCCGGGGCCCAGCGCGCTGGTCTTCACGAAACTATTGGTGCCCTTTGAGACTACACCAAACTGGACCTACAAGTACCACAATGGTTTGTTTTCTGGCCAGACCTACCCGTTATTTTCGGTGCGGACAAAATGCTTCGGGAGCGGGTTGTGGGCGGCCATGCCAAGAAACAATTGAGGTCTTCAAAGAGACTTATAGTGCAGGGGATCAGCTCCTGCAATGCGGCTATGTGACAGTATGCATTAGTCTTCGGCTGGGACTGCTGTCTGCTTAACCTTTCATGTTAATAAGACCATGCTGTTTCCAGGCACACTACTGCATGCTGTCACTGGGCCCAATCCTGGAGTCCAGGGCCGGTGATGCCGTCGTCTTCCAGATGGCACCACACCCTGAGAAAGTGTCCCGGATGTCCCCATCGTGCTGACAAGCTTGTTCAGCCAAGACTTTGGCATTAATAATCCTGGACAATATAGTTTCGGCAATGGGCTTTGGTTTCAGTGGCATGATCGAAGTGTTGATGACAGGTGTCAGACGGGCAGCTATCGTGTTAGTTTTGTTTGTCATTGGTCAAGCGAATTCCGTTGGAAAGGATTCCTTGAGATACTACCAATTTGTCAGCCAGTGCCATCACCAAACGGAATTCTCCGAACGCCGGGCTGTTTACTTTCCAATGAGACTAAGGAATCGTGTTTTCAAATGTGAGCCATGGGAAGCTTATGGCGCTTGGATTGAGATGGTTGAGCTTGCGGTGTGTGCTTGAGAAAACAACTTCGGCCAACAAGGCCGTCTCGTTTCGAACAGGCATAGAACCGCAGTCCGACATGATGGGTTCAAGTTGGTTTGGTCCTCTCCCAACAACAGAAGGCTTGCACTGGCTTGGAATGTACAATGCGAGCTTCCGACGAAAGCTTCCGTAACACAGCATGGATCTGTGGTCGTATGACAGCGCGCCAGATGCTGCTCCTTGCCGGCGCAGGTCTCGTGCCACTAGCAACACCGTCGCGTGTCGGCTTCAGGTTGGGCGAAAAGAGCTGCAAGATATCATGTCCTTGATATCTCTTGGTACGAAGGGCCTTGTCGGGTATTGAGCATAGTTCAGGCGCTTGGCCGACACTCACTGCCTCAAAATAGCGCGGGATCTGACTACAGAGTTTCATTCCAGTTCATTCCTACCGCTTAACCCACTCTTCTGTGTAACAGGCTAGATAGATCATCCTGACTCCCTCGTGGGCACTGGTGGGACCGAGGTTGGTGGCCGTCAGACAAACAGAAGGCCCCCCTACACTGTTCTTCCATACATATCGCTAGCATCCACACTGTGAGATTTATAGTAGACGAATAAAAAAACATTTCGCATATTATTTCTACAAGTAACAATGCGTTGCGTATGTATTTGTCGAGGCTGGATGTGAGCTATGGAATACTCCAAACCTTGCCCGAGACACAGAAAATCCCGGGTAGTCATCGCAAGATTGAGCGGTGAGGAAGATTACCAGCACGACTTGAGCTTCCGCAAGGGAGTGTAACTTGTTCCAGCAAGCATGCTCCTATGACAATGGGTTCCAGACAATGCTACAGTCGGAAGTTTGTACACCTGACCAATTCACTTTCACTCCGTCGTAATGAATGTGATCAAGGCAACATTGACCCGCGCCTCAAAATAGAAAGGATCGCCTATCTTCTTCGAAAATTGCAGACCAAATTCTCCAAGACATGTGGCACTGAGGTTCGACTTCGAAACGAATTGTTCGCATGTGAAGCCTTGGGTTCAAAGCCTGGGCCTCAACCAAGCTGTCAAGACACACTCGTTTGGGCGTCGGAAGCTACTGCACACGTCTTTGATACCTCCTCATAGTCCTTTTGCGCTCCACATAACCACAACGTGTTCGCCTGCTCTAGATCTAGACGGGTAGGAGAATATCGTGCCACGATGCGATGTTGAGCAACTTAGATCCCTATAGATCTAGCCTTGAGCAACCACAATGTCGAGATGAGGTCGGAATGGACTGCAGTGTGACTTTCGATCACCTAGGCCACGGCGTGGGCTGGCACCCCCAGAACACCTGCCGAACGCGTGCGATGTCTTCCACGCAGGCGCCCACGACGGCGAACAGACCCGGTTGCATCCCGTAGAAGGCGGCGAGAACAATTCCACGCGGCTGAGCCCTCGGGACCAAGCATCCGTGCGACCAGAAGAAAGT
This sequence comes from Diaporthe citri, assembly GCF_014595645.1. Taxonomy (NCBI): domain Eukaryota; kingdom Fungi; phylum Ascomycota; class Sordariomycetes; order Diaporthales; family Diaporthaceae; genus Diaporthe; species Diaporthe citri. Next base: position 88,516 of record NW_025064850.1, read on the forward strand.
TTTCCTAAGGCATGGCTCCGAGGGGACCTTCAGAAAGGGGAAAGAAGCGTGGGATGCCGTGCGCGTGGTTGGGGGCCAAGTTACACATGGGGGCGCATCCGGATGTCTTGCTTTGTTATACATCATATTAGGCATGCTGCATAGGCGTGGATCTTGGCTTTTTTAATATCGGGCAGCAGGAACAAGCGCGGCTCCTTCTGGAACATGGCGGCCGTCAGATTCAAGCCTCAAATGGTCAGATGATCAACTCTATTGGCGTTAGATGCGAGCCATGTCTCCAGTGTTACTTCGAGTTGGACGGTGGCAGTCAAGATCTCGACCAGATTGATGCATCCCCCGTCGGTCGGTGGTTGTGTCTCGTTCCCTCACAAGGGCAAATTTTATTACGAAGTTGAGCTGAGTTTGATGGTCGCGCTATCAAATCGGTACCGGTATGCTAGTCTTTTTGCCAGCCGGTATTTGCAACGTCCTGCACCATCCTAAGTCATCTAGGGAATCACTAGTAGGAAAGAACATGCCCCATACACCGGCGCCCTCCGAAAGTCAAAGAAATCTGAGTCGTCCTCTTTTCGTATGCAAAGTGCACCCACGACCGTCTAAGCGTCGTCGGCAACATCTCCAGTGGCAAATAGCTCCAAATAGACCCTGCTCTTGTCGACACCGAGACCCACCAAGGTCTTCCTCGCGTCCAACATGAATTTCTCAGGACCACAGATGAAGTACTCAGCCCTTGGGTCGTTCACAAACAGCTTGCCTTCCCGAGAAAGGGCCGCAATGTCCAACCGTGGCTTCCCTTTCCCGTCGAGCCCCTGTCTCAGGTGAACGTGCGCCGACGCCCTGTCCTTGATGGCGCCCTGCTCCACGGTCGCCACCGCCTCGTCCGCAAACGGCTGTGTAGCCTTTGATCGGGAGGTGTGGATCCACGAGACCGGCCTCTTGACTGCCGAGGGCTGCGCCAGGGCGTGGAGCATGGACATGAGCGGCGTGGCGCCTATGCCGGCAGAGATGAGCACGGCGGGGGCGCCCTCCTTTGAGACATCCGACGGGTCCAGGAAGAACTCGCCGTGCGGGTGCGACAGCTCGACCACGTCGCCCTCCTTGTACCCGTCGTGCAGCATGTTCGAGATCAGGCCGTCCACGACCGCCTGGTCGTCGCGCTCCTTCTTGACGCTGATCCGGTAGGACCGCCCTGCGGCGTCGGGCGCCTGACTCAGGCTGTACTGCCGGCTCTGGTTGTAGCCCAGGTGCTTCACAAAGACCTGCAGGCTGATGTACTGCCCCGGCAGGAACCGCGGCAGCGCCGCGCCGTCCACGGGCTCCAGGTAGAAGCTCGCGACGCCCTCGGCCTCCCTGGCCCTCCTCGCGATGCGGAACTTGCGCCAGCCCGTCCAGTTCTCGTCGGCCTTGTACAGCTCACGCTCCCTGTCGATGAAGACCTGCGCGAGCACCCCGTACGCCGCCGTCCAGGCTTCCACGATCTCGGGCGTCGCCGCGTCGCCCAGGACCTGGCCGATGGCGCCTATCAGGTGACCGCCCACGATGTCGTACTGCTCCGGCTGGATGAACAGGCTGACGTGCTTCTGCGCTATGCGCTCGACGGCGTGTGCCAGCTTGGGCAGGTCATCGATGTATATGGCGTATGCGAGCACGGCGCGGGCAAGGGCGCGTGGCTGTCGCCCTGTGACCTGGGAGCTGGTGCTGAAGATGTTGTGCATTTCGGGGTTGGCGCCGATCATGTTGTCGTACATGACCTTCGTGATGGTCTCGCCATGTGCCTGGAGGACCGGCACGGTGGCCTTGATGATGGCCAACTGAGCCTGACTCAGGGGTCCTGAGGGGGGAACGGCATCGCCGTTTGTGGCATCACCCGGTTTTGGGCCTGCTGTTGTGCTGGGTGTGACGGTCATTGTGGTGATGTCTTCCTAGACGACTGGGATCTCAAGTTGGTAAAGCAAGTACAGCTTGTCTCGTAAGGTTGTGGTAGGGCGAGCGGAATGAGCGACCCCTAGGTACTATGGATGGGTTTTAAGGTTGGGCAAGAATGATGTGACGTGGTAGTAATGTGCCTTCCATCTCGAGAGGCAGTGCCCGGCGTCAGGCAGGGTTGCAGCTTGGTTTTAATACCAGGGTATCTATTATTCATCTGCCACGGAGATGCAGTTCACGGCTGTCATCGTCCGACTCCATCTGTTTACCATCGTCCCGCTGGCCGCGAGGGTGATCCAGGTCAGTCGCTACCTCATCCCTGAGAAATCATGCCACTCAACCCTGTTCGGACTTCCGCTGTGTGCGATGGCCGAAGGAGGACGCTGACAGAAACTTTGAATATTTGCAGTAATGGAATCATTGTGATTGGCCGTCTGCGGATCCTCTCCCGGGCGACTTGTTTTCTTCCACCACGTGTGGGCGAAACCATGGCGGCTTGAGCCGCAGCAGCCGCATCCGGCCGGTTTTCGTTGTAATTGGCTTCTCCGCGGCGAACAAAATATTCACCCAAAAAAACCTGCTTAGTCAGCAGCACAAAAAGTCTCCCGACCATCACAGAACGACACTGAGCTCTGGGAGGTTTTCATTTTATTATGTACGAGCCGCAAAAGGAGTTGAGGTCCTACTAGTACACAAGTTCAAGACACCGTGTTTTGTACCCATGCAAAACGGCCATTCCCAACAGTGCCGTAGGCCTTCACTGCCAGGGGCTGTTTGTCTATTGCTCATTTCTCAAGCACCATCGACGCCTTTTCCAGGTCTTCAGTCGACTCACAGTGCTGCATTACTGGTTGTACGTACCCTCCTGCTGAAATGATGGATTTGATCTATTCAATTCATAGTCAACAACTAAGTTCTTGACGTTTTCACAGGTCACCTATCGCAAAAAGTCCATGTAGACAACTTCAACGCACCTTGTGTTTCCATGCTTCCTCGACAGTCGACCTTGATTGAATTATGATCCTAGCTCGGTTATGATCTGCTGCATTAGTTCGCCATACTCACCATAGCATGAATCTTTCCTCATCTCAAGTGGCCGTAGAGCTTCTACTCCTTGGGCTATTCTAGAATGGCTGGTTATCAAATTTCGAAGCTCGAAGCTTGAAGAACTGGTTTATTCAACAGGGAAGTATGTAACATGCATGACCACTTCAGAAATCACAGCTTAAGCATTTCTTAAGCGTCTAATGTCAGAATGCTTATAAGCCAGAAAAGCGGGGTCGCCAGTGGTATTGGTCCACTCGTCACCAACGTTTTGGCGTGATATTCCTACTTGTAGATACCCACGCGAGCCTCACGAAAGTTCTAGCGGTGAACACGCGGCGTCATAGGTGGAGCGTACATACCCAAAACAGCCTTGCATTATGTTAAGTCACCCGGTCGGTGTACCTTGAACACAGGCGAATGTTACCGGCCTATTTAGGAGTCATACGATGTACGGAGGCCTAGTAATGATCGATTTGTTGATGCACATTATTTCACAATTATCTCTCACATTGTGCACTTCAAGTTGTGGTCCTTGGGTATCAAGACATCTTCAAACATTGGTGTGTCACATGAATAATCTGTAAGTTCCCCCAATCCGTTCGCCTCTCACTGGCCTTCCGCTCTCGGTCGGCATCAGCGCGGCCTTGTCTGCCATCCCGTCACGAATGCCTGCAATCCATACTGAGAGCTCCGCGATCGAGTAGCCCTCACGCACTCGCTAATTGCGCCCGGGAACATGACCCTATCTACTGGGACCCCGCCTCTTCCATGTGTGAAGGAGCAGCCTGATCCTTCTCCGTCAAGACAGCCTTCTCAGCCGTCACCTCCAGCTCAGGAGTCAACCCGACGTCCCTCCTCGCCTCAGCGAGCAGCCGGGCGTCCTCCTCGCCTGAGTGGCTCTTGAACACGCGGTCCATCTCCTCGAGCGTGGCGCCCTTGGTCTCGGGGATGAAGAACCAGACCCACACGATTCCGATGGCGAGGAAGACGGCGAAGAAGATGTACGTGCCCCACTCCCAGGCCTCGAGCATGGGCGGCGTGAAGAAGGCGACAGCAAAGTTGTTAACCCAGTTCGACGACGCGCCAAACGACGCGCCCTTGGCGCGGATCGACAGCGGGAAGATCTCGGACACGAGGGTCCAGCTGACGGGGCCCCAGGTGAAGCCGAAGGCGAAGATGTAGACCCAGATGAACGCGACGGCGACCCAGCCGGCGTCGGCGTGGTGCGTCCAGTCGTCCTGGAACTGGCTGACGATAATTCCCGCGATGACCATCGACGCCCACATGAGGGCCGACCCGAACAGCAGCATCGGCTTTCGCCCGACGCGGTCGATGAGCAGCATGGCGGGGATGGTGGACACCATGAAGACGACGCCCGTGACGCCCGTGGCGAGGAGCGCCTGCGTCGTGCTCGACATGCCCAGGCTGAGGAAGACGTTGGAGGCGTAGTAGATGATGGCGTCGATTCCGCTCCACTGTGATACACAAATGCGTTAGACACTGGGTGGCAGCTCGATAGCACGGCACGACTGGGAGAATGCTTACCTGCTGGAAGAACATGACGAGCCACGCCGTCGCGACACGCTTGGCGTTGTCCCACGACCTCACGATGTTGTAGTACTCGGCCAGCTGCCTCGTCCAGACGCTCTTCTTCTCCTTGGCGGCGAGCGTGGGGAACGACTTGGCAAAGTGGCGCTCCTCGAACAGGCACTCGGCCTTGATCTCGCGGTACTCGACCTGGATGAGCTCGTTGTCGGCGGGGAGGCTGCGCAGGTACGCCAGGGTGGAGATGGCCTCGTCGTCGCGGTCCTGCTTGATCAGCCAGCGCGGGGAGAAGGGCAGCCACCATATGCCCAGCGCGAGGCACACGGCTGGTATCCCCTGGATTATGGTGGGCAGCTGCCAGGCCAGGTTGGACTGCGTGTCGCCCTGGCCGCCGATGTTGTTGCTCGCGTAGCCGATCCAGAAGGATAACATGATTCCGAAGATGGTAGCAAATTGGTAGAAGGACACCAGGAATCCACGTAGCTCGGGAGAAGACAGCTCGGCGTTGTACAGAGGCCTATCTGGATCGTTAGCATCCCCCAACCATCATCGAATCCGCACAAAAGTAGGCAGGCAGGCGTTCACTCACCCAACACCACTGAACGTGCCGACCCCTATACCAGTAAAGAACCTCCCAGCATAAAGCATCGCAGGGTTGTGGTACGACGCGCCACAGTACAGGTAGCTCCCGAGGATGACCCACAGGCAGGCCATGAACATGGTGTACTTGCGCGAGAAGACCTCGCCCAGCACGCCGGCCGACACGGACCCGATGATGCCGCCGACCTGGAGGATCGACGTCAGCCAGCCCGTGGCGCTCGACGAGTCGACCACGGACGGGAAGTTGTCCTTGAAGCGGTGCATGACCAGCGACTGGCCCAGCACGCCCTGCTGGTAGCCATACTCGAAGCCGCCGAAGGACGCGAAGAGCGCGATCACCACGATCTTGGGGTTGCTGAACACGGTGTGCCACCGGTTCTTGTACGCGATCTTGGTGCGGGCGTCGGCCGCTGACACGGCGGTTGGCTCCATGGGTTGTATGTATTTGTGGGTATGGGCAGAAGTGGCCGTGCTCAACCTTCTGTGGCGATGATGTACAACATCAAACTACATCGTGGGAATTTTCTTCTCACCCAGCATTTCGGGAACGCCCTGGTTCTTAGTATCTTAAGCTTTTCCGCGTAGCTGGAATACCTGGATAATCTCCGACGCAACTCTCCTCAGGTGATGTCCATATGCCGCCCCGAGGCTCCCCCTCACCATATTCACCATATTCGGGCCTGTTCTGCACCAGTTGCCTGGGGTATGCTGCGATGCTCGATGTACCCCGGCAGACGCACGACCAACCAGACAACCCGCCGCCGTCCGCATCTGGGGTAGTTCCTCCCCAGACCCACCCAAATCCGGGGGGTCAGACAAATACGCCCACTCGCTGCTCCGCTCTGAGGAGCCCTCGACTGATCCACTATGTTGGGGTTCTGACACATATTGGCCGACCCGCCAAGGCGTTCGCGGCAATGGAAACCGGAATCGCAAACTTGGTAATGTTACGCGGGGACCGTAATCGCAATGGGTGGCATACACAATACTGGAATCGACATGCATCGTTACATCGCGGGCGGAAATAAAAATCCAGTCGTGCCTGGGAGTGTGACGCAGTCCCTTCGAGTTAGCTCTGATTCTGTTGATGTCCAATGGCTGGCAAAGTCAAATTGAATCTGTTTGTTTTTTTATCAAGTCTGATGTCCTCTAAGCCCCGATTTAAGTCAACACACTTGGAACCCCATCTATCATGAATAAGTGAGAGTAGAGTATAACCCCACGACTAGTCTCAGACTTCATCGACCTTCTCAGGTAATGATCCTTACTCCTTCTTCGCCGTAAACTCCCGAGGCAAACGATTCTCGTCCTTCTTGTAGGGGTGGCCGGCCTCTTCCCGAGCCATGTCGTTCACCCACTTCTCATTCCCGTCCAGGCCCCCCTTCCCACCGCCCTTCCTGACGCCGACCTCGGCCCACTTGGCCGCCAGGTAGAACCACGAAAGCGCGTTGCCGACCGTGCCGACCTCATCCGACACGCCGGTCCGTGCCTCGTAGCTCATCTTCTTGTGCAGCTCGTCGTCCGTGAACAGGTCGACCAGGTGCTTCGCAACGGCCGCCCAGTCTCCCGGCTCGACCAGGAACCCGTTGACGTCGGGCTTCACCTGCAGCGGGATGCCGCCGGTGTTGGTGACGATCACGGGACGACCCGCGTGCAACGCCTCCGAAACCTTGACCTCAAACCCTTCGCGGGTGGACAGCTGAAGGATCACATGTGCATTGGCGATGATGGTGTTGAGTAGCTGGTCGTTGGGATCCAGGCGCATAACACTGATGTCGCCGGCCAGGTGAGGATATGTCCTCTCGATCTGGATCATCGTTTGGTCGTAGATGATACTTCCGTCGGGATCATCCACAGACCCATTTCCGCAGACCACGAGCTGTGGGGTGTCGGTGATTCCGCGTTGGTCCAAAAGGCGACGGAACTCTGCATACGAATCGATCACTGTGGGGATGCCCTTGGCCGGGTCAAACCTTGCAACCTGTGCGATGTACTTGCGAGCAGGGTAGTGCAGCTCCGTCATGCGCTGTGCATGACAGGCATTGTTGTAGCTGTGACCATAGTAACCAGAGTCCCACTGGTTGAGCGGCTTGTTGAGGCCATCAAGCCAATCGGTAGTGGCCGGCAGGTAGGTGACCTTCTCTTTCGGGACATTGTGAGGAACAAAGGACGGGATTGGATGGCTGATGAACATGTCCGCATGCTTGATGTTTGCCCACAGGAAATCCCACGTGTCGGCCTGCGGGCTGCCCTCCTTGGCGACGAGATCAGTCCTTATCTGGATATGCGATCTGTACAAGACAGGGCGGTCCGGGGTCCGCTTCTTGATCAGGGGAATCAGCCCAGGCATCTGTGGGTCATCGATCATAACGACATCAGCTCCGCCCTCCTCCGGCCTGCAGAGGGGGCCGCCATCCGAGAACCAATAACGTTCAGCATTGTCCGTGATCCAGTCGATAATACTAGCCTTTTCGTCGTCTGAGATGCGCTGGTCCGGGTGACTGACACCTTGAAGAATGTTGTGCATATTCTTGGTGATACGGAAGACTCCAGGCCGAGGCTTTGGCACGTACCAGGTCAAATCAACGCCCACGAGCCGAGCGAAGCGGACGAGCGCATGACGCATCAGGGCAACACCGCCCCCTTGCGGCGTGCTACTGAAGAAGGCAATCTTGGTCTTCTTGTTGCGAAGTTGGTCGGCGTACTTGACAGTAGAAGCCCAGGTCGGTGGTGTGCACGTATCCTTGTGGTTCTGTATGTTAGTGAGGTGAGCACGGAATGCGGCATCAGTCTGAACGACACCGCGAAAGCCGACCTGGAGAAGCGGCACTAGAGATGGTCCGAAGTGCCTGGAGGAGTGTCAACAGAGGATGGCCGCGGGCTTGTTTGATTCGATGTGCTCAAGGCAGTTTTGTTGGGGCAGCACGGCAGGGTCGGGAGTTACCTACATGATACACTTGCGGGCCATGCTGTCAGCCTGCTCATCCACCCGCTTGATGTCCCAGAAACTCTTCTCCTTGTTTTCCTCATCCGGGCGTAGCACGATGGGGACAATATCGATCTCTAGCCAGAGGCGGGAGCATAGAGAGGGGCTCATATACTTGACAGTGGCGGGTAGGCCGGCACCTATGAACTTTGCGAAATTCTCATGCTCGTAAGCTTGCAAGGCAGAGATGACATAGTCGGCGATGAGATCATGGCCAGTCTTCACGGAGTCATCGAGAGTAATGTGCTTGACGGAAAAGTCAATGAGATAGACGGTGTCATGGATTGCGAGGGCCACGGCCGCGGTATGGTCGTTTGCGAACACGGCGGAAATTCCGACATAGAGGGTTGTAAGATTTGCTTTGAAATGCCCTTCCTTGTCGAGGATCTGGCTCATCTGCCTCTGACGATGCGTTGAAGCCCCCGTCGAGAAGCGGCGACCAGGTGCATCGGATGAAGTCATATTGCTGACAACCTGTGGGCGGACAATTCAAGGGGGGCTCAAAGTTTAGGATTCACAGGAGAGTGTCGCGTGTCCTCGGCAGAGAAATTTAGCAGGCGTTAGAAGGGGAATAGGATGTGAGAATGAAGAGTGTACGACTGTCTGCCGGACCTGAGTGAGGAAGAGAAGAAATTGAAGAGAGGATCACTGTAGGTAGCGATGTCATGTATATATTAACGAGACCAGGCCTGAGGGCGGTGGGCTGGGGGATGTTGGCCACCGAGTTGGACAGGATATCCAGCCTGCAGGTGCAGCTGTAGCATCCCTGGGCCCCAAGCTCAGCAAAGACGAGGGTGAGATCCAAATACGTGGAGCCGTGCCGTCACCCATCCAGTCTGCAGTCGCGTTTGTTGCACTCGCTCGCAAGTCGCAGCTACAGCTAGGTCCGCCTGCACCTGCAGGCTAGGCGCCATGTGGCGTTGGCAGATGCCCGATCTGTCCGTTTCGCCCGTTTCGCAGGGCTGTGTCCACCAGCCGCAACGGAAACGGTGGGGAGCAGCTTGGGTTGCCTGTAAGACATCAGGAGACCAACATCTGGGCAGATGAATCGATCTCCTTGTCTCATGCTTGGAAGCATCTAGTCTACCAGCTTTGCCTGCGTGGCCCAAAGGACCTCAAAGCTGGCTTTGGCTCAACGTACAGCCATGCTTGGCTGGCTCACATGGCCAGACTGCCCTGCTTATGGACCCAACATTCGACTCGGGAGGCAAGACGAGATTTGGGTCGTGTCTGTGACGAGCCAGAAAGCCAGAAGCGGTGTGATTCCCATCGGCACAATGTCACACAAGGCCGTGCAACGTCTCGCGGCTTCGTCTGTGTGCTACCGCCAGCGGGATCTCGACATGACCCGGCCACTTGAAGGCGCAGCAGCTGTTGATACTCGTCTTTTTTTGCACTCTTGTTACTTTTTCTGTTCGACGGCAGCCCACCAGCCTCTGACACCGCTGACACAGCAGATGAGTCCGGCGCAGCACCCGTGGGCAGGATCGTGAGATCGAACCACAATGGACCAGTACATGAGATCAGCACGGGAAGGGGGCAAGGAAAGGAAGGCGAGCAGCATTTCGCGGGTTGGACAAAGTGGTAACCAGCCCGCAGTCAGGAGCCAGCAGCCAGCAGCCAGCTTTTTACTGAGCTGACGCCATCATGTCGAAGGACTGTGCTGAGGTGCAGTCCTCCGTTCAGTCAGTCTTGTTACTGTACACATTACGGTGGCTCCCCCATGGGCGGTGGGGTGACGTTGGCCTTAGCTCATTGTCAGGTGGAGCCGCACCTCGCCATTTTCCGGGGATGGAAGAGTCTGGCCGACATGACGAAAAGCACACCCCCCGGGCGGACGGATGTGATGAGTCGGCCCAAAATAGCTAGCGTCCCCGCTTATTTCTTTCCTCCAAAAAATATATCTTGCTCATTTTTAAGGAAGGTAAAGAGTACCGGGTTGGGACTTAAGTAGTACTTAGGCAAGGCCTATTGGCTACTTATTAACGCTTAACCCAGCGCCTTAATCATCCCTTTCTTAATTTAATTAATAGCCTGGGAAAAGTGAATTTAATTGGGAGGTTTGGGGAGGGTTTGAGTTGTGATTTGGAGTATTGTTAATCTTAGCCGTTTTGGGCGGACTCATCACATCTGTCCGCCCGGGGGGTGTGCTTTTCGTCATTCCGGAGTCTGGCACTCTGGTTGAGCAAGGCAGGCACCAGGGAGTCAGGGCAGGGCAAGCAGGGGCAGGGGAAGGGTTGTGGGTAGGAAGCTGCCAGGAACAGGGAGCAGGTGGGGCTACCTCAGGCAGTTCTTGACCACCAATTGGATGCAGAAGCTCTAGCAGCTACATGCCGAGCATGCCTCAGCGCTGAGATGTTTCTCGGCCTCCCCAACCACGTTGCCATGAATTCTTTGTGATAAAATAAACCACATTAAGTTCGTGTAGGGAAAGGCTAATTTTGAATAAAGTTGGCATTTAAATGATGCCACTACATTGTGGCCGAGTATGTAGTCAAGGAAGGCACCGAGACAACGTGCAGCGCTGTCAACAAAGACCAAGCAGGCACCATCAACTACTCACTTCCAAGTTATTTGAAGGCAGCACGTTACCTATACAGGCAGCCTCAGGCTCCCCAATGCATGCCTGTTGGGCTTCTACGAGCTTTTATAGCTCCCCGACACCTTTCGTTGGGGCTGATAAATTTCAACCCATCAGCTGAGCCTGCATTTACTCCTCCACTCAGTCTCTCTCGTTTCGTTTGTCCACATCATGCCTTCCACCATGGCAGGAGTAAACAGCCACGACATCAACACAAACAAATCTGTGATAGGAGCTGATCAGCCCACAAACCCATCCAAAATGCCAGCAAATGGACCCACCTTCCATCTCTTCCGGCAACTCCCATACGAGCTACGCCTTGAGATCTGGGAGACGGCCGTCTTCGACCTCCCATCGCGGGTCTGCTCCTTTAATGAAGTCATCCAGCTTCATTTCAGGAGTGGAGTGCTTGATTGGAGCCACCCAAGCAGTCTTGTTGTTTTCGACTCGCCTTCATTGCGATATGTCTGCCAGGAGTCCCGCCAAGTCGCACTCAAGCACTCCGCCACCGCTGGCTGGACGATTTCTGGCACTACGCACCCCTTCCGATACTACGACGCCCGTGGAGGCATTCTCTACATAGACAATTTTAGAAGGCTCCCTAGCCTGGAGAAATCTTTCAGAACGCAGAACCATGGCGAGACCGATGAATTCAACGCATCGGCTGCTATGAGGGTCCGACAAGCCCGCCACGTTGTCATACCGTGGAAATCATTCCAGTTGGAAAACTACTTGTCATGGCAAGATATCGAGCGTGATGAGGGCTTCACCTATTCCTTCGTTTCCGAGTTGATCCGACTTTTCCCACGACTTGAGGAAATAACAGTTGCAATTTCACAGACGGACGTGGCAGACACCGTCGCCTCACGCCAGTGTCGGTCCACTTGGGAACCTCCCCAGCGCCCATGCAAACTGGGAGCATTTGCAAGATTTGAGCCGACGAGCGAAGAGCAGCCAGAGATAACTGTTGTGGACAATGCGTATCGCGAGGAACCTTTGAGATCACTCTACCGCCAGGTCGGGAGGATCAGTGGCTCCTTTGAAAGAGCGGCCAACATCATCGCTGCCACTATCGGCACTCAGCGTCTACCTGCACCCATGATCGCCCATGTTTACCAACTTTCCCAAGGCGCCGATGCGGGTTACAAATGGCAAGAGATACCTGGCACACGATGAAGGTGGGCATGCAAAATTTGGAAGCGGCGTCGACGGGCCGGTTGTGGTAAATTATTCCGATACCTGCCAATCCAACATGGGAATTCCTATCATTCAGAGATATCTGAAGAGTTGGACGTCGAGATGAACAAGGCTAAAAGTGCAGCTGTTAGTAAAGATTCAGGTATCACCCAGTGTCGCTCAGTGGCTTTGTGCGAGGATGGACAATCTGGAAGAAGGAGGCAGGGGGTTGCTGGACCAAAAGTGCCTCGTGAAGGCGAAGAGACAAAAGAGTCGTCACATTATTTGTCATTGTTCTTTCTGGAGACAATGTGTACTCGCAAGTTCTGCGCGTGGGACGCCTGAACGACCCCTACCTCGCATTCACTACGTAATGTTTGTACCCACCATAACCTTGTTATACCCCTGATAGTCAACCTCATGGCACACCCTGAAAGCCCGCGCTATTGCTTTCTCTTTTCTCAAAAGGAATCAGAGGTAGAATAACTCACGATCTATCACGTTCTCCGCGGTGACACCTCCAAGTACGGGCGGGTCCGACTCGGAGAATTCCAGGAACCACTCCATCAAATCCGGAATGGTATCAAACGCCCGCGAATTACTTTGATCTGGCCATACGAATTTCCAAGCCCAACTATCATCCGACTCCTGTGCATATACACAGGTCCAATCGCAGTCTACTGTCGAGCCCAGGTTCCATCCTGAGGCAACCCTCTCGTCCACAGCATGTTTTCCAGGTATGTCGCTAGGCGCCAATATACGAGAAGCAATCTCGGAATGATTCTAAATAGACCCGTCACCCCAGAAATTCTCTGCATGCTCGTTCTGGTCCTTCGGCAAGCCCTGGACCGCGAATGCCGAGTACGTGTTTGGCCAAAACTCGGAATTCCTCCGGGACCGAGATGGTGTCCTTGACCTCATCAGGCGCCTTTTCCTTCAAGGCGGCTTCGAGGGCTTTGAAATAGGCTTCGGCCAGACTGGCACGTTCCTCCGGGTCGATATCACCCCCAGCTGTACCATCTAGAGAGAGTTTCAGTGCCAGCTCGTCGTAACGGTCTAGGAGCTCTGTTGGCTGAGTCAGGTCGTCCAGCGTGTCCTGGACGACGTCTCCGAGTTGCCCAATCCGCTCTTGGTTCATCTCGTCCTCGGTGAATTCGGATTCGGTTGTCTCGTCCTCAAAGTCAGCGTTCACGACAGCATCGACATAAACTTGGATAGCACGCTTATTCCTCTCCGCTGAGGTTTTGCGGTAGCTGGCAAGCGCAGATTCGATCTCTTCTGGAAAGGACTTCATGGTGGATTTTGTGTGGATCTCAACTATGCCCGAATTTGTCCGTTCGGGGATGTCGGTGAACAAAGAGACCAAAATTGGAGGGAGAGATTGTGGGATTCATGTTCACTTTACTGACAATCCCACGTGTAAATTTTCAAGACTGTGGTTAATAGAGTGAAACTGACAGAAGCTTGATCGCTGTGAAAAGCTCTCGCTTCATTTCCGCCGCATACATGCCAAGACAGTCTCGGTCTCGCACTATAATGGCGTACCAGCTAACAAGGCTAAGGGTCCCGATGCAAGAGTCGAGAGTAAGGATAAAGGTGTGGTCGCTGTTCCACACATACTCATTTGTCCATGGAAATCGTGACAGTTGTTGGTGAGATTGATGCGAACATGTATTCTATGCTCTCTCTACGGCTTTGAAAAAAAGGTTACTGATTGGATGCAATCGCTTAGTATCGCTTTCACATCATTAGATTACCTGCGAGGCCACAGAACATTGGGATAATCCTCAAAATCCTTCACTGTGCCATACACTTTACTTAGATCATCATCCAGCATCTCAGGGGCGTCCAAGAAATTCCCAACTTTCTTTGCAAACTGGTGCCTTTTCAGCGCAATACTCCAAGCAAAGCTCGAGTGCGCCACGCCAGCAAAGTCGGACCCCTTCAGTAACACGAGGTAGTCGACGAGCGCCTGCTGGTCGAAGGTCAGGGCGCGCAGCTCGTCCAGATCAGTCCCGTTCAGGAGGTCCACCTTGCTCACGACCGGGTAGTTGTGCGGCGCGGGCACCTTGGCTGCATCGGCAGAGAGGCGGGCTATCTCAGCAGGGTCCCCAGACGCAATGTATATGGCAGCCGGGTTCGATCGTGGTGCCTGCTCCAGGTAGACCTTGACCTGGTTCCTGTAGTGCGAGTAGAACCAGTAGTCGCCCGCGCTCTCCCACGCCTTCTTGGAATCGGCCTCGGTGCGCAGGTGGACGCCGAAGAATGCATTCGGGAGGATGTCGTCTTGCAGGTCGACGTCGAGCGAGAACCGCTCTGCCAGGGAGGAGAGCACTTTGGTGGCCAGGGCGCGGGTGTCGTTGCGAAATTGGAGGACGGAGGCGAATGTATGGGCGAAGGCCTCGCCGTCTGAGTAGATCGGGTATGTCATGTATGAACGCTGTAGGTTCACGATGACGAAGCTTGGTATGCCCTTCCCTGCGGTGGCGATCTGCGTGTCCAACCATGAGTAAAATTGTCCACGCCAGGCACCGGGATCTGGAATGCCAGTCCGCGGGACGCCACCCTCGACAAGGGACTCAGGTTTGAGACTCAGAATCAAGCCGTCCTTTTCTTCCAGACCATCCCTGGCATCCTCGATCGTGTTATAAACCTTTGATTGCGGACAGTAAAGCGACATGGACCCCAAGAAATGAGGCGTGTCAAACATATATGAGAAGTCTGCCGTCTGGCCAGTCTCAATGGTACCAATATCTTCAGCGGACCGGAGCACAATCCGCGGGAGGACAAGGCTCGCCCCGGCTTGGATAGCATAGCGAACGCAGTTCAGAATAGAGTTGCGGATGTTCCCAACACCACCGTACGACTCGTTGCATGTGAAAACCAGGCTGTCGTTCCAGGCTGTTCGATTGCATACTGCACTGATGGCCTCTTGCCCAAGGAGATGGGCCGGGGCGACGTCGGGCGAGGACGCGGGCCTTGCGGACTCGCCCGAGGGGTATGTCAGTGTTTGGATCCGCGCTGCGCCGTCGAAGGGGATCAAATTCGGATATTCGTAGACGACAGCTGCCCAGAACCAGATCAGAGTGATGGCAACGAGCCATGCTCTAGGGCCTTTGATACCGGCCTGCGGCATGATCATGGCTGGCTTCTTAGGCAGGGGCGATAAGCACCGGCGCTGGCGTCAGAGGCTTCCAAAAATCAAGACATGACATGCTCCATGATATTGCGTCTGAAATTCGATGGCCCATCTCGATGGACGAACTTGTCGGGAAGGAAGGGTTGAGATTCCCAGAAGACAAGATGTGAGCGGAAGGACGTCAGAGCGATTCAGTGTAGGAACCTTGGAAGTTTGGATGAAACCATCGATGGGAGTCACCGCACGGGCAGACGCCATGATTCGACTCCGTGGCCAAGCGTGTCTAAATGAACTGACAGACTACCCCTGATGGGCAAAGCCGGAATGAGTCAGTCGCGTTGTCTAATTGTTTTCCTTGGTTTGAAAAGGTATCCCAGGCTTCATCCAGCGTTTGCGCCAATTGGCTAGCTCGAGGTCTACGCAAGAGTCGTCTACAGCTGACCAGACTACCATATCCAGGGTTGTAAATTAGTTTGTTAGTTTTAGTTAATTTAGTTAGTTTTCTTAGTTAGTTAATTTAGTCTTAGTTAATAAGATTAACTAAAAACTAAAATTAGTTTTAATTTTTAAAATTAACTAAAACTAAAAAATTAAAACTAATTTTAATTTAACTAAATTAATTAAAAAAATAATTTAAAAAATAAAAAATAGGAACTTAATTTTAATTAAATTAAATTAATTAAAGAATAGCTTGAAAAATAAATATTTAATTAATTTAAATAATAAGTTTTAAATATATATATTTTTTTTAAAAAAAGAAAACTAATAACCTAAATCCTTATTATAGCTTAACGATATATAGCATTAATTTATTTTTAAAAAATAAAATATAATATATTTAAAATAAATTATTATTAAGGGGTATAATATTTATTACTAACTTATTATATTTTATATAATAATAAAATAAACTTCTTTTTTTAAGGTTTTTAAATTATTTTTTATATATTCTTTTACTTTTAAAGTATATAATATTTATTTTAAATTATATTAAATTTTACTTTTCTTATAATATAATTTTTATTTATATAATTAATTCTTTAAAATACTTATAACGTTTTAAAAAGAAAGGTTTTAATTTATTTATATTAAATCTATTAAATGGCAATTACTTATTTAAAACATAACTACCCCCCCCTTCAATACCCCCCTACCTTTAGCGTTACTACCTATATATAATCTTTAATATCTTTTTATATAATAAGGTTAAAATTATAATAAAAATACTTTTAAATAACTTTTATTTTTAAGTTAAGGAATATAATATTATTAAAAATTGTTTACTCTTTAAAAAAATAAATATAAAAAGATATCTTAGTTTTACCTTATATATAAAAATTAAATAATACTTTATGTATTTATATAATAATAATAAATGTTTTCTTAATATAATAATATTACTTTTATATATTATAAAAAATCTTTAAAATTATTATATATTGTTGGCTGGGTCACGTATTGCAATACGACGTTTAGTTAATATAGTGGTTAATTATTGTTAACTATAAAAGGAAGGAAGGCAAAAGGCCTAACTATGCTAGCTATTTTATATATAGCGCTAAGGCTGCTGCCTACCGGGCATCTTAATGGATTAAAGCTGCTTAATCCTAAATAGTCCTTTATATAAACAACACCCATTATTCCTATATTAGCAGTCTTTATTTTATAAATGCATATTACTTTTAAAAAGTATAAAAAAAAGAAAGGTATTAAGTAAAATTAAACTTAAGGTTAAAAGGTAATTAATTAATTATATATATAAGTTAAATTATAAATATGCTATTATTTCGCTGCATTATATTATTATAAAAAGCAAGTATATAAAAAGGCTTAGATTGTTATTAAAAGGTTAAAGGTTAGTTAATTTATTAAAGTATATAATTAATAAAAAAAGGTTAATTAAGTATATATATTGAAAACGAGCTACCTAAATAATGGAGGATAAGTTTTGCTAAATCCTCTTAAGAATAACTTAAGGAGGAGCTTTAATGTAATAAAAAGGGAAGATAAGAATAAAAAAAAATTAAAAAAAGGGAAAAAATAAATATTTTAAAAATTCTTAAAAATAAGAAAAGCTTAATTAAAGCATTAAATATATAAGAAAAGAGAAAAGTTAATTTCTTAAAAAAATATTTAAAATAAGCATAAAAGCTAACTTTTTATAGCTAGCTAAAATTTAACGCAATATTATTTCTTATATAATTCCTTATACTTATTAATTTACCCCTTTTTAAATACTTTATAATAAATATTATAAAAATTATTAAAATAAAACTTTATTATCTTTAATTAAGCTTTTAAGTTTTAAAATTTACTTTATTATAATTTTAATTATTATTACTATTTTTAATTCCTTATTTATTTATTTTATTATAGCTTTTACTTTTTTTTAAAAGCTTTAAATATTTTTAAAATTTATTTAATAATATATTTATTAATTATATTCTTTTAATTATTAAAGTTTACTTTAATAATTAATATTAATATAATTATTAAAAATTTAAATACCTTTATAAAATAAAAAGCAAATTTATTCTTTTTTTTAATTATTATATTAAGCATAATACTTTAGCTTTATTAATTTTTACTTTTATTTCTTATAAAGCTTTTGTTTTTACTTTTATTTCTTATAATACTTTTATTTTTAATATTTATGCTTTATATTTAATTACTTAGTTAACTTATTTATAAGCCTTTTAAATTATTCTTAAGTAAACTTTATTATTATTTTAATTATTTTAAGTTAATTAATATACTTTAAGTTTTATTTATATTTATTATTAAAATAAGTAAATAAAAAAGATTTTTATATATATTAAGGTAAGCATTTCTTATTAACTTTAAAATATTTTATAATATAATGCTTAAGCTAAAAGCTTATTTAATTAAAATTATATTTAATTAATTTTAAGCTATTTAAAAGTTTATACTTTATTATATATTAAATATTTAAAATTAAATTATTAAATTAATTTATATTAAAGATATTATTTCCCTTATACTTTTTTTATAATTAATAATAATCTTAATATATTATAATTTAAATAGCTATTATTAAATAATATTCCTTTATAATAAAAGCCTACTTTTTACTTTAATTACTTTTATATTATTAATCTTAATAAGGGAAATTAATATAAGCATTTAAATAGCTTTATTAATTTTATTAAGCTTTAATTAAATAGTAAATATTTAAATAGTAATATTAATAATAACTTTAAATATCTTATAATATATAATTTTAATTAAAAAAGCCTTAGCTTAATTTTATATTTTTTAATTATTCTTTCCTTAATTTTTTTTAAAGTAATTTTTAATAAACTTAATAATATATTATTTATAAAATATTTTATTAATTTATCTTAATCTTAATATAAACTTTTTATTAAAATCTTATATTTTATTTTTTAAAGTAATTATTAAATATTTATAAATAAATACTTTAGCATTTTTATTTATCTTACTTTTCTTATTTCTTAATGCAAAATTATTTTATAATAAGTAATAATTCTTTATTTTATTAAAAATTACTATTATTTAATAATTAAATATATAAATAAGTATAATAATAAATTTATAATTCTTTATTAATTTATATTATTAATATTTCTTAAATAAAGTATAATTATAATATAAAGATTTTTTAAGTAAAAATATAATATTTTAAAAGTTAAAAAGTTATTAAGTTATAAGGGCTATAATATGCTAAGTTCTTAATTTTTTGCATTTATAAAGCATTTTTTTTATATTAAAAAGATTAAGGGTAAAAAAGGCTTAATATTATTTTATTAAATTTATTAACTTAATTAATTTTCTTAGCTTAAGATAAAAATTAATACTTAAGAAATATTTTTATATTATCTTTATAAGCTTATTATTAAATGCTATTTATTTTATATTAAAAAATAGTAATTAATTAAAAGTTTAGAATTATTAAATATTATTTAAGTAAACTTTATTTATAATAATTCTTATTTTAAAGAAATTTTTAAAAAAGTTAGCATTTACTTTTTAAGCAAAGTTTTATTAATTTTAAATATTTATAATATTTAAAAATTATAATACTTTATTAAGTAAGTTTTTAAAGTTATTAAAATAAGAAAGTTTTATAATTATTAATGCTAAATTATTTTTTTTTAAATTAATAAGCTTAATTATTAAAATTAAGGCATTAAGATTTTAAAATATTTTATAATATAAAAGTAATTAAAATTACTTTTTTACCTTGCCTTTTTAGCTAAAAGATATTTTAGCTTTTAATTATAAAGAAAAGAAATAAAGAAAATAAATAATAAAGTAAAAAGTAAATAATAAAAGTTAAGTAATAAAAAGGGGAAATATAGCAATAAAAAGAGCCTTGCACTTATAAGAATTATTATATAAGTAATTAAAATAAAAAAAATTAAAAATAAAGAAGAAATATAATTAATATTTAATTATAGCTTAAAGTAGCTTTTATAAATAATTATTATTTATTTTTAAATAAGAATTAAATAAAGAAAAAGATTAATATATTAAAAGTATATTATTATTAAAATAGCTAGGTAATAGCTAACCTTTAACCTTTAATTAATAATAATATAAAGATAAAAAGAAAAAGAAGAAAAGAAAGAAAAAAAGAAGGCTTAGCTATAAATAAATAAGTATAATAATATATATAAGCTAAAATAGTAAAAACTAATAACTTACTACCCTTAAGTTAAATAATTGCATTAATTAAAAGAAAGGAGTAATAAAAAGGCTTATAAGTTATTATTAAAAGCTATTAATTTATTATTTTATTAATAATTAAAATAAAAGGATATATAATTTCTTATTTCTTTTAAATAATAATTAATTGCAAAGTATTCCCTTTTTAATTTATAAGTTTATTAAGTATAAATTAAAATAAATTACTTAATTAAAATTTCTTTATAATAAAAAGATAAATAACTTTTTTATAAATAAGGAATTAAAGGTAAGTAACTTCTTTTTAATAATAAATTAATCTTAATTAAAAATAAGGTAATAAATTACTCCTTTTAATAATAAAATAGCTTATTATTAATATTACTTACCTCTTCTTATTATAGCAACTTTATATATATAAATTTCCTCTTTTCTTTTAAATTTCTTTTTCTTTCTTTTTTTTTTTAATATCTTTTTAACTTTAATTAACCTTTAAGTTAAGCTAAAATTAAAGTAAAATATTATAATCCTTTTATTTTTTAATATCTTTTTATAATAGCATCTTTATTATTAAACCCTTTTTAATTAAGATTAAAAAGTTTAATATAAAAAAATTCCCCTTTTTCTTTTTAAGCTATTTATTATAATTTATAAGCTAAGTAAATTTTAATTAAGAGCATTTATATATTCTTTAAGCTAAAAAGCATTTTTAATAAAAATTAATTTATTAAGATTATTTTTTATAATGCTTTTATAAAAAGTATTTATATATATAAGATTATTAATATTAAATAAAATTAATACCTTGCTTAATAACTTATTAATTTTATTTTTAAAAAGGTAATTAAGGAATTATTTAATAAGTTTCTTAATAAGCTATAAAAAGAATAATTTTTAAATAATATTAAGAATTTAATTAAAAATTATATAAATATTATTATTATTAAAGGAAGTAATAAAGCTTTTTATAAAAAGTATATAATAATAATATATAATTACTTTAATTATTATTATTAAGTAGCTTTATTTATAGCCTTTTATAATTATTAAAATGCTTCCCTTTATAAGTATTATTTAAAGTATATAAATTATAACTTCTCCTTAATTATAAATAAAAATATTCTTATTATAATCCCTTTCTTTAATTACTATTCTTTATATAATTTTTATAATAATGCTTATATTAATTATATTTATTATATTAAGAAATTTAATTATACCTTTAATAAATATAATAATATAAAGAAGGTATAAAAAGCTATAGCAGCTAAATAAGTAAAGTTTAAAAATATGCTTAGCTTTATAATTACTATTAATAAAATAGCATAACTTAAAGGAATAATTAGCTTTAATATTATTTAAAATAAAAAGGCTAGCATTATTTAAGGCTAATAATTATAACCTTATAATGCAGAATTCTTATTATATTAATTATAGGAATAAGCTTTTAATAAGGTATAAATAATAATTAAAATAAAAGAAAAAAAAAATAAATTAAATTATTAAAAAGAAAAAGAAAGTTTTTAATTTTAATAAGAAAATAATAAATAAATATATAGTAAATTTTACAATATATTTTTTAAAAATACAATATTTTTATTTAAACCTAAGGCTAAATCTAATTAAATAAATAAATATATATAAAAAGAATTTTTTATATTATAATAAATATATATATATATATATAAAAAAAAACACCCCCCCCCCTTTAAATAAATACCTAAGCTAAGATTTAAAAGTATTGCTAAGCTAGTTATATTAAGAATATTAAAAATTATTTAATTAAAGTAAAGGAATATTAATAAATTATAAAGGCTTATTTCTTAAGTTTCTTTATTTTATATATAAGCATATTATAAATTTAATATTTTAAATATTAAAGTTTAAAGAATTTAATAAGTTTAAGCTTATAAATAATTAATATACTTAGGTAATAAATAAAAATATATTTAATTAATTTTAATAATAATTAAAATTAAGGTTATTTAAAATAAGGTTAAATAAGCTAAATTTTATTAAAATATTTAAAAAGGGGTTATTATTTATAATAATTATAAAATTAATTTTTTAAAGTAAATAAGGTTTAAGTTTTTATATTTTAAAATAATTAATAAATTTTTTTAATTATTTTAATAAAAATATATTTAAAAAGTAAATATTATTAAGTATTTAAAGTTTATAAATATTATTATAATAAATATTATAAATAATAAAAGAATTAAATTAATAATAAATTAGTTTTTAAAATAAGAAATAATTAGCTTTTTTTTGCTTATTAATAAGTAAAATTAAATTATCTTTTTTTAAGGGAATAGGTTAAGAAAAACTATAATATATATTTTATTATATAGCTTTTCTTTTATAATTAAAAATTAATTTAATTATTGCCTTTATATTTTATAAAAGATTAAGAAATAATTAAAGCTAAGAATTAAAAGCATTTTAAGTAAATATATTTAAAGTTTAAGTTTAAATATACTATATAAGAATAATAATCTTAATTAAAATAATTAATTTAAAGTTATAAAGAAAATAAAAGGAACTCTTTTTATAAGATTTTTTAAATAAAGTTTAATTAGTAAAGAAAGCATAAAGTAAGATTTATATTTAGCCTTTAATTTCTTTATTAAGTATCTTTTTAATAATAGCTATAATAATAAAATATTTATATTTAATAATATTATTAATATAAGGGTTATATATTAAAATTATAATCTTTTTAATTTTAATTATTAAAAGATATTAAATAAATTAATTTATATTTTTTTATCCTTTATTTATTATTATTTTTATTAAAAGCCTTTATTTAAAAAGGAATTTTTAAATAAAGAACTTTTTAATGCTTTTTAAGTTAATTATTTTAAGAAATATAGCTTTAACTTATTTTATTAAATTATATTATTCTTTAATTAGCTTATTATATTTTTAATTAAAAGGTAAATATTAAATATTAATATAAATTTTAATAAATAATTAATTTAATATAGTTAAAATAATTTTATTATTATAAATTTAAGTATTTTATTTATTATAATAAAAATAATTAATAATAGCTTTTTTAATATTAATATATATTCTTTTTTAATAATATATAGCTTAAATTTAAAAATAAATAGCATTTCTTTTATAATATTTAAAAAAAGCATAGCAATTCTTAATAATTTCCTATTTTTAATTAAAATTATTAATAATTTATTATTATAATAAATCCTTTTTAAATTATCTTTAAAAAGTTTCTTTATAAATAAAAAAATAATAAGCCTTTTTATAAAAGAATAATTATTTTTATAATATTAAGTTTTTAAAATAAGTTTTATAATAAAGGTATTAAGTAATCTTAAATAATTTTTTTAATTAAAAATAATTATTAAGTAATAATAATTCTTAATTAAATAATTAAAGTTAAGATAATTAATTAAGAAAAGCATTATATTAATTCTTAATATTTCCTTTAAATTTATAATTTACTTTATTTAATAGCTTTAATAGCTTTTTAAAAAATATATTTATAATAATATTCTTAAAACCTTTAATATAATAAATAATAAAATTATATATTTTAATTATAGCTAATTACTTTATAATATAAGCGCTTAATATATTTAAGGTAAATTCCTTTAATTATTAAATTAAAATATTTAAATTTATTTTTAAAGTAAAGTAAATGCTATAAATATAAAAGTATAAGTACTTAATTATATATAAAATAGCTTTATATTTTTATTTTATTGCATTATATAGCTTTTTAATCCTTATTTAAGTATTATTTTTATATTAAATTAAGTATTGCAATTTATTTTTAATTTATATAAAGTATATATTTTATTTTTTAAAACTTATATTTATTATAAAAATAATTTTATTATTAAAATAATTAATATTAATTAAATATAGCTTTAAAATAATTATAGCTTTAAAAGCATTTATAACTTTTTAATAATTTAAGGTTTATTAATAAAGTATATTTTTTTTTAAAAGATTAAATAATAACTTAATAATAATTTTATAAAAAGGTATTTATACTTTATAAAAGTTTAATAAGCTTAAAAAGAATTTAAGCTTAATTATATTTTTATAAGTATTTTATTTATTAATTTTAATAATCTTTTTATTTAATAAAAATTAATTAAGTATTTTATAAATATAGTTAATAATATTAACTTATTGCTTATATTATTTTAATTTAATAGCATTAATTACTTTTTTAGCTAGCTTAAAATTATAAAGAATATTATTAAGATTCTTAATATACTTAGCTATATATTTTTAAATTCTTAATAAAATAAGTATTTCTTTATTTTTATAATTTATTTTTAAACTTTTAATTATAATATTATTAAGAAAGGGTTTATATATTATAGGAATTAAATTATAAAAAATTTAAATTATATATTATATAAACTAAGTAATAAAATTTATAGCTTTTATAAATAAGCTATATTATTAAAATAATTTAATTAAAGTAAAAAAGATTATAATATTTTAATTTTTTTTATTTAGCTTAATTTAATTATATCTTAAGAAAAAGTTAAAAAAGAATAATATTTTATATATTATAAATTCTTTAATAAACTTATTTATTAATAATAAAATAAAGGTATTTTTAATTATAATTTTATTAGCTTTTAAAATATTATTAATAAGTTAATAATTAAAATCTTTCTTTTTTATAAGAAATTATTAATTTTTATAAGCAATATAAAATTTTTTAATAATTTTATTAATTTATTAATTTTTAAGCATTTTAATAATTATTTCTCTTAAGGCTTTTAAAAGCTAAATTATTTTTATTTAATATGCTTTATAAGGAATTATTTAAATAAATTATAATAACGCTATATTAATATTAATTTAAGTAATATAAAATTAATTTTATATTAAAGATTTTTCTTAATTAAAAAGTAAATAAATAAATATTTCTTTTTTTTATTTTAAAAAGGAATTATAGTTTTTTTATAAAAAAGTATTTAATTAATTAAGCATTAATCTTAATTCCTTATTAATTAAAGAGAATTTAAGTTAAATTTAAGCATTATATTTACTTTTATAATTCTTATTTATAGCTAATTTTACTTCTTTTTTATAAGCAAGTTTTTAATTAATTATGCCCTTAAGAATAATATTATTAAAAGAATAATTATTTATAAAATAAACTTTAATACTTATTTATTTATAAAGAATTTTAATTAAAAGTTAAAAGGTTTTATTAATTAATTTAATAATTATTAAAGTAAAAAGAATTTTATTAATTTATTTTTTAATATATATAATTCTTTTTTATAAATAAACATTATAAATATAAATTAATATTTATTAACCTTTCCTTTTAGCTTAATAAATTTTTTAAACTTTAATTTAAAAATTTTTTATAAATATAAGAATTAAACTTTTTATATTCTTATTTAAAAAAATGCTTAAAACCTTTTTATTTTTTTTTATTTTAATATTAAAATAAATTAATATTATTAATATATTAATTAATATTAAGCTTTAATTAAAGCTTAAAGAAAGTAAAGAAATACTTTTAAAAGTTAATAAGTATTTTTAAAAAATTTAAGTTTCCTTAAAAAAAGCTATTTTAAAAGGCTTTTAATTCTTTTATTTTAAATTATATATTACCTTAATATTATTAAAGATAAAATAAATATAAAGGTATTTTTTTAATTATTTAAATATTAAGTTTATATTTAAGAAAAAAAGCATTTTTAAAAGGATATAATATAAAGTATTAAAAGCCTTATTATTAATAATAAAGAATATAGCTTTAATTTTATTTAAATTAATATAAATTTACTTTTTTATAATTTTAATTAAAAATAAAGAATCCTTATTATATATTATTAAGTTTATATTATTAAGCAAAATATATAAAAGTTTATTATATTTATAATATAATAAAAGTAAGAAATTTATTTTAATTTTAATATTTAAAAAAAAGTAAGTTATAAAGAATAATTATTTATTTTTATATAAATTATTAAGTAAGTTAAATTAAAATATTCTTAATTAATTATATTTATAATAAATATAGCAATAAAGTTAACTTAATATTAAATAATTTATAATAAATTAATTAAAGTATTAATCTTAATATTATTTTTTAAAAAAGTAATTATATTAATTTTAAAAAATAAGTTTTTAATATAATTCTTAAAATATATTAACTTAAAAAGTATTTTTAATAAAATATATACTTTAAATTATATTATTAATAAGTACTTAATTAAGGTTAAATTAATATTATTAAGTGCTAAAATATTTATAATATTTATTTTAATAATTATAATTAAAATTATTTAAGCTGCTTTTTCTTTAAATAATAAAAGTTATTAAATATATTTCTTTAATTTTAAGTTTATTATACTTATTAAGCTTGCTTTTATTATAAAAAACTTAATGTTTTTCTTTTAAATTTAATCTTAATTAATAAATAAATTTTTCCTTTTTCTTACCTTTTTTTTATTTCTTAATTATAACTTATTATTAATAATTTAAAATTAATTATTTTTTACCTTTTTAAAATCTTTAAATTAAATATAATTAACCTTTATAATTCTTATAATTTTATTTTAATCTTTAATATCCTTAGCTATATATTTTTTTTTAATTATAATAATATTTATTTAAAAAAGCTTATTATTATTTATAATTATAAGTTCTTTTTTAATATAAATTATATAATTTATAAAATTTATAAGTATTAAGATTAAGCTAATTCTGTTTTAATTATTAAGCTTTTAAATTACTTTTAAAGCTTTTAATAAAGCTTTTTCTTTAAATAAAGGATTTATTTTAATAAGCTTGTAATATTTAATTATATAAGGTAAATTAAATCTTTTTTTTTTAAATAAGAACTTTAATTAGCTATAAATATATTTTTTTAAATTATAATTACTTTAATTATAATATAATTAAATATAAATAAAGTTTAAATACTTTAAAAGGTTAACTTAAGCATTTTTAAGTAAGCTAAGGAATATTAATAATTTCTTTAGCTTAAAAGCTATTAATAAGCTATTTAAGGAAAATTACTTAAGCTTATTATATTAATATATATTATAATCTTAAAAAGTATAATTATAATAAACTTTAAGTAATTTATTTTTTTTAAAGAAAAGTATTAAAATTATAACTTATACCTTATTATTATTAAAATTACTTTAATTAAATTTTATTATAAATTATTAAATAAAATTTATAACTTTTAGCTTAATTATTTTAAAATTATTTTATTATTTATTATAAAAAAAAGCTTTAATATTTTATTAAAATAACTTAAATTTATCTTTAAACTTAATTAAATTAAATTTTAACTTTATAAATTTTTTAATAAATTTATTTATATTTTATAAATTTTAATTATATTTTTTAATAATATTAATATAATTAAATTTAAATAAAAATTATTAAGCTTATAAGTTTTTATTTTAAAAGTAATTTAAAGAATTAAAATTATTTTAGCTTTTTTAAAAAAAATTTAACCTTTTTAAATTAAGTAAATTTTAATTAAAATTATTTTATATAAATAAATACTTATCTTACTTAAAATATTTAAGTTTTTAATTAATAACTTTTAATAAGGTATACTTAAAGTTTAGCTAAAGAATATTTCTTGCTAACTTATAAATAATCCCTTTCCTTGCTAATTACTTTTTTAAATATAATAAAAGCGCTTTATAAAAAGGTTAAATTATAATAAAAGAAATATTATTTATATTATTAAGTTCTTAAATATATTTTATAATCTTTTCTTTTTATACTTTTAAGTTATTATAAAGGTTATTATAAATAATATTTTTAATAATTATAATTAAGTTTATATAATAAATTTAATTATTAAACTTATAAAAAATAAAAAGCTTTTTCTTTTAATCTTTTTAAATAAACTATTTAATAATAATACTTTTAATTACTTTTATTAAATTTAAAGTAATATAATATTATTTAAGCAATTTTAAGATTTAATTATTTAAATAAAAGAATTAATAAGTAATAATTTTAAGGTTATTTAAAATCTTAATAATATTAATTTTATTAAACTTTAAGGTATTTAAATTATAAATTATAAATAAAACTATTTATAATAAAATTATTATATTAATAAAAAGTAAAACTTTTAAAATATTAATTTAAATCCTTAATTTATTATTAATAATAAATTATAAAATTTAATTAAAATAAGGTTAATGCTTTAATTAATAATAAGTAAGATTAAATTTTTCTTTTCCCTTAATAAGTTTCTTAAGATTCCTTTTTTAGCTTTAAGTAAAAAAGAATAAATAATTTTTAAGGTTTAAAGGTACTTTTAAAATAAAAGTAAGTTTAAAAGAACTTTAAGCTTAAAAGTATAATATATATATTATAATAATTCTTATTAAAATAATAATAAAATAAAAAAACTTAAAAGTAATAATATCTTTAATTAAAGTAATTACTTTTAAGAAATTTATTTTTAATATTATTATAAAATACTTAAATTAAAGTTTAAAAAATAAAGATATTAATAAATATAATAAATAAAATAAACTTAATAAAAGGATATTTTATTAAAAAATAAGAATTATAAAGTTATAATAAAGAAAGTTCTTTAAATTTATATTTAATGCCTTGCTTATTAATATTATATTAAATCCTTAATAAATTAAATTTAAGTTTAATTAAAGCTTAAGCAAAATTATATTTTAAGTTTAAGTTTTCTATATATAATTTAATTAATATAAAAATATATAATATAATATTATTTATTAAACTTATAAATAAGTAAGATAAGTATTTTAATTTTATATTATAGCTTTCTTTACTTTAAATTTAAGGTTATAATAATAATAATAAAAATATTAATTAAAAGTTTAAAGCATTTTTAATTAATATTAAGTAATATTTATAAAGTTTAAATTTATTATTTTAATTTTAAGTTTATATTATTATTATATTTTAAATATAATCTTTAATAAAAAACTTAAAATAAGTTTAAAGCTTAATAATATATTAATATATAACTAAGATAATATTTTATTTAAATATTAAAAATATAAAAGGTACTTTAAAACTAAAAAATAATCTTAAAGTACTTATAATATTATTATAAATTTAATTATACTTAACTTTTTTTTATAATAAGTTAAAAATAAATACAAGCTTTAATTAAAGCTTTAAGCTAATATATAAAATAATTTAGCAATATTTAATATAAAAATAAAAAGAAATAAAATTAATAAATAACTAGCTTATAGCTAACTTTCTATTTTTCTTATTATTAATTAAAAATGCATAAAACCAAAATTATACCTAAGCTAAATTATTAATAAAAATAAGCTACCTAAATAATAAGAAATAAATTCTGCTAAACCCTTTTAAGAATAACTTAAAGAAAAGCTTTAATATAATAAAAAGGAAAGATAAAAATAAAAGGAAATTAAAAAAAGGGAAAAGATAAATATTTTAAAAATTCTTAAAAATAAGAAAAGCTTAATTAAAGCACTAAATATATAAAAAAAGAAAAAAGTTAATTTCTTAAAAAAATGTTTAAAATAAGTATAAAAGCTAGCTTTTTATAGCTAGCCGGAATTTAACGCAATATCATTTCTTACGTAATTCCCTGCACCCGCCAATAATATATATTAAAATATCTTAATTATATAAAGTTAAAAAGCTTAAAAGGTTATAATTACTATATAAATATTTTATTTGCAATATATTTTATAAACTTATGCTTTCATTACTTATAATGCCTAGGTTAAATAAGAACTAAATTAAACCCTTAAACTGCTAATATAATTATTTAATCTCTAAACAATTAAAATTACCTAATTCAGCTTAACCCAAGCTTCGCTATACTTAATACCGCTTATTAAATAAAGAAATTAAGAAGTATAATTAAAGGATGGGTTATTAAAATAAAAGTTAATAAGTTATAAAGATTAATAAATAAAGTATTTAAATAAAGGAAAAGTAAGGTATAAAATAAAGATTATTAATTAAGTTAATAAATAGCAATATTTTTAATTTTAATATATAGGTATTAAACTATAAAATCCAATTAAGGACGCCCATTAAATATAAGCTAGTAACTTAAATATCCATAAAATAATAATAACCCTTATTATTTAAACTCTTAATGCATAAATATTATTATAAAAATTTTAAATATAAGGTTTGCCCTTAAAAGGAATATAATTTAAAGTTAGCTAATTATATTATATTATAAGGTAATTTATAAGTAATTAATAAATATAAATTAAACTTTTATACTTTTACTATGCATTGCCTTTAATTAAAAAAATTATTTTATTATTCTTTATTAAAAACCTTTAGCAATCTTTTATCTTTATAATTATATATATATATACTTAAGTTAATTATATAATATATATATATAATACCCTATAATATATAATATAATAATAATATTTAAAATTATATTAATATAATTTATTAATAAGTTATTAAACTATATTTTAGTAATTTAAATTTAAGCCTTAATGCATTATAATTTTCCTAACTTTTTATTATATTTAAATAATTACCTTATCTTTTTAATTATAATTTATATAGCCCTATATCTTAATTATAATATTATTTATATTTATAAAGCATTAAAAAGTGCTATTAAGGGCATTTTTTATAAAGGTATTAGCTAAATTATAATTTTTAATAATTTAATAAATTTTAAAAATCTTACGCTTTTTATATAATTATTAAAAAGTTATAATATTAATTATAAAGCGCTTTTCTTTTATTATACTAAGCTTAATTAAATATTTATATAAAAAGTATAAATTAATATATATTATAAGAGGAATTATTATAATATTTAAATATATAGTAATTTAATATAAAATAGCTATTAGCATTATAACTATATTAAAGCTATTAACTATGCTATAAATTTTTAAAGCTAAAATACTTTAAGTTACTTTTTAATATTTTATTAAAAACTAATAAATAATATTGCCTTTAATATTTTACTTAAAAGCTTATTAAATTTATATTTTATTTATAAATATAATAATAAAGCTAATTTATAAGCTAAAGTCCTTATTATTAATAAATAAGCTATTAATAAAAACTATTAATTTAACTTAAAATAAATTTAAGAATATATATTAAAATTTATGCTTTAAGTTATTAGCTTGTTATTATAACTAGCAATTTAGCTTATTACAATCCTTATAAAAAAGCTTTTAAATTTAAGCTGCTATTAATAAATTAAACGCTATCTTAAGTTAATAAATAAAAGCAAGGTATGCTCCTTATATATATTGCTTTATATATTATTAAGCATAATTATTAGCCTTATTATTAATAAATATAATCTTTTTACTTTAACTCTTTTAATAAAAATATAAAATGTCTTTATTAAAAATACTTATAATTATATTATTAAAAATAAATAACTTATTAAAAGTAAGTATTTTTTTTAGCTTGCATTAAATATTTACCTTTTTAATCTTTTATTCTTTTAGCTTTAAAAATGCCAAAGTATTAAAAAATAATATATTATTAATTTATATAGTAATAATAATAAAAATATTCTTTCCTTAATTTGCAATTAAAAGATATAAGTTATATATTAAAATAATTATACCTAAATCATTATAATAAAACTTATAATAAATTACTTATTAATATATATTAAATTTAATAATATTATAAAGCAATTTAATAATTTATATAATAATCTTAAAAGGGTATTTATTTTAAATCTTAAAAAGTAAGTAATATAAAATAAGTTACTTAAGCTTAAACTTTAATTAAGAATATACTTAAATAATATTTTAAAGCTTTAATTAAAAGCCTTATATTAAAAAAAATAAAACTAAAGTAATTAAAAGCTTTTAATTAACTCTTTAAATAATTAAAAACTATATAAAAATATTATGCTTATTCTTATTACTATATTTAATAATAATAAGCTATAATTTCTTATATAGCTTTTTAATCTTACCCTTAATTTTATAAATAATGCATAACTTAAAAAGCTAAATACCTTTATATATTTTAAAATTAAAGCATTTAAAGTAAAAAACGTTATTATTAATTAACTTTATAATCTCCTTATAATTAAACTTTTTAAATAGGTTACCTAAGGTATTAATTATATTATTACATTAAAGCTTTAAAAAGAAATTATAATTCTTAACTTTTTATTAAGTAAAATATATTTCTTTTAGCTTATTCTTTAATCTCTTAAGCTATTTATATTATTAAGGTTATAATAATTTTAATATTGCTAAAATTAAATTTAATTTAAATTAAATAAGCTTATTAAAAGCATTATTTAAGTTAAAAATTAGCTAAATATTATTTTTATTATTTTTATTTTAATAATATAGCTAAATTAATATTAATTAAAAGATTATTAAGCCATTTAAAAAATTTAATATAAGGTTATATCTATTAATATTAAGCAATTTATATAATCCTTACTAATTATGCTTTTCTTGCTATACTTATATATTACTTTATAATAAAAAACTTAATACTTTTATAATATTTAAGCCATTATAAATATTTAAAGCTATATTAACTTATTATTTAATATAAACCTTATATAATTCTTTTATAGCTTTTTAAATAATTATTACTTTCTTAAAAGTTAAGAAAGTTAATGCAAAGTCTTTTATAAGTCTTAAATATATATTAAAAATAAAAAATATTAAAATAATGCTATTAAGGCTAATTATATTATTTATTACCTTAATAACTATTTATAAAATAGCTTCCTTAATATAAATTTTTAAAAATTTAATATAAAGAATATTAAAAGCTTATTAAAGCAAAGCATAATACCTTTTAACCTTATTAATAAATTAATATACCTTTATTAATACTTACTTATAAGTAATACTTATAATTTATATAATACTTTAGAATTTTGCTAAGGTAAAGTTAATTTTAGCGTTATAAATAATATAATTAAGAGGTTTTAAATAAATATTTATTTAATATTGCTAAATAGCCTTTTATATATTTTTTATAAAAAAAGAAATTAAAAAATATTTAACTTAAAAAAAAGTTGCTAAATTAATAATTTATAAAATAAGTAAAGTAAATAAATATATAATATTTATAATAATCTTATAATTAAAATTAATATTATTTTAAAGATTAAACTTAAAATATTATAATGCTATAAAATAAAGTTAATAATAATAATAAAACTTAAAAATTGCTTTTAAAATAAAAGGATTAACATTATTATAATTAATATTAATAAAAAGGTATAAAAGATAATTAATTAAAGGATATTTAAACCTATAGTAAAGTTGCTAAAGCTTTGTTTTTATTAAGAATATTATTAATATATTATTCCTTTTTATATTAAGGAAAATCTATAAATATTCTTACTTTTAAGTAATTAAAAAGGTTTTCTTTAAATATTTATCTTTTTATTAAACTACCTTATTAATAATATTTTAAAGAAAGAAAGAGTTTTTATTTATATTTTAAATATAAAAAAGGAAAGAAATAGGTTTATTTATAATATAAAATATTAATAACCTTGCTAAAATATTAACTTATATTATATTAAGTAACTTAATAAATAAGCCTAAGCTAAATTATATTTATGCTTTGCTAACTTATATAATATTTAAATATATAAAAAATACTTAATGTTGCAAAGCTTAAAATTACTTATATTTAATTATTAAAAATATTGCTATATTTATATTTAATATAATACCTTAATATTGCTAATAAAAATATTAATTTTAAATAATAAATATCTTTATTAATAAATAATCTTTAAAATTAATATAAATATTAAAGCTGCTTATATTATTAAAAAAGTTATAAAGAAAGGCTTAGTTTATTAAAAAAATATAATAAGTACGCCCTTTTTTACCATTACTAATAGCTAAAGTTATTATAATACTAATAGCTTTAAAATTAAAACCTTTAAAGCTAATAAGGAATATATTAAACTTATTATTATTAACTTATTATTTAATATTCTTATATATATAAATATATATAGCTTTAATATATTATTAATCTTTAAGTAAATAATTTATTAACTAATATTCCTTTTTATAATATATAAAATACTTTTTTTTCCTACATTATATATTACTATCATTACCTTTATTAAGCTAATATTTGCTATTATAACTATCTTTATAAGGTTCTTTACTATACTTATTGCCTTTAAATTAATAAGGCTAGCTTAAATAAAAGTTAAATTAAAAGCCATTACTTTAAAAAAAAGTTAAAAGTACCTTAAGCATTAATTATTATTATTATATTATTTATTAAAATAATATTATTTTTTAATATTTATAATAGCTAAATTATTATTATTTTAATTATTATATTTATTAACATAACCTTATTTATAAGCTTATTAATTATCTTTTATAATTATATATTATAATATAAAGTTTTAAGCTTTTAATACCTTAATATATTATTATAAAATAAAATAAAGTTACTTAATATTTATTAATGTTATTAAAATAATATAATAAAATTTAAAAATACCTTATATTATTTATAAAATTATATTTTATAAAAAGCCATCCCTATAAATAATATACTTAAGTACTTTATAATAAAGCTATATCTTATTAATAAGCATTTAAAGAATATTTATATAGCTTTTATTTAAATTTCTTTATTAAAAAGTAAAAAAAGTTAAAATATTTTAATTTATAAAATAATTATAATAATTATTATTTATATTAAAGTAATTCTTAAGTTTCTTATATACTTAAGTAAATAAATCCTCTTAATTAATAACTTAAGTATAATATATTTTTATTAATTCCTTAAGCATATATAAAAAAGCTGCCTTAAATTATTAAGGCTAAATTTATAAGTTATTATAAGCCTTATAAAAAAAAAGGATCTTATTATTAAAAATATTATATAATTCTTTAATAAACATTTTATCTTTATAATAATATTTACTTAAATTAACTACTATATTTAAGTTAAGTAAAAAGTTTTTTATTTTTATTAAAGATAAAAGGGTATAATAATTATATGCTATATAAAAGTTATTAGCTAAAAAAAGGTTATTACTTCCTTTTAATAAATTAAAAGGTCCTAAAGGGCTATTACTATCTTTACTATTACCATTAAATAAGCTAAGCAATTTAAGTAATTTAAAATTAAAAAATTTATTATCATTAAGTAATTCTTTATCTTTTATTAAAACATAATTAAAGTTAAGAATAATATAAATACTTAAATTATAATTTTAAATTTAATTAATTTTAAAATATAATATATATTCTCTGCTTTTAATTTATTAACTATTTAGAATAATTTAATGCTTTAAGGATATATATTAATTTCTTTAAGGTATTTACTTCTTAAATATAAATGCCCTTAATTTAAAAAGTTTTCTTAATAATATATAATAAGTCTTTATTAACTTATATAAACATTAACTTAATTTAGCTATAAAAGTCCTTAATAAATACTTTATATACCTTATTACTTAATATATATATTATAGCTTAAATTCAGCCCTAAATATAAGTATTTAAGTATTATTTATTGCTAAGAAATCCCAAGAAATCTATTTATACCAAGGAATTAAGTATTTTAATAATGCTTTTAAGTATAAAAATATAATTCATTATAATTAATATTAATAAACCATTTTAGCCAACAACATTACTTATCATATCTACTATCTTATTATTTTAATAAAGTAATAATAAGGGTATGTTTAATTTAAAAAAGAAAATAATAAGAAAGAAAAATAAGTAATATTAAAGGAAAATAAAAAAGTTAAGGGTGACTTTTATAACTTAGCTATTAAAAGACAAATTAATTCCTTTTTTTATATTTATTTATATAATAAAACATAAATAAATATATTATTAATAAAAATAAACATTAATTTAGTTCTTTTAATTATAGCCATTAAATTTAAAAGTTATTATTAAGGTTATTTAAGGCATAATAAATATATATATATTAAGAATAGGAAAGTTCGCTATAATCTCTTATTATAATAACTACCTCTTTATATATTAAATATTATTATCATTATAAACTACGCTATATAAATTTATAACGTTAATAATGCCAATTAATATAATTAAAAGATTATCTTTTTAAGCCTTGCTAATTTATAATCACCCTTACAACCATTAATTAATATTAACTAAATTACATATTATAATACAATATTTAATTAATATAATAATTAATTATTATTAACTATAAAAGGAAGGAAGGCAAAAGGCCTAACTATGCTAACTATTTTATATATAATGCTAAGGCTGCTGCCTGCCGAGCATCTTAACGAGCTAAAGCTACCTAGTCCTAAACAGTCCTCCATATAAACAACACTCATTATTCCCACATATATAATCTTATTATTTTTATTTATTAAAATATATTTACTCTTATAAATACTTTAATTTAAAAGCAGCTATAGGACTTATTTAAGCCTATTTACCCTTATAAATACTTTAATTTAAAAACTAATTACAAGGCTTAATTAAGCCTATTTACCCTTATAAATACTTTAATTTAAAAGCAGCTATAAGGCTTAATTAAGCCTATTTGCTCTTATAAATACTTTAATTTAAAAACTAGCTATAAAGCTTAATTAAGCTTATTTACCCTTATAAATACTTTAATTAAAAAACTAATTATAAAGCTATTTTAAACTTATTTACCCTTATATATACTTTATTTTAAAATTCTTTTTAAAGCTTAAATATAATAAATATCCCTGGAATTAAACTCATAAGGTTTAAAATAAGTAAGTTTAATTAATAAGCTTATATAACTTATATATTATTAATAATAATAAAACTTTATAACCTTGCATTCTTATACATAATAATATATAATAATTATTTAAAGTTTTATTAAATTTAATAAAATTTAAAGATTATTAAAATATAAAATACTTTTAATAAATAAAATTATCTTTAATAATATTTAATATATTTTACATTTTTTAAAATATTAAATATAATTTATAATCTTTTTTTTAAACAAGTAATTATTATAATTTAGCGATAAAGCGTATAATTATAATAATTATTTAAGTTACTGTTGAAAAAAGATTAATTTATTTTCTTTTAAAAGCTATAGCTAATATTATAAAATTTCTATAATTATTAAGGGCCCTAGGGAATATTTTAAAACTTAATAATTTAGGTTTTATTATATTATTAAACTTTAAAGAGTAAGGTTATTTACTAATTTATTAATATAATGCTTTAATTATATGCTATTCTTAAAATAAATAATTTATTTCCTTATAAATTAATTATTTATTCTTTAAATAATAATATAATTTTAAAGCAATTATTAATACTTTATTATATTTTTATTTTATTATTTTATATTTTTTATTTCTTATTATTTAATATTTAAAAATATATTATATATATTTAAAAGTTAAATAATATTAAATTATATTATAAAAAAGATTATAAGTAAAGAATAAATTAAATTATAATTTAAAATTATAAAATAAATTATACTTTACTTATAAAATAAATTATAAATATTATTTTTTTATTACCTCTTTTAAATTTAATAACTTATTCTTTAACTTTTAAATATTATTAAATCTTTAATTTTTTAATAATATTATTTTCCTTACTATATTTAAATTAAGATTAACCCTTAATTTAATAATAATATTATTAATAATAGAAAATATTCTTTTTATTATAGCAAAAGTAATTAAAATAATAAAATATCTTTAACCTAATAAACTTATAATTAAATATTAAAGTTTGTTATTTTTTTAATAATTTAATAATTTAAGCTAAAGATTATTAATTAATAAATTTAATTAATATTATATATATAAAAAAGAATTACCTTAAAATTAAAGAAAGATTCTTAAAAATAAAATATATATTCTTCCTCTTTATTTTTAAATACATTAATAAATAATTTATCTTTAAAATTAAAGATATCCTTAAAGAGATTTTTAAAAAAAGAATTATATATATTATCTTTTAATAAATTAAAAAGCTTTAATTTAAGCTTAGTATTTATTAATATAATTATATATAATATAAAACTTTTTAACAAAAAACTTACTTAAAATATTTAACTTTTAAAAAAGCTTTTACATTTACTTTTATATTAAAATAAAAGCGTAATAAATTATTAAGCTAAAAATAACTTATTTTAATCCTAAAGTTAAGAATTAAAGAAAAAATAAAAGGTTTATAATCTTTTATTCTTTCTTTAATTATTTTCTAAGAAAAGTATTTCTTTAATTTTTTAATACTGGCATAAATAGCATTAATAAAATTAAATAAATATTTCTTCTATATATATAATTAATTATAAAATTAATAAATAAATAAAAAAATTAAAAACTTATAAACTTAAGGTTTTTTACTCTTTTTCTTTTATATTCCTTTATTAAGTTATTAAGGTTTTTATATATAATATATATATATAATAAACCCTTAAAAATAATTATATATAATTATCCTTATAACTTAATAAAAGGCTTAAAAAAGACTTTAAAAGTTTTTATAATTTACATTAAAATAAATAATTTTAATAAATTAAAGAATATTTCTTTATATTTATTATTAAAAGTATTTTTATTAATATAATTTAAAGGTTCTTTTAATATTAAAAAAACCTTTAACATATTATATATAAAATTCTAGCACATAAAAGTATTTAAAGAAATATTAATAAATATTTATTAAATAGTTTTAAAAAAAAGAAATAAATATTAAATAAAATATAAGTAATTTTATAGCTTTTTAGCAAGGCTTATGCTTATATAGCTTTTTTAATACTCTTAAATAATAAATTATTAATCTTAATATTATATTAAGTTAATATTATTACTTATTTTATATAAGTAATAAAATTTAATAAAAGTTAATATATATAAATATATTATAATATTTAATATATAAAATTACTTACTATTATTACGGTTTAGGCTTTGCCCATTGTAATTAGTTAATGGGCTTTGGCCTTATAAAAATAGGCTTTAACATGGATATAAATAGAGAGTAAACCTTCTCCTTTGCACTTTAAATATAAACCCTATTTAAATACCTTACAGCAAATAACCCAAGGCTAGCTTATAATATATATTTAAAATCCTCTTATATTATAAACCTATAATATAATTATATAAAACCTAATATAGTAAGATTTAAAAAGAATAATAACAGCCTATTAAGCCTTTTTTTATTTAAAAAAACTTTTATTTTAAAAATACTTAATAACTTAATTAATAAAGATAAGAGCTAAGTTTATAATAAATAAAAAGGCAATTAACGCTAAAAAGGCTTAATTCTTTTATATATTTAATTAACTAAAAACTTTTTATAACTACTTTTTACTTTATATTAATTCTATAAAAATATTTAAGGGGCAGCTAAAGAGCTTTTTAAAAAAGATTTGCTTTACGCTTAAAAACCTTTTTAAGCAAAAATATATTAAGCTTAGCTTAATTACGCTATAATAATATTATAAAAAAGGAATAGCAAAATTTCTTACTTAATTTAATTAATTAACTTATATAGCAAAGACTTAAAGTTAGCTAAATAAATATAAAATATTATTAATAATTAATAGCTTAACCTTTATAATAAAAGCTTAGCTTAATTATAAAGAATAGCTAAATATATTTAAGGCTTTTTATTTTACCTTATAATAATATAAGGGCGTTTTTAACGCTATAATAAAAAAGGATAATACTTAACTTTAAAATAATAAAGTAATAAATATTAATATTATAATAATCTTAATAAGCAAAGTTAAATATTTTATATATAGCTAACTTAGCTATTATAAGCATAATTACCTTAATTATTATAAAAAAATAAGGATATAGCTTTTATTAATTAAGGCTAATAAGGAAAAGGAGTTTATTTAAAAAGATATAAAATTTTTTTTATAAAATAAGGCCTAAAAGCAATGCTAACTTAGCGCTAACTTAAACTTAAAGTAAATTAATTATATATTAACTAATTTAACTTTATAAAAATGCTTAAAATTTAAGAAATTCCTATTAATAAAGTAAATTACTTATAATTAAGCATTAATTAATTATAAATTATATAATAAATTTATAATTTTAAGGTTTTAAGTAAAAAAGCTTATATAAAAGGTTTATATTAAAGGATTATAAGAATGCTATTAGCTTAGCCATTAACTTACGCTTAAATAATTATTTTTTATTAACTTACTTTAGCTAGCATATTAAATTATAAGAGTTAAGATATATTAATTATAAATAATAAGCTAAGCCTTTAATATAATTAAAAAGCATTAAGATATAATTAAATAGCTAAGCAAAGAATAATATTTAATTTATAACTAAACCATAATATCCTTTATTTTTTATTATATAACTACCCTTTAAGGCCCGCTATAGGGACCTAGAGAAGAAGGATATGTTACAATTTAGGCTTTGCTTATTGTAATTAATTAATAGGCTTTGGCTTTATAAGAATAGGCTTTAGCGTAAGTGCAGATAAGGAGTAAACCTTCTCCTTTGCACTTTAAATATAAACCCCATTCGGATACCTTACGGCAAACGACCCAAGGCTAGCCCATAACAACTATTTTTAATAGTATTATTTATAAAAAGAGCTATATTTAAATCCCTTAAATATTCTTTTAAAAATTCTTTAATTTATGAATTTAAAATAAATTCTTTTAAAATATTCTGCGCTATTAAATTAATAATATACGCTATATAATAAATATTATTTTTAAACTATTTATTTAATTTAAAATTAAATTTTTCTTTAAAAACCATTATAAATATATTAT
Source organism: Diaporthe citri (assembly GCF_014595645.1). Taxonomy (NCBI): domain Eukaryota; kingdom Fungi; phylum Ascomycota; class Sordariomycetes; order Diaporthales; family Diaporthaceae; genus Diaporthe; species Diaporthe citri. The sequence continues at coordinate 128,935 of NW_025064850.1, forward strand.
TATTTAATACATTATTTTTTATAAAGCTATAATAAAAAGTTAATTATTTATATTTAAAATATAAAAAGAATTAAATACTTAAAAATGCTATTAAATATTATACTTAAATAACATTTAATAATCTTTTAAAACTCTTTAAAGAGAATTAAGCTAATATATTTCTCTTTTAATTCTTAAAATCCAATTAATTTATAAATTAATTAAAATTTAAAATTAATATAAAAGACTATTACTTCTATATAAACTATATTAAATTTAAAAATCCAAATATTAAAATTAAAAGAAAATTTACCATTACTAATAATATTTTCTTTTAAATTTAAATTTAAATAATCTAAATTAAAATTAAAAGTATTATTTAAAATACTTTTAATTTTAAAACAATTTATTTTCAAAGCATCTTTAAAATAAAGTTAAGTTATTTCTTCTTATTAAAAGAAAAGAAATATATATAAATTTAAATATAATAATAAATTTTAAAAAGATTTAAAACTTAAAATATTAAAAGCTAAATTATTTTTAATAATTAAGTTTAAAATCTTTTTATAAGTATTATTTTTTATAAATTTAATTTTAATTTTCTTTTTTAAAAAAATAAAGAAATTTAAAGGAAAAGTTATATTATTAAGCCCTATAATAATTAATTAAATTTTATTTTTTAAAATATTATTTTTTAATAAAAACTTACTTTTATTTTTATTTACCCTTAATATTTCATTATAAGCAATATTTAAATATTTATATTTATAATATTATTAATAATTAAAGGCTTAAAATCCCTTTAAAGTATCTTATTATAAATAATAATAATTATTAATTTATTAATTAAAAAATTAAATAAGTTATTATTATACTTAAAAGAAATATAATATCTTTTTAAAATTATATATTATATATTAATTATATAATTAAGGTGCTCTTAAAGAATATTATTAAATATATTCTTATTATTAATATTAATTTAAAATATAGCTATATATTATACTTAGCTAACTATAATTTAATATAATATATAATTAAATATAAATAAAATATATAATAATATATTTTATTTATATTAAATTATATTTTAAAAAGATAAATACATAACTTACTTATTATACTTAATTATAATTTTTCTAGGGCAATTTTCCTTAATAAAAAGCAAGGTTTAAATAAATAATTTATATTTAAAAATATAAATTCTTATTTTCTTAAAAAAAAGTAGTTAATAATTAAGAGAATTATATTAATTATTTTAAAATATTTATAAAGTATCTTTAGAAAAAGAAATATTATTCTTAATAAAGGCTATAAATTTATTTATAAAAGATAGATTTATTAAGGAAGAATTGTTAAGAAATAAAGGGAAAAAAGATATTTTAAATATTTAAAATATTTAAAAATAAAAGAATTCTTAGTATTAAGGCGTGAATATTAAGGTATAAGTAATTTTCTTAATGGTAATAAAATAATAATAAAGAAAAAAAAAAGAAAAAAAGAAAGGAAAAAGAAAGAGGTTTATATATATTAAAGATTAAAAAAAATAAATAGTTTATTTCCCTAAATCAATTAGTTTATTCTTTTAAATAAGCTAAATATTTATTTAAAGAAATATATAATATTATCTTTTAAAAATAAATTAAATTATTTTTAAATAATATTAATATATATATAAATATAACTTAATTTAAGGATAATTCTTATATATTTATTATATATTTATTTAAATATATATAATTTTAAATTAAATAATATATATATTTCTTATAATGAAATCTTAGCTTTTAAAACTATTTAACTTAAATAAATAATTACTTTAAAGGCTAAAAAGCTATTTTTATTTTATTAATTTAAAAAGGTTTAATATAAATATATAATATTTAAAATTTATATAATAAATAAGTATTTATAGGGGCAAATAAGCTTAAATAAGCCTTATAATTACTTTTAAAATTAAAGTATTTATAGGGGAAAATAAGCCTAAATAAGCCCTATGGCTGCTTTTAAAGTTAAAGTATTTATAGGGGTAAATAAGCTTAAATAAGCCTTATAATTGCTTTTAAAGTTAAAGTATTTACAAGGGTAAATAGGCTTAAATAAGCCTTATAGCTACTTTTAAAATTAAAGTATTTATAAAAATATATAAATTTTAATATATATAATAAAAAAGTATTTTTAATATTTTTAAATAATTATATATAAATAAAAAAATAACATTATTATAATTAAAAAAAATTTTAAGATTCTTATATAATTTTATAAATATATATTTAATATTTTTATATAAGGTAAATCTTACTTATATTAAAATATTTATTTTTTTAAAGAGATAAGCTATTTTGTAAATATTATATATATAATATAGAAGAAAAGAGTAATTTAACTATATATTTTTTATATAGCTAGCTTAAAAACTTATTAAGAAACTAATTGCTTTATATAAGTGGTTATGTTAAAGGTAAGGGGGAAAAGGAGGGGCGTAAATATATTATATGCTATATACTATACATTACATATACTTATAAGAAAGCTAAATTATATATATTTCGTAATTTTATAATGTATATAATATAGTAATATATAATATTAATAAAATTTATAATAATTACTTATAATAATTATAATAATGTTTATTAATCTTATAATATGTAAATGCAATGTAAATTCCTTGCTTATGATTATATGCTATATGATGTGCTAGTAGCTAGGGGTTTAAATCACCCTAGAAATGACTTTTTTTAAGTTTTTTATTTATTTATTTAATTCTTTTAATTCTTTTAATATTCTTTTAATATTCTTTAATATTTTTTAATATTTTTTAATATTTTTTAATATTTTTTAATATTTTTTAATATTTTTTAATATTTTTTAATATTTTATAATTTTTATTAATATTTTCTTAATATTCTTCTTAGTATTTAATAAGCTTGTAATTATTTAAATATTTTTAAAACTTTAATTAATATTAGCCCCGCTTTTTTTCTTAGTTTTTTAATTAATTTAATTAGTTTTTTAGTTAGTTAATTTAGTTTTAATTAATAAGATTAACTAAAATAAATTAATTAGTTTTTAAAATTAACTAAACTAATTTAGTTAGTTTTTAAAATTAACTAAACTAATTTAACTAATATCAACCCTGACCATATCAATGTGTGGACCAGGAGAACTTCAAAAATTGCAACAATGCTTTATTTCTACTTGATAAGTAGACCTAGAATACACGATTCTACCATTTTCCCATGCGTATGAGTCGACGCCAATCTCGTCGCGAGGTTGGTTGAGAGAAACCTGGAACGTCCACGAGCTTGGTGTCATACCAGCAGGTGTTCGCGTGTATGGTTCTGCCTAGATATCTTGCTTTTCTTTTTTTTTTTCTTCATTTTTGTTCTTCTTTTTTGTTCTTTTTTTTTACTTCTTTTTTTTCCTTCTTTTTTTTTCCTTGTTCTTTTTTCCTTCTTTTTTTCTTCTTCTTTTTTTTTTCTTCTTTTTTTTTGTGGAATTCTTCCCTGTGGTAGTTTCCTACGCATTAACACAGTCGAACATATGGTAGTTAGTACTCAGGCCTTCTCCATGAAAATTGGCTTCGGCATGCAGATTATCCCACGGATTCTCACTGCCTGAGGTAGAGATGCGGGATTGCATTGGGCTTGCACCGTGGCATTCTGGCTGGTTCTCGGGCGGACGGTCATCATCATGGATTGTTGACCACTTCGACGAGGACAAATTAGAGTAGTCATAAGAACAATACCATCCGGTTTGCCGTTGGATCCCACAAGGAATACGATATCTAGCCACTTCTGTTCGGAGTCAGCTTTCCTCGCGGCGTGCAAAGTGCTTTCATCTATCGATCAATAACAGTGAAGTGTCGTAGCTCGCACAACTCAATTCCCTGTGACGCCTCCCCATTCATCTCATCTTCTCCATGCTCAATACCCGAGTCTGAACAGGTCACAGAGCCCACTTTAATCTATACCAGCCCCATTTTCTGTCTTTCCAACATGGCCAGCGCTACTGTCAGACTTCTCGTTCTTGGCGGCAATCTCCCTATCAGCGTCCTCATAAATGGTCGGCCTGTGCAGCTGCGTGGCCAGCTTGTTTCGGAACACGAAGACACTGTGGTTCTCCTCAAAAAACCTATCAATGTCCTCCAGCGACCGATTCGCCGTCTCGGGGTAGAAGAAGAACGTCGTTGGTATGAAGGAGGCACAGATGACGGCCCAAATTACCCAAAATCGATACCCGAGGTTCTCGATCCCGGGCGGCGTCACCTGCGCCACCATATAGTTCATAATCCAGTTAGTCGCCATGGCGAGGCTTGCTCCCTTGGCGCGGAATGCCAGCGCGTTGATCTCGGTCGGGTACAGCCAGGGCACGCCCAAGACACCCATCGCGAACGACGCGAAGAAGACGAAGAAGAAGGACACGGCCACGATACCCAGCCTGTAGCTGTCGCCGCGACCTGTCTCGGTGAGTCCCGTGGCGATTGCGATGATGGTCCAGCAGGTGGAGCATGCAGCAGCTGAGACCATCATGACCCGGCGCCGGCCATACCGCTCGATGACGAAGTAGGCCATAAACGAGAAGAAGAGGTAGTCCATTGAGCCAGCGGCGGCGAGGATCCGGGCTGTCAGCTCGCTGAAGCCGATAGCGTGGATGAAGACATAGGTCATGTAGTAGGAGGTGACGTTTATGCCCGAGATTTGGTTCCTGCCAGGGTCTGGTCAGCAAAACATTCCTGTCACAACGGTGTGCGCGAATCGCTACTGACATGGCTTGCATCCAGGCGCCCAAAATCATCCGCCGCATCGCGCCTGGGGGCCCGCGTCCGCTGATGAGCTGCACCCAAGTGTACTCGACGGCGTATTCACGGTCGAGGACGTCCTTGATGATGGAAAATTGCGTGCGGACGGAGGGCGAGCTGGGCGTGGCGCCGTGGCCTTCGAGCGCGGCGAGGACCTCCATGGCTTCGTCGTGCCGACCCTTGCGGATGAGAAGGCGGGGCGAGTCGGGGAGAAACGGACACATGAGCAAAACAAGGCCGGAGAAGACTGATCGATGACTTTAGCTTAGACACATAACGAACTCCCTAGCAAGAGCAGGAGCCGACTCACACATCTGAAAAGCCAGAGGGAACCGCCACGAGACACTCCCCGGCGCGAACGAGAAGCCCAGCGTCAACCAATTAGAGATGGCGAAGCCAGTGATACAGTTTGCCATCTGGATGATGATCAGCTTCCCCCGGCTCCGCATCTTAGACGTCTCGGACTGCCACACGCCGGCAGTAGCGGTGTTCATCCCTGTCCCGAGCCCAGCAATGACACGGCCGGCATACATCTGCCCGGCACTGTACGAAGCGGCCTGTATGATCGCCGCGACGGCGATGACAGAGCTCCCGAGCATCAGTGTGCGAGGGCGGCCGAGCTTGTCGCCGCTGTATAGCGTCGATAGGGCGCCGGCGAAGCAGCCCAGATTATACACGGACGTCATCGTGCCCTGATCTGCCGTCGAGGGATAGCCCATTGTCCTGAGGAAGTCGTCCGAGACGAGGACGTTCCCGAAGACGCCCTGGTCGTAGCCGTAGAATATGAGCACCGTTGAGGCGGCGATGGAGACCCATACTGTTAGCCGCTCTCCTGAGCCTCCGAGATAGCGGCGGGCCATGGCGACTTGGACGATGTTTCTTGATATCTCGAGCCAAGGAAACGACAGATGACATTAGAAAGAGTTGTGTATGACAATGCAGTCTATAAACGCATATTTGAAAAGCAGTGGTGGAGACAGATAGACAAGTTCCCTCCCTAATTGAGAAGCGCGCTGGTCACGTATTTATGTGCGTGTGCCCGGACCATTGAGGACGATTCGCTTATGATTCCGAACCTGGGGAAATAAGCAAGAGACATCACGCCGCAAGCAAAGCCGGGCCATCTCCGGCCACCCCCTCAGATTAGAGTCAGACAGATCGTGGTCACTAGTCGAGGAACTTGGTGTCAAGGGTGCGTAGGCTCGGTACTACGCATGCACTCCACGGCGCTACCCCATGGGGAACGTTCAACCCCCTCATTCTTGACCCCATCTGGACGATTCTGGCCGCAATCGCTGTGCAGATCACAGATATGGCGGATCGGATTGCCGAAGACAGGAAGCCGCGAATTGAGAAAAGGCACACACTATTCTCACAAGCACCTCAGAATCCATTGAATGGTCTGCAGATGGCTTGAAGTGGGTCTCGCTCGTCCCTGATTCTGCCGGGCACGAGGCTCTCATTGTTGAGAGTGGGAACAATGGAGGGACTTGGGGTGAGCTCACCGCTGCTCATCGGTGAGACTGGTTTGAAACTTAGGGAGGCCGAGAAAACTTCTTGAAGTCTCTCCAGATGTACCAAAGACAGAAGAGTCAGTAAATGCGGGCGGAATGTCAGAAAGCAAGACGAATAGACTTGCTCTGTCGCGTGTTCATCTCGTCCTTGACATTCCATCTACCACGTCCGCTTCCCTGCTAGACATCCGCCGATGGACCGCCATATGATAGAAGTGGTTCCTGACGTTTATGGACCATGTCGAACAAAGCTGGTGACAGTCCTCTGCATCGGATTGTGACAGTTTTGAACCGTTGACTCCTCGATTTGCACCCTCAGCAACTGTGTACGCACAACCTTTTGGGCATGATTGCTGCTCATAGTCACTCCCTTCATGTGGTGGCGACCAGATAAGAACAGCTGCAACTCTTCCAAGATTGGAGATGTCGATCAAGAGGAAGGCTGATAATCGAGCAATAGGTCCCGCCAGATCTCCAGCTCATACTGCGCCAATAGTTGGTGAACAATATTTGCAACCTGACCTTCAGTCTGCGTGCCATGTGAGCGTTGTCAGTCTTCTGTTCTAACGACAAGTTGCTCTCGATGAACACTCACCAGAACCCAACAGTGTACCCCTCCCGGGCCATCGTTTTCCGGGCCTGAGTCGCAGGACCCCAATACGACCGTGGTATTTGAAGTCGGGCAAATCGTGGGTCCTCCCGTTCGCGGAAGCGATGCGGAGGAGCCTGGGCTGAAAGCCCACAAGCGAGGTGGGAAAGAGGCCCGTGGGGAGCTCCCTTCGTAGCGCAGTGTCTTTAGTGCTTCTTGACGTTCTCCATCCACTGCTTGGACAGTTTCGTTCCGTCGTGCGCCTTGCGGTGCAGGGCCCTCTCCCACTCGTCCAGGCCCCGGAGGAACTCGCCGTCAACACCAACGCCGAGGTTGCTCCCGTCCTCCTTCCCGCTCGCCCCGCCCGTCTTCCTGGCATGCAGCGCAAGGTCGGCGGCGCGCGTGACAAAGGTCTTGCGCAGGACGCCGTCCAGCTCCCTCTCCTCGAACAGGTCCATGAGGCGCGTCGCGAGGCCGTAGAAGTGTGTGCTCTGGTCGCGCAGCGGCACGGCGCGCGGGTCGGCCTTCAGGGCCTGGACGACCTCGCTGGACAGGGCGCGCGGCAGAGACAAGTTCACGAAGGACTTGGCGTCGTCGTCTGCGGCGCCGCCGCCGGAGGTGTTTGCGAGGGCGAGCATCTCGGCGAGCCACAGGGGCAGGGCCAGCTTGGCGCCGGCTTTTAGGGGGAGGCCGGGGCTGTTGTCGAGGTGGCCCAGGTCGGGAATTTCGAAGTTGAACTCGCAGGGTATTTTCTGGGGAGAAGATCCAAATTAGCATACACGATATCTACAAAGCCGAATTCCACCACCATGCCTCCAAACATGGCTGTGCCGTTCGTACCTCTGCGTCCGTGAGGATCGCGTCAATGTCGTAGTACGACATTCTGAGGTTCGAGTATATATCTTGGACGCCAATAATTCGAGGATCAGTATGGAATGGGCCACTGAATCTTCCCTCAATCGGGTTCAGGGCGGATACGGACGAAGTGGTGATGTTGTTTGGATCCTGGGCCTAGAATATTGGCATGTGAACGCGGTCCTGGAAAATGGAAGCGAGACGCGACTGACTGCTTGGGCTGTGGGGCACAGTGCAATTGGTACAGCTTGCAGGGGGTGACAAATCGCGGCTTTTGCTGGGTGATGAGCTCTTGCGGCGCTATGACGACAGTGTGAGATCGGAGACCACAGCGTTGGAGCTTCCCACTGCATCCGAAGCTCCAAGCGACCTGTGTGTGTGGGCGTGTGGGGTCCGAGTCGGCCAAACGGCTTGACATCACCAAGACTGAATCACTTATCAATTCCTCTCTTCAACTTCGACTCCCCTCCTCCTCCTGCTACTCTCTGTACCAGGTTCGTACACGCTCTACCTAAATCAACTCCAGCTGCTACTTTCCAATTGGCCTTTATACCATCACACACAACCAGCTGCAAAATGTCGGCCACTCTCCTCCGATCGACTCCCGCCCTGCGCGGCGCTCTGCGGGCTCAAGCTGCAAAGCCTGTCATGGGCATGGCCAGCACGCAGTTCGTCCGCGGCAAGGCCACTCTGCCCGACCTTTCCTGTAAGTGGAATATCTCGCTCGTTTCTTCTGGGGTTTCTTGAGCTTTGCGATGCCAGCTTGAGCACATGCTAACAAGCGCCCACTCTCGACAGACGACTACGGCGCACTCGAGCCTCACATCTCGGGCCAGATCATGGAGCTGCACCACTCCAAGCACCACCAGACCTACGTCAACGGCCTCAACAGCGCTCTCGAGACCCTTGGCGAGGCCGAGGCTAAGGGCGACTCGTCCAAGGCTGCCAGCGTCGCGCCCCTCCTCAACTTCCACGGCGGTGGACACGTCAACCACACTCTGTTCTGGGAGAACCTGGCACCTGCCAACAAGGACGGCGGTGGTGAGCCAGCGGGAGAGCTCAAGGTACGTGGAAACGAAGAAAATGACGGACGGGTTGGGCCTGGGTGCTTGCTCCGCCTTCCCACAGCAGCCACTCCACAAGAGCAGCAGACTGACGTACATTGCGATTACAGAAAGCGATCGACCGCGACTTCGGCTCCTACTCCACCCTCGTGAAGCAGACCAACGCCGCCCTCGCCGGTATCCAGGGCAGCGGCTGGGCCTGGATCGTCAAGGACAAGGAGACCGGCTCGCTGAGCCTCGTCACCCGCGCGAACCAGGACCCCGTCTCCGGCAACCTGATTCCCCTGCTGGGCATCGACGCCTGGGAGCACGCCTACTACCTTCAATACCAGAACCGCAAGGCCGAGTACTTCAGCGCCATCTGGAACGTCATCAACTGGAAGACGGTGGCCAAGAGGTTCGGCCAGGCTTAAGGATGGGGCGGTGTTACTGGGATGTGTCGAGCGTGATTATAAGATGGATGATAATGGCATCGGCCTGTGTATAATCTTGTCTAGGTAGTGTCAATGCGCAGTGACCGTCGAAGATGACCGTCGATGTTCCGTACCGACTTGAATTTTTTGCTGTGCATGTTCCAAGTCGGGTGGCTATATGCAGAACGTATGAGGCACTACTGAGCAACCCTGCAATCCAGCTACATAGCCTTGGTGAACGCCCATGATAACTGAATGCGCCCCAGTCACATTTCTCTAGTACCCGCCGAACGGGCACCAAGTCTCGCAACGGATTATTCTCAGCCTCTAGCCAACATTCGCCACACGATCATGGCCCTAGCACTGAGAAGGCGATCATGGCTCCGCCTAGGTGTCGTCCACCTTTCCTAAGGGACCTGAGGCGTCAGGAGCACGAAGATCCTACACAACCCCGATATCAGCGAGTCCGGCCTGATGGCGGGCCTCACCCCTGTGATGCGTGTTAAATAGAATGAAAGTGGACGGAAATGTCGCCATGTTTGTGAATATACCAGAGCCGGGCCCATCCCATATTACTCTGGTACCAAACATCATCATATATTATGAAGTTCCCTCGAACTTCCAGGCCCCTTAGCTTCATGGGGTTGCATCAAATGCTCTTCATCTGTCCATCGTCTTGTCCAATACACACAAATTTCCAATTGCTCCATCGCACTAGCCGGCTGATTTATCGCCTGCCTCTTCCGCCTCTCGTCTCTGAAGAGAACGTGTCTTCCTGAGATTTGTGGTGCTCTTCCTCCTGCGCTGGTGTGCGCATCAAGGAAATACCTAGGTCGACCCAGCGTGTCCGTCATTAGTCGCAAGCTCTGTGGAGTTCTCTCATTTTATAAACGCACCACGTTCTAGTTCGGTCATTGTGTTCTTTACTATTCCTATACAGAGATGTTAGAAGAACCTTGGAACCCGACGAAGCGTTTGGTCTGTGAAGTTGAATTTTTCAGGGTTCAGAATGGCCTTGTATAAGGTACTTACCCATGTCTTGTCTAATCTCGGCTTGACCAACGAATAAGGCTGCATTGCGAGGTCTGTTAACACAGCAACCACGATATTCCATTTGTTGAAATCGGTCGGGGACAGGACGAGAGAACAATGCTGGCAGGCGTTTGTGCCAACCTTCCCTGGTCTCTGCCAGCTGAAATTCGTGCAGCTGTTCTGGACAAAAATGAGCCCACTTACCATGGAGAAGAGTCCGTTGCACATCAATTGATATGTTGAGAGCCTGACTTTTCAAACTGGCTAGGCTGGCGGCTAACCCGGCCTTTAACGTTTCAATGCTCATCAGGCTCATGGATGCGAAACCACCTAGATAGAGCAAACAGAATGTCAAAAAGCGGATATCAGCGGCTCTGACCTTAGAATAGCCTTCACTTACCTCTGAGCAACGTGACTAGTTGGATGCGAAGTTTCTGCTTGAGACGTAACGCCTGTGAGAAAAGTTCGCGTACGGCCAAATAGATTTGAAAAGAAATCGCTTGTAGGCAGGAGACGTTCGCAAAAAGTTCAAGGTCACGTTGAGCTCGATCGACAAGATGCGGAATGTCTTCGGCAATTTTGTATATGAATTCAATTACCTCAAAGATTTCGGTGGGCACCTACAAGAACAGATTCTCCCTTAAGAAGTGCCCGTGAAAAGCATAATCAGAAACATACTTGTAGGAAAATGCGGAAAGGACCAAAGCTTATTGTTGTTTCCTCAATCTCGCAAGAAATATTCGACGAATGGAAAAAAGAGAACTCAAACGGATGTGGGTAGTGTGCCAGACGAATGAATCTTGGGTATCGTATGACTTTGTTATGATTTGCTTGAAACCATGCCATCAATTCGTCGCTGACTTCACCCTCGGCTGGACCAGCAACGTTGGCCATTGCCGTTTAGCGAGACTCATCGCATCTCTGTTGCCAGTAGACTCAGTCATACCATTCATTTGACGGGGACGGGGAGACGGGGCCACGACCTTGGTGGCTTCCGGCCAACACACCCTGATGACTTCGGAAGCATCTTCCATCGGCGCCTGTGGATTAGAGGGTCCATCCATCTGTGATTATCGTTGTGCGAATTCTGTCATGAGGGAGCATAAATAAGGAGGTAAGTTTCAAGGTCTGCAAAGCTGGGCTGGCACAGTGTCTCACTCGATTTAAGTATTCCAAGGTTCAAGCCGTGTAACCCTCCACTCCGCGCAAAGGACCGCGTCCCCGAATCGAAATGTCATCTTGGGGTGACACAAGTAGCAAGTCATTGGTGGTAGATATCTCCAGTGGCTCGCCCACGGTTCCCCCACGGTTCGCCCAGACTCCACCCATGGCAGGGCAAGTATGTGGTGTTACACTGCATTAAAGGCAACTGCTAAATCCATGTTATTGGAGCTAGATATTGGTATGGACGGACATAAGAAACGGATTTGAGAATCGTCTTGGTTCTATCTGCAAAGAGCCCGTCCTAAAGCCTTCCATGACAATTCACTGCAAAACCACTCATCGAATCCCGCCATTTACATGCAATTTCCGAGAATCCAGTTCGGTGAGAAAATGCGAGGGAGGCTACACGATCCCCCAAGATCACTCTACCAAGCATGGCACCTATGGACTAAGGCGGGAGCATCAGCAGCATTCATCTCAACCCTCTCCACGGCCCTCTTCTCAGGCCTGTGACCAGGGGCCTATCGGTAGGGGTCTTTCCTGACACATCCCTGTCGGCCGTCTATCACGCCTTCATCAGCTTATGACCCACCCCTTGGCCAACGTCAGGCGGATTTTGTCGAAATGTACCTGTGCACTCAGCTGGACGACGAGATAGCATGATGTACCTCACAGTTGGCTTCATCAACATCTCCTAGCTCCACTCGAGTACAGGGTATGTACGTCGATCTGCCAGTACCCAAAGCCCTGCAGAAGTCCAGTGATGTTCTTGCAGCTCGGGTGGAAGTAGTCATCCTCGGAGGCGCCAGTCGGGAACATGGGAATACTGCAGATCTCATCCGGAGACGGGCACCTCTCACACTCCCTCCAGGTGCTCCACCTGAGACGTTCGGTAAGCTGCACGATCTTCCCCTGCACCGCCTTCACAACATCGCCAGAGCTGGGCGTCATCCTAGGATTTGCACGCAGGACACTCCGCAGGAAAAACAGCGTGTCGCAGATATTGTGGGATACCCTCTTCACCGCGGCCGCAATGGCGTGGTCTTCTGGAGTCCATGTCTCGGGGCGAAGACGGGACGGATCGAGATAGTGCTGTGTGCAACGATCGATAGCGAAGTGCTCTGAGTTGGTGCTATGGTCGATATAGTTGATGTATGGATCGACCATTGTGCCGATGGCGAGGAGCAAAGCATCGTGTGACCACTGGTTGTTCGCGATATACCCCAGCCTTTCGGCGAAGCGTGTCACGATGCTGTCAACTACACCTTGCCAGTTCACGACCGTCCGCTTCGTCACTTCTTGACCACCGCGTGCGGAAAATACATCCCTCAACCTGTCGCGAACTGTCGACCTGCTTTCGGCCGTGGCGTTCACTACCCTGGGTAGATCCTGCCTATGCCAGTCCGGATTAGACACGTTCATCGGGTAGGAAAATGCCGACACCATGCTGCTCCAGTCAATGTCCAACCGCCCGGCCGGGTGCCCGTGAAAACGAGCGGCAGAGGCGCGGAGCCACTCGAAGAGCGAGGCGGCTTGATGTGGCAGCAGCCCAGTCTCGTTGCTAAAAGAGCTCGCTTGCACCGATACCAGATCTAGCCCACCTTTTTCGGAGAAGTCGCAGTAGATGATCTCAAACCCAGCCTCCATGCGTATAAAGCCATCGATCTTGGCGCCAGTCGGATGCTTCCACTCCTCCGCAAGAGCACACGGTTGCTCGGCTCGCGGCCACTCCCCGAAAGTTGGTGGGACAGTGTCCGCCTTGTCGCGTCCGAGCAGGATCAAGTCCTGGCTATCGAGGGAGCCAAGCGGGCACTTCGCGGCAGCTTGGCCATCGATGTAGAGCAGATTCAGGGGCCGATTCGCACGGTAGAGATGGAAATATCCGCGGATCAGCCTATCGAAGGGCGGCTGGTTGGGTGGCGGGTCCTTGTCGTCATCGTCGTCGTCCGTCTCCTTCATAGTGGCCATGGGACTTTGCGAGAATAGGCTGTCGTGAAAGGACGGACTGTGAGGAGTATCAGACGGTGGCTTGGCATGGGAGCTCCGATGCCTGAGAAGAGTCTTCAAGACATATTCATCGTGCGTCAACTCGGCTCTGGTGAGGAGGTCCAAGTCTTCTGTGAACTCCCATGAGGCGGCAAATTGCGCAGCATGTTCCACTTCAAAGGCCAACCACTCGAAGCTTTCGGGGCGGTCTGGACTGAAGCCTCCATGATAGAAGACGCTGCCCTCGGGCGCTGTGGCGAGATAGAACGACAGGCCATTGTGGTGAACAGACGAGCCCCACTGTCGCATCGCGGAGTGGATCGAGTTGAAGATGGCGAACGCGTTCTTGTTTGCGCTCTCAATATCAGGGTGGTTCGAGGTAGAGCGAGATGCAGAGACGGAGACGGAGCTAAACACCAACGCCAAAGTGGGAATTAGACTGCGCATGATCGTGGCAGAGCCTGGGTTTGTCGCGCGGGACAAGAGCTCCAGACATGCAGTCTCGGGTGAAAGATCAGACTTTGATCCTTATCGACATTACGGGGAGTCGCTGCTCTCACAAATGACAATGAGGAATGATGAAGACGGTGAGCAACACAAACCTCGAGGATCACCGCAATTTGGACCAGTTACCTTGTGGGACGGGAGGATAACCAGCCGGTCTTACCTGCTTGCTTGGCCTGGGCGTGCTCACCCAGACTCCAGGCAGGCAGCGAGATAGACGCTTGTACGCCTTGATCTCCAGCACCCCCAAACATGGCTGTTGCAGAGAGTGAGCAAATCGGCCAGGATTTGCGAAGATATGCACAGTTGAACTTCAAATTCCATGCAAACTGGGTACTGGGCATTGAGCCCGAGTTTGGCACGTAGTAACAGAAGCAAGGTTGCGAAGGAGGGAGGAGGGAGTGACGTCGAAATCGACCAGGGGTCTGACGGCCCAGAAAGCTTGTCTTCTCCCGATGTGGGCTTGGACCGGTGTGTCCCTGGCGCTTTACGCGGTACGGTGTGCTAACAAAGCCTGGCCCGCTGTAACGCGATCGCGAGCCCGAGCACAGAAGATCAACAATGCCAGGTGCTGTCACTAGCTTTTAGAAAACAATGGCTTCGGACCCGATGCCAGCGACTTGGAGGCCGATCCGAGCGGCTTCAAAGTACAGATTCCACGAGTCGAGCCCCATTGATACCATCTAATCAGTGGCTTTCTGTCGGCCCTCTCAAGCTGGGAGACGGTGAATCGTCTGGCTCTCCGCCATTCTCCCGGCGTCGCAATCAAGACGGTAGGACGGCCTAACCCACCCTTTCTCCCCGACCCTTTAGTACAGTATGTCCAGAAATGCAGCCAATTGGAACCTCAACTATTCAGCTACCATTTACCCTTTCCGCTTGTGCACATGTTCTTCAGGGCACAGTTCGCTCCAGCCCTGCCTAGTGTGGGGGAACGATCCCGATTGCGAGATGTAAGCTCTAGGGAATCCTTCTAGAAAGTCTCCACATGTTTTCCCATACCGCGTCGTGGCCTTCAACCTCGTGAATGACGAATCCAGCCACGGCAGTGGCATTCGGTACCACTCTGTGCACCAGCTGTGGAAGATACGGAGGCAGCCTGCGGAGATACTGGTCCAGTCGAGGTCTAGTCTTATGCAGATGTGCCCTCAGCAGGAAAGATACTGGACACCACCAAGCACGCACAGGAGATGGCTGACTCCAGATGACAACGGTGACGCGCGAAGGATTCAATATCACCTCCTGCTACAACGCTTTTGGGCGTGGTATACTGCGATTCTGCACTAGCATTTCCATCCCCTCCCCTCGTCAATGATTCCGTGGGCACACAGGTATAAAAGAGATGGCTTGCGCCTCCAATTGCCGGAGTCGCTGCTGGCACCCTCCGTCCGGTGTTCGCCTTCACGGACCACTAGCACTCGCTTCAGCTTCAATAGTTGTAGCCCAGTATCGAACAAGGCCGCCACCTAAATTCCATCGACGAAGACCTCATCCGAGAACACACCCCACCCAGTCGCCACCATGAAGCCGTCTCATGCCCTTGTCTTGGGCGCTCAGGTGCTGGCCGCAGTACGTGCAACCATCTCCATCCCAGCTCCGATCAACCTCAACGTCTCCTGGGCCCTTGCTGACCTCGACTCCCCCCGACTAGGCGGCCCAGAGCAACGCCACAAATGAGACCACACTGCCCCTGAGCACTGATTCCGAGTTCTCTTACATCTTGAGTGTGGTTCTGGCACTGTCCAACAATCTTGGCTCAAACACCGGCGAGGTCCTCCGTGCTGCCTCACAGATCACCCCTGGAGACTTTGAAAGCTGGTACACCCAGTTCAGCTACCTCGCAGGACAAATCGAGGCCCAAGGCGACAGCACAACCTCTCCAATCGGCCAACTGGAGTCTTACTTCCACGCCGCATCTTACTATCGAACCTCGGGCTTCTTCCTTGTCCACAACAGCACTGATCCCCGGCTCTTCAGTCTCTGGGACAGCCAGCTGAAGAATTACGCCAAGGCCATCGATCTGCTCCCCTTCCCCGGCGAGAAGCTCACCATCCAGGGCCCAGGGTTCACCATCCCAGCCTACTTCTACCCTGCCGACACCTACTGCTCCCCATCAAAGAAGGCCAAGCGCGCCTGCGCTGACTCAACAAAGCGCCCAACAATCATTGCCGTAAGCGGCTACGACGGCAGCCAGGAGGACCTGTACCACGGAATAGGACGGCAGGCCACCTCCCGGGGGTACAACTTCGTCACCTACGAGGGGCCGGGCCAGCCGACCGTGCGCCGCGAGCAGGGCCTCGGCTTCATCCCGAACTGGGACGCCGTCGTGTCCCCCGTGGTCGACTACCTGCAGACGCGCGACGACGTCGACACCGACAAGCTGATCCTTCACGGCCACTCCTTCGGCGCCATCCTCGCCGTGCGCGCCGCTGCAGTCGACAAGCGATTCGCGGGCGTGACCCTCGTGGACGGGCTGTACAACCTGCAGCAGGTCCTCAAGGAGCTCTTCCCCGCGCAGCTGATCCAGCTGTACGAGGCGCCCAACGAGACCGCCTTTAATGCGTACACCCTGGCCATCTACAACAGCGGCCTGGCGCCCAGCAGTTTCAAGTGGGTCTTTGACCAGGGCCTCTGGGCGTTCAACACAAAGTCGTACTTTAACTGGTTCGACCAGCTGGGCAACTACACCATCGATGGGTATGCGCAGAACCTAACCATCCCTGTACTTGTGGCTGGTGCCGACCACGACACCGTAGGCCTGGAGCAGGCGCCCACCGCGGCGAAGCTGATTGGGTCTGAGGCGACTTTCCATCTGTTCCAATCTAATACCGGTGCTGGAGAGCATTGCCAGATCGGGGCGGAGAGCCAGCTTGGGTTGACCCTGTATGACTGGGTTGCTAAAGTGGTAGGCTAACTTGGTGGATTTAATATTGCTTACTGTTGTCAAGATTTAAAGGGAACTTAGCGAGACATCATAGTGTGGAAGACACAATACTTATCAGATATGACTCCCAGTTCCAACTTTTTGCTGCCGTTCTATACATAAGAGCATGTCAAAACAGACTCATCGTCTTGTCTTGGGCGTCCAAATTTCTAGACCTGCTGTCTGCATCTTGAGCACCGCCTTGCTTGGAAGCGAGTTCTCTTGCAAACAGCAGACTAGATCAGATTCGGCAGAAAATTCAAAATGCATATTATTCAAGGCTTATAGCCCGGGTTAGAGCATTGTGATCGGGTTGTGGTAGGCGATATGGTATGGATCTAGGTTACAAGTCCGTGCCAACCACACTCCATGCAACTGTGTATCAAAGAAGATTGTGTGTATACTGGTGGGAAGAGACGCACTTGGAATATTTATCATAGCTGTACATGATTATACGTGCATACTTTAGTGGCTGGCTCTACGGCTCAGCCCATGCCTACGACTGTATGTAGTGTCCTTTGCAATTGGATTAAATATTACCTAGTACATGATGAATTCAACTAGACTTGAATTAGGGCTGCACTGTCTGCCCCGTGTTCTCTCAGATTGAGTCTAATACTTTAGATCCTGAAGTCTGTCCTAGTGTATTGTCTCGTCACGATATCTGTTACTAGTTCAGTCTAAGAACACACAAGTGACCGAACCGCTCCACGGCACGCTGTGAAAAAATGGATAAACTGGCTCTCATTGCGAAATATGCTAGGAGCGCCGAATCCTTTCAGTTTGGGAACTCTTCACAATTTGTGCGTCCAACCTCTCATCCTCGTCGTACCACTTCACGATATACATGACCGGGGAGAGAACGGAGTCTTTCAGCCCGTAAACATTCGAGGGTCATCAGCTTCCCGGGCTGCGAGGATGAGTGAGCGACCCAACCGTTTACGAGCAGCTGCGAGAATGAGCTGTGATCTTTTGAAAGCCCCTTTTACAAAACTGGTCAAGGAACGTGAAAATAGCGTCGTGTCTTGGGCGCTGAAGACCTTGAGCAACACAACCGACTCTACCCAGTGCAACTCCGGTAATGCATCCGATGACGACCGGCTATCTCACGGCACAAACACAGATTTGACTCGTCAGGAGCAACCGGATATTTCCACGACGACACCACAGGCGGGCGCGGATGAGCCGTATCATGTGTTTGGAAACCGTATGAAATGGGTCTTGGTGGCCCAGATTGGCGTGGCTGGCACCTTCTCTGGCTTGTCATCCAACATTTACTTCCCGTGCCTTAAGACAATTACAGAGGTGAATTAAGACAACACTACGCCCCCACCCCCCTCCCCCCGAAGCTTCCGGGCCCCATCCCGCCTGCCTGAATAATTTTGCTAAGCCGTCACAGGAATTTAAAACTTCGCACCAAGTCGCTTCCCTTACAATAACTTCCTATCAGCTCATCCAAGGCATCGCGCCGCTCATATGGGGAACCCTTTCAGACAAATTGGGCAGACGGCAGGTGTACGTTTACTCGTTCATGGTATATATTGTTGCCAACATCGTCCTGGGCTTCTCTCCCAACTTGCCAATCCTCTTCGCCTTCCGTGGCCTGCAGGCGTTCGGTAGCGCCTCGGTTGTCAGCATCGGTTAGTTCAAGACCGCTCAAGTCCAGAAATATGCTGCAAGTAGCTGACACCTTCGAAGGCAACGGGGTTATTCAGGATATTGCACTTCCCGTCGAGCGTGGTGGTTTCATGAGCATTTATCAAGCATGTAAGTCACACAAACAATTGGCTTTACTTTACTTAGGTTCTACGTCGAGTTAATTGTGAATGCCCGCCTTTAGTACGCATGTTCAGCATTGCCGTTGGTCCTGTCATAGGGGGCGCCTTGTCCCACAGATGGGGATTCCGATCTATATTTTTCACACTTACAGTACTCGCCGGCCTGATTCTCGTCCAGATTATTATTCTGCTACCTGAGACATTGCGACTTGTGGCCGGAAACGGCTCTGTGCGCGTCAAAGGTATCAAGTATAAGCCTCTTTGGGATGTTATGTCCCAAAAGCGTCCCGACTTCGCAGACCATGAGGAGGTTTCCAAGCCGGAGGTCAAGCTGCGGGACTTTTGGGAACCTTTGCACATGCTTGGTGAAATGGATACGCTGCTGACCCTCGTATTCGGTGGAGTTGTCTACTCGATGTGGTCTATGATGACCGGCACTACGACCATGCTGCTCGCAGAAAAGTTTGGCCTTAACGAACTCCATATAGGCTTTGCTTACCTGCCCAATGGTGAGTTTGATCCCAATAAATCAAGAACTGTTGGACAAGTTAATGCTGACGCTGTAATTGTAACAGGCATTGGCACTTGTGCGGGATCAGCCCTTGCCGGATGGCTGATGGACAAGGACTACAAGTCCACCGAGGCGATTTACAAAGACACACACAGGATTTCTGAGGACTGCAGTATTTCGCCAAAGGCCATACCCATTGACTTCCCAATCGAGAAGGCACGGTTCCGTCACGTCTTTTGGGTCACTGGGCTGCTGGCGGTCTTTTCGGCGCTATATGGCGCCTCATTCTGGGAGCTGCCCATCACTTCGCGTCCTGAGTGGATAGCTGTCCCGCTGGCCCTGCAATTCTTCATCGCTGGGACAAGTAACATGATATTCGCCATCAACTCCACCCTCATCACGGACTTGCATCCCGGGAAAGGCGCCGGCGCCACTGCTATTAACAATTTGGCGAGATGTACAATGTCTGCCGGCGCTGTCCCCCTCGCGCACTACATGATCAAGAGATTGGGGACGAGGCCAACCTTCTTCGTTCTGGCTGCCGTGGTCATATTTTGCATGCCCCTGGCAATAATCAGTCGAGTGTTGGGAATGAAGTGGAGGAGGAAGAGAA
Organism: Diaporthe citri; assembly: GCF_014595645.1. Classification (NCBI taxonomy): domain Eukaryota; kingdom Fungi; phylum Ascomycota; class Sordariomycetes; order Diaporthales; family Diaporthaceae; genus Diaporthe; species Diaporthe citri. The sequence continues at coordinate 148,664 of NW_025064850.1, forward strand.
TGAGGAGGATCGAAGATCTCCAAAGCGAGTCTCGACGTGTCACCGAGACATAATATTGGAGTTCAGAACGAATTGGCGCGTTTTTCAGATACGAAATCGAGCCCAGAAGAGGACGTCCTTGAAAGACGAGAGCAGAGCTATGTGGTGAGATTGAATGTGCCATATTTCTTCATATGATAGTGAGGTGAGATCTGGGACGCGTATAATAATGAGGTTCGTAAAGTCTAGAATTGCAATGCAAATTTGACTTACACTAGATACTATATCCGTCCTTTAAAATACTTACGGCATCAAGTACACCGTTGCCAGCGCGCGGAGGGGGCCACGCTCTGCCCCCTCCCCCTCTTTCGAGAACCAACCCTGAACCCTGACTCTTGTGCGATCCAATCACGCTAGGGGCTTGTCCTAAACTTCACTCGGTTCCACTGCAGATCACAGTCATACGGGTCACCCAATGACATTCCTACGCTCAAACTGGAGCCCGCCGATAATCATTCATCGCCTTTCCAAGACTTTTTGACACACAAGGACCGATTTCTCATGGATTGTCGAGCGTGAGAGCCGCCAATGCCGAAGTCGAGTCACCCTTGATTCAGGAGGCAAAATCTGAGCGTTGACCGGAACCAGTCTGCAAGCCCACCTACATCCACACCTTTGCATCCCGTCTGTTTACAACCCATCAGACGACAGAATTGTATTGGATAAAACAAGTCGCCATCACTCAAAGTCATGACTTTGTTTTTCAACCCCTTCTCCCGGTCCCAGGGCGGCAATGCATGGTTCCGAGTTGGCCTTGCATCTTCATTTCCAAACATCACCAGCGAGGACGAGGACAACATCGCCCATGCCCGCCCATGTGGCAGCGAAGCTGTCACCGCGCCTGGCTGCAAAGTGTTCTACGTCCCCAAAGAAGATAGCTCGCGTGCCAACCAGGTGACGCTCGACGATTCGGGGGCGCCGTCGGAACCAGGAAGCCTGCGGGACCAAGTGCTTGTCTTCCAGTACAAGGGCAAATTCCATGCAATAAATCAGGCAAGCGATAAGCACCCCAAGCTGCCTTGTCCGCATCTCCTGTCTGAGTGATTGCTCACTGACCGGATACGCAGGAGTGCCCTCATTCGTCATACCCTCTCTCAGACGGAGTGCCGTTCGACATCGAAGATTTCGGCATTGTTTTGAGCTCCGGCATCACGTGCCCCAAGCACGGGTGGTCGTTTGATCTGATCACTGGCAGAGGCGATCGAGGCAACTATAGGCTGCAGGTGTGGGAGACTGAGTTGCGCCCCGTGGAGACGGCTGGCGTTGAGGGAGGCGACAATGAAGTTTGGGTGAGAAGGAAGCAGAGGATTGGTTGAAAGTCCTTGAGGTTTGTTTTTGCGGTTGATAGAGGATTCAAGGTCACCACCGTCTGACGATTCCAGGTATCAGCGCTGCCTCGCCCAAGAGTGCCTTTTTGGTCTGGCACTTTCTGGCGTTTTAGATTCACACATCAGTACGGTAGATCTTTGTAAATGAATACATATCATGCAAAAATTCAGTAGGAGCCTCACTGCCACAATGCCAAATCTATGACTGCTGTCAATACTGTTGAAGTTTTACCCGGTCCACTGCTGATCCGGGGCCACTACATCCTCTTACAAGACAAATTCCTGTGTAATTGTACGTTGGCTTTACATTCCCTAGGGAATGCTTCTTCCATGATTATCGGGGAATGTAGTTTTCATTGCATTCTGCTCATCTGGCTGACTCCACAGCAGGAACGGCGTGGGTGGCTGAGTTCTCCCGGCATGGCGTGGAGCAGGGGCTGACACGGCGGCCTCATTGGCAGATTGACGCCTGCGCTGCACCTATCACGTGATGAGTGCTTCTCGAAATCAAGGACGCAAAGCAGGGGAGCACGCAGGCAGAAGCCCTCCTCTCCCTTCATCACCTGCTGAATCCGCCGTAGGCTTGTCGGTGACTTTGGACGTTGTAACTATATCATATTCACAGTCTCAGTGATGCGTCTTCTCGACACCACAACTTTCGAGCTGGCCTTCAACAGCCCCTCCGTGTTCAAGCAGGAAGGCTACGCAATCCTCTCGCATCGATGGATCGGCTCGGAAATCACATTTGAGCAGCTAGGGGGACATATCGACGCGCTCCGGTCAGCAGGGGTCACACCCTTGGAATCACCTCAGCAGGACAAAATTCGGGGCGCATGCCAAACCGCCAGGGCCAAAGGCATCAAGTGGATGTGGATCGATACGTGCTGCATTGACAAATCGAGCAATGTTGAGCTATCCGAGTCGCTGAACTCAATGTTCCAGTGGTACCGCGATGCCAAGTTGTGTATTACTTATCTGTCAGATGTCATCAGAAAGGGAACCGACAGAGAGGGCTTCACCAACGAGGTGGGTCAGCCCTCCGTATGGTTTTCACGTGGCTGGACGCTGCAGGAGCTTCTCGCCCCGCGCCACCTCGAATTTTTTGACAAGAACTGGGACCCCATGGGCGATAGAGCCGAATTGGCGGGGCAGATCCAGAAGATTACCGGCATTCAGAGCAAATATCTCAAAGGCGAAACAAAGGATGACTTCAGGGCTGCATGCGTTGCTACGAAGTTCAGTTGGATCGCAAGCCGCCAGACAGAGCGCGACGAGGACATGGCGTACAGCATGCTGGGTCTCTTCGGCGTAACGATGGACCCACGTTATGGCGAGGGCTGGGGCGCATTCATGCGGCTGCAGAAAGAGCTGCTTGCTAGGTCGGAGGACGAGTCACTGTTTGCGTGGAAGATGGCGGAACCCGACGCCGGGTTGAAGCTCCTCTCTGGAGTCCATTCACAGCAGCAGGAGAACTGGAGAGAAAACGAATGGGGCCTCCTGGCGCCGCGCCCGGTATGTTTCAAGGATTGTGGTCAGATGACAGTTATTTGCCCCGGGGACAGGAAAAAGTACATCAGCAGGCATGGTGGGGGGTTCCAAGTTCGGCAGCGGGGTTTGCAAATTAGCTATGGGGGTCGTCATGAAGTTGATGTTACTTACGCAGCGAGGCTTTGCGGGCCCGCCTCCTTCCTCTTTTACGCAACCTACGGCATCCGGGCATGTTTGCAATCGTCGCGCGAGCTTTCCCATATGTACATTGACTTTCAGTATACTCTCAACTGCTGGGATCGGGATGAATCGGGGGGCATAGTTCGCGTGCAAATTTGGCTACGAATGATCAGCGGGACCCAAGATGTACATATCTTAAAGCGGGTGAGATGTACAGAAGTGATCAAAGATCTTGACAGGAGCAGGCCGAGTCACACGACAGCATCTGGCGTCGTGTTGCAGCCATGGGCGTTGGAATCATAGCGCTAGAGCTTAGATCATCATGACAGCCCGCCGTTGCTTTATCAGGGATAAGAATGAATTCCAAATTTGGGGGCATCGAAGATATTGCCAAAGAATTGGCCTCGCCAGCTCACTTAAGGTCGATCCTCGAGGTCTATTGGAGGCAATCACGGCGTTATCGTGCTAGTTAGCAGTGAGAAATGCGATCAGCAAGGCCATTCACATTCACACTTGACATACAGATCAGTTCCGACTGACAAGGAATGGCATCGCAACCGTAGATTCAAATTATCCGGCCTGAATCAGGCTTGGTGGTTATTTGAAACCCGTAACTACAACATTGGTGTTTGACTGGAGAATAGTGAGGAGAGGATGATTGCGCCGTAAAAGCACAGGAGCAGACATCCGGGGCATGTTGTGATGGATTTCTCCGACAACGACGGAAATGTTGGGACAGTGGTAACGAGCGTCTGAGTTTCTCTCTCCTCTTTACGTTTACAATACATTACGAGCACGTTTAGGGAGCAAGAATAAGCGTTTGAGAAGACACGAAGAAAGAAGGACAAATGTCAAACATTGGAGGCCAACTTGGCGACTACTGGGCACGCAGTCATTTACTGCCCACATGAGCATTGCAGCCCCCACTTCTTGACACGCCACCTACAGGTGGAACAAGTACAACTTCGAGGAATGGTCTTGTGAACACCTGCGCGCTGGAAATTCGCGGTCGATGCAGCACGAGTGCATGCCTGTGCACGTTATGCTCGGGGAGCGTTAGTCCGTCTCGGACCGCAGCCGAATCGAGGAGAAAGGAGGCATCATATCAAGCGTGGCTCACTGCTTTGGCCTCTGCAAGACCAACAGCGAGCGGCAGGGAGACGCGAGCAGAGCGGAGCATTCCATTATTTGTACATAGGCTCTGGTCTGGAAGCACAGAACCTCGCAGCCCAGCCCGGTGCCTAGATCTTGGGACGTTTCGATTGGCGCCGGGCTTGGCGACGATGGGGTTGAGGCTGAAGGGGCCGGAAAATCGTACTTGATGCCATTTTATTGGTGCAAGCCCCAAAAACTGCCGGGCTCTTCGGCGGAAAGGAGGCTCAAGAGGGCAGGCACCTTACAATCCCCTCGGCAACTGTGAGTGGTGCAATGACGCCAACGCCAATGTCCCTGGCGCTGCGAATCCAATACACTGGGCCTGCCCTCCTCTCATCTCGGCTCCCTTGAAGGCGATCTCCTGATGGCCCACCGAACAAGGTTGTTTCCCTATTTTATTAATCTTGTTCTGTGTGTCGAATTGAATCCACCTTGTATCTCGCTTGAGCGGTTGTTTCGCCGAGATGTGGCGGACCGTTCCTCGCAGAAGATCAGCGAATTAGGGCCCTCGAATTTCCCATCATGCTGTCTTGGCGTTTAAGCCAGTGCAGCATTAATGACAGGGGCAATGCAGCCTCCTCAGATGTTCCACCAATACCCGTTGTCACCGGCTCCGGATCCGAAGACCAGGTATCCACCGTCACCGTCCGCCCCGGGCGCGGACCATCACGTCCGAAGTTTTGAGGCTTCGTCTGGCGGCAGGATCTACGGACAGCGAGAAACTGCAGAAACAGAACGAAACGAAACAATGTGGTCGATCAGCAACGTGAGACTCAACTTTTGTGGCTCTATCGAATTGTTCCGTAGCACTGCCCTCTTCTGGCCTTGTTTCCTACTCATGATACCACGCACGACTCGCTAACTACCGCATGTGATGGGTCACGAGAATCCGGATGCTTGGCCCCTGAGCAAACAGAGTTCCTCTTGCGGAAGGCGACCCGCAAAAGCTTACACGGAGGATCTGTCATTGAGCTCAAGCGCCGCCTGCGCAGATTATGTACAAGACCCTTGCAGGGTTATGGCGTCAAACAAAAAGCTCCGAAATACTCAGGCCGGTCCCCTGAACGCAACCCCCTAAACAGGTTGCGGGACTCACGAAAGCGTCGATTTTGGTAATCTAACTCGCACGAGAGGCGGTAGGCGGTGGCCGTGGTCCACAGAAACATCGAATATATGTCGAGACTGTTGCTCGACTCTTTCTCACCTTTTCTTTCCTCTGGCACGACCATCTTGGATTGCATCCTTTGAAGTCACCGCAAGCTCGGTGTTGTCTTTCGTTTTTTTCTTGTCAGTGCATTTGCCTGGCTTTACATTCTTTATCACATTCATTCATTCACCAATTACCACAGAGCTAGGCTCTGTCAGCTTCGGTCCCTATCACACCAATATCACTACAGCTTCTTTCAGCGCCTCGAAAAGACACAAAAATGCGTTCCACACTTATGGGTTCGGCGGCAGCCCTTGCCGGGCTCGCCCGCATGGCGACGGCAGCTACGACGGCGAGCGCGTACACAGACGCCAAGACAGGCATTGACTTTATGCAATACTCTGCCAACGGCGGTGCGTTCAGCTTCGGTATCGCCCTTCCCGAGACGGTCGAGTCGGACTTCATCGGACAGCTCGTGGTGCCCATCACAAAGACAGGAGGATGGGGAGCCGTTTCGCTCGCCGGGAGCATGTTGAACCACCTCCTTCTCGTTGCCTGGGCCAACGGGGAGGAAGTTGTCAGCACTTTCCGAACCGCCGGTGCATACGCCAACCCGGACGTTTACGATGCCACCGAGGTCAGCGCAAAGCCTATTGCCGACGGAACATTTGTCAACAGCACCCATTTCTCCTTCACCTTCCTCTGTGAGGGATGTATCGTGGGAGGCACGACCTCTTTCAAGCCAACAGACGAGACCCCCGTGTTCGGCTGGGCTCTTTCCGCAGAAGACCCAACTACTCCCTCAGACCCCACCAGCGCCATCCCTTACCACGGTGCTGGGTTTGGCTTGTTCGGAGTCCCAGCTGCGGATGCCAAGTCCGCCAAGTTCGACACATGGGCTGCGAAGGCCTCCGAGGCCACCACACCTACTCCTGGTGCCGGCAGCAACTCGACCACGCCAATCGGCGGCAACAGCACGTCTGTTATTCCTACGACCTCCAACGTGACCTACGATGTGATCGTCGTTGGTGGTGGCCCTTCTGGCATCATCGCTGCTGAGCGTATCGCCGAAGCTGGCTCAAGTGTCCTCCTGATCGAGCGTGGTCCCGCCAACACTGTCGCGCTCGGATCTGATGCCGGTTTGCCATGGAACGACACCCTGACGCCATATGATATCCCCGCCCTCGGTAGCAGCATGTCAGCCCTTCCTGGCACCAAGATCTGCAGTGACACCGCCTCGATGGCTGGCTGTCTCCTTGGAGGATCCAGCTCCATCAATGGAGAGAACTTCATCCACCCCCCTGCGCACGACTTCAACAACTGGCCCGCGGGATGGTCCTGGAGCGACGTGAGCAAGGCCGCTGAGCGTCTCTACTCCCGAAACCCCGGTACCACTCAGCCCTCGGTTGACGGTCAGTACTACGATGACAAGGCGTTCGACGTTGTCTCTTCCTACCTGGACGGGCAGGGCTGGACTGAGGTCGACTCCATCGAGTCGCCCAACGAGAAGCACATGATCTACTCCCGCCCCGCTTGGTCCATCACCAACAACCTCCGTGCTGGCCCCGCCAGGACCTACCTGCCCCACGCTGAGGACCTCGACAACTTCACCCTCAAGCTCGGCAGCAAGGTCATCCAGGTTAAGCGTGATGGCAGCAGCGTCACCGGTGTCCTCACCGAGGCCGAGGATGGCAGCCAGCAGATCATCAACCTGAAGGAGGGCGGCAAGGTCGTCCTGGCTGCCGGAGCTCTGTCCACCCCTAGAATTCTCTGGAACTCTGGCATCGGCAAGTCCGATGCTCTCAAGATCGTCCAGGGTGGTACGACCGGCGTCAAGCTTCCCGACGAGGCCGACTGGATCGACCTTCCTGTTGGCCACGGCCTCAAGGACCACGCCCAGGCTCCTCTGCAGTTCAACATGGCCAACCTCACTGCGTACAAGTTCAACGACATCGCCACCGACCCTGTGGACGCCGATCTCGAGCTCTACAAGCAAGGCTCCGGTGTCCTGACCCAGGCCGCCCAGCGTATGCACCTGTGGACCTCGATCAACGGCACCGACGGCGTCGAGCGCTACCTCCAGGGCACCGTCAGCGTCATGAAGGACGGCATCCTCACCATCCGGGCCTTCCTCACCCACGGCACCACCTCCACCGGCGAGCTCGGCATCACGGCCGGCGGCAACACCGTCCTGAACGTGAAGCCCTGGCTGGTGACCGACGCCGACAAGGCCGCCTTCTCCGACTTCATCCAGTGGTGGATGGACACGACCACCCAGAACAACGCCACCGTCGCCGCCTCCGCCTCCATGGCCCTCGACGCGGACGCGACGCCCGAGTCCATCATCGCCGACTCCCTCATCTCGGGCGACCACTGGGTCGGCACCGCCAAGATGGGCACCGACGACGGGCGCTCCAACGGCACCAGCGTCGTCGACACCGACACCCGCGTGTACGGCACCGACAACCTCTTCGTCGTCGACGCCTCCATCCACCCGGACCTGCCCACGGGTAACACCCAGGCCATCATCATGATCGTCGCCGAGCAGGCAGCCGAGAAGATCGCCGCCTTCGACGTCGCCACCGGCGGCAGCTCTGCCGACGCCGGCGCCGACGCCAGCGAGCCCTGCACCAGGAGGAGGAGGCGGGACAGCATGGGCCGCGTCATCCGTCGCCGCTACTAGACGGGGAGACTTCAACTTGCATGGTTTGGTATAGACGGTTTTTAAAGGGGAGTAAGGACACTGTGTGTGATTTTTTCTAGATTCAAAGCTTCTTGTATATTTTCAGACCATAGTAGATAAAGAGTTGTCAATGTACATGATACAATTGCCATTATTCACATCACTACGTCTCATGCAGACATTCGTGCAATAGTCGTGGATCGCGAAATGTATTTCCTCTATACCTAGTAGGTAGCTCGCTGCCTAGATAGGTCCGTATGGTAGCGAGATGATCGACTGGCTGAGAACCCATGAAAGATTTGCGGCCACACGCTATCCTTGTCTATTCCTAACTTGACTTAGAAGAAGCTTCCCTTCCACGCGCTCGCAACAGCCTGCGCGACCAGCTTGTTGATCGAATAGCCGGGGTGGTAATCGTTGAACCACAGGCAGCTCTTGCCGTCGGCGTTGTAGCAGGTTGCGTCCGGCGATCCGTATGCGGTGGGGTTCTTGATGGCGGTCATGAAGGGCGTCGTGGTATCGACGATCTTTGCGTTGACGCCGCTGTTGGCCGACGTGAACTTCGCAAGCGAGGACGCCAGCAGCTGGTTGTACTTGGCGATGACAGTTGCCTCGGCGTCTCTGGCGCTCGAGGCTTGCTGCAGCATCATAGGCGTGTATTGGATCGCTTTGCAGGTCGTGTCAGTATGGCTCTGTTCAAAAGAGTTCTAGTGGTGATCGGAACGGGGCATTGAACTTACGTGGAACGCTGAGAAGGACGAAATTCCGGGCGCCAGCGTTGTAGATGATCTGGAGCTGCTCGAAATACTTGGCAATGACGGCGTTGGTAACGTCAGTAACGTTGCTGAGGTAGTACGTGTTGCCGACATCGTTCACGCCGATCCATACTCCCACCAGGGTGTTTGATGCTGTCCAGGGGGCGTACGACGGGTGAGCCGCCAGGGAGCTGCTGAACTGGCCGACCTGGTCCACGAAGCTCTTGACGCTGGGGTCGTACGGCTTGACGATGTTGGAGTCCGTCGTTGCGCCACCGTAGGCAAAATTGTAGGACAGAAGATTTGAGACTTGCAGCTGGGAGACCAGCATGCCCACCCAGTTGAGACCGCCGGCAGCTGTCCATCCCGGTAGAGGTGGGTTGCCAAGGGGGTTGCTGGCTGATGGCTTGTTGCCGTTGATATCAAACCCGGTCTGAGAGTACGAGTCGCCGCTGCTTGGAGGGTGAGTATGCCGCAACGAGAGTGGATTTCATGAATTACTGACAATGTGATAAGATACTGAGTTCCCGTTGGTGCACTGCTGGGCGCCACTGTGGAGGTTGTGACTGTTCTGAGTGTAGTCGTTGTTGTGGACACTTTGGATGTGCTTGAGGTTGCTGCAGCCGATGATGTTCCTGGAATGCATTGTGCTGTATTTCGGGTTAGCTGAGGATAAAGCACACAACCCCAGCCAATACGTCACTCACAATAGTACGCGTTCAACGATGTACAGACCGATCCTTGAGCACAATTCGTAGCCCCGGTAAAGCCAATACCCCCACACTGACCATACACTGGCACTTGTGCTGATGCGACAGCAGTCAACAAGGACACCAGCCACATTGACTTCAAGGCCATCTTTGATTGGGATAGCTAGACAAGTAAGCCTGAGGACCTGGTGAGTGTGCGAACACTTCTGATAACACACAGAAATGAGGGACTGGAGAAACCATATATCAGGAACTAGGTGACAGGTTGAGGCTGGGACAAAGCTTATCTATACGTGGGATATGCTGCTGTGCAGCGGCCGCCTCGCTTCGGCCACTATTTGTTTTCAACTAGGGTAGTAGGCGAGTGGTGCGCCCCGGGAGCTACATGGAGCAGTTGCCCCCGCAGAATCCGGAGACCACAACGTGGCTTCGAAATGAAAAAGACATCCTTTCTGCCGACTTTATCTGACCATTGGAAGCCCAGACCATTCTTGGCGCTCTGCAGCCGCGTCGATTTGGCCGCTTAGTTGTATTGAGCTTCCCTCGGAGGAGGTCAGCCGCGCTTTTTCGGGCTAAAGGCCCTCGCAGCCGGAAACACAGGCACCGTTTGTCAGTACACCAGATTTGCCTACTGACTCGTTCCCAGGATTGCATCGTGGGGCAACGAATGTAATCGGAAACTTTAGATGCGACTGTGCCTGCGTTCAACATATATCCTCTTACTAGTAAATTGTTCAACAGCCATCTCTTGCCTACATGACAGGGAATTCCTCCAGTGTTATGGCTTGTACACCACGAGCCGATATACTTACTTTTACTCGCGAATGGGATCAAACCATTTCGCCAAATGCATCTATGGGAACGAATAATCTAGGACCTTTTATTTTTGATTCCTAGTTTGTTACTGCTTGTCTACAATATATTCATGACCCCCAATGTGAATAATGAACATATCTTCAGTGTCAAATACAACTGTGTTACTGCCTTCATAATGCATTACCTCAATTTGAGCAATACACAGTTTTAAAGCATATGATCGGTTGCATCCCCATCGTCTTTGTCACAGTAAGCACCAGCACATGTGATTGATTGGCTGACGTCGCCTTTGTCCCATCCTATAAGAATTTTACTTGAGGGGTAAATCAAGCATCATTCCTGTGGAAAGCTTCTGGCAATTATTGGGGTCGTTCGTAGTCTCCGTGATCTTAGCAGCAACAGCCTCGAGTGGTTCTAGATTTATTTTTGCCGCCGAGGAACCAGGCTCACACCTCCATCGATCCACCGTGGCAGACTCCTTCGGTGCATCGGCAGAACTGCCAGTGTCCGCTCTGTCTGTCCAGCTCCAAGGCTTCCCAGGTTGGAACTGTTTAGACTAAAGCTCCCAGGCCCAGCCTCCCCAAATCCATGGAAGAGAACATCGTGATGCCACTTGCCGCGTCAGAGAAGTTTTCTGACTGCGAGATCTGCCACGCGATCTGCAGCGCTCTTACGAGTTTCCCGAGCAAGAAAAAACACCGCGCGATCAATCTAGGCTCCTTCAAGGAGGCACTGTCCTCCAAATGTAGCAGGCACAAGCCCATAGTCAAGATGGTTTCAGGTGTGGTGCAGCAGTGACAGAGATCAGGCCTCCGCACATGGTTCGAAAGACGTTGTCATCAGTATTGTCCGGCCGGGTGTCCTCGATTTAACAGAATCTATAAAAGACCTCGGCACCTGCGCCGAACTTTTACTCGTCCGGAAGGAGTCTGTAAAGAACCATCCCGGAATTGCACGAATCTTGGATCCCACGTGGGTTGACACTAGCATCGTGGGCCACTGGCGGAAACGGTGCCTGTCATCTCACGGTACAAGGTGCAAGAATCCTCTGAAGATATGGGCAGTTCGTCCATCCTGGGTCATCGATACGCAAGACAGGTGCTTGATTTCGGGCAGGGAATGCAATTCCTTTGCCGCTTTGAGCTACAGGTGGGGAAAGGCTGAAGGTCTGCAAATTCAGGCCGATACCATGGCAAAACTGCGAAGGCGTGATGCCCTTGACGATCCCGTCATCTGCTCCCAGCTTGCCCCCATCGTACGACACGCCATGTCACTTACATCTATGATTGGAGAGCGGTACCTTTGGGTTGACGCCCTTTGCATCGACCGTTCTCGGGCTGCCGAGAGCACAGAGCAACTTCAACTCATGGGAGCCATATATGCGAACGCCTCCTTGACCATCGTCGCCTACGACGGCGATGCCGAAGACGGTTTCCCTGGTATCAGAGGCGCCTCGACTAGCAGAAACCTGGAAAGATGATTCTATCCAATTCGGCGAAGAAAGATTCATCCATGATAAGCGCGAAATGTTTGATTTCAGCCTTTGGGGCCCCTATCACAAACGTGGTAGGACCCATCAAGAGTTCAGCATGTCCTCCAAACGCCTCATCTTCAGCCAAAATTCGTTGCACTGGATGTGCCAGTGCAGCGTATGGGAAGAGCAGCTCCATCAAGGTGTGGAATCCGAGAAGTGCATCGAAACTAGCATGGGCGAGATCATGCGTGGCATGCCAAACCTTCAATCCCTCAGCCAGTTACTGGGAGACTACAACACTCGAGAACTCAAGTACGACGAAGATTCTCTGCCAGGAGTATTTGGCCTGCTTACAGTCTTCAGCCGGTGCTTCTCGGGGGGTTTCCTCGGTCGGATCCCTGAAATGTTTTTCGAAGCAGCACTGAGTTGGCAGCCACACTGGGAGCACATTAACCTCCGACGAAGAGTTCCTTCTGGCCGCCCTGATTTTAGCCGACTTCGTCCATGTCAGGGTTGTAAAATTAGTTTTGAGTTTTAGTTAAACTTAATTGAGATTGTAGTTTTAGTTTTAAGTTAGTACTTTTTCAATTCTTAGTTTTTAGTTAAACCTTGTGGTGCGGGCAGGGGCGTTTGGCCCCTAAGGGCCCTAGATAGGCAATTTTTAGCTCTGGAGGTAGACTTAGACTTATTTAAGTAATACATACCCTAAATCCCCTAAATTACTTACATTATTTATAATGCAATATATCTTTTTATATAAGTTAAAGAATTTTATAAAGGTTTTGCTAAGATATGCATTAAGAAAGCCTATTCTTTAGTTTAAATCTTAAAATTAAAGCTAAGCATAAGCTAAATAGCTTATATAGCAAAAATAAATTAATTAAGCTCTTAAGTTTAAATAAAGTTAAAGCCTATATTATTAAAATAACGCTGCACTAAGCTTATATTATTATATTAACTAAATTATTAAATTCCTTAAATTTACTTATTTTACTTTCTTTATTTCTATATATCTTTAAGTTAAAATAGTAAAGTTTTATTTAGCTAAATATATACTTTTCCCTTAAGCAGCAAATTTAAATCCTAAAACTATAATTTAAGGGGTAAATTAATAAACTAATTATGCTTATTATATGCCTTAATTTATAACTTCCTTAAGGATTTTATTGCTTTATTAACGCTAAGGGCAAAGTAGCTTATATTAATAAAAAAGTATAAAGTATATTAAAAAGCCTTATTAAGGTTTAAGATATTATTAAGAAAATAAATAAGAATTAATAACTTAAACTTTAAATTATTATTATTAAACTTAAATTTAAAACTTAAAAACCCTATTTTAAAGCTTACTTTTTTATTATTATAAGAAAAACTTTAAAATTACTTAAACCTAAATAATTCCTTTTTTAGCTATTTAATATTAAATTATAATAGTTTATTTAAATTTAAAACTTTTTTATTATATTTAATAAAACCCTTAAATCATTTTATTATATTTCCTTTTTTTATTAATACTTTCTTAAGACTTTTAAGAAAAAGCTTAAAAAAATATATTAATAATATAAAGTTATATAATATAAGGGGTAATATTTAATAATAAAATCTTTAAAGTTTAAAAGATAAAGGCGGCTTTTTATTTTAAGTTAAAAAATATAGTTAAAATTAATTAATACTTAAAACTTACTTTAAATAAATAAGCTTAGCTTAAAGTTTTTATTTTTTTTAAAAATTGCTTTTAAATTAAAATTATTAACTTAAATTATAAAGTTAAAACTTAAGTATATATCTTTGCTTATAAATTTATAAAATTAATTTTAAAGTATATGCATTAAGCTATTAAGCTATTTTATTAATATAAGGAAAAATAATCTTAAGAATTAATTTATTAATTATTTTCTTACCTTTTTAGTTAAGAAAATAGCAAACTTTATAATAAGGGCTAAAGAATTTAAGAATTAATTGCAACTTAATTATATATAAATAAAAAGATAAGAAGTAATAATATTTTAATTAAAGAATATATATTTAATAAGGTTTATTAATGCATTATTAATTATTACTTTTTGCTTAATATTAAAATAAACCCCTTTTTAAAAAATAAGGCAATAAATAAAGCTCTTATAAATTAAGATTAAGTTATAAATTAAATAATAAGTATTATAAAGATAATATATAATTAAATTATAAAAATATAATTAACGCTAAGCTTATTAGCTTATTTTATTATAAATTAAAAATTTAATTATAATGCTTAATAAAATATAAGATAATAATTATAAATTAAAGTAATAAATTAAGAATAAAACTTAATAAATAAGTTTGCTTATATCTTTTTAAATTAAAATAATTAAATATAATAATTATTAGTTTATAATAACTATGCAAGCTAAAGCTTTATATAAAAAGGATAAAGTAATTATAATACTTCTTACTTTTAAGCAAAAAGTTAAGGTTTTATATAAATATATTATAATTATAATAAAAAAAATATAGCATTTAAGCTTATCTTTATTTTAATTAATTATTTAATTAAATTAATAAAATTAAGATAAAGATTAAAATTAAGAAGCTTATTTTTAATAATTTATACCCTTTTAAATATATAACTTAAGCTTAAGCTTAAGTTATAAAAATATTTACTAAGATATTATTATTAAAGAATTCCTTAAAATTAAGAAAAGTAATAAGTAATATGCTTAATATATAAAAGGCATAAACTTAAATAAAGAGAAAAATTTACTTATTAATAATTAAAAATAAATAGATTTAAATTAAGGCTTTATTAAAAGATAATAAGTATTTATATAAGGCTTATTAGCTTACTATCTTATTTATGCTAAAAAATGCAATATAACTTAATTCTTTATATTTAATAAAAAATAAAAACTTAAAGGCAAAAAAGCATTAAGAAATCTTAATAAAGCTTAAGAAAGCATTTAAAAAAATCTTAATAAATAAATTAAATTAAAAGGCCTTTAAGGAAATTATTTTTATTTAAGAGATTAATAAATAAAATAGTAATAAATTTAATATTAAATCCTTATTATAAAGTATAAAAGTTAAGTTAAGTTTAACTTAATTCTTAAATTAATTTTCCTTATTAAGAATTTAAATAATATATAAGCTAAGTGCTTAATTTAATGAATATTAAGGATGTTAATTTAAAGGAAAGAAAGGTAAAAGAAAGGTTATAAATATAGTTAAAAAGCTAATATATTATAATAAATGTCTTTTTAAAATTAAGATTTTAACTTTAATGTAATGGGCTTGGGCTATTACCTAAGCCATAATGCATGCCCATGCCAGGCCCATATTATACCTAACCCTTTTATGTAATAAAGCATATACTTAAAAGATAAATTTAAAGTTAAGTTCTTTTAAAACTTAATTTACTTCTTAAATATTATAATTTATAATTCCTTTTAAGTACCTTTTAATAAATACTTAAGATTAACTTATAATATTAAATTATAATTTTTAAATTATATTAAAAAAAATACTTATATTATAAAGATAAATAACCTTATACTTAAAATATTAACCTTTTTATAAAATATATAATTAGGAATTCCTTAATTTACTTTAATATTAAGCTATAAAAACGCTTAAAAAGCGCTTTAATCCCCTTAATTATTTATAATAATACTTATTAATATTAATAATAATGTTATTATATTTTTTTTTATAATAATACTTTATTAACTTATAAAGCTTAAAGTATATATAAACCCTTTTAACTTATTCTTAATTTAATATAAGTTGCTTTTAATTAAGCCCTTATTTAATAATAATTAAAATAGCTTTTTAGCTTAAAAGATTATAATATAATATAAATTATAAATTAATATAAACTTTATTAAAGATTTTTAAGAATATTAAATCTTTTTATAAAATTAGCTATTTATTAAAATATAATTATATATTATAGCATTTTATAAGCAAGGCAGGTTTTAAAATAGCTTTAATATAAATAAATTCTTTAAATATTTAAAGCATTATTATAAAAACTTATATTAATAAATAGCTATTTTAGTTAAGTTTAAGATATTTTAAATATAAAATTATAATGGCTTTACTTAATTTTATATTTAATTTAAATAATTAATAATATAAGTTAAAGGCCTTAAATAATTAAATAAAATAAAATTAAATTATTTTTATAATTAGCTTTCTTTATAACTTTATAATAAAGCTATTAAGGTATTAATTTTATATATAAATTATAATAAAGTAATAAATATATATTATTAAATTACTTATAAGCTAAAGGCATAAAACTTTAAGCATTAATAATATATAAGCTTAACTTTATATTTTTTAAAGCTTTTAACTTAAGGGCAATAAGCAATAAATTAAAATATAATAATAATAAATATATATTATGGGCTGGCCTTAAAGGGGCTGCAGGCTGGCTAGCGCCTTTTCCCATAAGCTGTAAAGCAATAATTAATTAACTATTTAAGCCAAAAGGTATGTAATAATCTAAGCTCCCTTGGATTACCTAGCTATATTATATAAGGCTTAGGCTTTTAGCCTAAGCTTATTATATAGCCCTCTTTTCCGGCTTATATAGTAATATAATTACCCCCAAGGCTTACTTATAATATTGCCTTTTTAAGCTAAGGTTCTTCTTTATGAAAGGGGTGCCTGCATATTGCGGTAAACATAACTTAAACTTTTAACCCTAGAGCTTAAATTATTTATTATGGGCTGGCCTTAAAGGGGCTGCAAGCTGGTTAGCGCTTTCTCCTATAAGCTATAAAGTAGCAATTAATTAACCATTTAAGCCAAAAGGTATGTAATAATCTAAGCTCCCTTGGATTACTTAGCCACACTATATAAGGCTTGGGCTTCCAGCCCAAGCCCATTACAATATAGTTATAATAAGTATAATAAGGAGCTAAGGCATTAAAAATAAGGGGCTATAAAGATATTAAAGCACTTCTTTTTTTTAGTTAGCTAATAGCTAAGCTAAGGCATTTTAAATTTTTAAGTTTTAAAAAAAGGCTTAATAAGGGTATAAGGCATATTTATATTATAGTTAATAAGAATACTTTATAATAAACTATAAACTTTTTTTTATAGCTATGCTAATTTAAGTTTAAATTATAAAGCTAATTATATTTTATAAAAAGAATTTTATTAATTTTAAGAAAAAAAATTAACTTTTAAGTAAAGTTTTGCTTAAAAATATAAGCCTTTTTTATAAATTTAATTTATATAAAAATAATATTAATAAATATAAAATAAATTAAATAAGCCTTTTTTCTTAATTTTTATTATTATAAATTATAAGCATATTATTATTACTTAAGTAAATAATAAGTATAATTATTATATTATTATAAGTAAATAATAAGTATAAAAGGTAAAATTAAAGCTAATAGCTTTACTTATTTTAAGAAACTTAAGGATAATTATTAGCTTATTATAAAGCTAATATATTATATATATAATATAGTTTTTTTTAAATATTAATATATAATAAGCTTTTATTTTAGCTTATATAGTTTTAAATATAGCTTATTTTTTTTTACTAAGCTTGCCTTAATTATATCATTATAATATCCTGCTAAACTTAGCTTATAATTATATAATAATTAACGTAGCTTAAAGAATAATTATAAAAAAAAAAAGTTAGTAAAATATAAGTAATTTAGCTTAGTTAATTTTTAAAATAATTATAAAAGTATGAATAAATTGCTTATTTTATAATAAAATAATAAATATTACTTTAATAAGAATAAGCTTAAGTAAGGTTATATAAATTCTTTAAGTTATAACTTTTTAAGAAAGAAATAATAATAATATAAAATAATATAAAATTAAGCCTTTGCTAAAAGAAGTATAAAACTTTGTTAGCTTTTTTAATAAAAAATAAGCTTCCACCCTTTTATTATATTAAGATTAATTTAATTATTATATTTATTTATTATTAATAAAGAATAGATTTATATTAATATTATTATAAAGCTTATTATATAATATACCTTAAGATTAGCTATTTAAGCTATAAAAATAAGTTATAAAACTTTATAATAAAGGTTAAATAAAGATTAGCTTTTTACTTATAATAGCTTTAATCTTCTTAATATATAAGGTAAATAAAAAATAATAGTTTTATATAAATTATTATATTTTTAATAAAATAACTTAATAAAATTATTATTTCCTTTTCCTTATTAAGGAAATATTATGCTTTCTTTTTAATACTTAATAATTTATAAAGCTAAATATTTATATAGCCTTTTATTTAATATAAATAATAAAAAGGTAGAAATACTTAATAATATTTTAAATTTAATTTAGGTTATTTAAATAATTAATTTATTTCTTTAATTTATTTAATATACTTATTATATTTTAATAATATATTAACTTAATCTTAATTAATATTTTAAAAAACTATATAATAATATATTTAAATAATATATTAATATTTTCTTTAAGCTTAAAAAGAAATTATATAAAAAAGGTATAAAAGGTTTTATATTATTTATAAAATATTAAATTAAATTTAAATTAAAATAAATATAAGTTTATAATAAAAAAATAAAATACTTAAGCTTTATTATTATAATTAAAATAAGTATTTAAGTAAATTTAAAAAAGGTTAAGATAATTTAAAAATAAAAGGTATTATAAATAGTTTATAATATTTAAAGCTTTATAAGGTTTATAAACTTTTATTATAACTTTATTAAAAACTTTTTTAAGATTATTAATTTTTTCCTTTATTTTATTATTAAAAGAACTTCTTTTTAATAAGAAAGTAAAGAAAATAAAGCCTTTTACTATTTTAAGGCAATATTTATAAAAATATTAATTTTAATTAAATAAAATTTAAACTTAAGTATAATAATAAAAATAAATTACTTAAAGATAGCTTTTAATATATACTTATTAATTTAAAAAAGAAAGGCTTTTTATTTAATTATTTATTATTTTATAAAGCTTTTTTTAATATAATAAAATTATATTATTTATAATAAAGAATTATTAATAATAATTAAAGCCTTAAAGGTATAATTATTTATACTTTAAAATATATTTTATTTATTTATAATATTTATAAATTATAAAGGCCTTAAGTATTTTATTAATTCTTAATTCTTTTTAAAAAAGTAAGCTTAATAAATTAAAACTTTATTTTTTTTTATTATAATCTTTAATATTACTTAAGAATATAAGTATAATATTTTAATATATTATTATAATAAAAATAAAATAAAATAATTTTAAAGGAGGATTATATAATTAAAATACTTTAATTAATTTTAATAATAATTTTTAATGCTTATATTATTATATTTATAAGGTTATAATTATTTAATAAATTAATATTAATTATGCTTTAAAATAAGGGAGTTTAATAAAATTTATAATATAAAATTTATTATAAAGTAATTATATTTAATTAATAATAATTCCTTAAGAAAGTTAAAATAATAGCTTAAATTATTAATTATATCCTTAATATATATAGTGCGTTTTAATTTTAAGGCTAATTATAGCTCTTAAGTTAAGAATTGCTTATTATATTAATATTATAATAAGTTTATAACTTTCTTATAATAAAGCATTTAAAATAAAAAGGAATTTTTTAAGTTTTTTTATATAACTTTTATTAAAATAATATATTATAAGTAATTTAGCGTTTTATTTAAAATTATAATATATATTATTAAATTTAACTTAATTAATAATTATAATAAGGCTTACTTTATCTTATTTCTTTTTTAAATTACTATTAATTTTAAATATTTATTAACTTTATAATAAATTTATTAGCTTATAAAAATAATTTATATTATTTAATAATTATTATAAATTATGTTTTAAAATAAATTTTCTTAAAAATAATATACTTTATAATTATAAAGGATTATATATAATGCTTTATTACTTTATAATAACGCTATTATAAGTTTCCTATATTTATTATTAATAATTAAGACTTTAATTAAATAAGGGCGTTTTAAGCTTTTTTATATATTTAAATAAGTATAAAATACCTTTTATTTATAATATATTACTTTAAAATAAATAATAATATAAAGTAAATAAATTAAAAAATATAAAAATACTTATATAATATTATTACCTTTTTATAAAATAATTAAGCTAATTACCTTTTAACTTACTAAATAATATTAAATAATAAGAATTTAATAATAATTAGCTAAAGCTTAAATTAATTAATAAATAAGTTTAATATATAGATAATTCTAAGCCCCTTAAATATAATAATATTTATAGCTAATTTTAAGGGCTAAATAGCTATATTTTTAAACTATTTTTAAATTAAAATAAATATTGCTTAGATTATTATTATTTTTATTTAGCAATAATAAAAATAAATAGCTAATAAATATTATTAAATAATAAAAAGGTTTTATATTAATAATTAAGTATAGCTATTTTTAAAATATGTTTAAATTACTTAATTAATAAAAAAGCTTAATTAGTTATATTAAAAATATATTATAATAAATATCTTTACGCTTTAAATAATTATTTTAAATATATTAAGCTAAGTTTATTTTACCTTTAATATTAATTAAATTAAGCATATTATAAAGGATTTATTATTTACTTAAATATTTATAAATACTTAGCTAAGTATTATATTAGTTTTAAATAAAGTAAATAAAAATTAAAATAAGGAATACTTTATAAAGAAAATCTTAATAATTAAGAATATATTAAGGTATTTATAAAATAGTTTTCTTAAAAGGCAAGTTTATATTAAATAAAAAGGCTAAGATATATTAATATAAAAACTTTTTAAAAACTTATAAGGATTAATAGCTTTTAACTTATTTAAAATATAATAAGGAAATGCTATTATTTATAAGAAATTACTTATTTAAGGTAATTATAAGGCAGGCTTATATTAAGTTTAATAAGCTTATTTAAAAATATAATATAAAATAATAAGAATTATAAGCAAAGATAAAATAAAAATAAATAAGATCTTATTATATTATTATAAGCTATTTAAATAAGGCTGCAAAGCAAGCCTTAAGTATTTATTATACTTAAGCAAGGCGTAATAATAATAAGATTTAAACTTATAACCTTATTTATATATAAATACTTTTAATTAATTAAAACTTATTATATACTTATTTAATAAATAAACTAAATCCCCCTTTTATAAAAATTAAATAGCATATTAAACTAAAAGAAAACTAAGCTATATAGTTAATTTCTTATAAAACAAGACTATACTAAGTATATTATTCTTTTAAAATTCCTTTATTATTATTTATTTAAATAAGTATATTAAAATATTTAATTATAAAATTAAAAACTATAAAGGTTAATAATAAGGTTATAATAACTTAATAATAATAAAAGTTAAACCTATAAATTTTTCATTTAAAAATAAAGCTTTTAATTACTTAAACTTATTATAACTATAATAATAAGCTAAGCTAATTAATACTTATAATAAAGGGCATTATAATTAAAAAAGAATAAATTCTTAAAATCCTTTTCCTTATCTTTTTACTCCTTCTTTTTAAACTTATTGCAAATATAATAATAACTTAAATTATAATTACATTACTTAACGCTAAAAACTTAATTAATAAGGGCATTTAAAGCATTAATTATTATATTAAACCTCTTATAATAATAATCCTTAAATGCATTAAAGCATGCTTAAGGCTAAATTAATATAAATATAAAAAAAAAATAAGGAAGGCATTTATATTAAAAGCATATATATTATTAACATAATAATTAGCCTTAGCTCTTTAATTATTATTAAGGGTTATAAAGGCATTTATTATTTCCTAAGCAAAGCAAGTTAATTAATAATTATTAATATTAATACTATTAATATAATATATAACCATATTAATATTAGTAAGAAATAAAAATATATTAATAAGTTATAATAAGGTTAAAAATATATTTTTAATAAAATTAATAAAGGCATTAATTAAGGCCATACTATAAAAATAAACATAGCTGCTTAAATAAATAATAAGGGTAATAAGGGGTAGCTTTATTAATATAATACTTATAACCTTATGGAAATTAATAATAACGTAATTAAAAGCTAAAATAAATATAGCTGCATTATTATAAATAAAAATAGCAAACTTAATTTATTTAAGGATAAAAATATAATTATTATTAGTAATAATTACTCCCTTTAAATAACGCTATATATTTTATAATAATGGCAAATTAATAAATATATATATATATTAAATGCATTTATACTTATAATGGCAGCAATTAATATAAAATGCGCTATAACCTTTAGGAATATAAATAGGCGGCTTATTAATTTTGCAAAAAGTTATAATACATAATTTGCAAGGAAAGAATAGCTGCTTAATAAGCTATTAATCCTTATTATTAAAATCATTAAGCACTTAATATAATCTTATAATATAATATCTTTATATTTAGTTAATAATTATAATAAACCTATATTAAGGGATTAAAAAAGTATTAATAAGCTAAGGGAAAGGCGTTTAATAAATAAGATATAAATAAAGAAGGGTATATTAAGAAATTATTAAGGGATTAAAAGGGTATTAATGCATTAAGGTAATGGCTTCTTAATAAAAAAAAGCAGCTATAAGGAAAGCATAATAAGCATAAAGATAAATAGCTAAAGAATTAAATTATAAAAAGGCTAAGAAATTATATAAGTATTAATTAAGTTAAGAAAGGCTTTTTAGCTAAGAGTGAAATAAAGCTAAGAGGTAATTAATATAAATAAAGAAATAATTATAAAAATAATAAAAAAGTTATGTAAAGGTAATAAAATAATGCATATAATAAGTATATTATAATAATAATATAATATTAAAAAGAAAGAATTATAAAGAAAAGTATAATTATAAAGAAATTATTTTAAGTAGTAATAATAAATATAATGCAAAGATAATAGCCGCGGTAAGTAATATTAATATATTAATAAAAGCATGCTATAGCTTAAAGCCAGCAATATATATAACTTATATATAATTATAATATATTAATAAAGAATTATATATATAATAATAATATTATTATATTATAATAGCCCATAATATGCATAATATATACTTTATATTATATTATATTAAGCATAATATATAAATATAGTTAATATAAAAATAAAATAAATAATTATTGCTTTTAAAATAAATAAATATAGCCTTAAGATAAGTATATAATAAGGTAAATATATAATTAGCATAAAATCGCAAAAGCCTTAGGTTTAATCCCTATTATATATAATATAAAAATAAAAAGGGGGTTATATAATAAGCTTAAGCTATTACTTAAGTTATAATACATATTCATACCAAGCCTATACTGCACTTAACTCTCTTATATAATAAGGCATATACTTAAAAAATAAATCCAGAATTAAGCCCTTTTAAGACTTAACTTATTTCTTAAATATTGCAATTTATAACTCCTTTTAAATACCTTCCAGCAGACGCTTAAGGCCAACCCATAATATTTAAGGTATATTAAAAATAATATAGTTAGCATTAATATAAATTAACTTATAATAAATAATAGTTTCTTAAGAAAATTAATTAAATTAAAAATAATGCAGCATTTTAACTTAATTATAAAAAAAATTAAGTAAGAAATATACCTTAAGTTAGCTAATAATTTAATAACTTTTATTCATTATTATATTAATATCCTTATTATAATTAAAGAGATTTTAATTATATATTAAGCTTATATTATTAAGAATAATAATATTTATAATATAATATTAAATTAAACTTAATTATAAAGATATTAAGTAATTATTAATTATAATCTAAGTATGTTAACCTTAAAGGGTTAAATAAATATTAAGAGCGTTATAAAGTTTGCTAAGGTAAACTTTTTTATATTTAAATTATTAAAACTAAATTAAAAGGGCTTAAAGAAAGGTAATAAAGGTAATTTCTTAAATAATAAAAATAATTTCTTAAATAAAGATAATAAGTCCTTAATAAATTCGCATTATATTAAGTTAATAGCCCTTTTAATTAATATAGAATTAATAAAGATATTAAAATATAATAAAAATGCTAAGATATAGGATAATAATAAATTCTTAATATAAACTTAAAATAATAAGATAAAAAATAAATTAGCAACCTTTAACCTTAAAAGAATTTGCTAAACTTAATTTATAAAAAGGAGTAAAGTAATTTTAAATATATTTAATTTATAAACTTAATTAAGTATATTAATTGCTTGTTATTTTAAGATTATAATTAAATAATTAAGCTATTATTCCTTATTATTAAATTTAAATTAAAGATTATAATAATAATATTTACCTTATTAATATTATTAATATATATTTTTATAAATAAAAAAAAGGCTTATAATATAGCAAGCTTATATTTAATTAATTAATTATTGAAAATAAATAAGCCTTAATAAAGTTAAAAAGAAGATAATAATAAAATTATAATACTAGCCTTAACTTTAAATAATAAAAATAAAATAATAAAGAAGGAAAATTAATTAGCTTTCTTTATATAAAACTTAAATATTTATAATAATATAAATTAAGCCTTATTTACTTTAAAAGAATAAAATTAAGGTAAGTAAGCCCTTAATATTATATTTAAAAATTTAAATTAAATTAAGGAGGATTTATTATTAAATTTAGCTATTCTTATTAAGGAATAAGGGCTAAGAGGGAAGTTAATGCTTTTAAGTATAATTAAAAAAATAATAATTAAGGCTATATATAAGTTAATATTATAAGGGGTTTGCTTAAACTAAGATATTAAAAGGCACTCCTTTTAATAATTATTATTAAAAGAAAGTTAATTAATAATTAATAATTAGTTTAAAAAAATAAGCATTACTTTAAGCAATATAATAAATAGCTAATAACGCTAAGATTAAGCTTAAAGGTTAATATATACTTAAAAGAATTATTTTGCATTATCTTTAAATAAAATTAAAATTATAAACTTAATTAGCTATATTATTAAGTTATTATTTAATGTTTTGCTATATTAATTAAAATAGCTATTATATTTAAGGGAATAGCGTTAATTTGCCTTAAAGTTCTTCCTAAAGCTAAAAAAAGTTAAATAAGTATAGCTAATAATTAAATTATAAGCAATATATATTAAGTTCCTACTTAAGGCTAATATTTTTAGGATAATGTTTAATTATTAATTTATAAATAATATAATTTTATTACCTTAATAACTTTATTATAATTAAGTTTATATCTTTAAGGATATTCTTTAATTAAGCTATAAAGTTTTCTTTTAAAGAAATATAATATATAAATATTATAAGATAATAATAACCTTAAAAAATAAATATAAGATAATAATAATTACTTTTTATATATAATACTTTATAAACTAAATGCCTTAAGGCATAGCTAAAACAAGTTATATATATAGTATATTAAGAAATATAGTTTTTAAAGCTTAGTTAATAATTTTAAGGTTTAAAGAATTAGAATTATTATTAATAATGAAATATATTTTATATTTTAATGCTTTATTTAATAAGTTTATTAATAATTATATAGTTTTTACTAAGTTTTTTAATAATTTATTTACCTTTTTATATTTATATTATTTCCTTAAACTTAAATTTAAATAAATTAGCTTAAAATTATTAAAGATAATTTTATTTATAAAGCAAATTATTATTTTAAACTTTAAATTAAGTAATAAAGCTATAAAATTAATGCATAAATATTAAAAAAGATTTTAATAATAAGCATAATTAAAGAATTATTTAAAGATTTAAGAAAAGTTAAATATTTTCTTATGGCTTTTATTATATTTAAGGGAATTTATTTTTAGCTAAGTATTCTTAATTTAAATTTTAAAAACCTTATATATAAATTAAGTATAAAAAGCTATGCTAATAGGCAAGTAATTTTATTAAATACATTAATAAGATTATAGTAATTTTATATAAAATTAAAAATATATTAAGGCATTTATAAATATATATAATAAAGTACAAAATATAATAAATACTGCACTTAATAAAGATAAATAGTTTTATCTTAATATAAATACTTTAAATTTCGCAATTAAAGTAATACTTTTTTAACTTATAAACTTATTAATAAGGACTAAAATAATTAATAAAATAATTAAAAATATGCATATAATTACATTTATATCTTT
Organism: Diaporthe citri; assembly: GCF_014595645.1. Taxonomy (NCBI): domain Eukaryota; kingdom Fungi; phylum Ascomycota; class Sordariomycetes; order Diaporthales; family Diaporthaceae; genus Diaporthe; species Diaporthe citri. Next base: position 174,580 of record NW_025064850.1, read on the forward strand.
TTAACTCTTAAATATAAAAATAAGGTATATTATTAAGAAAAGGGAAATATTAAGGGTTATTAAGACGCTTTAAAAATTAAGAAATTATATCTTATTATTTTAATTCCCTATTATTATATATATTAATTATTTTAATATGCTTTTAACCTTAAGTATTAATAAAAAATTAATTAATTAAATTGCATTATAATTAAATATTATAATTATTTTTAATCTTTACTTAATTTATTGCTTAAATATAGCTTAAGTAATATAAATAATAAATAATTTATCTTAATTAAGAAAAGGAATAATAAATTTACTTTTATTTAATGCCTTAAATATAAAGATAATAGTTTTAGCTTATTTAAAATAAGTTAATATAAAATAATAAATATAAGTTTAAGCATTGCTTATGTATTTATTATATATTGCCTTATTAATAGCTCTTAAAGTTATTATTAATATAATATATATAAGCTTAGAATAATATAAGTAAGTTATTTTATATTTGCTTAAGGGAAATAAATTTTTAAAAGAATTACTTAAATTAATTTAATAATATATTAAAAAGAGGTTAATTAATTATAAACTTATAAATAAAGCCCTTAAGTTTTAAAAAAAGCTAAAAGTATACTTTGCTTATATATTAAAGAAGTAAATTTTAGCTATATTAAAGTATGCTTATAATTATTATAGCTATTTTATTATAGCATTTATACTTTATAACTTAAAAGGGGAAATATAATAACTTATTTAATATTTAAATATAAAGTGCTATATTAAGAATTATATAATATATTAATTTTAAAGTTTAAAGAACTTTATTTAAGTTAAGCTTATACTTATAATATTTTTAAGGTTATAAAACTTAATTAATATAAATTATTTAAGTAAAATTATATTATTTAAGGTTAATAAATTAACTTATTTTTATATCTTTATTAATTACTTTAATAAATTTATTATTTTATTAGCTTATATTTAGCTAATAATTATAAAAATAATAACTTTATAAAAATTAATTATTAATATAGCGGGATTTTTAAAATAAGTATATTTAAATAATGTTTTTTATTTTTATAATGATTAAGTTTAAGGGTTTTTTAAATTCTATAGAATTAAGCTATTATTTAGCCTTATATATTACTTAGCTTTAATAAAGAAACCTAAATTTATAGTAAAGATAATTAAGAAAAGATTGAAATAATAAGCCTAAGATTAATAATATAAGTAGTTAAGCTTATAGCTAATAGCTTTGCTTAATATTATAGCTAATATTAATAATTGCTTAATAAGAAAGTTAAGGTATATATTAATTAAGGTAATGCTAGGTTAATTAATAAAAAGGGAGCTAAAACTCTTAAATATAAATATAAAATTAAAAAGATAAGAAGTATTAAGCTTAATTAAAAAGCAAATCTTTAATAATAATGCCTTAATTTTTATTTATATAAAAAAGATTAAGTTAATAAGATTTAAATATATAAAGAGGTTATTAAAGGCTATAATAAAAAAGATACTTAATTAGCATTTAAAAACCTTTAAAGTAAGTAAATTAATATAAAAAAAGATTTTAATTATAAGGAATTTAAAGATTTAAAACTTTTAAAATAAGAAGTTAAAAAATTCTTATAATAAAAAAAGGGTTAAAGCTTTTTAATTAAAATAAATAGGTTTTTAAAAGGTAATTAACCTTGCCTTAAATATATCAATTTATATTATAAATTTTATATTTAAGGGTAAGAAGAAAAGGAAGGTTTATATAAATAATCTTAAATTATATTAAGTAAAGCCTTTAAAATTAAAGAAATATTAAGTAATATAAAACTTAAATAAAGAAGAAAAGATTATAAGGATAAAATTAAGGGAAGATAAAGTATTAAATAAGGCTAAGCCTTTAAACTTATATTTTTATATTATAAACTTATTAAGATATATTTAATATAAAGAAAAGGGGATTTATAATATTAATAAAAGTATTATAAAAGTTATAAGGTTATAGCTTATAAAGTTAAGAGTATTAAAAAATATATATATGCTTAATTTATATTATATATTTACTTAATTTAAATAATATGCTATTTATATACTTATTATTATTATAATATTTAAATTAAGGTTATAAGAAATTTTATAAAGTTTTTTATTAAAATAATTAAAATTATTTTAAAACTTTTATTTTTTTTATTAAATTATTTAAACTTCTTAATTTAAGGTAAAAAGGAATGGTTTTTTTTTATAAATAATTATTTAAAATAAACCTTTGCTTCTTTTTATTATAACCTGTTATGGTTTAGGCTTTGCCCATTGTAATTAATTAGTGGGCTTTAGCCCTATAAGAATAGGCTTTAACGTAAATATAAATAGGGAGTAAATCTTCTCCTTTGCACTTTAAATATAAACCCTATTTAAATACCTTATAGCAAATAACCTAAGGCTAACCCATAATATATATTTAAAGTTCTTTTGCATTATAAACTTATAATATAATTATATAAAACCTAATATAGTAAGACTTAAAAAGAATAACGGCAGCCCGTTAAGCCCTTTTCTATTTAAAGGAACTCTTATCTTAAGAATACCTAATAACTTAGCTAATAAAGATAAGGGCTAAGTTTATAGTAAATAAAGAGGTAATTAACGCTAAAAGGGCTTAATTCTTTTATATATTTAATTAACTAAGAACTTTTTATAACTACTTTTTACCCTACGTTAATTCTATAAAGATATTTAAGGGGCAGCTAGAGAGCTTCTTGGAGAAGGTTTGATCAATTGGTTCATACGGCGGAGGCTTAAAGTTGGCCAGATGAGTGCAAAATACTACTAGTGGCTAACGGCTTAACCTTCATGATAAGAGCCCGACTTAATTGCAAGGAGTGGCTAAATATATTTAAGGCCTTTTACTCTGCCCTATAGCAATATAAGGGCGTTTTTAACGCTATAATAAGAAAGGATAATATTTAATCTTAAAATGGCAAAGTAATGAATATTAATATTGCGGCGGTTTTAATAAGCAAAGTTAAGTATTTTGCATATAGCCAACTTAGTTATTATAAGTATAATTATCTTAATTATTATAAGAAAATAAGGATATAGCTTTTATTAACTAAGGCTAATAAGGAAGAGGAGTTTATTTAAGGGAATGTAAAATTTTTTTTATAAAATAAGGCTTAAAAGCAATATTAACTTAGCGCTAACTTAAATTTAAAGTAAATTAGCTATATATTAATTAATTTAGCCTTATAAAAATGCTTAAAATTTAGGAAATTCCTATTAATAAAGCAAATTACCTATAATTAAGTATTAATTAATTATAGATTATATAATAAATTCGCAATTCTAAGATTTTAAATAAAGAAGCTTATGTAAAAGGTTTATATTAAAAGATTATAAAAATATTATTAATTTAGCCGCTAACTTATGCTTAAATAATTATTTTTTATTAACTTACTTTAGCTAATATATTAAATTATAAAGGCTAAGGCATATTAATTATAAATAATAAGCTAGGCCTTTGGCATAATTAAGAAGCGCTAAAATATAATTAAATAATTAGGTAAAGATTAATATTTAATTTGTAATTAAACCATAATATTCTTTATTTTTTATTATATAGCTGCCCTTTAAGGCCCGTTATGGGAATTTAAAGAAGGAGGATATGTTATAGTTTGGGCTTTATTTATTATAATTAATTAATAGGCTTTAGCCTTATAAAAATAGGCTTTAATATAAGTATAAATAGGGAGTAAACCTTTTCCTTTGCACTTTAAATATAAACCCTATTTAAACACCTTACGGCAAACAACCCAAGGCTAGCCCATAACATAACCTTTTATTTTATTAACTTTTCTTAAATCTTTTTAAATTATTATATAATAATATAACTTTAATACCTAAATATATAAGATATTATTATAAGAGTATAATAAACTTAAAACTTATGCATTAAGGATATTATAATGTATATAAGTAAGCAATACTTTAAGCCTTAACTTATAGGCTTAAGGAGCTATTAAAAGCGCTTTAAATAAGCGCGTTAACTAAAAACCTTATTTTAAATTAAAATTAATTATTAAATTTTTATAACTCTATATATTAATAAACTTAATACCCTTACTTAAAAGTCCTTATATTAAAGAATATATAAGGAAAAAGAATAGCCTTAGAATTAAATAAAGAGTTAATAAAGATTTTAAGCATAAATTAAGAAAAAGCTTAAAAGGGAAAACTATTATATTTATAAGCTAACTTAAGTAAAAAAAAAGGCTTAATTAATAAAGCTAAAAAACTTTAATAAAGATAAGGAAAAGCAAAGCCTTTATATAAAGTTTAAGTATAAGCTTACCATAATTAAGTTAAGAAATTTTTATAAATTTAAATATATTAAGCTTATTTTATAAAGGGGTTATAAGAATTAATATCTTAATTTTACCTTAATTATATAAAATTTTAAATTAATTAAAAATGCTTTAAATTATAAATTTTAAGCATAAATAAAATATTAGCTATAAGGATTATATATATTAAGCCTAACTTACTTTATTATTATATAATATCTTTAAAATTAATATTAAAAGAAATTAAAAAAGGCTTAAGCTTAAAATAATAATAAATTAAAAGCATAAGACTTTATATTATATAAGGTTTATAATAATTTAGCTTAAGCTATACCCTTAGCAAAGCCTACTTATAAGCCTATTTTTACCTTAAAGGAATTTATTTAAGCCTTAATTTTTACTTAAAAAAAGAAGAGATATTTAAGATTAAAAGATAAAGAATAATATTAATGCGCTTATTACTTAAAAAAAACCTTTAAAAACTTAAAATTAATAAAAGTATAAAAAGCGGTATTAAAGAAGGTAATAATTAAGATTAAGTTATTAAATAGGTTTCTTATAAATATAGAGTTTGCTTAAATTGCTTATATAGTAAACTTAAATTTATTATATATTTAAGTTAAATTTATAATCAAGATTAAGGTAAGCTATTTAAAGTTAAAAATAAATAATATAAATTTAGGTTTAATTAATAAGATTATTTATAAAATGTAAAATCGTAATATAATAAAGGAGTTTAAATAAATTATTTAAAAGAGTTTAAGGAATATTAATTAAAGATTTCTTATCTTTAAATTTATTATTTCAAGGAAGAAGAAGTTTAAGGAGTGCTTATAAGAAATGCTTAATCTTTTAATTAAGCAAGTATATAAATAATTTAATATAATAAAAAGGTTTATTAAGTAATTTTTAATAAGTTATTAATTACTTTTAACTTTAGGTTATAAGAATTAATATTTATTCTTTATTATATATTAAGCTTTAATTCTTAAGTTTAAAAAGTAAGCCCTTACCTTAATTTAGCTTTTTAAGTCTTATATTTAATTAAGCTAAGATATTAATATTATTTAAAATATAAGTATTTAATATAATTTTTATATTAATTAAGCGGCAATTTTTATAAATAAGGTAACTTATAAGCTTTTAAATAAAACTATTTAAATTAATATACTATACCTTTATAACCTATAAGGCTAATCTTTAGCTACTTTATATAATAATAAAAAGGAAAGTAAAGGCTAAAACTTAAATTATATTATATAAATCTTATATTATAAGGAAGTAATGAAATATTATAAGCTAATTATTAATTTAAATTTTAAATATAATTATAATTAATAATATGCATTTTAACGCTAAGTAATAAGCTAAGATAAATAAATTATAAATATTATTTTATATCTTAATAATTAACTTTATAATTAAAATATAATAATAATAAATTTTAATAATAATAAGGTAAAGCATTAAATAAGGTTATTAAAAAGCATATTATATAAAAATTAAGATATATATATAAAGTTAATAATAAAAGAATTAAACTTAAATAATATTTTAATTATATAGCTTTAAAATAAGGATTTGAATAAAGAAAATAATATATAAGAAATAGTATTATTATTTAATTAAAGAATAAAGAAAACTTTACTTATAAAAAGTCCTATCCTTAATCTTAATATTTTAGCTAACTTTATTAATTAAAAAGGCAAGATTATTAAGGATAAATAAGGTAATAAGAATGCTAAGCAAAAAGATACATTAACTTAGGATTTTAATAAAGGAAAAGATAAGGTTTAAAAGATAAAAATGCATTAATTAAAAGGTATTATTTACCTTATTAAAAGGCATATAAATAAAAAAAGGAGATATAAATAAAACCTAACTTAAAACGGCTTAATTACTTACCTTAATATTTTAAGCAAAAAAGATATATTATAATTAATACTAAAAAAAAATAAAAAGCAATTTCCTTTAATATTTTAAAAATACTTAAGATAAGCTAAGTATACTTACTAATTTATATTTAAAATTACCTTAAGTTATTATTATAAGCTTAATTATTAAGAAATGTTTTATTATAAGTATAAAATTAGTTAAAGTTATTGCTAAATATATATAATTAAGCTATAAAGCTTAATTATTAGCCTTTATATTAATAATAAAAAAAAATTAAGCATATATTATTAAATATTGCTTTAATAGCTGCTATTAATAAATAAGGAAGGAAGTTTAATTAAATTGCAAACTTTTTAAGGAGATAAGGTACTAAGGATTTGCTTAAGCTTAACTTAAGCTTAATATTTAATAAGGAAAGTTGCTTAATAAATATAGAGTTTAAGTAAATTATTTATAAAGTAAGCTATTAAGATATTAAGTTTTAAAAAATCTTATTTAATTAAAAATATTAAGCCTTAAATTAATAATTATTTAAAAAAAAAATAAGTTTAAAGAAAAGTAAAAAAATTATTAAAAATATAATTCTTAAAACTTTTATATTATTTATTAAAGAATTAAATAAAGAAATATAAATAATTAATTTATAATTAAAATTATAAGTAAGTTATTTATAAAAGATAATAGCGTAAATATAAGGGATTTAAAATAAATTCCTTTTAATATTTTTATATAAGATAAGTATTAATAAAGGTTTGCCTAAAGCATTAAATATTTAATGCTTTATAAATTAAAATTTAAAACTTTATTATATATTTTACCCTTAATAATAATAATTAATAAGGGAATTAATTAGCTAAAATAGTTATAAGTAATTAATAATATAAAACTTTTAGTTTATTAAGTTTTATAATATTATATTAAGTAATTAAGAATCCTTATAAATTTAATTAACTTAGTAATAAAGATTATTTAAGAAATTTAAAACTTAAGGAATTATATATTTATTATTAACTTAAATTATAAAGATTGCTTAATAAATTAAGGTTTTTTTTTTTATTATTTTATAAAAAAATAGTAATAAGAAAAGGCTATATACTTTTTTAAGGAATTAAATTAAAAACTATATTATTTAAGCTTAAGGAAAGGGAATTTTAAATAGCCTTTAATAAGCTATTAAAAGGAACCTTAACTTGCTAAGCTTTTAACTTTTATACTTAATTATAGCTAAAAATAATGTTTTAAGTATTTCTTAGAAATTTAATTAAAAAGTTAATAAAGAGGGTTATTATTTAAATATTAAATTTTTTCTTTAAAATTACTTAAATTTAATTATTATTAAGCCTTATAAAAAGAAAATCTTATTAATTTAAAATAAAAAAGCTATAAAGAAAAAGGTAGGAATAAGTATTTCTCTGCATTATTTTAATTAAAAAGGTAATTTAAAAAAGGCTTTATATAAATTAAAATAAAAGGAAAGCTAAATTAAAAAGATAAAGTAAATAATAAAGATTATTATATAAAAAATATATTATTTAAGGGAAAGCTTTATAATAATAGCTTAATAATATATTAAAAAAGTAAATTAACTTTAATAAAATAATTTAAATATAAAGAATATAGTTAACTTAATTAATAATAACCTTAGGGAAAAGTTTAATTTAAATAATAATAATAATAATTAAAATAATTAAAGCATTAATTAAGAAAATATATAATAAGCTTGGGCTATTACCCAAGCTATAATGCATGCCCATGTTAAGCCTACATTACACCTAACCCTCTTATATAATAAAGCATATACTTAAAAGATAAATTTAAAATTAAGCCCTTTTAAAGCTTAACTTATTTCTTAAATATTATAATTTATAACTTTTTTTAAGTATCTTTTAATAAATACTTAAAGTTAACTTATAATATTAAATTATAATCTTTAAATTATATTAAAAAGGATATTTATATTATAAAGGTAAATAACCTTATACTTAAAATATTAATTTTTTTATAAAATATATAATTAAAAATTCTTTAACTTACTTTAATATTAAGTTATAAAAATATTTAAAAAGCGCTTTAGCTTTTTTAATTATTTATAATAATACTTATTAATATTAATAATAATGCTATTATATTTTTTTTTATAATAATACTTTATTAACTTATAAAGCTTAAAGTATATATAAATTCTTTTAACTTACTTTTAATTTAATATAAGTTATTCTTAATTAAGCCTTTATTAAATAATAGCTAAGATAGCTTTTTAACTTAAAAGATTATAATATAGCATAAGTTATAAATTAATATAAACTTTATTAAAAGTTTTTAAAAATATTAAATTTTTTTATAAAATTAATTATTTATTAAGGTATAATTATATATTATAATATTTTATAAGTAAAATAAGCCTTAAAATAGCTTTAATATAAATAAATTCTTTAAATACTTAAAGCATTATTATAAAAACTTATATTAATAAGTAGTTACTTTAATTAAGTTTATAATATTTTAAATATAAAATTATAATAACTTTGCTTAGTTTTATATTTAATTTAAATAACTAATAATATAAATTAAAAGTTTTAAGTAATTAAATAAAGTAAAGCTAAATTATTTTTATAATTAACTTTTTTTATAGCTTTATAATAAGGCTATTAAGGCATTAATTTTATATATAAATTATAATAAGATAATTAATATATATTATTAAATTACTTATAAGCTAAAGATATAAAATATTAAATATTAATAATATATAAGCTTAACTTTATGCTTTTTAAAGCTCTTAACCTAAGAATAATAAATAATAAGTTAAGATATAATAATAATAAATATAGCTATAATAAGTATAATAAAAAGCTAAGGCGCTAAAAATAAGGAGCTATAAGAGCATTAAGGCACCTTTTCCTTTTAATTAGCTAGCAATTAAGCTAAAATACCTTAAATCTTTAAATTTAAGAAAAAGATTTAATAAAAGTATAAAATATATTTATATTATAGCTAATAAAGATACTTTATAATAAATTATAAACTTTTTTTTATAGCTATATTAATTTAAATTTAAGTTATAAAGTTAATTATACTTTATAAAGAAAATCTTATTAGCTTTAAAGGAAAAGATTAGCTTTTAAGTAAAGTTTTACTTAAAAGTATAAGCTTTCTTTATAAGTTTAATTTATATAAAAATAATATTAATAAGTATAAAATAAATTAAATAAGCCTTTTTTTTTAATTTTTATTATTATAAATTATAAGTATATTATTATTATTTAAATAAATAATAAGTATAATTATTTTATTATTATAAATAAATAATAAATATAAAAAGTAAAATTAAAACTAATAACTTTATTTATTTTAAAAAACTTAAGAATAATTATTAACTTTATGGGAATAATGAGTGTTATTTATATGGAGGACTATTTAGGACTAGGCAGCTTTGGCCCGTTAAAATGCCCAGCAAGCAGCAGCCCTAACGCTGCATATAAAATAGCTAGCATAATTAAGTCTTCTTCCTTCCTTTCTTCCATAGTTAATAACAATTAACCACTATATTAACTAAACATTATATTATAATATATAACCTAGCTAATATTAATTAATAGTTATAAGGGCAACTATAAATTAACAAGGCTTAAAGAAATAACCTTTTAATTATATTAATTAACATTATTAATATTATAAATCTATATAGCGCAATTTATAATAATAATAATACCCAATATATAAAGAAATAGTTATTATAGCAAAAAACCATAGCAAACTCCCCTACCCTTAATATATATATATTTATTACGCCTTAAGCAATATTAATAATAACTTTTAAATTTAATAGCTATAATTAAAAAAATTAAATTAATATTTATTCTTATTAATAATATATTTATTTATATTTTATTATATAAATAAATATAAAAAAAGAAATTAATTTACCTCTTAATAGCTAAGTTATAAAAATAACCCTTAATTTCTTTATTTTTCCCTTAATATTACCCATTTCCCCTTTTTATTACTCTTTTTCCTAAATTAAATATACCCTTATTATTACTTTATTAAAATAATAAAATAGCAAACATAATAAATAATATTGCTAATTAAAATGATTTATTAATATTAACTATAATAAACTATATTCCTATACTTAAAAGCATTATTAAAATACTTAATCCCTTAATATAAATAAATCCCCTAAGATCTTTTAATAGCAAACAATACTTAAATACCTATATTTAAAGCTAAATCTAAGCTATAATATATATATTAAGTAATAAGGCATATAAAGCATTTATTAAGGACTTTCATAGCTAAACTAAGCTAATATTTATATAAGTTAATAAAAACTTATTATGCATTATTAAAAAAACTCTTTAAGTTAAAGGTATTTATACTTAAAAAGCAAATACTTTAAAGGAACTTATATATATCTTTAAAGCATTAAATTATTTTAAATAATTAGTAAATTAAAAGCAAAAATATTATATTATATTTAAGATTAATTAAATTTAAAATCATAATTTAAATACCTACGTTATCCTTAATTTTAATTATACCTTAATAAAAAATAAAAAATTACTTATTAATAACAATTCTCTTAATTTTAAATTACTTAAACCGCCTAGCTTACTTAGCAATAGCAGCAAAAATAATAATAGCCCTTCAGGACCTCTTAATTTATTAAAGGAAAGCGGCAACCTTCCTTTAGCTAATAATTTTTATATAACATATAATTATTATACCTTCTTATCTTTAATAAAAATAAAAAACTTTCTACTTAACCTAAATATAGCAGCTAACTTAAGCAAACATTATTATAAAAATAAAATATTTATTAAAAAATTATATAATATTCTTAATAATAAAATCTTCCTTTTTTATAAAACCTATAGCAACTTATAAATTTAGCCTTAATAATTTAAGGCAACTCTTTTATATATACTTAAGAAATTAATAAAAATATATTATACTTAAGTTATTAATTAAAAAAACTTATTTATTTAAGTATATAAGAAACTTAAGAATTGCTTTAATATAAATAATAATTACCATAATTATTTTATAAATTAAAATATTTTAACTTTCTTTACTCTTTAATAAAGGAACTTAAATAAAAATTATATAAATATTCTTTAAATACTTATTAATAAAATATAACTTTACTATAAAATACTTAAGTATATTACTTATAAGGATAACCCTTTATAAAATATAATTTTATAAGTAATATAAGGTATTTTTAAATTTCATTATACTATCTTAATAATATTAATAAATATTAAGTAACTTTACTTTATCTTATAATAATATATTAAGGTATTAAAGGTTTAAAACTTTATATTATAATATATAATTATAAGAAATAATTAATAAGCTTATAAATAAGGCTATGCTAATAATTATAATAACTAAAATAATAATAATTTAGCTACTATAAATATTAAAAAGTAATATTATCTTAATAAGCAATATAATAATAATAATTAATGCTTAAAATACTCTTAATCTTCTTTTAAGAGTAATGGCTTTTAATTTAACTTCCATTTAAGCCAGCCCTATTAATTTAAAGGCAGCGGCTATAATAAAGAACCTTATAAAAGTAGCTATAATAGTAAATATTAGCCTAATAAAAGCAATAATAATAATATATAATATAAAAAGAAGAAGTATTTTATATATTATAAAGAGGAATATTAATTAATAAATTACTTACTTAAAAATTAATAATATGCCAAAGCTATATATATTTATATATATAAAGATACTAAATAATAAGTTAATAATAATAAATTTAATACATTCCTTATTAATTTTAAAGGTTTTAACTTTAAAGCTATTAGCATTATAATAACTTTAGCTATTAATAATAATAAGAAGGAGTATATTTATTATATTTTTTTAATAAACTAAGCCTTTCTTTATAACTTTTTTAATAATATAAACAGCTTTAATATTTATATTAATTTTAAAAACTGCTTAATAGTAAAGATATTTATTATTTAAAATTAATATTTTTATTAATAATATTAAGGCATTATGCTAAATATAAATATAATAATATTTTTAATAATTAAATATAAGCAATTTTAAGCTTTATAATATTAAATATCTTTTATATATTTAAATATTATATAAGCTAGTAAAGCATAAATATAATTTAGCTTAAGCTTACTTATTAAGTTACTTAATATAATATAAGTTAATACTTTAATAAAACCATTAATATTTTATATTATAAATAAGCTTACTTCCTTTTTTTTTTATATTTAAAATATAAATAAAAACTTTTTCTTTTTTTAAAATATTATTAATAAAGTAATTTAATAGAAAGATAATTACTTAAAGAAGACTTTCTTAATTACCTAAAAGTAAAAATATTTATAAATTTTTTTTAATATAAAAAGCAATAATATATTAGCAATATTCTTAATAAAAATAAAGCTTTAATAACTTTATTATAAGTTTAAATACCCTTTAATTAATTATTTTTTATACTTTCTTATTAATGCTAATTATAATAATATTAATTCTTTTATCTTAAAAGCAATTTTTAAGTTTTATTATTATTATTAACTTTATTTTACGGCATTATAATATTTTAAATTTAATCTTTAAAATAATATTAACTTTAATTATGAAATTATTATAAATATTATATATTTACTTAATTTACTTATTTTATAAATTATTAATTTAATAACTTTTTTTTAAATTAAGCAATTTCTTATTTCTCTTTTTATAAAAAATATATAAAAGGCTATTTAATAATATTAAATAAATATTTATTTAAAACCTTTTAATTATATTATTTATAACGCTAAAACTAACTTTACTTTAGCAAAATTTTAAAGCATTATATAAATTATAAGCATTACTTATAAGCAAATATTAATAAAGGTATATTAATTTATTAATAAGATTAAAAGGTATTATATTTTGCTTTAAAGAGCTTTTAATATTTTTTATATTAAACTCTTAAAAACTTATATTAAGAAAGCCATTTTATAAATAGCTATTAAGGTAATAAATAATATAATTAGCCTTAATAATATTATTTTAATACTCTTCATCTTTAGCGCATATTTAAAACTTATAAAAAACTTTATATTAACTTCCTTAACTCTTAAGAAAGTAACGGCTATTTAAAAAGTTATAAAAAAGTTATATAAGGCTTATATTAAATAATAAGTTAATATAGCTTTAAATATTTATAATAGCTTAAATATTATAAAAGTATTAAGTCTTTTATTATAAAGTAATATATAAATATAGCGAGAAAAGCATAATTAGCAAGGATTATATAAATTGCTTAGCATTAATAAACACAACCTTACATTAAATCTTTTAAACGGCCTAATAATCTTCCAATTAATACTAATTCAGCTATATTATTAAAATAAAAATAGCAAAGATAATATTTAACTAGTTTTTAACTTAAATAATACTCTTAATAAGCCCATTTAATTTAAACTAAATTCAATCCTAATAATATTAAAACCGCTATAACCTTAATAATATAAACGGCCTAAGGAATTAAAAAATAAGCTAAAAGAAATATATCTTACTTAACGAAAGGTTAAGAATTATAATCTCTCTTTAAAACTCCAACATAATAATATAATTAATACCTTAAGTAACTCATTTAAGGAGTTTAATTATAAAGAAATTATAAAGTTAATTAATAATAATATCTTTTACTTTAAATGCTTTAATCCTAAGATATATAAAGATATTTAACTCTTTAAGTTATACATTATTTATAAAATTAAAAGCAAGATTAAGAAGCTATATAAGAAATTATAGCTTATTATTATTAAATATAATAATAAGGATAAGCATAATATCCTTATATAGTTTTTAATTATTTAAAGAGTTAGCTAAAGGCTTTTAATTACTTTAGCTTTATTTTTTTTAATATAAGGCTTTTAATTAAAGCTTTAAGATATTACTTAAGCATATCCTTAATTAAAGTTTAAGCTTAAGCAACTTATTTTATATTACTTACCCCTTAAAATTTAAAATAAATACCCTTTTAAGATTATTATATAAGTTATTAAATTGCTTTATAATATTATTAAATTTAATATATATTAATAAGCAACTTATTATAAGTTTTATTATAATAATTTAAATATAATTATCTTAGTATATAATCCATGCCTTTTAATTATAAATTAAGGAAAGAATATTTTTATTATTATTGCTATATAAATTAACAATACTTTATCCCTTAATACTTTAACATTCTTAAAGCTAAAAGAATAAAAGATTAAAAAGGTAAATATTTAATGCAAGCTAAAAGAAATACTTACTCTTAATAAGTTACTTATCTTTAATAATATAATTATAAATATTTTTAATAAAGGCACTTTATATCTTTATTAAAAGGGTTAAAATAAAAAGATTATATTTATTAATAATAAGGCTAATAATTATACTTAATAATATATAAAGCAATATATATAAGAAGCATATTTTACTTTTATTTATTAACTTAAGGTAGCATTTAACTTATTAATAGCAGCTTAAATTTAAAAGCCTTTTTATAAAAATTATAATAGGCTAAATCATTAATTATAATAGCAAGCTAATAACTTAAAGCATAAACTTTAATATATACCCCTAAATCTATTTTAAGCTAAATTAATAATCTTTATTAATAGCTTATTTATTAATAATAAGAACCTTAGCTTATAAATTAGCTTTATTATTATACTTATAAATAAAATATAAACTTAATAAGCTTTTAAATAAAATATTAAAGGCAATATTATTTATTAATCCTTAATAAAGTATTAAAAAGTAACTTAAAGCATTTTAACTTTAAAGATTTATAATATAATTAATAGCTTTAATATAATTATAATACTAGCAGCTACTTTACGCTAAATCACTATATATTTAAATATTATAATAATTCCTCTTATAATATATATTAACTTATATTCCTTATATAAGTACTTAATTAAGCTTAACATAATAAAAAAAAGCGCCTTATAATTAATATTATAGCTCTTTAGTAATTATATAAAAAGCATAAAATTTCTAAAATTTATTAAATTACTAGGAATTATAACTTAACTAATGCCTTTATAAAAAATACCCTTAATAGCACTTTTTAGCGCTTTATAAATATAAATAACATTATAATTAAAATATAAGGCTATATAAATTGCAGCCAAAAAGATAAGGCAACTATTTAAATATAATAAAAAGTTAAGAAAACCATAATATATTAAGGCTTAAATCTAAATTATTAAAATATAATTTAATAACTTATTAGCAAATCATGCTAACATAACTCTAAATATTTATATTATACTATATATTATAAAGTTATTATATTAATATTAATGCAATTAACTTAAGTATGCATATTATATAACTATAAAGATAAAAAATTACCAAAGGTTTTCAATAAGGAATAATAAAATAACTTCTTTAATTAAAAGCAATGCATAGCAAAAATATAAAAATTTAATTTACATTTATTAATTACTTATAAATTACCTTATAATATAACGTAATTAGCTAACTTTAAATTACATCCCTTTTAAAAGCAAACCTTATATTTAAGATTTTTATAATAATGCTTATATATTAAGAATTTAAATAATAAAGATTACCACTATCTTATAAGCACTTAAGTTATTAGCTTATATTTAATAAGCATCCTTAGTTAAATTTTATAATTCAATACCTATATACTAAAATTAAGAGTATTATTATTTACTAACTTAATTAACATTCTTTATTCTATACCTTACTTTCCCTTTATTTAAATACCTTATTTACTAATCCTTATAATTTATTAACTTTTATTTCAACTTATCCTTTAATTACACTCTTTAATTTCTTTATTTAATAAGCAGCATTAAATATAATAAAGCTTAAGCTAAGCTAAAATAAAAAATTTTAATTATTTAAAGATTAAATAATTATATTAATAATCCAAAGATTTAGTTTAATCCTTATTTAACCTAAGTACTATAGGTAATAAAAGCATAAGTTTATAAAATGCATTATAAATAAAATATTTATATAGTAATTACAACCTTTTAAGCTTTTTAACTTTATATAATTAAAACATTTTAATGCATATATATACTTAATTAACCTCTTTTTATTAATTATATACTTTAATAAATTAATTAACCTTTAACCCCTTAATAATAACCTAAGCCTTCTTATATACTTGCCTTTTATAATAATATAGCGTAGTAAAATAATAATATACTTATAATTTAACTTATATATGCAATTAATTAATTACCTCTTAACCTTAAGTTTAATTTAACTTAATACTTTTCTTTCTTTTATACTTTTTAAAAATAATATATACCTATAAAATAAAAACTATTA
Source organism: Diaporthe citri (assembly GCF_014595645.1). NCBI lineage: Eukaryota > Fungi > Ascomycota > Sordariomycetes > Diaporthales > Diaporthaceae > Diaporthe > Diaporthe citri. Next base: position 191,145 of record NW_025064850.1, read on the forward strand.
ATATGGGAATAATGGGTATTATTTATATAAAGGATTATTTAAAATTAAGCAGCTTTAGCCTATTAAGATGCCTAGTAAGCAGCAGCCCTAGCACTGCATATAAAATAACTAGCATAATCAAGCCTTCTTCCTTTCTTCCTTCTATAGTTAACAATAATTAACCACTATACCAACCAAACATTATATTGCAATACGTAACTCAGCCAACAAACTTATTATAAAGCTAATATATTATATATATAATATAACTTTTTTTAAATATTAATATATAATAAGTCTTTATTTTAACTTATATAGTTTTAAATATAGCTTATTCCCTTTTATTAAATTTATTTTAATTATATTATTATAATATTTTATTAAATTTAGCTTATAGCTATATAATAATTAGCATAGCTTAAGGGATAATTATAAAGAAGAAAAGTTAATAAAATATAAGTAATTTAGCTTAATTAATCTTTAAAATAGCTATAAGGATATAAATAAACTACTTATCTTATAATAAAATAATAAATATTATTTTAATAAAAATAAGCTTAAGTAAAGTTATATAAATTCTTTAAGCTATAACTCCTTAAAAAAGAAATAATAATAATATAAAATAATATAAAGCTAAGCTCTTATTAAAAGAAATATAAGACTTTATTAGCTTCTTTAATAAAGAATAAGCTTTTATTCTTTTATTATATTAAGATTAATTTAATTATTATATTTATTTATTATTAATAAAAAATAAGTTTATATTAATATTATTATAAAGCTTATTATATAATATATTTTAAAATTAATTATTTAAGCTATAAAAATAAATTATAAAACTTTATAATAAGGGTTAAATAAGAATTAGCTTTTTATTTATAATAGCTTTAATTTTCTTAATATATAAGGTAAATAAGGAATAGTAGTTTTATATAAATTATTATGCTTTTAATAAGATAACTTAGTAAAATTATTATCTTTTTTTCCTTATTAAAGAAATATTATGCTTTTTCTTTAATGCTTAATAATTTATAAAGCTAAATATTTATATAGCTTTTTATTAAATATAAATAATAAAGAAATAAAAGTATTTAATAATATTTTAAACTTAATTTAAGTTATTTAAATAATTAATTTATTCTTTTAATTTATTTAATATATTTATTATATTTTAATAATATATTAACTTAATTTTAATTAATATCTTAAAAGATTATATAATAATGTATTTAAATAATATATTAATATTTTCCTTAAGCTTAAAAAGAAATTATATAAAAAAGATATAAAAAGTTTTATATTATTTATAAAATGCTAAATTAAACTTAAATTAAAATAAATATTAATTTATAATAAAGAAAGTAAAGTATTTAAGCTTTATTATTATAACTAAAGTAAGTATTTAAGTAAATTTAAAAAAGGTTAAAATAATTTAAAAGTAAAAGGCATTATAAATAATTTATAATATTTAAAGCTTTATAAGGTTTATAAACTTTTATTATAACTTTATTAAGAACTTTTTTAAAATTATTAATTCCTTTTTTTATTTTATTATTAAGAGAATTTCTTTTTAATAAAGAAATAAAAAGAATAAGGCTTTTTATTACTTTAAGGTAATATTTATAAAAATATTAATCTTAGCTAAATAAAACTTAAACTTAAATATAATAATAAAGGTAGATTACTTAATAATAACTTTTAATATATGTTTATTAATTTAAAAAAAAAGGCTTTTTACTTAATTATTTATTACTTTATAAAGCTTTCTTTAATATAATAAAATTATATTATTTATAATAAGGAATTATTAATAATAATTAAGGCCTTAAAAATATAATTATTTATATTTTAAAGTATATTTTGCTTATTTATAATATTTATAAATTATAAAAGCTTTAAATATTTTATTAATTTTTAATTCTTTTTAAAAAAATAAATTTAATAAATTAAAACTTTATTTTTCTTTTATTATAATCTTTAATATTACTTTAAGATATAAATATAATATTTTAATATATTATTATAATAAAAATAAAATAAGATAACTTTAAAGGAAAATTATATAATTAAAATACTTTAATTAATTTTAATAATAATCTTTAATACTTATATTATTATATTTATAAGATTATAATTATTTAATAAATTAATATTAATTATACTTTAAAATAAAAGAGTTTAATAAAACTTATAATATAAGATTTATTATAAGGTAGTTATATTTAATTAATAATAGTTTTTTAAAAAGGCTAAGATAATAGCTTAAATTATTAATTATACTCTTAATATATATAATGCGCTTTAATTTTAAGGCTAGCTATAGCTTTTAAGTTAGGAATTGCTTATTATATTAATGTTATAATAAGCTTATAACTTTCTTATAATAAGGTATTTAAAATAAAAAGAAACCTTTTAAGTCCTTTTATATAACTTTTATTAAGATAATATATTATAAGCAATTTAGCATTTTATTTAAAATTATAATATATATTGTTAAACTTAACTTAATTAATAGCTATAATAAAGCTTATTTTGCCTTATTTCTTTTTTAAATTATTATTAATTTTAAATATTTATTAACTTTATAATAAATTTATTAACTTATAAAGATAATTTATATTATTTAATAATTATTATAAACTACTTTTTAAAATGGATTTTCTTAAAAGCAATATACTTTATAATTACAAAAGATTATATATAATACTTTATTACTTTATAATAATATTATTATAAGTTCTTTATATTTATTATTAATAATTAGGGCTTTAATTAAATAAAAGCGTTTTAAGCTTTTTTATATACTTAGGTAAGTATAAAATGCTTTTTATTTATAATATATTATCTTAAAATAAATAATAATATAAAGTAAATAAATTAAGAAATATAAAAGTACTTATATAATATTATTACTTTTTTATAAGATAATTAAGTTAATTATTTTTTAGCTTGCTAAATAACGTTAAATAATAAAGATTTAATAATAATTAGCTAAAGCTTAAATTAATTAATAAATAGGTTTAATATATAGGTAGTTTTAAGCTTTTTAAATATAATAATATTTATAATTAATTTTAAGGGCTAAATAGCTGCATTTTTAAATTATTTTTAAATTAAAATAAATATTGCTTAAATTATTATTATTTTTACTTAATAATAATAAGAATAAATAGCTAATAAATATTATTAAATAATAAAAAGGTTTTGCATTAATAATTAAGTATAGCTATTTTTAAAGTATTTTTAAATTATTTAATTAATAAAAAAGCTTAATTAATTATATTAAAAATATATTATAATAAATATTTTTATGTTTTAAATAATTATTTTAAATATATTAAATTAAGTTTATTTTACTTTTAATATTAATTAAGTTAAGCGCATTATAAAGAATTTATTACTTATTTAAATATTTATAAATATTTAATTAAATATTATATTAATTTTAAATAAAGTAAATAAAAGCTAAAATAAAAAATACCTTATAAAGAAAATCTTAATAATTAAAAATGCATTAAGGTATTTATAAAATAATTTTCTTAAAAAATAAATTTATATTAAATAAAAAAGTTAAAATATATTAATATAAAAACTCTTTAAAAACTTATAAAAATTAATAACCTTTAACTTATTTAAGGCATAATAAGGAAATGTTATTATTTATAAGGGATTGCTTATTTAAGGTAATTATAAAGTAGGTTTATATTAAGCTTAATAAGCTTATTTAAAGGCATAATATAAGGTAATAAGGGTTATAAGCAAGGATAAGATAAAAATAGGTAAAATTTTATTATATTATTATAAGCTATTTAAATAAAGTTATAAGGCAAGCCCTAGGTATTTATTATGCTTAAATAAGGCATAATAATAATAAAATTTAAATTTATAACTTTATTTATATATAAATACTTTTAATTAATTAAAACTTATTATATATTTACTTAATAAATAAATTAAATTTCCCTTTTATAAAAATTAAGTAATATATTAAGCTAAAAAAAAACTAAGCTATATAGCTAATCTTTTATAAGGCAGAATTATATTAAGCATATTACCTTTTTAAAATTCCTTTATTATTATTTATATAAATAAATATATTAAAAATATTTAATTATAAAATTAAAAATTATAAGGGTTAATAATAAAGCTATAATAATTTAATAATAATAAAAATTAAATTTATAAACTTTTAATTTAAAAATAAAGCTTTAAATTATTTAAACTTATTATAGTTATAATAATAAGCTAAGTTAATTAATGTTTATAATAAGGGGCATTGCAGCTAAAGAAGGATAAGTTTTTAAAATCTTTTTTTTTTATCTTTTTGCTTTTTCTTTTTAAACTTATTATAAGTATAATAATAATTTAAATTATAATTATACTACTTAATATTAAAGATTTAGCTAATAAGGGCATTTAAAACATTAATTATTATATTTAATTCCTTATAATAATAATCCTTAAATGCATTAAAATATGCTTAAGGTTAAATTAATATAAATATAAAAGAAAAATAAAAGAAATATTTATATTAAGGGTATATATATTATTAATATAATAATTAACCTTGATTTTTTAATTATTATTAAGGGTTATAAAGGTATTTATTATTTTTTAAATAAAGCAAATTAATTAATAATTATTAGCATTAATATTATTAATATAATATATAATTATATTAGCATTAATAAGAAATAAAAATATATTAATAAGTTATAATAAGGTTAAGAGTATATTCTTAATAAAGTTAGCAAAGGCATTAATTAAGATTATATTATAAGAATAAGCATAGCTACTTAAGTAAATAATAAGGATAGTAAAGAGTGGCTTTATTAATATAATATTTATAGCTTTATAAAAATTAATAATAATATAATTAAAAGCTAAGGTAAATATAGTTATATTATTATAAGTAAGAATGGTAAACTTAATTTACTTAGGGATAAAGATATAATTATTATTAATAATAATTACTTTCTTTAAATAATATTATATATTTTATAATAGCGATAAATTAGTAAATATATATATATATTAAATATACTTATATTTATAATGGCAATAATTAATATAAAATATATTATAATCTTTAGAAATATAAATAAGTAGCTTATTAATTTTATAAAAAGTTATAATGCATAATTTATAAAAAAAGGATAGTTGCTTAATAAATTGCTAATCTTTATTATTAAAATTACTAAGCATTTAATATAATCTTATAATATAATATCCTTGCATTTAATTAATAATTATAATAAACTTATATTAAGAAAAAGATAAAGTAATTTTAAGGGTTATATTATTAAGATAATAAAGCGGCTTATTATTATTATTATTATTAATAGTAGCTATATTAAAGCTATTATGTTAATTATTAAAACTTATAATAAAAGCTATTTTTTATTTTTTTTTTATATAATAAAAGGAAAATAAGTATTAAGAAGGATATTAAGGAATTAAAAAGGTATTAATAAATTAAAGAAAGAATACTTAATAAATAAAATATAAATAAAGAAAAGTATATTAAGAAATTATTAAAAGATTAAAAGGGTATTAATATATTAAGATAATAGCTTTTTAATAAAAAAGGGTAGCTATAAGGAAAGCATAATAAATATAAGGAAAAATAGCTAAAGAATTAAATTATAAAAAGGTTAAGAAATTATATAAATATTAATTATATTAAAAAAGGCTTTTTAGCTAAGAATAAAATAAAGCTAAGAGGTAATTAATATAAATAAAAAAATAATTATAAAAATAATAAAAAGATTGTATAAAGATAATAAAATAATATATATAATAAATATATTATAATAATAATATAGTATTAAGAAGAAGGAATTATAAAGAAAAGTATAATTATAAAAAAGTTATTTTAAATAGCGATAATAAATATAATATAGGGGTAATAATTATAATAAGCAATATTAATATATTAATAAAAGTATGTTATAACTTAAGGTTAATAATATATATAGCTTATATATAATTATAATATATTAATAAAGAATTATATATATAATAATAATATTATTATATTATAATAACTTATAATATATATAATATATACTTTATATTATATTATATTAAGTATAATATATAAATATAATTAATATAAAAATAAAATAAATAATTATTGCTTTTAAGGTAAATGGATATGGCTTTAAAATAAGTATATAATAAGGTAGATATATAATTAGCATAAGATTATAAAAGCCCTAGGTTTAATTCTTATTATGCATAATATAAGAGTGGAAAGAGGGCTATATAATGAGCTTAAGCTATTGCTTAAGCCGTAATATATGCCTATGCCGGGTTTATATTGCATTCAACCCTTTTATATAACGGAGTATATACTTAAAAGATAAATCTAAAGTTAGGCCCTTTTAAAGCTTAACTTACTTTTTAAATATTGCAATTCATAACTCCTTTTAAGTACCTTTTAATAAATGCTTAAGGCTAACTTATAATAAAATATATTAATTAATTATATAATTAATAAGGATGGAATTTTAAGATTAGGAAATAAGGATAGTAAGGATGGCTTAGCCTTTATTTAAGTTTATATTTAATATTTTATTATTATCTTAATTATTATTAAGTATAATAAAATAAATAAGGATAAGTAAGCTTATAGCTTTTTAAGGATATTGGTTTAGTTAAGGAGTTAATAATAAATTAAAAACATTATATTAAATTTATTAACTTAATATAATATTTAATATAGTTTTAAAGTTATAAAGGAGTTAATAAGGGGCTATAATAATGAAAAGAGATTTAAAGGAAGATTTTGCAGCCTTTTATAATAATATAACTCTTCATAATTATTTTTTTTAAGAAAAATTAAGATAAGAATAGTTATTAATATTTATTTATTATTATTAAAGACTTAATTTAAAGTAAGTATTTATAAAGGCTAATATAATAATATAGGTTTTTATTTTATTTTAATATAGTAAATACAATAACTTATAACTTAAATTAATATTAATCCTTTTCTTAATTTATTAATAAAAGTAAATTAGGAATAGGAAGTATATATATTTATAATAGTATTATTATAATTTAAGCTTGGGGTTTTGCTATTAGAAAAAGGGGGTTTATATAGTATAGGTAGGAGCGTTTAGCCTTTAAGGGCCTTAAATAGGTAATTTTTAGCTCCGGAGGTAAACTTAGACCTATTTAAGCAATATACACCCTGAATCCCCTAAATTGCTCGCATTGTTTACAGTGCGATATATCTTCTTATATGGGTTAGAGAGTTTCAACCTATTAACTAGACTAAACTAAACTAATTTCAACCCTGGTCCATGTAGTCCTCATCTTGGTCGTGGGTAGGATGGGAAGGCCTTATTGATATTGGGTCACACGAGGCCGGCCCAGCAAACCCAGGGGCTTATTGGATGAAAGAGACGATCTCAATCACTACGTGGTACACTTTTGACTCGCTGACGACAGTGAAGAAGCGAAGAATCAAACCCTCCTGGCTGGAGAATCGTGAGGCCTACAAAGACATTGAAAGGCCTCTTCCATCTGGGTGGACTCGGCATGCAGTCCCTGAAGTAGCTAACCCCGGATACGGAGAGGGAAGGGATGGACACGTGCTGCTCTACCCCGATGGATGTGGAAAACACACCTTTCGACACAGCACAATAAGCGAGGATAACGACCGGAACCATTGGCACTGGCCTTTCCCCGTGCCGGACATTCAAGAATCTACAGAACCCTTTATGCCGGAACAGACGCCATATCTCTGCTGTGATACGCGTCGTGCCCGTGTTTTTGCTTTTCAGACAGGCAGATACAATACGGCTACACTCTACAGTGGCCAGGACAAGGTTATCGGGACTTTGGCGTTGCACAACGAGGAGCAGCGGCAATGCTTTCCCTCGTTGGGGACAGGGTGGGATGCAGCGAGGAATGTTGAGTTGGTGGCTATCTGTCGGGCACGCTACTATAGCAAGACCTTTGATGAGCACATGAGATGCTACACGCACCCTTTCAAGGAACGGGAGGTGTATACAGTCTTATGGGTGGAGTGGAGTCATGGGGTCGCGTACCGTCTAGCAATTGGCGAAGTGGACAAGGCATCATGGGAAGGATTGGCGTTGGAAGACATCTCTCTCGTCCTAGGATAGATCGAGCGTTACATCCCAAGTGGTGTCTGCTGAGAACGTGGGAAGGACTGATAGAGACCCGATGTAGTAAAGCATCTCCGGAAGTTCTAGCATCAGGGCCGTAAACATTGATGGACCCAGCTCACCAGTTGACCTTAACGCTGGAGATCACCTAGAAATGTTTCCCAGACGTTGCTGTCACAATGGGTAAGGCCAGAGCATCGACTCGTCGCTACTGGTCCCAAACTGATGTTCGAATAGAATGCGACTTGCTGAGATCACAACTATAATGTCTGAGAAATACAACCACCGCCTGAACGGAGTAATATGCTTTCCTGCCTAAAACATAACTTCCATTATTCCCATGAGACTCCCGGAATGAACTGCGGCTCATAAAAAGATCCGCGCAGAGACAAAATATTATCTTCAAACAGTCATTTCTTTGCCTCCATTGGCATCTTAGAACTTCAATGCTCAACTTCAGAGGGTTGACCAGGACTCTCCATCTTCTTCTGCGCTTGGAGAAGTGATGCGACGTTTCATCCCTGAGTCTCTATTCACAAACGGCCGTCAATACCACTATCTACATGTCCAATCCTCGAATGCCTGCACGGCAAGAGTTGCCACTGGGCAACTCAAAACTCGACTACAAAGTGACACAAGGGCGGCCTCCTGGATAAGATGTTCACTGTAGAACGGGGGCGGTGATGCTCAAGCGCCATGTTTCGTGAGCTTACACATCAGTCTTGCCATAATTTCCGACTCTATGCCGAAGAGGTCTTCGACACTAACATGTTCAGGGCAAGTCTTGCTTATGTGACTCGAATGCATGAATCAGCCACGTAGTACACGTGGGATTTGATAGCGTTCTGGCTCTCGAGAGCTCAAAGGCCTAGGCTTTTGTCTACAGACCTGAAATGTCGCCTCGATGAAGCCATAATTCTCGCACGTCTCTGCGACTGCCTATCCTGCAATTTTGATCTATATAATATAAATCCGCAGACTGAATATTGATCTAGATAGAGTGGAAAGACTGGAAGCGGATAACTCGGAAGATCGGGTCGAATGCATGAGTTGTCCCATCATTAAATTAACCTTGTTCAGGGGTACGATGGGGACATGAACCAAATCTTCCATGCCAGCGCACCAAGAGCCCCAGCAAGACCTACAGTAGGGAGTCCCGGAGTAGCAAGACGGCAAGAATAGGGAGACAATGCAGAGGCCTAGAGCTTTCGATCGACATCACGTCAAGTAGGATTGCATTCGAGCGGACCCATTTGTATGTGGAGTCTGTCCGCGCTGGCTGATGTCAACGTGTCATTCAGATTCCGCGCAACAAGGGCGACCGTGGCCGCCTGTGCGGTGTTTCCGCTCAAGGCGTGCGGGTGGGCTGAGACTCAATCTTTTAGTGAAGACACGACTAAGACACATCCGAGTTGTCTCGAGAATACAGATGTATGTGATGTCAACAGGCACGACCATGATCAAGAACATGCTACGGCTCTGAATGTCAAAGCACAGGGAGAGCATCCAGTGGCGATCAAACCGTCGTGATGGCCGAGGGGTTGAAACATCTCTCAGTGCTTCTGATTCAAAGCCATGAGCCTTTCATCACTTGTATGCTTCAACTTGTCTTGCAATTCGTACCATCAGCAACACGTTAGCGGCTGTTGTGGCGTGGCGTGGCTGAGACTCCGCAAGTACTGTGATGGGGTCAATCATGGCTTTTCGACCGAACCGGAATGCTGGATGCACTTTCATGACATTGTGGAGGCGAAAAACAAGGTGAGGCCTTGAGGGGTCAACGATCAAAGTAGTGGCCATGTGGAAACACCCGCGCCTCTGCATCTGTCTGCGGGTAAGGACAAGACCATGACCTCAGGCAGCCCCCTTGCTAGCAATCACGCAGTGCAGAACCCCTGCTGATCATCGAGATATGCTGAGCCAAAGTTTGATTAGGCATCTGGGTTGTGAACTCCCTACATGGGCGCTTATGCAGAAGCGAAAGACATGCATTGAAGGCATCCTATGAGCGATGTGGTCTGATGGAACGTTTCATGCACCTCATATGTTCTGTCTCTTCCTCGTTATTACAAGGCTCGCTATTGCATCAATCGGTGAGGAAAGAAATACGACGGTGGTGCGCGGTGAAGGACAGGCGTGCAACCATGTCAGTCGAGAACCCAACCCCCCCAGGATCGATCTCGCCCGCTCCGCCCTGTGCCTATTTCCAGCAAGCCGAGCGCCAAGCAACGGAGACGAAGATCCACCCAGATTAAGCTTACATACGAGACCAAAAGTGTTCCCCAAAATCTGACGTAGGATTGGCGGGTTTGTCTCTAGCGTTGACACCCTACTCCACACAACACGGAAGCCGGAGGTGAATACGAGCTCGGGGCCTCGGAGCTATGCCGATCCAAGGCTCAACGTCTGCCGCCAGGAACGCACACTGCCGCCGCCCTTTACGCGATGGCAGCCTGGGGTATCCTCTCCTCGACCACCTGACCCACCACGCCTTTGCGAACAGCTGACATCTGCTCAGTGGGGAGATGTTAACGAGGATCACTCGGGGACCTTTACGAGCCATGACGACGTTGGAGAACGGAAGCGACGGTAAGCCCTGGTAAGCCCTCAAGGTGCTCTCATGATATGCATGTCTTGGACGACCTGTCCACTCCGCCAAGGTCAAGATCTCTATATAAGGCCGAGGCTGCTCTATCAAGTCAACATGTCCAGCTCTCTACCTCATCCGGCACCCTCACAGTCACATCAACCCTTCAAACCTTATACTGCTCCTCTAAGAACTCATACACCTTGAGATCATAATTATAATTCCATAATCAAAATGCAGTTCACCACCGTCTTCCTCTCCGCCCTCGCCGCCGTCGGCTCCATGGCTGCTCCCCTCGAGCCCAGGGCCGAGGCAGTCTCCATGATGGCCCAGGCCACGACCTGGACCATCACCAACTTCAAGCGCGCCGTCAACGCCGACAACACGGTCACCACCTGGACCTTTGGCATCAACAACGGCCAGACCACCACCCCCTGCACCGAGGAGGTTAAGGGCGCCAAGTCCTCGACCCTCAACGGCGGCCCAGCCACCTGCGGCCCATACACCGTCACCTCGGGCTGGTCGGACCAGTTCGGCCCCGGCAACGAGTTCACCACCTTTGCTGTCGTCGACTACGCCGCCAAGCTGATCGTCTACCCTGCCTACACCGACAAGGAGGTCGCTTCCGGCAACGTTGTCACCCCCGACAAGAGCTACACCCCCTCCAAGCTCGGTTAAAGCCTTTGATAGAACACTTCTACGACGGGTACCGCGGTGGCGTTACTATGAGATCACTTTCTGAGGAGGATTGGACAAACTTGGAAGAACAGTTTGACATGAAGGTCTATTTATGAGGGTTTTGAAGTTGGAACCACATACCTAAACTCAGTCTTGAAATCAAAAAAGCGTCACAAAACAACTTAATTTTCCTGCAAACGTGATGATCTCATTTTAGTGACCACGAATTCTGTTTACCATTGATCTAAAATATATCTACAGCAATAAGCCAATTCGTTGAACTGAAAGTTATTCTAGTTCAAGGTTGTTGCAAACATAATGGACAATTGTCACATATCATCTGCTTTGGCTGCTATAACAAAGTAGGCCTGACTATATAAGTCTTTGCATGTGCCGAAAACTACCTAGATCAATTAGGGAGGTGCCTCTAGTTCAGGTACGTTATGGTCTGACATCAGACACACCAATTGTTTTGGGGCTAATTAACAGTTTTGGCCCGGACGACCTGCGTCTCCTACAGCTCACGCAATGCCGTGGCGTGCTGCCATACTATTCGCCCCAGTCAAAATACCTCGGCTTCTTCAGTCGCGACTTGCGAGTTGCAAGATCCACCCGCTGATGTGTCATGGCCGCCTCAATGGGTCGACTCGTGTCCGATGGCCGGACCGGTCAAGGCCGATTGTTCCTGGAACAATCAGGCACAAAAGACAGGACCTGCATTTTGCAGTACTGTATCGAGCAAATGTTGGCCCATCTTCCCCTCTCTTGGGATGACGTTGTGTAATACCGTTAATCTATGCACGAGAACATCAGTGGAGCAACGTTGTTGATCAACACATCCTCCGGATTATCGGAGCATGCTTACCTGCGAGAGGTGGACCTGAGTGGGTCCGATCCGAGTGCAGAAATACGATAGAACAAACCGACCGGGGTTCCATGGGGAGAACCTTGCAACCTCTTTATTGTGGTCCTCAGCTGAATGACAACTCAACCGCCCAGCCTGTTGGACCACTGAACACGACAATCATGCCGCTCTTTCCGTCTTGGAAGTGTGCTGATTGAGTATGGGGACTTTTCTCCAACTAAAAGACGGGTGACATTGGATTTTGAAAATAGATATGCCTCAGAGGTGCCTTGTGTTGAGCTCATGTATTCAATCTGACCATGACACAGACATCACTGTCAATCGTCTGAGCAATTTTTGAGCATCTCCATAATTAGAAAATCCAATTTCAACACTATAAATATATCGCATGTCCTTGAGTTTAGTACGTCCCGGCTGTTCCGGTGATGGGAAGTCCCTCCGGCGCGCAAATGAGCATTTGACAATGTCGAAATGCTGTAAAACAGCGGCATTCTGAAACATTGCATCACTCTTCACAGGTAAGCCAAAGATCAGAGTTGCTCGTGGTAATAGTCATACTTGGGACCAGAACTCGTCGGTGCGAGCGAATTCCAGAGTGATACTGCCTCTCATATTTTTACGTTGAGCAATTCAAGATGGGCTTCATTGTGCTAGTCTAGTAAAGAGGGAATGGCACATGTGGCTTGTTCGAATGAGTGTCTGCCCATATGCAAGAGCCCTTAGAGCCCTTGCCAAATAGCCAATGCAATGAGTGCATGGCCGCAGTATCTTTCAGCTCAGACCTGGATTTCCTCAACCTGCAGGCGGCGGAAGCCGCCCTTGTCCGCAACGTTGCTCTGCAGCTCCGCCATGCGCTTCTGGTCACCCGTAGGATCCTGCGACTCCCCAGCCAGAGTCCACTCAAGGTACTCGTTGGTGTAGTTGGGCTCAAAGTCGGCGCTCAGGACGCCGAGGCGCTTCCCGTAGTTGGTGACCTTCTGCCAGTCGCGCTGGACATTCTTGAGGTCCTTGGAGAAGTACGCGAAGCTCCGCTCGAAGATCTTGCGGTTGAGCTCCGTGCCCATGACGGGCTTGAAGTCGACGTACTCGAGCCAGGCCTTCTCGGGCTGCTCGAGGACGAAGTCGGTGGCGCGCTTGACGGCGCGCAGGAACGCGCGGACCTTGGCCGGGTTCTCGGCGACGAACCTGTCGTTGCCGATGTACAGGATGGAGCAGAAGCAGCAGCAGCCCAGCTCGGCGAGCTGGTCGATGCGCAGCATCTGCACGTCGCCCTTGGGGCGGCCCTGGGAGGCGAGCCACTCCTCCAGCTCGACCATCTGCACGTTCTCCAGGCCGATGCCGGCGTCGATCTCGCCCTTGATGATGGCCTTGGACACGTTCATGCCGCAGCGCACCGCGGTGTAGTCCGAGGGGGTCATCCCGTAGTGGGAGGTCAGCTCGTCGACCTGGATCTTGCCGAACTCGCCGACATAACCGATGCGCTTGCCCTTGAGAGTCTGGAAGTCGGTGGTGATGCCGGACGACTTGAGGTAGACGACACCCGTGAAAGGCTCGTCGAGAAGACTGCCAATGGACGTGACGGGGAAGCCACGGGCTTTGGCCTACGCATTTCTGTTAACCTTCTTGTGGCTCCGTGTCTATTGTAGCAGAAAAGACCAACATACAGCAAGCGTGTGAATCATAGCCTTGTAACCAAGGTCTACTTTGCCGGATCCGATGATCTCGGTGACGTCCTGGAGAGAGACTGTGGTGAGCATGCAGCACGAGATCATCTTGTGCAGCGTATGGACTAACGCTTGGGTCGTTGGGCTCAAGCAGGGCAACCTTGATGCCCTCTTCCTTGAAGAAGCCCTTTGCCTGAGCGAGATACAACGGCGCATGGTAAGGCGTAGCGTGCCTGAGACGGGATCATGTTATCAAAAGCTGCTAAGGTGGCCATTCAGAAATGCCCTACCAGTTGGTGAGGAACGTAATCTTGTCAGTCGACATCTTGCAAGTGTTCCGAGTAGGACGGAAAGCTGGGATGGTCAGTCTGGTCTATGCCATGGGAAGGGGAGGGGAGGATTAAAGGTCCACATGTCCTTTCGCTGGTATTATCCAGTTCAAGTTCAACCGGTATTTCTCAGATCGACTCTTCCGCTTTGAATCACATGCTGATTTCTCTTGACCATGCGTCCGACCTTGTGTCGAATCCATGGGCATGAGAAATACAGCAGGTATCGCAGCAGGTAGAGCCAAACACCCGGATGTGTACTTTTCACCTAGTTACCTTGATCTGGATGATTCCATGGCGAGAGATTCCATGCTTCCTGAGGAGGAACACCGTACTCTCAGTAAGTTTTTGATCAAAAGCGAGGGGTGAAAAAAGTTATGGTATGGAGTTCGTGGAAGGAGAAAAAGCCTCAAACTGTGGACGAAAGGAGGGGAAGCCTTTTTATACATTTCCATGAAGTCATTGTGCTTTGTGACCATGCGGCATCGGACTCGTCATGGCATAGTGACGAATGACAAGTGGGCTAGCTGCTGTTAAACTCCACAGACCTAACAGCATGGTTCAAGCCAAGAAAACCCGCAAGCGCGCTTCCTCGCGGGTACAAGCGGGCCAGAGCAAGCTATCGTGATATGCTGAGCCTGAATCACTGCAGCTCGATCGTCGCAAAGCACTTGTGATGCTTGATTTCTCGAGCAAATTTGGTTCTCGCGGTGCTGGTGCCGACCGGTCTGTAAAGCTTTGAGATAAGCTAGAAGCCGCTCAGCATCCTGATTGGCCTGGGCTGAGTAAGCGTCCTTTTAATACCGCACGTATCGAGTCCTCAGTGCACGAAATCCAGCAGAAATGCATGATACGGTGGAGAAGCTGGTCAAAACGGGTCTCTAATTACTCAAATGGAATGTGTGGAAGCCCTGCAAGTCCAACGATCTCGGCCATTTCGAATACAATACTAAGGGCTGTGACAGAGTTTTAGGTGCGTTGGCCAATAGCTAGGTCACTAAAGAAAAAGGCACCCAGAAACAGCCACTTTAACGGGCCTGAAGTACCTATGCACCCCTTCTTTTCTATCCCATCTATTATTTAGGTATATTGAAATAGTGTAACTAATAGTAGCTGCTGCTAGATAGTACAAGGTAAAGAGAGGTATGACGTTTTAAATCTAATATACTCAAGGTTTATATTTAAATAGCTTACCACGGCGAAATGCGTTTGCCACAGCGAAATGGCTCGCTACAGTGAAATGCTCATAGTGAAACGGCCTGAATGTACCAAGGAGTCTAAATATTCACCGAATGCATGTGCTTAGGGCTACTCATAATATTCTGTGAGAGGCACCTATGGTGATCTTAGTGATGAGATTACCTGCAGATGAGTATTGAGTAATAGTGGTAGCGGCGCGTAAGGCATAGGAGGCCTGATTCTTACTGTATGAAAATGATAGATGTACATGTATAATTAGGTTACTATATGAAGAATTCTCTGAGATAAACACCGCTTTCCCTGTTACAACATAGAGGTATGGGTCTCACAAAAGTAAAAGTGCATTGCATCTGCAATGAGTGCTACGCCTCAGAGGTGCTTATTTCCAGCCGGGTTTGCGGTTCTGTGTGGCTTGTCTCGGGCAGTACGAAGGAGGCGTGCTGGCGTAGGCTGACTGCCATGGCACGCAGGTCTCGGCGACAGGGCGCAATTGGCGACAGCTAGCACTGTGATAGGACAACACCCGTGCGCCCGAGATCTGGTGCGTGGGGGCTTATGACACCGGTGAGCAAGATCCACAGCACTCTTGACTTCTACTGGCAGGACTGTTGGCTGCAACTAGCTCCTGCGTAAGCCTGTGTGCTACACAACCTACCGTTCCAGGTATCTACGTGCCTAGCCTGGCCGCGCTTTCGGCAAAGATGCGATCAGTCAATCGGCAAAGCCTCATAATAAAGGTGCCTGACTGCTCAGTCGAAGCAATATACGTCACGCCTGGGTCTGAAAGTGACTTGTTCGGCCCCAGCGGCAATTGAGCTGAAATTGGGATGAAGACTCTGAATTTGTCTTTCACAGTCGACATTGTATCCCGCTAAGAGTCGATTTCTTATTTTCCCTCAGTTACTATGGCAGAAGCAGAAAGTTACGTGACCTCGATTTGGGCTGTGTCCTGGATCTTAGGCGTCACCATCGTTTGCATGAGCGCTGCTCGACTGTGGTCCCGCTTCAAGATACTCAATCAGCCTCATTGGGATGACCTCTTCAACGTTTTGGCAACAGTAAGCACTCAAGACTCGCTGTTTTTCGTCCTTTGCTAAGCAGCTGACTGTACCCAGGTGTTTGCTGTGGCGTGCACTTCACTCGTGACAGTGGGCACATGCTACGGCCTCGGACGTCCAGGGTACACCATTGATAACCCAAGTGATGTGTCTAAAGTCATCAAATATACAGTAATCGCAGTATCTTTGAGCGCGGTCTCCACATCATTTGGAAAGCTTTCAGCGGTAGTCTTCCTCGTACGGCTGATGGGAATAGCTGCTCCGAGATGGCAAGTTGGTACAGTATGGGTTGTATGTGGAGTTATGGTCGCTTTGAATATCTTTTGTTTTTTTGTAACTGTTGGGTTCTGTCATCCTGCCGCCAGGCAGTGGGATCCATCCGTCGAGGGATGGTGTATGGACCCAAAACTCCGGTATGAATTAGCCCGCGCTGTTTCATACCGTGGCTCCTCGCCAGTTCCGAGAGACTCGGTTCACCGGCTGACAAGTAGCCCCCTTTTCAGAGTTACCGCTGGCTATGCAATTGCCACTTACCATGCTTTAATGGATATCATTATAGCAACATATCCCGCGTTCCCGATACGACATCTAAAGATCAGTTTTCTCACTAAGTTTGGCTTGTGTTTGCTGATGGGAGGCGGCTGGTTGTGAGAACGTTCCAATTCTCCCATATCTCCTTATTCACGAAAAGATATACTGACTGCGTACATTTTCATAGTGCTGCTGCTGCAACCTTTATGAAAATTTCTTATTTCAAAGGAATGCTCTCTGACAACGCTGATTTCAACATTGCGTGGTCACCCTTCATACTTTGGAGCATGTAAGCGAATCACTAACGTCCAATATCGTCCATTCCTTGATAATAGTGACAGACACTGATCCTCAAAAATTATCACAGTGCAGAGGTACGCAGATTCTCACACGTTCCATTACAAGGCCATCTGGATGTTTCAATTGGTAGCTGACAAATTTTCAGATGGATGCAATTATCATCTTCGGAACCATCCCTACGCTTTGGCCGCTTTTGAAAGTCTTTTCTGGCAAGTGCATCTTTAGGCCAAGGAAGATCGCGCGTTATGAGCAAATTCAATACGCCCCCGACTGCGAAGACAGAGGCGAGGCATTACATCTATCGGGCTGGAGGCCAAATCGCAAACCAGGCCCAGCGACGCGGTTGTTGGAGGAGGTAGATGGCATGAGAACCACCTTTAGTGTGACAGGTGGTAGCTAGGACTCATGAAAGCGCCAAAGGCTTGTGACAGGGGTCTAATCCGGTTACAGGAATGATGTAGGCGAGGAACTGCGCCGGCTAGGGCCATGCTCCGGGCACAACACAACGAAGTACGTCTCGCATAAACAGCAGTACAATACAGAACAGGTAGACCGCTGGGGAGGCTCGGCTACGCTCGAGTCACAAACAATGGTGTCATGATCCGGCACCAAGATATCGATTCCGCCGACGGCGCCACCAACTACATCAACAGGGGCGAGGGCCGGGCACTTGATCGAGGGAAACAAGCACCACTTACCCGCAAGATGAAAGTATCCTGGTCCTAAACCCCGGAGCAAAAAGAATGCCAGTGACACAGCTGGCGGCCTACTAACGGCATATAAATGGCAGCAAGTCCTCAACTTCCCATTTAGATTCCAGCGCCCACCAATCTCCCGCGACCAAGCCCCCGCGACCAACCCGGCTTATGCCTATCTCCCCGGCAAGAACGTCGTGTGTCAGGACCCTCAGTTGGCTCGGGCGCCTGATCATCTTAAATACAACCACCACCCGTACTTTTACCGAATTTCGCCACGATATGAAGCTGCTCAATACATGCGTCAAACGAGTCACGGCCCTCGTTTCCGTTGCGGCCGTTGCGGCAGGCCGTGGGTGGGCTGCTCTTATTCTCTCGGCCCCTGGATCACGACTCTCGTCTCGTGTCCTTGCGACTGCTGTGTTCCGGTGCAGTCGAGTCAGTGCCTCCATCACTGCGTGCTGCACAGAACATCACACGTGTTTCCCGTTTACAAGCTTGGACTAGTCCAGTGGCTAGCTTCAGTGGTGTTTTACTCTACTCGATAGACTTTGGGACCGCCCCAGCGGGTCCACTTGAATGCGTCACCGACCCGGAGAGCCTCGATACTTGACCTAAGGAATTCATAGAGGTGTCCTCCATCTAAACCCCCGAAATCTGAGGATAACGCGTTGTACTCTGTTGTCACAATGTCCAGCGCATGCCCACAACGCGACTTGACTTCCTCTTCAGGGATATCCGGAGGGATATCAGGTCGGCCCAGAATCGTTTGCACTGCCTCTTGAAGCACAGATCTCAGATCAAGGCCGCCGAAGCCGAGGAGTGAGAGGATCAGTCGTAGCCGGGCTTTGTGTTCCAGTGACAAAGCAGAATCTCCCATGTCCCAAACGGCGTTGATGAGCATACTATTTTGCTGCTCTTCGGGTGCCTTCAAGATAACTGCAACAGTCATTCAGCTACCTCTGCCGAGGGCGGATATCAACATCGTTCTACCCCTGCTGTTGGTACTGCATAAGACATCAGGGCAGATTAGCACGACCTTGCCGGGGCGAGTAAGCATGGCGCCTGTTGCAGATCCAGAAAAGAAAGGCCGGTGGCATTTCACCAGATTTTTGGAAAAAGACATACCTTCCCTCCTGATTTTCCATATACACTGCACCATGAGCGGTCACTCTGCCTGCAAGCGCCATAGCCAGTTTAAATTTAAGAAATGAAAATGGCCTTGGAATTACTGGGAATGTTTTAACTAGTAGACGTGGCTTAAACGTTTAAATCCTCGACCCTCAGACGCAAATTCGCCACCACTCCAGTTTGTGGTACACAATTAACATATTCAAATCGCGCGTCCCCCTCCCGTAGAACAGAAACCTCATGCCATGTCCTAAACTTCCTGTTGCCTCCAAACGTCTTGAAGTGTGACATCGCGCCTTTGTAAATCGCAAGGTGCGATCGATGACTCTTTGCCCACGTTTCAAGGTGTTCCAAGCTGGTGAAGAACCCCGCCCCGCACGTTTCCTTGCGGTGCGCGAGGCCAGGCCGGTAGATAAGCTCATCGTCATCGTTTCTGAGGTATCGCAGGCCTAAGGCTCCGGACTCCCGGGGATGTGTCCGCAGATACTCCAGGCCTGCCCGGAGCGTAGGCTCGAGCTTCTGCTCGTACGAATCGCTTTCCTCCACGTCGCAGTTCTCCCAAAATTGGCCCGAACGGATGTGAACAACATTTCTTGGATTCGAGCCGCTCAGTCGCTGGCCGAGCCCTGTCGGCGTGATTTCAGGAGTAGTAGGGGAGGAGGTGGGATCTGGATCGAAAAGATCGTGCGCCGAGTCCGGGATTCGGTCCCTTGCTGCTCCCCAATATGCTGACAATGAATGTTCGGATGTGCTTGTTTGGGGCAATTTTGCTAGACCTGGGAGATAATCCAGGCCGGAATAGTTGGTCTCTAGTCGCTGAGCGGCTGTTGTGAATGCCTCCAGCCATAAGCCAATGTGATTGCGGCCGGGAATTTCAAGACTCCTGTGCAACGCGGCAAGAGACAATCCTTCTAGGGCCTTGTGGAAGAGTTCGGCGTCGGTCCAGTAACAAACCCAGATGACAGCGTCTTGTGTATCATTCCCGTCAATGACGCGACAAAATTCAGATGCTGAGGGGCTGGTTTCACATGTCAGCCATGACTGAATCTTCTCGACAGCTTGAGTGCGAGCCCTCTCAACATCAATGGTGTTGCCATGCCCATGCTGCTGGATTCCGACGTAGGCAGTGTGTACAGCTTCAACCCCGTCCGGTAAAGTGAGGAGCCATCTTGGGATTGGGAGCCGGTGATTGAGGGGTTTGCGTAGGGGGTAACGTCGTGTCGGGCATGCCATGTTTAGAGAGCAAGTCGAAGGGGGATAGAAAGGGAGCAATTCGTAAGTACGAAAATTACAGAATAATCTCGATTAATGCTAATCAAGGTCCTTCTCCGGAGACTGAGCCATGTATTTACAGTTGAACTGCGGGGCATCAGGCGACTCCTTTTGTATCAACCTTTGTGAATAAAGTTTATCCGCAATAGCCGCGCTACCCGCCAGAGCTGCGTCACTACCCGCAAGATCAATCAGGATGGCCCAACTTGGAGTCAGCGTACGCCCACCCAGCTTCCAGCGTTGGCCCACCCAGTACAAAGAAAATTAGCTGCATCCGCTCTAAAATGCAAGTACTGCGGGGTTCCCAACAAGCCAGGGTAGCTATTTTCCAATTTAAGCAATACTTTAAAAATACAAGCCTAAAAAGCCCAGAGCGCCCAGAGGGCCCCCGAGCCCCCGAGCCCCCGAGCCCCCAGAGCCCCCAGAGCCCCCAGAGCCCCCAGAGCCCCCAGAGCGCCTAGAGGGCCGCAGAGCGCCTAGAGGGCCGTAGAGCGCTTAGAGGGCGCAGAGGGCGCAGAGGGCGTAGAGGGCAAAAGTAACTTTTAAGTTGTAAATAAAGGGGTAGCTATGGGACCCCTTTAGGGTAGCTATGAAACCCCTTTGGGATAGCTATAGCTATGCTTTATTAAATAACCCCGCAGTATCAATATTTTATAGCATATGCAGCCAATTTCCTTGTACTAGGTGGGCCAACGCTGGAAGCTGGGTGGGCGTACTGTGGAAGCTGGGTGGGCGTACGCTGACTCCCCAACTTGGAGTCTCAAGCCATTCGCGGTTAGTGGATAACTCAGCAGCGCCAAGGACGTGGAGGCTACTGAGCATGCAGTACTGCGCTAATAACTTGGCAATATCGTACTTATGGTGACGACCCTCACCATGAAGGTAGGAGTCTTGGTACACCACTGTGCAAAGTATCCCGCTTAGGCGTGCCCTTAAGCTCAATCGTAGCCTAGAAGACTGAGCCCTTAATAGCAATGTAAGCTCGCCGTGATCTTGCGAATTTCCATTTCCAAGATCATTCAGACATGTTCCAAATCAATGAGGTGATCTGTCGAATAGAATGCCCAGGTGAGTTGACCGGTCAACAGAAGCCATGCATTCCATGCATTCTGACATTTTAGACTGGCCGGTGTAACATCATCGGCAACTTGGCGTGTTTTCATTCGCAAAACCGTCGACATGTGTCTCTTAGCGTCATCCAATCAATCATTGAGGTTGTTGCTCCTTCACACGCATCTCGACAAACAGTGTCACACATTTTGCAGCCAGCCACACTGTCAGTGTCTGCCTACAGTAACTATTGGAGGCAGGACGTCCCATTTCCACGCCTAACGCAGTCCGTGTTTCATCACCATACAGGTATAAAAACACAACATCTCTTCGGCACATCGTCGTGACCCTCTGATGAGCCACAGAGGAACCAGTACTTGCAATAGTTTTCACTTAAGATTTGATCTAATCTATACCAATCCTAAATTATCATTGCAGCCTTATACAACATGTTTTCCTACAACGCCAGAAATATTCAGACGTCAGAAGATATTGAACGATTAATTCGTGAGACACACCTTTGCAGGCCTTGCTCTCTTCGCTTCTGCGACCGAGCAGCTGCTGCTGACTTTTGCCTGCATCATGATTCATGTACAAGTTTGTGTCAATCATGGGAAGCAGGGTGTCGGCTCTGTGCAATCTTGAAAGATAGATGGGACTTCGAAGCTGCTAAGCAGGTTGCTGAGCCCAACAAATGGCATTCAGAAACTTGTCGATCCTTCCGCAACTCGGAATTACTTGTACTCATCTTTTCGGGAAAGTCTTTAATCTGTGGTAAGTACTACAAAGACCTCGTTTTTGTTTCAACCAGTTTAAAACAACGAAGAATTTCCGATATGATTTACTCTTTTGTATTAATTTCTCTACTAGAATTGTAGTTCGCAGTTCAGCCTTACGAGCATGAAGTTCGGGGTCCAGTTTCCAATAAAGAGTATATTCATACTGCCTTGCAATGGTTCCAATCTTGCACACGAAACACACATCCTCAGTGCGACAGACACAGAAAGCAACACGTCCGAAGGTTTTCTCGTCCGAGCAGACTACTGTACTTTCCCATCCATCAGACTGAGAAAGTCCAGCTTGTTGAAGTTCAAATGGACCAGATTTATCAATATGCAACACTCAGCCACAGGTGGGGCACACCTGAGCCTCCGAAACTATCGTGCAACAGCGACGGTCATCGAAAGATCTCTTACAACACGATGATCAAAGGCGTCTCCACTTCAGACCTACCTCGTATTTTCCAAGAAGCTCTGCAAATAATTCATCATTGCAAGCTCGAATATCTCTGTATTGACTCGCTGTGCATCAATCAAGACAACGACGATGATGGCACAAAGCGGGAATGGGAACAGGAGGCTGTCAAAATTGGAGATATCTATGCTGGCGGTGTTTTTAACATTGCTGCTGCAGGTAGCAAGAATTCTGACGATACACTTTTCCCAGAGGAGAAAGAGTTCTTTACACCGGTAATGCAAGACTGCTATAAACCATACGTGAAGAATCCTAGGCTTGTGGGAATTCTTTCAGACTCTGATGCAGAGTTACTTCGGCTTTACACCAAGACATCTGTCACTTTCGAAGATGATCGTCTCACTGCAATTGCAGGACTTTCCAAAGTTTTCCAATCGGCGTTCCCTGAATTTGTTGGACACGACTGTTATAATTCCGGATTCTGGTGTACCAACATCGTTTTCCAACTCAGCTGGCATACATATTTATCGAACGTGGCACTAAATCGCTATACGGCAGGTCTCTTTATTCCGTCGTGGTCACCAGTCAGCTGCAAAAGTGAAATCAATTATCCTGACCATCATGAGTCATCTCAGTTACCAATCGGATGGACCTTGAATACTTCAGGACTAGACAGTTTCGGACGTGCCAAATCGATCGAGCAATGCATATTGCATTTGCGTGGTGTGCCAATTGAGATGACTCTCAGTCCTACGCAGGATAACGAACAGTTTAGATATGACATTTGGCCATCGTCACATCCCGAGTCGAGATGTTTGGTTCTATGGGACAGTCAGGCGGAGATTGACCTAGCTGGCAAAGCGTCTTCAGGAAACGGGCTTAGAGCTTTGATTCTAACCGCCGTTATGTCCTCACCGAGCCCGTCCGTTGAAGGCATCCTTCTCAGACCATTCAGAGATGGCGATTTGACAACCCCAAACAAATGGGTCCGACTTGGCTACTTGAGGACGAAACGGTCATTTCGTGAAGACAGAATCAACGAGTTGTCCGAGGCTTTTCAACTCACCAGATATGGAATAACGTGGGTTGAAGAGAAACGTGGCTCTCTGAAGCGGGTATCCACAGGCACTGCACCCGAATTGGAAGATATTTACTTAGTTTAGCATCTAGAGTAATCTTGTGTGTCCAGTAATGAAATTGTTGTCGTGCTGGAAGTTGTTTTTTACCCTGTCTGCAGATTGTCTTAGCATCCCGATCAGCCTGGGCGGTGCAAACGTCTTTTTGATGCCATGTATTAAAGTAGTACCCGCCCTGGATCACAAGATGCGCGCCAAGGGTAAAATATCAGACTGTTAGCACTACTAGTAAAGGGCTGGAATCGAGCCTGTCAGTTGCGGATATGACCAGGGCCTCAGGTCGACTAAAAACAATGGTCAAATAATTAAATATGCCTCGCCTTCTCTCACGTTTCCTGGAGCGATTCTCACCCCTTCACACCTCTTCGCCTCCAGCTTGCAATCATGGCGCTATTTGACAGCGTTAAAAGCGGCTTTCGCAGCGTGACGTTCCAGATCGTGCTTCTGGGCATCGTCTCTTTCTCCCAGCCAGGCATCTGGATCGCACTCAATAACCTCGGAGCTGGCGGCCAGGCGAAGCCCTATGTCGTGAATCCGGCCAATGCCCTTACGTACGGCCTAATGAGCGTGCTGCCTCCCCTTTCCGGATCCCTCGTCAATTGCATTGGTGCCCAGTGGTCTTTGGTAATCGGCGTCATCTTGTAAGTCGTTGCTGTTTGTCTAATTCGCACACACCCCATACTCTCTCCCACTCATTTTCACGAAACCATGTTGACATGGATAATTCCTGCCGCAGCTACACCCCATACGCGTCCTCGCTCTACGTCAACTCACGTTACGGCAACCAGTGGTACATGCTCGTCGGAGCCACCCTCTGCGGCATCGGGGCGCCAGTGCTGTGGTGCGCCGAGGGCCTCGTCGTGGTCGGCTACCCGGCAGTCCACCAGCGCGGCCGCATGATCGGCACCTGGACGGCGTTCCGTGACTTCGGGCCCCTGATCGGCGGCGCCATCTCCCTCTCGCTCAACGTCAAGGACGCCAACGCGGGCGCCGTCAGCTACAACACATACCTCGCCCTTATCGGCTTGCAATGTGTCGGCCTGCCTGCCGCCCTACTCCTGTCTAGTGAGGCCAAGGTTAGGCGGCCGGATGGGAGTAGGCCCTCGCTCGGCAGGGATGCCTCTGCCGGTGTCAAGGATGAGCTGCTTCGCCTTGTGAAGGCCTTCAAGTTGAGGCATATCTTGCTCTTGGCGCCCATGTACATCGTGGGGCTTTGGGGCCAGACGTATCAGTACAACTACTTGGCTACCCACTTCTCTGTTCGCATTCGTGCCTTGGCTTCGCTGCTGTCGGCGGTGGCAGCCCTGTTTGCCGATGTGGCTCTCGCCTTCATCGCTGATCTCCAACTGTTCGGGAAGACGCAGCGACAGCGCGCGATAACCATGTGGACCGGCTTCTCAATAGCCTTGACCGGCCTTTACGTCTGGCAGATGGTCCTCGAGGCCTCTTTTGTCGGACAGGAGGACGTGGCTCTGGATTGGGCTGACGAGCCCAAGGCGCGCTTCGATGTTAACCTGGCGGTATACATACTGTGGAAATTCGTCTTCGGGGCCATGTATAACTTCCAGTTCTACATTGTGGGATGCTATGACTACACCCCCGGCAACATGCCGAGGGTCATGGGTATCATCCGTGGTCTTGAGGCTGTCGGGTCGACATTTGCCTATGTCGTAGGCGCTACCCACTGGCCTAACCTCAACCAAGGCATCCTCAGCTTCGCGCTGTGGGTAGCTTGCATTGTTCCAACAAGCCTCGCCTTGCGGTTGGCGCCGAAGAGACAGGGTTCTGACGAGTATGCAGATACTCAGCCCACCTCCGTCGAAGAGCAGGCGGAGACCCGCGAACAAGGCTCACTGTCTAAGAACGACGATCTTACAGTTACCTCGCTAAAGGCGTAGTATCACATGTGGAAGCTGGAAGTGGGGCGTCGGTTACCGTTACAACAACTTAGCCAAGATTTAGAGATAGAACATAGACGAGTCAAATAGCAATGGATGGGAGACGCTGGGTCCACTCACTGCACAGGTGTAATGCGCACTTGACGTAATTAGGGAGTGGACCGGGTTCGTGTGGCTCTAGGTGGAATATTGCCGTGGTGGGCTACTGTACGCAGCTGCTCGTTGACAGACGTGGACAGAAACCAACAGTGTGAAATGGCATCACTTAGACAGCATGTAAGACGAATATTCATAATAGAAAATAAGATATTACTTCATTGTCCAAGGAGGGCTCCTAAATTAACTGCCCTCCCAATACTCTCAATTGTCAATGTGAGAAAATTGCTCCGGGCAAAACAGCGGGACCCCAAAATAGGACGAGTATCCTTGGGGCCGATTCCGCCGCGGAAATATGTCATGCGCATTCTATCCCTCAGATGAGGCCGAAAGTGCGCTGCTTGATCTTCTTAACATCGACGTTCTCCCAGAGGGCGACGCTGAAAATAGTGATCGAGTAGATACATGTAGCAGCGATGAGCATATAACGTTGGGTCTGACCGTAGCTGAGGTTAATGGCGTCACGCTCCGGGGTGCCCCAGGCGTAGCTCTGCTGGACGAGGATATCGCCGTAGATGGAAGTAAGATTGCCGACGGCATGAGCTGGGAGGTTGGCAGCTAGGCGAGCAGGGAAGACACCAGTCCAGATGGCGCCAGCGATGGTTGAGCCGATGGCACTGCCAATAGCGATGATCATGGCCTCGGCGGCCAAGAGGGCGGGGAAGTCTTGCTGTTTGGATACAGCCATGAGTGTCGTCTGCTCCGAAATGACGAGAACACCGCCACCGAAGGCGATGAAGATCTGGCACATGACGATGTAGCCAATATTGACGTCCGGCTGGCGGAACTTGATCATCAGACCAACACCAAGCATTGTGAGTGGCACGCCCCAGAACAGCGAGTACATCTTCAGCTTGCCGTAGTGGCGAAGCGCCACTCCGTACACCAGGCAGATGAAGCAGCTGCCCATAGTATAAATGTTTGAAATATACGTGGCATGGGGAGTTGACTGGTTGAACATGACAACGAGAAGCGAGTAAAAGTACGAGTCCCAGACATACCAGCCAACGTACAGCGATGCGGCCATGGTGTAGGTGAAGATGACGGTGCGGTTCTTGAGCAAATGCCAGGGGATGAAGGTAACGGGGGCACCGTACTTCTCCCACAGGCCGAAGGCAACGATGAGAAGGCCTCCAAAGATGATGAAGCAGATGATGAGCGGCGACTTCCATTGCTCGGTCTGGTAAGAGTAAATGTTGAAGCTGAGTAGGAAGAGGGACAGGCCGACCGCCAGAATGAGAAGGCCGACGACATCGAATTCTCGGAGGTAGTAGAACAGGGTCTGACCAGCCGTCCCTCGGCTGGGGTTGGGCGGGATGAGGCCTTGCTTCCGCGCCTTGGCCTCGTTCAGGTAGAAGATGACCAGCAATGGGGAGCAGACAAATGGGGCGAGGATGGCGACGATGCCGAAAAACCACCTGAAGCCAATGCCGTTGACGTGAATGACGCTGTCAACCGCGTAGCCGTAGATCCAGGTGGTGATCAGCCACGGGGAAGCCGCATAGGCGATGAACAGACCTCGGTTCTTGAGCTTGGTCGAGTCCGCGATGAAAACGGTGATGGAGAAGTCGATCATGTTGTAACCCATGTAGTAGAAGGTCATGGCGGCGCAGTACGTCTGCACGTTCTTGCACGAGGCCATCATGATCAGACCTATGGTGTAGGAAGTGACACCGATAGACAATGCCTTTGGACGGCCCCAGATATTCATAATCTTGGCATATGGCAGTTTCCAAATGCCGGCAACGAGCGAAGAGATGACGCCAGTCAGGGCCGTGAGCGAGTGCTTCTGGAAGTCGCTGGTGACGTAGACTGTCAAGGTGGAGATGGAGCTCGAGCAAAAGGACATGAAGAAGGTGATAAACCACATCCTGCATCCGTCCGCGGTTAGTGACTCCCTACACATACATCGCTTTCCCTCTCCTCTCGCTGTACTTCTGCCTGTCGAAACTTACGAGACGAAGGCTATGATCTTGTCCCTCTTGGTCCAGACCTGAGTCGCAGCCTGGACTGCCTGCACGCCATGCTCAGCAGTCTTGTCGACCTGGTTCAATTCCTCATCCGAGTTGTCGGACAGTGTAGTCAGCCGTGGCGTGCCGAGCTTCTCGTCAGGGCGAGCGACATCGAGGCTCGTGTGGCCCTGGACCGAGGCAGGGACATCGGCAACATCCTTTGTATCGACCTCATTGTTGGCGCCGGTGGACACCAAGGCATTGGAGGTAAGACCGCGGAAGGAGAAACCCATGGCGAAGATATGTCCTGCAGCTTGGAACAACTTGGTGCAGTCTCGGCACTGCCAGGAAGCGGGACTGCGCTCTTATTATATAGCAGGTCGTCGACCCGCGGGACGAAATGGCCCCATGTCGTGTAACAGAAACCCAGCGCCACTGGCACCACCTACGCACGAGGCTCTAAAACGCATCGCAGTTGCGTGTTCTGGCTTGACTAGACCAGTCTGTCGGTCCGAGTGTGAGACGGGGACAACTCCTGCAGGATCTAGATCCCGACAAGCGCAGCGTTAAGCGACATTTGCCAGTCTGCAACGAGGAACAGGCCCGCTTCACACACGCTGAAGCTCGGCCCAGACCCGTTGAAAAATCTTATCTCGATAATCGCCCGGTCTGTGTGGCGCCTTAGCGTTCGGTAGCGTGGTGGTATTATGTGTGCCCAGGGGAAAATTTTGATCTTATCATTATCTGATGGATTTGCTGATGTTCCCGAGCGACGTCGGCAGTTTCTCGGCTACGCCGTCATCCACCCCAAGCGCGTGGGGGGCACCTCGGAGATGCAAACTAAAAGCAGCCTTCGTCCGCATCACATTGGTTCTTTCAATAGTATGGCGTGTATCCAACATGCGTACTTACTGTTTCTCAGCTATCCCAGTGCCAGAAAACATTTTCAAGTCCGTCCCTACTCTGGAAAGAAGCGCTCCGCAGATCCACACTTGTAACTCACTGATTTTGGCCTGTCTCGCTTATGTCCTGTGGCTCGTGATCGGCGTAACAAGGCTGCCAAGTTCCAATTATTCGTTGACTTTGCTTGACAAATTGCAAGACGACCTTCGACTAACGTGGCGCTACGTTGGGGCTTGATGCTGGCAACATGTGCCTCTAGCTCTTGATCCGGATGAAGCAGGCACATGCTGGACTTCCGTCTAGGGCAATCTCAAGGTCCCAGAACAGAGGCCGGCCGAGTAGGATATACAGAGGCAATTGGTGAAAATATGCGGGTGACGTATAGGGATGTCCCTCCCTGGCGAAAACAAACGGCGAATGCGATTCGGACCCCCGGCAGCCATGAGACATGGGCAGTCTGAGAAATATTCTCTCTCTCCAGATGTCACTAATCGACCTATAAGCGCGTAATCGGCGCCGATATGAAACTATTCAGTACCATCTGTGGTAAACGGGTGTCCGTGAGACTTAAAGCATCGTTGCTCTTGGTCACAGCTGTGCTTTTGCTCTATCAATGGGAGTTAGACCAGGAGGCGGCGGAACCTGTTCAGACGAAGAGGAATTTATCTACTAACATTGTTGTACAGCCCACCTCTGACCTTAGAATTTTTGTCTCCCACCAAAGACGGCGACCAAGGGGGGGGGGGGGCGGTGGTTAATCAAAGGAGGAAAAAAAGAAGAAAAGAAACACGATAGCACCCATGCCCGTTTGCACCCAGATGGAAACAAATCAGAAATACCAAGACGACTAAGTGTAATGACCAATTTAAATCACTAAGATAGCATCAGGAAAAAAAAACAAGCTTCACTTAAAAAACTTATGGCAGTCCGTGCCAACTGAAGGGGTGCCTCGAGCCTTGGCCGCACATTTTTTCGGGGAATTTACCGTGCTCACACAAATATAGAGACCAATTAGCCCGGAGACAAGATAATTTTTGTCCAGCCTGCTTTGTTTGCATGATTACGGCTTTCTGATGAGGGAGTGATAGCCAGAGTAGCTGGACAAGGCTCAAAATGCATCAGAAGATGAAACATGAGAACGGGAGCTTCAAGCATCCAGATCATGTTGCGTCTGAATCGCAAGTGGCGACTCATCGAGGACATGGCGAGCCAGGAACTTTGGCGAACCGCCCAAGTGCGAGTGGTCCATTGCGACGGCGCTAGCTGTATTGTTCTGGTACGTTCAGCTACTTTATTGGCCCTCATCAGATGCCTGATAGGTTGACCACTGGACCCACATGGTGCTTCAATTAGCAGTATTTACCATGGGGGTGTCGACTGCTATGACTGTTGTGCAATGTGCAAAGGGCAGAGGCCGAAAGAGCCCCCTCGAGGTTAAGGTGTTCCGCTTCAATTTTGAAACCGCCATGAGCGCAGTGTCAGCAAAACTAATAGTAAAGTAACGAGACACAGTCTCAGGTCTGTTGAACTGAAGCCCGGTCATCATCATCGTTGACTGGATTGCCGATACAACACTTGTTTCGATGTGACTATCGTGTCTTTGGGAGTATACGTGTATTTTGGCGGCAGAGATGCTGTATATGTGCTGATAAGGACACGTAAGGAGAACGAATTGACACTACAGCGTTGACACGAGTGGAAGACGTAGTAGTACCAGTTGAACCAAATTGACTCGGGTATTGGGAAGGGCGTCGCATCATCTTTGATTGTGCTGAAGGAGCATCCGTGGCCTCTCCCCGACATAGCCAAGGACTCAAAGAAAATAAGGCAAAAGCTGAGATCGCGAGCTCCAACATAGATATTTAGCAAGCTATTGCGCTGGTAGATTCCCGAACAACATATGCATTGACCAGGAACTGGACGTTCACAATTTTGCCGCGGCTGATTTTCGCTTAGCCTGAAATAAAGGTCCAAGAAATCGAAAATACTGGTGAGTAAGCACATGTCACGAGCTTCAGATTTGAGCCGTTTTTTCCAGTAGCCTGGACGAAAAAGACTGTGGAAACGAAGTTTGGGGCCAAATAATTACCTAAGGCTATTCGTTGCACTGCCCTACAGACAGAAAGACGGTGTGGACCGCCGGGATTCTTCCAAAATCGTCCGAGCCAACAAGGTACACGAACCAAGACGCCAAGAGGTGAATCCCGTGGGCTTCCGAACAAATACCAGCTAGAAGTTACATAACCGAGAATGCCAAGCACTTACACCCCGCAATCTACATCAAAATTCGTATATCTGTCTCGGTGCAGTCTATGACAGCTCTCGATCAGGTTCGTCGGAGCAACACCAATTCGCACCACGACGAATCTCCCATCGAAGATCGGCAAAGCTGTTTTAGAGGACCCGACACCGAACCGGGACCTGACATGCATGGAAGGCAATATGATACCTCGCCAGAATCTTAATAGCGCTGTCGACTCCAGAGAAGCAGAAGGGCATGACACCAAGATCTGTGGCAAGCTGTTTCAGGAATATAATGGGACATCGCTCCCGGGGCACAGGGCAATGTGTGAGTTATCCCAGAAAAAGAATTAGCTTTATTGCTGAGACTGAGTAATGTTATCTCTTACTAGCACTCACCTCGAACCTAAAAGTACCCGACACTGATGGTAGAGGAGGCCACATTCGTCACATGACTTCCTTCTGGGGCGCCTCATCTTCAACTCAGTCGGTAATATGGAACTGGATTAGTTGGCTCTTATCCGTCCTAGTCTGCTCCGTTGCTCTCTCGAGCACGAGGGACTTCTTCCAAGATGTACAAAAGAGCAGTATGCTTACCAGTGATCTATTTCATTAACCACGCGAAACATCCCACTGACAACTTGCTCTCACCATAACAGCCAGAGAGGTATCGAATCAGGAATCCACGAGCACGATTCACAGGCGTTCAACCTGCCCTGCCAACAATGGCGTTGACGAGAGTGTCTACAACACGCCTTTGCATGTTGGAGCCTTATTCATCATCCTTTTCGTCTCGACCATGGCATGCGCGTTCCCCATATTAGCCGTCAGCTTTCCAGGCCTGCGTATCCCTGCACCATTTTTCTTCGCGATTCGCCATTTCGGCACCGGGGTGCTCATTGCGACCGCCTTTGTGCATCTGCTGCCCACCGCCTTTACCCTCCTCGGGAACCCGTGCCTCCCTGATTTCTGGACAGACAAGTATACCGCAATGCCTGGTGCCATGGCCTTAGCGGCTATCTTCATGCTGATGCTCGTCGAGATGATATTCCACCCTTCTCGTCGTCAGCAGCCGGCAGCTAACCGTGGTGGTGTTCGTGGTGATCCTCTGCCCCCGACCGAGGCTACAATCCCTCCTAGGATCATGGGCCCTTTGGCTGGCAGGTCAACAAGCATCGGTCGAAGCTTGTCACAAATCGACCGCCAGGACGAAGAGCGGCAGATCACCGAGGAGCAAAAGCTGCGAGACGAAAAGCGACAAAGGGACATTATGCACTGCGTCATGCTGGAAGCTGGGATTCTGTTCCATAGCGTCTTCATTGGCATGGCCTTGAGTGTTTCCATCAACAATGAGTTTGTCGTACTGCTTATTGCTATCGCGTTCCACCGTACGTACATCGCTACTGATCATTAGTATTATAAATAACCCAAGGCAAGATTGCTCTTGCTAACAATGCACTGCACTAATGAACAGAAACGTTCGAAGGGTTGGCCCTTGGATCTCGAATTGCTGATATTGACTGGCCCGAAAAGGCATGGAAGCCATGGCTGATGGCATTGGCATATGGTTGCACGCACGTCTCCCAACGACGCTTTGCCTCGTTTCGGTCCCATGATAATATGCTAACAACTCGTTCGTTATAGGACACCATTCGGTCAAGCTATCGGTCTTGCAACCCACTCGTTTTACAACCAGGACTCTGAGGTCGGACTTCTGCTTGTCGGTTCTATGAATGCAATCTCAGCGGGGCTGCTCACGTTCCAATCTCTCGTCGAGCTGTTATCCGAGGACTTTCTCAGTGATAATAGTTGGGAGGTTCTTCGTGGTCGACGTCGTGTCTACGCTTGCCTGAATGTTTTCATGGGTGCGTTTCTCATGAGTCTCGTGGGCGCTTGGGCATAGACTTAAGAATTAAACGTATCACGTTAACAGTGACGTGACATGAAAAACATGACAACCATCACAATCCAGAAAACAAAGTGAAGTGACTGTACAAGCCAAATCAAGTCTCTTCATCGCCATGATCATTGACCGTCCGATTTCTCGTAATTCAGTTTCTTCGTAGCATGATGTTTTCGTTCCCAGAGCTTCAGAAACCTGCGTACCTAGGTCCGTACGGAGCGACACCACTGAACGGTCCATTCTAGGTATACTTTAGCAAGCATGCATAACGTCCATCATATAGTCGCCTCCACATGCTACGCTGCAAAGCGTCCAGGCTGCAAGCGTATGCTTCTCCCGTATTCGATGGCACTTTGTCTGAGCGCGAAACTTCATCCTTTTCTTATATGTTGTTGGAATTGGCATTTCATCGAAAGAGATCAGAGATGTCGATTGTTCATCATCGCAGGAAACCAAAACTGAAAGCCGACAATATCCCTTCCGCGGAATCTAAATGGCCGGGAAAGCCGGTCAAAGCCAACCCTCGGAACCGGAATACCCGGCGCTGACGCTGACCTTAGCCGCGTGTGCTCGGCATTTCTGCGCGGCGGTACCGATCTGGGATAGCCGGGGTACACACCAAATTAACGACTTGATTGGTATTGAAAAGGGACATCCGACGTGAATACTTCAGAGCTGAAACTCCATAATTTCGAAAACAACATCAACCGATCTTTCCCGAGCAAAACACGGGGATTCTTGGAACATGATGGCAGTATCCAACGGCCTCGCAGCAGCGGAACCTGTCAGCGGCAACACAACTCAGCAGAAGTCACCGATCAAGTTGGACATTATCGTAGTGGGCGCAGGTATCAGTGGTCTCGCGAGTGCGATATCATCAGCACAGTCCGGTCACAATGTAACGGTGTTTGAATCAGCAAAGGAGCTCCTCGAGGTTGGTACAATCAAAGCTCACGTCACTGCTCCCCATTCTCGAAGCATGGCCATCGTGAGCTCACGGAGGTAATCAGATCGGCGCCGGGTTGCAAGTAACTCCCAACTCTACTCGCATACTCCAGCGATGGGGCCTATCAGACCGGCTGTGGAGAGAAGCCGCGGAGCCCACCGCACTCACAGTGCATCGGTACACGGGCAAGGTCCTCGCGCACGAGGACAACTTCCACAAGAACATCCGGAAGAAGTACCAGGCGCCCTTCCTGGACATGCACCGCGTCGACCTGCAGCTCTCCCTGTACGACAAGGCCAAGGAGCTGGGGATCGGGTTCCACCTCGGCGAGAAGGTCGACTCGATCGACTTGGAGCAGGGCGAGGTCGCGACCGAGTCCGGCAAGAAGGCGAAGGCCGACATCATCGTCGCGGCGGACGGCCTGTGGTCAAAGTGCCAGACGTGCTTCCTGGGCAAGCAGGTGCCCCCGCTGCCGACGGGCGACCTGGCGTACCGCGTCGTGCTCGACCTGGCGCAGGTGGCCGACGACCCGGAGCTGAGCGCGTGGGTGAGCAACCCGACGGTGCACTTCTGGATCGGCCCCGGCACGCACGTGGTGGGCTACTCGATGCGGGCGGGCAAGATGTACAACCTCGTGTTGCTCTCGCCTGACGACCTGCCCGAGGGCGTGAGCCGCAAGCCGGGCAACCTGGAGGAGATGAAGGCGTATTTCGCCGAGTGGGACCCTGTCTTGAGACGATTCCTGGAGAAAGTCGACGGCGTGGAGAAGTGGAGGTTAATGCACAGTATGTCTCTGTTCCGTTGTCGTTCGAGATTTCTCAGCATGGCAAGTCACTGACATGTTGCGATCCAGGGGAAGAGTTGCCATCTTGGGTCAATGACAAGTCAAATCTGGTTTTTGTGTAAGTATTTGAGACGGAGTCGCTCGTAAGTGGGAGCTTAGACTGACGTACACTCTCAGTGGCGACTCGTGCCACCCAATGCTTCCGTATCTTGCTCAGGGCGCAAATTCTGCAGTGGAGGATGGAGCCGTCTTGGGCCAGCTTCTAGGGCATATCAACACCAAGGACCAAATCCCCCAAGCTCTCCGATTGTATGAGAAGCTGAGAAAGGCAAGAGGAGATTCCATTGTCAGGGAGACCTTCAAACAGGTGAGTCGCTGCTATGAAGGGACAAAAACAATCATCGATTTTCCGGAATGCCACTGACAGTTTTTCAAGCGACATGACTTCCACATGCTAGATGGCCCTGAGCAGGAGGCTCGTGATTCTTTGTTTCTGTCTACTCTGGGTAAAGAGCTGAAAGGACCGTTCCCAAGCAGGTGGACATGCCCAGAAGTCCAGCCATGGTTGTATGGTTACGACGCGTTCAAGGAAGTGGAGGATGCCGTCAAGCAGGAGCCATTCCTTTGAGATGGCCCTGAAATTTCCAGGCGCTCTTACTTTGGCGAATAGAGGGTGATAAACCTGCACACTTTATTAGGGTTTTCTGTGCGCCATGGACTTATAATTAGAATACATTGTGGCTGGAAACAATGTTGCTACAGTACACAGAGCAATTAACGACTGTATATATCAAAGGCCGGGAGATGTTATATCAGATATTTGCCTTGATTAGAGTATATTTCCAGGCCAGCCATAGGCCTATGAAGACGGCTCATAGGTCCGAACAATTCCTAAATGCCAGATCCAAGAGCCCTACCAAGGATAAGTCAATACCATCTGTTCTTTGCCCGCAACGCAATGATGTGATCAAATAGCATTGACGGTCGATGTCTAGAGATCTTCTACAACTACGCCAACTTGCTCCAAAGCGTCTTGTAGTTTGCTAATGTCATAGTCTGCCGGCTTTTCTGGCAATACCACAGTCGGGCAATCAGAGCCCGCCAGCCTGACTACTTCCTCGAGCCCAGGACCATTGGTGAATGTGATTGCCCTGACAAACCGGCTCCCAAAATCAAGCACGAAGGCCTTCCCAGCCGGTACCAAGAGCGTCTGTCCTTCCCTGACCTCGTTCCACTTGTCGGAATTCTCTTCCTTGAGCTTCACCTTTAGAATTCCCTCCTGCACGGTAAAACAGTGGTGCACGTTCTTAAACGTCAGCCACTGCCGTGCAAACGCAGATGAGCCATACTGGTTCGAAGACTCGATGCTAGAGATGGCAAATTTGCCGCTGCACTGCGAAGCATAGATGAAGGGCCGAGACAGGACACCGCCTAGAATCTGCCTCGGCCCAGTGTTTGCGCGCAGGAAGTATGGCTTCAGTGGGTCTGGGAGCACGTTCTCGTCGTCCTGCCACTCGCCGACCGCGGGCGGGTCGTAGTCCCGCACGAAGTTGACGTCGAAGCGGTCCCTGGCGGCCATGACCTTGGGGATGAGCAGGCTCTTGAGGTCGCGGTCGTCCGACTCGGGCACGACGACGCCCTCGTACGTCTCGCCCACGTACCTGAAGAAGTCGACCCAGTCGCCCGGGGCGACGAGGCCCAGGGTCTCGGTGTGCGGGCCGATGAGCTCCGGGTTGTGTATGACCTTCGGGGGGATGTAGGCGAAGTCTCCCGGTCCCATGACCCTGCACTTGTCCCCGTTCCACAGCTTGAGGAAACCTTTCGTCACCAGGAAGACGTCGTGGGCCTCGGCGTGCCAGTGGAACCCTGGGGCGTCTGACAGCACGGCACCGCTTGTGAAGACGGCGATTCCTCCGCTGGTCTGTTTCGAGGAAGCGAGGATCCTGAAGACACCCTTACTCCCGGGGATGCTGATGCGCTCGCCCTCGAGCTGGTCGATGATGTATGCGGCATTCGAGTCGGGCGGCGTTGCCTGGATTGGGATGCTCATTTTGTCTGGGGTCAATTAGGTACTGGCCGCCCTGGATATGCAAGATTGCTAAGAAGAAATTGGATGCTACGTCGTTCCTGGTGAGGCATCTTGAGTGATAGTATAGCATCCCGCCTGAGACTGCCCAACCTTTATGATTCTCTGGCCCGGATGGGGCCGAGCACGCGGCCCCTCCTGGGGCGGTGGTCAGGGTAGTCCGGCAAATCCGAAAGCTACTTCAAGGGTCCGCTTGGTGCATCTGGGATCATTGACAGTGGACGGCCCCACATTCTGAACGCAGGCGAGAACACGCGTTCGGGTTTAGGATGACAAAGCGTCCTCCCCGTAGTAGACACCATGGCTTCGACCCCGGAATTATCTGATCTGTCCGTCATGGCTGTCTCTGTTGTGTTAATGCTTGTGTGTTGTGTGCTCAACGGCTGGAACTCCGCATTCCAGACGAAAGACATTTCCCAGTGACAAGTGGTAGAGAGAAGTTTAGTATTTTGTCCTATATGTGAATTTCTGCACGCATTTCTCATATACATTGAAACAAGTATACGTCAAATAAGGCATGCTTTGCAGTAGATAGATTGTATATATACCATTCTTTATTCATCCATATGTACGACAAACCTAGGGGTAAAAGAGGGTGGCTCCCACACAGCTCCAGCTTACCTGGCGTATAATGCTCCAACAATGTCCAATTTTACAATTACAACGCACGAAGAAACCAAGCGACTTGCTTCCACGCATAACAATATTGAGTCTAGGGTGGCATTGGCCGCTAAAAGGAGCACACCCCCTGGACACCTTCTCCACAAGGTACTTCGTACTGGGGCCCATGGTGCTGGGGTGCAGCCCCCCGGTTTCTGCGGGGAAGCGGCATTGGTGGGCTCCGACCACGTTCCATCCCCTTTTGAGCCTCAGGCCGGGAACAACAACTAGGGCCGTCATAAGACGTCCGCCGCTCAATGTCTCACAGCAGCGCCCTATTGGACCACTTTTTGCTTTTCCCTCTCCCACCCGGAGACCCCCTATGGCCACGGCGTTGAGTGAGGCACAGATATGGAGTCCACCGGCTCGACGGGTCACGCTCAGAACTCGGGCCACAAGGTCCGCCGCCCCAGGGCGGCCAGGGCGTGCAATCTCTGCAGGCTGAAGAAGAACAAGTGCGACGAGCTGTACCCTTGCACGTACTGCAGAAGTAAGCCTTACAGCCTTGCATGTGACTGCGGGAACACGGGCGGCTGACATATGGTCCCAGATCGCAATGTGGAATGTGTCTACCAAGGCCAGGACTCATCCAGGAGGCGATACACTCCCGAGTACGTCCTCTCTGCTCACTCACGAGCCGTGCTGGACGCCCATCAATACTGACAGTTCCCCCATCTCAGATATGTCAGGGGCCTAGAGCAGCAGGTGGAGCAGCTCTCAGCCCAGCTAGAGGCGCAGGCAGCGGCCAGCTCGTCCTCTGTCAAGTCGGGCTTCTCCGCCCATAACCAGTATACTAACCACGGCGCCCCGCCATCCGGCTCGCCCGGAACGAGCACGGGGCTGTCTGCCACGCCGCCTACCACGACCACCACGACCACCGCGACGCGGGCCCGCCAGAGGGGCGGCCAGGAGGTGACGGCCATCAACAGCCACACCAGGAACGTCGAGTTCTACGGCAGCTCGTCGTCGGTCGCCCTGCTCTCCCAGGTCCAGCGTGGCGGCGAGCGGTCGCCGGCGTCGTCCGAGGCCGGCGGCGGCGCGGCGGAGCACTCCGAGTCGGACGCCATGGCCGCCGCCCTGCTGTCCAACCTGCACAACCCGGCCTTCTCGCCGCCGCAGCTGGACGCGCCGGACAAGGGCGGTGGTGTCGGTGGCGGCGGCGGCGTCGGTGGCAGCGGGGGCGGGGGCACGACGGTCCTGACCGTGGCGGGGGCGCAGCTCACGGCCATGGAGCCGGCCTACTACCGGCAGTGCAGCGTCTTCCTGCACAACTTCTTCTCCACCATGCACTACATCCACCCCATGATCGACAAGACCTCCTTCCTCGAGAGGTGCGAGGTGCTCTGGTCCGGCGACAAGGAGGCCATGATGCAGCACGCGAGCTTCGTGCCGCTGTACTTCAGCATCCTCTCCATCGGGGCACTGGTCGGCTACCGCGACATCGAGCCCGTCGGCGGCGTCAGCAACCAGAAGTGGAGCAGGCGCTTCTTCAACGAGGCGAGGGCGCGGTTCAAGGAGCTCGAGCTCGCCACCGATTTGGAGATGGTGCAGACGTTCTTCTTTATGGCGAAGGTCTGCCAGAACGAACTCAATGCCCACTGGTCCTACTTCTACATCGGCATGGCTGTGCGCACCGCGTTGGCAGTGGGCATAAATCGCGAGCCAGGCCCAAGCTGCAAGAGAAGCCCAGCTCAGCTCAGGGCAGAGGCCAGGACCTGGTGGGGCATTTATTCCCTGGAGGAAGAGCTGTCATTCGCCATGGGGCGCCCAAGCGGGCTCGGCTCCGAAGAGTACCACAACCGCGGCTTCCCCCTGACCGAGTTCACCCCGGGCCTCGACCCGGGCTCTCCGCTCCTGGACCCGCCGCACTGCGCCATCATCGAGCACATGGTACACTTCTCCAGATTGATCCGGCAGGTGTGTATAGACATCTACCTCCCGCAGAACTCGGCCGCCAGGACGGTCGAGCTGGCGCAGCACCTCGACCAGCGCTTCGACAGCTGGCTGTCCCACCTGCCGGAGCCGATCCGCCCGAGGCTGGGGTCGGACCAGTCGTCCAAGATCGGCAGCCACAAGGAGGCCATGTGGATGAAGAGGCAGAAACTTGTGTTGAACATGCGTAAGTGGGACTTCTTGGGCCGTTATGCGAGCCCTTCGCAGAAGAAGACTGACCAGATGCCCCCCCTCACACGCTCAGGGTACCTTAATCTCCGGATACTACTATTCGGGTCTATACTTCTGACCTCCACGCCTGCCGAAAGGTCCTCGGTGCCAGGTTCATACGAGTGTGTCCAGAAATGCCTGGACTCGGCGAAAAGGACCATCGAGACCATTCACGAGACCTACCACCACCAGGAGTTCTTCCGCACATGGTCAGTCGTCCCACCAAACACTGCTATGAGAATGAAGTGCTCTCGGAACTGACATCCCGCGGCGCAAATAGGTTCTACAACACGACATACACCATCTTCGCGACGTCCATCATCCTCGTTTACATCAACCAGGAGGCGTCCGAGGCCGAGATCCAGCCGCTCCTGAGGCTGGTGCACATGGCCATCGAGGTCCTCGAGACCATGGCGGACGAGTGCGTCGTGGCGGGCAAGTCGGCCAAGCTGCTGCAGAAGGCCATGGAGAAGTCGGCCGCCGCCCGCCACGAGAGGAGCTCCGAGCGCCTCGCCGCCACGCTCATGGCCATGAACGGGGGCGGCGAAGCCCCGGTGCTGGAGCCCACCCAAAGCGGCGGCGGCGGCGGCGGCAACGGCCCTGCTGCTGCCGCCGCCCCTGACGATGGGTTCGCGGCTGACCCCATGATCGCCATGCAGTGGCGCCATTGCTGGGCCCCTGTCAACCTGCTCGACAGCGAGGTCATGGATTTTGACTTTGGCATCCCGTTCATGGACTTTGACGAGAGGGGCATGCCTGGAGTTGAGCACTCCGGGTGAGATTTGAACAGTCGGGTGACGAGAAGGGAATTCCTGCCAACGACGACCCCAACCCTCCTCTCACCACCTTCCTCTTCCCCTGCATGGCCCAGCAGGCAGCAATGGTGCATATGGCCGAGTGTGGGTAGTCAAGCGAAGGAGGATCGTGGTCGTCAATTATAAAGATGACAGGTTCTTCTCCTCAAACTCGGCTCGCTGCCGCACCGAAAACTTTACCTCTGCCATGAGCTCCCTTTTCCGCCATGGGTTCCCTGGACTGCTATTGTGCCATGTGTGGCGGGCCTTTCTGCGGCATCAAGGTCTCTGAATAGCCCCGAACAGCCGCCTTCCTGAGGAAAAGGACGAAAGAGGGGGAAAACCAGCGGATAGGGAAAGAAGGTGCACGTGAAGGACATCACGGGCCCGAGGACGAGGACGACGAGCGCGACTCTCACGAACGCCATGATGAGGAGCACACCTACGACCAGGACGTCATCAGCGTGGAAGAGGTAGAATGGGCCGAGACACTCCATGTTCTCGCATGCAACCACGACTCAGAGGAACCAACCGTGTTAGTCCTCCGCGGTGGGCCCGGAATCCCGGCGCCGTGGAAGCGAAGTTATTGGCGTTGTCCCCACTGACCGTTTTCTCTGCCCGCAGAGCTTTTGTGAGCGGGCCGGGCACTTACGATGACTGCTGGGGCGTCTCGGTCGAGAGTGGCGACGACCCGAACGCCGAGGGTGTCGACCTCGACACGCCATCTTGCTACCACAATCTTGACAGCAACTGCGAAGCCATTTTCCCGTTCCACTGGTGCTGCTACGAGATCCTGACCAAGTGCCTCACCGGGTCCTTTGACGATGACAGCCTAGACAAGGACCTACTGTACAGTGTCATGCAGGGGCTGTCGCTCGATGCCGGCACCTCCTTGCGGGTTGTTGACTATGGTGATGCGGCTCACATGCAGGGTCAGAACTGGGAGACACTGGCTGGTTACGAGTTCGTCGTGAGCCACCCCCTGAATGTACCCCGCGCGAGCGAGCTTGTCTTGTCTATGTTCGACACAGATGCTTTCAAGCCAAGGTCCTCGTGCACTGACCTCGGGAGACGCGTCCGCTATGACCCTTTTGCCAGGACGCCGTACGATGTCATCCACAGGATCTCCAACTTCATTTCGGACGACGAGCTGGTCAACCTGGCAAGGGCATCATGGCCGGTCCACGCGCTTCTGCGAAACAACCATCAGTTCTGGTGTCACCGGCTCAAGACATCCTTCTTCCCTTGGTTCTTTGAGCTTCGGGAACTGCTTGAGCAAGACCAGGCGCTGTTGGAGACCAACAATGCCCATCGCGTCTTTCAGTGGGCGGAAAGTATGACGCGTCCTAAGAAATGGCTCGCAGGACCTCTGATGGGGTTGCCAACCGCCGCCGCATCTGGTCGGTGTGCGAGCAGCTTGGCCGGAGATACTGGCCGGAGAAGGAAGAAAAGGACGACACTTCGATGAGCGATGAAGAGAAGCTGACTCGGAGGTACTCCGAGTCTATACCCTCGGTGACCGTCTCGTCACCAGAGGCGACCAGGCTCAATCCTACCCGCAAGGTGTACTGGGCCAAGTCGTGGTCTGAGGTCCAGTCCGAGTCCAAAATGTTGGAAACCTTCTGGAACCGTGAGGGCTCATTGGTTGGCATCGCGTTAGCGCCTGATGGTTAGGAGAGACGGCTTCTCAGGATGGCTGGCTCGGATGATGGGATGGTGAGAGAATCCATGAGTTTGGGTGCTGGGAGTGGGTCACGGACTTGACCATTCATATTCCTGTCCCCATTCACATCAATAACGACCAGTTGATGACGTCTCCGAAGGGCCTTACGGTAAGTACCGGTCTCTCCAACTAGAGGGCCTGTTGCTGACAACGCGAGGTAGATCGTCCTTGACTCCGGAAGGACGTCAGGCATGGGTGATACATCGCAATGCCACATGCAACGCTTCCTCTCAGCTGCCCCAGAGTGGTATATCACAGGCATCAACGGCACCATGGGCTTTGTCATGGGCAACCTGCAGCTGACGCAGCTGGGCCTCGTGCAGGCGCAGCCCCCCGATTTCGCCGACTACTCGGAGCCACCACACCAGGTTGCGCTTCCCGTCCCAAGTGACCTCGGACGGCTCTTGTTGGACGAAGACTACTCGCACATACTAGACCGAAGCATTCGGGCCCATCAGCCGGGGCCCAACCCCACGCTCCGGCTCATGGGCACTAGAGTCGAGCGTATGTCTAGGGGTTACTTGCATGAACACCTGATACCGCAAGGAGCACTGATCTGGGCGAAGGATCTTGGCGAGCACCAAGCCCTGAGACGGCTCACCGGTCGTATGGTGTCTGGCGGCAAAGCAGATGCGCGATGCCTTTGCGGCATCAGTGCCGAGTACGATTCGGCGACAGGCCTGACGCGGCGGGTGGTCGGTGTTGAAAAAACAGGGGCTGGGCCAGGTGTGAAGCTCCCAGACCTGCTCGAGCCGTTTGACATTGACGGACCAGGAGGCGAGGTGGTGACACAGT
This sequence comes from Diaporthe citri, assembly GCF_014595645.1. NCBI lineage: Eukaryota > Fungi > Ascomycota > Sordariomycetes > Diaporthales > Diaporthaceae > Diaporthe > Diaporthe citri. The sequence continues at coordinate 233,959 of NW_025064850.1, forward strand.
TGGAATCCCCTCTGCAAGCCTATCCAAGGGCCCTCAGGGTATGTTCAATATCCTGTCTTTTTAAATGCGATGTCCTTCGCGGGCGGAACACCACTGGTGGCTGACGTGCATCTCAAAAGTTCCACACCAACCAGGGTCGGAGTTGCTCCTGGGGCGAGACAGACGCGCAGAGATGGGACAGCCTCAAGCCGCCTACTGGGGAGGTATTTGTTGGTATCCTCGTGACGTTTGGGGGTCTTGACCGCCGCCGCGACGATATTGACAAGGCTATTGGGCCTTACGAAATGAGCGCTGTGGCGGGCCTGTCGAGGGTTCTTGAGCCACGCGAGGGGCCGAAGCCGGTGTAGAAAGGGCTCGTCTTCCGGCCAAAGGATGTGTCGACATGAGGACATAAATGCTCCTTCAAGCCTGAGATGAGTCACGGTCCAGGTGCAAATGTGTGTGGATCTGGCATTGGGCAGTGTTGTAATGTGTATTATCATCCATCTCAGGAGAGTTCAGCTACTTGCATGATGAGGACGGCGGGCCAATTTGAGAGAGAGAACGTAACGAATCATCGAAAACGATGATTCAACTCAGACTTCCAAGCCCGTGTTGGTGCAAATGAAACAGTGCATGGGTGTAGGGGAATGCAAAGTATCGTGAGTCGTTGATCGGCCCTCGACAAAGTCAAGAACCGAGCTGTTGCACTTGCAAATTGGAGCAGGCCCCTGTCCACTGGGAGGAAGCTCCAAAAGCCGCGGCTGCAGGTCCCGGGTGGATGGGGCATGGGTCCTGAGGCGACTGGTCGCTCGGGCTGATCCTTGTCCCCTGCGTTGGCGTGGGCTGATCGAACTGAGGAACCAAGCAGGCCAGAGTGCCGATAGCGGGTAGCGGGGCATTGGAGCTGGGCATGGTTGGTGCTGGGAAATTTTCCTGGAGGGACGGGACGAGTCATCGATGCGCCGACGAAGGCGGGAGTGACTGTGCTGCTTCGACGGCAGCAACTTGTCTTGGACCTACTTCTCCCTCCACCGGCCAGCACGACCCAATTCTTGTCTGTTGTGTTCTGCTCTCGTTCTCGAAAAGGCTCAGACTCGATTGAGCCACTCCTCCCCTCCTTCGACGGACGACTGCTTCTTCTCACGATGTCGACCTTTGGCGAGCACTTCAGGGTCACCACGTACGTCCCCTGCCGTGGCTACAGCTGGTACAAATGCACATACAGTCGTGACTGACAGCATCCCCCCCCCCTCCTCCAGCTATGGCGAGTCCCATTGCCGGTCCGTCGGCTGCATCGTCGACGGCTGCCCGCCGGGCATGGCCCTGACCGAGGCCGACATCCAGCCGCAGATGACACGCCGCCGCCCGGGCCAGTCGGCCATCACCACGCCGCGCAACGAGAAGGACCGCGTCGAGATCCAGTCGGGCACCGAGTTCGGCATCACCCTCGGCACCCCGATCGGCCTGCGCGTCATGAACGAGGACCAGCGGCCCAAGGACTACGGCAACGCCACCATCGACATGTACCCGCGGCCCTCGCACGCCGACTGGACATACCTCGAGAAGTACGGCGTCAAGGCCTCCTCCGGCGGCGGCAGGAGCAGCGCACGCGAGACAATCGGCCGCGTGGCGGCTGGTGCCATCGCCGAGAAGTACCTGCGCCTGGCCTATGGCGTCGAGATCGTCGCCTTCGTCACCAGCGTCGGTGGCGTCCACCTCTACCCGCCGACCGCCGAGCACCCCAGCCCCAGCACGAACCCGGAGTACCTGCGCCTGCTGCAGGGCATCGACCGCGCCACCGTCGACAAGTTCCTGCCCGTGCGCTGCCCGGACGAGGACGTCTCGCGACGCATGGAGGACCACATCGCCGAGTTCCGCGACCGCGCCGACAGCATCGGCGGCACCGTCACCTGCGTCATCCGCAACGCGCCCTCGGGGCTGGGCGAGCCGTGCTTCGACAAGATGGAGGCCCTGCTGGCCCACGCCATGCTCTCCATCCCCGCCACCAAGGGCTTCGAGATCGGCTCCGGCTTCGGCGGCTGCGAGGTGCCCGGCTCCATCCACAACGACCCATTCATCCCCGCCGAGACCGCCCAGCGCCTCGAGACCGGCGCAGACAGGGCGGGGCTGCCACGCCCCAAGCTCACCACCAAGACAAACTACAGCGGCGGCATCCAGGGCGGCATCACGAACGGCGCCCCCATCTACTTCCGCGTCGGCTTCAAGCCCCCGGCCACCATCGGCCAGGAGCAGACCACCGCCACCTACGACGGCACGGGTGAGGGCGTTCTCGCCGCAAAGGGCCGCCACGACCCCTGCGTCGTGCCGCGCGCCGTGCCCATCGTCGAGGCCATGGCCGCCCTGGTCGTCATGGACACGGTGCTGTCACAGCAGTCGAGGAGCCTGGCGCGTAGCCTGCTGCCGCCACTAAACGCGAAGGACGCTGGGGAGAACGGCAAGGCGGCATAGATCAGTTGGCGGAGGTGGAAGGAAAGACAGGAATCATATGTGGGTGGACATATACTATCTATTGAAAATGCATGGCGAATCAAAAAGGGCCACCGCCAGTGGGCTGCGGGGGATCTGTTATACAAAGTCCTACAAATTTCTTGCAAGACCGGTGTACTCGGCGTTTGTGGAATAAAAGAAGAATCAGAGAGACGAAATCATTACTTTTGGCTCATTGTGGCTAGTCTCTCGATAAGTCGCCTCTACCGTTCTCCCAAACCCGGTCATTTCATCCCAACTACTCACTGCCCAACACCGCTCGGCGTACCAGAGCTCAGCTTCTTGCAGGCATCCGGCCCGTTGCCGACAGCCTCCTCCTCGCCCCTGCGCACAGGCATCTTGTCTTCCACAGGCGGTGAGTGCCGCCGCGCTGCAGACTCCCTGTTATTGTCGCCCGAGCTCGTCTGCGGGACCTTGCTCGTCTGCACACCGTCCGTGGCAACTGGCCCGGACTGTGCCGCCTGCTCGCCGCCGTCTCCAGCATGAACGGGGTGCGACCCAAGCGGGAACGACCGCTCGGTGTCGGTCCCCATGACGACGGCAACGCCCGTGCTGGGCGTCTGCGGGCCCGAGTCCAGCCTCGGCAGCACGCCCGCCGGCGGCGGCCTCAGCGGCTTCTGTTGCTGCTGCTGCTGCTGCGCGGACTGCAGCTGCTGTTGGCGCCTCGCCTCGTCAGCGTCAAGCTCGGCCGCGTACCCCAGCAGCTCGCCCTCAAACTGCCCCTTGCCTTGTACGGCGCGCCTGCTGGCAGCCGCCTCGGGAGCCTCGCCTGCCTCGGCGAGCGAGCTCTTCACCTGACCTGGCACCTCCGGGACAACGTCCCGTGGGCCAGCTGTGTTGGTCGCTGTTGTCCCTCCGCCAAGGGCGGCTGGGGCCTGTTTGAGGGAGTGTCAGTCTGACTGATCTGGTTTAATGCGGATTTCGGTGGATTGGGTCTTACATTTGCTTGGACTGTGCTTGCTGCCGCGTTTGCGGCGGGCACGGCCGAGTCTCTGGTGTAGACGGCTGCGTTCTTGGCCTACGAATTCATATGATGTCAGTCATATGCTGCTGCGGAATCAGAAGGAACATGGCAGGAGCCGCCTCACCTGCTCAGAAGCAGCACTCGCGGCGGGACCGGCGTTCTCCGCGGCATAACCAACGGCTTGCATGGCCTGGAGAGAAAACAAACAAAAAGTCAGCCATCAGTCTACCCTGCAGGGATATGCCATAGGTCTGCCTCACCTGTTCAGAAGCAGCGCCCACCACGGGCGCCGCGGCGTCCTTGACAGCAATCGCAGCATCCCTGGCAGCAATCGCAGCCGCAGTGGCCGCAGTGGCCGCCCCAGAGCCCACGGCCTTGAGGTCCTCAGTGATATCCGGCGCGTTCTCCGGCCCGAGGGCGGCCTCGTCGTCACCCACCGCAGGCCCGCTCAGCGGGTTCGCCGCGGACGACAGCGAGCTGGGCTGCGCGCTGCCCCGGCCTACCGCACCTCCTGTTCCTTGCTGCGTGCTGGACGGTATGGCCTGAGACGAAGGCTTTCCCTCCGCGCCGGCGCGGCGGAGGAGGTGGTCTGGGTCCGAGTCCGCCGGGCTTGCTGTGGACCCGGCGCCCGCTGCGGTAGTGTGCGCGATGTTCTGGCTCTGGGAGGGGATGCCGCTGTTGTTGGCGCCGCCTACTTGGGCGACGTTCTGGTGCGCGCCCAGGCCGTGCTCGGGGTATTGTTTTGTGTGGTCTTGTGTCCCGGCGGGTGTCGTGCCGCTGGCGGCGGCGGTGGTGGTGCTGTTGTTGAGTTCAGACTTAGTGATGGCGTCCTCAGACGGGAACGCGCCGGGGAGCTCTTCCGTCTTCCTCACGTCTTCGCCGCCTAGAGACATAATGTATTGGGTATTTTGGATGAGTCTGTGAATCTGTAAAATATGTGTGCAATTTGATGATGATGATCCAGGGAGTAGGCAGGTATATTTCACTTCAAAATGGTGGAGGCCAAAAGCAGAGACTCGCCGTATGAAAGCTGCGGATGCCCTCCCCCCATGACCTAGCCTGCGTCATAGGCCGGCGGCACGGCACCAGAATCCCATCATGATGGGCTTCACAAGTTTCACCAGCCCCAGCGGCGAAATGCATGCGAAAGAACTCATGGTGACGTTGGTGGCATGGAAAACCTTGGCCCGTGCAGGCTTGCCTGTGTTGATCCCCCGACGTCAGCGATACCCACTTCTTACCAACGCCCGCAACGGACGGCACACGCATGCACCAAGTGGCACAGTGGCTATGCCTGCTGCAGTAGCCCTTCAAAGGGCTAAACTGAAGAATTGGTTCTCGGGCAGTTGGCATTGATCCTGACGGTGCTCGGTGTCCCGATCGGATAGTCGGCGAACAGGTGGAGTACGACGTAGACCACATGGTTACTGTAGCCCTTGAGGTGACATGGAAATCCAGCTCTGCCCCAGGTATTCTACTTCAAATTGACCTGGCTAAGCATCGTGGTTGAATCTCTGAGACTGGTCCAGTGTGTGACCAGGAGAAAGTAACCTCGCTGTCAAAAAGGTAATATCTGTGATAAAGTCTTTCAATGTTCCCAATGACTGAACGCCATCGTAACTACTCTCTCCCTGCAAACGACACACAGAGAGCCAAGATTGCAACGGCTACCTGCAGCCCTCAGCTTCTCTTGGCTGCATACTTGACATCCTCGCAAAATGGAATTTGGATCAAGAGGTCAATATAAACAGGAAGGAAGGAGTAGGGAAATTCTTTGCACATAGGTTGCAGACAAACCAGTAGAATGATATCAACCTCGATAGGTACTTCTATGTGCCGTGGGATCTTGTATAGTACCGTGACATCATTCCACCGATTGTACGTTTTCATTCCAGGCCAGGAGCCACTCAGATTATATTCTGACACCTCTTGATACTCAGTCTGTGTGGGCGGGGACACCAGGATTGCTGCTCTGTACAAGAATATAGTCATATGTATCTATCTACTCATAGGGGTATGAACGTGTGTATGTGCGCGCTTTCAAGTCCTGTCCTTGGGTTCAAATGCTTCAGTCAAGTCCAGAATGTGCTCGCTCGCTCGCTGGCCTGTATGCTATTTACATTGTTCAAGGGGCATGAGGAAACCAAAACCAACAGAAAAGTAGACAAGAACTTCAAAAATAAAAAACCGAATAATCCGCTTCCCAGCCATGTATTAGTCATTTTTTTCCAAATAACGTGTCCCATGAGCCCTTGGCCCTGAATAGTGAACAGGATTCCGTTGACCCCCTGTGGTTATGCAGAACATTACCAGATACCAAATCTATCGTTCGCGTTGTGTAGGCCATCCTCCACAAAAGTGAAGTTCGCCATGTCCTTCTTGACGAGTGCTTCGAGGTGCACCTACGCTGCCTCGTCGGACTCGGACGCTCTGGAGTCTCCTGTGGCGCCCAATTCTGGCTGAAAGTTTGTCCGTGTGGCCGTGACAACCACGGTCTCCGTGATTGTCTCGGCGATCTTAACTACCGTTTTCTCATCGATCGCAGCATCTGTGATGCTTGATGAGGGAGCAGATGACGAATGAGGCGACTGTTCCTTTATCACCGTGCCTGGCTCAATAGGTGTGTGTGCTAGTGGCTCGCGGTCCACTTCCCCAGGACTTTCTTTATTGGACATTGAGTTTGACTGAGACTCGGGAGGTGCAGGGTGTTGCATGGGAATTTCGGGATGGAGGTTGTCTAGTAGCTGAGACTCCGAGACAATGATCTTGTCACTCACGCTACAAGTCGGATGGAACATCGTCGTGATGATATGGTCGACCTCGGTTTCTATCACAGCCTCCTCACTGTTGTTGGCCTTGAGTGTATCCTCGTTAGAGTAAAATTCCGGCTCGATGTCGCGTTCGGCAGTCGAAGAAGGGGAAGCAGCAACAAATCCAAATTCAGACGCGGGGGATGGCGAAGAGGCATAAATGCCAGATTCGCCGCCCGAAACGATGGACAAGGGGTTCAAAACAGTACTGGGGTCGGCGCTTCTGGGTGTGAACTCACGGGCGTTCTCGAGTGCTTGGTTTGTTGATTGGGAATGGGGCTGGGCCAAAGATTGTGTCACCGTGGTATAGACAGTCTCGACAATTGGCGTTGGCTTCTCCTGAACTGGAGGCTCAACTATCGTCTGGTAGATAGTTTCTGTGTGCTGGGAGGATGAGGACACCGGAGACGAGGACTCAACGATGGTCTTGTAGATTGTCTCCACCAGCGGGGACTCTGAAGATCTCGGAGATTCAGTCACAGTCTTGTAAACTGTCTCTGCAACTGGCTGTGGCGGCACAGTCTCGATGCGCTGCACGGCAGGCGTATTCATGATAACCTGACCCACAGGTTCTCGGGTGTCAAGCTGGTGGTGCTGATATTGGTGAGGCTGCTGTGGCTTGTAAAGCTCGACGCCGTGCTCATCGCGCTTCGCGAATTGACCAGCAAGCATAGCAATCAGGACGACTAGGACAGCAATTGCAACATTCTTGGGGTCTTGCAGAAGAATTCTAATCGACTCGCCCACTAGCTCTGCAAGAGAAGCAGAGTCCAGTGACCTGCGGCGGCCCTCACGTCTGTGATAGGCTTGCTCGGACGGCGATGCCGGTGGTGGTGGGGGAACAAAGGCCTCTGACTGTCGAGTATCACTGTGCACTTGACTCGACTGCACATCAGTGTCGCGGGGTGCGGGAATGGTGGCGAGTTGCCGAGAATTCTGCTCCTCTTCCCGTTGGCGGCCTGAGCCTACATGAATGTGAATCGCTGGTGATGAGTTGGTGGCTGCGATCTCAGACGATGTTCGACCATGACTGCCATAGATCTCTCGGAGTCGCTCAGAATCACGCCGACGACCGTCGACATCAGTGGAGCTAGCTGTCTCGAGAGCCGGTGAAGCTAGGTCATCCTCCACGAATGACGAGCGAGAGATAGAGCGTGCTGAAGAGAGCTGCTTCTGCTCCTCTTCTTCCCTTTGCAGCCGTCTGAGCTCTTCCTCTTCAAGACGCTGGCGTCGTTCCACTTCGAATTGTTGGCGTGCTTCCTCGAGTTGCTGGCGCTGTTCATCAAGCAGCCGATGCTCTTCCTCAAGTTCTTGGCGTCGAGCCTCCTCAAGATGCTGCCGTTGCTCTTGTTCGATCATCTTTCGTTGGCTATCAAGCTCTTGGCGTTGCTCCTCGAATTCCCGTCGTTGAGCATCCAATAGCTGGCGCTCCTCCTCAAACTCTTGCCGACGCTCTTGCTCGATCCGCTCACGTTGCTCTTTCTCGGCTTGTCGGCGTTCTTCTTCGAGCTTCTTCTGTGATTCTTCCAGAGAACGGCGTCGCTCCTCCTCGAATTGCTGGCGTTGAGCTTCCAGCTGCTGGCGCTCTTCATCCAATTGTTGACGTCGCTCTTCCTCCATCTGAAGGCGCTGCTCTTCTTCAAACTGCAGACGCTCTTGCTCTTCGGCCTGCTGATCGAGGCGTTGCTGGTGCTCCTGGTCGAACAGGGCACCAAGCTTGGACAGCTCCTGTTGGAGGGGTGAGCCAGTGATGGGCTCCACTTCAATGTCAACTCGCTCCATCTCCTTCCAGCAGGCTTCCCAAGCACCAGGACTCATAAGCCCGTTGCTAGCGTAAACCTTGATGCGGAAGACCCTTTCCGACCCAAGCTCTTCGTATTTGATGTCTCCACGGCAGGTCTTGCACCAATGTCTCTTCTCCTTTTTGCCACTGGCTTCAGAATCTTCAGTATCGCTAGTGTCCTCCGAATCGTCCTCAAGGTCGGAACTGGGCGTCATCTCATTCGAAGGTCCCAGATAATGACCACATTCCAGGATGCGGGCTCGGCGTCGCAAAGGCAGCTCAAGGGCCTCTAAGAGACGCTCCTCGAGAATTTCGTAGTCATTCTGAGGGTGGGGGAGGAGGATGCCTCGTTCCATCTCAGTGTCACCAAGGCGATCCTGCAGCTGACGCCAGGCTCCACGCAGGTTCTTGACCCCCTCGCTGGAGAATGAGACCGGTGGTATTTTCTTGCTTTCGAAATAATTCACCACTTCTCCATAAGCCCAGCGAAGTGGGAGCAGTGTGACGTGAAGCAGGACCAGCGGCGCTGGCTCTGGTCGCTTGAATCGTGTCGGCGTTGATCGCCCTTTAGGCGGGTATTGAGCCGACACCGATGGACTCCCGAGCCTTGAGATTGTGGGCAAGCCATGCTGCCTCTTGGCAGAACGAGTAGGTGATGAGTAAATGGATGGTGTGGGGGATGACATCTGCATGGCCCGAACTGAAGACGGACTTCGGAATGCAGGTCTATTGGTACGTGAGGTTGGAAAAAAGTCCTCCTTGTCGTAACGTGAAAGCCGAGACTGCTCAGATATGACCGAGGCATCGGAAGTGGACACGCCAGAGGCGACACGGGATCGCACGTAAGGGGACTGGTCGCCCTTCTCAGTCATGGCCTCGACCGAATCGCCATCGTAGTGCTCATCTGAGGAATGGATGGACGTGCGAGGGCTGCGATCACTAAACACGTCGTCCTCTGTGCTGTTATGCGAGCTGTTCTCAGCGGCATCGCCTTCTGAAGAATGAACGGACCGGGAAGCAGAAGACTCGGGTCGACTTGGACCATTCTGATCCAAATCCCCGTGGATGGTCGTGTCCCGGTCTTCGGTATCATTTGCGGAGCTCATGACGGACTCGTCGGCACTATCTTGCTCTTCTTGTGCAGTCTCGTCCTCCTTGTGTTCCCTCATCGACAACAGCTCGGGCAGCAGCTTGGATCAATGCCTCTGTCCTCACGGAGTGGCGCCTCTGCAGATCGGATGCTCCCGAACTTCTCCTTGACGAGATTTCTGTTCCATCTCGTGTCTCGTTATCGTCGCCTGTGCCTTCGAGCTCAGATGCGTCGTGGCTTTCGTTTGGGTCAGAGGCGAGGGTGGGCTCTTCGGGATGATCGTGTTGTGCGTCGGCAATGGCAGATGATGACGATCCATCTTGTCCGTTCTCTGTGTCTTCGTGAACATCCGCCTCCGAGTGATCTTCTTGTGTGGGTTCTTCTTGGATTGATGGCTCTTCATGTGAGTCGAACTCTGGCTCTCCACGCAGGCTTATGTGTGAGTCCTCCTCAAGTGGGTCCTCAGCACTTGGCTGCGCCTCGTCATTGTCGAGTGCCTCTTTCGTGCCGTCTGAGTCTGCCGTGTCGTTGGCAGTGGTAGTGGTAGGATCCTCCAGGTCAACGGCTGGAACGTTAGGGGCTTCCGCGGTCTCGGGTGCAGCCGTAGCATGTGCATCTCCCCCGACTGGAATGTTTTGGGCCTCGGGTTGATCGGCCGCCTTCTCCACCGAGTCGGTGGGCTGGCTGGTGTGGTTCTCTTCCTCCATTATTGGACTCAAGCAGTCTTAGTCGACGTGTATCTTGAAATCTGGGTCTGGAGTTTCTCTGGGCATTAGATGGGTCGGGAGGGAAAAGAGAAGAAAGTCTCAGCCTAATAACGAAATCTCAAGATAAGTAAATACGCGACAGGTACGTATCAGGCGAGGCAATGCAAATGCAGCGGCTGGAGCAACGGGGATCAAAGGCAGGCATATGGAGACGAGACTTTTCGAAGGCCGTTAAGCGAATCGATCCGGCAAGGAGAGGCTAGTCTCTCTCTCCCAGGCCGGGGCTGTTGCTGCATGCGTGGACAGCTGTCAGTGGCCCGGTGGCTGTCACCGTTGGGCAACCGCGTCCTCGTGTTGACATGCGCCTTCCGTTGCCAGGAGACCGCCTGGGTTTGGGGGGGCTGGGGATTTCCTGTTCGGGAACGCGACATGGGGGTAGCTCCCCACCGAAACGGGTCGGCGGCGGGGAGAAGCCTCGCTCCGTCCATTGGTGGGTCCAGTCCATACTGCAACGTCATTTCTATGCCCTCAGTGCATTCAGCTCACAGAAACAAAGATCGTGAAATGAAATGTCACTGCTTCTATAAGCGAACGCCTGAAATATTTTGGAACTTTATTGGTCCTCATATGATATTGTCTTTGAACGGTTGAGGGTATCCAGGTGCCCTCCAGGTACCCAAGTAGGTTCAGTGGTCATGCTTGCTTTTCGACGCTTCTTAAACAGATGATCGTGCAAGCGAATGAGATACATTCCAGATACATTCCAACAGTGACATCGTCGGCTATATACAGACTAATATGGAAGAGAAAAATTTGAGAAAATATCTGTTGTTCGTCATATGTACAGTAGAATTTCGTTCAATCAATGAAGCATGACCTGCCTGAAGAATTCCCATGCACGGTCAGAGCTCGGCATCGGATCGGACGCCAATGACCGTCGGTGGTAAGTAAAATTCACAACCTTCACTATGATATACATGGAACCACCGGTATGAGTCCCTCTAGGCCGACTCAAATAGAGCATCCTCAAGAGTCTCAACAGCCTCACGCTTGTCCATGGAACGGCAATGGGCGTAAGGGTTGTCACAGAGAATGCAGCAGCGCTTGGCGGGCCATTCGGCATGGTCCTCGTCCCGGCGCTTGGTCCCGCAGGTCGATCCGCCGGGTCCCTTGCCGCTGCAGTTGCTGCATGGGTTCATGCAGTTGATGCAACACCGCTTCTCGGTGCCGAAGATGGCCTCGCCCTCGGTCTCGACGGCCTCGCGCTTGTCGTTGGGGTTGCAGGTGGTGTGGAAAAAGCGAACGCTTAATCCGTCAGCGGATCAAGCCTTATATCCTTCAACAGGTGGCGTAGGGGTTGTCGCAGTTGATACAGCAGCGCTTGCTGAGCCCGCGGAACTAGAGGGTGTCGTTAGAATGTCACACTTGCAAGGTCATGGGAGTCTGAACGGCAACTTCATACATCGTCCTGGTCGCGGGCCTGGAGGTTGGGAGAGGTAGACTCCGTGGGCTGAGCCAGGGTGGTCAAGGCCATCAGGCCCAAAAGAGCGGCAGAGAACAGCTTCATTGTTGTGATCTGGGCTGCTGAAGGACAGAGGAGTTGCTTGGAGTGATTTGAGGTCTTTGGGACGGGAGTCGAACTGTCTATTTGTACTTTTGAAAACGTCAGTCTTCAACTCACTCAGGAGACTTTGAGTTCTCGCCGAGGAGTCCTCGGCCGAGACTTGGATCACAATGGGTATCTGGGAACCGTTGAAGCCACCATGTTACTGTTGCCCCAGTTATCAATGCATCTTCAGCAAGTAAGAATATCTGAGTCGGAGTTAGGTATTCTATTTGTCGTAGATGAGCCCACTGATGGATCAGATAAGATTAGATTGTGCCGATATCGGTTCGTCTCCCAGTCTTTAATCAATGTAACTGGACCCAAGAAGGCATGCTAGGAGCTATATCCGGCCCTGCGACTTTGAGAGCCGCTGTTGGCAAGTTGGCCCCATTCAATGTTCGAGAACTTAGGCGGAAGAAGTCAATGGAGCTGTCAGATCAGACCGCGTCAGTCAATTCCAGCAGCCTGGCTGCCCAGTGAATGTATCTTCACTGAACATAGTTGCAATATAGTACCATCTTTGGTCAATCCCTGGGCCTGCAGGATTTGTGATTTTCCTGACCATGCGAGCTCTACTTGTACACGGTTCGCAGATATTCAAGCATGTGGATTGTTGCTCGTGAATCCACTGTGGATCCGCTTCAAATACGGATTCCCATCTCGACATGTGGATCATCACTCCATACATATTATTGGGGCCGAAATGCTTGATCAGAAGCCTCCCATTCCGCACTGCATCTCGCTGTCTTGATGGATCTGCTTCTTTTCATCAGCAGCCAACGGGGCGTTCAGACATGACGTCACTGGCTTCTGTGGCTTTGGCCTGTGCTCTCCTGGGATGGAGAAGAGGAGGTCGCACAGTTTAAACATCTGGCCAGCAACGACCTCCAGGGAACACAGCTTGCTGTGGTGTTGGAATTCTGCAGTTGTCATATTGCCTATTAAGAGGCCCAGCGACCTTGAATCACGTCCAAACGCCATCTACGAACTCATCAATTGCTGACACTCTAGAAGCAGTCTTATCAATGCCACCCGACGTCACCTCATGCAGTGCATCACCCCATCCCAGCTTTCCAAGCTTCCGCTGACGGGAACCCAGCACTACCGTTTGACCAACAGCATTGTCCCTGCCAGTCATATTTGCACGCTGGCACTTGGCTCGTGTGGTTGAGTGACTTGAATTCAGGTTCGCCGGGATGGTCCTGCGGGAAACCTGGAAGCTCTGACGGTCTGGCTGTCTGTAGCGCCAGGAACCTTGTCCACGTAAGCCTGTTCTGGTTAATTTCCAGGCTATGGAGGGCACCATCATGGCCGGATGTCACCTCTCCAACGATAAGCGCTGTGCTAGCGGGCGGGAGAGCTGATGGAGGGCAAAGACCTTTCGTTACAAGTTTCGTCGGCGGTGAGCCAGGTTTTATATCCCAGCTTGCTTCAGAAATCACTCAATCAATCATTCAATTCGCTCAAGTGCCCAGGTGCTCTTTCCCTATCACTATCATTGTAGGCAGTCAGAGTGTCACTGCAAGCCGCCAAGATGGGAGACGAACAGAAGCCAACGCCGGAGAACATGACCATGATGCAGGGCTTTGAGTGGTATGTGCCTGCTGACCAGAAGCACTGGGTTCGCCTTGAGAAGCACATACCTCAACTCAAGCAATGGGGTATCGACAACATCTGGGTCCCACCGGGGTGCAAGGGCTCCTCTAAGGATGGCAATGGCTATGATATCTATGATCTGTACGACCTGGGAGAGTTTGACCAGAAGGGCACCATCCCCACCAAATGGGGCTCCAAGGAGGAGCTGGTCAGAATGGCAAACACAGCCAAGGATAACGGCGTCGGTATCTACTGGGATGCAGTCCTGAACCACAAGTTTGCAGCCGATCGCAAGGAGAAGTGCGATGCGAAGGAAGTTGACCAGGAGGATCGCAACAAGGACATCAGCGATACCTACCAGATCGAGGCGTGGGTCGGCTACACGTTTCCTGGGAGGCGTGGCAAGTACAGCAACATGAAGTACCACTGGTATCATTTCAGCGGCGTCGACTTCAACGCCAAGAACGAGAAGAACGCCATCTACAAGATCATGGGCGACAAGGTCAAGGGCTGGGCCGACGATGGAGATGTCGACACCGAGAAGGGCAACTAGTGAGTAACACCGATCCTGTTCACATCACCAGCCCGATCTAATATTTCGGAACAGTGATTTTCTCATGGGTTCGGATCTCGACTATGATCACCCAGAAGTCCAGGAAGACGTTCTCAACTGGGGAAAGTGGCTGGCGTCTCAGCTCCCTCTCAAGGGGTTCCGCTTCGACGCCATCAAGCACTACAGCGAGGACTTCCTGCGCAAATTCATCACCAATATGGACGAGTCTTACGGCGAGGGTTGGTTTGTCGTTGGCGAGTTCTGGAAGGACAGCCTCCAGGACATGGAGAGCTACCTCGACCGCATGGGCAGGAAGTTTACCTTGTTCGACGCGCCGCTGGTTTATAACTTCAGCCAGATCAGCCAGGGCGACGGCGCAGACATGCGCAAGATTTTTGATGACACCCTTGTGCAGGCTGCGCCAATCTGTGCTGTGGTAAGTCTCCAGTCATTCCTTTCCATTTTTCACATCGAGTGTCTCCTGTTCCAGCCGTACATACAAGCTGACCACCCCCACACAGACACTCGTGATGAACCACGACACCCAGCCCTACCAGGCCCTCGAGGCCCAGATCGCAGACTGGTTCAAGCCGCTCGCCTACTCGCTCATCCTCCTCCGCGACACGGGGTACCCCTGCGTCTGGTACGGGGACCTGTACGGCGTCGACCCGAAGGGCGAGAAACAGTCCTTCCCGCCCTCGTGCGGCGGCATCCTCCCCAAGCTCACCCTAGCCCGCAAGCTCTACGCCTACGGCCAGCAGGCCGACTACTTCGACTACGCGACCTGCCTGGGATTCGTGCGCTACGGCACGTGGGACCGCCGGTTCGGGTGCGCCGTCGTCTTGTCCAATGCCGGCGCCGGATCCAAGAGGATGCACGTCGGCGAGATGCATGCTGGTGAAAAGTGGACGGACGTGCTTGGGTGGAGTGACCGCGAGGTTGAGATCGGGCAGGACGGATTTGGCGAGTTCGTCTGTGGGCAGTGCAGCGTGAGCATCTTCGTGAATAAGGATGCTGAAGGAAGGGAGAAGTTCGGAGAGAAGTTGTAAGTGGCGGTGTCCTTTCCCTATGCTCTCTCCACCTCGTTGCTCCTTGCCTTCCTGCGACGGGACTGCTGCCTCGAAAGCTCGCTTGCTAACTATTCGCAGTGACAGCAACATCTACGACATTTAAGAGGCTACCGCATCTAGACCACCTAGATTAGAAGGGTGATAGGATTGGTCTTCTGCCGCGGCAAGCGACCCGCACAGCGTCTCTCCAATCTAGAAGATATCGTAAAGTGACTACACAGCGCAGGACTTCCTCGGCCATTTATTTACTTCAAATACCTTTGCAAAACGCCGGGATCCCTGCCGATCATACCTTGGTAGGAAGTCAAGCCCAGATCAAGCTGGCTCCACTTTAACAGATTGATTTTCCCATTTTCTGAGCCACTCCCCAATGAGATGGGACGACATTGAATCATTTATATACGTGTACACCAATGTGAACCGCCAAGACTGCGACCTGCAGGAGAGTACGAGTACGCTTCAAACATATGGGAGACCCTTGTCATCGGAGACTTTCCCGTGCTTCCAAATCAAATTCCTGCGGGATGATATGTGGGGATAACCAGGAGCATGTGTCAGAGCGGCCGCTTGATGCGCGTCAAGTGCGCCCGCTCCAGCCGCTCCCGCGCTTCCTGTGGATGTGAAGGCTCATCCAAGTGAGCTTGCACTAGCACGCCACGACGTCTCGGACCAATCATGCCGGCATTTGTCATCCTCGGACAGATTCGTAAGACCGTGAGCTGTCTGGAGCTGTCTCTATACGCAAACGCGATGGAACATTCTAAAAAATTAGGCAGTAAGGATGCACGAATCGTCGAGGACTCCGTAAGAGGAATGGGCACACGTGAGAATTAAGTAAACTTGGGGTGCAGGACCTCGCATGGGTTAGCTTTCACATGAATATAAAGTTTAGCTCACTCACCTCGCCAATATCACATGAAGCAAACCAGCTTGGTCTTGTTTAAGATTCAGCACACTCAACAGATCTAACAGCAGCGTTTTGTACAATCAAAATAACCATGGCGACACCTGCTATTGTTTTCGGAGGCGGGACCTTCAGTCCCCCATACGTCAAATCTGCCGACGAGACCCAGGCATATCTGGACCTCCTCGGGGAGCTTGGTATCAAGATCATTGATACAGCTGCCCTTTATGGCCAGTCCGAGACCTTTCTCGGTGAAAGGGCGGCGGCGAGCAAATTCACGATCGACACGAAACATCCGGGAGTTATGAACCCTGAGCCCTCTACCAAAGACGTCGTGATCGCTTCCGGGAAGGAGAGCTTGAAGAAGCTTGCCACCTCGCAGGTCCGTTCCTACCCCCCTCCCCCTCCTCTTGAGCGCAAGCGAGGCTTGACTCTTAGCCAGAGAGTCACCATTCTAAATCTTGTCCCGATAGGTCGATGTTTACTATCTCCATAATCCGGACACTCGCCTTCCATTTGAGGGGACACTGGAGGGTATCGACGCCCTGTATAAATCTGGGGCCTTCCGCAGATTTGGCATCTCAAACTTCGACGCGGACCAGGTGAAGGAGGTTCTGCGGATCTGTCGGGAGCGGGGCTTTGTGCTCCCAACGGTGTACCAGGGCAATTACAACGCAGTGGGGCGTCTGCCTGAAACCGAGCTCTTCCCCATTCTCCGCGAGAACAACAGTAAGTAATTCACAACGGTCACAACACAACACTGTGGGGCACGTGTTTGTCACAGGCGAAAGCCTTTCCGCTCCGTGCTTCCATCTATGCATTACATGCCGTGATTAAAACACCGCTAACCGACCCCGCCCGTCCTAGTCGCCTTCTATGCCTACAGCCCAATCGCGGGAGGCTTCCTAGCCAAAACCCCCGAGCAGCTCAAGGAGGGCAAGGGGCGGTGGGACCCCGAGAGCTTCATCGGCAAGCTCTACAAGCACCTGTACCTCGACCGGCCCACGATCCTCGGCGCGCTGGACGAGTGGGGAGCGATCGCCAAGTCGGAGGGCATCCCGCCGGCGGAGCTGGCCTTCCGCTGGACGGTCCACAACTCGATCCTCGACGGGGCCAAGGGCGACGCCGTCATCATCGGGGCGTCGAGCCTGGCGCAGCTCAGGGGCACGGTGGCCGGCATCCGAAAGGGCCCGCTGAGTGCAGAGGCACAGAAGAGGATCCAGGGCGTGTGGGACAGTGTGAAGCATGACGCGTTCCTGGATAATATCAACGGTCTCTCTGAGGAGTTCAAGAAGAATCTGGGTGAGGCGGTGAAAGGGCATTGAGCAAAGGGATAGGCTTTTCGAATGATTGGGTCTCCTTGAAATTGAAGCTCAATATTGAGGCGTGTACTTGGCTGCTTAGCGGGCTTATGATGTAAATTCTCATTTTCGTTGTTTCTTATAATGCATCCAATTGATTCAATTTTGGTATCTGCCATGATTGCAACGAGGTTCCGAGGTTCCTGTGATTCACAACATTCTGAGAGGCTAGAAAAGGAAGGGAGCCCTTGATGCCATGCACTGTCTATATATGCTGTTAGCTTCGAGATCTGTCTAAGGTGCAGTCTGGAGAGATGTAATCGTGATACATTGTGTGTTCAAAACTGCATAATTCACTGATATTACCGGCAGCTCTGATGTTGTTTCCTTTTGACGAGGTACCGGTTCGTTGCTGTGTAAGGTCTGATCCCCCTTTCCGCTATCCGCTTTGGATTTCTTGAACGATGATTCAGTTTCATACGGGAGTCTGAATTCAGGTCGACTGCAAAGAGTCATGTGTATTGAAGGCGATCTGCTTTGTCACCAATATCGTGCTTTGCATTATCATGATTTCCATTCCATGATGATACCACCGCAGAGACCCGACTCGTAAGTCCTTTCGGTGTTGACGAGGTACCTAGTTCCTGCTAGACTCCAAATAATTTGCGAAGTTTCTGTTTGCTGAGACGACTGCCCAAGTGCTCAATAACGGTGTCTCGTGCTATAATCCTTCGGACTGACCACCAGACCTCTCCCCTTCTTGGCGCCCCGGAACACTGTCTCGAGGATGTCGATGAGCTCTTGCTTGTCATCCAGCACCCAGTTCAATTTGTTGTTGTTTCCGGTGCCGAAATCGCACATGATGTGTTTGTTGCGGAAGAAGAACATGATTGTGCAGGGATCGTACAGCTCGTACATGGTGTTGAAATCGGGGACCTGCGACCACTTAGAGCCAAATCTCACACCTGAATCTGCTTTCTGTGGGAGACTTACCTTGTCGATGTCGCAGAGATAGATGGCGGCGAAGTTCTTGACGCGGTCGGCTATCTTGTAAAGCACCTCGTCTTGCCGCATGCAGTCCTGCTTGGGGTCAGCTTTTGTGTGAGAGTGATGTGAGAGTGATTGTCCTGCTTACTGAGTCATGATCACGTCCAAAACGGATGACGACCAGGCGGTCTTCCTCTGTGGTGGCAGTCAGTATGTGGAACAGTGAGCCAGGATGGCTTGGGTGGCGGCAGCAGAGTGAGACGAACCTGAAAGGATTGCTTGGTCAACGTGCCAGCCTGAGGGCAGATGGGGAAGGACTACGGATCCCATGATGTGTCGCTGCTCTCACAGTACGGGCCTGTTGGTAAACGAAGTGTGAAAGCGTTAGGAGAGGCTGAAGGTTAAATGCACTTTGGCGATGACGGCTGGATGTTAGAGAGCTGGCTGGTTGTGGTTGAGGCTGAAGTCAGTTAAGGTTTGGGTAAGGCGCGTGAAGGAATGGGTCCATGCGAGAGTCAGCCGGTGGGGCAGCCTATGAAATGTTTGCCCCACCATTGTCCATGGTGGCCTGGTCCCCACGTTTTTGCAGGTGCCAGCCCCAAACACCACCACCACCCGCCTCTGCCCGATTCGTGGTCTTCACATCGACCAGCCTTAAGCAGAGATGGTGCCGCAACAAAGGCAAAGTAAGTACATCATTGTCGCAAGCTATCACTACGTACCCTGGATCCTTCTTTGGTTGCTCATGGAGAATGCAGCAAACGCTTTCCTAGGCACGTATGTACGCCCCGGGTTAAACCCCGGCCTTGCTTCCGGAGTTGGAGCGGACGAAGACCAAACACCACGGCTCATTCCGGCCAAATCGCAGCCCGCGACGGACAACCAGCCTATGTCTAAAGGTGAAGTTTCGATTCAGTAGCTTTTCTTATCAGCTCAACACGCCTTTTCTCCTTGAGTAGACACCTCGTCATGAGGATCCCACTTACGAGCACCTGAGCATCCATTACACATGCATCGCATTGGAAGACAGTTTGGTGGATCGGGCTTCGATTGAACACAGAATCTACCTGCAAACACTGAACTTGACCAAATACACTGGCCCTTGTGAGGAAATCCAAACGAGGTAGCTTGAAGAATGTACTGTCTACATGATGCGTTAAAAGTGTTCTGCGGTAGAGAGTGCTCTTTTCATCCGCCGCATCCAAATTTCCAATTGATTTCAAAGCACTCAGAGTGAAGGACTAATGACTGGCATTGGTATCGATATACTGTTCTACCCAGATTTGGATGTTTGAGTCCTGGCCCTTCGGATAGTCATCACATGACTCTCTGGTGCCTGGCGATCTACCGGGAGATCAGCATCCACTGGCGATGTCCACTGCTCTCTGCCCCTGGGACCTACCTAGTTAGCTGGGTAGGTAGCTGGGTAGGTAGTAGCACTGTCTGCTCCTCGGGGTGGCCACATCATCTTTCCTATTCTTGGGAAACTGAGGGACACTCTCTGTGGAGAATCACCTGACACAATATTATTCAAAGGAAGCTTGATCGAAGAAAGTTTGCCCAAAGTAAGGGGATCCTAGAAACACATCTTCTAGAAGAGGCTCGAAATCGAGTGCCTGCAACGGCACACTAGCTGACCCGTCTTTCCAACCTAGAAGTTTGCTCCTCTGTTTCCTCCTTCCCTCCCAGGTCATGCCAAGATCTAGGACAAGACCTATGCCAACCGGCCAGGAGGACAATGTCTCCACTCGTGAACCTCAAAGTGCCAGGTATCAGCGGTTCAGGCGGGCTAGAGGTTTCCCGTGTTGCATAGGACTAAGCCAGAAATTAATTCAAGAAATCAATACAGCCCACTTGTTGTAATCAGAGTGACCTCATCGGCTTTTGATTAACTTGCCGACGCTCTCAACAAAATTCACCTTCTTTCACCACTGTTTTGTCACCTTTCCAATAGCGCCGGCATACTATTGACAGGTATTATCGTGTCCGCTGGTAACAGTCCCACTCACTCAACCGGTTGTCTACTATTCCAAGACCACGGCTAAGTCGTATAAGTCTGATAGCAGAAGGGGTCACGATGGCGTCTGACCGTAGCAAGTGGTCCAATTGGCCAGCGCGGGCGGAATAAATGAAGCCAAGGGAAAGCCAAGTCAAAGCCAAGATCTCTGGATTGAACGTTCCCGCTATCGCTGGCTTGACCTGCTTCATCAGGACTACCTGGGTGGGATTGCGCTTTCCCGAAAAGAAGGTCACAATCAAGCACCTATTCTTGCCTCCGCAGCGCTATCTCTGCGAGGAAGGTAGGAGCGTTTTTCAATTGTTGCACCACATAAGGCAAACAATACGCGGAAACGATTTAAAGCAAACATGCCCTCTTCATACTTTTGCCTGACTACCGCCTTGCTACTCACCACATCACCACACATTCGTTCCGTGTCCTCACCATCAGTGTTTCCTGTATTCCTACCTAATCACTCAGCATGAAGTCCGCTTTGGCTCTGTTGGCTCCGGCCATGGCTGCGGCCGTCTCGCTCAAGTCCCTTCTCGGCGAGAGCGAAATCACCAAGGAGATGTACCAATCCGGAAAGGTTCACGAGGCCATCATGCACTACAAGATGGTACTGTGACACGCCTCCAGATAAGTATAATCTCGAAGCTGACATCAAATAGGACGAGTGGGAGCAACGCCGCGCCGATGGAGCATACAACAACTCAGCGTTGTTCCAGACCCTCCCTGCCCCTGTCAAGTGTGTCAACGGCCAAGCCGTTGTTGTCCCGGGCGACCGTCTGCAGACATTCCGCTGCAGCAACCTCGACCTCCAAGACTTCAAGACACATGCTGAGCTGGGCAGCCGCAGCGGCTCGGGTTCCTCCTCCTGGGGCTGGACGTCTCCCGAAGGACGTGAGTTCGGTGCTGTTGGCCAGGCGGACGGCACTGCATTCATCGAGATCTCAAAGACGGGCCGGATCACCTACCTCGGTCGCCTCCCCCAGCAATCCGTCACCTCCCAGTGGCGCGAGATCAGGACGGTGAAGAACTACTTCATCATCGGTAGTGAGGCCCAGAATCACGGCGTCCAGATCTTCGATGCCCGGAAGCTCCTGACTGTCACGTCGCCCAAGACCTTCAGCACTACCAGCGACATCTCGCTCTTCAACGGCCTCCCTGTTGGTCGCACCCACAACGTTGTCTCCCTCGAGGAGAAGAACTTTGCCGTTGCAGTCGGCGCTGCCCCTCGCACGGACAAGTGCAAGTCTGGGCTGATCTTCATCGACCTGTCGAACCCTGCCAACCCCACCTCTCCCGGCTGTGCCCCTGGTGACGGCTATGTCCACGATGCCCAGTGCCTGGTCTACCGCGGACCTGACACCCGCTACACTGGCCGTGACATTTGCTATGGATACAACGAGGACACCCTCACCATCTACGACGTCACCAACAAGGCCGCCGCGACCATCATCTCCAGGACCAGCTACACTGGGGCGTCCTACACGCACCAAGGTTCCGTCCTGGACCCCAACAACCAGGAGTACCTCCTCCTCGACGACGAGTACGACGAGGAAGACGGCCGCGCACCTGCTGCTGACGGATTCCCGGTCACCTATGTCTGGGACATCCGCGACCTCCGCGCTCCAAAGCAGACCGGTCTTTTTAAGTCCTCGGTGAAGTCCATCGACCACAACCAGTACGTGCACAACGGGCTATCTTTCCAGTCAAACTACGGCGCTGGACTCCGCGTCCTCGACGTGTCCTCTGTGCCCCGCGACCCCACCGGCAAGGGCATCAAGGAGGTTGCATTCTTCGATGTCTTCCCGGATGACGATGCCCAGACCGGCGGCGGCAACGTCGCCTTCACCGGCACCTGGTCTCACTACGCCGGATTCCCCTCCGGCAACATCCTCGTCAACACGATCGAGCGTGGTGCGTACATCGTCAAGAACCCATCGGTTACTGGCCAGATGAAGGGTCAGTACGCCTAAGCGCTCCTGTCGGGATGAAGAGGAAGAGCAGAGTTTGGCAATGAGCAGTGGGCAGAGAGTAGCTCAAGACTTGTTTTCCTATACATAGTTCAGAACCTGTAAATACCTACATACCTAAGTGGTAACAATCAAATACAAAACATGATTCAACTCACGGAATCTGCTTTCCCCATGGAATGATCGCGTTTGAGGCGTGTTGAATTGGCCGAGCATGAATTAATCGCTGAAGCGCTTACATTCAACCACTTATGCCATGCCAGAAAACGGTATGTCAGAACGGACGTGGCATGCCTAGATACTGTTGTGCCTTGTTGAAGAGAACCTGGGCAGACACGTACACGCTGTCATTGGGAGCCACGCATGACCCAGTAAAGACTGGAGCAAGGGGACACCCCATAGCTAGATTGATCGTTGCCTGGTGCACGGCGACTCGATCAATACAGCTCAAAAATAGGTCATGAGACCAGAGAATAAGTTTCGTCTCTATTCATGAGAGACAGTCAGAGGTGGAAGAGGCACTGCCTGACTGCGTAGTGTGGATGTTGACTCTTTGGTCGAGACCCAGTCTCCAGTTCAGTTGTCCGGAGCTGTTGCAAGGGTGGGACAGGCCGAGGTGCTCCCAGGCTCCACACCCCTGCAACCGCTGCATCACCAGCTCGCGCCACGCTAAGACACGGTGCCGCAGCGGCAGCTATCAGCGACGGCAGGGGTGGGAGCTCGTCGTCACCGTCTCCCACTCAGCCAGACAACACCACCTCCCCCTGTCTCTTAAACGACTATGCGACTGGCGCCCAGCTCGTTGTCACGGAGGCAACGATAGGCACAGCATGGCCCTCTCTGTAGGTCCTCCTCTGCGTCCAAAAAACCCTGGTGCGATCCAGACAGACACTAACCCCCCTCGCGCGTCGCTGCAGTGGAAATCCTTCGACTTCTTCGATGTCAGCCAGGTCAAGCTCTCCGACGACGACGAGACGCGCGCCTTCTTCGACAGCAACGAGATCTCCAGCGTCTGCTCCGGCTCCGACAGCCTCTTCCTCGGCAGCTCGGACGGCCATGTGCGCATCGTGGGACCCAGCTGGCGGATCGTCCGCAGCTTCCAGGCACACGAGAATGTCCGCATCTCGCACATGCGCCAGGTCGAGGGGACGAGCTTGCTAGTCACAGTTGGAGTACGATTTATACCCGGGAAACCCATAACTTGCGAGACCCCTGTGAAGGTCGACGGACTGACTTGTTCTGTTCAATAGGAGGATCTCAGCGGCGAGCCAGTGCTGAAGGTCTGGGCTTTGGACAAGCCGGTCAAGAAGACGGGCATGCCGACCTGCCTGAGCAGCGTGACAATCTACAATGGGAGGAAACAGTTTCCTGTGCGTACCTCGAGGCGCACTTGAAAGTGGTTGCATGGCTGAAAGACTTCTAGGTATCGGCCTTTGCCGCGACAGAAGACTTGTCCCAGATTGCCGTCGGCTTCGCAAACGGCGCGGTGACAGTCATACGGGGAGACCTGGTCAATGACCGCGGCACAAAGCAACGAATTGTCTACGAGTCCGAGGAACCCATCACTGGAGTCGAACTGCGGGTCGACGAAAGACTGACCACCCTCTTCATCTCGACCGTTTCACGCATACTGAAGTTGACAATCTCCGGGAAGGGGCAGGGGCAGCCACCAAAAACAGTTGAGGACCAGGGTTGTGGCGTTGGATGCATGGCGGTGGATAAGCGAGACGGGAGCGTCATCGTCGCAAGAGATGATGCGATCTATTACTACACGGCCGAGGGGCGGGGGCCTCCCAAAGCATACGATTCGCCCAAGGAGCTAGTGACGGTATACCAACAGTACGTTGCGATTGTGTCGCCTCCGAAATCAGCCCAAGACCCGAATGCATTACGCAGGCGCTTCGGTGGCAATGCTGCGGACGCCATCTTTAACGCATCGACATTCTCCCTGCTTGAGCCAGATCTCAAGGTGATTGCACACACCGAGACCCTCATCACCAAGGTTCTCGCCGTTTTCGAGCTATGGGGCGATCTATACACATTGACGCAAGATGGCAAGGTCTACAGATACCACGAAAAGACGCTCCAACAGAGGCTGGAGTTGCTTTACCAGAGGAATCTCTACCCCTTTGCGATATCCCTTGCACAGACTGCCGGCCTGGACACCCAACAGCAAAACGTCATTTTCCGCAGGTACGGCGATCACCTGTATCAAAAAGGAGAATATGATCAAGCCATGGCCCAGTACATTAAAGCGATCGACAACACGGAACCGTCCCAAGTGATCAGGAAGTTCTTGGACACACAGAGGATACACAACCTCATCGAATATTTGGAGCAGCTCCATGAGCATGGGAGAGCCACCTCGGACCACACGACACTTCTCTTGAACTGCTATGCAAAATTGAAAGATATCGAGAAGCTGGAGGCGTTCATAAAGCAACCCGGAGAGCTCAAGTTTGACCTGGACACGGCGATAACAATGTGCAGGCAAGGAGGTTATTTTGAGCAGGCTGCCTACCTCGCCAAGAAACATGGTGAAAATGACTTGGTAGTGGATATCCTGATCGAGGATCTGAAGGACTATAAGGAGGCCCTTGCCTTCATATGGCATCTTGATCCTCAGACGGTGAGTACGGACCCAACTGAAGAGACAACGAGAGGCTAATGCAGTCTAGGCCTACCCATGCCTGATGAAATATGCCCGGGTACTCATTGAGAATTGTCCAAAAAGCTCGACGCAGCTATTTATCGACTATTATACCGGGAACTATCGTCCCAGGGTGCGCCATGCTGACACCATTGAGACCCCTGCATCAGGTGGCGGTTTCGCAGCGGGCGCAGTGAGCGCCGTCCAGAACCTTTCTAACCTTCTTCCTCTGCCGTATATGAACTCGTCTGCGGTGGCCTCACCGCCGACCCAAGGGAACATAGAGCAAACTGTCAGCGATGGCGCCGTTCTGCTCGATGCCGACGATGTCCCACCTCCGAAATACACACCACCGCAACCACGGACCGCCTTTTCGTCGTTCATAGATCACCCCGACGAATTCATCGTCTTCCTCGAAGCATGCCTTGGAGACGAGAGCATAGCAGATGAGAACAAGGCCGATCTTTACACGACTCTGTTTGAGATGTACCTACACAAATCCACGGAGGTGAAGAGCGAGCACGACCGAGAGCAGTGGGAGCAAAAAGCCAAGAAACTTATCGAAGGCCGCGGCGTGCCCATAGAAAACTCCAATGTGCTACTATTGTCGCATCTATCAGAATTCCAGGACGGGACGACGCTTGTCAAGGAGCAGGCCGGCCTCCTATCGGACATTTTCCGCTCCTACACTTCGGCCAAAGACACGCGCGGCGCCATGAAAGCCCTGCGCAAGTACGGCCCACAGGAGCCTTCCCTCTACCCCGCGGCCCTGGCCTACCTGACCTCCGACTCCCGCGTCCTCGATGAAGCAGGCCTGGACGAGCTTGCCAACGTCCTGCAGACGATCGACAAGGACGGCCTGATGGCGCCGCTGCAGGTGGTGCAGATGCTGTCCAAGAACGCGGTGGCGACGATGGGCATGATCAAGCCGTACCTGCACGAGACGATCGAGCGGGAGCGCAAGGACATCGCGTCGAACCGGCGGCGGGTGGCGGGGTTCCGGACCGAGACGGAGCAGCGGCGGGCCGAGATCGCGGACCTGGGCGCCAAGCCGGCCGTGTTCCAGGCCACGCGGTGCCCCGTGTGCACGCAGGTGCTGGACCTGCCGGCGGTGCACTTCCTGTGCAAGCACAGCTTCCACCAGCGCTGCCTGCGCGGGGGCGACGGCGTCGAGGGCGAGTGCCCGCTGTGCGCGCAGAACAACGCCACCATCCGCGCCATCAAGCGCGGCCAGGAGGAGAACGCCGACCGCCACGAGCTGTTCAAGGACGAGCTCGAGCGGAGCGAGGACCGCTTCGCGACGGTGGCGGAGTGGTATGGCCGGGGCGTCATGAATGTGCAGCAGAATCTGGAATAAGCATACAGCAGGATTTAGGGGAGGTAGGAACAGCTCTTCATGAAAGGTTGTGTCCGTTGGCATGGGGCCTGTGGTATGAGGGGGTATCATCATATTGGGGGCTGTCTATGGAGCGTGCAGATGCATTGAAGAAATGGTATCCTATAGCGTTCACGCGGTGTCGCTAATGCCAAACAGGTGGTTGAACCACTTGCCGACTTGCCGTGATGCGCTATTACCGCTAGGTGACAGGATCTCTCGCCAGTCGGTGACTGTGTGAAGGTGTTGGCCCTGTAGGGCAGAGCCGTCGAAGCCGTACAACTCGGCCTCTTGAATCTGCCCGTGACGTGCGGTGATGGTTGCGCGGAACTGTAGACTATTTCAGTCATCTCGGATCAAACAAGGGATTTACCATACAGTGGGGATTGTGCCACTCACTTTTTTTGGCAGGTCCAGCGGAACAGACGGCCTCTCCCTGGGGTCGTCCTCGGAGGGATGTGTCGAAAAGGTAAACAGCGGCGTCTGGCTGTAGATCCAGTCCCGGGACTGTGCAGCAATAATTGACATCTATCAGCAAACAACTCACCTCCTCAGACGCTTCCTAATCAGGTAGGGGTCTTACTGTAAGCTCCCGGTACCCCTTCTGTATCGTCTCGTGCGCAAAATCCGCGCCGTCATCCCCGCCGGCGCCCAAGCCAACATCGACATCCGGCGCGCCGTACATGGCACCGAACTCGCGCCTGACGGCGTCCATAAAGTTCCCCGCAGGCACCCCGACGTTGCAGATCCTGCTGCGCACGCTCTCGACGCCGCGGGCCTTGACGAACGGCTCGGCCGGCGACCTGAGAAGCCGCCCGATGTCAGCCAGGTTCGGCGAGTTGAGCAGGCACGTGCCGTGGTGCAGCGACCGCAGGCGCGTGAGCTTGTACGCGGACCCGGAGATCTTGAACGTCTCGGCTGGTGGTGAGCCTCCGCGACTGTCGTCGTGGCCTCCCCGGTCGAGGACGATGTCGTGCCTCTCGTTGACCCGCGCCGTGGCGATGCCCAGCCCCCGGAGCGCCCGGACTACCATCTCGGCGTGCTTGTTGCGGTCGAACGCTGCTGGCGGGCAGATGACGCTGAAGTTGACGTTGCCGCTGTCGTGGAAGACGGCGCCGCCGCCCGAGCGCCGGCGCACGAGAGAGACACTGCTGGTCTTGCCTCCTTCATCACCACTCGTCCTGGCTTTGAAGCCGCGCAGCAGGCCGAGGTTGACCTCGAGCCATGGGTTCTGGTTGCGGCCGATGACGATGCACGGGTCGTTGGTGTACAGGAAGAGGACCGTGGACTCCGGGTGTGAGTTCTGGAGGAGGAAGTGCTCTGCCGAGAGGTTCAGGTAGGGGTTGTGGCTGTGTGAGGTGTAGACCTGGACGCGACTTGAGGGTTGTGAGGTCTGGGTGTGCCAGCCGGTTGAGATGCCTCTCCTAGCAGGGCACCACAGGAGAGGGGCGTTTGAACCTGTCCGTCTGTTCAGACGCCATACCGTCCGGCTCAGGGAGGCCATTAAAGCATCACTGATCGGTACGCACGTTATGGTGTAGATACAGCAGTTCTTTTCCGGGGAGACAAGCCCGAACGTTGAGGACTTTGCAAGGTCAATCCCGATCTGACGCTTATGTAAGCGTCCCATACCGTGTAGTCGAGGTCGTCGTTGTCTGCCCCCTTCAAGCACCCACTGCGCCAAAATTGTGACAGCATCGAATTGCTTACTATATACTTCGTTGTTTTCTTTCCCTTATAAAAGCGCCATAATAAGCATCATGCAGTTTCACGCGGATTCGGTACCTAAAGTGCGAGTTGTTGTTCGAGAACACGCGGTCCAGTGCGACGCCCGTGTTGACATTCACTTCAGCACAGATCTTAGGGACTTGATGTCTTCAGTGCCTGAAATTCTGAATCTCCAATTTTGTTATTGATCAATTTCTTGCTAGAAGGCATCGTCACCTACTGCATGGGGTTCCAATAGAGCAATAATTCAACGCCATTTTAATGGGACTTGACGGCACGATCAGTTTTGCCAGTCCTCGTCCGGACAAATCTCAAGAAGCCCTGGTACGCTAGGCCAAGCAGAGAATCATGCCAGTTAGAAAATTAGAGAACTGGACATGGATACGCGCAACATCAATCGGTGTCCTGGGCTACCCTGTCCTGCAGCGTTCAATTGATCTGGTCCTTGATGAACTTTTCCAGCTCCTTGCCGTTGACGATGCTGTCCACCACACCCTTGGCTTTGTGCTTGAACCCGAGGCTCGCCGTCAGGCTGTCAAGCAGGTCAGTCAATCATTCAGCAGGAAGATGGAGAAGAGGGGGAAATAAAGGGAGCTAAACCGCCTTAGCTGTGCTCGGAGGTTGACATACTCAGGGCTGGTGTAGCTGTTCTCGGTCCCCCACACGATATAGCCAAAGCACTCGCTGTACGGGTTGTCCTTGCCGCCAACGAACTCGATGAACTCCTCCTTGGTCTTCAACTCTCTAGGCTTGCCGCCGTTTGACTCTGCCGTAGGGTGGCCCAGCCTCTTCAGCTCTCCCGCGACAGCGTCAAAGTGCTCCTTCCACGAGAAAGGCTTCTTCTCAGCAGGGAAGACGTAGTGCGTCTTTTGCTGTCCTGGCTCAAGCTTCTCGAGGTGCTGCAGGAGCACGACATACTGGTCCACGAGATCGTGCACCCACACGCAGTTCCACACGCCGGAGAAGCCTTCCGGCAATGTGACCAGTCCGTTCTTGATCATGAACGACGTGAGCATCGGAGTCTGGATCGAGATCCGGTGCCAAGGTGCTGAGCCAATGCCGTAGATGAGGGGTGGCATCATCAGGCTGGAGACGACATTGTACTCCTTCTCCTTCTCAGGGTTGAGGATCTCCTTCCGCAGGTGCCCGTCCACGTGGCGATGATACGCGTCCGGCGCGATTCGCGCGTCAATGTCCTCGTCCGTCAGGTTGAGATCGGACAGGGTCTTCCCCTCAGAATTGGCAGCCAGGCCCTTCGCAGAGTTGGCAAGCTCGTCGTTGCCGCTGGTTTGGATGTAGATGGCCCGTTTCGAACCCTTGGGCCGTGCCTTGAGGCCTTCCACGATGGCAAAAGCACCCTTGTCGTCGTCCGCGGAGGCTGTGTGGATGATGATGTCGCTCTTGGCAACCCATTCCTTTATGGTGTCTGCGTCTTCCAAGGAGCCCCGCACCGGCTCGATCCCTTGCTGCTTCAGCTCGGCGGCCTGGTCGTCACGGCGCGTAAGGGCATGCAGCTTTAGGTCTGGCCTCACTTCCTTGAGCTTCACCAGCAGTGAGCCACCGATGAGGCCAGGGCCGACGAGAAAGAGGGTCTTCTGTGATGTGGCTGCCATCTTGGTCTTGGGAGTGCTGGCTGTGTCTGTTGTTGGTTGTCGTACTTTGGTGGTACGAGCAGATGTTGGAGAGGGGCAAGTTAGGTCACGATTGGAAGCGACGATAATGTACTGTACCTTTGCCGCACAACTGCAGGCATGCATTTATAAGCTGTCTCCATGAGGATGACATCACACCTGCATTCCATCGTCTTGACATTGAATTGTATTCGAATTTATCAATGTTTTAACCAACAGCAATGACTGGGCATAATGCATTACGATTTTTACAATGTCTTGATTCCACATAATCATGCCGTAATCGTTGCTGTTTTATGAATGGTGCGTGTGCCTTGGAATGCCTGTGAAATGGTCCGCGCTGCCACTTTTGTGGTACTGCGTTAGAAAAGAGCACCGTAATTATAAACGACTTCAAATATACCTAGGATTCAATAAACTTATAGAAACGTGCATAATCATGCCTCCTAACGTGATCAACTTTCTTTTTTAGACACGGATAAAATCCATTTTCAGGCATAACCACGCCAGCACCAGAGCACTGAAAAAGACAAGACGAGGGACCCACAAACGTGAAGCATGAACCAGGCAAGGTATGGGCAATTTGACTCCATGCCATCTAAGCCTCCACGCGCGAAGTCCTGTGAGTTCCTCCTCCTATCATTGGCAAGAAATAAGGATCTGTAAAACTGATTATATTGTTCATGCATCTCCTTAACTTGCTTTGTGTCTCGGACTTGCTAAGTCACTTATACCATCGGTTTGGTTCCAATCAAGCAGAAGGGCAGGAAGCCTTCAATGACTTTATTCATATTCCAGACCTGGGCCTCAGAAGCAGCGAAATAACCACTTTTTCCTTTTTATAGGATCACAGGGAGGACCTCATGTTCTAACAAATATCAAAGGTTTGAAGAGCCAATACTCCTTGCTCGTAACAAGCTCGAAGCTGCTGGAAGTCCATTAGCCCCGAGACATAGGCGAATCCAATCATCTGGTAACCTTCATACGCCGGACGGAGTATATAGAAGCACGCAGCTCCGGAGGGTAAAACAAGAATGTCTTGTTCCTCCAGATTTGCTGTCCCCACCCCTGCGAAGCCATACTCCGTGATGAAGACTTTGCGAGTGCTCAATCTACGGTCAAGACCTTCAACAAGCGGGCTGAGCATGGCCGTCTTGATTTCATCATGGTCCTCTTCCTCCCGACTCTCCTCAGGCAGCCAAGACCGGGGCATCTCCTGTCTCTCGAGCAGCACCTCCCAGAGCATGTTCAGGTCAAGTTCTGGGTCGGACGCGATGGCGTCTTCGGCCAACGCAAGAAATTCTGGGACCTTCTGTCGGTGGCGTAATTGGTCCAAGGGGTGCAAATGTGAGCTTCTTGGTACAGATCGTTGTTTGCCCTCCGTTATCATCTTTTCAGCGCTCTTTAGGAGATTAACGTCGCCTGGTTCCGTCTGATCTGGGCTGAAGCCATAGAAACATAAGACATGGATCGCCTTATCAACAACGTCAAGCCTGATGCCTCTGACTCTGAGGATTTGTTTATCTTGCGATATCTCGACTTGTTCTGGATCATTCCAAGGGCCGCTGCCGAGCAAGCCCGAGCCGCTAAATGGCTCACTCTCGAGATCATACTGGGCCGCGAAATCAGGGATCCAGGAGGGACCATCGCCGCCGCGGAAATTGAAGGAAAATGAAGGAATTGTGTGAGAGAGGATGGATGAAATCTCGTCTTCAGTGTCATCTCCGAGCCACATAATGGATTGTGCCCCGCGTAACGACGTGATAGGGTTTGAAGTCCATATGATTGACATCACCTCGCGGTAGACCTCTTCTACGGGCTTTCGGTAGTCGATGGTGATCTTCATTGACTCCTCAAGTGAAGCAAGACCTAACGTTCCGTAGACGAGATCATGATTGTCGGTCGCACGGCAGGACAACAAGGCCGGGAAGATCTCCGTGAAAGCCATTGGTCCCAGCTGATGGTATCGCTCACGGATCCGTACCCACCGGTAAATGGAGGTGATGATGAAAGGGAGCGATTTGACCTGTCTAGCGATTCCCTCACCTTTCTCGGTCGACTCGATGCAATTCATTGCTCAATGTCATCAATGGCCCGGTGGCAGAGTACCACGCCCAAAGCATATCCTTTGCACCGCATACCAGGACCGGGTCTTTGGAGGCCAGAACCATCTCCTGGAGAACCCAGATCCTCGTCCACCACGGGCGGCGGCCCAGATTTCTCCCCCAATATCAAACTGGCCTTGACCTGGTCATCTGTGAGACGACGAGGATCCGCGCCCAGAGAGGGAAGGGAATCACGGAAGCTGTGGTCGCTGAAGCGCTCCATGGCCCAGTCGGAATCGGCGTTGCCCTCGCCCAGCCATATGACTACTCGATCTGCGAGGCTGTAGATGTCCCTCATCATCCGCACTTGCTCGTTTCTCTCATCAAAATCCTCCTGGTTGATGCACACGGCGTCGACCCAGAGAGGGGTCGCCGTGGTGTCGACATGATGTTTCGGGTGGCTTCTCAGGTGGCGGAGGGCTGTTTCCAGGTTGCGGGTGACGGTGATAGGAACGCCGTTGAGGACGATGTCGCCCCTCAGGCGGGAGTCTCCCCAAACGTACGACAAGGCGTTGAAATGCGGGCAACTCTTCAGGGAAACGGTTCCCAGCGTGCAATTTATCGGGTCATGAAAGTTCCCAGGGTGCAGGACCAGCACTCGGATTTCTTGCTGGCTTGAGTCGAGTTGTGCCTCAAAATGCTGTGCGCCATCATTAAATTTCCCAGCGATAGCCACTGAGGATTTGATTATCGTCGACAGGTATGCTTGAGAGCAGAATATAACCCTTATTCTATATTTTGGGGTGTCTTTTGTCGCTCACCACGTTGTGAGTGATGAAGAATCCTTCCTGCAGCTTACATGCAAGGTGGGATGAAGGATCACTGCGGCTGCTGTGGCCGCTAGGCCTCACCACAGGAACGCATTAGCGTCGGTGCGCTCTCCGCCTTTGGGATTCTGTCAGCTACTGGATCCTATCAACCACAAATCACCATCAATCATGTGTTCGTACAACTCTTCATCGCCCCAGTAGAGTCCGCGCGGCCTGTCAATTTGTGGGGCGCACCATCGGTCTGTTGTTGGTCAGGTCGTTCGGTAAGGCCGTGCAAAAAAAGAAAAGTGGTCTGCTGGCTGCTGCAAGTCTCCCCAATTTGCCCCGGGAAAATAACCTTAAACCCTGTGTAGGACTGAACTTGATTGTCGCTGCCAGCAGGACAAACTGGGTACGGTACCCTTGAGGGCGGTAATACCAAGCACCTTGCGTATCAACGCCGTGCCTCACGACATCAATGATTCACTGTGGAAGCGGTTGACTTTTCTTCCTATCTCTGCGTTACGTGACATCATCAGAAGGATCGAATTGATGTTATCCCATAGGAGGGTATTCCATAGCAACTTCACTCTTAGAGACTGAACTGACGACACAGGTGCAAAGCAAGCTCACGATAAGGGCCAGAACACAAGCTCCGCCAGCCCTCGATTCGTACACGTCTGACCAGTGTCAGGATTCCAGATCGCCACCCCCACGTGCTATCGCATGAGACCAGTGGCCTCTCAAAAGTTTTCGCAGAGGGTGAAGACGCAAAGCTGCCCCATCAGTACTGACCAATATAGGCTATAATCAAGATTGTCTAGTCCACGTCGTGCATGGGAAAGAGGAAACTGGATTGGCTGAGAAGACCTGACGAGAGGACATGCACACCACAATGCACGGTACCAGGCAAATAGACTAAGTAACCGCGCTGCGATTTTTGGATTTGATACCAGGGCAATGAGCTGAGAGGCGTGGGATTCGGCCACAGTGACCAGGGAGGTGCAGCTTCCTGCAGCTCAAGAACGGTGCTAAAGCGACGGCCAATAGCAGACAATGCCAGCCCATGAAATGCGGCTCTGCGGGCGCGACAGTTCCCGTGTCCTGGTAGAGCCTGAAGCAACTCTCTCTGAGGTCAGTGGCCAGGTCGGACTCGTGCCTGGCAGCCTCACTCACTGAAGTAGCTGTTGGCTGCTGGGTCGTGGGTCGCGCCCATAGCCTATGCAGCACTGAATATATACCACTTCTGCCCAGACTGACGTGCCCAGGTGTAAGTTCCCGCCGATTACTCCTCCCTCTGTGCCAACAAGACCCACCGTACAACTTCGTCTTTTCATGCACAACAGCCATCAACATGGTAGAGCAGTATATCAAAACATACCGGATTACACCAGAGAGACTGCGAGACTACTTGGAGCGCTTGTTTCCTGGTCACAACATCGTCGTAAATGTAAGTCAGCTGTATTACATCAAGTTGCATCTACGCACTGTCCAAGGTTGATTTCATCGTGGGGGCAGAAGAGCCTAACGAAGGAACGCAGACAGCCCAGAGTGACAGTTACGTCGTGGATCTACCTCAAGTGCTCGACGAAGTAAGCCTGACCTATCGCAGAGAGAAGGCTCCCCAATCGTACCAGAGTATGACTACTAATATGTGTATATATATATGAAGGCAAAGTTGCAAGATCTCTACAGGGTGCTCCGGAAACGACGACGCCCTGGATAAAATGAACCACTGCTCAAACATGTGGCGGAGATGAAAAAGGAGGCATTGCAGAGGCTGGTGGGTGGGGTTGGTTGTCTAAGGCAACCTGTGGGCGCACGGATGCGGGGAGCAGCTCCCTGCTTGGGTCACACAAGGCACATTCGTTTCTTCTGCCCTACACTGTGGCCATGTGTTATGAAGCGGTTCAACGATGTACTGTTCCGATATGGGAAAAGCAAGATTGCAGCGAGACACGAGATAGGCGCGGTAGGAGACCAAGCAAGGAACGTCATGTTTTCCTGGACAAAACCAGCAGGAAGTCAATCACCCCCACGGCATTCAAGGCAGTGAAGGAGGCTAGACACAGGGACTCCTGAAAGGGGCGAGAGGGTGGAGGCCTGATCTCCGAGGTTGCCTCACCGGTTTCCTGCCTGAATGCCCATCCACATAGCCGGTGGCGCACATGCAGCATCCACCAATCAGTGTCAGACAAGCCTGCGCCCTGTCATGCTGTACACATGCCGTACGACAATAACCTCGCGCCTCCATGGTTCTCGTAAGGTGGCCACGGTCCAATGGCCGTTGTGTGGACCGTCTCCGAGAGGCTTCGATATTTTCAGCTTGTGCAGGGCACATCAGCATTCTACAATCTCACCCCAGAGTCGAAAGGGTCAATTGGGGCTCAGTAAGTCACCTCAAACGTGCTTGGATTGTGGAATGAGTTCAAAAGGTACGCTGGTTCCCGACCCGGCTGACAGATATCTCATACTTCAGCCAATTTTGAAAAAGCTTCCCGGTGAAATGGAATTCTATGATCAATACGATACTTTGAGCGACGCCATCACTGATTTCAATGCCTATCCCTCAAATTTGTTGCGATCACATTCATTTAAGCATGATTTGGTGGCATACAACGACGCTCTCGGACGGCAGGAGTCACGCTTATTCGAGGATGACCCTGACTTTTCTGGGGTGAAGCTCTTCGAAGCGTATGATGGCTGTGGTAAGTCAGCTCTTGAGGTCGATAGTATGAAAAGTTTGAGTTAGTTTACTAAGAACTTTGATCAGAATTCGGACCATTGAAAAGATACAGGACTGTGGACGAATTGAGAAGCCACTTCCAGACTGAACGCAAAGACCCGCGATGCCGGCATGTGTGAGTATCCCTATATTCAAGCGAGAGGAGGAAAGCACGGATCAATCATAAATTTATATGATTTGTCACATAGTCTAACATCAAACCTAGCTTTATAACCGCTGATCATTCTCGCGCACCCCTCGATTGCTCGAAGGAAACATTCGCATACACCTTATCATTCTTACAAGCAATGCCCCGATTCCTTGACCTTGCTTTCACCTTTGGAAAACAGGTGTCAGAAGAGGACTTTCACTACACTGCGTTCAACGAAGAGAACTTTCTTGATGTCTCTGACGCCAAGAGGCACTGTATCCCCAGACTGGGAAGATCGGGCCAAGAGATCAGGCACTGTTTCAATCTCTGGTCGGTCGAGAAATCAGATCGCCCTCCGTACTGGTCAGTCCGGCAGACTGCGGTGTGTCACTCTTTCGACGTGTGCACGGGACGTAACGTCTGGATCAACATCAAGGGAAATGACCTAATGCAAGAGCGTATCACACAAGCCGTAAGCTCAATCAGCCAGATGCAGCCTGGCTCGCGCGAGACAACCAGTGGTTCCTTCTCTGCATCTCTTCTGACGCTTCTCATTGTGTTGGAATGGAGTGGCGAGAATTGGAAAACACTGATCAACGATCTGGAAGGCAAGCTGAGCGATCTACTGAAGAAAGCAAAAAATTACCCCTTCAAGAAAATCGAGGAAGTGCTGAGCCTGGATCCGGATTCTCTCCTTCAGCATCTGACCTCCACTGCAGCAACAACCGGGAAATTGCCTCGCCGGACTGACTCTGCTGTCTATGCCAAGTCGCCCTCAAGAGCAGACACCTTTCGCAGCGTCTTGTCGTCAGTCACTCCGACACGGATCCTGAGTGGGTTCTCTAAAGCGTCAACCAGCGTGGACGCAGAAACACAGGATGCTCCAGAACTGATTGAAACCAAAACCCCACCGGAACCGCTCAAGCCTGTTCTAAAACCGTCGACACTGCAACAGCCACAATTCACTCCCGGGACTGTTCATGAAAGCAAGTTCAGTGTCCTGCAGGAATTTAGTGTGGACGGGCTACAGAAACTCACAGACATTGCGACAAGACTCCATGAACTAAAACTTGTCATGAAGCTGAATGTGGACGTCATCCGCGAGATAACGGACTACTATAAAATGTTGGCTGAAAGCAATGACATGCCCGTGGATATCAAGCAGGACTGCGCCGCAGACCTAAACGGCTTTTTCCGACGAGCGAGGGCAGTCACCAGAGGCCTGGAGATGGAGCAGTCTCGATCTGAGACTCTCATGAGAATGTGCGAGGATGGCAAGTGGTTGGTGAGCAAGACCCATACTATCTGCACTGCCCTAAGTCTAGTAGTTGACGCACCATCGCTAGTTTGATCATATTCTCCAATTTCGCAACACAGAGTTCAGCAAACTCTTTGCCATCAATGCTCATCAGAGCGGCAAGCATGTGGAGATGATGACCAACGACATGCACCAGTCGAGCCTCGAGATGGAGGCGATGACGAAGAGCATGAAGAAGGTCGCAGAGAAGACGGCGATACAGACTTCGTCCATG
The DNA here is from genome assembly GCF_014595645.1 of Diaporthe citri. Classification (NCBI taxonomy): domain Eukaryota; kingdom Fungi; phylum Ascomycota; class Sordariomycetes; order Diaporthales; family Diaporthaceae; genus Diaporthe; species Diaporthe citri. The sequence goes on from NW_025064850.1 coordinate 270,444, forward strand.
CACATCATCACATTGGTCACACTGTTCTTCCTTCCCGCTACATTTGTCGCCGTAAGACTTTTTGGGTTACTACCGTCTTTCTCTGAGTTGACGGGATCTCTGACATCAGACCAGACCTTCTTCAGCAGCGGGGCATTTCAGTGGGACCAGAACGACCCAGACGGGTCATCAATGCCATTCTGGAAACCGGAATTCTTCACTTTGTTTTCACTAATTTGCTTTCCTATGACTGGGGCCATCATCTGTGTTTGGTGGGCTCTGTACTGGTGGAACAACCGCATGAGGCGCCAGCACAGCCAAGGAGACGAGGAGCAACAGCAGACTGTCTGAATAGGACCAGGTGTAGTAGGCTACATGACTCGCTTATGCGCAGTCTCGATTGTACCACTACTAGGGACAGCTCTTTTCACACTCGGGACGCGGTATATGATGGTGATATTGGTTTATTCTGTTGAAGTTATATAGGAATTGTCTTTCCTAACATGCTTTCATTCCTGAAATCCGCACGCAGATCATAGCCTGAACGATGCGGTCTCCTGCGTGCTGACAAAACCCGGCTTGGGAGTGGAAAAAGGAGGTGTCACCGAGGAGGGGGAGGCGAACAATTTACTACGCAACATTGCAGACTGCCTTGTGAGAGCCCGTTGTGGCTGAGTTACATTGCCTCCGGCCGGGCTAGACCGAACGGAGACGCTGGTTACGCCGAGAACGAGCGTGAGAGATGGCAGTCAACCCGCCTTTGCAGATGACTGCATGTCGAGTTGTACAGAAGGGTTTGCTAGAGGTACAAATGAGGGGCAGCTTTCCTTCTGTTGGCATCCACGATTGCCCATGATGTTCGAACCCGAACTAGTTGCGATAAAGGGCATTCGAAGGTCTCGAACATAAGACCCTAGATGTTCTTTGCGGACCTTGATACACGGCTGCGAATTCGGCTACCCGTTGCCTACCAAGCAAGAAGCAGCCAGCACCTCTATTGGACCATCCAACACATTACTTCTATCCCCTCGTGGTCCGATTCCTCCAGTCAACCGCTCAGTCTAGTCGAATGCCTCCACTTGATGCTCTTAAACACCTTGAATAAAACAACGGCCTGATCAGCACGTTTCCTAGACGAGCGCACCCCGTCGGACCACCACAGATTCAGCAGCCTCCAGAATTCCTTGCGCGAGACGCCCACCTTTCAGAATCTGTCATTGTCTGGTGCGAAGGGTACCTGACCACATTACATCGATGTCGACAGACTTCCAGCCTTTCCTCGACTTCCACAATTGGGTGGGTAAAAAGGCCAATCACGTTGAAGGTACCGATTGTCTAGGTCTTGGTACAGATAGACTAGGCAACGGTGCAAAGTACATTCCTCTCGCTACGTTGGAGCAATATTGGCAAGACCACCCGATTTTTCATATTCTGAATTCATGCAGAGATGAAAAGCCAATTCATGTGTCCATTGAGGACATCCTGACGAGATTTTTGCGGATTTTCTCGATTCTCGTCTACATATCTACCCCCGGAAATATAAAGCTCCATTACATCAAGAGCTTCACGGTGGAAGATATCAACGACACTCGTCTTCCTTTCAAGACCAAGCCAGAAGCACTCTCCGATGCAGTTGATGGAATCCACACGTTCGAACACTTTCAACAGAATCAATGGCTCTTCTCCCCAGTTGCTCTTGGCCCCAATACTTTGCAGTCAAAGGACTTACTGCCTCAGAGTGTATTGCCTTTCACTGTCAAAGAGGTACTTGCTGGCGGGAAAGGCGAGGACACAACTGTCAAGAAGTGCGAAGTCCACCCATCCTGTGGCCTCCCAGCTGTATGTATTTTCGTGTTGACTTTAAAGGTTATGGAACGTCCTTCATGTCGCTGACGTGGCCTCCCAAAGGACACAATTGTCCTTAAAGAGTTCGAATCCTCAGAAATAGAGTATTCATTCAAGAACGAGGTGGATTCCTATATTACCCTCAAGAACAACGTTCCTCCAGAGATATACGAGCAGCACTTTCTGAAATACCATGGGTCGTTCAAGAAGGCGGATAAAGCATTTATCATGCTTGAGTATACCGATCAAGGGAGCTTGTGGGACTTTTTCAAACAGAATGAGTGGCCACTGGAACGACATGAACTTTACAACTTGTGGTCAAGCCTCAGCAACCTATTCGTCGGGCTCGAACACATTCACAGTCTCGAACGGAGCTCCAGGAACAGAAATGAGGGCACCATTCGATGTGTGCATCAAGACCTGAAGCCTGCCAACATCTTTGTGTTCAGACAAGGTGACAAGGCATCATACCGTTATAATTTCAAGATTGGGGACTTCGGGATGAGCAGCATAGCCCTGGTCAGGAGCACGAATAAATCAGTCAGGGGCCCGGACAACGACAGCACGAGAATGTATGGGGCCCCAGAACTGACCAACCACTACCCACAGCTGGCTAGTATTGATTACGGTGCCTTGTGGGACATAGACATTTGGTCCATGGGCTGCGTGCTCTTCGAAGTCTTGGTCTGGACAACATGTGGATTTAGGGGACTATCCGAGTTCTTCCGAATGCGGCAGCGCGAAACTGCAGTTGATCCGAAGCATGCATCCCAAGGATATTCTGGCTGCTTTCACAATGGCGAGACCCGGATTCAGGCCGTCGACATCATGTTTGGCATCGTCAAGCGAAGAAAAAGAGTCTTCGACGATTTGTCGGATTCCATTGGCAAACTAATCCTGAAAGAAATGCTCAGACCCAGCAAGAAAAGCAGGTTAGAAGCCAAGACCTTGCTACATCGTTTCGAGGAAGTTCTAGAATCTGGAAATCAACAACCGGATCCCTCAGCAACATCAATCCAGCGTTCCGACAGAGGAATTCCCCAGAGGTCTAGTTCAGTGAGAGATGAGCCACACTTGGAAGGACTTCCAGCTCAGCCAGATGTCGAAGATCATCGGCTCTTACAGAATCCCCCACCTGATGGTGACCGGTCACATAGTGGGCATCTCTTGCATGGCTCGCCAGATGTGGCCTCAGGGAGCAACGCCATGCGTCCCGAGCCATACGCTCGAGTCACCATTTCCCAGGTACTCCAGTGGATGACCGATAAGAAGAAAAACGGCTGGGCGCCCGAGGCACTGTGCGATCATGAACGAGCCCTGAGGGAAATCAACGGTCGCGAACAGGTAAATCACATTCGTAACGGCGCCGCTTTCTTCGGCACTAAATCAAGAACAGATATTCGTTGTCGATGACTCGAGCACGATGAGGAGGCATCATTGGGATCAGGTGGTCAAGGTGGTACATGCCCTCGGATACCTAGTGAAGCATGCTGATCCAGACGGAGTCGAGCTGTTCTTTACTTCTCGGCCCACAAAGGCCAAGAAGAGTGGCGCAAAAGAAATCACCTCTCTCGTTCGCTCCCTTGAAGAGCATGGACGAAAGCGACCCGAGGGCCCTTGCAACATGGAGAACAGCCTCGACCCGATATTGGAACACGTTAAGAGTGGCCTGACGAAAGGATCCGTGTTCCGCCAGCAGAAAGATCGTCGTGGGATAAGTGTGTATATCCTAACTGACGCAATCTGGCAGGGAGGTACAGAAGTACGATGCGGGGTGGAAGAACCGATCAAGAACTTGAGCAGGACAATGCAAGAACTCGGTAAAAATAGGACAACTGTCGCCCTGCAGTTTATCCAATTCGGCAACGATTTGCTCGGGGAGAAAAGACTTCGGTACCTGGACGACACTTTGGGAAGCCAACTCGACTTGTACGTTCCAATAACATCCGATACATTCATGGCATAATACTGACCTCGTACTAGTGACATTGTTGATCACAGACACTGTGAACGAGACGGAGTTTGGCACATGCTCGTGGGAAGCATCAGCCGCGACCTTGACAAAGACAACAACGTTGGAAGCCAAGCCACCATCAGCTAAGACATGCCCGCATGCCTGTTTCCAATCGTCGGCTCCCCTACCGAGAATAAGACCGCAGCCGATCTCGCCCTGACCACAGCCCCGCACCCCTCCCCAAAGAGACTGCTTCTCCAGGAAAGGATTCCCCTGCTGACAGTCAATTATACGGGCGCAAGATGTGCAAGTAACCAATGTCGCGCTTGCGGCAAGTGCGTACTGGTGCAAAAGAACGAGGATGTCTGGTTCACTGCACATTCAATCAGACCCGTTATGTACAGAGATGAGAGTCACACCCTTCCAACCGTTTCAACTCTGCACATATTGTCTTCTGTGGCAGGGTTTTTTTTGTCGTTGAAGTTGAATATTCCGTGTATTGCAAAAGTATATACTTACAATCTAGTTGATTTTAATGGCCTGTTGTATCTTGTGTGACTGACTAAATGTAAAAGCAACTGAATGTCGCGTAATAAGAATAAAATAGATTTTTCTCGTTGGGAAACACCACGTCCTTGGGAAAGCATATCTAGAATTATAACCCAGGTTTTTGTTTATTGTACTTTTTGTCTGTCGCAAAAGTGATCAAGTCTGCCGTTGGCTGCCTTGAGGCAGCAGCTACACGCACATACCGCCTTAAACCCTAAAGTCAGGATCCACAATCCAGTATAATACCGAGTCAGCGTACGCCCACCCAGCTTCTACAGTACGCCCACCCAGCTTCCAGCGTTGGCCCACCCAGTACAAGGAAAATTAGCTGCATCCGCATTAAAATGCAAGTACTGCGGGGTTTTTAATAAGCCAGGGTAGCTATTTTCCAATTTAAGCAATACTTTAAAAATACAAGCCTAAAAAGCCCAGAGGGCCCCAGAGCGCCCAGAGCGCCCAGAGCGCCCAAAGCGCCCAGAGCCCCCAGAGCCCCCAGAGCCCCCAGAGCCCCCAGAGCCCCCAGAGCCCCCAGAGGGCCCCAGAGCGCCCAGAGGGCCCCAGAGCGCCCAGAGCCCCCAGAGCTACCTTGGAAACGAGTCAACCTAAAGCAATTTGGAATTCACGGCAATCGGGAGTCTTCTCAGGCTGCGCATCTCAGGCGAACCGCCTTGGATTACATCACGATCGCGATCGCCATGGTCAGCTTACTCTGCCTTGGTAAGCTGAGCTGAGGGACTGAAGAGGAGGCAAAGAAGCGGATTGGCTGATGTCAGTCTGTGCGGGTTTCCAGCTGAATTGTATTCGTTTCTTCTTGCATAGCGCAACAATATGTGAGCTACGAATCACAAAATATCATTATGAGCCAGAATAAACCACATGAGTATTGCATTTGACATCTCTTGCCAAGAAATGGTACCTATTACACCACAATAACCCTTCCATTACACCAATGCCCTGAGCTCGTCTTGGATCCCGGTACAATGTACATCGCGTAGTTTACACAAGGTGCCTCTGAGGAGTGTATAGATCGCCATCGCATAGCCTCATTCAGGGAGAATGAGCTCTACAACAACTGGTCTAGTCACAAATTTGCTGACAATTCCAAGAAAACCTCAGTCAGCTTCCGGAAAACCAGAAGCGTGATCGTCGTCGTGAGAATTGTCAACGGGATGGATCGACTGTGTTCGCGCTCAGGCATGACATCCATGACGGCGGCTCGCATTGCGAAGAGTTATTCTGGAAAGCCTGAAAGTCAGGACTTAGAAGACGGATGAATGTAAATATCTGCCAGTGAACCACGCTCATTGCTCTCGAAATGTGAACAATCCCCATCATCACTGGCATCATTCATTCCATCTTCCCAGCTCTGGTCAACTTCTGATTAGGAACTTGTGATTATCAGACTACTCTTGACAACCAAACCTCTCAACTTAACTTACAACCTCGGCCAAAATGCTGTTCCAAAACGTCCTCCCTGCCGCCGTGCTTCTTGTTGCATCCACCACTCAAGCCGGTTGGTAACTTCAAGAACTTTCCCAGCCCCTTTCTCACCTCCAACCCAAGTATGACCTAAGCTTGGACTTGGTTGTCACCGGCTGACTTTGTTCTTGTTTCCAGCACACATTACCTGGCGGAAGCACTCGACGACCACGTGCGAGGACTCGGGCTCCGACAATTGGTATACTGCCGAGCCCGGGCAATGCAACGACCTGATTGAGTCGGACCACGGCATCGAGATTTGGACCGACGACAGGAACTGTAATTGTACGTTACGTACCCAGCGTATCATACTGCTTGCTGTTTCAATTTATGACCCATGCTAATCGGCCGGTGCAACTATAGTCTACACATACCCCAACACAGACTGCTCGGGCTCGCGACAAAAGACGCTCGACGGGCGAGGGTGCCACTCCCTGCAGGGGAACAACTGGGGTCTCCGCATGGAGTGCGACTAAGTTGAAGTTAGGTAACGGGCTGAGGCTTTGGGCTGGATCTCTTGTCCAGTCAGTAAAGCTGCTTGTTGTGCACAGGAGACAAGAAGCCTGGGGACAGGGTCTCGGAATGCGTCGAGTTTATCTAGGAACAAAGCAACAAAACAGCGTTTTGGGATGCATGATGTTCGCGATGGCTTCAGTTACAGCTCATTTCTGCCCCCCCCCCCCCCCCCAGGTTATAAAAGTCTCCCAATAGGCCCATTGCTTTAGAAACTCTACTCAGAATTGAACCCACCTTCGTTTCAAGATTCTGCTCCTATATGACACATCTGCTTTTTAACAGATCACATCCTTTCTCACCCTGCTAGCCCCGAAATTCTGTCCCTTGCGCCAAAGCATTCCTTCCCCCCCCCCCTCGGAGTCTAGCAGAGCGTGGTACCTATCCTATCTACAAGCTCAATACACAAATGGCTATTCCAATCCACAACCAGCGTGATGGTTAGTGGCATAATCCTTGGAAAGCTGAACTGAAAACCTAGGAAAGAAGTAATTTGTCGGCAGGCAATAAGAAGGCGCAAGGTAAGTAAAAGATATCAGCCAAATTCTTAGTGTGTACTTTTACAGACTGACAAAAATGCCTATCTTGCTAGCTACTAAGTTAGAACCGATGTCTAGCGTTCTATAGTTTACGGACACCAGCGTCTCATGCCCGTCGGAGTTAGCGAAAGACTGCTAGGTATTGTATAATATGCTTTGTCTTCTGCTCGGCGCTGTTTGCAATTGTCCCGAAATCAAATCACTAGCTGAATTACACTATTTCAAAAGGTAGACGATACACGCTGAAGCTTCGCTCACGCTGCACATTTGCGAACCTGTTTTGATGAGGATGTAGTGTTATGATTCAACGAAATATTACCTTTCAATGAGCTGGAACACCTTGGGATGGTTTTTAAGTTTGTATTGCTTGGTGAAACTCTTGGATCTTAAAGAGATTCCAAAGAGAAAGAGAAAATAAGTTCAAATGAAAAAAGAAGAGAAAGGGGAGGGGACTTAGCGAAACTCCCAGACGGCCCCTGGGTATATTCAATCTGTGGGGCTCGGGTAGAGAGACACCAAGGTCTGATGTGTATGCGGAATCCTTACCTAGACAAAGATCCAACCACAACTTCCGTCTATACCCCAGTATACATCGGGGGCTGCGTCCTTGAGTGTCAGACGCTCCAAAAGCTCGTGAGGCTCCAGAATCGATCGATTGCCTTCGTTTAGTTTACACTGAGGCTGGTTTTTGCCATTCATGAAAACATAGCAATGCCCTTCAAGGAGAAGCTTGTCCGCCGCGTCACCCAAGTACACTGTTATGTGCCAGTCAGCGGGCGGATGCATGCCGGTCTTTCTTCCGGTGCGATTGTCGCGCTGTGTGTACGTGTTGTGCTGTTCCTTCCTGATGATAACACAAGACATTCCAAGACGCTTAGCCTCCATCATAGCAATATCTTCACATTTCCGCACAACGGAAAATGCAAGCTGGCGGTACCCAGAAGACTTTGTCCAGAATACGTCCACGTCCGTTTCATAAAGGTACTTGCCGCAATCACAAGGCCGCGGGGTCTTATTATAGCAGTGCCGACACTTCTTTTGCCCTCTTTGCAAACTGGGTTCCAGCACTTGCTCTTGACCATTCGTTCCCTTGGGGATTGGGCGGGCTTTGGTTCTATCGATCTTCGTCACACCATGTACGTATTTGGCATTTTGCTTGTTTTGCTTTCCGTTTTGTTTGGAATTAGGCTGCCCTTTAGGCGGCTTGTCGCTTTTCAGTGGCATGGTGAGAAATCCGTTGAAATCTTTGTAGGTGATATAATTAACGCAGCGTTTCGTTTATTGATGATCTCCTTGGTATCCGCCTGCAAGTCGAACTTTTTTCGAGACTCATCGTTGAGTCGGACATGAAGGAGAGAGTTTCATATATAACCCCAGTACAGCAAGTCAAATCCTTAGAGTAAAATTACTTGCCGTCTTGGAAGAAGAGTACTTATTCGGCTTCAATGGCATACTAATGAGGTGAACAATTGTTTCTTTATAATTAAAATAATTAAGCAATTGTCTCTCTCGAAAGCCTTATGGTTATAGAGTCTTCAACAATTAAACCGCCAGAATCTGTGACAAAGCCTTGAGGTAGCAAATCACTTGACCGCAGTGTCTGCCGTGCCGCCTGTCAATGTTGAGCATGCCTGGAATCCTTTTGTCCTGTTTGAGCCAACAACGGAGTTTATCGCTGGTAGCTATCCGTTTTGTGTCAAAAATATCATTTCTACGGTACAATGGAACGGGGGGATTTCTTTGTTAAAAGTTGCGGCAAGTCTAAGCCAAAAGACTTGCCAAGTGTGCATTTCCAGCTCCATAAGTAGCCTCGACTCTTCGAGACTTGTGACAGATACCCAGAGCATGTGCAGAAGAGTATCTCATAATCGCTAAAAATTCGAACTTGAGACAACAATCGACATTGAAACAAAAAAGACACAGACACCATGGATGCCCAACAGCTTCGACCGGTGTACGTGAACGACTTCGGCTATGGCGAGCGAGAAGAAATTCAAGACTACAGGCCGGGCGGACTGCATCCAACCCACCTTGGGGATCTTCTTGGTGAGGATGGTCGATACAGGATCGTACATAAGCTCGGAAATGGAGGCTTTGGGACAGTCTGGCTCTGCCGCGACACTGCGGAGAACAAGTGGGGGGCACTCAAGATTCTACGGGCTGAAGACTCTACAGAGGACTGTGCAGATTTCAGGATCTGCAACATGTTTGGGAAAATGGACCCAGAGAATAAACAGCTCCGTGACAGCCACATCGCATTTCCCACTGATCATTTCTGGCACGATGGCCCAAATGGCCGACACCTGTGCGTGGTCATGCCTTTGCTCGGCCCGAACATTGTTGGCGTCGCTCGAAAGTACGAATACCAAGAAGCACCGTTGAAAGATATTTGCCGTCAAATCGTTTCGGCCATGTCATTCCTTCACAAGAATGATGTGTGCCACGGCGATTTCCGACCACAACATTTGTCACACGGTTAAGGGCTTGGATGATGCCAGCGAACAGGATATACTCATGGCATACGGTAGGCCACAGTTATTGTGCATCGTGGACGGCGATGAGTACGAATGGGAGCACGAATCGTCAGCGAGTGATCATGGCGACAGAGAGAATATGTCGGACCAAGACAGCCGGAACCAAGATCAGGAGGATATCTGTGAGTCGGACGATAACGACGAATCTCAGACTGCTGACGAAGAACAACAATCAGACGCCCCACAGAGCGAGGATGTCCAGCAAAATGATGTGTCGATGCATAACGACGCTGCCGAGACAGATAGTGAATCTGAACAGGGTGAAGTTGACTACGAAGGCACCGAGCACTGTCCCAGATACCTCGTTGTCAATGCGTATCTCGGTGGTGCCTCGAAGTACATTTCGGACAATGTCGCTGTCATCGACTTTGGAGAGTCCTTCCTAAATTCTCAACCTCGGGACTCCACTGGTATCCCATCTGGCTACTGTTCTCCGGAGGGATTCTTCGACGGCTGCGGCGATCTTGGGTTCGCCAGCGACGTCTGGGCACTTGGATGCACTCTGTTCGAAGTGAGGCAAGGCAGCTGTCCATTCGGAAACGGCGATATTTGGTCTCTGATGCCTCATTGGGAGGATCTCAGTGGCCCTATGCCTGAGCCATTCAGATCGTCACTGGCAGATGATGCCGAGGTCCCAGAGGACCCTCAGCAGTGGGCGTCTGTCGACGAAGAGGAAAAGGATGATTGGACGCGACAGCACATGCTTCCAACCGGAATCTCTAGCGCGCTGCTCCAGAGCCTTTCAACAGAGATTCAGTACTTGGTTCCCTTGGCGGAAGGCGAGGTAGCGCCTACTCCCCCACCACAGGGCTACGACATCTGGTGCGCCCCTGGGAACAAGGTTCTATCCGTGTCTATATCGCAGGGAGAGATATCTCTCCTCTTTGATTTGGCGAAGAAAATATTTTCCTGGGCTCCCGAAGATCGTCTACAGGCGGCCCATGTACTTCAACATGCCTGGTTTCAAGACATGAGCGCATCAAACGAAACGCCCTCAACAGAGGCTGTTGGTGAGGACAAAAGGGCTGAGCCAAAGCACCCACAGGCTCCAGAACCCACGGAACCAATGGAGGAGATGGGAATGCCACAGCTCGCCTTGCAGTACACCAACGACAGCCTTATGGCTATGGCTTGGCGGGAAGGGCTCCCATCATTATTCCCTACCTTCTTTCGTGCTCTTCGGCGGTTGTGTGGATAAAGCCTACATCATACTAGCATTACTCTGCCGGCAGAGGTTTTAGGTAAGTAATTTCAACACAATTTCCGAGTTCTGCACCTTGACCCAAATTCTGATGTGGCACGCACACGTGCTGAAAAGATGATCTCGAGAATGCTTTCAGTGATTATAGTTCAACATATAGGACTCTACAAGATTGCGAGAGCATTAGCCATTTTTTGCATCGAATCCACGTATTCTGTTGCACTAGAATAGGAAATTGGACTCCAAAACGAAGGTGTGTAGAAGTACAATGAGAATGAATAAGACCTCAATATCATAGATAAGGAGTTGCAAATAGCCAAACATAAACTTCACGCTTAGGTACTGTATTAAGACGCACTCTCGAGTTGCATTCTGACAAAGGTTTAACTTCAGCATGTACTAGTGATGCATAAGGCTTGTAGTAGCTGCAGAGGTCGAGTACTATTGCCAAGCGGCCTGGAGCGGAGCTCGGTATTCCCTAGGGGAAGCTTGTTCTACATTCAGCTGCCTAACTAAACACTTCATGAGTTTTGCACGCACTTTTGCCTAAAACAGTGTCTGCTACCTACAAATGCCCGGCCCAGCGGAACACGTCCTGGAGTTGGATCGGGAAGCAGATACGAGCAACGCTAGAGTGACGTTGTTTCGGCGTGAACTATCCCGTATTTACGCGCCTTCAATGTAACCTACAGTGGGGCCGAAAAAGTCTTGCAACACTGCAAAATCCCAACTGTTAGATTCTAACCACTGCACTACATCAAAAGGAACATGCTCCAGCTAAGCTAAAAGTACAAGGTACTTATGAATCTAACATACCCCCTCAGCTTAAAAGAACTTCTTAGTAAAGAACTTTTAAGCTGGATAAATATGCTTATAATTCATTCCCCACTTTAATAAATTAATGCCATAACGCTTAAGGGACTGTATTTTCTGGGTATATTATTAAATTAAACCTTAAACCTTTAAAAATAGCTACGGCTTAAAGCAATAAAACTCTTAATTATTAAATTTTAATTATTATATTATATTAAAAAAAACATGTTTTACTTAAGTTAAAAGTATAAGGTATTTATAATTTTAACATTAATTATTAATAATAAATATGCTATTCTTAAAAATAATCTTATATCCCATTTAAAAAATAAACTTTAATATTAATCTCTTATTAAAATATTAAGCTTTTCTTATAGGAAACTAAGTTTAAAAGAATAATTTTTAAATTTTTCTTTATAAAATAAGCTTAATTATATATTTTAAAACGCTATGTTTAACTAAGAATTAAACAAAATAAAGAAGTAAAATATTAAGGATTTTTATAACTTTTATATAAAATATTAATAATAATTAAATATTTTAAATTTAATTCTTTTATTAACTCTTTTTTACCCTATATACGGGGTAGGATAAGATAAGAGATAAGAGATAAGAGATAAGATAAAGCGGCCCATGCGGAGGAGGTTCGCTAAAGTGAGCGAGCGGAGCGAATAAGCAAGGACAAACCTTCTTCGCGCATACTCTTGTTATTTTCTTACTTTTTTAAAAAATGAATGGCTCTTGTGAGCTTTAAAGAAGCTATTTATATAATATATAATTTAATTTTTTTAAAATTTAAATGAAATAATATTAAATGTAATTTATATTTAAACATATTAATATATATTAATTGTAATGGGCTTGAGCTATTGCCCAAGCCGTAATACATGCCTATATCAGGCTTATATTGCACTCAACCCTTTTATGTAATAAGGCATATACTTAAAAGATAAATCTAGAGTTAAGCCCTTTTAAGGCTTAACTTACTTTTTAAATATTATAATTCATAACTCCTTTTAAATACTTTTTAATAAACGCTTAAAGCTAACCTTTAATATTAAATTGTAATTTTTAAATTATATTAAAAAAAATACTTATATTATAAAGGTAAATAACCTTATATTTAAGATATTAACCTTTTTATAAAATATATAATTAAGAATTTCTTAACTTACTTTAATATTAAACTATAAAAATGCTTAAAAAGCGCTTTAACTTTCTTAGCTATTTATAATAATATTTATTAATATTAATAATAATGCCATTATATTTCTCCTTGCAATAATGCTTTATTAATTTATAAAGCTTAAAATGCATATAAACTCTTTTAATTTACCCTTAATTTAATATAAATTACTCTTAATTAAACCTTTATTTAATAATATTTAAAATAGCTTTCTAGCTTAAAAGATAATAATATAATATAAGCTATAAATTAATATAAACTTTATTAAGAATTTTTAAAAGTATTAAAATTTTTTATAAAATTAGTTATTTATTAAAATATAATTATATATTATAGCATTTTATAAGTAAGGTAGGCCTTAAAATAATTTTAATATAAATAAATTCTTTAAATACTTAAAATATTATTATAAAAACCTATATTAATAAGTAGCTGCTTTAATTAAGCTTAAGATATTTTAAATATAAAATTATAATAGCTTTGCTTAATTTTATATTTAATTTAAATAATTAATAATATAAGCTAAGAGCCTTAAGTAATTAAATAAAGTAAAGCTAAATTACTTTTATAATTAGCTTTTTTTATAGCTTTATAATAAAGCTATTAAAGTATTAATTTTATATATAAATTATAATAAGGTAATAAATATATATTATTAAATTACTTATAAGTTAAAAATATAAAACCTTAAATATTAATAATATATAAGCTTATTTTTATATTTTTTAAAGCCCTTAACCTAAGGGTAATAAGCAATAAGTTAAGATATAATAATAATAAATATAGCTATAACAAGTATAATAAGGGGCTAGGGCGTTAGGAATAAAGAGCTATAAGGGTAGCAAAATACCTTTTCCTCTTAGTTAATTAATAACTAAGCTAAGGTACTTTAGGTTTTTAAATTTAAAAGGAAGGCTTAATAAAAATGCAAAGTATATTTATATTATAATTAATAGGGGTACTTTATAATAAATTATAAATTTCTTTTTATAGCTATGCTAACTTAAGTTTAGGTTATAAAGTTAATTATACCTTATAAGGAAGATTTTATTAATTTTAAAGGAAAAAATTAGCTTTTAAGCAAAGTTTTATTTAAGAGTATAAGCCCTTTTTATAAGCTTAATTTATATAAAAATAATATTAATAAATATAAAATAAATTAAATAAGCTTTTTTTCTTAATTTTTATTATTATAAATTATAAGTATATTATTATTACTTAAATAAATAATAAATATAGCTATTATATTATTATAAATAAATAATAAGTATAAAAAGCAAAATTAAAGCTAATAACTTTATTTATCTTAAGAAACTTAAAGATAATTATTAATTTATTATAAAGTTAATATATTATATATATAATATGGCTTTCTTTAAATATTAATATATAGCAAGCTCTTATTTTAATTTATATAATTTTAAATATAGCTTATCTCCTTTTATTAAGCTTATTTTAATTATATTATTATAATATCTTATTAAACTTAGCTTATAGCTATATAATAATTAATGCAACTTAAGGAATAATTATAAAGAAAGAAAGTTAATAAAATATAAGTAATTTAGCTTAATTAATTTTTAAGGTAATTATAAAAGCATAAATAAATTACTTATCTTATAATAAAATAATAAATATTACTTTAATAAAAATAAGCTTAAGTAAGATTATATAAATTTTTTAAATTATAACTTTTTAAAAAAGAGATAATAATAATATAAAGCAATATAAAGCTAAATTTTTATTAAAAGAAGTATAAAACTTTATTAGCCTTTTTAATAAGGATTAAGCTTTTACCCTTTTATTATATTAAGGTTAATTTAATTATTATATTTATTTATTATTAGCAAAGAATAAGTTTGCGTTAATATTATTATAGGGCTTATTATATAATATACTTTAAAATTAATTATTTAAGTTATAAAAATAAGTTATAAAACTTTATAATAAAAGCTAAATAAGGGCTAATTCCTTACTTATAACAGCCTTAACTTTTTTAATGCATAAAGTAAATAAAAAGTAATAATTTTATATAAATTATTATATCTTTAATAAAATAGCTTAATAAAATTATTACCCCTTCCTCTTTATTAAGAAAATATTATGCTTTTTTTTTAATGCTTAATAATTTATAAAGTTAAATATTTATATAACCTTTTATTAAATATAAATAATAAAAAAGTAAAAGCATTTAATAGCATTTTAAATTTAATTTAAGTTATTTAAATAATTAATTTACCCCTTTAATTTATTTAATATACTTATTATATTTTAATAATATATTAACTTAATCTTAATTAATATCTTAAAAAACTATATAATGGTATACTTAAATAATATATTAATATTTTCCTTAAGCTTAAGGAAGAATTATATAAAAAAGGTATAGAAAGTTTTATATTACTTATAAAATATTAAATTAAACTTAAATTAAGATAAATATAAATTTATAATAAAGAAGATAAAGTACTTAAGCTATATTATTATAATTAAAATAAATCTTTAAATAAATTTAAAAAAGGTTAAAGTAATTTAAAAATAAAAGGTATTATAAATAGTTTATAGCATTTAAAGCTTTATAAGGTTTATAAACTTTTATTATAACTTTATTAAAAACTTTTTTAAAATTATTAACTCTTTTTTTTATTTTATTATTAAAGGAACTTTTTTTTAATAAAAAAGTAAGGAGGATAAGGCTTTTTATTACTTTAAAGCAGCATTTATAAAGATATTAATTTTAGCTAAATAAAACTTAAATTTAAGCGTAATAATAAAGGTAAATTGCTTAAAGATAGCTTTTAATGCATGCTTATTAATTTAAAAAGAAAAGGCTCTTTATTTAATTACTTATTACTTTATAAAGCTTTTTTTAATATAATAAAATTATATTATTTATAATAAGGAGCTATTAATAATAATTAAGGCCTTAAAGGTATAATTACTTATATTTTAAAGTATATCCTATTTATTTATAATATTTATAAATTATAAAGGCCTTAAATACTTTATTAATTTTTAATATTTTTTAAAGAAGCAAGCTTAATAAGCTAAAACTTTATCTCTTTTTTACTATAATCTTTAATATTACTTAAGAATATAAGCATAGCATTTTAATATATTATTATGATAAAAATAAAATAAGATAATCTTAAAAAAGAATTATATAATTAAGATGCTTTAATTAATTTTAATAATAATTTTTAATACTTATATTATTATGCTTATAAGGCTGTAATTATTTAATAAATTAATATTAATTATGCTTTAAAATAAAAAAATTTAATAAAACTTATAATATAAGATTTGCTATAAGGTAATTATATTTAATTAATAATAATTCTTTAAGAAGGCTAAAATAGCGATTTAAATTATTAATTATACCTTTAATGCATATAGCATGCTTTAATTTTAAGATTAGCTATAGTTTTTAAGTTAAGAATTGCTTATTATATTAATATATTGTGTGGATAGCTTTATTAAAGCTTACAAGGGCCATTCTTTTAATTTTATATTTTATAATTATATCGCTATTTATAATATTAAAAAGCTAATAATAAGGTAATTATGTTATTGCATTATATAATGGCGTTAATATGATTTACTTATAATAAGACTTAGCTTTATGTTGTTATAATTAATAAAAAGATGTTTAAAAGGGAAGTAATAAGTAATTATTATTTTATAAGCATTTTATATATCTTTCATTATTAAAAGTTAGGAGTTAAAGTCTTTAATATGCTATATATTTTTATAGCGTTAATAATATCTTTATTATTAGTAACTTTTAAAGGGTATTTATACTTTATATTAATAATAACTTAAATCTTAAAGTAAAGTATAGTAAAAATAATAAAGCATTATTTTATTAAGATATATTATAGTATTAATTGATTTAACTTATTATATTAATTAATAACTATATAATTTAATATGTTTTATAAGTTAAGATTAAGCTATTATGCTTATTAAAACTATTATTATATAGGCTTACTTTATATATTAATATTTTAGCTTTTAATTTAAGAAATTATATAAGCGCTTTGCATTTTAGTTAAGATATAAGTATATTATTAAATATTATATATTTATAAAGCGTTAATGCTTTAAATAATATGAAATTAGGTTTTTTGCTAAGTAAAGCCAATATTTTAAGAATTAAAGTTACCATATAAAAGTTAAAATTATTATTTAAAGGTTAGCGCCTTATATTAATAAAATAGTTACTTTTTGCTATAGTAAGAGTTAGTTTTATAATTTGCTTTTATAATAAAGTTAATAATAATATTATTAATATAATTAATGCCTTTAGCTAATATAATAATTTTTTATAAAAGGTTATGCCCTTAGGGGTTTTAAAGATAAGCATTAAGCATGCTTATTTAGCTAAAGGTTTTTAAATATTATATATTTTAATAAAAATTATATTAGCATTACCTTTACAACTTCTTTTAATCCTTAATAAGCTTATAATTACGGCATTAAGCCTTATTTTAATAATTTATTAGCATTTATAAAAATAAAAAATTAAAATTAAGAGAAATTATAAATACAATATAGTTTAAAAATATAAGTTTTAAATATAATTAAATAATAAAATATAACTTATTAATAATAATTAATAAGCTTAAGAATAACTTTTAAATTAATATTTATTTAATTTTATATTTTTGCTAAGTATATAAAAGTATCTTATATATAGCTAATAAATTAATATATAATAAGGGAAATAATTAATAGTTTGCTGCAAATTATTATTATTAATATCTTAGGTAGAAAAAATAATGATTTATGGCAAATTATATAAATTCCTTTACCTTTTTATAAAATTATAATATGGAAATTTATACTTATAAACTTACCAGCCATAAGTTATTTATTTAGCTGCAATTTTTTTATAATTAAGAATATTAAAATGCAATAAAAATTCTTAAAAGAGAGTTTATAATAATATATATATATTTAATATAATAGCTATTATAAGAAGCTAGCTACTTATTAATTTCCTTACTTTATTATTTATTTTATAGTTAATATAGTAATTAACTTAATTAAATATTATAATCTTAAAACATTAAGGCGTTTAATAAATAATATAAAGATTAAAAGTTTATAATTAACTCTAATTAAGAAGCTTATTATTTTAAGTTTGCTTAATAAAATATTAATATAAATTAATTATTATAAAGAAAAGCAAAGCATTAATTTATAATAGCTTAGCGTTAATATTAATTAATATTACTAAGCAAGGTATATAATGTAAATAATAATATATAATAATCAATCCTTAGTGAATTAAAGAAATAAAGCAGCATTAGCCTAATTTAATTTTAATATTCCAAAATAACATATTAAATAAATATTAATTTAAGATAATATAATTAATAAATAATAAGTTAATTAAAATTAAGATTTAATTATATGTAATTAATAATTATAATTAAAATGCTATTTTAGCTAATATATTAAGATTAAAATGCTTATTAATATAATATATAAAAGTTACTACTTTTTAGCATTATGCTTAAGTTTTACCTTAAAAAATTTATCTTTCCTTTTTATAATTAAAGCTTAATAATTATATAAAAACTTTAAACTTAAACGCTATATTTTATAAGGTAAAAGTAATTATAATAACTTTAATAATATTTAAGTATTATATTTAATAATTAAGTTATAAAAAAACTTAAAAATAATTATAAAACATACCTTATTAATTATTATGTAAATAACCTTAAAAATATTAATTATAAATATACTAATTATAATGCTAAGATTCTTTATAATTTTTAATAAAGAAAAGATAAGATACTTTACTTATTGCTACTTTTCCTTTTGCTTAAATTAGCTTTTAATTAAATTAGCTATTAAGATAGCTATAATGCATTGCTTGTAATTATATGCTTAAATAAAGGAAGACTTAAGCTTTAAAATTTATTATAAATAAGCTTATAACTTCTATATATTATATATAATATTTGCCTATTATTGCTATAAAGATATTTAGCAACTTAAAGAATTATTTATATAAAGCCATTATATTATTAAGTTTAGCTATTATTACTTAAAAGTTAGCTAATAATATTTTAATAAAGTATATATGCTAAGCAACATTATTAATAAGCATATTAATAATTGTAATAAAGTAATTTAAGCATATAGTATAAATAATGCTATTTAAGTCCTTTACCTTAATAACTTAAAGTTTATTATTAATTTTATTTACTTTTAATATTATAAAAGCAATCTTAATGTAATGGGCTTGGGCTAGAAGCCCAAGCCTTATATAGTATGGCTAGGTAATCCAAGGGAGCTTGGATTATTACGTACCTTTTGGCTTAGTTAAAAGGTTGCTGCTTTTGCAGCTTATAGAAGAAGGCGCTAGCCAGCCTATAGCCCCTTTGGGGCTAAGCCTATAATAAATAATCTAAGCTTTAAGGTTAAGGGTTTAAGTTATATTTGCCGCAAGTAAATGCAAGCACCCCTTTTATAAAGAAGATCCCTAGCTTAAAAAGGCAATATCGCGGGTAAGCCTTAGGGGTAGTTATACCACTATATAAGGAGGGAGCCCTAGAGGAAAGGGCTATGTAATGAGCTTAGGCTGGAAGCCCAAGCCTTATATAATATGGCTAAGTAATCCAAGGGAGCTTGGATTATTACGTACCTTTTGGCTTAGTTAAAAGGTTACTGCTTTTGCAGCTTATGGAAGAAGGCGCTAGCCAGCCTGCAGCCCCTCTGGGGCCAAGCCCATAACACTTAATAAGCAATGATATTTATAAAGTATTATTTATAATTAAGTGCAATTTAATTATAAAGAAATAAATAATATAAATAGGGTATTTAGGAAAGATTATAATAATTAAAAGTATTAACTTTAAGGAAAGGAAATTATAATTACAAGAGAAAGAAATAATTAAACTATATTTAAAAGGGCGGCGCTATAAAAGCAAATTAGGAATTAAATAAGTAAGTATATATTAAGAAGCGAAGAATTTAATAAAATAAATCCTAACTTAAGGGTATAAAAAATGCAATAATTTAATTATTAGCTTATATAAGTAAACTAAGTAATAATTATTAAAAACTTATTTTTCTTAATAATAAGTAAATATTCTTTTTAAAATTACTTAAAAGCATAAATGCCTATTATATATTATAAGGCTTAATTATAATAAGTTTACAATAATTAATAAAATAATAATAAATTAATTTATAAAAAAGCTAACTTAAGGGCTTAAAAGTTTATAAATAAATATTAAGTATAAAAAAAGTATAATTTAAGTAATTGCCTAAAATAAAAGTTTAAGAGTTTTTATAAACCTTTATGCTTTTAATTAGCAGCTTTAACTATAAGTTTCTTAAAATCCATATTAATTCTTAAGGGAGATTTATTAATCGTTATTATTAATAATACTTTTATATTATATTTATTATTAATTAAACTTGCTTTATATATTTTTAGTATTAAGAGCAACTTTCCATTATTGTTAAGCGTTAAACCTTTTTAATATTAATTAAAATATTTCTTTACTTAAGTATAATTAAGTTTTAACTTTAAATAGGAAATAATATTAATATTAAATAAGAAAAATATAAGATTTTTCTTAAGGTTATATATTATATCCTTTATAATATTTATTTTATACTTATTAAGCAATATATAAGGCTAAAAGGTTTTGCTTTTAATCTTAAAAATAAATCTTTAAATACTTAAGTAATTATCGCTATAAATTAACCTTAATATAGCTTTAAAGAAAAATATATAATACTTATATATAAATTTAAAAATGCTAATAAAAAGTAAGGTATTTTAGCCCTTATATTGCTTTTACTAATGCATTATAAGAATATACTTAAAATGCGCCTTTAATAATTTTATTATTTTAATTACCAGCTTATATATATTAAATAGCTAATCCTTATAAATAGTAGTTATAATATTTAGTAATTATATATTCTTAAGATAAATATTAATATTAATATAAAAGCTAAGAAGTAACTTTTAAAGGTCTTTAATAAATTATTTAATCTTTATAGCTTAGTACTCTTTGCTAACCTTATTAAAAATAAATTTTAAGCTTAATATCTTATTATAGCCCTTAGGTTTTATAATTATTATAAAAATATATTTAGCCTTATATTATTAATAAATTATAGCATTTAAGTAATAGCTATTTTTAAATACCTTTTATATAAATATAAATATAATTACATTAAAGGCATCTTTAATAATATAAAGAATATTTATAACTTACTAGGTTTTTTTAATATTTACTTTATCTTATAATATGGTTTGCTTATTAAAATTTTTAGCATAAAAAAGTATAATATAGTAACTTAAGCTATCCTTAAGTATAGATTTAATTAATAATGCAAAATTTATAGCGAAAAAATATAAAATCTATATAATTATTTAAGGTAATTTTAAAAAATTATGTTATTAGTATTATATATATAAAAGTATAATAATATAATTAACAATCTTATTTTAAGATCTTAATTAAATATTTTTAAACTTTATTTATAAAATTATTTGCTATTATAAGAATAATATATATTTAAAAAATGCTATTATTTTATAAATTAAATAAAGTATAAAGTATAGCAATAAGAAGTATTATTTAAAATTATTATTAAACTTAGTATATTTTGCCTTTTTTATAATAGCTTTGCTAAGTTAATTAAGATAAATAATGGCAATATCTTTATTAAAGCTTTGCTTTTTAATTTTCTCTTAAATCTTAATAGCAATATTATTAAGTTTTTAAAGATTTTCTTTATATTTCTTTATAAACTCTTAACCTTTTAACCTTATAGCTAATAAATACTAATTATAAAGCCATATAGTATTAAGATATTAAGTTGGGAATTCTTTATTCTTATTTAAGGACTTATAAAAAGAATTTAAGCATATATTAATAATTTTAATTCTTAGAAATATAAAATATAGGTTTATTATTTCTTTTCTATTATAAATCTTATTATAATTATAATAAAAAAACTTTATAATTATATAATATTTAAGCTATAATTTAATTTTAATTTTAAGCAATATATATTAAATATTATATTTAAGTTAAAAATATTTAATAGTTTAAATTTAAAAGATATTATAATTTAATGTAATAAGGTATTATTTAAGATAATGCTTTAAGGTAATAATATTATAATTATTAATATAATCCTTATTTATTAATTTTTTAAATTTACCTTTAATAAGAAGATTTAGCCTATTTATATATTGCTTAGTAAAATAAAAGTTATTTATATATATAAAAAGGATATTATTATAAATAAAATTTAATATAAATATATTAAGATTATTTAAAATATTTATTAAAGTCTTAATTATAAATATTATTAATATATTATGAAAATATTTACTTAAGAAATAAAGCTTATAATATGCCTTTAATTACTTAATTAAAAGTTATTAATATAGCTTATAGTGCTAGCTATAATATTAAGTTTTGTTTATTTGCCTATGGTATTAATTATAGTTTTAAGTTTTATTTATTAATATGTAATATGCATTATAATGGTAAATGCTATGGATTTGTTTGCAGTATTAATTATAATGCTAAGTTTTATTTATTTATTTATAATATTAATTATAATAATATATTTTATATAATTATAATTATGCTTAATTTTATTTTATTTATATTTATAGTTATATAAATTGCTATAGTTTCTTTGCATCTTTAATGAAAGACCTTATTAATAATAATAAGGATATTAAGCTTATTTCTTATATTTTTATTATTAAGTAAGTTAATTAATTAACCCTTACCTTATATATTATTAAGCTAAATTAAAGTAAATATATAAATAATATTTTATTATTAATATACTTTCTTTTTTCTTTTAATCTTAGCTAAATTTAATTTATATTTTAAGGAATTATAATTTTTATAAATTAATATTATTTATTTTTAAGTATTTTATGCTAAATAAAAACTATTAAAACTAGCTAATTTTAAGGATTATTTATTAAAGATAAGAAACTAAGTAGCTATTTAATTAATTTTTAAAAGTATTTTTATAAGGTATTTATTTATAAATATAGGGAATTGTGATGGGCTTGGGCTATTGCCCAAGCCTTATATAATGTGGCTAAATAATCCAAGGGAGCTTGAATTATTACATACCTTTTGGCGTAAATGGTCGCTGCTTTGCAGCTTATGGAAGAAGGCGTTAACCAGCCTGCAGCCCCTTTAAGGCCAGCCCATAATAAATAATCCAAGCTTTAGGGTCAAGGGTTTAAGTTATGTTTGCCGTAAATGCAGGCACCCCTTTCGTAAAGAAAATCCCTAGCTTAAAAGGCGATATCGCGGGTAAGCCTTAGGGGTAATTATACTACTATATAAGCCGAAGGAGGGGGCTATATAATGAGCTTGGGCTATTACCCAAGCCTTATATAGTGTGGCTAGATAATTCAAGGGAGCTTAAATTATTACGTACCTTTTGGCGCAAATAGTTGCTGCTTTGCAGCTTATAAAAGAAGGCGCTAGCCAGCCTGCAGCCCCTTTAGGGCCAGCCCATAACAGGAATTATAATATAAGGTAAGGGAAAATAAATAATTATTAAGTTTTAATAAAAGTATATTAATATATAATTAAGATAGCTTTATAAAAGGCATTATTTAATGCAACTTATTATTAAACTTATATTATAAAAATATAGCATTAATAATAAAGATAGCTTATATATATAATTAAAATAAGATATTATTAAAGTTTAAAGTAAAAGCAAGGTTATAAAAAGTAAAGTATTAATAAGTTTATTTATTATAAAGTAAATTATTAAGGTTTAAAGATTATAAGTATATTAATATTATAAGTTTTAATTACTTTCCTTCCTTCCTTTTTATACTTAAGAATTTATTTAATATTATATATAAAAAGCTAAAAAGGAAAGCTTATAAGTTATTTAATATAGTTTAATTTTATAAATAAAAGTGCTTATAAATAACTTTTTAAAAAAATTATAAGCTATAAATTATAGCTTTAATAATTAATTAATCTTAATATTAAAATATAAATATAGTATATATTATGCAAAACCTTTAACTTAAAGCTTTTACTTATTATAATATTAATATAAGAGTTAGCATATTTATTAATAATAAATAAAATATAAAAGGAATATCTAATTATATATAATAATTAAATTATATTATAAGTAAGCTAGTTAATTAAATAATAAGGCTTAAAATTAATATTAAAATTATTTAAGCTTAATTTCCATTAATAATATAGCTTTAATAAGATATTAACTTAATTTTTATTAAAGGAATATTTATGCCATTATAAGCATTAATATTAACTTTATTACTTTTTATTTATTATTAATATAGCAATAAAAGCAATAATTAAAATACTTCTTCTTACTTAATAAATATACTATAATTCATTATCCTTAATAGCTATGTAATTTTTAAAATTCTTAGCTTTTGCTAAAAGTACCTATAACCTTAATACTTCCTTCCTTAATGCATTATTTTTATATAAAAAGATCCTTATAAGCTAATAAAAGAAAACTTATAAGTTCTTTTTAAATTAAAAATTAAGGAAATATATATTTATTTATGCTTAAAGGTTTTGAATTATATAAAAGGTTAAGAATATGCTAAATATAGGTAAAATTTAAAATTAAAGCTAAATAATAATTAGCGGTATTTATATTTTTTATATAAAGATTTAGTTTTATAATTAAAATTTAAAGTATTATTAAAATATTATATAAGTTTTTTATTATTAAAAGCAAATAAATTATTAAAAGATATAATTATCTTATGTAATATAACTTCTTAAACTATAGCTTAATTAAATTGCTTTAATTAAAAAAGAAATTATTATTTATAAAAGTTACCTTAAGTTTAATCCTTTTATTACTTACTTATATAAAGAGGTAATTTTTAAAGGCTTTAGCTTAAAGCTAAAAAAGCAATTTATTATATATTATAATTATAAGATCTTATTATAAAATATTAATTATATCTTAAGTATAAAATTTAATATAAAAAGCTTATAATTATTAATTTCTTTACAAGGATAATAATTTTTTTTTTAAATATCTTAAAGATAAAGCTATATAATTTAATTATTATATTATAAAAGTTATTAATAATACTAATTATAAAAGCCTTTTTTAATTAATAAAAGCTTTTAATATAATTATTAATAGCTTGGTTTACCCCTTATTTAATAGCGATAAGCAAAATGCTTAATTATAAAACCTTAATTAAATTATTATTTTCCATATCTTTAAGCTTTTAATTATAATTAGCAATAAGATATGCAAATTTTATAAGCTTATATATGCAGTATTAAATATAATATTAATAAAGATATTATTAAAATAAATATATATTATCTTATTATAATATTATAAATTATTAAATGCTTATTAATATTAAGTAATTAAAGTTAAGATTTAGCTAATAATTATAAATATATTGCAAAGGGGGTTGCAATTAATGCTTATTTTTAATAAAACTTAATTAATATCTTTAATATAAAGAGCCTTATATATAGCGTTAATTAATTAATAGTAATTACCTTGCTTAATAATAATATTAATAACTTAATTAATATTAATGCTTAAGTATATATTAATAGTTATAAATTATATATAAATGGAAAAGTTAAAAGGAAATTTAACTTAGTTTGCTATTTTAATATATAAGCTAGATTTACAAAAAGTTGCATTTTATATTATAAATATAAAAATAAAAGTTAAGGATTATAAAAAACTTATTATAAAAGTAATTATTTAATTTTTACTTAAGAAATATAAGCTATTTTAATTTTAAGTATTATAATTAAGTATTATTAAGTTTAAGTAAGTATAAAAAAGTAAAATAAAACTTTATAACTTAAAGTTTATTTAAGCTATTAAATATAAGTTAAAGAATATTAATAAGAATTATAATAAACTTAGTATAAATTTAATTAAGGTAATGAAATATTGCTTTAAATTAAATAGGCTTTAAAAAATTAACTTAGCATTTAGGTAAGCTAAAAAGTTCTTAAATTATTTAAATAAAGCTTTTAACTTAAAAAGTTTAAATATTAATAAATATATAATAATTTTATAAAGTTATATAGGAATTTATATAATCCGCTATAAATTAATTATTTTAAGGTATATTATTTAAATGTATTTTTAGTAATTTATAATAAATTAATAAAATAAGCTATTTTTATAATAAAATTAAAATAACTTACTATAAATTGCTATTTATAAGTTTAATAAATTAAGTTTTATTATTAACCTTTAACTTTTAAGGTTGCTTACCCTAAGGTTAATTATAATAACTCCTTATTATTTATTTTATAAAATAAGTATAATTAACTAATTATTTATTAATACTTATTAATTAACTTATTATTATTAAGATAAAAAAAACCTTAATCTTAAAATTTAAATAATTTTTCTTAAAAATATATATTTTATATATCTTTAAATTAAGCATTAAGCAAGATCCTTTATATTTATTATTAACTTTTATTTAATATTATATCTTAAATATAATGTTTTTTAATAATACTCTTACCTTTAGCTTATATAATTATATTAAATATATTAAGCTTAATATAATAAAAAATATAGCTATGGTTTAAGCGGCTATAATTATTAACCTTTATAAGGTTTTAAAGGTTTTCCGCTAACTTATATAATATAAAGGTATAAAAGATATAATTAATAAGCTATTTTTATGCTTAAAAGATATTATAAGCTTATTTAGCAACCTTTTTAATATTAATAGCATATTACTTAAAACCTTATAGTTTTGCTAGCAGCTTTTTAATTTAATTAATTATTAAAAAAATTATATAAGTAAATCTTAAAATAAATATTTATTTAATAATAGCTAGCTAATTCCTTAATATATAGCTTGTTATTATTAAGCGCTTATATAATGCAGCTAATAATTTGCTTTATTAAGCAATGTTTATTAATTTATTTAAATTAAATGCTTAGAAAAAGCATATAAAGCATTATTATATTAATAAAGGGAAGGTAATGATTAATATAATTATTAATAGCCTTAAGAAGCATCTTATATTTAAAAAGGCTTTCTTTATAAATATAGTTATAACGGATTAAAGAAATTAAATATATAACGCTAATCTTTATTAATATTTAAAATTCTTTATTAATAATATTATAATATATTATGCTTTATAATAAAATTATTTTCTTTTAAGGATTATTTAATTAAATATTTAATATAAAGCTTTTTATTTAAGGGTAAGGCCTTTTCTTTTTAAAATAAACTTAGGTTTAACTTAATAAATATTTTAAAGCTTTTTGCTTAATAAGATGCTACTCTTTTAAGCTATACTTATATTATTTTAATAAAAAGTTGCTAGCTGCTAAGAATCTTAATTTAATTTTACTTTTTAATTATATAATATTAATATTAATATTAAAGCTTTTATTAATTACTTAAAATTTATATATAGTTTATTTTTATGCAATTTATATATTATTTATATATAGTATATTAAGCTTTTTTTAACTTTAAAAAGCAAAAGCTTTACTTTTTTTTTATATAATGCTTAAGAAATTAAGTAAAAATATCTTCCTTATAATCTTGCTAATAACCCTTAAACAATATTATATTTATTATTAAGTAAAAACCTTATTATAATAATAATATTATTAAGCAAAGTAAGTTAAATTTAATATTATACCCTTAAAAAAGGTATTATTAATTAAATTTAATGCACTTTATAAAATATAAAAATAATTTAAAAGTTTATAATATAAACTTATTATAATAATAATCTTAAATATATAATAAAATTATTAATTATAATAATAAAAAAAATATTAAAAATATTTAAAAATAAAAGTAACTTAAAGCTTAAAATAAATATTTTATAATTATATAATGCTTAATACTTTAAAAGAGCTTTAAAGTTATAAAGTTAATAAAGTTTTTATATATTTTAAAGATTTTTAAAGTTATAAAAATTACTCTTTAAAGGCATTTAAAAGCTATAAAGGCATCTTAAAATAGCAAAATAATAAGTATTTAAAACTTTAAATAAAAATTTAAAAGTTAAGTGCATTATACTTAATATATAATTTTATAAACTTAGAACCCCTTAAAAACTATAAAAAGAATATTAATTTTACTTAAATTTTCTTAATTTATTATATTAATAACTTTTTTCTTAAAAGTAATATTAAATAAATATTATAATGCACTTAAACTTATTAAAAGCAATTTTATAAAGTTAACTATATTTATAAGAATTTATTTAAAATATTATATATATATTATATTAATCTTAATTGCAATTTATATTAAATTAATAAAAAGGTTTCTTAATTATAAAATTATTATTATTATTATTATTAAATTAATCCAGCTTAAATAAACTTTACTTATCTTTAATAATAATAACCTTAAATTAATACATTATATTACTTAATAAATATATATAGCTTTTATTATTATTAAGAATTAATTATGTAAGGTTTAAAGATATTATTTTTTATATAAGAAATAAAGCTATCTTTTTAAGTATATTAATATTAATATTTATTATATATATTTATATTATATTTATTAATAATATATATAAATAAAGCAGGAAATTTAAAATTATATTATTAAAAAATATAATATAAGAATTATATATATAATTAAGTTTTTATTAATATTTTTAAGTTTCTTATTTAAATTATATTTATATATAAGGATTATTTTATATTATTTAAATACTTAAGTATAATTATTTTATTTATATATTTAATTTAAAAATAAGACTTAAAGCTAAAAAAGCTAAAAAAAAGGTTTTTATAAAGCTTAAGGCCTTAATAAAGCTTAAAGCCTTAATAAAGCTTAAAGCTTTTATTAAATATAAGATTGCTGCCTTAAAGTATAAAAAGATATTAATTAAGCCTTAAAATATTAATAAAATAGTTAAGAAAAAAGGTAAAGAAAAGAATTTAAAACTTAAATTAAAACTTACTTTAAGAAATATACCTTATTTTTATTATATTAAATTAATAATTAATAAAAACTTTAATAAAAATTATATATAAAGTAATAATTATAAATTATATTAATATTATTATAATTAATATTATAAGTATATAGCATTACTTAAAAATATTTAAAATAGCGCGCTTAAGTTATTATGCATTTTAAATAAGCATAAATTAAATAAAAATAAAATATAAATAGCAAAAAAAGCTTATATTAAGGCGCTTAATAAGATATCTTAACTTAATGATTTTAATAATAAAGATAAGTATAATTAATATTTAATAAAATTTAATAAATTAATATTAAAGTTAAGTTAAATTAATATATTAATATTATAAGCAGTATTTAATTAATATACTTATATTTATAATTTATTATTATAATTAATAAATAAGTTAATTATATGCTTAAATTAATATTATTTATTTTATTAATTAATTAGCTAATCCTTAAGGTAATAAAAAGTTAAGTATAATAATGTTAATATTATATAAGAAAGTATTTAAAAGAAAGAAGGATATTAAATTTTATAAGAAGTAAAGGTAAGAAAAGGATAATTTATATTTATTAAAGTATTATTTTAAGGAATAAGGAGCGTTATATTATATGGTTTAAATTGGCATAATTAATAGCAAATTATAATAAATCATTTTATTTTTTAGTAAATATTACTTAATTTTAAAAATAAATAATGTTATTATTAAGGAAAGATTTAAAGTTTATTATTTTAATAATGCTAATAAACTTTATTTAAGGGAATTAAAGATAGAATTATCTTTTCTTAATGTTATTTAATCTTAATTTATAAGTAATTTATTAAGCTTTTACCTTAAAATATATTATTAATAACCTTAAGCTTTTATAAGCATAATTTTAGCAATTTTAATATTATAAATGCATTTTAATATAGTTTTTTTACTTATTAATGCATTAATGCTTATTTTCTTTAATAAGTTATTTTTATTAAATATTTTAATAATATTAACCTTTATTATTTAATTTATTTAATATGCATGCTTAATTACTTATAAATATTTAATTAATATAAAGAGAATTTTTATAAATTAAAGGTTATTTATATATTAAAGATTAAAACTTTTAGCTATAATATTTATTATAATAATAAGGATCTTATACTTATTATTTAATTTTCTATATTAATTTATCTTTTTTATTATTTTTTATTTTTTTTTATTATTAATGTTAAAAGTAAATAAAATTAGCTTAACCTTTTTATATAATTTTTTATTTATAATTAAGAAAAAGTATATTAATATAATATTAATAATATAATTATAAAAAATAATAATATATTACTTTTTATAAAAATTATCTTTTAACTTTATATTTTTATTATTATTATTTATTATCTTATTAATTAATTTATAAAGTTATTATAATTTAAGGCTATTATTTTAAAGTTTTTTTATATAGTTTTTAAAATCTTATTTATTAAAATCTTTAATATTTATATAATATATCTTTAAATTGCATTTTAATTTAATTTAAACTTATATGGGAATATTTTAATTATTTTTAAAGTTAAATATCTTATACTTAATTATTCTTATTTATTATAAGATTATTAAGTAAGGGTATAAAAAAGTATAAGTAAGGTTAAGTTATATAAAGTTATGGTTATTATTAATTGCTTATCCCTTAATTATATTTTATTTAATTAGCTTTTTATTATAAAATTCCTTATTTTTTCTTTTAGCTAACTTTTTCTTTTTATTTTAATTAACTTTTATTAACTTAAACTTTTTAATAATTAAAGTTTATATATTTATAATAAGTATTAATTAAGTTGCTTTAATTTTAATATTATTAAGTAAGTTAATATTAATATTATAAGCATTAAATATTAGTAAGTAATTTAATAAACTTTTATGCTATATTTAACTTTATTAAAAGTATATAATAAATAATTAATAATATAATTAAATCTTATTAATAATTTTATTCCTTTTAATATTATTTATAAAGCTACTTATAAAATTATAAATAAGTTATTTATAAAATTTAGCAATATATTAATTTTATTTAAATAAGATAATAAGTAAATTATTAAACTTAACTTTAAAATAAGGGTTATTATTAATGCTAAACCTTTTCCATTAATCCTTAAAGTAATTCGCTATTACTTTTATAATGCTAAATCCTTCCTTTATAATTATCTTATATAATATAAATAATATAATAAGATGTTTATTAATACTTATAATTTTTATATAGCTTTAAATAATTTAATTTTATTTTTTTTAAAGCTTTTAAAGTTTTATATTTTATTAAAGATAATAATGTTAAATATAGCTTATAAAATTAACTTCTTAAATTATTTAAACTTAGTTAATAGCTTTAAAGCTATTAAGGGGCTAATAAAGAAGATATTATATATATTATTAACTTTAGCATTAAAAATACTTAATTTTTAATTAAAAACTCTTTTAAATATTTTTAATAATATCCTATTTTTATTTAAAATTATAAAAGTTTTATTTAAGTATTAGCTTTTTATAAAGATAATAAGGTTATAAATATAAATCCTTTTTTTTAAAGTTTTTAAAAGCAATAACTATTTATTATATTTATATACTTTTTAAATTTAATAAGCTAATTATAAAGGCAAGAAGATTAATTATATAATTAAAAATACCTTAAATTTTATAATTTATAAAATAAAAGTATTAAATTATTTATATATTTTATATAAAGCAATAATATTTATTATTTTTATAATTTTTTAAAAGATAATAATTAAGCTTTCTTATTATTTATTCCTTTTAAACTACCTTTTTAAAGCTAATAAGGCAAGCTTTTACATAAAGATATAAAAGTATTAATATTATTTTATTATACTTAACATTTAAGCTAATATAATGCCTATTTATATTTATAATAATTAAATTTATAAACATTTAATATATATTAAAAATTTATTAAATATATATAAAAATCTTTATATCTTTAATAATATATTTACTTTATTTATTAATATTAATATTAAAAAATATTAAAGCTTTTTTTAAGATTTTAAAATAAAACTTATAAAGCTTTAAATTAATATTTAATTTATCTTTTATAGCTTGCTTAAGGAAGCTATTATAGGCAATTTTAGTTATATAAATAGCCTTAATAAAATTATTTATAAAAAGGATTTTTTGCTTATTATTATTATTATTATTAAAAATAATAAATATAAAATAAAGTATTAATAAATGCTTTTTTTTTAATATAAAAGTTTTAAGTTATTTAACTTAAGTAGTAAGTTAAAAGATAAGCAATATAATTAGCTAAGCTTTAATAAAAAGAAAGTTACTTATATTTACTTAAAAATAAGGTTTAAAAGTATTAATTTAAAATTTAATTAATGTAATTATAAAATTAACCTTTAATTATAAGATTATTTTCTTTAAAATACTAAATAAGCTTATAATTAAAAGATATATAAGCTTATTTAATAAAATTTATAATAATGCCTTTATTTAATCTTTAAATTTTATATAGCTAAAATATTTAAATTATAATTTAATATTAAAATTATTTTTATTAAAAAACTTATTAAGCGCTACTTTTTAAAATTTACCTACTTAAACTTAATTAAAAAGGATAATAATATTAAAGTTTTAAAATATATTATTTATTAATATTTTAATACTTTACTTTTTAAGTAAAGTTTGCTTATTAAGCAACTTAGCCTTAATTTTATTTTATTTAAATAATAAATAGCTAATTAAAGATATTAATAGCTATATTAATATAATAATGCCTTTAAATTAAATATATTGCATGCTATACTTTATTACTTTTATAAGGTAAATTATATTTACTTTTATTAAAATAAATTGCATTATAAGTATATACATTAAGGTACTTATTTATAAAGATATAGTATTTTTAAAAAGCATAAAGTAGTTTAATTAATAAAAAAATATTAAGTATTAAGTTATTAAGTTATAGGTAATAAATTAAAAGATTAAGTATAATGCTTAGGGAAATACTTATATAATTATGCTTTTTATAAAAGAATTAATTATTATTATTATTGCTAATACCTTATAAGTCTTAAATGCATTATTAAAAAAGATTTAAAAGCAAGTTTATATTATTAATAAAGTAATAAAGTAAATGTTAATTATATATATAATATTATAAAATTTAAGTAATAATATTATAAAGAAATAAATTTTTATAAGTTAATTAATAATAATTAATAAAATATTAATAATTATTATTTTGCTAGCTTATTTATTTATAAAGTAAGTTAACTAAGCTTTATTATAAAGAAATAATAAAATAATTTATAGCTTAATAAATAAAAAGTATATATTATTTATTAATATTTATTAAAACCCTTTATAATAATTAAAGTTTTAAATCTTATATTAGCATTTTTTAAATAATAATAAGATTATATTATTTTTATTACTTTATACTTAATAATATTAAAGCATATAAATTTAGCATTACATTTAATAATTAATATATATTATATAATATATTTATAATAAATATTAAAGCATTATATTTTTATTTAAAAAGGGGGTAAGTTTAAAATAATAAAGTTTATTTATAGCTTTGCTTTAATTGCTATAGCTTATATTATAATATAAATTATAATATAATGAAATTTAGCAAGCTTAAAGGTTATAGTTTTAAAGATATATATTAGCTTTATATTATAAATTTATCGCTATTTTAAGTATTAAAATAATAATCTTTATATTAATTTGCTATATCTTAAGCTTATATTTTAAATATACTTTTTTATATTTAAATTTAATAAATTTAATTTTAATAATAAAAAAGTAAATTATAATTAGCTTATATTATAAGTATTCTTTATTAAGTATTGCTTATAAACTTAGTTATAGTAAATATAAGCTTAGCTTAATTAATAAATATTTATTAATAAGTTTAAAGAATGATTTTAGTATTTAAATTTAAGTTTAATTTAATATTTTAAAAGCAAAATAATATAATAAATAAAGGCATTTAATATTATTTAAATAATATATTATAGTAATTAATAATTAATATTAAATATTAAGGTTAAAGTAAATAAATTATATAATTAAAGAATATTTTTATTAATTTTATTAATTATAATTAATAAGATATTTAAATAACCTTACTTTATTATTAATAATAATAATAAAACTTTAATATATAAGTTAATATTAATAAAGGAAAAATTAAAAAACCTTTAAAGCTATAATTATACTTAAAATTATTATAAGCAAAACTTAAAGATTATTTAAATATTTATATATAAAAATATAAATTAAAATAATTTATTATATAATTAAGGGGATTATAATAAAAGTAATGCTAAAAATAAAATAAAGAATATTAATTATAAGGCTAGAAAATATAATTATAAAGATTTTTAAATAATTAAGGTATAAAATAAGAGTTATAAAGATATAATAAATTTAAATATAATCTTTTTATTATTAAAAAGTAAAAATAATAATATTATAAAGTTTATTAAAAATAGCTTTTTAATAAATATAATTATTAACAAAGATAATATTAATAATATAGATTTTAAAAAGACTTTTTTAAATAATAATAATTTTAATAATAAGGCCTTAAGTAATAATAATATTAAAGATAAAGCCTTAAATAATAATAAGTTTAATAATAAAGCCTTAAATAATAATAATATTAAAGATAAAGCCTTAAATAATAATAATTTTAATAATAAAGTTTTAATTAATAATAATATTAAAGATAAAGCCTTAAGTAATAACGGCTTTAAAAATAAAGCCTTAAATAATAATACTTTTAATAATAAAGCCTTAAATAATGATAATTTTAAAGATAAGGCCTTAAATAATAATACCTTTAATAATAAAGCTTTAAGCAATAATAATATTAAAAATAAGGCTTTAAGCATTAATGGCTTTAAGATAAGTAATTTAAAAAGCATTAAACTTTAAAATATTTATAAAAAAAATTAATTAATTCTTAACTTTAGCATTAATAAAAAAAGTTACTTATTAAGAAATAATATTATATTAATAACTTAAAATAAGGAAAAGCTTTAATAAAATAAGGATATTAAGTTAATAAATAATAAGTTTAAAAACATAAATAATATTATATTATAGCAATATATTTATAAAAGATTAATATTAATATTAATTAATAAGCTTATTAATAAGGCTTAAATAGTTAAGCTTATATATTTAAAAATTTATTATTATAATTTAAATAATTATTATAAGCTAATAATTAAAATTTTTAATAATTATAATTAATTATTATAAATATATATATTAAATTATTATATAATATTAATAATAATAATTTAATATAAATTGCATTAAATTAATTTATATAATATAAGATATTAATAATAATAATTTATTATAAATTATAAAAGTTTAGCTTATATTATATAAGCTTATTATTTATTAAGTAATATTTTAAATAAATAATATTAAGTTATAAAATAATAACTTTATTTTTATAATCTTAATTCTTTAAGTTTTTATTTTTTTTTTATTATTTAATATTTACTTAAAGTAATAATTAATATTAATTACCTTAAGCTTAACTTATTATAATTAATATTATAAATTTATTAAAAAAATATAAATAATAACTTTATTTTAAGGCCTTAAATATAAATTAAAAAAGTTTAAATTTATTTATATTCTTTATTTCTTAATATAAAATCCTTATAATAATTAATATCTTTTTATTTATAAGCCTTATAAAGATATATTTATAATAGCTATATTTACTTTTTATATATATTATAAAGCTTATAATGCTTAACTTATAATTAAAAATAACTCTTTATATTTTTTTATCTTTACTTTTTAATATTTAATGGGTTTAGCATTTAATATTTTAAATTAAATTATATTAGCTATATATTTATAATTAAATATAAATTTAAGCTTATTAAGCTAAAAAGATTATATATTTTCTTTTATAAATTTTAAGAATGCATTATAAGATTTTTTCTTTTTAATATATTTTAAATAGGTAATTTTCTTTATATATTATTAATTATTAATTAATATATTTAAATTTTTAAGGTTAAGTTATAATATATTAAATAATAAATATATTAATGGTTTATTATAATTAAGCTTTTTATTATAAGTATATATTTTAAAATATAAAATGCATAATATTAATATTTAAACCTTTTCTTTATTAAAGAAAGTTTTAAGTTAAATGCTATAAAAAGGGATAGCTTTATTAAGATTATTAATTTCTTAATTAATTATAAATTCTTTATATGCTTATTTATATTTTTTAGCTATTAATTAAGTATTAAAATAATTATATTTAATAAAAGGGTTAAGTTTAGCTAAATTATTTATAATTAAGTTAGCTATAAATTATTAATAATTTTAATTACTTTTTTAAGTTTATAAATAGGTTTTAACTTACTTATATTTAATAATATAAAGTATAAATATTATAAGCCGCTTATAATTTTAACTTTAATTTAAATAAATTATCTTAAAATTACTTAATAAATTATTTAAATTCTTAAGTTTTTCTTTTGCTAATTTAATATTAATATCTTCCTTAATGCTTTAATATAAATATTAATATATTAATATTACTTTTTATTAATTTTTTATTTTTGCTTTAGCATTTAAATTATATAAACTAAGTAATATATCCTTTTCTTTAAATAAGAAATTAACTTAATAGTTTTATTTTTAATTTAATAATATAAAGTTAAGCTTATTTAATATTATATTTAATAAATTAAAAAAGCTATTTAATGCTTTTTTATCCTTAGGTATATAGTTAGTTAAGTAGTTTATAATTAATATTAATAATATAAGGTTAAGCTTATATAATGCTATAACTATTATATTAAAAATATTACTAAATGCATTTTCTTTCTTAAGCATAAGGCTATCTTAGTAATTAGTAATTAGTAATAATAATATAAAGTTAAGCTTATTTAATAAAAGTAAATTATTATTATTGTTATGGGCTGGCCCCAAAGGGGCTGCAGGCTGGCTAGCGCCTTCTCCCATAAGCTGCAAAGCAGCAACCAATTGAGCCAAAAGGTACGTAATAATCCAAGCTCCCTTGGATTACCTAGCCAGCCACTATAAGGCTTGGGCTTCCAGCCCAAGCCCATTACATAGCCCCCCAACTACTAGTGGCGCACAATTACCCCCAAGGCTCACCCGCAACATCGCCTTTTCAAGCCAAAGATCTTCTTCACGAAAGGGGTGCCCGCATTTACTTGCGGCAGACGTGACTTGAACCCTCGACCCTAGAGCTTGGATTATTTGTTATGGGCTGGCCCCAAAGGGGCTGCAGGCTGGCTAGCGCCTTCTCTCATAAGCTGCAAAGCAGCAACCAATTGAGCCAAAAGGTACGTAATAATCCAAGCTCCCTTGGATTACCTAGCCAGCCACTATAAGGCTTGGGCTTCCAGCCCAAGCCCATTACAATTATCTTTATTAACTCCTTTTTTAGCATTTTTAATATTATAAGAAATATTTTAATAATTTAGCATTTTAAATAGTTTATTAATAAAGGCTAAGAAAGAATAGCTTATTAAAGTAAGAGAGAAATTATATTAAAACCTTATTAATAAGTAGCTTAAGTTTTAAGAAAGATTTTTCTTTATATTTATAATTAAATTTAACAATGCTTATAATAAATTTAACTTTAATTAATAAGCATATTATTATAAAAGTAATTTAAAAGATAACTTTAAGTTAATAAGCTTATTTAATAATAATTATTTATAAAATGTAGCATTAAAGTTTAATAATTATTAATTATTAAGCTAAATTAATATTAATTATATAATTAAGGTAAAAAAGAGATTTATTATAAATATATATTTTATAGATTTAAGTATAAGTTAATTAATTATAATAAAATATTATAAATAACTTAAAAGTTATTAATTATTAAGTATAATTAATATTAGCTAATTATATATAATAAGAAAGAGATCTTATATAAGCTTATTTTTTAAAAATAATATTATTAATTAAATAGCTAAGCTAAAAGGTTGCTAATAATTTATTAATTATTAGTTATTATGCTTAATAAATATTAATTATTTATTTATAATAAAAAAGAAATTTATTATATTATTACTTTTTTAAAATAATTTTATAAATTATTTAAAGAGCTTTTTTAAGCTATTTTTAAATAAATAGCTTAATATTAAGGATTTTAAAGATTTAAAAAAAGAAGAAGTTATAAAAAAGGTGCAGCTTTTTAAGGCATTAAGCTTTTAAAAATATAAATTAAGAATTTAACGCGCTTTAAGAAATTTAAAAAGGTAAGTTTTTAAGTAATTATATTAAGGTTGCTTTATAAAAGGTAATAAGTTATTTAATAAGGATAATAATAAGTTATATATTATAATATTATAAAAGGTATTTAAGATAGTATTAATAAATAATTAATTATTATAATAAGGAAATATTATTTTAAATATTAATTATAAAGCTTAAAAGATTAATTAATTAATTAAAGTTATCTTATTTAAGTATAAGTAAAAAGTAAAAAATATAAATTAATTAGCTTTAAAGGTTATATTTTAATTATTATAAGGTAGTTTAATTAATTTTATAAATAATAAATATATTAAAAGCTTTTATATTATTTATCCCTTATATTCTTTAAACTTTATTATTTTTTATTTTTAATATTACTTTATATAAGTAATTATAATAATTAAATTTCTTTATATTTAAAGCATTTCGTTTTAAGTTTTTAATAAGCTATATTAAATTATAATTATTTAACCTTGCTATTAATATTAGCAAAGAAATAAAAAAAAAATAATAAGGGTTTTAAAAAAGGCTAATAAAAAATAAAATTATGCATTTTATATATTAAAAATTAACTTAAAATCTTTAAAAAAAGTAAATAAAAAGATATATATTATAGCTAAATTAATAAGTTTACTTATAAGTTAGTAAACCTTAGCTATATTAATTAATTTTAATTAAAAAGGGAAAATTAATAGCTTATTATTAATATTATATAGCGGTAAGGTAATATTAATTATTTAATATTAATAAGCTTATTATTAATAAATAAATAAATATATAATATAATTTTAAGAAATATAATATATAAGAGGTTCTTAATATAGTTAGTAATATTAAACTATACTTATTATAATTATTTAACCCTATTATTATTATAAAAAAAGGATTTTATAAATTTCTTAAAATAATAATAAAGTTAGCCTTTAATATAATAATATTAGCTAAAGATTTAATTATTAATTAATTGCAAAGAAAGTTTTTTATTAAAGCTTTTATTAATTTTAAATTAAAGTAATGCTTTTAGCTTTTTAAAAAATAATAATATAAATAATAATATAAAGATTTAAGGATAATAAGCTAAGCTTAATTTAAATTTATAAAAAAAGCTAAATTAATTCTTTAAGTATTATAAGCTTAAAGATGCTTTAATTATAATTAGGGAAATTATTAATATAATATATAAGGAAATTAGTAATTATTAAGAAAATATAAGGATAAAGTAACTTATTTATAATAAAAATATATATATAATTAACCTTATTTAATAATATAAATTATAATAATAGCTATGCTAAAAAATTAAATATTAAGTTAATTAAGCTATAACTTAATAAATTAATAGCATAAATATATTATTTTATTATAAAAAAGGAGTTTAAGTAATTTTAAATTAAGTTACTTTATTTAAAGATAATATTAATATATTTTTAAGCCTTAATATTATTATTTAAAGTATATTTATTAAAAGCAAGCTTAATTATATATTTATTAAATAAATTATATATTTAAGTAGTTTTATAATAGCTGCATTTTATATAATTAATAAGTTTTTTAAAAAGATAATAAAATTACTTTATAAACTCTTCTTAATATTTATATTATTATAAATAAACTTATAATTTATTATAAATTATTAATATTAAAGTTATTATTTAATATATTTGCATTAATTTAATGTAATTATAAAGTTAATGCTAATATTTTATAATAAATTGCTATATTAATATAATAATTTAATATACTTATTTTTAATTAATATAGCTATATTTATTATTAATATTAAGTTATTATTATAAATTCATATAATTATTTTTAATATAATGCTTAAGCAAAAAGGTTTTAATTTAAATTATATTAAGTTCTTTATTCTTAATTTAATAATAATTATTTCTTAACTAATGCTTTGCTTTAATATATTTCTTTATAAAAAATCTTTTAATTATAGTTTTTTTTTTAGTTTTTACTTTTTTTTAACTTTATATCTTAAGTTTTATATTTAATTAAATTATAATATTATTATTAACATTATTAATAATATTATTAATACTTTCTTTATTATTAGCTATAATATCTTAAGTTTAAGATAATAAAAAAGCTTTATAAAATTAATTTAATAAATCTTCTTTTTTTAAGAAATTCTTTTTTATAATACTTAATTATAAAGCTATATTAATATTATTAATGCTTATAATTATTAAGTTTTAAGTTTAATTAATAATAATTAATTTATTAAAAAATGCATTTAACTTAATGCTTAGCAAAGCATTTAACCTTTCTTTTTATAACTTTTATATATTAAAACTACCCTTATAATTTTAATTAACCTTAATTATAAAAGGAAATATTTTAATAAGAAATAATATTATATTAGCCTTATTAAAAGTATAGCTTTTAGCGCTCTTTATATTTTTTTTAAGTATTATTTTTAGCTTTAAATTATTAAATTAACTTTTATTAGCATTAAATTTAATAATTTTATTAATATTTATATTAAAGGGAATAATAATTAAAATAAATATACTTAAGGGAATGTTATAAAGTAATAATATCTTTAAAAGGTTAATTAGCTTTTTTATAAAGTAAATTATATAGCTATTTATATAAAAAAAGCTAAACTCTTTATTATTAATTAAGCCCTTATATTTTATAAAATAAAGAAAGGTAGTAAATTTAGGTTAATAAAGAAGGATATAAAAGGAGTAATTGTTATTTAGCGGAATTTTTAATACATTTCCCTACTTAACCTTCCTTATATTAAATTAAGTGCTTATTTTTAAAAACCTTATAATTTTAATTTTCTTTATTTTATTTAGTTAATTTAAAAGGCTATAAGCATTTTTTTAATAATACTTATTTAAGTTATAAATATTAAAGCTATAAATAATTATAAAATTAATAAGTAATTTAAGATTTTTATTAATAATTGCCTTAGCCTTATATAAAAAATATTAATATATAAAGTATTAAGTAAGTAATAATATATTAGGATTAACTTTTAAAGGCTATTATTTATAGGAATAAATAAATAAGTAATTATAATAAATTAATGCATTTAATTTATAAAGACTTTAAAAGAGTTATTTATTATTTAATGCTTTTATATAACTTAGTTAAGGTGGAAATAATCTTTAATATTTTATATTTATAATATGGATTTCTTAGTTAAAGCATTAAGGATATAGGCCAAGGTAAGGATATTAATATTTTAATTTATATTATTATTAAGTAAAATATTAGCTTTTTTATTTTAAATATTAATAAGCTTAAGAGGAAATGGTAATTAAAAGTACTTTATTAACTTAAATATAATTTTATTAATTTTAAAAAGCTTATTTACTTTATTAATTTAAGCTAATATAATTATATAAAGCTTATAACTTTTTTTAAAGGTTATTAAATTAAATAATAAAAGAATTAAGATTTTAATAATGGTTTATTTTAAGATATAAATAATACCTTTATTATTAATATAGGCATTAGCCTTATTATTATTAAATGCTGCGGCCTTTTAAGGGTTTTTATAAATAAAAATATTATTGCTAATAATAAAAATATTATTATTATTAAGGTTAATAAAAATGTTAATAAAATTAAGAAATATAATTAAAGATATTTATAAAAAATTAATATAATATTTAGTATTATAATAAATTAAGTTAAGAAATTAAAGATTTTAAAAATAAAGATATAATAATAAGGGTGATTTAAATAATATAGAAATATAAATTATATATTAATAAATAATGCTTAATATAAAAGTAAAAGGAATTATAATATTAAATATTAACTTTACTTTCCTATTTATATTATTTTATGCTTTATATTATAGCGATTATATAATATTAATATCTTTATATAGTAAATAATTAATTAAATTAATAAATTTTAAGAATAAGGGTAAAGGGTAGTATTAGAAAAATATAGTAAGGGCTTATTATATATGCTTTTATTAAAGATATTTTATATTTTATATAATAATAATAAAGCCGTAATATATAATAAATAAGCTAATGATAAGGTTTAAAATTTTAAATTAAGCTTAAATAAGGGAATTAATATATATAAAAGGCATATAATAAATAGGCATATAATTAAGATTAATTTTATTAAGAAGAAAATAATAATAAAAATAAGAAATTTAATATGCAAAGGCTTATTAAAGGTTAATTAAAAATATTATAAAATTATATTAATTAAAATATATAGCTAAATATAAAATAATAAGGGTTAAATTAAATCTTAAAATTAAAAAGATTATAATTAATTTAAAGATTATATCTTATTAATCTTTATTATATTAATAACTATAATGCTAAATATAAATTTAAATTATAATTCCTTTAAATATTAAACTTAAGGCCGTTTGCATAGCTTAAGAAATAAATAGAAAAGAAATTTAAATAATACCCCCTTTTAACTATATGCTTAATTGCTAAAAAGGTTGAATATAATTAACTTTAAGAAATTAAACCTTATTAATATAATATATTAATCCTTATATATAAAATTTATAAAGAAGCAATTAAATTTAGCAAACTTTAATTACTTTTCTCTTATTTTAAAAGCTATATAAGTAAAGATAATAAATTATTATTATAAAAGGAATAATAATATTATAAAGAAATTAAAGGAAATAAATATTAAATATATATATTACTATTAATATTAAATAATATATTATAA
This sequence comes from Diaporthe citri, assembly GCF_014595645.1. NCBI lineage: Eukaryota > Fungi > Ascomycota > Sordariomycetes > Diaporthales > Diaporthaceae > Diaporthe > Diaporthe citri. The sequence goes on from NW_025064850.1 coordinate 313,021, forward strand.
AGAAGATTTTCTTAATAATATTTAATTATAATAAAAATATTATAAGAACTTTATATAAAAGGCTTAAAATTAAATATATATTCTTATAAAGTATAATTAATGCTTTATAATTAAATACTTTAAAAATTACTTATTACTTTTCATTCTTATTTATAAGATATATTATATAATAATAAGTTTTTAATAGGTAAATAGGGAATAATATATAAAGCTTGCAAGGTAAGTATCTTTCTTATAATTATATTTTTATTATATGTATTAATATCCTAAGGAATTAATAAACTTTATATTACTTAAAGAAAGAATTATTAATATTAATGCATTATTTAAATTTATAATAAAGCTGCATATAAATTTATAATAAATTAATATAAAGTATAAAAAGTATATTAAAGGCTATATTTATATTTTTCTTAATAATATTTATAATTTAATAATTAATATCTTATTATATACTTTATAATTAATAATAAAAAACTTCCTTATTACTTAAAGTAGCTATAAAGAATTAATAAATAAGGATTTTTATATATATTTAATTATTTAATTATTTATAATTAAGAAAGTATTATTTTAACTTAAAGTAAATAACTTTATATATAATAATATTATTATTAATATTAAAAAGCTTTTTAAATAAATAGAAATATAAGTTATAATGGTTATTTATGCTTATATATAATATATAAAGCTTATTATAAATAAAAAGATAAATATTGCTTATTATATAATAGCTAAAGATTATAATATTATAAATAAAATTAAAAATATTAATTTATAAGAGTTAAGGATAAGAATCTTATAAAATATAAAATCTTAAGAAGAACTTAACTTAATTAATATAATAATTAAAATAATAATTAATAAAAGGAATATAATTTATAAATATAATTCTTTTAAAGTATTTAATATTAAGGGTTTTTTAAGGAGTATAAATATAAATTAGCTTTAATTTATAATAAATGCCTTAAGTATAATAATTAAAAGCTTAATATTAATTAATAGCTAATTAATTAAAGAAAATATAATAAGGGATTTGCTTAATATAAGAATTAAACTTAAAATTATTTAAATATTAATTTTATATATATATATATTTATTATAAAAAGGAATTTATAAATGCTAATAATACTTAATTTTAGCTTAAAATATTTTTAATACTTTTTTTATATAAAGTTAATAATATAAAGATTAAAAACTTATTAAAGTTAAGAACTTAAAATAAAGATAATTTTAAAAAAAATAGGCATTTAATAAATAAGTTTAGCTTATAATATTAATTAAATATATATCTTTTTTATTATAATAATTAATTTACTTATTATGCTATTTTTAAGTTTATAATCTTTAATATACTTATTAAATTAAATAATTAATAAATAAGTATATAATAAATAATTAATATATTATTTCATTATTTTAAAAGTAAATAGCAATTTCTTATATTAAAATAGTTAAAGAATATAATTAAAGAAATAAAAAATATTAAAGAAATAAAAAATAAAGATATATAGGAGCTTATAAGGCAATTATCTTTATTTAATTATTTATTTCTTTTATTTATAAAGGCATAGTTATAAATGCAAAAAAGAATGCAAAGCTTCTTAATATATTTTAAGCTTTTAATTATTTAGTTTATAATTAACCTTAATAACCTTATAAGTTTAATTAAAAAGTAGCTTAATATATATTAATTTACCTTATTAAAGGAAATTAAAAATTTATTTTAAAACCTTAAAGATAATTATTATAGGATAAGATTTAATATTAAGGATTTTATTAGCTTAATATTATTCTTTTATAAAGAAATTAATATTTTTTTTTAATATTTTATTTTAATTAATATAAAGTTTAGCTTAAATAAAGTAAGCTATTATATTAATATAATAAAGATTAATAAACATAATATACTTTATTTATATAACATAATTTAATTAAATAAGAATTTATAACTCTTATAAATATTAAAAATATTTTTTTAAGATAAACTTAATTTAAAGTTTAAATACTTAAGAAAGAATTTAAAATAATGAATAAAAGGATAGGTTAATATTATACTTTATTAAGTATTAAATAAGAAAAATATAATGCAAATAGCAATAAAAAAGCTTAATATTTATACTTCTTTAAATAATTTAAGAAGTAATAATTTAATTATTATTTAAAAAGAATTTATTAAAGATTTTAATTACATTATATATACCTTATAGCTTTATTATTATATAGCAACTTATTATAAATATAAAATAATTTATTATTACTTTAATTATCTTTAAATTAAAGAAAATAAAATTAATATTAAAAATAATTACATATTTAGGCTTAAATAAAACTATAAATATATTATTATTTATAATAAAGTATTAACTTTAGCATTTTAATATAATTATAATATAATCTTTATATATATTAAAGCAAAAAGCTTATTATTAATGTATTATATAATTAATTACTTTACTAAATTTAATTTACTAATATAAAAGCATTTTATATATACTATATAAGTCTTATAATTTTAAGAAATTAAGCAAAAGTAAAGAAATAATGAAATAATATAAGTAAATAATAAATATATTAATAAGATAAGGTAGTTTCTTATATATATAGTTAATTGCATTAATATTAAATAAAAATTATTATTAATTAAAATAGCTTTATATTTATTTAACTTTAACTTATTTATATTATTAATATTAATGGCTAGCTTTTAATAATTAATTATTTCTATGCATAACCTATATACCTTTATCCTTAAGTATTAGTTATATGCTTATAAATTAATATTAACTTAAAACTTTTTTTTAAACTTAAATAAGGGTATTATTATAACCTAAAGCGGAGTTAAGATTAACTACTTACTTACCTATTTATATTAAGGTTTAGTTTATAAAATATTATATTTATATAATTATATAATATTAATTATATTTTAATAAATTATAAAAAATATATAATTTTTATTAATAAATTTTATATTATTTCCTTAAGAAAGTAATTTATTTTTATAATAAATATAAGAAATATAAATAGCTTGCTTTATTATTTTATGCTTATTTAAATATATTAACTTATAATTTAAAAATAAAAACTTAAACTTCCCTATTTAAGCTAAGATATAATATTTTAATCTTTTTATATTATAATATAAGTTTTAATATAATAATATTAATAATCTTAATAAAATATAATTATAATAAAAAGAAAACTTAAAGGATAAATTATTTTTTTATATTAAAAATAATAACTTATTTTATTAATTAGCTAAGAATATATAAATTAATATAAAAGCTTAAGTAAATAAATATATATAAGTAAATTATATTATTAATAATTATTAGGATTTTAATAATATAAATAAAGTAATTAAAATATTTACCTTAAAGGTTAAATAGCTAAAAATCTTGCATAATATTTTATAAATAGAAATTAAGCATAAAATAAGACTTGCCTTCCTTTAATTGCTATATAATGAATTAAGCGAAATATTATCTATAAATAATTAAAGGTATAGGTAGGATATTAATATCAATTTATTAAATTACGGCCTTATATAGGCTGATATAAATGCCTTTTAAAAGTATAATATATTATAAATTATAATATACTTAAATTTCGCTTTAAAAGTGAAAGTATGGATTTAGAAATATAATTAAATGGAATTTTAAACTTTAATATTTAATATAATATAATAAATAAGTTATAAGCATAAATATTATTTATTTAAGCATTATTAATAATGGTATAAACAATTTAATTTATTATTTATAATTATTAATAAAGGTTTAATATTTAAATATAGTTTTATAAATTATTATTGCTAATAATATTAAGTTAGCTTAAAACCTTAATATTTAATAATTACTTATAATAAAGAAGATTGCATAATACTTATAAATAATGGAAAGTTAAGATATATAAAATATAAAAAAGAATTAACTTCTCTTATATATTAATAAGAGCGGCGGTATTAATAAGAGCTGGCTTATTTAAGTTATTAAAAAGTTATTTTAAGTTATAAATAATTATTATTTATTTTATATAATAGCTAATATTAACTTTATAATAATAAATATTAATAATAAAATAATATATTTAGCTATAGGTTTTAGCTTAAAAAGCTTTTACTTATAGGAAATAAAGAATTTATTAATAAATAAATAAAAGAAGATTAAAATATTAATACTTAATAAATTTAGCATAATTTCTAGCTATCTTTTTAATAAAATTAATAAGAAATTAAATTACTTAAGAGGCTATTATAATATTAAGGATGCATTATTTAAATAAATTCTTATTATAATAATGCTAGGTAATTTTGCTTAATTCCTACTTATTAATGCTATCTTTATAATATTTTTAGCAAAAGGTAAAATATTAGCAGCTTTTTTTATTAATAATAATAATAATAAATTATTAATTAATATTATACCTTAAGATATTATAATAGCAATAAAATAGCTAATAGGCTTTAAACTTTTTAATAAATTTAAAGATGTAATTATATTAAATAAATAAATAAGGATTAAGGACTTAAATCTTTAAGAAATATTATAAGAATTGCATAATAATAACCTAAGTAAGAAGTATTAATAAAAGCTAAATAATAAAGTTATTATTATAAAATAATAAATTAATTAAAAAGAAACTTAAGCAATTATATTAATTAACGTTATAAGATAATGGCTAAATATAAATATAGTTATTAAATTTATTAAAGCTTAAAATTAAGTTATTTAAATATTTATTTTATATTATATATAAATTAATGTAAATTAGTTATAAAAAGCAATAATTATATGCTATAAGGATAATAACTAAATAAATATATTTAAGATATTTTTTTATATAAATAAGATATTAATTTTAATAAATAAAAACTAATACCTTAATTTAAAACTTATAAATAGTATAAAGTTTAAAGCTAAAGGTATTATTTTAAAAGATTAATATAATGCAAGATTATAAATTAAAATTAATATAATTATTTATTTTAAGCTATTAATAGCTATTCTTTTTAAGTTTAAAGAAATATAAGATATTAAGATTTTTAAATTATTAAAGGGGTAAATTTTATTAATTATAAATAAAATTAAAATAAAATTAATATAAAATAAGTTTAAATTCCTTATAAAAGAGTATATTTAGCATAAGCTTGCTTATATATTAGCATTTACCTTAATAAATTATAAATTATAAAGGAGAATATTTAAGAAGATTATTATTAATTTAAGAATATAATTAGGTAAAACTTATAATATTAATCTTATTATTATTTATATTATTTTATTTAAATATAAAATATTTTTAAGCATTTAAATGCTTAGGCTTATTAATTTAAGTAATTAAATTATATTTAATATTTTATAAAGTTTATAAGATATTTTAAATATATTAAAATATTAATTTATATTAATATTAAGAAAGTAGTTATAAATAATAATATAAAATAGTTATTTTTTATATAAGAATTATATTATTATATCATTCTTTATAATATATTAATATAAGCTTTACTTAATAAATATTTATTTTAATATATATAAAATTAAGAATGGTTTAACTTAAGGCATATATTAAATTGCAATTTATTGCAAACCATGCCTTAAACCATACCTTAAGGACTTACTTTATGCTATATTAAATAAAAATGCATATAATATAAGTTTATTAAAGAATAATAATTATATTGCTAAAGCTATATAAATAATATAATAATTATAAAATATGCTTAAGCTAATTAATATAAATAATAAATTTTAACTTAATATATATAATATAAATAATGCATAATTAACCTTAAATTATAAAATAGCCTTAATATAATATTTTAAGGTATTTATAATAGCCTTGCTTACTATAAGTTAAACATTATAAAGAACCTTATTATATATATTTAATTAATAAATTTTTATTATATTATGCTTAAGGATAATTATAATGCTATAATCTTTATTTATAGCCTTAAAACTCTTATATAAGAGCTATAATATTATTAATAATAATAAATATATTTAAAGCTATTATATTATTAAATTATTTAAACTATCTTTATAAATTATTTAAATTTAAATTTAAATAATATAAAGCGTTATATAGGTTGGGTATAAATAACCCCTCTTAAATTTCTATCTTTTTTTAATTTTAATTGCATTAAGCATTTTTTATTAAATTATTTAGCATAAAAAGAGTAAAAAATTAATAAAAACTTAATATAATATAGCTAGGGTAATATATATATATTTTATAATTATAGGCCTTATTATTATAATAATAATTTGCATAAACCTTATATATTATTATTTGCATAATAGGCATAAAGCTAATTATATAAAGTAATTATAAATTCTTTTAATTTTTATATTATTTATAAGGCTTTTTTATTTTCTTATTAAATATTTAAATTAAATAAGTTATAAGGTTTTAAATCCTATTAATATAAAGACGTAATATTAAGGATGGATTTAATTAAGAATAATGCTGCATTAATAATAATAATAATGCTTTAATTATCTTAAAGAATAAGAAATATTAAACTTTTAATAAAATATTTTAAGTATAATTATTTATAGCTAAAATATATTAATAAGCATATATAAAAGATTAAATAATTTAAATAAACTTATATATTAACCTTTAATTAATAATATTATAATTATAAATATTAATATTATAATAATATAAGGTTATTAAATATTTAAAAGAAATTAAAGTTAATAATTTTAAATATTATAAAATAAAAGCTTGCTATTAAAATAATTAAGGAAATAGCTTATATAATAAAATAAGGTAATAATATAAAGTTTAGCGATAATGCTTATTTAATTAAAAATATATAAATATAAAGATTTAAATTATAAATTAAATATTAAATTTTTAGCATAAAATATAAATAAAATAAGAATTAATTTTAATAAGATATTAAATTTATATATTATTAAAGGAATATAAGACTTATATATTATATTTATTAAATGCAGGAAATTCCAAAAAGCAATTTAATATAAATTATATAGCGGTAAAGAAAATTAATATTTTTTGGTAGGAGATGGGTATTGGAGCTTATCCCTTGAATGGGATATAAAACCATTTTAAAAGAATGGCATATTATAGTAAGCTTATAACTTTCTTATAATAAGGCATTTAAAATAAAAAGAAACCTTTTAAATCCTTTTATATAACTTTTATTAAAATAATATATTATAAATAGTTTAGCGTTTTATTTAAAATTATAATATATATTATTAAACCTAGCTTAATTAATAGCTATAATAAGGCTTATTTTACCTTATTCTTTTTTTAAATTACTATTAATTTTAAATATTTATTAACTTTATAATAAACTTATTAATTTATAAAGGCGGCTTATATTACTTAATAATTATTATAAATTACCTTTTAAAATAAGTTTTCTTAAAAGCAATATACTTTATAATTATAAAGGATTATGCATAATGCTTTATTACTTTATAATAATATTATTATAAATTCTTTATATTTATTATTAATAATTAAGGCTTTAATTAAATAAGGGTATTTTAAGCTTTTTTATATACTTAAATAAGTATAAAACGCTTCTTATTTATAGCATATTACCTTAAGATAAATAGCAATATAAAGTAAATAAATTAAGAAATATAAAAGTACTTATGTAATATTATTATCTTTTTATAAAATAATTAAGCTAATTACCTCTTAGCTTATTAAATAGCGTTAAATAATAAAGATTTAATAATAATTAGCTAAAGCTTAAATTAATTAATAAATAAATTTAATATATAAGTAGTTTTAAGCTTTTTAAATATAATAGCATTTATAGCTAATCCTAAGAACTAAGCAGCTATATTCTTAAACTATCTTTAAATTAAAATAAATATTGCTTAAGCTATTATTATTTTTACTTAGCAATAATAAAAATAAATAATTAATAAATGCCGTTAAATAATAAAAAGGTTCCATATTAATAATTAAATATAGCTATTCCTAAGGTACTTTTAAACTACTTAATTAATAAAGAAGCTTAATTAATTATATTAAAAATACATTATAATAAATATTTTTATACCTTAAATAATTATCTTAAATATATTAAGCTAAGTTTATCCTATCTTTAATATTAATTAAATTAAGTGCATTATAAAGGATTTACTATTTATTTAAATATTTATAAATATTTAGCTAAATGCTATATTAATTTTAAATAAAATAAATAAAAATTAAAATAAAAAGTACCTTATAAAGGAAATCTTAGCAATTAAAAACGCGTTAAGGCATTTATAAAATAATCTTCTTAAAAAGTAAATTTATATTAAATAAAAAAGCTAAAATATATTAATATAAAAACTCCTTAAAAACTTATAAAAATTAATAACCCTTAACTTATTTAAGGTATAATAAAGAAATGCCATTACTTATAAGAAATTATTTATTTAAAACAAGCATAAAGCAAGCTTGCGCTAAGCTTAATAAGCTTATTTAAAGGTAAGATATAAAGTAATAAGGGTTATAAATAAAAATAAAATAAAAATAAGTAATTTATTTTTATTATACTATTTAATTAAAAAAGCAGCTTTACTTATATAGGCTTTAAATAAATTAAATAAAGCAAAGTAATAATAAGATTTAAACTTATAACCTTACTTATAAATAAACGCTTTTAATTAATTAAAACTTATTACGCATTTATTTTAAATTTAACCAGCTCTTTTTCTTAGCATAACTTAAATTATAATAATATATATCTTTATACATTAATAATTTATATAAAACTTAATGCAATACTTTAACTAAGTTATTTAAAAAGTAAAAAACTTATAATGCCCTTAAAATTCCTTTACTTATTACTTTATTTAAATAAATATAATATATATTATTTTATTAAAGCGCTCTTAAAATAACGCTAAAATAAGGGTAAATTATATGCATAATAATGGAAATTAAACCCATATTATTATTAATAAAATATAACGCTCCTTATTATTAAAACTTATTATATATATAACTAAGACTTATTTAGCAATAATAATAATAATAATGCTTATACTTTTTAAAAAGAAATAGCTTATGCTTATTTAAGTTAAGACTTAGAATATAATTATAGCAATAAAACTTACTTAAACTTAATTAAGCATCTTAATAAAGGTATATAAAAAAGCTAGGGTGGCTTAGATTAAATATAAAGCGTAAGGAATAAGAAATTAAGTAAATAATAGCTTAAATAGCCTTAAGCATTGCAGCAAACTCTTAATAATAATAATCCTTAAAATAATTAAGGTGCTTTTATTTTTATTATTAGCATAAGCTAAACTTATATAAAGAGCAAATCTTACTTTAAAATTTATTATAATATATTTAACCTTTTATATATTACCTTAAAGCATATTAAAAGTATTAATTATGCCTTAAATAACTTATTAAAGCTAATTGCTTATAATAAGTGCATTAAGGTTATAATATGCAATAATATTGAAAACGAGCCACCTAAATAATAGGGGATAGGTTTTGCTAAACCTTTTTAAGGATAACTTAAGGAGGAGCTTTAATATAATAAAAAAGAAAGATAGAAATAAAAGGAAATTAAAAAAAGGGAAAAGATAAATATTTTAAAAATTCTTAAAAATAAGAAAAGCTTAATTAAAGTACTAAATATATAAGAAAAGAAAAGAGTTAATTTCTTAAAACAATATTTAAAATAAGCATAAAAGTTAGCTTTTTATAGCTAGCTAAAATTTAATGCAATATTATTTTTTATATAATTCCTTATACTTATTAATATATCCTTTTTTAAATACTTTATAATAAGTATTATAAAGATTGCTAAAATAAAACTTTATTATTTTTAATTAAGCCTTTAAGTTTTAAAATTTATTTTATTATAATCTTAATTATTATTATTATCTTTAATTCCTTGCTTACTTATTTTATTATAGCTTTTACTTTTTTATAAAAGCTTTAAATATTCTTAAAACTTACTTAGTAATATATTTATTAATTATATTTTCTTAATTATTAAAGTTTGCTTTAATAGTTAATATTAATATAGCTATTAAAAATTTAAATATTTTTATAAAATGAAAAGTAAATTTATTCTTTCTTTTAATTATTATATTAAGTATAGCATATTGGCTTTATTAACTTTTGCTTTTACTTCTTATAAAGCTTTTGCTTTTACTTTTGCTTTTTATAAAGCTTTTGCTTTTACTTTTACTTTTTGCAATACTTTTGCTTTTAATATTTATGCCTTATATTTAATTACTTAACTAGCTTACTTATAAGCCTTTTAAATTATCCTTAAGTAAACTTTATTGCTATTTTAATTATTTTAAGTTAATTAATATACTTTAAGTTTTATTTATATTTATTATTAAGATAAGTAAATAAAAAAGATCTTTATATATATTAAGGTAAGTATTTTTTATTAATTTTAAAATATTTTATAATATAATACCTAAGCTAAAAGCTTATTTAATTAAAGTTATACTTAGCTAATTTTAAGCTATTTAAAAATTTATGCCTTATTATATATTAAATATTTAAAATTAAGTTATTAAATTAATTTGCATTAAAGGTATTATTTCCCTTATGCTTTTCTTATAATTAGTAATAATCTTAATATATTATAATTTAAATAGCTATTATTAAATAATATTTCTTTATAATAAGAGCCTACTTTTTATTTTAATTACTTTTATATTATTAATCTTAATAAAAGGAATTAATATAAATATTTAAAAAGCTTTATTAATTTTATTAAGCTTTAATTAAATAATAAATATTTAAGTAATAATGCTAATAATAGCTTTAAGCATTTTATAATATATAATTTTAATTAAAAAAGCCTTAGCTTAATTTTATATCTCTTAATTATTCTTTCTTTAATTTTCTTTAAAATAGTTTTTAATAAACTTAATAATATATTATTTATAAAATACTTTATTAATTTATCTTAATTTTAATATAAACTTTTTATTAAAATTTTATATTTTATTTTTTAAAGCAATTATTAAATATTTATAAATAAGTACTTTAATATTCTTATTTATCTTATTCTTCCTATTTCTTAATATAAAATTATTTTATAATAAGTAATAATTCTTTATTTTATAAAAAATTGCTATTATTTAATAATTAAATATATAAATAAATATAATAATAAATTTATAATTCTTTATTAATTTATATTATTAATATTTCTTAAATAAAATATAATTATAATATAAAAGTTCTTTAAGTAAAAATATAATATTTTAAAAATTAAAAAGCTATTAAGTTATAAAGGCTATAATATACTAAGTTTTTAATTTTTTATATTTATAAAGTATTCCTTTTATATTAAAGAAATTAAAGGTAAGAAAGGCTTAATATTATTTTATTAAATTTATTAACTTAGCTAATTTTTTTAACTTAAAATAAAAATTAATGCTTAAGAAATATTCTATATATTATCTTTATAAGCTTATTATTAAATATTATTTTTTTATAAAAAAAAATAATAGCTAATTAAGTTTAAAATTATTAAATATTATTTAAGTAAACTTTATTTATAATAATTTTTATTTTAAAAGGATTTTTAAAAAAGTTAATACTTGCTTTTTAAATAAAGTTTTATTAATTTTAAATATTTATAATATTTAAAAATTGCAATGCTTTATTAAGTAAATTTTTAAAGTTATTAAAGTAAAAAAGTTTTATAATTATTAGCATTAAATTATTCTTTTTTAAATTAATAGGCTTAATTATTAAAATTAAGGCATTAAAGTTTTAAGATATTTTATAATATAAAAGTAATTAAGATTGCTTTTTTATCTTGCTTTTTTAATTAAAAAATATTTTAATTTTTAATTATAAAAAAAGAAAATAAAGAAAATAAATAATAAAGTAAAGAGTAAGTAATAAAAGTTAAGTAATAAAGAGGGGAGGTATAGTAATAAGAAAAGCCTTGCACCCTTAGGAATTATTATATAGGTAATTAAGGTAAAAAGGGTTAAAAATAAGAAAGAAATATAATTAATATTTAATTATAGCTTAAGGCAATTTTTATAAATAATTATTACTTATTTTTAAATAAAAATTAAATAAAAAAAAAGATTAATATATTAAAAGTATATTATTATTAAGATAGCTAGGTAGTAATTAACTTTTAACCTTTAATTAATAATAATATAAAGATAAGAAAAAGAAGAAAAAGAAAAAAAAAGGAAAAGGGCTTAGCTATAAATAAATAAATATAATAATATATATAAGTTAAAGTAGCAAAAGCTAATAACTTACTACCCTTAAATTAAATAATTGCATTAATTAAAAAAAAGGAATGATAAGGAGGCTTATAAGTTATTATTAAAAGCTATTAATTTATTATTTTGCTAATAATTAAAGTAAAAGGATATATAGTTTTCTATTTTTCTTAAATAATAGCTAATTATAAAGTATTTTCTTTTTAATTTATAAATTTATTAAGCATAAATTAAAATAAATTACTTAATTAAAATTCCTTTATAATAAAAAGATAAATAACTTTTTTATAAATAGGGAATTAAAGATAAGTAATTTCTTCTTAGTAATAAATTAATCTTAATTAAAAACAAGATAATAAATTATTTCTTTTAATAATAAAGTAGCTTATTATTAACATTACTTGCCTTTTCTTATTATAGCAACTTTATATATATAAATTTCCTCTTTTTTTCTTAAATTTCTTTTTCTTCTTTTCTTTTTTTAATATTTTCTTTTTCTTTTAATTAGCCTTTAAATTAAGCTAAAATTAAAGTAAAATATTATAATTCTTTTATTCTTTAATATCTTTTTATAATAATATTTTTATTATTAAATCCTTTTTAATTAAGATTAAAAAGTTTAATGCAAAAGGATTCCTCTTTTTCTTTTTAAGCTATTTATTATAACTTATAAGCTAAATAAGTCTTAATTAAGAGTATTTATATATCCTTTAAGCTAAAAAATATCCTTAATAAAGATTAGTTTATTAAGATTATCCTTTATAATGTTTTTATAAAAAGTATTTATATATATAAAATTATTAATATTAAATAAAATTAATATCTTGCTTAATAACTTGCTAATTTTACTTTTAAAAAGGTAATTAAGGAATTATTTAATGAATTTCTTAATAAGCTATAAAAAGAATAATTTCTAAATAATATTAAGAATTTAATTAAAAGCTATGCAAATATTATTATTATTAAAGGAAATAATAAAGCTTTTTATAAGAAGTATATAATAATAATATATAATTACTGTAATTATTATTATTAAGTAGCTTTACTTATAGCCTTTTATAACTATTAAAATGCTTCTTTTTATAAGTATTGCTTAAAATACATAAATTGCAATTTTTCCTTAATTATAAATAAAAACGTTCTTATTATAATCCCTTTTTTTAATTATTATTCTTTATATAATTTTTATAATAATATTTATATTAATTATATTTATTATATTAAGGAATTTAATTATATTTTTAATAAATATAATAATATAAAGGAAATATAAAAGGCTATAATAATTAAGTAAATAAAGTTTAAGGATATGCTTAGCTTTATAATTATTATTAGCAAGATAGCATAGCTTAAAGAAATAATTAACTTTAATATTATTTAAAATAAAAAGATTAATATTATTTAAGATTAATAATTATAACCTTATAATATAAAATTCTTATTATGCTATTATTATAAAAATAAGCTTTTAATAAGATATAAATAATAATTAAGATAAAAGGAAAAAAAAAAAGTAAATTAAGTTATTAAAAAAAAAAGAAAGTTTTTTAATTTTAATAAGAAAATAATAAATAAATATATAATAAATTTTGCAATGCATTTTTTAAAAATATAATATTTTATATTTAAACTTAAGGCTAAATTTAATTAAATAAATAAATATATATAAAAAGAAATTTTATATTATAATAAATATATATATATATATATATAGAAAAAATAACCCCCTTTCCTTAAATAAATACTTAAGTTAAGATTTAAAAGTATTGCTAAGTTAGTTATATTAAGAACATTAAAAATTATTTAATTAAAGTAAAGGAATATTAATAAACTATAAAAACTTATTTCTTAAATTTCTTTATTTTATATATAAGCATATTATAAGTTTAATATCTTAAATATTAAAGTTTAAAGAATTTAATAAGTTTAAGCTTATAAATAATTAATATATTTAAGCAATAAATAAAGATATATTTAATTAATCTTAATAATAATTAAAGTTAAGGTTATTTAAGATAGGGTTAAATAGGCTAAATTTTATTAAAATATTTAAAAAGGAGTTATTATTTATAATAATTATAGGATTGGTTTCTTAAAGTAAATAAGGTTTAGATTTTTATATTTTAAAATAATTAATGAATTTTTTTAATTATTTTAATAAAAATATGCTTAAAAGGTAAATATTATTAAGTATTTAAAGTTTATAAATATTATTATAATAAATATTATAAATAATAAAAAAATTAAATTAATAATAAATTAATTTTTAAAATAAGAAATAATTAACTTTTCTTTACTTATTAATAAGCAAAACTAAGTTATTCTTTTTTAAGGAAATAAGTTAAAAGAAATTATAATATATATCTTATTATGCAGCTTTCCTTTTATAATTAAAAATTAATTTAATTGCTATCTTTATATCTTATAAGAAATTAAAAAGTAATTAAAGCTAAGAATTAAAAGTATTTTAAGTAAATATATTTAAAGTTTAAGTTTAAATATATTATATAAAAATAATGATTTTAATTAAAATAATTAATTTAAAGCTATAAAAAAGATAAAAGGAACTTTTTTTATAAAATCTTTTAAATAAAGTTTAATTAATAAAGAAAGTATAAAGTAAGATTTATATTTAGCCTTTAATCCTTTTATTAAGTATCTTTTTAATAATAATTATAATAATAAAGTACTTATATTTAATAATATTATTAATATAAAAATTATATATTAAAATTATAATTTTCTTAACTTTAATTATTAAGAAATATTAAATAAATTAATTTATATTTTTTTATCCTTTATTTATTATTATCTTTATTAAAAGCTTTTATTTAAAAAGGAATTTTTAAATAAAGAACTTTTTAATGCTTTTTAAGTTAATTATTTTAAAAGGCATAGCTTTAATTTATTTTATTAAGTTATATTATTCTTTAATTAGCTTATTATATTTTTAATTAAAAGGTAAATATTAAATATTAATATAAATCTTAATAAATAATTAATTTAATATAATTAAAATAATTTTATTATTATAAATTTAAATATCTTATTTATTATAATAAAGATAATTAGCAATAGCTTTTTTAATATTAATATATATTCCTTTTTAATAATATATAGCTTAGATTTTAAAATAAGTAGCATTCCTTTTATAATGCTTAAGAAGAATATAATAGTTTTTAATAATTTCCTATTTTTAATTAAAGTTATTAATAACTTATTATTATAATAAATTATTTTTAAATTATTTTTAAAGAGTTTTTTTATAAATAAAGAAATAATAAGCTTTTTTATAAAAAAATAATTGCTATTATAATATTAAGTTTTTAAAATAGGTCTTATAGCAAAGATATTAAGTAATCTTAAATAATTTTTTTAATTAAAAATAATTATTAAGTAATAATAATTCTTAATTAAATAATTAAAGTTAAAATAATTAATTAAGGAAAGCATTATATTAATTCTTAATATTTTTTTTAAATTTATAATTTACTTTATTTAATAGCCTTAATAGCTTTTTAAAAAGTATATTTATAATAGTATTTTTAAAACCTTTAATATAATAAATAGTAAAATTATATATTTTAATTATAGCTAGCTACCTTATAATATAAGCGCTTAATATATTTAAGGCAAATCTTTTTAATTATTAAATTAAGATATTTAAATTTATCTTTAAAATAAAGTAAATACTATAAATATAAAAGCATAAATACTTAATTATATATAAAATAGCTTTATATTTTTATTTTATTATATTATATAGCTTTTTAATCTTTATTTAAATATTACTTTTATATTAAATTAAATATTGCAATTTATTTTTAATTTATATAAAGTATGCACCTTATTTCTTAAAACTTGCATTTATTATAAGAATAATTTTATTGCTAAAATAATTAATATTAACTAGGTATAGCTTTAAAATAATTATAGCTTTAAAAGTATTTATAGCTTTTTAATAATTTAAAGTTTATTAATAAGGCATACTTTTCTTTAAAAAGTTAAATAATAGCTTAATAATAATTTTATAAAAAGGTATTTATACTTTATAAAAGTTTAATAAGCTTAAAAAGGATTTAAGCTTAATTATATTTTTATAAATATTTTACTTATTAATTTTAATAATCTTTTTATTTAATAAAAATTAATTAAATATTTTATAAGTATAATTAATAATATTAGCTTATTACTTATATTATTTTAATTTAGCAATATTAATTACTTTTTTAGCTAGCTTAAAATTATAAAGAATATTATTAAAATTCTTAATATACTTAGCTATATATTTTTAAACCCTTAGTAAAATAAATACTTTTTTATTTTTATAATTTATTTTTAAACCCTTAATTATAATATTATTAAGAAAGGGTTTATATATTATAAAAATTAAGTTATAAAAGATTTAAATTATATATTATATAAATTAAGTAATGAAATTTATAGCTTTTATAAATAAATTATATTATTAAAATAATTTAATTAAAATAAAAAAGGTTATAATATTTTAGCTTTTCTTATTTAGCTTAATTTAATTATATTTTAAGAAAAAGTTAAAGAGGAATAATATTTTATATATTATAAATTCCTTAATAAACTTATTTATTAATAATAAAATAAAGGCATTTTTAATTATAACTTTATTAGCTTTTAAAATATTATTAATAAGTTAATAATTAAAGTTTTTCTTTTTTATAAAAAACTATTAATTTTTATAAGCGGCATAAAATTCCTTAATAACTTTATTAACTTATTAATTTTTAAGCATTTTAATAATTATTTCCCTTAAGGCTTTTAAAAGCTAAATTATCTTTGCTTAATATGCCTTATAAGGAATTATTTAAATAAATTATAATAGCATTATATTAATATTAATTTAAGTAATATAAGATTAGTTTTATATTAAAGATTTTTCTTAATTAAAAAGTAAATAAATAAATATTTCTTTTTTTTACTTTAAAAAGGAGTTATAGTTTTTTTATAAAAGAGTATTTAATTAATTAAGTATTAATCTTAATCCCTTATTAATTAAAGAAAACTTAAATTAAATCTAAGTATTATATTTATTTTTATAATTTTTATTTATAATTAGTTTTATTCCTTTTTTATAAATAAGTTTTTAATTAATTATGCCTTTAAAAATAATATTATTAAAAAAATAATTATTTATAAAATAAACTTTAATGCTTACTTACTTATAAAAAGTTTTAATTAAAGGTTAAAAAGTTTTATTAATTAATTTAATAATTATTAAAGTAAAAAGAATCTTATTAACTTATTTTTTAATATATATAGCTTTTTTTTATAAATAAGTATTATAAATATAAGTTAATATTTATTAATCTTTTCTTTTAGCTTAATAAATTTTTTAAACTTTAATTTAAAAGTTTTTTATAAATATAAAAATTAAACTTTTTATATTTTTATTTAAAAGAATATTTAAAATTTTTTTATTTTTTTTTACCTTAATATTAAGATAAATTAGCATTATTAATATATTAATTAATATTAAGCTTTAATTAAGGCTTAAAAAGAATAAAGAAATGCTTTTAAAAGCTAATAAGTACTTTTAAGAAACTTAAGCTTTTTTAAGAAGAGCTATTTTAAAAAGCTTTTAATTCTTTTATCTTAAACTATATATTACCTTAATATTATTAAGAGTAAAATAAGCATAAAGGTATTCCTTTAATTATTTAAATATTAAATTTATATTTAAAAAAAAGAATATTTTTAAAAGAATATAATATAAAGTATTAAGAGCCTTATTATTAATAATAAAAAATATAGCTTTAATTTTATTTAAATTAATATAAATTTATTTTTTTATAACTTTAATTAAAGATAAAAAATCCTTATTATATATTATTAAGTTTATATTATTAAGTAAAGTATATAAAAGTTTATTATATTTATAATATAATAAAGGTAAGAAATTTATTTTAGCTTTAATATTTAAAAAAGTAAGTTATAGAAAATAATTATTTATCCTTATATAAATTATTAAGTAAATTAAATTAAAATATTTTTAATTAATTATATTTATAATAAATGCAGCAATAAAGTTAACTTAATATTAAATAATTTGCAATAAATTAATTAAAGTATTAATTTTAATATTATTTCTTAAGAAAGTAATTATATTAACTTTAAGAAATAAGTTTTTAATATAATTCTTAAGATATATTAATTTAAAAAGTACCTTTAATAAAGTATATATTTTAAATTATATTATTAATAAGTACTTAATTAAAGTTAAATTAATATTACTAAGCATTAAAATATTTATAATATTTATTTTAATAGTTATAAATAGAATTATTTAAGCTATTTTTTCCTTAAATAATAAGAATTATTAAATATGCTTTTTTAATTTTAAGTTTATTATATTTATTAAGCTTATTTTTATTATAAAAAACTTAATATTTTCCTTTTAAGTTTAATTTTAATTAATAAATAAATTTTTTCTTTTCCTTATTTTTTTTTTATTCCTTAATTATAATTTATTATTAATAATTTAAGATTAATTATCTTTTATCTTTTTAAAGTTTTTAAATTAAATATAATTAGCCTTTATAGTTTTTATAACTTTATCTTAATCTTTAATATTCTTAGCTATATGCTTTTTTTTAATTATAATAATATTTATTTAAAAAAGCTTATTATTATTTATAATTATAAGCTTTTCCTTAATATAAATTATATAATTTATAAAATTTATAAATATTAAAATTAAGTTAATTTTATTTTAATTATTAAGTTTTTAAATTATTTTTAAGATTTTTAATAAAGCCTTTTTTTTAAATAAAGAATTTATTTTAATAAGCTTATAATATTTAATTATATAAAATAAATTAAACTTTCTTTTCTTAAATAAAAACTTTAATTAATTATAAATATATTTTTTTAAATTATAGCTACTTTAATTATAATATAATTAAATATAAATAAGATTTAAATATTTTAAAAGATTAGCTTAAATATTTTTAAGTAAGCTAAAAAATATTAATAACTTTTTTAATTTAAAAGTTATTAATAAGCTATTTAAGGAAAGTTATTTAAGCTTATTATATTAATATGCATTATAATCTTAAAAAGTATAATTATAATAAACTTTAAGTAATTTATTTTTTTTAAAAAAAAGCATTAAAATTATAGCTTATACCTTATTATTATTAAAGTTATTTTAATTAAGTTTTATTAAAGGCTATTAAATAAAATTTATAACTCTTAGCTTAATTATTTTAAAATTACTTTATTATTTATTATAAGAAAAAGCTTTAATATTTTATTAAAATAACTTAAATTTATTTTTAAACTTAATTAAATTAAGTTTTAATTTTATAAACCTTTTAATAAATTTATTTATATTTTATAAATCTTAATTATATCTTTTAATAATATTAATATAATTAAATTTAAATAAAGATTATTAAGCTTATAAATTTTTATTTTAAAAGTAATTTAAAAAATTAAAATTATTTTAGCTTTCTTAAAAAAAATTTAATTTTTTTAAATTAAGTAAATTTTAATTAAAATTATTTTATATAAATAAATATTTATTTTACTTAAAATATTTAAGTTTTTAATTAATAATTTTTAATAAAATATACTTAAAATTTAGCTAAAAAATATTTCTTATTAACTTATAAATAATTTCTTTCCTTATTAATTATTTTTTTAAATATAATAAAAGCATTTTATAAAAAGGCTAAGTTATAATAAAAAAAATATTATTTATATTATTAAGTTTTTAATTATATTTTATAATTTTCCTTTTTTATGCTTTTAAGTTATTATAAAGGTTATTATAAATAATATCTTTAATAATTATAATTAAATTTATATAATAAATTTAATTATTAAACTTATAAAAGATAAAAAGCTTTTTTTTTTAATTATTTTAAATAAATTATTTAATAATAATATTTTTAATTATTTTTATTAAATTTAAAGTAATATAATATTGCTTAAGTAATTTTAAAATTTAATTATTTAAGTAAAAGAATTAATAAGTAATAATCTTAAGGCTATTTAAAACCTTAATAATATTAATTTTATTAAACTTTAAAATATTTAAATTATAAATTATAAATAAAGCTACTTATAATAAAATTATTATATTAATAAAAAGTAAAATTTTTAAAATATTAATTTAAGTTCTTAATTTATTATTAATAATAAATTATAAGGTTTAATTAAAGTAAGGTTAATATTTTAATTAATAATAAGTAAAATTAAATTTCCTTTTTCCCTTAATAAGTTTCTTAAGATTCTTTTCTTAACTTTAAATAAAAAAAGATAAATAGTTTTTAGGATTTAAAAATACTTTTAAAATAAAAATAGGTTTAAGAGAATTTTAAGCTTAAAAGTATAATATATATATTATAATAATTTTTATTAAAATAATAGCAAAATAAAGAAACTTACAAGTAATAATATTTTTAATTAATGCAATTACTTTTAAAAAATTTATCTTTAATATTATTATAAAATATTTAAATTAAAGTTTAAAAAATAAAGGTATTAATAAATATAATAAATAAAATAAATTTAATAAAAGAATATTTTATTAAGAAATAAGAATTATAAGGTTATAATAAAGAAAGCCCTTTAAATTTATATTTAATACCTTACTTATTAATATTATATTAAATCCTTAATAAATTAAATTTAAATTTAATTAAAGCTTAAGTAAAATTATATTTTAAGTTTAAATCTTTTATATAATTTAATTAATATAAAAATATATAATATAATGCTATTTATTAAACTTATAAGTAAGTAAGGTAAGTATTTTAATTTTATATTATAGCTCCTTTTATTTTAAATTTAAGGTTATAATAATAATAATAAATATTAATTAAGAGTTTAAAGTATTTTTAATTAATATTAAGTAATATTTATAAAGTTTAAATTTATTATTTTAATCTTAAGTTTATATTATTATTATATTTTAAGCATAGTTTTTAATAAAAAACTTAAAATAAGTTTAAAACTTAATAATATATTAATATATAATTAAGGTAATATTTTATTTAAATATTAAAAGTATAAAAAGTACCTTAAAATTAAAAAATAATCTTAAAATACTTATAATATTATTATAAGTTTAATTATACTTAACTTTTCTTTATAATAAGTTAAAGATAAATATAAGCTTTAATTAAAGCTTTAAGTTAATATATAAAATAATTTAATAATATTTAATATAAAAATAAAAAGAAATAAAATTAATAAATAATTAACTTATAATTAACTTTTTATTTTTCTTATTATTAATTAAAAATGCATAAAATTAAAATTATACTTAAATTAAATTATTAATAAAAATAAGCTACTTAAATAATAAGAAATAGGTTTTGCTAAATCCTTTTAAGAATAACTTAAGGAAGAGCTTTAATATAATAAAGAGGGAAGATAAAAATAAAAGGGAATTAAAGAAAGAAAAAAAATAAATATTTTAAAAATTCTTAAAAATAAGAAAAGCTTAATTAAAGCATTAAATATATAAGAAAAGAGAAAAGTTAATTTCTTAAAAGAATATTTAAAATAAGCGTAAAAGCTAGCTTTTTATAGCTAGCTGGAATTTAACGCGATATCATTTCTTACGTAATTCCTTGCACCCGCCAATAATATTATTATAAATAAAGATTAAAAGCTTTATTATATTAAGCGCACTTTAAAAAGTATAGAGAATTAAGATAGCATAATTATTATTAATAAGGTTAATAATAAGGGCTAATTTATATACATAAGTAACTAAGGCAAGGATAAGCATAATTAATAAGGGCTTTTATTAAATTAAGACAAGCAAATAATTAAATGCATGCATAACGATATTAAAAAAAGTTATAAACTTAGCGGCATTACCCTTAATTATATTAAGTTTACCTTTACGCTAAGATATATATAAAATATACTTATAATTAATATAATATATACTTAAAAGAGCATAAAAGGCATTGCATAATATAATTAATTTAGCAAACTTTTGCTTATATTAATAGCAAGAATTATAATAATAGCAATAATTAATATATAAATCTTTATAAGCGTTATAAATATATTTAAGGAAAATATTAATATTAGCTAAAACTTAAATATAGCCCTTATATAAAAACTCTTTAATAATAAGAAGCTGCTAATTATTATTATCATTATTGCTTAAGATAAGGTAGTTATTAATAACATAATAACCCTTTAAGCCTTAATTATTATTATTAAGAGAATAAGGCAGGTTTCCTTTAACATTAATAATAATAATACCTTAGCTATTATAATTTTTATTAAATTCATTAATGAATATTATCTTATTAATATTAAAATTATAATAAGGTTAATATATTTATATTATAAATATAAATTAAATATAAGCTAAGTATAATAGGAATGTTATTAAATATAAATTAAGTATATTATAAGGTAGGTAAGTTGGCATAGCAAGGGATTATATAAGTATTATTATTAATAATATAAAGGGGGGTATTATTAATTAAAGGGTTAGGTTTATAATATAAGTAGCAAGGAATTATAAAGGTATTGTTAATTAATAAGAATATCTTTATTAAAGTTATTAAGGCTGCATATTAAGTATAAGTTAAAAGGAAAATAAGGTAATAATAAGAGTAACTTATTTAATTAATAGTAATAATTAAGATAAGGCAGAATAATATAAATATATAGTGATAATGAGTAATTAACGCTATGGCTATATAATAAAGTTATTAAGGGAAGGTTGCAATATTTTATAATTACGGCATAAAAGAAACTTAAATATGAAATAGCTATATTATAATGTAAACTAAGATTAAAGAATTAATAACCCGTAATTATTACAGTAAGTAAATAGCAATAAGCTAAGCATATAGCTAATATATATTATACTTAATGCATATTATGATATAACGTTAACTTAATGCGTTATAATACCATAGGGTGCATAAATGCTAATAAAATAAGGTAGGGATATATAATTTATACTTTCTTAATTAAGCATAAATAGGCCTTAGCATAATTAATATATATAGTTTATATATAATTATAATATATTAATAAAGGACTATATATATAGTAAATATATAATTAGCATAAAACCGTAAAAGCCTTAAGTTTAATCCTTATTATGCATAATATAAGAGCGGGAAGGGGGCTATATAATGGGCTTAAGCTATTGCCTAAGCCATAATGCATACCTATGCCAAGCCTATATTATACTCAACCCTCTTATATAATAAGGCATATACTTAAAAAATAAATTCAGAGTTAGGCCCTTTTAAGGCCTAACTTACTTCTTAAATATTGCAATTTATAACTCCTTTTAGGTACCTTTTAATAAACGCTTAAGGCCAACCCATAACATTAATTATATATTATAAACTTATTTATTATTATTTAATTTATTTTAAAAGTTATGAAGATTTAAAATTAAAATAATATTTTTAATTAATTTTAAAATTGTAAACATAAATCATTAATATCCTTACAAGGGGTTTTAGTGATTAAGATCCTTAATAATGTTTAAATTTTAAATATTTTTTTATTTTTTTTAAAATTCTTTTAAAAATCTTTATATTATTTATTAAGAAATAAAGTTTATAAAAGTTAATATAATACTTTAAAATTATATATAAATAAAGTGTAAAGTCATCATTAAATATCAAAATATTAAAATGGCTGGTTAAAGTTGGTGAGTTTGTACAGGAATGGGTAGATGTTGCAAGACTTTTTCGGGGTCACTGTAACACGAAGCTCCGAGCTCAACAATGACACGCATCTGCTTTCATCCCCGCGTCGATCGACAATGTGCCTCGGGCTACTTTTGAGTCCCAAGTAGACCAATATCTTGTTTGATTCGCGCAAAATTCCCCGCGTGCGTATTTGGATAGTATATCTTCCGCGTGAAGCAGAGCAGCGAGCAAGTGATGCCGGGGCATTCGGCTCTTCATGTACCGAGTCATGGCCATTGTTCACTATATTTAATCAACATGGTTTAATGGTTTTGGCATCACAGCTGGTTCTACCCTTCTCTTAGCAGATGAACCAATAATTCAAGATGCTCAGCCAGTCTGCAACCACGCTCCTCGCCTTGTTGTCAGGTGTCACTGCAGCAGCGTCCCTTTCCAGGCAGGCCAAAACGTGCACCGTGAAATCTGGCGGCAGCAATGCGACTGACGATGCTCCTGCAATAATTGAAGCGTTCCGGGAGTGTGGACAAGATGCCACGGTCATATTTGAGCCCACGACCTACCACGTCAATTCGGTGATGAATATCACCTGGCTGCAAAATGTCAAAATAGACCTCCAGGGGACCCTCTCAGTACGTTGTTCCACCATCCAACTTTGACCAGAGCTGATCTTTTTCATCAGTGGGGAACGAATATCTCGTACTGGCTGAACAATTCGATGCCAGTAGGCTATCAGAACCAGTCGACCGCCTTCATCTTGGGCGGGGACGGGATCACTTTCGAAGGGCACGGACACGGCACTTTCGATGGCAATGGTGATGATTGGTACCGTTTCATTCGAGAGCAGCCGAACACGTCCAACTACCCAGGCCGGCCGCACGCGATCACGTTCAATGGCTTGACAAACTCTGTGTTCCGAGGCGTGAGTTTCTTGAGAAGTCAAATGTGGTAAGTATCCGGTCTTTACAATAGATCCTGAGCGCAGCATTGGGCTGAGAAGGAATCCAGGACAATGTCAATCATTCACAGCCACAACAACACCTTTGACAGCATTTTCGTCAACAACACCGGAAATACCGTACAGAGCTGTAAGTATACGTATTACAGCTTTCGTGAACCCCGAAGAGACAGCAAAGGTTGCTAATAGGCACAGCGAACACGGATGGTGCCGACACATTCTTCTCTTCCAATATCAGATTCAACAATTGGACCGTCTACAATGCGGACGACAGCATTTCCATGAAGGCCAACAGCACCGATGTCAGTGTCACCAACTCCAAGTTCCACAATGGCTTGGGCATCGCTCTGGGCAGCATTGGGCAGTACAAAGGCGCGTATGAAACGATTGAGAGGCTGCACTTCGAGAACATTTCGTTTTTCAACACTCTGCACGCGGTAAGCTGAAGTCTACGAAACGGTAAGGGACAAAACTGATTCTGCTGGTAGGTCTATGTCAAAACCTGGACCAATGACCAGAACGGGTACCCACCAAATGGCGGCGGCGGCGGTCTCGGCTGTAAGTGCTTACACCTTCCCGGCCAGGAACCTTGTCTCACGCTTTTCGTCCCAGTCGCATCAGACGTGCACGCCAACAATCTCGAGATGGAAGGCATCCGCGGTGGTGCTTTCACCATCTCCCAGTGCACGCGATTCTCAGGCGCGCCGGGGACAGGCAACTGCACAAACTCGCAGTTCCAGATTCGGAACCTCGAGGTCCGAAACGCGCGCGGAACTACGAAGAACAAGAACGTGGCCAGTTTCCAGTGCAGTGCCGTCGCGCCGTGCACTGATATTGGACTTTACGACATTGACGTGAGGTTTACCAACGGGACCGCAGCAGCGGGCTACCTGTGTGGCAATCTCGTGAACCCAGAGGGCTTCGAGTGCACCGGGCCGCCGTGCGTTGGTGGTAGTGCAACTGGAGGATGTTAGACGAAATTGAGCGTCGGCATCGTGGAGCATTATTGGCATTTGCAGAATCAAGGATGCTTTCCAGCTACCAGTATATTCACATGGTGAGACAAAATGAATGCGTCTCCAATAAGTGGTATACTAGGTGCGATTGCGCGTATATATCGCGAATACCAACGCCTGACGCCAATGCTAACTCGTCAACGTTTCTGACGTTTCCAATGCTTGAACGCCCGTCCAAATGAGGGTCCTCTTTCCTCCGGTGCGTTTCCCATCTGGCCCATGCCCTCACCCAGATCAACCAGCGGTACCATCGACGGCCGCCCGTGGGCACACTGGAAGGGGAATGCACACTGGACCAGCCTCTCTAGGAGTTCCCCACACTGCTCCCGCGTCAATGGGTCATTGAACATGATAGCACTCCTGCACGACCTCGAGTTGATCAGCTCGATGATCCCCTGCGGGCATCTATGAAACAGCGATACCCAGGCTGGACTGCCATCTTCAGTTCCTCCAGGTATCACGGGCCTTGGTCTTGGCTGTTGGGCAAGGCCTGCTTCATCATTCAGCTTCCACGCCTCGGTCCTGATGAGGTCGGAGAGAAGCCGGGGCTCTGTCCTGCATCTCTCCAATATAGCAGGTGGGAGGCTCCGCACAGCAACTTGAGCTTTGGGGCCAATTTCGTTAGTCTTGGGCTTCCTGTGTCCCAGACTTCGACTGGCATCTGGAATTTCTATATCATAGCAGATGCCCCAGTGCGCGAAATGTCCCTGGCTTCGGCACAGAACGTCTCTGTCCTGCCTTGAAAGCTCGAAAACCAAGGGCTTCGGCAGAACTTTGGTGACTGCTTCCCAAATGTTGCCGCCCACATTTGTCGTACCACGGGCAAAGTAATCTTTCATCAGACCTTCCACGCGGCACCGCTCATCTGCAGCATGCTGATCGATCAGCACCAGACATGATGAAGTAGTCGATGTCTCGGTCTCCATCCGGCCATCTTGGACCTGATTGAATGGCACCTTCACCAGGATAAACTTGCTGTCAACTTGAGAGACTAGTTCAGCTCTGCGCAGGGCGTCTTTTGACACCCGTCCTCGAAGCCCCAAGGCGGATGCTTCGTGATACGATCCCAAGCTGACAGTTGACAGCCCATGATCGCACTGGTGGCCACCAGGTTTGATGTCGATGCCCAGCATGTCTGATATGTCTGGTAATTTTGGTATGGGACGTTCAGTTAGCTCAAAGACGGGATTCTTCCACTTTTCTACTAGGTCTTTGACCCAAGGAGTAGTGTTGCTGGTTCCCACGAGGCTGTTCCGGTCAGATGTGTCCGTCTGGGTAAGCTGTTTCCCGGCCCTTTTGCTGAGTGTCAATGGTTTGGGAGGCAAGACAAACCCAGTTCTAGGATTTACAAGAGTAGCCAATTTGGTAGCAGGGTTGATCCATTCAATGGGATCCTCTTTGGCAGACTGTCTCAGTGGCTTCGTTGAGCCTTCGTCGGCTGTTCGTTGCGGAGTCGCCCTCTGAATTAGACCTCTGCCTCTCAATTGCTTCGGGTTAATGTCCTCAAAGGGCTTTCGCATGAGTTTGCCATTGTGATCGTACAGCGGGGGCTGAGAAGGTTCTGCTGTGGAAGGCTCCGACTGCGTGGACTTGGTCGCATCCTGTGCATCCTGGGGGTCTGCGGCAGAACTCCAAGATAAGGAGTGCAAACGAGAAGACGGCTGCATTGACTCTTTGAATGTAGGCAGAGTCGGGCCGGACTTGATTCTCGACCACCCATCAAATGGTGACTCTGACCTGCTACCAGAGACCTCGAGCCTCTGGGCTTTGCGAGCGGGTTCCTCCCTCTGATTTGGTACAACGCTGGACGCAGTGCTCGATCTTGTTCCCGCTTCCTCTGCTTTCCCACGCGGCCTCTTATTCTCCTGATTACGCCCACCTCTGTCTTTTACAGATAGGTTGACTGGTTTTGGTCGGCAACGGTTCTTCTTCAGGAACTCGTAGAACGTAGCCTTCAGAAGATCTGTGACTAATGCCAGGGATGGTCGTCGATCATCAAGAATGTCCTCCACATCCAGAGAACTATCGGTGGCCGAACGTGTAGCACTAATCTTCAAGAAGAACATTGGCCACCTGTCCACGCCTTTTTTGAGCTTTAGTTCCTTGCCGGTGAAGCCTTCCATCTTAGGCTCCTTGAGGCCGTCGTCTGAATTACTTTCAGTATCAACAGCACCGAAGGCAGAGTCTGCAAAGACTCTGTTCACCTCTTCGAAAAGAACGTTGCACCGAGATTCGTTTGAAAGCGGCTCGATGCCAAGACTGATGAGTTGAACACGCTTTGTCGCGACCGGCTCACGGCAGACATAACCATCTATAGATAGTCTTGGTGCAGATGCTCCGATAGACACCCATTCACTTGAGTCAAGGCTGTCACAGAATGATGCCTGGTGCAGGAGTCGGCAGCCATCATTGAGCCAGGTTCTCGATTGAGAGCCAGACCTCAAAGTAAGGGTCTGCCGACTAGAATTTTCGCGAATCGACACAGAGACTCCTCCGGGCCAGGAAATCATCAAAGAAACGAGGTCGTAGAGAAGCCGATCCCATTCTCTACCAAAGGAAGACCTGTCGCCTTGAAGAGCGCGGTATTTCACTCGAACTGGCATCAAGCCGAATAAGTCTCTCACCGTAACACGCGTGCCATGGTTGAAAGTGAGAATTCTTTGCTCGGGAGGGCAAGGAACGTGTCGGGCAAGGACCTTGGAGTTGTGGATGCTCATCGAATTGTGCGAGTGGTACTCTCTGTGATGGGATGCCACGGAGAGCAGTGACAGAGACGCGACCGACGCCAAAAATACACCATGTTTTCCATGGATATCTGAACGCGACGGGTATTTGGATGTGTCTTGATCAGATGGTTAGAAGCAGCGTTTTATTGTTTGTTGGGCTCCCACATACAGTGCAG
Source organism: Diaporthe citri (assembly GCF_014595645.1). Classification (NCBI taxonomy): domain Eukaryota; kingdom Fungi; phylum Ascomycota; class Sordariomycetes; order Diaporthales; family Diaporthaceae; genus Diaporthe; species Diaporthe citri. The sequence goes on from NW_025064850.1 coordinate 341,812, forward strand.
TTGGCCCAACCCTCCGTCATCGCGGAATTCAGATGGTGGAATTCCAGATCCGTTGTCCTCTACGGAGCAGTTGCCACGCGAATAGTCCACGCTCAGGTTGATCTTGGTGGCCTCAGCGTCAAGCGAGTTTTTGATGAGCCCACAGATCACGTTGTTCAGGGAGGTGATGACGACGGACGACTTGATCTGGGCCACGACATCCGCCGGGAGTGGCTTGATGGACATGGCCGGCTGCACATCTCGGAGGTGATGCTGGTTGCTGCTGGATTGTCAGGGAGCTGTCCACAGATAGACGAGTTGTCTGCGAGGGGTCCCCCGATTGTGCTGCTCCTTGCTTGTGACGGAGCAGACAAAACAACGGACGTCGTTCTGAAGATGATGTAAGCAGCCATGGTACGTACCCACCGTATCTCCCTACCGTATCTGCGGTATCTGCAGCAGGACCGGCAATACGTCACAGGGCTGGCTTCAGTGGGCCCCCCGGTCCCCGTCTGTTCAGCTCGCAGAGCTCGCTTGCTCGCCTGAACGCCTGACGCCGCCTGACGCCGCCTGATGCCGCCTGAATTAACCTTTCGCTGTCGGGATGATCGCGTTTTGGGCTGCTTCCCCGGGAATTCCAGTCCAACTACCCCCATTCTCCGCCCCCGATTGCCAATTGCCAATTCCCAGGCCCCAGGCCCCAGGCCCCAGAACCCTCCCAATGCCGCCAGTAACCACCACTTCAAGGTCCATCCCCATTCCACTGCCGTCCATGCCCAGCCAATTCGTCGTCTCGTCTTCACACAACCAACAGCTCGACGATCCGACCGTCTCCTTTCCTTTTTGATCGCTCTCCTTTCTCAGCAAACCAACTCCAAACGCTCGCTCCCCCTTCCTTCTTTTCTTCCATTCTTTCTTTTTGACAACCCCGTTTGTCCCGTCGCCCCGCCTGCACAATGGCCATGGCGCCCACAGATCGTCGGAAACCCTTCACCAGCTGGGTCAAAAGGCTGAATCAGAAGATGAAGCGCACCAAGGGCCCAAACAACCCCTACCCACAGTCAGGCCATGTCAGTTCCCGACATGGGCTCCCACCACCGTCCACGACTCATCATCAACAGCAGCGACAATCGCATTCCATTGACTATCCCCAATCGACCGTCGAGAGCACGCCGGACCCCGAGTTGGTCGTCCACTCCGCCGAAGAGCTAAGCAGGCAGTCCATGCAGTCGACGAGCGAGGGCAGGCCATCGGCTGAAGTTGAAGGCGACGCCGATGGCGACGCCGAGGGCCGACCCCCAACCACCGCCCCATCCTACGGCGGCACATCTTTCGCCGGCACGAACATCACAGCGACCGACGCACGCAGGCCCGACAGTACCTTCTCCTCGCCCGCCCCGTCCGCCCGGTCTGTCGCGACGACACTGTCGACCATGCAGACCCAGATGGCCAATGGCCTGCTGAACGGCCAACCCGCCAACACTGCTGCCCAACCCACCTCACGGCCGCAACAGCACCAGACCGTCCAGTACACCCAGCCCGAGGCCCTGGTCACCGCGATGCCCGCCAGCGACGGCGACCGAAACAGACGGAGCGCCTATCGCCCCGCCACATACAGTGCGATCATCGCGAACAATCTCCTGAGCGACAACATCTCGATCCTGACGCTCGCATCGTCCACCCAACGCCGTAGGCGGCGCTCCTGGGACACGGACTACGACCATGCGTCGGTACGCGCACTGCCGCCAGCATCACAGTTCGGCGGCAGCCGCGAGTCGCTGCCCCTATCTGTGCTGAGCGCCAACCTCGACGGGCAGCAGCCGACGAGCCCAGGCTTGACTACGGCAAGGTCCATCGCGGAACGATCGGTCAGCGGCCTGGCTCTTGGCCATGGACGAGCCGACAGCCTGAGCGGCAGTGTTGGAGGCGGAGCAATGCCCGTCGCGAGCGAATCTTGACGATGGCTATGAGACCAACTACAAATGGCTTCCAATATGGATAGCCGCGAGCGCAAGCTCTCATGGGACGGGGATATTGCTGTCAGGCGCATCAAAGGAAACATAAAGGACACATTCTGGTCCATCCAGGGAAATAGGTACAAGACATGGTTTGGGCGGACACAATCAGGAGTTTTACGGTGTGTGTGTTTTGGACGGGCTTTCATTACTTGATGACTTACGGATTGGACGGAATCGATACCCAGTACCCATAGGAAGAAATTGATATTCTAGGCTTGAGGCGCGCATCTTATTCTCAATACAACCTTTGAAAGCCTGTCCCTCCAACTCTGGTTGTCGCCGGGCCCAATTGTGCGAACATGCGAGTGAGTAACCCCAATCCGTCGACGGTCAAAGGTTCGCATGCGGGGTAGTAGCACGAGGCAACACCATCGTCAGCTAACTCGACGACGATCCAATTTGGATGAATATATCTCTTTCTCCTTTCTCAGACACTCTTGGTCGACATTCTTCTTGCTGCATCACGTCTTGAGAATCACGTAATAGTCGGCAAGTAGCAGCACTTGCCACCGGTATCGGCATCACACCACCTCAATTATTCCCTTCTTTCATATTCTCACAGACAAGGCCGTCTCCAACATCCATCCTCACTCACCCCGCAGCCATCATTATAATTCCCCATCCCACAACCCTCCCATCCCCCATTCTCCCCCTCCACAGCCCAGCATGTCCTCCTCGCCCCCAGCCCCAGGCAAGGTCCGCCTGGCCACAAGCTCCCCCTCGACCCAGTCCAACACGGCCGCCACCCTCTCCCAGCTCCGCGGCATCGCCCGCCGCGCCGCCCGCGACCACGCCGCCGACATCCTCCTCCTGCCCGAGGCCTACCTGGGCGGGTACCCGCGCGGCTCGGCCTTCGGCTGCGTCATCGGCGGCCGCAGCGCCGAGGGCAGGGACGAGTACCTGCGGTACTTTGAGCAGGCCGTCGACCTCGGCGACGTGGTCGGCGAGGGCGCCGGCGCCGGGGACGACTGGGTCGCTCGCCGGCTTGAGGCTGTGAACGTCGGTGGTGATGGGGCGTCGGCGGCCCCCCTGCGCGGGGATGGTACGAGGGAGGAGCTGGAGAGGATTGCTGCTGAGACGGGGGTGTTCTTGGTCACGGGGCTTATTGAGAAGGCGGGTGGTAGCCTCTACTGTGCTGTTGTTTATGTCTGCCCTAAGAAGGGCGTCATTGGCAAGAGGAGGAAAGTCATGCCTGTAAGTTTCCCTCACCTGACCTTTACTTTCTCATGCATAAGGATGCTGATGCTTGGCACAGACTGGCACTGAGCGCCTGATATGGGCCCAGGGGTCACCCAAAACCCTCCGGGCAGTGACCACCGTCATCCGCGGCGTCAGGGTCAACATGGCGGCCGCCATCTGCTGGGAGAGCTACATGCCGCTGCTCCGCCAGTCCCTGTACGCGCAGAACATCAACCTGTACCTGGCGCCGACCGCCGACGGGCGGGACGCGTGGGCCTCGCTGATGCGCACCGTCGGCATCGAGGGCCGGTGCTTCGTGCTCAGCTCCAACATGTGCGTCCGCGAGGGCGGTAGCGAGACCCCGGCGGCGAACGGGTCGTCATCCGCGATCGCGGACGACGAGATCCGGGCCGACTCCGAGCCGTACGCGCGCGGGCGCCGCAGCTCGTGCGTCACGGAGGAAGGGTTCGAGATCGCCCTCCCGACGCACAGCGCCCACGGCACCGGCAAGAATCCGCAGCGCAGGCGGCCGAGTGTGTTTGACGAGGATGGAAACGAGATCGTGCTGTGCGGCGCCGAGGACGGCAAGCCCACCACCGCTGCGAGCAACGGAGCGCAGAGCCCCAAGGCTGTTGGGAAGGAACAGGCTGTCAAGAAGAACGGCGCAGGGGCGAAGTTTATTTGCCGTGGAGGATCATGTATCACCGATCCGTTTGGAGAAGTCCTCGCCGGCCCGCAGTGGGAGGACGACACTGGTATCGTCTACGCGGACGTGGATTTCAAGGATTGCATCAGGGGAAGGCTGGATTTGGACGCGGGTGGGAGCTACTCGAGGAATGACTCGTTCAAGTTCTCTGTTGAAGGATTGAACCTCGCACCACTGCCATATTAACGGTATTTCTCGCGAGACCCATCTATACAATTATCTGGTAGCAAGCAGGTGGTAGCGAAGAGGCAGCAATATGGTTAACACCAAATTGAATCTCGTCTTCACAATGCATCAGCCAGATCGACGATGTCCATGCCTTTTACTCGTTCCCACCCAGCATAGAGCTCCGAGGGAAACCAGTCCACCAGCTTTCCCGCAGGTCGACCGGGTTCTGCGGGCAGGGCCTCGTCCTCGCTCCCAGTGAGCATGATACCGAGCGCTACACCACAAAGCCAAGCCCAGACCATGCCGTCGCCGCAGAAATAAGCCGAGATCCACTCGCCTGGTAGCACTTGGCCACCAGTCTTAGAGTCCTGCTTGACTTTCCTAGACGTGATCCTTGGATCAAGCCGCCCGACGAGCGGCATGAAGTCAGGAACTAGGCCTATAGCCCCCGACCAAGCCCTGATCACCCTTGCGCCTTCGCCCTTCACCTTGTAGCCCGGGTCGAAGAGGGTAGACATGGCACCTTCCAGGTGCATAACCGTCAGGGCGTCGATCTTGCTGTCATCGTAGACACCCATCAGATCCATTCCTTGCTTTGGGCCTTGGAAATAACCACCTCCAACCATCAGCTCGCCCGTCGGCCTCTGCGTTATGTAGTCAAAGCCTTGGCCGAAAATAACAGACCAGGAACGGCTACCATCCTTGTCAGGGAAATATTCAGGCGCTCGCTGGGCGGTCATATGGCATAGAGCCGATGTGCCTTTGCCTCTCAGTCCCGGGACGAGCTGTGACGTGAACGCATTCGTGGCATGAACGACGTGGTGGGCGAGGATCTGTCCCCTGCTGGTGATGACGGCATAAGGGAATGAGCCAGCGTCTTCCAGCTTGGAGGACCGCCCGCTCTGGTCATCAACCTTGACCTCCTCCACCGTGGTCCCGGTCTCGATGGCCAGCACACCAGGGAACTCACCCAACAGCTTCCTCCACAGGGCCGTGACAAGCCGGTACGGGCTCAGCGCGCCGGCCGGGTAAGACACGGCACCAGCCACGCGCTCATTGACGCCGAACCTCTCCCGCGCCTGCTCGCCCGTGTGAGCAACCATCTCGAACCCGGCAGGCGCATACGGCATGAACTCCTCCACCATCCCCTTCATCTTCGCATCCGTGTCGGCATCGACCGCAAAGTCCACCGTCTCCACCCGCCTGCACTCCGACACGCCCTCGATGCCCTCGGCGCGGGCGAGGCCGGTCAGCACGTCGAGGTGGCTGAGCTGGAAGGCGCAGATGCGCGCCGCGCGGTCCCGGCCCAGCCCCCGCTTGTGCACCAGGCCGTGGAACACCTCGTGCGAGCTGGGCTTGATGTGCCCGCCGTTGCGGCCGGTGGCGCCCGAGCACAGCTGGCGGGCCTCGAGGACCACGACGCGCCGGCCCGAGAGCTGGCCTTTCCGCCGCAGCTCACGAAGAACCGTCCGCGCGATGGCCACGCCGCTGATGCCCGAGCCGATGATGACGATGTGGGCCGTGGGCGGCGGCCCGCCTGGCGTTTGCACGTCGACCAGCTCCGGGAAGGGTGGGTCGTCCTGCCACTGGGAGAGGGTCGGCTTGGCGGGCGGGAAGCCCGGGGCCGCTCGCATCCGGGCTGCGACCTTGGACCAGTCATTGGAGAGGTCGCGCAGGATGGATATGAGGGTCCGGACGGACTTGAATATAGACAGTAATCGCTTCAGGACATCCATTGTCGGGGACTGAATCCGGAGTTTCCGTGTCGGTGTTGGGACGTCGTAGCTGGCGCAGTGCAGATCGGAGTGTGAGGGGAATGGGAAGCCTCGCAGTGAGTGCCATGTCCTTCTGCGGCAGCCAACGGATCTAAGCTTATTTTTGTTGGGTCGCCACCAACGATCTTGTGGCTTGCTTCAATGAATTTGGAATTTTGCACGAGTTCTCATACTCACCCAATTACTCCTCTAAGTTTGGTAAAAATCGTGACACAGAACGCTGAGCCCCGGCTGAGTCCCCCTCCTGTAAAGCCTATTCAGGAAATTTCCATTTCGTTTCTGTCTTCTCTCCTGAGGAACCTCAGTTCACTATTTTCTCTTCTCAATTTGCACGTTTAGGGGACCTCTCGATACACAATGAAGCCCATCAAGGACTGTGCAAAGGTGCGCAGATTTAGCAAGCATGAGCTCAGAAAGCTTCACTCCAACTGGTGGTCATCCAACTGGTGGTTATCCAACTGGTGGTTATCTAATTGGTAGTATTCTACGCCGTTACATTGGTCTCGCCCAAAGTTTGGAAAGATCGCCCATCAATGAGCGCCTCCTGATGTACACTGAATTTTCAGTCATCTCAAAATCCAAAGTCGCCCATATTATCACTAGCATTCTGTGATGTGTGTTCGTCTGATTATTCCTTTCCATACGGCGAGACTTGAGGTTCTCGGGTTGTTTGTGTCCAAGAGCGAGAGGTCGTGACGACCGCAACACAACAAAGAACAATGGCATTTGTGCTACGGTCCAAGCCTGAGTGCTTGTGGGCCCACAGTGAAACTCGTGAACAAAGGACGGTGCCTGGAGTCGGCAAATACACTGCATTGCTATTTAGAAAACCTACCAATTAATCTAGTTAGATCAGGATGAGGTCAACCGGGGTATAGGGGTGTAATTCGAGATGTGATCAGGTCGGAGATAAGAATAGACAATCTATACAAGTAAAAGCACGCATGGCCCCCCCATTGCCGTTTGAGATTTCTATTCTGATATGTTCAATACGCCATGCCCTGGCCTCCGAGACAAAGATTTTCCCGCCAGGGTGACACATAGATTAAATATGACCAGTCCTTCTCCTTATTTTCAGCTGGATATTTCAACCATCGACAGTCAAAGATTGTTCATTTTCATCTGTCCTTAGAATGCGATTATCAAAGGAATACAAGTTGCATGCCGTGAAAGACTTGCTGTTGCTACGGAACAAGCCCCAGCTTCGAGGGGCCAGTACAGGTTGATGATCGAATAACTAACGAAGGCGAGATGTGTATAATAATACGAATGGGAGCTCGAAATTTGTAAATGTTTCTCAACAATCCCCTAATTGATCATCACCAGCACGAGTCTGTAATCAAGACGTCTACAAACAGACTTGAATATACAACACGTATTTTCTATATTCACACATCATCATGAGCCCGTCTCTCCAAACCGGCATATACGAACATGATTTCTATAAGCGAGTGATCCTGCTTTCAAGCTTACACTTTCTTGACAGGGAGGATTATTACAGGCTCAAGCGCTTGAGGGGTCGAAGTCAGCCATCTAGGAACGAAGCAAGCAACTTGACTGAGACTGCACGTGGAGACCAAGACAAAGATATCGAACTCCGAACCTTCCTGGACCGGATGGCTGAGATTTGTGCTAGTACACACAGCGGAGGTACAGTAACAGCTGTCACTGTTCACCTCCCCAAGGGCAGGAGCGTTTTTCCAGAGTATCTCATTCTTTCCAACCAGCGATCCGAGCAGGACATGAAGCGCGTAAAAGCTCATATCGAAGTCATATTGAAGGCTTTTCATAGCGGTAACAAGGGAAATCGCATCCCTCAACAGCGGAAAGATGTTCTGAAGACCTACGCTGGCGTGTTGAAAAGAATATTGACATTCAATCGGGGAAGACTGAATGTATACCAGGGGGCTGTGTTGGACTGTCTGCAGGAGTTGTACAACAATAAGGATCTCGATGATACTGGTATGAGCCTTTTCTTATTTGAGATATTTCGTCACACAAGTGAATTTGCTGACATTTCATACATAACAGAAGTCAAGAAGCTGCTTGAAAAATCCAATAAAATCGGTCTATTGGAATGTGTCGAGAGGCTCCGTAGCACAGTTCGCAGCACTTTCATTCAAAGACCCCAATTCAAGCACAGCCAATTCAGACGTCCCGGCACTTGCCATCGCTTAGACAAATTACAGAACCATCACAGGGAAGAATGTGAGTTTCCTAGCCCATCCTGATTATCTTGACAGGTCAAATTAACATGAGGTTAGTTGTACGTTTGAGCCTAAGTCTTCTGGAAACATTGGAGTTGGAGAGAAACAGTAGTCCGTTTGGACTGTTCGATCTGCTGGAAGCCCTTGTCAAAAAGGGAAAACAACTCGAAGGAGAAATTGGGCTGCGCAAGTCCGTGAGCAAGAATAAGCACTTGGTGACCTGTCACAAGCTGCGGCATGCTCTGATGCGAATTCTGTCCTACAATGACGCGGTCGAGAAATTCGCAGCCACCGCTATCAGATGGCCTAACCTTTTCAGAGATTTCACAGTCAAATTCCTTCCATCCATTGGTCCAAAGCCCTACAGGTTTCACAATTTGGCCGGGCTGAGAACTAAGAAGGTCCTCCACGAGCTACGTTTCTACAACAGTGTTTTCAAGAATGCAACAAAAAGGTGGCCTGGTTTGGACACTTAACTCAACAAATGTGTTCCACATGTTGTCAAAGACCGCCGAGTCCATGCGGAGATCCAACTATGGAACCACATCAAAAAAAGCCTACCGGACTTTTTCCCATTCCATCCAGACAGGCCGCACCCATACAAAGCTTCATCAAGCCACCGAGTGGTGATCGGCGTTAGCAAACTGACATGCAGATTGTGTCACTGGTTCTTCCGGGGAGCGGACAGACATCAGCTTGTTGTCATCCGATCCTCCTCGCTCAACGTCTACCATAGGTGGGCCCTAACCAGCTTTCTGTCGGCCAGAGGAATCCCGAAAGACTTGTGTAACGAGGTGGATTTTGAGCTGTCGAGGATTTTGAGAAGCCGAGGAAAGATTCATCGCACCGAAACAGACACAGACTCTGAGCCAAACAGTCCCAGTTTTTCCACCTCTTCAGACGAATCTTCTCATGATACCTCAGACCACCACGCTTCACAAGTTTGGAGTGACGAAGAACAGGGCACATCGTTGACTGAGTCAGCCCCGGATCTTGAAAAAGCAGGCAATTAGCAGCCTGCCTATCAGCCAGACTGGGAACTGGGGTAACTTCGTCGATACTCCGAATTTTGGGGAACCCGGGGGCGTTTGTGTGATGCGAATCTACTTATGTATTTGTCGACCATTTCATCCTTGCATCTTCAAGCCAGCTTGTCCGATAGCTTATATTCAATCCTAGTGCCACTTAGACACCATATAATCACCTACTCACCAGCTCTGGGCAGGTACACATAGGCAGTGGACTATAACGGCGGCTTGTCTAACAGATTCCTGTTATGGGATGCAAGACCCCATTTGATCATCTCATTTCTCATCTCACATCATTGATTAGAACAGAAATCTTCTAGCATAAAACGGCATTGCGTCTTTGGTAACCCTTCTCCCTCCGAGAGCGGAACTCATGCGCAATATCAATGGTTTTAAATTGAACAAACGTGTTCATCAGTGGGATGGTCAATCATCAGTTCTCGATTCCGACACACAAGTATCACAAACCCAAATCTTGAACAAGACTACCGGCGTCATAATATAACTCCTCCATGCCGCCATCATAATATCTGCTACCGATCTCTTTCAGAAGCCCCAGAAGAGCACCCTTCGGGCGCCAGGTGAGGGTTCGAAAGGACAAGCCCCGTATCGCCCGCCCCGAGCAACGGCCTTCTCGTTCTCCTTCACGAACGAAACCAATGCGACATCTCGAGCACTGACATGGAGGCAGGTATCTCAAAGACCAGTCGTAATGATGATCACTGCCTATTGACGACTGGGAGTGACAGCGTTGTTTTGAGCTTTGCTCTCCTCACTTGTGGCATCTGACTGAGCGCACGAGCCCAGGCTTCAATGGGCGGAAGGAGAAGACGGTCCTCGGGAACAAGGCGGAATATCCAGGTCGGTGCCCAGCCTGAGTTCAAGGAATTGAGATGCCATTCGAAACGATCCAGTGTCATCGACTCCGGGGGCTCGGATGGGTTGTATCCGGGAGGCATCTCGGCTTCGAGAACATCTCTGTCGATAGGAGTGTCAAATTCGGCTCCAGGCTGGCTTGGGTCGAAGAATGGGCAATCGTGGACATCGATTCCATCGGGTGCGCGGAAGTACCATTCGCCCGAAGGTGCCCTAAGATCGAACTGAACAACTATAGCTGTTATGTTCTGCCAGAATGGCGCAGGAACGGCGCGAGAAATGGAAGACGCTTTTGTTCTGAAAGGTCCAGGCCATAGTATGGAGGAATCCATGGTACCCCTGAGACTTAGTTGCCTCAATCTGTTGAGCTTTGAGCATGTCTCCCATATGGCAGAACTAACAGGATCTGGCTGATCTTCCGATATGAGCAGATTTGTTGGACGCCATGTTTGGTTAGCACCGGGATGGCCATCCATTTCAAGCCCCAGGCACTCTTCCAGAGAGCTTGGCAGGGATTGCTTCTGTAGGATGGATAAAAGGCCGTCTCGGTTCCTACGACGAAGGGCGGGATACCTGTTTTCTGAGTCGGGCAGAGCCATGATCGCCCAGCGCACCATCGGCATCCTGGCCAGAAGTTCAAGCCCGGTCTGTGGAGCAAGGCATCGCCTTGACGAGCTTTGATGCATTCGAGTGTCGAATCCACTGATGACTGGAACAAGCGGCAAGTCTTCTGCTCGTCGAAGACGTACGTATGAGTATATATAACGCTCAACTTTGTCGCGTGGCCATATCTTTGGATCGGGATCGCTTGGAGAATAAATTTCTTGGAGATGCAGGCTGAGTGCGTTTTTTCCAGTCTCTCGAGGACTCCAGGTGCTCAGGATGCGAAACAAGCGGTGAAATGCTGACGAGAACGCCTCATCAATAGCCTGACGGTCCGAGTTCTGCTCGAAAAGATGGGTGGTACCCTCAGGGCACGGCGGCAGTACGAATACTAGACTCAAATCTAGGACATAAACCGCCGCTCTCTCTGAACAACTTTAGAGCATTGATTTAGTATTGGTACTCGATAATTAAGCTCAAGTAGATGAGCCTGTTTCTGATGGCTTGAAGAACAATGGGCTGCTCGTTCATGTGCGCCTTCGTGGTGATGCAGCCGGATAGGGGCTTTGGACGTGAAGAATGGATTCTCAGGTGGGAACTTTACTGGCATCAAAGTCTTCGAGCTCGGTGCTTCTGAATTGCAGGAAACGAAAAGCTTGCCGCTCGAACGCATTCTGCCACCTTCGGGAGATGCACGCAAGTGCTCCCCTGCTGTAAGAACAAGGTTGAGGAGGTTCTGTAGGGTGACCTGACAGATGCAAATCGTGTTGGCCATCGTGAACGTGCCCAGCAATCTTTTCAATGATTTCTTGGGGCAAGGACTCCATATATGGTGAATTGTACTGTGTTCCTGTAGCATAACGACCAAGGAAACAATACGGAAGGAAGACGAAATTTGTGTTGGCTCCGCGCGGAACATGCAGGACTGAGGGGAACGGCAAAACCACCTGTATGGGATGTTAGTAATACTCACCAACTCTTGGCACGACCAACAAATTGCCTCGTCCACCTCCATAGGTTCGGTTATGATCAAGTCCATCAGATGGCGGAGAAGTGCAAGTCCGACAGGCTCCTTCACGGAAGAGCGGTTCGTGGCTACGAGAGAGGCGTACCTAGATAATTTGTAAAAAGGATATGTCGTCATTGCTTCTCATAGTAATTATGAACCCTGGGTCAGGTCCAACATAATCACTCTATCGGATGTCTCTAGCCTGGCAATAGTCCTAAATTATAGCCAAGTATGTCGTCACTAGTCACACAGCCCGTGGAGTTAAGATCGCATCTGTGGCGAGACTTGATGTAGTAACACACACCTATGTTCGGGTATGCATCAATGTTATTGGCATCTGTAAACCTTCATAGCCCAATAGAAACACGCGTCAACCTATCACTAGTTGCAAAACCTTTTGCGGCATTATCACTCCTCAACACAATACACATGTGCCCCTTTTCCGTCGCAACCTTTGCTTCACTGGTCTGTTAGAGTAAGAACCAAAATGCGATTGTGCTCTTGAAGTGTTCAATAAACTTCCATGTCACGAGTCGACAACTGGAGAAGACTTCTGGGTCAACCTAATTGCACCCGTCGGATTGTCCCCCGGGCACGTTTCATTACCACAGCTTGTCGTTGACCTTGAACCGGAAGATGAGAAGCAATACCAAGCATCCGCCGACCAGACAGACAATGTAAGAATCGCGCATCGCACTGACAACATCGCTTACGACTTCGTGTTGCATCTGGTCCGGCAGGCCCCTCAACAGCTCGCTGGACGGGTCAGAGATGATGGTGCTAATCTCCTCGATGCTGAGACCCGGCAGCAGCGAACCGACGGCGAGCTGGGCCTTGTTAATGAAGACAGCCTGAGCGATGCTGAGGCTGATGGTCGGTCCTCCTAGCTGCGCGAAAGCCTCCCACCCGGTGCTGCGCCCTATATCGGCGGGTGCCACCTTCATCGAGGCGACGGCGAATGTGAGTTGTGTGGCAGCACCAGAGCCTAGGCCCAGCAGTATCTCGTAGCCGTAGATGTGGGCCAGATCGGTGAATTCGTTGACGGTGTACAGGCACGCCGCGCCCGAGATGCAGAAAATGCCGGCAAAGATGTACCATGGCACGTAGTATCCCGTCTTGCGCGTGACCAGGCCAGATATGATGCCGATGACGGACTGGAATACGATGTAGGGCAGCATACGTACGCCAGCCCAGATGGCCGTGTCTGCCTTGACGAACTGGAAGTAGAGAGGCAGGAAATAGACGGGGACGAAGACATTGGTCGCGCAGCAGGCCACCTCGAGGAACAGCACCACCATTGTCGCGGACTTGAGGAAGTGCATGGGGAACATGCGGCTTTCCCGGCTGGTTCCGATGGCGAAGTGCTGCTGGCCGAGAAATGCGACGAGGAGGACAAGGGACAGCACGAAGAGGGCGATGACCTGACCCGAGTTCCAGGCGTACAGGACACCACCGAAGCAGATGGCCATGACAATGGACACAATGAGGCCGATGACAAGGAGGATTCCGAGGAAGTCAATCTCCTTGGCCCGCTGCATTATGGACTGGCCGGGGCGTGGGTTGAGAGTCGGCAGAAGGAAGATGTACACAGGGGCGCATACGGCACCGACGACGAGATTGCTACGCTTGGAATTCAGCATCCAAAGCATTTGATATCGTCTGGGAGGCATGCGTACAAGTAGAACGCCCAACGCCAGCTTGCACTACTTCCGGCAAAAGCGCCACCAATGACGGGACCCAGCACTGTGCCGGCTCCAAAGGTGATGCCGACGAGATTCAGGTAGAGAGGCCTCTCTTGGTCCGAGGTCATCTGCGTTAGGAGGCCCATGGAGCCAAAGTACATGCCAGACCCTCCGGCACCGCAGATAGCTCGGCCCACGATGAGGGTGTCCATGGTAGGCGCCGCCCCGGCGATGGCGCAGCCGACAGCAAAGACAACGAAGCTCACACAGAATGTCCACTTTGCGCTGTATCGTGCATATAAGTCTCCCCTTGATGGATGCTTGTGGTTAGTCCGGTCTGTTCTTGTGTTTCATAGATACTTGCCGAGACTTGAGACTTACCAGAAGAAGCATGTGCCCCAAGAGGACATCATGAAGGCGACACTCAGCCACGCAAGCTTGTTAAGAGACTGAAATGTCTGGATTACGGCAGGCTGGATGTTGCTGGCAATAGTATTGTCGGTTGTAAACAGGAAGTTGGCCATGAGGGTGCTTGCGACGACCAGAGTCCATGAGAAGCCGTGGACGGATCTTGGGGACGGCTTGCTTGCTCCGTCTGCAGCCGCGTCCTCAGTGACCCCCTTTTCGTTGTCAACATCATCACCGGCTGTGTTGAGGTGACCATTCTTCTCATCCTTGAACTGGTGGTCGTTCCCGGTAGGCACCGCAGGCTTGCGGTCGCCTGTGCCAGTGCCCGAGACCGAGGTTGACTCGCTGGTTGACATGGTTGGCTGAGAGGATGAATTAGGTTGGCTTTAAAATCAAATGTACGGGCTGACGATGAGCTATGTGCCAAGGGTCAAATCAGTGGTGCGATGGCGTGAAATTAAAAACCGTCTCTGGAGCGCCATTGTCGCGACGACTTCCACGTCAAAAAGAATATACAGCAGTCGTTCTCGTTCTCATCCAGTCCCAACCTGACTAAGAAAAGCCTGGATACGGGAGATTATGAAATGGCCTTTGGTGCAATATTGGTCAGCTCCTGGGATGTTCACCGCGTTGTTAGGGCCCTATAAGCACCACGAGCACCGGTCGGCCGAGAAATGTCGGTCGAAACCCTTGTGTCATTCTGTCACGGCGCAGCAACCAATCACGGACAAAAAAAAATCTCCAATAATTGCTCTCTCTACCAGTAACCGAAGAAGGTCGGTCAATCTGCCTTTTACTGCCAGACATTCACAACACTGACCCAGGGCATTTTAATCGTCACCCGGCGACTCAGACCGGATACCAGGCTTGCGCCTGTTCAGAGACAGTCTCATCAGGACACAGGGTCCTCTATTATGCGATGGGTTTGGAAAGTGTTGCTTGATTGGTTGTTCAGTCTATTGGTCCCAATGAAGGAGCCAGAGTACGCCCACCTAGCTTCCACAGTACGCCCACCTAGCTTCCACAGTACGCCCACCTAGCTTCCACAGTACGCCCACCTAGCTTCCACAGTACGCCCACCTAGCTTTTAGCGTTGGCCCACTTAGTACAAGGAAATTGGCGGTATGCGTTATAAAATATTGGTACTATAGGGTTATTAATAAAGTATAGCTATAGCTATCCCAGAGGGGTCCCATAGCTACCCCTTTATTTATGACTTAAAAGTTACTTTTGCCCTTTGCCCTTTGCGCCCTCTTCGCCCTTTGCGCCCTCTTCGCCCTCTGCGCCGTCTTTGCTCTCTGCGCCCTTTTTACTCTCTGCCGCCCTCTGCACCCTTTGCGGCCCTCTGCGCCCTTTGCAGCCCTCTGGGCCCTCTGCGGCCCTCTGGGCGCTTTAGGCTTTTTAGGCTTATATTTTTAAAGTATTGCTTAAATTGGAAAATAGCTACCCTAGCTTCTTATATGCGGGGTAAACTTAGAAAAGTACCTAATCTTATTAATATAATACTAAGAAAAGGAAGTACTGGGTGAGCCAACGCTGGAAGCTGGGTGGGCGTACTCTGGCTCCCAATGAAGCTATTTGAACACGTGGATCTGTCTTCTATCTCCCGTTTACAGGACATATGCAGCACTCAATTGAGCAAGTCTTTGTTCAAAAAAGCCTCATATATGCTCAGCGTACCCCACCTAGTGCGCATACTGGCGGACTAGGTAGGCAGCTACGGTCTCGTACGGCTGCACCATGAAGAGTCGAGTTGGATAAGTTCAGGCAGTTGTATAGATTAGCTGGTGCATTTTCCTCACCTACGGCCACCTGCAATGAGTTACTATCCTGGACTGCGAAGTCCAAGTGGGAGAAAGTCTAGATCAGGTAATACTTGAGCTCAAATTTCCCATAATTACATACGAATGTCAGTAGTGTTGTGCACTTATACAAACCAACTTTATAAGGAGATGGCTACTGTTGCCTCTCCACAACTGTCCCTCAGAGGCTTGCTTAGAGGTAATGAAGAAAGTCACAGATTTGAGGGAAGACACCTTGCTTGAATTTGACTTCAACTTGACAAATGCCATTCCACAAGGCTATAAGCCAAAGCCACCTGTGAAATCGCGAAAGAAGCCCTCCCAGCTCTCTGGCCCCATTGCTCCTCCCGCGCTGATCCCCATGTCGCCTGCTGGAAAGAAAGAATTGGGGTGGTAGTCCACTGCTCCTGCAGAGTGTGTTTCCGGATTACAGGCCCACTGGGGAATCGCGTCGACGGCCGGCTGTGGTCGCTGTATTGCTACATCCCGCTGTCCCGTCGCCCCTGCCCAGGTGCCACCATCGTGCTGGCCTGGCCCTCCAAAGCTGACAGCATCAACACGGCTGCTTGCCTGTGATAAGGTGGGTGGGGGAGTGGCGATGCTGCTGCTACTGCCGCCGTCGACTGTGTTAATTAGCCGTGCCAGTGTCCGGGCTCCTACTTGAGCCATCTCGCTGACCTCAGCCAGGATCTGCAAAGTTGCGAGCGCACCACGCGCCGCCTGCATGCACTCTGCTTGAGTCATCGAGTTCAGCCTGGCTTCAAGCGGGTCGGACCTCATTCTCTTCATCACCGTCTCGAGAGACTGTGACTGGGCCCCCGGCCGTGGTTCTCTGTCTTCTTCTCTTGCTCCAGGAAAACCTGGGTCCGCACATAGGCAGAGGAGCGGTACGGCACCTTCAAACAAGGGCGAAATTATGCCTGGGAAGCGCGTGTGCGTCGTCGTCGACGACGACGACGCCGACACGGACACGGATATTTTGCTGGGCTCTGTTCCCGTTCGGGAGGCTCCGGATGTTGGGGACGAGTCTAAAGGCTCGCCCTCGTTACCCGGCTCCATGGTGTTGACTTCATCGCGGCGCTTTTCGGTGATGGCCGGGGGGTGATTAGGGTAGTATGCACACTGCTCAGACTGGCGGCGCCGGTTGCATCTGTCGCACGGATATTGACTGTCACATTGTCCCAGACAGGAACAAGGAATATGTCAGCAGCAGAGCCCCTCCAATGGTTCAAAGTGGTGGAACAGGGAACCTGGGTACACAGGGCGGGGCTTTTACCTTCTGTTTCCGAGTATAGCAAGGACTCAGGAATGCAGGCAGAAACCTCGCGCTTCCTCTTACCGGTTACCATCGCGGCATCGCTCTGGATGCTGTGCCCGTGGCGTTGGGCGGAACTCTTGCGTGCTTGTAGGTTCTTCAATGTCTCAGGACACCGCAGCTCTCCTGACTAAGCTCCGGGTGGCGCGTCTAAGCATGAGGCAACCTCAACCCCGGCATAAGCAGAGCTCTGGAAATGGTATAGGGCAAATGCACAAACAGTGGTACGATAAGAGTACCTAGGTACAGCTCGCAAGGTTTAAAACTTCTTCCCTGCGAGTCAATTATAATACATGAGGATGTAACCCAAGTCTCTATCACCAACATTTATGACCAGACATTACACCAGCTTGGGTTGCAAACCTAGAATCTTGCTGGATATCTACCTGGTGTCGGGATGGGCGCTTGGGACGTCCATGGAGGAAGGAGCAGGTATTTTTTTCATCATCCCTAACTGCGGCCGATATGTAGAACTTAGTTTGTTGTTCAGTGCATAATTCCAAGCCGTAGTAACTGCGATATTACCTCAGTATGATGAACTCTTTTTCATAACGTAGGTATCAGCAGAAGCTACTTACCCAAAACGTCCTGATCAGGTCCTGTGAAACTTGCTGACCCGCCTAGATAATCCGGTACACGAGAGCAAGCAATAGAGAGGCACTCAGAACCGGTGGCCACAACTGCGTCGTGCGCACGCTAGTTGATGATTCCGTGTTGATTGACATGCGAGACATTTCCAGCGTCACTGTCAGTGAGGACAAGAGGACGGCGAAAATCGGTGGCGGGATCTTGGCTGGCGGCCTGTTGAAGGCGTTAGGGGAGCACGGCCTCATTACTCCTTGGTTCGTTTGATATTACACGTTGAAAAGCTTCTTGGGTGTATGAAGCCTTATGAGCTGACCCTCCCGTACAGTGGCTCTATCGGGTCAGTCGGCCGTGTTGGATGGAGTACTAACGGCGGCTATGGTCCGTTCTCGAGTTTGCACGGTCTGGGCGTTGACCAAATCGTGGGTGCAAGGCTGGTCAACTACAAAGGTGATCTTATAGAAGCCAGTGAAGAGCTACTCAAGGGGATTCGTGGCGCGGGCCAGATCTTCGGGTTCATCGTTGAGCTGACTATCGAGGTGTATCTGCTGAACGAGGTGAATACTAATGATGTCGACCATAAACCCAAGAACCGTGGTGCAATTGATATTCTAACAGGACGTTGTTGTATGCAGATTCTTGTCAGCACCCTTATCTACGAATCGAGCAATATGCAATCCATCTGGAAAAGCCTTACTGGGGGTATAGACGGTTTGGCACTACCGCCAGCTCTGCAAATTTAGCTGTTCGCTGCGGACTTCCCAGGCATGGGAAAGGTACTTGCTGCCATCGTCACATGGGCCAACGATAACCATGAGTAAGGCCGAGAGTGGATCGATCAGATTGCTGGATTTGGCAACTGCATCGTGAACATGACCGAGGCCAAGACCGTGTCGAAGTACGCGGAGGATAACGAGAAACTGGTACACTATGGCGTGTACGGACGGTCCTTCACCCTGAATCTCAAGCAGTGGACGCCCGCCTCAGTGAACGCGTTGGCCAAATATAGCCACTCAATCCCAGCCGGCAACGCCACGATCACAATACACAGCCTTCGTTCCCCCAAGCCTAACGAGGAATCGGTTTTCGGGGCACGGCAGGATCACCACCTGATAGAGATCGTTTCTATGACTTCCGATCCGGCTCTCAAGGATGAGACCGCCGCATGGGGACAGAGCTTGATGCGGGAACTGAGGGGGCATGACGGGCAAACATTCTCGACAGTGCGTAAATCTCGCTGCTCGACTTTGAGGATGCGGATTTGAAGAAGATCTATGGCAGACACCTGGATACACTCGTGTCGTTGAAAAGGAAGTACGATCCAGAGAATGTCTTCAAGCATTCGGCACCGAAGATTTCAGTTTAGTACCAGATAACCTCAAAAGCGTCGCGCTCAATGAAATCTGGCATTTGATACAACTCATCATAGCGAGTAAAAACAAGTGGTGCTCCTTAGTGGTTTGTGAAATCTTCAAGTCTTAAACACACATCTTGTCACGAATTTACCAGAAGACGGTATACCTGTTGACATTTATCAACTAGATCTCAGACGTGTTGCATGGATACCCTGGCCCCAAAAAATTGAGTCTCCCATTTGACATCAGAATGGCTAGAGTGTGCGAGAGATGCTCACAAAGTGAGTGCAGTTCGGTCGTATGAGGTCCCCTGTGCATCTGGCATCCCTAAATACAAAGAATACGGAGATTCGTACAGACCAAATCAGAGGGCACACAGATACATAATACCCCTAGTGCACCAAATAGCAAATCACACACCCACACCCAACACCCACACCCAACACCCATGCCTAACACCCATACCCAATTTACATACTTAATTCGCATGCTTAAAGCTAACTCACACGCCTAAGATCAAGTCACACGCTTAGGGCTAACTAGGTATGTAAATTGAGCGTGTGAATTGGGCGTGTGTGCGAATTGGGTGTGAGATGCTGCAGCTTTGGCGCTGGTGAAGTATCTGTGTACCCTCCAATTTAGTCTGTACGAATCTCCGTTTTCAATAGTACAAATATGATGCCCTTTCGTTTTGTTACGTTGTGTCCTTTTATTTGAGCTTAATTGTTGTTTTCCACCTCCATAGAAGGCGCGGATGTATCTTTATTTTGAGCACAAATACAAAAGCAATTAGGTCGGTTGTATCACGTGTCGTAAGGCAGTCAGCATGCAGTCCGACGGAATGCGAGCGAGGGTCTTACTCTGGGCGTAGCCTGATAAGGTTGGCGCAGAGGCCGTTTCGGGTCTTGCTACATGTCTCCAAAGTGTCGCGATTGTCTGCCTGGAAGAACTGCATAAGCAGCGCAGAACCATCATGTCAGCCGCTTCTCCACGTGTCGGTCACCAGAACTTAACAAGCTTCACTCACGCCTTGGTCACATCTCGATACCTGCGTCGTTCGTAATATCTAAGGCTTCATATTTTCATCCAGAAAGGTCAATCTGAACCTGGGACCTACAACACACACCGCTTCATCAATATGCTCTGCGCACTTTGCCTATCCATGTTTTCCAGTGGTCAACTCACTGGATTACATCACACATCCTTCAAGAACCTACAGAAAGCGGCACAAGGGGGTTGCAAAATATGCATCTCTCTTGCTCTGAAGCGCGATAAACTTGGTCCCGACCCAGACAACGAACAAACTGCCATACCCTTTCTTACTTACAAGTGGTCACCTGACTTCAATTATGATGAGTTCAAGGATTCACGACCACGTTCATGGATCATTATGTTCAATTCGAAGGTTCGCTGGTTGCCGTCGGGTAGCGCGCTTTGGGATGCATCTACATCCACGTCTCGTCCATTGATGAAGCAGTACCTGATTGGTACGGAAGGCTTTCAGCACATGCTGCGAGCGACCTCAATTCGCAGCCATGGAGAGTCAGAAGAGAGATGTTCCCACTCAAACCAATTGCAGACAACACTGCGCATGAGAGCGTCTTAAGAGTTGGCAAGATGTGGTTGCAACAATGCCATCAATTTCACAATTGCGAGAGATCCAACGGCCTTATTGGTTCCACGTGGTATCCCAAAAGATTGGTCTGTCTCACCAACTCGATTTCGCCACGCCTTCTGGAAACAAGTTTAGAGCCTCCAGACAGTCGATACGCAACGTTAAGCCATTGCTGGGGTTCCAAACCGAACTTTATCACCTTAACGACCAACAACTTGGATGACTTTCACAAATGCATACCCGTCCACACCCTCCCTAAAAGCTTCCGTGATGCCATAGTTATCTGCAACCAATTATCTATCCGGTATATCTGGATAGATAGTCTTTGTATCATACAAGACTCAGAATCAGACTGGTTGCTTCACACAGAAGAGATGTCTTTGATTTATCAAAACTGCTATCTCAACTTGTCTTTCGCCGCTGCAGCAAATCCCCAAGAAGGCGCATTCAGGGACAGAAACACCGACGTTCTCCAGGAATGCTGCGCATTTTCGATCATACCTGGGGCAAGCTACTCAGTCGATACTGGCATAGAAGATCCATGCGGCTCGGAAACGGAGAAAAGTCCAGTCAGAAAAAGAGAGTTCCTGAAATGCTTGATTTTTGCTCCAGAGCTTGACTTTACTATGAGTACGGGTGACCTCCCTCTGTCAAGTAGGGGGTGGGTCGTTCAAGAAAGATTGCCCTCCCCGCGGGTCTTACACTTCACGAAGGATCGGATAATGTGGGAATGCGAGGAGAGCCCATCCCTGCATGAAGCCCTTCCCTATGGAATTCTTGGGAACGGGGAGCCTTTCGATATGACTCTCCAACCTTTCAGCCTTGACCGCTTCCCGAGCGGGAAACCACATCTGCGTCAAGTGGATCAATTTCACAGCTGGGAGAGGATAGTCCACAAGTACAGCGGATGTCAACTCACCTATCCAGAGAAGGATAAGCTTGCTGCTTTTGCCGCGGTAGCTCAGCGCTTTTCTCCCGACTTCGGCGAGGATTACTACGCCGGGCATTTTCGACAGAATATGCCCTTTGATCTGGTATGGCATGTGTTCACGCCACACTCTGAAGAAAAGTCTGCGACAAGACGCCACCCGACGTGGAGTTGGACGAGTGTTAATTCACAAATACTCCGAGTCCACGCCACCGTCTTCGACCGGTCTTTGGTCGAGGTAGAGGATGTAAGCGTGAGTCTGCTAGATCCATCTCACAAGTATGGCCCGGTGAAAGGAGGTCAATTGACAATGAGGTGTTTGATTGTGAGATGTGTGCTTGGGGCTTATCAGGGACAGCGCATGCACCGGAATATTTGGACAGTCCATTCGCGGGAAATAGTAGGACACGATGATCACTTTTCTGAAATGGAGTTGATCATAGATCTGGACGGGCCTGAAAAGGAGATACAGGAAGACGTGTACTTCATACCGGTGCTCGAGTTCGGCGGGAGCGGGAGCAAGATTAGGGATATCATGGGACTTGCGTTGCTGAAACAGGAGGATGGTTTTTATAGGAGAGTGGGCAGCTGGAGCGCTCGGATCGACTTATCCGATTTGAAGAGTGGGCCGATGTTCGAAGTTATGGATAAGTACTCGGATTTTCATCAAGTCGTTGTGGTCGTTTGATAGTCTTGCAACAAGGTCGGGGATCCCATTTTCACTGCACTTCTTGAAGAAGAGAGAACCATTCATCCATGCACATACAGGAAAGTGCTCCGTTAAACGCCATCATATGTTAGGCAATATCTCACCCCAGTCTCTCAGTACTCTTCGTCAAAATCCTCTGGGTCTGAGACTTCCGGGTCTGACTGTTCATTCCCTTCGATCTCAGAAGGTCCGTCCTCGCTGGCAATATCGTTATCCTGGAGACTGCTTTCCTCACCACCAGACTAATCATCCCCTGACAGGTCTGAAGGATCCTGCTCAACTATATCCTCTGCTGTCTCATTGGAAAGGTCCTCGTGTGACACCTGGATTTCCACATCATCGTTGTCGTTGTCTCGCTCTACGCCAGACCCGTTTTCAGTGAACTCGTGTTCTGTAGCATTGTCAACATCGCTTCCGTCATTATCTGAGTCTGAATCAGTCCCCCAGAGTTGTTGATCCTCTTTTTGTGCCTCGTCCAGAAGCTTCTCGGCCTCCTTCTGGAGTTTCTTTCGTGCCAGGAGGGGCACGTTCATCTTCGACTTGCACAGATCCAGGCACTGCACGAGGAACTCCACGGCGGCATCGTACCTCCCAACGCGCTTCTCGAATGCTGCAACCTTGAGTAGGAGTTGGGCTCTTTTATAGCGCAACTCGGCCGAGCCTGAGCACAGCCGCAATGCTGCCATTGCACATGGCCCAAGAACTTTGCACTTAATGTTGTCCATTTCGTCAGTCGAGGGGTATTCAGTCACGACCAGCGACAGCGCAGCCTCCCTGAAGAAGTTCACGTCATCAAGCCTGTTGCTGTCCAGCATCGCGTTGGCCGAGAGCCGCACCAGGGGTATTATGCACGCATCCTTTCGGTTGACCGAGAGCTGAAGCATGCCGTAGTCCGCCAGTGCCTTGACCTGCTCGGCCTGTTGTGACTTGTTGTCAAAATATCCCTCTATGAGAAACATCGGTATGCTCTGGACATCCAGAAGGCTGAGAATATGAAGTAGACATGCTGCCTCCTCATGCGTGGCCCCTAGTTGACTGTAGAGAGGTTCCCAGATCCCGGCCGTGGCTTTGACTTGCTCCTCCGTCTGGGATGAGTGCTCAGGGCTGTTTGTCTCGCTGCTTGAAGCCTGTACGCGTTTCCATAAATCTTCCCAGGAGACGTCGTTGCCCGATGTCTCCATATATGCCCGCACAAGTGCCAGTGCCCCTGCTGAGCCTTGAAGGAGGTCCGCAATCTTCATTTGATAAGGCCTAGAAGCGGAGTCCTTGGCGTTATCTCCGCAAAGAAGACTTGTAACGTCATCTTCACTTAACTTGGCAGGGAGATCAACAACATACTTGCGGTTGATGAGGCGTGTAGCCATGCTCTTTGATCTCATGGTGACAAGTACATTCCCGCCGTACGCATGTCCATCGGGAATGTAGTTAAGGAGCGACTGCAACGAACCGTAATCCTTGGTGGATTCGCTTTCCTTCGGCTGGTCTGCGTCGTTGGTCGCCCCGGCCAGGTTCAAGCCATCGATTATCATGAGCCACTGGCCGCTCTCGCCCTTATTCAGAAAGTCTCTTACGGCTCCCATGGTATCTCCTTTCTTTCCCTGCCCAAGCTTCATTTTGTCTTTGATCGCGTCGAAAGACAGTTGAAACTCTGCTGCGTTGCTTGCGTATACATAGAAGATCTTGGCTTCCGGGTTCTCTTTGAGAAAGCCATCTGCGTACTCTACTGCTACATGTGTCTTGCTAGAGTTTCAAACTGTTACCAAATATCCCACTACGTATAACATTGCCTCGAGCTTAGACGTGACTTACCCGGAGCCACATGGACCCGCGAGAGCGACCCACAATGAATAGTCGAACTTGGCCTTGATCTTCTCCAATATTCCATCCCTCCCCGCAAACCCTTTCGCAACGGGGAAAGGAAGCATCGGGATTGATCTATGCGTTGCCGAGTGGGACTGTTGAGTCGTATGGCGAGACTCCTTGTCTATGGATACAGCATGAGAATATTAGCCCTACTGCTCTTGGTCAGTACTATGAAGGGAAACGCACTCGATGCTTTTCCTCTCTTCCGCATGATATCTCTGGTCTTGCCTGCCATCTTGACCAGCTCATCGACCACTGAAATGTAGTGGTAGTCCTCGTTGTTGTAGAACTTGTTCATGCTGAAATGATCAAGTGCTAGGCCCCTTCTCTCATAGCCAGGTAACGTACTAGAAGACTCGTCCGCCACAAACTCCTTTGTGATGTCTTTCAGGCCTAGTATAAGAGCCATATTGGTCGGACGTCGCTCGTAGAAACAGAATATCTCCGGAGGCGCGGTGCGCAGCTTTACTTCTCTAGTAAAGTCAGCAACAGTGTCAACGAGGATCTCGTTGCCACGTTCTAAAGTCTGCAGAAGATCGTCCTTGAACTGCAAGTTCTGCTGTGAGATCACCCGATAGTTTTCGCGCAGCGTTGAGATATGAGCAATATTACTCCCTTGAAAGGGAGTGCCCAGGAAGATAATGCCAGTGATTGCGTCGTAGATCCCGGGATAAGCACTGGCATGCCGCTTAGATGTTAGATACGCCTGCTGCATAACGATACCCCCGTAGCAATGGCAAATAAGTAGTATAGGGCGTTGGTTACAGTCCTTGGTATGCTGTTAGAATTGTCATCTAGCCACGTATTTTCCTTGAATACTAACCTTCCGAAATCGCCCCAGCTCCTCTAGGGCCGCGGCTGCAATTCCATCGAGTCTGTTCCTGGCGGCGGCATGACCAAACCTGACCGGGCCATTACCAAGCCAGAATGAGTGGTAGCTAAAGGTCATGATGCGTGCATTAGGGCATTCTTGGAGAAGCATTGTTGGGTCACTCAACCATGTCACCTTGGTCACCTTGGACTTGTCCTGAGGGTCACGATCGACGTATGTCCAAGTGGTCTCAGGATCGGCCCCAATTCCATGCACGGCTAGGATGCTGCGTTTGAAGGGGTCTGGTCAACCTTTCTTCATCATGAATGGGAGTTCAATACTTACTCAAGATCAATATGTTGCTCATGCCTCGGGTGGAAAACAACTTTGATTCCCAATTTCTTGTCCAGATTCGCCTCTGTGTCCAGACTCGCGTCCTCGTCGAGGCTCGTCTCTTCTGTTGCCCCTACGTCCTCAACGACGACTTCTTTATTCTTATTCTTCTGTCTTGCTTCTCCTAGTTCGATAAGGATAGGATCGCCGTGCGGCTCGAGAAGGCGTGACTGCTTGACTTCTTGGAATACAGCGGCCCAACAATCGCCATGTCCATTCTGATCTGGCACACTCTCATCCACAGGCCTTTCAGTAACTGTGTCCTTGAATACTGCCGAGGGGAGATCTTCGGCTTCATTTTCCTTCTCTGCATCGGAACCAGGGCTTGACTGCCGGGCGTCCGAGTCCACTCCATCTAGATTATCGCTGCCAGGGAGTGCTAGTAAGGCAATAGCCTCGAGGTGTTCGAGAATATGGCTCTGCATTATCTGCTCGGGAGTACTTGCAGGTGCTGCATCTTCCATTGTCTCCGCATCCACTGGTTTGGGATCAAAAGTGTGACAAAGAAGACACTGAGAATCGTTCAAGGAAAGTGAGAAATTGAGGGCGCCGATAGTGTTCGAGGTTGGTACAGCGCCCTGTTTGACAAGGCCAGGTAGTTGGGACTCTGTGAAAGCACCAGGATGCTCCCTCCGTATGTGATCCTCGAGGTCTTGGGATGAGCCAAAAGCCTCTCGCTCATGGCCAACAGCTTGGCAAGAGTAGACGATTGTGTGTTGCCATCGCATATGACCAAGCCAATCCTCCACTGTCTTGAAGAGTGTGAGGCTCTCTTTGCATTCTTCGAAGAGACAAACAAACGGGTCAATGTCCTTCAGGATATGTCGCGTCCAACGGGGTTGTCTCATCTCGTCCTGACTGATCAACCTCAGACAGTAAGGACATGCGACCTTATCTTTTCCACTGTTATTTGGTGGCGGAGGTACGTCCAATTGTTTCCGCCTGCCCACAGCTGCCTTGGTGATTCCCGATAACGCGGTGGACTTTGCATAGTCGGCCAACCTTGCACTATTGACTGAAGAAGCAATGGTCCCGGAGAAAGCCACGCTGCGCGGCGTTGGCTGAGGGCCACGCATGCCCCTTACTATGCTACCGCGTCTGCCTGAAAGGAGATTGGACATTGTCTCTCGAGCTACCGGTGCCTCTGCGCCATCATCATACGGTGCATATAGCGTTGGGTCTGCGAATACCGGTTCGATGCCTTGGTTGAGCTTCGCCTGGTGGTGTTACCTGTATCGAATCATCATGCGCCGAAAAACGACGGCCTCAACTAAGCGGTTGACCAGAAATTCTGGTGCTTGCGGAAAGTGTGCTTTGATATGGCACCGAACATGGTCTTCGACATCCGCGAGCTCTTCAACGTTTCCCTTTTCGTTTTGCTTCTTCATAAAACCCCGAATCTTGGCGTTCTCAGAGGACGATACAGGCTTTCTGATGACCTCGGCCAGCCTATATAGTCTGTTGATAACGTTGTTGGCTTCCTCGATGAAGGTTGCGGAAGGACCTAGCCGTTCTGGGTCATTACCCGAGTCCGACTCCTCGACACTAGAATCCGGGTCTAACGAAGCAGACGACGAGCCGGAAGAGAGTGGATCTGCCACTGCCCCCTCATTCCCCTCTTCGTCTTCATCTTCATCTTCGACATCGCTCTCTTCAAGCAATGGTGGATGGATTGCCTGGGAAAGACTCTGTTTCAGCTTTCTCATCATCGAAAAGACCACTTCAACTAGATCCTCGTCGTCGCGAAGCCGATAGTCCACGGAGGCGTTGTCGGGCGCAAATACACCAACATTTCCAGCCCATGTCTTCAGTCTGACCAGTATGTCGGCAAGCTCCTGCCGTAGTTTCGAGCTCAGCGTCTTGTCGGTCTGTGTGGGAGTGAGAATTCGCACACATTCGAGAACCGCGTTTGAGATTGACATTGTAATAACATAGACCAGTTGTGCACTCCTCTCATTCTCTGGTGACACCGGCCACTGGAACTAGAAGACAGATGAAAATCTAGCCGGGAAAGAAGAGCCTCACGCATGGTTAACATCCAAACGGCGTGAGAAAGTGGGGTGAGGTGATGGCTGATGGCTAAAGTCTTACAGGCCTATCAATGACCACAAAGGAAATAACTGCATTTGTGGCGTTCTGAACGCGGGGCTCGCAGGTTACACAACAGTCTCCTCGTGATCTGACAAATCTAACTGCAAATTGCTTCACATTTTCTAAGGCGCCTAAATCATCACAGTCAAGACAGCTACTTGTGAGAAATCAGAGGAGGTATTGCGTCGTGAGTTCCCTTTCGCACAAGTCAAAAGCGATGTCGGGCTTCGAGGTGGCAGGAATTGTGCTTTCCGTCCTCCCAGTCTTCATTGAGACCTACAAAGCATGTGGCGACCAGACCACGGCCCTCCAGAAGGCAGTGACGCCATCCGCGAGAGACAAGGGTTTGCAAGAGTTCTACGAAGAGTTTTATTGGGACACATATGAGCTGCGCAAGAAAATTGAGAAGGTCGTGCTGATGCTTCCTGACCTGTCCGACGAGCGGAAGCAGGAGATCATCGAGAGCAGGGACCTGGACAACTGGGACCAGGCTCAGGATGTCGCAGCCGCACTTCAAGACTTCTTAAGTGAAGACGATTATGAAGCCTTCCAGATGGTCGTGGGTAAAGTGCTGGAGCTACTTGCGCGTCTTATCAAGGACGAGACGGTCCATTTATCGAAGTCAGAGACTGTGAGTGCGTGTCACATTGCAGGGGGAAAGACGCCCAGCGCGGCATACATTTCGGCAAGGGATTGACAATATCAAATTAGGACCACCGGAAAATGCTGCAAAAACTCAAAAATCTGAAACAAGACATTTCGGCCAACAAAACGTCCAGCAGCCTCTGGGAACGATTCAAGTTCCTCAGAGAGAGACATCGCGGGACGTATCAAAAGAATCTCGGAAAGTGGAACAAGAGGTTAGGTAGGGTCATCGATTCCGCGGGTCAAGCAGCGGATAAGCAGAAGGCGGTCGTATTGCAACACAAGGCAAAGTTACCATCGTCTCACCTGCGCACCCTCTCCAAGAGACTCTTCGATGCGCTCTGGAGGCGTTGGTCATGCGATTGCGAGGCTCCCCACGAGGCGAGGTTCTGCATCGCCACTTGTGGCAGAAACGGGAACAATAATCTCAGCAAGACGAGCACCAACTTCGATTTTCTCTTCTCGCATCACCAGTCGAGATGGTTTGAGGGCAGTGTGGTAATCGAGTCTACCAAGTATGCTTCAGATCATCTTCGAGGAGGACGTGGAAGTGGGAAACCAGGATGACGCTAACTAATATCTTAACAGCCTCACAACATCACATGACCGCGCCGAGCTTCAGAAGATCTGCGACGCTATCACATCAAGAATAAACAATGCTAGTTACTGCATGCAACTGCTCATCGAAGATTCAGAGCCGTCTCAACGGCTATGGCGGCTCAACATGCGAGAAGCCCAACTCCAATATCCAGAAGCAGTCCCTCCCATTTCCTTCGAGACTCTGCTGAGTCAGCCTATGCCATCACTGATCGAAAGGAGACGACTAGCACTCACTTTTGCCTACTCGCTGATGCAGCTCCACGAGAGCCCCTGGCTGAGTGGCCAGTGGGACAAGAAGCGGGTGCACTTCTTTCGCATGGCGTCTGGGGCCCCCGACCTGGAAAGGCCCTTTCTCAGCGCGTCTTTCGACCAGTTTCCCCGGGGGCCAGAACCGGTTGATCTACGCCGTTTTCATAGGAACTCGGGCATCCTGAGGCTTGGTATACTCCTGATAGAGATTCATAACTGGAAACCTCTCGAGACTTGCCGAGACGACAGCGACCTGATAGATGGCGAGCCCACTCCGAACACCGACATGGAGGTCGCGAGACGGGTGTTGAAGACACTCAAAGGTTATTGCTTCGAAACCTACACGAGCGCAGTCGAGTCATGCCTGAGTATGCCGTGGGTCTCATCTGTCTCTAGGGTGAGCCTGGATGATCCTGAGACGTGGTCTGGCATGTATCGTGACATTGTTCAACCTCTGGAAAAGGAGGTTGATCTGGGGAGCTTCAAGTTAGTGGCATAGGAGTGGTGAATATGTACGAGATTCCCTTGTCCCTAGATAAGGCGTTTATATATCAAACCAGAGTGCACTCTCCAGACTCCTAGCCCAAGAGCAGTCAACCACGGAAGACACTGCCAAGTTTATGAGGATTGGAGACATCAAGGAATGGATATGCGACATTGGTCCGATGCTAAAAGTCATGCGATTCTGTCGAGTTCAAGAGCAGGAGGTATGGATGAATTGTTTGGGTCAGAAGCCCGAATTGAGGCCGCCAGATAATATCTTCACCTGGACCGGGGAGGAAGACCTGCAGAGGACTTGGGTTCAATGTTGTTGTGGTTGACGACCGGAGCGGCCGTAAACCCCGGCCCGGCGATTTCGTGCCAACGTTACAACTCCGCCCGCATAAAGTCCGTTCTTCTCATTTGACTACCATCCCTTGTGCTCACAGACGCTACGGACCAAACATCCATCGAATCTATCCCCTATGCTGTAAACTTTGCGTTCCAAATACCTTTGATTATAGAAGGGGCAATTCATTCCAACCCGCTGCCGTTCAGTCGGGCGGCATTCTTACACTCCGAGGCCCGGGCGACGTACCACTTGTTCAACCTCCGCGGATTCTCCGAACCTCCCACCCCTTGCATGCGTGGAACCATTTGGTCGTTCCTCGCCTGCTGGTATCGATGGCCTCACACATCCGATTCTGCTCAGGACTGCGCCTCGCCTTAGGCGACGCAGGTAGGGATGCAGGTCGGCGACCGACCAATCGCTCGAAGGATCCTGGATGACGGGCATGCCTGACCGCGAGCGGGTTGGCGTGTAAGCTCCGTCACGCGTTGCAAGTGCAAGGCATCTATAAAGGAGTGCTTCCCATGTCGAGACTTGATGGTTTGCACGAGTGTGCTTCAGCAAAGAAATAGACCGGCATCATCAATTTCACATCACATTGCATATATACCCCCATAAAGATGCCTTCACCAAAAATCGCAATCATCGGCGCGGGCCCAGTGGGCACTACGCTCGGGCGTCTGCTACTACGCCAGTCACCTTCGACATCTGTCACCATCTTCGAGAGCGAACCCTCTCCGAACTACCGCAGTCAAGGCGGCACACTTGATCTCCATACCGCCACTGGGCTCGCAGCAATCAAGGAAGCAGGCCTCTGGGACGAGTTCTCGAAACATGCCCGCTATGATGGAGAGTCGCTCTTGATGACGGATAAGAACCTTACGCCCTTCTACCAAGTAAAGCCAAGCGCCTCCCCCGATCAAAAAGGCGGCCACCTGGGCGGCCAGCGACCCGAGATCGACCGTGCCGCCCTCCGAGAAATGCTCATCGAGAGCCTCCCGGCGGACATGATCACATGGGGCCACCGCCTGAAGGAGGTGCGGCCCGGCAAGGAGCCGAGAGACACCAAGCTCACCTTCACCCTCGCCGACGGGAGCACCACAACAGCATCCGGCTTCGACCTGATCGTCGGCGCGGACGGCGCGTGGAGCAAGATCAGGAGCGTCCTGTCAGACGCCAACCCGCACTTCGCGGGGGTGTCCAACCAGGCGTTCGAGATCCCCGACGCGGCCAACACCGCCCCGGAGGTCTACCGCGCCGTCAACCGGGGCAGCATCTTTAGCCACGCCGACGGCCACAAGACGAACCTGCAGCAGATGGGCGACGGGAGCATCATCGTGTACCTCAACTTCCGCACCGACGACGAGGACTGGTACAAGAGCCAGGCGAGGTGCGGCTTCGACGCCTTTGACCTCGAGGCTGCAAAGGCCGCCGCGCTGCAGCGTTACCATGACTGGCACCCAATTATCAAGGAGGCCATCTCGCGGTCGCAGGGGAAAACCGTCCCCAGGAGCTTGTACATGCTCCCCGTGGGGTTCAGCTTCGCGCACAAGGCGGGGCTGACGGTGATCGGGGACGCGGCGCACCTGATGACGCCGTTCGCGGGCGAGGGCGTCAACGTGGGAATGGAAGACGCACGCCGTCTAGCCGAGGCGGTGGTTGCAGCGGGCAGCGACACGAACAAGCTAGACATCGAGGTCAACAAGTTCGAGAAGGACATGTTCTCCCGCGCGGGCGAGTTCGCCGCCCTGACGGAGACTATGCTGCGCGCATGGTTCTTCACCGAGGATTGCCCGCGGTCGGTCGTCCCCAAGGCGCTGTCCACGCACGCGAGCTTCCATGCGCCGTGGCTGTTGAAGCCGCTCGTGGGCGGGCTGGCGTATTCTTATTTCTCGGTCCGGAAGATGGCCTCTAGCAAATGAGCGCGTGGGATGTATTGGTCTCTTTTTCGAGCGAGTGCAGCCATGTTTGTGTTGATATGAGCTGGAGGGCAGCGTGTTTTACAACTGGTACATACTCTTTGCTTCTTTCGGGCGTTACATCGCGACTCTTCCCTCTTATAGTGTGAGCTTAATACAACCCATTGGATTAACCCCGTCGGGCAGCCTATTTTCTCACATGCTCTCCACTCCACATGTGAGCAGAAACGCCCTTCGGTTTTCCTGGCTTGCTGACAGCCTGTCGTCACAGGATTTATATCAACTGCCGAGTTAGGGGGAGGGGGATGGAGCTCCGTCCGGACTGATGCGCTATCCCACATTTCTCGCTCTCTGTCGCGCGTTCTCCCGGACTCTCTTCACCCATCTGGCTTTCTCACATGTCGAATTGTATTATTTCCCAGGCATAGCCACCAAGATGACGAGATTTGAACCTCATGGCGTCCATCTGACGGGCAGCATCTGCCTATCATCCGCCGAAGAAGTCTTCCGCAAGACCACGGCGCTCCTCCCGGGCCGCCTGCGGCGGATCCCAGACGGGGAGACCCAGCACCGGCAGAATTTCTTCAGATTCCAGCGAGACGCCTTTGCGGAAGCCGGGGCATCTCAAGCCCTGCGCAAGTACGACGCACAGCGCAACCCCCTCCCTTCCGACCCCGTTCCGCCAGAGGAGGTAGAGCTCCTGGCAAAACATCTCAGCGAGCACCTGCACACCGGCTACGACACGCACGCCATCGAGTCGTACAGCCTCTTCGCCCGGCTCCGCGACGAGGGCGTCATCCCGCCGGGCGTGCGCTTCCAGGTCAGCCTGCCCACCCCCGTCAACGTGATGACCACCATCGCGCCGCCGTACCAGGCCGCGCTCGAGCCCGTCTACGAGGCCGCGCTGCTCCGGGACCTGCGCCGCATCGAGGCGGCCGTGCCGCCGGGCGACCTCGCCGTGCAGTGGGACTGCGCGATCGAGTTCGCCATCCTCGAGGGTGTCGAGTACCCTGCGTTCCGGCCGTGGTTCGCAGGCGAGGGGGACGACGACGCCGCGGCCAGGCGGGCGCATATTGACGCGGCGCTGGTGCGGCTCGGGCGCGCGGTCGGCGGGGGTGTCGAGCTCGGGTACCACCTTTGCTATGGCGACCAGGGCCATCGGCACTTCTGCGAGCCGCGCGACACGGGCCTGCTCGTCGATGTTGCGTGGACGGTGGTGCGGGGCGTCGGGAGGCGGGTCGCCTGGTTGCACTTGCCCGTCCCCAAGAGCCGCGACGACGATGCGTATTTCGCGCCGCTGGTGGGACTCGTGCCGGCCCTCAGGAAGGGGGGAACTGAAATCTACCTCGGCCTGGTGCATGTTGATGATGATGAGGGGACACGCAGGAGGATCGAGGCGGCCTCGCGGGTGCTGGGTGCTTTTGGTGTTGGGACTGAGTGCGGAATGGGCAGGACGCCTCCGGAGGACTTTGATTCAATCATGGCCATCTCGGCTGCTGTTTCCTCTCCTATTCTCAGTCCTCCTCAGTCAAAGATGACTGCAGATGGGGCGGATCGTAGCGCAGAGAAGTAACTGCAAGATTGTGTCGTATCGTGTCCAAGGTTGACAGAGGCAAAGCAGGTGTTGGAAGTGCGAAAATATTTCACGTTGCCATAAATAACCTGATTCGTTTCTTCTTCTTCCTGGTCTCGTGGATTGTCAGTTGTAGTTTGGAATTAGTGTGGGACTAGTGAATTAGTGCACGTATGTTGTATATTTGCTGTAAACAGTCAGCCATCAGCCGTTGAGGGATCGTTATGACCATGAGCGCCGGCGCTTGCATTTGGAAAGACTGCAACGGCGCCACTGTGACTTCTCATTGTGCACGAGGTCGTCCAAGCTGTGCTAGACAAGACTCACCAAATGGCTCCCCGCGATAAATCAATTTGACATGCCTGAAGGGCTTGGATGGAGTTGAAGCTGGAGTTGAAGCTGACACTCCATTATGTAGCGGCCAGCCTCGTCCTGCCGTGCGTATGCACGCCTGTTTCCAGCTCGCAGTCCCATTGGCAGGAAGTTGATATTCCGAACAGCTGTCTAATTGTATTCCAATGTGAGACTTGCCGGCCAAAAGCATGACAGGGTCTTGGGATGGGCTGCTGCCGTGACACTCACATCGAGTAATTACACAACGTCTGTGGGCATGTGGGGGGTACTCTTGCACGTGCAAGTCACACAGTCAAGTAAGTCGACCTCAGCGCACAATGTGCTCGTTTTCGTTCCTAGTCCTTTTACTTTCTTGTATATTGGGACGTTCTCAGCAGCCTAAAGGGGACGAGCATGCGGTACAGACAGACTATGGGTGGCAGAAGCGTTGAGTAACATTGAGACTTGATGGATGCATGCTTTGGGCGAGCATATACGTCCTGCAAAGATCTCGACATCGTGACACCTGAGAGACGAGACTCTCATATTTTGGCGGGGACAAGAGGTGCGGCAACGAATTGAGTTTTGTGGAAATTGGATGGCCAAGCGGTAGGCTGATATAAGACCAGGGGGTAAGAATGTTGATCTCCCGCTTGTCCCTTACCCTATTGCGAAAGCCGTGGCGACAGGAGCGCTCCAAGCGATAAGTCGGATTCCATTTTCGTGGGCTGAAATTGGAGACACCTGAAAAGGCGTTCGGCGTGACTAAGGCGTGTCCATATTCGCCGGCTTGCGTCTGCCATTCCTGTGCTCTTAAGTGAGGGCGAGACCTGACTGGGTACACAGTAGTCTAGGTACTGCGATACCTGGTTGATGTGCTGGCACCCTTACCATCGGGGAAGAGGGGCAGCAAGCAAGCTCGAAAAACCTGGGAACGAAAATCAAAAAAGTCCGGGGCGAAGCTTTCGGCGGCTGCTAGCCGGTGGGCCAATCGCTGGGCAATCAGCCCTGGGGATCCTAGAGAGGGGGGAGTGCATGACAGCGGAACGACGGGCACTACTCTAGCCCCCCAGGTAGGCTGGCACGCTGGCAACCTGGTAGAAGCAGAGCAGGTGTGGAGCAGAGCAGCTGCCCCAATGTTACCCGTGATAAAGAGGTGGTCACTGTAGGCAGAGCTATCCCTTCAGTCAAGCCGCTCACAGTCCATGGCAGCAGCATCATGAGTCACGTCTCGAAATTTCAGAGTGTTCGATACAGCAGACTACGATACAATGGAGAAACAGACAACGAGTCCGGATGGTGTCGCCGAGTGCCCCGATGGCTTGAGAGCTCCCGGAGCTGGCCGACGGAGAAGGGCCCTTTTTCTCGCCAGTTTGTGGCTGTCTCAGGTTTCCCAGAGACAACGGGGTGGGTAGAGAAACATGCCGTAGAATATATGCACCGAGGTAGGATTGAACAGCATTGTTGCTAGTGTGGTCAATTTGAAAGCGCTTCTCTGCATTTCTGCATCTGAAAAGCTTCTTACCTTGTGTCCCATCATGTTGCTGGCCGAGTCCGAGAAGAAGGGTAACCTGAGACGAGACATGACGGGAGCGTGTCCGCACCTGGGCCTCGGTGAGACAGACGCAACAAGAATCGTGACCTCGACAGTCTGGTTTTTGGCCTTCTGTCTATCCTCTCTTTGTATTGGTGAAGGGTATGTAGAAGGCAAACGAGTGTCAAAAGGCGAGCTTGGCATGAGCTGGTCTGGGGTCAACCGAGCTTTGACGAGCAGGACTTTGTCAGTCTGTTCTGTCTGCTTGGGAGGATGCAACGTAATGCGATGCAATGCAATGCAGCAAGCCAGTCACTCGCTCCCACTCATCTTGGGCCACTCAATCAGTCAATCGACATCTTACCCATGCGGTGGGAGAGAAATTGGTCCCCAGAAACCCCAGAGAAGCTCCAATCCCCCAGTCCCTAGTCCCCAGTCTCCAGAAAAAAGTCCCTGAGTCTTCAGAAACGGCAGATGGACGTTGCCCCACCTCGCCCGTCGCGCCTTCCCCGGAGTGGACTAGCCTGCTCTGATCCGTGGCTTTCCAATGGCTTGCGTGGTGCCATGTCTCCCCTCACCCCTGTCTGCAGCGAATAGAGCTCCAGCTTCCGGGAGCAGTCGAGGCGAGACCAGCCTGGTCTGTGGCATGTGTATTCCGATCCACTACCACTGTACGGTGCTGGTGCTGTATGCCACCACCTTCGCTGGGCAATTCTGGGCAGTACTGTGGTACCCTCCAAGGTCCTACGTGCAGTAGACCACACTCAGCAGGAGCAGGAGCAGCCACATTCTGTTTGGTTTTGTTTCCCATCCTCTCCATCACCACCATCGGGTCGACGAGAAACCGTAGAGATTGTCTCTATTCTCGCTTCTCTCTTCTCCCATCCCCCGTCCCATCCCGTTCCCGTTGTTGCTCCTCACCTTCTTCCCCCCTCTCCTGTCCTTCTCGTCCCTGCGTAGCCCAGCACAGGACGTTTCTGAGGGCGTCAGTTGGAGTGTTGACCGTTCCAGGTTTCCCCTTCCCTTCTCCCCTCTTCCTCGACAGCTCTCTTTCTCTTTTTGCGACCCACCCGGACGACGACCACTGGCCTTCCCCAGGCAGCCCAGTCTACCAAGCCCAAGCGCATCGAGCCTCAAATCACTCCTCGACTGCGACACTCCTCCCCCCCCCCCCCCCCGGGCTTTTTTATCGCCGGCCAGGTCGTTGGTGACTCCGGTCCCCAGACCCGTCGCAGCGCATCGCAACCGACCATTCGAACCGCTACCCTCCTCCCTCAAGGCCTGCAACCACGCCTAATCGGCCCTCGCATGGAACAACAAACCTGACCGAAGACTCCCATCGCCCCGGATTTGATAGAAGCTGTCACTGTACAGCCACACGCACACGCATAATACATATTCTTGAGGACGTTGCCGTGCGCGACAACGCTCGCCTTGGCAGAACTTCCGTTGTGTCACCTCGGCGACTTCTGCGAAGCTCCTCGTATCAACACAACAGCCTTGGAAGGTCGACAGCGCACAGTGTTCAGGGCGCCGCCACTCTGCCGGCTTGAAAGTAGGTAGGTAGTCAGTTTTCTCGTATCATCCAAGCTTGGGGATTTTCCCACGCCTGGCGCAACGAGCGTCCCCTCGCGCCCATCGCACTGGCCGGTGAGCAGCTGGCTGGGCGAAATCCTGTGTTCCGGCCCCGTTTGGCTCAACAAACATCGGCCTTGGTCTACGTCGCATACTGATTCCCCCCATAGCACCCCCCAAACGTCCGTCACAAAGCCTAAGCCGGGTCGCACAGTACCTAGGCCACTGCACCCAAGCCGTCACCCACTCACAGCACGCCATTTCCGTGCTCTCTACCAAGCGTCGCTCGATCAAGTCTAGCCCACCACTCGTTGAGACAGGGTTCAACTTGTCACCGGCGCGCAGAGTAGTCCGGGGACTGTGATGGACGAAAAGGGAGCAACGACAACTGCATCCAAAACAGCTGCTGCCAGCCCCTCGACTGCACTGTCCAGTGTCTCCGAATCCAAGGGCACTGCAATTGCCACTACGCGCCCATTGTACAGCAGCAAACTCGGCGATACAAAATCAAAAGCCCCCGAAAGTAATTCCAGTCCGACCACGAGGTGAGACACGAGACTTGTCCGGCCCCCCAAATCTTTTTTGGTTTTCTCACCTCCCTCTGTCACATCGCCCGTTTTTCGCTTTGGACAACAAAGAACCCAAAGGCGCATGCACCATCTCCTCGCAGCCTCCGCCCTTCCTTGCCGTCGTTGGATGCTCATGCAGGGCGCGGCGTAATTGGCGACCGTGGATGCCTCAACACACTGACCAGTCCATTGTCGGTCGTACCTGTGCTTGGCGCCCCGAACTGACCAGCTCTCAAGACAGGACCTCACGCCGCAGCAGAAGGCGTGGACAACTGCCAATCCCAAGATCACAGGCCGTTCGAATAGTCCTCAGCTGAATAACAACATTGATTCGGTCGCCAACAAGCCAGCGTTGGCCAACTTCTTCAATCGCGTGAGAGAGGTAAGTCGGTGACCCCATCCCTCCGAGTCGACGTTCCCCTTGCGCCCTGGCTTCTCTGCCTCGCGTGGACCCACTCGGATCCACCCACCCCCAGCTGTGCTGTCACACCTGGCTTCAATTTCACCGCGGCTTCAGACAACACCAGACACCAATGCTCCTTTTTCTCCCTGTCCCTTCTCCCGAGCATAGCCACAGGCAATCCGCAACCTGCAGTCTGTGGCTCTCTACAAGATACAATACTTACCATCTCTGTTGACAGGGCAATCGAGTCCAGATCACCCTCGACAGCGGCGCCGAGTTCGAGGGCATATATGCCAACAACCCATCGAACCCATCCAGCTGCCATTTGAAGATGGTTCAGCAGAAGAAGGCCGGTTCTGCTGACGCGATGAACGGTTCGACTAAGAGACAGCAAAACAACATGTCCTTTGCGCGAGGCAACATCGCGGACGCTCGTGTTCTAGGTGGAAACCAGAACAATCGCAATGGTAAACAAACGCACACAAACACTCGCCTGCTTGTCCGTACCTAGTTCGCTAATTCCCCGCAAGGCAACAGGGCAGGCTTCCAAACAGACAGCAACATCTCTGGCGAGCGCTTTGGCGGGCAGCGCGAGCTCAAAAGGTGGGTCGCCGATGGCCCTGGCGACGTAGATGGCAGTTTGGAGAAGGCTACAGACAACAAGCCTTGGGACCAATTCGCGGCCAACGAGGAGAAGTTTGGTCTCAAGACAGACTACGACGAGAACATCTACACAACAACGATTGATCGAAGCCACCCGAGCTACAAGACAAGGATGGCCAAGGCCGATCAGATGGCTCGAGAGATCGAGCGCAGCAACCCAGTCTCGTCACACGTGGCCGAGGAGCGTGTCATGGACTATTCCGGACCGGCCGACGGTGGCTTAGACGAAGAGGAGAAGTACGGCTACTACACCCTCCTGCTTCCTGGGCTGTATACTAACAATCCTACAGGTACAGCGGTGTCAAGCGACCGGACTACCCCCCTCTCGGCAGCCAGAACCCGAACAAGTACACCCCCCCAGCGCGTCGCGCCCCGGCTGCTCAGTCAAACGTGAAGGGAGCACCGGTCGACCCTGCAATCATCTCGTCCCAACTGAGAAGTGGTCCGAGCAAGCAGCCTACGCCCAAGCCCGATGAATCGAAGGTTGCCCTCCCAAGCTCATCCAAGACCCCTACTGCCCAAAACAGCGAGCCCAAGGCTACCGAAGGGAAGACTGAGGGAAAAACTGAGGCGAGCAAGGATGAAATCAAGCCAAACGACACGGAGAAGGGGCAGTCTGACACAAAGCCCGCTGATAAGCCTGCTTCGACCCTGCGACCTGCCGGCGCTGCCGGACGTACAACCTCACCCGCTGACAAGGAGAACGCCAAGCCAACGTCCACGACGATAGAGCAGACCGTCCTGACCTCCTTCAAGAACTTCGCAAGCAAAGAGCGACAGGTCGCAGAGAAGGCTCGCAGCACCAAGGCCAAGGCAGACAAGGAGGTCAAGCTGATCGAGCTCAAGAAGTTCGCCGACAGTTTCAAGCTGGGCACACCGGTGCCCAACGACTTGATCGGCATCATTGCCAAGGATCCAAAGAAGCAACAAGAGATTCAGGCCAAGGCCCTCAAGAATGCCGAGGAATCGCGCAAGGCCAAGGAGGATGCGAAGAAGGACCCCGTTGTTACGAAAGAGAAGGAGGTGACTGCCGCCAAACCGGGTCAATCGAAGCCAGCCACGGAGCAAGCTGCCTCATCTACGGCTGGTACGCCCGCTGCTGCTGCGGCCGGCGCCGCAAGTGGTGGTACTTCCCGCCCCGGTGTTGCACCGCAACACGCGAACTCTACCGCGGGGGCCCCGAACCGCCACCCTGGCAACCGCCAATCCTATGCCCCAGGATCGTACCCACAGCAGTTCCGCGGCGATCGCTCTTCTGGCCAGAATGTGCCTCGTCAACATCAGCAGCCTGGCCACTTATCCCAGCGTCTTCGCAGCGCGGAGCAGCAGAGGATGTCACAGCCGCCTCCCCACATGCAGCCAGACATGCGCATGCCTCCGACTGGCCCAGCGAACAGCATGAATCCCTCGTTCCCTCCCCGTCATACCGGCCTCCCACCGAATCACATGGGTCCTGGTCCAAGGCTGAACCCCAACACCCAGGAGTTCAGGCCGAACGCGCAGCCTTTCTATCCCACAGGCCCTAGTGCGGCCTCTAGTCCGCGCTCAGCCATGAACAACGTCGAGGGGCAGGGAAGCTCTACGCCAGTTACTGGCCCAGTGATCAAGCGCAAGATCAAGTCAATCGACTTCAAGAAATGCTTTGCCCTCAGCCACGTGATGTCTATCAAGCAGCCTCAGACAGGCAACCGCGCATGGGAGGAGAATGGAGGTTTGCGGCCTCCGTTCGACACTATGCCCACATGGAACAATCTGTCAGAGGGAGACGACAAGCAGGAAAAGATCAGCTATAAGCAGCTGTTCGAGCGCCCGCCCCCGTACGCCGGTGCCATGCCCACACCAAACCCTGCTCCAGTGGCCCCTCAGATGCCACACCAGCATCAGCTCCCATTCCACCTACAGCAGGGAGCTCACGCCGTCGGGCCTCGTCAGTCACCGCACATGCCACCACTGCAAATGCACGCCGGTCAGCCGGGGCATGCGCCTCACATGCCGTTCAACAATGGAGAGGACGCCACTAGGATGATGCCCTCGAGCTCGGCACAGTCATATGCGTCACCTCGGCCAGGCCAAGTCCCGATGGCCTACCCTAACACCATGAACTCTCCAGCTCACATGCCTTACTCCCAGCCTGTCATGCCCGGATTCATGGGCCCTGGTGCGCCGCAGATGACGCCGCAGATGCGGAGCTTTGCGCAGAACCCACAGTATATGCCACAGCAACACGCCCAGATGGGAGGCCCAATGATGATGGGGCCTCAGTACATGACTGCGCCTTCTCCCCTCATGCAAGGCGGTCCTCAGATGCCGATGTATGCGCCCGGTGCTCACCCGCAGTTCATGCCCCCTGGACCGGTGCCTCCTCCGGCAATGCCCGGCTCTAATGGATACCCAAGCCCTGGACGACCAGCTGCGCCGATGATGGCTCCCCAGGGATCTCAGCAAGGCCAACACATGTACGGCATGAGCCCCGGCACGATGCCCCAATACCAGCAGCCCGTCTTCGCCCCGCAGCAGCCTGGCCAAAGTAAGTTCAACAACAACAACAACAATAGCAACAGGCGATACAGCTCATCGGGCCGTCAATACTAACGAGGTCTCGAAGTGGGCAATGTGAGAGTACATAGCAACCCTGGACCACAGCAACTCGGCAGCAGTCCCCAACAAGTTCATTACTATGGACCTCAGCAGCATCGGGGCAATGGTTACGGTGGTAAGAATTTTACCGGCCCCCATCAAGGGCCATCAACAAATCACGGTGGCCCTGCTGTTGCCCAGGCCCGGACGCCTGAAACACAGGAGGGAACCAAATGATGACGCTTTTCTTGGTTTGCCCTGGTCGATGTCGTCTCGGCCCTTGCTGGAAGGTCAACATAAGCATAGCGTCACTCTTCTACATCAATACCAGGCCACGACAGGCTCCAGCGGTGTGCATTTCCAGTTTTCTCCCGAATTACCATGGCGCAATCTTCAACATGCTCATCATACGCTTGTCTCAGTCATAGCGCGCCTCGACGGGCTTGATGCAACGTTATGGCCATCGATTTCAGCGGTATGGAGTATTTCAGACAGGGCCTAGTAGGGCCATTGTCATGGCCAACTTTCTCACCCATGCTCAATGCGTGAAGGCAATGACAAGGAATCGCGTGCGTACCCAACGTTGCCTTTTCAGTGCTTGTCGATGCCGGACTGTGGCAGCGCACGTGGGTGAGATCGTTCTGCCAGGGAGGAAGCTAGGTGACGAGCATATCCGCCGTCTGAGCGCAGTCTAGGCGGGAGGGAGGGCTTGCTGGAGTAGTGGTGGCTTTTCGTCGGCCACA
The DNA here is from genome assembly GCF_014595645.1 of Diaporthe citri. NCBI lineage: Eukaryota > Fungi > Ascomycota > Sordariomycetes > Diaporthales > Diaporthaceae > Diaporthe > Diaporthe citri. The sequence continues at coordinate 383,129 of NW_025064850.1, forward strand.
GGCAGAATATGGCGGAGGCATCACAGGATACTGCTAGTCGAGTATCAATTTTGCTCAGAGGATTCGAAGACGGTTGGGCACATTTGGTCGCGACCGAACGACAAGTCAATTCGCGATCAAAGGGACGGCCAGCTGACTGCGAACCGGACAAGAGAGGTCATGTCGGGCTGTAGACGGTCCAAACCTGGATGTTTGCGCCGCTTGTTGTGGTGTCTGTCACCAGGGGGTCTTGAGGCATTGTGGTAGCGGTGGTAGTTGAATTGATTGTTATGGTGTGTCGGCTCTTCTTTCCCATCGATCAGACTGCCGGTGACTGAGTGAAATCAAACGTGATGTTGAACATTTACCTCCCTATCTTTGTGTAAGCACAGAGCGGCCAGGAGCCCGGGTAGTCTGTACCACCCGCTCGGCACCTAACCCTCCTTTCCCCAAGAGGCTTTTAGGTTTCTTCTGCTCCGCGCTTGCTCAAGGTACGGAAGCTACATCGGACCACTGCCCCCCCCTCCCCCCAAGCCTCATCTCCTCAAATGCGGATTCTTACTCACCTTCTCATCGCTCTCTATATGCCTTTCGGTCAATTAATTAAGTAGACAGTGCTATTCTCATGGCCAACAAGTCGTGGGTTGATTGTAGGGTGAGGATGTTTGCTGGCTGGATGGACCGCTCACAAGCCTCACTCTAACTTTTCCTCCCTCTCTCTCCCCTTATGTTTTATATGGCTAGTATATTTCGCGGGTAGGTATGTAGAGACTCGGATCGAGTCACTCTACTTGGGTATCTTAAGCAAGGGACACACATGTGAAAACATCGCATTTGCGGCAATTGCGTCCATGTCTCCTGATGTATTAAGACTAAAAATAATCGAGTTGATTTGTTACTCGCCAACGGTACGACAGACTAGAATACAGCATAGAAAAGTTTTGCATGAGGGTTGAGTATGTTGAACGGCCAGTGGTCCAAGATATTTACAGAAGTTGTAAAGAAGGCGAAAAAGACAACTCCGGAAAAACTAACCTGCCAAGAATTCTAGACAGCAGGAGTATAGTCGTTGACGATACCGAAGATGAACTCTTCGTAATGAGCACGGCCTTCAATTATCTCCTCCCCAACGAAGCCACCCTTCAACAGGCCGTTGGCGCGCTAGTAGGCACCAGACTCGTCCCGCACGATCAACTCGGTCGTCACGTCGACGGCGAAGACCCGCCCGTCGGCCAGCGTGTAGTTGACCGATATGCCCTCGGTCCCGAGCAGGCCGGTGGTAGGCGGCCAAGCAGCCTCCCCGCCCTTCTGCCGCACAAACAGCGCGTCGGAATCGCAGCTCACGAGGAGCACCTCCCCGTTCCCGACTGGTGACAAAGGATCGGCGCGACTCGTTGCCGTCGTAGTCGAGCAGGTTGTACCAGACGACCGAGCAAGGGCCCAGGCGGCCGCGGCCCCAGTCCCAGTAGCGGGGCCCGTCGACGATGGACTGGTTGCCCCAGTTCTTGTCGTGGTAGCCGACGCCGTCGGCGAAGCTGACGGTGGTGTCGCCGACCTGCAGGTCGACGGCGGTGTTGGCGCCGGGCACGGCGTTGGCCCAGTACAGGCCCGGGAGGAGGTTCTGGTTGGCGCCTGCGGCTCCGTTGAGCTCGCATGGGTAGTGCGTGGGGGCGATCTGTTTGTTTTTCGTATGGATTAGCGAGAGAGCAGTGGTAGTTATTGGTCTTCCGAAAAGCAGACCTACCGATTTGAAGACAATGGTGCCGTAAATATCCATCTGGAGTGAATTAGAGGTTGATGGTATACTCAACATCGGGCTCGTCCAGAGCCGAGCCCTTGAAAGAGCCAACGCCCTTCCACTCGCCCGTGACACCAGCGGGGCCGTTGGTGATGGAGACGCCCGAGTCGGCCAAGACCTCAAAGTAGAAGGTGGTCCCGTTGGCGTATACGCCAGAGACCTGAACAGACAGCGGGTGCGGGTACTGGGAGAGTTCGCCCGAGTTGAAGAAGACGATGTTGAGCGTCTGGTTGCTCGCGCTGGAGAAGACGTCAAAGTACCAGAAATCGGTACTGCCGCGCGCGGCGGGGGTGCTCATCTTGAAGCCGTCAAAGTTTCCGGCCACAGAGAGGTGCTCCACGCTGACGGTGCCGTTGGTATAGACGGGCTTAAGATCAATTGAGTGCGTGGTGATGTTGGACGGCGCGCCAAAGGCGATGCCCGCCAGAGCGGTCAATGCGGCAGACTTGGTTGAAGGCATGGTGAATGCAGAAGATAGAAGATGATGAAATGTCATGATCGATTGGACTGAAGTGTTCTTCTGCGGTAGAAGTATGGACTCTATATACTCTTGTTGCTCGTACGAGTCCTGTACGACCTGTATACGTCGCGTGCATTCATCGTCTACAGCCTCACAACACCGTCTATCCACAATTGACTAGGTGCAACAAGGCCACGACATAGTATTTAGCGTTCAGTAAATTGTTTTTGATTACGATCGTCGCTGATTTAGATCTATGCACCGCTGTCATATTGTCTACGAGTGTTTTGTACGAGTATTCGGTGCGAGTATTCAACTTTGCGAGTATTCTTTACGAGCACTGCGGTTGTGGTAGGCACGGTGTGTTGTCGACAGGGTTAGGGTTGGCCCTGTCAAGCATCTCTGCAGGCTTTCCTGCGCGTATGCGAAGTGTAGATGTCTTTCTTTCTTCTTGTATATAAGCCCCCAGCTGAACGGATCGTCATCAGTTCAATCTGATTCTCAGACACCTTGCACAAATGACCAAACAAATTTGCTTCAGTGTTTACTTATTACTAATTTGTCTTTGAAGTGGAAGGGGAAGAGTGGCCGGCTTCTTGCTAGGTTCCCGTACCCTCGGGCGATGGACCAACCCTGTCTAAGGAGGAGACCCCCTTTTCTACAGCAGTCAGCCAGACAGGTTGGATGTTTGGGGACTTGGAATCTACGCTGATTGATCTCAGCCCAACTCCGCAGGTCCTCGGGCGATGCTGCCGTGTGCTGCTGATTTTGCCCTCTTGGAGTTGGAAGGCCCTCGCTACAGGCGGAGAGATTCCAGAGCCCCATAGTGGGTGGTCAGTCATGCGAAGGCACAACAGATTCGTCCAAAGGCAGGTGAGCGGCCCAGAGGAGGAGCAGCATGACTGGAGCCGAGGAGGGGAAGAAATCATGACCTGCTAGCACCTGAGCCTGGCCAAGGGAGACGTTTTGAAGTGGTAAGGACGGCAAACACCAACAGCATCCCCCCTTGTGGGATCCTGCCAACCATGAGGCCCAGGTATTTTTGCCCATGGGCTGGCCTCCGAGGCAGCCGCCAGGAGCCCTGAGGGCATTGGCGATGCAGCAAAATTACATGTCAAGCGGTTAAGTGTCTTTCGCCACCGTGATAAAGGCATGGTTCTGACTTGTCTCTGGGTTGGTTAGGTAGCGGATGGCGAGCCAAAGCTGGCCGTCCAGGCGAAGAAGGCGTGCAGCACACCATGGTTCCTAGGATGGATCAAGGGAATTGCGAATTTATCTCCATGATCGCTTGGATGTCCATGTTCAGATACTTTGTGTTGTCAGCTTACTTCGCATGTTGTTCAAGGATCGATAGCCCTGGTCCTGACCGCGAGCAAAAGAGGTGGAAGAGAGGCCGCAACACCACGTTGCATGCGGGTCTGTATATGGGCCCAGGCTCTGGTGGAAGCCTCCCCGGTTGAAAGACAAGCTTCTCTGTTGTAGCCTGCGGGTGTTTTCCCGTTATTGTGCTAGGAAAATTGCCGCTGCCAGACAGCATCCGACCTGAGCGCCCTTGGTAGGCCACGGAGCAACAGAGATGCGACGAGGATGAACCCCAGTCAGGCTGTCACCTAAACAACACATCACAATACCCCATTGAGAACGATTGGCGATTACGAGAAGTCGTGCAGATCACATTAGGATGGGTGTTCCCTGGCAGAGGTGCCTAAGACCAGCAAGAGAAAGCTTAGCCAAAGACCAGTCGTCTAGCGAGGCAAGCCTAGGCTAGTGCTGCTTGGCTGAGCGGTGCGGCCGAGGCCGACAAGACACTGGCAGAAGACGGGCCGGCGGGGGTGGTAGGATCAATTGGGCTCTGAGAAAAATGGACGAACTGAGGCGAGGAGGGACATGCCAGCGGCCATGGTCCCGGTGGTTTCGTCCCAGCATCTCGTGTCTGTTGTCCCGGCCCTCGTGATAATAATACAGCTTTTGGGGGCATGGGGCGTCGTGGCGAAGGGACGGCGATCTGGGCACAGCCTCGTCGCTAGCCGGGTGTTGTAAATAAGGGAGGCTCGCAGAATGTCAATCAATCAATGCGATGCCCGCGAAAGACACAGGACCCCACGCGACGGACCCTGTCTCTTTTTTTGGTGGTGAAACAGGGTTCCCAGGAAGGGCATGGTCCCAGAGAGGACCGTACACTGCTACAGTAATAACAGCAAGGGGGTTAGGACATGGGCACAAATACAAATGGAGGCCTCGGGATCTTCCCCATTGCGGATCTCGGATCAGGTCGATCGCACAATGCCAGTGTAGCCGGCGGAGTCGTGGGCCCGTTGCTAATAACGATCACAACCAGGTTCATCTGCCGCCGTCGGCGTCAATCGCAGCTCTGTGAGCTCGGACGCCAGCACATCGGATTTATTGATGCGCTGGCATGTCAGGTGTTAATGGTAGTACTAGTGCAGTAATGGTAGTTGGAGCGGCGGTAGTTCTGGTGGTGGCGATGGTTCGTTCGTTCGTTTGGCGCGGGTTGCCTGACCTGAGACGGGGTCAATGTCCAAGCCTGCGCGCCTATAGGCTGGCGGTTTCGAGGCCACCTGAGGCATTTGACGGAGGTGGTAGCCTCGGCAGGCCAGAGTGGCGAAGAGGATGGATGTTTCGTTTTAAAGCCTTCGTCTTAACTCGGGACTTATCGGCCGGTACGAGAGGGTTCGTCTTGGCCATTTATGCTTTCGTTCCGCGATGGGAGATGCGATGCCAAGGATGGTGTCGCGACTGACAGACAGAGCTTGTTGCCATCTGAGTTGGGCAGTCAGGGACTCGGGGCAGTCTGGGGAGCGGCAACGTTACGTTGTGTGTAGGGGTTGTAGAATCGAGACATTTGGTACCGTGGCAGGAAGAGTCCTTTTTCCTGTCACACGAGTCAAATGGCCTGCCTGGCCCACTGTGGCGGCTGGTGGCAGCGGGGCCGTGAAAATCAATCGCATGGCAGGGCAGGGCATGGCATCGTATCCCGTCGTGTCGCATCGTGCTGAGCCGCGGGCCGTCTTGGACGTGATCCACTCCACATGCTTCGCGCGGCTTGCTTCGTGACCGACTGTGAGCAGTTCGTGCTCGACGAAAAGATTGACATGCTACGTAGTAGATGCCGAGGGAACCTGCGAGCGCAAGAAACAATCGGTCGAGCGGGCAGGGGGCTCGTGGGCAGGCGAGGAGGTGGTGGCATGTTTCAAGTTCAGTCGTGTGCCGCGAGGGGGAGGTTGATGGGAGAGGGCAAAACTCCAACTCGTTCAGCTGTTGTGAGTGCCCGGTGTGTGTGCTCGTCTGGTGGCAGGTGCTCGACCGACCCCTCGCAGGAATTTTTGCCGCCCCCAAGCACCTGCTGGCCCGGCCAGTGATCGGCCCAGAACAGGGATAAGCCCAGGAGGGCAGAGAGACAGGAGAGGCACACGCTGCACGGCAGAGGGGAGTAAAGGAAAGGATGGGTTGAGCCGCGCTCTTCCCCCAGCCCTACTGCACTTACCATAGTATGCACTTATGATGCACTCCAGACCGTCGTCCCTGTCCGTCCCTCCTGCCTCCCTAGGACAGCTAGGCTACACAGGTACTAGGCCAGACTAAGCTTAATTTGAGCCCCTGACACCTTTCTTTCTGGTGGCTTGCAGCTTGGTCCTGGCGAGACCGCGAAGACGTGCAGGGCGAGTAGCGCCTGTCATTGGCGGCTACTGTTTCCGCCCTCTGTCTTGGAAACTGCAGGATCCAGGAACGCTGCCGAGCTGATTGGCCCAGACACGCCCTCCTGCGTTGGTAGCGTGGCAGCACGCACCATCGGATCTTTTTCCAGGACTGGTCCCTGATCCATCCTACCCTGCTCTGACCCCTGTCTGACCCCTCCCTCCCTCCCCGACTGTCTGACTGCCCACCTCCTCCATCGCTCACTCGGCCGTTCTCACTCACCACCTGCGCATGTGTCACGGCACAGCACAGAACTGCAACTCGAGCCAAGTCACCCTGCCCGTCTGCAAGGATTGAAACAGACGGGGAAAACAGTCCCAGAAGCCAAGCAGGCATGACATAGGGGCACCCATGTTTCCTCCTCCGCACAAAACAACCCGTTCGCTTCAGACCGTGCCCACTGACCTCCCATGCCGCTCTGTCATTCGCGATGCCAGCTCCCAGGTGAAATTGCCTGTTCACAGGTCATGGCGATTATCACACAGCAGGCAATCTTGGGCCCTATGTCAACATATGCCCGCAGCCATCAGCTATACGTGGGGATGTCCAGTGCAGTCCACCACCACCACCACAATCCGCGGCCCAAGAAGAAGAGCAGCCCCTCCGCGATGTCACCTCGCCCCAGTTCCCTGCGGATCTTGGGTCCCATACCCCTGAGCTGAGCAGGCTGACTGCTTCTTGCCTCCTGGGCTTCTCACTCGCCGTCTGGCTGCTGGCTGCCCCGTCGTTCTTTGTTTGCCGCTCGTGGGCGTCGGGCAGTAGGGGCCTGCCATCTGGGCCAAATCCAATCGACGACGTTGATGCCCTTGCTACCGACAGTAGGATCCTCTTGTCAGGGATGGCCGGGACACAGAATTGGCCCAATATGGAAGTCCACATGCCGCCTAGTGGCGGTTATCTGCATGGGAGTGGCCACGGCAGATCCTGAAGCGAAGGGGAATAGGAGGTTTGTGCTTCTTCTGCGCTTCCATTTGCTGCCCTGCCACGCCTGCTCCCTCCCACGCTTCCCAACCTGGTCAAAAAAGATCTGCGGACTTGCACTACCGCGGTTAGGCCGTGCTGCCTGGGTGGGCCTGATCGGCTCACCTTGGGCCTGGGTCGTGATGTCCCTTGATATACCCCTACTCCGCTAGCCTAGCCTCCATGCCCTCCTGAGACATAAGAAAAGGAGCCTCTCCCTCTCTCTCGCTCTGAGCTTCACTCTTTTCTCCGGCTCACCATCTCGACATCGCTTGTCTGTTCGTTCTCTTACGCAACGAGGTTCATTGCATTCCTTATCTTTGACCTCCCACCAACTTCTATTCTTTCTCTCCTTCCAACAGCGAAGACCAACAACTCCCAGATTAGCCCGGTGCTGTCTCCCTGCCTCCCACGATTACGTCTCTTTGTCTCACCAACAAGGGACCTCACATTCCTTCCAAGTCGGAAAAAAAAAAAAAACCCCACCAGGCGGCCGATCACCCAGACAAAGGCTTTGTTCGTTGATTCACTGCAGCTGAACAATAACCATCTTTTTTCAAGTCACAAGAAGTTCTGACTTGGTCCCGCCACCACCACACATTCATTGTCATATCAACTGCCACAGGCTGGTATTTGACTCGATATATCTGGAGATATCTTCGAGATCCACTCTTTGAGATTCAAGAACAGTCAAGAGGAACTCGAGACTCGATACAGGAAACTTTGACTTCCCAGGACATATATCTCATCTCATCATCGCCAACAGACAAAATGCGCGCTACTACATCCACTGCTCTCATGGCTGCCCTCGCGGGATCTGCCTCGGCCCACATGATGCTGTCGTTCCCTGCCCCCTTGAACAGCAAGTACAACCCCTTCGCGGACTCTGGCAAGATCGACTACTCCTACACCGCGCCTCTTGCGGCAGACGGATCAGACTACCCGTGCAAGGGCTACCAGAGCGACCTGGGCACCCCCGCTGGTCAGTCAACCGCCTCCTTCGCGGTCGGCGGCCAGGGCAACATCACCGTCGTTGGCGGAGCTGCCCACGGCGGTGGCTCGTGCCAGATCTCTCTGTCCACCGATGGCGCCAAGACCTTCAAGGTGATCCAGAGTATCATCGGAAACTGCCCCACCAACGGCGAGGGCAACTTCGACTTCACCGTCCCCTCAGACGCCCCTGCCGGAGATGCTGTTCTGGCCTGGTCGTGGAACAACCGCATCGGCAACCGTGAGTTCTACATGAACTGCGCCGCAGTCACCCTCACTGGCGGCAGCGCCAAGAGGGAGGCCACCGACAAGCGAGCAGCCTCCTTCTCTTCGCTTCCCGACATGTTCGTCGCCAACATCGGCAACGGTTGCAACGTGGCGGAGGGTGGCGACGTCGACTACCCCAACCCGGGCGAGGCAGTCACCAAGAACAGCGACAACCCAGAGGCCCCCAGCGGAAGCTGTGGCTCCTCGGGCTCATCCAGCGGCTCTGGCTCCTCTGACTCTGGCGCCGCCGCAGAAGTGACCGCAAGCCTGCCAGTGTATGTTCCCCCCTTGCGACCTACCTCTTCTGAGTTGTCTTCTTCATCGATCTCACATGCTTACACATCTTCGAACAGTGGCGGTGGTATCTTCGCAACCGTGTCTGCCTCCGTCGAGGTCCCTGCTGCAACCCAGGCTTCCACCACCCTCGCAACCGTCACCAGCGCCACCCCGACACCAACCCCAGAGACCGCAGAGCCTGCCGCTGCCGCCCCTGCTACCGGCGACTCTGGATCAACCGCTGCAGGCTCTGCGTGCACAACTGAGGGCGAGTGGAACTGCGTTGGCGGTTCCTCCTTCCAGCGCTGCGCTTCGGGCGTGTGGAGTGCCGTCCAGAGCCTCGCTGCTGGCACCTCGTGCGAGGCTGGCGTCGCAGCCAACCTGAAGATGGTCAGCGCGAGGAGGGCCGGCCGGTTCCACCAGCGCCGGTTTGCCGCCTAAGGCCTAGGTCACAAGGGGAAAAGAAAAGGCCCTCAGGCTTAGGGTGTGTGTGACCTTGGCAGTTGCTGAGGACGTCACGGTGTGGACTAAATTCAATTCTTGGATATGCCAAAACTTCTATGGGGATTAGGCTATTTTGTATTTTCTGGGTTCGGCTTTTTTGATGATACCTTGGGCATGTTTGGCATTCTGCATCACCGGAGTGGGAAAAATATCAGACCACATCTTTTATGAATGATTACATTGATGGGAGCGTTCTCGCTTCTCAACTCGCAGCTTCATGTTCTCTGATTCCTATGGCAATGATTTTGACTGTTGTGAACCTTGGAGTGCGTGAAATTACTTTGATGAGCCGCGCAACTACGTGGGGTGGGCTTCATATCGCAAGCAGAGCCTAGCCACGCAATACCAGTCCAGTCCATGTGGTGTTCATCACCTCGGCTCTTTCTACAAATTAATTAGGAGAGGAGGTGTGCACTCCGGGGAGAGCGCCCGGGTGTTTCACCAAGATTGACGCGCTTGCGGGACGGAGGTCAACGCTGCGGTCCCATAGGCCGGCGGCTGAGATTGTATCCCTCGGGACAAGACACACCACCAGCCAATGTCGATCAACCCCTTGGGGAATGGACGGCCGCTAGAATGTTCTGGTCTCGATCTCCCTCTCCCTTCCCTGTCTGCCATTCTTCAGCACCGCTACGGAGAAGGGATACTCTTTGTCCGCCGTGTCTTGGAATGCTAGCTTGGTCTCATCCAGCCCCGCGGTCGCGTGGTGCACTTTTCTGGGTTGGGCCTGCAAAAGTGTGCACAGCGTACTGGGTAGCGGTGGTGGTGCCGTTCGATATCATTGACCATCACTGTTCGGTATTCCTCTGGCTCTTCATCGACTATGAGCAGGCACTCTTGCCGACGCCTTTCGCAAAATCGCCCGCGACATTGGACGCACATGCTTGCCGTGATATGAGGCCGAACATGCGGCCCATGGAGTCCGTCCCTACCCGGGGCCCGCCGCAGCCCGGCACTCTAATGCACTCTTCCAGCCACGCCTCGACGTGACGGACGAGCTGGCCACACCTGAAGATAGCGCCGTTCATCGTATGCGAAGAACTGTCACGAATGGTAAAAGCCAGCCACGCATTGGCGCCCACCACGGCCTCCCTGGGCCTGAGACATCCTGCATCTCGTGCACCTAATGTCCTTGTGGCCGCGCTGCCTGCAGTCTCGGCGGCGTCCAGGATGATCTGCTGTCGATGATGTGATATCATATTAGAAAGCTAGACGTCATGTCTTGTCGTAGTAGACGAGTCCGTAGCCCAGCATAGAAGCCGGATCGGGAACCAGTCGGTCTTGTGCGCGACCCAGGCGGCGACAGCAGGGTCGCTCACGTTGCTGCTCCCACCCTCCCCACTGCCGCGGGCGAGCGTACTGCTCCCGCGATGGGCGTCTACGGCCTGCTGGCTTGCGGTCCTGGTCTTCTTTTTGTAGTGCGTCATGGTCGAGTGATGATATTTGTGCGTCCTTTTTGAGGGACACACACGGCGCCCAGATCAGGAGTCGTCGCCGCAGAAGAAAAAAAGGTTCGACGCCGCCTGTCGGAGCGAACCACGCGATTCGTCCCTGCATCATGGGCTGCATTGGTGCGCATGCACCATCGATCGTCTGTGGGTGGTCTGGTCCTGGACTGGGAGTTCCCGGCGACATCCACGTGTGTAAGTCAGTCAGTGCCATCGTCTCTCGTGGAGCTACATATCAGAAGAAACGCAAACATGCGCGTTTAACCTGACCAGGTCGTAATCAACCCTATTTTGTGGGATAACCTGCGATTAAATAGTCAGCCTACCGTCGGATATTTTGCCACAGGGTCGTGTACACACTATAGGATAGCTCACCATGAGATGTACACCACGGGATACTCAGCCTTGGGATAGTCGCTGGGGGATGATCAATTGTGTGTGGGATAATATCCTACGGGATACTAGTAGTCTACGGGGCAATTTCTTTAGTTGCTGTAGCTGTGTTTGTAGGATAATATGCAAGATGGTACCCAAGAAGGCTTCAGCTGTTTTTCCCAATGTGCTCTCATATCCTTTCACCGTCTTAAGTTACCATCAGCTGTAGCAAGTGAAGTTTGATATTGCGGTAGATTCGAGACACAGTGAATCTCGGTGGTAGGGTGTTGGATAGGCACGGGCTTTATCATCATTACCTGGGGAGGCTCGCCTTGTCAGCTATGTTCCCCGTCTTCCATAGACATTTGCGTGTCACGTACTGCTCTAGGATCAGTTGCGATCAGTACGGTGTTGAACCTGTGCGTGGTAGAAGCAAATGTAGTAGAGTTCCTCAATGCGTGCATTGGGCTGTCCTTTCCGAGCGAGGAAACTCAAGATATCAGAACTGACACATCAGTCACACGAGGCACGCAAGCAATGGTCAAGCGGCTGAAACCAGGCCCTTTCGAGTCGTACAAAATGACAATGGCCACTTTCCGTCGAATTGTTTCCATTGAAAGCTTACTGGCGTTTCCGTCGATATCACTTATCCGTTTCATTTGACTTGAGTTGGGCCCACACATGTTCGATCCACCAACAGAGACGGTGCCAACCCCTGATCCAACACTGCAGCACTGCTTAGGCCCTGCTGTGCCGCATATCTCATTTGGTCTTGAGATGAAAAGTATGGGCTTTCCTGCAGTTGGTGCTAAACGATGCAGAATCATTGGCCATCGTATCATTCGATGCTGACAACCGGAAGCCCAAATGCGGAATGCAAGGGGCTCAATTCCCTCTGAGGGAGGCAGAGGGAAGATTTCAAGTCTCTCTTTATAAATGCAGCGCCTCTTCCTGCGTGTTATCCATGGACAAGTTTGTTTCTTCTCTTCTGGCAACCAATGCCGTTCACTCATTCGCGGCGTGGCCCATACACTCTTTGAACGTTCTTCCCCTCTTCGGATCTCTTCTTTCAAACCAACCTCTATTTGTATCTTATGCATCTTCTTTTACGACCAGACTTCAACATGCGTTCGGGAATAATTCCCCCACTCCTCGCTGTAATTGCATCGGCTATCGCGTCGCCAGCCCCACACACCACGGAGACCACATCATCCACACTACAGACAGTCACCGCCTCCGGGCTCTCTGCACTGACACCAGCGGTGGACGGCGCCCTCTTCGCCGCAGCCGACGATGACGCAACCACGATCATAACTCTGGCCTCAGCCCAGACAGTGCTGATCTCCGTCCCCGGGAATGAGCCCTACACCGCGATTCCCGAGCAGGGTTATGTCCAGGTCCAGGTCGCGGTGCAGGTGTCTGTCGTCGTGGACTACTTCGACACCAGCAGCACTGTCAGCACAGTCACCCAGACACAAACCATCGAGAGGCGTGTCGACTTCTGTACCACGACTTCAACGATCGGCATCTCGTGAGGGATGGTATAAGGAAAGAAGGTGAATTTGACGGTTGCACGGCATCGAACAAATCTCACAGTGCTCGGAAGTAGTTCAAGGTACCCAGTGGTTGAGTAGAATAAAAAAGCTTTATGGATAGTCGTTTACCGTTATTCATTAGTGAAGGTGTGATACCTCATGGAGGCTCGTTGCTATGGTAATGCGTCACTTAAGTCATTTTTAGTGCTCATTGTGTCTTAATAACTTCTTCAAATATCCTCAATTTACCCATCTCAACCCTTAATTTAATCCATCTGGTAGCCTCCTACCATGCTTCCTTCTCTTCGCTGGAAGGCAACGGTGACTTGGATTCAATTCATGTATTGAGGCTCGCTGCGTATGTGTCTGAAGCCCTCCCCCATTGTCTATACTTTGTCCTTCCATGTCATGTTCATTTTCTCCCCTCGCTGCATCATCTGTACTCGGGTCACATCTCGATCCATCCGACTGTGCAATCTTTCCCGGGCGTTTGCCTTCATTAAGTCGCAACATGTAGTCCGAGAAGCAGCATTTGCCTCGATATAAGTCATTATATCCTTTAGATCAACATCCCTCTGTTCAATTCTGGCCATCCTAGAAGCAGAATGGAGAATATTTGTGATGGCGTGGCCGTCGAGCCGGCGCTTAGCAATCGCAGAGATGCTGTCGACGTCAGCTTTGGTGAGACATTTCTGGCTGCCAGACTCAACGACGCCATCAGTCCAAATCTTGCGTCGAATCTTTTTGTTTAGCTTGAACTCTAGCACAATATCTACGCTGGATAGAACACTGTCATCAATAAGTCCAACTCTATCCGTAGTTGTGATCAATATGCCCATACGAGGAGCCACAATAGCTACAATAACGAAACTTATCAGAGCATTTTAAATACACCATTGGAAGCAAATAGACTTACTTTGGTAATCTTCAATAAGATTGAGCATCTCTGATGATAGATATCGCATATTAGCGTTTCGAAACTCGTGCCACACACTAGGCTCCGTAGGCAATACCGACGTAGTCGGGAGCTTGACCAACCATTACATCGGAAATCTTGACCTACTCGTATGCTACCGCACTAGTATTTACATTCCATCCATGCTTTAAACGTTCGGCGACAGACGGGCCAGCAGCAGTTGCGTCAGGATCACGCAGCTTGCTTGCTTCAATTACAGCGCTTACGAGCCTTTGGAACTCATCGCGGCTCCCTGAAAGACTTTCTTTCTCCTCATCCGTTGCTACGGCCAAGAAGTTGGCAACGCGGTGAGATCTAGCTTAGCTTGTGACTCCTTGATGCAGTCCCCGCGAGAAGTTAGGATTTGTCTATTCGTCAACAGTTCACGTGATTAGATATAGATAGATGGTACTGGTTCAAGATCCACTATGCCCATTTTGACTCATCCCATCGTACGTCGAAACTCTCACGCCCAGATGTGAGAGAATTTGCACTCTGCGGTGCAGAGCCTGGCGAGGAGATCAAGCCGACGCCTTTCAGAAGCTCCTCAGGCTCCTCGGTAAAATGTACACTGGCCATGCCAACAGAGCCACCTGGGCAGCCTGTATCTGCATGGAAATGGAATGAACCAGAGTCAATGACAACGTATGAAGAGTAATTTTCCAGAATGTTGAGGCTGCAAACCCAGGGCGTTGTTCTGCCGAACTCCTGGATTTCACCGCTGATTCAGATCCAAAGCGGGGAACTGCTTTATCAATTGATCTGGCTGACACCCGAGATTGCTTATGATTGACCCCATATGCGAGACCATGTGGCATGCATATGTATCTGAGTGGGCCTAGACCACTTCGAGTCCTGTTACACAGGAAACAGGCTCTATTCGTTCTGGACAGGAGGTCAAGCTTCTTCATTCAATCACCCCAATTAACTGATCATCCTGTTTAATATCTTCCATTGGATGTTCCCAATAGTCCATTCTTATCTTCTTCTCTTCTTAGAGGTATTTAAAAGCCAAATAAATTATTAGAATACGAGTGAATTAAAGCTATTTCTCAACCCAACTACCTTAAATTTATATTACAGTAACAGCTCAGCTTTATTAGACTGCAGTGGTGGTTCAGAAGTTTCTGGACGATTCTGATCATCGCCACAGTCCAGCGGTAGTGTGACAGCACAACTATGTAGGCTACACTATATTCTCCTAAGCATCTTTTAACGTTTTGGTCCACTATGCTGTAGTGTAGTGGCGTAGGACGCCGTATAGCATAGGGCATCACCTGATTAACCCTTAGAGTTAAACACATAATCACTACATGCAGTAATAATATTGTTTAAAATTAAGTCAACATTATCATCTTAATGAAGAAAAGCAAATTTGAGAGAGTTGACAAATACAAGTTCCATTGAATTAAAACAGTAAATTAATAAAAGGTAAATATATAGATTCTTGATGAGAGGGTGTGTGTGGGTGGGTGTATGTGTGCAATGCCCTTGCTTATATAAGCGGGACTCAAGCTCCCACTACACGCCCTTTTGGTGCCATCTTCTGCAGCACCCCAGGGCCTTCTGAATGCCCTCCTTTTTGCTTGGACAGATAGCGCCCACTTAACTTGAATCGAGGTAGTTGAGGTCAGCTGTTATGTCTCTGATCCCTCTCGTGAGATTTGAGAGGGGTGGGAGGTGAAGCGGGGCTCGGGGCGAAGGGAAGGGGGTAGGAGGTGCGAAGAGACAGGAAGGAGAAAAGCAAATACCTCGGGATGATTGTTAAACCCTATCGCTGATCAGGCCTCATGTGCGCTTCAGTTTTTCTGAATCATCGTATCCATCGGTTTCTGCTACTTGCCTCACTAGCACGCCCTTTGTAACTCCGGGATTCTATCAGATTTGATCTTCGAGTTCCGGTGGCGGAAATTCATGGGCAGGTGGGCTGATCAAATGTGTTTTTTATGGTGTATTTAGGTCACAAACCGAGTTCAGGGCCGTCACTTTTCGGCTTGAATATGATGGTGATTTCGGCTACATGAAAACACCCAGCGCACGCTATGGGTCTCTATAATTGAAGCTAGTCACTAGTCATCCACGTACAAGCTATGAGTGGTGGACTGGTTGTTGTTCTTCTTTCTACTATATAAATCATGTGCTTCCCCCTTTTGCGTATGTGTAGGTTTTGCTCCATCAAGATTCATTCTCTCCAAGGTTGAGAAGTTCTCATTGATGTGCATTATTTAATATATTACCAAAGCACTTCAATTCCACCCACTCTTCTAGCAACATGGATATCATGGGCGCGGGCTATAGCCCTCCTTGCGATGACGAGTACCGGACACAGGACAAGCAAGACCCTGTTCTGGCTAATTGTCAGACCAGAAATGAGGCCACACCGCTCCCTGAGAATGGTGGCCTTGAAACGATGACCACACGACTGTGCCCTTACGGATATGAAATCGTCGAAGACCCCCTCGCCGCACCTCATGCTGGGTCCACCAAGCCGCCACTCGACGAGACTTTGATAGACCTCACGCGTCAGCTCGAGATGCAGGGTACGGTGGAAATCCTCGATTGGAAGCAGCACGCCGCGAAACAAGAAAAATTCCTCATAGCACTCCTTACTTGGGCCTTAAATATGATCGATGCTGCGCAGTGCCTCCAAGGGAACCTGCGTGGTGTGCTGGTTCGGTTCGCGAAAGCCCAGGACCAAGTGGTGGCTTTACAGAGGGATCAAGAAGAGGCTGCAGGCATGCGTGCCTCTCTCGAGATGCGACTAAATAACGCTGGGCTTCGGTTGAAAACAGCGGAGGATCGATCACTGGTACTTGAGAAGGAGAATCAACAGATGTCGAAAGTGTTTGCTTCTATAAAGCGCCGACTGAAACATGTGGGCAGGTATAAGACGTCACTCCCCACATCTCTTTGAAAACTGCAGACTAACAAAGGTCCGTGTAGAAACAAGAGACGAACGCCTCGCCCAAGACCATCGGATCAATACCGAGCTCGAATGAGGTCTCGCGAAACGGTGGGTTCAGGTGGGTCCCCTTTCCAGACTGTGAGGTGTACATCGAGTTCATTGGAAAATCACCACATTAGAGGGAGAGAGTCCGGGACACTCCGTGATGGGCACGTGCCCTGAGAGATATCGCCGCGCACCAGCTTCACGGGAGCCTCGTGGAAGCTGAGAGAATGATATGGAGTCTTCAAAAAGAGTACGAGAGACCCCTAGGAAGAAGGAAGGGAGGGGAGATTAAGTCTAGCAGTATTATCCCCTATGAATACACTGCTTCTGTGCTACTTCAGCGCTGGTTAGCCGCCGCGTATCCCTAATCACTCTGCTTGTATTCAACAACCCGTACAATGTGGTGGAAAAGGTGCTGTAGTTCAGCTTAATATCATTTCTTATTTCTTGTTGGTTCCGGGGCAAAAGTCAGTGGTTTGCCACAACACAATGTATTAAAAGCACATGTTTGTGAAGATGATGTTCTCAGGGGTTGCTCTGCCTATAGGTATGTCGATCGGAAACGCTTTGAAACAGCAACAGCACCAGTACCAGTACTAACAATAAGTCGGTAATGATGGCGGTGTATGTCTATTAGAAGCGGAGGCAGGGGCTGAGGCCTATCATCCACGGCGGATAACCCCGCGACAGGGTGCGTCTGTACTTCTCCCTCTTGTGTCTCTGCGGCACTGGGTTCATTCTCTGCCGCTGCTGCCTGCATTGCTGTATCTTCGCATGGCAGATGCTGGTTTTTAAATGTTGCAAACCCTTACAGGCGGGGTTAAACACTGGACAGCTTAATGCGGGCTGTGCAAAGCGGGCGCGGTTGCTGACGGTTGCACCGCGTCCTGAGCAGCACTTTCGCATTCGCATTCGAGGATTTCCAGCGCCGGTGGTGGACCTCATCGGAGTCAACCTGAAACACGGAGGCCCATTCGCGGGCCGAACAGAATTGCAAAATTGCAACACAGCTGCGGCAATCCTCGACTTCGACTTGCCACCTGGCCCCCATGGTATTTCAAGCCTGACGTTGCGTCCGACCAAGCCCAAAAGACGATACCGACACCAGCCCTCAGCACCAGTAAAGGGGGTATTTCAGCTTCGGCCGCTCATTACCGTAGCATGGGTCTCGAAACGGCCTTGCCAATGACGCGGTGGTGGTCCAATCATGTCTGTTAAGTTTGCGACGATTTACTCGAAAATGGATCGAGTGTGTCCGACCTGAGTCCGGAAGTCCCCAGTCGGCCGGCGGTCAGCATCAGCAACGGACAGGGAACAACCCTATCGAAAACGATCCTGCCCGGAGCCGGGGGACGTTCGTCCGGGCACGCTGTAATACCGATGCATGCCATTCGACCTACATACGCAAGACCCAGAGAGCTGGGCCTACGCTCAACCTACCCCGTGGCCTTCGATTGGGCCGCGCTTCGCAGGACGCGCTCAGGCTGCCGTCCGGACATGTCGTTCAGCCGCCGTCAGCTTGACGATCTGCCTCTGCATTTCTCGGAGTTCAACGGTATCATGGGTGATTACATGAAGTGGAGGGTAGCACAATCTGATATCGGGTTAAAAGATCTGTCGAGTGTGTATGTGGAAACACTGGACAGCGGACACGCCACTGACATGTCCGGGACGTGATATCTGAAACGTAGATATTTAAGAATCGACTCGAATTCATGTTGAGGGTAGCGAAGGCGACGAGTGTCTCCTGTTCTGACCAGCGTCAAAGTTTGCCATTTCGTGGTCCTTGTCTTCCTCCCAATCTATCGCACAGTTTTATCCTCGTCTCCTGAACAGTCTACACCATGCCCGGCTCCGAGTCCACTTCCGAGACGGCGTCCAAGTCCGGCGCCGTCGACTCAGAGGCTCAGATAGCTCCGGTCTCGGTAGAGACAGTAGAGACCACCAAGCCTGAGGCACGCGACGCCAACATCGTCGACTGGGACGGCCCGCGAGACCCCAATAACCCGCAGAACTGGAGCAGCGGCAAGAAGTGGGCGCACATCATCATGGTCTCCCTGTTCGCCCTGGTCACGAACATGGCGCCGACCATGTGCGTGCCTGGCGCCCCAACCTTCCTCCACGAGTTCCACGTCACGAACTCCACGCTGGCCCAGCTCGCCATCACCATATACGTCCTCGGGCTGGCGGTCGGCCCCATGGTCCTGTCCCCACTCAGCGAGGCCTACGGGCGCCTGCCCGTCTATCACGCCTCGAACTTTTTGTTCCTGGTCTTCCTTGTGGGCTGCGGGCTGAGTAGGACAGTTGCACAGTTCATGGTGTTCCGCTTTATCTCGGGCTGCATGGGAGGTGTGCCCATGCCCCTGGGCGGTGCCACTATTGCGGATCTCCTTCAGGTCGAGGCGCGGCCTGTGGCCATGGCTCTCTTCAGCCTAGGCCCTCTGACAGGACCAGTGGGTTTGACTATACGGTTCCCCAGTAACATCGCTGCTGAGCATACACTGATATACGTCCAAGGTGCTCGGCCCACTCATTGGAGGCTTTACGGTTGTCGGCTTGGGTTGGCGCTGGACCTTCTGGATTTTGATCATCCTGAGCGGTGCAATCTTCCTGGTCGCCGCCGTGTTAATGCGCGAGACGCACCCCAAGATCCTGCTCGAGCGCAAGACAGCACGCCTCCGCGCCAGCACCGGCAACCCGCATCTGCGGTCCAGGCTGACGTCCAGGCGCCTGACGCCCGGCCAGGTGCTCGCCACGACGCTGGTCCGCCCCTGCGAGCTCCTGGTCAGGTCGCCCATCCTGCTGGTCGTGTCCATCTACGTGGCCCTCATCTTCGGCACCATGTACCTCCTCTTCACCACCTTCACCAGCGTCTTCGAGGGCCAGTACGGCTTCAGCACCGCCATGTCCGGGCTCGTGTACCTGGGCTCGGGAGTCGCGCTCGTGTTTGCCCTGGTTGCCTTCCACGGCCTGAACGGCCGCGTGCTGCGGTCGCGCATGAGGGCCGACGGGGTCGCAAGCCCGAAGCCCGAGTATCACCTCATCATGATGATTCTGTTCAGCCCCTTTGTGGGTCTCGGGCTCTTCATGTACGGGTGGACTACCTTCTACCAGGTGCACTGGATTGTGCCCATCATCGGGACTGTTCTCATCGGCTTCGGTGCCTTCTTCGTAATTGTAGGCATCGACCCTCTATTGCTTTTCCTGCCGCATGGTATTTCAGTTGGCTAATCTCTTCGCAGATGCCTGCGCAACTATACTTGGTGGACCTGTTCGGCTCACAGGCAGCCGCCTCAGCTCTGGGTGCCAACAACTTGCTGCGATTCATCTTCAGCCCGTTCCTGCCCCTGGCAGGGCCAGCAATGTATGCAACGCTTGGTTATGGATGGGGAAACACCTTGCTCGGATTCCTTGCCCTCGCCTTTGTGCCGTTCCCAATTGTGTTCTACAAGTACGGTGAGCGGCTGCGAGGCAAGGTTGTCGACTTGTAAAGAGAGAAGACTGGAAATGGGACTCGATTATTGGTGCCTGGAACTGATCAGCCCCCATTACTCTATCAACTTCCCACCATCATCTCTGTTCTCGCAATTCCGGCATTCGAGGTGGTTCCATTGTTGAGTGTATAAGTTCAGAGATTTCTTGTCAAGCTTAATTCACAAGGTCATATTTTATTTAAGGGGGGGGGGTGTATAAATACAAAAGCCAAGGATGGTGATGGGGAATCATTTTGTGTCACAATCGTAAGTATAGCGCCATAAACATACTCGCTTCGCAGAAAATTCAGACGCGAACATACAAGCTGCTCTGTGATTGAGAGCATTCCCGTGGCATTGACCCCGTCTCGATACTTTCTCATTCAAGTTAACCACGGCCACGCTTCTGAATTTCGTTTCGCTCAGAAATTACTTGGTTTCAAAAGTAGCACCGAGTCTATTCACATGTTCTCCCATGTTCTATCCGCGGTCTCCATCATATTCAATACCATAGTCTCTTCCTCCTGCCTGCCTAATGCAGCACCACGGTGACGAATTCCAGAAAGAATCGGCCTTTTTCCCTTCCTTTTTCTCTCCCAGATTCACCTCCTGGTTATCTTCTGTGAATTTAAAAGGCTGACTCTGGGGAGACCTGCTGTGACTGCATACGTGGAGAAACAACGTAGCCCATTCGCGAACTGACCAAGATCTGGTTGCGTCCAGGAACATCTTCCATATGTCAGAATTCCCTCGCCTCTAAGGTAGAAGACAAGCAGAACAATGCGGAAGGACGGCTTTACAGGGAGGGAATCAACTCTCGCGAGGTCTAGACCTTCTAGACCGCGATCACGTTTGGTACCCTCGCGGTCATCGGGGCCGCTACAGGAATGTACTCGACCGTGCACGCGAGGAAGGCCTTCGACGTCGGCATGCGGCAGTACCAGCTGGCGCTGGCTTGCTCGGCGGAGAATCCGACAGAGAATCTGTCTGGTTTCTGCGGCTGACGGCGCGGTATAGCTGGCAGAGATGACCTCAAAGAATCGCCAACACACACGATGCTAATAGCCTAGTTATGCTATGACAGACAGGACGACCTGGTATTGAAGCGAGCTTAACTAAGCAGCATATAACTCTCTCTCCATGAGAAAACCAATTAAATTAAAAACCAGTACTCCGATTTTCTGATGTCTTTTACCCACACACCTCTGTGAACAAGCCTGTCCATGCACAAGCCACTCCAAGCACCACCCCCCCTCGCCCCGCCTTCCCCTGACCTCCACCAACCCCCAAAACCACCATGTAAAAATCTACACGGGCACATGGACACATAAATACATAAATACATACGTACAAACAGGTAAAGAGACAACTCGACAACCCCTCTGGTTTCCGGCTTGGCAGTGCGATTGCCCCGGATAATGAGCCTGGCACGAAACCTGATCATGTCTTCTCCTCTAATCGCATTGCTTTCAAGCTCCAGTTTTAAATTTGCAAGCCACGGGACGGCTCTTGGTCACTGCAGGAAGGCAGCGCATTTCTTTCAAAATAAAAAGACGAGCAGGTCATGCTCCTTACTGCAAACCCTTAGTACCTCCTATCTCCCGGCCCGGGGTATCCCTCATGCGGCCTCAACTGGCGCCGCAGAGGGTCCGCTCTCGGGTCCCCTCTGGGGTCCCCTCTGAGGTCCCCTCTGAGGTCTCCTCTAGGATCTCCTCTAGGATCCCCTTGGGGAGGCCCTCTCAACTCCCCACGGAACTCCCCGACGTACTCGTGACCACGCATGTCCCCCGGGGGCCCGCGGGCCCTGGGGTCCATGCCATACTCGTCACCCCGGAGGCCCGGTCGCATACTCATGGCCCTGAGATCCTCGGCGGCCCGCAGCTCCCTCTCCCGGGTTTCCCGGCTCTGTAGGAGCTCCCTCTCCCGCATCTGCATTTGCATCTCGGCGTACGCCTGCTGCTGCTGCTGTTGTTGCTGCTGTTGTTGCTGCTGTTGTTGCTGCTGCTGTTGCTGTTGCGACGGCGCAGGCGTGTAACTTCTAGGCGGCATATCGCGTGGGCCAGGGGTGGCATACCGCGGATACACTGGAATCTGCGACTGAGGTGGCCCCGGAGGTGGCCCGCCGAGGACTTCTCGTGGTGCTGGAGACGCGACGTACATGCGGTTGGGTATGGAACCCGAATGAGAATGCTGGTGATGCGGATGTCCCATGATGCGTGGATCACGGGGGTCAACGACCATGCGGGGATCGGCTGACATCCTCGATTCGGCCGCGGCTCGTTGTGTTTCGAGCATATAGCGCTCCTCCCGCGGATCTCTTGGAGGGACACTTTCCCTCAGGCCGGCACGCACAGCATACGGGTCTTCTCTTGGGTCTCTTACATCCCTGGGGTCCCTAGGGTCTCTCATGTCTCTTGGGTCTCTCGGCATACTGTCTCTGAGACCCATATGAGAGGGAGGTGCGGCCGACCAAGAGGGCTGTGGAGTTTCTCTCATTTGCTGCAGCTTGCTTGGCGCAGCATGCTGAGAGCCCCATGGAGATTGAGCTGGCGGCGGCGGTTGGGACACCTTGGATTGTGGCCAAGAGACCTCCTGCTGAAGTCTCGCTGCACTTGGAGACTGCCCCGGGGGGGCCGGCCATGCCGTTTCACGGCTGGGTGGCACTGACTCCCTGACGTCTCGGAAATCGCGAGGGTCGCGGAGTTCACGGGCGTCGCGAGGATCACGGTTATCTCGGAGGTCACGATGGTCGCGAAGGTCGCGGGTATCGCGAGGATCACGAACTTCGCGGGGATCACGGCCCATCTCCCTCCGACTCGTTGAAGGATGCGCGTACTGCATCGTGGGGGAAGCCGCGTGTGGCTGAGATACTTGCGCGCCGAAAGGAAATGGGGCTGACTGTGGTGGGTACACCATCGGCGACTGCTGGCTGGGAGAAGAGTAGTGATGCGGTGGCTGGTGAGGAGATCCTGACGGAGGTCCTTGGTGCTGAGAACCATATGGATTGCGGCCATAATAGTCTCTCTCAGCTCCCGCGGCTTCGATGGGGGACGCCATGGATGAGCGAGGGATGCCGGTGTGTTGCAGCTGCGGCGACTGGGTGTGAGGTGTACTGTACGGCTTGAGTGCCGGCATCGCAGTCTGCGCCGGAGTGCGCGAGTATGGTGAGAATGTCGGTGTTTCTTCCCTTCGCATGTGCGGCGGAGCAGCCGGAGGCGGTGGTCCACGTCCGGACATTTGAGGAGGTGGACTAGAGGACATATCGCCACCGCGGGCTACTTCGTCAACCCTCTTTGGAGCAGGTGGTGCCGGCGCTGGATCATCATTGAGCAACCAGGACAGATTCGATTTCTTGGGTGGGTCAGGTTGCCTGGGTGGAGGTGCACCAGCAGACGGCGTGGGTGAGGGTCGAGACGGAGACGCGCCGTATGCGTTGTCGAATATGTTCTGGCTGGACGCTCGTGTTGGTGTCTCAATGCTGTTAGGATTGGGTACACGGGGTGGCGCAGGGGTATCGATCATGTTAGGATTCGGCACGCGAGCTGGGAGCGTGTCGGCAAAGTTCGCATTGGAAACCCGGGACGGCTCCATGTTTGGGTTTGGCACGCGGCGCGGGTCCTCGACCATGGCAGAATTGGGAGTACGGCCTTCCCCAGAAATCGGGTTCTGCACGCGCGTGTCAATCATGTTGAGATTCGGCACGCGACCCGGCACGCCTGCGACCCGTCGCTCATCGACCGGGGGCGCCATCATCTGCTGCTCCCTCATAGTCTCCCTAATAGCCGCCTCCCTTATTGGTTCGCGCTGCATCATTTGGTGAGCAGCCGTCACGGGAGCAAAGGCCTGTGGGTTGTGAGGCGCTGTGGTCCGCGGTGGCTCTGGCCGTCGATCGACAGGCACAGGCTTAGTGGACGTGGGCCGCGGTGCTTGTGATGGAACGAAGGGCTCAAAGTGGGGACCTTGGTCGGGTTCTTGCTTGAGGCGTGGGGGTTGCCGCTCAATGAGCCGGGGCTCCTCCTTGGCCTGCATGTCGGCCGGCGGCCTGCGCTGTCTAGCAGTCGCGCCGAGCATGAAGGGCGCAGGGACCTCGAGCTCGGGAGGTCCTGCAAATCCCGCGCGAGAGGGACCTGCCTGGGACGGCAGCGTTGGCTGCTCTGCGGCTTGAGAGATCGGCGCTGGCTTCAGGGAATGACGCATTGCTTGTTGCTGTGGCGCAAGAGGCTCCGCTTCCCTCTCGGGAGGGAACGCTGAAGAAGACCGAGCATGACGTGCCGCCGGCTCCATCGCCTGTGAAACGGGCTGTGAAGATACCAATGGCTTGCGCTCTTGCCTCTCGACCCCTTCAATCCTCTCTGACAACGAGGGCTGGCCTATGACCGGCTGCTGCCGTATTTGCTGCTGCGCAGGCGCCTGGGCAATAGGCACAGGGACGCGCCCGTTGAAGACGTTCGCTTGTTCCCTCTGCGCAGTCTGCTTCTCTGCCTTGGCTATAGCACTGTCTTCTACCACGTCTACTGAAGGAGCACGACGATGAGTACCGAAGTCGGACCGCTTGTTCCTCGGCCCAGCAGTCGGCGTTGGAGGAACAGGCAGCTTCTCTCCTCGTTGCACCTTCTGGTCAGCCTCGGTGGCAATCTGGCCCCACTCTGGCTTCTCCCGGCTGGTCTGCTTGTTGTAAAAGTTCTTAACCTGCGCGTGTGTTTTAGAATGTCTTCTGCCCCGATTGTAGAGCTAATCCCAGGGGTGAGACTTACCATTGTGGCCGTCTTGGTGGTCATGTGCTGTGCAATGGCCTGCCAATCTGTACCAAAGCTTCTCAGCAGCTCGGGGAAGTTGTTCATCTCAGCCACGCTCCAGTAGCTTGACGCAGCATTCGCGTTGGAGGGGGTGGCTCTACCAACCCGCTCCGGTGGCTCTGCTGCAACATGCGGTGTACTGCCCACGTGACCGGTGAATTCAAAGGTAGCGACCTGTGACTGCGGAGGTGGTATGGGCTCAGGACGCAGTGATGGCGGTGCCATGATATCCAGCAAAGCCGGAGCGTTGGAGTTCGAGCTTGCGTTCGCACCCGTGTTCGTGTTCGCTGACAGAGCCTTGTCGGCTGGGCTCATGACATGTCCAGGAGCGGGCACAATTGCTGGCGGCAGACCAGGCATCGGCGACGCGCGCCCCATGTCGAAGGATAGTGGCGTCCGTCCCATTTCGGCAGTGGGGGTCTGCGAGGGGAGAAACTCTGGCACGGGTACCTTGGAGCTCGACCGAGACCTGGCTCCCTTGGCCACGCCCTGTGGCGTTGGGGCAAGCACCTGTGGCGTCTTGGGCTGCTTCGGCTCCTTGTTGGCGCGTTTCCTGCGTGGCTTTTCCGCCTTTTCTGTGCCGCTCTCAGCTTTACTTCCGGCGCCCCTCCGGCCCGGTGTGGCTGCCGGGGTGCCTTCCGCAGACTCCGGGTGGGGCTTCTCGAAGTCCCACGTCGGAGCGGCCGCGCGGCGCGGCCGACGCCTCTCGCCGTTTTCGCCTGTTTCCGCGGTTTCGTCTTGCGGCTCGTCCGGGTTTCCGAGCTCCGAGACAAGCGCGCTCGACCGTGCCTTGGTTTTTCTGCTCTTCTTTTTCTTGGGCTGCCTCTTTAGCTTCTCCTTAAGGTTGAGCTCCTTCTTCTTCAGATAATAGTACTGGATGCACGAGTGGAAATCGCGGCCTGGAATCTGGTCTGCAATCCTACCCCACTGCTTTGGGAATTCGAGATAGGCCTTCTCGAACAACTGAGCCTCCTGCTCGGTGAAATTAGCCGCAGGCGGAAGGACCTGCCAGTTCGCGATGAGCTTCTCTGGATTGAGAAAGCCGGAGTGGTCGATAAAGCTCCTTGTCACGGTCCTCCTTGGTCCAGTACATGTCCGGAATGACAGCCTCGCTCGTACTAGGATGCTTGAGCTTCTCGGCCCGTGTCTCGCGCTCCTCCTTTTCTCTTGCCTCCAGCAGAGACTGGGCCATTATCCGCTCGATGTCACGGTCCGTGGCGAATCTGCCGCCACGCCTTCCTTCAGGCTTCGGTTCTGGACCTGCTACTTGGCTACCACCTCCGTCAATAGGTGCGTTCGCTTTGTTGAATGCGTCTCGGCTCTTGCTAGCGACAGGGTCGTCGGAGATGGTGAACCGTAAGTACTCCTCATACCTGCCGGCATATTCCAGCTTCTTGGCCTGCTGCTCGTTGCGGACAAACATGCTGTTGTCCTGCAGTATGCGCGAAATAAAGGCTTCAACTTCGGGGTCATGCTCCATAGAGCTCATGGCTTGCCTGCTCTTTGTCCAAGGCTTCGCGTTGAAATAAGGTAAGTCGTCGAAGGGTGGCGTTTGCATCTTTGGCCGGACGAGCTCAAGCGTCACGTCGTCCACCTCAATATCAGTCTCGTCCTCCTCTTCTTCGACAGGTGTCGGGCTAGTAGTGTCGGCACCTACGGGAGGCGCGATTCCAGGAGGCAGCAAGAGCTGCTGGCCACCAACGTGTGCTGAAACACCGTTCGGCACGAGAGGACCTGCCTCGGACATGGCTGTATCCAGACCGTTCATGGGCGCGTCTTCCATCGCCACATCTCCGTTCTCTTCCGGAAGCTCGGGCCGCTCGACGGTGGGAATTAGCACATGCGAGCTGTCCACCTCCATCTCTTCCACCTTGGGCTGAGGCTCAGCCACCACACTTTCGGTGGGCACAGCGGGCTCCGTTACTTGCTTCGCATCCTGTTGAGCTGGTACCTGATCCGTCTCAGCCTTGACTGGCTCCACCGTAGTACTTTTCTCGGGCTCTGGGGCGACATCCTCCTTCTGCGTCGGTAAAACGATGCCCTCGGGTATGGGACCAAGCATGTCCTTTAAGCTTCCATTTTCGGTTGCGACCGCCACCAGAGCCTCGTGAGTCACTTGCGCATAGCGGATGACGATTTCGGTCGGCACTGCGTTGTTCACGTGCTCCAGTCTTTGAAGCTCAGACTCTGCCTTGGCGATCTCCGAATCGAAGTAGTCGTTCATGTCTTCGTCATCGGAATCGGAAGACTGATCCACCGTGGGTATCTCCGTCACCTTGGGCGGCAATTCGAAAGATTTGCTGCTGATATGCAAGCGACTTTTCTTCCTGGGTGGCTGATCTTCAATGATCTCCCCGTCCTCCTGCGCGGTCGCCGCGTCATCATCCTGCTGGTCACTGGGACGAGACACGGTTGGGCTGGTGGTCTTGACGGCGGTCGGGGAAATCGCAGACGCAACACTAGCGCGGTCTGATGTCTCGGCAACTCCCGTCTTGAGGTCGGGGAATTTCCACGGCGCCCGTATGTCGCGATCGACGGAGGCGCGCGCAGATTGTGTGCCACGTTCGACCCTTGTATCGCCAGGCTCAGGGATACTTAAAGGACGCAGACTCCCGTCAGTCCCGGCTCTTTCCGTCTCGGCGCCCGCACCACTACTGCGAGGCCGGCGTGGCTCGTCGTCTCGGCGGTTAGAGTATGAGTCGTTTCGAGAATCAAACGGACGAGACTGCTGTGGGGACGCGAAGCTCTGTGACCGGTTAATCTTCGGGGACTCCGGTATCTTAGGCTTGCTCCCGACCAGCGCAGGGTTGATCCATTGTTTGCTAGAAGGTCGAGGAGCTTTCTGGAGCTGCATCCCACGCGGGCCGGTTGGGATCGTGGGGCTGATGGAGTTGGAAGGCCCCGAAGGCGGTGCCCATTGGTCGCCACCGGACTGTCCCGAGGAAGCAGGCCGGTCCTGGCGGTCCTGACGATCTTCGGTGAACGCACGAGGTGCCGTAGGTGGTGCTTTAGAGGATATGTCAGATGTGGGCGGAGGACGGACTGGCGCAGTACCAAAAGCCGGGGCAACGGGAGCTAATGGTGGTGTTGTCGGCTTACTCGTCGGAGTGGTCATAGGCTCGGTGGCCACAGAGCCCTGTCGGTCGATTTTCGGGCGGGAGTTGCGGTCAACAGTGTCTCGAGGATCTCGCGGGTCACGAGGATCACGTGGTAGATCTCGGAGAGGAGGTTCACGGTCATCTCTAGGGGTATCCCGGGGTCGTACGTCTGTGTCGATGTAGCGGTGGTTGTCGCGTTCATCCCGATCACGAGGGCCGCTGCCCCATCGACCTTCCTGAGATCGACTCCTAAAGCGATCGGCTCTGTCATCAAAGAACGAAGGACGTCCGCGACCGCGGTCCCAGTCCCCGCGGCCCCGTCCACCCCTGCCACGATAACCACCTCCGCGATAAGACTGGGAGCCAAAAGGGGGGTCTGATGCTGAGGAACCAGCGCTAAGAGGGCCTCCGTCTCTGGACCCACGCCTGGCTCGGTCGGCCTCGACTCCTATCTGAAGATCACGGTCGCGGAAGTCTCTGCCAGGTGGCGAGCGCCTCGGTCCCGGCGATGGCCTGCGTCCTCTGAAGCTATCTCTTTCGCGGTCCCGCCAGTCCCGATCACGTTCCCTACTACGGTCGTCTCGGAATGGTGGAGGGTCATCTCGTCTGTCTCTGAAGTCTCTGTCGCGACCGCGATCTCGGCTGTCATCGCGCCAGCCTCGGCCGCGGCCGCGGCCCCTTCCTCTGAAGTCGCCAGAGAAGCCGCCGCGTGGGCCGCTGGGAGGGTCCAGGTAGGCCTTTGGGGCGCGTGGGGGCTCGCGAGCCGTCAAGGGCTCGCGGAAGTTGTCCCTGTTGGACTGAAAGGCGGAGGCGTTGGTTCTCGACTCGGCCGAGGTTCGTCTGCGATCGCCGTCGCTGTACTGCGAAGCGCGGTCGGTGAGTCGGTCAGGGGATCTGTCCCTGGGGGAGCGCGAGCGGCGGTCGTCGTAGCGGGGGTTGTATCTGGACCTGTGGTCATATTGAGCATGATAGACATCATCTGGGTACACGTCTGTACGCAAGGGTGGAGGTCGCGGGGCAGCAGGGCGACCGTCAAAGACCCGACCCGGGCGATAGTGGTTCGGTCGCATGTCTTGCGTGGAGTGTTCCCATGCAAAACAGAACAGGCGACGATGCAAGAAAATGAGGACAGTGCAAGCACCGAGGCTGCAGGCGACGGGCTGTACACGAGTGGACTGGACGGGGAGGAGAGGGTCGGGTCTAGACGTCAAAAGACACGAAGGACACGAAAGGGTTGCGCCGCGCCAGACCAGGCCAGGCGAGCAGAAACAGAAACTGACGACGGCCGGCTGCGTGGGTCTTTTTTGGTGGGGAGGGAGAAAGATAGACGGGGGACGGAGAGAACAGAACAGGTCAGGCCTACATGTCTCCAAAGGGCAGCCTCTGCCCCAGTATGTCCTTGCTAGATGTCTGCAGACAGGCTGCACATTTCGACGGAAATGGACCAGAATGTGTTTTAACGGTGTGCAGTGGGGTCAGATACCTAGGTCGGACCGGGCAGCGGCAGCAACAACAGTAAGAAGTGCTAGTGGTAGTAGTCACGCTCGCGTCGGGAAGGCCAGGCCACGCCGGCCAGTCAAGTCAGTCAGGCAGGCAAGATCGAGAGGCCGAATCAGGGTCGATAGGGTGAGGCCTTGGATCCTGGACGAGGACCAGGTTCCAGCAGATGGACGAGCGGCCCTGACTGACTTGGTGGACAGAGATGGATGGATGTCGGGAGTGGCAGAAGTGGGAATGGAGAAGAATGGGGCGGGTCGAGAGGTTGGGTACAACGGGTCCCGCTGGGCCGGACCGACGCCGAAGAAGGGCTGGAAGGGATGAGAGGCAGGTCAAGGAGATGCACACAATGCGCACGAGGGTGTTGTTGGGTCTGGTCGAGGCGGGTGTGGTCGTGTGGCAGAGGCGCTGTGCATGTAGAGGAACGGTCGAAGTCGAAATCGTCAATCGCAGCCCAGCCAAGCACCAGCCAGGTGCCAGGTGAACCAGAGGCTAGAGCACAGCAGCGGGTGGGCGCCAGACATGAAATCGAACTACCTAGCCAAGGCTAGCGCCCTTCTCAACAGCCGCATCCCAAGTCTCCAGGTCTCCAGGTCTCCAAGTCACCAAGTCACCGGCTGGAGAACCATGACCCTGGCCCACCTGCCCCTGCCTCCGCCAAACCCCTGCGCGGTACCCAGATACATTGGTACGTTCTTCAAGTACCCCTCAAAATGTGAACGCCACTAGCCCCGCAGACGTGATGAAAAGTCCTGTGCCGCTACCAAACACAGTCTAGCAGGCCCGTCCTACCAAGTGTCCTCTGCTTCTCAATGTACTGCTCGATACAGCTAGGGAGATCTCTGCAGTCTAATGTGGTGCACTACACAATCACCTGGTACTGCCCTGCCAGACGGTCCATCCACTGCAGGGATCAGGCGGCAGGAGAGCGGATAGATTTGAGGTTTTAGATCCATGCCACGCCACGCCCTGCCCTGCGGTGCCCTGCCCGGCCCTGCCCATGTCATGCATGTCAGGTCACTTTTCCTGACCATCCCTCCAGTGAGTGGCCCGACCGAAGAAAAGACGAGATGAAAATGAAGGCTGCGAGAGCCCGTGAGGACCTCCATTAAGCTGCACCGTGTGCATGTACATACATAGAACTTCCATCGCCAAGTAGCAGAATGTGATCAGAATCAGCATACCAGAAGAAACCAGACCAGCAGCACCACAAGCAACATCCATTTGGCCATGTCAAATTTTCATCAGTCTGCAAAACTCATCCTATCCCGGCCATGACAACCAGAACTTCATCAGCACACTAAGACTTAGCATCAGCTCCCCTGCTTTTACACCAAGATGGCCTCAACCCCAGCCTCCGCCCCGTCCGGCGCAAAGGATGCCGTCCTCGTCAAGTCCGAGGAGATGCCCGAGGGCTCCCAGAAGGTCGAGGAGCTCGACTTCAACAAGTTCAAGGGCCGCCCCATCACCGCAGACGACCTGCTCCAGGGCATGAGGAACATGGGCTTCCAGGCGTCCTCCATGTGCGACGCCGTGCGCATCATCAACGACATGCGCGCCTGGCGCGACCCGGAGACGGGCGACCGCACCACCATCTTCCTCGGCTACACCTCCAACCTCATCTCGTCGGGCCTGCGCGGCGTCCTGCGCTACCTGGTCGAGCACAACCACGTCTCCGCCATCGTCACCACTGCTGGCGGCATCGAGGAGGACTTTATCAAGTGCCTCGGCGACACCTACATGTCCCCCGGCGGCTTCAGCGCCCCGGGGAGGGACCTGCGCGCCAGGGGCCTCAACCGCATCGGCAACCTGGTCGTGCCCAACTCCAACTACTGCGCCTTCGAGGACTGGGTCGTGCCCATCCTGGACAGGATGCTCGAGGAGCAGGAGGCCAGCAAGGTGGCCGGGAAGCACGTCGACGGCACCACCAGCGAAGAGGTCGACGGCGAGCTGGTCTGGACGCCCTCCAAGGTCATCCACCGCCTCGGCAAGGAGATCAACAACGAGTCCTCCGTCTACTACTGGGCCTGGAAGAACAACATCCCCGTCTTCTGCCCCGCCCTCACCGACGGCAGCCTCGGCGACATGCTGTACTTCCACACCTTCAAGTCCTCGCCCAAGCAGCTGAGGGTCGACATCGTCGAGGACATCCGCCGCATAAACACAATCTCGGTGCGCGCAAAGCGAGCCGGCATGATCATCCTCGGCGGGGGCCTCGTGAAGCACCACATCGCCAACGCCTGCCTGATGAGGAACGGCGCCGAGTCGGCCGTGTACATCAACACCGCGCAGGAGTTCGACGGCAGCGACGCCGGGGCAAGGCCGGATGAGGCCGTGAGCTGGGGCAAGATCAAGGCTGGGGCCGACAATGTCAAGGTGTACATGGAAGCAACAGCGTGTTTCCCTTTCATAGTAGCCAACACATTCGCCAAGGAGGAAGAGAACGCCGCCTAAAGCAAAGATAATTTTCCATTAAGGGAATCGAGACGCGAAATGATACCCTGACAATTTGAATAGCAGTAGCAGCAAGAATTCCATTGCTACCACAACCTCTGGCATCTAGTCGGGATAACAGGCGAAGCGTAACACTGTATTCTAGGGTTGCTTCTCTCATTATGGCGGTTTCTTCGACCGGATGTTGCTTTTCAACTATGCACACAGTAGCATTTGTCTGGGCATTTATTTCAAGGCAAGCATCACGTCTGAGCTTGCACGATAGATGTTTTACCAGCCTGCACAGTTGTGCAGTTACGAGCTGGACAACCATAACTCAAACCATGCGGATTTGAACTATTGACACATATACAATCCATCCCGCCGTTTCCCGTGCATCTTTTTGCAGGCCCAATTCAGGAACCTTGAGATGTTCCCTTTTTCACGGCGCCTCACTTGTCAGCCCGGGCCCTCGCCCCCAAAACGGCCTTCCCAACGGTGCTGTCGTTCGCCTTCCCCAGCTCCCCGGTGATCCACTGGCCAATATCCGCCACAGCGTCCAGGTCGACCCCGGTGTCCATACCCAAGGTCTCCATGAAATAGACGACATTCTCAGTCGCCACGTTACCCGTCGCGCCAGGGCTGTACGGACAGCCACCAAGCCCACCAACGGACGAGTCAAAGGTTCGGATGCCATGCTCGAGAGCGACGGCCGTGTTGACGAGTGCCTGGCCGTACGTGTCATGAAAATGCAGCGCGACGTCCTCGTTGCGGATGCCCGCGGCGGCCATGCTGCGCAGCAGCTGCGCGGTGCGGGGCGCGGTGCCCATGCCCGTCGTGTCGCCCAGCGCGATCTCGTCGGCGCCCATCTCCAGCAGGTCCGTCGCGATCTCGGCCACCCGGTGCGGGTCGACGTCGTGGCCCTCGAACGGGCACCCCAGCACCACCGAGATGTACGCCCGCACGCGGATGTCGGCCACCGACCGCTTCGCCTGGGCGATCACGTCGCGGAACCGCTCCAGCGACGTCGCGACGGAGCAGTTCAGGTTCTTCTGGCTGAAGGACTCGGTCGCGGCTGCGAAGACCGCGAGCTCTAATTCTGGCTTTTCCTTGTTGAGGATCGTGCGGGTCGACTCGGTGACGAAGGCATCGGGGTGGGATTGGAGGATTTTCGTGGCGTTGGCAAGGCCCTTAACGTTGGGAGCGAGGAAGGAGTAGGTTATCGGTGAAGGGGAGGCGGGCTTGTTCTTGAGGAGATGCTCGAGGATCTCATTCGAGCTGTCCATCTGGAAACTCTTAGCCAGACGCAAGGCAATATAGCTGTCAGCTACCAGCGAAGCAACAAACCTGAGGAACCCATTTTGGGGACACAAACGACCCGGCCTCGATTGTGGTAAGTCCTGTCTTGGCCAGCTTCTCGATCAACTCGATCTTTGTCGCCAGGGGTATCGTCTTCTTCTCGTTCTGCAGGCCATCACGCGGGCCCACCTCGACGATCTTGACACGATTGTCGAACTGCTGCTGCTGCTGCTGGCCAGCGGCATCGGTCGCCGTAGCAAATGTCCGCAGGCATCGCGGGGAGCTCCTCCGCAGGATATGTCGAGTAATTGGCCTCAGGGACTTCATCTTGGACCGGCACGCCTCACCACCATGGCTGATCGGAAGGTTTGGTCCCCGCAGTAAGCTGAGGTCGGGACGCGCCTGAGCCGCATGATGTCACGGCCGCCCGCGTTCGCTTATCGTCGGCTAACGGCAACCCTACCTGAGTTAGTGGGAGTTTAATTGGTTGAGTGCCTCTTAAGCATCGACAAGACGGTGGACTGGCTACACTTCAACAGATAAATTGGAATCCACTGGAAATTAAGAGATAGGATTGGCTTACTCTCAAATAAGCCTCCCCTGCCTGACTCAGACATCTGGGTCTCAAGTGTAGTCCTAGCTTACACTTGCATGGCTGACAGGACGCAGATGTTGGCTTCTCCTTGTACGGTTTCATATCCTCTCCCACATAGTACATACAAACTTGTGTGTATATCGATATTTCAAAGCTATGCTATTGACATGCAATTGCAGCTTGTAAGTATTTATTTGGATGATGTGACTGAAAGTGCCCTTCTGTCCTGGAATTTTCCAAATCTTGATCTGTCCACCACATCTGTCCGCTGTGCCTCTGTAGGGACTCAAGATTCATGTCTTTCGAATTCAGTATGAAATCCATACAATATCTGAGGGCTGATGGTGAGGCTGATAATTCTGTTTCTTTCCTCGACTTGCTTTTGGCCTTGTCTGCAGTAAGGGAACTGCATCTGTTTATTCAAAAGTATACCTAGGTAGCGATGGGCTGATGAAGGGCCCTTGTCTTCCATACTGATCTTCAATCGTTTATTTCCATACATGAAACTGATCTTCCATGGCTACACGCTTGGCAGAAGACGGTGCTACATGGAAGATGCCGAAGAAGTATCTGTGAGGGCTCGAGATTCCATTTGAACTTACGAAGGCCCATGTTGTGTGACCTGGAAACTGGGCTGACAGAATGCATATTATTTATTTGGTGAGATTGCAAAATGGCTTCAAAGTCGTTATCTCCGTCACATCTCCAATAATCGGCAACTAACACAGATGTGCGAATCATCAGGGCAGCTTATCTCACGGTGTGATGATCGCTTCTCCAACTCTCGATAGCGTCGAACCTATCTCAGGTAGGCAGGCAAGTAGGCCGATGCGGGAGTAAGCCCAGCATGTTGCTGGAGTGCTTGCAACAGGGTTGTACTGAGAAACCAGGAGCGGCAATTGATTACCTAGACGACAATCCCATTAGAGACTCGGCTGTTTTCTCCGCCCAAAGGAACTCGATGTAGATGATGACTTTGTGGTCTCACATCTACACCGCCCAAACCTCTTCCGCGGGTGGCTATCATGATGTTCGACCACGACAAGAAGAAAGGCCAGCAGCCAGGCATCTACCATGAGTATGGATACTCAACGGGATCCCCACCTCAGGCGAACTATGCTCCCACAGACGATGTGTTCGGAGACGAGGAGGGCGCACAGGTGACAATGACCCCGACCAGACCGCAACACCAAGCGCAGTTGCTGACCTCCACAGATCCACTACAGGACCATGAGCTGGCCCCTTGTGGCCGTCCTCATGATAGCCGAGATCGTGTCGAACGGCACGCTCTCTCTCCCGTCGAGCCTCGCCGTCGTCGGGGTCGTGCCGGGCGTGATCATGATCGTGTTTCCTGGGCGTCTTCGCGACCTTCACGAGCTGGCTCCTGATCGAGTTCAAGCTGCGCCATCCCCAGGGTGAGCAAGCAGCCCCAACCCCCCAGCCAGACCAATAGCCCCCGCGCAGGAAAAAAACACAGTGAGCTGACAATATGCGCGTGTGTCTTGGCACGACACAGTGCACTCCATGGGTGACGCAGGCATGATCCTCTTTGGCCCGGCCGGCCGCGAGGTCCTCGCGGCGGGGACCATCATCTTCGCCGTCTTCGCGACGGGGTCGCAGCTCCTCGCGGGCCAGACGGCCCTCTCGGCCCTCTCGGACAGCCGGCTGTGCCTGATGCTCTACACGGGCGTCTTCGCCGTGCCGACGCTGCTCTTCTCCCTGCCCCGGACGATGGACCGCCTCTCGTGGCTCAGCATCCCCGCCGTCGCCTCGATCCTGGTCGCGGGCGTCATCGGCATGGTCGGCGCGGGGCTGCACCCCGTCGAGGGGCGGACGGTCGACATAGCCAGGTCGTCCGACTTCGTCGCCGCCTTCGTGTCCATCACGAACCCCGTCTTTGCCTATGCGGGCCACTTCATGTTCTTCATCCCATCTCGGAGATGAAAGACCCCCGCGGCGCGATGAAAGCCGCATACACACTCCAGGGCTTCGCGACGAGCTTCTACGTCGTCTTCTCGGTGGTCACGTACTACTACCTCGGGTCCGAGGTGTCCAGCCCGTCCTTCTCCTCGCTGCCGCCCGTCTGGGCAAAGGCGGCCTACGGCGTCGCCATCCCCAACTTCCTCATCGCCGGCTCGCTGTACTCGCACACCGCGGCCAAGCTGGTGTTCGTCAGGATGTTCCGGCGCTCGCGCCACCTGCACCAGCACTCGGTGCTCGGTTGGGGGGTCTGGGTGTTCCTCATTTTTCTGGCCAATGGCGCCGCGTTCGTGCTTGCTGTCGGAGTGCCCATATTCAACTACCTCATCGGCATCTCGGCAAGCCTGTTTGCCTCGTGGTACACATATGGCATCGCCGGGTTCTTCTGGCTCTACGACGCGTACCATTACGGGGTGGGGGAAAAGACTTGGTCCAAGTCCTGGGGTATGACCATCTTAAGTGTCCTCACAATTATAGGGGGCCTGTTTATCTGTGTGGCCGGACTGTATGTGACAATCGATGGCATTATCGTGGCTTATCGGGACGGAACTGTGTATGCTCCCTTTAGCTGCTAGAGACAGACTTGTCCAGGAGGAAACTGAAAACATGTTACATTTCAGAGCTATACACATTTACATGAACAGCACACCAGTGTGGCCAAAGTGCAGAGATGAAGCCAGTTACGGCGTTGTTAGCCTGAGAGCACATGTGAATATCGCCACAGATCACACACATGTCAACGGAAGACACTCGTGGTTAATGTGCTATGCTTATCTACTTTTAGACTGTTATTGTACTAGCAGCTATAGCATATAGACTAGTACAACCGAGTGAATGGCTATGTGGTCCGCACAGAATTACTTTTTACTTCAACAGTCCCCGAGTAGCCGAGGAAAGCATAACCCGGTCATGATGTTGGGGGAGAATAGAAAAGGAATGATCCAGGTCTCAGTAACCATTAGACGTCCCCTAGGTGGTGCGAAACCCTACAATATTACCGCGAGCAAGCTGCTCACACCAACTTGCGTATCCACCCCGGACAGCAGCCCACCCTCGAGGGACCTCGTGGCTTCCGATCTCTCGGGAAGCAACAGCTCACACAATGGTAACAGCTCTACAAGGGGTCAGAGTTGTTCCTCTGGTACAAGTTGGAACCTGAATAGCGTCAGCCATGAGCATCAATTAGTGCCACCCTAGGCCATGGCGAAGGGCGGGGGTCAGTGACATACCAGCGATGACGACGGTGAAGTTCTTGCCGCGGATCTCGCCCGTGTTGATTCCGTCCCAGGGGAACAGCTTGTTCTTCCACAGGGCGCAGACGATGGTGGTCATGGACGTCGGGTTGGGGCACGAAGCGTCAGTGCTGGGCGTGATGGTCGGGGAGCGCAGATAGTCTTGGGGGAGGAAGAGGTCAGCATCTCCATGTCGTGAGCCAAAGGAGACCCAAGCCACGTTTTCCTTTTAGGCTCTCTCACACACAGTAGCAGGAGGGGGGGGGGGCATCATCAGGGGCGGGGACACTCACAGGTGTTGTAAGTGTTACACTTGACACCAGTGGCATTAAGCGCATTACACGCCTGCTGGCAGTTCCACGGGCTGTACGTCGGCTGGTTGATCCAGCCGAGGTACGTGTTGCCGCTGTACTCGAACGCGTCGTTGTCGTTGACGACCGAGATGATGAACGACGAGTTGCTCACCCCGAACTGGGTGGCGTTGGACTTGAACTGCGGGTACGCAGAGAAGGTCGCCGCCGTGTCCGGGCTGACCGCGGGTCCCCAGCCCGTCGGCGTCTCGGTCGCGCACGGCGGGAGCGTCCTCGAGGCCTCGAGGCCCGCAGCCATGGCCGCCTCCCTCCGGTGGTATTCGAAGGGGGACTCGCGGATGAGCTCCGAGAAGGGCCACTCGTCGCTGACGTCGTCCTGGACGCCGAAGAAGGGTGAGTCGTCGTAGTCATAGGGCATGGCAACGGCACAACGTGCTGCTACCATGAGGCATAGGGCCTGAACGAAAGATTTGGCCATGGTTGAGTCGGTTTGACTGGATGAGGGTGCAAGCTGGTGTTCTGTCTCGGCAACAGTGTGTTTCCTAACAGAGGGTGCAGGAAAAAAGAAAGAGGAACAACAAGGGGATCATATCACCAGCGCGATTGGCATGGACAAGTCCTGAATTTTATCCATACCGGAGTCCCATCGCGATCATGCCATACCTTGTGTCATAGACTCGTCTAGGAGCGCGGTGGGCGGTATCCATGCGACGCGCCGGCGTGGTGTTGAGTCGTGTCGTTGACCTTGTTGGGATAAGAGCCAGTAACGGACCCATGGGCAACAACTTAGGATGCTGCTCTCCTCCTCTTACTCACCTTCATGTACAACGGCAATGGTGTGAAGAGCTTCTGATGCGAGCCGTGCGCTGCCATAGCTTTCGAGCTCAACATGACCGAGCTTGCAGGAGCTGGGTGATCCCACCCTCTGCCCCCTCACTCAAGTATAAACGGGAAAAGTTTTTGTCGGAATCGTCTAGAGCAATATCGTAGACCTGATATTCGATTGTTAAAGTCATCCATTGAGTATAAACAAGGACAAACTCAATATTGCGGAAACACAGAAATATCTACACAAATCAACTCCTTCCATGAAGCTTGACCGCCTCTCGAACATGAATCTCAAGTTCACTCTTGTTTACAACTGATGTACATAACGCGCTGTTGACATTCTAATTTAGTCCCAAATACGCCTCCCTACCTAAGAAAACATTCGGCCAAGGCTAGCCAGTCAAAGCGCCTCTTGACAGCTCAGCCGCCAGGCTCGCCCTGGCCTGGACCGATACTCTGGCAGATTTTCGAGCTATTCGGTTAGAGTAGAAGGTTCATTATGAGCCGGATTTGATCCCATTGGACGCAGTCTCGCCCGAACAGTTGTGGACTGGTGACGGGCACAAGCTCGGCGACGACTTCGTTCAGTCCACCATGGATCTATCGAGTCGATGCTCCTGTTGTTCAACCTTGAACGATGGCCCTTACCATGTGAAAGAGACATCTGGAGCAAATCGGCATCCCCTGCCGCAAGGCAAGTCTCAGCCAGACATATCACGTTGCGCTGCTGGGTATCACAAGGATCCCACGATTATGATTACGAAACACTGTTTCTTACTCCTAGACCCTATGTTTTGAAGAGAAGCGAAAATGCACAAGCATAATTGGTATCATAACACCGATACTCGACAAAAGTCATTCGTTCAGTTGGCACGTGTCGTTGTCTCTGCCGAATCATCAACCCCGCTCCAGCGCTTCTTCCCCCTCTTTCCCATAACGAGCTGCAGTCACTACGTTGTGTTCTCTTGTGGCCCACGCAGCTTTGTCATGGATTCTAGTAGGGCAGCTAGCCCAGGAATCCAATGAGGAAGCTGGCCGCGACGGTGGTAGAGACCATAACCCACGCCATCGAACCAGCCTGAGCGGATCGCATGCCAGCAGCCGCGCTCTCAGAGGACGAGGCGGAAGCGGAGGAGCTCGAGCTCGAGCTGGTGCCAGTAGAGGAGGAGCTTCCAGAGCCAGAGAGGGTCTTGGTGTTAGCACCGGGCGAGTTGATCTCGTTCTCGCCGAGCGGGGCGACGGCAAGGTCAGAAATAACCTTTCCGTCGTTGTCCTTGACGGTGACCGTAACGGAGTAGTCATCTGTATTCGTTCGAGTCAGCCGAGTTATCGATTTGGGTTTCTGTTCCTTGGAAGGTTTGACTTACCAATCTTGACGATCTTTCCGACCGGCTTGGGGCTGATACCGTTCTCGATGAGGGCCGAGGCGTTGGGTGGGAGAGCAGGGATGGTGAAGTTGGAGGTGAAGCCCTTAGTTGTGATCAACTTCTCACTGCACTTGGGCGCAGAAGTGCTCTTCGTGGACGGGGCAATGCCCTGGATGGTGGTGAAGTTCAGGCCAGCGTATTGCTCCTTCAGGGAGTAGTAGTCGGACATGATCGAGGCAGAGCCATCGGAGCTGATGTTGACAAGGCCATAGTTGTTGTCCTCCTGCGCGTACTCGTAGACGATGCCACCGCTGAAAACGTTCTGCATCTCATCACTGTAGATCTCTGGCACCTCGGTGAAGACACGAGGGGAAGGTGTGTTGCAGCCGAACTCGGAGAAGAAGATGGGAACAGAGGTGCCCTCGAACCCAGCCACAAGCTGGTCGTAGCCCGACTCGGTGAAGGTGCTGTTGCCGCACCACGAGTAGCTGTTAAGTGCGAACAGGTCGACGCGGCTCTTCTCGTCCTCCTCATCCTCGCACTGCAGATACTCCCACGAGTCGAAGAGGATGGAACGGACGTCGGCAGCGCTGTAACCGACGGGGATAGCACGATCGGCGTTCTTGGCGATGTAGTTCTTGAGGTCACGGGTGACGGCACGAATGTACGGAGGAACGGTAGCGCCGTTGTCTTCGTCGAAGATGACCTCGTTTCCGCTGAAGAACGCGGCCGTGTTGGGGTAGTTCTTGAAGGCCTCGACGACGGCGAAAGTCCTGTTCAGGTAGCC
Organism: Diaporthe citri; assembly: GCF_014595645.1. Classification (NCBI taxonomy): domain Eukaryota; kingdom Fungi; phylum Ascomycota; class Sordariomycetes; order Diaporthales; family Diaporthaceae; genus Diaporthe; species Diaporthe citri. The sequence goes on from NW_025064850.1 coordinate 423,039, forward strand.
GGCGTAGTAAGACTCCCAGGGTGCAGCAGAGCTAATGCTTTCGCCCGGAAGGGGAGAGTTCACGTCCAGGAACATGTACATGCCAGCCTACACCACAGCACAGAGTCAGCTCATGTTCAGTCATATCTCTATCCACGGGTCACGTTGTAATTCGGGTCGGTGTCGGGACATACCGCATTGAAGATCGAGGCGCACTCGTCGTGGTTCACGTCGGGGTCAATGTTGTAGACCCGAATGGCGTTGACGCCGAGGATCTGCATGAGAGCTGCATCGCGAAGACACTCGTCCTTGTTGCTAAGGGGGTCGACGCCAGAGCCTGGGTTGTATCCGGCAGAGCCACCGGGCTGGTAGGCGACACCAACGATTTGGTATCGGGCGCCGGTGGCGTTGTTAACGAAAAAGGAACCCTGGACGTCGATGGCAGGCACGGCAGCAGCCAGGGAGGCGGCGCCGACGAGGCCAAGGGCGGTTCGTTGGAACTGTAAAGCTTTGTTAGCGTTGCTGTTGGAGACCAGTATGCTCGAAGGGGAGGCTTGGGGCGTGGCGTCGACGCAGTAAGACACAAAAGGTTGTACCGATGGGCAGGCTATAAGGTTTGGCACCCGTGGACACCATGCCGATCAGGTCTCCAAAAATGTAAGGGAACTTCTAAACGGCCCTCTGGGCTCGTCGCAAGGAACTTACAAACATGGTGACAGCCTGACAGATGGATAGGCGTCAAGTGTTGAAGTGAACAGCAACGATGCTCTAGATACAAGCTGGAAAGGAGTATAGAGTTGCGAAGTGGACGCTGAGGTTTGTGTCAGATAGAAAGGCGCAGGGATCGCAAGGAGCCCAGCAAGCTGTCGAGGTCGAGGTCAGGTCCGAGTTCTAAACTTGGTGACTGGTCGACCTCGTTTGTCGTTGATTGACTCGTCTTGCTGAGTCGTCCTGGAAACGGAGGTGTTTGATGGCTGACTTACGGAAGGAATGAACGACTGCAGACGGGAAATGCGACGCGGTGCAATGCAATACGGTGCCGTGCGATGCTGAGGTGAATCCGGCAGTGGGGATCTTTCGGGAGATGCCCTACTGGATGGTCAAACAGTGCGATGAAGGAACGACTGAAGGTGAGCAAAAGAGTGAACGACTGGCTGACCGGCCTTGTTTGGAAAGATCAGGAGAGACCAGGACATAGGAAGGAAGGAGGGCGAAATGGGCGGGCAAGGTTCATTTATGATTCGACCCGACTCTTATCTCACGATGCGGCCCGCTCAGCGCCTACACCGAACTGAGGAAAGGGCCTCCCGACCTGGTGGGGAGGAAGGCAGCCTTGGCACTCACTTGGCCGCTATTGCTTGATTACTCTTAGCACCTGCCCTTTCTCTCTCTCTCTGTACTACATGCAGCTAATTCCTGACGATCGACCCAAGTCCCCTGGGGCCATGCAGGTACCAGATCCAGCAATCCCCTTCACGAGGCAACGAGGGCCAACCATGAGATTGGGCAGCCGGATCACGATGGTGCTTGAGGGGGAGCGGATCACGTCCTATTCCACCCTGGGAAGATTCTTAAGGTTAATATCAAGGCCGAGAGGAGGGACTCAGCTGGGCCAAACAGCATCCCCAGCGCCGCCCGTTGAAATAACACACCCCTGAGGCCTCGCCGGTCCCACCTGCGCGCCTAGGCCTTTTTCTGACGCTGTTTCACAAGATCTTCGCCCTGCAGGGATTAGGCCTCATCTCGCTTTGTGCGACTCGCCGTCTCAAGTTAACGGATACTGTCGATCTCATGCTCTTCCTCTCTCTCTTGCTGCCCCCCACAGGCAAACACAAAACGAGTGCGCGACTCGTTGCACACTCGACAAATTCGGCAAACATCAGCTGCCTCCTCGGCACTTGTCAGGCTGGATTTGGATATAGATGCATGTAAATAGACACACGGGGTCCAGAGAGGAGTCGCCCCAAGGCTGAACCCCTGTCGCGAGAACAGTAGCCTCGACTTCCAATACGACCATGCGCTTCCTCCGGTGAATACTACGGATGGAGCGAGCGGGCAACATCCGTCGCTCACCGAACGTGGACCCCTTGGACAGACAATCAATCAGCGCAGATCCCCACCTCCCAACTACCACCTCTCAGCAGCCCAGCGAGATATTCAGCAGGCAGGAGGCAGAAACAGAAGCTGTGCACCTTAAATCTACCGACTGTCCTCGATCTGCGAGAGCGATCACCCCGTGGGCTTGTAGCGCAGTTGGCCTCACACGTAGTGCGTACAAGACAGGGCAAGCAGTCTGGCTCAACCCTGCCTCCGTCGATCTGTTGGCTTATACCAAACAACCCAAGCAGCAAATATCTCGGCCCGATTCTAACAGTTTCGCGAAAACGCTTTACTACACGACGAATTCATTTAAAGTGCCTATAGTTGAGAATTTAGACTTCTGGTGTGGGTTAGACTCATCTCTGCCATCTGAGCTGGGCCTCTGGTACATATCAAGCACGACACGGGGCATGTCCGATCCACGAGACAACCAGGCCCCTACTCAGGCTGCCTCAAACACAGCACAATACAAGAATCATGGACAAAAAGAAGGCAGGAAGTGTATTGGTGGTATCTCAGCTCAACTGCAAACAACAACAGCAAAATCTCTGTTCCTCTCGGGCGGAGGGTGGTGACACGGCATGGGCATGTGCGCAGCCATGTCCATGCCGCTCACCAAGCCTCCTCCTTCCATATCTTTCGACTCTCGAATCAAGATCCAACTGACTTGTGTCTCTCCTCTCGTTCTCGTTTTCTTTTGCTTCTTGTGCCCTTTTGACTCCGAACATGAACGTAAGCGTGGGTGGGGAGGGGAAAGGGAGACGAATCGTTAACGGTGAATAAGCATTATGTGGTGAATTGGCGCGGAGATATTGGCGATGTTCGTATAGGTAGGTCAAAGGAAAAGGCAACAATAACGGCAAGGGCAAGGGGAAAGAGAAGAAGAAGACAGCGTCCGTCGCGTTCAAGGACCGATTTGCGCATCATCGACGTGGTCAAATTGACGGCATCTTCGTACCCACAAACTCCTCGCCACCAAATGTGATGTGATGATAGCTCGCCATGCAAACAAAAGCATCGAAATGAACAAGGTGATAGATTTGTAAACATGGTAGGGGGGTAATATGTGCGAAAGAAGGCCCCTCGATTGAAGGGGTTTGAGAAACCGAATTTGAAAAGCAGTAGCTCGTCCATCCGGGGGTAAGTCGCAAGGGGTCATATCGTAAGCGTGAGATATCCCAAGCCCTTGTAAAGGACCGAGAAAGGATTAGAAGCAGTTCAGGCTGCCCTTCTTCTTTTTCTTGTTGATGGCGTTCATCCTCTCCTCGAGGTGCGCGCGCGCCCTCTCCGCAGCCTCGCGCTTCTTGCGCTCCTCCTCGACCTGCTGGAGGCTCCAGCGCGGGTCCTGCGACGGCTTCTCCTTGAGGGCCTTCATCTCTGTCTCAAGCTCCGTGCATCGGCGCCGCCACGCGTCGCAGTCCGCCTTGACCTTGTTGGACTGCCGCTCTAGGTCGGTGAGCGCCTCCTCCAGGGTCGACGTGAGCTGCTTCTCCGCCGAGAGGTGCTTCTCGATCGTGCGGATGCGGGCCTCCTGGTCCTCATGGATATGGTGCATTGCCATGTCCTTGGACGGCGGGCGCATGCCAGGAATGGGCGATGTTGTGCCAGAGGAGGAGACGCCGCCAGGCAATGGAGGCAGTGGAATTGCTGGAGGTGGTGAAGGTAGCGAGGTGACGGACGCGGACTTGCGCACTTGGCCGTTGAGCGAATCAGAGCGCCCCATGGTGTCGCCGTTAACACCATTGTTCATCTTGTTCTGGGTCTGGTTAGTAAGCACAGCAGCACAATGGGGTGGCCGATCGCGACGTACCTGGAGAGATGCATATTGCTCTCTCAGCGAGTTCAGCTCGTTCTGCAGGGTGTTCTTGGCATTAAGGGCCTCCTCCAGCTGAGTGTTGCGCTCATGAAGAGTCGACAGCCGGTTGTTCGTCATTTGGACTTGGTCGAAGTTGCTCTGCAGTTGTTCCTCAAGCTCGTCCACCAGGCGCGAGTTCTTCTTGTTCCTGCTCTGCAGATCCACCATCTTCCTCTTGATCACGGTGGCTTGCTCAGTCACGGACGGGTATGGGCTCCTCAGCTCGGCGCCTTGCTCCAAGAGAATATCAGACAATGTTGACTTGACGGACTCCAGATCCTGCGTGAGAGAATCGTTGACGTTGGAGATTTCGTGCACCGCCTTTTCAAGCTCGGTGGCCTTCTTCTGCTCCTCAGTGAAGGCCTTCTGGTCGGCGATGAGGTCTTCGATGCGCTCCGAGATGAGTTCGACGCTGACGTCCAACCCAAGTGCAAAGGCAACCTGAGTGGCTACCTTCATCAGGTCCTCGCGCGCTTCGGTCAGCTGGCTCTCGAGCTTCTTGGTGTGCTTGGCGTGTTCTGCCTTGAGAGCTTCTACCCTCGCTTCGGCATCCTGCTTCGACGAAGCATGGAGATCCTCGATCTCCTTGGCGTGGGTTGTCCTGAGCAGCTCCATGCTCCGCTGGTGGGTCTTGATGACCTGCTCATGCGAAGAGATTTGGTTCTCGAGTGTCGACACGAGTTGCGAATGCGTCTCAGCATCGTGCTTGTGGGCCTCGGCCTCTGACCTCTGCTGGTCAGCTTCTTGCTGCACCTTGTCCAGCTCGTCTCTATGGCCTTCGAGCAGCTGTTTGTGCTCCTCAACCTCTGACATGGCTAGTTCACGGGCCCTATGAGCCTCCTCGAGCTCCTTCTTGACAGCGCTGTGCGCCTCTTCCAGCTCGGTCACCCTGGCAGCATTGCTGCTGATAACGGCCTTGTGCCCGTCGATCTCGCTGCGGAGCGTGGAGATGAGTTCCTCGGTCTTTGTTTCGGCTTGCTGTACGTCGCTCTGATCCTCTGGCGAACGAGGAGAGTCTTTGAGTTGGGCGCTGACGCTGGCAAGCTGGGCCTCAAGGTCTCCAATGGTGGTGCGCATCTGCTGCTCGGTGCTTTGCATGGTGTCCAAGGCTGATGTGTGCTTATTTTCCCAATCCGCTAGGTCAGCCTCGAGCTGCGCAATTCTCTGCTCGTGCACAGCTCCCTGATCTGCGACATGCACATCGGCTTCAGCTTTCTTCTCGTCGGTCTTAGCAGCCTCCATTGAAACACGCAGACTCTCGATCTCGCTCTGGAGTTCCTTCTCGCGCACAGCATGGGCTTCCTGCATCTCATGAAGCTGTCGCTCATTCTTCTCCAGCTGATCTCTCAGCGTCGAGATGAGCGAGACATCTTTGGCGGAGGCCTTCAGGCTTGAGCGCTCACGGGTCAGGCCCGAGATGAGTTGCATCTTGGTCTCCATCTCCTTTCTCGCATTCGCCACATCAGCCTCGAGCTCCTGAATCCTCTCCGATCTGGCGTGAAGCTCGTGCATAGCGGCGTTCAGGTTGAGCTCGAAGTTCTGCATTGTTTCAGGGTCCTCCTCGAAGTTGTCCGCGGCGATATTACGGAGCGACGCGAATGACCTGTGCGCCCTATCGATGATCATCACGTTTTGACTGGATTTACGTCGAATGACGGGTGTGCCATTTCTCGGCGAGGGCGGTTCGAGATTGTGACGGGCCTTTGCAACCTCAGTCTTGAGCTCTTCGACAACGTCGAGGGTCTCATGATGCTTCTTCTCGAGCTCGGTGTACTTCTCGGCGAGCTGCTTTTCTGCTGCCTCTTTTTGGGCTGCTAGGGCTGCCAGCCGCTCAATTTCTATCGCCAATGCTGAGTTGTCGGTTTCGTCATTAGCTGGGCCATGCGCCTCCGCTGTTGACGGCTGCTCCCGAGAGGTCTCTGGGGCACGATCCTCAGATTTGGGCTTCGCAGTCTCCGTATCAGAAACCTCCGCAACAGCTGGGAATTCCATGGCTGATGATAATTCCGAGGATAGCGAACGCGAGGATAACGGCGGTCCGCCATCCTTCGTGTGGCCCGACCTCGGCTCCGACAAAAAAGAGGATGGCCTCGTCTGGTTCTCGGACGGCGAAGTGACGGATAGCATAGAGTCGCGCGGCCGGTGTGGATGGCGGGCTTCGTCGATTGTATCTTGCAATTCTGCCAGAGTCCTGAGAGACTCCTCATACTTGGTGTGCAGAAGTTCATATTGGTTGAGAGTGTTTTCGTGTTCGACCCTGAGGCCCATCAACTCGTGCGTGACATTCTCCAGCTTGTCCTGGACGAACTTCGACTGGGCAGGGCTTGTAGGGTACTCGAGCTGTGAGTCAGCCTCGGGAGCAGACTTGGTACGGGCGCCCTCGTCTGCGTCGTGCTCTTCCTCAGCAATGGCCGAGATGGCGCCTTCCTCGGGTATGTCTTCCTCCCTGTCCTCGGGAATTGGTTCTTCCATGCGACTTTGACGGCCGCTGACGCTTTGGCTACGGGAATGATCGGCAAGGCTGCGGTTCACGCTCCGGCGGTGATTCGTCCCGTTATTCAGCTCGGCCTCTGGCTCCGGAACGCTCGAGTCCTTTTGCATGTGGTCCAGCTCGTACAACAAGGAGTCCAGCTTGCCAAGGCTTCGCTGGCGCTCGACTACTTGCTCCAGGCGGTCAATCTCGCGCTGCATGAGCTCGGCGTCCTGGTCAGCCTCGGCTAACCTCTCCTCGAGGGTGGAAATGTAATCTTCGCAGCTGGCCTCATTCTCTCTCACGCGAGCAATCTCCTTACGAAGCTCGGTGATGATGGTTGCGTTCTTTTCCTCACCGGACGTGTGTCCGTCGAGTTTGGCTTCCAGATCGTGGAGGTAATTCTCGGTGTTGGCTTCCCTGTCCATGAGCTTCTGAAGTCGGGTCTGGAGCTGCGTGTTGATTGTTTCGACATATGCCAGCTTGCTCTCCTTTTCCAAAAGGTTTGTCTCCGTGTTATGAAGTGTGCCTCGTGTGCCAGAGAGGGACTGCTCCAGTGCTTGGATGGTCTTCTCGTATTCGAGGACGACCTGTTCGACCGCCTGGGCGAAGTTGTTGGATCGATTCAGCCTCTCGGTGGCGGTCTCGCCCAAGCTCTCTTCGTGTTGAGCATTCTCTGCCTCCTCCATGTCTCTTGCCTTGGCCATTTCGGCGATGAGTTTGGCATGTCTTTGGCTCAGGGACGAATAATTCTCTTGGGCATCCAGGAGCTGGTTTTGCAATTCGGATTCTCGCTCGTTCTGTCGCTCAGACCTTTCCCCGGGGGGCAGCGCACGCCTGTCACCTCCTGCCCGCTCAGAGCTTCTGACCTGCTCGCGCAGGAAGGCTACTTCTGCCTTGAGGCGGTCTATCAGGGCCTGCTTGTCGCGCTCCTCGACCTGCTGGATCCTGGGCTTGCTCTGAATAGCCCGAGCACGCTGCGCGTACTGCACGGTGTTCAGGGTTTCGCTCAAATGGAATTCTGCTGGTGTCACACAGGCGATCATGTATGTGATCGCATTGCCTCCAAGAGAGTCCTGCAGGAGTCTCGTTAATTTTGAGTCTCTGTAAGAGACGTGTGCACCCGCGCTCCGCGAAGAGAGCTGGGAGATAACCTTGCCCAGTGCAGCTAGACCAGCGTTGATAGAAATTCCTTCCTTGGCTCGTGCTCCCTCAGCGTGGGTGTTCTTGAGGCGTTCACTTCCAGCCAGGTCGACGAAATGCATCTTGCTGTCTGTCGTAGTCCAGGTCTCACCGCCGGCCATCGCCTCGACCGGCATAGAGTGTCGCTTATCGTGGCCCCCAGGGAAGCCAGGCTTTTTCTGCACGAGGTTCAGAGAGAACACAGCATGTGATCGAGATGACCTTGCATTGATGGCGGTTGCATCAGTTTGTCGCACCGTCGACCCGAAATTCAAGGCATTCATCAAGTCTTCCACGGAGTTAACCTCGATTTGCCGCAACCCTGTTAGAATTATGTTGCCTTTAGTGTCTTCCCTAATTGTGACGGGGCTGCGTTCGTGCGCAGGTATGTGCTCGGGCAGCAGAAGATCCCGCAGTTGCTCGTTATATATTTCGACGTAGGTCGCCTTCAGGGCCCAGTGCTTGTCTGCGTTGCGCGCGGGTATCTGGGCAGAGTACCTCGCCGGAGTGCGCAGCTGCGACATAGAACCGCGATTTGGGTTACCTTTGGGACCATCGAGCTTCTCGAACAGCGCGGTTGCCGCGCGAGGGATCACACCTAGAAGGCCCCGAGTCAGAACGCGGAAATGACAAAGTATAAACGACAAAAGGCTCCCTGGACCTCGTATAGGCCGGGAACCACACACAACTTACCCATGACGTCTAAATCGTTTTGCTCGTTAGGACCAGAGGTGCCCATAGTGTAGGACTTTCCGGCGCCTGACTGGCCATACGCCAACAAAGATACATTATAACCGGTCGTGAATGCGTTAACGCAATCCTCGAGGTAGTCCCAGACCCCTGCTTGGTCGTACTCGGGGGAGAAGACTCGGTCGAAAACAAAGACTTGCGGCCCTGGGGCGCATCGATGGCCAGGGTCGTGTTTGACATGACCTGGACCATAGATCTCTGGAAGCGCTGGGGGATTAGGTCGAACCCCGGGTCGGTAGGTTTTAATGGGGGCCGGATGCGCACGGCTGTGGTGAAAACGCGTGTTAGCCATGGTGCTGCCTCTCCCATTACGCGCGGGCGGATGGCGGAGAGCGTGTGTGCTCAGGATACTCACCAACTTTGACTGATGTTCGGCCATCCTCATCAGAAGCCCTGCTGCCGCCTCCAGCCTTGCTCGACGTGCTCATCCGGCTGCTACTCCTCTGGGTCGGTCGGATCATGGCGCTCTGCGGTCGCTGGGGCGGGTTCCCAGGAGAGTTGGGAGGTGAAGTCATTGTGGGCGGCTGGGAGGCAGGGGCGAGGAGAAGGCGTAGTTGTAGTGTTTATGCGAACTCTGGTCGGCCGGGCCAACCGCGCCCTCCAACACCTTAACAGGCGATGACTGGCTATAACCGATGGCGCGGAGTCGAGCTGGCGGCAAGACGGGACGGGATCAAGGAGACTCCCCGCAAGCGTGATGCGTGGCGGTCACCCACTGCACACGACAGGCGTCATAAATGTGCGGAGTGTTGGACCTAGCATGCAGAGTGTTTTGATTTTGGTGGACTATGTGTAGTCGTCGGGTATCATGAAAAATTGCGGCGGGATTGTTTGATTAGACGGTGGCCGACTCGGGGCGGACGAGTGCCAGAAGGGACGTCGACGAGCACAGATTAGAGCCTGCTGATTGGGATTAGGGGGGTCCACGGTGTTTATTTGATTGCGACTGGGGTGGGATGGGTTGCGGCGCCGGCGGATGCTTTGTCGCTTGCTGCTGTAGTATGTAGGGGTCTGGGTCTGGGATCCTGAAGCGCTGGGCAAATTAAAAGCGAGCGAGGCGTGCTCGGGTCGCGTTCGTTGCTCGTTGCTCGATCAAGGCAGCTGTGGCAGCTGGCAGGGTTCAGCGGTAGAGGGGCGCCGTCCGGGTCCTCTCAGTTGCAGATTATAAATCCCTATAAACGGCTTCTCTCTACCCGTACAGCTCCTGGATCACGGATGCTGGTTGAATTGATGTCCGGCCAGCTCAGTGCATGTACCCCAGGGCCGCCCAACGGGAAGAGGAGGGGTAGGAGGATAGGTGCAGAGCTGGACAAATGGGCCTTGTTGAAGAAAGGAAAGGCGGGAAAAAGAAAATGGAGTTCGAGAATGAGAAGAACAAGGAAAAGTAACGTGAACGGTGGAGGGTACAATAGGTACCGTACCTAGATAGGTAGTAGGCAGGTTGGGGACAGAAGGATCACAGTTGCAATGAAGGGTGCCCAAGGTGTGCACGAGCACGGGGACGGGGACGGGCATGGAGCCGTCCAAGTGCGTGCGCGCCCCAGTTGCGCCCGCGAACAGCAGATTGATTGATTGATTGATTATTTGATTGACAACTGACAGACAGGCAGGGCAGGGCAGGGCAGGGCAGGGCGGACTCGGGGACAGACAAACGGACAGATAGCAGAAACAGCCCGGATGACCGACTGACGACTTGATGCACCAGTCGGGCGAAGATCAATACCCAACATCTCCCTGTCACCGAAACCATTCCTCTTGTTCTCGGTGGCAGCCGTTGATCTGTAGGCTAGGTGCCAGTGGGTGCGTGCCTAGTCTGCCGTAGAAGGTGGTACGTAGTCTGCTCTCCTCTTCTCCCCCATCCCATCCTGTCTGGGTTCCCTCTCTCCGTCTTTTGCATCTTGCATCTCGCATCTCGCATCCACACATCCACCCACAATCCATCCACAAAGACAGCCGTACAGCCACACAGTCATCCTGCACTCTGCACGGAAAAGGCAGGCGACGGCCCTCCTGGCTTTGGTCTGGGAATTGCGAGGGGATGGGCACGGTCCCGTTGTGGCGTGTGGTGTGGATGACGGCCGACTGGGGAAGCCAGGGGATCACCGTCAGTGGTCACCGCAGGACTAGATAGTCTACTGTCCGCGGCACGCAAGAGGGATAGCAACGAGTTCCTCGGAAGGCTTGTGGCATTCCACACCTCCATTGGTCCCTCCCGTCATGTACCCATCTAAAGACTGCCCGAAACGGGCGACTTGCCGACTGATTGGAACACTCCTGCTAGCGCGAAAAGCCTGTAACGGAGACGCACACCACCAACTACCTATGCAGCTATGTAGGCACTGCGCTGGGCACAGTAGACTTAGGTAGTGGACACCCGACAGCCTTCATGCTGGGCCTTGGCCTGCAGGTTTCAACACTCGGCGTGCTAGTGCCTGCTGGGGGATGAATGGGGGGACTGGACCTGCTGCTGGTCGTTGATAGGCGAGCTCTTCCTCCCGTCCAACCCTGACCTGCCTGACCGTCAGGCCGTCCAGGCCGTCCCAAACCTCGCCTGCAATCGCCTGCTCAAATCACAACCTTCGCCGCCACATATCGATCCCCTTCCACCCCGCGCACCCGTCCTCCCCCAGCAAGCCGTTCCCCCTTTCGCCCACCGTCCATGAGGAGCGCCTTGCAGCATCTCCTTGGTACTGCAGCATCCTCCTACCACCGTGCATCCCATGACCGTGATCGCCACTGCTCGAGTGGGTCTCTGGCCTGACCTGTTCTGACCTGCCCCGTGCAGCTGCCCCGTGCTGGCCTGTCCCGTCCCGAGGCAGCGCGAGTGCGATGAGTGAAGTGAGGGCGAAGGTGATCGTCTCGGCTCAATTCAGGGGTGCATGTGCTGGGCAGCAGTAGCGCGGCCCCGTCCCTGTTTGCCCTTGCAGCTCACCTCCACCAGGTGGTCCCCAAGTGTGTGGTCTGGTCTGAGTCCGTGTGTCCAATCACCACCGTCCCTCGGCACGGCATCCCAGGATCTGACCGTTTTGCATCAGCTTCGGCCTAGCGCGGGCGGGGCGGCAACGTGGTGCCCCGGTAACCTGGACACCGTCAGGTCCGTCTGGACTTCTGGGCTTGTCCGTCTGTTTGCGAAACTTGGGATCGACGCGTCGCAAGATTTGGACGGCCGCTATCTCGCTGTCTATCACTTATCAGCTCAGAAACCAGAACCCATCCAGGACGTCACCGTGTTGACTTTTTAATCACATGACTAGCATACCCTCCTACAGAGCACCTACCAACCGAGCATGCACTGCAACGACTTCTCAAGCGACCCGAGTCACGCATTTTCCGGGACTGCCAGATCACTGCCAGATCAGATCCATCATCTCCGACCCTGCATCCATCCTACCAACAACGCGACACAGACCAGACCGCAAGACTGCATGACGGTACTGCGTCTGCACGGAGCAGATGCTATGTATGCCCTGTCAATGCTCTTGTTGATGGTCCCGAGGTTGAGCCTCCAGGAGGGCTGCCAGGCAAAGCGTGCTTGGGCTGCCCGGAAACGTTGGTGCCATCATCTGTGACAGTTCCAACCTCAAAAGAGACCGTCGGCCTCGCTCAACTGCCGTGGCCGCCTCCACACCCAACCAAGCCCATCGCGGGCAACCTGCGGCGTGCGCTCGAGAGAGATTTGGCAGCTCGTGCAGGTTCGGACATTTTGATTCATGCGCCGGTCAAGCATCCCCATGCTTCCCCAGCTGCACCTGCCTGTGGTCCCGTGATACGCGTACCCAAGCACGTGGTCCAGGCCAGCTCCGGACGAGATATCAGAAATCGACCGTGGCGGTGCAGCAACCTGTCTGGCACAATCATCCACGATGTTCCAGTAGCTCTCTGCTGAGACCATGAAAGGCCATGGCCTTCTTCTGTCCTATGCATTGTGCCATGTCCTGCCCTACACCGTTTGCCGTCAACCCTGCCAGATCGTGTTAGACCCGCGGATTTGGAAATGCAAAACGCCTAGACGGGCAGAGCAGGGCTTGTTCCGAGGCTCCCATGAGCCTTAGGCGCCCGGGCATGCAAGGGAGTCGTCCTTCCAGAAACCCCCGTTGAGCGTTTATGCGACACCCACCATCTTGGTCCATCAGGACATCCCGGGTGCCCCCCCCCGGGTGCCCCGTCCCATCACCGACTTATTACTCGCAACCCATCGCGCAGCACAGCACAGTCGCAGTTGCCACAGAGCTTCAGTGTTGCTTTGTGCTGGGACGTCGTATCGCGGTGGGCTGGACTCTCGTGTATTACGTGATTATCAAGGACATGTCTGCGAGCACCCTGCCGCCTCAGGTATCTATCAACCCACGAGGTTGCGTATGGCGCCATAGGCTCCGATCGCCATGATCTGAGCACGTCCACATCACAGCAAGGGCTCTCGTAGGGCCCTGTCCGCGGGAACATCGTGCCCAGGGTTCCCCAGGTGTCAAGGAACAGAGATGTTGTGAGTCGTTCATCCAGAGACCGCTACTAAGCGAGCAGCTGAATTCATGTCATGCCTCAGTAAACAAAACATCAGTCATATCTCGTGCTGCTGCTGCTTGAACCTGCCACGTCATGACGACAAGACATCAGAGTCCGGAGGCTCTGAGCCCGGCTGGGCCCTCGAGGAGGACCACGGGACGGACAACGGCGTGGTGCAGGGAGTCATTCTCGGGCTGCCGACCATGAAGCTTTCTTGCTAGCCGGGCCCGGACCACGCCGCCAGAGAGCCAACCTCGTATAGAAACTGGTGCCTTTAACTGGCTGCCGGCTCACGCTTCCTGCCTACGTGTGCGAGGAAAAGTGCTTCGGCCTTGGCCGGCGATCTTCATAGACTAGACACACACATGTAGAACCTCCTCGGCCGAAGCCCAAGTAGCATACTGAACCCGCCCCGAGGACTTCTCACGATCCAGGCCGCCACACCTGGGCCCGCATCTTCGGGCGGAGCCCGCCCGCCCGCATGAAGAAAGAACGATCCCCAAAACCCACCGTCTCCCCGCCTTGATCATTATCACATCACGAATCACACACGGCACGATGCTAAACATTCCTAATAACAAGCAAGCCCAGTCGTGTTCCCTCCCCCCCCACTCACACTCACACAAGTTCAACCCCCCAAAATAGGCGTGGCGTGGCGTGCCTACTACTGTAGTCAACCAGCTCGTCACTTATTCTCCGGCCGTGCACCAGCGCTAATGCCGTGGGCGGTCACATAGCCTCCCCAAGTCCGCGGCACGTGTGGCACCGATCTCCATCCCACGGGGGGGGGGGGGGGGGGGGGGAGAACGAACGACTTTTTCTCGAGAGCACGGCCTTGCACGGGTGGCGCTGCTCTTGTTTCTCTGAAACGGAACTTGGAAAGGCAAGATGGGATGGATGGGGGGCAGGAGCGGTGTTCCCAAGCGAGCAGAGTTGCGTTATTAGAGTACGTATTATGTCTTGTAAGTCAAGTTATTAATATCAGGCTGGAATTTTCCTGTATTGGACAATCGTGCAGATACCCGCGTCGAAGTCGTTCGGTTGGGTAGCGTCACATGCCGGGCGCCGTCCTTATTCTCTGCGACTCTGCGAGGCCCTGTTCGGCACAGATTTCAGCCAAGACGAGCATGTTATCAGGCCGGTATATTGGACCGTGGGCTGCCCCTGGCTGCTAGGTCCTGTCGCTCCCCATCGTCTGATCTCACTAGAACATGTAGACTACTCACTCTCGCAGCAGTAGTAGAGACGACAGACACCTAGCCTGCGCGTACTTGTTAGTGCGCACTGCAGGAGAAGGCCGGTGTTGCATTTCGTCAAGCCTCGCGCCACAGGCGGCACTTCTTTGGGACGGCCATGTCTGCTTTGGGGTGCCGATCACTCGGGACATGGAGTTTTCTGGTTCTGAGGACCCTTCGCCCAGGACCTTGGGATACTCTTTGGGACATCCCCAGCTGCTTCGGGTACCCCTATGCGACGACCTCAATTTCGAGATCTTTAGCCCGTCGCATGCAAGTGGCTGGCTTCGTGCAACCACGGGGGCAGCTGTCAGTGGCTGGCTGGGGGCACATCGCGCGGAGCTGCAGGCAGATCATATACACAATGGATATCAGACTATATGGTAGCTGCGGACAAGCGCCCTATTTGGCTCCCAGGTCCGGCACCGTGGCTTTCGTATGGAAATTCGGCGTGAATACTGCGAGTCTGCCTCTGGTTTGTGAACTACCGGTATGTAAGTCGAAGCTAGGCTGACTGGCCTGGCCGGTTTGCAGAGAGCATATCTAGGCCAGCCGCGCATAATGTCGGTGAAAACTCACCGTATCGGAAGGTGCTCTGGTGAGATCCTCTGAACAAATTGTGTGGCTGCCTGGCCGATGATCCTACACTTGCAGTAGACTACAGCTATTGTGTAGCTGGCCCACCCGCGGGTGAAGTCGCCCGCCTCCTGCACGTCACCACGTGGGTTGGTGGTTCTGATGCAGGCAGGGATCTCCTTTCAACGCGTCTCACGGCGCGTGCCCTCCGTCTCCCACAAGAAGACTAGATATCAATTCAACGGCTTGCACCACAGTGGGGCGCCAGCCATACTGACCGTCAAACCACATCGATCTCTGCTCGAACTCTGCAGATTCTCCGTCCCTTCGCGGCCCGGTCAAGGTCATCCTCTAGTGCGCCGAGATGGCAGAGGCCATGGTCGAGGCCAGAGCCAACCACCCGGGCCATCCCGAGTGTTTCCCACTGGCTGGGAGCACTTGACCATTTTTCTCGATTCCAACAGGAATTACTAACTCTCGGCATCGATATCAAGCCCGTGAGAGCCATCCTCCGTGTCAAGTATTGCGCCGGCCCCGTCGACGCGGCCTTCTAGACCAAGGCGCCCTCGTATTTCATCTCATCTATCCCGAGTCCACTTGGATATGTTATGGCCTCATGGTGTAATCACATGGTTGCGAGTACAGTCAACCACGGGCCGACATGTTCACCGCATGGACTGCTACCAGTCATCCTATGACAACTTCGTACTCTCCATGTTGACCCAAATAAGTGGTCCGAGGACAGCGGTGGATCTGCAAGAAAACGGGCTCGGAGATTCGCTGTTCAGAAACAGAAATAAATGTTGCGCAAGTTCTCTAACGGAACATTTGTTACCTCTTGGTTGGTTTTTGCCCCCTCTGTTTACATACGCGCGTCTGTCTGTGTGTGTGTGTGTGTGTGTGTTTTGTTCGGATTCTTCTTCCGAATGATCCGCTTCACTGCGCGATCATGAGCTGCTGTACACCATGCGGAAACGGTCAACCGAAAACACATGGTTCCAGCCTCAACCAAACTTTGGCCAAGTAATTAGAAGAGGTCATTTATCTATAACTGGCATACGAGCCACCGTGGGCCAGGAATCCTAGCCAGCCAGTCACTGTATCTAGAGTATTGGTGAGTCGAGTGATTCGCCATCTTCCAAAAAGAAATCACGCGTCATTTCAAGGATCTCAGAGCCAAGAAGCTTGTCATTAGATTGACGGAAGACTGCATTGGTTTTCCCTTCATGAAGATGGAGAAGGATCGACTAGAGGTGGGTAGCGAAGACAAAAATAGAGCAAGGGGGGCTTTTATCGGCTCGACGACGCCCACGATGGGCTAATTAACGCAACATTAAACCTCCGATTACACGAATTCCACCATACAGAGCCCTCACACGGTATTGCGCGCTAGCATGGTCTTGGGAGACATGCTTGGTGGCCCAAAGGACATGGCTAAGGTTTGAAGACTGGCTTCCAGCCTCTAGAGCATATGTCGACTTAGGCGGCAGCCTGGGCAGCGGTGACGAAACCTGGTAGGATGGAGGTGACCGGGCCCAGGAGGAAGGTGATGAAGTTGATAAGACTGAGGAGGCCAGACAGGCTGGCGGAGACACCGGTAACGTTGCCGGGCAGGGGAATGAAGCCACCCTCTGTGACATTATCATTAGTGTTGTCTCTCATTGTTTTTGTGATAATCCGGGACAAGGAAAACCACTTACGACCCAAGGCCTGGATACGCTCAACGATGGGGGCTGCCAGGGACCGGATCTGAGAGGCGATGGCTAGAGCCTGCTTCAGCTGCTCAAGGCTCGTTCCGGCGGGCAGGTTGTTGAGGATCGAGGTGACGGTGGTGACCTGGCCCTGGATGGAGGACAGCTGGGCGACGATGTCGGCGGGAGAGGAGGTGCCGCCGCCGGAGGGCAGGGGAAGACCAATGGTGGGGAGGTCGGTGATTGGGAGAGCAGGCAGAGGAGGGAAGCCGGCAGCCGAGGGCAGACCGAGCTCTGAAAAGATTGTAAGCAAAGCTGGCTCAAATACTGTCCAGGCAGATGGGAAACTAACGTGCGATGGCGAGGATAGCTGTTACTCGCTTGAGGACCGTTTGGAGAGAGGGGACAACGTCAGCAGGCTTTGTTGGGATGGGGACGGGTGGCAGCCCAGGGATTTGTCGAGCATCGATGTGGGCATCAACTTGGGCATCAATTTCGCTCGTGTACAGAGCTGTCTCTTCGAAGTTGATTTCGTTGATGGGTGAAGCCAGAGTGACACTCAGGAGGCTGCCAATGGCAAAGATGGCGGTGAAGGCCTTCATATTGATGATGGATATCTGGGAGAACAAAGTCTGAATGTTTGGGTGTAGCTTACTAGATGCTGGAAAATTATCTGGAATAGAAGTGCGATGATGGCTGGAGTATGATCTCTTTGAAGGTGGTTTACAACGCTCTTTATATATTCTTTACCGTCAAAATTCTTCTCGCATGAAGCGTTTCCTGTCATCGTGACATGCGCTGCACTCGTCT
Source organism: Diaporthe citri (assembly GCF_014595645.1). Taxonomy (NCBI): domain Eukaryota; kingdom Fungi; phylum Ascomycota; class Sordariomycetes; order Diaporthales; family Diaporthaceae; genus Diaporthe; species Diaporthe citri. The sequence goes on from NW_025064850.1 coordinate 440,190, forward strand.
CTTGGATGAGAGTGTACCCAAGGCCGAGACCACGCCGATCATTCCCGAGCACGACATTCCTAACCTGTCAAGGCTCACATGTATATTTGAAGAAGGGTCCAGGTATTGGCCATTGCACTTGATAATGAGCAGTTGACTTATCTGCTCGGTTCTGCAAGGCTGTGTTGTAGATCTACATAGTCTCAGCTCCCAGATGCTACATGATTCGCCACAAACTTGGATGTCTAGGAGTTCTTGGTTGACGCGATCTCCCTATTGGACTAAACTATTCTATACTATCTTGTCTCTGAAAAGGTGAAACATACCCTAAATTCGCTATTCCCTCGCAGTGCAATTCCTCTCCGACTGGGAATGTTACCCCGCAGGGTCCTTTTGTCAGTACAATTACATTTTCTATGTGGGCATAGGAACCTTGGAAGCATTGATTGTGAGAGTGCGTCCAGCTGGAACGAGGAAAGCATGGGATGGGGTAGATGCATCCTTTTACACAATTTATACTATAGGACAAGGTAACGGTCGCCATCGAATTAGCCGCAGGTGAATCTTCTGAATGAATAGTGCTCTGGAGCTGGCGGCATATTTTCGCACAGCCAAGTCCATGGCGTGCTGCAGCGTAAGACATTGCTAACAGACCGCTGGGTGACTATTCTGGGAGAGGCATACTGGCATAGGCATGCATGTACACAGGCATGGCTGGCATGCTGTTGTTGGGATTTACTATTTTAGAGACCACATGCAAGCTGATCATCGGGTGATCAACATACCAGACATGGGATTGTGGAAAGAATACGATATGAGAGAAAGTCTCGAGGTTGTCCGCGGAGTCTGTTGTCAAAATGAGAGGGTCGAGGGCCTATTTTGTCTGAGACCCAAAACAATTCTAATGCGATATTGGCGAATCGGATATTGTAGTTCAATCATGTATCTACATAGAATTCTCAAGTATGTACTCTTGGCAAAGAAAGGTCTCCGGATGTCAGCGCGCCGTTGGGTAGCGCCAGTGTTGTCTCACCCACATTGCAATAACTCAATTGTTACATAATAGCTCGCCATCAGAGAAGACCCAGTGCAGGAAACAGTTGAGACCCAAGAGTCGAGCAAATGCAGGGAGTAGGACGTTTGCCTCCGGCAAAGACCCACGCCATGTGGGCTCCAGGCCTTTGCATGTCTTCAGGACCAACCAGCGTGTCGGTAACACGCCCTACAACCATCATCACAGAAGAATTGAGTAGGGATAAGCGATTGCTGCAGGGTATGGGTTGTGTACAAAGAAAACCTAAGTGCATTGGTTGCGGTGGTGACATGACGGTCGTTGCCCAACACCCGCTTATGTAAGGCAGTGCCCAGGCGCCCAGACCCACATTTGTTTACTTTGCTGGCCAGCCCTGCCAATCGCTTCTTTCCACTTAGACGATAACGCCGACTGATCTCAATCGACGCGTTTAGGACGCGTCTCTTGTCTCTGAAACCATCCTCCAACACCCAACACTGGATTTGGTGTACATGATGTGCTCATGACAAAGGAATCGTTCATGCCGCCGGCCACCAACTAAAACATGGACGGAAAAAGACGGACACTAGACGATGACGTCGTCGACTTAACCAACATCGACGACGATGATCCCATCCCAGACCTCAGGGCCGGGCTAATCGCCAGACGACCCAATTCAGGAGCATCGAAAACCGACGACTTCCTCTTCCTGTCAGATGACTTCGACTCGACGGGAAATCTAGGCGCCGACGATTTGGACCCCTCCGAAGCTCGGCCCGCCAAGAAACAATGCGTCTCTGGAGCTTCCAATTTAACTGCTGGAGGCGTACGTGAGCAAATTGTCCAAAAGTCTACGACGTCTGCGGCAGGGAGAATCCGAACGGGACCTGGTGTACTTCAGCCAGCTGGCCCAAGAAAGCGGAACGCTCCATCAGACCCCATCGAGTTTACGAGTTCTCCCCACGCTCCGAGGTCCTCGAATAAGCGCGACGCGATCTCAAGTGACCCTTTTGCAAGCTCTCCTTGGCGCGCAGAGAAAGAGAACATCATTGACCTGGTAGATGACGTTGACGATCCGTTCGCGAGCTCCCCTCCGAGGGGGACAGGAAAGCCGATGATGCCGCCCAAACGTGCCGGGAAGAGAGAGCCCAGCCCAGGACTACCAGGGAACAGCCCGCGGCAGGCTCAGAAGAATATTCGAGGGTCCAGGAATTCTGTGGGATGGGATCACATTTCAAGCTCTGCTCCTGAGGCCAGTGTCCGGGAAGACCAGTGGGGCTTTGACGTCCAATCTTCGCGCAACGGTCTCGCGAGAAGTCGCTCTGGGGGAGTTGACTTGGGGGACCTGGCGGATCTTCCCATGTCGTCTGACAATGACGACGACGACGAGTTCCCTGACATCGGCGGCATTAAAAGGCCGAAGCTGAGCTCCAACGCCATGTCAAAGGCGATAACAGCACCGCGAACCTCAGCGTCGAAGCCATCCACATCCAAAACAAAACCTACTACTGAAGGTAAAGCAGCTGCGAGAGAAGCCGAGAAGCGGAGGAAACAGCGAGAGAGAGAAGAAAACAAGGACCAGAGGAGACGGGAAAAGGAGAGGGCAGCGGCATTAGCTGAAGTGAACAAGGTCAGGACCGACAAAAAAGTCACCACGCCAGAGATGATCGTCGACCTTCCTTCGTCCATGAACCCCAGCGTCAGGCTGCAAGTTGAGACACTCCTCGAGGACCTGAAAGTCCAGCACTACCCGTACAACAGCCCCGTTAATGGCGTGGTAAAATGGCGGAGGAAGGTCAGGGCCAGGTTCAATGAGGACGAGGGCTACTGGGAACCAATCCCAGTCGAGCGCATCGAGCCCGAGAAGCACGCAATGGTCCTCATGCCGGCAGCTGAGTTTGTCGAGCTCGCCCTCGGGGCTAAGGGCTCCGACCTCGAGGCGCACGTCCTCAGGATGCAGCGGCACTACGAGGGCGACCAGCTCGTCTACATGATCGAGGGCCTGACCCCCTGGATGCGCAAGAACCGCAACGTCCGTAATCGCCAGTTCCAGTCTGCGGTCCGTAACGCCGGCCCCGACGCGGATGCTGCAGCAGCAGCAGCCACCGCTCCGCCCCCGAGCAGCCAGGCACCCCCGAACCGCCGGAGGAAGGACCCCAAGCCCCCGCCTGTCTACATCGACGAGGACCAGGTCGAGGACGCGCTGCTCCAGCTGCAGGTGGCACACGGCGTCATCATCCACCACACGGGTGCGCCGATCGAGACGGCGCAGTGGGTCGCGACATTCACGCAGCACATCAGCCAGATCCCGTACCGGCGGCAGCGGGACGCGGCCAACGAGTCCGCCGCGTTCTGTATGGATAGCGGCCAGGTTCGCACCGGTGACGGGCCGGCCGACACGTACGCGCGCATGCTGCAGGAGATCGTCCGGGTCACGGCTCCCATCGCATATGGCATCGCAGGCCAGTTCCCGACCGTCGGCAAGCTGGTCCGCGGCCTGGAGGATGAGGGGCCCCTGGCGCTGGAGAGCATCCGGAAGAGCGCGAACAGGGATGGGGCGTTTACCGACCGGACGATCGGGCAGGCTATCAGTCGGAGGATTCACAAGGTCTTTACGGGGAGGGACGAGGCCAGTACGGATATCTGAAGGCTGCGGGATATTCATGCATATTTGTGCAGGGCTGGACGTCGAGCGCCGGCGTCGAGCGCCGTCTGCCGTCATTCCACACCACTGTATTCAGAGGGTGACTGACGACTTTGGTCTTCACTGGGTTGGTATTGTTTCTATTATTGCCCTCGGCCACAAAGAGGTTACGAGGCTGTATCTATCTAAGATCCTCCATGAGGCATGTACACCGCAAGAATATGTAGACATTAACATCCAAAATGGACCAGTCAAACCAGTGCCCCCTCAGCCTTGACCCACAATAGCCAAGACAAGACAAGACGACGTCACAGCATCGACCCCAAGGCCCACAGAGCAATTAGGGATTCCTAAGCGGCAGCTTCCTCGCCACCCCAGGCAGCCCAATCCCCCCTCATGCTCTCCACCCCGACCCGGACAGACCTCGTCGCAGCCGGGCCCCCGGCGCTCGCAACCGTCACCGTCCTCGTCTCCGCGGCCGGCTCCCTCGTTACCACTGCGTCCGGCTGGGACGCGGCGGGCCCCGCGTCGGTGTCTGCGTCTGCGTCCCGCGACGTGTTGCTGTTGGACCGCGACGGCGGCTCCGACGACGACGACCCCTGCAGCGGCCACTTCACCTCGGACGTGCGCTTCGGCGGCTGCTGCGGCTGTGGGGCGGGCCGCGACTGGATGGTGTTGGCCGTGGCATTGTTGTTGGTGTTGTTGCTATTGTTCGGCCTCTCGAGCGTCCCGAACGGGGACACGGTGGTGGTCTGCAGCCAGTCCTGGAGGTTGTAGTCGGGCTGGATCGACGACCGGGGCCGGAACGGGCGGCCGCCTCCTCCTCCTCCCGCCCCGCCACCCTGCACGCCGGGGACCGGTGCTGCTGCTGGCGACGGGCCTGGTTGTGTCACCTTGGGGAAGACCTCGTACTTGGGCGTCCTCGGCGTGCCGGGACTACTATCCTTGCTCCGCGCCGCCGGCGGCTCCGACAGCTTCGGCGCCTTGCGCTCGCGGTAGTTGGTGCTCCGGGCGTATCCTATCTGGACGTCCCCTGGCCCGCCCCCGCCTGCGTCGGCCCCCGCGCCCGTGCCCATTCCGGTCTCTTTCTCCAGGCCATACCCCTTGGTGACCATATCATTCCCCCTGCTCCCGCCGAAGGACCGGGCCCTCTCCGAGCCGATCTTGGTGGTCCCGCTGGCGGGGGACAGCATCATGTCCTTGACGTCCCTGGCGATGGCACCGTACGCCTCGGCGCCCGGACCGCCGCCGTAGTAGCTGCTCACCCCCGTGTTCATCGGCGCGGCGGCGCGGTCCCTCTGCTTGCGCTTGTGCCGGATGATGAGCCACACGACCAGCACCGTCAGCAGCGACGAGCCGATGAATGTCCCCACGATGGCCAGCGCGGCCTGTGTGATTGAGACGGCGGCACCTTGGGCCTGTTGGACCTGACTCTGTGCTTGGTTCTATTGAGAAGGTCAGTGATGGGGACGGGCCATATGTCGAGATGACCAAATACAACAAAGGGAGTACTATACAGGTACCACTGACAGCGTCTTGCTTCAACGAGGAGAGTAATACTTACATTGGCGAGCGTGATCTGCGCCTGGGCATCGCCAACCTTGCTCGCAAGCTCGCCCGAGGCCTGCGCGAGCGCCGCCGAGGCACTGTTCGTGCAGCTCGCAAACGCCGAGCTCCCGCTGGACTGGGCAGCGCTCACGGCCTGTGTCAGCGACTGTACGGACTGTGTGGCCTGCTGGAGGCTCTGTGATAATTGTTGGCTCTGCTGCGAGAGCTGCTGCGACGACTGCGAGAGTTGCTGGCTCTGTTGCGAGAGCTGCTGGGATGATTGCGAGAGCTGTTGGCTGGCTTGTGAGACTCGCCGGGACGCGTCGCTGAGGGACTGAAGGGCCTGCTGGGCGGACTGTTGTGCGGACTGGAGCCGACGGTTGAGGTCGTCGATCTGGCCCTGGTTGTTGTCTTGTCGTTGAAGGATCAGTGGATTCAATAAAGGTGGCGTCGTGATCTGGGCGGCTTCCTCGGCAGTGGGTGACCTGGCTTGAGGACGTTGCAATTCATCGATATCTTCGCCATGTTGTGATGGTATGCGGATCTCAGATGTGTATTCCTGGCGTCGAGACGGTTGGGTTTCCTCATTAATTTCCTCCAATGGTTCTTCATCCAGCCTATTCCTGACAGCCACCAACGAAACGGCCTGTTCCACAGAAATGTCTTCCCTTCCGAGTCTCAAGTCGCTCCGCTCGGGTTTCCTCGTGCCGTCGTTCGCCCAGGCACAACTTGACGAGAGCAGGAGAAGCAGAGCCAGCTGTGTTATTCGTCTTCCGGCCATCGTGGATTTGGTGATGACCAGCATCAAAGGAGGCGGCTCCCAGAGCTATCGCGCAGAGATCATTGTCCGTAGACCTGTTATTCGTACTCGGGCATGGCAGCGGGAGGCACGGCTTGGACAAGTTGGGTTTACCAGAACGGCAATACGCTGCGAGATCCAACGACCGGACGAGGCGGCGAGTGAGCCTTCACGGAGAATCCCTACACCAATGTCTACGCGGGGTGTGTGTGATAGTGATAGGAAACGTCTGTGTACGTGTGCGAGGCCAGGCATAAGGCAGTCCGCCCTCCCCCCTCCCCCTCGTCACCTGGGGTGCGAGCCTTTGCAGGATGACGGCGCAACTCTGAACCTAAGCGAGCTGTCAAACGTGGGATTGGGGTGTTCCGGGAGATCGTCGGACTGCCAGACAAAGCAAGGCCATCCTCCTGCTGGTCCTTAATAAGGCCTATAATAGCATGGCAAGGCCAGCTGCGGAGTGGGCGCCGACACCGAGCGCTGTTGGTCCTCGCGGCTCACCGTAACCTAGCATGATTTGGCAGGGTCAAGGGTGAGAATAGAAGACATCCGCGTTCCGACCACATGGTGCGGGACATGGAGGCGACTCGTAGGAGCGGGGACGAAGGCGCTCCTGGGTTCATCCGGACGCTGGACGACAGGAGCAAACACACAACAACATTTAGTAAGGGACAGACGAACCCCCCACCTGGCCCTGACACTGGAAGCCGCTTGGCAACCGGAGCGCTGCTGTTGTGATTCCAAAACAAGCGAAGCGGGGTGCGGTATCAGAGAGAGGTGAAGGTGTTGTGAGTTTCTCAAAACGGTGAAGGGCGGACGGTGGAGGGTGAAGGGTGCAGCAAGGAGACATGGGTGGTGTTGAGCCTCATGCACCGCGACACTGTAACAATGCCTTGGCTTCCAGCTTCGACAGGGGAATGAACCAGATTGCCAGACTTGTCGATGCCCTCACTCAATCCAGCCCGTTCAGGCCCGGCATGATGAGTTGGTATTCTTGCCGTGTCTTCGGGTCTTGATCTACGGGCCGGCGAGTTAGACCATCGACCTCGACCATCATCACCGCGAGCTTGTGCTGTCAGGGCTGCTGGGTAGGACCTGTCGTCTGTCAACAGGCAGGACCGGCGTCCTCAGAGGGCCGCCCCGTTCCCTTGACTCAGCGTTTCAGGTGCTTCATGCTGACAGACTGCGGGCCCTCTGCCCGTGGAATCTAGATGGTGACGCGAGCAGATGGGCTAGAGGTGAGGAGTTCAGGCCCGATTGTTGCTTGGCCTGCCGTACTGGAAACGTCTCAAGTCCTTGCAGGCACGGACCAGCATCTCGCCCACGACGTCAAGTGCTTTAGATCGGATGCTCGGAAGGGAGGGCAGCTACCCCGGTCGAGCCGTCGCCAAGCTTTTGGCTGAACCAGGGTGCTTGTGCCGCAACAGGCAGTCTGCTCGCCCGTCCCTTCCCAGGATGAACGGGCGTGGCGCTCGCCCTATGAAGCCTCAAACGCGATAGCGAGCCCGCTATCGACGAGGGCCATCAGGTCGGAAAGAATTGTCACCTTTGCTTGGCAGCCACGAGTTTCTGGCACGAAAACCCGGTACGAGGCAGGTGATGTTAAAGCACGCATTGTTGAGAATACTTGGAATTGGAAACTTTGTTTGAGGTGAATCGCCATATCACCACTGATATATAAACCAGGCTATAAGTCAGTGCTGACGGAGACTCAAAAGCCAAAGAGATGGGCACGTTGCAGAAGCGTGGTTTCGAAGGGAAGGGCACAGGGACCACGAGGGATCCTACTCTGGCCAGTCTGGGCAGATCGCCTGCCGTCCCTCCTGTCGATGATACCGAGCCGGTGTCAAGTTTGCCCCGTAGTAGACCGAGGACTTCCCCAAGCCAAGCATCTAAAAGTCTGCCTCCATTGACTCATAATGATGATAAATACATCTTTGATCAAGAACGCGATTATGGAATGCCCCGCCCGACATCGCATGACGCCCGTTGCATCACGCGAGGCCCGGGCCAGTCCCATTCCCGAATCTCCTTTGCCCCCGTGAACGCCTTTCATTATGCAAGCAGCGCCCAATTCGGCTGCGGGTCACTTTCCATCTTGTTGACCCTTCGAGCATGTCACATCTTGCCGACCCGCTCGGTCGCCATGCCATCAAAAGACCTGTTCAGGCCGCGTCCAGGGCTCTCGTCCACTCACACTTGATGTTCTTTCCTTCCGCCAGACCCTTCTCGTCCAGCACCGGCCACGTGCTGGGTGCTGTGTCATGCGAGCCATTGTCTCCTACACGGGCAGCTTGAACTTCTTGCCCTTCAGTACCTTGTTGTAGTAGACCCAGAAGAAGTCGCTGTACATGACAGTCTGGACAAGGCCGGCAACAACTGCGATCCAGTCCACCTTGTGGCCCTCCTCGGCAAAGTACCGGTATATCCAGTTGGGGATGTACAGGGCGCGGTAGAGGCCCAGCGCGAACAGGTAGTGGGTAGTGATGGTCTCGGCCTCCCCAGTGCGCTGCAGCATGAAGAGCTGTGGCATGATGGCCACGGACTCGAGCCAGATGGAGAAGGCCCACAGGATCTCCGACACGGTGTACTTGTACGGCAGCAGGATGGCGAGGACCGCCGCACCTCCCAGGAGGTATTGGACTCGGAAGGTGTCCACGTTCGGGTCGTTGGTGGGCTTATACGCTGTCGTCATGAGATAGATGATATAGCCCTGCGCGCCGATGAAGGCGATCTTGAAGAGGAGGTTGTAGAGGCTGTTGGTCTGGAATAGGTCTGTCCGGGATCTGGTTAGCCGTTGCAAGCGCCGCAAGCGTTGATGCCGGGTTTCATCACCACGTACCAAGATATCTTGTGACGTAGACCAGGAGATAGAGGGCTTGTGACTTGAAAGAGATGCCCGAGCAGCTCTGGGACGGTCGTTAGTGTGTGCTGTGCGATCGAGCTTGATCTGTCCGGAATTCACTAACACTCAGGTCGATCATCTTGTGAAGCAGAATGAAGATGGATCCCAAATGGGAGAAGTCCGCTGGGAGTCGCAAGTCAGTGCCTCGTTGCCAGCTGAAGCCATCGCAAGGGAGCCAAGATACGCACCTGCGACGCGGAACACGTTCAACATCTTGAATTATCTGGCCTTGGCCGCCTCGCCTTGTGGAGTGGAATTAAAGAAGTAAAGGTTGGTAGACCATGGGAAGCCAGAGCGAGCTCGATCGTGGATTGAGCGTAACGGGAGCTGATGGTATCCGAGATGCGAAATGCCAATGGAGCTTGACCTTTGATCAGTTGGGGCCAACAACAAAATGACGACCGACCAGCTGTGTGGGTTGAGGGAGCTTCTGCTAAAGGACACGACGCGATTTGCTTCTGATTGGATCCCTGCTGAGGACCGCTAATTTGGAAACAGAAACAGGAGCTGCTTCTTCCTTCCTGCGGCCTGCAGGAGCGCACGGATCACCATTCAGGAACCGAAGCGGCCATGTCATCCAGCTCAGTGCCGGCCTGCAGCTGTCTCTCGGGAAGCTAACAATATACATCTATGTCAGCTCTAATCACCAGTAAAGCCAGGTAACCCCCTAACCCCTTACCTCCGGCTCAACGGCTTCAGCGGCTCATCGCCCCGTGGCGTACAAGATTACCAATCCTTGTACAGGTGATGCCGTCTTGGACGTCAGTCGAAGCTTCGACGGCGACAAGGAGAAGACCCCCAAGAAGGCCGTCCTTCATTACCGTACAATAACTCAAGAGACTCCAAATCTTTACACATCCGCGACCTCACCTGTATACCATCTTGTGAATGCTGACTTGCCCGACTTAATTTAATTGCATTGCTGACGTCGTAGTTAAGCCCTCGTCATCACCACTCCCCAGCAACAATCATCAACGCTCGCGGCAAGACTGTCATTGAAACGAGGAAGGCTCACCACAGTACTGAGGGCCCTCCTTGGATAATCGTCGGCAACAGGCTCCATATCAAACGTCATGGCCGAGGCAGAGACTGAGCCTCTACCACAAGAGGCACCACCACTCACAATCACCGTCACCAAGGGCGGCAAACCGCTAGACACATTCCACCTCACAGCAGACGCCATCCTCAACGACCTGCTGATCGCCTGCGAGGACAAACTAGCGGAGGGAGCGGACGAGTACGACTGGGACAAGGCCAAGTTCATCGCAAAGGGCAAGATGCTGAGGGCCTCGGAGCACGGCGAGCAGGCGATAGCCCACCTGGGCGGCACCAAGGTCACCCTGCAGGTCCCCACCCTCGAGGCGATCCAGGACCTCCAGCGGTCCTCCGACGCAGCCCGGGCGCGAGAGGCCCGGCGCCTCGCCCAGAACACCTCCGCCGCCCGCCCCGTCGCGGCCCGGCGCACCCGCCCGGACCCGGCGCGCGCCCAGGCCGACGCGCAGTACACCTTCCTGCGGGTGGAGCCGCTCCCCGGGTTCAGCAACGCCGAGCGCAGCCGGGCCTTCCTGGAGCGTCTCAAGGAGGACCCGGGCATCCGCGCCGCGATGCGCAAGCACGAGTTCACCGTGGGCTTGCTCACCGAGATGGACCCGGCGTCCAACACGCAGTCGAGCCACGAGGGCACGACGCGCCTGCTGGGGCTGAACCGCAACAAGGGGGAGGTCATCGAGCTGCGGCTGCGCACCGACGCCTACGACGGGTACAGGGACTACAAGACTATCCGAGACACGCTGTGCCACGAGCTGGCGCACAACGTGCATGGGCCTCACGACCGGAAGTTCTGGGATCTGTGCCACCAGATCGAGAGGGAGGTCCAGGCTGCGGATTGGAAGAGCGGCGGGTACTCCGTTGGCGATGGGGATTATTATGAGTCGCCCGAGGATGACGTCCCGGACCACGGGGGTTGGACGGGAGGCACGTACGTGCTTGGCGGTAGCAGCAACGGCGGCGGTCTGAGCAAGAGGGACGTCATCGCGAAGGCTGTCGAGGAGCGCATGAGGAGATCAAAGTCGGAGAACCAAGACGGCGGCGGCGGCGGCGAGGGAGGCAGCAGCGCGGCGCCGTGAGTCGTCTGAGCGGCAAAACTATTCAGCGTCGAGGGGGCTTGGCGGGTTCTCGCTGAAAACTGCCTTGAGAGAGCGTGACAGCTCGAAGTGAGGGCGAGTTCCCGAGACCAGATGATACCCACTGCTTCGGGCCTAATTAGAGGGCTCAGTCGATGACATCTTCTGAGTCTGTCAGTTATATGGCTCTCGAATGTGCTCTGGTCACGTCTCTCACACAGCGTGAGAGGACGTCATGATGTTGTTGTGGATGAGCAACAGCCCTGCAAGGGAGATCGTCGCTGCCGCTCTCCAGTGAAGCACATCCCTTGGAGTGAGCACGTGGGCACTCCAGCGCCGTTCTACTGGGCGAGAAAGGACGCCTCGCCGGATCTCGCTGATTTTATTGCGCAGAGTCCTGCCGTTTAAAATGATCAACCGTACTTGACATTCCTAATTCCAGCTTCACATAGATCCTTCATAATAGTGAACAGCTGGCCATGGCGGGAAAGCGGCATAATCCTTTCAAGCGAGACCATGTGCATACAGTTACAAACTCACATTACTGGACCGGCCGCAAGTGATATAGAGAGCAATCCCACATATAAGTTGATGTTTCATCTATAGTTTATTTAGGGTATCATGAGAGCTATGCCTATCGTGTACAGCATAATAAGGTGAGGCGCGAAACTGCAACCTCATCTCGGAGCTAGCGCCAAGCCTGGCGCCGGCAGTGTAGTCGACAAGCCAACCGCGGTAACGGGCTAATTTAGACTGGATCCGCCCGTCGCCGTTGGAGGATCGTGGCGAAACCTTACTTAAGCCAGGCCAAGGTCAAGCTCGACGTCGATTGTTGAATCCTCCCTGCGCCATATGCAAAAAAACGTTGTACTCGTGTGTAAAGCATCATCCAAAGAACGCCACCGCAATGCTGAAAAGACATAGTTGTTTCCTTTTCCCGACGGCACTGCGCCGTTACGCCGGTTGAGCGGGTAGCAAGCAAGCACCGCTGAAGCACGACGTAGCCGCGGCTTGCCTCTGAAGCCCGCGGCCGGGTGTGCACCGGAAAGGGTGCCTCGACGGCGCTGGGTGGCGTCTCAGTTCCAACGGGAACTGTTGCGAGTCCCTGAGACGACCCTGCGAATGAACCGCGTCGGTGGTGACGAGCGAATACATCCCAGAAGCTTCGGCTGCAGAAGTAGTCCACACACAAAGACCAGCAGGACCACGTAGGGGAGGCCAATGTCGTCCCATGATGGAAAGGGCCAGAACTCGTGGTATAAAGATTCCCAAGCCTCGGGGATCGAGGGTCTCTAGCCCTGTTGCAGAACCCATTCCTTGACTTCAGGATCCCAATGGTGGCTAACAAGAACAGTCAGCGCGATAGCTCCTTCTGCAGGAGTGAGAATTGGGAGACATACCCTTGCCATTCTGTTGTTACCAAACTTTTCTTTCCATACTCGCTCATCAGGACCGTGTCGAAAGCATACGGCACCGTGGCGGGCACACCCTCGAACTCGGTCTCGCGCATGGGATACAGCTCCGTGGTCTTGTAACGGTGGTTGTTCTTGCATGCCCACACACCAGGCGCCTTCTCTGGGTCCCGCTCCGCAAGGCCGGTAATATCGATGAACATGCCGTTGCTCGTGTCGATCCACCGCGCATCGATGACGTTCATGCCGTTGCCGCGCACCCGATCGACATGGTTCGGGTTCACGTCCAGCAGCAAAACCTTGCTCATCTCCTCGCCGGTTGACTCGTCGACGTACCGGTACTCGTGCATGGTCCGGTTGTAGTGGTCGCCAAGGTACTGGAGGGTCGAGGCCGTGACTTGGACGTCGAGGTCGTAGTCCCATGGCATGATCTGCCCGTTCCACCACCATCCCAACAGAGTGCCGTGCGCAAGCCATGTGTCGATACCCAGGGCGCGGAATACTGATACGTAACTTCGAATCAGGTGCCGCAGCGCAACACGGTGCGCGTCATAATCAACCTCGCCCTGGAAGTAGCGGCCGTCGTAGTGACCCAGCGCCTCTGAGCCGCCGGCCTCGAAGAAATACTTGCCACCTCCTTTGGATTTGCTGTCTCCCCATCGTTTTCCGAGTTTGTCAGGCAGACCGAGCACCGTCGTGGCCAACGAGCAGGTAAGAAGCAGCGCCTGTGACAGCTTCATAATTGCGGATTCCCCAGAAGATGTTTTGGGGCAAGACAGAGTCGTAAACCCAGGCTAACCGCTGTGATATCAGACGGAAATACAATAGTCTGAGGACCAATGTTGATGAATACACAGTACGACAAAAACAACGGCTGTTGCCGGAAACCCGGGCAGAAAGCGCTGACCCGTGTCGAGAAATTATGTTGACTACCAGATCTTGGCTGTCGACAGGATACGAGCTCGCGTGTGGTATCGTAGAGCAAGGCGGGTCCGGAACTCGGTGGTCAAACACAGATCGTGTGAACTGGACTCCGTGATAGGATAAGAGGATTCCTCAAACGAAGTGGGTCAGCAGGAAGCTGCCGTGCCGGAGTTGCAACGAATGTTGAAAAGCTCGAGGTGATTCAGCTGGCTGGGCTGGTGGATGATCTCGTTGATGTCCTCGTTGGTGGTGTCACTAGTGCCCGTGACGCGAGTTCGTCGGCGCAGTGCTGCCGGCTGTGACAGAAGCCGTGGGAGCTTAGCTGAGAGTACACAGGCGAGCCGGATGTGTATTTGTACAGATAGCCGACATGCGGTGAGGAGTGGGGCGATGGACCAGAGCCTCTCAGTCCTGGGTGTAAGGCACCGCAACTTGATCCACCAGGTCAGGTCAGGTCGGGTCGGATCAGCCCAAGGCCAGGCGGAGGTGGAGACTGTAGGCTGTAGGAGGCCGGGCAGGAATCCTGTGGGATGGCGATGGAGGAGTGTAGGACAGGGAGGAACCGTTCTGTCGATGAACTTGGCAGAGCACAGCGGAGGAACAAAAATGAATGTGGGAGGGTGTAAGTAGGTAAAGAAAGCATGAGCGAGTGAGGCTTTGCGGTTGACAGACGGTACAGGTACGTGGAACCAGGGGGGGGGCTCGGTGTGGAATTGCGTAAGACAGCCCTGTTCGTCTGGAGCGGCTGGATTGTTGACGACGGCATCAATCAGGGATTCAGGGAACGGGATGAGGGAGAAGTGGGCCTCGCAAACATCTGATCCTGGGGGCAAGATGCGAATGCAGATGCGAATGCAGATGCGAATGCAGATGCGGATGAGGACGCAGATGTGGGCGCAGTGGCGTGCCGAGCGCTCTGCTGTGCTTTGATCCTAAAGGAAAAGGATAGACCAGGCAGTACAGATTATTTGTCGTTCATGTTATGTTGTTCCTGGGCATTTGATGGTAAAATATTTGGTATTTGCTGCATGTCTGGAAACATGGCCTTCGCCATGGTCCTTGGAGGGGGTCTGCAGTCTGCGGACTGCCGTCTGCATTGTGCTATGCACATGGGTAAAACTGTGTTTCTGGGGTTGTGAGTGGTCGTGTGCCTGGTTTCCTCTTTCCCTCAACGGACCCAACGGCATCATCGATATTTCCTTCCTGCCCTCTTTTTTCGTCCTTCTCTGCCTGTGGCTGTCGCGTGCACAATCTCCTGTTCCGTTCTTTCCGACATTGGCTGCAACCGACAGAGTGTGCCAACCCCTGCAAGCCCAGAGGCACACGCGTCTTGGCGCCAGTTCGTCATGGACAGGGTCACAAAGTTACATGGGGTCAGAGAGCAGGATGCAGATTTTAACATCCAGCAATGCCCAGGGAAGAGCCTCCCACGTACCCATAGATAGGTAGTATCTACGGCATGCCCATTCACAAGGGCCATCACCACCCAACTCGCGCTTAATTGAAACTTTATTTGGAACGGGGAGTTGTCGAGACGCGTCCACCGAGCAAAAGCTTGCGCGGGCTTGACTCGCCGCGCCGTCCGACACTGTCGACTGCAATCAATGCCATGGGCCCCATCGCATGGTCCATCCTGCCATGCCTGCCATGCCTGCCATGCCTGCCCTGCTTGGCCGTCTGTTCTAAGACTGATGACTGACTGTCTGTCGTCAGTCGTGCAGTGCCATGCCCTGCACCGAGTACCCGCCCCTCCTCAACAAACTGTGTCCAGTATGCCGGCCTGTGAGTGCTTTGGCAACACCAAGAAAGCCAAGTTGCGCACGCTGGCAACCAAAACTCCGGCCCTCTGCAGACAGCAGGCCATGATCGACAACCTCAGGGGCTTCCCAAACAGCCTGAACCACCAGCATGTCACCGTCTCTACTGCTCCAGCTACAGCACAAGACGCGGTGTTATTTGCTGCAGCCCGCCCACCAGGCGGGCGCCACCTCACGCAGCTCACTACAGATAATCCTATGCAGCAGATGAGGCGACGCGCGGCCCCGTCACCGCACGTTTTCTCTCCCTGCGGAGGTGTCCCAGGCCCTCGGCTCGGGTTCGAGCTAGCTGCCCGTTGTCTAGCAAACGACCGCCCGCCACTCCGGAGGCCGTCTCGCTGACGCCTCTGCTATGCGGGTGTCGCTTTGGGGGCAGGATTTAGCCACCACACTAAATTTGGCTTGACGACTCTCTTGTCTCGGAGCCGCGTAACAGTTGGCAGTCTGCCCCCCTGCCCCCCTGCCCCCCTGCCCTGGGCTGCCGTTCATCCCGGCCTCCCGGTCCCCACCGGCGTGGCATTGCCGCGGGAGGGGCGAAGCAGTCTCGCAGTGTGTGACGCGCCCTCCCGCCGCCCGACCCGGCCGTCCCCCACGCGATACCCGACGACCGACTCGGTGTGCTGTGTGAAATAAGCCCCCCAGAGGACCGAACCCATGCCTGCGCACCAGCAGAGATCCAGCCCTGCGGGTTCCGCAGGCGGAGCCAAGATCGTCTGTGCCAATTTATCACCGACGGCAGTGCTGTCAGGATCTGCTCACAGCAATTATGCTGGTGTTGTAAGGAAAGTTCTTTCTTGCCAGCAGGTGGACAACTGACCCCACTGGGGGTCGCACCTGTACTCTTATCTGTGACATGTCTTGTGCAACCGCGCAATATGCCACCATACAGCAAGCCCCCCAGCCGATCCTCCGATGATCCTCACCACACGCACATGCATCTCTCGGAACAACGGCAATCTGCCCGGCAATATAAGCCTGGTGCTGAGCCTCGATATTTTAGGATGAATGCCTTGGGCCTGGTAGAAGGTCGCGTGCTCACGCTTCTTGATATCAACACCAGCCAATTGGAACTATCTCAACAACACAGTCGAGAGGCCCCGAAAAAAGGAAAGCTGGTGCCTGTGAGCGACCGTCTCACAAGCACCCGACACGCTGGGCGCTTGCATGCCGTCCCCCAAGGCTGTCGTCATGACCCCATAAAGCTGACAGTTCTGTAAGCCCCGGCCGCTAAAACATCGTCTCTGGCTCTGTCGGAATGCTTCTCGCTTGGCGGATGCGCTTCGCCCAGCCTTGGCCATTCCTGTCCGTACTGGGCGCCTTTGAGCTGGTCCTGTCCTCTTGTCAAGGCACAAACGGCTAGTTCGCCATGTTGCTCACCTCGGAGATATCGGCCCCAGACTCATACGCCGAGAGGTCCCTTCCTCCACTGGCCTTTGACGCAAGTGCGTGAGATGAATCGAGGCAATACGAACATGACAATTTCTGGTCCACAGGCAGGAAATCTTCTGGAGCATGTGATCAAGTTCCAGCTCCTCGTAGAGGAGCCTCATTCCCGCTGTAAACCGCGGCTCAAAGGCTGGAGAGCCTCAAATGAGAGCGTTTGTATTGAGTGGGAGCAATATACGGGTGCATCTGACTCACATGCCGTGTCCAACGTCTCTACAGTACTTACTCGAAAGCAGACAATGGCGCTCACAGTCAGTTTCTTTCCAAGTTTTTGATAAAATCTCAAGTCCACGCTGAGGTAATATTCATTCGCTAGTAGTCTGACAACATCATGGATACAAGCAAATGGCGACCATGCCATCTGTCCCGGTGTAAGCAGACTGAAGCCTCCTTCTGACCTGGACCTCAACCTAGGACTTGGTCTGGATTGCCGCTGTTCATCTGGTTCGCATCTCTTCCGTCCCTCACAAAGAGACCAGGAAATATCTGAAAAAATACTCACAGTTTGACTCTGTTGCGTCCGATTGGGACCTTGATCACTACCCAAATTCTCGTCGTACCAGGGGCTTGACTTGATCGAGGTACTCCAACACAGTCTTTCGTGGCACAGTCTTCCACGCGAATTACGTGACGTATCGTTTGACATTCATCTCGACAGGGCGCAGGATCACTCCCACATTCTGTGTTCGTCGAGAGTGTCGAAGTCCCCGAGGAAAGGAAAATCAAACTGCTTCGTGCTGAACTCGGCATGCACCCCGTCCTCACCACGGACAATGTCAATCAAATGACCCCACAATCGGACAACTTCTAGGTCTGGGAATACGTTCGCATATGCAACAGCACTTTGTAAGTTTGGGTTAGGACCTGCTGACGGCTGAGGTCTAGCCGTGGCCCTGTAGAAGTGGGTTCTCCTGCAAGACACGACGAGGCGCCTGAGCCCCCGGAGCGATGGAGATAGTATTCGCTGGATTTGACTGAATTCTAAAAATGGAATCGACGGATCCGATACTTCGATGATGAGGCACAGCTCCTCGAGTGATCTATTGACGCTCGCCGACAAGGTCTCCAGTAACGGCTGTAGAGCGCACACATTGTCCCACACAACCACCAACAATTTCTTGAGTCTGTGGAAATGGCGGACTTCTGCAAGTATCTGCTCTGACAATGCTTGAGAGGCGGCTCGGGTGAACGCGAATGATGTGACTTCCCCCAGGACATACCCCAGGTTCTTGATAAAGCTTAGAGGCATGTCGGTCATTCCCTTGAAGAATTTGCCCCTCGGTTCGAAGTTGGCCACCAGGGTATCTGAGGGATTTGAACCCATCCGATCTATTCATTAACTCCCTGACCGCCTCTGCAGTACAGTCGATGCTCAGCTAGTGGAGTTTTTGACTCGTCAATATCAGGCTCTGTAAAGCGGACGGGTCAAGAAACTTGGCCCATTTGATGTCGAGGTGAGTAAGGCTAGGGAACTTCAAGTCGAAAGATAGTGGACTTTGTCTCCTGTGCTTGCGACCGTAGAAGTTCGGGAAACAGTGCGAGAGAGTCAACCGCTCGAGAGTAGGGGCACAAAGGCGCAGTATGTTCTCCCAGTAGAGTGAACGGTTTCCAGGAGATTCCATGCTCGAAGAGAGCTTCAGGGTAAGGCTGGTGATGGGCCAGGACACCCCTGGTCCCATGCGAGGACACCCGGCTGTCGTATTAGCAACCAATGTGACGGTCCGAACGGTGGATCCGACCAAGCTGTTGAGTAGGCTCTGGCTGAGTGTGACACCTGACAAATTCAGGCATTTCAGATTTGGCAAACTTGGAATGACCGAGTGTATATTGGGATCATGGTAGTCCTTGATGTGGGCAACAACCTGACTCTCGAGCTTTCGACGTCTTCTTGTGCTCTGGATGTAACCGAGCTCTTCCAGCCCGCCCCATTGTTGATGATGACTCCCGCAACACATGCCCCAAGCGAGGGTTTCTGAGTCTGTCCATGGGATCTGCGATTCTGCTGCCTCTCAAGGGCTTCCGACATGAGATGAGCAAGAATTCCGTCATAACATCGATGGCTTCCATCGAAGATCACATCACGAAATTGGCACGCCGGGGCAAGCTGTCGGAAATCTTGGTTGACGAGGGCGAGCGATCCGAAGTCGACCCGATTCGCAATCAGCTAGTCAAGAATGGAGGCCAATATCTCGTTTGGGAACCGAAAAACAATACAGTCCTTTGCTTTCACCTCGTGTGTCTCCCTGAGGCAACTGAACAGCAAAGGTAGCAAGACAGGCGGAGAGGACATCCTGAGATCTTGTTGGGGCTGCATACCCAAAGGTCAGTGGACAAGGTCTAAAAATGTGTATTTTGGGTGATTACTTCTCGTCTGGTGCCAAATGTTGATCATGGAGTGTTGCTACTTGATCATGGACTATCCAATGTCATGAATTAATTGTCGATGTAGATGATCACCTACGGCGAGGTGTGGCTGAGCCTTGGTCGTCGAGGGACTTCCGGTCGAGGAATAAGACAAAATATGGCAGGTGCTTGTCTATGCCTCACCCTTTCAAGAAGGATACAGAGACTCGCACCTGCAAAAACGGAGGGTACACCGGTACATCGCCAACACTAAACCACATGAGAATTCACACATCCAACAGTCACGTCCAACAGCCACTCCAACAGCCACACCCAATTCACATTAATTAGGTATGTAAATTAGGTGTGTAGGTATTGGGTGTTAGGTGTATGAGTGTGTGGGTATTGGGTGTGTAAGTGTGGATTTGGCCTAGGCGATGTGCTCTGGTGGGCTTCAGCTATGGCATGAGTTGATGTACGGGTGTACCCTCCGCTTTTGCAGGTGCGAGTCTCTGTATCCTTCAAGATAGGAAGGAGTAACACGAAATCCATCACCAATGACGGCGCCGAATACAATTCCCAAATACTGGCGTTCGAAGGGCTTCAGCAGAGAGCCCATCCAGCGGGTGCCGGGGCATAACGCAGACGCCCAGTGATGACCTCGATGCTCTCGACCTCTCTCACCAGTCCTGCCCTGATAAAACAACAACCGTGTCCTTGATGTTAAATCCCCCTCATCTCTCCATTACCTGCCATCTCACTTCGTCTTCGCCGACTCTACAGGACCACCAGGCTTCCTGGCGCTAACAGAGATGTACTTCCAGTGATCCTGGCCCGCCATGCCCCCAACTCCAGCAATAGTGTTGATAAAAAACCGATCCAGCCTCAGAAACTTGACGATAAAATACGGAACGATAGCCATCCAGTAGAACAGTCGCAGCATGGGCCGCACGTTCTCCGAGTAGTCCACAATATCAACATCCACAAACCCAACCTCCTCGAGCGCCCGCCTCAGCCGCCCCGGCGCCATCAGGTCCAGCGGCATGGCGCTGTATTTGACGACGAAGTCGGTGTCGCCAGCCAGTTTGCCCGTCTCCTCGGCCTTGGTGACGCGCGTCTCGTACTCGTGCTCGACGAGCCGCCCGCCGGGCTTCAGGATGCGGTAGAATCCGCGAAGCACCGTGTCGAGGTCCGTGGCGTGCACGAGCGTCTCCATAGTGTACACGCCGTCGAGGGACTCGTCCGCGATCCACTCCAGGTGGTGATAGTCCGCCCTCCGCGCCGTGACCTGGCCCTCCGGCAGACCTGACCGCCGGAAGTTGTGCCGCGCCTTTTCTACGTGGTGCTCGACGACATCGATCGCCGTGACCCGCTGGTGGAAGGTTAGCATGAATACTGGGAGGGTGTGCTCATGGAGACATCCTGGGGCTAAACGTACCAGTCCATGGCGAGCCATGCAAAGCGCGACGTGGCCGATGCCGCAGCCGGCGTCGAGCACCGAGGCCCCCTCGGGCAGGTTGAGGCGCTCGAACATCTTCTGCTCCATTCTTCGCAGGGAGGGCGTGATTGGGAATGGAAACCATGTGTCATTGTCCCTGGTGTATCCTGTATCAGCGAGACAGACCTCAACGGGACGACCAGGAAGAGAAAGATCCGTCAAATATCCATCTCTTCAGGAGAATATACGAGGATAATTAGGCAAGGAGTGCAGTACCAAGAAAGGGACATCCAATGAACTATGACGGACTCCCTATAGCATCTGTGGAAACCCAGCACGGAACATTTCCCTCCCACCTCACCAACAACAAGAGTCCAGTTCAGTGCGGCTTGCACAGCAAGCTGTTCACGGTAACGGGTATATCATTGTTGATTATACCTCATCACCAGCACAGCACACGCTGTGGTGATCATGCCATGGCCATCGTCACTAGACGACAGCGACCCATCATCCCATGTGCGCTCGTACCAGGCAGCAACGCTGACCCTTCTCGCCGATGCCAGTTCTCCAGTACCAGCCCATGACCTCGGAGTGATGCGCATTCTAAGGGGAGATATAAGCAAAAGCAGGCTCACATACCAGTATCCGAAATGACGCGTGCCGCCCAGAACAAGCCGGTACCCGACGCGGGACTCGAGCGACTGGTAGTAAGACTGGAGCTCGGGGTTGTCGTTGATGAGAGGGCCGGCCCCGCCGCCGGCTGCCGCGGCCATATTATCAGCGTTGGGGTTTAATGAGAGAAACGGCGAGGATATGGAAGGGAAGAGAGATATTCAAGTCTATAAGGATGGACAAAGTATCCTGAAGTCGTCGTCAGAGAAACAGAGATGCTGCTGTTCCGCCGTCGGTAAATCGGGGCAGGTGTTGTGCCCTGTTCTGGCCAAGTGAAAGTCGCCGAGAACCTGTGGAGTTAGTTGGCATCCAAAAGGGGAGTCTGGGCACTGTTGTCATGACAAACAAGGAATTACTGCAGAGGCTGCTTGCATTTATTGACTCTGGATACCAACATTGGATGAGGCTGAGGTTATGTATGACAAACCCGGCCGGCCGCCCGCATCAGATTGTCTCGTCAATGTCGCCCTGATTTCGAGCTGTGCCGCAGCACCACAAATTCTCAAACAGCGATTTACCTGCAAGTCTGTTCCAAGAATGCATCACATTACGGAAGAAGCTCTAATGTAGGATACCTAAGTAGGTTGTAGTTTTTCGCTTTCGTCTCATCACCGTCCTCATATCGCCGCCTTGATATCATAAAGCAGCCTCGTGGCACATGGGAGGATATGGAATGCGCATCTATAAGACCGTCCTCCCAAACTCGTTTCTGGAAAACACCACCATGTGTTACATTTAACCTTGGAACTCCTGAACCTTCGACTTCTCCCACTCGCCAGGGACCAGCGCCAGGGGCACGATACCCGACACGTGCATGTCAGGGCCGAAAATATGCGAGTCCAGGCCGAGCTCTTGAGTGGCCGACTTCATGTTCTTCAGACCCTCTTGCCAGTTGGGACCGGCACGACGCACCCAGATCTTGACGTTGTGCTCCTTCAGAGCCTTGGCGTATTCCCGCAGAGCGCGGATGACTCCCTTGAAGGTGGAAGCAACGTTGGTGAAGTTGGCGATACCACCTCCGATGAACAGTACCTTGCCCTGGTCAGACACTGGTGCGCGCAGCATCAGGTCCAGAACAGTGCGGGCGTAGTGGAAGGTCTGCGACTCAGTGGGCGCGCCAGAGTACTCACTGTTGCATAGTTAGATTCACCTAGTACATTTTCACACTCAGATTGGCTGACGTACCCGTAGTTGGCGAGCTCATCCGCGAAGCCAGCGGAGGCAATGGCGTCGGCGTACACAACTGAAGCACCACCACCAGCGACCAGGGTCCAGATACGTCCGTTGGGGTTCAGGACAGTCAGCTTCAGCGAAGCACCGGTCTTGGCATCGAGCTCAGCAATGTAAGCCTCTTCCTTGGACAGCTCACGGCCGAAAGGAGCGGGGAACTCCATTGGTGGGCCGGCATCGACATTGACGGAGCCGGACTTGGACGCAACGTTGGTCAGACCCAGAGCGGCAGGCGACCGGGCGATGGCCCACTTGACACCACACTCGAAGTCTGCGGTCTGGTCAAGCTTGGCAGCAAGATCCAGGAAGTGCACGGAGGCGGATGTGGCATTCTCGTTGGGGATGACAACGAGAGGGTTGATCTCGAGGTAGGTGAACTGGCAGTCGACGTACACAGCGTACAGCCGCGTGATGAAGTCAACCAGGACATTGTGAACACCCTTGGGAACATCGGCGAGGAGAACGTTGGCGATCTCCTCGTTGGTTGGGTACTGGGAGAGGTCGACGGGAATCAGGAGCTTCTTGGCCTTAGCGTCGACATCGCCGACATCAACACCACCCTCGTGTGTGAAGAGAATCCAGTCGCCCTGTGAAGCGAGGCGCGTTAGCAGGCTGCATGAGGAACGGCACAAAAACGCCGAACGGGTTTAGGAAGGTGCCGCGAGCTTTCGGAAGAGATTAGGGGCCAGAGGCCGGGTGCAACGGTATCAAGGAGGGCTAGAGGTGGTTGATACCGGCCCGCAGTTCGGGCTGCAGACCGCTTAGAGTCACCCTTTTGGCCCTTCCGTTCGTCCGCAAACTAAGCCTGCACGGGAGCCAAATTGCCTGGTATCCACCAGCACGGGACAGGGCCATTTTTGGGCACTTATAAAGCCAAGCAGATTTCCCGGCCTCTTCATCCGCTCTCTCCCACAAGTGAAGTCGTGGACGGAAATTCCGAGAAAATGTGCTCGAGCAACCTCCGCCGGGACCATCTCCATTTGTGGGTGTGCTCGCACTTGCTGCCGACCCAGAACCGATCCGCACCGCCGCCGCATCCATTGGCCATGAAAATCCTATCCGAAGCGCAGAAGAGGAATCAAACTTACATCTCGGACTGAGTTGATGTTGATGTAGTACTCAGTGTCTGAAGGGTGAGGCACGAAAGGCTCGACGAGGAACTGGCGCAGGACACCCTCGACGTGCTCGACCTTCTGGGGCTTTCCGGCGCGCTCAGCAACCCAGGCCTTTGCCTCGGCCCAGGTCTTGTTCAGGGCCAGGAGACCACTCTTGCCTCGCCTCTTGATCAGCTGGTCAGGCTTCGCGACGAACTTGGCGCCGTCCTGGAGCAGCCATGGGTAGGTGACCTCGGCCTGGTTCAGGACATCCTCGACAGCGGCGTCCTCTGGGAAGTACAGAGAAGCGAGCCTTGGGGGAGCGTTGTGCGTGGTTGGCTTCGGCAGGGGAGAGGGCTTGATGACGGGGGCGCGGGTGAGGTGGTAGTTGAGGATGGCCTTGCCATCAGCTTCGGTAATGGACTTTGCGGACATTTTGACGCAAGATCAAGGTATGTGGTACAAGCCGGATGTGGTTTGTGGCGTTGTGCTGTGAGTTCTACCCCCCTTATGGATCGTCAAATCCACAGTCGCGAAGCAAACGGTGAGCTCGTATGTCGGGCTTGCGCCTGTTTTACTACCAAGACGCAATGTTAGCACCGAGAAGCGCAATTGGGCACGGCATTGGCTCCAGCATCAGAAGAGCGAGGTGAGAAGCGACTGAGGACCAGCTCGAGGGCAGGTTCAGGCCTGCGAAGCCGCCAGTGCCTGTTCGCGCCCGAAGAGTTCTGAGCCTGTCTAGGGGTGATGAGGGGCGGGGGGGCGTGTGATGTGTGCGATGTGCTCTCGCCAGGAATGGGTGCTCACAATTGAAGTCGAGATGGCACAGCCTGAGGGACTGTGGAAGGTTCGTGGGAGACGAGATGAGAGCCTCTGTTCTTCGAGTCTTGATGACGATCGGTTTGTTTGCTCAGGTGCAAGTGTGCCTGTTCAAAAAATTCAAGGACGAAGACCGGACCCGGCTGAGCTGGATTGGGGTGGACTTGAGAGCAGGCGCGGGCGTGGGCGTTGGAGGGTGGACAAGGTCGGGGAGCTCCAAAAGTTCACCTCACCACCTGGGGCCGCTGGGCAGGGTTCAGTACTGAGAACTTTCCACAGCTGGTGTGCGAAAGGGCGGGGACTGGAGGGGAATTTGCTGAGTGGCATGCAGGGGCCCAGCCCACAGGGGGTTACGGCAAAAGGTACAAAGAGCCCACCCCGGACAAAAAGCTTTGGGGCGGTCCCAATCGGTGGGCGGTCTAAGTGGGCAGGTACCGGTACATGGCAAGTCGCCTAGCACATCCGAGCTGCACAATCGGCGCGGACCTGGAAGGGAAGATCAGGGGTCGGACTGCGAAGAAGGCCAAAGAAGCAACATCCCGAAAAAAAGAGCCCAAGAGGAGGATGCACGAACGCACGCAACCACTGGGCAATCACGCAGCAATCCTCGCAGCTTCGCACGTTCTTACTGTTTTTGGTCCATCCGTCCCTTCCATACTCAATTTACGAGAGCAAGTGCCTCCAGATGGAAGCCCTGAGAAGCCTAGGCTGGCATGCCCAGAGCGCAATCAAGGTGTGGCCTTCTTGTCGTCAGCCGCGGCAAGGATGCAAAAACTTCCCTTTCGGCACCCGAGTCAGTCTACTGCCAATTCAGACATTCCCGACACAACCACATGCGTGCACACTGCTGTTGTCAGACCCCCAGACACAAGCAGTGGCAGTACTCGGTAAACCAAAGAGCCAAGAGACGGTCATCCTCACGGCGCTGGTCACCGTCCACGGCTTCGGCTTTCTCTGACTCAGCCGACCGAGCTGCTCGTCACTTTTATCGGTACAAGGCGAAGACATGCCCCCGGCTCAATTGTCCCGCCAGAAGTCCGCCGGCGAACGGAACCAGGCTGGGGACAATCCGAGTCGCTGTGCCGACTGCAGGCTGGCTGCTGGCTGGTTGACAGTGGTAGGATGGCTACTGTATTGCTTGCATTTCTCTGCAGCACGCTGCAACACTCCTGCTCCGTAGTACACCCTCTGCCTAGGGGCGTGGGGGCCCGTCAAGGGCAATGTCCTGCGCAGTCTCATTCTTCGTCACCGCTGGAATGCTTTCCCTTTTGTCCCATCTCGGCCCTGGACTCATTAGGTTCAGGCTCGGAGAAACCTGTCAGTGGGCAGCGGCTGACTGCGACGAGCCCGGCTAATCGGTGCCCGGGTGCCCGACCGGGCTGCTTACTGACTGTTTCGGCCCATCTCATCTTATCGTTGTTGCTGCTGCTACTACTACTGCCGTGGATTCTCTAGCCGTTGCCCTTCTAGTACGGCAGTTCGTCAAGCCGCAACGCACCGATCTAGTTCATGCGAGGGCATCGAGTGGTGCCACCAGTTGTTGATATTGGGCTTTGCCATTTTGATGACGATCCTCCCCTAAAACATGTTGGCAGCCCCTAGCGCGACGGGTAGTGAGCTAAGTAAATTTAGCTGCGACCACGGACTTGCAGGCATGCCATGCTTATTCCTTTGATGGTCACTCGCCCCCCTGAGGCAGCGTGACAGAGTGATTCAGTCCGTCCCTGGATCAGTCAATGGATCCATCATCAATCAGTCGATGAACCAATCAACCAAGTGTTGATGCAGTGCAGTTCCGAACAGAAGGGACGGGGAGTCATCTACCGGTCGGCATGTTTCCAGGTCGACTTCTCGGGTTTGGGAGGGCCTGGGTTGGAGTTGCAATTATTGGAATTCAGCCCATCTGCCCAGCTCGGGGATGGCGTCTGCACCTTGTGCAGCCCTGCAGGGCCCCAAGTACCGGTACACAGCGCATTGGCGCGACCCACTGGCGCGGGCAGGGATCTGAGCTGAATCGGAGGTATCTACCCTTGCGCGCTCATCGTATTTTTCAACAAGAACTGAGCCAACAGACCAGGAACTTCCCCAACTTTTTCAGAGGTCACTCGCTCGCCGTCACAGTAGCTAGCTAGCCAGCCCAGTGGCCGTCAGCTCCCAGCTCATCGCCGCCGCAAGATTGGGAAAAGGGAAAGGGACGAGCAAAGCGAAGGGGTCAGAGCAGACGGACCAGGAAATTCCAACGAACAGGAACAACTATCTGCTCTACCATCAGGACACCATCTCGTCATCGGCATCGTCGCAAAACCAGCTTGCCCACCCACCTAGACCCAGTAAGCACCACCGGTACCCATCCTCTCTCTCATCGCTGCTGCCCCTCGCCCACTGCCTCGTTGCATCGATCTCTCCCTCCCCCCAGTCCATCCACCCTCTCTCCCATCCCACCAGACCACGCTTTCAGCTCCACACCGGACAGGTACTTCCTCCCTTTGACCCCTGCCTGCCCGCCCGTCTGCTCTCCCAATCGCTCCTCTGCCTCTGAGCAAAGCACCACGACAAAAAAACTCCCCCCTCTCAATTCACATACCCACTCCTGGCCATTGAGTCTTCTTTCCTGACCTCGCTCCAGCCTTAGTGAACTTGACACACCTCAAAGCTCTAGGACTGCTAGACGCGAAGAATTGAGACAGGTATGTGGTCCCAGTCTGTTCCGTCTGTTTGTGCATGTTTGGTTGTGCTGCGCAAGCTGGGGGTGGCTCCGTGGCAGATCCGAATGGTCGGCCTGGAGAGACCATGCTTGAACTCGCAGAACATACTGTGTCGCGAGGATATATGAAACAAAAAATGCGCAGACACCGTCAACTCCGGCGGGAAAGTGACCTAAAAGGCACGACTGCAAGAAGAATGATCGTCATGCTGATGCGGTGCTCCCAACAGGTCTTCCCTTCAAGTTGTTCGAGAAGCCAACCCTCTAGATACCCAGAACGACCATGTCTACGGCCACTGTGAACGGCACGACAGGCAAGGGCCTGTCTGCCAACGACAACATCACCCGTTTTGCCGCTCCCAGCCGGGCTCTCAGCCCTCTCCCCAGCCATGCCCTGTTCAACGACAAGACGCGATGCTTCGTTTACGGCATGCAGCCCCGTGCCGTCCAGGGCATGCTGGACTTCGACTTCATCTGCAAGCGATCCACACCGTCCGTCGCCGGCATCATCTACACTTTCGGCGGTCAGTTCGTGAGCAAGATGTACTGGGGCACCAGCGAGACCCTCCTGCCCGTCTACCAGGAGGTCGACAAGGCCACGGCCAAGCACCCTGACGTTGATGTTGTCGTCAACTTCGCCTCCTCCCGAAGTGTCTACAGCTCCACCATGGAGCTGATGCAGCACCCCCAGATCAAGACTATCGCCATCATTGCTGAGGGTGTGCCAGAGCGAGTGAGTTAGGACCCATATTCAAGACTGCCGTGGTGCTGGCGCTAATTTCCTCCGTAGCGTGCTCGTGAGATCGCCCACGTCGCCCAGCAGAGGGGCGTGACCATCATTGGTCCCGCTACTGTTGGTGGTATCAAGCCCGGCTGCTTCAAGATCGGTAACACTGGTGGTATGATGGACAACATCGTTGCTTCCAAGCTGTACCGCAAGGGCTCCGTTGGCTACGTCTCCAAGTCTGGTGGTATGTCCAACGAGCTGAACAACATCATCTCCAACAACACGGATGGCGTCTACGAGGGTGTGGCCATTGGCGGTGACAGGTATCCCGGAACCACTTTCATCGACCACTTGCTGAGGTACCAGGCCGACCCCGAGTGCAAGATCCTGGTGCTCCTGGGTGAGGTTGGTGGTGTGGAGGAGTACAAGGTGGTCGAGGCCGTCAAGCAGGGTATCATCACCAAGCCAATCGTCGCCTGGGCCATTGGTACCTGCGCGAGCATGTTCAAGACCGAGGTCCAGTTCGGACACGCCGGTTCTTTCGCCAACTCTCAGCTCGAGACTGCCGCCATGAAGAACAAGAAGATGGCCGAGGCTGGCTTCCACGTCCCCAACACCTTCGAGGCCATGCCCGAGGTCCTGAAGAAGGTCTACGACGATCTCGTTGCCAAGGGCACAATCCAGCCCCAGGCTGAGCCCGCTGTGCCCAAGATCCCCATGGACTACTCCTGGGCGCAAGAGCTCGGCCTTATCCGAAAGCCTGCTGCTTTCATCTCCACCATCTCCGACGACCGTGGCCAAGAGCTTCTGTACGCTGGCATGCCCATTTCGGATGTGTTCAAGGAGGAGATTGGTATCGGTGGTGTCATGTCCCTCCTGTGGTTCCGACGCCGCCTGCCTGACTACGCCTCCAAGTTCCTGGAGATGGTCCTCATGCTCACGGCCGATCACGGTCCTGCCGTGTCTGGTGCCATGAACACCATCATCACCACCCGTGCCGGCAAGGACCTGATCAGCGCGCTGGTCAGCGGTCTGCTTACTATTGGTTCTCGATTCGGTGGTGCCCTGGATGGTGCTGCGGAGGAGTTCACCAAGGCCTTTGACAAGGGCCTCAGCCCGCGTGACTTTGTCGACTCGATGCGCAAGGCCAACAAGCTCATCCCGGGTATTGGCCACCGTATCAAGTCGCGGAACAACCCTGACCTGCGTGTCGAGCTGGTCAAGGAGTTCGTCAAGTCCAGGTTCCCCAGCACCAAGCTGCTCGACTACGCCCTGGCTGTCGAGACCGTCACCACGTCCAAGAAGGACAACCTGATCCTGAACGTCGACGGCTGCATCGCCGTCTGCTTCGTCGATCTGCTCCGCAACTGCGGTGCTTTCAGCAGCGAGGAGGCTGAGGACTACCTGTCCATGGGTGTCCTGAACGGTCTGTTCGTGCTCGGCCGGTCGATTGGTCTGATTGCCCACTTCTTGGACCAGAAGAGACTGCGCACCGGTCTGTACCGTCACCCATGGGACGACATTACCTACCTGCTGCCCAGCCTCGCCCAACAGGGACGTCCAGGCGGCGAGGGCCGTGTGGAGGTGCAGGTGTAAGAGAAGCTGGCGGAAGGAAAAGGCACATATCTAGAAGCGGGAGCCATGATGGATGTTTCACCCTTTTTATGAAACCTCGTGTAGTAATGATTAGGTCTGGGCCGGGTCTGATGCAATTCTTAAACAATTAGAAGGCAAATGAAATTTCATGAAGAGGTACGAGGTACACTGTTGACCAAACATATGCAAGCTTCGACCGCTTTACCACCGTAGTATATCAATTGTGCATTGGCTAGCGGTAATTTTCGTGTATTTGTTCTTACGGATTAATGAGATAGACTGCCTTCACAGATAAACCATCCGCCCTGTGAGAGGCGCACGGACCAAGGCCGACATCTTCCTCGCCTGCCGGGGCCTGTGATTTTTTGGAGGCACTCGGTTGCGACAACTGAGATACCGCCACCACATCGTTGTACTTTGCTTTGACGGATCAATTCGCCCAGTAGTGGGATTCGAGCAGTGCCCATTACTTCCGCTTGCCAAGACACATCTGATTTCTGTAGCCCACGGTCCCTGAGAACGGGGCGCAAAGGTATGGACAAGAGGAACCCATGCCCAACGCGCGCATGATCGACCAAGAAGCTCACACGATCTTGTTACCTTCCTATGCAGATAGGCCTGTCACGTTTCCACCGCACGAAACAACGGCTGGAAGGGCTGCCAGACGAAACCCCCCCGATCTCGGCCGTCTCCCACCCCACGGCTACACCACCCAGCCGGACGAAAGCAACGAACCATCCACACACCCACCAGCCAACCAAGATGTCCACCCCAGCAACAAGAACAGCAGTCGCGGCGGCAGCAGCAGCCACGACAACAACAGCAGCCGCGGCCGCCCCGTCCTACTTCCGCATAACGCTCCACCGCTCGGCCATCGGGCTGCCGGAGCGCACGCGCGGCGTCCTCGCGGCGCTGGGCCTGCACCGCCGCTGCCAGACCGTCTTCCACCCGGCCGAGCCGCAGTTCGCGGGCATGATCATGAAGGTCAAGGAGCTGGTGCGCGTCGAGGAGGTCGGGCGCCGCCTGAGCGCCGCCGAGCTGCGCGCCGAGAGGACGCCCGACCGGGGGTTCTGGGTCGAGAGGAGGGCCGGGCAGTCATGAGGGAGGACTGGGACCGAAGAGGCATAGAATGAGATGGGATGGATGGGCGTGCCGTATGAGTATCACTCAGAGCACTGAGGGCGGAATGGATCTATCCGATGCTCTTTGGGAGGTGTGCGTGACGCTGTGAGGAAGATGGTAAGCGTCAGCTCAGGCTGGGGTAGGGTCGAGGTCCTCGATGGACCGCTGTGTATGTAGAGGGCACAATGCAGCTCCTCGTGGGCTGCCACTATTCATGGAGGAGCTCACTCACAGTCATGGTCCCGGTGGACACATTCCGGTTGTATGAATATCCACCCCACTCTTGACTCTTGCTGCCACAGCTGGCAGTTATGAGGCGGTGTTGTCTGGGTCCGTCTGCGTAGAAAGCAAGTCGAGAAGAATACATGCCCACATTACGGGCCGTAAATTGTCACGCACGGTGGACAAGGGTCACAAAGACCATTGTACCGAGTTCCCTTTGATTCATTAATGTACACAAATACTGTATGAGTCCGGAGCCGTGAACGTTTCTGCGCAACAGTGCCTCGTCGAGAATGACCAGAGGCGGCAGATATCAAAGCCCCAGAACTAAACTTTCCACTTTCATCATGCCTGCCTGCATCTCAAGCCTCAACGGTCCACTGCATGAAAAGATGCCTCACCAAACAACAATAAAGAGGCGGCAGTGACCAAGACTTCCAGAGACGCAGGTCCGTTCTCCATCGAACAACAAATTACCATCCCTGAATCTCACTTCTCATCAAATACCGTTCTGAAGCCGCGGTGGTCACCGTCACAATGCCTTGACACGTCGTAAGGCGGTAATAGTGACAGAGCCTCAGAAGAAAAAAACGAAAACCATCTGTCCAGCATGGAATAGCACAACACCCCTGTCGTATTTTCCGTCAACATGACGGATTCATAGCCGTGATCGTAGTTGCCTCATCGCATCAAGGCCAGACCACAAGCTTCAGACTAGTCGCAATTCCACCCTCTCCATTCTTTTGTGCTCGAACAAGTTTCGAGAAATCCTGACCAGCCACCGCAATCGTGGCCAAAAGTTTGTTAGAACGCAGGCTGGGAAGATGTCATCCCACGGTCTTGTGAGGGCAAACTCTGCCCCTCTCATGGCATTTTCAATGCGGTCTCGTGCGTGAATGACAAGATCGCAGTCGTAAGAATAAGTGGCAAAGACGAGTCGATATCGTAGCCCAGCCGACTGAGCATCAAAAGTGTACATATCTGATACGATTTTCTTCGGTTGTGTCGTAATTGCGAGTTCCTCGTAGTGGTTCTCAAAATCTGATCACCACTCGGTATTGACAGCACAGGCTGCCTAGCAGGTTGCAATCCGACGGGTGTCCTCGCGTTGCTGTACTCAAAATAATTTGGGTCGTTGGAAGGAAAAGGCTTGCAGCAGCCGTCATCATTGCACTGGCCACACTGCTTCCCCAATGTCGGGCTTGGTCGATCATCGTCTAGAGCCCATGATGGAAGGTCGATAAGGTCGACGCTTCTTGGCCGGAACAGCCGCAGACTGCGATCCGCCACCCCTCTTCACTCCTTGTGGGGCATGTTGTTCCTCACGCTCGAAACCAGTGATTCGCTTGGGCTTCTGCTAGGAGCTCTTGGCTTTTTCCTGGTATTCTGGCCCGGGAACCTCGTACTCTCGGACAAAGTACTTCTGGCCGTTCTTGCTCAGCCAGTTGGTGAACTTGGTCAGTTCCTCGCGAAGGCGGCTGACAGATTGCTGATCCATGTTGGTTTGGGCAAGCAGCTCCGGCAGCGAGACTGAATAAGAGATTAGTTGCGTTCATCACGTCACAGAAGGAGATACAAGATCACAACCTACCAAGCAGTCGGCAAAGATGTTCGCCTCCATAAACACTGCTCGGTCCTCCGTCTTTCTCGTTCTCCCATTGTGGGAGCAACTCAGAGTACTGCAATCGCTCGAAGCTGGAGCCAGGGTTAGCCGAGTCTGTCATGTGCGGTAGATTTTTATCGAGGCACAACGCTTACCGATAGAGGAGGATTCTACCAAGGGCTCGATCGAAGTACTCGCGAAGCCCCGCGATCGTCTCTTTGAGAATGTCGACCTGAGCGGAATCTTCCTCGCGCTTTGGCATCTCATCTTCCAGGTAGTCGTTCAGAATCTTGACGACCGGTTGCTCGTGCGGCAGTGGGACAAGTTGCGAGTCCTTGGTGACATGCTCCCAGTCATCCACGAGAATCCCCTTCAGGACATCGGTCATGACAAGCTTGATCGAGGGTCGAGCGTGGAAGGATTCGTCCTGTGACTTCAGGTTAAGATCAGGCCAATCAAATGACTTCTCCCACTCCATGTACGTGTGGCTCATCCACGTGGCTTCGTAGTCATAGCCTTCCCACGGCGAGTCCGTCTGGGCGTTGCCCTCGGAGTCAACGCTCATGGAGTCGATCGCTCGAAGTATCTTGGGGTTGCCATCAGGCTTGCGGTAGTTGGGGCCCTTGCGCGTCGCGCGCTGCAACTTTGCAGGGCGCTCGAGGAGCTCCTCTGTCTCCTCACGCGCTCGCTTGCCCTTGTACTGCAGCTTTGCAGTCTGAGCCTCCGCTTCCTCACTCAACTGACGGCTACGACTTCGCGTGATCCGACCGGAGTAGGAGGACTGTATCTTGGTGGGCTGGATCATCGCGTTCTTGCCAATCTTGGGCTGGCTGAGATATTGCATCTTCGAGGGCTGAGCACTCGGTCCCTCGCTGTCCTCAGGAAGCTCCTCGATGGAGGGCAGTATCTTCGAGGGTTGGGCATTGGGAGCTTCAGCCGTGCCGTCACAGCTGTTGGCGGAGTCCGTCTTGGTAGAAGTTGCTTTCTCCTTGCGCGCTCGCTTCGCTGGCCGGCCCTCCTGCTCTGCGTCCTTGTCGAGGGGCTCCTTCTTCACTATCTCCTGGCTGTCTTCACGAGCTCGCTTCACGGGTGTCTTTCTTCCACCCGGGACGTAGACGCAGTTGAAACCTCTTCTGACACAGGCGTCACAGGGTGTGCCTCCGGTGCAACGGGTTTTGTGCGCTCGGCAAGGGTCACAGGCCTTGACAGCCCTTGGAAGCTTGATAACTGCCGATTTACCCTTGCCCACGCTGCTGTTGGCGGTGTTGATAGATGCCGCCTTACTTGTACCGTTCTTGGTAGCCGCAGACTTGATTAGCACCAACTTCTTGGGTGCTGCAGTCTTGGGCGCTGGAGTCTTGCGTGCTGTTGGCTTGGGAGCCGCAGATTTCTTAGGCACCGTAGTGTTTTCGGGCGCAGTGATGGTAGTTGTTTCCGGCTTGCTTGCTGCTGGCTCTTGTCCATTTGCGGGAGCACGTGGAATGTCGTTGCCAATGGGCTCATCACCCAATGACCTGGCTTTTGGGTAGACGCTGTTGTAGGCATTGTTCACGGCAGCATAGTAGCTGTTGGGCACAACACCTAGTACTGGGCGACTCTTGAATTCGTTCTGGGTCATGGCTGCGCGCGTGTCGCGCATGAATGAGTTGAAAGGAGGCTCGCTGAGCCGCCTGCTTCTCACTGTGTCCTCGTCCGCGTCAGGTGCGGCTACCGTGGTGGTAGCATCCTTTGTCGCAGTGGCATCGCCAGTCGGAGCCTGGACATCAGCCGCTGTGGTGGCCTGGGCGGCCTTGGCCCTGAGGCGGGTGTTGCGAGTGTGCTGAGGCGGGGGCATGGTTGACCTGGCCTTCGCTGCAGCGCGTTTCTCTCTGTTGATGACTGCCTTTTTGGCCTTTTCGGCTTTGGCGGTTTTTGTGACGATGGGGTCTGGAAGTTCCTCAAGGTCGCTCGGGCAATGCTCCTGCATGAAGCTACGCAGCTCCTCGTTGAACTCCTCTCTGTCCTTTGGAGGAATCCCGGCGGTCAACTCCTCCTCAGACTCCGGGGTCTCCTCCCTCTTCTTCGGCTTCGCCCGCTTGTAAGGGACAGGCCAAGGGTCACGATACTCGTCGGCTATGAAATTGGACTTCAATCCCTCATCGGTGGATTTGAAGTAGAAGTCGTGGAGGGCCTTTTTGAATTCAGGATTTGATTGGGAAAGGGTTTCAGGGGGCAGTTTGGAGAGATTGTCGTAGCGTAGGGAGGCTTTGTACCAATTTGCCTCTTTCTTGACGAACGCTGCGTCCATCAGGTCGATGCGAATGGTGGGGCTAGGAACCGTTTGAAGTGGTTCGGACCTGGTGATGATGCAAAGGTGGTCGAAGAGGCTGTACTGACGGATTGATTGAGGGAGTGCGATTGGTGCAGAGTCAAGATCAATGGCACGCCGTTGAAGGCAGCGTGCTCGGAAATGTTGACTTTGAGGTTGCTCAGCCGTAGAGGTTAAATGAGCTGAGCTTCCGTCGTAAACACGGCCTTGTTTGTGGTTGTTTTTGGGTGATGGATGAAAAGGGAGGGGTCGCGTCACGGAAGCAATGCGTCGATGAGATTGATGTGACCCCAAAACTGACCAAACCTCAGGAACGAGTAGTGCTGAAGCTGCAAAGAGCTCTGCGGAAGCCTTGCGCGAGGGTCGTGTGTTGCCGAGCTTGCTGTGCAAGTGTTGACGTTGACGTGAGGAAGGTTGAAAGCTGGCGTCGCGTTGATTGACGCCAAGCAGATGCCGACAACTTTTGCCTTAAACGCCTGTCTGTCGTGGGTATGCAGATTCACGCTGAATCAAATGCCCTGGTGACGGCAAAGACGAATCTCGATGTTTGCAGAGTTTGCCTTGACGTTGAGGTTTTGGTCAAGTGGGAGGAGAGCTCGGTGTGTCAAAAGCACAGAGAGGTGGAGGTTGATGTCCGTGCCGGCAACCTTTCACCCAGGAACGTCGATTCTTGGGTCACTGAAATCCAGCGCAGCTGTAGGGAGTCTCTGCACAAACGAGCTTTGGGCTTTTTAAGACAGCCTATGGCAACGTTGGCGGGAAAACCGCGAGTGATGCGGTTGGGACTCTTGGGTTTAAATACCTTCACTCCAGCCGTATTCCCCCAGTACTCGGGAAAGACGCTCCATTCACAGCCCATTCAATAGATCCAAGCCGGAGACACAATGGAACACATAATAAAATGGGTGGGCCACAATAGGAAACGGGGTTTAGTACTCACATTCTCCAAGTCAAAATCTCTCTTCCGGCCTCGCCCAGACATGGTGGCCGCAGCACCCGATCTCTCCTCACTGCCTCTAGCCGAGCTGAAGTCGGAACCATTCTTCAGACCTGCCTTCTTCGCCGGGCCAGACTTCTTCTGCATGCTCGCACGAGCCTGCTGGTTGAGCTGGGCGGCAAGCTCGCGGTTCTCATCGTTCAGTTTGCGGATTCGGTCCTGAGGGACCCAGTCATCCCATGTGGCCTTCCAGCCCTTGTAGTGAATTTTGTACCGGAAGCCACCCTCCTCGGTGGAATCAATCTCAATGATCTTGGCCTCGTACAGCATGTCATGATGGAAGCACAAGACCTTCTCGTCCTTGGCGTAGGGGGGAGCTGCCGGCTTGGAAGAAGGCGCCATGTTGGTGACAGTGTACCTGCTGACAGTGAACGGGGAGCTATGGAAGTCGAGTGACACTAAACGAATCTCAAAGGACGGCGAGTCTCCAGGGCAGTCTGCTGCAATCGAGAGTGCCAGGTGGGTTGGGTGAGGAAGAGAGAGGTTGGACGTTGAGGACCAAAGTGAGAAAGGAAGCCCGTTACAGGAGTGTCACGGGACCAGGCGAGTCGAGAAGCGCGTCTCGAGGCAGGCGCGCTACGATTGCCGCCCCCCAATCAATCAAGCAGGCCAATTCACTCCTCTTGCAACACAACAGAGCCAGTCATTACAAAACGGGAAGGCCACCGTTCGCCTGCTAAGAGTTTCCGTGACGATATGAAAATTCGTCCCGTAGATTACACTTTAGATTACTTGTCCCAAAACAAAGCAGAACAGAACAACCGGCGTCGAGGTCACCAGACACGCCGCCAAACATGGCACCCACCGAGTCAACAATCCTTGCCAACTACCTCCTGGTCCCGGCACAGCTGCCGGCCATCGTCTCCCTGAAGGAATTCACAGATCTGTTTCCTCGTGCGCAGCAGTCATCCCCGCAGGTCAAGAGACTCTACAGAGATCTTCAGATCCAGAGAAACACGCTCGTCGATGCTGTGGCATCCAACATTGAGACTGAAGCGAAACGGGCCAAGGCACTACGGCGGGAGGTTTTAAGGGCAAAGCGTGAGGCCGAAGACCATGAGATCGACGACGAGATTGATATCGAGAGAGCTGTAGGTTTGTCCTTTGCCACTAATTTTAGCTGGCTTCTTTCGTGAGGCCAGACTTCTAACAGCATCACAGCTTTACGGTGCAGCATCAGGAGCTCCTGTTTCAAAGCATGACATCAATTCCATCATCCCGGAATTAGCTAGTTCTGCAGAGGAGCTTGATGCCTCAATACAGGCCCTTGAGAGGGAAGAGGCTGAGCTATTGCAGTCTATCAAGCAAACCGTCGGCAACATGAGCGACCTGCGGTACGGTCGATTATCCAACGGACAGCTCACAGAGCAGGTTCTGGAAGGCCTACAAAACGTTCAAGAGACATGTCAGGCAAGACATTAAATAGGTGCCTAGCAGGCGTATCCCGATGAGGCGAACACGCCCGGATGATAAGTGTACAAAACCAGTTCCCCCGCCCAACCGTGACAAAGCAAAAACACAAAGACCCCCCAGAAAGTTTGGGCATCACGCGTATCACCTCGTACAACATCTCGTCATGCGCAAAGGTTGGGCCTTTACCGCGCGGCGGCAGCACCCCCGGGAGCGGCACCGCGGCCACCGGGTGCACCGGGTGGAGGAGCCATGCGTCGAGACCTGGCTGGCGTTAGCGACCTTGTATGTTGCATACGGTGACCTTAGTGTGACTTACATGAAAGTCCGGCTGACGAAGGAGACAACCAGCATCATTGCCCAGCTGGGGACAACGCTGAGTCCCCAAAGGGCGTATGCGATAGGTACAGCCACGCCATACTGGGCGAGCTCGCCATCGAAGGGATGGAAGTACCCGTCCTTCTTGTTGAACTGGCTCTTGTCCTCGCGGGTCTTGTACAGCTCCAAGAAGGTGTTGCTGTCGGTCGTGGACAGGTTCATGCGCTTGACGTAGATGTCGATGGGCGCGGGAGGCGGGAGCATCTCGAACAGCCACAGGCTGCCGGCGCCAGCGGACCAAGCATTGCAAAGGATGGGCTGGTCGTCGCAGTTGACAAATCCGACGTGAGGGGCGTCAGGCAGGACGGCGAGCTTGGCGGCTGTCTGGTTAAAGGCCTCCTCGACCTTCAAGCAGTGGCCTGTCGCATGGTCAGCACGGGCGTCAAATCAGAATGCATCCGGATTCCACAAAATGGGGCCTACCAAAGCAAGTCTTGTTCCCACCCGAGATCAGAACCCACCACTCCTCGGGCTTGGTGGACTCGGGCTTGACGGGCGAATAAAGGGTGTCCTTCCAGTTGTCCAGCGTCAAGACGTTCAGCTTCATCTCGCCGACCTTGGCCTCGGCAGCTCCAACGGGGTCATGCTTGCTGGGGTTTGGCACGTAGGAGCTGAATTGGCCGAGGAAATTCTGGAACTGTGCCTTGTACTGCTCGAACTGCTCGCCCTGAGCTGAGGCCAGCAGCGGCAGGGCCAATAGAGCCGAGGATGATGAGAAACGCATTTTTACACAGCGACAAGAGCCAAGAAAAGTTCGAACAAGTGATTATACTCTGTAGCTGTTAGAGAACGAGGCAGCTCAATGACGATGGTCTGCCGGCCAAAAAAAAGTTGAAGAGAACAGATGGAGACGGCGGAGGCTGCAGGGTCCTCCAGTGGTGGACTATCAGGGTCCTTGGAGAGCTCCGGGCTGCTAGCAGGCACCGAATCCTGGGGTCAAGGATGGAGAAAGCAAGCCGGACCAACGGTCGGTGAGGGGCCCGATAAGATAAGCGAAAGCCTGCAGAGAAGGCAGAAGTCAGGGTGTAACTCCGAGCGAGGCTAAGTTTCCAAGGAATGAATGTTGAGTAGTAGCACTGGGTAGAAAATGGGATACCTCAAAGATGCCAGCCGTTCGATGACTCTCTATTAATACTCTTAAGGTCTTCACCACTCTCTGTTTGTTGTTGAGCTTGGAAGTTCAACTGTGGTAGGAGGTGACCGTATCCTTGTCATCGTGTTGACCAGGAAGCAGCGCTCTCACTTACCCCAAACGGTCTAGGGCACTTCGAAGCTATCCCACCTGGGGTATTTGTTAATGTATCCTACCACGATGTTGACGACCCATACCAGCTAACAAACCCGATTTATTGACATCATTGCACATTCCCAATGGTAAGTTCATGGATAATCACTTCATTCTACATTTATCTTACAATGCAGCCTCCAAAAGTATCTGATCCGAAGCGGAAACGCGGCAGGCCGCCAGGCGCGTCTAAATCGAAAGGCGACGCGTCGAGCCACGAGGCGCCCGACCACGATGCTGAACCCGACCCCGAAGACGCGCGACCGAGGAAACGTGGTCGCAAGAACGAGGCCGAAGGCGCCAGCACGGAACCTGGTCCCTCGCGGAACGATAATGGACC
This sequence comes from Diaporthe citri, assembly GCF_014595645.1. Lineage (NCBI taxonomy): Eukaryota > Fungi > Ascomycota > Sordariomycetes > Diaporthales > Diaporthaceae > Diaporthe > Diaporthe citri. The sequence continues at coordinate 479,084 of NW_025064850.1, forward strand.
GGCGCAACCACCCAAGGCCGGCCGGCCACCCAAGAAGAGCCAGCATACCGCGAAGCCAGACATCCAGCGCGAAACGGAGGAACAGGACAGACACTCCAATGCGGCCAGGCCCGACAGCAGGACGGCGCGGTTGAAGGGCAAGCGCAAAACAGCACACCAGATCCAGCCGCGAGAAGAAGAACAACAACTAGAGAGCTCGGAGCCTCGACGCAGCAGACGAGTGCCGGGTGGGAGTTCAAGCGAGGCCCCTGGTGCCGAACAGCCAGCTTATCCGCAAGAAATATCAACAGAACGCGCACCGAAGCGCGCTGGTGGCGCATCGTCTGGTGCTTCGAAAGACAAGAGGAAGGCGTTGGCAGGCAAGGAGAAAGCGACGGCGAGTCAAACTTCGCCCAAAGAGGACGAACAATCGGCCTCAGCTCCAAGGCGTAGTGGACGAGACCGGAAAATAAGGGAACCTGATAATGTCCCTAGTGGAAGCCGACAGAATAACCAGCAGGATGCACAACCTACAGCGGGCCCGGATAGTGGGAGGTCCAGAACACGAGCGAATGGGGAATCACAGGAAGCGGCGTCTCCCAAGGCACAGCAGAACCATCCAGCTGCGAGAATAGGCAAGAAGCGCCGTGGGCGACCGTCGTTGAACAAGGAAGATTCTGAGAGTGCGAGGGCGTTACAGCCGCAGCAGGGCAACAGGGCAAAAGCTGCGAGGGAGTCGTCCGAGGCGGACAAGACTGCAGATGAGAGTCGCTCAGTAGAAGACTCGCGGCCGAAGCGCCGCGGCCGACCTAGGCAATCAGACATTGCCTCTCAAGAGCCTGAGCCAGCCCAGCCAACTCGTTCACGCGGCAAGCCACGACGTCGTTCCCCCGATCCCGCGGACGAGCAAGAGCAGGAGCAAGGGCAGACTTCTACCAAGAAAAAGCGGGACAAGCGTCAGCCTCGCCGAAGGGAGCCTGTTGCCGAGGAAGAGCAAGGTGAAGACGAAGACACAGGCTCAGAGGAAGACGAGCAGGAGTTTCCATTCCGATATCTGAAGGAAAGCACTAAGAAGATCCCACGATGCGTCATCTCTGAGAAGTGGAGCGCCCTGGACGGACCATCTATCAGTGCAGTTGGGACCTTCCTCGCCGACGCACAGCGACCGGTCCTGCTCCGCCTCCAGAACACCAGCCGGCGACGAGAGCATGCATCAGCCGCGCTTTCAGGCATCTCCCGGCGACTACACACAAAGCTTGTCAGGGGTTTGCCCTTCCCTGCTCCCACGGCTGGGCCTGCAAGGCGAGCTGCGTCTGGCAGCCACGAGGACGAGTTCGATTTCGAGCGCGCAATGAACGCCGCGCAGGGCCTGGAGAATACCCTCAACACACTGCTGCACTCGGTCAGCCTGCTTGAGAGGGAGATCAAGAAGGAGGAGGATGCGCTGGCGCGGGACTACGACACTCTCCATAAGCTGGAGGCGAACGCGAGGTCTGAGGCGAAAGGCTGGCGCGAGAAGGCGAAGCGGGAGCACGTCCTCGCCTCTGGTATCAGAAGGAAGGACGAGGGCGTTGATTATCTTGACGAGGGAGAGCGGCTGGAGCTCGTTGCAAGACCCGAGGATGCCGTTGCGGGCGGGCTCTTCAAGGACCTGGACGACGAGGAGCTGGTCGCCCTTTCGAAGCAGATTGGGAGCCACATGGAGAGCATGCAGGGTAACCTACATCAGATAGGTGGTGTCGTTCCGGCGATCAGCAGGAGCAAGGCTGCACTGCAACAGGTGATGCAGAAGCACCTAGACGAGGAGGAGTACGACAAGGTGGTGCTTGGATAACATATGGTTTTGACAGGGCTCACGATGCCTGCTCCGCAAAATTACGACTACACGATCTAACTTCTGACAAGCGGTTTGCCACCCTAATGTGAGCTGCAGGGACTGAGTAAACACGCCCTGTTGAGATGAACTAGTGGACGAAGCGTGATGTGAATCACTGAAGCGCGGTGGCGGTCAGCATCTGGGGCACCACGCAATGTCGATGGATAGGCGCCGCAAGCGAGTCATGCCTGGCTTCTACGAAATTACCCGAGTAGCTCTTGGGTGATAGTTCTGTGTAATGGGCAGCCAGGCTATCTTTGCCCACAATATGCGAACAAGACTTCACTAAGTATGGCATACGCGGTGCTGTAGACAGGGGCGTATTGGGAGAACCAGTTGGAGCCCGCAGGAAAGCCAGAGTTTGTTGGTATCATTGATGAATATGTGCAGTGCGACGGATAGTCATGCCGGCCTCGGGTCATCCAAGCACGGGAGTGACAAGGAAGAAGCGCGAGGTGATGACAGAACACCGGGTCTAGTTGGCTGGGCAGCAGGACGTTGATATGCCCCGAGCCCAGAAAGGGTCTAGGGACGGATTGCGAGGGGCTCGGCCGGGACCCTGGGTAGGCAGGGAGGCCAAGCAAAGGAGTGGGATGTGGTGCAGCTTCTATCCCAGGCAGGGTCGCACCACTGGAGCAAGCCTCTGCATGCCCTACTGCAGTGATGGTAGCGGTACTGTGCCAATTGCGCCATACTAGGACACATTCTCTTGCCATCGTCCAGAGCTGGTGTGCAAAGTAGACTACAATGTACATAGGTGGGCGGGGTTGAGTCTGATGAGACGATTGCTTCCTTGTCGTCCCAGTACAGTGCCTCGACTTTGAACTCGAGACACACGGCTAATCACTGAAGCGGTGACAGTACAATTCCGCGACTCGCAGACAAGATGAGACAGAGACGCAAACATCACGTACGGACAAAACGGAATCCAAAGGGTAGTCAGACCCCTGCTGGAAAAGCTTTCATTGGGACCCTTCCTCGTTCAACTCTAAAGTGGTTGTGGGTCCGTGGGGAGCTACCCCTCCCTCCCTCAGCCTTCAGCCCCTCCCCATCCAGACTAGGAGCGCTCCCTCGTTGCTATCGCCTTGCTCGTGTCAGCGGTTTCGGCTCCCGATTGCCAGCCAGCCAGAAGCACGTTTTTCTTCTCTCGTCTCCCTCCTTCCGAGCTCTGCTCTCTGCATGACCCACACACCGCTCGCCCGGCCGCCCTTGAACCGTTATTCATAAGTGGCTTTCTCCCTCCTCTTCTTTCCTGCTCTTCCACTCTTCTCTTATCCCCCTTCTCCTCCTACCTCACACCATTCTTCACCTCCCTCCCAAGCTTCATCTATCTCTGCGGGTGTGGAGAGCAACGACAAGCACACCTACCAACACAGTCCTGTATGCTGCCTGCTACCCCTCCCCCGCTTCACATGTTGAGGATTTTCCCAACGGAAAATTGACTACATACACACGAGAGGCGTGAGTAAGCCTTGCTGACGCAAAATACCACACAGAAACCTTCAGAAGTGGTCAATTGTTCGTGTCGGTTACTCGACCACATCAGCCATCATGGTTCAATCCGCCATTCTCGGTTTCCCTCGCATGGGAGTTAACCGTGACCTGAAGAAGGCTACTGAGGCTTGTGAGTGCCCATGCACCGGCCGAATAGGCTCCACCTTCCCAATCGAGCACCAAGGCTGACTGTAGAGACAGACTGGGGCGGCAAGATCTCTCAGGATGAGCTCCTCACCGAGGCCAAGAGGCTCAGGCTCGCTCACTGGAAGATCCAGAAGGACGCCGGTGTTGATGTCATCCCCTCCAACGACTTCGCTCTGTACGACCAGGTCCTCAGCCACATCCAGGACTTCGGCGTAAGTTCCCCGCTCCAATGACCACACTTGATGTTGGTCCCCGTTGCTGACTATGTTCCTCTCCAGGCTGTTCCCGAGCGATATGCCAGCTCCAAGCTGAACCGCGTCGATGAATACTTCGCCATGGGTCGTGGCCACCAGAAGGATGGTGTCGACGTGCCCTCCCTGGAGATGGTCAAGTGGTTTGACTCCAACTACCACTATGTCAAGCCCACCCTGCAGGACAACCAGACCTTCAAGCTCACTTCCGAGCCCAAGGCTGTTGCCGAGTACAAGGAGGCCAAGGCGGCTGGCATCGAGACCCGCCCCGTCCTTGTCGGCCCCGTCTCTTTCCTGCACCTCGGCAAGGCCGACCGTGGTCAGTCTGTTGACCCCATCGACCTCCTCGACAAGCTGGTCCCTGTCTACGAGGAGCTCCTCACCCAGCTGAAGCAGGCTGGTGCCTCCACTGTCCAGATTGACGAGCCCATCCTCGTCCTGGACCTGCCCTCCAAGGCCAAGGCCGCTTTCAAGCCCACATACGAGAAGCTCGCCAGCCTCGGTGACAAGATCCCCAAGCTTGTCTTCACCACCTACTTCGGTGACATCGTCCACAACCTTGAGGCTGTGCCCAAGGATGTCTACGCCGTTCACGTTGACCTTGTCCGCAACCCTGAGCAGCTCGAGAGTGTCATCGGTGCTCTTGGCCCCAAGACCATCCTGTCTGCCGGTGTGGTCGATGGCCGTAACATATGGAAGACCAACTTCAAGCGGGCCATCGAGACCGCCGAGGCTGCTACCCAGAAGCTTGGTGCTGACCGTGTGATCGTCGCCACTTCTTCTTCCCTCCTCCACACTCCCCACACTCTTGCCAGCGAGAAGAAGCTCGACCCTGAGATCGCCGACTGGTTCTCCTTCGCTTCCGAGAAGGCTGTCGAGGTCGCTGTCATTGCCAAGGCCGTCACTGACGGCCCTGCTGCCGTCCGTGAGCAGCTCGAGGCCAACGCCAAGTCTATCCAGGCTCGTGCCACCTCCAGCCGCACCAACGACCCCAAGGTCAAGGAGCGCCAGTCCAACATCACCAAGGCTGACTACAACCGCAAGTCTGAGTTCACCGAGAGAATCTCTCAGCAGCAGAAGAAGCTGAACCTGCCTCTGTTCCCCACCACCACCATCGGCTCCTTCCCTCAGACCAAGGAGATCCGTCTCAGCCGCAACAAGCTCACCAAGGGTGAGATCACCGCTGCTGAGTACGACAAGTTCATCGAGCAGGAGATCGAGTCCAACGTCAAGATCCAGGAGGAGCTTGGCCTCGATGTCTTCGTCCACGGTGAGCCTGAGCGTAACGACATGGTGCAGTTCTTTGGTGAGCGTCTGGACGGCTATGCCTTCACCACCCACGCCTGGGTCCAGAGCTACGGATCTCGTTGCGTCCGTCCCCCGATCATCGTCGGTGACATCTCCCGTCCCGCTCCTATGACTGTGAAGGAGTCCAAGTACGCTGTGTCCGTCTCCAACAAGCCCATGAAGGGCATGTTGACCGGTCCTGTCACCTGCCTCCGGTGGTCTTTCCCCCGTGACGACGTTCACCAGTCTGTCCAGGCCGAGCAGCTTGCTCTCGCCCTCCGTGACGAGGTCGTCGACCTCGAGAAGGCCGGCGTCGACGTCATCCAGGTCGACGAGCCCGCCTTGCGTGAGGGTCTGCCCCTGCGCTCCGGCAAGGAGCGTGAGGCCTACCTGGACTGGGCCGTCAAGGCTTTCCGCCTGTCCACCACTGGTGTTGAGGACGCCACCCAGATCCACTCTCACTTCTGTTACTCTGAGTTCCAGGACTTCTTCCACGCCATTGCGGCTCTGGATGCTGATGTCCTGTCTATCGAGAACAGCAAGTCTGACGCCAAGCTGCTCAAGGTCTTCGTCGACTCTGCCTACCCTCGCCACATCGGACCTGGTGTCTACGACATCCACTCCCCTCGTGTCCCCAGCGAGCAGGAGATCAAGGACCGCATCGAGGAGATGCTCCAGTTCCTTAAGCCTGAGCAGCTTTGGATCGACCCTGACTGTGGTCTGAAGACCCGTCAGTGGAAGGAGACCAAGGAGGCCCTGGCCAACATGGTCAGCGCCGCCAAGTTCTTCCGCGCCAAGTACGCGAAATAAGTTCATTCAACACAACGTCTGTCCCTGGTGGCGGACGTCCATTTTAATGGAGGCGATTTGAGATAATGGTGGGTACTAATACGGGCCGGTGACTTGGAATGACAGAAGTGCCGGTCTCGACTTCAACATCGGCGTTCACGAGAAAAGCTGGGGGATCTAGCGAGGCTTTGTTTTTTCAACCAAAAACGGCATTAAAGGAGAGGTGGGAACGGCGCAAAAATTCAACATATACCCATACAGGCATTGCAAGGCAAGGGCGGCACAGGCATCCATTGATAGCTACCCTCAACGGGACTATCATCTTGGATCGAGTTCAAAACATGACTCGACGGCGTTGGGAATTTGGAATGATGTGATGATGAGCGCGAGCGCTTTGCTCTGCAGCGGGAATGGACGGTCAAATGCTGTAAATGTAGTGATGAGACGAGGGGATTGGGAGGGCAGCACATAGGTGTAAACATGCCCGACTCAACAAGGGTGGATGAAGAAATACACATGCTGACCATGTTGTCATTGTCCCTCTCGAGTGATGCCGCGTTCGAAAGGAAGGACAGCGATTTTCAGAAGTACCTGCAGACAGACATGCTCGTGCGTGAGTCGTAGATGAAGTGCTGTAGATCGGCTTCGGCACGTGCATGGCTCCCGCAGACATCACTGCATGGCCAAAGCAGACACTTGTTGCTGCGGACTGCAAACTAACACATCTGTTGGGCCCAACGAGGGCTTCTCCAATCACGATGTCACGATGCAGTACCTATGTATTCAGCCAACCGCCGCCGGGAAACAAAACCACCAACCTGTCGAAGTGGTTTACAGAAAGTTTCCTAGCTGGCTTTCACCACACGACCGCTCTCACCCCCCCCCCCCCAACCCCGGGGCACATCGGCTCACCCTCCTACCAATCAATGACAACGGCCGAGAGGGGGCTGGCTGGACCTGGCTGGACCACGAGCAGAAGGTTGGCAGAGAGTCTGCAGCTCGCGGGTGGTTGCACGGCGAGGGCTACACTGCGGCATGTATAGTGTTTTGCACGATGTTGTGCATGGTGGGGTGGTGGTGGTGGGTTGCTCGGGCGCTCCGTCACCTTGCTTCTCTCGACTTCATGTGGGGGAGCAGCATCTTGTCTTCCTCTCCCTCCCTACGCCCGTTGTGCTAGCTGACTGGCCGGCCGGCTGCGGTTGAGGGCGGGACCTTACCTGGTGGGTTATGCCCCCGTCTCGGTGCGACCAGACATACATAACTGGACAGCTAGGACAGGCGAGGCCGGGCGGGGCGGACAGAAGGGGTTGGCTTGATGTTGGGAATTGTGCTTGTCCGCTCCTTTTGGCCCCCTTTGGATACTACAGTGGAAGGGCATCCATGGTATGGCGGTTGTATGCGCATGATGGGAGTGGACTCCGGCCGGACTTACTTGCTCAGCCAGCAGGTTTGAACCCCTCGGTGAACTTCTCATTCAGGCGTTGTTCACGAGCTTCTTTCTTGGTGTTGCTCTGCAGGAGGGCGAATATGCTGTGGTTCTGACGCAAGGAGGGCCGACTAGTGACAGGGGTAAGGGGTGGCACTGCAGGCTTAGGTGCTTCAGGTGGGGCTACCTGCTCAGGGGGCGTATCATGATTGATCTTTTTTCTTGTTGAAGATATCCGTTCACGAGGGCCTCGTGATGGGGGCTTTCTGGCATTCGCCGGCGACTGTAACGCTCGGGGCATGGGGTTGAAACTACTAGTTCACCGACCGTTCCCCCTTGGCTGGGTGGCCTCACTCAGGAGCTCTGACGTCGGGCTTTGTCAAAGAGCAGCGGCGGACAAAGCTGGCAGGATGCCAGTTACAAGATATCATCAAACGGTGGGCAGTGGCTGAGCTTGTATGGGAACCGGGAAGCGACATGGCTTACACGGCATGGGGCTGTGTGAGGAAGAGACTTAGCGTGTGGCTTCCCATGAACCCCACGACCGTTGGCTGATCTGTCTCGGGAGCCACGGGGTGATGAGCGCCAGGGTCCCAAGACGTTGGGACGGTAGAGACTAAGAATATACGTGTAATACGGGAAAACGTGCTCGGCAATCCAAACAACGACCACGAGGGAGGGGGGCCCTCCTCCTCGTCGTTTGTCGTCCTGCCCTGTTGATATGCCACAGTAGCTTCGGCAATGCGGTCCTCGTGGGTTAAAGTGTGTTTCAAAGCGACAGAGAGTGCAAATAAGCGGGTGTGAATGCGCGCGAATGTGCATGTTTGAAGACGATGCTGGCCCCGTTGTCCCATGCGGTGCCTCATCGGGAAGGTCTTGGTCGGTAGTGTGTGTACCCCAGCCTCGGGCGACAGAGGCCAGGCCAGGCCAGGCCAGATCACGACCTGTCCCAGCGACCGCACGGCCATGGGGCCGGAGAGTTTCTGTCAACCGAGGACAAGACGACAAGAAGTTGAGATCTGACTCATTGCGAAGCTTATATCATGAAAACGAAATGACAACAGCAGTAGTCGGAGAAATAAATAAAGGGGGGCGGGGTGGCCATTGTCGTGAGCAAGAAAACAAGAAGAGAAGCAAGTAAGTAGTCAGCTTGAATTAGAAGCTTCCAGCCTCGGCACGGTGGGCATACGGGGGGCAACAGGATCCAGGCGTTACTATGGAATAATAAGCCCACTATCATCAGCACGACATGGTGCCACGAGCGGTGTATAGCGAGATGAGCGGGCTCCTTTGAACAGAATCAAGGCTGTCATTTCCATCGTCAATCATTCTGCGACGGCCCGAGCAAGGACCAACATTGACGAAGCGCGCATCTCGCTAGAGGAGGTCTCGCCCGCGTTCGCCCATCGTCGACAGAGTCCACAGCCAGGACTCATTTCGGGGCACGCTGGGGCCCTCAATCAATCGACCTTGGGGGCCCCGTCGATGAGGATGAGGGCCACCAGAAGGCCCAGCCTGCCAGCCTGCCAGCCAGCCCAGAACACAGCGGGCCAGCAGCCCAGGAACAGAGAGAGAGACCCAGGGACCACCCCGGGTGGGCTCATCAACCGCGCAGGGTCTGGACGGCCTGGGAGGGGTGAAGGGGGTGTGTGTCGAGTGATCCCGAGGCAGGCCACCCCCGGGCGGCTCCACCTTGGAGGGGGAATTGCGGCTTGGCTGGTGAAACAGCGCACCTCCTTTTCGCACCCCTGCTGGACAGGCTCCTGCCAATTTCCACGGCCTCCCCAGCGCCGGTTTTTCGCTCGACGATGCCACGCTCCTTGGTTTCTTGGGAACCACCCCGTCCTCCTCGCCGCCGGCCGCTGGTAGACGAGACTCCTGATGGCTCCACGTCAGTCAGACAGACCAGATGGGGTTGTTACTCTGACCTCACCCTCACCATCTGGCACGGATGGCCCAGCCGCGCCGCATCGCACGCCAGCACCTGGGCATCGTGCACTTCCTCTGATCGGCGACGAGATCTGGAGCAATCTGGAGGCCAAGCATTTTCGTTTCTGCCAATCTCCCGGTCTTTTGTGGGGCCCCTCCAGAGGGCGAGAACACTCTCGCGGAACCACACAGAACCACACAGGGCCAGCACGGCCAGCACGGATTGGCCGGATGACAGTGCCGTGCCTGGCCATGTCAGGGCCTTGCAGTGTGCCCAATATGATTCCTGTCTTGCGCGAAAGGGCGAGGAGGGCTCTTCCTCGTCATCGCCAATCTCAAGAGCACCTCGACGTTGCAGTCGGCAGTTTAGACTTCACCGTCTGAGAGCTGCCTCACCGTCGGAAGGGGGCCTGGGCGTATGCAACCTCACCCGCGCCATTACTCGATAATAATAACAAGAATGGCTGTCGCTGTGCGGGCGGACGTCGTAGAGGAGTGTCAGCGAACCTCCTGCCGTCATCAACATGGGCTACGTCTGTACAGTATTTCGACACGCTGGTGCCCGCCTAGCATGCCGTGCCGCCTGTGCATCGCTCTGGCGGTGGGCGGGACGGCCTCGGGCCTAGTGCTTGTGCGAGACGGTGAAACGAGCCCTCCCCGGCTGCGAAAATGCAGCGGTCCCCTGGTCGACTTACATACTTCACCCAATTACAAAAAAACGCCAAGCTTTATCAATCTTTCTCTCAAAATCACCATTAACAAGAAGCTATTCCATTTAGCAGCCCAGAATTTCACCTTGAATTTGACACCGCCGGAGGCCCCCTAGCAAAGCTTTGAAATAGCGCCCTCGAGCCCCGTAAACGAACGGAGGTGTACAGAGAGGGTCCCCCCAAAGGGAGGGGGTGCCTTGTACCGTAGTGAGAGGGGCGACGGGCAAGACTTGAGCAAGATGCGTTTGTTAGAGGCAGTTGGTTGCCAAGGAATTCCGGCAGGGGGGCCGCTGCATTTTCGCAGCCGGGGAGGGCTCGTTTCACCATCTCGGTGCTTGTGTCTACATGTAGAAGCTGGCAGCCTAGGAGCAGATGAGGCCCACCGCTTGCTGGGGTCTCCGTGGTGCCCGCTTGCATCCATCCTCGACTGGCTGACTGGGCATTGCAGGGCAGTGAGCCCTATGGGATCAAAAAAGGAAATGAGGCAAGCGCCATTGGACCCGAGAATGTCCCTCTGTTGCCGCCCAGGTCAGTCAGTCCAGCCATCTCGTGCACAGGAAGCGTCATGAGAGGTACAAGCAGAGAGATCTAGAAGGTGACACAGCTGCCAATAACCAGCCGCCTGGGTGATGATCTGCAAAACAAACTACCACTAGGATGCGGCGACGTTGCGGTTCGAGAAAGGGAATCGGGCATTAAATTTCGCAAGTCTGTTTAGGTTTACTGCTTGACCCGAGGAGGTCGGACGATTTATTAAGCGCTGGATCTTCATCGTCACAGGCCAACAAACGTGCTCGGAACAAAAGCACGGCAGCATACCCTGGGATGATCATGGCCAGTGATGTGGCCCCCCCGAGTGAGATCTATTCGAGATGCCCACAACGCTCTTCATCCCACGTTGCGACGCCATGGCGGTCGGTCAGCCGTACAACATCTGCTGTACATTGCTGTCTATTCCTCAACGAGCAAAAGGCTTCAAGCACGACGGTGCAAGAAACACCGGATTCAACTCAGCCACCACTGGGGAAGCAGGTACAAGCAGGTGCATCTGCTGGAGGGAGCACGGAATTTCCAGCGCATTCTCGGCAGTCGAACCCCCTCGGACGAAGACATGGGACGTTGATGGGATGCGTTGGGTGTTGTGTCTACCAAGTGCTGAGCAACACTGCGGCCACCCCTCCTGTCGACTTGTGCTTCCTTGGCAGCAGGATCTGAGCCTCTGTGGTCCCTGCTGCTGACCGGGATTGGGACCGGGCTAGGGGCTCTGATTGGGCCATGTCACCTCCTCGCCGCGCCCGTTCCTGCATTTGCCCCTGACGGAGCTCAAGGATGCCCTGGCGACGGGAGGGCGGTTGCTGGTTCTCGTTTCTTTTCTCGCCCAAGAGGAGATTCCCACCCGTCCCAGTGCGCCGAATCTTGCAGATGAGTTGAGTGGCCGGCCCTCGGTACCACGCAAGCCTGCCCTGTTTGCCCTAGGCGGTGGATCAGCCAAAATTGATTAAGGGTTATTCATATCTACGGGCTGGCTGAGGGGGCAAGTCCACCATGATGAGCATGGCGGTGCTCTCGGCCTCCTATGCTCAGATGGGGACCGGGGTCCCGACGAACCAGACTTGACCCTGGACTGCTCACCAAGTGGGCTCCTGATCGAATTTACGGGGTGACCAAGGGAAATGGGACCATCACCGGGAGACCACCCCCAGAGAGATGCCCACCCCCTCCTGCAGCCGCCCTGCTCAAAAGGGCTGATGGCCTCCCATCCGCGGGCCTGTATATCTCCCTCCTTCTCTCCTCACCCAACACGGAGCCTGACCTCGATCGTTCTCCCCGACATTCTTTTGAACAGTGTCTCTTTCGGCGAGCAATAGCAGCTTAGCTACTCATTCATTCCCAACCCAATACATTCTTTACCGAACGAGTGCAAACTGTGTCTGCCCTCCTCCACGGAATTGACTTCCACTCATTGCTTGCTGATCAGCATACCCACGATCTTTCACTCCCGAAGAGTACCGAACAAAAGAGGATCCTCGACTCCCGAGTAGAAATCTGAACCCGAAAGCCAAAATGAAGTCCGTTCTCGCCGCCTCCCTGGGTCTCGCGACCCTGGCTTCCGCCAACAACGTCTACCCCCAGCACCCCCACTTCAACTACCGCCGACAAAACGGCACCGCGAGCGCCGGTGAGCAGCTCACCACCCTGACCGTCCAGTCGACCTCCATCCGCACCATCATCAGCTGTGCCCCGACGGTCACCAACTGCCCGGCCAACTCCGCCTCCCTGACCCAGCTGGCCTCCACCGCCCCCGAGCAGGTGTCCACCGTCCTGGTCACCGACGTGGTCCAGCTCGCCACCACCATCTGCCCCGTCACCGCCGCCGAGGGCATCTCCTCCAGCGTCATCTCCGTCGCTGCTACCGGTGGCATCACCGGAACCACCATCACCGGAACCACCCCCGGTGCCACCGGTGGTGTCGCTGTTCCCACCCCAGCCCCGTCCGGCGGCTTCTCCAACGGAACCGTGCCCACACCTCCCGTCACCGCTCTCTCCCCCGAGGCTTCCAACCCCCCTGCGGGTGAGGAGGGTGGTGATGATGAGGATGAGTGCGAGCCCGACGTCACCACTCAGGTTTCCACCTCGGTGGCTACCCTGACCTCCGGCATCCCAGTCACCGTCACCCTCACCAACGGCGGTGGCAACGGCAACGGAGGCGGTGTTGAGGTCAGCACCTCCACCTCTTTCACCACCTTCGTCACCGCCATCCCTGTGACCAAGACCGTCGTCAACACCGAGTCTTCTCCCGAGTCGACCGGCGAGTCTTCCCCCGTTGAGGGTGGATCTGGCGGCGAGGGCAGCGGCGAGGGCACCACCATCTCTGGCACCACCACCACCACTGCTTACACCACCGGCACCAAGACCGCCACTCTCACGAGCAAGGTCACCAAGCCCACCGGCGACAGCTCCCCCGTCGACACCAACTCGAACTCCAGCGGCTCTGGCTCTGGCTCCGGCTCCGACGCTGAGGGCTCTTGCGTGCCGTAAGTTTGAGACTGCTCACACTCACCTGAAGACGCAATCTTGCTAACCTTTTTCACAGTGAGACTGTCACCGTCACCAAGGAGGGCCCCACCGTCTACGTGACCGTCGGCCAGGCCTCCCCCACCGGCGCCTCCAGCGTTCCTCTGGCCGCCAACGCCGCTGTCCCCACTGCTGCTTCCGCTTCTGCCCCTGAGTCCACGGGTCCTGCCTCCTCTGGCGACGACTCCGCTGAGGATGACGACACCTGCGAGGACGACGGCGAGGACGAGACCTCCCCCGTCGACGGCGAGGACGACACCTGCGATGAGGAGCCCGAGGAGACCGTCACCGCCACCGTCGTGCCCGTGCCCACCGGCTCCAACGGAACCGGCTCTGCCTACCCCACCGGCGCCGCCCTCAAGAACCGCTTCGCCAAGATGTACTAAATCGCTTGATTTGGAACAAACCTTCTTCGCGAGGAAGGGCGAGTCAAGATGAGACGACAGAAAAATAGACAGCGGATGAACTTTTCTGTGTGGGTGTTGGCAACGGGGCTTGGTATGAGACCATGACTGGACTTTGACGTTGGATCATCATTGTATCTCCAACCTTTTTTCTTCCCTTTGTTTAAACAAACCCCCCATTTTTTGGTCGGCGCGGAAAAATGGGCGGGAGATACAAGAGATCCTCCCTCCTGTGTGTGTGTGTGTGCGATCATCACCGCTCCGCCTGGAGCAGTGGGGGTGCAGACCATAAAAACCTTTCTTGTAGAATGTTTTAGTGTTGTTGGCTGGATGGGGGGACGCATTTATTGTGGTTTTTCGATAGCGCTGGCAGAGGGAGATGTTTGAACCCACCTGCTCTGCCTCCCACGAGGGAGACAGAGCCAGCCGTGCGTGTCCTCCCCTGTCTTCCGATTCTTGGAGTGCAGAAAATTTTAAGATGGATGGATTATTGTCGTTTTGACTGCTCGTAAAACCTATGTGTGTTCTCGTGTGATGACTCTGTGAGTTAGAACTGGGTGATTGTCGTTGGTGATATGAGAAGGGATGAAGTGAGGTCGAAGAGGAAACACTTGATTGTCTCGCTCCTGTCCTTTTTGGCTCGACGTCGAGCTTGTCGGGGCCACCTGAAACATAAGACGCTTCCGCCGGCGGTTTCCTCTCCCCACGGCATTCCTTAGTCAACCCGAATTCGACATTGGGCTCGCGAAATTTAACTCCGTCTCCCTTGGTAGTCCTGTTCGGAATAGTTCACGCTCACCTGGGCTATCATGGCAAGGCGGAGTTGGAGTGTGGTTTCGGGAGGTTTACTCGGCACCAGCAGTCTGTTGGCCGGACATGAGACGGGGCCAGGAGACTGAAGATTAGCTGTCCCATGAGTAACACACTGAGATCAATACAGTTCGTGTGTATTGACACTCTCGAGGTTACTGGCGTGGCTCACGGTGTCGATGGAAGACCCCCACAGCCGATGGCTTCCCTGGTACTTGAAGTAGTCAGATTCCACGGGATGGCCCCGGTATCTACGATGATCCCCAACGCCAACGAGACTTTTCCTCGCAACGTCGTCCTTGCCTGTACAGAGCGTACCTAGGTGGTTTGCAGTATGGAGACCATCAAGGACTGGAGCAGGTTCCGGGGCAGCAGGCAGGAGCGCAAAAACTCCGAACCCCGTTCTGTTGTACGTATCACGGGGAGTCTTCCGCTTATCTTCCGCGGCGCCGAAAGAAAACTGCAGGCGAGCTGTGGTGTGCATTTTCTCCACGATATGGGGCTTTGGAAGTGCCCCGTGAGGACGTGTCACAGGATGCGATCTCGCAGGCGAATGGGTCTCAGCCTCTCGGGTCAAATGGTCTCGTCACAAGCCAGATTGTGGGGGCTCGGGGAGTTCCCACAGCACTCGCGTGCGTGCTAGAACTCTCCATCTCTGCAGAGGACCTGTTCCCCTCTGATGGGATTGAGCAGGAGTAGGATCGTGGTCGTGTCGCCACCAAGGATCGCAACAAGCTGTCGCCCCCGGCGATCACCCTGGGCATGTCATTCGCACTTGGGTTGTCCAGCCGTTTAAGTACAGTGCAGTACGTCTTATTCAGCTCGTTCAGGCGGGTTGGTGGGGCGGTGTCTCTTGCCGCGAGAGTATCGGGAAAGGCGCGCTGCTGGTGTCTAAATGCAGCCCTAGTGTAACAATCCGCCTGGCTGATTTCTTTGTGCCCATGGTGGCCTCTACCGTCTGCTGTGTCTGGTTGCTGGTCCTTTATTATTGACAGTACCCATGGATGGCATGAGAATCATCTGTGAGGTCAAATTACCTGGGTGCCTCATGACAAGCAGGACCTTTCATTGACGGAATTGGGCAGCATAACAATCTCGCAGTGTGGACCGATTGATTTATCTTGCACCAAGCCCGAGTTACCAGGGGCCAGAACAGGCTGAACCGGGAGAGGGCGGCCTCTGCCTAACCTAATCCTCCCCTCGGGCGCAGAGAGAGAGAGAAAGGGCTAACAGCGGCTACTGTGGACTACTCCCTACTCCCCTCTGTGCTGCCGCGCTGGTACTGCCACTGCTGTCGAGCTCGCGTCTGTTCCAGTTGGGCAACCCCGGGGGGCCTGGACCTGAGCTGGACCCGGACCCGGACAAGGAACCGACGTGCGACGTGACGAATATCTCGTGCCCGTCTCCTGTTCGCAGCCCAACACCCTCTTCGCCCCAGTCCTTTCTCTCTTCCTCCTCAGCAATTGCGCCGCTCTCGAGAGCCTCTCCATCTATTCTGGTCTCTTTTGTTTTCCCTCCCCTCGAAAACGAACAATCACCGCTGCCGTCCGCAATGTCAGGGCCAGGTTCTCCGGGCCAGGAGGGCCCCACGTTTGCCCCGCCACATCTTCCTCCTGGCTGGATTGCGCAGTGGGATGCGAACAGCAGGAAGTACTACTACGTCCAACTCTCGACTGGCGTTTCGCAGTGGGACGTCCCGACAGACGCTGCTCCCGTCGGAGGAGGCACCCCGGCCTCTACCAACGAGCACCCTTACGGCGTGCCGGGCCAGCGCCAGCTGATCACTCATCCTGATGGCACCCAGACCGTCAAGCACCCCGATGGGTCATTGGAGCCCGTCATGCCAAACGAGGCTGGCGGCACCAGGGGCATTGATAGCGATGGTCCAGCTGGCGATAGGGGCCTTGGTGTAAGCACGCACTCCCTTCCCTGGTTGCCTCTGGCTCCATCTATCGTGCGCGATCCTCCCCGCTGACACCCTCGTCTCTCCGCGCGTAGACCATGGCCATGAACGCATTGCTTGGCGGCAAACAAGGCGGCAGCGGCGGCAGCCACAACTCGAATAGCAGCCCCTTTGGCGGCCTCGCGAACCAGGTCATCAGCGGGCTTACACACAGCAACGGCGGCGGCCACGGGCAGCAACAACAACACCACGGCTCGTCGGCGGCATCCAGCGGCCTCGGTGGTAAGCTCGTCGGGCAGCTCACGTCGAATCTCTTCTCCTCGGGCAACAAGCCGTCGCAGCCCCAGAACTACCACAGCGGCCAGGCCTCGCAGGCGCCGCATAACTCTGGGGGCCTTGCAGGGTCCATGATGGGCTCTGTCGCACACATGTTTGGGGGACAATCTGGCGCCTCGGTACGTTTGCACATCAAAAGCCCCGGGATATAGAGCGCAATTGAGACCATATATGTACTGACCGATTCCCCACTCCTTTGCAGAACCAAAACTTTGGATACACGAATTCCGGCCAAACAGGAACCTACAGTGGCTCTGCGCCACCTGCCACATACCAACCGCCAGGCGCATCCTCGCAGCACCAGTCTCCCGCCCAAGGGCACAATGCCCAGCCCACCCACAACGCCCAAGCCGCGAGCACACCCTCCTCCTACCACGCGCCCCAACATACCCCGAGCTTTCCTGCACCGCCGAGCCAGTACGAGGGACAACATGGCTACCAGGGCCAGCAGCAGCAACACACGCCGTATGGCCAGCACGGCCAAATACCAGGCCCGCCCGCCGGCGCACCACCTGCGCAATACGGCCAGTCCCAGTACGGGCAGGCCTACGGCCACCAGCAGGCGCCACCGGCCTACGGGGGCCACCAGCAAGGCGGGTACAATGGGGTGGCGCCGTCATTCCCTCCACCTCCGAGTCAATACCAGTCCCAGGCAGGGTATGGCGGTCAGGACCGTGGCTTGCCACATGGGGCGCATCACTACGGCAGCAATCCCGCGTACTAGGAGAGCGGGGGATGCTGTCATCAAGAAGGAGGCAAATGGTTTGCTGGATGACCCGTCCTAGGGAATCTTGAGACTGGCCGTCAGATCGATCGAAGCGGGTTTGATGGGGGAGCATTCCCGCGGGCCATATATGCAGCAGGAGTGGGTAGGGGGGGTTGAGGCGACGACAGAGAGGCGTTGGGGGCGAGAAAAGGAGGATTCATAGAACAGACCGATTATACCATGAGCGAGGAGCGAGCAGAGCAGCAGTGGTTGGACAGAGCCTGGTGGGCAACTGGCTCTCCAGGGGATTTTCTTAAGGTGGTATCATAATTAAGCTAGCTACGTACATGTTTTGCAAGTGAGAGAAGAAGACGAGAGAAAAGAGAGAGCTCAGCATTTCCGGCGGGGCGAGCACACGCCTGATCCTTACCGCGTCTTCTTTTCCTCCTCCCCATGCCGCCGCGCATCCTGCTGACCATCGCCACCGCTGTCGTCGACCATCAGCCCCCCCACCCATGGCATGAGAAGGCGCGTGGCCAGCACCCACGACGCGGCGGCGACGAGGACGACGTACCCCACGGTGGGCAGCAGCGTCCGCGGCAGGACGTTGAGAAGGAAAGGGTCCAGGATGACGTCGGCGAGCACGGGCTCCGGACGGCGCATCAGCTCGCGGTCGGTGGTGAAGTAGTCGGCGGCCGCGTCGATGCGCAGGAGGAGGACCGAGGACAGGTGTTCGCCGCCGCTACTCTCACCCTTGCGGGTCGTGGCTTTGTGCGGTGAGTCCTGCCTGGACATGGAGTAGTTGTGGAGCGAGGTGATGAGCTCCGGGGTGTCGAAGACGGCGGGGAGGGTGTGGGTTTCCAGGTGGAAGGCCGTTGGTTGCTATCCATCCGGGGGCCAATGTCAGTGTCACATGTGCTTCTGTGGATAATGGCAGGACTCACGGTGGCCAGCCAGCATATGCGGACCTCATAGCGCTGGCCCTCAGTGAGGTTGTCGAGTAAGAACCATGACGACCTGCCGCGCTCGGACTCTTCTGTAGGGAATATTGCCTCGAGGTGGGTCCTGAGCGACCAGCCCTCGGGCGTGAGGGTGTCGATGTTGAGACTCGACAGCGAGGGCTGCTGGTCGGGGATGTTGACGGCCTCCGGGCCGAGGAAGATGGTTTTCTCAACGTTTGCGGAGGCCAGGGATATGCCCAGTGTGAGGCATATGAGACTGGCAAGCATCATTGTCTGGAAGACTCAAGATAGTCTGTCTCTGTGTGTGCCAGACTGCCTGCCTGCCTCTCACATGAAAGAGAGGTGTATATTGACGACACGGAAGTAAGATGAGAGACTGTACCTACACCAGCCACAATAGACGGTACTGGCAACTGGCCTCGACAGACCCAGACCGGGAAGCACCGCCACACCGCCCAGGTAGCTGCCCCGGGCAGGCTGGCAAAGAAGACTGGATCACATGCGAATTCCCAGGGAGGGTCCCCACGGGTGGGCTCCCCCAATCGCGGCAAAAGCTGGGGTACTGCCTGGCGTCACTGACCTCGCTGACCGAGGAACTGACGGACCGACCTCCAAGCACTCGCTGGAATTTGGGGTTCCAACCTTGGGCCTGCCCACGCCAGCTGCTTGCTCCCCTTGCCGTGGTCTGCTGAGAGACACGACGATGGCCACGACTCTTCATCTTTGTCGCCGCTAACCACGATACTGTGGGAATATCGCACCCAGCGCGGCTGAACCTTGGTTCGAGATAGTTCAATGCATTGCACTTCCTTTGAATCTATCCAAGCCAAGCCCCCAATGCCAACAAACCTACGTGTCCCACCTGTTGTCGCATAACATCAAGACTTGTACTCGGACAGCCTCGAGTGCTATCCAGCTGGCCCTCGAGGGTCACTACGTCCCCCTTTCCCTCCGTCCACGCCCCCTCTGCGACTACTATACGAACTCAGAAGCAATCGCGGTCGAGCTAGGGCCGCAACGCCCACGATGGCCTCCCAATCGAAGCTGCTCCTCTCCCACGTCTCCACCCCGGGCCAGCGCGAGCGCACCATCCGCTCCATCATCTCCCACCTGACCCACCTCTACCTGTCCAACCGCACGCGCATCTCCCGCGCCGTCTACCTGACCCTCTTCGTCGCCCTCATCAACCGCGTCCGCAACGCCATCGCCGAGCAGAAGGCCGCCTCCGCCCGCGACGCCGCCAAGCGCGCCGAGCGCAGCGGGACCACCGGCCG
Source organism: Diaporthe citri (assembly GCF_014595645.1). Classification (NCBI taxonomy): domain Eukaryota; kingdom Fungi; phylum Ascomycota; class Sordariomycetes; order Diaporthales; family Diaporthaceae; genus Diaporthe; species Diaporthe citri. The sequence goes on from NW_025064850.1 coordinate 498,442, forward strand.
CGTCGACGATGCCGCCGACGGGGATGGCACCACCAAGAAGAAGCGCAAGGTCGAGCTCGACCGCGAGTTCTTCCGCTCGCTGCTGCGCCTGATGCGCATCGTCGTGCCCGGCTGGCGCAGCAAGGAGACCCGCCTGCTCATCAGCCACAGCTTCTTCCTCGTCGTCCGCACCCTCATCAGCCTCAAGGTCGCCGCCATGGACGGCGCCATCGTCAAGGCCCTGGTCAAGGGAAACGGGAAGGAGTTCCTCATGAGGATCGTCTGGTGGATGTTGATCGCTGTGCCGGCCACGTTCACAAACTCCATGGTAGGTGCAACTTGCGAGTCCGGCGAGATGTGAAGGACACAAGGTGGAAGCCTGGCTGACAATACCTCGAAAAACAGTTGTCGTGGCACCAGGCGGAGCTGTCGCTGAAGTACAGGACGAGACTGACCCAGCACATTCACGACAAATACCTGTCGAAACTGACATTTTACGGTATATCGGCGCTGGATGACAGGATAAAGAACCCAGACCAACTGATAGCTGTTGATGTCGCGAAGTTCTCAAATAGTCTGGCAGAGCTGTACAGCAACCTGGCCAAGCCAATATTGGACATGGTAGGTTTTCACTCGTATTACCCATCAGATACAGTCGTTGATAGCTGATGTGCCACAGACGATATATACCTGGTCGCTGTCAAGCAGCGTAGGCGGCGAAGGCGTAATGTTCATGTCATTACTAGTTCAGCTGTCCGCCAACATGATGCGGGCGCTGACACCTCCGTTCGGCAAATATGTCGCCGACGAAGCGAGGTTGGAGGGCGAGTTCCGATTCCAACATTCGAGGTTGATAGACCACAGCGAAGAAGTAGCACTGTATGCAGGCCACGAAGTCGAAAAGGACACTCTCGACAAGGGCTATTTCACACTCATCAAGCACGTCAACTACATTCTACGACGGCGATTCTACCACGGGTTCATGGAAGACTTTGTCATCAAATATTTCTGGGGCGCACTGGGCCTGGTTCTCTGCAGTGTACCAGTGTTCGTCAAAATACCAGGCGCGGTAACACAGAACATGGGTGACAGGACCGAAACGTTCGTGACGAACCGACGGATGCTGCTCTCTGCTTCTGACGCCTTTGGGCGGATCATGTTCTCGTACAGAGAGATCATGGAACTCGCAGGATACACTTCACGAGTAGCCTCACTGCTGGAGGTCATGGATGACATCCAGGCCGGTCATTTCGAGAAGAAGCTGGTTTCTAGTGCCGGCACCGAGGACAACGAGGCTGTACTCAGGGGGCGAGGAAAGGTCGTGGAGAGCAAGGACATCCAATTCATTGACGTGTAAGTCTACCCCCGAGTCTATCTCAACACTGGTCGACTCAAGATCGAAGACTGACTCTCGTTCCGGGCAGACCCATAATCTCTCCCAACGGCGACGTCCTCGTCAAAGCCCTCTCCTTCTCCCTCAAACAAGGCGACCACCTGCTGGTCGTTGGTCCCAACGGCTGCGGCAAGTCCTCGCTCTTCCGAATTCTCGGCGGCCTGTGGCCCGTCTACGGTGGGACAGTATATAAGCCACCCTTCTCGGACATCTTCTATATCCCACAGCGGCCGTACCTGTCACGCGGGTCGCTGCGTCAGCAAATCACATACCCGGACGGGCTGCGCACGATGCGGGCCAAGGGCGTGACAGACAGCGACCTGCTGGGTATCCTCAAGCTCCTCAGCCTCGAGAGCCTGGTGACGCTGTACCCCGAGGGCTGGGACGCCGAGGCCGAGTGGCGCGACGTGCTCTCGGGCGGCCTACAGCAGCGCGTCGCCATGGCACGGCTCTTCTACCACCGGCCGCGCTACGCCATCCTGGACGAGTGCACGTCGTCGGTGACGCTCGAGACGGAGAAGGTCATGTACGACAACGCGAAGGCCCTCGGCATCACGCTCATGACCGTCAGCCACCGCCGCTCGCTGTGGAAGTACCACAGCCATATCCTGCAGTTCGACGGGCAGGGCAACTTCGTCTTCACCCGCCTCGACGCCGACCGCCGCATGAGGCTCGAGGACGAGAGGGAGGACCTCGAGGTCCTGCTGAGGCAGGTGCCCGAGCTGGAGAGGCGCGTGGCCGAGCTGACCTCTTCTTGAGGGGGTTTTGTTTTGGGGAACTTGCACGCATGTGTTGACATGGGACTGGGGCTTATATAAGTGTGTGTTTACACTAACGAACGGGTGGATCATATGCATTTGGTTGTTGCTCTTTCTCTGACCTCCATACTAGAAGCATATTGAGTAACAACAATAAGAGAACGGATGTTCGCACCGGTAGAAACGGATAGTACACCGGTGTATCACTCAGGCCACAGCTGCAACTACAATACTCACAAGCCTAATTCACACGCTTAATTTGCATTAGGTGTATAGGTGCTGGGTATACATATTGGGCATATATGAAATAGGTATATGATGAGTATTAGGCATATAAGTATTAGGCATATGGGTATTGGGCATATGGGTATTGGGCGTGTAGGTAGTGGGCGTATGGGTATTGGGTGTATGGGTGTTGGGCGTATGGGTGTTAGGCGTGCATGGGTGTTGATTTAGTTAGTGCTGGCGACGAACCGATATACCATCCATTTCTACCGGCGCGAATATTCGTTCTCTACAATAAAATACTGCCTAAATATTGGAAATGCCGTCATCTCCTCATCGTCCTCATCGCTGGGTTACTGGCTACGACAAAATCACTACGTACGCCAATTCCGTCGAGGGTCAGCTCTTCACTTAAGTCAAGTCCCCATAACCATCAAGCAACACTCAGTCTATGCCAGAGTCTGAACTGGGGAATTGGGGAGCAGCAAAGAACCATTTCATTCATTCATGACTTTTCTATCCCGCCTTGCCAGGCTTTGTATGCCATAACTATTCGCAGCGTTGGGGCCAAACCTCTCAGGGAACAAACACTTCATGAGCATGCTCCACTGCTGGCTGCCCTCACTGTGTATACCTTCTCGCTCAGTGCCATCAATGCCTATCACTGGGTCCTGTTTCACCGCCCCAGGCCACCGGACTCTCCCTACCAGGAGGGGATCCCCTTGATCTGTTGTCGTCTCTATGAATTTTCCCGGGTTACTCGAGTGCCAGCCGGCCCGCGCGCACACTCCGGTTATATATCATCTATGATCGCTGTCGTCAATGCGCTTTCGTATCTCTCTAGTTCGCAACCCTCACGCCCCCGTCCAGCGGCTGTGCGTCGATGACCACGGCTGTGTCGTCCTCGGCCACGGAGCTTGGCAGCTGGCTCTCGGACTCGGTGAGCCCCTGGCGGATGGCGAGCACGCTGTCGACGATGACCGCGTCTATGCCCTCCTTTACTTGGCGCTGTGTTTGGTCGGGTCAGTTTCTGAGAAGTACACGGGAAAGATGGGAGAAGCAGGCGGGTCGAAGGAATGCATACCTGTACCATGCGCGGATCGTTGTTCTCCGTACCGTAGCTGACGCACACCAGACCGTGCTGCTTGACGACCCTAACGAGCCGGGGACTGTTGGTGAAGGGCTTGGACACGCTCACAATGCCCAGCAGGTTCCACCTGCTCGCGAAGCGGATGGCCTCCTGCAGGGAGGAGGCCCTGACGTCGCCGACGGGGGCGTCCCCGGCGTCGGTGAGGAACATGATGGGGAAGTTGGGCTGCTTGTAGCTCAGGCACAGGCAGATGTCTGGGTTGAAGCTGGAGAAGATGACGTGCCTGTCCCTGGCGAGGTCGTACACCTTGGCCAGGACCGTGTCGCAGAAGCTGTTGAGCTCCACCGCGTACGCATCCATCTCGTGCTCCTCGCTCTCGTGCAACATCGGGTACTTCATCTCGATGTTGAAGCCCACCCCCGAGGGCAGGTCACGGAACAGGTCCTCGAGCGTCGCGAACGGCGCCTGGATGAAATTGCCCCGCGAGTTGCCCTTGTAGCCCTTTTCCTTGAAGTCGCGTGTGTGCTTCATGCGCTCGTCGGCCGTCGGGGCGTCGCCCACGCCGTAGCCTACCGACATGGATCGCTGCCTCGGCCCCGGAATCTCGTTGTTGCTACGCATGTTCCGCAGCTGCTGGTTGAACATGTCCTTGCCGTTGAGGCGGCGCGCGTCCGGGTTGATGTGCAGGAACTGCTCAAGGGTGAGCGTGTGCACCGGGGCATCGATGCCGGTCTCGCTGACGAGGAAGTCGTGGTAGATGACGGGAACATGGTCCTTGGTCAGCTGCACGTCGAATTCGACGTAGTTGGCCCCGAGGTTAGCGGCTGCGATAAACGACTCCACGGTGTTCTCGCCGAGCTGGAGGGACTTGTTGGACGTATTGTTCTTGCCCAGGCCGCGGTGGCCAATGACCATGGTTGAGGCCAGCTTTTTCCAGTAGGTCTGCTCCGAGGTAACCTCCATGTTCGGGTGTGAGAAAGGCGTGACGACCAGGAAGTTGAAGTTGACGGTCCCGATCACTTCCAGGGTGCTTGACGAAACAACCGGCACACAAACGTCGCCCTGGAGGTTCATCCGCTTGGATCCGACAGAAGGCCGGATGCTGGACAACAGCGCCACAGCTCTGCCAATCTTGTTCTTCTCGTTACCAGAGTAGGTTGGCACGATATCGAACAGCAGCTTGACTTTGCTGGCATCCTTTGTGGTGAACACAATGGGTTCGGTGGAGATATTCTCATGCACAGGGAGGTCAATGATGGTAGGCTCGCCCTGGGCACCATTGGCGGATACTACAACTGACAGTGCGGTATCGAGCTGTGTCGTGTGGGCTTCGTTGAGGGGCACGCGGTCCAGCTTGACAGCGTCGACGTCCCGTCTCATGTCCATAGAGCCAAGACTGACCAGGACCAGGCTCTCGTCCTTGAGATAACGATGCCCAAAGGTCTTGACCGGGTCAGCGACACGCGTAGTTACCTTGGAGCGACGGTCCTCGAGAGATTCCACTTTCGGAGGCGAGCCCCCGCTAGTAGCCGACTGCCCATCACCGTTGGTTTGAGCTGCGAGGGCAGCGTCGTTCACATGGCTGTTCTCCTTGAGCAGATCAGCGAGAGCGAGGTGGCCCCTCAACGCGGCGTGTTCTCTGGCTGTCCACCCAGAGGAATCGATCTTGTCGACGTCAGCGCCGGCTTCGATCAGTAGCTTGGCGACAGACAAGTGTCCATCAACGGCTGCAATATGGAGTGGCGTCCAGTTGAAATTCTTCTCGACAAGTTCCAGGTTGGCCTTTTGCTCTTCGGTTCCTTGCAACAAAATTCGAGCACACTCGTCATGGCCGAATCTAGAGGCGATGTGGAGTGCCGTCTCCCCCGAGCTGTCCTGCCAGTTGATATCCACACCGGCTTCGACAAGAAGGCTGACAATTGTCTTGAAGTTGGACTTTGTGGCAATAGCCAGCACAGCGCTGGACTTGGAGATGCCTCGTCTCCTGGCCAGCTTGTCTTCGCTAGGTCCCTGCCAGTTTTCACCCTGGAGGAGAGCCTGGATCGTCAGAGGGTGGCCACCAATGACAGCGAGGTGGAGTGGCGCATTGCCCTCCTTGTCTTGCCAGTCCTCAGCATCGATGCCGTCTTCAACATTGAACTGACCCCACTCCTGCATCTTGGCCATGATGATCTGGCAGACCACGACGAAACCAAACTGGGCAGCATAATGAAGAGGCAGGCGGCCAAAGGAATCCCTAGTACTCAGTGCTGGCCGTTGATCCTCGCTGAGCCTATCCAGGAGGAAGATAAGTACCTGGACAGCCTCGTCGTCCTTGTCTAGGAGATTGGTCTCCTTCACATGGCGAGAGTCCGGGGATGCCGAAGGTGAAGCAGCTGGGGTAATGTACTGGGAAGCATAATGGTTGCCGGCAGGGAAGGGATAGGCTGGAGAATCGGATTCCCTTGCGTTGGCAGACTTAGTACGACCGATGTGGATGACCAACCGATGGATACAGTTCCGCTCGTTGATGTCATCTGCCTCGTCCAGAGTCTTGAGGTTTGAAAGGAGGAACTCGATAGAATCCTTCGACCGGGCGGAAATCGATCTCTGCAGGAGGTTGTGTAGTAAGCCTTGGGCTGGCGGGTCCGACAAAACCAAGTTGGCTTGTTTCAAATGGCTCTTCAAAGCCTCCACATTGTTGTCCCGGATGGCCTGGTCCAGTTGATCCAAGAGTGAAGAGGGAACGGTGAGCATGGCCTTGGCGGAGGCTCGTCCCAGAGACCTGATGGATCTCTCAGAGCGGTTGTCCTCTATGTTCTGGGCATCACCCACTGCGGACATCCACTTGTTAATGTCGTTCAGGAGCCGAGCAAGGGTATTATCCTTTGCGAAAGGCTTCGGGTCGACCTTGGTGGCGATGTACCGGTGCTGGGTGGCCGAATGAGGGACCTTCTTGTCGAGCTTCTTGGTGATCTTGACGAAACCACGCCTATTGATCTCGCCGAACCACTGCAGCTTCCTGAACTGGGACCGAAGCTCGAGCAGGGCGCCCATGAGCTCTTCGGTCTCGTCCACGTCCAGGTCGGATACGTCGGAAGTCTGACCATAGCGGTCCTGGAGGAGTTTCAACCGCCGGCAGGCGTCCGAAAATTTCTTGTTGTAAAAGTAGTCGACATCCTCCAGGTTCCGGTCCAGGGCGAAGAAGAATTCTGTTTCCGACTGGTTAGGCGACTGGGCTCAGCCCACCAGGGAGGGAGTTGAGCGGTCCAAATGTTTACCTGCAAGATCCACCTTTTCACCGCTCTGAGAGGCTCTGGCATCTGCCTTGATGAGCTTCTTCAGGCCTTTGTAGTCGATGTAATTAGATGCCCACTCGGGCACCTGATTACGTGGCAAGCTGTGAAGGATGTCAGTCTCAGATCTCAGTGCCTGGGGTTACGGGGTGACATGGGGCATAGCATTGCTTGGCATTTCATAGCGTACTTCTTTCCAAACTTCATATCGGCGGATTGGTCAAGGTCGAGTCGTGTGCCGGTCAGGGTATGCCTGGGAGGGTTGAAATGTGTGGTGGCGAGTCGAATGGCAGATACTTATATCTCCAGGCTGGTGACAGGTTTTAATTGAGGGAAATTATGGGTCGAGGCGGCTGCTACTGACGTCGGAATATCTGCCAATTTGTTGCTGTAGTGGCAGGCTGGCGACGGGCTGGCCGTGAAGCCCAGCTAGGCGGGAAATTCAGAGGGAATCGAGAGTCTGCATTTTCATTGTGAGAAGAAGCCTCGGGTTGAAAATGGGTACTCAGGCGGTCATGACCCTGCAGTAATGTCGTCGTCGTTCCCGCCGTTCCCGCAGCCCAGTGGAGAGGACCAATCGATCAACCCAGTTGATGCAGTCCGCAGTCAATTGTGCCGAAAGAAATGAGTGTTGTTTGTGTGTACACACAGTAATAAACAGGCCCGGTGCGGTCAGAAGCGCGGCCAGCAAGGTGCGTTGATCTAACCGAGACCTTTTGGTCGAGTAGATAGGGTGTGAGGTGTGACGTCGAAGCGGTCCGGGAGCCTGGCCAATGGAAACGGATGGACAAAGACACGTTCCTCAGCAAACGCGGCCGTCTGGAAGGCTGGGGGAGATCCGGGGAAAGCCAGACTGCGCCGCGCCGTTCTTATTTGATTCTTGGACGCGGTGGATGCTGCTGACTCTGACAAGGGATGGCTACTCGGGACATGTGGCCAGAGTTTTACCTCTGTTCCACGTCGGTCGTCACGGGTTCGTCCACGAGCGACGAGCTGAGGTGAGGTGGAGAACGGGCAGGAAACGATTGTCCAAGGAACTGGACCATGGACAGCGCTACTACCCGCGCGCTGGCTAGGAACACCCCCCGTGTGCCCTCTCTTTTCTTGCCGTCCCAGCAGCGGAAAACCGGGATGGTGACGAAATAGGGGGGGAATTCAGGGTCCAACGGCAAGATTCCATCAATTTGTGGGTGCCCATGCCCACTGACAGCTGGCCTTGGGTCCAGCGCTCGGGGCTGCAACAAAGGGCACGTCAAAGGAGACTGGCAGGCCTAGGGCATCCCACTTCGTTGTACCTGCTTCGTCACGCTTCCTTCCAGCTACGGCATTGTAACACCCTTTGCGTGACTTGGTTGATGCTGGTGTCTGTGTACAATCCTTAGAATAGCAAGTAGACTAACCGTGACTGACTCGAGTGACAGGACGAAGATGCGGGTCCCCTGATGCCCCAAGCAGGACCCTGTGCCCCAAGCAGATCTACGGTTTTGCTTTTCCCATAATGTTCCTGCCTTAGTTTGTTAGCCTCAGCCCTTCTCCCGACGCACCCCACCCCGGCTTGATATGCACACGCCAACACCACCCACTCGGGGCAAGGCATTGCCAACTCAACACCTCGAAATATAGTGCATTCCCCTTGGTACAGGACAGAGTAGACGAGCAATTGGACTCTCTCAATAAGCCTTTAATACATCACCAAAGGAAATGAACTCCTCTGAGTGGCCTCATCCACGACCGCCGTCTACTCGCCTCGGCACCCCGGCCTTGGCGCCGCATCGATACATGTGCATACGCCCGACACCCGAGAGCCTAAAGACTACAATTATCAGCAGCAGCCTCATAACCCTGCCGATGTTTATTTGATCACTGGCGCCTCAAATATTGCACGGCGAGCTATTTAACTACACCTGATCTTGCAGCTGAGGATGTTCAACTTATAGGAGCTCTTGCGCTTGAGTGCGCCCATGGTCTGGTCCTGTCCGTGACCCTTTCGGACCCGAGAATCCCGATCGCTATTCTTGTGCTGACTCGGCAATTGAGTAAGTGCAAGGGACGGTGAAGAGTGGCCCCATCCCAAATCCTGGGGCCCTCAGAACAGAAGCCAGGGTCCAAGTAGCAGTGAAAGCAAGGGTATGGAGTCATTCAGATAGGGCTACCTCGAAGAGAACCGACGAGGCGAAATTGCCAAGTGCCGTCCGGTGTGACTGTTGTAGGAAAAGATGACGTCGTATGAATTAAAGAGCATGCAAGAAGCAAGAGAGATGGGACACAGCATCAACTCAAGCCGTCAGGAAGTGTGAACGTGTGAAAAACATCCTGTTAACAAGTGCTTCGCTTCATGTGGATCGCATCAGTGTTGAGGGCTTCGCAGTACATCGGTCCATAGGACACTTCAGGGTGGAGCCTGACAGTACACAATCGTGGCGTGACGAGAACTACATCATGACGAAGCACCCGTGCTTGATCACCTGTGCTTACTGCACTCGTATGTGCAACGACTAAAATGTGCGATCATGTCACAGCTCAGGCTGACCAACCGGTGAGCTCTTACCACAGGTCCTCACGGGAAAGCATCAAGCGAGTCGCTGAGTCTGCATCGACCATGATGATTCACATACACAGTCTTCGCAAAGGGTTATGGCGCTGGCTATTTTCGGCAAGGGCGAGAAAGAGTGACTTATTTTCCCTTTCCTCTGGCGCGCAATTATTGGTGTTGAACATGAAGGAGTCTGAAGGCCCTTGCGAGCACTCAGGAATTAGCATCGCGGTGTTCATTGGAGCTCTGTACGGACACGGCACACATGTACAACTCCGTCAGGCTGCCCGCAGCAAGCACCACCGAGCACAGTGACTCGCGGAACAAATGTGTCTTGTTAAACTCTATAAGCCTCCGCCTGGGACTTAATTCAATTGTCGACGGACCTCATCAGAGCAAGACAGCCAGGCGTGAGCGGTTGTTCCGTTTTGTTAGTCGACGACAACCGTGGAAGGAGCCAACAGCCTCGCCCCTTCTGAACCAACTTCAGAGTGCCAGTATCGGTGAGTTACGTTGCTTTCTAAATGTGTTCACAATGTCATACAATTACATTATCGCAGTTGACAAGGTTCAGAAAGCCGTTGGACGTCCTCGGCGCAAGCGAGCTTAGCCAGACCACAGAACAGGTCGAGACGCGCCTGAACAGCATCCTCGAACTTACAGAGAAGTGAGACGCCGTGCTCCTCTTCGATGAGTGCGACGTCTTCCTTCAGGAGCGTTCCAAGAGCCGCCTTGATCACAAAGAAATTGTTGCAGCGTTTCTCGAGTAAGTGGTCTCATTTTTAATCTGTATACATATGCTTCTTAAGCAATATGCATCCAGTCCCTTCATACAGTAATAAACGCTCACCGAGTTTCTCGAGTAAGCAGCAGCCAATTGAACTAATGTAGATCGATACAGGGCCGAATATGTATCTCATGTTATGGGTACCTGGACCGTCTCGCCCTAATCATGTACTAACTTTCAAGTCCTAGAGTACTACCGCGGAATCCTCCTCCTAACCTCCAACCGCGCGGAGAGTATCGACCGGGCCCCGCAGAGCAGGATCCACCTCACGCTACAATACCCGGACCTGCAGCCCTGTGCGAGAGAGCACATATGGCGACAGTTCGTGGCTCAGTCAGCGGAAAGCAAAGTAACGGATGAGGCATATGCGAGGCTTGCGCAGCTGCCCGTCAATGGCAGGCAGATCAAGAATGTTGATAAGAGTGCTACGCCGTTGGCTACACGGCAGGATACCCACGTCAGGGTTGAGCAGATTCGGACTATTCTGAGGGTCACGTGGAAAGCGGCAGGTGTAGAGATTTGATTGACATTTATTGAATGGGTTGAAACCAGGGTTCCATCACTTCGTGAGCCGTTGGGTCGCCGCATATCGGACAGTTGAAAAAATTGCATGGTGCTTAGTACTACGCACGCAGCATGTGGGGAAATGTAGAAGCAAAAGAACGACAATTTTCAGATTCTCAAATTGCTAATTTCAATCTCTGCAATTGTTTGTTTGTATTTATGGGTGAGTGGTTTGGAGAGCTTTCCGTTGTGGGTGATGTTCTCAATCGTGCCATTGGTAACAATCAGCAGGCAATTGCCGGCGAGCAAATGTCTGTCAAAATTTGGTGGGTCGATATTTCTTCGCTCCTAGAGGCACTCCCAACGAAAAGACCGAAAGTCTTTTGCCGGGAGTTCAACAACTCCAAAATCAAACTTGAATTGACGTCCTGCCTATCTGAGTATCCAGCTATGCTCAAGGCCTTACTCAGAGTTGGTGGGCATCGCGACACACCACCACTAGATTAGGGACGCCATTGCTCCTTGCCATCTGCGAGCAAGGGCCGGAAAGGGGCGAACATGGAAACTGAGCATCGGCAAATGAATATTACCGAACATTGAGTCAGCATGGCTTGAACGATAGCATTCTGGTTTACTGATGCCAACCGCCATTGCGATCTTGTGTTCCATGGTCACAATGGACTAGCGCCCTGGGACCGAGTCCGCCGCCCCATGTCTGTATCGACAGCTGTGGCGATTCGGTCGACTCATCCACCTGACAAGAGGAGGCTGACATCTCCCCGTGTGACAGACCAACTCTGCCGCTGGTCACCTTACATCCATAGTGAGCAATGATAGCAAAAATTGGCGCAATCATTGGTAGGATTGAAGCGGGTGATACCGTGGAGAGAGCATCGCCAGAAGTCCTTTCCAATCTTCTGCACCTTTTTCACCATCCTGAAGCTCATAGGTCAAGAGACCGGGGCCCCAACCTTTCCTGTTCTGTAAAAGGCGTCCTTAATTGCCCCACGAAAACATTGACGAAGACCGAGAGCTTGTGGGCATTTTGACGGTATCAACGAAGATTTTGTGCTTTGTGTAGGGCGAACATGCCGTTCTCATTCTAGCAGATGGTCTGTGAAGAACTGAGTCCAGGTCCCATAGAGTGACGTTGAGAGCCCTGACGATGTTGGGGTTTGACTCGATGGCGTCTCCCAACATTGCCACCTTCTTGAACCCATGCTGTGGTGAATCAGTGGTCTCGTGGATGCTCCACGGGCTTCCCTCGTGGTTCGCAACCTGGACATCAAACTCTGATATCCACACCTCTCGCCCGGTCTCCAGTTTGCAGCGAAAGAGACCAAGGGTATCGTCAGGTGACATAACGACACGCGCACGCCGATGCTCGACCTCGTCTTCAACATTGGAGACACCATCTTCTCTGTAGGTAATGCTGATATCGAGGTTAAGCCTCCAGGTGTAGTGGCGGAGTGCGATGGATCGGGCTCCTTGGTTGACTGCGAGCAGAGCCGGGAAGCCTTGAATGGGGCTGCTCTGGCGATCTTCGCGTTTCCTTCCGTCTTTCGAACCTTCGTGGCATGGCTTGAGTTTAACAGGGACGAGACGAGGCGTCATGGATGCTTCCCAAATCATCAAGCGGAGTTCGCAGGGCAGCTCTTTGAATTTGGCGAACACCACGTTGCGGCGCCGTTTGCCAACGTAGCACGTTCCTGCTTTCACACCGCTATTCTGCCGCGACAGCGGCTCGCTGTAGTCTTTCTTTCATGTGCGGACCATGATGAAGTCGAAAAGTAGAAGTGACCACTAGCGACTTGACGAGAGTGGGAGCAGAATTGATGATGTCGTAGGAAGCGGTGCCTGCAGTCACGCACTGGAAACAATAACACTAAATTCAAGACGCGTAGGATGCCTAGACAACAAATTTAGACGTCATGCGAATGCAACTGAGTCCGTGAAATGGTTTCATCCAATATGGCATGTATTTCATTGTGCCCAGGGCGCCATGTAAAAGTCGCTTGATTTATTTCGGGAGGATTCTACGATGTTCATCCAATACAACTCTTCGTTTCCCCATGATTTATCTGAATCTCCGCTCCTTCCAAATGCAAGCAAACAGGTCAGCACTAGTAACTATCCACAAGTGAGGATTGCAATACGAGACACAGGCCCATGCGACGGACAGCCATACCGTGGAGTTGATCTCATGACAGACTCTAGCAACACATTTGGCAAATGATCTGTGAGCGTTCTCGAAAGCTGGCATCGTGAGGTTCTAGCTGGAGCGATGCTCAATTATATTTCCACAGAGATCGCGCAGAAAATGTTCGCGCAGATTGTGTGTGGGTGGGCTCCCGCTGCCATCGGTACTTGAAGACGCCTATGGTGGATCGGACTTGGAGCCGGATCATCCCTTGTTCGCTCATGAAACACTACGTCTTGGTGTTTCTGAACAGACAAAGGGGCTTCTAGGAAAACATGATATCGTAATGGGAGAGAGAACTTCATCCGACTGAGGTTGAAGACGGCAGGTGCAGGGATGTTTGAAGCAAGGGTGACGAGTTCAACTGTCTAACCTTTGAGGCATGGCAGGAGGCGCGTGGTCGATACGTCACGAGGCGCGAAAGATGCCCTCAAGGTTCGCTTCTTTGAGCATTCTGCACCTGGGCAGCCGTCTGGCAAGGTGGTCAGCCATAGTCTGGAGGCTCAGCATTCCATACTCAACACTCGGTTCAAAAGCTTCTCGTCCTTGTTCTTACAAAGACGGCAAACTGTGACGATTGCGTGTACACGGTTTCAGGATCAAAGCCTCATGTGCTTTACCACCTTGATATATGAGACCTCGCGGCATCCTTCCATCCAAGCTGCTGCCCCATACAAGGCATTCATCCGTCGGACGTTTTATGTCTATTTCCGCCTCATTTGGGATGGAAGTTGGCAAAATTTTCTCCGAAAAGACTTAGGAAGAGCCAGCAGCTTTGCCAACTAGCGCCGCGATCTCTTCACGATGGTTGACATACGCCGCGTGCCCCGACGGGAACCTGTGGACATCGACATGAACCCCTGCGTCTTTGGCGTTGGCCAGGCAAATATCCTGGGACCAGAGTCAGTCTCTAGCATGTTCTTCTCCGTTCGCAGTTGGGGTATCTTACCTGGAATGATGGCGGAACCCAGATGTCCTGCTCGGTGTAAATGTATGTGCTGGGAACGTCCCTCCACGGCTCATATGTCGCCTTGCCCAACAGCGCCGAGAAGAAATGAGGCCGTATTCCCGCCTTTTGCTCCTCCTGGTCCTCAGGCTCGAGGTCATGGTACAGACCCGAGATGGCATCTGTCGGGAGCCACGTGCCGTCGTCCTTGAACTCGACCAGCGTCCGACGCTCGGGGGTGTCACCGCCGGCCTGGACCAGAATGTCCCACGCGCTCTGACTTTTGGCCAGCATGTACGCACTGATGTAGAACAGGTGTGAGACGCCACCGGGAAGGCCCTTGTCCTGACGGTCCTTCTTGGTCAGTCTGGCGATGGAGCTGGATCCGACCACTCCGCCGTAGGAGTGCATGATGAGGGTGACGTTTCCCGCCGTGACGAGAGGCTCGATAGCCGATCTTACAGCCTCCACATCGGCCTCGAAGGAGTTGGGAGGTGTAGCGCCATTGTTGGACGCAAGCGCAGGACTGTGAACGGTGAAATTGTAAGGAGCATTTTCCAAGAGAGTAACAAGTTTGTGATATGCTGTTGGGGGAGTCCAGGCCCCAGGGACGATGACGATGAGGGGTTGCTTAGAAGGCATGCCGAGGTTGGATTTCAGTGTCAGTGGTTTGGTGGCCTAAGACCCAAGACAATAAAACAGGCCGGGTAAAACTTATTCGCGATGTGGGCTTCGAATCCAGTCCTTCGTCTGTGAAATATCTGGGCCCAGATCCGAGTCTGAGAGACCGTCATGATCTGAGAAGCACTGAGTTGCTCAGTTGGTGCTGACTGCTGCGCCGCATGCACCAGAGCGGCGGAGGTGATGTAAGATTTCTACAAGCTTCGCACTGTAAGGCGCATATCCACCCGGTGTGGCAAGGATACATGCAATGGAACATGAAGCTACCTCACAATGGAGATGGTGATCGGGACGCGGGCTTTCTCCGTCGACATGCTCCTTTAGGTACCTAGGTATGTCTCGCCCTGGCGCCTACCCGCAAATACATAACCACTCAAAATTGTATTTCCAAGCTAACATCTGTCTCGTTTATTTTCCCGTCCACTTCTTGACTATTTATGCCATACTTCATCAAGATGCCGGAAGACGAGGGCATCATCAACGAGAACTCATCTCACGCAATCTTGTCAATATCAACAAGTCCATTGTGCCAACATCTCGTAGCGATATTCAACATACTGAATCTGTCCTCATGAGCTCAAACAGCAATACTACGTGTACAATAACATATTCAGATATAATCTCGGTCTCTTTATCATCCAAGAGGCCGAAGGGAGCACTGGCAAGTCATCGTCCTGGGTAGAACTCAGCCAACACGTATTCCTAAAAGGCCGTCATAGACTTTGACCGCAGCTACGATGTGCTCGGCCGCCCATGACAATTGCGTTTTGGTGCTTTGTATATACATTGTTTCTATGTGTGGTATATGTCTAGTCTACATAAACTGTACGTGTGATCTATAACGGATTACATAGGCCTGGCAGCCACTGCCACACCCTCTCCCGAGGGGAAAAGAGTGCTCATGGGGCATCGACCCGATGCCCACAGGTCAGGCAGTGGATACAACCGGGCCAGGAGCCCAAGCCGGCAACTCGTCCTCCAAATCAGCCTCCTCTGGCTGGGCATCGGTCGTCGCCTCTTCAATGTTGATCTCGTCATCCAGTGGTGGAACCAGTTCCCAACGGGTGAAGTTGTCCACGGGCGACTTCAGACTTCTCACACCGTAGCTGAACAGTATGCGGCGGGTGGCTCCCTGCAGCCGCCGGGCCATCATGAGTCTCAGCTCGATATCAAGCGTGGTCCGCTGCACCTCCCTCCTGAGCCCGTGCATCTTGCTCAGCCGGTACCGCATCCACTGGGTCGCCAGCAGGGTGATCTGCTCGTCGTGCTTGAAGCGCTCCCAGATCCCCGGCATCGTCGGCCCGGGGATGGCGAACTCCAGGGCGAGCACTACACGGCGGTACAGCTGCGCCGTAGTCCCCGGCAGGACGTCCCACGTCCTTTCCTCCAGCTCTGTGGCTATCTTCAGGAGCGCCTGGTGCTTCAACAGGGTCGCGCCCAGTTCGCGGTTGTGCAGGGAGACGGACAAAAGTTCCCTCATTCCCATTTGTGCGCAATCGATCACATCCCGCGGGCCTAGCGAAGTGTGTTTTATGCGCACCAGGCGGCGAATGATTTTGTCAAGTCTCAAGAGGTGGTTCTCGGCTTGCCTGATGAACATGGCAACTGTGAGTCGCCGGATGCTCGTCCGGTCCTCGGCGGTGGTCGCCAGGGTTTTGGAGTGCCATAACAGGCGGGCGCGCTCCTCCGAGAAGGGCCAACTCGGCGGTTGGCCCATATTCAACAGTGGGTAAAGGTGCTCCGCCAGTTTCCTTGGGCAGTTCGCTCGGAGAACAAGGGCGTTCATCACCCTAGCGTTCTCAACGAAGCCGCGCAGGAGGATGTCCGCCGCTGGGGCATCCAGCGTGTAAAGACATTGCCTTAGCAGCTGGATGAAAAGCTCGACACTGATGCCCCATTTCTCCTTGAGCGAGGCCACGAAGACCTTGGCAGCGTCCTTGACACGACCGAAATGCAGGAGCCCAGAGACAAGAGTTTCGTATATATCTCGGTTCCTCATCGGCATCTCAATGACCCAGTTACCCTTCAAAGAAGTCCTGACCTCGGGCCCCTTGGCCCACTTGCGCAGGTCTGGGATCTGGATTGCTTCCTCATACCAGCGCCGCCTTATGAGCAGGCCACGGTTATCAATGGCCAGCATCCGGCGTATGACACCATAGAAGCCGAGGATGTCGTCTTTCTGGCGATAGTGAAGCAGCAAGCAGGCAACGGTTTGAGGAGTTGGGCGTAGACGGCTCTCGTCGAGAAGAGACTCCACTACTAGGTCCGAAAGATTGTGCATCCTCTTGCGTGTGAAGCCCAGGATAAGGGCATTATAATGGTGGATGCTGGGCGGTACCGGACAGACAAGCAAGTTGTAGCAGATTTTGGCCACTTGATACTTGGAGCGTGTAAACTCGTCCCACGAATCGAACAGTTTCCGCAACATGTCTGTGAGCTTGGTACGCCCCTCTTCTGCGGCTGCCGGGTCGAGTCCTGGGTGGTTGTAACGAGGGTATCCTTCGGAACGGAGCAGGCGGATGGCTGTCCAGGCCGAGTCCAAGCTCTGGAGAGATTTGCGAGCATACTCAGGGTCGGACGGAGTCTCGTCATAGTAAGACTGTATGATCAACGAGTCGACAAGCTTGTTCATCATGCCGTGGTATCGCTCGAACTGCTGATTCGTCAGAGGCTCGCGATGAAGGATGCCACCCGGCTGAGATTCCTCCTTGATGGATTCGGCAATCATCTCGAAGTTTGGCCCCATGCTCTTGAAGGCTGGGTCCCCTAGCCTTTTCGCTGGGTCGTAAGTCTTGTGCATGTTTCGGATGAACTCTTCGAAGGTGGGTCTGCTTTCGGCATGGCGTATGAGGGCATCGTCTGTTTTGCAGATGGAGCTCAGGATCTCTATGGAGTCTCTGCCGAGCGGACGAGGCCGCATGGAAGCGCTAGGCCGCTGACCTGTCGAAGGCGCGCGCTCCTCGGCATCTTGTTCGCTGGCAGATAAGGACGACAGGCGGCGCAACAGGGCCAGGCCGTCGCGTGAGGAGCCAGTGTTCCCACGCAGCGTCGTGCGCAGTGTCGTGCGCCGCGCATCCTTGTACCGGGGGTCGGGGACAGCTGATGAGCCGCGTACTGTGGTATAACAAGCCGCGGAAACGTCGCCAAATCGTGGCTTTCGTAGACGGTTCACGGCGGCGGCGGCGGGTCTCATTGGGGGGCCAGTGGCGTGTGCGCAGGCTCTGCAGCTGCAAACGTGAGCTGAAGCAGCTCGAGACCAAGTCGGTAGCATACCGGAGGCATTGCGGAGGCACGCACCGGCTGCTGCTTGGGTTGACGATCCGGACGGAGGGGACGGCGGAGGTGGCGGCGGGTCGGGTGTGCGCGGTCGCAGAACGGCGTGGTGGCAACGATGATGATTGACAGGTGCACAGTTGGGTGGATGCACGTCAAATTCCCGGCTGCACTGCAGTGCGCCAGACCCCCCTTGTCTCTGTTACGAGACCCCTCCGCATATCTGGCGCCACTATGAGGGGTTGTGTGTAGATAGGATATGCTCTGCAGCAATAGCCATCACAATTGCAGTTCGATACCCCCACCAGCCACAACAGCGTCGACTGCAAGAATAACTTGCGAAACGGTCAAACAGGGTCAGTACAGTACTCCTCAAACGAATACTGCTGTATGTTACTTCTCATCTAATAAGCACATACATGCAGCAAAGAAACCAAGCCGTACCCCAAAATGTACGCTCTCAGCGCGACGGCTGAGCTGGGCGGGTGAGTAGACACAGCAGACAGACAGACAACCATCTCACTGACACCCCTCTAGAGTGACCAACCTCCGGCCAGATGACACCGAGGGGAACCCCTTCTGGTACACCTTCAAGGTCCAGTGCACGTCATGCAGAGAGACGCACGCGAACTGGGTCGGGGTGAATCGATTTGTGCGTTAGGAATCCTGCACCGGCTCCTCCCGCCCTCGTCGGCGCAACTTACCAACCTGCTGACCTCGCTGCCAGGAAATGAACGAGATGAGTGGTAGTCGGGGCGAGGCAAACTTTGTCTGGAAGTGCAAGAACTGCAAGGTATGAGAAGATGAGAAAGAGCTTTCGTCACAAGAGCCGCTGCAGAAGAGGGATGGGAACGAGGAGGCGGAGAGACAGTCAGAGGCAGGTTTCACTGACACAACATGCGCCCAGCGCGAATCGTCGGCAACCATCAAAGCAGCTCCCGTTCCCTATGAGCAGTCGGAGCCGGCAAAACCCAAGAACATCCTCGAGTTCGACTGCCGCGGGCTCGAGTTCACCGACTTCAAGCCGGAGGTACGGAGCTTTTTCCTCTACCAAAATCGGAGACATGCTGACATGTGTCGGAAACAGGGCGAATGGCTGGCGGAGGGCATTGAGTCCGGAACCAAGTTCACTGGCATTGATCTGTCTGAGGGCGAGTGGTTCGACTACGATGAGAAGGCTGGGGACGAGGTCAGCATCAAGGACATCAAGTGGGAGATCAAGAGGTCATGAAGAGATTGAGCTGGTGCACCGTGATCAGGTTGTATCAGAGAGAGCCTCATGGAGACATCACAATGAAGAAGTCCAAATAAACACTCCTCAGACGAGACACTGGGCCAGGCAACCGTGACAAGACAACTCAACATACAGCCATTATGGAGTATATTTATTTTACAACTGGCTGTATAGGTTGAGTCGGCAGCTTAAATAAAGCACCAGGCCGCCCATACATTGAGAGAGAGGGAGGAAGAGAGCGAGAACCTTGTTGGATTCGGCCCCTATTGCCTGGCCGCTGTTGTATTTGCACTAGGAACGACCGGGTACCCGCACCGGCCAAGCTCCACACCTGACTTCTTGGCTTGAAATCAAATCACCCTCAATCTTTCCCGTGTGCAGTACTGCCGTCAACACCACTGCAGACAGAGCCACCTCAGCTCACCTACTCGCTTGCACAACTCCAAGATGGTATCCTCAGAGCTGGGCCCGCAGCTGCAGTTCTTGACCGACGCGGCCCATCTGCTGTCTGCCTCGTCTCCCGAGACCTCGGCCTTCCTGATGAGCAAGCGCACGTCGCTCCTGGTCGACCATGATGTGCCCGTCACTGACCACCAACGCCAACATGTCTGCAGCTGCTGTGGACATATCATGGTCCCGGGCCAAGGAACTGAACTCAAAATCGGGGCAGACAGGGTGCTCAAGGGCAGGATCAAGAAGCAGCCCAAAACCCAAGGCGCACCACCAGCTGCCGCACCTTCCTCTTCGCACAAGCCAGGGATATTCAAGGTCTTCACCTGCGGTAACTGCAGCAGGTACACCAAGTTGCAACTGCCTCCTCCCAAGCCTCTCAAGGCTAGGGGCAGGAGAAAGAGGGTGGACCAGCAGAAGGCGCCACAGGAGCAGCGCCCAGCTGCACCCACCGAACCGGCAAGAATGTCTGCCAATGCCAGCAGCAAGAAGCGAGCAAAGAACCGCAAGGCCGGCCTGCAGGCCCTGCTGGATCAGAGATCCGGACAGCGCTCCAGTCCCTCTTCAGGCCTCGGGCTAAGCCTGTCTGATTTCATGAAGAAATAATATGAGTCAGGCCGGCGAGATGTCTAGATGCTTGGCTTAGAGAACTCCATCTCGCGCCGTCAATTAGGACCGGCTCGCCTATCCCCAAGCCGGCAGGCTCCCAATTTGCACCTGCTTCAGAGCAAGCACAGCGCCAGCGCCACTCGGCCGAGACTCACAAGCGAACGGGCAGTCGCGAGAAGGTTCCCCCACGCATGCCTGCCTATGACATAAGCTACCCGAGGATTTCCACCCCGCCATCATCCAGATTCTTGGATACTAATAATGCCTATGTTGCCCCTCCAAATTTTTTGATCGCAAACAACAAGGCCCATCATTTTGCAACGCAGGACTCCACCATCCTTACTTTTTGACGGGTCAAAACGGCACAATGTCTTCTTCGGACCAAGCACAGAGCAATGACTCCAATGTCATTTCTTCAAACGAGTACTTCCGCTCCATCGGCCAGCAGGTAGACCAAGTCGCCCCCGCCACCAATGGCGCGACGCAGCAGCCCGACAGCGACGACGTGAAGCCGGTCGAGGAAATCGAGTCGCTCTGCATGAACTGTCACGACAATGTAAGTTGTCTCTTCCCCCAGGTCGTCCGCTCAGAGGCAGACTGGAACTGATTTGTTTTTCCCTTCCAGGGCATCACCCGCCTCCTCCTCACCAAGATTCCCTATTTCCGCGAAATCATCCTCATGTCCTTCTCCTGCGACCACTGTGGCTTCAAGAACACCGAGATACAAGCGGCCGGTTCGGTCCAGCCAAAAGGCACACACTACGAGCTCCGACTCACCGCTCTCCCCGACTTTGCCCGCCAGATTGTCAAGTCCGACTCCGCGACCGTCAAGTTTATCGAGCTCGACCTCGAGGTGCCCGCGGGCAAGGGCCAGCTCACCAACGTCGAGGGCCTCCTGACCAACATCATCGACGACCTTGAGTTCGGCCAGGAGACACGCAAGGCACAGTCGCCCGAGGTATACGAGAAGGTGGCCGAGATCATCGCCAAGGGTCGTGCTATGGTCGCCGGCGAGGCGTTCCCCTTCCGGGTGTACGTGGACGACCCGGCCGGCAACAGCTGGATCGCCCCCGACCTTCAGGACGGCGTGGGCAAGTGGTCGAAGCGCGAGTACGTGCGCACGGCGGAGCAGAACGAGGCGCTGGGCCTCTCGGACACGGCGGCGGTCAGCGGCGATGGCACGATCCCGCTGGGGGGCCAGGGCCGGCTGGGTGAGAATGACGATATCCTCCCCGACGAGGTGTACAGCTTTCCTGCGAGCTGCCCAGGCTGCATGCACCCGTGCGTGACACATATGAAGATGGTCGACATCCCACACTTCAAGCAGGTCGTGCTCATGAGCACCGTCTGTGAGGACTGTGGCTACCGAAGCAATGACGTTAAGACCGGCGGTGAGGTGCCCACCCGCGGCAAGCGCATCACCCTTCGCGTCAAGGACCAGACCGACCTCGCCCGCGACATTCTCAAGAGCGAGAGCTGCGCCCTCGAGTGCCCGGAGTTGGACCTGCACGTCACCCCGGGCACCCTGGGCGGCCGCTTCACGACAGTCGAGGGCCTGCTGACGCAGGTGCGCGGCGACCTGCACGGCCAGATCTTCCAGAGCGGCGCAGAAGGTGGCAGCGGCGGTGGCGACTCTCTCGCCTCGGAGGAAAAGACGAAGTGGGACCTCTTCTTCGAGCGCCTCGACGCCGCCATCAAGGGCGAGCGCGAGTTCACCATCGTGCTGGTCGACCCACTAGCTAGCAGCTACGTGCAGAGCCTGGCGGACGACCCGAGCCAGCCCGACGACCGTATGACGGTCGAGGAGTACGACCGGACGCACGAGGAGGAGGAGGAGCTGGGACTCAATGACATGAAGGTCGAGGGCTACGAGGAGGGAGAGAAGGCTGATGCGCCGGCGGCGTCGTCATGACGCGGTTTCGGACATAAATTGACAGCCTTGCTACATGAGATTCCCTTGCCCTGTCCATAGATGAAAAGTTTGCATTATAGAGATACCAGAGATGAATTGAGAAAAATAATAATTTCGTGGGGACACAATTGCTAGCTTTCCATTTTGTGAGTAGTACGAAAGTAGCCCCTGGTAGTATGCAAGTTTGTCCTCATTATTGGATTTAGACGTGGTTGTAAAAAGGCCCAACTCTACTCCACCCAGGACATGAGCAAAAGAAAGAAGAGTAAAACTGCTGATTTCATCATTACTTTTGGCAGCGTATCTATCTGCAAGGAGTCGGTCTATCTGACCGGAACTGGATCATCAAAGCCTATGTCCATCGAGGCTCAATTCGGTATCGCCCACGCACCTCGTATCCCCCTCTGTCGCTATTTTCATTGCCCTCTTCTCTCCATTTTCCGCATCTTTTCTTTTGTTCTCGAGAGGGATATAATCAAGGCCTCCTCCACTACCATCCAGTGCAAGACGCCAATCTCGACGGTGAATGGCCAGCCCGGCCTCCTGTCTGTCCAAGTCTGTCCGACAAGCATAATTTTCGTGAACCCCCTCACTAGTATGTACCATCATGGAACCAGTCGAAAATCTCGTGTCAGGGTGAAATGAAGCTGGACCGTTGCCAATTCAAGAACCAACGTCCCCAAGACGAAGTAAACCAAGCCGCGTGCCGATGGAGCCGAGCCGAGGAAGCCACTCGTCGCAATTGAAGAAAACAGGTCTCCTCTTCCCTCCATGATAAACGAGACAAGACGAAAGTCCATCAAAGTCGAAAAAGGCTGCTGTGGCGCTTTGTGCCGTACAAATACAGTCATCCGGTAATGCGACCATGCCAGTCCAGTAAATCCTGGCCGAGCCTTTTTGGGGTTGCTTTTTGTGTGCACCATTTTGCGTCTAACCTTCGTGATAAAAAGAAATCCAGAATCGAGTCGAGAACCGCGGCGACGAAAAGAGACGTAAAGAGAAAGAACCCCTTCTCGAAAGTGAAGCTGCCGCCGTAGGAGACCGGGAAGCGAAGGAGGCAACATGGACGCCTCAACATGAACAGGGCCAGGTCGTAAAAAGAAGAAATGCACGCGGGAAAACACAGGGCATGCCGATGGGTATTAGTTCCGTAGACCAAACGCCGAAAAAGAAAAACCCCATGAGAGGAAACCAAGGTGGCCGGAGATCTGGTGTGGTGGTCAAACTTCCTTGACCTCGAGAACAGACCAATCGAGCGAATCAGGCTCGATCCACTTCCTGAGAGATGTTCATGGCCGAGACCCAGTAAAGAATGGCGAAGGCAGGGCCTCAGAAGAAGGTGGGCTTGGTAAGAACACGGTACTCCACATAGTCCTCACCGTCAATAGAGATGATGGTTCCCTGGGAGACGAGCTTGCCCTCGAAGGGGCCAGTCTGCTTACGCTCGTACTTAATGCCCATGTAGATCTTGGCGTCCTCCTTGTTCGCTCGCATGCGGTGGGCCTCCTGAGCAGCCCAGACGCGGTTCAGGCGGGAGACGTTGTCCTGGAAGGTGGACTGACCGTCAACATCTCCTTCTGCGTCTCCCTCGGTGCTCTGGCGGGCTATGTAGGCAGCCTCGCGCTGGTCGTTCTTTGTCTGCCTTGCCTCTGCGCGGGCGACCGCGTTGACGGCGAGGTTGTTGGTACGGGACTCGACACCACCCGATCTATTGGCAGCGCGGAACTCGGGAGGCTGCGTGGACTGACGGGCCTGGTTTGGCACGAGAGTCGGAAGCGAACGGCGGGCGTGGGCCTGACGGGTCTCATGAGTAGGAGCCTCGTGCTTGAGGACAGCTTCAGTGTAGGGACCTTCGCCGAGGTTGCCGTTGGCGTTGGAGGGCAAGGGGTGCTCCCTAGGCTCAGGCTTGGTGAAGCCCGCAGCGACTCGTGCGCGTGCTTCATCGATGGCGACCTTGCGGTTCTGATCCTTCTCCTCGGCCCGCTCGCCGTGGTCCATCTGGTACTGGCGAACACGACAGTACTCCTTGAGCTCCATTCTGGTGAGGCCCTCGAGGTAATCTTCGATCTGATACTCATCAAAAGAGAGCCATAGTGCGCCCGCGCCCGAAGGGAAGTTGCTCTGTAGCGGTCTGCCATCGCGAGTCTCGCGGCCGACCTTGACACGGAACATGTCATTGTTGCCAAGGATTCCGAAGACGGCGTGCTTGTCCTTGTCGTCGGGCTCGGCAGAACCCTTCCAGAAACCAAGGAGGATCTTCGTAGGGCGAGTTCCGTGGAGATCAGCCACCGGGGCGTGCGACTGGGCGTTGGTGGCCTTCGCAACGGGGGTGGCGTTGGCAGAGGACGGGCCACCGGTGCGACGACGCTTCTCGGGGCGGTGAAGGGCGTGGTCGGGGATGTCGACACCATAAGCAATCTGCGGCGGCTGGGCACCCTCAACCTGGGCGCCTCGGGCCTTGCAGCGGGCAATAGCCTGCTGGACTGCAGCTGTGTCGTTTGCACCGACCTCGCTCTCCGGTTCGTCCATGTCGGACCGGATCTTGACATACTCCTTGACCTGGGTTTGGTCGAGGTGCACAAGGTGGTTGTCAAAAACGATCTTCTCAAAGGTGACCCAGCTGCCACCCGGTCCAGGATTAAGGGGGTACAGGTCGGTGACAACTTTTCCCTCGCGGTTGCAGGGCTGGACACGTGTGCGGAGACGATCGCGAGAATCAATAAAGCCCTTAACAATATGCTTGTCGCCAATCGGCGCCTTGGACTCGCGCCAGTAACCAATGGTCACGCCCTTGACGCTAGCAAGGCCATGAGTTGTACGGGGGGTCTTGCCCGACCTGGTTGCTGTGGCAGGGCCTGGAACAGGAGAAGCCTCGTCGTCTGTCTCGTCGGCGAGCAAGCTCTTGTTCATCTTGTCCTCAGTAAGGTCGCCAAAGACATAAGACCGCTTCCGCTTAGGGTAGGTAGACGTAGGAGGTTCAGCCTTGTTCTCGTCTCGGTCGATGTCCATGATGCTGGAGTCCTCCTTCTCAGAAGGGACAGGCTGAGCCTCGTTCTTGGGGGTGCCATCATTATTGGCAGAACCGACGACGATCTCATCCTGGGACCCCTCATTCATGACCACATCGCCGCTAGATATGCCGCTCATAGACTCGGGTGGAGGGCTCAGGTTGTCCTCGTTGCCAGTGTCGTCATCAAGGGTGGTGTCCTTGACGAATGAATTTGCCTCGCTGCCTCCGGTGTAGGCCGCGCTGGTCATGGTGCTGGGATGCAAGGTCAGCTGATGCTCAGATCCATAATTCTGAAGTGATCGTGCAGGTGTGGTATAGGTGTGGGGCTGTTGTAAGTCAAAGGGACAGGCGAATATGGAGGGGTAGTTGGGCTGGTTGAGATAGGGCGGGGCAGAGAGGTCGGAGTGGGAGTGGGAGTGTGAGTATGAGAAAGCCAAACGAGTTCGGGTTGGATTGGCTGATGTTTCAAAACGATAGCAATTGATGCGTCACTTGACAAGTCTGCGATACTTGTGACAAAGTCGGAACACCACAGCTCCGGGGGTGCAAGGGATGAAGAGTTGAAGCATGTCGCACTCGCGACTTGTTGTCAGGCTGATGAGTACATACGCGTTGCGAGCCCGGGTGCGAAAGACGCCAAGCATGGGGCGCAAGGAAGACATGGCATGGACCTGTTGCTGCCCTCGTATTGTTGTTGTCAGGGTGTAGGGCTCAACGTCTGGGCTTGATATGTTGTCGTCGTTGTTGCGGAAGTCTTGTGGCGGAGTTGGTGTTGACACAAAATGTGCCGGGTTGGGAAGGAAGTGTGGTCAGGAAACTCAAAGTAGGAAGGAGAGGGCCAGCGCTAGAGCCCAGGTTGCAATGAATACGATTGGAAAACGGGCGTGAAGACAATTCAATGGGCTCGAATGCAGCAAAGTAAGTGAAGTGATGGCGTTGGGATGAAAAGTGTCGTTGCTCAGTGCTGTGAATTGGACATTGTCAGAGTGCTTCCAGGAGCGCTCACCAAATCGGTGACCCTCCACTCCACGAAGAGCCCTCCACAAGTCGCTCTTCACGTCAGGCCGGTAGGACATCTCTTCACTGGTTGAGATGACATAATCCCCAGCAAAAAGTGATACATTATCGGGGATGACAACGACAGTTTGTCTATTACAGACGAAATTGCTGCGGCTGCCGTGGGAAACTTGAGAGGCCCCAAGCCTACTGAGCAGGGCTTCGGGGCTGAGTTGAGGGAAAAGTGTGAGGTGAGAGCGTCGGAAACGCGCCAAGGTGACAGTCAAGTTGTGATACAACAGCGACGTGGGAGCGGTGCGAGAACAGGCCAAGGCAAGACAAGTAGGCAAAACACACTTACGTAGCGAAAGAAGCCTTTTCAGGCTCAATCTTGTCTGATTGTGGGCTTGCCGGCTCGGATGCGACGACGCCCTTGTCGGGGGACGTCTCGGGCGTCTTCTTGAGATCGATCGGGGGAGTCTGCTCGGTGGCAGGGGACTTGTCATCGACAGGCGGGCTCTTGGGCGCCTCAACCGAGGAATTGTCCGACTCCATACTGGTTTTGCAGGGCTCAATACGATATGATCAAGTGTGCAAACGGTCAGTGGCGGGGCGCGCTGTTTTTCAGAGGCTTGAACTGATGCTTGCTGGTGTAGTTGCGGAGGCTGAAGAGGAATATGTAGGCGTGTGGGTGGGTGTGGAAGGCGGTGCCGTGCCGAGTCAGAAAGTAAGGAGGGTAGAGGGTGACTTGATGATGACGGGGGTTAAACAGCTGGTGCAGGTGACAGTCAATCAGGTTTTGAATTGAAGAAAGAAAGTGGAATGGAAGAAGAGAGGATCTCTGGCTGGGGAATTGATGAGAAGAGATTGTTGTTGTGTAGGAAGCTTGTTTGCAAGTAAGAGAATGGCGGTGCCAGGGGGATTGAGGGTGGTGTTGGTATTGCGAGGTGTGTGCGGCCGGAAACTAGAGCGAGCAAGTAAAGTGAGTTTTGACGAGGGGTCTTTTTGCCGCCGGATAGTGGAACTTTGAGAAGCAAAGATTGTGTTACTCAGCGGTTTCAAAGCCTACACTCTTAGCGTTGGGGAGGATTTTTCGGGGGTTCCTTGGAAATCTACAGCAGCTCCCAGCTCACACTAGCTGCTCAGGGCTATGAGGGTACAAGTCTCTGCAGTCACACTGTGCCCAGATATCTATATGCTGGCTGCGTTCATTATATACATGTGAATGGGATGACATTCCCTCTAGGGCAGTTAGTCTACTTCAGCGCAGTGCAGTGCACCACACCACGTCACAGCACCTTTGTGGGCAGAAGACGGAGAAGGAGCACAAGGTGTCTGACGAAGTGAGCCAGTCTGTTGACGTGACTGACCCAGCCATGGCAGGTACATAGACACATGAGAGGTTGCCTTGTCTTTCTATTGGAGGCCTGACTCGATATCGAAAAGATGGTATCGAAGACCCATATGCAGCTTCCACTGCTGCTTCACAGCAATAATAAGGTTATTAAACAAACGCAGACAATGCATGGTTCGAACCTGATGTTCCGTCCTGGGCCTTTGAGCCCTTGGCCTGGGGCGTTTGGTCCGGGTCCAGCTTCCAGGCTCGGACCTGAACCTTGGGTCTTCGGTTGTGGGTCTTGGGTCTTGGGTCTTGGTCTATGATCTTGGAGTCATGGGTCATGGATCTTCGGGGGATGGACAAGACACTAGCAGCAGCTCAACTGATTGTCAAATTTGGCGCGTCATCACCATAATTGCCTTGGGCGCTGGTGACACTCCAGCAGCGCTCCGGCGTTCCCCCAGAGGCTCGCTCTTTCCCAAGCCGGACAGAGGCCCTCGGAACCATTGGCTGGGTCTTCCCACTGTGGGGCACTAAATCACATTGCAATCAGCATGTTGGTTTCAAATCTAACCAGACCTGCCCAGTTGCCAGACACAGCCAGAGACATGGAGACGCGGAACTTGCCTGTCGTAGTACTTGCTACCTACAGTAGTAGTCCGTTGTGACTCTGATTGTCTCACCTCTCTCTGGAGCCGTGACAGCCGCTTGGGCCCAAGTCCTTGTATTATTATGTGACTGGTACTTAGCTGGCTGGATAAAGGTGGCAATCATTTTCCACAGCTAAATATCGGTTTTCAGGTAGTGCAGCCACTAATCAGAGTTCTCCACCGTAAGCTTCAAAGATAATGATGGTGCAAGTGGAAGGCCATGGATCCAACCTGCCAATCCTGCACTGGTGGTGCCAAGCTTATCTACAGGCCGCCCACTTACACGCGGCTGCTGAAAAAGGGAGATTAACCTCGGCCAGCTCTTGCTATGGCTTATATCCAACTGAAGCAATGAAGAACACAACACGGCTATGAATGAAGCCATAGTTTGAAATTAATTTGGAATTCATGTACTCAATGAAGTGGTCTGTAGAGCTCAAGGTAACTTGCTCGCACGTTTGTTTGCTGGGTGTCCCCCAAGGTTCCAAGGTTGTGTGGCAACGGGCAGACGAGAGCCCCACCGTGACCGGAAATTTTGGTCAACCACAAGAGCCCTCTTACCTGTTTTCTCTTTTCCCCCGTACAAATAAATATATTGCCAAGCTACCCTGGGCAGCATTCTAAGAAACTGAAAAGCGGTCAAAAAAGGTGGCTGATCCCAACGCATGTTCAATGTTGCCAATTCAAACGGATTTCTGATGGAGTGAGCAGCAAGGGAGTGGTCCCTTGGACTGCGCTGCATATTCGAAGCTTTGAGCTAAGCCTGAAGTTGCACCTGATCCTGCATAATGTGCACATATCGACTTGTCATGGCGCAATGTGTAGGTAAAAATATTGCAAATGGATACGCCCCAGGCAGCGAGATATTTCAAATCAGCCGGCATGAATCCAAAGCTAGGTTCTGCCATTCTGCAGGACTTGCAACGGAAGCCTCGTGGCGGGCAAGCTCATGCGCTGAGACACCAAGAGTACTCGGTAAGTCGGCTAATGTCGCCTGCAACTAGAGTCTCACAACCCGTACCAAATGCACATGAAAATGATCTACTGCTTGCTCCCTTTTGCCCGTGATGACCTTGTCAATTGAGTGGTGCGTGGCCTTTTGCAAGTTTGTCTCGCAGACTCGAGGAGAGCGGACGTTGAGCCTCGTGGACGAGCTAGGTGCGTCTTCGCCGGGCTGGACTCAAGTCTGCCTGTACGGGCGAGGCTATCCACTACAAGACTACCTATGGCTAGCACCATAACTTCTTATGTCGAATCGCCTCGGTCCCATGTGGCCTCGCCATAAATTGACAGATGGGCCCATCATGCAGTGTCCCTGGCATTGTCGTCTCCCCGCGGTCTCCTTGTCGGGTCGTTAAGGGCAGAGGGGGTCTCATTGATTCCCGCCAGACGGGCTAGATTATGTGTGTAGTAGGACCGTGTTGGTCGGCGCCGCACTCGCGCGACGGAAGAGGCAACACTCGTTGACCCAGATGTGACGGTCGGTCTCCAGGTTTTGAGGAAGAGCTTGCACAGAGCTGTCTTTGTGAGAGATGAGATTCGCTGAACCTCTTTTGGTGTTGTGCTGGAGACTCACTCACGCGTTGTGGGATCCAAGGCAGCAGCGGTGACTCAGGACGAGACCGTCACCAGATGCAGGCAACGACTCCTAGAGTATAATGATCAGGAAGATCGTGTGGCCTTGTTGAGAGCACGAGTGGCCACAGCCAGATGAACTGGCCTATTCCACTTTTTCAGTGGCCAGTGCTCGTCGCTTGGTCACATACCTAGTGACATTCCCCGTCCCAGGTTTCCATCCAATACGGACGTGTCCAGAATGACCTTGTGCTATGCGTGTCGTGCTGAAGCAGAGATGACAAACTCGTGACTCAACCACCTCTTCCGCCCCGGCCCCCTCTACCACCTCTGCCACCTCGTCCACCTCTTCCGCGGCCACCGCCCCTCTTCCCGCCCCGCGGCGTGGTGTGCACGTCGTACTGCTTGTACAGCAGCTCCTCGCCAAAGGCACCCTCGCCGAAGCGCATGTAGTTGATGACCCCGTGGTCGTTCACCGCGACCAGCACGTTTCGGTGTCCGTGCTTCAGCCTCCGGTGCATCATGAACGGGGCCTGGCCCTGCCGTTGGGATGGCGGTGGTGGGGCGTATGGAACGGAGTCCAGCAGGGCAGAGACTTCCTCCGAGGTCGGCACAGAGGTCTCGTGCGCGTCGACGACGGCGAGGTAGTAGTCGGGTGCCGGTGCCTTGGTCTTGGACCAGTTCTGGACGCTAGGCTTCCAGACGTGAAACTGCACGCGGAACGGGCTGTGTTGTGTTTTTGAAAGGGACGTCGGCGGGTGCGCAGTTGGTTTATACCGCGGTACCAGGGCGATCTGCTTGTAAATTGAGCTGTACGACCTGTACAGGCCTGGCTGCACGAGCGGACCGTAGGCGAGACGGGTGGGTTCTCGTTCGGGGAAGAGCAGGGCAGTGAGACGCTGCCACAGAGGTCGTTGATCCTCTGCAACTGCCTCTGGTGCGTTTGGATCTGAAATCGGCGGAGGCACTCTGATGACGTTGAAGCCTGCGCGGTTGAGATTCGAGTAGACTTGCAGGTTGCGAAGCGTAGTCTTGCCCCTTTCGCCTTCGTTCCCTACGAGCAGGGCGTATGCAGCTTGCAGGCTGAGCGGGAATCCCAGGGCGTACTCGTCCTCCTTCTCAGCCTCCAGCACCGCACCTGCGCCCTTGCCCTCGCTTCCGAGTGGAAATATCTCGTCCATGGTAGCTGTGGGCCACCAGAGATCCAGGCCGCCCCTCTCGATTAGGAAGAGCGCCTCCTCCGGCAGCAGCCACACCTGGTCCCAGCCCGGCTTGTTGTTGCCCTGCCCTCTTATCTTCCTCCCCAGGGTCTTGTGCTCAAAACCAACGCAGACAACCCTCTCCACCGCGTGCAGCTCCCTCCTCTCGGCGGCGACCTTCTCGGTCTTGACCTCGTTGCCCTCGAACACCTCGTTCTCGAGCCAGCGGTCGGGGAAGTACCAGCCGCGCGTCCAGTCCTTGCTGTTGTGCACGCGCGTATAGCCCAGAACCTCCTCCATAGCCTGCCGGCTCTTCTCTAGGGCGCTGGCCTGCGACTTGGTGCCGTGCGACTCGAAGTCCTTCTCGCCCTTGCGGATGGCGGACACGGAGATGTTCTTCTTGCGCTGCAGCGTTGTGAAGTGGCGGAAGTCTTGCGCCTCGTCCTCGAGGGCCTCTTCGACGGTGGCTTGCGCATCCTCGGGTGACTCGGCCAGGCGCTGCGTCGAAACATCGTCGTCGTCATCGAATGCCATGGTCGTTGCGGTGGTGAGGCATGTGAACGTCTCGATGTCAGAATCGGATTTCACGAAACTCCAAAAGTGACGGGCAGATTTTGGGGTAGAGTGCCAGTGGCGCCTACGTACCTAGGTGCCCTGGCGGCAGCCCTGGCGGCAGGCCCCGCAATATACCTCACAGTGAGACACTGCTGCGGCATGCCACCACACAAATAGTCTCCCATAAGCCTACAGGTCTCCCACTCAGAATGGCACATTATCGCGCCTCACACATACGCA
The DNA here is from genome assembly GCF_014595645.1 of Diaporthe citri. Classification (NCBI taxonomy): domain Eukaryota; kingdom Fungi; phylum Ascomycota; class Sordariomycetes; order Diaporthales; family Diaporthaceae; genus Diaporthe; species Diaporthe citri. The sequence goes on from NW_025064850.1 coordinate 529,855, forward strand.
CGCACGTTGTACCAGGCCGTAGCAAATACCTTCTATCAAGTACACCAGCCTGATGCCAGGCCTTGTGTATACAACCGTCCAGCACCATATTCAGCGTCTTATAACTAATATAGCATACCGTCCCTTGTAAGGATCAGCGTGATGATATGGCTTTTTATTAAAGTTTTAAATATTAAAAAAGAAATTTAAAAAAGTGAGAAAAATTTTTATATATATGCTTATAAAGCTAAGAGAAAAAGAAGAAGAAAAGAAGATCATTAGTAAACTTATTACAGGGAAAAGAAAAATAGAAGAAAATAATAATGAAGTCCACCAAATTATCCAAAAATTAAACTGATGCGAGTGAGATTCGAACTCACGCCCGTGAAGACTGCGGTTATAAGTAAGAATAATTATTCTAGCCTAAACACAGCGCCTTAGACCACTCGGCCATCGCACCTTTCCTAGCATTTCATAACACCACTATTGACGTTATATACCCCCAAAAGATTGTCATCCCTTGCTTGAAACTAAATAATTAGAAACCTAGAGTTTATATAGCTATTTAATGAAGAGAAACTTGAGGATACTACCTAGTTTGAGTCTGGAGTTTATTACCAGAATACACATACAGCTATTTAACAAAGGGACACTTGAGATACTCTCCGCTTTGAGCCCAGGCCAGTGCAAAGACAACAAAGGACTTGCACAGCAGAGGAAGAGCCACAGCACGGAGAACGGGAGCCAGACTTGGCCAGAGCTATATTCTGTTCATCTAGACATTTTATGTCAAGCTAAGGGGGAGAGTCATATCTCTGGTTACATTTTGTAGATGAGCATGAAAACTATGTTCAGAGATGCAGGTGCATCCGTTTTCCCTCTGCAGCCTGCTAATAACGTCTGAATAAACGACATCTATGTGTTGGCACTTGAGTGGCTTCCCAAGGAGCCTGTGGATTTGCCCATGTGAGTTGTCTGTAAGTTGGCTGGCGGGTTGTAAATGTGTCCGACTAGATTAATAATGGGATTGGATGAATTTTGTCATCCCGTTTCAAGCAAGTCAATATTTTAAGCTTAAAGCGCCTAAAACCCATCTCCAGAGGCTTTAAGCAATGTTGTTCATCTCCTATGCAAGATACGGGCTAAGTTTGCATCATGAACTGAAGGCACAGTATGGTATTCTATTACAGACGGCGTACAAACTTCGAGATGTGAGCAAAACACCTCCTGCCAATTCCCGTGCAGGCAAGTTCAGTACCAAACACATGAAGTTTGCGTATACCAGCCACTGGTAATGACTGTGTCCAGGTGAATCTACACCATTCTCCACAGTACGAAATTCCCTGGGTTCGAACCTTCCAGGGGCAAGCACAGAACGCCTTTTCAGAAAACAGAGTAATGTCGTTGGCTCCTTCATATAAGGAGATGAGAGCAGGTGGAGGAGGTAGCACTGTCCCCAATGAACAACGGCTGTGTCTATATGGCAAGTAAGCCATTCCAAGTCAAGGCTCCAAGATGAGTAATATAGCACATGAAAATAGGTGAGATACCAGAAGGCATGTGAAGATTGAGTATGAATAGGAGGTATGAGATTGTAAAGACCATAAAATATGATAGAGCGAACCTCTATTGTGGGCCACGGTGATGGTATCTGGGACAATTTTCAATTATTTTCTTTAGTTTCGCAGTAGCGATGACTCGAGCCAGATCTCCACAATGTTAGATATGTGCCTTGCCCATGATTAATGCATATCCACAATACTTTTCAGTGACTTTGTCCTGGGATGGACTCCCTGGATAACCTTTCCTAGAAGTTGATACCCCAAGATAAACTCTTCGGGAATAGTCTCCTCTAGGCTCATCTCCTTTATTTAATAGGTGGTCGGTGGTCTCGTTTTTAATCTGTACACATATGCTTCTTATGCAGTATGCATCCAGTCCCTTCATACAGTGATAAACGCTTGAATACCCAGCGTTAAAAACATACAATCCTTTATTTAGCATAGCTACCTTTAGTGAAGTCTCCTCCAGGACAGTCTCCTCCAGGACAGTCTCCTATGGAAGACGCTCCCTAGAATATCAGATAGAATCCCTTGGGATGGCCTTCCCTTCGCACAGTCTCCCTTTAGATGGCTAACGGTCCAGGCTCATGTCAGTTTCCTTAGTGTCCAAGCACTTCCTCATTCTCCCACTACCCACATACTATTTCCATCCCATCGTGGCCCAGACTCTACTTAGTGTGTCATTAGAGTATAAAGCTTGAACATTGCATGCTGCCCAATCTTGACGCGTACTCGCACTTATTTCATTCCTACTCCTCTAACCCGTTCCTATCCTCAGCACTACCACCGACAACGATAACATGGAGAAGGTCAAGCCAGGTGGAGTGAGCCGCGACAACACAGGCCCTGTTAAGATATCCCTCTTTGATCAGGGTAACGATGAAGAGGCGAACCTGCGCTGCGACGAGGGAGAAGAGGGGGAGAAAGCCGTTTCGTGCAGGATTTTACCTTCTAGCCACCTTTGCCAAGGTGGGGATGACGAGATGTTTAACAGTGCCAACAACAACCAAGCCGAAGGCTGGACGCGCTTCGCGATCTCTTCAAGCAATGACCACAACCCTTGCCATACGTTTTTGCAAAGCACCAATTCACGGGATATTATAAGCCTAGATGGCGGTGAACAGGGGATGATAATTTCCGGTGCCTTTGTGGAGGGTTCCAGCGGTGATGGCGATGATGATGGTGGTGGCAATAATGCTTCTACGGAAGAGAACAGGGGGGAAAGTGAGCCAAAGAAGCGAGCAGTACGTGCGGATTGGTACTCGTTCTTCTTTCGCGGGACGGTTTATCACATCAAAATGAACTCTTCTCTCGGAGAGACCTACCAGAGCCTGGCTACGAAGGCAGAGCAGCGCAATTTCATGATCGAAAACGGAGAGGCGGAGCCCTACATATGCGGATCCCGGGTGAGGGCTGCACGATAAGCGAAGAGAAGGAACGACTTGACGGTCACCTTAGCTTTTTTGCGCCCAAAGAGTTAGTTATTCCTCTTTTCTTTTTTGTCTTGTTTTGGCCCCAGGGAAGAGGCGAGGGTAAATGGTGGTTTAGCCCTTGTCTCGATATTAATCTACTCATCTGGTCTTGGCTGAGCATGTAGATCGTCGAAGCAGACATGCATTAAACGGGCATTTGCAGCTATGGTGGAGTTTCGTTTTTTTCTTCTTTTTTTCTTTTATGGGAGGGAGGGGGTCCGGGAGTTCTTCACTTGCTGCATTGCACTGCCAGGAGAAGACCCCAGCTGGTGCTCCAACATACAATCACTCCTTTCCTCATCCACTTAGTGCTTGCTTCCTGTTTGGTTTCTGGCATTAATCTGGATATCGACCACGCTTTGGTGGCAACTGTGCTTTGGTGGCAACTGTGCTTTGGTGGCAACTGTGCTTTGGTGGCAACTGTGCTTTGGTGGCAACTGTGCTTTGGTGACGGCTATGATCGCGTGAGTAGTGACTTGAGGTGATGCCTCTACAACGGGCCAGTGATTGCTTATAATATGATGGCAAGGGCCTCATTATCATCACACCCCATAGCCCTCATGTGTACAGTGTGCGACATATCCGCTGGCAGCGTCACCTTTTTCTTGCCAATGAATTATTTGACTCAGACACTTCTTCCCTCATATGTCTGCTCGACATGCTGCTGGACCACTATGGTCATGCCACCTTTCCTGCCAAGAGACCCGCTGGCAGCCGCAGCCATCGCGTCCAGAGTGCCCTTGCTGCGTCTCGTTCCGGCCTGGATCTCGGTTCGAGGGCCTCTTGTCTCGAGTTCGAAGCTCTCTTCAGACTGAACAGCAACGACAGTCAGGGATCTGGTTCTTGTGGGAAGGGTCAGTGGCTACTTACGTCTCCAACGTTCACGAACTCCCTCCGCTGTTTGCCGTTCATCCTCGACTGGCTGCCCATGTACGGCGCTGAGGCATCTGAGGGTCCCGGTGTCCTCTCTGACGACAATGAAAGGATGCGGTGGAACAGCTTGTCGAACACAGGCCGCAGGAGGGCGGATGGTGCAACCAGTATGGCGACCCCAGCTTCGGCGGTTGTCCATGTCATGACGGGGATGACGGTGTATGAGAAATCTTCGAAGTCGATCGAGTTCAAGGAGGTGAGGCACACGGCGGAGAAAGCTATGGTTCTATTGCAATACCAGGTCAGCATGGACAGTGAGACTTCAGCGGTGGTCTTTCCCTGAATGCAGGTACTGGTTGAGCGGAGGGGGACTGCAACGCTACTTACACTATACCAATGCTGAAGATAGCAAATAGGCCCACTTTATAGCCCGGTCTCGTCTGCAGCCTATAGACCATAGGAAGAGGAAGAAGCAGCATTAACACGTCGACGATAACGCTGACCACAGAGACAGCAGTATAACCAGCGATCTGATTACCACAGGTGCCCTCCGCCGTTGGATCCCAATTCTTCTGGACAGGTCGGCAGATGAGGAATCCGATGAGTACAGTCATAACCAGCCAGCCGGCTTGGAGGCCTATGATAATCCAGGTCACGATCTACATGAACACCGGGAGACAGTTAGTCAGACCCAGCCAATTCTGTGTTGGTTGTCCGCGCCAGGGGCACCGACCTCGAACCTCGAACGGCTTGACGGCGAAGATCCTCTTCAACATAAAGAGCATGCTCCATTTGACGGTGCACATCGACAGACCGTACAAAGCTTGGATGACAAGGAAGGACTGTGATACCATCGGATGAATGTCAGTCAGACGAAATCTGATAGCTTTTGGGAGCCCTATGAACTGACCTGTGTGAGTCTTGCTACATGGCTTTTGTTGAGCTCACTCATGTGATATCCCGCTCCACCAAGGTACAGTGCTACACAAGTCAATATGTGCTTGATTTTTAGACAGAGGGCTACGATAGACTCACCTAAGAACAGGGCGACGACGAAGCCGAAGAAGGAGACCTTAGGAGCATCATAACATGAGCAAAAGGGCCAACGCCAGATCGATGGATTCCAAACCATGAGCCAACAATTCCACTTACCAGAGATGTGATACAAAGCATCCTCAACGGCCAGAGGCAAGCGCCTTTGTACGTCTCGAGTAGACCCGCAGACCGGTCCATATTGTCACGAGGATGAGAAACACGCCCGCGCACCAGATGAATTGGTGCACGTCGGCCCTCGCGGCGAGCGGGATAACAGTCGACGTGAACTTCTCATCACTGCTTGTCGGGTCCGTCTCAGCGGCAGCGGCAGCAATGTACAGCCGCATGGTGTGCCGAAGCCGAGATGCAAGTCTGAAGGAGGGCCCGACTGTCTGTCACCGTGGTGGAGGGGGGTGGGCCAGCGGCCCAGATGGCTATTTTGTTCGTCCAGACTTGTCCCCCTTGAAGTCTCCGCCTTGGCTCGACACGGGTGGCATCGCGCTCACAGGGGGAACGACTGGCTATGCTTTGCTTGGGTCTTGTATCTCCTCCCGGGGGAACTGACAGGAACCGAGCCGCTGGTCGTAGACATGCTTGCCCATGTGCCCTGCACTTGGGTGTGACGACGCAGGCGAGAACTGATATGCCTGGGCCGGAGCATGGAGCCGAATCGCTGAGGGCGGGCCCGCTCAGAAACCAAGTAAGTGCCAATGCACATAAGAAGCTCGGTGTGATCCCACGTTGGGAGCACAACGTCAGGGCGCACACCGATCGCCAGAGATGCGATAGGTGTAACCGAGAGTAAGGTGTCAGCGTGCGGGAGTGCCACCCTGACAGGCAGGAACAATCCCCCAGGGAAGGCCATCCTGACTTCCAGGGTCTCTGTAGGACAACCTTCTACCTCTCATAGGATAATCTGCCATGGGATAGACGACCCGGGGACAAGTCATCCTTCTATCCTGACCAATGGCTTGAAGAAGAAGCAGCTGCGTAAGAGTGGATGGAGTTCTCTGACAGATCTCCACCAGCAACTTCCAGATCGAGCTCAACACGCAGGGGATTGAAAACCATTGTTCAGGTGCTCCGGCTAGCTTTAGGATGAAAACCCGAGTAAAGCTGAATAAGACCCTTGTGAACCACGCAGATCGAGAGACTCTGCAATGGAAATGGGGAGATTGCGTTAAACCTCATTGCAGTCCATTCGGACTGGAGTTGTTAGCCGCCCAGCTTCCGGGGAACGCAAACATTGAGCGCACGTCCTCCTCCACACGTGTGTGCGTAACTAGGACACGAGTAATTGAGTTTGGACGGGATATTCTTTTACCCCATTTGCAGAGCCTCCGGAAGCTCGAAGTGATCAAGTGGTTCGTAGCTGCTCGAAGCTGTACCGTCTGACAGTGCACAGTGAGCACACAAATAAATTGTGGCCTTGTGCGCGCGAGTATCTCTTACTGGCGGTCCTCGCCGGCTCCTACTGCAAGTAGGTGGAGAATATCCCCAACACAACGACATGTGGTATCAGGCGTCGCTGTCGACCACGACCCAAGAATTCTGCTTTGAGAGTCCTGCATCGGAAACCTCATTTGCCAATTCGAGTGCTAACCGGAACTGTCCTGGTAAATCGGCAGGCTGGCGTGGTGTCAACATGGGCAACGATCACCAACGGAAGACTTGGCCGTTGATCCCACGACTACCTCACTGAAACCAAGGTTCCAGGGGTCCAGACCGTACGCCTAAGTCAACCAGGGCACGCGAAAGAGCTTTTTTTTTTTTTTTTTTTTTTTTTTTTTTTTTTTTTTTTTTTTTTTTTTTTTTTTTTTTCTTGGGCGGTAACGATCTAAGAGGAATACTCCATGTGGATAAAACGAGGCATAAACAGAAGTACTAATTGTTCCACATTCAGAATTCGAAATGCCTGCAGTGCTGCGCGGGACTAATACCAAGCTGCATAACCAACGCTGTTGGTTCAGATGTGGCCCACCAGTCCTTGCCTGGTTAGGAGGGCGAGCGAGGGATTGGCATCCACGTCGGCCTACGGCAGGACAGACACATCGTACCACAGTATGGGAAGCCTTGTAAATCCTTCCGAAAGCGCACCCTTGAGCACCAGCACTACAATATGCTGCTCAACTAGAGGGCTCGAGCTGAACCCCCTGCCTTTACCGCCAGCACCAGGTTCCTCATTGCTGTGCGTGCGCCCTTTGGCCGACCTCCTGTACAAACATCCCATAATCTGTCACCATGGCCTCAGCGTACGACTACATCATTGTGGGAGGCGGCCTCTCCGGGTGCGTCCTCGCCAGCCGGCTGCGGGAATACAAGCCGGGATCTAAGATCCTGCTCATCGAGGCCGGTCAGGACACCCGTTCCCGGACCGATATCCTCCGGGCCGATATTCTCAACCTGGGCGGGGAGCTCGACTGGATGTACCCGACTGAGCCTCAAGCGAGCCTCGGCGGGCGCAGCATTGTGTATAATGCTGGCAAGGGACTCGGCGGAGGGACCCTTATCAACTCGGGTAAGTCTTCTATGTTGCCTTAGAAGAGCAGGCGAGCAATTCCATCCCTGTCGTATGAGAACCACAGATCTCTGACATGACGTCAAGGTGGCTGGACCCGTGGCTCTACTGCGGACTATGAAGAGTGGGCGGCGGTCGCGGGCGACGCGAGGTGGAGCTACAAAGGCCAGCTGCCTTTCATCAAGAACACGGAGGCGTGGTTCGACGAGAGCAACCCCGAGCAGCACGGCAAGGATGGGCCTATCTCTGTCGCCTCTGCGGTATCGACAGGCCGCAAGTTCCCCTTGACCGAACCTATCGCCGCAGCCTGGGAGGAATTGGGCGTTCACGCCCTGCCCGGTCTCGACCAGAACACGGGTGACAACCTGGGCCGAGCATACATCTGCGAGGCTCGGAGGGCAAGCGGCAGTTCTCAGCTATCAACTACTCCCTGGATGGTGTCGAGGTTTTGACAGACACCCTCGTGAAGAAGGTTGTCCTGGAGAAAGCAGAGGGCGCGCCGAAGGCGACTGGTGTAGAGCTTGCTGACGGCAAGACCATCTCCGGCACGGAGGTGATCATCTGTGGTGGCACCTTTCGGTCTCCTCAACTGCTGCTTCTGTCCGGTATAGGCGACGCAGCTCACTTAAAAGAGCACAATATCGAGACGCTGGTAGACCTCCCCGAGGTCGGCCGAGGCCTGCACGACCACTTGTCGTTCTACCAATTCTGGAAGCTGAAGAACCCCGAAAAAGGCTACACCATCGGCTCAGCCAACCCTCTCTTCCAGCAACCCGAGTTCGCAATGGGAATTCCCCTCGACTGGATTGTCGCGACCGACGTCCCCCACGACCAGCTCGCCAAAGCCATCGAGCGGGACGAAGGCAAGGCGCCCGACGCAGCGACGCACCGGCTCCTCCGTGAGCCCCGGACGCACATCGAGACGGTGGTGCTGTACGTCAAGCTTCCCATCCCCGGAATCCAGCCGGACGCCGAGCACCTCACCACCCTTACGGTTCCGTTCCTGCCAACCTCCCTTGGCAGCGTGACCCTCAAGTCTGCCGACCCGCAAGACGCCCCGAGAATCGACGTCAACTTCCTAGCCACGGAGACGGACAGGTGCGTAGCCCGCGAGGGCGTGCACACGCTGGCTCGGCTGATGCTCCAGACCAAGTTCGGGAGGGAGTACATTGCTGGCGAGACGGTGCCTCCCGTTCCGGGAATGGAGGCCGTGTCGCTTGATGACAGCGACGAGAAGCTGGATAAGCGCATCTCGCTGGCTGGGGTGACAACCTGGCACTCTGGGGGCAGTTGTGCCATGGGCAAGGTTGTGGATGCTGAGTTCCGTGTCAAGGGGGTGGATGGACTGCGCGTTGTCGATGCCTCGGTCCTCCCCGTCCCGCTAAGTGCTCACATTCAAGCACCAGTGTACGCGATGACAGAGCAGGCCGCAGCTATCATTTCTGGCGCCGCATGAAGATGAACAGTACAGTCCATTTTCTTCGTATAGTCATTAAGGCTTCGGAGCGTTTGTCAATAAAATGTAGGGGTGATACAGGCATACCCGACTTGATTGCGACCAGTTGTCATTCGGGGCTGTAGAGAAGGCTGCTGAGAGGAGCGACAACCCCCACCCTACATGTATTAAGTGACCAAGTCATGAACGCCATATTCTTATGACACGATGACTCTCGCTCTGAGCCAAAGGACCTGACCAACCCAATTTCGTGGTCACCATAGCCCCGTAGTCACCAGAGTCCTGTAGTCGTCGCCGCCTTGCAGTTACCACAGACATGCAGCGAGTCTGAACATGCCGTCATCTTGCACCGTGAACCATCGCCCGCGGACCGCAGCGCGAATGACAAGTCGACTGGGTTCAAACCACAGCCTGGCCATGTATGTGACTTGGACAGCCTGACGTTGCACGTCATGCCCGCTTATCTCGCTTTCTTTTCTGCGCGACCGTGGCACCCATTTCCGACAGCGCGTCGCAAGCCCAGTGCCCGCTCGCATGGCAGGCACGCCCGGAGCCGGCCTCACGTCCATACTCGCCAGGGTGGGCAAAAGCGGTCGGTAACCTAGCATTCTCAGACATGACCTTTCGTCGCGTCTTAGGGCGTCAGGGGCCGGTAATCGTCTGACTTCGCATCCTCGAACCCCTGTCTCTCATCCGGCCAGTGGGTTCGCATGAACCGTGATACTCTCAATCTTGCAAGGCTCCTTGGGCCGATTCTTCTTATCTACCTCGAGCGCCTCAATCTTGGCCAGGGTGGCCAGGCTATCGTCGCCAATGACCTTGCCGAAGACGGTGTTGAGCCCGTCGAGGTGCGGCGCCTTGTCGAAGATGATGAAGAACTGCGAACCGTTCGTACCGGGCCCCTTGTTGGCCATGGAGACCATCCCCCTCTGCGCGTGCTTGAGCGCCGGGCGGACCTCGTCGTCGAAGGTGCCGCCCCAGATGGAGCGGCCGCCCTTTGGGTTCTCCGGGGGCGAGGGGTCCGCGGGGGCGCCCGTCTGGGCCATGAAGCCCGGGATGAGGCGGTGGAAGGGCGAGGCGTCGTAGTAGTGGGAGGCGCAGAGGGCGAGGAAGTTCTGAGGCGTGGTTCTTCTTGTTAGCTCCTGAGTCACCACGAAGAGCCCTGTGGAAGGAAGGGGGAATTGGATCGGCCTGGGTGCGTGTTACCTCTGCGGTCTTGGGGACGCTGTCGCAGAAGACCTCGATCTTGATGGTGCCAGCTGTGGTGTGTAGTGTGACAGACATGGTGACAGCGAGAGCGATTGCGGCAGGTCCACAGATTTAACAGTCTGTCTCAGCGACAAGGTCTAGAATAGAGCGACGTGGAGTTGGCGCGAGCAGTGTTTTGAGTGCAAAGCAGCTGTGGAGTGGAGGGAGGTCTATACCGTGTCAGAGCTTTTTAGAAGTCTCGATCCTGGAGCTTCCCCTGTCGCTTCAATAATATGTGATTGGTCGGCGTGACACAAATATCAAAGCTCCCGAGGTCCCCTCGTGCTGGGTGCGGGCGCAGTACGTACTACGCACAGTGAGATGGGCTGGGCTCCAGGCGCTTCTTTGCTTGGGCTCGGCTCCATCCCAGATGGGCGAGAAGCAACCGTGCAGTTATGAATTTAGAGACGGTGAGGGGCGTATACCTGTAGGATAACCGTCCATGGGGGAATCTTCAATGCGATAACCTTCTACGGGACCACCTGCTATAGGATAATCTCCTATGCGACAACCTCCTACGGGACAAGCTGTTACAGGATAGCTGTCTAGATCTATGGGGTAACGTTTGATGGAAGAACATGCCCCGGCACATTTTACATTTATACATTGATATTTGGGCAACATGCAGCCGGGAAGGTGGGTGCACAGTGCACGCGTGGAAATCTGCCTCGTCTGCAACAGATCTCCATGATTGTGGGGTTGCGCCTGTCTAAAGACATATAATAATATATCATACATAGCCACGTGCGGACTTCGGCAAGATCAAATTAGCGAGAATCAAGGTTCGAAACAACAATAAGCGCTATGGCAGAACTGACGTGGGCCGGTCGTCGTGGTCGCTCATCGGGCTGCTGAGTGTGCGAGCAGGCGAGCTGATGAGCTTGGTGGGCGCTGGATGACGCACTGGATCCCAGAGCTGAGGATTACAGGGTCCTCCCGGCATTAGAAACTGCGCCAGCCAGGACCAGAACCGGAACTAGCACAGCACCAGCGCCAGCACCGAGCCCGTTGCCGTCGTCAACAAACAGCCCCTCCCGTGGATACTGTATCTGGGCGCTTGTAGGTAATCCGTAATCTGTACGGTTGTTAAGGGACCTGGGATGGCCATCTGAAATGTCTATTATCCACCAGGCCAATCTATCACACCACTGTATTGCAATATAACAACAGGGTTGTCTCATGTGCGTCTGTGCTTCTCCTCAGCAAAAGTGCCCTGCTGTCCCACTGCCGCTGCGACTGCCGTGCAACCAGACAACAAACAAAACACCAAGTACAATACTGCTGCTGCTCTGGGATTCGAACCGCCTCAGTCCCGTAAGCGGAACATCGATCAGTACGGTGCGACTGACCTGAAGGGTGGAGAGTGGGCCCTCCAGGAACCCACCCACAGTCTTCTTTCGTCTGTTCTGCCCAGTTCTGCCTGTGACGAACCCAGTCGGTGTCGGGCGGCTCCTCCCTTTGCTTTCCCGCTTTGGGCCTCAAGCCGGTCTCGTCACCCATTACGACGCCTCACAAAGCCTCTCTCTGCCTCTGTCCTGCCTTGTGCTACCAACACAGGCCGCTCGCTCTTGACCACCTCGAGGGGAACGGCCGGGACAGCACAAAGAGCCCTTGCAGCAAGTCAGCAACCACCGCCAGCACCGAGTTTTGCCCCTCCACCCCGTCCGACAGGACAGGAGGACCACCTGCGCACACCCTTCGAACCGGGCTCGACATCCCCCTCGACTCGAAGTCGACTCTGCCCTCAGACCCGGCCTTGAACCCGACCTGGGTTCCCACCTGCCGCACGCCAATCTCGTCTGCAGGAGACGCACATCCTCTGCGTCTTCCGTTCTCCATCCAGCAGGTCCTGGCCCAATTAGGGCCGACCGCCACCAACAGGCCAGCCCGGGGTTGCGCTGCGCTGCGCTGTGGTGCTGCGCTGTGCCGCAATCCGCACGAGGTGCCAGCACTTCGCGCGGCCGCCCAAGAGACGACCCCAGCAGGGGGGCAAGGTGTGCGTCGTATCAAAACCTCCCAGGCCGGGGGATGCAGCAACACCAGCATCATCGGGAGCACAAGACCGACGGACGAACCACCAGGCGACCAAACTCCAAACCCTATGCACAGCACTTCTTCGTCAACTCTGCGACTCTGACCACCGCATTCCTGCTCCAAAGTTTGCCTCTGTCTCCCTCACCTTGCGACCAGCGACCGAGCTCCACCCCTCGAGGGCACAACAGCACATTTGCTTGCGACACGGCGTAACACCAGACCGCCCGAGCCTCGCAGTCCGCTCCTCTTGCTGCACGCTGCACCAAAGTCCTAGACCATCTCACCAACCACTTGCGCCCACCTTCCTCTTCCGAACCGCCTCCCAGGCTTTGGCGACGATTTGCTCGAGCTCTCGAGACGGCAGCTGGCCCCTGCGATTCAATGGGCTCGCCCTCATCCCAGTTCTTGTAACTCCCAGGAGGCTGCCAACTCCCGTCTTCGATACCCCACATTGCCCGGCTGCAAGCGCTGCTGCTTCACAGCCTTGACGCGGCGAGGCCGGCGTTCGCTGCGCATTCATGACCGTCCATCCTCGGCCTTCCACTCGCACCACACCTTCCCGCCTGCAGTTGTAGTTCTGGCCCTGCGAACAGGATGGCTGCCTTTGTACGGGTCACTGGCCCGCCAAACAGCAGCTTCCTCGTCGGCTACCCTGGCATATCAGCAACATTAGTGAGTCCCGTCCTGCCAACATCTGGTACCCCGATCCTCGGGCGCACCCTCCCAGTGGCCAAGGGTATTGCGCAATTGCCACTGACTGCTAACTCAACCTCGCGCAGCCGCGCATAGAAGGCAAAGTCGAGATCAGACCATCACAAGGCTTCTCTATGCCAGTCGCTGTTTCTTTAGTACGGATATGTTTACAGCGGAGAGACGATACACCCCGCCGCCGAGAACGTCGCGAAACGACACCTGGGCACGCCGAGGAGAGAAACGATCGATGTTGTGGGAAAGGAGCTATTACTCTTTCGGTGTCAAGCAGGGAAAGAGGCCGAGAGCGTGATCGCAAATGGACCTACCCTTCGTGCTTTTCATACCATTCGGCCGAGGCGGCGAGGAAACAAATAGGAGAATACCTCCCGCTTCATTACAATTACCATCGAGGACGGCCGAGACCCTCTACGAGCTCGTCGTGACGGTGCAACAGGGCGCAAGCACGCAGAACAAGTATGCGTTCCCAATCCCTCTGCAGAGGTACGATACTTTATCAACCTTCGGCATGTACAACCGGCCAGAGTCAAAAGTGGTCACGGCCGACAACTTGGTCACGCTGGGGATATCGCTGCCGAAATGGAGCTATGGCCCCTGTGACCCGATCACCGTCTACATAAAGCTTGCGCCGAATGCGGACTGGGTAAACAAGGCAAAGAGGGTCACGATCCAGAAAATCACGCTGGCAATCGAGGAGGAGATAACATACAATCCGGAGGGCGACGAGCCGACCAAGAAGGTGAACAGGATCGCCAAGCACACGCAGCCAGTACAGGCAAAACTACCAGAAGCCGGCTATGTCACAAACCTGGGGCTGGTGTTTCCATCGAAAGACCTGAGAGATTCCGAGGGCATCGTCAAGAGAGGCAAACCTGGGTTCCCGCAGTACGAGGTCACCTCCTTCACGACAAGCTCCACTCTGTACAAGATCGAGTTCTTCTTGAGCATCAAGGTAAGTCACGTTCAGCGAACATAAGCCAGCGGAGCGGCCAGTCTGACAAGAATGGATAGGCCCAAATGAGCTCGGCTCGGGATATAACTTTGCGACAGCCCATCGTCATCTGCCCGATGGACCAGCAAGCTTGCAAAGAGGAAATGGACGCCATCGAGCAGGCCGCCAAAGACGCGTCCCACGTGGATCCAAACAACCCTATGCTCCCCGCGAGATCGATCATAGTCTCCACTGACAAGGATGCTCTTAAACACCTCGGGCTTTGCAACGTTGCAGGGCATAAGAAGCCACTCATCGAATGATGAGCCCGACCATAGTCAATGAAGATGCACTGTTCGCGGGGAATCGAAAGTATAATCCTTGGGCTGCATGACGCCGTGTCCACCTTGAGGGAGGCCGACTTGATAGTCCCATTACCGGTCTTCAATCTCAGCGCGGATGGGCCGTACTCCAATTAGTCGCGCCAGTGGCACCGCGGGGCTTTGTAGTTCCATGTCGTCATGCCTCGTGGACGATTGACCGACCGCCGAAGGGTGCCTGCCGAAAGAATCTAACAAATGCCCCTTCCGGTCGGTTCATCGCATGCTGCTGTGGGGGCCCGGGTGCTTGCATCCCGCATCCTACGCTTTCGAACTCGATATTGCGTCGCGGCGGTTTTGTCGGGCGCAAGCCAAGGCGGAAGACGTGCCAGGGAAGAGCTCATTGGGCGTGGGGAGACTAGGATTCGTGATAGATCCTCCTAGGCTCATATGAAACCACGGCTCACAGCATACGCTCTCCTCGGCTGTCTACCGCGAAAGTTGAAGACAGAGGACAGGGCGAGAGACCGAGGGGAGATAACATTCTGCGACGGCCGAGGACCGGATCGATATTTATTCTACTTCATTAAATGTTTATTTTTCAGAGCTTCAGTGTATCATGGCGGCAGGCACGACCAGGGGGGCAATGTGCATTCTGGCGCCCCACGACGGCAGCAGGTGAGGCAGGTTGTGACTGAGCGGACGGTTTGGCATTCTTGGCGCAGATTTTACGAATGACTGATGAATGGAGTCGAGCTGGGAGGAGAGACACACGCGCGCGCACATTCCATCGCATCCATGCCTCCGCGCAAACATTTTTGGATGGGAACGGCTGGGCATATGAGTTGAATTAGAACCGAACCAAAGAGCAAGGCCAGGCGGACGAGTACCCTTCCGCGAGTCTACGTCCTTGCTGTTGCTGTTGTCGTTGCTGCTGCTGTACAGCGCCGACGTGCCTGATTCACCAGCGAGAGAGAAAGCATATATCAGAACTGTGCAACCCCAGTACTCTTCCTCCCTCCCCTAATTCTAGCTTGGGTTTGTGCTGAGGACGACGTGGACGAAACCAACGAGAAAGACGATAATTCTAAGCCTGATGCTTCTTGAGTGCCGGAGGGATTGACGCCGCAGGAGACGATGCTGCTCAAGGCCGGCGGCGATTTTGCGCATGGTTCATGTGACACGTATGTCGTATGTGTGGTTTTCCACTCTCAACCCCGCGATGGACCGAGTCTGCCTCGTTGGCCCCCACAAGGCTGAATGGAGGAAAAAAGGAGGAAGGAAGAACGGCCGGGGTGGCGTTGGCTGGAGAATTCACCAAGCAGGCCAACACACACACCTACCAACCGACCAACCGCCCGCCCGCCTCCTCAGCCCTCCTGGGCCGCCTCGGAGTTTATTAATCGCCAAAACCCACGTCAGTCCGGCCCACTTGACAATAACGGCTGACTGCGCTGGGGCCGGGCTGTCCGGCGCGCACGCGGGCGGGAGGCACGCAGGTCGTCAGCGCTAGGGGGGCTGGGCCGACAGCTGGGGTCCACGAGGGCGGGCCGGGAGGGGGGGGCAAGTAAGTGATGAGTGAGCTGTTGACTGACTGTCTGTTTGTCTGACAGTGGAAGCTCAGTGGATGGATGATAAATCGTGGGATTTGTCACTTGCGGATTGGTCACCGGGGGGAGGGGGGGGGCAGTCAGGAAAATGACTTAAGTGTACCGTTTCTTCGAAATCCTGATGTGGTCTGTACCATACAACTATCAATCTGCTAGCAATCTAATTGTGTCAAGTCCATAGGAGGTTATCCTATGAGCATAATTCTATGAACATTCCTACAGGGCGGGACCTGTTAAGCAAGATATGGTATGAAAGCAGATGGGATGAGTAAGTAAAGTCGAGATGGTAGATAGTAGACGAGGAGCAAATAATTGGCGAGCAACAGACAGTAGTTGAGCACATAACTGCAGATGTCGCACAATGGATGAGTAGACATTTGTCTAATACAATGTGTTGAGGCCTATGGATATGCCTATAAAGGGATGTGCTTTGCAACAGCAGGGCTCCCCGTCAGATTGCAACAGTCAGATTCACTCATAGTATAGCATCAGGGTCGTGGTTCACGTGTCAAATTGGAACAGCAAACCCTTCCATTCGCTCCCTACCCATACATACTACTATTCTAATTTGGTCATGATGGATGAAATAATCCCCCAAGGACTTGAAACTCTTGGGTGGGGATGAGTGCTGTTGAGACGGTCGACTAGATCGAAATAGACACGGTGATAGAATGTGTAACCGTTGAGCTTCTTCTATCCTTGCCGCCTACGTTTCGTGGCTGGCTGTTCTGAGCCATCCAGATCCGGTCGCTGTATCTCCTCCGTGCCGGCAGGGCTCGGCGTGTCTGCGACCGCGCCCGCGCCCGCGGTGAGGCCGCCATTGACCGGAGCAGCGGTGCTTTGGGCATAGTCTGTACTGGGGAGGCTGAAGTCAAAGTCAGTGCCGTCCGCCGCGCCGTAGTTGCCTGCGTTGTTCAGGTCGTTGAAATCAAAGTTGTAGCCGGTGTCCATCGCCGCGGTATCCAGATACTGGTTGAAGTCAAAATTGTTGTTGGAGTCGCCAAAATAGTCCGAGCCGCCGTTTTGAAAGCCATCGATGCCCATGATCTGCCCGTTGGGAGAAAGCGGGGCCGCGAGCTGGGCCAGGCTGTTGATATCCTGGCCAATATTGCGCTGTAAAGCCTCCACCTGGCTGATACCGTTCTGCTGTCGCGAGACTTCTTGGACCGATGGGGGTTTGGCGTTGTTGAGAATGGGCGACAGTGATGTGGCAGGCTGTGGTGCTGTCGGAGTTGGAAAGCCGGAAGGCGCGGGAGGGATCGGAGGCGTAGCCGACATGGTTGGAGGCCGGAATGGTGATACGGATCGATTATTCGATGGCGTGGCAGTTCTGCGCGACATGTTGTTCACCATCTTGTTGCGCTGACCAGATGGCATCCTCGCGGATGTTGCAGCAGCAGCTTCAGGGAGATCAACGCCCGGTGTCATCCGAGCATTGGTCTCACCCATGATCTTGAGCATGGTCTCCTCAGGATTCGACTGAAGCTCATTCCGGATGTGATTCGGGGAGGTCGTGTCAGAAGGTGAGGTATCAAATACCTCGGTGACTCGCGGTGCCTGGTGGGAAGATGAAGAATAGGGCACTGGACTCGCGGGTAGGCCGAGTGCGCTTTCGGCAGGGACGGAAGCATTCGGGTCCCCTGGGATACCGGGCAGGAGGTGCTGTGGACGCTTTGGAAGAGTTGGGCTGGGGCTCGCTCGGCTCTTGGTAGCATTGTGCTGCTGCAGATACTCGCTCAGGTCTTGCACACTCCCCGTCGGCATGGCATGGTTATGCCCATGCTGGGGGAGAATGCTCGCCAACATATCGGAGATATTCTGCGCACCCCCATTTTCCTCCAGTGACTTTCTAAAAACGTTGGCAAGGAAGTTCAAGATGGCGGTGATGGAATTCTCGTGGCGATGATGCATCTCTTCGAACTTTTGTGCTCTTTGCACAATCTCGTGTTGATTGTTTTGTAATTGCTGGATCAGGGCCAGACATTGCTGCTGCTTCTGCTGGACCTGCGCGAGCTGGTCTCGCAGCTTCCCCAACTCCGTCTTCGCCAAAGGCCCGGCCTCACCTCGCCCCAAGTTCCTGCCTGGGTGGATGTCGGAGAGGGCGTACTGGCCGTTGGGGTCGTCCATGAAGTCCTCGGCATCGCTGTCCTGCTCGATGGCTCCAGACGCATCCTTGTTGGCCTGCTTCTGCCTCTTTTTACCACCGGTCTTGTTCGGCTTCGTAATGAGCCACTGCAAGACTGGGTGCGCGCGCAGGAAGTAGGGGTGCGCATATTCGCTCGGGCTCTTATTCTTCTTCTCGCTCGCTCTCATCGAATTGTCGGAAAGCCCAACCCGCTTGTGGAACCCGTACATGTTCAGCTGGCGGACAAATGAGGCGTAGTTGTTGTGCTTGAACATCTCGGGTATCAGCTTCTTCGCAAATTCCTCTTCGTCGAGCACAATGAACGAATCGCCTTTTTCTGACCACCGGATGAGATCGCTGTTCCTACCGTTGTTGAGGAAGCTGCGAAGCTGTTAGCGGGAATCGTCCAGGCACGGCGCGAGACTCATGGAGGGTATACAGACCTGGAGAGCTTCAGCACGAACGGCGGGATACTCCTCTTCTGGTTAGGTCCGGGGTTCTCCTTGGTGGCCTCCTCCTCGATCTTCCTCGCGCGCTCCAGGAGAAGTCTCAGGTGCTCCTCCTCGCTCAGCGCTTCGTTCGACAGGGGTATGAGGGCGCCATCGCCTCCCAATGAACCCCATTGGTCGGGCTGTCCGTCGTACGGCGAGCGCGGCGCGGTGGAAACGAGCGCCCTACTGCTGGCGGGATCGCGGAGTGCCAGGGCATTCGATGTGGTCGGGGCTGGCGATGGCGACAGGAAGGCGTGCCCGGGTGGGGCGGACTGTTGCGCAAGCATGTATGGGGTCGAGAGGTCCGTATGGCTGTTTCCGTTCGCCGCTACGCCGTTCCACCTCATCATGTCCTGTGGCGTGGATTGGGGGTTGGCCTGGGGGATTGGGCCAGCCGGAAGAGGCGACGCGCTGGGTGCGGGCCTTTTTCTTGTACCGGGAGACGACGACATCGCGAGGCCAAGAGGATGGACGGAGGAGGTGGTTGAGGTGGCTGATGACGGAACCTGTAGCGGCCGTGGAGGAAGGGACCAGGGAACCTTACTAGGTGTCCGTCCCGCCTGCCCCGCTAGGTCGCAGGCTTGAGCAATGTGTGTGTAAATGTGTGTCAGAGTATGTGTAGGTTGTAAGTGTGTGCAGAACCACCTGCTGACAGCGGCGGGTGCACTGGAGGCTAAGCCTTGTAGCGGCGGAGCCTTGCGATCGGACTGTCTTGGTCTGCCTGGTTGCCTGGTTGCGGGTGCTTGCTCGCGGGTGAGGCTGGAGGGGGAGGGGTTCGTTTTTATAAGGATGTGTCAGGGTGGCTGTCAGGAATGGACCGCCGGGCACAATGGGGCGCCGCGACACGTTTCGATAGAGCTATTGATTCTTGCGACAGACACGGAGGACAATAGCAGGCCAGAAACTGGGTGACATGAATGCCGTCCCGATACTGTAGCATTGTTTGTGAGGGCTGAATGGGAACGGGAACCACCCCAGCTGGGGTTCTGTTATCCGTCCAATCGATAACGCCATTTTTTTCTGGCTGTGGGGACCTAAGGATCGTCATCGCGATCTTGCATGTGGAAATAAGGAAACCGAACCTTATTGTTTCTCGCAAGCCCTGGCCGCCGGAGCAGAATCTCCTCTGCCAGGCACAACACAGCCTTTTGGCCTCCATTGGTAGCAGTCCAAGTCTACGTAACCAGTTCAGAGCGCAGGGATCACAAACATCCTCCTGGTCTATTTCTTGACCTGCACACCACCCAGTGGGATGACCTCCATTGGGATAACCCCCAGTGGTGTAGCCTCCAGTGGGATAGCCTCCAGTGGGATAAACTCGAGTGCCTCGTCTCACATGCAATCAAGGTGCTATCTCAGAGTCTCCATACAGAGTGTCTTTACCAGAATGTACGATCCCCGTGGCAGCAGGCATCCCCACCGCAAAGTGGATACTTCCGTGTAAGTCGACCACGGCCAGGGCCGCAATGGGCTCGCCCTCGTTCTTTATTGCTCATAGCCGAGGACGAAATGCAATGACACGGTCACCTCTTCACCATGCGCTCAAAAATTTTCCCCATCGCTTGAGTCGGGGGCGGCCAGTGCGGCTGGACTCGTCCAATCGATTTTGAGTTTGAATGCCTTCATCTGACCATTCACAGGAGAAGGTCTGGGTATCTCGAGAAGAAAAAGGAACAAAATACCTCTCATACACTACTACCAACAATTGCAATTCATGCTGCTCTCACCTCACTTTGCTCCTCTCCCAGCCAGGGAGGACGTCCGTGACATTTGCGCGTTGCGTGCTAGGTCGCCCCATGCACGTCCGGACTTTCCGCTCCGGCCCTCGCTCTCCTTCTCCGCCTTCCTCTCCGCCTGGATGCTGCGGGCCTTCGCCAGTGGATCGATCACGATCAACTCATCCTCCGCCTTTTTGCGATAGCTCAGATCCTTGCCAAGCTTGTCTGCAGCAAAGCTGAGGGAATGCGACATCCAGCCCTCGTCGTCGCTGTCGTCCTCGCCTTCAGCCTTGTCCCACGCCTTGCAGGACTGACAGTTGGCGATGAAGTGGAGATCGCAGACCTCGTCTTCCTCGGCATTATCCCCAGCCTTGGCTTCGCCGTCCCCTGAGGCTGGCACTTCCGTTGCTGCTGCCTTCTCTGGCGGAGCCTGGTCCAACTTTTCCTGGAACGCTTTGAGGAAGCTTAGTGCTTTCTGTTCCTCAGCCGCCGTAGGGTTGTTTGCGCCAGGTCTCCTCTTGCGCCCTCGAGTGGCTGTCTCCGGTATCATCTGCTGCAGGGCAGAGTTCTTCTTGCCTTCACTGGCGGGCTCCGAATGGACTGTCCTCTTCATCGACGCTTTCAGAGCAGCTATTTCCTCATTCATCCGATCAAGCTCAGACTTTCCTTTGTGATCTTCTGGCTCTGGTGAAGAGTCGTCCCCAATCTTTTGTGCTGCCTTGTTGGATGACTTCCGGGTGACTTGTGGAGGGGGTGAAGGCTGAGGCTCAGGAGTTGCTTCTCTTGCAGGTGCCTCCCTTATTGGTACAACGGCCTTGGGAGCTTTCGCCTCTCGCTCTCTCTTAGCAGCCTTTGGCGGCTTGACTTGAGGTTCTGGCTCTTCGACATCCATCACAATCCTCGTATCGAACTTGGGCTTCTTTGGAAGAGGCTGTATGTCGCCCTCGCCCTCTTCGTCGCCAAAGCTTAGTAGCTGCTTTCCGCCTTTCCTTTTCTTGTCTTTCTTCTTCTCCGTGGCGACCGGCCGTGTGGTGCGCTGGGCAATACGTTCCCTCTTCTTCATGTCATCGAAAGGATTAACAAGGATCTCCACGCTGGTGATCTTTGTTGGGTAAAGGGGATGCTCGCTTCCTTCTTCCATTTCAGCCTCGCCCATTTTTGCC
This sequence comes from Diaporthe citri, assembly GCF_014595645.1. Classification (NCBI taxonomy): domain Eukaryota; kingdom Fungi; phylum Ascomycota; class Sordariomycetes; order Diaporthales; family Diaporthaceae; genus Diaporthe; species Diaporthe citri. The sequence continues at coordinate 551,101 of NW_025064850.1, forward strand.
AGATTGTAGATGGTGTCGCCGGCCACTCGTCCGAACATGGTATTCTTGCCATTGAGCTCGTCGGTCTTATCTAGCGTGAAGAAGAATTGGCTGCCGTTCGTGTCGGTTCGACTCTCGTTTGCCATGCCCAGCAGCCCACGCCGATTGAACTTCAAGCGCGTGTGGAACTCATCCTTGAAGTTCACGCCTTGAGGACCGGCGTTCTTTCCCCTCCGCTGGTCCATCGGCCATGGGTCCAGATCACCACTGAAAGCTCCACCATCGTAGATCGACTCGCCTCCATTGCCAGTGCCCGTCGGATCGCCTCCCTGCAGAATGAAGCCGGGTACCAGGCGGTGGAATATCGTATTGTCGTAGTAGCCATCCAAGCAGTGTTGTATAAAGTTGCGGCAGGTTAGGGGAGTCTGCTTCGCGAACAGCTCGACCGATAGATCGCCATGGTTCGTATGAAGGATGACCGAAGCCGTTGGCTGCGGCTCGGTATTGTAAATGCTCGACATGTTCCTTCGTTCACCGTGGTTCCATTCCCAAATGCCTCAACTTTCAATGTTCAGGGCCTTTTTTTCCCGTGATTGAAAGAGACTTCCAAAGGGAGCTTCAAAGCGCAAGGGAAGTGACGGATGTGAATCAATTGGAGGATGCTAGGTTCAAAGTGAGCTGGAGCTTCTGGCGGAACGAGCTTTGCCAGCCGGAACGATCACTCAGGTGGGGTGGGGGAGGGGTGTAGCCCAGAACCTCAACTGACCGAGAGCTGCTTAGGTAGGTATGGTACGTAAGTTACCAGCACTGGTACAGCCTTTCCAAGTTGGCAGTGCAATGCTCTGGAATACTTATAATGAGCTTTGCTGCGATGAGTTCCATTGGATTGCATGTTCTTGAACATATTCTTGAAGCTATGGCGTTTAAAAATAGAATCGTTGGCAGCAAGCAATCAGGAGCTGACACACTGCTGTGGTCTAGCACCAAATAGCTGGTGCTCTAGCAGAGGGCCTTCCTGACCTCGGGAGGCTGCTGGCCAGTGCGCGGAGCTTATCATCCACCAAACCTCCTGGGAGCTCCAAACCACCAACTACAATCGTCATCAGTCTGCATCGTTGCGCCTCAACCACCAGATCCACACACGTCCAAGCAGCAGCCATGGGTGACCCTCGCGAGTCGTCCTCCTACTCGGTGGTGCCTCACCTCAAGTACAACACCGTCGGTGGTGTGAACGGCCCTCTGGTCATCCTCGAAGATGTGAATACCTCCTCCCAGCCGCCTCCAGACCGACAGATCCATTGACCGGTATGACAGGTCAAATTCCCCCGATACAACGAGATCGTCTCCCTGACGCTTCCTGATGGGACGACGAGGCAAGGGCAGGTCCTCGAGGCTCGAGGTATGTGAGAGGTGTGTTGAGGCATTTCAGACGAACAAGTGCTAACGAGTCAATGTACAGGAAACCGAGCCGTTGTCCAGGTACTTCATTAGACATCTCGACACGACGATTCGATCGATTAACGAGTACATTAGGTCTTCGAAGGCACCTCAGGTATCGATGTGAAGAAGGTGCGCAGATCCTGAGAAACGCAGCCCAACAGCATATGATACTGACGGCTTTCCAACAGACGAAAGTCGAGTTCACCGGGCAGAGCCTGAAGCTTGGTGTGTCGGAGGACATGCTGGGACGTATCTTTGATGGTTCAGGTCGGGCCATCGACAAGGGCCCCAAGGTGCTGGCAGAGGACTACCTCGACATCAACGGCAGCCCCATCAACCCATACTCGAGAGTGCGGCAACCAACCTCCCTAGACGAGCCAGGGAAGGAAAGCTAACAGCGGCCAGGTCTATCCTGAGGAGATGATCTCCACTGGTATTTCCACCATCGATACAATGAACTCCATCGCTCGTGGACAGAAGATCCCCATTTTCTCCGCCTCCGGTCTACCGCACAACGAGATCGCCGCCCAGATTTGTCGTCAGGCTGGTCTGGTCCAGAAGCAGGAGGGAGTCACAAACAAGGGCGTCCACGACGGCCACGAGGACAACTTCTCCATTGTCTTCGCTGCCATGGGTGTGAACTTGGAGACGGCTCGTTTCTTCACTCGCGATTTCGAGGAGAACGGCAGTCTGGAACGTGTTACCCTGTTCCTCAACCTCGCCAACGATCCAACGTGAGCCCGCCTGCTGCAATGACACTGGATAGCTGCTGACTTGTTCAAAGGATCGAGCGTATCATTACGCCTCGTCTCGCCCTCACGACCGCCGAGTACTACGCCTACCAGCTCGAGAAGCACGTTCTGGTTATCCTCACAGATCTTTCCGCTTACTGTGACGCTCTCCGTGAGGTCTCAGCCGCTCGAGAGGAGGTGCCTGGTCGTCGTGGTTTCCCCGGTTACATGTACACTGACTTGTCGACCATCTACGAACGAGCCGGTCGTGTCGAAGGCCGCAACGGTTCCATCACGCAGATCCCCATTCTGACCATGCCTAACGACGATATCACCCACCCGATTCCTGACCTGACAGGATACATTACGGAGGGCCAGATCTTTGTGGACCGAGGTCTTTACAACAAGGGTATCTACCCTCCCATCAACGTGCTGCCATCACTTTCCCGTCTCATGAAGTCGGCCATCGGTGAGGGTATGACGCGCAAGGACCACGGTGATGTCTCGAACCAGCTGTACGCCAAGTACGCCATCGGTCGTGATGCGGCAGCCATGAAGGCAGTCGTTGGTGAGGAAGCTCTGTCAGCCGAGGACAAGCTGTCGCTTGAGTTCCTTGACAAGTTCGAGCGACAGTTCGTTAGCCAAGGAGCCTACGAGCAGCGAAGTATCCATGACTCTCTGGACCTGGCATGGTCTCTGCTCCGCATTTACCGCAAGGACATGCTCAACCGAATTCCTAAGAAGATCATTGATGAGTTCTACTCGCGTACTGCGGCCGCGGACCGGAAAGCAAAGAAGGACACCAAGGAGACCAAAGACACCAAGGACAACGCGGGCCAGGAGGAGAACTTGATCGACGCATAAAGAGAGTGCTCGCGCACGGTGGGAGCAGATTAACGAGGCCTCAGATTGGAGCATGAAATTTGGTTGCATTTGTATTGCTAGCATGCTGTGTTCAGTGAGGTACAGTGACATGTGTGACAGACTGGAAATACGACGATATGGAACATGCAGCATTACTTGCCGGAAACTGACGCTTCGGCCCGAGTTGATGTTCATGACCAAGATTTGGCAGGCCCGCAGTCGGTTCATCCTCGCATTCTCTGACTGTGAGCATTCTCTGAATGTGCGCCCTATCACTGAGAACGATGGGGTTGCATACAACGCGGCCGAGAACCTGCTCGACCGCCTGCCACTCTCCCGCTCGCCCTGGGTGTGACGGAGGGTTGTGTGCGTGCTCGGAAGGTCGCATTGAGAAGGAGACTGCCAATAGGCGCCGCGTCCAGAATCCCGACGACTTGGAGCTCCCAGCAGCTCGGTACCGGCCCCAGGGAAGCGCGTGCTTCTTCGACTTGGGCATTCAGAAAGAGAGTATGTCGCGAGATTGACCCGAATGAACTAGGTGATGTCTTGCGTTCTAGTTCCCGTGCCCTGTCGTGAGTGTTCATTGGCAGGGCGAAAAGCAGATAGGCACCCAGTATACCTTCGGCTCGGGGCAAGCAATAGCTGTTGGCGAGTTCCGCTAACAACGCTGGACATGGGTGTTTGGTCTGTGAGTGTGCTGACGACCTTGCCAACTTCGGAGTTCTCATTGCTGTGTAATGCCAACCAGATACATCATTCCTCTGGCAAATTCACTGGCCTCTCTCGACATGCGTGATTCTCTCGCACCGTTCCCAGATGGACGGGCCGAACAGCCTGCACGAGGTCACAGCCCGTCCAGGGCCCTTTAACTCATCACACTGCAGAGTGTACTCCAACTATTCGATGCCAGCCAGTCCTGCCTGCCCTGTCAGGCTGTTGATTAATGCCTGTGCCTGAAAATCATCGAAAACCACCTCAATTTCCGCGAAGCTGGGGACCCCGCAATCCTTCATGTCCGCCCTTCATATCCGGCACGCGCAGACAGGGGCCACAAAGCTTGAAAGCCATCTCTCCCAGACAGACCCGCGCCAATGAGGTGGGACGGCATCAGATCCATCCCGAGTGTTAGTCCGTGGCGGCCTTTTTAGCTTGCATTGTTGGTCAAGCTTGCAGGGCTCGGTGCCGTTGGGGGCATGTTAGTGACAATTCCAGCCACATGACGTTCGTCTCTGATCCTTCAACTCGGCGAGCTCATCACAGTCAGACCAGAGGCAGAGTGAGGTGGGGTCGGGTCTCACAAGGCTGATCTACCTACTAGGTAGGTTGAACAAGATGAAAAACGTGGTAATTGAAAGGAACAGTTTGAAACATCAGGCTGTGACTGTCAATACGTGGCTGACCATGTACGTAGACTTCGCCTGTGCTAATGGTAACCGTCCCTTCTTCGTCTTAATTAGCTCGCTCTATGGTGCCTGTAAACTGTCTAGGTCCAGGTTGTTTGCGGAAGAAACAAAAAAACACCACATGTTCCTGGCCGCGTTGGTCGAGCCATTCAATTGGAGTGCCATCCCAGCATCCCCGCAAATGATGGTTGGTGGACCCCGGACGACTTAGTCGCGATCACCCACGTCGTTACTCTCATATGCAATCAATCGTTCCAATTTGGCGCTAGTGACCTGCATTTGATACCCACCCCCAAAGTTCATATGCACTTCAATTTTCATATATTTTCACCTCCCATATAACGAATACCTTCTTAATTTAACTATGCCCTATATTAAAAGATAGCTGCTTCTTTTCTAATTCTTTTAATATCTATTTAAGGAGGGTGGAGGAAATATTAAGGGTGTAAGGTGTATTAATATTTAATTTTAAAGAAAATTTAAAATTTTAGAAAGGGTAGTGTTTTTAAGCAAAAATAACTAAATTCACCTTAAATCTCTAGTGATTTTATTATAACTTTTAAATTTCACCCCCTCTAGTTCCTCTTTAAAATCAACTTTAACTTAAGTTATTTTTAACTTTAATTTAAACGCAAATTTCTCCTCTTTAACACACTTAATTTACTAGCAGAAAAAAGAAATAAAATTAGAAAAGAAGCAGCTTTCTTCTCATATATGTTTCGAATAGATTAAAGCTGAATTAAGAAACTTAAAAGAAGTAAGGAAGAAAAAGAGGGTGAGTATCAAATGCAGGTCACTAGCGCCAAATTGGAACGATTGATTGCATATGAGAGTACCCCAAGGGGATGTGTGTGGAGAAGCAGAGCTTCAAAGGTCACCTGCGGCTGGCCGTATGTGCTACTACGCTGTTCATCCCCAACTTGCAGGACCAGGCTCGAGTCCCTGTCCGTGGTAACATTGGAGATTTCCCCGGGCCATGACATAGAAGTGCGAGAGCCCACGACCATGTCCAAGTGAAGTGATATAAAGCAGCTCCTTTCCCTCTCCTCACCATACGAAGCGTTGGGTTCGCCAAGGCTCTCGACCCGACTCGCTTTGACAATCCCCCCTCCCCCGAGTCGCATTAGTTCTGCGAGACTACGTCTTCTCGAGATCAAGCCCTCGGTCAAGATGCATTCCACCCTTCTACTGTGGGCGTCAGCACTGCTGCTTCCCCTCGCCTCGGCCCAGAACAGCACCTCGGGCCCAGATGAGAACGGCAAATACTGGCTGTATGGGAATGGCATCTCCGCCTCCTTCATCCCCTATGGCGCGTCCATCTCGAACCTGATCATCAAGGACAAGTACGGTGTCGATCGAGACATCGTTACTGGCTTTGACAATGCGTCTTACTACGGGATCGACAAGCAGCACCCCCATTTCGGCGGCGTGCCCGGTCGTTATGCCAACCGCATTAAGAACAGCACCTTCGAGATCGACGGCGAGACATATCATGTCACGCCCAACGAGAACCCCACGCCAGAAGCGCCTGATGGAGCAGACACGCTCCACGGAGGCCTTGATGGCTGGGACTGGCGCAACTTCACCGTCGAGTCTGTCTCCGAGAACAGCATCACGTTCAGCATCTTTGACCCGGACGGAAAGGAGGGCTTCCCAGGCGACGTCTTGTCGTACATCACGTACACGCTGGGAGACATGACCTGGGACTTTAAGATGGTCGCCGTGTCGCTCACCAAGAAGACGCCCATCATGCTGAGCTCGCACACGTACTGGAACCTGGACGGCTTCGCCAACAACGAGACCAACACCGCCCTCAACCACACGCTCTACATGCCCTACAGCGGCCAGCGCGTGGACGTGGACAACATCCTCATCCCCACGGGTGACATTGTCGCCAACAAGCCCGGCTCCGTCAACGACTTCTGGAGCGAGCCGAAGCAGCTCGGCGCGAACCTCACCAGCCCGGAGCTCGTCAACAACTGCGGCTTCAACTGCACCGGCTACGACACGTGCTACCTCGTCAACCGCGACCAGAACGGCCCCTACGACTGGCGCGCCGACGGCGGCTTCGTCGCCCAGCTGGCCTCCCCCTGGTCCGGCATCACCGTCGACGTCTACAGCGACCAGGACGCCTTCCAGGTCTACAGCTGCAACGGGCAGAACGGCTCCATGGCCCTCAAGTCGACGCAGGGCATCCTGGACGACCCGGACTTCCCCCGCACCATCCCCAAGTACGGGTGCGTCGTGATGGAGGTGGAGGACTGGATCGACGCCATCAACCAGCCCGAGTGGCAGAGGGACAAGAAGAACATCTTCGGGCCTGGCGACGACCCCTATGTCCTGCAGGCGAGCTACAGGTTCAGTGTCAACTGAGCCGCAGCGCCGCTGTGAAAGGGTGGGGTCGTGGGGGTTAATGGGCGGAGAAGCATAATTAATCTTCTGAGGCAGACTACGATATGAACGTAATTTTGATATGACCTCCCATGCGAACAACTTTCCAATTGCAACCAGTGGTGAATGAGTTGGCACCCCATGTAAATAGCATCACTCACCAGTCTGAGCAACAGTGGCCAAGCCGTGAAGTAACGAGTGTAAAGAGACAGAACCAGCAGAACACAAAGCCATGCATGTGACGGATACTTGCCAAATCGAAGAAAATCAGGCATGATTACATTTTTTTCGTGATTCTTTAGAACTAATGACGGCCTCACGGTGCTGGCTGCTATAAGAACGACGGTTGAACCTGGAGATGTCACTAACATGAAATTCATGCAAACGCGCCGGCGCGTTCAAACCTCACATTTCCGATCCATCTCTTGACCCTCGAAACATATCCGTTGTCTCAATTTCACTCAGGCTGGTCTACCTCACTGTCAATGCCAATGAAACCGGCCCTGCTTCTCATTTCAAGCCTTTTCACCTCTTCGCCACGCCCGTAGATTCCAAGCGCGACGCGAGGACCGCAGTCATGGCGGCAGCCTCAGTCACGCTGCACCGCAGCACGACAGGCCCATCAGCCACAGCCGCCCCGGGCAACCCGCTCCCACAGCTCCTCCAAACACCGTCCGGGCTCGCCCTGCTGGAGCTCCAGGGGACCATCAACCTGCCTGCGGCGGAAGGCGGCGGCGATGGTTCGGAGCAGCAGCAGCCCCACATATCGATAGGCCGCCTCGACTTCCCGGACTACAGGCCCGACTCCATCACTTTTGACGCGTCCAGCACGGCGTGGATGAGGCGCGTGTACATGTACGTCGGCCAGCACCAGCGGCTGACGGGCGAGGTGAAGAAGCTGCCGCGCGCGGTGGGCGTGGTGCGGCGGCGGCAGCGAGAGGGAGGGGCCGGGGGCGGGGGCGGTGGTGACGACAGGGCCGAGGAGCTGGAGGTTGTGGAGATTGTCAAGTACAAGATCGTGTTCTCGTCGAGGCCGGAGCCGGTCGGCACGGCGTGATGAGGGTCTTGAGGAGCCGTCTCTGTCGCGAGCGGGGGGGGGGGATTGGCTGAGTCTGGGGCATTTCGCGAGATGCTGGCTTCTTTGGGCTGTGGTGGTGGAGACCTGGATCATCTCTCTGGGGTTCTGAGGTGGGCAGATGGAACTGTGCGACGTGATGCATGGCCGGAGGAGTTCAGCGCTGCGCCTGTCCACCTGGGATGGCAGATCTGCCGCCACCTGCGCAGTCGTGATGCCCATTGAACGAACCGAGAAGAGACAGAACTCTGGTTATCATCGAATTGGGAAGTGATAGGGGAGCTTGTAACGCCCTGTCCCACGTGTGAAGAACTGAATTGGACTCTTTCACGCTTCATATCGAGGCTCAAGTATTCTACGTGACGAGATCACTCTGGGCACCCGCTCTTCGTGATGATGGGGTCATTAGCTGGACGAAGTCAAGTTCAAATATATGGAGCATTTGGACATCAATTCCCTGCCTATAATCAGTGCTACCAACGACTGGCTATGGCGGGCCAGCAGGTATCAAATCAAGTCTTGAAAGCAAGAATGTGCTTTGAACTGGGATCAGAGCAATTGATGTTGTCTACGCGAGAAGGCCTCGTCCCAACGAGCTTGAACGGTTCAGGATTGTTTCATTTTGTTTTCCCCGTCATCTAAGTTGCCTCTACCAGCTTCACAGGTTTTGTTCTCCCCAAGCCGTCCTTGCCATAGTAATCCATGGGGTATACGCCCTTGCCCCAGTCCTCCCTCTCCCCGAGCGCCACCAGCGCTTCATATGGGGTCAACAGCGGCCTGGGGAACGCATATCCCCAGTCGATGCTGAGCCTCGGGCAGGCAACCTGCACCCAGCACTCCACGTCGCTCATCATGGCGAGCTTGCCCGGGAAGATCTCGCTCAACAAGAGGTTGACCCACGGTATGCCCAGCGCCGTCAGCTTCTTCTCTATGAGCGTCATTGTGTTTGGGTTTCCCTGCCGGCCTAGCGACCCGAGGATGAGGCCCCATTTCTTTGCCGACTTGGCCGCGTCGATGGCCTGTCTCCGCAGGTCCTTCATCTCGTCGTGGCCGTACGTCTCGTGCGTCAGCTTGCGAGAGTACGGGTCGTATCTGTAGGCTGGGATGCTGGGGTTATGGATCATTACGCTCTCCAGGTGGAAGCGGCCGTCTCCAAGGTAGAGGATGAAGTCCACGGGCCCGTCGTCGGCGTACTTGGTCATGTCGGGGCTCGTGCAGCCCAGGATCTCCCCTTTTGATAGAGGTGCGATCTGCGGGACTATGACCTTGAATCCGGCCTTCGTCAGCGCCGCCTTTACGCCGTGTATTGTGGCGTTGAACTGGATCGTGCCGACCATGGCGATCGTCTTGCCGGGCGTGAAGTTCCTCTCGAGTGTCGCCAACAGGTGCGCCGTGTCGATGCTGATGTCAACAAAGACGTACAGTGTCTTGATCTTGGTGACGTCCACGGGTATCAGGCACGAGTGGGCGTAGTGGATCAGGACATCACAGCCCATGGCGCGTGCGGTGTAGTCATCGATGCAGCAAGCGCCATAAGTCACGTCGCCCATAATGAGCGTCTCTATCCCAGGGCAGAACTGCTGTAGGATGTCTGAGATGGTGGTAGCGAACAGTAACAAGCCCTCGGGCATCTGGAGTGCCACCTTCTTCGCGCCTAGACTCCGTATACGATGGATGGTCTTTGGGATTTCAAAGGAGTAGTTGGCCGGCAGAAGAGAGATGGCCGCCTTCAGCTCAGGATCATTGAGAATCTCCGGAGGGACCTGATTGAGTAGGCGAGGCGCCCTTCTGGGTTGCGCAACTAGAGAAGATGTCATTATACGAGTATTTTCATAAGTACACGATGGGCACGGGCGACTGTACCCTGAACGGCACCGGCATCTTCGATAGATCCAGAGCCGTTTCCATTCTTGGATGCTGCAGCTTCCGCCGCCGTCCTCCTGCCGACGAATCTCTTCTTTGGCTGCCTGATGACGGGCTCTGGGGCCTGTGCTTCCTCGATGTCGGCGGCGATGCCAAGATCGGTCTCAGCCCTGTCGTCCTCCATATTTCAGCGTCAAGTACCGTGGCTCAGTGAGAGGCCAGTGAGTTCCCGTGAGCTTTGCAGGGCGTCTTCAGAATGTCGGCAGGGATGATTGCACGCCTTCACGGTAGTGCGTGGTGTCACATGGGAAGTCTGGTCTGATCAATCTATGAACTTTGTTCTTTTTCCTCTTAGACATCTCATCAAATGATCTCGGGGTCCCAGAAATCTCAAGTCTTAGCTGGTGGGGTGCCCGTCCGCCACTTTTCAAGGTCACTGTTTTGGGGTCTAAGGTGAAGATCTCGGTCAAGGATCTGGCCCCACCATGCTAAAATCCTGAAAGCCAATCAGAAGCCCGTAGGAAGCACGGACCATGTCAATTTTAGCGCCCACAACTGCGAATTTCCATTTTGCTGTGGCAGGAACGACCTCTCTCTTTTGAAACTTCCCATTTTGTTATCTCGATCAGCCCGCCATCGACAACCCGACTTCATTCTTTCAGTCCACGATATCTCGACTGAGGGCCAGACAAGATGAAGTTGAACATGTACGTTCTGAACAATCTCTTTTTGCCATCCTAGCCGCCTTCCAATGCGTTTGTGGCTGTTGAAGTTTCCTTTCAACTGCCCAACGCATCTGTGGGGCCTGCTCACGAGACGACGAGAAAATGTGTCTTGTCGCTGTTGCTGACTTCTAAATGGACAGCTCCTACCCGGCTAACGGCAGCCAAAAGCTGATCGACATCGAGGATGAGCGCAAGCTCCGCGTCTTCATGGAGAAGCGTGTACGTTCCATCCCTAGCCGACCCCAGCGCGAGCCGTCGAGATCCTCGCGTCCACCGCACATCTCAAGCACGAGCGACGAGCGACCGGGGCGATCTCCATCCAATCCATACAGACACATTAAGAGACTGACTTTCGACATGCTTAGATGGGCGCTGAGGTCCCCGCCGACTCCCTCGGAGACGAGTGGAAGGGATACATCTTCAGAATCACCGGAGGCAACGACAAGCAGGGTTTCCCTATGAAGCAGGGTGTTATGCAGCCTACCCGTGTCCGCCTCCTGCTCTCCGACGGCCACTCCTGCTACCGACCCCGCCGCACCGGCGAGCGCAAGCGCAAGTCCGTCCGTGGCTGCATCGTCGGCATGGACCTGTCCGTCCTTGCTCTGGCCATCGTCAAGCAGGGCGAGCAAGACATTCCCGGTCTGACCGACGTCGTCCACCCCAAGCGCCTCGGCCCCAAGCGTGCCACCAAGATCCGAAAGTTCTTCGGCCTCACCAAGGAAGACGATGTATGTTGTATCCGACCCGTATCATACAAATCCGTCTTCGCCTACCCGATGACTGCGGTGGTGGAAATCAAGCAGTGCGGGTAGAGAGTGAGAGGAATGAGATCCAAAATAAGGAATCTCAGGGCTAATAATTACATTTCCACCGGGATATAGGTCCGCAAGTACGTCATCCGTCGCGAGGTCCAGCCCAAGAAGGAGGGCGCGAAGCCCTACACCAAGGCTCCCAAGATCCAGCGTCTGGTCACTCCCCAGCGTCTCCAGCACAAGCGCCACAGGATCGCACTCAAGCGCCGCCAGGCCGAGAAGGTCAAGGACGAGGCCGTACGTTGCTATCCCCTCTCCCTTCGAGTTGTTCGTACCGGTTTACTGACCTCCCTCCTAGTCCGAGTACGCCCAGATCCTCGCCAAGCGTGTTTCCGAGGCCAAGGCCCAGAAGGCCGAGAACCGCAAGCGCCGTGCCTCTTCGCACAAGGCTTAAAAAGTTTGGCGTCACTCAAGGATGGCTTCTTTACGGATGGGTTACGGATCGGGGATCTGAATGGTTCCATTGGCCAGAAACGGGATTGTATTCATGGCATACTAAAAATGGACGAGACTTCAGAACCTGCTCAATGATTGATTGATACCTTGGTATTTAAACGGCGTCGGCGCAAGTGATGAAATGAAAACGGTGGTCTGATGATCGAGCTGTGAGGACCTGTGCTGTCTGACAAGAACGCGTGCCCTGCTGCTCCTGTCATTAGCATCATCTGTCTAGTCCAAGGTGTCTTGAATGTCATTACCCTCTCTACAACTGAGCGCCGTCCAAGCTCAGATCCCGGTCACCTAACTTGCACATTCCTTTCCAAGTCATTGCCTAGGTAGCCGGTGTTGAACATCACCGCCACGGCAGATGTTGGTGAGCGAAATGGTGAAAGCCCACCTGCTGCTTAAGTTTCGTCCAAGAGCCTCACTCAAGTCGCTTTCCTAGTCGAGAACGGCAGCTCTTGTTGGACCAAGATCCGGTGGCCAGTGGCTGGTGACAGTCTCATCCCACTTACCGACCTTCTCACTGCATTCTTGATCCCTTGCAGCACTTCCCCCATGGCCTGTCTGTCTGAATTAGACGGCTCATTGCGGCAGGGCTATACAGACCGCAAAGAACCTGACGGCAGCAAGGGACTGACGATAGTCCTATTGTAGGGACAACAGGCTTGTCTAAGAGTTTCTCGAAGTTATGTATTTGGGCTTCTCCATTTCGGTTGGTACCCACATTGTGTCTGATACAAATGGTGCTCAGTGACAGTCGAGGTGTTTTGAATGTTGGGGCATGATATACCTAGGTAGGGTCAGGCTGGCCAGTATCTTTGGAGGCACCGTATGTGCCCGTTGAGGTTGGATATCATTCCGACAAGTCCGGGCTGTTCCAGACGATGATCAGTGACTGCTATGGATCCAATCTATTCACATATCCATCTGCTTCTTGTCAACCCAACTGTATCCTTACTGGTATATGTATATGGTCTGTTACAGGCTTATGTGCTGGAAATGCGAGTTGTCTATACACTTGTAACAACGCATTCATTTTTTGTCCTCTTCACCCCTGTAGAGCTGAAATTCAACGCTTTAGTGCAATTGCTACGTACATGAGCTTGCTGCACATTTTCCACTGTTGTGGTTTCCTGCTCAACCTTCAAGACGCTGTATTGGTGGGCTCCCTTTGCCCATCAGCGGCGCAGATAGATAGCCTAATCCATGCTTGTCGCAGAGCCACATTTTGTTTCCGTATTCATCCATTTGCCTGGACTTTAAGACTCTACGTCGAATGTCCTGCTGATCCTGTGTCTGCCCCCAGACCTAGCAGGAACCAATGCCTTTTGCTAAGACAACACAAACACCTGTGAATGACACACCCCAACCCAACAATTTCCCCGTTTCTCTTGGCGCCGATTCTACTCAAAAGACATGCGTAAACAAGTAACTAACACTCTCACCGTTGTGCGTCCTCCGGATCGACTCCGCCAGCGTCCCGCTGACGTCGATGACCTTGAGCTTGGGGCACCTGTCCAGCTTGTCCCCGAGGGGCACCGTGTTGGTCACGACGACCTGTGACAGCACGCTCTTGTTGATGTTGTCGATGGCGGGCCCGCTGAGGATGCCGTGCGTCACTATGGCAACGACCTCCCTGGCCTGGTGCTCCTTGACGACGGCGGCGGCCTTGGCGAGGGTGCCGCAGGTGTCGGCCATGTCGTCGACCAGGATGCAGATCTTGTCCACCACGTTGCCCACCAGCACCATGCGACCGACCTCGTTGGGCCGGGGGCGCTCCTTGTGGATGAGGGCGAAGGGCAGGTCGAGGCGGTCGGCCATCGAGGTCGCGCGCTTGGCGCCGCCGGCGTCGGGCGAGACGATGACGCAGTCTTTGATCGAGAGGTTCTCCTGGACCCAGCGGAGGACGGAGGGCTCGGCATAGAGGTTGTCGACGGGGACGTTGAAGAAGCCCTGGATTTGCCTGCGGGATTACAGACGTGCATTAGCGAGGTGCTGCAGTCTATATGCGCAGTCGGGACCGGTAGGGGGCGCAAGGGAACAGGAATGCGCAGTGAGGACATACGATGCGTGCAGGTCCATGGTAATGACATGGTTGCAGCCGGCCGTTGTGAGCATGTTGGCTATCAGCCTCGCGCTCTGTAGTTTTGTCAGGACGCTCTGTTCCAGTCTGCCAGTCTCTGGTGCGCAAGGCAACATACAATGGGTGCTCGACTCTTGTCCTTCTTGTCCTGTCGCGCATATGGGAAGTTCGGTATCACAGCGGTGATGCGCCTTGCGGATGCGGTCCGGCCTATATGCCCATGAGAATCAGCACTGTATCTCCGGCACTGCCATATAGTTGCGAGCGGGCGGTATGGGTCGAGCAGGAATGCCCTCGGCGGCACGTACAGGCGTGGATCATGATCAATAGCTCCATGAGCCCATCGTTGATGTCGCCGGGTGCTGTAGATTGGATGATGAAGACATCCTCGTCTCGTACGGACTCGCCGACGGTAACACTCGTCTCTTGGTTCGAATAGTTCAGACTCATAGTCTTTGCGATCTCTATCCCCAGCCTGTTTCCCCCCAACCCGTGGTTAGACGCGACATGACCACCCCGGCGAGACGGCTTCTGTCAAATTCAGGGCTCGTAGGGTCGAGAGGGAACAAGGGAAACAGGGGAGGACTGACCGGTCGGCCACAAGCCGCGCCAGGATGGGGTGGGAATTCCCGCTGAGCAGCTTGATCTCGTTTGACATTGTTGACATGGTGGAAAAAAGGTCGTTTCCTCGGGAGACGCCCCCTTTCTTCACCGGAGTATCTATGTACCCTTGAGGTCGTACGACTGCAACTGGTCTCGGGCTCTGGGCTTGGGCCGTGGGCTGGTATGCAGTGCTGCTGTACGCTGTGGGCTGTAGGCCGTAGCTGAATATTTTAGCGCGGGGTGGACTCCAATCGCTGGTATCGGCGCAGGGCGGTGGCTGCTTTTTTTTTTTTTTTTTTTTTTTTTTGGAGGGGCAGATGAGTTCCCCACGAGGCTGTTTGGTTGGTTGCGAGAGCAGGGTATGTCTGCTACGAGAACTTTTCGAGATATTGACGGATGACGGTGTTGAACGAGCAAGAATGGTCTCGGGCTTTCCCGTCTGTGCACCGAGTAAAGACTGGCTCAAAGAATTCCTGCCTGCCTCGTAGTCTATTATTTCCTGCAAGGCGGGTCAATAGCGGTCAGAGACTTGACTAGGCACGTCTTGTCGTTAGTCCCAGGCTGCTTGTTCCGTCCTGCCTTGAAAACTTTCCCGGCACAAGGCGAGTTTTTGTACTGTGTAACATGTTTCGGCAACTCATCGGCCCCACGCCTCCAGGCTCGAAACTGGGGCATCCTGTCAGGCAGGCAGGCATTCCTCCAGCGCAGTGGGTGTGCGGGGCCGGCTCCAGCTCCAGATGTCCCGTTTGAGGCTCCGTACCTTCGGGCCCGATGCCCAGGCCAAGGTAGCCAGCCCTACAGCATGCAGTTTCACTCCTTCCGCTCCCGTCCCCTGAGCAACACGGACCGTCTGTCGACACACTAATCTGATGTATGCTGGAGGAACAACGCAGCTGGATGGCTATGGTTTTGCCGGGCATTTCTGGTTCACTTTGATGCGGAAGCTCTGATCTCGTGCGCTGTGAGAGGTCTCAGGAATACTCAGTTAGCACAATGCCATTGGTCTGATACTCATTCCGTGCAGCATCAGCCCCGTGGCAGTTTCTAGAATACGTTTGCAGCCAGTCGCTCTGTGCACGCGACAGGCAGCAAGAGGCGTCAACAAGCGACGCCAGCACCGGCACCGGCACCGGCTCCGTGCTCTGCTTCAGTTTCGAGCAGGGGGCCGAACGGTATCTCCGCCTGAAAGATTTGCTACCAGGCGGTCGAGAGGCGGAACGTGAGAACCCCCATACTAACAACTGCCAAGATTACCTCTGGCAGAAAGTTCATTGCAACCCGGTGAGGAATTACAGGAGCCGGTCAACGATAACACATCTTGAGGCGCATAGATATACACACCCTGAGGCTGGAACATGATATACATTGAGCCAAGCACTTGGCATATAGACGGCGACTACTTCGTATAAACAGGTGTCGAATGCCCCTGATTTCCTCGGGCCCTGCCTTAGGTAGGGGATAGTTGAGGTCCAGCCCGGAAAATCCAATCCCCAACATTGGTGACTCTGTACTTAATACCTAATATGCACTGGCCTTTATCCGGCCCAGGAGCATTCACACACCAGCAAAGTAGTCTGGCTTGGAGGGGAGTTTGGGACAGTCACGAGCAGCACCACTGAGGACCGTCTTAGTAAAAATAAACCATGAGAACGGACATTCGCACCTGTAAAACCGGACGGTATACTAGGACATCACTTATGCCATAGCTATACCTAATCAGAGCTCATCACCCAAGCCTATTTACATACTTCCACACCTAATACTTATATAGTTAATATTAATATATTTTATTTATATACTTAATAGGGTGCGAAGTACATGGGTGCTAGGCATATGGGTGCCAGGTGTACGGGTGCTAGGTGTGTGGGTGCTGGTTTGTGGGTGCTGGGTGCTGGGTGTGTGTGAATTGGGCATGGGTATTGGTGTACCATCCGTTTTTGTAGGTGCGAATATCTGTTCTCTAAACCATAGCTACAACTAGACTCATACCAAGCTGGCTGAGCTGGCCTGTGATCTGGAAGGGGGTTAGAGTCCATCATCATGGAGATCATGCCCGGCTTCCCGATATGATCGGCGCCGGGAATTTACTGCATCGCTGATCACCCTGGCATTGGATATCATCCACTTACAGTAGTGGAAATCAGTCTAACCAAGTGAACTAGACAACAATTTCCATTGAGGATGCAGCACATGCCTGCAACTCAAGCAACGACCCGGAGTGTGCAGAGCTGCTTTGCTTTTCAAGAAAGCTGGCTGCAGCGGCACGGTACAATGACCCACTGGTTGGCCGGGAACTTCGGCAGCATGGCAGCTACGAACAGGCATTAATAAACAATGTCCTCATGGGTTTGGATTGCCGTGCTTTGTGGAGCCACTGCCTGCCCGTTCCTCGTTTTCAGATGATAGCACCGCGGGCTACCAGTTTGTAGCCTGTTGGCCAAGGTCAACAAGGGCTTGGACATGGAAGCAACCCTGTTGTCGAGGTTGAGGGAGGACGAGGGAAGACTCTTGGACAGAGAAAATTTGGCGAGTTGCCAATGAACTGGTCAGTCATTGCTTTGTTTTGTCAGGGGGTGGGCACAGCTAAAGAACAGGCTGGGAACCCGCCTGTGACACGAGGATACTTGATTGATGTCTGAGTATGCAAATTAACCCAAGCTCGGAGTCTGTCAGTGCTTCAAGATTGGCTGTTTGAGCCTGTGCGATATGTTGGGACAGCACACTGGCTCTCCATAAGTAAAGTTGTGGAAGCGATGAGGTACCTAAGTACTTGCTAAGAGGTGGTCTCCCTGGGTGGCACACCAAGACCATTGGCCTTGCTTTCCCGAGCTGGTCCGGAGGAAGGTCCTGCCCCATAACGTCTCTGTGGAGTGAAGCAGCCAACTTGCAATCTGGGACCTACGTAGTCTACTGTGGGAGCTGCATTGTGCTTTGAAAGCGAGCACCGAACACCTCTTGTCCTTCACCCAGATAGATTTCAAGACACCTGGCTGCTGGGCAGGTGCACTAGTGGAAAGTCCCCGCAGCCTGCCAATGTGAAGCCCCCCATCGACTGCTGTTGTGGGGTCGGTTTTCATGTGGAGCCTGCCGGACGTCAACTAGCAGTGACTCTCGGCTGCTGCTTGCCTTCCAAAGAAGCTTGGGCCCATTACGCAAATGCTTGCCGGACTTTTGCAGGTTGCACCGTCAACTTCAAAACCCATCATCAACCTGGACCTGCCATCTACCTCTGCCCGCCCTCCTCCATCTTCCATCTCGTACGAACACAGATACCCAGATCATTTCCTCTCCCTGCACTGCTGAACCTGCAACTTCAGCTGCCTGCACGCGCGTGTAAGCAACCTGCCTTGGAACGACGTCACGACGACCTGCACACGTCGCGGCCTCCACCTAGGTCTCGTCTAACAACCGCATCGCGCCGACTCCTCAATCACTCATCCTCCTACCACCCCGCCCGACAACACCAACCGGCTTACTCCACTGTTTATTGAGTGTCTCAACGCAGGACACTCCTGCGCTCTCCGCCAAGCTGTCTTCCAGGGCAGTCGGCCTCAGGTAGTGGAGGGGGAGTTTTTCATTTCTGCGGCTCTGCCGCTCCCGCCGTCAAGATGGGAAAGATTACCAAGACAATGCAGCCCAAGCATAGGGAGACTCTGGTATGTCACACACACTCGTAGAAGCACATGCAATAGCAAACGCAAACACCCACGAGCACCCACATATTACCTCTGGTTCCCATCTTCTCTCCCTCGTACATTGCCGTGAAAACAGACAGCTGACACTCGACCCAGTCCCCCTGGCTCAAGGACTTTGTGCAAGCCGCCTCAACGGTGCCTTTGCCAGAACTTCCACGACGACTCGACACCTTCCCCGTAGCGAGGTGGCCCCTGCCCCGTGGTGATCTATACCACTGGATTCCCCTGCTGAATAGATTCGACAACATACTCGAGTGCTTCAACAAGGTCTATCAGCTACACGAAGGCCCACAGACACGTGATTTCGGCTGTGATGTCTTGCTTGGTCGTGGCACACGTGTCGACGAGTACGGCTCGGATGGGTGGGACGAGGAGAAACTGAGAGCACTGGGCTACGAAGAGTTTGGCGATTCTCAGCTCGTACAGGCCGTCCTGCAGTTTACCAGGCGGTTGCTGAATCACTGTGGCAATCGGAGCATCTATGCCAGCAGCTCTCACCTGAATGACCTTCTGAACAGCACTTGTCTGTCTGTCATTCAGGCCACATTGGAGGTTGGATTGGAGCTTGCTCAGCGTTACCAGGCGTCTGTCAAGCGTATGACGCAACCGTCGCGTCAAGTCAGCAATGCTCTGCTTGCCAACCACTACAACATTGAACTTGACCGTGTTCAGCAAGTCGCACAGTCCTTTGTGAAGACTCCGATCATCAACTTGGCAGACTCTTCTGCGCATTCCACCCCTGCCTCGACAAGCAAGGGCAAGGAGAAGGATAAGGATAAGGTCCAGGCCTCAGCCTCCAAGAACGCAGCCTCCATGATCGCAAATGATCTCGGGTCTGTGGTTTCCTCGGACGACGGCTCAGACGGTCGTTGGAAGGGCTGGGGTGATCTGAAGGTGGTTTACTACCCGAGAGTTGAGGGCGAGCCAGCACCACAAGTATCGAACGATCGCATCAACGCATCCGCCCCAACCACACCCACTCCGTTGCGACGCAGCACTACCATGGGGACTCCACACCAGACACCACGCGGCGCCAGAGCTGCACAAAGCTCCGATGACAGCCCTTCGCCGGCCCAGCACTCTCCAGCCGTGAATGCCGAAGGAGTGTCGAGCTCCAGTCAAAAGTCTGTTGAGATTCCGCAGAGCGCTGTGGCCTCTTCATCGATCTACGACCTTTTGAAGCGCACTCCTTCAGACATGCCCAAAAACTCCCAATACGAGTTTCTGAATCGCTCACGAATATGCAAGGCTCTGCTCGGTGGCACAGAAGCACGTCAGCGGGCTCTGGCCGTCCGGCTCCTGGCTATTGCGAACTTGGCCTACATTCATCCAGAATTCGTGTTCTTGGAGCAGGTTCTGAAGCAGGACAACGATGAACCACGGCGCTACCACCTGGTCTATCAACTGGTGGAGCTCATTCACCCGTCTACACCTGGCCAGACGGCTGCTCCGCGTTCCTTGCAGCAGATCGCACTGTCTTTGCTGGAGGCCATTTCCCACTTCAACGCAAAGTATCAAGACGTGATCTCGGCGTTGAATGCCACCGTGAATCATGGCGTTCTTTTGTACGTCATCCGGAAGGCAGTTGCCGAGATGAAGGAGGAAACCGAGCAACCGAATGGCAAATCGATCGAGTTGGACGACTGGCGAGACAGCCTGTTCTCTCTCGCGCTGCACCTCGCCATGAACGGGCGTGTGGGTGGCGAGATGATTAACGCTGGATTCATGGATGTCCTCGTGAGCATTATCAACATGCGGACGACAGTGGCGGAACGGTTGCACAGCACTGCCGTTTCCTACGTGGATGCGCTCGTGCTCAACTACGCGCCAGCCGCATTCAACTCGTTTATAAGCGCCAGCGGTTTGGATGCCATTGCCCAGCTGATGATCGATGCAACATCTTCAGCCAAGAGTCTCGCAGAGGCCGGTCATGGAACAAAGCCCGAATTCTACTCTAGTGTTGTGGACTACGAGATACCCTATGTCCAACAGCAGACTCTGAAGTGGCTGCTGAAGTTTATTCACCACATCATGAACCCGAGCAACTTTGCCCAGAATACCAATACGGATCGACTGTTGAGGAACCTCGTGGACAACTCAAAGCTTCTCGGAAGTTTGCGAACTATCATGGAGAACACGAAGGCTTTCGGGTCCGTGGTTTGGACAAACTCCATTAATCTGCTGACCGACTTCATCAACAACGATCCGACCAGCTTTGCCGCCATCTCCGAAACTGGCATGGTCAAGAGCCTTCTGGAATCCCTCACTGGCCGGGAGGTCTCGACAGACCCAGCAGCCGAAAGGAAAGATGACGAGCAGCCGAGTGAAGAGAGCGGCCCACCTGCCGAGGAGTCCGTCGTCCTGCCTTCAGATGAACGCCCACATCCTCCGAGCCAGGAAACGCTTCGAGCCCAGCGACCTACTCCGCTGGCTTGTGGAATCCTGCCATCTTCGGAAGCCACTGCTGTCATAATCCCCGTTATCAACTCGATCTGTCTCAACAATGTCGGACTGCGATTGGTAGCATCCTCGCGTGTTCTCGAGAGCTTCCTGGAGGTCTTTGAGAGCCCAGAACACGTCCGGATCATGGGCATCGATGCCGATCTTGCTTACAACATTGGGCTTCAATTTGACGAGCTCGCTCGACACCACCCCGCTCTGAGACAGACGGTTGCGAACGCTGTCATAGATATGATTTCGAGGATCAAACACTTGGGCACATCGAAGGCGGAAAACGCTGGTTGGGGAGCTAAGCTGTTCGCGACTGACCTCGAAGGCAAGGTTGTCCATGCTGACCACTCCCTGTTGCAAAGAGCCGGTGTCGAGGTGCCGTCGAAGAAGGGCAAGGAGGCGGCCACATCCGCTGAAGATGTCGAAATGACAGACATCGCCGGATCCATTCAGGACTTATCATCTCAACAGACTGACTCCTCGCCTGCGCCCAAGATACCCGAAAGCATTACTCCCTACATTAACGCTCTTGCGTCGTTTTTGAACGCATACATCAGCAACTCCAGTCTGAGGACATCCTTGACGAAGAGCGGTGGCATCGAGTACTTACTGGACATTATGGTCCTGCCGAGCCTGCCCCACGAATTCGCTGATTCTACTGCCTTGGGACTGCTGCAACAAGTCCTCGCCAATATCATCGAGCATGCCCCAGTCGTCGGCATGCCCTCGTTACTGAATCGCATACGGGCCACCATGACGTCCCTGACACCGTTGCTGTCCAGCTCTCCATCCCCTTCATTCTTCCGACCTTTTGTGGAGCCTGGTTCCACTTTGGGACAAAACGAAGCAGGCGTTTGGAATGTCGACCTTGTTCGACAGGTCTCCAGCGGCACAGATGTTGCGAAAGCACTCCTGAACATCCAATCCCTCCTGAAGACCCTCTGGAGCTGCTTCCCTTACCAAAGCCGTCATTCATCTGTTTCCTTGCCTACGGTCAACGTGTACGACCACTTCCACGAGGTGGTCAGGTCCTTGGGACCTTTGCTGCGCGTCGTTCTTTCGGAAGAGATATCCCTGATCACCCTTGTGCCGCAGCACTGGACTGCACGAAAACTGGCGAACGTACGTCCTGGCAGCCCCAGTGAGTTGTTGATGGGCGAGCAGGACATATCATTCGCGCAAATGCTTGGTGGCGCTGGGCTCAACCTTCCTGCCGATCAGTTAGACTCGAGTCGACAGAACCGCCCTTCGACAGAGGAGCAATCAACTGCTCAGTACCAGAACTACCAGATTTTAAGAGTCCTATTGCAGTCCCTCATGCCGAGCGCTTACTCCTTCTTCCAAACCCTGGGCAAGGCGCTCATGTCACGTCGGGAGCGAGAGAGCTATCCGAGAGCCAAGCACATGCAATTGGCCGACGCTCTGGCCGAGACAGTACTGGATCAACTGGAACCGTTCATCGATAGGAGTCTCTCCAAGTCCGAGCTCCAGTATTGCATCATCATGTTGCACATCATACATGAAATGCTCGTCGACTCTACTCGGCACAGTGATCGGCCTGGGTCTAGTGTGATCGTGCCCGTCCTCGATGCATTCAAACAGCGCCGTGGCTTCGACATCCTCAATAAGCTTATCAATGTCTTCGCAGAAGAGGTCACCAAGGAACGCGACGAGTCAGAAGAGGCGTCTGCCACTGCTAAATTAGCATCAATCGGTGCCAAGAAGATCCTCGATCTGTACTCCGTGGTCGTGAACGGCAAGAACCTTGCGGACTCCATTCAGCACCTTAATGTGGGCAGTCGATCTTCTAGCAACCGGCAAAATGAGTGGTTCCAGACTATTAATCAATTTGTGGTCGAGGTTCGAATGTCGGTGCTTCCCACGGTCTCGAACCTGTGGCGCTCGAATCTGATCGACAAGGCTTCCACGGACGTCGTTGGCAAAGTTGTAGACATTCTCAAGACGATCTGCCAGGCAGAAACTGAAGGCTCCGCATTGCGCAGAAGCGAGCTGGCAAAGGCTGTACCTTTGTTCAAGCGGGAGCAGGCGACATTCGCGTGGAGCCTATATACACCTCAGACCGCACGCGTGGCCGAGGAATATCCCGAGGACCTGGCGCGCGAAGCAGTGTATCGTGCTGTCGGGAACCAGGAGAACGCGAGCGAATATTGCAGGATGCACCTGAGGGGACTTGCAGGAGAGTTGAACCCAATCCCTTCTGAGGACGCCTTTCAGGTCACGTCCCCAGCAGCAAACGGCTCAGCGAGCCAGACTCCGGCCTCCTCTCGCAGCTCCGACCTCCTACGGGAAGCAATGGTCGTGGACTCCGAGCCCGAGCTTGCGCAGCTCATTGGTGATGCGCTTGCAGGGCGCGGTGTATCTTCCGACCCCAGAGAGAGCGAGGCTCCCGCTCAACAAGACGATGACGGGTCTTCTTCCACCCCTGTGGCTGCTCCTCCGACTGCGGGCGGCACCTCTTCGGACAACACGGAGCAAGAACCTGCCGATCGGCCACTGGTGTGCAAGGAAGATCTCGATGCGGAGCGAGAGAAGCTGCATAAAGATCTCATTGACCGGTGCCTGGATGTCATAAGAGCACACCCGAACTCAGTTTTTGAGGTCTCTGAGCTAATCAATGTCACAATTGACCGTCAGGATAATGAAGATGCGCGCGAGGAGGTTGGCGAGACCTTGGCGAATGCGTTGATGTCCTACGCCTTGACGACGAAGAGAAGACTACGAACGGTCGGAGCATAGCTGCTTACGCCCACCTGCTATCTCTGATGCTTCACGGCTCGCCCCGCTTTTTCAAATCTACCGTCAAAACTCTCAAGGACAATGTCTCAGAGTATCTCAGCTTTCTGAAAGTGCCTCCCGGTAATTCCAACGAGGAGCTGCCTCCCTGGATTCCTCACATACTGTTGATATTCGAAATGCTGTTGGCGGACGATGCACAACCCGTGGAAGCCAAGTGGACTCCACCGGCCACCGAGAATGACAAGATCGAGGACCCAGTACTGCAGGCTAAAGAGCCTATCATTCCGGAGGAAGAGCGAGCCACCCTGCTGGAATCCGTCCTGGAGATACTGCCTCGAATCGGGAAAGAACGAGAACCTGGCAGTTGCAGTTCTCCGTGTCTTGGTGATTCTGACACGGAAGCGGTCAGTGGCAAAGGTTGTGGGCGACAGGAGGAACCTACAACGTCTCTTCGTCATGACGAAGCAGCTATCTGGGCTGGGCTCTGCTCGTCTGAAAGACTCCACGGTTTCCGGAAATGTAATGACGGTCCTGAGACACGTCGTGGAGGATGACGACACCCTTCGGCAGATCATGCGAAGTGAGATCCGGAGGTACTTCGAGCAGATGGGCCACAGAAACCCCCGAGCCATCGACATACCCACATATACTCGGAGCCTTGCACATGTCGCTCTGAGGTCCCCGGACATTTTCATCGAGATAACAAACGAGACTGTTAGGCTCGGGCGGTTTCAAACATCGAGCGATCCTTCAGGACCAACTGCGAGAGGAGTCACACTGACGCTCAAGGAGAAATCGAGCGAAAAGCCACCAGCCTCGCTTCCAGTGAGCGAATCGGTTGAGCCAGCGGTCCAGGCTACGGAGGAGCTCACCATTAATGATGTCAAGCCAACGACCGAACCCGCCGACAAGGAAATGACTGACGCAGTAAAGTCCTCTGCAGCCGAGTCAAAACGACCCGTCGTCGAGAACCCCGACGGAGTGGTACACTTCCTACTCTGCGAGTTGCTCAACTACCGAGAGGTTGCCGACAAAGAGCCGACGGACACCGCTAAGGAAACGAACGCACCTGGTGATGACACTGGGGCGGCGAACAGTGAGGCTACGCCTGTTGACGAGCAGAACGTCGAGAACAAAGACAAGAAACCCCCAAAGGCTTCGTTCAAGGCTGAAGAACACCCCATCTTCGTCTACCGCTGTTTCCTGCTCCACTGCCTCGCAGAGCTATTGCAGAGTTATACGAGCAAGAAGATGGAGTTCATCAACTTCAAGCGTAATGCTCCCACGTTCGCCAATACGCCAGTGAAACCTCGCTCAGGCGTTCTCAACTATCTACTCAACGATCTCCTCTGCACGAGCAGTCTCAGCTCGCCACAGGACAGTGTTGCAGCAAAGAAGAAAGCCGCTACCTCTGAGCAGGCCCGTCAGGTTCTCGTTGCCTTGGTGGCCAAGACCAACGAGAGGCCAGTGGACCGGAGCCGCGATCGTTTCGATTATGACGATGATTCTGATCTGCTCTTTGTCCGCAAGTGGGTTCTGGACATGATCCTCCGCGCGTATAAGGACGCCTCACTGCCGAGCGAGCCTTTCGACATGAGATATGCAAAGCTGCTGTCCTTGGCCGAGCTCATGATCAACATGATGGGCGACAAGGCCGACTCAGCAAGCCCTCGCTTCTCGGACCACTCCACGGCGAGTCGCTCACACATGCAGCTCAAGCGCCTAATGTATGAGAAGAGCTTCCTGCCAGCACTGACCTCATCCATAGCCGACATCGATCTCACATTCCCTGGCGTAAAGCGCACTATCAAGTATATCCTCCGTGTCCTGCAGATCATGACGAGCACTGGTATCGCCCTCAGTCACGCTAATCTGCTCCCGTCCGGTCCTCAAGACAATGTGGAGGATGAAATTGCGTCGGCATCATCGCTCTCTGACTTGGAAGACGACCGTGAGGAGACTCCTGATCTTTACCGGAACTCCGCCTTGGGCATGCTTGAGGCTGGCCGGGAAGACGACTTTGACGAAGATTCCGACGAGGACGGTAAGCGAACGAACCCCACTTGCCATCGAATGATTGAAATAGCTAACAAAATTTCTCCAGAGGACGAGGAAATGTACGATGAAGAGTACCCCGATGAGCTCGACTACGGCGATGACATGTCGCAGGATGGCGAAGAAGACGTCAGCGACGACGATGAAGAGCTCGGTGAAATGGGTAACATCGAAGGCCTCCCAGGAGATCCAGTCGGCGTCGAGGTCATCATGGATGAGGACGAGGATGACGAGGATGACGACGACGACGAGGACATGGATGAGGATGACGAACTCAGCGACGACGATGACGATGGGGACGACGACGAAGTCGGCTCAGAAGATATGGACGACATGGAAGATCGTATCGAAATCGTCGACGAGGAAGGAAACCCGCTCGACGATGACGGCGGTTCTGGCTGGGAGAGCGAGACCGACGACGAGGATGAGGGCGACGAGGAGGGCGAGGGTCAGGCGTACGAAGATGGAGTGCACGACCTCGACGAGCTCGCCAACATGCCCAACCCGCTCCACGAGCTGCAAGAGCTCATGCAGGATGACCATGCGGACGGCCATCACCACCATCACATCCTGGCCGAGGAAGGGTTCAACTTCGGTGGCGATCGTTACGACGACGAAGCCGAAGATGATGGTAAGTCACCGCGTGGAGAAACGGAGATCCGATTTCGAAAATCGGGAATGGCATACTAATTTTCTTGGTAGACGACGAAGATGAGCAAGTTGATGTCGACGATGACTACATCTATGAATACCCGCAGAGTAAGTACCATGGAACCATTTATCATTATTCCACCATACCAATATTATTAGCAGGACCAGGAGATGATATTGCTCCTCCCCCTATGCCCGCCGGTCTTGGCTGGGATGCTCTTGTTGTCGAACGCGGTCCTCCACGGCCTCGCCGCAGTCCCTTCCCAGTTGGTCCCTTCGTTATTGGCGGCGGACCCCGGGGCGGCGATCCACTTGGTGGTATGTCTTCTGGTCAATCAGAGGCTCAAATGATCGCGCTCGGGGCGCAGTCGTTTGAGCAGGAGATGACTGCTGTTCTTTCTCAACTTATAATAAATCGCCGTACTGATCCTGCTACAGACTTCCGCAGTTACTTTAGGAGTAGAGCTCCGGGCCCAGCGGCTAATCAAGATGATGGACTTAATCCGCTACTCCGACGAGGCGCCAACAACGCTCGCGACGCCTCCCCTCGCCCACTTGGGTCACCACTGCAGCGGTTTGGTAGCTTGCACAGCTTCCTCGACAGCCCTATGAGCATTCTGAGTGATCTGATGGCAAACCTACCTCCAGGCATCGCAGGACGGACTCCGCATCTGTCCTTCCAAATCCAGGGCCCAGGTGGCCGTGGCGAGATCCAAGAGTTTAGCATTCCCCTCCGAGCTGGCCAGCACAGTCGTGATGTGCGGACCGAGACCCGGCGAGAGGTGTACCAGGAGCCGCAGCAAGCAGTTGGGTTTGCTCCAGCTACGACTGAGCAGCGGTGGCTTGATGAAGCTCGACTGGTCTTTGGCCACATGAACCAGGAAAAGGCGACGAGGCTCAACAACTACATCTGGGCCACGCTCACGCCTTACGCTGCCGAGCACGAGAGGAAGGCCAAAGCCGAAGAGGCGGAGCGCCGACGCAAAGAGGAAGAAGAACGCCAGAAACGCCACGAAGAAGAGCGCAAAGCACGTGAGGCCAAGGAGGCTGAAGACAAGATAGCGCGAGAGAAGGCAGAGGCGGAAGAGCGTGAGCGCTTGGAGCGTGTGGCAGCCGAAGCAGCCGAAGCAGCCGCTCAGGCTGGTGCAGAAGATGACGAGCAGGCGGAAGGCTCTGAGGACGCCGAGCCGCAGCCTATGGAAGGTGTCGAGACGTCTGATGAGTCTCGGCAGCCCGAACATGAGGAACCTGGACCTCCCCAGCCGCGGGTGGTCACGACGATCCGGGGCGAGGAAGTCGACGTCACCGAGCTCGGAATCGACCCCGAGTACCTTGCTGCTATCCCTGAGGATCTGAGGGAAGAGGTTATCGCGCAAACCGTCACCTCGCGACGCACCGAGGCCCGCGCAGCCGCAGCAGACAGCTCTGCTGGAGAGCAGGGTGAGGCTTTCCAGGAGTTCCTGGATGCGCTTCCCGAAGATATACGGCACGAGATTGTCCAAGCTGAGCGACACGAGCGGAGGCGGGCCGAGCGCGAGGCGCAACGCCGCCAGACCGCAACAATCGGACACACGCCCGCAGCGCAGGACATGGATGCTGCAAGTATCCTGGCTACCCTCCCACCCGACCTTCGGCAGACTGTTCTCATGGAGCAAGGCAACGAGATTATGGATCAGCTTCCACCCGACCTGGCCGAGGAAGCCCGGGCTCTGGCGGAAAGGTACCACCGGACCGCGTCCACCACCGCCATGTTACGCACACGCGATGCGGCCCGCAACGCCCCAGAACCCGCGGCTGGAACTGACAACAAGGTGCAACGTCGCGCCATCGTGCAGATGCTGGACAAGGCGGGTGTAGCGACACTTCTTCGTCTCATGTTTGTGAGCCAGCAGGGTTCTATCCGCAGCCACCTCTTCCGTGTGCTTGGTGATATTTGCGAGAACCGACAAAACCGATTCGAGGTCATCGGCTCGCTTCTCCAGATTCTTCAGTTTGGCAGCACCGACATGGAGGCCGTCGAGCGCAGTTTCAGTTCATTGTCCCTGAAGGCCAAGCAACCAAAAGACAAGGACAAGGACAAGGACTTCAAGACTCCCCAGAGCCTCAAGCGGACGTTCACGAACATTAGCTCGACCAACAACATTCAACAGAACTCGGAGATCTCTCCTCTCCTAGTCGTCCAGCAGTGTCTCGATTTGCTTGTGGAACTTTCGGGCAGGAATCCCCACATCCCCTCCCTCTTCCTGACTGAGCACGAAGGCATCGCCGTCTCTCTGAAACAGGCGCACAACCGCAAGGGCAAGAATAAGGACCTGAAGGTGCACAAATACGCCATTAACTCGTTACTGCATCTCCTTGATCGCGATCTAGTCATGGAGAGCTCGACCGTAATGCAACTCCTCGTGGATCTTCTTAACAAGGTCACACTTCCACTTCAGGCGCTAGAGCGGCGCCGCAAGGAGGCTGAAGAAGAGGCCAGAAGAGAAGCAGAGAAGGCAAAGGAGGGCACAGAGCAGCGGGAAGCTGCTGCTGCTGCTACTACCGACAATGCTCAGGATTCCTCAGCCGCTCAGACTGAGGCTCCCACGGAGGCGCCCTCGAAGCCGGCCGAGACTTCTGCAGATAAGGCTCAGCCTGAGCAAAAGAAGGTCCGACAGCTTCAGCCTCCATTCATTCCTCCGGAGAACCTGAAGCTCGTGGTCAAGATCTTTGTTGCACGCGAGTGCAGCTCCAAGACTTTCCAGAACACCATATCCACCATCAAGAATCTCTCCAATATTCCTGAAGCAAAGCAGGCTTTCGGAAGGGAGCTTGTGAAGCAGGCCCAACTGCTCAGCAAGAACATCGTGTCAGAGCTTGACGAACTCATGCCGCACATCTCAAAGGCAGAGTCTGGCACTGAGATTCAGGGACTCGCACTAGCCAAGTTCTCTCCTGGCGCTTCAGAGCAGAACAAGCTTCTCCGCGTTCTGACGGCTCTTGATCATCTTTTCGAGACCAAGAAGGACGAGACGCGAGATGCAGGCGATGCTGCCGCCGCCGACGAGAAGTCTAGCTTGCTTATGACTCTCTACCACAACGAGACCTTCAACAAGATGTGGGAGAAGCTGAGTGGTTGTCTTGCAGCTATCCGTCAGCGAGACAGCATGTTGAACGTTGCCACCATCCTTCTGCCCCTTATCGAGTCGCTCATGGTTGTTTGCAAGAACACAACGCTAGAGGATGGTCCTCAGAGCAAGAGTCAATTCAACAAGGACATGGTCCTCTCTAGCCCACCGCCTGAGGACGCTATGGCAGGCCTGTTCTTCACTTTCACCAACGAGCACCGGAGGATACTCAACGAGCTTGTTCGGCAAAACAACAAGCTCATGTCGGGCACGTTCTCCCTCTTGGTGAAGAACCCCAAGGTGTTGGAGTTCGACAACAAGCGCAGCTACTTCACACGGACGGTCCACGCGAAGCAGAGTGGTCATACACGGCCATCCTACCCGCCGCTGTCGGTCAATGTCAGGCGAGACAATGTTTTCCACGATTCTTACCGGGCCCTTGCCTTCAAGTCTGATGACGAGGTCAAGCATGGCAAGCTTAACGTTCGCTTCCACGGCGAAGAGGGCGTCGACGCCGGAGGTGTGACCCGTGAGTGGTTCCAGGTCCTGACCAGGGCTATGTTCAACCCAGACTACATCTTGTTCACTCCCGTGTCTGCGGACCGCACGACATTCCACCCGAACAAGTCCAGTCACTATAACGAGGAGCACTTGGCCTTCTTTAAGTTCATTGGCCGAATCATTGGCAAGGCCGTCTACGAAGGTCGTCTTCTGGACTGTTACTTCAGCCGTGCTGTGTATAAGCGCATCCTCGGCAAGCCTGTGTCTGTCAAGGACATGGAGTCGTTCGACCCGGACTACTACAAGTCACTGGTCTGGATGCTGGAGAATGACATAACGGGCACGGTGATCGAGTCTTTCTCGGTCGAGGAAGACGAGTTCGGCGCAAGCAAGGTTGTCGACCTCATCGAGAACGGCCGCAATATTGATGTGACCAACGAGAACAAGCACGAGTACGTCCGGCTCATTGTAGAGCACAAGCTCCTGTCATCCGTCAAGATCCAGATGGAGCACTTCCTGCAGGGATTCCACGGTGTCATCCCGGCGGACCTGATTGCCATCTTCAACGAGCAGGAGTTGGAGCTTCTCATCTCTGGTCTCCCCGACATCGACGTGGACGATTGGAAGAGCAACACGGAGTATCACAACTACACGGCGGCCTCTCAGCAGATCCAGTGGTTCTGGCGCGCGGTTCGATCGTTCGACAAGGAGGAGCAGGCCAAACTGTTGCAGTTTGTGACGGGCACGTCCAAGGTTCCTCTGAACGGCTTCAAGGAGCTCGAAGGCATGAATGGGGTCAACCGCTTCAACATCCACCGTGACTACGGCAACAAGGATAGGTTGCCCAGCTCGCATACCTGCTTCAATCGTAAGTTTCTTTCCTCTCCCTTCCCCTACGCGCCCGCTTTGTGCTAACTATTGTTGCTGCAGAACTTGATCTGCCCGAGTACGAAAGCTACGAGGCTCTCCGCAGCCAGGTCATCAAGGCCATCACGACGGGTGGCGACTACTTTGGTTTCGCCTAAGAGAAGAGCGAGATGCACTGAGTGAAGGGGGGGGTGGTATCACCATGGTATGCATTTTCCCGGCATAAAATTCCGGCTGTTTATTAGGGGTCTGGTGTTCCGGAAGGCAGGGAGAAACTACAGCATGGGCAGCTATCAGAAGGCTTGCCCCAAGCACTGGGAGTGTTGTGTATTGTATTGTTTTCGTATCATCGGCACGCCTTGAGCAGAGATCGGGGAATGCCGGCCTGAGGGCTTTTGGCCCGCCTGTTGAGGAGGGGTAGACACTGAAGCGGAGTGCAGGCCGTGGACACAGATACCTTGAGTCATCCTCATAGATTAGGCAGGCGGAATGTCGCAGCTCTCAGAGAATCTCTGGCTTGTGCAATTCAGATGTTCAGATGCTACGTGACTGGTGAATCTGATCATCTGTTGTAGCATTACACTCGCAGACGGACATCGAGGTAGGTTCTGTTCCACATTGATAATTCTGGAGCTCAGCCAGTAGTCAGGACAGGCGGGATATGAGCGTTACAGTGTAGAGCATGGGGATGACCCGGCTCTTCGCCGAGATCTGGCGGCAGCGTACAGCCTGCATCCTTCTGTTCGTTCCGCTTGGAGAACCTGTCAGGTAGGAACATCGCAGACAGAGGCGGCGGGGTGTTTGTGAAACGGCCGGTGGCCGGCCCTCTTGATGAGGGCCCGGCGAACTGGCCTCGGGATGCGCTGGTGCTGAATTTGATGGGGCATACAGGTGTCCTTGGGGGCCGAGTACGGATGAACTGGGCTGGGCAGGGCAGGGCACTGGGGCTGTCTGATGGAGGTACAGTCAGCCCTGCTGATGGCGTGTCTGTTCTGTTCTGTTGTTTTATTTTCTGTCTCGTTTCAAGAGGCTGCTGGGCCAGGAAGTTGGCACGGTATTGGGGGCTGTCCTATGTCTATAGGCGAGTGGCCTGACTGTGCAAGTCTGCCTGTCACATTCCTACTGAGAGGTAAAAAGTGAGGTGGGAACAGTCAAGCTTACCCACATAAGAAGGAAGCGGAAAAGGGGGTCCTGGAAGAAAGAGATACTAGACTATCACAGTTTGCAGAGACCGCAAAAGATCGGTGTGAGAGCAAGCCAGTATACAACCTAGGTACTCTCCTGCAGGACAACGTCCTGGAAGCGGTTCTGCACCGTCTAAGCTATACAAATTGCGAAGAGAAATTTGTATTTAGATAGTCTGAATGACAGATAGATGCGGAATAACGTCGTCACTCAGCGCACGTGTAAATTGTGGTCTGTTGATGTCTATCTAGCCTGTTGTGCTAGACCAAATGTCTGGTCTAGATACCTAACTCCGGGAGCCCCAAAGACCGTGCTCACAGGCGTGGCAGGTGTGGCCCGACCCCTCCAGTTGGGCAGGACTAAGAGTCTACCGTAGCGGCTCTATCCTCGTCGACGCCACCATGGCGGACCCCTGTAGGACCCCTGGTCCCTGGTCCCCCTGGTCCCACCATTTTTTCTGTTCTTGTGGTTTGGTGAAGAGACGGTCAAGTCCGCCCGGCCGTCAGTGACTGGTGGTGACGGCACACGCTGCGGAGGGAGACAGGCCGTTCGGGGAAGGAAAGCACACGGACGAGCAGGACAAGGACAAGGAACAGGGTCGCAGTCGAGGTTGAGGCCGAGTTCAAGGTCGGGTCAAGGTCGAGGTCGAGGTTCGGGTCAATGTCCAAGATTCGCGGCCAGTGTCATCATCAGCATCGCCATCAATCAATCAATCAATCATTCAGTCCACCATCATCATCACTATTGTCCCCGGCCTTGTCATTCCACATTCCATTCAAGCCCGCGGGCCCAGGCCGGAGCGGTACGGATCCTGCCCGTTTCAAGCTTTCTTTATTTCCAGACCGCCATCAAGTCATATCACGTCAAACGGCAGCGGTTGAAACAAGGACACACAAGAGACACACGACAGACAGAAACACAGTCGGCAGCACACACAGCTCATCGAGCTCCGTCCTCGCTGGTGCTGCTCACAACCTTGTCTCGGCCATCCATACATACTGTACTCGGTACTCGTCCCAACCCCCACATAACACGCACAACACAACACACCACACGACAGCACAGATACGTTTACTTGCTCTGCTCTACTCTGCCTGCACCACCGTCTCGGGTGAAGGAACACCTGTACTTCGATAAGGCCTGCTGGGATCGAGACTCAGCTGCATCCCTAGTCTACTCGTGCATTCATATGACAAGACAAGACGGGCGGACTGCCGGCACTCAACTAGCAGCAACCCAGCCCGGCCCAGCCAATCCACACATGGCCTGAAGCTGCATCCAAGCTGTGAACAGCTCTCCAATTCCCCCTTTTTTTGGTCCCAAGCGCCCGCCCACCTCCAGACGCGGCGCCCCCGCGACTTTTTCGAAATACTCTACTTAGATCCTGCCCTCGCACCCACTTACACACAATCACTCCTCTCCCCAGCCCCAACGCCCACCCGCCCAACATGTCGGTTCAACAGCAGGACGCGCCCGTCCGGACGCCCATCTCGCCCGCCGTGCCTGTGTCCCCCATCTCCCCTGTCAACCACAAGGCCGACGACAGGGACAACGAGTCTGCCGCCGACTCGGATCGGGAAATGGTACGCTACTCCCAAATGTCGAATTTCCCTTGCATGCAACCACGGAAACCTTGTCTCTTTCGAGGCCCGTCCCCTATCTCCCACCTCTTGACTCTCTAGCCCTGGCCTGGTTACACGTTGGCGCCTGTCGTCACACGGCAGCCCATGCGCCCAGCCCGTCACATCCCCTGCCTCAGCCTGTGTTATTGCCCTCGGGAGATTGCGTGGTGCTAACATCGCCAATCGCCCTGCAGGACAGCTTCGAAGACGCCCCAGACACCGTCCCAGACACTTCCTCTATCCGGTCTCTGACCCGTCGAACCTCCCCCATCCCAAAGCCTCAGCCCACCGAGCCCCAGTCAATCCACGACAAGGACCAGCCCCAGGACGAGCAGAAGACCACGCCGGCCGCCGAGCCAGAAGTAATCACCACCAAGGACGACGCAAAGGAAGACACCAAGGACGAGTTCGAAGACGTCGACAACACACCATTAGGCGAGGACAATGACCAATCTCTAGCACAACCGGGCAGGCCCTCCATCTCACCGAGCCAACGCTTGTCCCTGGCGTCCAACGGCCAGCTCGCCGAAGTGAGCCTGGACGACGAGGCTCCACAACGAGAAAAAGGTTCGTGATCCGCTCACACACCCCTAGGAGGTGGGCTGTTCTGACAAAAGCCCGCAAGCAGCAGCAGAAGCAGAAGCAGAGGTCGAGGACGTCAAGATGAGCCCCAGCGAGAGCGAGCCCAAGAAGACGATATCTTTGAGTAGTATTACAAGCGCCCTTCCAGCTATGCCCTGGTCGCCAGGTGCTCAAGAATCACCAAAGAACCTCGATACACCCCCAGCTACCGCCCCAACGCCGGCCTCCCCGGGCGTTCCTCCTGCCCAGGCGCAGGCACAGGCTCCGGCGCAGGCTCCCGCACCACCTCCGCCGCGGAAGCTCGCCAGTGCTTTCTCGTGGCTGTCAAGAAGCTCGTCCAAAGATATGACAAACTCGTCGCCGCCAGATCTATCGCCTAGGAGGAATACTGCCAGCTCCGTGACAACCTTGGCTAGCAACCCAGAGATGATGCTCAGTAAGCTGGAGGAGGAGGGCGGTACCAACGGGGTGAACGGGAATGTGCGGAATAGCTTAAAGGACCGTTTCAAGGCGATGCGTATGAGGGAAGAGGCCGGCATAACAAGCCTCCCCGACGATGGTGACAAGAATGGTTTTGCCAACCTGGTGAACAAGGGCCCCGGCGGGTTGGCAGCTACTACGCCGGCAGAGGAGAAGGATGCGACGTCTGCGCAACCTCCGGCCTCACCCAACCCTGCAACCGCACATCTGGCCCCGGGAACCGCGTCGGGGGCAGCAGCTGGACCCTCCACACTGTCAGACCAGCCAGTCGACTGGGATTTGTGGCAGTCTGTAGTCTATGAGGGACCCGCGGCCGTTGCCAAGACGAGTGCCGAAGAACTGAGCAGAGCCATTGCGACTGGCATCCCGAGTGCTATCCGGGGCGTCATATGGCAGGTTCTGGCACAGAGTCAGAGCGAGCAGCTGGAGGCCGTTTATCGGGAACTTGTGGCTAGGGGCACAGACAAGGAACAGGACCGAAACAGCAACGCCTCGCTGGGTGCCAGTAGCAATAGCAACAGCGTCCACTCATCAGCCTCGTCGGTACATTCCGGCGACTCTGGTGTCAACGGCGCACCGCCTCCACCGCCCAAGGACGACGACCCGGCCGCCGCCAAGGCGCAGGCAGCCTCAGAGACTGAGCGGAAGAAGAAAAAGAAGGAAGACACGGCCTCGATCCAGAGGCTGGAGAAGACTATCCGGAAGGACGTGGGTGCCCGGACGGCGTATTCCAAGTTTGCTTCCGCCCAGGGGCTCCAGGAAGGCCTCTTTGGCGTCTGCAAGGCCTATGCGCTTTACGATGAGGACGTCGGGTACGCCCAGGGCATGAACTTCTTGATTATGCCCCTCCTTTTCAATGTAAGCTTTGGAACATGCCCTGGCTGGCTTCTTGACTGGCATGCACTAACAAACTTTGCAGATGTCAGAGGAAGAAGCATTCTGCCTACTGGTGCGGTTGATGAATCAGTATCACCTGCGTGACCTTTTTATCCAGGACATGCCTGGTCTGCATATGCATTTGTACCAATTTGAACGACTACTCGAAGACATCGAGCCCGCTCTTTACTGCCACCTCAGACGGCGGGGTATCTCGCCGCACCTCTATGCCACGCAGTGGTTCCTCACCCTTTTCTCATATCGCTTCCCGCTCCAGCTGGTCCTCCGAATTTATGATCTGATCCTCTCTGAGGGTCTGTCGGCCGTCCTCAAATTTGGCATCGTGTTAATGCAAAAGAACGCACAAACACTTCTTGGCATGACCGACATGTCTCAACTCACTACCTATCTCAGGGATCGACTCTTTGATGTGTATATTGAGTCCTCACCAACCGCCAACAGTATACTAGAGAACGGTTTCTTTGGCAGTTCCACGTCGAGTATGGACAAGGAGGTCTACCGCGCCGACCAACTTGTTCATGATGCGTGTGAGGTCAAGGTAACTCCTGAGATTCTCAAGTTCTACCGCACAGAGTGGGAAGAGAAGACCAAGACCGAAAAGGAGCAACAGTTGGAGCTCGAGACCCTGAGGTCGCAGAACACGAGTTATGCTGCCAAGCTACGCAAGCTAGAGACGCGGCTGCAAGCGGTGGACCGGGAGCAGGCAGACCTGGCAACGGAGCTGGTGCACACCAAGGTCGAGAACGAGGAGCTGAAGGACCAGAATGAGTCGCTACAAGGCCAGGTTCGGGAGCTCAAGATCGTTATCGAGAGGCAACCCATCGACATCGAGGAGCAGTGGAAGCTCGAGAGGGACGCGCTCATCGAGCGGAACCAGCGGGTACACGAGGAGAACGAGAAGGTCGAGAAGGAAATGGCCGAGTTGGAGGAGCAGCTTGTGCAGACCAAGATGCAGTATGCTGAGGTGAGTTGC
Organism: Diaporthe citri; assembly: GCF_014595645.1. NCBI lineage: Eukaryota > Fungi > Ascomycota > Sordariomycetes > Diaporthales > Diaporthaceae > Diaporthe > Diaporthe citri. The sequence continues at coordinate 587,337 of NW_025064850.1, forward strand.
TTACTTCCCACACCCATCACCAAACCTGAGCAAAGGGCGATTGCTAACAAAACTTTGCAGATCAACTCCCAGCACGAGACCCTTCAGAGGAAGTGGAACGACCTGAAGCGTACGTTTGCATGAGGGGCATTGGGAAGTGGACACGGGACCTCCCAACTTACATCTAGCCGGCCTGGAAGTCCGGGCGCGGTATCATTACTCGAGCGAGGTTGATTCGGTGTCATCTATGTCATATCATCTACTCCTGCTACTACCATCACTACTATGAGCAGTAGCAGCCCTTCGAAAGGGCACAGGCGTCAAGGGGCAAAGACAGCAATTTGGAGAATTGAATCAAACAAACAAACACACACACACACTAACACAAACACAAACATACGCTGGACGACGATCACTTGCCTCGAGGGCATACAATAACAGCAGCAGCAGCAGCCATGGTTGGCGTGGGGCGCCTTGGTATTTGAGGGCATAGCATGAGTTACTTAGACATGATTCTTGGGGGCGGCGGTGGGCTATGTGGGTGTGTAAGGGTTAGGAAAGCTGTAACCACAAAACACTCGTCCGTCTCCATGCATGCGGAAAAAGACGCTGTTGTTCGTGTCGTACTACTATTCCCTTGTGTTCCTGTTCTTGTGCGTCCGTCCCGGAATGTCTCGTCTGGTCCGTGTTGCTGAGACTGAGAAAGATTTCGTGCGAATTTCGACAGTTGTCCGTCGAAAGAGATTCTAACCAATTAATGCGGGATAGCCTAGTGGTTCAACAGACCATATGAACGAGATGCGGAATCTGCATAGACTATCCTCAAGACTTTTTGGTTCCCTACGCCTGATGGGTTGGCTACTAAAAGTTGGCATAGAGTGGATTGGGCACGTGGATTCAATTCACGGCTACAGGATACAATTACACGACAGAAGCTTGCAGGATGGACCGGATGTTCATTGCGCACGTAAAGGCATTTGTTCCCTTTTTTTTTTATTGTTCCCTTCTCCCGTCCCAATGCAATGAACCTGAAGAAAAACGACCAAATGGGCTTCTCACTGCTGAACTTCTTCAGTACAGCCATGGCCACCGTTTCATAAGGGCAGCCGATCCGTAGAACACCGAAATCCGATTTCGCCTGGTGAGAGGGAGAGGTACTCTCCCCTCTTCTCGCTAAGCTATCCTTGCATCCTGAGTATGATGTGGCACTCAAGAGTACTTCCCCGACCCCGCGGCAGAGACCACCGTCTACTTGTGGAGCTTGCGCTGGTAGAAGGCAAGCTCCTCACCCTCGAGGATGTAACCGTCGGAGCGGCCAGACTGGCCGGGACGGGAGGAGATGACGGCGTACAGACGACCGGCCTCGAACTGCTTCTCGATGGCGGGCTCGACCTTGCCGTGGGCGGCGAGGCGGGCGGCCTGCTTCTTCTCGACGGACTTGCTCTTCTTGACGGGCTCCTCCTCCTTGCCCTGCTTGGCCTGGCGCCTACGGCCGAGGGGCTGGCCGTAGTGGGCCTCGTACCACTGACGGAAGGGGGCGGCGTCGATTTGGACGACGGCGGACTTGGTCAGGGTGTTGGTGCGGACCAGCTCGTTGTTGGACGGGTGATAGGCGACGGCGATGACACGGGTCTTGCGGGTGGTGCCCTCAGAGGCCCAGGCGAAGTTGCCAGAGTCGAGACGCAGGGCACGGTACTTGTGGTTGCCGCCGCGGGTGCGGACGGTGTGGATGCGCTTGGCGCCGATACGGGTCTGCGCTGGCTGGCGGCCAAGCTCGAAAGCGCGCTTCTTCCCTGTTGACAAAGGTCAGAACGTATGTCCCGGAGTGATGCGTCCGCTCGGCCCCTTAACGAGGCCCAAGGGACGCAGCAGAGCTCCGGGATCGATACGGGCTTTCGATTATGTTTTTCATTTGTATGTTATCGGGGACGCACTGTAGTAGGCACGCTTGGCACCGGAGGCGGAGCGCTTGTGACGAGAATCGCGTGAGATACCCATGATTGCGGTGTCTGTTTGCAGATATCGAAAAGTCAGCGAAGGTTTTCCCAGGAGGTGGGCAGGGTGAGCAGGCGGGCCCGAAAGTCTTGCAGACGGTGCCCTCTCCCAAAGTGACCGCAATTGTCGAGCTGCTTGAGATAAATGTAGCAGAACTGGGGGGTTGTGGGGTTTGCACGTACCTGATGAGTTACTGAATCACCAGAGCAATCGTTGTTGGAGGGATGGTCGTCGGTTGTCGAGGGATGGGATGTCTGGCGGAGATGTGCAAAATGCAAAATCAATCAAAGGTCGGTCGGCCCCTTAGAGCCTGTGGGTTTGAAAAGCGGTGAGCCGACACGGCAGAAAAATGCCACATCACGTGCCGTGTCTCATGATACCCTTGGACTCGACCACCCCAAACGGGCCACGGCTAGGCCGGGCAGCAACAACAATGCTGGCTGGATTCTAACCCAAACTTTAGTTTTACCATGGTTAAATGTTACTTTCTATACCTCAAAATCGTAGATACTGGCCCGTAGAAAATTCGAATTAATTCCAATTGCCTACATGAAGCCGAGAAATCTGCTCCAGTTATAATGACGTCTTGTCGCCCTTGTCTCAGCAATTAGATTGTTGTCGGAATGCGTGCCAAAAGTTGTCCTTATCATACTCCACATCTCGGCGACGCTTTGCTGACGTGGGACAGGACAAATTCTTGGGGACTTTACAGTTACCCCCTGATGTCCGCACCGATCCGTATCCGCCGTGCTGTCCGCTCGTCACCGGAAGTCGAATTACACCGGCACCATCCTCGGAGTACATGCTCAGCTACAAGCTTCGAACCGCTCGTACAGTAGTCCTAGGAGTCATCTAGATAATTGAGTGAATTGTAAATCACATGATTTCATAGGAGGGGTCGAGCTGTGCCAGTTGCGGATATCATGTTGTCCATCCAGCCCACTTCCTGGTGAGCATGGACGGTCTGCCCGTAATAGCCGTTGAGAAAGTAAGGCAATATTTCATATCACAGCCATTTGAGCCCATCTTGACAGCGGGAGTGCTCCGCCCCGACTAGAACATCCCTCACATTGTTGTACAGAGCAAGAGCGCTGAAGGACGATCACATCGCGATTGTCCATTGTCCATTTCTGGTGTTGTATCAGTTACATCTCGCAGTTTCTCCTGCATGGTGTCTTATGAGCATCTCCTCTAGCCCAGGGAGCGGCAATCGGCCAGATAGGTAATACACCAGCCTAGCAAGCCATGTGACTCCCGGAACTCACGCCACACCAGGTCTGGAATTACAGGAATGTTTCTTCTCGCATTGTCGTCCTTCTCCAGAGACGATCAGTCTCACATATCCCTCGCAATCACCAAAAAGCCCGGTAAAAATAGGTCCTGGCCGTCGCCCATCAGGACGGGACAAGATACATTATCACATTATTCGAACAAGTTATAATCCCTTTTTGAACCAATCCCACCCATCATTGCTCATGTAACGCAATTAAAACAAAACCGGCCCCGGCCCGTCGCCGCCAATGCTCAAGATAAAGTAGGAAATTCCTGTTATGCAAGTCCAAATTGATGCGTCCCGTATTGCGTTCGTTATAATACATCTCCAATCAGAGCGCTACCCTGCTTCCGTTGCCCAGGCGGAATGGGAGCTGACCGCTGTAGGGTCCGGGGCCGGGGCTCACCGCTGTGTTGGGTGTCATGAGCTCGTCGTTGGACGACATGCTGGTGATGGAGTTGAGGCTCGATGAGCCAGCACTGGACATGGTACCGGTTCGTGATCCATGCATCGAGCGTCCGCCCATGGAAATCAGGGCGTCAGCACGCTCGAACACCCCGCCGTTAAATGCCTTGGCGAACGATGCACTTTGTGGGGTCGCGACGGTAGCCTGGACGGCCGGCCCGAGTGCCGCGGACTGCGGCGTCATGGGCAGTTGCGATTGGGCTGCAGGCATCTGGCTCTGCGAAAAGGAGCCGCCGAGAGAACTCGACGTTGAGTTTGAGTGGTTGTGTGCGCGGAGGGAGTCGGACCAAGGTGACGCACGGATCAAATCGCGAGTCTCCTTGATGCTGTGCTGCACCGGGCGAAGTCGCTGCCGGGTGTCATTTGGCAGCTGTACTTCTGGCACGCCGTTGGTGATGTGCTTGATCATCTTGCCCAGCTCAGCCCACGCATCAATAAAGTTGGTGCACAGGGCCCAGAAGGCACTGTGTGTCCGGATACCTGGCTCCTTAAGCTTGATGAGGGACAGGCGCTTCTTAAGCGTCTCAGTGTTCTGGATCGCTGTGTTGCACTTAAGAATCAAGGCTCTCCAGTACTGTACGACCTTGGGTGTGCTGTGGGCGATGGCGTTGTCCAGGCAAGCTCCGAATTGGCTGTTCAGCGAGGGCAGAGATCGCATGATCCAATCGGTCGATCTCTGGAGGGAGAGGTAAATCCTCTCAAAAACGCGGTCTTCTTCTGTGAAATCTCCGTTCACGCCCCTGCTGCTGGTTGAGGTCCAAGATTCCCCGGACCGTGGAGTAGGAGTGACGGTGGCCGTGCGTCCCGTTCCGTTAATGTAGGGAACCTGCAAGGGATTCAGCGGCACGTCTGTAGCCACCCTCAGATTGCTTGGGTTGTGGACAAAGTTTCCACTACGGGATCGCAGACCATGGCCCGGTCGGTCGGCCGTGGGTGTGACCGAGCTCTCACGCGAATGAGGTTGCGGCCGGATGGTGTCGCCCATTGCGGCTCTGCTGGCAGCTCTCCTAAAGCCAGCGTCGGGGCTTGGGTTGGACACTGTGACGCGGAGTTCCATGATGCTGTTGTAGAGCAGCATTAATAGTGTGCGGATATATCTTGGGTCGCCGTTTTCGATGAACAGGTCAACGTTCGTTGCCAACAGTGAACAAACGTGTGCGTAGGCGTTGACCAGGGTGATGCAGGCCCTCTGCACGCTCTCGTTCTCTTTGTAGCCGGAATCTTCCGTCTCGATGGCCGCCTCATGCCTCTGGATCTCCTGCTCAAGCTCCTCCACATGTACATTAGTGTTGTAGAAGACGATCTCGAGGCTGGATCGCTTAGATGTGCCATCGCTTGTGAGATGCATCAGCATCTGGATCATGGGGTGAATTTGGAAAACCGAGTAGAGGATGCCCTTGGCCGCTTCGAGAACGGGGTCGATATATTTGGACTCGCGCCGGCGCTCGGGCAGTACTGAAAGCCGTCGCACATAGATCGGGCGTTGAAGAAATGGCTCCGCGGGGCTGTTGGGGCTTTTGATGGTCATGCTGGTGCCGTTGGGAGCTTGCATGGCTGAACCGTGACTGAGTCCACGATAATGGCTGAATCGGTTGTTGGCCTGAGTCTCGTCCAAAGTGCCTAGCTCCTGTGTCCGCTTGGATATGGATGCCATGCGGCGCTGGCGGTCTCCGGAGTATTGGTTGCGGGCTTGAAGTAGGGTTTCGGAATTGCTGCGCACGCGCTCATTAACATTGCCCCCCATTGTCAGAGGCATGACACCAGGTCGACGAATCGATGATGTACTCTGTTGAGAAAGTCCACGATAATGTGATCGCGTGGGGATTGGGGGCGGTCGTGGTGCAGTATTTGGCGACCGAAGGTCAGGTACGTCGGTGCCGTTGACCTTGATAGGAAAGCGACCGCTTGCAGGGCGCTTGATTGGGGCCAGGCGCGGCGTCTCGACGCCTTCAGACGAGTCTTCGCCGGCGGCAGCAGCTTCTGCTTCCATTCGATCGTTGGCGTGCTGCCTCAGGAATTTCTTGATGGCGATTGTGACGGTCAACTCCTTCACTTCTGTCTCCTTCAAAAACCCGTCGTTGGGTGGGCTGCTAGCTTGCGCTTGCAGAATCTCTCTGGGAGGGAATACGATTGGGTTTCCATCAAGCTTTATCATCTGCAACGAGCCCATGTCGGCCAGACAGAGGGGAAGCTCCTTGATCAGGTTTTTCTGCACTGCAAACACCTTCAGTGAGGTAAGCCTCGCAATGTCTGGTGGTAAATTTCGCAACTGATTCCTGCCGAGGTCGAGGATTTCGAGCGATTTCAGATCACACAGCTGCGACGCAAGTCAGACATGACTCTCACCAACACAACAAACAGCGCAATCGCCAAGGAGGGGCTCAATTACCGGTAATGGGAACTCGCTAATCCTGTTGTTACGGACGTTCAAGTATCGGAGTAACGTGCATTCGGCGAATCGGGCTGGGAAAGACGAGATTTTGTTGTGTGAGAGGGCGAGCCTGGCAAAAGTAAGTCTTGTTGTTAGTCGCGGCCCTTGAACTACGTCCCTTGCATGTGCATCGAGGTCGGGATGACATACCTTTCCAGCTGGTCTTTTATAACGTCAACGACCTCTTCCGGAAGCTTCTGGATGTTCTTATGGCTCAGATTGACAGTCACGCCGGGCTTGAGCTCGCTGCTGACGGCGCTGGCTTCGGCAACCTGGCTCTGGTTCTCCTCGACAGCTTTCTTCATGGCGTCCCTCGCCAGGACGATGACCTGGCTCTGAGCGATGGGGGCTGAGGCCGTGAGGCCGGAATTGGAGGGTATCTTCCGAACCGTCTTTGGGATGGGAGGCGGGGGAGGGATGTTGATGCCAGCAGCAAGGGCAGCCCGACGCCCCTGGGCCGGATTGCCAGGGAGCCCCATCTGCGCCGGGTTCGGACCGGATGGCCTCTCCATGGTGGTTGCGATCATAGACCCGACTCTTGGTCGCTGTTATATCGAAGATGAGGGATGGGTGTCGTACAGGATGCCTCAGTGCGTCCAACCCAAGATCCGCGCTCGAGAGGTATCTGACTCTCTGCCAGGCCGGTTGCTCGTGTGCGGGCGAACCCACCTAAGGAGGTATGGGTCTAGACCAATTGGATGGGCTGTGAAAGCGAAGCAGGCGATGTCATGATGCCAAAGCAAAGAAGTGCACAGAAGGCGAGGGAATTGGGGCCGGGCTTGGAGGCAGAGGCGGCGGCGGCGGCGGAGGCTGTTGAGCTCGAGGCAACAGCGTGCGGAGGAGACAGTTGAAACGTTCGGCGGCAGGGTCTCGCAGTGGCACAAGCCCTTTGCAGGACCAGATCGGATGCCGTGATTCGGGGCCGGGCAGTTGGCAGACGGATTAGGATGGGGATTGTTTGGTAGAGCTGGCAGATCTTGGGACTGTGTGACGGTCGTCGGTGCCGCACAAGTTGTTGATGCAATGGCCCTCTCGCTCTCTCGCTCTCTCGCTCTGAGTTCCTGGCCCGGGGTGTCGAGGGCAAACAAAGGTGCAGCAGAGATGGGACTGGTGTGGCAGCGTCTCCCGGATCCGCCCAGGACTGTGGTTGCTGTCAACTTGGGGACAGCAGTCTCTGGCTCTGGCCAAGGATGACTGACTCTGGATGTCTGTCGGGCGGGCTGGCTGGCGTGCGTCGGTCGGGCACAAGTGTTTCCAAGACTGCGCGGCGCCGGTGCGTTGCGGAGGGAAAGGGGTTGCAGGAAAAGCGTCGGGTGCCAAAAGGCTGGAGTGGCACCGAATGGCCAAGCCTAGCCCACAACAGCCTAGCGACGCTTGGGCCACTAAAACTGCAGGCCTACCACCTGTCGAGTCCCCTTTTCCTAACCGCAAGAGGCTCAAGGGGGCACCTGAACGGGACTGCTTAGGTACCATGACCTCGGCACGTACTGGAACACTGGTGCATTACCAGGTAGAGAGAAAGAGCCCTGGGAGTCTCACTCCTCCTGCAGGTCTCACTCAGAGGGGGTGGTGTTCTTCGCGTCGGCCGCCACCTTCCTTCCCACCATCCAATCGCCTTCCCGGCCTAATAAACATACGGGAGTCTGCTACATCTAGCTATGTGCCTGCCACCCCACGGCCTGACGTTGGTCGCCTGCGGGATCCTCAGCCGTGCTGAAGTTGGTTGCACATGCAGGGCAGGACTGAGATACTGCAATATCTATACAGTACGGCATGCAAGGCACGCACATACGTCTAGGTACACAAGCTCTACATAGGCTGGGCTGATGTCACTCACTCTCCCAAGGGCACTCGGACTGCTGCCCCTGTCTATTGTTATTATTAAATGATAGTCTGGTCTAGACAGAAACCGAGTCACCGACATGCTTGACTGACCGTCCGTTGCCCGTCGCCCCCGTGGCCGGTCCACCGTCCGCCGTCGATTGCTTGATTGGGTTCAGGGGATCGGTTTCCATCCATCGTCAAACAAAACCCGAGCGACGACGTCGGATGGATGCCACGTCCCATATCACGACATTGTTTCCGACTGTTTCTGGCCGCCCAGCCGAGGGCTCTGGTCCACCACCCAACCTTGCGGCTGCTCGGCGAGTCGGCGCGAAGCGCTTCCACTCGTCCCAACTCTGCCTGTCGCAACGTCAAACACAAGAGGCGGTGTCGACTCCATTTGTTTCGTGGCCCCGCCCAACGGCTTTTTTTTCTTCTCTTCTTTTTTGACTTCTCTGCTGACGGTGCCTGCCGATTCGCTCCGCACACAAAGACGGCGTCGCCGTTCCGGGCCTCAGCATCAAGCTAGGAGCTCTCCCTTTGACAGCCCCACATGGCCACTGTTGGCCGTCTCCAGCATGTTCCATCTGGCATAAGTCACTGAGTTGTTCCTGGGGCCACATTGTGAGGCGCCAGCATCCTCCATACACCTCTGTGCCGCGCTTCTTATTCGTGGACTCGGTCGAAGGAACAGAAGCCACTTGTCTTCGAACTGATCCCGGGCCACCCAAGCAACGGGGCTATACTTTTCACTTCTGCGGTAGACTGGCTTCAGCCCAAACTTAGCCCTCGTCCGACACCTCCTCCAGTAAGAGAGGCAGGTTCGGTTCCTACGGGTCCACACACCATGAGGTTTCGCGTCCTCTTCATTGAAGAAGTGGGAACTGGCAGGTAGCCGACGGCCATTATTGCGAGCCACGGTTCAATCCGAGTCGTCTGGTTTGCACAGACCAGGAGCGCCGTGTTAGTGGGACACCGTGATGACACTGCGAAGATGGCATGCTACAAGTACATTGTACAGCTTGGCCAGGTCCAATCTTGCCCATATCATCTGCTCTGGGATAATACCAGGCAAGCAGCAGGACGGGGCATTCCGCCCTCGTAAATGTAAATAGTCTAATCCCAGGGAAGTCTGCATTCAGCCAGGGGCTGTGGCCCCAGGTTCCATTGACTGGCAGGCTACGCGCGCCTCTGCCATTCCGCCAAAATGTTCAAGCGTGTTTGGAGCCGGTGCTCGTCTCTTTGGAGCTAGCAACTACTGAGATCTTCAGCCGCGATAGGATAGAATGTGCCGCCTCATTCCAGAAGCTTTACAACGCGGCAGAGGCACACTTGTTTCCGAGCGTCGCGATGGTAGCCTTGTTCTCTCACACAGGTACACAAAACAGGCCAGAGCTCATCACTCCGGCTTATTCATTACCCGAACATCATTCCAAACTCTGAATTGACTATCACAGAGTCGCATCGTATTTTCAAAGATTGTTTCGAGGGTACACTAGCTGAGGATCCGTCATCCTTGCTTGAATTTTGTCGTCGCTTTTCTTCGTATGCAGCAATATGCTGGCGACAAACTACTCGCAGCAGAAACCGGGGGCATGTGTTGAGTATATTGGACCGGGGAAGCCACAATCTTGACCTTGTGGAAGGAATCCTGTGACTTTTGACGCGTATTCTCCTGCAACACCACGGTTGGTGGTCAGAAAGATGGTCCCTCGGAGCCGCCAACCCATCCGCTTATTCCCATGTAGCCTTGCCTTGCGGCAGCTCCACAAAACAGACTTCCCAGTAGAGCCGCCCATGACGAATATTGGTCACGAGGCTGAGGCTCTTTCATGCCCGCACATTGCAAGTTTGTCATAACTTCTGGGCGGTTTTGAGAGCCGGCCCCAACTCAGCTGTTTCTAAGGCTTTCGTCTAGGCTATGAATTCCCTAGTGCTGGTTGGTTTCAGCGTTTGGGTTTGCAAGGCCAGAAACAACCTTCACAGAACCTTAGGTGGTCTGGAAGGGCGCTAGAACATTTCCCCAGGCCTCGTTTTCAAGGGACCCTTGCCCACACCTTACCTGGGCGCGTCTGGCGATGGGCGGACCAACCTGACATCACTCTGGGAACTTGGAGAGCAGGGTCACGACGTACTAGCCCCAGGACGACATCCAATCTGCACGCGTGGCCTCGTAGTCTCACGCAGGCTGCCTTGGGATGGCACCCCTTTCAAGGGCCAGTTCGTACACCGACCCGGGCTTCACCTTGAGGCGCCAGTTCGGCAAGGAGGAGTTCAGGTGACTACTGCCACCCATGTGGCCCGTTTCATGGCTGGCTTTCGCTGACATGGTCGATGCAGGCCTATGCAGAAGGAGATCATCGAGGCAGCTCTACAGCGCAAGGATGTCTTCGTCCAGGCCGCCACCTCGTTCGGCAAGAGCCTGTGCTTCCAGCTGCCCGCCGTCATAGACCACGGCATCACCATCGTCGTCTCGCCCCTGCTCAGCCTGATGATGAACCAGATCGAGGCCCTGAAGCTCGCCAACGTCGACGCCAGGACCCTCAACAGCAACACGCCCATGGCTGAAAAGGACCACATCTACCAGGACCTCGCGTCGGGCCACCCTCGCACGAGGCTGCTTTACGTGACGCCGGAGCTGTGCTCGGGCGACAACTTTCGGCGCAGGCTGCGCGTCGTGCACGAGCAGCGCGAGCTGGCCAGGATCGCCGTCGACGAGGCGCACTGCATCTCGGAGTGGGGCCACGACTTCCGCAAGGACTTCAAGAAGCTGTCCTTCTTCCGCGACGCCTTCCCGGACGTCCCGATCATGTGCCTGACCGCGACCGCCAACGAGCAGGTGCGCGCCGACGTGCTGTCCACCCTGGGCCTGCTCAAGAGCCCCGCGCGCCTGAGGACCTTCGCCATGACCGCGTACCGGTCCAATCTGCACATGGAGATCCGCTTCACGAGCGACCAGGCCGACGACCGCTTCGACAACTTCGTTACCTGGATCCAGGGCGTGTACGCGCGGCGGGAGACGGACGAGAGGAGGCCGGAGCTCGAGGCCCGGGGCGAGAGGGTCAAGAACGTGCCCGGGATCATCTACACCAACTCCAGGGACGAGTGTGAGATGATCGCCGCCGCGCTGCGGCAGGAGGGCATCGGGGCGCGCCCTTTCCACGCCAAGCTGCTCAACCAGACCAAGGAGGAGACGCTGGCCCGGTGGGTCAACAACCAGGAGGGCTACGATATCATCGTGGCCACCACGGCCTTCGGGATGGGCATTGACAAGAACAACGTGCGCTTCGTGGTGCACTGGCGCATGCCCAAGAGCTTCGAGGGCTACTACCAGGAGGCGGGCCGCGCGGGCAGGGACGGGAACGCGAGCTACTGCTTCCTGTACTACAGCCGCGAGGACCGCGACCGCATATGCAACATGGTGTCGAGGGACGTCAAGGACGGGGAGAACCGCGAGGCGAGGCTGCGGAGCCTCAAGACCCTGGTGGACTACTGCGAGAGCACCGGGGGCTGCCGGCACGCCGCCATTTGCAGGTACTTTGGGGAGACGGACGTCCCTGTGTGCGATTTCGCATGCGACTGGCACAAGGATCCGCAGGACCTCAAGAAGAGATATGCGAAAGGTCTGGCCACTGAGGAATGGGTCAGCACACAGGCGCAGGGCGGTGTCTATGACAACTGTTATGATGATTACTGATGGAAGATACCCCGGCATTGCTTTCCCGCCACGCTATGCGAAGAAAACATTTGTTTTTTACGCTTCTTTGGCTGCATCATGTGCAAATTTGTCATTCTAACATCTGGTCCTGGAGGGCGTCAACGCCGCCCTCCAAGAGTATCCTCTTGTTGTTCTGCCAGTGTATGAAGGCCAGGCCCTGCAATAAGCAGTCAGCCAGATCGTCCAGCTTCTTCATCCTATCGGCCTTGCGCTGGAAGCTTTTCTTCCCCTGCCACTCATCCAGGTACTCCACAGCGACGGCCTCCGCCGCCCCCTCAACCGCCAGGCCCTCCGCCGAGGCCAGCGCCCTCCCGATGATATCCTTCTTGACCTTCTTGTTGTCGGCGCCCCGGCCCCAGATGTCCCCGACGTCGAACCCGGCCGCCCTGTCCCGCACGACCATGAACTCGAGCACGTTCCGCGCCACGACGGGCTCGATGCGGCCGCCGCGGTGCCACTGGCCCGTCTCGCGCAGGAGCGTCAGAACGGCGTACAGCATCGACTCGAGGCTGTTGACGCGCAGCGTCCACTCGTAGACGCCTGACCCGCCCATCTGCCGGAACCGCTGCTGCTCCAGCGTCACGACGTCGGGCCGCAGGGGCAGCAGCCGGTTCAGGATGAGGTCCACCGCCAGGGCGGACAGGCGCGCCGGCGAGAAGTCCTCCATGAGCACGGGGGTGGTCGTTGCGTCGGCCTCGGCCGGGAGGTCGTCGCCTTGGAGGGCTGGGGCAACCTCGTCTGTTTTGGCTTTCCTCCGGCTCTTGTTGGGGAGAATTTCTTCGTCTTTGTGGTCCGCATCGGTCTCATCATCTGTTTTGGTCTTCTTCCGGGATTTCTTGGTACTTCCTTCAGGTGGTACCACCTTGTCCGCCTTCGGGATCAGCGCCAATCGCTCCCAGGCGAGCAGCCTTGGCGCTATGGGGACTGAAGACGGCGGCAGCTTGCCCTTCTTCTTTGCCCCCTTCGCAGTTTCAGTGGGCCGTCCATGATTAAGATCTGGAACTTCTAGGAGGCTGTAGGCGAGGTTTCGGATGCCTAGGTCGATGCTGAGGACTCGCGTGCCCGGGGCGAGAGGCTTGAAGGTCTTCAGGTCATCCAAGATGCGGTCTGCGATGACGGCCTTGGTGCCAGACCTGCTTTTACCGCATAGCCTTGCAATAATCTTGAGTTGGGCAGAAGTCAATTTGGGAGGGAAGGCGAAATTCATTGTCTCTCGTGCTCCTAGGCACGAATCCGTGTCCCGTTTCGTGTTGAGTCCGCCTTGCCTCTGAGACCCTCTTAATGATTTCTGATTTATGTGTTGGTCATCCTCTACTACAGGGCAGAGCCGGATGGAAGTTTGACATACTCTATGAGGGTGGCCAAAGTGGCCAGCCTGCTAAACGTATGGGTGCAGCGTGTAGAGGGCGAAGTGATGTATCTATATCCTGCGTCGCAGATCTCGTGCGTCGCGACGCTCGATCCACAGGCACGCGCCGAGAATCCAATGGGGAGCGCGCCAGATCGCGCATGAAGATCCCTGCGATGACGCTGTCAGACATGAGGCATGTCTTGGCGGTTCCATGCAGGGATTGCAGAAGCTGTGGAACCCGCCGCTGCACGGCTGTCGAGCTTTTTGTCATGCTCGCCGAGGCTCGGAAGAGATGGAACGGGCGGGACTGCCGACAAGGGTCCTCCAACAAGCTGCTTATTGATCAGTGGAAGTCTGCTCGCGCTTACCTAGCGGCTGCAAGAGCCTGTCGTCATCAAAGAGAAGCTACTTGTACACGGAAGGGCTAAGCACTGACTGCACGGTAATCTGCAAGCCAACTGACTGATTACAGATACAGTTCTGGATCTGGCGTGGTGTTGATTTGGAATAAAAGACGTCAACCTCAACCCCTCCCCCGCAATCCTCTATAATAAACACCCGCCCCCATCTCTGCCCCCCCCCCCTCCAGAGGCTGCAATTACACGGCACCCAGCACCTCATGCTAGCCTTTGCCTCTCTTACAAGAGCTTCTTCCAGAACGGCTTCCCACAGACTAGCTAGTTTATCAAGGCACTTGTCCTCCTCGGCCTCAGTCATGGCTCCCATCAGCAAGGAGACCGACTACCTCGTCATCGGCGGCGGCAGTGGCGGTCTTGCCTCTGCCCGCATGGCGAGCTCCAAGTTCGGTACCAATGCCATGATCATTGAGAACCAGAGGCTGGGAGGCACATGTGTCAATGTTGGGTGAGTCCTCCTCCCCTTCCCAGTCCTACACTGCACAGCAACATGTTTTGCGCGAACCAGGAGCTGACCAATGCAACCCCAATCTTGCAGCTGTGTGCCCAAGAAGGTGACCTTCAACGCCGCCCTCCTCTCTGAGGCGATCCACGATGCCAAGTCCTACGGCTTCTCGGTCGAGCAGACAAAGCCCTTTGACTGGCCCACCTTCAAGGAGAAGCGTGACGCCTACATCAAGCGGCTCAACGGTATCTACGAGCGGAACCTGAAGAACGACAAGGTCGAATACGTGCACGGCTGGGCGCGCCTCCTGTCCAAGAACGAGGTCGAGGTCACCCTTGACGACGGGTCCAAGGAGACCATCCGCGCCAAGAAGATCCTCGTGGCTGTCGGCGGCGCCCCCACGATCCCGCCCTCGATCCCCGGGTCGGAGCTGGGAACCAACAGCGACGGGTTCTTCGACATTGACAAGTTGCCGAGCAAGGTGGCCCTGGTCGGAGCAGGCTACATCGCGGTGGAGTTTGCGGGCATGTTCAACGCCCTCGGAGTCGAGACGCACCTGTTCATCCGCCACGACCACTTCCTGCGGAACTTCGACCCCATTGTACAGGAGGGCGTGACGGCCGAGTACGAGCGGCTGGGCGTGCACCTGCACAAGGGCTCGTCACAGTCCAAGGTGGAGAAGGACGGCAACGGCAAGCTGAGCCTGCACTACAAGGATAAGAGCGGCGAGGGCGTGCTGAAGGACATCGACCACCTGATCTGGGCAGTTGGCCGGACGCCGCTCACCGACGGGATCGGCCTGGATAAGGCAGGCGTCAAGTTGAGCGAGAAGGGATACATCGTCGTCGACGAGTACCAGAACACCTCGACGGAGAACATCTACGCGCTGGGCGACGTCACGGGCCAGGCGGAGCTGACGCCGGTGGCCATCGCCGCGGGCCGGAAACTGGCGCACAGGCTGTTCGGTGGGCCCGAGTTCGAGACGGCGAAGCTGGACTACACCAACATCCCCTCAGTGGTGTTCGCGCACCCGGAGGTCGGCGCCATCGGGTTGACGGAGCCGCAGGCCGTCGAGAAGTACGGCAAGGAGAACATCAAGGTGTACAACGCGAGCTTCACGGCCATGTACTACGCCATGATGGAGCCGGAGCAGAAGGGCCCCACGAAATACAAGCTCATCTGCGCCGGGCCCGAGGAGAAGGTCGTTGGGCTGCACATCCTGGGCCTGGGCAGCGGCGAGATGCTGCAGGGCTTCGGTGTGGCGATCAAGATGGGCGCGACCAAGAAGGACTTTGACAGCGTTGTTGCTATCCACCCGACCAGTGCTGAGGAGCTGGTCACGCTGAAATAGATAGACGAGGAGGATGTGTATAGATGTACAGGTTGTCACTGACCGGCATGTAGACTTTTACCAAGAAAATAAGTCACAATTTCACGAACAGTCTCATGACATTCGCCTGATGGTGTTCCAAAAATGTTCCAATGCGCAAGCAATTGAGTTCACGCACAATATGAACCCCCCCCCCCCTTTTTTTTTTTTTTTTTTTTTTTTTGGTCACAATAGTCATTTCTCGGCAGAACACCGCTTTAGTCTGTTGTTTTCATTAGCACAATTGTGGTGACAACCAGAAGTTGCAATACTCGTTTCAATGACGTCTAGGAACGGGTAGATGGGGAAGAGGGAGACCGGCTCGCTTTAGTACCGCATCGATTCAAGCTATTCCGGCAACGCCTCCGCTCTTTCAACCAAGTGGTAGCGATATACACCCAGCAGGTAAGAGAAATTCCGGTGCAACAAGGAATTGTCTCAAGAGTTCTATAGGAGATTTCACCTCTCCAGGATTGCATAGTCCGGGCATAAAGGTCTCAATTACTGATAATTCTCATACTTCTAGTCGCATATTCCAGACCGCCCAACTCCCCTGGCCAACATGCTGGAAGAGAACGTAGTCATTCCAAGCATTGACGCACAGCTTCGATGGGACATTGAAATTGAAGATGGGGAAATTGTTTCTCGTGTGCCATCGCTCTCCGCGTCATCATCCATTCCCAGCCTTCTCCTGCCGCCTCTCTGCCATCCGCACATCCACCTCGACAAGGCCTGTATTCTCACCTGCAACAAGCCAACCTCTCATGGACAGCCAGACTATTCCGATCTCATGCCGCAGTCAGGCGACTTCAAGGAAGCCCTCGCCAACACTTCAGCCGCAAAGGGGCGGTACACGCCTGAAGATCTGTACCTTCGCGGCTCGCAGCTCCTCGCTGACAGCCACCGGCATGGTGTGACCTCGATGCGCGCGTTCATTGAGGTGGACGCCGTCACGGGGTTCAGAACGGTCGATGCGGCTGTCAAGCTCAAGCAGGACTTTGCCCACCTGATCAGGGTGCAGATCTGCGTGTTCGCCCAGGACCCTATCTTCTCGGGAGACAGCGGACATCGCAACAGGGAGCTCCTTCTAGAGGCACTGGACAAGTACGCCGCGGATGTGGAGGTGCTGGGGACGACTCCGTACGTGGAGGCGGATCAGGATGCGGCGGTCAAGAACATCAACTTTGCCATCCGGACGGCTATAGAGAGACAATTGTTCCTCGACTTTCATCTGGACTATCATTTGGAAACGCCACAGACCCCAGCACCAGGCTCGCTGCTCGAAACTTTGCTTAATCACCTCATTGAACACAAGTGGACCGAGCGAGCCTCGAAAGACAGACAGGCCATTGCTATCGGTCACTGCACAAGGCTGACCACCATGGACTCGTCGGTGACGGAGGGCGTAGTGAGCCTGCTCAAAGACAACAAGCTACCAGTCCACTTCGTCGGCCTGCCGACAAGCGACCTGTACATGATGGGACGGCCCAAGGCACCACCAGAGCACGCAGGGTCCATTAGCCAGCCGCATTCTCGCCCGCGCGGGACAATGCAGATCCCCTCCATGATCAAGGACTGGGGGCTGGACGGATGCCTGGGCGTGAACAACGTCGGCAACGCCTTCACGCCCAGCGGCGACGGCGACCCGCTGCAGCTGGCCAGCTGGGGTGTCCTTCTATACCATGCCGGCACCGGGGCCGATGCCCAGGTCCTCTACGGGTGCGTCAGCAAGCGGGCGAGGAGGGCGATTGGGCTGGTCCAGGAGGAGGCGCGGCCAGAAATACCGCACTCTCAAAACTTGGGGCATAGTGTACCCGTTCCTGGTCTGCTTGTCAGAAACGCTGAATACGTAGAAGTGCCTGGGAAGAGTGGCGACGAGCATGATCAGATCAGGGTGTGTGCCCGCCAGAGGCTGAGCGTCAAGGATGTGGTCTGGGATCCTCCCTCGTTGAGACATGTTCTGAGATGAGGAATAGACATATTAAATGCCCCGTGGAAGTTTCTGATCCAGAGGCCTTTCCGTACCATGGCTTACGACTATCTCTGGGTGCCAGCAGTCGCTTGGAAGTGGTGAAACCCTGTCTCATGTCATCCATCTTCCAAGATGTGTCAAACGTGTGCTTCAATATAGGGCAGATGGATCATCAATATTTCGAGGACATTGCCAGCATTGGAGTGTCTATACTGGTTGGAGAAGAGTCCAGTGGCTCATAATAGTTAGAGGGCTGACAACACATACTACCATGATAATCGATCTGGCAAGGGAAAAAAATCCCCCCCAAGAGAACACCGCGATACTCTTCAGACAATTACATTTGAAATAGAGTCATGCCAATGCTATTGTAAGATAATAAGCACGTGTATAAAGAAGGCATTGTTTTATATTTGGCCCTCGAAAACAAATCGTTGCGGAGCAGACTTTCCACATGCTAATCTCGACATATTTGTGTACCTGGCCACCGAATCTTTTACAGTTTCTTTTTCTTATAAAAACAACTGAGCTTCCCAATATTCAGCTGCCTTTGCGGGCAATAATTGAAGCCTGCCGAGGCATACATAGCTTATTTGAGCTCTCTTCTTGTAAGAAAGGGCCATAACGCCATCTGCACTTTTTCTCTCGGAGGTTCTGATTGTCGAGTGTGTGTTGGACGTCTGTAGTGAGCTCTGTGGTGAGACACTATGGTGGTTTTGTAATGACAACGCTGAAGTTCTGCCTGAGGACTTCGAAGACCCTATTGCACACATTTCCTGCTGAACCAACAAACATGCTTGGAAGGGAGTCAGTCCTACAACTACGCGATGTTAAAATTTGTAGAAGCAGCTACGTCAGGCTTGGATGATAGCCGACCTAGCACCAATAGCTGAGGCCTGCTTGCTTTGAACTGATGAATGCCTCACAAGGTCGACTTTCCTGGTTTTAATGCAGCCCCCGGTGTCAATGGAGTGCACCCTGCACCAGCTGCTGTGCTCGGGAATTGTCAACTTTGAGACTGAAGGGCTGTGCAAAGCAACCTCGTGCAAAAGTGCACTTTGCACAGCCAAGACTGATTGTGCACGCCTCCCATTCTTCCTAAGGCATCGTCTTTTTCGGCGACTTGCAAACAACATCCAGGCCCGTATCACATCCCAAGAGGTCAGATTGCAACGAAAGACTTGGGACCGCGAGGGAAGAATAGAGATGGCCGTGCCATTCACTTCCGTTTGAGCAGCATAACCTCGTCCATGTTCTTGGCTCCTGGTATTTAAACCCGGCCCACACCTGGGCCATACAGGCCGGAAGAGATCGACCGAGAGGGGGCAACAGCACTCACTCTCACCGGAGTTTGTCTTCAGCACTGCTTCCTCTGGGGAGTTGATGCTTGACACCATCCCCCACTCACTCTCACCCGAAAGGTTGACCTCATCACTGCTTCCTCTCCGGAGTTGAACTTTGACACCATCCTTCACTCACTCTTGACCTTCCCCTCATCACAAGAAAGATCACCCACCTCACCGGAAGCTCCAGGTCACACCAGCAGAAGGAGATCAGCCGAGCGAGGTCAGGGAGTGCAACAACATTAACTCAGCTTTCATCAATCCTCCCAAATCTCATACTTGACCTCACCCCACACCAAAACCTTCAAATCTGGGCACCACCCTCCATCTCAATGGTCCAGACTCGAGGCCAAACAGTTCGAAACAGAGCAGTCAGGTCCGGTGGTCGACCACCGAATTTCATGAGAAACGGTCCAACCTGCCTCAAGCCACTACCAGCCGGCAGGAAGAGGATCAAGAAGCTGAAGAAGAATGAACTGACGCCCTGGCCTTTTGACGAGTCGTTTGCTAGCCCACTCAAGGCTACCACCACAACCACAACCGTCAAGAACGGTAAAATGGGTAAGGACAAGGTCCAAAAGACACCCACCACTGGCCCATCCAAGCCCAGTGCTGCCACCAAGACCGGCACCATGGCTGCCAGCAAGGTCCAGAAGAAGCCCACCACTGGCCCAACCCTCCCGAAGGAGCTCATCGAAAAGCATACCCTGAGCGTCACGCCCCAGTCCGGAGCGGACATGGAGGAGCTGGAGGAGGCCATTCGCAAAATCGAGAGCCCCTGCGGCAACATGGTCTGGAGCGAGTCCTGGGTCAAGGAGCGCACGCGGGGCAGCGGCCCGACGACGCTGGACATCAACATCATCTACAACGACTGCAGCGGCCGCAAGACGATGCCGTACTCGTGCCGCAAGAACCGCACCGTGTACGGCGCCACGAAGCGGGATCTGCCGTCGCACAGCGACGCATTGAAGATGGAGGACGTCATCCACCGCGTGCGGGACATGGACGACCTCGTCGCGGCGTGAGGTGGTGGCGCGGAGGAGCTGGGCCGTGAACGCGGTCTCGCACCTGGGCAACCGGGGCGCCTCTTGAGCATGAGGGACCCAGTCTCACGACGGCACTGATTGATCCATTGGATGTCGGGCAGGGGCACGTCTGGCTGGAGTGAGAGAGGGAGAGGTCAGGATGTCGTTTGAGGGGACAAGGGCACGCATCACGACTTGAATGATGGGGTTTGGTTTCGGGAACCGTTGCATGGAGAGTCAATAGTCCACAGAATTCTGACTATGCAAATGCGAATTGATACATTGAGAAGAACTTGAGCAGAGTTCACATGTGACTGATGACTAAGTTATGGTGTCACGGCAAGCAAAAGA
Source organism: Diaporthe citri (assembly GCF_014595645.1). Taxonomy (NCBI): domain Eukaryota; kingdom Fungi; phylum Ascomycota; class Sordariomycetes; order Diaporthales; family Diaporthaceae; genus Diaporthe; species Diaporthe citri. The sequence continues at coordinate 607,294 of NW_025064850.1, forward strand.
ACATGGGAAGCTTTCAAGTGAGCTCAGCTGCCGTGTGTTCTACCCCGCGAATTACGTGGAGCTATGAACCCGGCGCCCTGGCAAGACGACACGAATGAGAGAAGGCGGTTCGTCCTGTTGGTCGACCTAGCCAACGAATTGCGTGCGCATACGGATACCGTCAGGTGCGGGTGTGGCACTCTTGTCATGACGAGTGGTCAAGTGATGCCGGAGCAAGACTTATCGAACAGTCGACTGCCTATGGGATTTCCTGCAGTAGCGTGAATCACGCAGCTGCCGCCCGCTGACTGCGGCGATCGCGATCCCTGCTTGTCCTCCACCGGCGCAGCTCTCTCTGCTCTTTTCAACTGTCAATTGACTTTGATTTATCCACGACAACAGTCTTCTCTCCTGCATCCAAATCGCTGGCAAACGGCACAGCCAGGAGATGCCCAGAACCATGTCCGCCTCAATACGACCAATCAGCCCGCCGCGGCCCTCGTCTGCGTCGGTGACGGCTACCACCGTCTCCTCGTCCTCGCCCCCGACCACCAGCAGGAGCACGGTCTTTCCGAGCGGCAGCTCGCGGGGCGGAGGAGGCCCGTCCACAACCGCGCCATCCTCCGCCTCGTCTGCCCACCCGCCTCCGCCTCATCCCGCCCCGGGGCCCGGCGTCGCACCGGGAATCCAAGCCCAGGAAGCCCAGACACATGCCCACCCTCATCCTCACACTCATCATCAACCACACACCCTCCATCCCGCCCAGAACCGGCCCCAACAAGCCGGCGCACCACCACACCCCCCGCCCTCCTCCTCCGCCGCCCGCGCCCCAGCCTCGCCCACCAACCCCTCGTACCTCCCCACGGAGGCGGAGCAGGAGCAGATCGCGCAGGCGCGCACGGCGCTGGTCGCGAGCATCGGCAACACGCTGGACCACGAGCTGCAGACGCGCGCGTCGCTGCTGCACTCCAACCAGGCCGCCATCGAGAAGCAGGAGCGGGACGTCGAGCGCGCCCTGGCCGACCTGCGCCGCGAGGACGACCGCCTGCTGAAGGTGCTGAACAACGGCAGCCGCCAGGTCAAGGAGCTCGGCGACGTGCAGAACTGGGCCGAGCGCCTTGAGAGGGACTTCCTCGTGCTCGAGGAGACGATGAGACTCGTGCATGAGGGGGATAGTGGGGGCGAGAGCGGGAGCTGGACGGGTAGTGAGAGTGGGAGCTGGTCTGGGAGTGAGAGGGGGAGCTTTGTTGGGGACGGCGATGAGGGTGGGGATGTGAGGATGGCGGATGGGGATGAGGATCCTGACCATGGACAGGTTAATGAGAATGCCGTGGGCAAGGGCAAGGGGAAGCAGCCGGATGGTCCCTCCTCTACGAGTGCTATGGACGTCGACTCGGCCCAGGATTCCTTGCCTCATAGGACTGCTGGCCCTGAGCCAAGTATGCTCGTCGACCTCGTCTCCTCGTCGAACGGGGCAACCGCGCCGCCACAGCAGTCACCGACGTCGACAGGCTGGCTGAGGAGATTCTGGTGGCGGAGCTGATCCATGCGCCTGGATGCCGAGCAGCACAGATTCTGGACTGTCATGATTGATGAATTTACCGATACCACGAATAGCCTGACCGAGCACCCTTCTATTGATGTTTAGAACAGCGATATCTGCTTTCACGTCTACTCTAGCATAACATGGTCCGCATTAGCATGAGACAAGGACCGAACTCAGTCACATCCACCACTAATCTGCACCGTACGAGTGCCAGCATGCCTGTCCGCCGGTCTAGATGAGCCCAGGAAGCATGGTGTACCTCTTCTTCTTGTACTTGTCACCAAAGGTCGCCCTCAGCGCCCTCTCCTTGTCACGCGACCACTGAGCCATGTACGAGATGCCAATGGCGATGAAGACGATCACCGACCACTCCCTCGCGATCAGGATGACGCCGACCCACGCGGTGACCTCGAACATGTAGTTGGGCGACGTGACCAGGCTGGAGCCGATGCAGCTGGGGATGCCCTTCTCGGTGCTACCTGGCTTTCGCAGGCCCGCCAGGTGCTTGTGCACGACAAAGTTGCACGCCTCGCCGCCCAGATACAGCGCGAAACCCACGTAGTCCAGGGGGCCGAACGACGTGCGGGCGGCTGGCGACCGGGGCGCGTAGATGAAGTAGCCGGACAGCAGGCCGGCGAAGACCCAGTAGAAGAATGAGTTGCGGAAGATGTTGAAGGCCGGCATGGTGCTGGCGGAGAACTTGTGCAGGAAGGCGGTCTCGAGCTCCCGCTTGCCGAAGTGCGCCATGAACATGTAGAAGCACGCCTGCTGCACCACCGTCACGGGCAGCTTGTCCGCGTCCTTGTAGAAGTACGGGTCGACCTTGGCGAGCTGCGGGCGGATCGAGTAGAAGAGCCCGTGGAAGAGGATCGGCCCCAGGTACTCGACGAGGAAGACGGTTCGCCATGCCATCTGCGGGCCTGGTTTGGGTTGTCAGCGGGACGGTCACATCACAAGCTCCTTGGAGGCCATCATCACGTACCCAGGTCCTGGACGAGGAGCTCTCCCGTGGATGTGACATCCTCCAGGTTGCGGATCAGGGCCCTCCGGTCCGCGATCCTCTTTCTCGTGGATGGGTGGAAAAGGCCGATCCGGTTGAAATCCTTCACGCCTGCCTGGCGCGCGATGGCCTTCTTGGCATCTTCAATCTCGGCATCGTTGGGCAGCTCAATGGAAGCGGGAAGCTTCCGGAGTGGCTTCTTGGGGGCTAATACCAGAAAGCATTAGCCAGGCACATGGGTGGGAGTGCTGGAGAAGGGCTCACCTCGATTAGAGAGCTTGAGTGAGATTGTAGAAGCCATGGTTGACGTGACCAAGCTCTTTGGTAGAGCAAGTCGAGAGGAATTTGCGACTGTAAATGATTGGGGAAAGGTGTACAATGTACACTGTGGATTTGTTGAATCCCTCCAAAGTTTGCATAGGTACCTACCTAGGTACCTAGGTAGCTCGTGCCTCGGCTTGCAGGGGGTCAAGCTAGCTGCAGGCCGTCCCGAAGCTCCAAGTCTTACTTGTAGCACACACCACTCCTAAACATCGTCTGCCAACCCTAACCCCATTCTGTGCCGTAAGTCTGCCAGCACTTACGTTGTGATATAATGCGAATCTCCCCGGGATTTTTGAATTTGAAGACATCAACTTGGCTGTTTTGAGCTATTACGTATGCTGAGATCAAATCATTTGATTCGGATTTCAATACTGGTGCTGAATTCAGTAACAATGCAGAGTTCACTTCGAGTTTTCGGGCATTCGATTCTGTGGCAGAAAACACCATGGTTTCTTTCACTGATGCTGATCTCCCGCTCGAACCATCGCATGCACTATTTTCAACTTTTCCAAACGATTGATCTTTCAGGAGTATCCGCATTCTTGCCATTTACAAAGTCTTTTCTCTAGCTTGGCCTGGGTTGATACATAATACGGTTTGAACGTAGCCTTCCGAGATAGGACAAGTGCATATTCTTGATGTGACTCCTCACGGCGTTGGGTCCGTATAATCGTTCTGCTTCTTATCTAGATATTTGCTGCTACTATTTACTGCTTATGACAGCACGTACAGGGCACTGGTCATTATTGTTTGCATTAGTCGAGTCTGCCGGCGGGGCACAGGCGAAGACATTCTGCTCTACTCGGTAGTCTCTCAGGTTGATTCCGGGGTAAAATCGTGGCGCATCAGTCGCAGCCGCAGCTATCAGCACCTTCAGGGCGCCTCTAGCCTCTTCCGCTGTGTGGTAGTCGGTTTGGATTCGGGCGAATGCCTGTTCGACGGTCGTGAACTTGCCCCAACACTCGATGACATGGAAGGCGCGCCGCTCTGGATCCTGCCACGTTATTTGAGAAGGATCGGATTCAGAACTGAGCAGGACCGTCCTCGTCTTGCCCGTGGAAGGGTCTTTGAGCTTGAACACACCTGAGCCTTCGGGCATGGATCTCAAGGCCGGTTGGACCGATGCGGCCTTGACCGTGCTCTTGCTGGAGAAGGCTTGCCTTGAACAGGGTGACATTAGGCCATGTATGCATCTTAGAAACAGCGTCGACTTTTTCAATATATCAGGAAACATACGGCTTGCAACGCATCTACATTGGGATCATTGATGGCGGCGACCTCGATGTGAACTCGGTCAAAGCTTACTCGCTTGTTAGCCTTTCCATGGGGATTTTAGCAATAAAGAAGTGCTCGTACGCCTTGCAAAAGCCCGCACGGCCGAGAGAGCCAAAACCATTGATGCCGACCTGGGTGAATGTAAGCATGGAATTCATGAACACTGAGCAAACGTCCATTGCGAAAGACGTACTCGGAAGGTATGACCAAGTTGATCGAGAACCTTTCCAGGGCTTCGTGGCAGGTCGAACGGGCCCTGCCTTTAGGGAGATTGTCTGGGTCGTCCCCTGGGAATTCATCCATGCTGGAATGGGTTGTTGGAGCAAAAATGTTAAGGGCCTGCAGGGCTGAAAGGGAGCACTGAAGATTGGGAAAGCTAAAAGAAAAACTTATTTGTTCCGACAAGACGAAGGAAGAAGGAACTGGGAATTATGAGTCTGATGATCGTATATATAAGAAGCCTTCTAAACCTGCACGCTAGCCGAATCCATCTTGCCGTGATATTGTTATAAATATGTATTTATCGTCGCAGCCTGGAGTATTGCACAAATCTTCCTCACGGTCTTCATCTGCATTCCTGTCGAAGCCAATTGGAATCATGGCATCCAGCGCCCTGTGTGCCTGCCAAGCTTCGTGGTAACATACATCAACTCATCAGGAACAATTCTGACCGATGTGATCGTCTTGTTCTTGCCATTTCCGACCATCTTCAGTTTGAAACTACGCGTCCGTCAATTATGGGCTGTGTTCGGTATCCTTGGCATCGGCGCAATGTAAGCTTTGCCCCCTCTTTCGATTTATCGCACCAAACCTAATTCAACCTCCAGTGTTCCCATTATTTCGGCCGGTCGTATCCACAGTCTCAGTCATCCGCCACCCAAAAGTTATATGAGCACCGCATGCTGGACAATTGCTGAGATTGGCGTTGGTGTGATCACAGCATCTTTGGCAACAATTCGACACCTACGAGATCGCAACATGAGATCCCTGTTACTCTCATTTGCAATCAATCGTATCGTTTTGGCGCTAGTAAGCTGCACAACACATACCACACCCTTTTTTAATCGCACTTTATTTAAGTTTCTTAATATAGCTTTAATTTAATAATTACTTATATTAAAAGAAAGCTGCTTTTTTTTAATTCTTTTAATATAAATTTAAAGAAGAAAAAGAAAGTATTAAAGGTATAAGGTATATTTAAATTAAGATTAAAAATAACTTAAGTTAAAGTTAAATTTAAAAAAATAATAAAGAATAGTAAAATTTAAGAATTATATTAAAATTATTATAAATAAGGAGTAATTATATTTAAATTTACTTAAAAATACCTTCCTCTTAAAATTTTAAATTTATCTTTAAAATTAAATATTAATACACCTTATACCTTAAATAATTTCTTTACCTTTCTTAAATAAATATTAAAAAAATTAAAAAAGAAGTAGCTATTTTTTAATATAAGGTATATTTAGATTAAGGGTATATTTATTGTATAAAAGGTGAAAATAGTTGAAAAACGAAGTGAGGAAAAAAGGGTGTGGTGTGTGTTGTGCAGCTCATTAGCGCTAAAACGATACGATTGATTGCAAATGAGAGTATCGATAGGCTTATCTGGAAACCATAGAGACTCTGTGTCCGAAGGAATCCTACAAAGGCGGACACAGCAGATACCCCATCATAGGTCTGGAAGCCAGGTGGACTTGATCGGTCAGAACCAATCAGCATCGAGTGGCTCTCCGGATAGCATCTTAAAGCTATTTGCAAAAAAGCAAAGTTCGCGAACCTCGACTGTAGGCATTCATGGTCCTCTGGCAGACTTGACTGCAAACGAAGGTGCGACGAAGACCACCATCACATCTTCCCGAAGGAGGAGAAAAGAGGTACCCGTGGCAGCGGGAGCTGCTGACTTTTTCTGGGGGAGTTCGGTGTCCTGGTCGAGAGAACTTGGGAGGTTCAAGAAATCCGCATGGAGTAACGGTGCTGCACTAATGAAATACAAACAAAATAGCGACAAGTAATATAATCTCCACATAATGAAGAAGTTTGTACAGTTCGTTTGTTTTGAGACTCTTTGAAATGATTTCTGGAGTCATCTGCTATACACCTGGTGCCATGCGCAGATGAATGACAAGATCATAGTATCATGGATGAAAATGGGATATCCATCTCCAAGTGTACACTCGCGAGCACTCTCAGAACAACTATTTGGCAAAGGAAAAGGAACCGTTTCAGACAAGACTGCTTGCAGTGAGTACGTCCCAAAAAAGAAAAAAAAAAGATGAAATTCTGAAAAAGAATTGAAGAGAGCTCTCAGTCAGAGTTTACTTCCTCCCATTCTTATACTCTGCTTGGATTGAATATAGTCATACCGGTTCGTGTATATGGTAAATGGTGAGTGACATAGTTGGTATAGTATCTGAAGTCTGGCGTGAACTAAACTTGCTTAAATCTGTCCAAACGAAAGATAACAAAAGCCAAGAGTGACTACAATTGGGACGAAAGTGGTCTGGAAAAGGCCCACGGAAGAGGGCATTACCATCCCAGTGCCAGGACCTGGGTAGCTGTAAGAGAAGAACGCAGTTGTGCTTACAAACTTTCACTGACAACCTGGTGAATCGCCTCGACTATGGGTTACCACACCTAGTTACTGCCACATGGGTGATCTGCAGAGGTTGGCGCCTGCCTGCAAATACAAAAGACCAGATTTCCTCCCACATCCAACCTTCCACCTTCCATCCCTCAACATACCACCCAGTCAACAGTCGGCTTGCTCGTCCAGCCAAGCACAACAATCGGCAACAAGACTTGATCCACACTATAGCCAACATCAACTCACCTCACCCCATCTCAGCGTCAAGATGCGATCGATCGCCTTTCTCATCACCTTGGTGGTGATGGCCATCTTCATCGCATTTTGCGATGCTCGGCCTCACGAAGACAGCATCTCTGGTACCCTGCCCAGCAACCTCACCTCCACGGACACCGGGGTCTCCAGGAAGGAGGATCCGGACAGCCTTGATAACGTGCCCAACCTTAACCGCGACGTTTTCAAGAACAAGAACCGCTGCTACTACACCGATGTCAGTGAGAAGTGGAGTGACATGGGTGGGTTGCACTCCCAGCACGTCCACGATGCTATCTGGAACATGTGCGACGTCGTCGCAACATTTGCGGCAAACACGGGCTTCAAGAAGGATGACAAGGTAAGTCGCAGTCTCCCAAAATACTTTATAGACCCCATGTTTGCTGACTACAACGTGTAGATGGCCGTCTGCAAGGAGGTCCCCAAGAACACGCAAGGCAAGAACTACGATCGCAGCATCGGCGTGACCATGATCTACAGGGGCCCGGATAGAGTTTTCTCACCCATAGATGCCCGTAAGTATAGGTCTTCCCCTTTTACGGTTCCCCGTCTGTTGTGTTTTGGAATGTTCCAGAATGCATTACTTTAGGCTCTGTGGCAGGTTGTTAACACACGGTAGAGTACTCCTTCAACCTCATGGCACAGTCAATGAACTGCGGCGCCGGTGGAGAGTTCGTCGTCGGCTACGGAAGCCCTCGCCAGTGGTGGGAAGTAAAGGCGGATCCAAACCGAAACGACTGTAAATCCAACGACTATGGGACTGTTTTGTAGCGTGGAGGCAATGCGATGGACAACGACAGCGGTGACGCGGGGATGTTCGACATCCGAGTCCAGGATGGGCTCCGGCGTGGTCAATCTTCTGGACCTTCAGGGGTCGTACAGGTGTAGGCTCTTAGAATGAAATTCAAAGGTCTTGCAGAATGGCTCCCAGTCATGATATGCAGTGTGAACTGCGTTTCGTTCAGAATATCGGGATCCCAGGCACAATGACAGTGCCAGTATTTCTCGTGGAACGCAGGTGGGCAATTGTGGATACAGCTTCTGATCGTTCCTTTTGCAGACCTCCAATGCATCTAAATATTGTTCTGCGCAGACTCTAGTTATTGAGAACTTGGAAGGTTGGCAACGGCCGCGGGTTGAAACCCTGAGAACGTGGAAAGTGTGAGCAGCAAGGGACGACTTCCTCTACGTCCTGATCTAAGTGCATTTGCGATTTGCTGATAGGCAAGCACCATGCATGCCCAGGGTTCACGATCAACCGCTTCGACCTTTACCAAGCTGCCGGGTCAATGTTTTACTCTCATATGCAATCAATCGTATCGTTTTGGCGCTAATAAGCTGTACAACACACATCACACCCTTTTTTAATTATACTTTATTTAAGTTTCTTAATATAGCTTTAATTTAATAATTATTTATATTAAAAAAAAGCTGCTTTTTTTTAATTCTTTTAATATAAATTTAAAGAAAAAAAAAGTATTAAAAGTATAAAATATATTTAAATTAAGATTAAAAATAACTTAAATTAAAGTTAAATTTAAAAAAGTAATAAAAAATAATAAAATTTAAAAATTATATTAAAATTATTATAAATAAAGAATAATTATACTTAAATTTACTTAAAAATACCTTTCTTTTAAATTTTAAATTTATTTTTAAAATTAAATATTAATATATCTTATATCTTAAATAATTTCTTTATTCTTTTTAAATAAATATTAAAAAAATTAAAAAAAAGTAATTATTTTTTAATATAAAATATATTTAAATTAAGGGTATATTTATTATATAAAAGGTAAAAATAGTTAAAAAACGAAGTAAGGAGGAAAAAGGGTATGGTATGTGTTATGCAGCTTACTAGCGCTAAAATGATACGATTGATTGCATATGAGAGTAAGACACGGGGATGACAAATGAGGTTGTGTGCAGTGCGGGGCTGGTGGAGCTGCGTCTATCTGTGGGAGAACGCAGTCTATATAAACTTCATCTTCTACTAGTCTCACTTAGCGATCCTCCCTCGTCATTGGAGAAGATCGGATCGGTGACGACAGCATAAACCACCTCCCCTTATGCTCAGATCAGGGCCCAGACTGCAGGCCATACTCAGAAGCCTCAAACCGAACAGTGCTACCTCCTTCCATACGTCCGCACCACTCGCCATGCGTGCCGTAGTTTATGACAAGACTGGAGACTCCTCCGTCCTCCATGTTGGCGATATTCCCAAGCCGACAGTCGGACCCAGCGATGCGCTCGTCAAAATTGACTATGCAGGTTCGCTAACCCCCCCCCCCCCGGGGTTGAAACCACCGTACAAGCGGCCACGGAGGCCCACATACGATCGGGCAACCTAGGAGCTAATGCATTTGCGTAGGTGTCAACTTTATTGACATTTATTTCAGAACTGGCTTGTACCCAACCACATTCCCCGCCGTCACCGGCCGGGAAGGGGCTGGCATCATAGAGCAGCTCGGATCTGATGTCCCGTCGTCCTACAACTTAAAGGTCGGCGACAGAGTCGCCATGTACTCGCAGAACGTGATGGCCGAGTACGCTGCGCCGGACGCCTCCAAGCTCATGAAGCTCCCCGACGGCGTGTCCAACAGGGACGGTGCGGCGCTCATCCTGCAGGGCCTCACGGCCTGGACGCTGGTGCGCGACGCCCACGAGGTCAAGGCGGGGGACGTCGTCCTCGTCCACGCCGCGGCTGGCGGGACGGGAGGGCTCATCGTCCAGATGGCGAAGCACCTCGGCGCCACGGTCATCGGCACCGCGTCCACGCCGGAGAAGATCGAGATCGCGAAGAAGCATGGCTGCGACCACGTCATCAACTACTCCAACCAGAAGGTCTTGGACGAGGTCATGAAGCTGACGGACGGCAAGGGCTGCCATGCCGTCTTCAGCGGGATCGGGAAGGCCACGTTCGATGATGACCTCGAGTGCTGCAGGCGGAAGGGGACGATGGTGACTTTTGGGAACTCGTCCGGCGCTATCGAAGGGTTCCGCCCGCTGGCGCTGGGGAAGAAGAACGTGAAGCTTCTCAGGCCGAGGTTGGACGTTTATGTGTCTGAGAGGGAGGACTGGGACCAGAGATCGGCGGAGTTGCTGGACCTGGTTGCGAAGGGCGTGGTCAAGCTGGACATTGGGAAGGAGTATAATATGGAAGAGGTTGCACAGGCACACGATGACCTCGCCGGGAGAAAGAGCACAGGGAAACTGATTGTGAAGATATCTTCGTGATCCAGTCCTTACTGGGAAAAATCTGAGATTAGGAAAAGGTAGTTGAAAACGAAGAGCTTTCCATGAGGGAGAGATATACCTACTGTTGCCTGTCCTCGACATATGTAGACTTGATTGTAGTCTCCAAATCAAGTAGCTGTTGCTTGCTTCAGTCCCGTGTTCTGAGATTAATCCATCCGTCTAGAGGACAAATCAACGGGCTTTCGTGGATTATGGAGCAACGTTCCTTTTGGACATGCATCAGGGAGCCTTACGTGCAAGGGAGCACATATTGAATGAAGGAACGAGATCGCCAGAAGCGTGCAATACCTATCGAATTGGTTAAGAATTACTGTTAATGTCTCCTTTTTGCTCAACGTAGGCGTTTCACGTGCGCGATAGAATCGATAACTGAGGAAGCATTCTACTAACCAAAACTTGTGACGACTTTCGTCCCATATCGAGCCCTGCACACTGAGGAAGGTTGACTGGGGGAATAAAACAAGGGCGTAAATTCCGACCTCTGCCAACCCACGAAAACTTACCACGTGCTAAATCAACAAAACACTTGCAAATAGTGGACTCTTTCCATTTACCCAAAACGAACCCCTCTTTCGCCTCTATTTACAAGTTGATCACGGCCTGGCAGCCTCAACCCTGGTCGCGCCTGCCTTGTCTGAGCGCCTGCCTGCCTTCCCCTTCCAGGCACATCCAAGTTCAGTGAATTGCATGCCGTCCTACATGTAGCCAACCTCATCGGCATCATATCTCGCCGCAGACAACCTGGGCGTTGACGATAAACGTCAACATGGGAGGACTCAACCAAGACACTTGGAAGCAGCCGCCCGCGTCTCTCAGCGTGGAATGGCCCACCAAGAGCACCTTCAAGGACGGCCCAAGCCTCGAAGAGCAGAAGGCCCGAATGAGAGAGACCCGAACAAAGGTCTCCAACGCGATCGCTGCGTCTGGATTCGCTGTCCCTCGGTGGCCCGAGATCGGACAGCAGGTCAAATGGAACCCTCCCAAGACATCGCTTGGTGATGGACTAACCAACTTGACTTCTCATCGAGATGAGCAAAGCTCGTCTGCCGCGAACCGTATCCCTCGACGATACCAATCCTCAACCACAGACGGAGGCACTCGCTCCCCAATTCGATCTGCACCAAGCGAAGAGGCCCGATCGTCAATCGACCAGCACGACTCGCCTCTTTTGCAACTCATCGGTCGCCGACGAGACAGGTTGCGGCAATTAGAAACCACCACTCAAGACAACACACTAACCGCACAAGACGACATCGGCATCCGTGGCTACATCGATCCTTCGATCTTCAATCCTCGAATCAACGTTGTAGAGCTGCCTGACAACACATTCCTGCGCCCTCCGCCAGCAGCCCCGCGCGCCATGCTGGAAAACATGTCATCTCAAGATCGCCCACTGCGGTTTGGTAGGCCACGCCGACACTCTGAGGCGACTGAAACAAGTTTCGACTCTGTCAACACTCGTCGGGCGCGTGGCTACTCCTCTGCGACCAGCGACACTCATCACAGCTTCGAGCCCATTCTTCTGGATTGTGGCGACGAACATGATTCCACCGGTGCCTATGACCGCCCCGAGATTAATATCGCCGACAGCAGCGTTAACACCGCGAACCGGGAACGAGCACAATCTTCAGCTACTTTCAAGGTTGAGTCTCGTCACATTCTTGATACTCCACGGGTCATCGGTCCCCCTCCAGGTTTCGAGCCTCACAAGACCATCCAGCAAGGCACCACACCACGGCCGGGCTTTGGCGTGTTTTACTCAGAGCCAGATCACATGAACGGCAGCTGGAGTCAATCTCGCATCTGGGTCAGTGAAGAGGAGCGCCTGAGGCTCAACTTCGCCCGCATGCAAGAGAAGGCACACCACCTCGGCTGGGATAAGTCTCCCTTCCTCCCGGAGACTGTCGGTGAGTACGCCGATCTGCTGGCTGAGAAGAAAGCTGCAGAAGCTGAACGAATTCGCAAGAAGATCCAGCAGAACGAGAGGGCGGCGCGAACCCGTCTGAACGAGGAGGCGATGGTGAGTCACCGGTCTCAGCTCATCAATGCCAATTGCCTATTCTTTGGCGAAGCACTAATCGACGAATTTGTGCAGACGGCGCCACCGCAGCAGCAGCAGATCGAGCTATTTAAGGGCAACAGGGCGAGGGATGGACTGTCGTCGGTACTGGCAATGGAAAGCTGCTTCAACGAGATCCCTGCCGACGCTCCCGAGTCCGAACGAGTCGACTGGCCGCCTGACGCAGAGTTTCGGAGCTGGAAGGGCTCTCGACCTCGACCTCCGCCTGGTTTTGCGAGACGGCGAAGCAGCTTGCACCGCGGGGCTTGGCCTTTCCCTCGCACCAATGTCCCTTACCGACCGCAGGATTCCTTTCCCAACAACGACATTCCTTATAGCCAGAGGAGAATAATACTCGTTCCTCGCTGGGACTGGATGCCAAAGTTTGCGAAGACACTCCCTGACGAGTCTCATATTTCGGCCTCGGAGCCATTCTTGACTGACATCAGCATGTTACTCCCGTCAGATCTTTTTCTATGAGCCAAAAGCTCATCTTGAGGAGTAAATGCACGCCTACGTTCCTGATATTTGTCTTTTTTTCTCCTTTAGCTGATTATTCTTTCATTCCCAATGTCCTTGTTCGTTCTCACTTTACTTTGGCAGCCAAGCAGGGAATAGGAGTGATGATTTAGCGATGGAATGGCATCAGGCCCTCACCAGTTGGAGCACCATATCCGCGGATTATCTTGCCACAAGCAACGCACTATGAGGAGGAAAGCCGAGGGGGGGGGGCAATCAGGGATGAGCAGATCACCAATGACTTTTTGGTCTGTTGAAGCAGCAGTTTGGGCATGCTGGACCCGATAAATTGAATAAAAGTCTTTCGTCTTGAGACACATTCTAAGAACTCCCATGCCATCATACATTAGAGATAGGAATAATCAACAAGGACTGGAGATGCCAGCGCCGATGCTGTCGACGAGCGCGTAGACCTGGAATTTATTGATAGGGCTGATATGCTTACATAAATCCAAGGGGAAAAGAAAAGGCAAGGAATGACATCTGGGACATTCGGGAACAGCCGAGTATCTGTGGATATGACCAGTTAAAGTTTGTGGCATTCTCACCTGGACAAGACTGAATGAAGCGCTGTGAGGTGTTTAAAGTGGCTGCAGATCCCAGAGTCCGGCTATATGCGGTGCCCTGGCGTACCTAGGTACTGCATTAGCGGGGCCTGGGCCCCTTCATTTGCATGAACTGCGGCTCGTCCCTGATGTGGGGGTGGGTCCAGGACAGGGGGCCCAGGCCGACGTCAGCTCAAGCTACGAGACAGCAAGAGTCCATGCAAACCCAGGTCCAACCGGGAGCTCTTGTGTCGAGCGATGGTGTGAACTGGAAACCATCTACCTGCCAACGCGGCCTTCAAAACTCCAAAATTCAAAAATGGCGATGGACGCTCCTCAAGTCAAGCTCTCCGAGCTGCTCCGGATCCCGGACGACCTCGACAAGATCACAGCGATGAAGCAGGAATTCACCCGCAAGAAGGGAGCCGTCGATGGGCAACTGCGGAGCGGCCTCCGCGAACAGCTCGAGACAACACAGTCGGGCATGACAGGGCTGACCGAGGGGCAAAAGGCCGTCCAGCAAATCAAGGAGGAGATGATGAAGATCGACAAGCTATGCTCGGAGTCGCAGAACATGATCAAGGACTTCGCAACCATCAATCTGGTGTCGCAGGCGCACCGGAACTTCGGCGCAGTGGAGGCAATGCGGAAGAACCTCGAGACATTCAACGACAGGCTGGCGGGCGTCGAGAACATGCTCCGTGCCGACGAGGCGGATCAGGAGAACATGCCGAACCTGCTTCCAATACACTACGAGCTGACACAGCTGCGAAACATCCGAGACGATGCGATCGAGCAAATACAACGGAGTGGAGAACAAGACCTGCAGTCGACACTGGAGGATTATTTCGAGCGTTTGGATGGAGCGATCGAGTGGTTTGACGAGCACGTGCTCCTGATCGCTACGAGTCTCATCAATCTCGTTACTGCGGAAAATAACGGACTCATCGTACGGTTCGCCGTCGTTATGGAGGCAGAGGAGAAGAGCGACCAGAGAGTACTGGCCCTCCAAGAAGCACTGAAGGATCACAAGGAGATGGCCACTCGATTTCAGAGCATCACCGATGGAGCCAAGACCGTGCGGGGCTACAAAGACAAGTTCATGAAGGCAGTAAAAGAGTATGCGGATGCGCAATTCACGCAAAGCCGGGAGGAGTTCCTCGACGACCCGACAAAACTAGACAAGATCATGAAATGGTATTTTAACGACCTCAACGCGGTCCGGATAGGCATGGTTCCTCTGATGCCCAAGAAGTGGAAAATCTTCAAAGCGTACGCTGACATTTACCACGGCCTGATGCACGACTTCTTGATAGGCGTGGTCGACGACCCTGAAAGCAGTTCTGCCAACACTCTCGAGGTTATCAACTGGCCGGAAAAGTACTACAAGAAGATGAAGAAATTGGGCTTCACAGAAGACCAGTTGGTGCCCCACGTCATTGATAACAGGGAGGCAGACTTGGTCCGTGACTTCCGATCGGTTATCATCAAATTCCTGGACGAGTGGGTGGATCGCATTTTCAAACAAGAGCAGAAGGATTTCAACAACCGCAACGTGGAGGGAGCAAATCTGGACGCTGACGAGTATGGGTACTTCCGTACAAAGAACCTTGTGGACATGTGGAGGATGCTCAGGGAACAGCTGGACGGTGCCGCAGGCTCTCAGCGAGCAGACGTTGTCGAAGGCGTTGTGGATGCCATGTTCCTCAGACTACGACAAAGGCAAGAAGGATGGCAAAAGATGCTGGAGACGGAGGCAGCCAGGTTCGAATCAGGGAAAGAACCAGAGCTCGATGGATTCCAAACGCTTCACGACTGGCTCGTGGCAACGGCCAATGACCAGATCGCCTGCATCGATGACAACGAGGAAGAGAGTCGCTTCGCGTATCTGACCAGCTTCAAGCAGAAGTTTGAGCCGCTGGTCACACCACAATACATGGAACGCGCCGAGAACGAGGTCGCGGCTCTTCGCGACGGCTATGTGGATTTCAGCACTTGGTGTATCACCAAATTCGCCCGCCTCATCTTTGCGGTGGACTTCAAGGCCGTCATGTCAGATTTCTTTACACCAAAATGGTACACTGGCCAAGCGATGAAGCAGATCATCTTCACCTTCCAGGACTACGTCGAGGACTACAAGCTGGTGCTCCACCACAGCATAGTGGACATTTTCATCGAGATCTTCGCGGACGAGCTCCTGATCAGATACTTGTCGTCCGTGAGGAACAAAGGGGCCAAGTTCCGACGGGCCGACATGTTCAGCGACAAATTGTTCGACGACCTGTCCGCGGCCTTCGACTTCTTCGACCAGCTGGAGAGGCCGGACGTTGCGGACGTGATCAAGGGGACTTGGCGGGTGACGGAGAACTTCCTCGAGCTGCTGACGCAGCCGAAGGAGGCGATCCCGGACGTGTTCGAGAACTTCAAGCGGTCCTACTGGGACCTGCAGCTCGGGTGGGTGGAGGCGGTGCTGAGATCGAGGGACGACTTTGAGAGGAGCATGCTGAACGCTGTTAAGAGCAGGGCAGCGTCCATCGTTGTCGACAGGGGCCCGGAGACGATCATGGGGAAGATCAAGTAGTGCCTGGACAAGGGTTACTTAATATGGCTGGCGTACAGAGTAATGTTCTAGGCGTCTGTGTCACTGTCGATTGAGTGCGTTCGGCGTTTGCTTTTTCAGCAGTCCAATTGCTTCTTGGGGCGGGGGGCGAAGGCGAAGGCATCTGCCGTGATTAGGAGTTGCATTGGCCCAACAAACTCTAGATTTGGGGCGTTAGTTTGGGTGACAGAGCGAATACACTGCAATTGTTGTCCCAATCTCCTCAGTATGACGGGAATAATATGTAAACTACCATTTGCGTTCTCGGGGATGGCATTTCTGACTTCTACATGATTCTATCGATATCACCGAGGCTGCTTACATAAGCACCCCAAAGGACCCTTGATTGTCTTCCGTCATTGCCTGGAGCTCGGCAGGCATACACGTCCCAGGCACGTACATCCCACCTGCATTTATCAGCCAGCCTCTCGGATTGAGGGGCCACCGCTGACAACAACTTCTCGCCCGACAGACATTTTTGCTCATAGGTGCCACCACACAAGTTTGCGAGGATGGATCCTAACGAGCAGCCCCCGAGCATGCCCGACGCTCCCGATAAGGAGAAGATGGAGCAGGTACGAGTGATCCTATCGACCCACTGGCCTCGTCGACCGAGGCTGGGGTACTACCGACGGTCGTCTTGGATACTGACCGACCATGCGTCGACATAGATCCGTCGGCGGCGTCTGGAGAAGCTCGGGTCAACAAACACTCCTCCAGCGGGCTCCGAAGATGGCAACCAAGCATCGCAGGCAGCTGCTCCTGCCAAACCTACTGCACCAAGCCCGTCCGGCGAGGCCAAAGAGAACGCGCCAGGTGTCAAGCGGACCAAGATCAACATCACGGCCGCATCGGGCAAACAATCGCCAGCAGCGGCAAACCCCTTCACACAGCTCGGTGTCGGGTCAACAGGTGGATCGTCGCCCGCTCCAGGTACAAGTCTCAAGACGAAGCGCTCCTCTCCAGACCCAGACGTTAATCGGCCTCCAGCACCCTCCATACCGCCCGCCAAGAGGCACGCCCCGGAGTCCCTCGAAGACTGGTCCGATAAGATAATCAGCCAGATATTCCGAGTCACACTCGACGAGAACCGGCAAACGGACTTACACGGCCGCAAGCTTGCCTTCTTGCCCGGGTTGGCTGGGGAATTGCAGGAGCAAGATCCCAGCGCGCCATTACGATTATCATCCGACAACGTCGAGCAAGGCATACTGGAGGCCGCGAGTGGCTTTCCTCAAGAGAAGCCGTTGATGGACTACATGCTGGCCTGCTGGAAGCGGGTGGTACAGGCCAAGAAGAGTCTTCGTGCCCCAACCCCCGAGAAAGAGGCTGTTGTACAGGAGGTCAAGCGACTGTGCATGAGTTACGCAATATTTGCCGTTACTCTGCCTGATTTGTTCAGGTGTGTATTGTCGAGTTGACAGAGAGTTCAGTTCTAACCTTGAACAGCCGAGAGCCGAACCCGAAACACGACACGCTCGTGCCATATCTTCTAAGGGACATAGAGCATGAGAGCGGGATCTGCCTCGAGTTCATACAAGAGGCTGTAGCACGCATTCCAGACGACGATTCGATATTGGACCTCTTCGTCAAAGCGATGGTTGACATTAGCACCCAGCTCTCGAAGATGTCCATGAATGACGACTACAGGCCACATGTGAATGTAAGCCGCTCTCCGTTCGGATGTAGTCTCTGAGGCGTCATGACGCATAAGTAACTCTAACTTCACATTCAGGCCCTCAAATTGTATTCGAAGTTCCCTCCATTACTAGACGCCTTGGCCAAGCATCCCACTTTCCTCATGGCGCAGTCCGCTCCGGGAATCGAGAAGCACACCCTGCTTGGCCCCTTCTTCCGAATATCACCTCTCCAGCCTGAGGTAACCAAGGCATACTTCGCTGGCCCTCGAACGCTGGATCGTGGGGCCATCAAAAACTCACAGAGCGCCTTGCAAGTCACGCTCAATGCACACCAGTTTGACCTGAAAGACATTGTCAACGCCTTCGTCCGAGCCAGTCTAGGCACTCGACACAAGCTTCTTGACTGGTTTGCCTACATCATGAACGCCAACCACAAACGGCGAGCAATCCAGGTCAACCCTAAGGAGGTGGCCTCGGACGGGTTCATGATGAACGTGACAGTCATTCTGGACCACCTGTGCGAGCCATTCATGGACACCACTTTTTCCAAGGTTGACAGGATTGACGTCGGCTACTTCAAGCGGAATCCACGTATCGACATCAAGGAGGAGACGAAGCTTAACGCCGACCAGTCTCAGTCAGATGAATTTTACTCTGAGAAACTGGATGGTGAATCGAACTTCATCTCTGAGGTGTTCTTCCTGACCCTGGCCGCTCACCACTACGGCAGCGAGGCTGCGAACACGAAACTCAAGACCTTAGACAAGGACATCAAGTATTACGAAAAGAATCTCAAGCTCATGGAAGCAGAGCGCGTCAAGTTCGTGAACTCGCCCACACAGCTGAATCTATTTGACGCCAACCTACGCCGGCACACCGAGGTGCTAGAGAGGTCCATGTCTCTCAAGTTTGCCATCGAAGGTGTCCTGCTTGATGAGAAGATGCAGGGTAGGTCCCTTCACTTCATGAGATATGTGGCGGTCTGGCTGCTTCGCGTTGCAAGTCAAACGGACTACAAACCAGACGGGCCACTGAAGTTGCCGCTGCCAAAGGAACAGGCCGAGGCCTTCAAATGCTTGCCAGAATACGCCCTTCAGGACGTCGTTGACAACTTCAAATTTGTCTTCCGGTATCTTCCAGGAATCATCTTGTCCGCTGTCGGCGATGAAATGATTGCTCTCTGTGTTGCATTCCTCGAGTCGTCCGAGTATGTCCGGAATCCCTACCTCAAGTCCACATTGGTCACTCTTCTCTACTCGGGCACTTGGCCGATGTACCATTCCAAGAAAGGTGTCCTCGGTGATACCCTGACGAACTCGAAGTTTGCCAATGATTACCTTCTTCATGCTGTCATGAAGTTCTACATCGAGGCAGAGTCAACTGGGGCTCACACCCAATTCTACGACAAGTTCAACATTCGCTACGAGATTTTCCAGATCATTAAGTGTATCTGGACCAACGACTTCTATAGGGACCAATTAGCACGACAGAGCCGTACGGATCGTCAATTCTTCGTTCGATTTGTCAACCTTCTTCTCAACGATGCAACGTACGTGATGGATGAGGCTTTGTCCAAGTTTCCGAAAATTCACGAGTTGCAGAAGGAGCTGAGGGAGAGCCATGGATTGTCGCAGGAGGATCGCCAGAAGAAGGAGGAGGAGCTGCACACAGTCGAGGGTCAAGCAACATCATACATGCAACTCGCAAATGAGACGATTGCGATGATGAAGCTCTTCACCAATGCCTTGAGCGAGTCTTTCACCATGCCCGAGATTGTCGCGCGTCTTGCAGGCATGCTGGACTACAACCTCGACACACTTGTCAGCCCCAAGAGCCAGAACCTGAAAGTGGAAAACCCGGACAAGTACCACTTCAACGCGAAGACGCTTCTGCCAGATCTCGTGGACATCTTCCTGAATCTGGGGAATGCGCAAAGCTTTGTGGAAGCTGTAGCAGCTGATGGTCGGTCATACAGGGCGGCGACTTTTGACAGGGCGTCTGACATTATGACGAAGAAGGCGCTCAAGGCCCCTGAGGAATTGGCCGCCTGGAACGACCTGACCGCTCGGATTGCCAAAGCGAAGGAGGAGTTTGACCAGGCCGAATTGGACTTCGGCGACATCCCCGCCGAGTTCGAGGATCCACTTATTGGCGACCTGATGAAGGACCCAGTCATTCTGCCGTCCCAGAACGTCGTTGACAGATCTACAATCATCCAGCATCTCCTCTCGGATGAGAAAGATCCGTTCACCCGGCAGCCGATGACGATAGACGATGTTGTCCCCGCGGATGACTTGCGGCAGCAGATCGACGCTTGGAAGGTGGAGAGGTTGGCCGCCGCAAAGGCAAAGGCGACTGAGCCGATGGACACAAGCGAGGGCTGATCCTGGAGGTCTGAATCGCGGGGCGACACATTAGCTAGGGGCTTTTTCTCGAGACAGCGTTTCGGCGTATGCAAAGTAGGAACACGAAAGTAACGGGGTAGTAGAACGTGCTTTGATTTCTCGGTTGCATAGACATGCTGGAGTTGGGGCAAGAGAACATTGGAGGAGCCGTATGTCCGCTCCGGGGAATTCTTTGAGAAAAGCGTGGTGCCACACAGCTCGCTGCCTATCTGAGGCTTTCGCCCTTCACAGGTACCTGTCTCGGGTCTTAGGTAGAGCTTGCAGAGCTCACCAACGAAGAATGAAATGAAACATCACGAATAGGAACATTTTGTCAACTGGAATCTTGATGTCATGATGAGCATGGCTGCAGCTTAGTCGCTGCCGAGTCAAAAGATCACCATCAAAGGTTAATATAAGGTTCGTGCCGGTGGTGGATGCGCCGCTCAGATAACCGTACTTGGCATCGACAATCCCCCGGCGGACGAATATTACTATAAATAGAGGTCTGAATGCACCATATGCATAACCCATAACCCACATCGTCATTACATATGATTCATATTCGCTCCACGCCCAGGCTCCCTCTCGACGATTCATGCAACATTTTGGTCTCAGATCCCGCAACGCGACATCTGCTCGCCTGATGTTGACTAAGTGCAGGGGCCAAAAACCACTCGTCTGCACAAGCTGAGCAACGCGTCAACCGAGCACACGCACACACACAGTCATGTTCAGCCCGACACGCCAAGATGGATGCCGAAGCTTCAACACCTCCGCTTGAGCTCGAGCGCTCCATTTCACAAGCGTCTGTCCACTCGACCAAATCGCAGAGATCGGCGACGGTGCGCGCGACCAGCAGGAGGAGAGGCAAACTGACATCACAACCTTCCAGCTCCGCCACCTCGATCGCCGAATCAGACAAATCCCTCGTCTCCTTCCCGAGCTTCTCGCCCGTGTCCCCACGCGACGACGCACCCAGCACCCCGTCCTCGCCGTCGCCCGCCCCGGCCGCGGACGGCGCAGAGGAGACCACCCCGAGCGCTGCCGTCCCGCACATCCAGCCGCCGCCGCCGCTGCGGGAAGATGCACCGACGCGGCCCCCCTCCGCCATCGTCGAGACGCTCCTGACGACTGCCGACAAGCCACTGCCCTCCTCGACCCGGCCGCGGACGGCTCTCTTCGAGGATGACGCACCCGTGTTCCAGCAGAACCTGCCGGGTGCGCTGCACGTGGCTGACGACGCGCACATCAAGCGGCTCATAGAGCGGCATGGCGCCCTCGGGCTGGTGCGCTCGATAGCCGAGGACCTGGCCGCGCGTGACGCGCAGATAACCGCGCTGCGGCGGCGGTCTGAGGAGCGCGAGAGGGCCTTGCGGAAGATCATACTGGAGTGTGGGCTGTCGAACATGGACCTCGAGACGAGGCTCAAGGCCGTCGAGCGAGAGGCAAGGAACTCGGGGGGCAGGAAGGGGGGCGTGGAGGAGCTGGTGGAGGACGCCATGTCGGAAGACTTTGTGCACAACTCGGGACTGTTCGTAGAGGAGAACGGGGCCACGATCCGGGCTAGGAACACGTCGAACGCGGCAGACACTGACAACAAGGGCGCATCAAAGGGTTGGAAGGATTATCTTTGGGGTCCTAGCAAGAACACGAGCAGCAGGGCAAGCAGTGTCAACGGTGACACTGGCAAGCAGACAGTCATCAGGGCGCCGGCGCCTGACCGGAGGCCAACAATACAGGAGGACCTCTTCAGCCCGCCGGAGCAGGCCTCGGTCAGGAGCTCGAGCCGGGCTTCGAGTATACACTCTGTGAATACCAACAGGAAGCCGTCCCTGGCGAGCTCTGTGCTGCGGATGGTCGCGGGCGGCGGGGCAACTGTGGGACGGGACTCCGAGTCTAGAGGGCGAGCCAACAGCTCGAACGCAGCCGGCTCACTACGGACGCCATCTGCCTCGAGCGCAAAGACGAGTGCCTCCGCCAGAGCTGTCCCTACCCAGAACCAGGGAGGTCCTAAAGGGGCTCTGGCGGCCATGCGCCGCACCGCTACTCAGCACAACATACAGACCGTCTCCTCGGCGCGCAACCAGACGCAGGAACGATGGGACACTATGGCGACAGACCCGTCAGGTGAACTACTTGCACGTCCGGAGACGTATGGACCTGTTGAGATGGACAGCATTCTCCCGCCTGAGGAACAGCCGCCCACACTCACGCGACTTTATAACAACTACAGCGGCTCAGAGTACTTGACCGACCGATTCGGGTTTATTTACGACCAGCGACGGAAGAAGCGGCAGCGGGAGGCTCAGCAGGTGGCGAAACAATTCAAAAGAGGGAGTCGCACAGAAATGCTGTCCAATGGCAGGGCCAACATGTCGCCCGTGTCCACGGAGGACGGTGGCAGCATCAAGTGGGATGCCGGAAGCGACGACCGACCGAGCACGCCGTCCTCGGCGGAGGAGGCCCGAGAAGAAAGCAAGCCTAAGAGGTGGCAGGACTATCTGAAGATTGCGACATTCCCCACAGAGTTGCTATCGCATACACCGTCCATCAGTGCGCCTACGATCGAGGTCTTGGAAGGCGGCGAAGTACACGAGGTACCCGAGGTACCCAGATCTCCTGGTTTGATTGCTGCTGAGGACGACCGTGGATTCATACCACCTGCGATCACCGCCACGGCCGCTGTGAGTGAAGAGCCGGTAACCGTGACGGAGGAGCCAGCGTCCGGCACCCTTGTCAAGGAAGATGCCGAGCCGGTCAGAATCCTGCTGCAGCAGCTTAGCGAGGTGCACGACGGCCTACAGCGGGAGAAGACGGTCCGATGGAACGACTTCCTGCGCAAGGTCAGGGCAGAGCGGCGCCGCGAGGGCGAAGCTGCCAACGCCTCTGCCGCAGAAGCTGCCGCGGCACGATTTCAGAAAGCCACGGCGATGATGCCCGAGGCGCGCGTGGCTGACGGCGAGCTGATTGGCGTCGCGAACTGGGCCAACAAGGGCAAGGTCGGCCGGGCGAAGTGGAACGAATTCAACCGCCTGGTGCTTGGCGGCATACCCGTCTTGATAAGATCCAAGATCTGGGCCGAGTGCTCTGGCGCGCTTAATCTGCGCGTCCCAGGCTACTACGATGACCTTGTCAACCGCGCAGAGGTGGATGACAACCCAGAAGTGGCACAGCAGATCCGCGCTGACATCAACCGGACCCTGACCGACAACATCTTCTTCCGCAAGGGGCCGGGCGTGCAGAAGCTGAACGAGGTGCTTCTGGCGTACTCGCGCCGCAATCCGGACGTCGGCTACTGCCAGGGTATGAACCTCATCACTGCCAACCTCCTTCTCATCATGCCCTCCGCCGAGGAGGCCTTCTGGATTCTCGTCTGCATCATCGAGAAGATCCTCCCGTCAGGCTACTACGACCACAGCCTCCTCGCCTCCCGCGCGGACCAGCAGGTTCTGCGCGGCTACGTGGCCGAGGTCCTGCCTCGGCTCTCGGCGCACTTTGACGAGCTGGGCATCGCGCTCGAGACGATGACGTTCCAGTGGTTCCTCTCCGTCTTCACCGACTGCCTGTCTGCCGAGGCGCTATTCCGGGTGTGGGACGTGGTGCTGTGCTTCGGCGACGGGAGCACGTTCCTGTTCCAGGTGGCGCTGGCCCTCCTCAAGCTCAACGAGCAGCAGCTCCTGGGGTGCGACAGCCCCGCGGCGGTCTACACGTACATCAACCACCAGATGACGAACCACGCCATCAGCATCGACGGCCTGATCCAGGCCAGCGAGGGCCTCAGGAGGGTGGTGAAGCGAGAGGACGTCGACGGGCGCAGGGAGAAGGCCATCGAGGCGGAGCAGGAGCTGGTCCGGCAGCGGGAGGAGAGGCTGAGGGCTTATAAGGAGAGGAAGGCCGCGGCTGCAGCTGCAGCTGCCTCGGCGACGGCTACGGCTGTGGCTGACAAGGCTGTGGAGGTCCAGCCTGCCGCGCCCGAGGGCGAGGACACGGCTACGGCGGAGGCGGTACCTGCTGAGAGCTCGCCGGTGGAGATTACCGTCCAGGAGCCGGCGCCGACACAAGAGGAGGCCGGCTAAGCGAATCACGAGCTTCTTTTGCAATTGAATACTTTTTTCGTCTTTGTGGGGAGCATGAGCTCGTGTCTCTTCTGTCTTCGCCCCATCACTGGACACAAGCTCGGAGTATTTTCCTGGGACTGCAAGCAAATCATCGGAGGACCCATTTGTTATTTGATTTCGAACTTGCGATCGGCTTGGTTTTGTTTCATTCCCTTCCCTTAGCCAGACAAGCATACATCATGCATGATACCCCCCCAACTTTCCTTTGTCGATAAACATTCCATAGCCGTCAGCACTGATGAATCGACAAAACATGCCTCGACCGTTTCTCCTTTCATGCATGCTCATTCTCCTTTTTCTTACTTGCATGCATGAAATGCAGCATTGCGAAATCTCTTCCATCGGTTGTCGGCCGAATTGCTATCTTAGTTGGTACCAACTTTCCCTTATCGATGTTGGCATTTGAGACGACGAGCACGCAATCCTCGCATCCATGGATTCGTTTCCCCTCCTCAACATCCTCGACTCGAGCAAAAACGGCACTGCCAAGCTTGAAGATCAGAGCATTTAAATCCCCGCCCGGCTTCTCCCCTTTTTTTCTTGAAACCCAGCCCACACGAGCAGACTGGATTCCATTTGCAGATGGATACACGCCCATTGGCCGGCCGTGGTGTTGCGCCATGTCGCTCCTTGTTGCACAATGCCCAAATTCCGGCCAAGCAGGTCCTGCCTCGTCTTTGCGCGTCTCTATGTCCCCACGTCTTCTTCGCGTGCACTTTCCCCCCACGCCCTTTTGCGTCCAAATCAGCCGCCCGGAGGATCTCGCCATGTCTATGGGCTCTTTGCTGCTGCTTGTTAGTGGGCCCCGTCCCGTCGGGTTCGACGTTGCCTTCGGCTGTCGTCGCCAGCGATCGGATGATGGCTACATTACGCTGTGGGCGCACAGCCTGTTTGACGATTCTTGTTGACGACGCTCGGGATACTGCTGCTGTGGTGGGGCCTGTTGTAAATTAGTTCCTGATCTGGTACTGGACGTTCCCAGCAATAAGTGCTTGGCCCCTTGTCGTGGTATACTCAGTCTCTTGTGCCTGAGTCGAGACAACAGTCTCGCAACGAGGTCGGCCTACACGCCTCGATGATGACGCGGACCGCGAGATCTCTTCAGACGAGGGCACTTAAGAAAATATCATCGAGGACACCGGCATCCGAGAGGTGATCCTTCGCATGCAACGAGCGTCACATTTGACCTGTGATGCGACGCTGCCTGGATCCGTTCTTCCGTTCCTGTGTCACCCCTTCTGGGATCATTGCCGTATGCTACCACTAGTCTAGATCACATCATCCTCGCCGGCCCGCGTGCCCCCCCATGTCCCTTGCCACTCCTACCTGAAAGTTTACGGAAGTTTCTGCAAGCCCGGCTGGTCGGGTTGCCAGAGGCAGGGGATCCCATCGTCATTATATGGCTCCGGTTGCTTGGATCTGCGAGGGGCGGACCGATTATGGTCTTACATATATCACTATGCCTGCTGCCCAGCGCACCCAGAGTGCTTGTCTGCGCCTACCGTCTTGTGCCCTACCCCTTT
Organism: Diaporthe citri; assembly: GCF_014595645.1. NCBI lineage: Eukaryota > Fungi > Ascomycota > Sordariomycetes > Diaporthales > Diaporthaceae > Diaporthe > Diaporthe citri. The sequence goes on from NW_025064850.1 coordinate 632,926, forward strand.
AGGCTTCTTATTTTCAGCCTCCTGTCTTGTCTTGCCGGCGCTGTTCTAACCCACCTGGGTTGCGAGCCAAGACTTAGTCGTTGTGATGTCCAAGAGAGCACCGCCTTCTCCCGAGGGCCTTGAGCCTAAGGATCTCGAGTTTGCAAAGGATGCCGTCGAGACGTCGACGTCTTCTAAGCCCTCCTCTGTGAGGCTGGGAGAAAGTGAAGGCGGAGTATGGGCAAGCGGCGGGGCTATCGATAATTATAAGCCGATACCAGAGTATGAAGGCGCTCACCGTTATGATCCCACATTCCAATGGACCGAGAACGAGGAGAAGAAGCTAGTCAGGAGGGTAAGTGATGCCCAGAAGACAACGCCGGCAAGCGTATATTCAGAGCCGCTGTGTGCTAATTCAGATGTGTGGACTAGATCGACATGAAGATTTGTTCTTTTGTCTGCCTCATGTTCTTCTGCCTTCAGCTGGACCGCGGGAATATCACCCAGGCTTTGTCCGACAACATGCTGAGCGATCTGGGAATGAACACCAACCAGTACAACACGGGACAGACCATCTTTTACTTGAGCTTCCTCTGCGCGGAACTGCCCTCTCAGATGCTCTCCAAGAAACTTGGACCAGATGTCTGTACGTTGCATAATCAAGTCAATCGATCTTTTTTCTTTGGAGTACGTATACTTATACTCGGGCAACAGGGATTCCTATTCAAATGGTTCTATGGTCGGTCATATCGATCTGCCAATGTCGTCTGACAGACTACAAGACATTCTACGCAACTCGCTGTCTCTTAGGCCTCGTTGAGGGAGGCTTCATTCCCGACGTTGTGCTCTACCTGAGCTTCTTCTACAAGTCCAAGGAGCTGCCAATCCGTCTGAGCTTCTTCTGGGGCTCGTACATCACGACCCAGATCATATCCGCCCTTCTAGCGTTCGGCATTCTGCACTTGCGCGCAGAGACTGGGTGGGCAGGGGTAAGCTCTACACTTCCACCAATACTGTCGGATATTCAATTCTTCATGAACGGGCATGCTAACGATTTGTCCTCGCAGTGGCGCTGGCTATTTGCCCTTGAGGGAGGCCTGACGACTATTATCGGTCTCTTCGCAGGGATCTATATGCCCCCTTCGCCAACGCAGACGGCCAGCTGGTTCAGGGGCCGCGACGGGTGGTTCAGCGAGAGGGAGGAGAAGATCATGGTCAACCGTGTCCTCCGCGACGACCCGGCAAAGGGCGGCATGCACAACCGACAGGGCCTGACGCTTACTTTGCTGTGGGAGGCGCTCTGCGACTACGACCTCTGGCCGATCTACCTCCTAGGTATCACGTGGAACATCCCATCGACGCCCATCACCGCGTACCTGACGCTCAACCTGAAGTCGCTGGGGTTCGACACCTTCAAGACCAACCTGCTCACGATCCCCGCGTACGTCCTGTTCCTGATCCAGCTGCTGTGGTGGACCTGGGTCTCGGAGAGGGTCAACAACCGCTTCATGATCGTGCTCGTGAACATGATCTGGTGCTTCCCGCTGGTCCTGGCGCTGGAGCTCATGCCGGCGGGTGCGAGCCCGTGGGCGTGGTACGCTTGTTCGGCCCTGCTCGTTGCATCCCCGTATATTCACGCCATCATCGGTGAGTACCTATTACCTACCGCCTCCCGGCTGCTGGACTGTCCGGGATCGAGTATGCTAACGGACTCTTCTCTAGTGGGAATCACCTCGCGCAACGCAGGTTCCGTCCGGACGCGCACTGTGGGGTCAGCCCTGTACAACATGACGGTGCAAGCTGGCAGTATCATCTCCTCTAATGTGAGTACTTGTGTCTTATATTATTGTCGCTTGCGTCTTCGTGCTGACAAATCCCCAAGATCTACCGCACTGAAGACGCCCCTGAATACCGAACGGGCAACAAGGTGCTCCTGGGCATAATTGCGTGGACAACCTTCCTCATATTTGCGATCAAGTTCTACTACAAATGGCGCAACGCTTCGAGAGACAAGATCTGGAGCGTTATGACGCCCGAGCAGAGGGACGAGTACCTGCGGACCACCAAGGACCAGGGCAACAAGAGGCTTGACTTTAGATTTGCGCATTAAAAAAAGGGCATGCATATATAGAATTAGGTAGACGGTAAAGATTTATTAGTGTTTTACACAAGTAATTAATGCGAAAGCTCGGTTGTGAGACAATAGCTTGTGTGAACCAGTTTGAGTACAAGAATGTCCGTGTCTTCAGCCACAGCTTCTTCGAATGGATAACTTGGAAAATTCACCGTAGGCATGTAAAGTATTCGTGGCAAGCATATGCATCAGCTTACCGCATGGGAGATATGGCTGCTGAGCTGAGGGAGAGGACAAATTGTGACAGCTCTTAGGGAAGGCAAACTTGAGATAGATCGAGCTTGGATTTTCTGCTCTTGCCGTTGGTGGCTTCCCACTAATTCATGTGTAGGTTACCAAGGGGGAAGATTCAGCTTTCTGCGCCGCAGATATGCCAGGAAATGTCACAGATCTTGAAGCTCGCAAGTTCCAAGGAAGTCGCAGCCCAGCGACTGCCAGAAACCTTCCGTGTAGGCTTAATTGGCTGGGGATCCTTTGCTGGAATATCGGGTCCTACGCTCAGTCAAATGAGATACTCTCCAGTACCTGCTGCATTCTACAAGGCGTGGCCGTTGGCCCCCCGGTGGAGTTACTCTCATATGCAATCAAACGTATCGAAATGGCGCTAGTAACCTGCATTTAACACCTCGCATCAAAAACCATCCTCACTTCGTTTTTCACATATTTTCACCTCCCATACAATGAATACCTTCTTAATTTAATTATACTCTATATTAAATGATAGCTACTTCTTTTTTAATTTTTTTAATATCTATTTAAGGAGGGCGGAGGAAATATTAAAGGTATGATATATATTAATGTTAAATTTTAAAGAAAATTTTAAAATTTTAAGGAAGGTGTATTTTTAAGCAGAAATAATTAAATTTACTTTAGGTTTCCTAGTAACTTTAATATAACTCTTTAATTTTACCCTTTTTAAATTTAACTTTAACTTTAAACGTAAATTCCTCCTCTTTTATATACTTAATTTTATAACAAAAAGAAGGAATGAAATTAAAAAAAAAGCAGCTTTCTTCTCATATATATTTTAAATAAATTAAAGCTAAATTAAAAAGTACGTATAAAAAAGGTGCGAGGTATCAAATGCAGACCACTAGCGCCATTTCGATACGTTTGATTGCATATGAGAGTACGTAAGCAGACTCGACTTGGCTTATCGATTAAGCTGACTTGCCTCGGCTACATCAACTGCCGACTGGCGGCCCGCTACACTGGGCGTGCGTTGCGCCCGACCAGTCCGTCGTCACTACAAGTCAGTGATTCGCTGACACAACGGCCTCGCGTGTCGCAAACAGTCTCAGCATCGACTCCACGGAGGCCAAGACATCTCGCGCCTCCCTGGTTCTTGACGGGCTCTCTGATCAGTTCCTCCCATCGCCTACATGGTCTCCTCACAGCTCGAGCCGGCTGAAGATGCCTCCTCCAAACACTCCCAATGAGCCCTCGGGCGCGAGCTCGCCGACCTCGACCCGCCCCTCAAGAACCCACGCAGAGCCTTCCCGAACCTCAACGCGCACGTTCTCGTCAGACAGCTTCGTACGTGACCTCGAAACCATCTTGGCCGGTCCGTCCAGTCCTGCCGGCTCGGCCTCCGGATCAGCAACTCCCTCCATGTCCACCACACCGATCAGTGCCTTCGAGCAAGAATATCCGGGAATACACTTTTCGCAGCTATACGACCGTTCGCCGCCACGACGGTCCGTCCGGGTCGTGATGAATTCCAACATGTCTGGGCCAGGGTGGACTCCCACGTACCTGCCACTCCAAACCCCCGAAAACGAGACGGACAGTCAGTCTCCTTCTGATGAGGCGAATTCGGCAGGCGACAGCACTGCTTCTGCACCTCGAATTGATTGGCAGGGTCTCGAATACACTAGTCAGGTGGACGACAACCTGTTATGTGGAATCTGCAAAACCCCCTACTACAAACCTTTGACAACCAAAGCCTGCGGACACACTTTCTGCGAGGCTTGCCTCTACCAGGCGTTGGAAGAAGCAAGAGGTCGGTCTCGAAATCGTGCGCCTTGTCCGCTGTGCCGGACAGAGCTGAATGTTGGGGGAGAACGGGGGGCGCGCAGGTTCATTCGCGTCGTGGAAGTGAGCGCCCAGTTGGACCGGCTGGAAGTCAAATGTCCCAACGACACGCAGCTCTGCAAGTGGACCGGCCCGCGATCGAATGCCGAGGCACACGTGCACAATGACTGCGACTGCACACTATGCCCCTGTGCAGATAGCAGCTGCGGGAAGACGATAATCCGTAAGAGCCGTGGCACCGTCTGTCGGCATCACGAGGGACCGTGCGCCTACTGCGAGGAGACTATCGACCTGTCCACGGAGTTCCGACACCACATGATTGCTTGTGCTAAGTACAGGGTGTCATGCGAGTACTGTGGCGAAGAGGTCGCGCGAGACCTGCTCGCGGCGCATGCAGACGCCTGCAGTGTTGAATTGACTGCTTGTTCGTACTCGAAACTGGGTTGCTCGTTCTCATCCCCGCGCAAGGACGTCCTCGAGCACGAGAAGACCTGCGACCGTGGCGCGTTCATGGAACTTGTTGATGGCCTTGAGAAGCGGCTGAAAGCCGACATGAACGAGATGAAGGACTCCTTGACAAATCAGATGGAGCAAAAGATACAGCTTCAGAAACGTCAAATGGATACCAGACTCCAGGAGATACAGGACGAGTTGCAGGAGGAACGAAGGAAGGGAGAAGAACTCGCCCAGAAAGTGTCCAGGCTTGCGAGTGGCGATCTAAGGCTCTCACGATACAGAGACCCAGCAGCCAGTAGCACAACGGACGACGACGCCACGAACGAAGCGAGCCGCTCCTCACTGCCAATGCCGGAAGGCTCCGACTTCGAGCAGGCTGAGTACATGTTCCGCATGTTCGACGAACTGGACACACGCATCTCCAACATCTCAAAGGCACTGATCGACCAGGACGCCCGGCAGTCGGTCAGGGTGATGACCGAGCTCATGCCCGTCAAGGAGCAACTGGTTGAGGCCCGCAGCCAGCTCGGGGTCATGGGTATGCACGTGCGCTGGCTGATGGACCTACAGCGTTCACGTCAGAGGCAGGCCACCGACGTCGTGGGCGGTATGGGCGCCGGCGGCGGTACCGCCTCCTCCGGCTCGTCTGCTACCACCACCGGCAACGCGCAGTCGGCCTCGGGACAGGCGGCTTCGGAGAGCAGCGGTGGCAGCGGCGGCAGCAGTGGTTCTGCCGAGCCTGCTGTGGGCATTTCGCGGCGCGTGAGTGATCGTGTCAGCCCTGTGCGCCCGAGCTTGTGAGGTGCTTGGTCAATATCCGGCACATCGATGGGTTTTTGCTTTGCAACAAGCCGCTCGTGATGAGGGTGATTTTCCAGGTCTTTTTTGGTGGACAGTTTGTTCGGATGGGGGTTTATGGCATTATTGATATTTCCTCGGTACTTGGAATCGGAAACTGGCTGGCGCAAACAAGGGGTCACGGAAATACCTACTTGAAAGGATGATACCCCGTAGCTTGACGAGAAATATAGTTCTTGATGATTACCTAGCTTGGTGAACGACGTGGACAAGCTAGGCGCCTCACCAGTGGATGCTCTTTTGCCGTGTTGTCACCAGAGGGGGTCCTTGCAAGCTCCAATTCTGCTCATGTAGCAAGACATGCGTACGAATGAATTCAAGCTGCTATCAAAATGTCTAGACAGGTTTGTTCGCCCAATGACCCAAAAAGTCCGCCAGCTGCTGGCGGACTTCAAATTCGGAACCGCGGGTCCCAACAAGTCGCTTCGGGGTGTAATAGTCCGCTGCGAATTCAGCCCACACTGCATGCACCATGCAGGTACGCAGCCCGCTTGGTCATCCCCCGCCACATCCCCATGTGCTCCAATCCCAGACGCCGCAAAGTCTACTACACCTTGGAGAAATGCAGGCTCTGCGTGTAGCAGTAGCTGAGCAGGCCCTGCTTGCCCATCTCGCCGCCCAGGCCGCTGTCCTTCATCCCTGAGAAGTAGGCGTTCTCGTTGGGCAGCTCGAAGGTGTTGATGTAGACGGAGCCGGCCTCGATCCTCCGCGCGAGGCTCTCGGCGCGGGCGAGGTCCTTGGCGTACACGGCGGCGGCGAGGCCGGCGTTGTCCAGGTTCGCGCGGGAGAGGACGTCGTCCTCTTCGCGCCACTTGAGGATCGGGATGACGGGGCCTTTGTTTTATTCTGTCAGTTTCGTGATATTCCCCTATACGTGTAGGCAACTTTCGAGCCAGGGATACTTACCGAACTGCTCCTCCTGCACTACCAGGGCGTCCTCCGGAGGATTCACGACCACCGTCGCAGGAACCCAGAATCCGCTCGCGGGGACCTTGTCAGCGTCGACGGCCTCCACGCGCAGGTCCCGCTGCTTCGCGTCGGCGATCACCCTCGTGACGGTGTCGTACTGCAGCTTGTTGGAGACGGGGCCGAAGATGGTGGGCACGCCGGCGTCCTCGACGATGCGGAACTTGTCGCGGGTCTCTGCGACGAAGCGGTCGAGGAAGTCGTCGTAGATGTCCTCGTGGACGTAGATGCGCTTGGTGGCGACGCACATCTGGCCGGCGTTGAAGAAGGCGCCCGTGGAGGTCTTGGTGACGGCCTCGGCGACGTCGACGTCCGGGCAGACGATGGCGGCGTCGTTGCCGGCCAGCTCGAGGGTGACCTTCTTGAGGGTCGAGGCGCAGCTGGCCATGACCTTCTTGCCCGTGCTGGTCTGCCCCGTGAAGGAGATCTTGGCGATGCCCGGGTGGGTGGTCATGACGGCGCCGAGGTCCGCGCCGCCGTTGACGGCCTGCAGCACCCCCGGCGGGAGCACGGGCACGCACAGCTCGACCAGGCGCAGCACGGCGTACGGGGTGAAGGGCGAGGGCTTGACGATGCAGCAGTTGCCCGTGATCAGGGCCGAGGCGATCTTGAGTGTGGACAGGATGACGGGGAAGTTCCAGGGGCAGATGGCGCCGACGACGCCGAGGGGCGGGTGCGTGGCGACGATCTTGACCTTGTCGTCCTCGTGCTGCACGTGGTCCTCGAGCGCCTGGCTGATGATGGCCTCGATCTGGCGGCCCGTGTTGCCGATCTCGATCTGGCCCATCAGCGACGACTTGCCCGTCTCGCGCATCGCGTACTCGGCCAGCTCGGCCTGGTTGCCGTTCACCACGTCGACGACCTTGCGGAGGGCATCCTGGCGCTCGGCCACGGTCGTCCGCCCCCACGTCTTGAAGGCCTTGTTGGCGGCCTCGATGGCCTCCTCGAGGTCCTGCGTGGTAGCTATTGGGGCATCCCAGAGCGGCTGTCCTGTCCGTGGGTCGGTCACCTGGTGAGAACTGGAGGCGGATCGCTTCTCGCCATTGATGATGTTGTAGAACTTGGGACTCTCGAGGCTGCCCATCTTGAAGCTTGCTCTCGCTGTATTTTGTGGTGCTTGAGGGATTTCCTGTGGGTTTTACTTTCCTGGGTGATGGGTGCGAGCGAGCGAGACAGGCGTTTGGTGCTGAGCACAAATGTTCCTTATATGTATGTTCTTGATATTGAGAGGGAAATAACTAGCTTTCCAGGAGATAGGAGGTGAGGTCTCTTATGCAGTCCCAACCACGGCTCCCAAACATATTGAGCTTCATCGGGCGTCTGGGCAATATGGAACTTGTGCACATTGACTGCCACTCCAGGGTCCACTGGGGTCGTATCCAAGGGCTTGGGACCCTCAAACTTCCCAATCATCCGCCCGCGGCAAAACAGACCTGGAAACTTGTCCATGGCCCGCCAGGTCCAGCCGATAGTATCACGCGGGGTAGTTTGGATCGGGGGGTAAATGTGCCGCCGTGTGTTTCCAATCCCCATAGCTGGGCACTCGAGGCATTCTAGTTTCAACTCTAAATTGCTAGATCAGAGCTGTGGCGCCCTTGGTGCCCTGCTGCGTCTGGGGAGAAGGTTTCCTGAAACCTGGGGAACGGCTCCACAGCGCTGGCCTCTTGTGTAGATTGCAGCAGGCTGGCGCCCAGGTCATCTGCTACATGGGTTCTGCCAGAGGCCCGGGGGGGCATCGTCGGGAAGTCTATCGGGCCTCATTTACTCGTTGAGATAGGCGAGGGCGGGCGGCGGGCTGTTTCGTCGCGCCCGAGGCTCGTTAGTCCCAGGCGGGCGGGACATCTTTCATCCCATCAATCTGCCCTTCTTGTGGGCCGCGACAGGGCGGGAGGGACCCTAAGCAAGGAAGGCCGCGAGAATATATATGTCAGCTCCTGAACTCTGTGTCTCTGGGTGCCACAAATGATCTGCCACAGACGCATCGAAGCTGAGATGAAGTGCCTCAAGCTCAAGCAGTGCCAGGCACTTTGCGCTTAAAAGCATGCGGGGGTCAGGGATGGGCAAGGCTGCAGGAGCCGCGGCATATCGCGCGCGTTGCAGCACAGCGCGCGGTGGGGTCTGGATTTGTCTGAGTTGAGAAGTGACAGCAACATGCAGTGAAGCAGAAGAACACCACTTGCGGCAAGAGGCCTTGATACACGAATGAAAGCATCTGTGGCCATGTCAAGTGTAGTCTTGCTCCTGATCTCAACTGTGAAGATTGTCTCTATCGCTCATGGCGAACCTGGACAGGTGGGGCTCAGTAGATAGATGCTGTATTAACGGATTGCCTGGCGTCCTGACAGAGACATGGTTCTAGGCCATTAACGATTCTGTTCAATCGTGTTGTCGTGGGAGGGCAGCATCTAAGGAGGATCTAGTGGGGAGCGGTCTCTTTAGAATGTAACTGCTCTCGGGGGAGAGCAACCCCTGCAGGCAGCAGGACATTGCAAGCAGGGCGAGTCGGTGGCTTCCGGACCGCATGGTCGGCCGGTCGCCGCCGGACGGGGCTCCCAACCGGCGGAGCGCAGGGGAGCTGGTGGGTGGGGAGGGGTGCTCCCCTAACGGACCTCGGGTTAATCGTGGTGGATCCTTGGTAGGCGTCCCTGCTCCTAATGCAATTGATAAGGAGGTGCTCAGCCAAAATGCTGAGTATACCCTCTCGATGATTGGTGATGAGATTTCAAATGTGCTGGTGTAATGATGTCTGGCTCAAGAGTAAACATTGCCTTCAACTGATAGGCACATGTAGATGGGCAGCGTTTTGTCGAGGAAGGCGCTCTGCAACGCACCTGCACCGTATCTCCCGTCCCGTGGCAAGCCGTTCCAGACCCGGCCGACCGTGCTGGTCCGTCTCCAACTTGCAGCTTAGTCTATCAAGCTCAGGCTCTACCCCAGGTTCCTCACTGTTATTACCAAAACGGTCGACTAAGACGGACGGCCGACGGCCAAATCCCGTTAGCCTTGTTTGATATCAACGTCGACCCTGTGATTGCTTGTCCATCTCTGACGTTGGACCTTGTGCCTATCACCGTCTTCCTTCTCACTTGCCCACTGCTTCTTTTTCTCCTCCTCTTCCTATTCCTATAGCTAGCTATCTTGCCTCGTGTTACCTTGGCATCGCTATCAAATTTTCTTCTGTCCTCGACCTGTCCTCACCGCCCGGATTGGTTTCATCGCAGCTGGCATAGCACAGCATACGCCCATGACCTGAATAGTCAACACCATCACAAAGGGTGGCAACCATCATCGATATGGCTCCCATCGCTCTCTCGCCCGAGCGTGCTGCCCCGCATATTGACTCTCTCGCAATAAATTTCGATGACACCATTCGCTTCTACTTGAACGGCACCCGTGTTGTGCTGGACGAGGTCGATCCCGAGGTCACCCTGCTGGAATATCTCAGGGGCATCGGACTCACCGGGACCAAGCTGTATGTCTGAATAAATTTTGTTTCCTCATTCATCAAATTGGCTTCTTTCTTAGTTACCACAAACAAGCCCCCAAACTGCTGTCCACCATACTGACTGTCTTCCAGCGGCTGTTCAGAAGGCGGTTGTGGTGCCTGCACCGTAGTGGTGAGCCAGTACAACCCAACCACCAAGGCCATTTACCATGCCAGTGTCAATGCCTGCCTCGCTCCACTAGCGAGCGTCGACGGCAAGCATGTCATCACAGTTGAGGGTATCGGGAATGTCAAGTCCCCCCATCCGGCCCAAGAACGCATCGCCAGGGGCAATGGGTCCCAGTGTGGATTCTGTACGCCTGGCATAGTAATGAGCCTTTACGCCCTGCTGCGTAACAATGATGCTCCAACCGACGAGGATATTGAGGAGGCATTCGACGGCAATCTGTGTCGATGCACCGGGTACCGACCCATTCTCGACTCGGCCAAGACCTTCAGTGCGACCGCTGGTTGTGGGAAGGCTAAGGCCAACGGTGGGAGCGGCTGCTGCATGGACAATGTGAACGGTGACGGTGCTGGTGCTGGGTGCTGTAAGAGCAAGAGCAACGGCCTGAACGAGGACGATCAACCGATCAAGAGGTTCACCCCGCCAGGCTTCATCGAATACAAACCCGACACCGAGTTGATCTTCCCGCCAACTCTCAAGAAGCACGAATTTAGGCCTCTTGTGTTCGGAAACAAGCGCAAGAAGTGGTATCGACCAGTCACGCTGGACCAGTTGCTTCAAATCAAAAGTGCCTATCCGGCCGCCAAAATCATCGGCGGAAGCACCGAGACGCAAATCGAAATCAAGTTCAAAGCCATGCAATATCCGGTCTCGGTCTATGTTGGAGACGTTGCTGAGCTGAGGCAGTATTCCTTCAAGGATGACTACGTTGAGATCGGGGGCAACGTCATCCTCACGGATTTGGAGAGAATATGTCAAGATGCCATAGCTCACTACGGCAAGGACAGGGCTCAAGTGTTTGATGCGATGTACAAACAGCTCAAATACTTCGCAGGTCGCCAGATTCGCAACGTTGGCACCCCAGCAGGCAACCTTGCCACCGCTTCTCCCATCTCTGACCTCAACCCAGTCTTCATGGCATCCGATGCGGTCTTATTTGCAAAGTCTGCTGAACGGACAACAGAAATACCCATGTCCGGATTCTTCAAGGGCTACAGGCGGACAGCCCTTGCGCCGGAGGATATCCTGGCGTCGATTCGCATTCCGCTCACCGTATCGGGACGCGAGTTCTTTAGAGCCTACAAGCAGGCCAAGAGGAAAGATGATGACATTGCCATAGTGACTGGTGCTTTGCGAGTCAAGCTCGACGAAAAGGGCGTCGTGGAGCAAGCCAACCTTTGCTTCGGCGGTATGGCGGCATGGACGACAGCTGCCAAACAGGCGAACGACTTCTTGGTTGGCAAGACATTCGCAGAGCTTGAAACTCTTGAAGGGGCCATGAACGCACTTGAGAAAGACTTCAATTTGCAGTTCAGTGTACCGGGTGGCATGGCTTCTTACAGGAAGGTACTGGCAATGAGCTTCTTCTACCGATTCTACCACGAAGTGATGCTCGGTCTGGGTGATATCAAGCACACTGACGAGCAGGCGGTGGAGGAACTCGAGCGAGACATCTCAACCGGTGAGACAGATGGCACTGCCGCTTTGGCCTATCAACAGACGATTGTAGGCAAGGCCAATCCTCACCTCGCCGCATTAAAACAGACGACAGGTGAAGCGCAATACACGGATGACATCCCGAAACTTGCGAACGAGCTTTCCGGCTGCCTTGTCCTGTCGACCAAGGCACACGCGAAAATCAAATCGGTTGACTACTCCGCTGCATTAGACATCCCAGGCGTAGTGGATTATATTGACCATAAAGATATGCCAAACAAGGAGGCGAATCATTGGGGCGCACCGCATTTCGAGGAGGTATTTTTGGCCGAGGATGAGATTTTCACCGCTGGCCAGCCTATCGCTTTGATTCTAGCAACCTCGCAGCAGAAGGCAGCGGAGGGTGCAAGAGCGGTCAAAGTTGAATATGAGGAGCTCCCCGCCATCTTCACCATGGAGGAGGCAATCGAAAAGAACAGCCTCTTCAACTTCTTCAGAGAAATCAAGAAGGGAGACACAGAGGAGGCCTTCAAGAACAGCGATTACACCTTCAGTGGTGTCGCTCGGATGGGCGGACAGGAACATTTCTACCTCGAGACAAATGCATGTGTCGCAATACCAAAACCGGAGGATGGCGAGATGGAAATCTGGTCGAGCTCGCAGAACTGCAACGAATCCCAAGCATACGCATCCAGAGTCCTGGAGGTCCAGGCCAACAAGGTTGTCGTCAAGGTAAAACGTCTTGGTGGCGGCTTTGGTGGCAAGGAGACACGCTGTATCCAACTGAGCACAATTCTCGCTCTCGCGGCTCAAAAAACGCGCAGACCAGTTCGATGTATGCTGACGCGCGAGGAGGACATGGTCACGTCCGGTCAGCGCCATCCCTTCCTGGGAAGATGGAAAGTAGGCGTCAACAAAGACGGCAAGATCCAAGCTCTCGACCTGGACATTTTCAATAACGGCGGCTGGAGCTGGGACTTGTCAGCGGCTGTGTGTGAGCGCGCTATGACGCACTCGGACAATTGCTACCTGATCCCGAATTTCCACGTGCGTGGGCGGATTTGCAGGACAAACACAATGTCGAACACAGCCTTTCGCGGGTTTGGTGGACCACAGGGGCTTTTTATTGCCGAGTCCTACATGAGCGAGGTTGCTGATCGACTGGACATACCCGTCGAGAGGCTCCGGGAAATAAACATGTACAAAACCGAGGAGGAGACTCATTTCAACCAAAAGCTAACGGATTGGCACGTACCACTTATGTACAAGCAAGTCCAGGACGAAGTGCAGTATGCGAAGAAAAGGGAAGAAATCTCGAAGTTCAACGAGAGTCACAAGTGGCGCAAGCGAGGCCTAGTAAGTTCCTATCACCACTTCACGAGTGTATCACAAGTACTGACTGGCGACACGTAGGCCATCATCCCCACGAAATTCGGCATCTCCTTCACTGCTCTCTGGTTTAACCAGGCTGGTGCCCTGGTGCACATCTACCACGATGGGTCTGTCCTAGTGGCACACGGTGGCACGGAAATGGGCCAGGGTCTTCACACGAAGATGACTATGATTGCGGCGGAAGCTCTCAAAGTCCCTCTGGATAACGTCTTCATCTCTGAGACAGCAACCAACACGGTAGCCAACGCGAGTGCCACAGCGGCATCAGCTTCATCTGATCTCAACGGCTACGCGATATACAATGCGTGTGAACAGCTCAACGAGCGCCTTGCCCCGTACCGGGAGAAGCTTGGCCCAGACGCAACGATGAAGGAACTCGCCCATGCGGCATATTTCGACCGCGTCAACCTCTCAGCACAGGGCTTCTACAAGACCAGAAATCGGTTACACTTGGGGTGAGAACAAGGGAAAGATGTACTTCTACTTCACGCAGGGCGTCGCAGCCGCCGAGGAGGTGGAGATTGACACGCTCACGGGGACATGGACTTGCCTGCGTGCAGACGTCAAGATGGACGTGGGGCGGTCGATCAACCCGTCCATCGACTACGGTCAGATCCAGGGTGCATTCGTACAGGGCATGGGGCTGTTCACGATGGAGGAGTCTCTGTGGCTGCGCAACGGGCCGCAGGCGGGCAATCTGTTCACCCGGGGCCCTGGCGCGTACAAGATCCCCGGATTCCGCGACGTGCCACAAGTGTTCAACGTCAGCTTGCTGAAGGACGTGGAGTGGCAGGACCTGAGGACCATCCAACGTAGCCGCGGCGTGGGCGAGCCGCCGCTTTTCATGGGCAGTGCGGTATTCTTTGCCATCCGCGACGGGCTCAAGGCTGCGCGGAGGCAGTATGGGGTGCAGGCGAGGACGGTCGCCGAGGGAGCGGCCGATGTTGACCCGAGGGATGACGGGCTGCTGAGGCTGGAGAGCCCGGCGACGTCAGAAAGGATCCGGCTGGCGTGTGTGGATCCCATCATGGAGAGGGCGAGAGTGTTGCCCAAGGAAGGGGAGAAGAGCTTCTTCATTGCTATCTGATCTCGAGTGATGCGCGTGCTGGAGTCTTTGCCGCGACTACTTGAGGATGGACATCATCTAGGTTGTAGCCTACGTCTGTTATCATACATCCAAGTCTCGGGAATACCGCACGGCCGGGAATCCTTCCGGACCGGCGTCCAATAATCCACCGAGCAAGATGATGACTTGAAAATCCAGCTTGGATTTCTGGGCGTCTTACGAGAGGAGCAGTCATCGACTCATCCGTGCAGCAGAGTAAATGGGCGGTAAAGCAGTTGGTTGGGCCTCGGTAATGCAGCTCCAAGCGGCGTGGCAGAGATCTTGACCTGACGCAGCACTCTGTTGCACATGTCAGTTTTGGGTATTCGGGGTGTGGTTCGTGTGAGAGAATCGGAATCCTGACATGTGTGTTGATTCGGCGGTTGAGGCCGGCTGTATGCTTTGGGCGGACCGAGGGAGTACCTATACCTAATACACCGACCGGACTGCCCATACACAATGAGTCAAAATAGATGCAACGGTCTAGCCTTCCTAGTTAGTCTCTTATTACAGTAGACCCAAAAGTAGCTGATTCCTTTTTTTCATGGGCTTACGGCAGCGGCGGCAATGTGGACTTGGCAGACCTCACAGGCCGCGCAGGGAAACCCCCAGACGCCTCCACAGCCAAGGGCTGCTTTTTTTTTTGCTGGCACTGGTGCCGCTGCAATGCACCTCTGGAGGCCCAGTGATCGAGGATCGACTGCGCAGCCAAGCTTCATGGCATCCGAGCCCTGCTGTTGCCAGAGTCTCGGGTCCCCTTCCCACTGACGTTGTTGCAGTCGCTGGTGCAGGGCAAGGCGTTGCTCGGAATGGGATGGGTCCCAGGGCGCGCCGTCTCAGATCCATCACAACACATCGCATCGCATTGGCTGCCAGCCAGCCTGGCCCATTCCGTTACTAAGGTAATGTGCGCGGGGCTCACCAGCGACCACATGGCAGCTGAGATGTGAGTGTGTAAGCCGTGCAGATGGGGGAGACACAGAGATGGAGAGGGATTACGGCATGGAAGGGCAGGACTGGGCGGGCCAAGGTCCCACTGCAGGACCCCAGGTCATCTCGTGTCGGTTCCCCCAAGATCCAAGAGGGTCCCCAACATGGACAACAATAAACGTTGTTTGCAGAGAAGGTTTGAACTCTGTCCACCACCAGACCAGGCCCACCCCCACCCCCCATGCCGCAGACTCAGTCAGCGCTTCTGTCATCGCAAACTTCCCCTGCTAGCCAAGGTTCAATGAGGTACCTACAAGGTAGTAGCAACGTAGGTGGTGGAGGTCTCAGCCCGGCAGCCCCACCCATCCGAACCTGGAGAGCCCCGGCTTGCCGCTCCCATTAGTAGACGCCTTCCGCTCGCGCGAGCCGGGCGGGCACAGGATCTTCCAGCCTCCTTGCCTCGCCCTGTTTCGCGCCGACCTTTTACACAGTAGGCAATCATCCTCCTCGACTGCCGTGCCTGTCCACCACTCATCACAACATCGCAAGCGCGCAATTGGCGTCGCACAGCCTGGGCGCGCAATCCCTCCCCTCCCAGCGATCCTGCCCTCGCACGCACACGACCCGTCCAGAGCCCCACTGCCGGGCGCATCGGCCCCTGCCTGCGATCTTGCCACGGCGCGGCCGGGTTCCAAAGGGCGATCTTCGTCGCTGTGGACGGGGACGCGACCCTCGGGAGGCTTGTGGTCGAATCATTCTGCTCGAGAGCTGCAGAGAGCCGCACTCCCTGCTCAAATGAGCCACGATCTCGACGCCCACTGCGTAACGTACAGACCCAATGGGACGAGGGCGCATTGAGTAACCCAGGAGCTGGAACTGGGAACTGGAAAGCAGGCAGGAAGAGAACGAGAAAAAAAAAGGGGAAGGGGTGAGCCAATCCAGGGGAAACCCGAAGGAAGCCAGGCGTGACGGCAGGAAGGACTGCTAGGAACGGGACGGGAACTCCAGCTATGGACAGGAAGAAGAAGAATGGCGCCAACGTCAGCGATGACCAGGAAACCAAGTCCGACAGAGACTCCAGGCCTGTGCCGGCGCACACCGTGTCGGGCGATGGAGATAGGGCGAGGGCCAGCACGAGCGCGAGCAGCGACAAGGGCAGCAGCAAAGCCCATTCGCATGCGCCAGACGACGCCAACAAGCAGGGCCCCCAGAAAAAGAGGCGCAAGGTCACTCATGGTACGGCCCTCCTTTTCCTGCTGCCCAAGCCCCACCTCCCTTTCTCCCGGGCTGCCTCGTCTTCCGCACGCTAACTCTGTGTTTCCGCGCGTTCCTACAGCTTGCGTATATTGCCGTCGATCTGTAAGTGAGGGAAACTCCCCGGTCTGGCCGGGCAATTGGCTGCCGTCGGCGTAGACTATTGCCATGGTCGAGGGCTACAGCAGCAAGGTGCCCAGTGGCACGCATGCGGCACGCCCCTTTTGGAGTGGGGGATAAAACAAGCGCATGGCTAATACAATTCTTCTGGACTGCCACAGCATATGACATGCGACCTCGTATGTAAGACCTTTTCCCTTATGTTCTCCCTCACCCCCCTTCCCAGCCCACCAAGGGCTGTTATGCCGTGCTGCGGCTGCACTGCGAGATTCGGCACGGCACGGGCACCGCGCGGCGCTGGCGCTGCACTGTATGTATCAACGAGGGCGAACACAAATATTGACCGCTGGGTGGCCCTTTGCTTTGAATAGGAGAGACCTTGTACGAGATGTATAAAGCGCAACATCGGCCATCTCTGCCACGACGAGCCCCGCGAGCATGACACCAAGAAGGCAAGGGGCAGCACAGCCGCGGGCTCAAATATGGACGAAACGGAATCCCAATCGGACATCGCGCACAGTGCCATGGACCAGACCACAAGCGCTGCTGTTGCTGCCGCCATGAGCGCCCCCTCCTTCGACGGGGGAGCGGCTGCTGCAGCCGCAGCTGCTGGTATCACGGCTGGTGCTGCGGGCTCACTGGGTCGGGGCAGCTCGATACAGCTTGTGCGACCGGCACAGCTCTCTGGGATGCAAGCCAGCGGCCTGGGCCGCGGCAACATGAACCAATGTAGGTCTCGTAAAATTACACAATGCGTCGTCGTCCTGTATCTCGCGTCCCCAAAACTGAAAGGACATCTCATTCACAGTTGCCGGCTTCTCGGATGCGTGGTTGACTGCCCAGAACCACCTCCAGGACGTGCACAGCTACCAGTCCAGTTACTTGATGGCCCCTGAGGTCAGCAACGAGTTCAATCTTCTCAACGAGTTCCTGAATAGTAGTCTCCTCGATGACGGCGGCCTCTTATCTGGCGACCTAGACCAAGGCACCACGAAAACACAGAACGATATGCTGCCAGGCTATGGCCTCAACCAGAGCAGCCTGCTCCCGCCGAGCGCACTGCCCGCAGGGTCCATGCCGCCGCCAGCCGACTCAGAACAAGGCGCACCCGCCACCCGACCGGCAGCGACCAACCCAGAGGACAAAAAGCGGCGCGAGGCCGCCGAGTTCTACCTCCAGGTCGCCGACCCGTCGGGGAACGACATGCCCGAGAAGCGGATGGAGCGGGTGCTGCTCTCCAAGTACGAGGCGGGCCTGCTGAGGCCGTTCAACTACATCCAGGGCTACAAGCGGCTCATGGACTACCTCGAGTCGCACATCCACGCGAGCTCCAAGCAGAAGATCCTGGCGCAGATCAACCGGTTCCGGCCAAAGTTCCGCGAGAAGGTGCAGCAGCTGACGGATATCCAGCTGGTGTATGTGGAGATGTGGTTCGAGCGCACGCTGATGGAGTACGACCGCGTCTTCGCCAGCATGGCGGTGCCGGCGTGCTGCTGGAGGAGGACGGGCGAGATCTTCAGGGGCAACAAGGAGATGGCGGAGCTGATCGGGGTTCAGGTCGAGGACCTGAGAGACGTATGTGCTTTCCGCTGACTGGTCGGACGCATCTTGGGCGTGCGCTACACCCAGCCCGAGTTCGATGGCTAACGCTCTTTCCTTTCCAGGGCAAAATTGCGCTGCACCAGATCCTCACAGAGGCCTCGGTGGTGCGATATTGGGAGGAGTTTGGCACGATTGCATTTGACCCATCACACGATACCCTTCTCACGGCGTGCGAGCTCAAGTCCCCCATCGATGAAGGCAAGGCGAAGGCCAAGTCCAAGGAGATCAAATGCTGCTTCTCGTTGAAGATCCGGCGGGATGACGCCAAGATGTAAGCCCGTCGGCCGCCCCCAGAACGCAACGCGACAACCTGATATGCTGACTCTTCCATCTCTGCAGACCGAGCTTGATCGTCGGGAACTTTTTGCCCCATGACCCTTCACACTGAGTGCCCGCATTGGGCGTAGGTAGCGAGCGAGCGAGTGGAGCCGCGACTGCTTGATTGTACATTGGAATTGGAGAAGGTGTAGGTACTGGACGGATGATGACAGCCCCACGAGCACGATGACAATACCCTTAATGCTTTAATCCCACGATGTTGCGGACGGGGGGGTGGAGCAGGGATAAGGAGAAGGGGGAATAGGAGGATGGGAGAGGCATACACTGCTTGCATATTATTGCACATGGAGTTTCTGGGCCCAGACAACCTCACTCGATCGGCTGCGGACTCTTGATTCTTGGTTCGGAAGGCGGGCATACAGATATGTCTGTACTCTACACACACACACATATATATATGGCAGGTGCCGCCAGGGTTGCAACCCGGTGCCTTCCCGTTGTGAGAGGCACAGCGGCTTCTGCTCTTGCTAGACGAAACACGCATCTCCTCCTCGGCCATTCCTTTTGCGCTTTCCTGGTCCGCTCGACTGGACGAGCAATTTCCTCCTTCGAACTTGTCGTGTGCACTTCCCTGGTCGAATTGACAAGACGTGTATTCTCTCTACTGATCTCTTTCCCCTACACTCTTCGGATCCACTTGACAGAACACGCATTTCCATCACGTTCTTCTCTTCTTCCGCCCTCCCCTGATCCACTAGACACATTACGGCGCAACTCGTTGGAAGACCATTGCGACTGCTTGATCTCTCGATAGGCCCCTCTGTGCGCATCTAAGGCCACCCCATTTCCTCAACGGCAGCGACGATCTGAAGCTCCTCGCATCACTGATGGCCGTCCTCTTCCAGCCTCCCTGCCCTCCTTCGCGTCTCGTCTCCAAGTCTGAGAGACCCATTTAGGAAGTCGCGGTGCGAGACACACCCCCAATACGCGAGCGCTCGCTGAGACCGTGCGTCAAGGAATCGAGCAGTCCCAATCACAATCCCAATCGCAGCGCAACTCAAGCTGGCCCGGCGAATTTCCGAGGAGAAAGCTTGACCAGCCATGCCGAAAGCCACGGAAACCGCGGACGGCGGTGATTCTGCTGCCGGCAAGTCAAGAAAGAAAGAAGCAATCCTCTGTATGGGATACCCTCAACACTCCTAGCCTAGCATGCCTCTTTCGCTTACACTGTCCTGCGACAGCTTTCACCTCTGACCTCCGCAGGCGCCTGCCGACCGACAAGGACGACTCAGCGGCCTCCCAGGCGCTCCTCAGTGAGGTCCAGAAGCAGACCCAGTCTCTTGGACGGTACTCGGACAAGCCACATCATGCCTTGCTGCATGATGAAGACCTGGAGTCGGAGGGAACCAGGCTATGGAATGTCTGCACGCGACTAAGCAGAGAGAACCCTGCCAAGTCCTCAGCAGGATTGAAGCTTGTTCTCTGGAGTCGAGTCCTCGCCTTCCACATTTTGCATTCGTGTCAATGGTCAACCAAGTCCACAGTCCCAGTCGCCTCACACCTCATGGGACTGGCTCTGAGAGTGGCGAAGTTGTGTATCGGTCCGCTGACTCCTATACCATTGCTCTTTCGAATGTAACTTTCCATTGTATAGCTGACCAGTTCTGTGTATGGCAGACGATGACGACGTCCAGAATACGAGGCTTATTCTACAGAAGGCCGCAGACTATCACCGCCGACTGCAGGACATGTCACCAACGATGCAATCGGAAGATACGGACCAGACTGTAGAGATGGAGGCTGAATGGACAGCGTTGCGGATTGCCCTGGTGTGTGATTTCTACTACCATCGTAAAATTTTGCAACTGACGAGGTCCCTAGGCCTGGAGAGACAACCAGCTCGATGTCGCCGAGCATCTGTTTGCCCAAGCAAATGACCTGCTGCGCAAGGTCAAGCCGGCCTCATCAAATAATATCATCGACATTTATTTCCAGATTGGTCGGGGAATGCTCTCGAAAGGCGACTCTGCCATGGCAGAAAAGTGGCTTCGGCGCGCTTGGGATGCTATTAATGGCCAGAGACTACAGGATCTGCCGCGTGATGCGGTTGAGCTCCGCATGGCAATAGTGCAGTCTCTCGTTACCGTTCTCCTCAATCTCCAGACAAATGAGAGCAACGAGAAAGCCCATAATATCGTCAAATACATCGAATCCGAGGTCGGTGATCAGCCAATTGTCTTGCTGCTCAACCTGGAAATCCTCAACAGGTCACCCGCGGAAGTCTTTGACAGTGAAGCATACGGCAACATACTTCGAAGAATGATACGAAGTTTTCATCCGAGTGAATCGAATTTCAGACTGTTGGCCCATCATATTCGGAAAGTCCATGCCAAAAGCCCTGGTCTCGGCTGTGCCATTCTCGACGAATTTCTTGCTTCTTTGATCAAGACCGGCCAGAGTGGTTGGATTGACAAGGCCGTGGTCACTCGAATTTTCATGACAACAAGCCAGCGAGATTTCGGTGGAAGCATCGATGAGGCCGAGAAAGCTCTGTCAAAAGTGGAAGAACCCGTCAGCGCCGATGCAGGCTTTTCAGCACACACCTTGATCTGGAAGAAAATCGAAGCCAATTATGGCCAAGGTCAGTATGAAATGGCCGAGAAATGGTGTCGATTGGCGCTCAGCCCGGTATTCTCCAACTCTGGGCCGTTGAACAGTTCCAAGATCCAGAGGAAGCTTCTTCTATGCGCCATGGCACGGAACGATGTCGATTCAGCCAAGTCGACATTTTACACCATGTCACGCGATGCTCAGGAAGATCCTATGACGCAGTATTTGATGTACAAGACTGCGGTACGCAGCGGGGATCGGGAATCGGCAGCAGGGCATCTTGAAGCGGTGGCAAAGGCGTCACCTGCACACATGCATTTCCTATATGCTTGTGTCGCGGATTCACAGCAAGTCAAAGACAGACTTATTGCCATTGACGCCCTGAAAGAGCTTGCGGATGTGTACGACTTTCAGAATCCAGGCCCAGTGCACTTGCCAGCCCTTCTCCGCTGTACTATTATGTTGCTTCACGGGCTCCTGGAGAGCGGAGACGAGGCACAGCGGCAATCTGTCGTCGTCGATTTATGTTGTGTCTTCGATGCAGGTGCGCTTTTGTCTCTTGCTCACTCATAAGAAGGCGCAAACTGACCCAATTTCTCCCCGTACAGTGGCTACAGCGGCTTATAAATCACCAGAAAACAAGAGCGGGAAGAAGCTATTCGACGTTCGAGAGTTGGAGTGGTTCTGCCAGAACTCATACAATCTCGGTCTGAAGCATGCGGGTGATTGGAGCCTCCGGAGCGTTGTTCAGATCTTGACGGCATGCGTCAACATCATTCAAGCTTTTCCAAACGATATTGGAGCAGAAGTGGCTGCAGATCTGTCCCTCAAGTCAATCTTTTGCAATTTTCTCATCTCATCTGCACTTGTGGCCCTTGCCCGGTCACAAGACAACCTGGAGAGGCAACTTCAAGACTACCTCATCATGAGAAAACATATCATGGCCGCTGATTCCGAGATTCAGGAGCGGATGGAGAGCCAGAGCCTTGATGAAGTTGCATCGAGAGACCTACTCAATAAGCTTGCATTGTTGCTGGCGTTCGACTTCGAGGCAGCTATGGCTTTGAAATGTTGGCAGGACCTCGGAGAAATCGTGTTGAAGGCTAGTACCTGCCAGAACATTGAGTCTTTCAAGACCATGGCAGACTGCATCTTGCGGGCTCATGTACCTACAGAACGTGAGTTTTCTTCTCATTCGAGTTCCTTGAAGCATTCTGATCGGTGTCACAGAACTATTCAGTGTTCTACGCAAGGTCATCAATCAGATCTCGGGGCTGCAAGACTGTGATCCATCCAAGCTCGCCAAGTATACCAGATGTCTGTTCCAGGCCGTTGCCCCGAGCAGTGACAATCTCGCAGGGATACTGTTGGACGAAGCCTGCAGGATGGCAAGTGATGCTCATGGGGTGAGTAGCGTCTGCGATGTGCAGCAGCGAAGACGAAAAACTCAAACACGAGATACTAATTGTCCCTGCTCCCAGACACCGGCGGCATGGCCCTCGGAAGAACTGGAATGGATGGCATCAGCGGCTTACAATCACTCTATCGATTTATGGGGGCAGGATGAGAGAAAAGGCTGCATGTGGTGGGCTCAGAAAGCGATGTCCATTGCCCACTTTTGCGATGACCAGGGACATTTGGAGGAAATGCTGCAGGGCAAATACGCGAAGCTCAGACTTAATGTCAATGGCGACTAGGTCGCTCAGCTTCGAGTTGTGGCAGCAGTCGTGTTCATCAAATGGGTGAGTCAATGTCTTCGCATACCAGGGTCACTCATGGTCCTGCATGATTAATTGATCCATCAGCAGGCTAACTTGATAGTGTTCAAGACGGTCTCCAGTATGCTGTCTTCTTACGTGCATAAATCCCTTCATTTGGTGCATTTCGCTGGCTTGCATTGCATCTCAGTTGCCGGTCATTGGTATTATGCAGTGACCTAGCCGGATAAGTGCACACAAATGCATGGCGCAATTATCAAGGTCACTTGCGCTACTGTGACCGTTCCGATCCCGGGACTCGACCCGACGTCGATGCCGAACTTAGTCCCGGCTGGCAACGGAGTCAAGGACAGGAAGTCTAATAAGCAAGCGGGATTAATCGAGACTTACTCACTCATTGCAATCACCTTTAAAACCTGGCTTTGTTCTTCTCATTGCATTTCCTCCGGTTAGATCACATGCGGGCGTTCGTTGGATCGGTCGGCGGGTCTTTTGGTAGAAGCATTATACAGAACCTTGCCAAGACAACAACAACAACAACAACAACAGCAGCAGCATCATCGCGCAGATTGTACTCAGCGATGGCTCCGACCGAAAAGATAAAGCCCGCTGCCCGTGTCGCGGGCAGCAGGCAA
Organism: Diaporthe citri; assembly: GCF_014595645.1. Lineage (NCBI taxonomy): Eukaryota > Fungi > Ascomycota > Sordariomycetes > Diaporthales > Diaporthaceae > Diaporthe > Diaporthe citri. The sequence goes on from NW_025064850.1 coordinate 656,106, forward strand.
GATGTGTGGTGAGTAGATAATAGGCCTACGTGGCAATCTCCGTGTTGAGGAAACCTTCACTGACGCGGCCCAGGACCATCATCAATGAGGCAGCGACTGCATCACCCAACCAGCCTATTATCAATATGGGCCAGGGATTCTTCGGGTACAACCCGCCTAAGTTCATCCTGGACGCTGCAAAGGAGGCGCTGGATCGCGTGGAGTGCAACCAGTACTCGCCCACCAAGGGTCGGCCACGGCTCAAGAAGGCCATCGCCGACGCCTACTCACCGCACTGGGGCAGGAAGCTGAACCCGGACACAGAGGTGACTATCACGACAGGGGCTAACGAGGGCATGCTGAGCGCGTTCATGGCCTTCATTGAGCCGGGCGATGAGGTCATCATTTTCGAGCCCTTTTTCGACCAGTACATCAGCAACATCGAAATGCCGGGCGGCAAGATCGTCTACGTGCCCATGCACCCGCCCAAGGAAGGCGCCACAAAGACATCCTCTGCTGCGGAGTGGACCATCGACTTTGGCGAGCTTGAGCGCGCCGTGACGCCCCGAACTAAGATGATGGTCATCAACACGCCGCACAACCCCGTCGGCAAGGTCTTCTCCAAGGCCGAGCTGCAGAGGATCGCGGACATTTGCCTCAAGAACAACATCATCATCCTATCTGACGAGGTCTACGACCGCCTTTACTACACCCCGTTCACGCGAATCGCAACCCTATCCCCCGAGGTCGAGAAGATCACCCTGACTGTCGGCTCGGCTGGCAAGAATTTCTATGCCACCGGGTGGCGAGTAGGCTGGTTGATGGGTCCGGCCGAGCTGATCCAGTATGTTTCCGCGGCGCATACCCGGATATGCTACTCCTCGGTGTCACCGCTCCAGGAGGCTTGTGCTATTGGTGAGTGAACATGCCCCCCTACCATTCCCTCACAGATGGCGTATCCCAGTGTGACTGACTGATTCCCCTTGATTCAGGCTTTGAGAAGGCCGAGGCTGAGGAATTCTGGGATGAATGTGTAAAGGACATGAAGGGGCGGGTGGACCGATTCAATGAGGTGTTTGAGGAGCTGGGACTCCCCTACACGGAGCCCGAGGGCGGCTACTTCGTCATGGCCAATTTCTCAAAGGTCAAGCTGCCGGCCGACTACCCGTTCCCGCCACACGTGGCCAGCCGACCGCGCGACTTCCAGCTTGCTTGGTTCCTGATCCAAGAGGTCGGCGTTGCTGCCATCCCGCCAACTGAGTTCTACACTGATGCGAACTGCAAGATCGTTGAGGACTACCTGCGCTTCGCGGTCTGCAAGCCGGACGATGTGCTCGAGACGGCGAAGGAGAGGTTGAGGGGCCTGAAGAAATACATCCAGGAGTAGAGGGATACGTTTCCTGCTGGGGCAGTTCAATAGGGCCAAAAATAGATGATTAGTTTCACCTCAGCCGGAACTGGACATACGGGGACTTCCACACAGTAGTGGTATTCCATTGCCCAGATCCTGTGCCTTCGTTTTGCAAGCCGATTGCCTCCGAGCATAGCCTCAGGCTGATCTGCACTGCTGGTAATTGCCTGCATACCAGTGTCTGAATTTTCAGATGCCATGTCCAAGCTGGTTCAGCGCGAGCTATGAGCAAAGAAAGGAAGGGGTGGGGGTTCCCACGGCGACAATTCAACGACAGGACCCACTCTTGTCTTGGTGCCATCAAGGCATAGGACTGGACTCGCAGCTTAAAGACTGCGAGTTCAATTCAAGTCCATTGTGACCCCTCCTTTATCTCTCAGATGGCCCTGCTCGATATGGCTCACTGATTGTTACCAATCTTTGAGCCATCCTGGTGCTTGTCTACGATCTGGGCTATCTTGATCACAACATTGCCAATTTCCATCACAAACACGAGTTCGTCCGCCACAGCAACAGGACATTCTTCAGAATCCCTCTCAAATGCTTGTCCAGGTCCTTTTCCAAGTGTGCATCATTCAGTGCTGCTGCCCTCAGCAGCCTGGTCAACCATCTGGCACGAATCACTTCCTCTGTCAACAGCAAACATCAGAGCCTCGACGTGTATGCGTATGGCACACACGTGCAGTAAGGATATCAACACTGCCACAGTTAATTTTGAGGACCTTTGGCAAGCCTTTTCGGTGAAATGACTAGCCTCAGAGCTGAGAGGCATGAGTGGCAGCGTGCCATTCAGGGTATGAGCCCAAATGAAGCGCAGCCCTCACGTGTCTTTCCAGAATATATCTACGTCAATCTGGAAGATTTCATGAGGGCAGCAGACCCTTTCTGGGAGCCTGATCGTCCAACGACCTCCAGTTTGTACAAGGCGCGTGTGAGTGCCCAAGGACGGATCTTTTGCACACGGCGGATGCAGAGGTGGCTTCATACCCTTCCAGACCGGCCTGAAGCTCGCTCTGAACCACTTCCTCCTGAGCCGTGCCCTGAGCCACCTCCTATGCTCCAGCATCCAGGGAGCATCAGACCCAGGGCACAGTCTGCACCAGCGCCGAGACCACCTGGACCTGCTTCTCCTGGTCTAGGCACCGATCTCTCCATTTCACAAATTCGATTTGGGCATCCCAACCCACTTTCTCAGCACCCAGTGCAGCTTGAACAGTGCAATTTGCAGCCTCAAAGAGTACCTTCGCCTCTGCAGCTCGAGGAAGTCCACTCCCGGCTTGAAGACAACCCGGAGCTAGAAGTCCACCCGCAGCTTGAAGACCCAACCCAGCCCAAAGAGGTGCTTCCAAAGCTTGAAGAAGTCCATCCGCGGCTTGAAGAAGTCCCACTCCGGCCTGAAGGGTGCCATTTCCAGCCAAGGATTCCACAGAGAAGGTCCTCCTTGTACTTCAGCTCTCAGCCGGCTTCTCATGCGCCACAATCGCATCATCCACCAAGCCAGTTCGCCGACCTCTTCCAAGGGCTTGAACGGTCACAGACCGGTGAAAACGAGACATCCGAGTCAGAGCAATCTCAAGAACAGGGGGAAACGTGTGAGGACGAAAGCGTTACTTCTCAGCCAAAGTGCGAAGCCAACATGGCCATCCTCACTCGCCCCGCCAGCAAGCGGCACACCATCCACTTTGGCTCGAACCTGGGTGAAATGCAGAAGCACTTGCCTGCTGGTAGCCCCGAGAAGAACGGTCGAGCTCAGGTAAGTTTGCGAGCTTCTACACCAATGCAAGAAATTGGAATCGGTGCGACGAATCTGACCACAACACGGGTGATAAACAGAGCGCCGCGACTGCTGTTGATGACGAGCGTGAGAAGCGCCCCAAGAGTCTTTTCGGCTCAATTCGAAACCGACGCTCAGCCTTGAGCACTCCTGCGGAAGACTTCAATAATGGCAGAAAGAGTTCTGCCTCTGTCATGTTGAGGGATATGAGCAGGTCTTCCAAGGAGTTCTTCAGCAAGCTGACCATGCGGAAGAAAGGTATGAGCCTGTCACACACACAGAGCCTGTAAACACCCCAGTACTAATCAACGATCCAGAGGAGCACGATCTTCGGGTTGCCTTCATCGGCAACCAGAATTGTGGCAAGGATGTCCTTCTTTCGTAAGCAAATACTGAACAATTATGGTGGCTGCAAAGTATCACTTGAATTTGCTAACACGCACAGTCGCTACACTCTGTCAGCCAACAGCGGCGTACGTCTTAACCGCATTAAATGACAAAACGAGAGACGTGGGTTAACACCTGTATTAGAACATCGTCTACCGCCCCGACGTGGATCCCTTCCGCGTCAAACTCACTGGTGTCTTGTCCGTCGACAACTACAAGGCGCGCACCGAGATCTGGGATATTGCTCATCGAAACGTGAAGAACGGCCAGACACATCCCCTGGCAATGGCGTCCTTTGATGTGGTCGTCATCTGCGTTGACATCGGAGACGAGCGCAACCTGAAGTCTGTCGCCAAGGTAATGATGCTTGATTCCTGAAGATTTGAAGTGGATAGTGCTAACACCTGAGGATAGTGGCAGCGCGTGGCCAAGAGATACTGCCCAGGTGTTTCGTCCATCGTCCTTGGCCTGAAAGCCGACCTGCGTCCCGACTTCCCGACCCTGCGGCTCGGCTTCCTGAAGGAGTCGACTGCGTTCACTGTCGGACAGGTACGTCACCTGGCCCCTGACTACCGGCTCAGAAGTAGAAGAGAAGTTGACACTGTGCACAGGGAGAAGAGACTGCGCGAAAGAACAAAGCGTCGGCCTATTATGAGTGCTCTGCTAAGACCGGCGAAGGTGTCACGGAGTTCTTCGAGTCTCTGGTTCGCTTCTCAGTCCAGGCCACCCGTACCCGATACAAGCTGCGGCAGGGAGCAAGCCGCAGGTTCTCCAACCTGTTCCGCAAGAAGTAGAGGTCGTGGGCTGTCCTCCTTCGCGACCACCGAGCACTTGCTTCGAATGAGACTACGAATGACTGATGACTTATGGGATCAGCGTCGGGAATTCCTTTTGTACAAAGACACTTGCCATGTTTGAAATTCGGAGTTGGGAACGGAACAGAGAACAATTTCGTCGGGGTTTAAGGCACAGCCTGGACAGCTTGTACTTCTCGGATGGACGGCTATTAGTTCAGATTGAATCACGGAATTGAACCAGATGGGAGACTAGCGCATGACTGATGGTTCTTCGTGGTGAATAACCGGTTGGAAATAGTGGCGAAACTCTCGCATCAGAGTACCAATCATATGACTAACTTTAGGCCCTTGCGAAGTTGAGAACACTGATCCCAAGAAAGCTGTCTGGGGCGAGACAGTTCGAGAAGCAAGCCTCACTGTAGGACGTCCCGCTAACTCGGTAGAAGGCAGCCGACGCACCGTTTCATGCATATCTAATCTTACCATCGCTTGTGCTTGTCCAATGGACGTCAGCTCGTTGATCACTCCATCCCCCATCAACCCGACCCCTAAGGCCCTACATTTCCGGCGCATCAAGCAATCGCTTTGCACACCATGTGCCAGAAGATGGTACCACTGATAGCCTTGTCATTATAGCCAAGATGAGTGGAGGCGGGAGCAGCTCGTCCTCCTCGCCCACGAAGCCACGCCACCAAAATCTCCCGCCACCGCTCAAGACGCCCACCCTCCTCACGCCGCAGCATGGCGGCTCGACACCAAAGCCGCAGCACACGCCTCCCCTCCTCCTGACCGTCCGCTTCTCGACCTCCATCCCCGACCTGCTCCTGGACATCCCGCACCCGGGCCGGACCACCGTCGCCGCGCTCAAGCACCTGATCCGCACGCGCCTCGAGCAGCCCACCTCCCAGCGCCGCCTGCGCTTCATCCACGGCGGCAAGATCCTCCCGGACACCGCGGTCGTCGGCACAGTCCTCAAGGCGATCCCGCCGCCGCCGACGGCCAGGGACGAGCATGACCCCAAGGGCAAGGGAAAGGGAAAGGCCGTCGAGGGCGGCGCCGCGCAGAGGGTCTACGTGAACTGCAGCATCGGCGACCTGCTCACGGACGCGGAGCTCGGCGAGGAGAGGAGGAGGGCCGAGGAGCCCGTGCCCGAGCAGCCGCCGCCCGGCGCGGGGGGGCTGTCGTCGCCGTACCCATCGAGCCACTCACCGCTGCCTGGTGCCGGCGCGACCCCGGGCGCAGGGGCCCCGGAGCAGCAGCAGCAGCAGCGGGCGCCGCGCGGCTTCGACAGGCTCCTCTCGGCGGGCTTCACGGCGGCCGAGGTCAACCAGCTGCGGCTGCAGTTCCGCTCGATCCAGGAGGCGCGCCACACTGCCGACACGCTTCCGAGCCCGGACACGCTGCGGGGCATGGAGGACGCGTGGATCGACAACAACAACGACGCGGCGCCCGCCGCCGCGATGCCGGCCGGAAGTGACGAGGCCGAGGCCGTTGCCGCTGCCGGCGGAGGGGAGGAGTTTGGCGTCGCTGGCGTGCTGGACATACTGCTCAAGGGCATGTTCATCGGGTTCATCTGGCCGCTCGGGGCTATCGGGTGGCTTGTCCGGGACGAGGAGAAGATCCCCAAGCGGATGCGGGTGTTTGTCTACTTTGGCTTCGTGCTGAGCTTGCTTATTGGCACGATCCGGGCCATCGGGTAGGATCTCACTCGGCTGCTGTTCTGCTCGGACGACAGTGGAAGGTCTGTAGGGACCCTTTGGTCGCCATGACGCCGTTCAGAGAAACTACGGTATATCTGAGCACAACATGATTCATCGCGCATGAAAGGATACGGGATTGGAAGAGTTGGCATCGAACTCTTGCTAGGCCCCGAACCCAGCGTCTGAGAAGTGACTTGAGTTTGGTCATCCATAACCGAACGCCGCGCGGCGTTCCAGTCAGTCAATGACTGCATTCGGTTCATACTACGTGGCTTTCTACCTTGAACAACCTACGCCGCTATGATCATGGTATTTTCCCGTCCAAAACTCCTGTTCAATGGGGCGCGAACCAAAACCCCGAGGGGGCGGTTGTAGCCCAAACGAAATGCTCAATCCATGCCGTAATCACAGGTACAAGCTCTGGGCCGCCACAATATCCCTCTTGATCTTGTTGAGGGACTCTTCAAACTTCTTGCTCAGCTCCTCGCTGCCCATGACCTTGCCGGCCTGGGCCATCTGCCGCAGTAACTCCTCCAGTCGTCGGAACAGGCGGATGAGTGAGCCCTCGTAGGCGTTTGTCATTTTGCTGCGTGACTGTTAGCATTTTGTATATGTAATTGACGCGAAGTGAATGGGGGGGGGGAGGGGGTGGGATACTGGAGCAATAGATGATGGAGGATTGCATGGTGAAAAGCGCCAAGGGAAAATAAACATACCAGATTTCTGCAAACGGCCTTCCCTGGGCCCAGGCGTAGACAGTCTCCATGAGCTGCCACTTCAAGCTCTGGACATACTCGTCCTCGTTCACATCGAGCTTGCTCTCCTGGCTGACCTTGGCAATCACCCTGGCCTGGCGCTGGATCTCGCGATACGGCTTCATGAGCTCCTCCTTGAGCTCCTGTGTCTCCACCTTCTCGTCGAAGATGAAGACGCTAAGCACCGACGCGCACACTTCAGGCGTCAGCTCGTTGAAGAAGCGGTTGAACAGCAGCTCCGAGAGGAGCAACTCATGGCCCTCGGTGGACGAGATCTCACACGCCACACGAGCCTTCATCTGCACCACCTCGGCGTCGTTAATGAACCCCAAGCGGCGAAGAACGCGCTTACGTGACTTGAGCTCGTCGAGTTGAGCAATGCTGTGTGCCTTGGCGATTGCTTTCTTCTTCTCCTTGATCTTGTCGGTCAGGGCGACCTTCTTGGAATATTGCTCCCAGAGCTCGGGAAGGAGAGGGGAACCATGCAGAGGATTCGACAGCAGCCGGGACTCAAGAACCTCGATCTTGCGCATGAGCTTCTTGAACGACTCATCGGTGATGCCCATGTTCTCAATGGGGTCGAGGATAGGAATTCCATCAGGGAATCGTCGCTTGGCCTCTTCGAGGTTCTTTCCGCAGTGACCCATCTCCTGCTCCGTCTTCAGGTCGCCCTTCACAAACAAACGGATCTGCCCAAAAGCCTTGACACAATTCAGAAGCACTGGCACAACCTCGTACCTGCAGGTCTTGGATCTGCTCTCCACAAATGGACGAACCCCAGGCGGCATTACACCGCTTGAAGGCTGGATGCGCTTGACATCGTTGCTCTCACCGTCCAATCGCAGGAGGACATCAATGAAAATGGACTCCTGAGGCAAATGTGGTGGCTCGCCGGCTTTGGGTGACCGGCGAGAAACGAAGTTAATGATCACGCCCCAGTCGAAATCCTCCCCGCTCGGCGTTTTGATTTGTACTAGTCGGCCAGGTTGAAGGAACTCGGTGCAGTAATTAGGGTGCTGTATTACTGCGACCATGTCCTTGGTGTAGTCCTCGATCTGATTCCGCAGGTTGTAGTATTCCTTGACTGTGTTCTCGTCAGGAATCACCATGTTGTCCCGCTCCTGCTGCAGAGCGATGAGCTCCTTCTCCAGCCCAGGAACGCTGGCAGCATTCTGGAATTGATAGAAACATCGCTCAAGCATGAACTCGGGCGAGATGGTCTCAATACGCTGCAGATTGAGAACCATGTTGTAGCCCAAGTAAAAAGCCGAGTTAAGCTTGTCTTGCTCACCAGCCACGATGCCCTTTGCCGTCTCCGGTTCGAGCTTGTCATCAATCATCATGATGACAATACCGCGATCATCGAGACCTCGACGTCCGGCACGACCCGACATTTGGATGTACTCACCAGTTGTCAGAGGGCGTTGTCGCACTCCGTCGAACTTCATAACTGACGTGAAAACAACTGTTCTGGCCGGCATGTTCAAGCCGATGGAAAAAGTCTCGGTAGCGAAGAGCGCCTTGATCAAACCCTCCTGGAACAAAATTTCGATGGTTTCCTTCAGGATAGGCAGGAGGCCAGAGTGATGGACACCAATGCCCTTCTCCAAAAGGGGCAGAATGTGGGTGATTTGTGGAAGAGTCCGGTCCTCCTCGGCCAACTGGTTGATGGCGCTGTGGAACACCTCTCTAACCAATTGCTTTTCAGATGCATTGTTGAATGTCATGTGTGAGATGGCAAGCGCCATTGCCTCACAATCCCGCTTGCTAAAGTTAAAGACGATGACAGGGTGGAAAGACCTCTTCATGATCATCTTGATGATCTTGGAGATATCTGACTGCGAGTCAGACTTGCCGCCCTTGTTCGTTTTCTTGTTCCGCCCTCTTCCCTTCATTTGGGCGTTAGGATCAGCAGGATCCGCGCCCTTCTTCTGTTCGATAAGAGCCATGGCTTTGTTGAAGTTGTTCTCCTTAAAGTTGCTCTTCTCGTCAACGACAAGGAAGATGCCCTCGCCGCCGGCTGGGAAAAAGTAGTTCTGCAGAGGCGTTGGTCGGAAGTCGGTGTACACGACGTGACATGCTTGACGGTGTATTTTTGCGATCCACTCCGCGAACTGGAAAGCATTGGGAATTGTCGCAGACAAGAACACATATCGGACCTTGTCTGGCAGCAAAATGATGGTTTCCTCCCAGACCACACCACGACTCTTGTCTCGGAGATAGTGGATCTCGTCAAATACAACCCACGCCACCTCGCGCATGATCTCAGAGCCACGGTACAACATGGACCGCAGAATTTCGGTTGTCATAACCAGGCAACTCGCAGTCGGGTTGATGGTAACATCTCCTGTCATCAGTCCCACGTCTCCGAAGTCACCCTGGAAGTCTCGGTACTTCTGGTTGCTCAGCGCCTTGATGGGACTCGTGTAGATCACTCTCTGTTTGTTCTTCAAACATTGAGCAATTGCATATTCAGCAACCACTGTCTTTCCTGCACTGGTATGAGCTGAGACGAGGACAGACTCGTCTCTTTGGATCGAAGCCACGGACAAGCTTTGGAACGGATCGAGCTTGAAGCTGTAGGTTCGCGCGGGCTCCGAGGGTGGCTTATGACTTGACAGGGGAACGTATTCGTAGTCCAGATCTGGCGGCAGGGCGACCTGATGTTGGATGTTGTGTGCAATGGTCAGGGCTTTGTCCGCCTCCTCCCCCTTTGCCGGCGCAAAACCTTCAGCCGCGGCGACCTCTCTCGACTCGGCAGTGGTGAATGTGTCTGCCATTACGGGGTCGGCCTCGCTCTCCTTCTTCCGTCGCTTAGGGTCCTGGGGATTGTTTGCGCTCTCCGCTGGGCTTTGTCCCTCCTCCTCGCCATCCTCGTCATCGTTCGAGGGCACTTCGCCGTCGGCCATCTCGACGTCTGCGTCGTTAGACGTTCCATTCTTGATATGGCCATCCGCTTTTCGCTTCTTGCTCTTATCCTTCTTCTTTTCCGTCTTTTCCCTTCTTGACGACTTCGACCTTGCAGATGGGGAGGTCGTGGCGGGTTGTGCAGGCTCGGCGCCGGCCTGAGTGTCTACGGCATCGGCTGCCTGCTTGGGCGGCTCGTCGAAAACATCAAAGAGCTCGTCCATGATGGGTCGGATCGCGATGAAGCTGCGATCAACTCGAGTCCGGAGGGTACTCCTTGGCGACAGACTAGGTGGGCGTGATCGTTGTTGAAGGGATTTTCCCGTAGTGATGGCTTCGAGTCGAAGATTCCAAACAGCAGGCGCGTCCCAAGGTTTCGGACAGGAGCGGCTGGAAAGTTTATTAGCTCCGAGACTGAGCCGTCAGAACGAGGTGATGTCCGCAAAGGGGCGGCAAGGTGACAGTGAGGAAGCTTCTTGAGGTTGGTTGGCGCCAATTACACAAATTGAATCAACTGCAGCCGCAGCTGCATCACTTACCAGCGATGGCGCTACCAAATCTCGATTCAAGGTCAACTTTTTTGCGATAGGCAGAACTGATAAGCCAGACCGGGGAGAGCGGTGTCCAAGCGGACCCCTGCATGCGGGACTCTGCGGGACTCGACGGTTCTGCCTGATCTCTCAGGCGAAACTCCTCCAACCTGGGACGGAGAGCTCTCGTACGACTTCGACTTTCAATTGTGAGAGCGGTCAATCAACGTCACTGCTCCTGAACCACCAGCCCCCCAGCTCACCCCCGCAAAAGAACCCTTCAAGGTCAGTCTCTACCTGTGGAAACAAATACAATTGACGTGCAATTGGTACTAAATCGGCCCGCCTGGCTCCAGATGTTCTCCCGCGCCGCTGTCCGCGCGACCACCCAGGTCGCTGGCCGCCGAGGCTTCCATGCCACCCGCTCCCAGATGTCCTCCCCCTACCACTACGCCGAGGGCCCGTACACCAACATCCCCTTCAACCCCAAGAAGAAGACCTTTCCCATCCTGTTCTGGGGCTACTGCGCCACCGGATTCGCCGCCCCCTTCCTGATCGCCGGTGCGTTGCGCTTAACCGTCATGGCCGTCAGACACGTTTTCCGGGTGGATCTTCTAACATTTTTGCAGCCTGGCAAACCTACAAGCCCCGTTCATAGACGAGAAAACCGATCTGGTCCATGGTGGGCTTGTACACAACGACTATGAGGTGGGCCTTGGGCTGTTGAGACGAGAATATGGAGCGCGGATAGAACCGACAATAGACAACTACAGCAATCGAGTTTCCTTTAGTTCCGACCCCGACCATACCTCTTGATTACATGAAGGCTCCACAGAGTGGATTTGACTCTCATATGTCAAGTGTTCCGGCCTTGCGGCCTCGGCAGAAAGCTTCATACCAAAAAAAAAAAAAAGAGCGCAGCATGTGGATGAAGATCGATGAAGCAATGCGTTGCCGGATGACCCCATCATTCCATGCTATGTGACTGTGTTGCTACGCCATGGCTTCGGGGGTCGCTAAGGGTGCCGGGCCGTTATGAAAACACATGCGACGAAGTAAGGGATGGTCTGGTGCTCGGACGACTATGGCGGCTCAAGGTTTGAATTGCAGATGTTCCAGCCGATGTAGAATGAACCCTTGAAATCCTGTGCACCTGCCCTCACTTGAAAACGGTTGGTCAGCTATGTGTGCATGTCCTCGCGCCATGCCTTCGCGATTTCCAAGTTCGTGCAGTAAGCCACATGGTTCGTATGATCGACAATTTGCGCCAGAACCGCTAAGCTTTCGGCAGATGAGCTGGTGAACTTATCTTCAAGGGACGCACATCTGCTTCGACATATGAGTTCTAAGGCAACAACGAAGTTGTCGTAAGGTGAGGAAGTATGTTGCACACATGGAATGCTCTTGATGCGTGTCTCAAAATTGGTACTTGATTTGTGCTGAGAGTCGAAGATGTACAATGAGCCCAGGTGGCCCGATTCTGCATTTTTACAGGTGGTATCATAGATGTTCGTATAGATGTTTACAGGTCCTTTTACATCCCAATCAGTCGTACTTCCAAGTCCCGGCCTTCCCAAACATTCCTGTATCTCTGTATTCCTTCGCCTGTTCGCCGCCTTCGAAGAGATCGACCAAGAACTCCTCAAAATGCTCGACGTCCTCGGGCTCGAAATCCGCCTCGCACCTCGGCTTAAGCTCCTCCCAGATCTCCCTGACCCGGGCCCCGGTATCGCATTTGCGGAATGCTCGGAGGATCCATTTCGCCATCCACACGTCGACGTACAGGCCGTGTGTGTGCTCTGCGAGCGCCTGGGCGAAGGCGTTCCACACACTCTCGAGTCGCTGAGGGCCCCAGACCTGACCCTCGGGCCCGCCGTATAGGCCGAAGCCCTTGAAGCGCGAGGAAAACAGCCCCGTGTAGGGGGATCTGGAACCACTTCACGTCGTCGAGATAGTGCGCAACTTTGTCGAGGGCGGACATCTTGACCGCATAGTGATTCAACAGAATACGATAAGTCTGCATGTCGGGGACTATTGGTGAAGCTTTTTGAAGTTGCCGACGACGAAACTTGGGGTCCTGTTTTGAAATCTTTGCGAACATCATTAGGACTTTGGTGATGGCACCATCGTTCATGTAGTTCCGGTAGGGCATGGCGGGAGCTCGCTCGTGTGCGGCCTTCATGCGCTCGTAGACGCGCTCAGCCGCGTACTCCTCTCCGCAGCGAAGGAGGCCGGCGATGACACAGTTGAGCACCGTGGTGTCAATCATTTCACCGTCTTCGACCATTTCCTTGTAGGCGGCTCGGATGCCGTCGCTGTCCATCTTCAGCCCGAAGAAGTGAATCAAGCTGACATGATGGTATCTGTTGTACTTGAAACCACGCTTGTCCATCTCCTTGTACAGCATCTCTGAGAGGACAAAGTTTCCGGCTTTTGATGCGACATCGAACAGGATGTTGAAGGTGACAGCATTGGCACTGATGCCAGCGTCATGCTCCATTTCTCTCCATAAGTTCATAGTCGCTGCCGCCTCCGTTTCTGTCGAGTGACCCACGTGCCGGGCCGCAAAGGACAGGGCAGCGTTCCACTCGGGTCTTGTGAGGCGTAGGCCGTTGCTCTGAATGTCCGCGACCACGGCGAAATAGCGCAACATGGACTTCGAGTTTTTCTCCTCGCGGCCGAGGCATTTCATCAAGCCGTGGCGAATCTTCGCGTGAAGATACGGCATCCGCGGCTCGGGCAGGCTCTGGTACAGCCCGTATATGTACTCGATGTCGGTTTTGTAGGGGTTCCTCAGCCGGCGCTGCACTGCACGCCACAGTTTGCCCAGAATCTCCTGCTCGTGCTCGCCTCCTTCCCTCGTCTCGTAGAACGATGGGAAGTCTTTGTCATCCCGGCGGTCCGAAACGGCCAAGTCGGGTCCGTCTGCTGGCGCATACCCTCGCATGTATGGGTCTCTGGTGAGTTGCAGATGCTCATCTATTGTTGTATCTTGAGTCTGGTCAACCAAAGACAGCAATTCTTCCTTTTTCAAGCCTTGAGGGCCTGTCGCCGCTTTCCCTTCTGCGCTCGAATGGCTCGATCTTGTGTTTTTCGGGACGTTCGAGAGCCTGAACGTGCACTCGCCGATTCTCGTTGTGTAGCGAAATGGGTTCAAAACGACCGGGGGCAGGATCCACGAGGAAAAGAATTGCGTTTCGGCAGAGCGGTTCGTCGAGGCATTGTGACTTCGGCCGCGCTCCTTGCGCAGCTTCGGCCGCAATTGCCATCCATGAGCAGCCCTCGCCCCATACACGAAGCTGATCTGTGGCCACAGGCTCTGTCGGAACGGGAGTATCGTGCCGCATAAGGACCCTTGAATTCGACTGGAGATTTTCATGAGCTGTCCCACATCATGGCTCTGCTACCGCCGAGTCGTCAGCATAGAATAACGAGACTGGCGGTGCGAGTATTGGCGGCGAACAAAAGGAAGGGAGCAATGGGAGCTTCACATGGGGGGAAATCGTGAAGTCTGGGAAGCTTTGAAAACGCAAGCTCTGCAATGGCGCGCCGGGTCGCCGCGGTGGGGATTGATAGCACCGATAAGCTCCCCCTGCAAGACTCGCATCGCATTAAGCTTGGACGACCCGAGCCGCATCATAAATTTTGGACACCAAGTAACTAGGAGCAAGTAACCTCCAAGCGACAGTGGACTCCCAATCGACGATTGCGAACCCGACTCAAGGTGCCTTTCTGAAATTCTAATTCCCACCGAAGGTTGAGCACCCAGGCGAGCTTGCACTCCCACGAACGCCCGTCATGGGCCGGTCCTTTCGGCCCCAGAGGGTCTACCAAACGGCCAAAATCAACCTGGCAATCCCGCGCAACAGCAAAGCGCCACGCGCAGTTCCCCCAGTATGGCTCAAAGTCATTGAGAGGATACCGCCGTCTGAGATCTTGACTCGTCCCAAACCCACACCGCACCGCGACCCGAACCCACGGCAGCGCAACCCACGGAACATCTTCAAGCCCCAGCAGATCACATATCCAGAGGACGAGCTGCGATGGAACTTCTTTAAGGACCACCCGTGGGAGCTGGCACGGCCCAGGGTGGTGGTAGAGCTTGACGGAAAGGATGCGAGATACGTGGACTGGAGCAAGGGCCTGAGACAGCGCGGTGTCCCAGTCACGGGCGAATCGTGAGTGCCGGACCAGAGGAGCACCGTAATTGGGTTGGTGACAAGGCTAACAGCGTCGCAGAGTCGTTCAGAGGCAGCTATGGCTCATGGAGAACCGGAAAGGCATGTCAAAAGAGCAGGCCTACGACATAGCCCGCAAAGAGCTGTACGACATACGGCAACAACAAGACATTGAGAGGCGTGTTGCCCAAGAAGAGGCGCGCATGGTTGGCGCATACTTCGGCAAGTCGAGGTTAGAGGTCAGCATGGAGCTGGAGAACGCGGTATACGAGAAGTGGAAGAAGTGGGCCGAGGGCGAGGCCCAGAAACTCCAGGCTGAGCGCGATGCGGCCTATGCCAACTTCGGCACCGACGACAAAACGCTCGAGGTGGAGGATGCTGAGCGTCTCGCATGATCATGAACGGCTTGAACGCGCGAAATCGGGTTCAATTGTAGATAAAAGAGCACCCCTAGATGCAGATGCGCAACATGCTCCTCAGCATTGGAAGAAACCTCGGGACAGTTGCGCGAGCATTGCTACCTATGCGACTTGTGATTCCGTCGACTCTGGGCCCACCTCAGATTCACGTTGCCAATGTTAGGCTTGCCCACAATCTTGGAAAGCTTCTCAGACTGGACCACAAACACATCGGCGATGTCAGTCCAATAGAACAGCTTGCCGGTGAGCCCCAAGTTGTGGGTCCGTGCCCATGTCTCGACAAAGACTACTCGAAGCCGATCCTGTGGAACAAGATAGAGGACTTTGAGGATGTGCGCCATGAGGCCCACGATGAACCCCGTTCCTGGCCCGTTTGTGACAATGACATGAGGGTATTGGAACTCCTTGGCGTTGGGTGTGCCGGCACGCTGGGCCGGTATCGTCGTCAAAGCAACCAGGATGTCAAGTGCGCACCTTAGAGAGGTATATACTGACGATGGATACGACTGATAGACTTTCCGGGCCCTGGGGACGATGATAGTGTCGTATGTGCCAGCAGTTTCACCAGTACAGGACTCCTGTATCAAGTTCTCGAGAGCTCTCTCCTGATCTTGAGAGTGTTGGTCCTCTTCCGTGATGATATAACGACGATGTTGGTTCTTGTTCGCCCTGAAGCTCATCTTGATCAGTGCAGTCATCTCCGTGGTGTGGCCGCCGGATCCAAAGACGTATAAATACGATATAGCTGGCAAATGTGATAGATCCAGCCCAGGTTTCGTTGTCTCTATGGCCACGTCGATAGCCTTGTTCTTCGTGGTGTAGAAGTGCCGAGTCTGATGGACTGTCAGTTCATGAAGGAGCGTATTGAATCGCCAGACGCTGCCAGCCATTCTTCGCGACCTACCGCAATCAACAAGCCAAGCGAGATCAATCCACTGATAGTAGTAACCAAGCCTAGGCAGAGAACACATAGGCCGGTTATCAGTATTATCAGAAATACTGTTGTCGTAATGAAGAGGCCATAGAGAGCTGCGGCATCAGAGACATGGGCCAAGTGCAACTCATCATCCAAGGCTGGTTTGGTGTCAGGACTGGTGGAAGTCTCCGGCGAAAATGCGGGTGCCATATCGAACAGATCTCCCATACACAGACACATCAAAGGGAGCTCCGTACTGCACCAGCTTCCTCACGCGCTGGAATCGACAGCCTGTTGAAACGTTAGCCAACTGCCTGAAGGAGTGCCTTTGTGTGAACGGTACAAACCGAAATTTTGTCCTCGGTCCCTCGATTCTCCTGATGATAAAGGCAATCATGGAGGCGAGGCATTCACTCTGATGCCTCAAGAATTGGTGACTTTGTCCTTGGTGACATATTCCCCGGACGCTATCTACCTACGACTGCTGTGTTCGACGGCCCAGGCGCCCCCAGTGCTGGCCTAAAGTGAAGCTCCACAGGTGGTAGTGGCCTGTGCGAGCCTTGCCAGGGGTGCTTGGCTAACAGCTGCTTGGGCTGACCTCATTGTGCAACCAAAATTTTGGGCACCTTGATGAGGCCGACTCCAAATAGTCCATTCTTCGTTGCAGCCTCGAGCTTTTCTCCCCGCCAACAAAGACTGGAGAATACAAAACAATCCCGCGGGACGCTCCACCCGCCAACCCACCCCTCTGCTCCAGTTCCCTTGAGCTCCAAGCTCGATGCGATGGTCCGGTCTTCACAATGGCACCCCAGACCAGAAAGCTCAACAAGCCCTTGACCTGCTTCTATTGCAACCGGAAGTCCACGACCAAATACGATGGCTCCATGCGCCGCTTCGAGTGCAACAACTGCAACGCGACGAATCATCTTGACACTGTGAGTAAACGCGGCTCATACATGATGGTGTTGATGGCGTTTCAATGTCGACTAACAGATCGCAATCCAGAAAGGCGACATCACCGATGTTCCTGCTTCGAAGAACACTACCGAGGCCCTGCCAGCGCAGTTCGCCATCCGTCGAGATCACTCCACGACATCCAGCCGAGTCTTTTGCGACAAATGTCTGCAGAACCAGCACCTTTTCATATCCTCTCTGGCCCAGTACTTTCCCGAGGACCCTGAAGACCCGGAATACGCCATTCGGGAGAAGGGCTATTACAAATTCTACAAGGGCCTTATGGTGCGATATCCCCAGTGCTGCGCCGACTGCGAGCCCAAGGTTCGCGAACAACTTGCCAAGGCCGCGTACACTGCGAAGACAGATCACCTGCGGCGCATGCTCGACCGAACTGCCAAGATCCGAGTCGTCACCACCAATTCGCCTGTCTACTATTGTCAATCGGTGGGCAGGTGGCTATGGTCTGCCTCACTCATGTTCCAACTACTGTGGCATGTGTCTCTCATCAGCCAGGGCCTCGCTGCTCAGAGCAGGCGAACCAATGACAGATCATGGTTCATGCTTTCCGCCAGGGTAGTGGCTCTCTTCGCCGGCTTCCTTCCGTCTCCGGACCAACTTTTGAAATGGAGCTTCTGGACATCTGCCCTGAGCATCTGGTGGAATCCTAGATGGGTCGACACCTTCAAGAGCAACACCAAACATTTGGTCGGCATTTCTAATTACTATTGCTACCAAGCTTTGATCTTCGCTCTTAAGCTCGCCGCAACTTTACTGATTTCGCCATTGTCCAATGTGCAGGGACAGGGACTGGCGGCCCGGGTGACAGCACACTCTTCGATGGCCGTGGCCATGATATACCTCTACTACACTGCGCATAAATTGATCCACGTCGACCATACTCCTTTGTGGACTACGAAGGCCAGCAGCATCGGAGCTACTCCAGCACCTCCGCCGTCCCTTACGCCCACCGAGTCACGAGAAAATGAGGAGAAGAGCATGGCAACCATTCTTGACGAGATTCTCCATGAGCCGACTCCAACCACACAGCCTCAGCCTCAAGCGCTTATGTCGCAGTTCTCCGCCACTGAAAACGTCGACCGTTTTCAATCCATACCAGAGAAGAGCGCTTTTAATCCCTCCTTACGCCCCTTGACTCCGAACCCTTTTGCGAACTCGCCTACTAAGCGGCCTCAAAGCTCCGGTGTTGGTCTCTCTGGCCTAAGTCTTTCCGACACACCCCAACCACATAATCAAGAGATGGTTGGTTACTCTCCGAACATGGAGTGGACGCCCACTCAGTCCAAATATCGGGCATTCAATACCTACAAACCAGGCCAGTCCGAGACCAGAAAGTTCGGCGAGACCCCTGTCAACGATAAACCGGGCGCATTCTGGGCCAAGGTCCCACCGGCGCCTAGGGCTCCTGCGCAGCGATTTCTCAGCCAACAAAACACGACGCTTTTAAGAAGAAGTCCTCGACTCACTCAGAACCCAATTGCGTTCCGGGGCACTAAAGAAAGCAACTTGGGCCCGGCACAAGAAGATGCTCCCCCAGCGACGATCTTCGCGGAGCCAACTTTCAGACCTGCGCAGCCTAGGGATGAGCGTGACGATCTGCTAGACAAGTTCGCCACGAGCTTCACGCTGGCATCGGATCAGACCGACGAGCACCCCACAGGTGAGCGCCAGGATGGAGGGAATGCAGCGACAGCCCAGCCTCAGCAGCGTGATGCGAACACACTCAAACAAGGATTCCTGCTTTTGGTGTGCAGTATATTCCTCGCCGTACTAGCAGGGCGTGCCTACAAGGATTTTGGCTACCTAGGGAAGTTTGTATCGATCCAGGGAAGATGAGTGTACGTGTTTGAGGAACGAGACAAAGACATACCCATCCCCGCTGTACGAACAGCCAATGAAGAGCACCAAGTGACTCGGAAGAGGGCAAAGAGACTAGATTGGTCGAACGATGGGCGGCGACCTCCGCCTCATAATTTAGGACACGACGCGATTGTTCATGAGGGTCATTGGGCGCATGCCGCGGTCACCAGAGGGTAGTAAAATTGGCGTTCTGGGGATGTTTGGTTCATTCGGTTCAAGTAAAAGGACATCATATGGAAGGAAGGCACACAGCACAGCATCATTAGAGGAGACTAACTACACGAGAAACGAGAGATACCCTATTGTACCAACAGAAAGAGATGTAAAGAAAAGTGTCGACTAATAGAATATGTTAACGTTCTGGACCCTCTTGAAGCCTCCCTAAACTCGCCTAACATGCCTAGTTTGTAGCCTGAGGTGGTTCGTGTTTCTCCAGTCAAAGGGAACAGTGATCGATCGCACGGTATACTATGTGGAATTGTGACTATAGGCTTCTGAACAGGCTGCAGACTGCCAAAGAACAGCGCCCGTGCTGAAGGCTGGAGGTTGCATGCGTCTCCAGACTTCCTTGCGCATACTCGTTTTGGACACCGAGAACGAGCGGCGGCCGGGCTGGAGGACAAGCTCCGTGCTCCTGAGAGAATGTCCCGGAGCACAGATTGAAGCTAGAAAACGAAAAGTGCCCCAGGTAGAGCCGCGGAGTGGACTGACTGGTAGGCTGATGATGGATGGACGGGTGGTGCGAGCACCACCACGACCGAGTCCCGACCAACGAAGAAGAGTGTGGATTACGGGCAGTGATCGGCACGGGCCGCGCCCTGTGGAGTCGCGCTAGCAGCCAAAGTATCATTCCGCCAAGAACGAATCTGGTCGCCTGTCAAGATGCGAAAGACAGATTTCCCAGAAAGGTCCCTGCGGTTTGTTCCCAGCGCGGGGCTGGCACCTCCGATTCCGCGGGGACTCATCCTGTCGTATGTGGTAACGAGAGGTGGGATGTTTCCGAGCCTTGCAATAAAACGAGCGAGGCCGTTGGCAATAGGCCGCTTGGGGCTCTGGTCGCCCCGGTTGCCTCCCCGCCACCCCTTCCCCCAGGGGCATCAGCCCCAATTCATCCCCTGGTGTGCTGCCCTACTGGTTGGTGATGGCCACTTCTCCAGATGGCGCCCCAGATGGATCGCCTGCGCGCCTGGGGGAAGCGAGATGCGAAATCTCGCGGGGAGAACAGGCGAAAGGCGGGGGTGCCGTATTGAAGAGATTAGGTGGGATCCTCTTGAACCTCCCTTGTCAGTTTGAGTTGGTTTGTGCTGGTTCGCTTGGGCCAGACTCTGGTCTCGTCCAGACTGTTACCGAGAACGAAAAGCCGGCGGGTCGAGGCGGCCCTGGGGTTGCCTTCGGCTTTTTGCCCCTGGATGCGGCCGTCCCCCACGAGACAGCGCGATGCTACGCGGGAGTACATTGTACAAAGGTGTCATGGCCGGTCTTCAGGAGGAGGAACCCACCCGCTTTCGCACACAAACAAGGGCCACGAGAGGTGTTACTCACACATATGGGTTCTGGCTCGTGGAACAACTCCCCATCGGGATTTCCGAGGCTGGCAAGTGGCCTTCTGCACTATAGACTGGGCAGGTGGTGCCGTGGGACGATCCCTTCTGGGCAACCTGTGATTGCTTATGCAGCATTAGAGACCTTGTGTTTGGCGGCACTGGTGTTCCCCCATGTTTCCTTACACAGGCGCGACCAGAATAGTTCCACTTGAAACGCCGTCCCAGCAGTTGACGAACCGCCTGTCTGGCTTGTCAGCCTGTCTGCCCTACCCATTACCCCCACGCTGGGGCGGGTAGCCCAAGGTGAGGCTTGGGGCATCTCGATGCGCACCCACGGGGAGTCAGCTGTACCAGCCCGCGATCATGCCGCCTGCCTGTGCTTGCGGTGACTGGGAAGCCATCAGCGGCTCCCGCTGCAACCCCCCCTCCACCCCCCCCCCACACTCTCCGCCTCTCAAGAGACTTGACTGAAAGAGCCTGAATCATAGTCTAGGCCTTGGTGTAACCACGTAGCAGGTCCCGTGACAACGGGTTCCCAGAAAGTTGCGACGGCGCAGTGTGCACCTCCACGTTCCTGGAGGAGCGCGAGGCGGGCGGCCCAGTAAGCTGCCGCAGGCCCCAGGGTCACGCGCACCTGCTCTGCGCTGGTTTAACGAGAACGAAGCGTGGGGCTGCAGTGTGCTGGCTGGCTGAGTTGGATTTGGATCATTTGGACCATTTGGTAGGCTGGCATGTACTCGTGGGCAGGACGATCTGTGTGCTCGGCGAGCGTCGAATCTGCGAATCCGAAACAAACCCAAGTGCAGGGACTCTAATGCACGATTCCCTGGAATACCTGGGGTACCCGAAGTACCCGGGTACCTGAGTGCCTACGTGGAGGAGCCCCCTTCGGGAGTTGAGCGAGGCCTGAGGCTGGCACTGGGCCAGTCAGCCAGTGTCCCAGTCAAGGAATCTGGAGCATGCAGCTGGCGGTAATAATAACTGGAGTGCATGACGTCGGCAGGCAGGGCCTAATGCGTACCGCCATCACGCGACACATGCCAAGTGCGACAAAGCCAACGCAGGGAAGGAAGGAAGAAGAAAAAAAAACGTGGGCGCGGCTGGGCCTGCTGGGCTGGGTGTGGAGATGCGTGCATTGTTAAACCATCAGCCGCAGATCCCGCGTCGGCCTTTGGGTTTTGTGCAGCCGGCTGCGTAATGTGCGTTGTTAATCTCTCTGCGTGCACAACAGGAACAGGCCGGCCAAACCCTGGCAGGCGGACGGGCGGTCGAGCGGTCGAGCGAGTTGATTGAGTGAGTCCTCCTGCCTGTGACAGAGTCCAAGAACGAGACCGACCCGCACCAGCCATAACAACCTGTAAAGTCGGCTGGGAGCGTGTGATCTACACAGCAAAATGTGTTGTCGCCCGCTGAGGTGGCCGCGACGATCAGGTCACTGAGCTGGTTCCGAGGCTGCCACACTTTTGCACAGCTGGATGCACACACACACAAGCAGGATACAGCCTAGTACCCACGCGAGAGGAACCGCGCCTCGCACCACGCGGTGGCAGTGGACAGACCAAGCAGGCGGAAGTGGCCGCCGGTGTTTATCAAGACTTTTGGCCTACTAAATCCGGCCCCAACCTAAACTGCGCTAGGATACCGAGCCAAAGAAGTAAAGTGCTCAGCCTTGTTAGGTTTCGCGGTTAATAATCACGCTGGGTTGGCTCGCTCAAATGCTGCTGTCAGCAGCACTTGTAAAGGTACCTGCTGGACTAGCTGGAAACCTCTCGTTCGATCCGAAGAGGTTGTTCCTTGCTGGTGAGGATGATCCGGAACAACTGCACATGTACTGTAGGTGCAGGACTCCCTGAAATGACCCACGCCAGTTCCCATCTCGACGGGTGATCACGCTCTCGCTGAGTGGCATCTAGAAGGGATGTCCAAATGAGCAGACTGATATAGAGTACTGCATATGCCAAGGGTTCCAATATTCATGTGCACCGTGGTCTACCTGCTGAGCAAGGACCCGCACACGGCATGGATGGCCATCTCATAAGCTTGAGGTCGGACCTTAGCTGACACGCCAACTGAAAGTTTAGCCTCGCGACCTGCTCGAGCCCGCTAGCGAACAGAGAGCAGGGTACCTCGGTACCTTGGTGCGTACCGACCTTGGGGACGTGCCCACTCTTTCTATGGGCCATCCCCCGTCCGCCCACTGCCAAACCAAGCGTCCCACTAGTGGTCCATCCACCCCCCTAAATCCGGGCTGCCTGGGTGGGCGAATAAATCCCCTGCAGTCACCCTTCCTGTTCCTTCCCTCCCACGCGTGCCTTGCATCAAAAGCTGGATTCCGACGTCAAACCCACCAGGTTCAGTCAAGTCCTCTCATACACACACAAAAACATCCCTCTCTCAATCTGGGACGCGCCCACACGCTCCCCCTTCCAGATCACTCTTCTACCCACAGGCCTCAACGTCTTTTTTAGATTTGGGCCCGTCGCATCCGACTACTTTCGAGTCTGTCCCGGCCCGGTCTTTTCAGCCAATTTGTCTGCCACAAAACCTCCCATCCCGCCGCCCACTCCCCATCAATTCGACAAGATGGACAACCAAACCTCGTGCGGTCTTTGCACCATTGCTCTTTGATCAAGAGCCCTGGGCCCGATCGGGACTACACACTCTCGAAAGATCCCTCCTCCATAACGACACATCCATCACCAACTGACTCAATCCCCCCGCGTCGCCTTGCCTCGCCTCACCTCTCTTCACCCTGTCACAGGCGCGCTATCCTGCCAGGGCCTCAGGTTACTGGATACCCCCCACGCTCCAGCAAAACTCATAACTCAGAACACCACCACTCTTCTACCAGCCCGTCTTTGCTCTCACCCCCCAGGAGTCATCTATTGAAACTCAAACATTCATCCTGTTTGCGGAGCATGAACTTTGTCTTGATACTCTTCTTGGCAAAGTTGGTTGTGGCTATATCACTAGTGGTTGCACAGATTATCCTGTTACAGGGTCGGACAGGTAGCTCTTACCAGGACTGGTGGCACGGTTACGTCTCTAGGGTCAGCAAACGCAAGGATTTCAGAATCATGGACGCAGCAAAGGGTACGGAGTCTGCCCAGAGCCAGAAGGGCCTGAGGGAACGGAAATCATTTATGAACACAACAGAGCACGGCGGAACGGAGCAAGCAGACGTTTGCTTAGAGGAACCAGAAGCTCAGAGCATGGAGATGCAACGGTCACAGTCAGGGCAGTCTTCCCTGAAGTCACTGAGAAAACAACCGTCCGTGTCTTCGTTGGCCACCGAGATCAGTGTGTCGAAGGAGACAGTCGAAAGCAAAACCATCCTTGGCCAGCCGGCCAACTTCGGTACCGTGGTCCCGGGCATTTACCGGAGCAGCTATCCCAAGGAGGCTGATTATGCCTTTCTTCAGAAGCTGAAGCTGAAGACGATTATGTGGGTCCCGACAGCTGATCGCTTCCGACGCGCACCTTGCTAATCCTCTGCCAGCACACTTGTGGACAAGGACTTGCCTGAGACGTTTCTCCCTTTTATGAAGGCCAACAAGATCCAGCACCGACACATCACCATGCAGGGCACCAAGAAGGAGACGATACCTATCCAGACAATGGCGGCCATTCTCGAGGTCGTGCACGACAAGCGCAACCACCCTCTCCTGATCCACTGCAATCATGGCAGAGTAAGCCCATCCCTGCCAAATCTGGCTCGTCTCAATCAAACCATTCTGAACCACGAGCTAATTTGATTACAGCACCGAACTGGCTGTGTCGTCGCTCTCGTTCGCAAGATCCAGAACTGGGAGTCGGAGCGCGTCCTGGACGAGTACAGGGCCTACGCATCACCGAAGATCCGAGATTGTGATGTCGAGTACATCACCAAGTTCCAGACTACAGAGGTCCAGCACCTGGCTCTGGCGCCCCTCGCTGAATCGTTTCCGGTTCAACACGCGATGGACCCCCGTCGAATCCGTTTCCTCCTGGCTTCATTTTTCGCCATCTTCATATGGTGGAACACCTTACGGTTCTTCCGACGAACCAGCAATCAGCGAGATCCGGTGTCGGGTCTCTGACACTGCCTCCCACTTGGATGTGGATTTCTCACGGATGTGCTGCCGCACTTCGGCCTCGCTACGCGTCTGCTGGCTCACAGAACAGTCGACTCGATCTTGGCACTGCTGGACAGCGATCGTGTAGAGGTTTCGCGTATGGATGTTTCATGTCATTGCTTTTGGGTGTAGAGCAGCTTTTCTACTTGCTTCGGTCGGGCTCCTCACAAGGGAATAGACAGGGTATCTTTGGAGGCTATCAAGAGCTGAGATGTCCTCCTGGCGTTTTCAGGGCGAGGTCGGCTCTTTGATTACAGAGTCGAGGTTTCTTTTGTTTACAAGTCCAGTGTACGGCACAGATTAAAAGTCAAGCGCTGGTGTGCTATAGAGTCCTCGGTAGAGAGGCTCAGAGGCCAGATGTCAGAGTTTCAGAAAGCGTCATACCCGGGCAGCCTTTTGATGAGGTTTTTGTTTGGAAGAAATGCATACAAGGAGTTCCTGCAGTTTCTGCATTTCCCGATATCAGCATGTACATGAATGAGTGCCTGAGCACCCCAAGTGACAGGGGCGCTGTTGTCCTCAAGCCCAGCACTGGCGGCCTCGAACGCGCATTGTTTCTTGTGCCCTCGAATCCGGGACAGCTATGCTATAGCCAGCGCATAGGTGAAGACCAATATCACAAAAAAGTCTAGGCATGCCATTGACCCCAACGAGCCTAAGCCTTTCAAACACAACACACCCAGGATCAGGTCTCGTTGCCATGAAGTGAGCGGCAAACCTCCAAACAATAAACACCCTCGCTCACATGCCTCACTGCTCCTCGATGCCCCACCGATCCCTCTCCTTCCTCTCGACGCGCTCCGCCTCCCTGTCCCCCATGGCGTAGGCGTACCCTCCCCCAGCGGCGTTGACGATCCCCAGGCCGACGGCGCCACCACGGACGGCGGCCCTGGCGGTGAAGCGCTGGCGGAGCGAGGCGACGGGCCGACTGCGCGCGGCGAGGAGCACGTACAGCCCGGACCAGGCGGCCGAGAGGCCCGCGGCGTCGATCTTGAACCCGGCCACGCTCAGGTAGCTGCTCAGCAGGAGCATGGGGGTGAAGACCAGCATGGGCAGCTTGTGGAAGGGGCGGAAGTGGAGGGAGGTTATCAGGGTTGCTAGGCCCATTGGTGGGAGGGAGGATACTGTTGGGTTTTGTTAGGAGGGTGAGGCATGAGGGTGAGTTTGGGAGAAGGGGGGGACTCACAGCCCCAGCCGTTAAGGCGGGATGCTAGTGACCTCGTTGGCTCGGGTTGATCTGGTGTTGCCATGATTGTGCGGAGGTGATAGACTTGTGAAAAAGAGATTTCCGAATTGTGAGGCTCGAGGCTCACATGTGATGTCGAAGATGTGCCTAGGAACTTTTTTTTTGGCCGGAGGCTGCGAGAAAAACCAGTGACGTGATGTACACTGGAGAGCTTACAGGGGTCCGAACGGTTCTGTGATCGATCCCCAGCTGGCAGACTCTCTCTTCTAGGATTATGTCGTGGGAGAGACTGGAAGCTCATACAGAGAGACGTTCAACATTAGGTAAATATGTCACTTTAGTCCACAGTAACTGTCCAGGTATGTACCTTGAATATTCCTGCCACAGAGCTCAAGGGTCCTCAGAAAGCTGCATTGGGGGTTGGTCTGGCAGGGGTCTTCTACAGTTTGACTGCAGGGCGGTTGTCGGCTGGCCGGCAAAGTCGGGGCTGGGCAGCACGCCCTCCAAGGACAGTAGAGCATGGACTTTTTGGATGCAGCTTCGATCCAGGTCATCGTCCGGAAGGCTTTTCCAACTCGCGTGCAGCCAGCATCTCTGTTGCATTTGCAGGTGCAAGCCCAAGGAAAGCATTGCTATTCACTCGTGGACTGTTCATTGTCCATTTAGCATCGACACAGCTTGTCCCTTGCTGCCTTCGTTGAATTGAGGCCACTTGTTTTTGGACGGGTTACCTGGAAGAAGCCACCTTCCCTGACGGCCTATCGTGCACACCCCACGGCCCGTCATCACCAGACGACCGGGCAACACGCAACACACAATCCGCCAGCCCGCTCCTCAGCAACCTCAACCTGTGGCTGCTCTGCCATCCTCCCCACGCACGAGTCCGCTCCATCTTGCTATCCAGTTGCTCACACGTTCGCCATCCTAAGTCCCAACCTTATCCTATCAGCCGCTCGATACTGTGCCGCCAACGACCGCTAGCCGCAGTCGCATAACCTCGCCCATCCCTACCGTCTCGCGGCTGCGACGACAACGCATCAAAACAACTCGCTGCACCCCAGCTATAGCTACGGCAACACCAACCACCACCTGCTGTTCTGAGGCAGAGACACAAGCCGCCTGGCATCATGCCGCCCAGCGCAACCGCCTCCGGGGCGGATGCCTCCAACGACTCTTCCTCAGCCCGCAACCGGGAACACACCCAGGGCAACCAGGACCGCAAGTACACAACCGAGCAGAAGGCGGCAGTCCTGCGCATCCGCCGGTGCAAACCCACAGAGTTCTACGACATCCTCGGCATAGAAGCCGTGCGCAAGACCTGCTCCGAGGCGGACATCAAGAAAGCATACCGCAAGCAGTCGCTCCTAACACACCCCGACAAGAACGGCCACGAGCACGCCGACGAGGCATTCAAGATGGTATCAAGGGCCTTCAGCGTGCTAGGCGACAAGGAGAAGAGGGAGAAGTTCGACAAGTTCGGCGGCGACCCCGACAGCAGGTTCAGTCAGGCCCAGGCACAGAACCCTTTCGCCGGGTTCGCAGCCAGGCAAGGTGGCGGAGGGAGAGGGCCCATGGGAGGCGGGATGTGGGAGGACGAGCTGAGCCCGGAGGAGATGTTTCAGCGGTTCTTCGGCGGCGGTGGGTTTGGTGGTGGTGGCGGCGGCCCCTTTGGTGGTGAGTAGACTCCCCGCGCATGTGCGAAGTCATGGGGGGAGCGGCAGCACTAACTAACAAGGCTTTGACACAGGTCCCCAGTTCGTCTTCAACTTCGGCGGCCCGGGCGTCAGGGTACATCAGTTCGGCGGCGGACGGCCGCGCAGGCGACCGCGCGAGAACGAGCAACAAGCACCAGAGAACAGCCTGTTCAACACCCTCATGGGCCTCCTCCCGATCATCTTCCTGTTCCTGTTCCCGCTGCTCTCGTCGCTCTTCTCGGGCGGCGGCAGCGCGCCCGCGGGGCCGAACATGGTCTTCGACGCGCCCGACGCGCAGCACACCTTCGAGCGGATAACGCCCAAGCTCAAGGTCAAGTACTACGTCAACCCGGTGGAGATAAAGGCGTACACCAAGACGCAGCTGTCGCGCATGGACAGCAACGCCGAGGTGGTGCTGGTGCGGCACCTGCAGCACGAGTGCGAGAACGAGATGCTGCACAAGCAGAGGCTGTACGACGAGGCGCAGGGCTGGTTCGTCCAGGACCCGGACAAGATGGGCATCGCCGAGCGGTACCCGCAGCCCAGCTGCTCGAGGCTCAACAAGCTGGGCATCAGGACGACGAGGTGACCTCTCCGTCTTTCTTCTTCCTCATGTTTTTCCTCACTTTCTTCCTCGGCCACAAAACTCGGAATCATGGAGAGGCTGCCTGTACAGGATATGGCGATAGACAAGGGTGGGGTTGTGGTTGCATTTGGACTACGAGACCTCCGATTGGTAATGAAACCTTGGTTGTTGTATTCTGGACTACTATCTGATCTTGTGTTGGCGTTGGGCGGGGAGAGCATCATTGACATAGCGGCTTTGCTGAAGGGGGACATTGGATTCAACGTGTGTTTGGGCGAGGCAAGCGGTGCGCCTGCTGCTTGCTGCCTTGCGCGCCGGCGGGCTACGTTTCAAATACCAGATATTATCCGACTGCCCTGTGATTCATACGAGGGGCGCCGAATGCAAGAACCTGCCATTTGGCCTCGCATGGGTCCATCTCCGTGAGCGTGCCACCCCAGCTCGTCGAGTCCACGCCGGACCCGGCCTCTTCATGACGCTTGGCTTCTCTAGGATGCTCGGGCAGCTTGAGAGTGCAGGACTAGAGAACACAAAAGGCAGATGTACGGTTTCCTGCCTAGTAAAAGTAGAACACTCAATAACGTATCTTTACTACAGTAAAGTACCGTAGCAAATCAGTTATGATCTATCGGCTCCTCGTTTCCTTGTCTAGCTGGAAGAATCTATGTGATGAAGGGGGGCTGTAAAGGTTGGCCTAAGTAGGCTGCCTCCACCTTGACGGAAGAGGACGTCTGAATGATTACGTCTACGTTCACTACATCGTAACCATTTACGCAGAATTTCTAGAACCCGCTGTTCCTATAAGGACTTGGTCAGTATCGGGGTTCTTCATCAGAAAGCTTCAAAGATATGGGAGGTGGCCGCGTTTGTGGACGAGTTTTTATAGACACGCGATTTTTACGTCAATCCCCGCATACATGATTGCCAAACTCCTGGCCGACACTTTGCGCAGCTGTTATTCAAGTTCTGACGAAGAAGCACTCTTCAAAAGCTGTGTCGATCTCGACAATGCGTGTTAAAGTCACCAAAGTTGCGGAACATGTCGCGTGCTTGCTGAGTCGGAAGAACAAAAAGGAAGGCCAATTCGGAACCTCACATGTTGAAGGACCACTAATGACGTGCAATCGCGTCAGCAACCTCATGGAGTACCTGAAAAGAAGGCTCATGTTGTCGACGCCAGTCGTCGAAGGTGCCAATGGCTCCAAGGCGACGGAGAGGATATGTTTCAGCTCGTATTCGACCAGAGATCTTGAGATTATGAGTAGCCGTAGGTGTAAGGCCATTTAGGACTGGCTCGAGGAATTGGACTTGACGAGGATCGATGGAGTGCTTGAGATATGCATCTTGCGGCACACACGGTCCGCTTGTTGACGAACAGAGATCCCGACCATTGGACTGAACATTCGTGAAAATACAGCATCAAAACCTCAATAGTCTGTTCAATGCGCATCTTTGACTGCTCGATTACGCATGTGGCGGCCAAAGTTTCGGGTGAAATAGCATTTCGAAGCAGAGAATTGATGACTATGTAGTATACTTACAAGCATTAAAAGTGGGTGGTCTCGTTTTTAATCTATACACATATGCTTCTTAAGCAATATGCATCCAGTCCCTTTATATAGTAATAAAAGCTTAAGCACCTAGCGTTAAAAATAATAATATAATGTTAATAATAATAAGTTTTAAATATAATTATTTATAGCTTATAATTAAGAAAATAATAATAACTTTATAATAATTATATAAATAAAATTAACAAAAATTACTTTTAATAATATTATAAATTATTAATATAAATAGCCTGATATTAATAATTAAGCAATTAATTATATAATGAAAATTAAAATAATCTTTATAAAATAAATTCCATATATTATAAGAGTAAATATAGAGACAAGGCAGCTATCCTTAATATGTTAATTTAGATTAAGACGGCGCTACCTTTTATGTAAGGAAGAAGTCTTATGGAAATCGCAAGGCAGGGGTTTTATGCCTAAGGGGTATAGGGCCCAGAGCCTTAGTGAATGCCTGCAGTCAATGGGGTTCTCCATCCATACACCCACTCACACCATAAATATAATCTTAATTAAAAACTTAATTTATTTCCACCTATATTAATATATATCTTCCCAAAAGATCTTTAAAGAAATTATAAAATTATATAAGCTTTTAAAAAGACCCTTGTTAAGTAAGCTATCATTACAATTAACGTTTAATCCCAAAGCTAACCTTAATAAAAGTTAAAATGGAAAACGATTTCCTTAATAATTATCCACAACCATTTTATAAAGCAGTTGCAAAACTCTCAGAGAAAAGCAAACACGATATTTACAACGAATTACAAGCATTAAAAATGAACCACAATCATCTATCTAAGGATCATCATGCCTCAGATGTGTCCAGCCTTCTATACCCGCCCACTTGACGTGTGAGATCTCATGCTGTCACACAATATCTTCGATTGCTACCCAGTCCCTACACAGAGGCTCGTTGCCCTAGCCGTTAAAACCAGTATATCTATGCCCCTTGACGTCGGGCCGTATCAAGCTCATGTCACCATGGCACATCATCACCTGTCGTAAGACCTCGGCACAGTGGTCCACATGACCGATGTTTCGTACTGGTATTCGACACCCGGTCCCCGCAAGTGTACAGATAGTTATTAATAGACTTCTTGATACTCTCATTGTAGTGCAGCTGGTGCGTGACGGCTATCCCAAAAGCCTGCGAGCTGGACTTCCAGGAGATGGAATGGTGCTCGTCACCATCAATATTTCTCTCCCACTTCCTGGATGTCTAGTTACAACGTTTGTCCACTTTGTCCGATTTGCTCAGCTTCTCCTCCCTCTACGAGGCCGATAAACTAGACTAACCTCATTACACAATGTCGATAGTCCTCAAAAGAGACTGATCATCTGGTCGTAGGTTGTTCATCATCATCCCCATGTCGACACGTTGATAGCATCCGACTTTCTCTGGAGCTGGGACTAATAGCAAGACCAAATGAACATCCTAGATTAAAGCCAAAGACTGAGTTGGTCACAGTTGAATTTTATCACAGTCTGCCGCTCTTACCTGGATTCCTGAACTTGTCAAGTTTGGTGCAGGAGTAGAACTGTATTGGTATCAGCAATCGTCCTGTAAAATTTCTAGGTCTATACATGCTCTGAGAGATAGGCGACATCCTCCCAGGTAGTTGAGGCCAGAAAAAGGCAGTAGATGTGATCAAATCGCTGTCGGTCAAACACTGCGACGCCAGTGCACTCCGGAGAGGTTCCTTCTAGACGGACGACAGCCTGCGGGTCGTCCACTCCCCTGTTCAGAACAAGGAATAGGATGTGAGTCTTTGGACAGTGGAAGCTATTGATGTCGGGGGCAGTCTTGTGCGCCGTGCACTTCATAACGTTGGCCTGCAGTCTGAAGCATCCTTGATCGTCGATGTGAACTTCTGCCTGGTCAATATCGGTTCGCAGGTTGCGCATCGTAATGCACCAGAACCATTTCTTGACTCCCTTTGACGCCCACGACCACGAGGGTACGTCACTCAAGTCTTCTGACTCTTCTGCGATGTCACAACTCATCCAAAGGAGGTGGGAAGCGAGTTCTGATAAGAAGACACCCCTATTGTAGGTGTCTCTATTCCGCTCTTGCAATACGGTGGCGATCCCTTGCAGGGCCATTAGCCGGTCTGATTTGTTTGTAAGCTTCATCATAGAGAATCTTTCCAATACCGCATCCCACTCAGGATACTCTTCCCCCTCGAACGGTATATCCCTCTCATCGATTCCCCAGCTGTCGTGGAGATATTCATCCTGGCACGACCAAGATGGGCCGGCTGGCATAAAACGTAGAGTTCTCCGTGCTAGATATGATTCTTGAAGAGCCCATCCTCTTGTGCTAAGGTGGCCTCCAGCGGGTGAGGGGCGTTCCCAGGAAAATATACTCGCGTAGAAAGAGCCAGCAATTTGGCCGGTGCTTGAATAGAACGGAAGTTCCACCGATGTAAGGTCTCGAGGTGTGCTCACAAAGCAACCTTCTTGGGGGGTTGTTGCTCCCGAGGCCGCAATAACTAAGCAAGCCATTTGATAGACAGACCCCATCCGTTTAGACTCTCGGGTCCAATCCTCGTGATCGTCTTGAATAATGCAAAGTGCATCGATCCAGAGGTACCGTACTGAAAGCTGACGTGTTATCTGGACTGCATCTTGATGGGTCTTGGGCAGAGAGTTGAAGGGTATTGCAGAGAGGCGTTGCTTTAGATTTTCCTGGGTCGTAGTCATGGTCTGTGTGCCTGGCGGTCCCCAGCAGTATGATAGAGCGCAGTAGTTTCCGCTTAATCCGTTAGTCTCAATAAGTACAAGGTCAGTACCACCTGGTCCACGAAGATCTAATATACGAGTTGGTAGCCTCGGTCCTAGTATATCCTCTTCGATAGCCCTCGCGTCCAGAGTCTGGTTGCAAAACCTATGATTCCGGCGACAAGTTTCGAACCAGGTTCGGTATAGGGTAAAAGCCTCTGAGCAGTTATCACTGGGCAGTGGTGGATTACAGCCCATGAGGCCCGATGCTGCGGCAGGACTGTCTAACGGGAGTCAGAAAAGGGAAAGGCTGTTCCATGGACACTATGAAGAATTACCTTGCCTAGCCCAAATAGCTGCTCTGAAGCCCAAAAGAACCCGCGGACTATTGGGCCGCTGAAAACGAAAATCAATCCAGTCGTAGGGTTCTTGAAGTCTTCAGAATGGGATCTCTCCAGTATGGCTTCGCCTTCATCGATATTGTATAAAGACAGTCCAGAACGGTTGAATACTCTCGCGCGATTATGCTCAATCAGGCGGCAAAGGGGACAGAGTCTGGATCTTTCAATATCCTTCTTAAAAGTGAAGGGAATCCAGCCGGTCCGGTGGAAAGGGTCGTTGTGTTGGTGTAACTGGATACAGAGAGTGAGAACAAACTTGTCGCAATTTTGGCAGAGATCCATTATGACGAGATGTTCTGCGAAATTTCACCTTTCTAAGTGTTCTATAACGTGTCGGCAGAAACGGTAAATCGAGAAGACCGATGGTGTGGGTTCCGACCAGTATTAAGTTGCCGGATAGTAATCTCAAGCGGGCACAGTGGCTTGACAGCTGACACGCGAGGTGACATATTATTGGCATGTGTAACACACCAACATTCAACGTGGAGGCTCGTACAGCACAACCACGGTCGGCCGGAATCATTGCCATCGTATAGGCAAGACGTGGCATGATAGCCGCAGTTTCCTTGGCCGAAGATGTGCTGGCCGGAGTTTGAGGTCCGCGTCAGTGTCAGTGTCTATGAATGGCAGGGCATTTTCGTAAAGAGTTTTGATGACTCTGCCGACCTCAACAGAGATCTTTGAGGGTTTCGGGCCACTCGGTTGCTGGCTGCTCAACCTCAGGTCTAGATGCGGAGACAGTTTCGCAAGGGACGCAGGTCCAGCCCAGCCAACCCAACTCCAGCTCGGGAAATCATGTCGTCGAGTGCAGGTGATCTCATGCCACCAGAATAGGTCGAACATCATGTCTCTTGGCCGCTGTGCCATCCTCCCATCTTCACGCAATGCTAGACTCCAGAGCTGAAGCATGGGTCGTCTTGTTCGGACGTAGTTATTCAACACGCCCAGGAATGCATTGAGCGAATCTCCTTCCAGCGTCAAGTTTCTCGTCGTGTACTCTTCAATCTGTTGTCTGAGTTCCTTAACATGAAAATAGCGACCCGAGTATGACGTGTGGGGAACAAAGCGGCCGAATGTGCGTTGGCCGGCTTTGCCAGTAATTGCGATTGTTTGCTTGAATGGTTCTGCGACGTACTCCCTATTACAAAGGTACATAACTTGATATCTGTGAAATTGATGCATCTTGTGGATAGATGACTTTCCTGGTAAGTCCAAGCCCGCGTTGCCCATTTACTGGAGCTCAGCAAAGCTGAACCATGGCCGCTGCTGTAAGACAATTCTGCCAGGGTGTCGCCTTTGATGCTCACTTCGTGGTGCTGTCGACGATGAGTCTTTGCAACACCCGCCAAGCCTGTTTGAGCGTCCCCGCCGGCAGCTGCAATGACGGTACAATAAGCGTTAGAGTAAATTTCACCCTTCATACTAAGTGTTTGCTGCCTCTCCGGGCCTTTGCGAGGCACACACTGGGACTTTGGTTAGCTTCATCTCTACCTACGCGCTGTATTACAGCTGTGAAACCAGCGAGGAATATACTTGCGTATTGGTCAATCCATAGGTATTTGAGCCCCAAGCGGGCACAAACGGTAAAAGTGTCTGCTATCACCGGAGGAGGGTTATCGAGATCCTCTGAATGCTTTACTTTGCCCCAGGCATAGGATAGGGCAAGGTATTTGCATTGAGGCGGGGCTTTAACGACCTCTCGGGATTCGGAATCGATAACCTGTAGGCTAGGAATATCAGGTTTGATGTACGGCAGCAGTCGGCACACTTTGCAAGATGATGCGCCGAGCTCGGCTGACGATGAATCAAGCGAATCCATCACCATGATCCAGACAGGTTTCTTGCGATCGCTGTCGTCCGCCAATTTGGGAAGTTGGTCCCAACCTACAGAGCTGCATTTATTGCACACGAAGTCCGAGGCTGTATCGCTCGGCGTCTTAGGTTCTGATGGATACCGAGGACTTGCTCGCGGGTCGACATGCTGAGCCTGTAGCTCTGCTGAGTCTTGAGTATCGTGAGACATGCTCCTCGGGACGTCGGGTGAGCGTAAGAGTACCTTGATGGTTGAGTATGATGCTTCTTTTGAGACACACCGAGGTCATCATTCGACACTCTTTTCTTCTTCATCACAAATGTTCCAGGAAAATATTTAAAGGAAGATTCGTGCGGTACTGCTCCCGCCCCCAATCTGGAGTAAGGTCTAATATGCAGGGGCACAAGATTCCTATGGGTCTGACACGGCCCCTGATGTGGACAGGTCAGCTGAGCACTCAGAGTGTTTCATTGATCAGGCACACAACTTGAAGTGTTCCGCCGCTGACGCTTGGCACGAAGGAATATACTTGTCGATAAGCGAGCTTCAAACTGACACGGGCTGACGCCCTCGGCCTAGCTGCAGACCATGAAGAGTGTTCAGTTTGAAAGCTGGTTTGAGAAAACATGGGCGAGTTTCAAAGCCTGTTGAATTTTTGTAGGAGGGAACATGTCTCGGTTCGTACCAGGCATGCGTACTCGGGCAGTACGGAAATCATGTCGAAGCTGGGGATGTAAAGATTGCCCTGGCATCGTAGATTAATTTATTTCGCACCTCGCCACTTGCAGATATAGAGCATGTGAGGACCATCAGTCGGACGATGTGGACTTTGGGGTCGTTCATGGACAAAGTGGTCTTGTTTTTAATCTGTATACATATGCTTCTTAAGCAATATGTATCCAGTCCCTTTGTATAGTAATAAACGCTTAAATACCTAGCGTTAAAATTATAATATTAATAATAATAGGTTTTAAATATAATTATAGCTTATAGCTAAGAAAATATTAATAGCTTTATAATAATTATATAAATAAGGCTAGTAAAAATTATTTTTAGCGGCGTTATAAAGTAAAAAGTTAAATAATTAATTATATAATTAAGATTAAAATAATTTTTTTAAAATATTATAACTATATATTAATATATATTTATTAAAGGAAATTTTAAAGAAATAATAAAATTATATAACTTTTTAAGAAAACCTTTATTAAATAAGCTATTATTATAGCTAATATTTAATCTTATAGCTAATTTTAATAAAAGTTAAAATAAAGAAATACTTTACTTTTAAATGCTTAACCTTTTTTATAAAGATTATAAAAAAGTTTTAAAGAAAAATAAAAATAACGTTTATAATAAAATAAATAAAAATAAAATAATTAATAAAATTATATTTTATTAAATTTATTATTTTATTATTACTAATAATATTACTTTTAAAAGGATTAAAAAAGAGTTAAAAAATAAGGGTAAAAAGAAATATTATGATATTTCTTTGAAAGAGGGGAATGAGAATATATATTAAGCTATATGCAACTTTGTGTATAAGCTTAGGGAGGGATAGTTGGAAAGCTGAGCAGATAGCAGATAGATTAATGGATAGTTGATTTAAAAAACATAGTGTGGCCGAAGCCGTTCATGGACAAAATAGCCCAGACAGACCAAAATACTGCGGCGAGCCCGGAGGTTGAGAATTTGGGACACCTGTTTTTGAATCAATACGGGTGTAGGCAAGGCACGGAGCGTCCAAAAGACAATACATAGGCCCAATACCGTTTGATACATATGCAATAGGTATGGGAATAAGACATACAAAGGGTACACCTACCATCAGCATATATTTACATTAAATGTCAAACCAATCCAGGTCTCTCGCAACATCACAAGGTACAGTATGCCCAACTCCGACAGCTGACCATCCCAGCAGCTTTGAGCCATGACCGTACACCATCTCCGTATAATTTAAGAAAGGAGTGTCCGAGATGTTCTTCGTCCATGAGACATCTAGAATGGTAGACCACTGCTTTAACCTCTCGGCGAGATTATTGTACGAGATCATCTCGTCCGCGGTACCGTGCCATATCATCATATTGGGATAAGGACCCTCGTAGCCTTCGTACATGACGTATACTTGCTCTGCCCACTCCTCGCCGGTCTTTGTGAGATTCCCGATGCCGCAACTGGGATCCCCGCTGCCCGGGCTTGAGCTTGAGCCTGCTAAGCATCTAGCTGGCACCCCAGAGTAGCATGATGCGGCTGCGAATACGTCCGGATATGTGCCGCACAGGAAGTTGGTCACCATAAACCCAGACGATGAGCCTGTGATGAAGATGCGAGCGGGATCAGCGTTGTATTCTGAGATGACCCATTTGATCATGTGAGCGAGCCCAGTACTGTCGCCATTGCCGTCATGTGTAAGTGACTCCTTGCTGGAGACGTCCCAGCACTTGTCGTGATTTGGGCTACTTGGGAAGAGGGCGATGAATCCTCTGTCATCGGAATAGGCTGTATAATTGTTTTCTTGGTTGTAAAAGGGCCCATCGAAGCTGCATGCATGTAGCTAGATTTGGTCAGCGCGCATGATGAGCAACCAAAGAGTAGTAACTTACTGCGAGGATAACCGGGGGACTAGCAGGCAATGGCGTAGGAATGTAAACGTCGAGAGTGAGGTTTGTGGGATTGTAGCCCCATTCTGGTATTCTTGTGAGTTCAGGATTGGCAGCAAATGTGAAGGTGGCACCGAATGCCAACATCCACGATATTATGCTTCGGATAGACCACGAGAATTCCATCATGGCGATAGGTAGGCAGGAAATAGCAGCATGAACCGGTACGTGAAACGTATTGTGTCTTTAAAACATGAGCCTGGGAAATGGCGGTACGGTGCGTGAATCGTACGAGTTGGCACACATAATAACCATTTGTCCTACTTTGGTGGGCAATCTCGCCGGGGCCTACGTTCGTATTGCCCTACGCTCAATTAGGAGAAATAGAGCCTACCTACATATACCTACTCAGGCATTGTAGTCACCCCGGACCTGACTAACAATGTTGCAACAGGCAATCCAGAAGGCTTTGGTAGATCATGGGAAAGTGGTTCGCGGAGGGTCATATCCCGCCATCAGCACATGTTTGTGCGAACTGTTGCCGGATCCTTAGCTGCTGCCCCGCCGCGGTGTGTGCAGGGAGGGACACGTCTTTGAACATGGAATAATGGGCCGCCGCCCACATTTTGTTAAGGAAGAACTACTTCTTGAGGCAGGATTTATTATCATGTGTTATGATATACCGGTAGAGATTGTCACTACTCATCAAAAAGTCCGTACATGCTGTCGATAGCTTAAAGCCGTGACAAAATAGTAATAAGTCATAAACGAACGGCGAGATGGCCTCCAGATAAATGGGATTGTCCCGTTCCTGTGCTCGAATCGCTGTCCAGTGGCACCCTACACCGCAGAGTGGTTATGGTCGACGGCTTGCGGCGCCACCTACGTATCAACGACACCAAGCACAATAATAGTAAGTCAAACCGCCCCTGGCTATGAAAGGCTTCAGGGTAGACGTCCTTTCTCGCAAATGAATTACGTTCAACACATTTTTATGAATTCTTTCGATTTCGCGAATTTCAGTCTCTGGTATTAGAAAAAGTAAACGAAGCCTCAACTACTCACACTTAACTTTGTGGATACAACAAAAGGCACTACACAAGTCGAACTGTAGATTTAGTACCTATTCATTTATACAAATGTAGTGCAAAAGGAGCTAGTAACATGACATGGAACAAAAAGTCTACCCGACTAGGTATTGTAAGAGTGGGATGGTAGGCTTGTTATATAGACGGTCGAGCGGGACAATAACGGGTCCTGATGCTCTGCCACAACAGACTACAGTGGTGTGACATGATCATTCCCCACACTCTTTACCTTAAGTCCAAATTATACATCCAAAGTGCCGTTGAACTCTTTCAGCGCCCGTAAGGTGCCGTAATACGCCGGCTTCTTGTTAAGATCCTTATCCCACGGCAAAGCATCGCCGAGATTGGGGAAATAGTGCGGCACCCACGAATACTTGTCAGTCCATTCCCAGCCGGTGATGCCTACACACCTCTCGAAGTTGAGGCAAGCCGCTGTCGCGTTGTAGTAGGTCTCTGCCTGCTTGTGGAAGATGGTCGCGTTGCCGGGCGTCAGCACGCTCACGTCCATCTCGTTGATGGCGAAGTCGAGGTCCAGCTCGTCGAGGGTCCTCATCACGGCCACCTGCTCGTCGTAGCTGGGCATGCTCCCGAGCTCGAAGTGCGCCTCCGGTGGCATGCCGCTGAGGTCGTAGTGCGCCTGCAGCCCGACCCCGTCGATCTTGGCCCCGTAGGCGCGGACCATGTTGACGATGTCCACCGTTGCCGAGAACTTGGGGCTGGGCAGCTCGATGGCGAAGTCGTTGTAGTAGAGCTTGACGTCTGGGTCTACCTTCGCCGCTGCGGCAAACGCGATGGGGATGTAGGCTGGCCCGATGGTGTCGTAGAAGACGCTTGAACGCCAGGTGCCGTTCTCTACCACGGCTGGTGTGCCAGGGTCAGCTATTGTACTCCTATGTCTAAGCTGTTCGCTGACTACTAACCTTCATTAACGACGTCCCAGGCATAGCAACTGCCCTTGTAATGTTTGACCACTTCAGTGATGTGGTTCTCGATAATCGAGATCAAGGTAGCATTGTCGAAGCCGCCGTTGACAACCCAGTCAGGGGTTGACAGGTGCCAGAGAAGATTGTGGCAGCGGGTGATCTGCCCATTGGCAGCTGCCAGGCCGGTGATATGGTCGCCCACGGAGAAATCAAAGACGTTGCGCTCTGGCTCTAGCTCGTCCCACTTCATACTGCCCTCCGCGACAAGCTGGCCAAAGTCATGTGTGTTGTTCAGCTGTTTGTAATAGGCGGCGTCTTGTAGAAATTTAGAAGGCTCAGTCGAGGTTCCGAAATAGAGCTTGCCATGGGCCTTTGCGGCGTCATTCAATCCATACTCTCCCGTCTTTTTGGTTTCAGGCAGAGCGGCAGCAGCGTGATGGGAAGAGACCAGATATAGGAGACTGCCGGTGAGCGCAGCAAGTTCACGAATCTGGAACATATTCAGAACGTGTTCCAAGGACAGCAACCTCCAATGAAAGTTGGACTTCTCTTAGACGAGAGTCGCATACGTGGGACCGCGATTGCCATCAGGTATATATACGACACTGGGACACTGCCATTTGTTCTTTACCGCTATTGGCATAAGGTCCGGGGTTCTCCTCATAGGGAGGTGCAACCAAGACTTCCGTTGTGCAAGAGGGGAAGTTTGAAGAAGTGTCTATGCAAATGTTGTACAACAGATAAATCCCGCTGCTAGATTTAGGAAATCAAATTTGGACACTCACTTTGGGTATTCCAGACTGCGATCTCTGGGGGCGAGTGGCTGATTCCGTTCATGGCTCTGTGCTGTAACCGAGGGGATCCCACCTCGACATAAGTTCTGCCCGCGACTGTTGAGATGATACTCAGAAGGTCGTAACATGGAACGGGGAAATTTGTTCCGGTACCTCACCGAACTTGGGAGCATCCCCGTTGCCCACGTCTACCACTGGGGTCCTCCTGGAGATAAACTGCAGCAGCTGGGACCATTCACGGTTGAAGACTTCATGGAAAGTGAGAGCAGGGGTGGTATTCTCAAGAGTCTTTCCAGCAACCAGTCAGATCCTGCTAACCTGTTGAACATCAGCGAGCCAGAGCTCGGTCTCGTCTGCAAGCAGGCGGCTGGTGTTGTGCTGCAGCTTTTGGGCCTGGAGTTCCCTGGTATAACTTCATCACCAAGAGCACTGTAATCCGCGAGTGAACTGTTCGTTCTTCATCTTCACAAATGTGTGGCATGTTATAGGAAGTACCTAGTACGCCTTAATTATGTACTCCCTTGCCAAGCATGCTATACCATGTTATGTGGGAGTCCACTCCAACCCTTGCATCTAGCATTTAGGAGACCTAAATTTAATAGGCCTCCTCCTGGCACATTAAGCCGAGTCATTAGCACGTGGTGGACAAACAGTAACAGTGGAGCTTTCTTGGCATCTGTATATCACAGAATTTGCTAGTGCCAATATTATCCTTCAAGACCCCACTGCTGGTGATGCCCAAGTTCAAATACCGAATCGCTTCGCAGAAATTCAACCACCATAGCCTGGTCCATTATCTCATATGTTGTCGTGTCTTGTGTACTATTGCCTGCTAAATGGAAGTTCATTCGTGAAAAATGGCCCAGTGTACTCTAATCCGCAATGTTCAGGATAACGTCAGACTTGGTGATAAAGACCAGTAGCCAACTGAATAATTCTATCGTTGGAAATTCTTATTCCTACCCCTCGTACCCTCTGGTGTGTTAGATAGATGATTCAGTCAGCTCGCGCCAAAGTTTCCGGGTGGATGCCTTCCAGGCTTGTTCATCGAGCTATTTGCCTTTCAGACTCCAATCCTGAGTGAGAAAAAGTGTCTTCATGAGCCTCTCTGAGATCAGGTCGCTCCCTCTTCTATTTTGGAGGCAAGGCTGGAGTCAGGGATAACATATCTGCAACCGTTGGCTTACTGACATCCTCAAATTTAGAAGAATATGTACCTTAGCCTGTAGCATGGCGAGATACTACCGGAACAATCTCTTGTTCGGCGCTGCTCATGAAATGTCTATTATCTTCTACCGCCGATTCGTTGGACTCTTCTGAGGTCTCACCAGTTGACGGGGGTGATATCGGGGCCGGGTCGAGTTTTTCAGCACTCAATTTTGCATGACCAGTACAAGACGATCCTGAGCCAGTGTGGTAACTATGAGGCAAGTCCCCCATGAGCTCATCAGATTCGGTCATGGGAACGGCATCGAAGTGACCTGCCCATGTCCCTGAGCCGATGCCTTGATAAGCCACCCGTTGGAGTTGTAAGCTCTCCGTTGTCGCCCATTCCAGACGAGCGTATTCCGCAATTTTCTTTCGGCGATATAGAAAGTTCTGGACAGGCTCCAGCGAATAGGACACAATGACGATGATAGTGCCGACCACATAGGTGAAGTAAATCCCGAAGAGGCTGAACGATGTAGACCTTGTGGTCAATATCTTCTGTGGTACAGAGCGGGTTCGTCAGTACTATGCCACCTAGGAATCCAAAACAAATAGTGTTTACCTGGCTGTTGCAGAAGGAATCTTGAATGTATGAGCTCGGTGGATGGATTGTGTAGGGCTGGAGAGCTGCCTCGGTGGGGCCAACGGCAACATCAACCATTCCTGCTTGCATAGACGCAAGACCTATGGACCACCAGCGTTCTACATCAAGTTGCCATTGATTCTCTGCCAATAATCCCATATAACCTTGTCTCATAGAGCTTTGGGAGGATAATGAATATGCTCCGAGTTGTGACAGTGCTCTGAAGATGTCTATGCTTCCCCCATATGCCATGACGCCGGTAAACCATTGAAAGCGCTGGCCAAGAGGGTTATTTTCCACAAACAACTCATCATTCTCTATGGCTTCCTCGGAAATATTGAAAACACTGGCTGAATGGAACTGGTAATCGTAGAAGCCCTTTAAGGGCCCACAATGGTTTTCATCGACGTTGCAGATCTGAAACTGCTGCAAGCAGCCAAGGGGTGAGGCTGCTTCGTCCGGAGTATAAGCCACCTCATCAGTAGAGTTTGGAGACAACCATCGCCATGTTTCACTTGGGACCGTTCCGCGATACCACGGATCAGTGGTCTTCTCCGAGTACCAGACGCCATTTCCCACAAGAAAGGCGATCGTCAAGTCTCCGTCGTCTCGAAAGAGCTCGGAAATTGGATTGAAGTCTGAGGTATCCACGATGGCCCCGTTTAGAGGTTTTGCTTGTATTACTCTGCCGAAAATAGGGTGTTCAGGCAATTGAGTTCTTTAGAGTATGGTGAGGTTCGGGGGTACTTGGACTTACGCCACCTGAAGGTTTTTACCTCTTGATTTAGTGTGGTCGCTAATTCTGGGATACTGGGAGTTCAGACCTGGAGCCTGATAGGTGAAATCCTGGTACTTGAATATTTGTTGTGGCCCGTAGTAGTACCTTGTGAAATTCCCCGAGGGAAGCGTAATGTTATCCGAATAATTCTCTGTCACCAAAGGTGCGCATGTAAGTGTACTCCGAAACAGGACGCGTTCACTTCTGGGAGCGTTGATGCCAAGGAATTGACTGCTATCAATGTGGCCAGTATCCAGATGTATATTCGAGGTATTGCTTCGGCAGATTCCACGGTCAAAAGGACACGGTGCATTGCGGTCAATGATACTGGGAAGCGTTGGCTGGACAAAAGTCGTACAGTCGAAGGCGCGAGATATGTTCACAGAATAGCATTGCTGCGCGTAATTTGCGGCGTTGGATAAGCCGTTGGAATCGTGGAAAAGCACAGCATTTCCCGGAGCATCATCACCTGCATTGATAATTCCGCAGCGAGATCCGTCCAGGAGGACCTCCTTGCTGATGCCCGTCGATAGTTGTGATGAGAAGCCTCCGGCTACAGTAAAGGCTGCAGCGCATATGACGGCTGTAAGGATGACTGGCATCGCACGAGCCAATAGCCGATCGGCGACCCTGCGCCATGTCCATATTAGCTGAAGGATGATCCACAGGCCAGAGGGTGCAGAAGCTGAGTTTCGGAGAATTGCTTGTCGTTGATGATGGACGGCGTCACGCGGCTCCGGGGTAGAGAATTTGTTGTGTGCGATGAAACATAGAATACGCCAAAAGCGCGCTGAAACCATGCTGATGAAGAATGCGGTAAATGCTAGGAGATAGTTTCCATCAGCGCGAGACAAAGTGAGCGTCGCTCCCATGACGGGTCCTCGTGACCAGTTTGTCCAAATGCCATGATATACCATATACTCTGCGGATGGCACTGCACCTTTCCAGGCTGTCGAGTCAGACATTTTGAGAGTATGCCCCAGTTAGAGGTAAGTTTTGGCATGAAAGATCTTCATAGGAGTGACACTGGTGTTGATGACATGGAATGTTACTGTGCGCGACGACTGGACCGTGGTGGTGTTTGCTGTACTTAAGTATTCCTGGAGTACGCCTGTGACACTCTAGTATGCGATGGGAATCAATTCTTATCTAGCATATCTCAGGACCTAGTATTTGTGCGACAAAACGGGGCAGCCTTGTCATCTTGGGGCCTCTGGATTGTCTGCCTTGAATTTATCCGCATGCACACCACGACCTTCACGAGGTTCCACCAGCAGCAGTCGACGTGAACTATTGGGCTCGTGTATCACGTGGGGGCCCGTGAATAATTGCCAGTTCATGGGACGACGAATACAATCTCTGCATCTAAATTTACACCTGCACCCAGCATCCAGCTGAACGCGCCAAACCATTTGATGTGCTATCCGACAGCGTTTGACCATCTGATGGCAGCCAACTTGTATATGAGTGGGTGATACTGCAGATGTTCACAGCCATGCCAGGCGCAGCCCCACGCGCAGCAATGCCCGAAACGAGGCAAACTGTGGGCTAGGCATAGCTGGCCTGCGCCCCAAGGGCTGAACGAGCTTAGCATCTCCTGTACCCCCAGACCACCTGGACATCCCCTTCTGAGCTTACCGAGCAGCAGGGCGCGGGACGGCGCGAATGACACGTGCATCTTGCGAAGATGTCGAGGCCTCGTGGCTGCCATTCTTCAAGCTCTTTTACGCAAAAGTACCTGGTACCTCAGACGCTCATGGAGTGGTGGTTGTCACACAGTCGCACTGCCCTTTCGCAACGTTCCCGAGACTGCCCCGTTTCGCAGCAGTCTGTCCCGTAAATAAGCCGCCATTAAAAGTTTGCACCAATAGTTGTGTGCATATGCAGAGGCTGACTGATCATCTTCAGCCTCACGATAACTACTGCATGGTTGCACTACGTCGCACTGCGTGGACTGTCGCAGTTGTCATATATTTTGAGCGAGAGGCTGCTTACTTCTTTCTGCGCGAACTTTACCAGGTTAAATCTTCCAATTGAATGCTCAACCTTGAGCACAAATTTCTTCTCCGCTGTACAGTTCACTCTATTTTGATTTCATAATCCAGGCCAAGTTAAGTCGAGGTAAAAAGTTCACCCAGCCAAACATCCAAAACAAATCTGACCAAAGACGAGGTGGGCTCAAGGTACAGAAAGCTTTGTGAAAGTCATCTCCTGACAAACCATTCAGGCCCTGCTAAACCCGACCAAAACTGTCCCATACACCAGACACAATGGTCCAACCTTCTTTCGAAATGCGCGTGAGAGGGATCCGCTTACCTGGCTCTGATGCGGACCTCGCTTCCGGGAGCCTTCTGGCTGAGAGAGGCGAAGATGGAGAACAGCAGCACGACTCTCGGTCTCTCTGCACGGCTTATATCGCGAAAAGCCCGGCCCTATCGTTGTCGTTTGGTGCTGGTATTATCATGGTCTTCGCAGCCATCTGCTTCACCTTCTGGCTGAGTAGACAAACATTCACCTGCCCGGAGTGGGCAGTCGACTGCCATGTTGTCGATTCCGTGGCATACATCCGTAACAATATCACGCAAGTCCAGAGTATCGTGGCAATAT
Source organism: Diaporthe citri (assembly GCF_014595645.1). Classification (NCBI taxonomy): domain Eukaryota; kingdom Fungi; phylum Ascomycota; class Sordariomycetes; order Diaporthales; family Diaporthaceae; genus Diaporthe; species Diaporthe citri. Next base: position 700,919 of record NW_025064850.1, read on the forward strand.
TATACACCCTCGGACTCAGCGCTCTCGCCTACTCGGTCTGCGCTTTCGCCGAGACAGCTACTTGGCCGTTGATAAAGCAACAGAGCTTTACTTTGCGGGAGTTGGATACGCATCTTTCCGCGTGTCGAGGATCCGTGCCGTCGATTCCTCTCGCAGTATGTTCAATTCGGACTGGTGAGACAGCACTTGTCCTGACAGTGCTTGCGTTCACGATTTTGGGCAATTTGGCGTCCCCTGCCCTTGTTGGACACGTCTACAATAAAGTCAACGAGACCATTATCTTGCAGAGTAACTATACCCCCGGCGGCGGTGTAGAGGGGCGGTTTTCGCAAGTTAATCCTCCCACGTCATTCGTCCCACTAGCCGCCCAATTCTATTCGTCTTGGTCAATCGGCATCTCGGACGAGCCCATGCCCGAGCACCGCGATTGGTATATTCAACGTTCGTCGTTGTCAAAACGCGGAAACTTCACAGCCCATGCTGTGAGGTTAGAGAAATCCATCACATGCCAGGGCTACAGACTCGACCAAGATTCTAGCGCGGATCTCACTTTCGAAACCAACATGGCTGTGCACAATCCCCGCGACCATGCTGACAATCACTCAGCTACTGTTCTCCTTCGAGACGTAGCGCAATTTACCACCTGGGTGTACGACTACGAGTTCATATCGGTTAATCGCACCCGCGCCACAGTAGTGTTCGCCGCTCTGAATGGCAAGATTGACCAAGGAACCTGGACTAATATTCAAGGCTCCGAACTGGTCTCCGGAGCCTCGGCCGTTGCGTGTGACATTGAGGTCGGTTTTGTGAATGGTATTTTGAAAGTTGGCGACACGCAAGACCTCAACACGGTGTTTTTCGACTCAAACAGGCTGAATGCGGTGGAGACCATCCATGACGATTGGCCTTCGCCTGACAAGAGCCTCAACGAGGTCCTATTATGGTTCGCTGTGGCTCCTGTGCTCTGTGGGACGTCCCGAGCCGGTATGCAGCCCACATTTTTCAACGCATCCAATCAGTATTACACTTCGCACTTGCCTATCGTTGACACCAGCACGAATGTAATAAAACAAAACAACTGGACAACTGCAGGTATCCAACATTATATTAACATCTCCATTGGTGCGGTCACCCTTGCAACGGCGCAATTCTATGCCCTCAACGAAACATTAATACACACCCAGTTCATACAAGCGAAATTGGACCGTTCCAGACCTTTCTTGCTCTTGATTCTCCCGTTGCTTGGCATAGCTTCTGCCACCGCTCTGGCCACCTGGAACTCATGGGCCCACCGGAGATATCGCGTCACGCCTGTGCGCGCGGCTGGGTTGGCGGAAGTGGCGGAAAGTTCGAAGATATTTGAGTTCAGAAAGATGGTTGATGAGGACAAGCAATTCGCAGAGAGGCGGTTGAAGCTTGCTGGAGGAATGAGTGCTGCTGCGGGTGGTCTGGTTCCGATATGACCATGGGTGTCAAAAACAAGACCCGGGTGCTCGTGTCAAGAGGGCTAGCAACTCCTTGCTTGCCCCAAGGCTCAGCAGGATTATGAGGGTAGCCTCAGGAGTTAACAGACCATCAGCGTCGTTAACAAAGCCGGAGAGGGTGGTCTAGACGAAGTCACTATGTAAAGGCTGGATTGACCTGAGATATGAAGTTCGGGTCGAACGTCTGCGTTGGACCCGGGTAGCGCACATGGTAGCGTGGCAAGCAGGAAAGGCCATGAAAATGTATTCATGTACTTGGTTAAAGTATCATTAATGAATCATCTGGACTTGCTCCCAAAATATACCATTTAGCTGCCTGGCTGTTACAAGTTACCCTCTTTTATTATGCTTAAATGATGGATGGGACATAAGAGAGTAAAAGTACTTTAGGCCCGTTAACGTGGCCGTTTCCGGGTGCCTTTTTTCTTTAGTGGCCTAGCTATCGGACAACGCACCTAAAACTCTGTCACAGCCACTTAATGTTGCAATCATGAAATGAAGGAAATTGAGAGGTATGGCTAGCAGAGTACTCAAATGAAGCCCATGTGTGACTGCTAAGAAATGATGGGATCAGAGAGCAGATTTATTGTCCGCTAGCACTCTGCTCATGCATGGACAGGATTCATCTGAAGTCCGTTAAGGTAATCAGTTCCTGGATTTGATTCCACAGTTGAATTCAAGGATACCCAGATTCTCGTCATGGCCGTGGAGACCCCCAAGGACTGCAGAGTGATTACCCGAGTGGGGCCAATAACGTACCTGGCAGATCTATGGGGTTGCCTCCAGCCGAGCTCCGCCCCTGTCCGTTGCGTCACCGATAGAGTGGCTGGGGTTGCCCCCAAAGAGGCAACGGGTGGGCTGGGCTGGTATGCATCTCAGCAATTGGCAGAATGTGTTCATGTCCCCAGTATCTGATGTATCTGATCAGAGGATATATACATGGTGAGTCCATTTTTCATTGCATTATGGAAAGGGGCAAAGAAGTAGGTAGACTGGTACCAGTATGTCAATGACAGTCACTGCAAATAAACATCGGATAAGCCAGCTTATCGATAGTCAGAGGTTGGAGGTGAATACCTCTGCTGGCATGATGAGGTACAGGAGTAGCAGTGACGGGATAGCATGTGACAGAGGTAGTCCCTGCTCACCTGCATGTAGCTCACACATCCCCGAGACAGATCCAAGCTCCCCAGTCACTGGGATGTGGGCTGCGTGGGCTGCCTGTTTCCTACCTAGGTAGTGCAGGTTGACTTGACCTGACTTGCCTCACTCTGCCTCGCCCTGCCCCCAGGGAATGGCGACGTGCAGTTGCATACAACCAGCAACCTCGCATCCCCGGCCAAGCTTTATTGTATCACCTGAACCCACCTATCTGCATTGCTGGCTTGCAGTGTTACCTCTGACGACCTTCTGTTCAATTCCTACCTCGACGGGTCTACTTACTTTCCTCGTTCCTTCAATCCCCCTTCTAACCCCTCACGCGAACCACCCACGACCAGACCTCCAACCAGGGCAAGCCCAGCCTCACCACAAGCATCGCAAGCCAGCCAGTTGCTGCTTGCCCTCTCCAATAGTCTCCCACGCAGACGTACAGCTTTCCGAACGTCCACCGCTTCGCCGATTGCCAGAGACTCGTCGCGCAGGACTGCCGTCCCGGTCCCGAGTCTCGCGGAAGCGCCAACGAGACGAAGATCCGCTGTCCATGAGCCCCTCGTCGCGCGAGGCCGCTGCTTAAGAAATGGTGACACGAAAGCCGCTGCCGGACAATGCTGTTGTCCACCCGCACGTCGCGCCGAGCTCGAACCTGGAGGGCACAGACGCTGACCTCCCGACGGCTGCCAAGTCTCAGGCCCTTCCTGGGCAGACACCTGTCGACGATGCCGCGGACCTGTCAGATACCGATAGCTGGGAGCGGGATACTGACAGCGAAGACGAAGAAGAAACACCAGCTAATACGCAGCATGAATCAACGAAAGAGAAGGGGATCGCCGGTGCAGAAAATGGCGATGTGGCAGACAAGGACAGCGGTGGCAGCTCCAGTGTACTGCAGCCGGCTGTGACAGGAGACTCGGACCTCAATACAACACCAGTGATTCACTCTTCTACGTCCGGGCCCGAGACAGGGGAAACGAACCCTTTCAGGAGGAAGATGTCAATGTCAAATGGACAACGCGGTGCCGCAGTGCCAACAACACCCAGTGAGGCACCTCCGATGCCTCCATCGGACGCCTTTGCGAAGCTGGATCTCGACGAGACGAGCACAAACCCCTGGCAACCTGCGCTGGGTGAAAATAAGTCTCTGGCGCCGCCAACGCTGACGACTACGGCAGACCAAGAACCAGACCAGCACGTATGGGCATCTCAAGTGCCGTCCAGAGCAGCATCGACTGGCCCAGCCTCGAACTCTCCAGCAATACAGTCGCCTACCCCAGAGGAGAAGGGCACTTGGGCCGATGACCTTCCTGAGAAGTCGTCCATCGCGGTACCACCGTCTTTTAGAACGTCTCTCGAAGACCAAAAGCTAGAACAAGACAGCCATGCTTGGGACGATGTGGCGACCTTAGACAAGGGGAAAGCACCTGAGAAGCCTCCTCTGGCCACCGAAACGGCCTCAGAGGGCTCACGCGAAGTTGAGGAGGGCCTGATTGACATAGGGCACGATCCCAGTCCTGGTCCATCGGGGCAAACATCTCAAGCCCACGGGCAATCCGAGGAAGCTGCACCTTCGCTGCCCCCTAGGCAGTCAGAGAAAGCTCTGACCTTGGTTCCCGGGCCGCCAGCTACCGGGAGGACAGAAACCTACCAGATCAAGAACATCACTTGGCACGATGCTAACGCGGCCAACACCATGCGGAAATCCCCGATTCTCGTGCAGAATGCGAATGGGCCATGTCCGCTGATGGCGCTTGTTAATGCTCTTACTTTAACGACTCCTACGGATGCGGGGGATGCAGTTCTTGTCAACACTCTGAAGACGAGAGAACAAATCAGCCTCGACCTTCTACTTAACGCCGTTTTTGATGAGCTCATGTCTGAGCGGAGAATAACGTCTGATCAGTCTTTGCCTGACATCACCGAGCTCTATGCATTTCTGAAGGGTCTACACACTGGGATGAACGTCAACCCCCGATTCATACCAACAGAAGAGACTGAGAAAGCCTTCAAACGGACTTCTTTAACTCACCTTCATCCCACTGAGAGGGGGGAACTCATCCCGGGCACGTTCGAAGATACGAAAGAGATGTCATTCTACAGGACCTTCCGAATACCTCTAATCCACGGGTGGCTGCCGCCGCAGTCAGAACCTGTGTATGAAGCTCTGAAACGCCATGCCGAGTCGTACGAGGATGCTCAAAATATTCTGTTCAGAGAAGAGGAGCTGGAAGACAAGCTGAGCAGCACGTCTGGCGCAGGCCTCTCCGAGGAGGAGCAGGGCATCTACCAGGACATCCTGAGCATCAAGTCCTTCCTTTACACAGCCGCGACGCAGCTTACGCCCTGGGGCCTCGAGGTTATCACCAAGGCAATGCGCCCAGGCTCTGTGGCAATTCTCTTCAGAAATGATCATTTCTCTACCTTGTACCGGCACCCACAGACCCTCCAGATGTTTGCGCTTGTCACCGACGCTGGTTATGCGGGACATGATGAGATTGTTTGGGAGTCCTTGGTAGACGTCAATGGCGAGAGCTCTGAGTTCTTCTCTGGCGATTTCCTCGTGGTTGGTGGTCCGGCGCAGAGTGAAGAGTATGCGGCATCGGGCAGCGCGTCCGCATCAAATAAACAGAAGGAATGGACCACTGTTCAGAGCAAGGGAGGGAAGAAGCGCGAAGTCGAAGCACCGCCGATGTCACCTAAGGAGCAGGAGGACCGTGACCTGGCACTAGCTCTCCAGCTGCAAGAGGAAGAAGACCAACGTCATCGTACAGAGCAAGCTCAGCGACGCAGAGAAACCCAGCTCTCCGAACAGTTTATCGAGCAGCAAGCAGTGCGCCAAGGTCCCGTGGGCCTTCGACAGACCAACAGCAACAGTAACAACAGCGGCAGTAGCAACAACAACGTGCCCGTCAACACAGGCCGACGGCCGTCGACCGCCAGAGGTGGTGCCAGTGCCAATGCCAGCCGCGGAGGAGCTCAGAATGCTTCCCCTCGACCAGCCCAGCAGCAAGTACGTCCACTCGTACCTCCCGTATTGCGCTCGCGGGGCGTCAGTCGTCCTGCTGACGAAGGCAACGATGATGCGCCACCATCATATGAGGACGCTGCTCGACAGAGTCCGTATCTTCCACCTGCCGGACATCCAAGTCACCCAGCCTCGAGCTCGACCCCATCAGTAGCTAGCGCCACGCAAAGTTTGAACAACCCGAGACTGCCTGGGTCGCGAGCGCCAGGGATTGCATCTGGGTCGAGCCCTGGAGGACAATCCCCCGGCGGTTATCGAAGGGGAACGAATCCAGGCTACAGACAAGGTGTCCCGCCTACTGCAGCCGGCGGGGGCGGGGGCAGCAGAGATAAGGACTGTGTTGTTATGTAGGGACGTAATAACGACGCACAAAGGAGAGGAAGCCAAGGCAAAGAGCAGGGGCTGAGGTCCGAGATCCGCGAAATGCGTGGGCGCTTGCGGTCTACCATGCGAAGACGCTCATCCTCTGGCGCCAGAGGGGCCTAAGCACCCGCTGACGAACAGACGGGCTGGGGAAAGGTCCAAAGCGGCATTCGGTGCTTTCACAGCAAGGCAAGGCAGTAGCAAGGAGGGGAACATGGGTATGCATGGCGTTTGAGGGGTTATCAGGTCGGGGTCCGGGTCGGCTCCATGAGTACATAGCAACATTCTTTGATGCGATGCCGCACTGGCGGCGACGTGTCGTAGCATCGCTACTCAAAATCAATTGAAGGCATATCTGGGGTTGTAGCCCGTCGCCTGAGAAGAGCCATGGAGGAGGAACGAGAGTCCCATTTCCACTCTAGTCTCTCCTAGTCTGTGACCAGAAGTGGCTCGTGATTAATGAATAGTGTCTTACGGGCCACGTCGTATTGTTTTTTTTTTAACGCTGGGTGTTTAAGCGTTTATCATTGTGAAGGGACTGGATGCATATTGCTTAAGAAGCATATGTGTGCAGATCAAAAACGAGACCACTTACGGGCCACGGCTTTAACCCCAGTGATCGCCTTGTTGGGTTGACTCATACGTCTTCGGCTGGTTCGACGGTCAACCTCTGCCTTTCTCAATTGCTCCCAAAACAGTCTACCAGCGGCGCATGTAAGCTCGCATCCCATCTCAGACCGGATTTCGCCTGGAGCGGTATGAGTTGGATCTGGGCGAACCATTCGTATTTTACCACTTCACGTGGTATAGTTTTTCATCCAGGGCTACAATTGTCTTACTGACCATGGTTCGGCCAGGTTGAATAGATTGATCGAAAGCGATGACGTGGACCTCAGATCCAACGAAGAGAACCAAGAAAGGCCAGAGTCCTTAGCAAGGCAATTTAGATGCCTAAGAGCATGGCTCATACTCCTCGAAGCTTTTCGAACCCCACCCGGCCAACATTCTCCTAAGGTTCCTGAACGATGCTTTCGCTAGAGCGCCGACTAGGGACAAGGCATCCGCACTATTCTGTCATGAACTCGATCGAATCCTTCTCGAAGTTGTTTAGCTCGGCCACAAAGTCATGTGATGTGTCTCATACAGTCGACGATCTGCCACCGCCGTGGAATGGCGAGACAAGCCTCACTAGTGTACACATGGGCACCTGTCAAACCTCGAGGCCAAGCCCCCCGACCTCAACGCCGGATCTTCGAGAAGAACACTAGAAGGACTTAAAGTTGGCAATGCCTCGGGCGGACTGGCGCCAGGTCAGAGCCGCTCCGTCTGGGGAATCCGGGGCTGCGTGCTCATTGGCTCAGGGTAACTAGGTGATGGCTTCGAGTGAGTAGGAGGAGTTATGACGTCCTTGGTGCCTCGCCGCCACTCACGAGGTTGATTCTGGAAAGCAGCTAGAAGATGATGAGGGCGTCTATTTAACGATGGCTCGTTCCACCGCTGCGGATCTTGTGCTCTGCTGAAGGTTCTATCATCCAAGATTCACCTGTTTTGGGAGAACTTGTACTAAGGGAATGTTAAAACACTCGCAGCTCATACTTCAAGATATAAGAAGTGTATACCAGAAGCCCAAGATGCAATTCAACATTATCAGCCTCATGGCACCTGTCCTGACACCCGTCTTCGTGAGCGCGACACCCATCGCCTCACCCAGGGGCGGAGGTGGTGGATTCAGTGGTGGGGGCTTTGGAGGAGGTTTTGGTGGCGGCAGAGGAGGTGGAAGCCTTGGGGGCTCTTCCGGAGGCGGCTTCAAAGGCTACTCTGGAGGTGGCCGCTCTGGCTCGACTTCGTCCTCGTCCTCTAGCGGTAGCTTCGCCGCAGGAGCTGCCACAGGGTACGTCGGAGGTATCTGGTACGCTCTCTTTTCCTCTACAAGTATGCTCTCTTTTGCCCTTGCTGACACCTCGCAGGGTTGGCCATGGCCCGTTCACTGGAGGAGCGGGTGGCGGGTCGTCCGGCGAGGGGCCACCGGCCGACTGCCTCGTCGCAAAGGCCGTGAACAAGGAGCTCAAGCCGAGCGTGGACTGCTTCTACTCCTGGGAGCACTGGCACGAGGACAACTTCCTCTTCTACGTGATACGAATCACGCCCACCGGCCAGAACAGCGAGGGCTGGGCCAAGGGCGTGCGGGACAACATCAAGGGCGAGGTAAATCCAAACCCCCCCCCTCTCCCCGGCTTCAACAAGCCGAAACCTCTTCTGGGATACGTTCTGACTCGCACGCAGTGTGGCTCCGGCCATATTAACTACTTCGATGCCGATCGGTGGCACAACACCAACGAGGACTTTGGCGAGCCGCGCAAGATCAACGGCACCACGTTCCACGGGCTCGAGATGACCGTCCCGCTGGGCAAGTGGAGCGCGGGCGAGGACGAGAAGAGCTGCGTCACTTCCGCGATCAAGAAGGCTTCTTGTGGTGTTGACCTCACTTTTACCAACGGGACTTGCTACCGGAAGCCAGGAACCCTGCTTGTGCCTATCACTATCCCGGGTCAAGTCTGACCGTAGACACGTCTCCTGACTGGATCATCTGATGAGAAAGATCATTACTGGTGGTCTTGAGGTCGGGCAAGTCTGCCGGCTGGTATTTTGGACAGTTAGGCGATCAGGGAGAAGAACCTACACTCGCGCACATTTCGTACCAATCTTAGTAATTCCATGCTGAGGCACAAGATTCAGGCTGCTAAAGCGCACAAACCTACACACTGGGAAATTAGAAGCCTGAAACAAAGAGAAATAAATCTTATCACCCAGCGATTGATCTCTTTTCCCCAGGCTTCGACCAGGAATCGAAGCCGGACATCTCCTGCTCCACCGCGTTCAAGCCAAAAGCATACGCCCCATCATCGTGAACCGTCGTCCGCCTCATATCCCTCTTGAACTTGCCCTCAAACGGCCCGCTCGTCGCCCTGTGCAGGACCGCCCTGTTGTCCCAGATGACCAGGTCCCCAGGGCTCTCCCAGCTCACAGACGTGACGTACTTGGGCTGGGTGGCGTGGGCATTCAGCTTCTTCACCAGCTCGTCCGACTCGGCCCTGTCCATCCCCTCGATGTGGCTCAGGTGGTGCCCCACGTACAGGCTCATCCTCTCGGACGGCTCGTGGACCTGCGCCACCCTGTGCCGGGCCATCGGCCCCGCCTCCGGGTCGAGGTCCTTGAAGTACTCGGGGTCCGCCAGCTTGCGCGAGTGGCTGATGGAGTGCGCGCCGGCCAGGCCCGCGTCCCCACCGGCCCCGAGCAGCCGCGCCCGCGTCTCCTGGTCCAGCTCGTCCCACGCCGTCCGCGCGTCCGCAAACTCGGTCTCGCCGCCCTCGCCCGCGGGCGGGATGACCACCGCCCGCAGGAGCGAGTACGAGGCGCGCCTCGGGTTGAAGCTGCTGTCCACGTGGAACAGGGAGTTGCCCTTGTTGTAGTGCGCGCGCGGGTGGTCCGCCGGCACGATCTCGCCGTCGGCGTCGAGGTTGCCCGCGTCGAAGAGCTCGAGGAGCTCGTAGCGGAGCTTGCGGCCGGGCGTCAGGTACCGCTTGATGTTGTCGAGCTCGCCGAACCTCCTGCTGAAGGCGACGTGGCTGTCGTCCGTTAGGCCGGTGCGGCGGAAGACGGCGAAGCCATACTGCGCCATGGTTAGACAATCCTAAGACAGCGAATTCTGGTGTGGTATTTGGTTGTATTATCCCGCGCAGACAGGGATGCCCTTGTCGTTTCGTAGTTTGCATCTAGATTCGTCCGCCGCTCTCTTCTCTTCATGTCCCGTATCGTGACATTGGCACAACTGAAGCCACCCCTGGACAAGAACCACATGTGGAATCAGGTCAGTGATTTCGTACCTTGCTCAACGCAGACTTTATCTCAGCAAATTGCGCCTCGGATAGATTTTCGAAATCTACTCCTTCGATCTCGGCTCCAAACGTAGGATGGAGCTCTTTTATCGCGAGCCCCTCAGCCGAAGGTTCTTGGACGACGCCTGGCATTTTTCAGGTTTGTCTTGTTTAGATGTACGTATGTGTGCGAGTAGTGGCTGCAAGTTGTTGACTGATCGCCAAACGAACAATACGCAAGGATCGGAGGCCCTTCAACGACCTTTATAAAATGTTCTCTTCCCTGTTGTCCCGTCTGCTAATGCGGGCATGTAGTAGAGCAAAGTGCCGGATGACACCGGCGCGGGGTGCGGGGCGCGCTCTGCCTCAATGGCTGGCCGATTCCATGCCGTAGGAGTAACTATCCAGCCTAGGACAAGATTGCCGTTTCATTAAGTGAGAGAGGGCATTGCCAGGAACGATGTTTCAATTTCTCTGGAGAAATGTAAGCCCGGCCATGGCTGTTGCTCCTGAAATCGACCCCAAACCTTTAATTCGGAGTTCTGGTGGAAGCACGTCTGTTTTCCAAGAATGCCTGCCCTCCCTAACACCATTGACCAGTGTCTTGTGGTTCCGGGAGATTAATGGCTGATGTGTCCATGTTTGAGCAGTGGGTCAAGCCTCCATGACCACACAACATGGGCTGCCATCAGACCGACAACTCAGCTACACTGCTCTGCCATGACCTGAGTGTCGAAAGCCTGATATGACGTGTGCATAGCCTTCGCTACTTGATACGAGGCACTGCGCGTGGAGCCGCGCACAGCTACGTTATGGTGTACTCGGCGAAGGTGCTCCCACTACAGCCTTCAGGCAGCCAGTGGATAACCGTCTCAAGGGGTGGGTGTTGGGTGAAATCAGCCCTTGTCCAACCCTCTTGCCTTGATGAAGCGCACGATCTGCTCCCGCGTAAGCTTATCATTGTACTGCTCTTGGCAATCGTAGAAAGAGATCAGTTCTTGAGTGCAGTCGACCATGCCCTCGATGTCCATACTACTTTCAGCGAGCCACAGGCCAAAACGCTGCACTTTCGAGTACCGCTCGCCCTTCTCCTTGGTGAGCGCCGCCGATTGTGCAGCGTTTGCCGCATCTGCTGGTGTCTGTCCTGGGGGTGCGCCAGGAGTGGGCGTCTGCCCTGGGGGTGCGCCAGGAGTGGGCGTCTGCCGCGCCTGAGCCTGTGCAAGGGCAGCGGTTACTGCGTTTATTCCAGCCATGTTGGGCTGGCCCATTGCACTGCCAGACCCTTGAGCCGTGCCGCCCTGGCTGCTGTTCTGCGAGGGCCGAAATAGAATGGCGAGCAGTATCGCGGTAAGCGCAATAGTGTGCGGTGGATATATGAGTGGCAGGTCGGTCATGTAATGGTCGTTGACGATGGACCAGGCGAGTGCTATCTCGTCCTGGGTCAGGTTGAGGCTGGACTGCAGGCTGGTAAGGGTGCGGTAGGGCTGGTGTATGATGAGGTGCGAGTTCATCTCGGATATTAGCCAGAATTCGCACTCGCCTATCTTGGATGGGTCGTGGAACAGTTGCATGTCTGTGGTATCCGAGCTTCTGTCAGCACTCTTGCGCTAGCACGGCTTGTCTCGTCTTGTTTCTGCTGGGGGGCTTCAGTACCTGTCCACAAACTCCTGGCCTCCTGGTTCATCAACCTGATGTGTTGAGGACACTCCTCCATCTTGCAAGCCAGGTATAGGGCTGTGGTAATGACGAGGAATGGGTTCGTCTTCCTGATTTCGACCTTGATGTAGAAGCGCTTGATGTAGACCTGGGCAGTGGCCATGGCCTGTTGCCTGACCCCGAGCCGTTTGCCGAGCCGGTTGATCTCTGCAGTCGACGGCAAAGGCTAGTCAGTGGTTCGAGAGTGGCAGAAGGCTGCAACAGAAGTGCTCACGTTGATTGAAGAAGATGTTCAGATGCCTCCACTGCGGCAAGCCGAAGCTCTGAACAAGACCCGGGTCTTCATCCTCGAGTCTCTGGCGCATCGACGACAGCTGCTCCTTGGTGAACTGCCAGTGTTTCCTCTGAGTCGAGTCCCAGTAGTTGGCAGCCATGCTGGGGTAAGAATTGAGACAGGCTCACGGCACGGGGGCCGCAGCTTGGGTGGTGATTGACGGTGAGACCGGAACGTGGGACCTGGACCATCTGGTAGAAGATGCAAACTCCGGGCTGGGCCACTGCAGTTCCGGGTACTCAGGCTGGACGTCGGCTTGTCGGCTCCGCATCGGCCACCGAATGGTCTGCCAGCCGGGACTATCAAGGGTCCGACGTGGAGAAATCTGTTCTCCCCTGCATGCTCTCATTTCCAATGTCCGCTCAATTTGGCTAGTGACCTTTGAGCGAATCCCTGTTGTCACACAGAATCAACGATATAAACAACCTATCGTTGTGAAGCGGGGGTGGCTGGCTATCGCTCGGCTGTCGCCAACAGTCCTCACCGCGTTAGGAGCTGGCTGTGTGTGCTTGTCTAGCTTTATTCATTCAGAACGCTTGGTTTATAATATCTTTGATCCACATATCTCTTCTTTACACTCTCAAGCATCCATCAATGGGGAGTCGTGCTTTACTACTGCGATCACGCAATTCCCATGAGGGTCTCGATATCGGATGCCGGGCCATTTCCCTTCTCAGCAAAAGTGTTTTTCCGCATGTATTTCCAGCAGCACTGAGGTAGTCAAATATTTCTAGGACTGATCCTCCAATTTGGAAAAGTTTGTCTCCAAGGAGATGACCTTTATTATTCAGACAATCTATGTTGAGAACTAGGACTCGGTGGGGTCACCAAAGGTATATTTATTTGTCGTCGTATAAGTAAACCGACACTTGAATTTTTGGAGAGACATCGTCTGTGGCAGTTGTTTCTGCTCACGTCGCCCGCTCTCGGACCAGACAAGGACAAGATGACAGCCCGTCTGAGCCTCCAATATATCCTCCTGGCGTGACTGGGACGCCTTATTTGGGCACAGCCTGCCAGCGTCGATCTCTGTACACCTTGGAACACCCTTATGAACAGCAGGCCAATGGCAATGGCTTAGCTATCGAGAAACCCAACATGATAATCTTGATGCCGGATCAACTGAAATGTGACTCTGTGGGTATTTTCGGGAGCGACGTGAGTCTTTTCATCCGAAACTCAAGCAGCTAGCGGATTCTGACGCACGAGTTATTCAAATATCGTCCAAACTCCGAACATGGATGCGTTTGCCAGAGAAGGTGTTCGCAGAAAATGCCACAGAACTGAGCGTCAGCGAGTACGGTTACCTCGAAGTTGATGATCTGCAGTCGAGGTTTGCACCTGGAATTGTCCGCAGCCTCGACGAGATCGCAGACGACAACCTGGACGTCTCGGATCCCCTGTTCCACCTCATCAACAAGAGAGGCAGCTACAACACCACGGATCTGAACAACATCTAGAATCGTGTCTATTACCAAGGTCTTCGCAACGAAACCGAGACTTACAACTCTTATGATTGCATCTCTGCTGCGGGGCGCGCTGAAGTGGCTCGAGAATCCGCCCTAGGACCAGCCCTGGGTGCTTTTCCTGCCGTTGTTGTTCCCTCATTGTCCCTTCACCGTCGAAGAGCCGTATTTCTCCATGTACAACCGATCAGAGATGCCACTTCCTATCAGCAGAGAAGAATTAGTAACACATTATAAACCTATATGTTGGGACCACTTCCGTCCGAACTGACACAAGGTCCTAGACTGGGTACATGCCTCGCTATATGGATAGCATCATCGAAGCTGCCGGGCTCGATCGCACTACCCACGACACCTGGAAAGAGGTCAAGGCGACATACTACGGAATGATTACGAAGCTGGATAACCAATTTGGCCAGGTCGTCAATAAGACGAAAGAGCTCGGGCTCTGGGATGAGACGGTGACCTTCTTCTTCACAGACCACGGCGAGTGGCTTGGAGACTACGGCCTGATTGAGAAATGGCCCTCTGGGCTATCCAACTCCCTCACCCATGACCCCCTTATCGTCGGGGGCTCGGGGCTCCCCAAGGACAAGGTCTTCGACGGCATGGTGGAGATGGTGGACCTGGTCCCAACCATGCTGCAGTTGGCAACTCTCAATGAAACATATATGCACTTTGGCCAATCGTGGGTCGACGCAATCCACGCACTCGGGGAGGGGTCCTCGAACGGCAGCAGCAGTCTCGCCTGGAACAGGACCTAGTCCTTCACCGAGGGCGGGTTCCTGACAAGCGAGGAGCCGCTGCTGGAGCAAGCGGCATTCCCCTACGATATCAAGGCCGGCCTGCAGCACAACGAGACGACCCTCGTAGGCATGGCCACGTCGATGCGCAGTAAAGAGTGGACGTACGTCTACCGCACCTACGAGGCCGACGAGCTCTACTCCCGCCTCGACGACCCGGGCGAGAGGCATAACCTTGCCGAGGAGCCCCAGTACCAGGGCATCGAAGCTCAGCTGAAGGGGGACCTGCTGAAGTGGATCATTTCGACGAGCGATGTGATCCCCTGGTACATGGACGATCGTTCCCCAGCCGTGGACCTCCCGAGCCCGGCGGAGCAATATCAGGCTAGGCTTGGGGACAACTCGTAATTCCTAATGTTCAGGTGATTGGAGGAAGTCTTGTAAATCGACATAGCACTTGATATAAGAACCGCTCGATCCCGGCTATGACTGTTGTTTTGATTAAAAGGCCCGTTGATAGTGAGCATTAGACTATTAAAGGCGACCTGCCGCCTGGGACTGTTGAAAAGTGGTTGGTGAGTCTGCCCAGGCAGCATGATCACAGTTCAGGCCAGAAGCAAGCGTGGTGAACTTGCTGGGGATATTGAGTAGAAGCATTTCTGGGATAGCTTCAGAGTTGCGCACAGATCCGGTTGGTAGGCGCGCTATGCTGAATGGAGCAGTGCTATTGTTTTCCCGTGTTGCAGGGGAGTGCAGGCTTCTCAATGAGGGGACCTTGGGAGCCAGGAGACAGCTTGTCCAGTAGTAAGATCGCCTCGGGCCGGGAAAGGAGAGACAGGTCACATCCCTGAGCAGGGGTTGAGAGCCAAGGTGGGGGGCCATGAACCCGCGAGTGAGGGAGCTTGGAAGTGGGTTTTTTTTCTTCGTTGTCAGCAAACCTTGGAAAGGGGGAGCTGCCATTGGAGCCCTGGCGGCCTGGCGGAGCAGGACCTGGAGGTGACAGCTCTCCCGGTCTCCGCCGCTAACCACAACCATAACCACGGCCAAAACCACTTAAACCAGCAGTATCTCGGATGACCGCATAACCCAGCAACATCACGGCGCATACCCACTCGTAGCCTTGACCTTGTACGCCGAGCAAACCCGAGTACCACGAGCCTCGTTTGAACCACTCCAGCTGCTCGTCGAAGCTTATCTCGTCGTCCCCGGATCGCACAACACCGCAGAGCCGAATCATGATATAGGAAATATAGCCAATTTCGCCTGACGCTCCCGACTCCTCCCTCGGGTCCCGACAGTATCTTGCGCCCCTCGCTTCACCAGAGACTTCACGCACACACCATCGGTTGCCTCGCCGACGATCCGCCTTGCGATGATATCATAGTATCCGAATGAAGATCACACAAGTGGTCAAGGACCTCGAGATGGGGATGGAGGAGTCACAGAACCAGCGCGATAACAGGGTCGAGGACCTGTGGAGGAAGCTGGACCCACAGGGCACGGGGGAGCTGGACCTGAAGGGGCTGCAGAAGGGCCTGCGGAGGATAGACCATCGTCAGCTCGGACCATGACCAATGTGTTGTGCACCAGACACCCAGCTAACGCGCAAGCACAGCTCTGAAGAACGCCGACGACCTGCTGGGGGAGGTTATCAACGTGGTCGACACCAATCGGGACGGCAAGATACAGTATGAAGGTAGGTTCCGCCGGCCAGGGACCCGCGAGTCGAGCAAGCGCTGACCTTGGCTGGCTGCTGTGCAGAGTTCCGTGTCTTCGTCGAGGCTGCCGAGCGCCAGCTGCTCCGCCTCTTCAAGTCCATCGACCGGGATCATGATGGAAAACTAGGTCAGGAGGAGCTGAGCCTGGCATTCCAGAAAGCAGGGCTTTCCGTGCCCAAGAGGAGGCTCTCTGGGTTCTTTGAAGAGGTCGATATGAACCACGATGGCTTCATCAGTTTCGACGAGTGGCGGTAAGCACACCTCTCTCTGACCATCTTGTTTTGCGTTGCCCTGCCCGTCTCTCTCTTGTGCGATGTCCCTCCAAGATGTGTCTGTCTGCGGCCTGGGGGGCGGGGGGCCACGATGATTCTTGCCTTGGGTCCGTCAATAAGTGCCTCGACCGGCGTCCTTTCGAGGTCGCGCCAGACAAGGACGGCGCCTCTGCTCCCACTCACCTTGGTCACACGCTCACAACGGTGGCCAAGGCGACGTGCGTGAAGTTGACGGATAATCTTGTTGCGGCAAGAATTCAACTGGCCCCTTCACCCTTAACTTTTTACTTTCTATTCAGTAGGCGTGTGAAGGAAGGCAGAAGCTAATCGGTGGCTGCGAACAAAGTGACTTTTTGCTGTTTATGCCCACCAACCCTAGCGGCTCACCCCTCGAGGCTGCATTGTCCTATTATTCTTCAATTGTTACTCTTAATGCTGAAGGCGATTCTATGGTCACGGAAGAAACACTCGAGGGCATAGGTACGACCGGCTTCCTTCTTCACGCACTTTTTGGCTCCATCCTCAGGCTTGCACAACCTGCCCCTCCTGACCCGTCTCCCAAACTCGACCAACCTGGACCTCCGACCGCAACATCCCCTGGGACCAACCCTTCGTCACAATCAACCTTGTCTTCGAAAACCGCCCATCTCGTCACAACTCAAACCACCACTCGACGGCGACGCTTCGGCCACAGCAAGCGGCAGCAAGATGGCAGCTGCCTACGGCAACCCCCCTCAACCCGCTGCGGGCAGCGTCCAAGACACGATCCAGCAGGCGACTGGTAGCGCTGTCAGGGGCCTCCAGGCCATGACCGCCCCCAGGTACTTCATTCGGCGGCGAAAGCAGCAGCGACTACGGCGACGACTTTTTGGACATCCATGACCACCACCCCCAGCTGCAGTTGCGCGAGATTGATGACGAGTGCGAGGATGAGCTTACAAAATCGAGACTGACCCAATACCTGCCTGAACCAGGTTACTTCCTTGCCGGTGCTCTCGCAGGCGGGATCTCGCGCACGGCGACAGCTCCCCTCGATCGCCTCAAGGTCTACCTGCTCGTCAACACCAAGACAAAGGCCGGCGTCGCTGCTGATGTCGCCAAGCAAGGCCAGCCACTGGCTGCTGTCCGCACGGCTGGCAAGCCAATTGGCGATGCTATCCATGCCCTGTGGAAGGCTGGCGGGTTTCGCACCTTTTTCGCAGGTAAGCAAAGACTCGCTGCGCTTTGTGCCGACAAGGATTGGTTCCATCTCATGCAGAGCTGACTTCGCCCACAGGCAATGGGCTGAACGTGATCAAAATCATGCCCGAAACTGCTATCAAGGTATGTTGCTTCATATCTTCCATGAGACAAAGGGAATCTCAACTGACCGCCTGCAGTTCGGCTCGTACGAAGCTGCGAAGCGCACTCTTGCCACACTCGAAGGTCACGATGATCCAACCAGGATCAACCCCTACTCGAAGTTTGCTGCCGGCGGTGTGGCAGGCATGACTGCACAGTGAGTGCATTTGCGCTGGACTCAATAGTTTGCAGTAAAACCACTAACAGTGTTGCCCAGGTTCTGCGTCTACCCACTGGACACCCTCAAGTTCCGTCTGCAATGCGAGACTGTCGAAGGTGGTCTGACTGGCAACGCGCTACTCGTGCAGACCGCCAAGAAGATGGTCGCCGAGGGAGGCTTCCGGACTGCGTACCGAGGTATCACCATGGGCCTGGTCGGCATGTTCCCTTACAGCGCAATCGACATGGGCACATTTGAGTTCTTGAAGAAGACCTTCACGCGATACAAGGCCCGCTACACTGGGCTCCACGAGGAGGATGCGGCGCCTGGGAACGTCGTGACTGGTATTATCGGTGCGACTTCAGGTGCCTTTGGTGCCACCGTGGTCTACCCTCTGAACGTCCTTCGCACGCGGCTCCAGACCCAGGGCACGGTTATGCACCCGCCGACCTACACCGGCATCTGGGACGTGGCGCGAAAGACGTACAGAAATGAGGGCCTCCGAGGCATGTACAAGGGACTAACGCCGAATCTGCTCAAGGTCGCGCCAGCTCTCAGCATCACGTGGATTGTCTACGAGAACTCGAAGGCTTTCCTCGGCCTCCACTGAAACGAGCACAGCGCAGCGTCGGAAGCTCTCTGTGGAGAGCCGGGGACGTTCGCAGGCGCAACTGCCGAGGCAGTAACGGATTCCGGTCTTAATGGGGATGGGAACCAACTATGGCATCTTCTGCCTTGCAGAAACATATCAAGGTCTGGTGGGATGGGGACCAACAGGCGAAAGCGAGCAGCAACTGCAAAGCAGTATGCGCAAAGGCATCTTCTTAGGCGTTCGAGAGAGGCGGCGCATGGCTTGAGCACTGATTTGAATCCGGCATTTGAGCTGATCTATGCCGTCGGCGTCGAGAAACAAGGAAGGCAAAGTAGATTACAGATGATACCAGGAGAGGCACGTGTGGTGGAACAACAGCCCTTTGGCGATATAGTCGGCAGAGTAGGCGGCATGAGTGGATTCCATACCACTCCAACGGCATCAAATGAAGTCAATCCTATACAACGTAGCTTTCCGGCTCCGACGTCCGCAGCCGACATGAGCTGTCTGCTTATGTGGATTGATTGCGTGATCTCGTCAACCGGCATCCAGGAGCGGGCAGCAGACGCGTCGAGCCAAGCCTGGTTGGCATTTCAAGGTCGAGAGTCGTCATCAGGCACGCCTTTGTCCCCAGGGTGGAGGCATGTTGGTGGGTGAAGGTACTCGTAAGACCGCTCGTTGGAATCCATGCCACCACGAGGGATTGACCAATGAGGCCATTCCCACAGGCCAACCCCTCTTTCCTGCAAGCTTACTTGCAGCGAGATTAGTCTGGAAGTGGACTAAACCGTCGAGGCTACCAACTGTGGCCCACGCGTCGAGAGTCAGTTGCCGTCCGGAAGGAATATTGTCCCTCGCTTACGGCTGCTATCTTGCGGCGCTGAGGGGCAGAGCCTCTTATCAGCTTCCTCTTTGGACCAAGCCAAATTACCGACTACGGAGCTCGGCATGAGCACAGTACCAAGGCGTATCGGAGTTGGAAGGTTTCTCTTGGTGGAGGGCCACAGAGTCTACTGTAGAAGAACTGTTCTGGAAACATGTCACTCACACTACCCAGCGCCGCCAACGTCCCACTTTGCCCAGCCTTCCAAGATACTTGGGAGTTATCGTGCGATCTGCCAGGCTGACGAGGCGCCTTGTTGCTTCTCGTCTTAGCGCAACTCTGTCTTGACATTCCTCCCCGTTTTCCCACAGCGCTGGGTGGGCTCCGTCGCCGCCTGACTTTATTTGTGGGTAGCGAGCTCATTGACGCGGATCCTGCATGTCGGGCGAGTCGCTTTGGGGCTAGATACATGTAATCGAAAGGGCCCTGCCGGACTCAATTCCCCCGCGGACGCGCTTCCTCTCTTTTCCTTCTTACATCCCACGCTGCTCGGTGCCTGTTTGGAGTTTGGATTTATCCGTGATACTGACGACGACTTCAACCTGCGTCGTAACTATCGAATTGATTTCCCCCATCTGTTGCCGTGTTCCATTTTTATCTCTCCACCGGGCAGTAAGCAAGCAACGCCAAGCGGACCAACATCTTTGCGCATCTAGAGTTCTGGGCTTGGCGGCCGTCGATAGTTTCAAAGCACTCCGCCAAGGCGTTTCGGCACCATGCCGGACTACCCTTATTCAGACAACATGTACTCGGGCCTCGACGACTCAGACGTCGAAGAGCAGCCGTGGGCAGACGGAGTCGGAAACAGAAACACGCACGGGTATGGCCACGGTACCGGATTAGGAGCTGCTGCTGGCGCTGCAGCTGGTGCTGGTGCTGGTGGTGGTGGTGTTGGCTTTGGTGGTACTGATGTGGGGGTTGATCCGCGGCACCAACACGGCCAACACGTCGCAGCCCACGACGAGGAACAAGTCCTCTCGCCCACGGATGGATATTTTGGCCGTTCTGGAGACTCTCCGTCGTCAGACTATGATTCTGCTTACCCGATCGGCAACAACAACCCAGACAGTCATCCGCTCTCGCCGTCACATCAGAGTTCATCGGTAGATGCACATGCCACCCCATCGTCGCATCACCCTGCAGCGGCATCATCCCAAGTCCCGCATGTGCCAAACGCTTGGGTCAACGATCCCAGCCTGGAGCAAGGAAGCACTGCCGAGAGCAAGGCAAGGGAAGCTCAAGAGGAGCGCGAGCTGAACAGGCGACATCCATCAAACTTTGCCTCCCATCCACACGCTGCTGGCGACGGTGGCTCTTCCTCCTTCCCGTCCCTGAACACAACAACAACAACATCACCATCGACGACATTTGGGCCTGGACAGTCCAGATACGCCTACGGACCCGGCCTATCATACGCGCCATCCAGCCAGAGGTACACGCCGTCCTCCTCCTCTGCCGCTCCGTCACGCTCGCATCGCAGCGGGACGATATATTCCGAGCGCTCGTCGCTCTTCAGCGAAGCACCGCCTGCCTACACCCCTTCACCTACCTCGACGACCGCTCCCTCCTCCAACTACCAGACCATCCGGCCGTCCAACATGGGCCGCATCTCAGAGTCAGAGTCCCGGGGCCTACTGGCCAGTCACGAGTACCAGTCCGTCCCTCAGGACATGGGAGGACAGGCGGACGATGACTACACCTACACGCGGACAGGGAATTGGAGAGACCGCGTGAGGAGCCGCGTGTCCAGTCTCAACGGAAGGACATGCAAGCTGGTCGCGCTAGGCGTCATCTTGCTTTTCGTGACGATTGGGTTCCTCGTCAGCTCTTTCATGGGTGTGAAGGACGAGGTGAGCACCTATATTTCCCTCTCTGTTGCCGCCCTGCCAATCACTCCATAAAACATGCGCCCAGTGACACGGCAGCCCCTCCGAGCAGCACAGGAGTGGCAAGTTTCCAAAAGCTTCCCCTCTTGAGTCTCTTCCAAGCAACACCAGCTGCCAAACCCACCATTCTCGGCTTTCCCCAGCTCAACACGCGTGAAAATGACCAGTATGTTCAGACAAGCTAACTCCGAGCAGAGGAGGATCACTGTGCCTGGCGGCGGCTCGGGGAGTTCACCCATCAGCAAGTTGCCGTCCCAGGATGACGATGGCACGAGGTTGGCATATCCGCCTTACGACGGAGAGATGCCCTGGGCCGAGAGCGACCTTTGCGCCACCAAAGAAATCAAGTACCCGGTCCAGACCTTCAAAGTCGAGTTCTCCGACTCGCGCAACGTCTCGTTCTTCCAGGACGTCAAGAAGAACAATCCTTCTGGCGGGCGGGATGTCCGTGTGAGTGGCGAGGTCGTCATCCGCCGGGCCGGAAACGGGACCCCTGGACCGGGCATCACCCTGGAGAGCGTCTCCAACGACGACCAGATCGCGCTTGACTTGGACTGGAACGACGATGAGCAACGCCTCTACGTCCTTTCGCCACTGGCGATCCCGTGGGCCTCCAACAGCGGCGAGTCGCCTTGCTTGCAGATCCGCTCAACCATCTGGGTACCCCCTGGAAGCGTCCTGGACAGCCTCAACGTCGAGAGCGTGCACCTCGGCGTCAAGCTGCTCGACAACCTGTCAATCCAGCTCAACAACTTCGCCCGGCTCGCCAGCACCATCGGGACCGTCGTGGCGGCCACGGACGGCGAGAGAGACCCGAAGCAGGTCATGCTCGAAGGACCGCCCAAGTCATTCACCCTGAACTCGCGATACATCGAGGTCAAGACCCTGTCCAACGCCATCGCCGGGTCGTGGCCCCTGTACGACTACCTCGGCCTCGAGACCGTCGCGGGTTCCATCCGCGCCGGCGTCGTGCCCAAGGAGGCGCTCAAGGACAAGCCGCGCCCGGCCATCCTCTACGTGCACTCCACCTCGGGCCCGATCGAGCTGCACGAGCCCGTCGAGGCGGCCGCCGCGGCCCTGACCATGGAGGCCCAGGGCACCGCGGTCGGGGCGACAGCCCAGGACATCATCCCGCCGCGGCAGTACGGCGTCGACCTGTACACCATGTCCGGGACGGTCAAGGGCTCCGTCGCCTTCAGCCACTCGTGCAAGGTGCACACGACCTCGGGCAACATCGACCTGACCCTCCTCCCCGTGTACGACAAGTCGCAGATCCAGTCCTCGGGAGACTCGAGCTCTTTCCTGCAGACCTCGACCACGAGCGGCACGACCGTGGTCAACGTCATGGACGCGCTCTGGAAGGACGTCCAGACCGGCTCATACGTCGCGCCGCCCGTGCCTCCGGCAGCAGCCGCGACCCCCGGCGGAACGGACTTCGCCCCCATCGGCGCAGAGGACCCCTACAGCTTCCTGGGCGACGAGGAGACCCCGGCGCCCGAGGAGGCGGACCCCGCCCCCGAGAAGCCGCAGGAGCAGGCCGCGGCGTCGTCGTCGCCCGCCATCCGCGTCCTCAGCTCGCGCCACACCACCACCAGCGCCGCCATCCGGCTCAGCTACCCTGCCACGTGGGAGGGCGGCATCGACGCCGACAGCCTGACGGGCAAGATCGCCATCTCGGGCAAGGGCGTGCAGATCATCCGGCGCGACGACGAGTTCCCCGGGTTCAAGGAGCGCGTCGTCGCCCGCAAGGGCCAGGACGGCGTCGGCGGCAACGTCAAGTGCCACACCACCTCCGGGGCCATCAGCGTCTCGTTCCCCTCTTAGGCGAGGGAAGTCGGGGGCATTCGCGGCATGGAGGGCAAGATTTAAGTGGAGGGGCAGCGCCCCCAAGTAATAGAATTTCCACGAGTCTGGAAACGGCGGACGAGGACGGAAGATGTAGCATCGCACATACAGGATTAGCGCGCAAGGTACGCGGCGTCTGATGAGATTTCATGATTACTGGTATGCGGGTTGGGTTCTCAGGCCCAGTGGAGTTGGCGGATATTTCCTTTGTGTTTTGTTTTGACTTGGACTAGCCGGCTGATACACATCAATGCGATTTTGTGTTCTCATCAGATATCGTGTCCGCTGTAGAGCACAGAGACAACAAACCTGAACTTGAACAAAAAATCACCCGGCACAACTAAGTTGATTTGAGATCTTCTGCTTTTGCCACAACGCAGTAACGGGCTCCTACTTCAGAGCTGGACAAGAACACATATTGTTCACCACATGGCAGACACATCGAACTCGAGAGATAAAATAGTGGCGGTCAAGATATGCTATTAAGTGGAATGAACGATCCCAGGGTCACGACGATCATCGTCCGATAACTCGTCTCCCTAGGACCACATCACTACCTACTTGGTCAATCTATTGCGTTTATCCGATGACAATGGGCCACCCTCCGTAAAAGCCGACGCACGCTGTCAACCTACCTATAGCAGCCGGGAACCAAGAGCATTACCAGACACTGAGAGCCAACCTTCATCGTCTGCCGTCGTGCCTCGCCATCTGAAGCCATGGGCTCTCGCGTAACACCATTATGGAAAACCAGCCGATTCAACGAATAATGTCACCCTCCTTCTCGATCCCCTCCAGATCCTCGAGGATATCACTCCCGCCTAGCAGCCCCACGCCGCCAATGGTGGCCTTCTTCCCTCCTGACCATACCTCGTGGAATTTAATACTCTCATCGCTTCCTGCAACGACAATGCAACCCTCCATAAATGTCCGATTCCTCTTCTTCTCCCTGTTCCTCCGATCCCTTGCCTGCCCCGTAGCATCCCTGGCCGCCTTTCGGTCTGGCGGCCCCCGTGGGTACGGGACAGCATAGAGTGCCCGGTGATCGCCCTCCTAGGGTATCGCCGCGACCTGCCGGCATTCAGGCCACGAGAAGACGGCAATTCTGTACGGATGCTCTGGCTGTGCGTAACCGAATGTGGCGGCGATTTCTCTCCGTGTGGTTGACCAGATCAGGCTGGTGACCTGCGCATGTACAGCAATGGTTGCGAGCGCAACTCCTGACGTCGTGTGGAAGAAGTGAATGCACTTGTCGTGGGAGCCGCCACCAGTGGCGACGAGGCCGTCACGCCAAGGACAAAATGCAATGGCTTTCACGGCCGCAGTGTGCTCCCAGCGATGTTTTGCATGTCGCTCCTCGACGTTGCGTGGTTCCCCTGAAGTGTCGGAGATTGGGTTGCGGAAGTGCTCAGAGGCTGCGGGGACATTGTTTGGCAGTGACGGTGGATAGCGCGGTTGGACACGCTCGGCGACGAGGCGATTTAGATCCCAGAAGCGCGTGGTTGTGTTGGGGCGGAAGAAACTCGCGAAGAGCGAAGGCGCGGGTGTGCTTGAGATGCGGTCGTCAATAGAATCCATCGCTGTCAGGCGGCTGCCGGCGCTGCTGGCCGAAGAGTTCGAGATCTGACGCTGGCTCGACGATGCGTCTCGAGGCGATGGCAACGACGATGACGCTGACGAGCCTGCCCCGGGGGCCATACTGTTCAGGAATCGTCTGAGGTTGAATCCCTGAGGCGGAATTGGCTCGCGGAAAGCAGCGAAGAACCTACTCATATCTTGATCGGGGTCGCTCTCCTCTCGGAACGTCGTGACCTTCTCCGTCTCAAACAGAAAGCACATGTTGTCATTGCCCCCAGTCGCAAACAGGTCACCGCTGGGAGACCATGAGAGCCCGCATATCTGTTGATTGTGAGCTGAGATATAGGCAAGACATTGGACACTTCCTCGCCAATTGTGGCGGAAGGTCTCAAATGTCAGGGGCCATTCGACGGCATAGTAGAAAATGTTGCCGTGTTCATCACCGACAAGTAGGTCTTCATTGTCAACCGAAGGGCCGGGATTGTAAGGATTCACAGATTGGCGAGGTGTGACTGTCGGCTTCTAACTCACACAGGCGACTGGTGCCTCTTCTACATGTGGAGCGAACCGGAACCGGGGATACTGACGGTCGTAGAGTGTGGGTGCATCCCATAGGGACATGAGATTCAATAGTCCGTTCGATCGGCCGTAGGCGAGAATGCACTTCCTCCCTTGCCTGGAAGAAAAGTCGATCGAGGTTAGCCACGATGAATCATTTGGCCCATTATCCTCCAGAGTTTGCACTCCGGTGTCCTCGGACCAGCTGTAGAGTCTCGTCCCCAGACCAACAGCTAAAGTCTGGCAGACAGGAGAGAAAGCCAAGATTGAACAGTAGTAATCATCCCTCAGGCTCGGGGCGTCGAGAACCTTGAATGGGGCCACCGGGAGTGTTCGCATCTCATGTCTTGTTTTGGATGTTTTGCTATCGGCCGGGTCATCTTTGATCAGTTGGGTGCCTTCCCAGTGTGTCTTCTTTTTCAAGACTGGGTCGGATTTCTTGTGCTGCTTCCCCAATCGAACGGACAAGTTGTCAAAGCCGAGGATTCTCGACGACCAGTCGATATCAAAAGCGGACGCGAGGCGAGCCTCGTGCTTCTCGACGTCTTCTTGAGCCTTTGGCTTGGATGGTGGGAACAGGGTGTTGAACATAGGAGCGTTTGTGCCGCTTTGTACGAGACCACCGCGGCCGTCATCAACAGCCCCGTGGTTAGGAGCCACCCCTCCAACAGACCAGACGCTGTTGCTCACCTGTGGAGAAGTTTCGTCAGCTGTTGCTCCCCGGGAGGGGTTTGTGTGGTGGCATTAGGAACCTCACCCTTCTTTCTCCTTGACTATGGAATCTGGGATCAAGTACGGTCCTACTTTGGCCCGACCTCGTCGCTTTTCGTGACTCGGTTGGGGAAGGGGGTAAAGGCCGGCGTCTGAAACAAAAGGGATCAGGTGCATCTTTATTATGACGGACAAGACGTTCGGAAGTTGTCAATTCTTCCAGTGGCCTGGTTGTGCGCAATTTCTCAGATCCTGGTGTCTTGTGATCTCTCAGAGGCACAAAGCGGTCGAGTGCCCTGAGGGAGCTGGCCCTGGACCCAATGACGGCTGTGTCAGACCCGTGGCGAGGATGATGAATCTGACGCTCGGGGAGCATGGGATACGAGTCTGTCCGCGATATTCGTCTGCGCGATGCTCTCGGCAGGGTCGCCGACCTTTCCCGGCCAGTACATGGGGACAGAAAGATAACTTGGTCAGAATCACTGTCAGTATCCTCGGCCCCTGATGATTCGGAGCCAGCCCCATCGTAAGACTGCAAGCTTTCGCTCTCAAGCCTGGATACTCGAGACAGAGAAGTGCGGTCCGAGTGCCTCTTCAGGGATGTCTTTGTGGCAGATACCTCAAAGGATGCATAACCAGAATCTGCGGAACGATCGGTTCCAGGCAGGCTGTCATGGTGAAGCTGTCGCATCCGGGAGGTAATGGGTGTGACAGGATCGTCCATCTCGGTGCTGGGACGACGGGTCTCACTGGACCCCGGCTGCTGAAGAAACCCAATCCTAGACACAGAATGGGTCGGATAAGAGTGATGGAAACAATGCAAGGTCGAACAAGGGTATTGGGCGTTCAGAGTGTTGTTGAGACAGTCCGGGGAAGCTCAACCATCGGGCAGACAGAGCGAGCGGATGAGTGAGAATGGGCTGTCCAAGCTGACCAGCCAGGCGGCGGGGAGAAGGCCGACAATGGGAGCGTGAGAAGAGGCCAGCTGGAGCAATGCTCACTCGTATCATCCGTTGGCAATCGCGTGGCCCAGATGTCTTTGGTCGGCTGGGACTCTCACGACACTGTTGAGCACAAGTTGGAGGTCGTGGGAAGTCATCGTAGGGAGGCGGGAAATATGTAGGTCACGGCCGAGAATATACACGGAAGGAAATAAGGAACAGAAAAAACAGCGAAGCAGTCACAATTTAGAAGGAAAGGGAGACTCGAAGGATGTAGAGAGATACAAGCCCGTTGTACAACGACATGGAAGAACGGCCGATTGACGGTTGGACAAGACTGCAATTTGGATCGGAGCCTTCATTCCGTTCGCCTGGAAGTGCCTTCCTGACATGGAGAAACTGTGTTGATGCGCAGGCGTTCTGCTTAGCTCTTGCCTAAGAAGTCACGATCCACCCAACCGCTCGGGTCACTGCATATATATCTGCCTCCCGTTCGTGTGCAGGGGGCTTTGCAAGTGTTAAATGCAGAGGCACTGAAGATACTTTTGTTCCTACATACCTACCTACCTACGTAGGTATGTAGACATAGTAATTCTATTAATATGCCACACGAAATCATAAGAGTAATGATGAATATTCAAGGGCAAAGTAATGCAGAGTTTTCCAAATCAAATTAATGTCATTTACCCACTCATTTCCATATCCAATGCCAACATGGGTACTATACATGAACGCCAAAAATTAAAATCACCCCATTAACTCTCAAATAATGTGATCGCTTCATTGTCACGGGCCGGCGTTCCTCCTCCGTCCCGTAGATATAACGCTGCCACGACGAAGTCGAGTAGCAACGCGGTGGGCCAGCCTTGAGATACGCCCCAGGCCTTTGCGAAGAGGTCCTGCAGCCGGCGCTGTTCGACGGGAAGTGCGTGTCACCGAACGGACATCTTCAGCCCTGACGCCGCGTGGCTTGACCTTGCGGTCAACTGGTGTTCCGTCCTGCAATTTCCCTACTGGATGGCTTGAGGTTGTTTGTCCAGCGTTTCCGAAACCAGAACTTGGTGGCTCTTCCTGCGAAGGCTGTGCGCCCTGAGACTTCTGTTTTTGATTGTCAAGCCACGCTTGTGGAGGCGCTTGCTTCGCCATGCATCTCTGAACGGCCATTCTCATCGTAGACCCTGGATTGTGTTTTCTCTTCTTTTTAGGATCTTTGAACCAATACGATTCGTAGCCGTTTTGAGTATCATCTTGTGCCGAATATATGTGAATGGTGGCCCTGGTTTCGGGAGGCTCCTTGGTGAACAATGCGGTTGTGGACACGGCAACGGTGATATGTTCTCTTTCATTGGGAGTAAATGAGGACTGATGATGAGAACCCCTGCCAGAATACCTGTGAGCCAGGGTGACAAAAGAAGTGTTTCGAGCCACGACGGCACCAATTTCCCGACAACTTACATGACCTGAAGGTAGTCCAACGGTTTTAATGAGGGATTTGGAGGATTGCCGTTAATGTCCTACAATATGGCAGTGTTAGTGATCGTCATCGACCGCGAAATGCTTCAAGGGCATGATATGTCGCAACCTTGACGATGGAGTAGGAAACACCTATGTAAGCACGTTCATCCTACCCCACTCAACGCTTCATGAGTGGATGGTGTATGTACGTTACTCAGTGACTAAGTTTCAAGGAGACTGAGGGATTAATTTGCAATATTGCATTCACATGGTCAACCAAAGATGGGTTTGTGTGAAGAGCAAATCTAGACGTGCGGAATGATTTCAGGACTTGGACGCATGGTGTTTGAAGTACTCACAGGGTCTCCCCGATTCCAGGCCTTCACGAAGCCTCTCATGAAATCAACATGGGCGTCAAAATCTTCAAATATGTCGTCGTATTCCTCCTGTCTACCCATAGCGAAAAGGATGGTGAACTGTCTCCCATCATGATCAGTTGTCACAATGTGTGAATTGAGATCATTGACGTCCAGAGACATGTTGATTCCAGAATATATAAGCAGAGGTAAAGAGATGATATTAACAGAAGACTTCGCTGTTGGTGCTATTTGGTTCGAGTCGATGTGAGTGTTCGCTGGATATAGTGCGGTGCCTAATCATCAAATCAAGGACGGCACGAAATATATATACTCATGGCACCCCTAGGTCCGTTGGCCCCCAGTAGAACTTGGTATTGGTATGGCAATCTATTTTCGTCTTCGAACAGTCTACGTCTGGGTAGGTGGACTGAAACTCATGTTGGTTCATTCCAGCAGCTGGTCTACAGGGCAGTAGAGGCGGTCTCAGACGTCGAATTTCCAGAGTTCATTCCCCGAGTACCCTTACTTATGGTGGTCGGTTCAAGCTGTGGCTAGACACTATGATAGTAGTGTGCCTAGGTATGTTGTTCATTCGAAGCACCCTCCTCGAGCGGCGCGCCTCCCCCTGTTCGAGAAACGAACGGTTTTAAGCCCATTTCAACCGCCTAGTCAGAGTGAGCTGAAAGGAATCAGAACCAGGCGTTGAGGACAATTCGTGTACACGGCCCGTTTTGTAATGGGACTTCTGGTTTCTTTGAACCGCCTCCAATGACCAGTCCTAAGTCAAGCTTCAGCAACACCAGCGGGGACTTTACTGCGGAAGTTCCTCTTCTCGTGTCAGAGACTCGATGACTTAGTACGGCGACGGTAATGTAAGCATGAATTGCCAGGCACTGGCAGTACGTGTCTCTTCGTCTACTGTCATGCCTTTCTCATACCTGGCTTCCACCATGGGCAGTACCGGTACTCACCAGTGGACTACTCACATTGTACTTACCTAGGCAAAGGTCCATCCATCCACGCTATACTTGTAGTAAGCTACCGGTGTAGGAATGTAAAGCTCGAGCGGCCGCTCACCGCCGTCCTACGGAATATAAATATAATTACAAAGTCACGCCGATACAGTCAGAGTCGGCCAACCAGCTCTGACCGTCCTCCCGCTTCATACCTACCTATTCTTCTAAGTAAGCCCATGCTGAAGCAGTGGCTGTGGCGCCCAGCACCCCACCCACCTCGCTTCGAGCGGAGGGGGCCAAACATAAATAGGCGTGCATCAGAGGGCCAGAGGGTCAGGTGGAACAGGGGGGCGGGGAGGAACTACTTGGTTTTCTTAGCAATCTGCCAAGCAAAAAGATGTACCAGGTGGGCGGACGGCCAGAGCTGGACGGGCGGACCCTAAAAGCTGGGTCGGCCAACTACGGCTGGCAGTGGTGCAGTGGTGCAGCGGATACTGCGGTGTAATCTTCTGAAGCACTTTTAGATAACACAAAACAGCAGACATGACCAGCGGGCAACTATCTCAGCTGTCACCTACTCGAAGGATCTCGGCCTAAAATTAAACAACTCGAACAACCCTCGATGCCGGCAGGCATCTACACTGCGTGCGACCCCACACCTGGCCTGAGAATCAACTAGGTGTTTCTTCTGGTTGTAAGCATGAACCAGATCTACTCGTGCTGCCTTCTTTGGCCCATGTGAGAACACATGCTGCAATCATCGGGCATAATCGTTGGGCAGTCAGCACTTGAGACAACACGCAACTTCGGCCCCGCGGTACCAAACACCAGCCTGGCACAGGAAGTTGTTGGCTTCAATGGACGAAAAGGTCAACACAGGCTCTGCAGCTGCAGCTGCAGCTGCCACGCCCTCCTTCAATGACCCTGACAAAGTCGAGCCCAACCCACGGGCTGACCCGCCGCTGGGAAAGGACCAGGAGCTCTTTTTCATCAACGGCGACGAAGACAGTTGTGAAAATCTTGCCATGTATCAAACTCATGGCTACCATCCTATTGTACTTGGCGATGTCTTGCCCAAGGCGGGCACGTGTGAGACCGATGAGTCCAAAGCACCAAGGTACCGTATCATCCAGAAACTTGGATTCGGTGCGTTTTCGACCGTATGGCTTGCCCGTGATATACTGGAAAGGTGAGCATCACCCCACTGCGACGGGCAGCAGCGTTTTTACAGAGGTCGAATTACTGACAATCCTGGCTCTAGTCGGTACGTCGCCGTCAAGGTCTGCTGTGGTACCGACAAGCCGGTCTTCAGCAGAGAGACGAATATTCTGCGCCACATCCAACATTCTAGTAAAGGATGCGCTGGGTTCGACAACGTCTTAGCTCTGTATGAGGCATTTATCATTTCAGGACCAAACGGATGGCACGAGTGTCTCGTCACTGAGGTTGTAGCCCCTCTGCAGGGCTTGGGAATTAAGAATGTTTGGTCCAAAAAGGACGTAGTGAAGCAGATCGCATCTGCAGTTTCTCTGTTACACTCGCAGGGGATCGCACATGGGGGTAAGTACGAATCACTCAGTATTCACCGTGCGGGCCCCAAGTCTCGTCAAGGACTGACCATTTGTGGACCCCATACGCAGACCTTCACCAGGACAACTTTGGTGTCGCCCTTTCAGGCCTCCATGACATTTCCGAGGACGAGATGATGACACACTTCCAGGGTGAGGTGGAAGTTATTCCAGTCGTACCGCGTGACCCCCTGTTCCCACGAGACACAGTACCAGCCTACGCGACACCCTTGGCACATTGGGGCGCCTTCCTCCAAGAACAAGGCCAATATCCTCAACCTGGCTCGGCCACCTTCAAATTGCTCGATTACGGAAGAGGTGAGTAGAACAACCAGCCCCACTGACCCAATGTTCCCTTCTCATCTGGCTCAATGCGTACTGACGAGCTGAGTTCTAGCCTTTTCGGTCGACCAAACCCCACGCCAGTTACCCGGCGGTGCCCCATTCCACATTCGGCCTCCAGAAGTCATCCTGTACGATATAACGGAAGGCAAAGCAGGATCTGTGTGGAGTAAGGAAGCAGATATCTGGGCGTTGGGATGTGCGGTATGGCCCCAAACATTGTGAATATGGGCTCTTGCTCAGAGAGGTCTACAGTGCTTCGATTTTCTTGCTGATCCACCGAATTTGACTAGATATACCCTGGATATATGATCGGCGATCACGGCTTTCGAGATTTCTATAAACGCCTCGCGAATGCCCTCCTCGTTGGTGGCCCACCGCCAGGGGAATGGCTGGGGTATCTAGACTATGAGCGACTGCTGAGCTCCGCAGCGCAAGCCATACACATAGATAAAACTCTAGCGTCGACAGAACAGTTCATGGCGGAAATATCATCAGAGGCAGCTAAGGGATGGGAAAAGCGAGCGGGGCGGAACTGGGAGACTCAGCATGAACTTTTTATCGATCTGCTCCAGCGGATGGTAACCACTGTACCTGGTGCTCGTTTGGACATAGCAGAAGTTCTTGCCCACTCATGGCTTAGTAATGGCCCGTAGATGAATTCTTTTCTGAGTATAGATAAATATTTTCATCCATGCAACTTACCTAGGTATTTCAGTAGAAGACAGTACATATGAGAGTAATGGCAACACGAGCTGAGTTTACCTGCTTTGGGCTGCTCGTAGCTCGGCTGAGGTGTAACCACTTCAGAAGGGTTCCCTATGAGAACATGTGTGAAGGGAGAAGTGAACAGAACTAGCTCAATTTTTGATTAAGAACAATGTATCACATATATGCGGGTGGGAACTGAGAGTGAAGAAGACGGATGCAGAGGAAACGTACCGGTATCACAAACTTGTTATTATAATTATTACTACGCATTTTCATCATTATAGCAAACTTATTCAGAGTTTGTTGTGAATTTGGTGATGTCTTGTGGGTTAAGAAGGGATGTATTAGAGCGAAACGGGGTATGAAGATGCTTTATCCTGGGCAGTGTTGCTGGCTTTCTTGTTTTTGTTGTGGAATGGAGAATGAAGTTGCTTATTGTTGATCTGCAGATGAACTCTAAGAGAAAAAGACTGATGCTTGCCTCTTTATACCTCTGGCTTCTACATACCTTTGATCAACAACCAGCCAGGTCTTCCAGCCGGAGATTCGTTCTATTGACAGTGATTCATTGCTGTGCCTTCAAAGGATGAACCCAACCAGTGGCCGGGCCGACCAGGCTGGGCATCTGACCATCATCGTTAACCTGTTGCCAGTCGTTGATTGCTGTGCCTTAGTTCCAAAGGTTGAAATCTGCGATGTTCCAGCCAAGAAAGGCTGAGCGGTGTCCACCAGGGTTGATATTAGTTAAATTAGTTTAGTTAATTTTAAAAACTAACTAATTTATTTTAGTTAATCTTATTAACTAAAACTAAATTAATTAACTAAAAAACTAATTAAATTAACTAAAAAATTAAGAAAAAAAGCGGGGCTAATATTAATTAAAGTTTTAAAAATATTTAAATAATTATAAGCCTATTAAATACTAAGAAGAATATTAAGAAAATATTAAAAAATATTAAAAGAATATTAAAAGAATATTAAAAGAATTAAAAGAATTAAATAAATAAATAAAAAACTTAAAGAAAAAGTCGTTTCTAGGGTGATTTAAACCCTTAGCTATTAGCATATCATACGGTATATAATTATAAGCAAGGGATTTACATTGCATTTATATATTATAAGATTAATAAGCATTATTATAATTATCACGGGTAATTATTATAAATTTTATTAATGCTATATATTATTATATTATATATATTATAAAATTATAAAATATATATAATTTAGCTTCCTTATAAGTATATATAATGTATAATATATAGCATATAATATATTTGCGCCCCCCCTCTTCCCCCCTACCCTTAGCATAACCACCTATATAAAGCGATTAGTTTCTTAGTAAGTTTTTAAGCTAGCTATATAAAAAATATATAATTAAATTACTCTTTTCTTTTATATTATATATATAATATTTACAAAATAGTTTATCTTTTTAAAAAAATAAATATTTTAATATAAATAAGATTTACCTTATATAAAGATATTAAATATATATTTATAAAATTATATAAAAATCCTAAAATGTTTTCTAATTATAATAATGTTATTTTTATATTTATATATAATTATTTAAAAATACTAAAAACACTTTTTTATTATATTTATTAAAATTTATATATTTTTATAAATACTCTAATTTTAAAAGTAGTTATAGGGCTTATTTAAGCCTATTTACCCTTGTAAATACCTTAACTTTAAAAGCAGCCATAAGGCTTATTTAGGCTTATTTACCCCTATAAATACTTTAACTTTAAAAATAGTTATAAGGCTTATTTAAACTTATTTACCCCTATAAATACTTATTTATTATATGAATTTAAATATTATATATTTATATTAAACCTTTTTAAATTAATAAAATAAAAATAGCTTTTTAGCCTTTAAGGTAATTATTTATTTAAGTTAAATAGTTTTAAAAGCTAAGATTCCATTATAAGAAATATATATATTATTTAATTTAAAATTATATATATTTAAATAAATATATAATAAATATATTAAAATTATTCTTAAATTAAGTTTTATTTATATATATATTAATATTATTTAAAAACATTTTAATTTAATTATAAAATATAATATTATAAATTTCTTTAAATAAATATTTAGCCTATTTAAAAGAATAAACTAGCTAATTTAAAGAAATAAATTATCTATATTTTTTTAATTTTTAATATATATAAACCTCTTTCTTTTTCCTTCCTCTCTTTTTTTTCTTTTCCTTTATTATTATTTTATCACCATTAAGAAAATTACTTATACCTTAATATTCATGCCTTAACATAAGGAATTCTTTTATTTTTAAATATTTTAAATATTTAAAATATCTTTTTTCCCCTTATCTCCTAGAAATTCTTTTTTAATAAATCCATCTTTTATAAATAAATTTATAGCCTTTATTAAAAATAATTTTTTTTTAAAGATACCTTATAAATATCTTAAAATAATAAATATAATTCTCTTAATTATTAACTCCCTTTACCTAAGCAAATAAGAATTTATATTTTTAAATATAAATTATTTACTTAAACTTTATTCCTTATTTAAGAAAACTTGCTTTAAAGAATTAAAGTTAAGTATAATAAGTAAGTTATGCGTTTATCTTTCTTTAAAATATAATTTAATATAAATAAAATATATTATTATATATTTTATTTATATTTAATTATATATTATATTAAACTATAGTTAACTAAGTATAATATATAGCTATATTTTAAATTAATATTAATAATAAGAATATATTTAACAATATTCTTTAAGAACACCTTAATTATATAATTAATATGTAATATATAATTTAAGAAAGATATTATATTTTTTAATAATATAATAATAACTTACTTAGTTTTTTAATTAATAAATTAATAATTATAATTATTTATAAAAAGATACTTTAAAGGGATTTTAAGCCTTTAATTATTAATAGCATTATAAAAGTAAATACTTAAATATTACTTATAATAATATATTAGCGGAAAATAAAAATAAAAGTAAGTTTTTCTTTAAAAAGAAATATTTTATAAAATAAAATTTAATTAATTATTATAAAGCTTAATAGTACAGCTTTTCCTTTAAATTTCTTTGCTTTTTTAAAAAAGAAAACTAAAGTTAAATTTATAAAAAATAATATTTATAAAAAAATTTTAAACTTTATTATTAAAAATAATTTAGCTTTTAATATTTTAAGTTTTAAATCTTTTTAAAATTTATTATTATATTTAAATTTATATATATTTCTTTTCTTTTAATAAAAAGAAATAACTTAACTTTATTTTAAGAATGCTTTAAAAATAAATTATCTTAAAATTAAAAGTATTTTAAATAATACTTTTAATTTTAATTTAATTTATTTAAATTTAAATTTAAAAGAAAATATTACTAATAATAATAAATTTTCTTTTAATTTTAATATTTAAACTTTTTAATTCAATATAGCTTATATAAAAGTAATAATCTCTTATATTAATTTTAAATTTTAATTAATTTATAAATTAATTAAATTTTAAAAATTAAAAGAAAGATATATTACCTTAATTCTTTTTAAAGAGTTTTAAAAGATTATTAAATATTATTTAAGTATAATATTTAATAGCATTTTTAAGTATTTAATTCTTTTTATATTTTAAATATAAATAATTAACTTTTTATTATAGCTTTATAAGAAATAATGAATTAAATAATAATATATTTATAACGGCTTTTAAAGAAGAATTTAATTTTAAATTAAATAAGCCATTTAAAAACAATATTTATTATATAACGTATATTATTAATTTAATAACGCAGGATATTGTAAAAGAATTTACTTTAAATTCCTAAACTAAAGAATTTTTAAAAGAATATTCAAAGGATTTAAATACAGCCCTTTCTATAAATAATACTATTAAAAATAGTAAGTAATTTTATATATATTAACTTTTATTAAATCTTATTACTTATATAAAATAAGTAATAATATTAACTTAATATAATATTAAGATTAATAATTTATTATTTAAAGGTATTAAAAAAGCTATATAAGCATAAGCCTTACTAAAAAGCTATAAAATTACTTATATTCCACTTAATATTTATTCCTTTTTTTTAAAACTATTTAATACATATTTATTAATATTTCTTTAAATATTCCTATGCACTCAAATTTTATATATAATATATTAAAGGTTTTTTTAACTTTAAAAAAACCTTTAAATTATATTAATAGAAATATTTTTAATAATAAATATAAAGAAATATTCTTTAATTCATTAAAATTATTTATTTTAACATAAATTACAAAGACTTTTAAAGTCTTTTCTAAGCCCTTTATTAAATTACAAGAATAATTATATACAACTATTCCTAAGGGTTTATTATATATATATATTATATATAAAAACCTTAATAACTTAATAAAGAAGTATAAAAGAAAAAAAGCAAAAAACCTTAAGTTTATAAGTTTTTAATTTTTTTATTTATTTATTAATTTTATAACTAATTATATATATAGGAGAAATATTTATTTAATTTTATTAATGCTATTTATATTAGCATTAAAAAATTAAAGAAATACTTTCCTTAAAAAATAATTAAAAAAAAATAAAAGATTATAAACCTTTTATTCTTTCTTTAATTCTTAACCCTAGGATTAAAATAAGCCATTTTCAACCTAATGGTTTATTACACTTCTATTTTAATATAAGAATAAATGCAAAAACTCTTTTAAAAGTTAAATATTTTAAGTAAATTTTTTTTTTAAAAGTTTTATATTATATATAATTATATTAATAAATAATAAGCTTAAATCAAAGCTTTTTAATTTATTAAAAGATAATATATATAATTCTTCTTTTAAGAATCCCTTTAAGGATATCTTTAATTTTAAAGATAAATTATTTATTAATTTATTTAAAAATAAAAAGGAAGAATATATACTTTATCTTTAAAAACCTCTCTTTAATTCCAAGGTAATTCTTCTTTATATATATAATATTAATTAAATTTACTAATTAATAATCTTTAGCTTAAACTATTAAATTATTAAAAAAATAATAAACTTTAATATTTAATAATAAGTTTATTAGCCCAAAGATATCTTACTATTTCAGCTATTTCTACTATAATAAAAAGAATATTTTCTATTATTAATAATATTATTACTAAATCAAGAGTTAATCTTAATCCAAATATAATAAGGAAAATAATATTATTAAAAAATTAAAAATTTAATAATATTTAAAAGTTAAAGAATAAGTTATTAAATTAAAAAAAAATAATAAAAGAATAATATTTATAATTTATTTTATAAATAAAATATAATTTATTTTATAATTTTAAATTATAATTTAATTTATTCTTTATTTATAATCTTTTTTATAATATAATTTAATATTATTTAACTTTTAAATATATATAATATAGTTTTAAATATTAAATAATAAAAAATAAAAAATATAAAATAATAAAATAAAAATATAATAAAGTACCAACAATTACTTTAAAATTGCATTACTATTTAAAGAATAAATAATTAATTTATAAGGAAATAAATTATTTATTTTAAGAATAGCATATAATTAAAGCATTATACTAATAAACTAGCAAATAACCCTGCTCCCTAAAGTTTAATAATATAATAAAACCCAAATTATTAAGTTTTAAAATATCCCCTAGGGCCCTTAATAACTATAGAAATTCTATAATATTAGCTATAGCTTTCAAAAGAAAATAAACTAATCTTTTTCCAACGGTAACCTAGGTAATCACTATAATTACACGCTTTACCGCTAAACTATAATAATTCACTGCTTAAAAAAAAAGATTATAAACTACGTTTAATATCTTAAAAAATATAAAACATATTAAATATTATTAAAGATAATTTTGTTTATTAAAAATATTTTATATCTTAATAATCTTTAAATTTTATTAAATTTAACAAAACTTTAAATAATTATTATATATTATTATATATAAAAATGCAAGGTTATAAAGTTTTATTATTATTATTAATATACAAGTCATATAAGCTTATTAATTAAACCCACTTATTTTAAACCTCATAAGTTTAATTCCAAGGATATTTATTATATTTAAGCTTTAAAAAGAATTTTAAAATAAAGTATATATAAGGCTAAATAAGTTTAAAACAGCTTTATAATTAATTTTTAAATTAAAGCATTAATAGGGGCAAATAAACCCAATTAAGCCCTGTAGCTAGTTTTTAAATTAAAGTATTTATAAGGGAAAATAAGCCCAATTAAGCCCCCTAACTAGTTTTTAAATTAAAGTATTTATAGGGGCAAATAGGCCCAATTAAGCCCTATAGCTAGTTTTTAAATTAGAGTATTTACAAGGGTAAATATATTTTAATAAATAAAAATAATAAGATTATATATAATACTTTTAAAGATTTTTTATAATATATAAAAGTGATATTATTATATTAAAAAAATCTATCATTATTATATAAATATATAAAGTATTATTTAATTTTTATATATCAGGTAAAACTAAGATATCTTTTTATATTTATTTTTCTAAAGAGTAAATAATTTCTAATAATATTTCATTCCTTAAGTTAAGAATAAAGGCTATTTAAAAGTATTTTTATTATAATTTTAACCCTATTATATAAAAAGATATTAAAGGTTATATATAGGTGATAACGCTAAGGGTAGGGGGGCATTAGGGGGGGGCAGTTATATTTTAAATAAGCAATTGCCATTTAGCAGATTTAATATAAATAAATTAAAACTTTTTTTTAAAAATGCTGTAAGTATTTCAAAGAATTAGTTATATAAATAAGAATTATATTATAAGAAAAGTAAAATTTTATATAATTTAAAATAAATATTATATACCTTAAAAGTAAAAGAATAAATAAAAAATAATTTAAAAACCTTAAAAAAGAAGTTTATTTCATTATTATATAAGATATAATAAGCTAGTAATAAATATTATACCCCTTAATAATAATTTATTTTAATTATATTACATCTTATTTTTTAGAAATAAATTAACGCTATATACCGTTAAGTTATAACGGGGATTTAAGTTATTAGTTTTCTTTTTTTTAAAAAAATATATATATTTAAAACTTATTATTTAAATTAATTAAATATTTGTTTTTCAAGCTATTCTTTAATTAATTTAATTTAATTAAAATTAATTTCTTACTTTTTTATTTTTTAAATTATTTTCTTAGTTAATTTAGTTAAACTAAAATTAGTTTTAGTTTTTTTAGTTTTAATTAATTTTAAAAACTAAAACTAATTTTAGTTTTTAGTTAATCTTATTAACTAAGACTAAATTAACTAACTAAGAAAACTAACTAAATTAACTAAAACTAAGAAACTAATTTACAACCCTGGTGTCCACTCGACCCGTTTTAGAACCACAACATCAGGCCTTCAGTGTCTATGTTGAGGCTCACGATGCTATGTTAAGAAAGGGGATACATCACTACGGCGCCCCTGGCCATGGTTGACCTTGGCCTCATTGTCTCACTCTGGCTCCATAAAACTCCTCAGGATCACAGCTCCAGACTCACTTGTGGAGACAGTAAGGATATGATTTTCTCGCAAGAGAAACTCAAATGATAGACGTTTGCCATCTTGGTTAAGCAGGCCTACGGCACAAGACCTCAGTTTAGCTGAACGAGCCAGATGGAGCCATCCTGCTATCCACTCGGGTATTCGGAGACCTAAGAATAGATTCCATTTGACAAGAACTTGTGAAAAAATGTTGTTGGTTCTGCTGTTGGTGGTACTCTGGTGGGGACCACAAGGGATCCACAGCTTATTTTTACCCTCCTACCAACTTACTTGGGTACTCCGTAGTAAACTGCTACAACATTCCTCACTTGCACACCTTGCATATCCCAACCTTTCCCCAACAAGCCCCAGCTGAGATGGACCGCGAATTCGAGTTGGCCGTGGACGAGTCGGTCAGAGAGGCCCTGGAGACCAATCAAACAGATGATGGTACCGGACCTGAAATCATACAGCGCACCATTGCTGACACATGGGTCCCCACATTCATCTACCAATTCTTCGTCCAAAACGCCGATTTGCGCCAAAGTGTTATTGACTTTGTTTGCCAACACCGGCCTGGAACAAATCCTAGGCTGGGCGATCCCTACAGATTTGGCTCTTACAACTTCAATATCGAGATAATCTTTGACGATGGGATTGCCCTTTTCAGGTTCCCGATTCCGGGGGTTGTCGTTTACCCCGATGACAAGGTCAAGGCTGAAGTTGCAACTATTCGCTACGTCGCTGATCGTACAACTATCCCGGTGCCGCACATCTACCATTGGGGAACGGCAGCACAAAATCCCACTGGTCTCCATGTGCCCTTCATGATCATGGATCACATCCCACATGCTACCACCGTGGGTCAGGCACTCGAAGACCCCGACTTCACAATCCCAGCCATACCGGAATCAGAGAAACGGGAATATCTTTACCAGCAAATGGCTGAGATCTCATCGCAGCTCTACAACCTCACCTCAGACAGAATCGGCTCGCTTGGTATCCTCGACAATGGCGAGTACGCAGTCGCTTCGGCACCTCTTTCGCACAACACCGCCTACCAGGTTGTTAATTTCGGCGTTCCCGTCGCTGTGCTTCCCGCTTGCGACAAAACCTATGTCTCATCGACCGATTATTTCACAGACTCAACGAATATGGCGATTGCAGCGCTTCTGTTCATGAACGAGAAATATATCGAATCTGTTACAGACTGCAGAGACAAATTCGTTGCTCGCTGCCTTATGCGGGATACAGTGCTCCGACGACAGAACAGCACTGGTAAATCTGACCAGCCCAGCCCCAATGCGGGAGCGCAGACAGACCAGCGCCATGAGACGTTCAGATTGTGGGGGGACGATTTCCGCCCAGAGAATGTCTTGCTGGACGAAAACGGAGTGGTGGTAGGAGTTTTCGACTGGGAATACACATACTTTGCCCCCGAGACGTATTGGGTGAACCCTCCTTGGTGGTTACCGCTCGAGGTCGTGGACAATTACATTGATGAAGATGCTGATTCACCCACATCGGATCAAGAGGAGTTAACACGCTCTGAAAAGGACGAAGAGGAGTCACCACACGCTGAAAGGGATGAAGAGGAGTTACCGCATGCTGAAAAGGATGAACAGGGTCAAGGCGACGGAAATTTTCAAGAGAAATGGGATGAACTGGTGAGAACATACCTGCGCGCTCTGGAGAAAGCGGAAAAGAAGCTGCAAAGCAATCAACAGGACCGGCTCCTGGGAAATCATCTCCGCTCAGGTTCCAGCAAAGACCAGGCGACTGCTGCACCCATCGCACATCAAACTCCCCTTTCTCAGCTCATGAGACACCGCTGGGACGAGGAAAAACAGGAGTTTGCCCTCACCACTTCTTTGGCCCAGAATTTTCTTTTCGACAATTTCGTTTGGGACTACGTTGACGAGGCCTACTGGGGAGAGAACGTTGGGGGAGGGCATGAGGGAAGGCTCGGGCTGCTCAGTGCTCCATGCAGGATGCTGGTGGACTGGTTTGTCCATCGACGAGCGGAGGAGAAGCAGAAGTGGGACCCAAAAGCCCTTCTGGACCAGATCCTGGGGCAAATGGATGGCAAATCTTCGGAACTCGTCATGGAAGACGATTTGAGAAAAGGCTAGATGCTAAATTTCCACCAACTTTCCATTCTGATTATATGTTTAAATACGTCAGAGGCATCATAGAATATTTAACACTGAGGCTACGATGCCCTTACATATGTAGACCTTGAACAAAAGGAAGAGGCCTGCAGGTACCATGTTCTGCCACCATTCGTTGAAGGAGCGCGACAGGAGCATGAAGGGGTGGTCGCTGGGTCCTGACCTCAGTCGAGAAGAGACCACTGTCGTTATGCGACAAAGCCTTGACGTTCCAATCTGTACTTGAAAAGGGGAAAATAAACAAGATTTCACCGTTTCCAAACAGCGTTACTTCGATGTTGAAATGTCAGGCCGTCTAACGTATATCCTCGCTCCTGCAAAACTCTCATCATCCAAATTTCCAGAGTCTGTGTAGTCACTTTATATCAAATTGCGCAAGCGAGGCGATTCTGGGTCATCTCTGATATTCACATTAAAGGTTGGCTCCGGGTACTTAAAACAGAAAGAAGTTTTTGTCAACTCACAACCTGCCCTCCAGCTTCTCAACGCTTGCCCAAGTTCGAGGAGGATTGCACCGCTTGAACCAATCATCAAGCAACTCCTGCTCTCCTCGAACCTTATCGCAGATAAAAACGGCTAACCGAGCGAGATCTATAACAATTCTAAGTTTGCCTCACCGGGATATCAGGCGCGAAGGACAGCACCACGCTTTCATCACTAACTTCCAGAAAAGCCCGAGGATCCTCCAAGACCGTGATTCCCACTTCTTTAAGGACTAAATTATCAATTTCTGTATACACAGGATCCTAAGCAAAGCATTAAATCCTGATGCCCGAGACAACTTGGAGACTTTGCAAGCCGTCCCTAATGGTTAGTATTAAAGCATGCTGTAAGGCGCTGCGTTGGCTGTCTTCAGTTGAGATTATACCGTTACCGAAAGCAACAATACGAGAGACTAAGCCGCCGATTTAAATGGCCCAAAGCGTGGTCTCGACCTGCTTGCAACTTTCGCTACTTTTCCAAGTCTGAACGACATGCTCAAAAGCCTTTTGCACCTCTTGCAGAGATTTGGGCCTCGGTGCTGGTAGAAGCTGGCTAGGGTCTGCTCTTCATGCAAAGTAGCATATTTAAAGTGGGCAGGGAGCCTGTTTAGGGTAGAACTCCCTTAAGTCTTTAAACATAGCGATAAGGTGTTGGTATGTCCGGTAATACAGAAATGGTGCTGCCCTATACATATAAAAATAAATCGTTAATTTAAAGAAGCCATCTTTAAAGATGCAGTAAAAGCATGGTAGGTAAAGTAAAGGGTAAATAAAAGGATTATTACATTATAGCTTTTTACTCATAATAGTTTTAAATAATAATTCCAGTCTTAACCTTAATTTCCATATTATTGCCATTAAATGCTTATAATAAAAATTTTAAGGATTTGGCTAGCTTGCCCTTATTGGTCCTTAAGTTCATATCATTAATTTAATAAACTAGGTTATGGATGGCGTTTCGTGAGAAGCAGGATATGCGCTGCTAGAGGAGCGTACGGAGTTTAACCTAAGCCTGCAACCTCTTTGCCTTTATCTTGTTTAGTTCTTCCTCTGTAACCAGATATTTTGCAAAATCATCCTTGCTAAGGTAGAGGTAGAGTCCCGTCTCCTCCTGGGAATCGACCATATTCTCGGCGCGTGCACCTTGTTGGTCTCCTAAATTTGAGCCGCATGGTGTTGGGTCTGGATTCATCCTTCGCACGATGAGATATGGAGGCCGGTAGTTCGGTGGAAGACTTCTTAATCTCGAGTGCAACGACCATGCCGCGGTGAACCGAGAGCTGCACTGGAGGCAGAACTTTGGCTACGTTCCCTGTATCTATCTGCTTGCAACCGGTTGGAAAACCCTCAGAGGCTTGAACAGCCTGAACATGTGGAACGGTCAGGAATAACCTCGCTGAATCAAAGTCTCTATCCAGGACACAGGCTTTGGTAGGATAACAGAGGAATGATGACCCTGCATTTATGTGATGTGGTTAAATACCTCCAAGTCCCCGTGGGTACTGGATATTTATGAGGTCAAAAGCCAGATGAAGAT
Organism: Diaporthe citri; assembly: GCF_014595645.1. Classification (NCBI taxonomy): domain Eukaryota; kingdom Fungi; phylum Ascomycota; class Sordariomycetes; order Diaporthales; family Diaporthaceae; genus Diaporthe; species Diaporthe citri. The sequence continues at coordinate 744,606 of NW_025064850.1, forward strand.
GCTATAACAGGACCCAACATTACAAGCGTTGGACAACGACGGGAGGAAGTGACAGAATCGTGACGATGCATGGTGCGGATGTGGTGGTGTGTTGCTCTTGAAGCTATTTTGCTTGTGTCTCAGTCGCACCTGGTGAGTTTCGTGATTCTTAGAATTCCTTCCATCGTTCCTTCGTTTGTATACGGGGCCAAACAAATGGGATATCAGGCCATCCCATAGCTGTACACTAGTTCATCTGGAATGTATTGAGAGCAGTGGTGTTCCTCACAGTCTGCAATCAAGGGTGGTTGCGGTCATACAGTGTAAGGCAGGACTGCTGAGTAACCCGATCGGGACAGCCCCGCTCAAGGATTACAGACCACTACCTGGTACCTAGCAGGCTACCCTACTGCACTACTGCACAGTAGCAACGTCCAACGAACATCCGCCGCAAACGTCACCTTTCCTCAAGCACTCCCAACAGGCAACCGGTGAAAGAGGCTCGCCGTGTTTCCTGGCCCGTCTCTTTGAAAGGCTCGAAATGGCCAGTGTACGAACACCATCTCCCACCGACACAAACCCGAGCACAATCACGAGAAGTTGACTGATGGGAAGGCAACCAGCATGGCGTAACCCGAACCAACCGGTCCCGCACTGAAGAGCAGAAGAAACACGAACTCGAGAAGATCGCCAAGTACCGCGACCTCGAAGGCCAGGTCCGATCGCAGGTCGCCGATGCCAAGTTTACACTCGAACTCCTCAAGCTCACCAGCAGGCTGCTCCGACTCAACCCGGAGTACTACACAATATGGAACGTCCGCCGCAGATGTTTGCTAACCTGTGGGTTATCATGCAAACCGTCGGCTGGGTCCTCGCCCTCGAAGGCGTCGCAGAGTTCTTCTCAGACCGCCACTACCACAACATGTTCCGCCGAATCCTCCTCCTCTTCCTCGACCACGACCCCGCCAAACCCCGCGTCCCGGACAACTGGGAAGAGTGGTACTACAGCTGACGACGCTGCTTCGTTGGACCCCAGCGGCGATGGCACTGCACACGATGACAGGGTGCACGAGGAAGCGCGGGAGAAGGACCTCGACTCGCTCAGGTCCGAGCTGGGCTTCACGGTCCCGCTGCTGATGGAGTTTCCCAAGTGTTATTGGATCTGGAACTATAGGTCGTGGCTGCTGCAGCAGGCTATCGAACGGCTAGACCCCGCTGTTGCGAGACGTATATGGGAAGAGGAGCTGGGCCTCGATACCAAGATGCTGAGCAAGGATCGCCGGAACTTCCATGCATGGGGCTATCGAAGGAACGTCGTCAGCCATCTCGAGAGTGCCGCACTCAACGGCAAGAGCATGGTGGAGTCCGAGTTCGAATTTACAACCAAGATGATCCGCGTTGACCTGTCGAATTTCTCCGCGTGGCACAACCGTAGCAAGCTCATCCCAAGGCTGTTGGATGAGCGACGAGCCGACGAGGCCGCCAGAAAGAAATTCTTTGACGATGGTACGGTAGACTTCAACTTCCTTCGATTTACGGGGGCTAACCCATTCCCAGAACTGGCTTTGATAAAAGAAGGCTTAAATGTAGGGCCTGAAGACCAGTCACTCTGGTATTATCACCAGTTTTTGATGCTGGATTTGGTCGAACATGCTTCGCGACCGACCATCACGGCCAATTTTACCATGGAAGAAAGAGTGGACTACATCACAGCAGATATAGTGGACATCAAGGACCTCCTCGAGGACTATGATGACTGTAAACTGATATATGAAGCACTCATCGAGTGCACGTTGGCATTGTCGACTTTGGAGAAACGAAAGCCGTTGGACGGTGAGGTGCTGGACCTGGAGACCTGGCTCTCCAAGCTGCAAGAGCTGGACCCCATGAGGAGAGGTTGCTGGGATGATATGAGAAGGCAATTAGGCTATCAAATAAGGAAGCAAGAAGAATGAAGGGCGGAATGCACCCAAGACATGTGTTCCTACTGGCTGTGCCCGGAATGCATCCGTTTCGCCAATCCCTGGCCGCTATTCGTGGACATGCCCGAGCGTTTTCAACTCGGAGGGAATGGCCTGTAATCAACCCTGATGCGGACGTGGTATTTGCCTCGAGTCGGGTGGGCTGTTCGGTGACGACTTGGGTCGGCTTTGTTTCTATGACGGCAGTCCTGCATCGAGTCAAACCTTGCCTTTAAACACCCCTCACGATTCGTAAGACTTCAGACGGCATCTCCAATCGTTTCAGCGATCACAAAATCACTGCGGAGCGGTTTGCCCACCCCTCGAGTTACTTCAGAGAGAGGACAAGCAATGGAGTTTGGGCGATAAATGATGCAACCCCCTCGTCGTACGGGTGCTACATGGGATCGCGTTCTTCCGCCAGCCTCGCCAGCGCCACAGAGCGCGACTTCCTGATGCGTACGTAGCTGCCTGGGCAAGTCTCGCAACTAGCCGACACCGGTTTTCGTCATGTTGAACTGTCAAAAGTGATTTTTTGCGTTTTGGGACAAACGCCCGTCTCGCAGTCACAATCACCACAAAGAGACAAGAGACAGCCATTGTGCTGCTATCCAGCCATTGTCGTCTTGCAACACAGCTCCGCATGAAGCTCGCAACACCATGATTCACCAACCCCGAATTTCAATGTCACATATGTACAGCATTCAGCAAGAAAGTCGTACCTTGTGTGATTGCTTCTGCTCTCACCCCGACCTCTTTCCTTAAGAGCGGACTCCTCAAATTTCACTGAGCACATCTCTTGCGAAACCTGCTGAACAAGCTGATGAACCTCGCATCACACTCAAGCACTCTCAGAATTTCAACTTCTTCATTCTTTTCAAGATGTGTGTTTTCATCTACACCATGACCCGCTGCCAGCACAAGCAGTTCCAGAACGTAAGCGAGTGTCCCACAGCCCGAGGCGCCCCTCAAGATGCGGACCGTGGCGACATGACCGTCGAGAAGCCCGTCTTCCTCTTCGACACGAGCAGGAGCAGGACCGATACACCCGATTACTACAGGGCCGCCTATCCCTGCAAGAAGCTCAAGGCGATCAGGCCGGTGCCGACGCTGTGCGACCGATGTACCAGGCAGGCCGAGCTGGCAGCGCGGCTGGGGCCGATCGACACCTTGGGGAGTAGTAGTGCCAGTGGAAGCTCGACTGGCTCTTCGGTCGGGTTGGCTGCTGGGAGTGGCTCCCTTTCTGATCTCACGAACGACTCAGGTATGTTGGGATCTGCTGGGAAGGACTGTGCGAGCCGGTAGACGGTGGGAGAGTCAGAGATAGAAATTCGCTGACTGGGTTTCGGCTCTGATTACAGGCAGATCCACACCAAGGTCGCTTTGGAAACTCGCACACCCGGTCGAGCTCGTATGATCTTAGAGGAGGATGGATGCTGAGCATGAGGACGTGACCATTGGGGAGATGGAGAAGAGCGATTGGTGTATGGGGGACTATGATTAGGTGAAGGTTCAGCAGCAACTGGACTTGTCAATTGGCAGTCATTGTGGTCGGTACTTTACTCTGCGGATATTAAGACGATGATGTCAAAATCAAGCGATGGCGTTGAGGTGGCCTATAGAGCCAGGGAGTGTGTCCCAGGCGATCATCTGGACCTGATTTGAAGGTCAGCATACATGATCACACTAGATTCCTAATACCTATCATGAAATACATTTCTACAAGCTGACGGGCTTCTCAGTTTCACTAGGAGTTTGACATAGCATCTGCAGTGTTCGGCCCTTCAACGCAAGGATAAAAACTCAACGTAATACCCCTGGGTGTCCTGAACCAGGAGTGAGCTCGACCATCGTCTACCTCTTTTGCATCTACAGAGACGTACGACGAGAAAAGATTGTCAGCCGCCGTGCCTTAGCTTTGACACGGGGAAAGCATCAACATCTTGTCGTGCCCGTCCATGGCGCCATAACTTGATAGGCTAGTCGCACCTGTTGACATAGGGCCTGGGAGATCATAGGGCCGATGACACGCTGCTCTGCATGGCCTGGATACGCTGATGCAACTCTAAGTTGAAACTTAAGTCGCGAAGTATGGGGTTGGTGAGCGCTCTCGAAACCCCCAGCCTCTGGTGGGGACACTTCCACGGCATCGACTCTCCAGAGACTATGCAAAGTGAACAGCAAGTTTGACGTGTAGACCACGACCAGCTTCGACGATATAGTTTAGAGCGAATTATAGAATCACTCACGTCACTTGTATCCGCGTCTTTGAAAATGAAGACATTCAGTTAACAGCTCTGAAGCCATCAGGAGGGAGCTTCGTCGAGATGAGGTAACTGCACATACCTAGGTACTGTACGATTACGTACAGCGGCCTAGGGGTCCAATTGACTTCTGCAAGGAGCTGGGGAATCCCTGAAGTGGTTGCTTCTCCGGGCTGCTCAGCGGGGAACAGGCGGTCCAGTCACCGTCCAGCCCGTTGACGTGGATGCTGGGGCGAGAAAGGGGAGGGGCCGGGTGACTGAATCCTGCCCCTCCGTGCGAGCTGCCCCTGCCAGCCCCCGAAACAAGCCTGGCACTCCTGGAAGGAGGGATTGCAATTCCATGTCTCGCCCTTCCTGGGATGTTCTAGAACAGCAATCGCATGAGGTGTCAGTTGTGCGCCAACCTCTGGAACTGAGGCGATGACTTTCCTTGTCCCAAGCGCTCCAGCCCACCGGTACCGTGCAGCTCGCAGGGATCCTGAGGACGACGACCTCAAGTTAGATAGGCTGGTTGGGGGTGTTGGTCCTGCAAGACGCGGGGGAGCTTCATCCTCCCATGCGAGATACCTACCCTATACCTCAAAAGGTTTGTCACCAGAGAACGGGTGCGCAGAGAGTCGCATAGCACGAAGACTATCCCCGACAGAGCAGCACTGCAGCACGACAGATGCAGGTGCACTCCAGAGCCCCAGAGCCCCATCTGCGGTGCAGCTTCCCCACGCGACGGCCTAGTGGAAAGGTGGGAGGGAAGGAGGGAGGAGTGGAGCGGGTGACGCTGCAGGTCAGCGGTGCTACACCTCGCAGTACCATGTACAGTAAATGATGGGAGATCCACCCCATCAACCAGCCATTCCGAGCGATGGATCCCTAATAGCCATGGGGATCTTCATCCTCCTTCGCTTGCATACCGTGCCGTAATACACTCAGCACTCGCTGCTTCATTATTTCTTGATCTCTGCCTTATCCAGTCTGTCCACCAAGTCCTCTCGGGGCCAGCTCACGATCGATCCACTTGTAGAGGCACACTCTTGACCCGGCTCTTTACTAGCAGCGGACTTGTGTGTGCAGCAGTGGTGCGCCATCACCCTCTGACGAGCCGATATCTCCGGATATACACAGTTCTCTCCTTACAGCACCTTACCCATATGTCCACCACACCCATATTCATTCCGTGATGGCCAAGAAGGCACGTCAAAGAATCAGCTATGGTATGTATCTACTGCGTTCACCTACACCTCCCTGCCTCTCTTGCTGTCGCGACCCAGGCGGCCTTGACCCCGCACGTGGCAGCTGTTGCGCAGCAGTGGTGGCATGCGAGCAATATCCATGGGGCATGTCACCGTTTCACCGTCCCGGATCGCTTGTCTCTAACTTCATGCGTCCGCTCCCCAGTTCTCGAACGTGCCGATAAGCAGGTCGGAGGCCACAAACTCGGTGTCAATGGCCTCGCCGTCGACCGCGACCAGTCAATCCTGTGAGCCCCAATCCTCGCGCGCAACGCACTCGCCAACTACGCAGCCCCCGGTTTGCGCCTTTGCTGCGTGTTGCTGACCACAATCGTCCTGTCCTACAGCTATTCCGGAGGCCGCGACGGTACGATATGCGCCTGGGACCTGAACCTCGACCTGAATGGCAAGGGCGCACCCTCTGCGACCGGCTCGACCTCGAACGACGCCTCCAAGTCCAAGAACACCACCAGATTCCGCGCCCAGACTCTCGCTCATACTAACTGGATCTGCGACATCGCGCTGGCACAAAGTAACGCCGCTGTCATAACTGCGTCCCAAGACCAGATCGTCAAGCTCTGGCGACCGCACGCGAACCAGAACGACGAACCCCACAAGATCGGAGAACATGCCGACTACGTCAAGTGTGTCGCGTCGCCGGGGCAGCAATCTTCCTGGGTGGCCACTGGCGGCTTTGACCGGAAGGTGTATCTGTGGGACTTGAATGGCGGCGGGAAGACGCTCGAGATCGACACCAAGGGCGAGGAGGTTCCGGAGAAGGGCTCTGTCTACTCGCTTAGCACCACGGAGAATATGCTGGCCTATGGCGGCCCCGAGTCCATACTGCATCTCTGGGACCCCAGGGCCGGGAAGCGCATCACCAAGTTCCGCGGCCACACATCTAATATACGGTCCATATTGCTGAGCGCCGCGGGCGACATGGTCATGACGGGCAGTGCGGATCAGACGGTCAAGGTCTGGAGCGTCACCGCCGGCCGCTGCATGCATACCCTCACCATGCACAACGACAGCGTTTGGTCGCTCTACTCCGAGGACCCCGAGCTCTCCGTCTTCTACAGCACTGACCGCTCCGGCTTGATCGCAAAGACCGACGTTCGGGGGACCATGGGGGAAATGGATGAAGGCCTCTCCCTCGCTGTCGCGCAAGAGCATGACACGGTCTTCAGGGTCGTGGCTGCTGGCGACTACATGTGGACCGCAACTCAACGGTCATCCATCAATCGCTGGCATAACATCGACACAGGGGCCGATATCCCGCTACCAGAACCGTTCAAACAACAACGAGCCTCAATTGCGGCCAACCTACCGCACTCGACGTCATCGCCTGTTGCCAACGGCAAGGCCAAGGAGATCCCAGCAAGATCTATCCTCAGGATTTCTAACACAGCGAGATTCCCCGCGCCTGAGCTTGCTCCGAATGCAGACGCTGACACACAGACTATTGAGTCTGTTGTCCATGTATTGGAGCCAATACAGCACGTACCAGAGGAGACAATCGAAGGCCAATTTGGCCTTGTCAAACACCGTCTACTGGCTGACAAGCGGCGGGTACTCACTCTGGACACAGCGGGTGACGTCCTGCTGTGGGATTTAATACAAGTAAGGCGGGTTTTCTGATGTTAGGTTTCAAGATGCTAATGAGCGTTTGACCAGTGCAAACCGGTTCAAAGCTTTGGAAAGAAGCACCTCGAGGACGTTGAGCCTTTGGTTAATACCCTTGAGAACGTGTCACCTTGGTGCTCGGTCGACACAAGTTCTGGCAACCTCACAGTTGTCCTGGAACCTTTCAATTGTTTTGACGCAGAACTGTACGCCGATGAGCTGGTCTTGGATGAGCCTGTCGATTTCAGGGAAGATCAAAGAAGTAAGCTGGTTCCTCCCAACTGTGTGACACGCCTGAAATCGCTGACACGACTTCCAAGTCAACCATGGAAAGTGGATCCTGAGGTACCTCTTCTCGAAACTTATTGATGAAGAGATCAGGCGCGACGAGGCTCATCGTGCCAAGCTGAACGAGACGGTCGAGAAAAACATCGCAGCAGCAAAGATGAGGCCTCCCGTCAGCATCACGATACCCACCTCTTCGACAAACTGGGAACAGGCGGCTGAATCCCCAATGACACCCAGAGCAAATGGCTCGCAGTACCCACCTATGACACCAGGCATGGGCATCGGGCTCGCGACTCCCGGGCTTCCTGGAGTCAAGGAGGAAGGTGGAAACTCCACGCTCCCTCTGGACAAGAGGACATCTGTGACGAGCCGCCCGTCTCAGGAAAGGGAAGACTACTTCACCAATGCAATAGTATCAGCAGATGGCAATCAGGCTGCGAAACCCGCGACCACCCCAGCCGAGCAGCCAGCTGAAAATGGCAAAGACAAGGAGAAGGAGAAAGAAAAGGAAAAGGATAAAGATAAAGATAAAGGCGAGGCCAAACAGCCGAGCACGCCCTTCGGCAAGAAATTTCGCATGGGAATGTCATTCGGCACCAAAAAGCTTGGCCGTTCGGCCTCGTCAACAGCAACAGAGAAGCCAGCGATTACAGAGGAGAAGACGGCCGAATCGGAGTCGTCATCAAACCACGAGCCTGAGAAGGAGTACGACGACAACTTCCTCGGCGTGATCGAGAAGATTCAAGATGAGTATGGAAAGCAACTAATCGATAGCCCGGAAAAAGCCGTCGAGACGAGAGTCACACCCAGCCTCACCAACGAAACACCGGTGCTCAAGCTACCGCCGGGAACCAAGGTTATCATCCAAGAGGAAACCTCAGGAGGCAGCGCGGAGTTATACCGTGGGACGATCGAGACGGTCGGTGTCGATGCCGACGTCATCGAGAAATGCGCACCGCAGTGGCTGGGTGAGGTACTGCTGCTCAACACTGTCCCGCAGAAGGAGCCTGTCAAGGTATCCTTCGTGTTACACCCGTGGCCGGACTCGGGACTGCCGAGCCTCGCGTCTGCGGACGGAAACAACCGCTTGAACGCAAACAAGATGCTCCGGGTGAGGAAGATCTTGGCGTACGTGGCGGAGAGGATTGATCCCACCTTTGAGCAACCCGAGAACGAGGCAGAGCCGAATCCCGATGTGATGAGGGCGGAAGAGTATCTTGAGCTCTATTGCAACGAGCAGGTGAGTCCGCGTTGGCCAGCGCGCAAAGATATCGAGCCCCCTTGACTGACACTGTCCGCAGCTCCTGCCAATCAACATGACACTCGCGACTCTGCGTGCCTATATATGGAAGGGCGGTAACGACGTCGTTCTATACTACAAGGCCAATGGGAAGAAGGAGATTCCGTTGCCACCACCTGAACAGCCGGCGGCTCCAGAGGAAGAGGTTCCGGCAGCTGCTCCTCCTGCTGCCGCTGAAGGCCTGGGTGGACAAGCTGCCGCAGCAGCAGCTTAGAGTCTTTGCTGTATTCGGAAGCGCAGCAAAGGTAGTTGAGGTGCGGACCTGTCCCAGGTGGAAGACGGCTCTTGAATATCTATTCTTCTGTAGCTTGTCTATAGGGTATCTTCGATGGACCATAGCGGTCTTGGTACATAATGTACATAGCGGAGTGCTTTTTTCTCGAGGTATACCTCGAGTTTTAATGTTGCTGCCCTTGGAGCCTTCGACTGCCCCAATCATGTGTTCTTAGGCGCGAGTAGGTGTTCCTTCTACAGGACGCAGCCCAGTCAGCCCTGCGCATGTGTCGTCCTCGCTGCCGGGAGCACCGGAACTGGGAGGGCCCAGCCGTGCACTCCTCATAGGCCCACGATACCAAACGTGTTCATACTACTGGCTTGCCACTTCTTCAGGGCAGGCTAGACTCGGGTTTTCTTGTCGTGCCGCGCTCGAGGGAGTTGATCACCCACTGGTAACTGCCCAGGAAGACGGCACCTCCGATGCTGATCCACATCACCCTCGGGCCGATGCCCGCGAAGAAGGGCCGCACCCCGTGCTCCCTCAATATACCCGTGACGACGTCCCACATCCTCTGGCGCTTCGAGCTCAGCATGACCCTGGTCTTGAGCACGTCCAGCGGCGTGGTGACGGCGGCGGCCACGCCGCCGGAGACGCTGCCGTACAGGGCCGACTCGCCGGCGCTGACGTCCACCCCGCCCCCGCCGCCGCCGCCGTGCTGCTGCTTGCGCCCGCGCGAGTACGACTTGAGGGCCTCCCACAGCGGGAACTGGATGACGGTGAAGGGCACCTCGCGCAGGATGGTGATGCCCCAGCCGCGGTACAGCTCGCGCCAGACGCCCGGGAGCCCGACGTCGCGCCGGCGGCCCAGGATCGCCAGCAGGCTCGACAGCGAGGACCCGCCGTGCTGGCCGGCCTGGGCGCGCTGCTTGACCACCTCGGTGGGCACGCGCACGGCGCACGCGGCCACCTCGCCCAGGGACGCCGCCAGCATGTGGTCCACGGCGCTGCCGCCTCCATCCTTCCCTGCCGTCGTGTTGTTACTGCTGTCGTTGCTGCTGCCCCCCAGCGCGCGCCGCCGCGCCCCGGCCAGGGCCGACTTGATGGCCTCGTAGGTGCAGAAGAAGAAGGCGGCGCCGGGGGCGGACCCGAGGGCGGCCGACCCGACGCCGCGGTAGATGCCCCTGAACCCGCCCGAGGCGAAGAAGCCCTCCGAGGACTGCAGGCGCGTCTTGAGCGTGTCGAGAGGGAAGAGCGTCAGGTCGACGGTGGTGCCGGCGGCGCCGCCCGCTAGCAGGGCGTGGGTGAAGGGCGGGTTGGCCGGGGAGGACATTTTGTTTGCTGCTGCTGCCACCCTGTTTTTGGTTGCGGGTGGGGAGGAGGAGGAGGAGGTAAGCAGGTCGGCGACGAGGCCAGCGGTGGGTTGGAGGGGGGTTTGGGGGTCGTGGCTATGTTCCGAGCGGCATTTTGTTGCTTTGGTAGGTGGTCGTTGAATGACTTATTAGGTCGAGTGACGATTTCGGTTTTCGACGGCTCCGAGTCGGCGCTGTGAGGTTGTCGACCCTGGGCCGCCCTGGACCCTGTGGGCCGTGAGGTCATCCCTGCCCACCGAGCTTCGGAAGCTCCAGCGGCTCAAAGCTCCCAAGCATTCAGGGGTCCCTGCAGGTACGGCACCTATAGGTAGCTACTCAGTAGATATATCCGTGCATCATGAGGGAGAAAAGAACTTCAGATCGCAATTGTTGTAACTCACAGCCTTCAAACATCACAGCTGCTCAGGAAATCATGCTCAGCTATGTCCCATTCGATTCCCTGGAGACATGAGCTCCATACCACAGGTGCTCCACCGCACTGCTAACCCGGTCGCCGTCACCGAGTTTGTCGATGCTGTGCAGGCGATATGCCGTCCCAGATTCCCCGGCGCCCGTGGCCGCCAGGCACGTCCAGTTGGTACGACACGCCCTTCAATGTCTGGATTTATTAGTTTGCGAGCTTATCTTATGGTTGACTGACTGTGGCTCGAGCAGGTCTGGCCATCAGCGGAGGGGTCGACTCCATGGCCCTGGCGTATCTCTGTTCACAAGTCCACAGACAACGCCTGGGGATAAGGGTTGCTGACAACCCCGTCGGTGCTTACCACTGCATGGTGGTTGACCATCGCATGCGCGAGGGGAGCGGCCTGGAGGCAGAGGCTGTCCGGGCAAGTCTGACGAGCCTGGGCCTCAGGGCCCATCTCATGAGCATCGGCTGGAAATACGTCCTGGAAGACTCGGGGTATTCACACCCCAAGGAGCTGCCCAACTTCGAGACTGTCGCCCGCCGCCTTCGATTTCGCAAGATGGCCGTCATGTGTGCCAAGGCTAAAATGGCGTCTCTCTTCTTCGCACATCATCAGGACGACCAGTACGAGACCGTGCTCATGAGGCTGATGTCCGGCCACAGCGCCGCTGGTCTGCTGGGCATGCGGTCCGCCACCGACATCCCTGAGAGCTACGACATCCACGGCGCCTACCAGAGCGGCTTGGTCGACGACCAGGCGTCCAAGATGCCGATGATCAACTACCGTCCTATGAGAAACCAATTGAGCTCTATCAAGGACCAGGTGATGGCTGACCTAGACCCAGGACTCGTGGCTAGGGAGCTGACGGAGGGCACGCCTGCCAGCGCCTACCTCTACGATGAGTTTGATGCATGCGTGCCGAGGACTAAGATGATGTTTCCGGTAGCGCCTCCAAAAGTAGAGGATGGCGGTGTCATGGTGTACCGGCCCTTGCTCGAGTTCAGCAAGGACAGACTGATTGCAACCTGCGAGGCTAACGGTGTGCCTTGGTTCGAGGACGCCACAAACCAGGACGCGACTCTGACGATGAGGAATGCCGTGAGACACCTCTACAGATATCATACCTTGCCAACGGCGCTGCAAAAGCCGGCTATCCTAAACATGTCCCGCCGTCTGCGGAGACAGGCAGAGCTTGACGAAGCCGAAGTGGGCCGGCTCCTGGGCCGGACCATGGTTCGCGACTTCGAGTCCACGACGGGCACTGTAATTGTGCAGCTGCCGTCATTCCGGATTCCTCGTGCCCGACGAGGGCTTAACAGAGAAGCTCGGCGCGCAAGGCGCTTAGAACACTACCGCTACATCGCCGCCCTGCTGCTGAAACGCCTCATTGCCATGATAACGCCTGAGCAGCCGGGCCCCTTTGCGACCAACCTCCAGAATCAGGTCCTTCGCCTCTTTCCCTCGCTCAACGACGACCCATCCAGCTACCCGGTGCACCCCAAAGCCTTCAACGTCTCCAGTGTGCATTTCCTCCCAGTGCACACTTCAACCCGCCCGGGAGCACCAATGAACTGGTACCTCACCCGCGAGCCCTACGTTTCCGGCCGCCCGCCCCCCAGCTGTGCTTTCGGAAGGCTGAGCATCAGCGCACGCTGGCGCCGGCGGCCGGAGTTATGGCGCTGGCCGGCGTGGAAACCGTGGCAGCTATGGGATGGACGCTTCTGGGTGCGCATGCGCAACCGGTCCAATGTGCATGCAGCGTTTGCCCCGTTCGAGGCCAGGCACGCAAAGGCGTTCCGCGACTCCCTGCCAGACGGCCAGACGCGCGACAAGCTGGTGGCACTGCTCAAACACCACGCACCGGGCAAAGTCAGGTACACACTACCTGCTATCTACACGGGTGGTGACCACGAGCGATCACTGCGAGAGCCCGAGCGGCGCCGGGATGCGGAGAAGACGGGCCTGTTGGAAGAGCCTGACGCGAAGAGGCAATGGAAGGAGATAGGACGCGAGGCCCAGGTTCAAGAGTACCACAGGATCAGGGAATGGGAGAGGGAGGCGGGCATATGGGACGTCAGCACCGCCATAGCGGGTACCAAGGAGGAAAGGAGGGTCCTGGTTGCGCTGCCGACACTGGGAATATCGAAGCCAGGGCTGAGCAACTGGATCAGGTATGATATCAGATATCGGAGGGTAGATCAGGGCACGCTGGAGAAGACGGCGAAGGACGAGAGAGAGCTGGCCTTGTATCGACGCAAGCGGTCGATCGCGAGGACTAGGACGAAGGGCAATGCGGGATGGGCGAGGATTGATTCCCAGGCCAGGGGGCGAGGGTCGCCGCGGAAATAAGCACCTTGTGATAAGTAAAGGGCTTCCTGCTCATTTGTACCATGGCCGTTTCCCCGGTCGCATGGTTTATGCTAGAACACAACTTGATCTCCTCACCCCCGCGATGTTGAAATTCGGATATCGTGCCGATCTTCTCGTAGAGGGGTTTGGACGTTAGAAGGCTGGGCGCTGCAATTATGCGGGTGTTCATCCCAAGATTTCCAGGCCAAGATCATGCATTGAACCACTCGGCGAGTTCCCTGCAGCACGTGGACCCCTGTGCCGCGGGGACATCTGGCCATCACTCGCCACTAGAAGCAGCAATTTCAACTCTACCTGTGCAACCGACCTCGGGACCCCGCCAACTATCATCCCCTAGGTCAATAATAGCCTCGCCGCCTATAGTGTGAACCGGGTACCTGGCAGTGGAGTGAGTGCGCAGCCAAGATATTCCGACCGTCTCTTCGCCCGCGCACGTGGGAGAGGGCCAGCCAATAGTCCCGGCATACAAGTATGGATGGATCCCCTCAAGTCACTGTCGCGGCCGTCCAAAAGAATGACGAGGCTGCTCGTTCTTCTCTTTAGCGGCGTGTTGGTTGTCTTCCTGCTCAGCAGAACCGACATCGTCCCTCTTCGACTCTGGGGAGACAACTCGCCAATCCTCTCTTCCGCCGAATTGCCAGAAGAGGGCCCGTCGCCGAACATGGCAAGTGTCGACCTGGGCTGGTATCCGCCGTCGCAGACGGTGGTCAACAACCTCACCAACGTTGTGAGCGACCGCACCTCGGGCGTCTATGGCTATATATATGACTCGTCGCAAACCCCCGACGAGGACTATGGCACTTACAACTGGTGTAACATGCCACATGTCAGGGCCTCGGAGTACAAGGTGCCATCCGAAGAGTACGAGCTTGTATACGTCGAACTGGTGAGTTCACACACACACACACACACACATATATATATATACATACACACAAATACCCTTTGGAAGTACAGACTTGTTTGCTAACATCTCCCAGATCCACCGCCACCACAAGCGCACGCCCTACGCAGCCAACTCGTTCCCGGTCGAGTCCTACACGTGGAACTGCGACGACGAAGGGCTGTACTTCTTCGCGCGGCCCTTCTCGGACCCCTCGTCGCCGGACCCCACCGCGGGCAGGAACGCCTCGGCGCTGGCCTACTGGGACGGCTTCAGCGGCTTCAACCCCTTCGGCGCCGTCGCCCAGGGCTTCAAGGGGTCGTGCCAGTTCCCCCAGATCACCGCCCAGGGCCTGGACGACTCGTGGCAGCACGGCGCCGACCTGTACGGGGCCTACCACGGCCTCCTGGGCTTCCTGCCCGGCCGGGACGACGGCGATACCTGGCGGCAGAAGGTCAAGTACCGCGTCACCAACAACGTCATCACGAGCGAGGTCGCCGGCATGGTCATCAACGGCATGTGGGGCACGACCGCCTCCGTGCCGCTGCTCATCCAGCCGACCGGCGTCGACTCCCTCGAGCCGTCGTACACGTGCGCCTCGTCCGCGGCCCAGTTCAGCGCCATCGCGTCCACCGCGAACGCGGAGTGGGCGGCGCACTTTGACGCGACGACGGGGCTGTACGCGACGCTCGACGGCATCTCGGGCGTCAGCCCCGCCGACCCGGGCTTCCACAAGAGCTTCGACCATTACTACGACAACCTCTCGGCGCGGCAGTGCCACGGCAAGCCGCTGCCGTGCAAGCTCGTCAACATCACAGCGCCCGGCGGCAGCACGGCCCTGGCCAACGACACGGCCAGCTGCGTGACGCAGGCCGTGGCCGACGAGGTGTACCGCCTCGGGCACTGGGAGTACTCGCACACCTACCGGGGCGCGGGGCCCGACGCCCTCGCCGCCAGCGCGAGCTCCCTCGGCGTGTGGGTCGCGGAGCTGGCGGCGCACCTGCGGGACGTGGTCGGCGGGACCGGGGACGGGACGGTCTGGTTCCACAACGTCGCGCATGACGGGTCCGTCAGCCGGCTGCTGGGGATCCTGCAGGCGGACGTGATGGTCTGGCCCGGGATGGGGAGCGAGGTTGTGTTTGAGCTGTGGAAGAAAGGGGGTGCACATTATGTCCGTGTGCTCTTTGGGGGCCGGGTGCTGACGTCGTCGAATCCGAGTTTGGGGGCATTGGATATGATCCCTGTGGAGACGTTGTTGGCGTGAGTATCTCCCCGGTCTGCTCCTTGTCTCACGTGCTGTTGTTGATGTTCTTATTATTGTGGATATATGCTGACTTTGCCGTGATTAGGTACTTTGACGGGCTTACTGGCGTCAAGGCGGGCTTGATCGTCGATAAGTGCAAGGGCTCCCCATAGAGAGGAGGGTCTGTATGAGCCAGAGTATATCTTCCAATTCAATACCCAGAACGCATTGCAATGAGAAATGGACATTGCCATGAGAAATGGACATTGCCATGAGAAATGGACATTGCCATGAGAAGTGTTTCAGGGCCAAGTTCCTGTTCTGATTTGGTCTCTTGGATCCGCCAGGACACATCCAGGTCACACTTGCTTCTTGGTACGTGCTGTCTCATACAGTCTGCCACTTCACTGATCAATTTCCAGAAATTTATGTTCTTGTGAAGAAGAAAGCAAAGAAACAGTCTGTCATGATTCTGCATTAACTCGTGAAACCCTAATCGGTCCGTATATCTGGAACATTGGAAACGCGACACAAGCCCCTGTCCCACTCTAGCGGACGGTTTGTTTCCTTCTACGCCGCCCACGGTTGAATCCAGCGACGATGGTCGAATCGAAGGCCTTCACCTCCCATCAACAGCAAGCGTGTACCCCCTCAGAGCTGGCCCCTTAGAAGCCCAGGGCAGAGTTGAACGCGTCGGCGGTGCTCTGGTCCTTGGTGCCCAGGCCCTCGACCTGGGCCTGGGCGTCCTCGCACTGGGAGACGGCGGCGTCGTTGGCGCCGCAGACGTTGGTCAGCTGGTCGCAGATGAAGTTGGTGATGATGTTTGGGTTGAGGGCGTCGCTCTGGCCGCTGTTGCCGACGAGGGTGGCATCGGTGGGGAAGAAGGTGCCCTCGTCGGCCTTGCGGTTGAACTCGGCGCGGCCCGTCTGGAAGTCCATGGTCGGCGTGCAGGAGCCGAAGTCTGCGCCGCCTGCCGCCGCACCTCCCGTGGCGCCGCCTGCTGAGGCTGTGCCGTTGTTGGCCTGTCTGGGGATGCGGACCAGTGCTGCCTCTGCGGCGGCAGCGAGGAGGGCGACGATAAAGGTTTGGGTCTTCATTTTGGTAGAAAGGTTGTAAAAGTGGTACGTATCGAGCCGGCTCGCAAAGAACGTGGTTGTTTATTCGAAGAGAATGAGCGGAAGGAGTTCGCAGAACTTGGAAAGAATGGAAAGTGTCGAAGCTGTTGAATGTGATAGTGAGAGTGAATATCAGACAGAGAGACAGGTTACCCTTCACGGACAGAAGAGTGGACGTCTTATACTCGAGCCCTCGACGAGGTGCTCGCCTGACATGGGCGCCCCCATCGGACGACAGTCCCATGGGATGCGAGGCAAGCCAAGGGCATGCATGGATGCCATCTGGTCGACGATCGGCAGGAGAAAGGGCAAGCGACGTGCAGAACCACCCTCGGCTAAAACCACTGCAGGCAGGGAAGAAGTCGAGATGGAACAGAGATGGGACGAAAGGGTGGCAGGGAGGGAAGGAGGTAGGTAGGCAAAAGGCTGGTTCCGCCGCGACCTGAGACAAGCCCGGTCCCCTCGCGCTGGGTGTGTGGGTGTATGGCCACGATCTGGGCGGCCCATGGAGGTACCTAGGTAGATAACCTTACCGCCCAACCTTAGCACCTCGCTACCTGGATCGCCTGCTTATCATGCTGCTGCTCCTGCTGCTCCTGCTGCCTTGCGAGGTGGCACCACATGGGTGGGCCTGTCAGAGTTGAGGCTCTGCGGAAGTGGCTGGCGGCCCGTCCGCGCGGGTTTGGTTCGCCTGGCGTGTCACATATGATGTGGTGTGCTCTGTGCTGTGTCTGCCACACTGTCCCCATTGCATTGGTGTGTCTATCCTTCGTTTTTCAGGATGCCAAGCAACAGGTGACAAGCCTGTCAATTGCTGATGATGATGCTGACGATAACAGCGAGCATGAGCTACAGCAGGCATCACCAGCCAAGCTTGATCTACAAACCTAATCAATCAAGGACTTCGAGGTTGGGGGCGAGTCCATGCTCATCATGCTGACCCGACCCTCTTGCAGATCATCGCCTCCGCCTGCCCAAAGCAGGCCCTGCAGGGGAAGCACACAGTGACCACAGGGGCCCCCCACAGGGCCGTGCCAAGACGGCGAGGGACCCCCCAAGCACGCGGCTCGCAAACTCATCCGACACTCTGATCGTCGGACCATGCACTCAACCAGGCATCCGATCTGCACCCCCGGAGAATTCCTGAAGTCAACCATGAGACGAAAAATGCAACTCGCTTAAGGTGATGACGCCCGTCCACATCCTTTCCTCGCAGCGGCTGTCAGCCCACGAACCACAGTCCACGACCGCAGCGGCGGGTTGCGCAGGTGGTTCTTATCTGCAGTGACGCCGGGGCGTGGGGGTCACGTCAAACGCCGCGCTCTTGGTCGATTTTCTCCGTCCCCACGGCCCATGACAGAGAGAAACGCCGACCATGTCCCACCCCGGACTGCTCGCTCACTCGTCAGTTCCCACCCGTCCAGGGGGACCCGGGCCCAGTCAGCCCAGTCAGTGGTCGCGGGGCGGGTTCCCAACCGGCCGGAGTTGTAGGGCCAGCCCCATGCATGATGCAGCCTTCCAGGGCGGGTCTAGCGCGTGCGTGCCTTCGGGATTCCTGCCCGCCTGGCCTGGGTTGCAGTCGGCGCCTGCTGTGTGAAACCGTGGTACTGTCTTCGGGCCTTGTCAATGCCTCGCGTCCGCGTTGCTGCCGTGGCTTTGGGTGGGTGACATGCTGACGTATTGATTCTCATCTCGTCATGGTCCTGCGCACCTCTTGGATAAATACGAGTCAGAAAGACCAGAATGTGGAATACTATTGCGACCGTTCTCAGCTATCCTTGCTCTGACAAGCTGTTCCCCATTTCTTTCTGCGTTGGAATTGTGGTGAGGCGCTGCTCTCCTGCTCTTGACGTCTGTCATCATAGTCTTTGGCAGCCGAAATTGTTCAGATCTCGGTTCCTAGAACGGCGCAGTTGGCAGGTTGCTGAGGAAGTTGCTATCGATACCATGGCAAGCTCTGGGGCGATCGTATCCTTGTACGACAAAGGCTGGTAGGTGGGAAAGCTCATATTCTAATTCATTTCTAGGGCGTCACGGCTGCGTTCACTCTCCGTCCCGTCTACAATACCAAACACCTGTGCAGCTCTCCATAGATGTGTTTCATGAAGGTTAACAGCCATGGCAAGCACATGAAATCACTGAAATATCTATAATATTGGTCTTGCCTTCAAGGACATCATGGAATCATTAGCAGAAGCAGAGCCTCAGGTCTGCCGACCGTGTTGAGCTTGGCAGTGGACGTGTAATATGTTGCTAAGGTTATCACATCGAACAATTGTGACAACGCTATGATGAGTCACGCAAATAATCGTACCGGCCGATTCATCAGTCGCCAAGCTTTGAATACGGAGGAGTCCCCCATGATCTCCACGCAGCTGGTGGGCCTTCTAGGTATATGTCACAGTAATGTTTCATGTAGATAATATGGTGGACTAGATTTGATACATTGAAGCTGGTCCCAATTCTGAAGATGGGTTGATATTTTACTCTTAGCCTCATGCTTAGGTGTGGTGAAGAGGAAAGTGATCCTATGTGCCCTTACAACACGTCACTTTCTCATTGAATTTAGAGATTGACATTTCTGGTACCAATGATTGTTCAGCATAAGCGTCATGTACACGAAAGGACACCAGAATCAGGATAGTGTCAGATGTGCCTCCGATGGAACTCCTCTGCCTGGGCATGAGGCTGACAAATATGAATTGATACCCCTCCGCTCTGCTGTCCTCATGGGAAGCTGATAAGATTTTGTTGTTCCTAGCATGATATCATCACTGAGATGCGGCGATGGTTCTTAGCTGGTCGGAAGACGTTCCAAATTAAACGCTCAGTGAAAAGGTATGGCTCGAGCTCTCAAGCCATGTCTCAAAATGTCATTTACACCTCCGCCTCCTGGTTTCCAGTTGCCAAAACTAAATGTCCTGCCACTTACTCAAGCTGAAAGTCCCCGCCTGGAGCTCGTCCCTGGGCCCAACCCACTTGAACGTCACCCCTGGAACCACCTCCCACGTGCCATCGGGCTTGTCCAGCCGCAGGTCGAGTTCCCACTCATCGTAGTCCTTCCCCTCGTACTCCTCCAGCCGACGCTTAGGCCCGGACCCCTCGATCTCGCACGCCATGCCCCTGACCAGATCGTCCCTTCGACCGTGGAGCAGCACAGGGAAGGGACCCCATAACTTAGTGGTGTAGCCGACGACGTGGGCAGGCCTCATCCGGGGCGTGGCCTGCAGCCCTGTCACGCGCTGGAGGGTCGCTGGATCCATGAGCGTGCCGTAGAAGAAGTAGAGCGCCTCCCCTTCACGGTTAATGGGGTCCTGGATACTGCGGAATTTCTCTTGTATAAGTTTCTGTTGCTCGGAATCAGCTTCTAGAGGCCTTGGGGCAGTGGTGGCTGTTTTGGATGTGGTGGCATGTTTTCCGATGCCGAAAACTTCTTCGATCAAAGGCTCTTCAACTATCATTGATTCCGGTAATGGCTCCAGAACGACATCGTTTCGCTCCGCATATGACTCTGGGGCAACCAAGTCCTCGATTCTCTGCCGCAATTTGTGCTCGCAAATGCCGATGTAGCCAGCGACGGTGCGCTCGAGAGAACGGAGCTCCCTCTGCACTTGCTCGTCTGACATGATCAATGCCAAATCCACATCGTTCTTGTTCAGCGACTTTGCCGTACTCTTGAAATCGAGCTCTGTCTTCCGACGAAGTAGTTTGTTAATGCTCTCAATGATGTCCTGCTGCGTCTCCATCTTTTCCATGTCGTTGTTCGGATGGCCAGTGGCATCTTTTGAGGTAGCCATGGCTGCTGGTTGCAATGAGGTGAGCCACGGACCCAGCAGCCGCAAAGATGATTTTCAAATTAAAGTTTAAAGTGCCTCCGAATTTTTAAGCTGTTAGTTCACAGGCAAAGCAGGGTGGTATATGTGTGGGAGGTGGCGATCGGTGTTGGTTATTGCTTATTTTTGTTCGTAGCCCCCAAAGCTGTACTTTGGGATGTTGGGAGCTCCCGGGTTAGGGGTCAACTTGGCTTTGTCCAGACCAGTCTCAGTCTGAGACGGGCCTCAGTCCGGAATAAAGACCCAATAAGTGTCTCTTCAGCAGGTGCGGGGCCGTATTGAATGGTTAATCAGGTACAGTCATCTTTAACAAGTTATTCCTTGCTTAGACCTGATTGTGCTTCTTTATGCACCTAACCCACTGAATAGCACTGCAACGATCACGAGGGCCGCTATAGACTATACGGTATGGGTATATAGGTTGCTTAGTTGCTAATTACGTTTAAAGGGCAATGCCTTTAATATTTTAGGCTGCAACGCTACTTATATAAATAGCTATTTACTTATTATCTATAAATTTATATCATTCCCTTCCCTAAATAAATTATCCTTAATCTTATTATATAAATTATATCCTTTAATAAGGAAAAGTAAGATATATGTTTAATATTTAATTTATACCCTTATTAAATAATTATTCCTTTTTATTATTATAATAAATAATAAAGTAATATAATAATAATGCATTTTTACTTATTTTAGTAATTTACCTTTTAATTTAATTGCTTTTATAAAGATTTGCTAAAAGAATGATAGCCTTTAAAAAATAGTTTTTTAAGTAAAGAAGTTTTAAGTTTAATTTTTAATTTAATTAATTTCCTTTTTTATTTTTATTTTAATTAATTAAATATAAAAAGCATAAATTACTTAAAAATAAGGTATTTAATTAAGTTAATAAAATATTAATAAGCAGTTAGTAATAATTAATAAGCTATTGCTTCTTATCCTTAGTTAAATTGCATTAATTAAATAATTTAATTATAATTATGCTAAAGCATTATTTTATTAATATATTATAAGCTTTTAATAAAGTAACTATTTATAATATATATTAAAAAGAAGTTTATATTATTATATATATTTTTAAGTATAATGCTATTAAGGTTATAAAGAATATAAGTATTATTAATATAATAAGCAATAATAATTTAAGAATTATTATAATAAGGCTTATGTTTATAAATATATTAATATATTTATAAGACTTAATTATTAAGAGCAAATATATATAATAACGCCTTGCCTTTTTAAAGAAATGCTTAAATTTAATTATAAAAGGCTTTTAACTTTATAATATAATTTTATGTTAATAAAGCTTTATATTTCTTAATTAATTGCTTTGCAAAGTTATTATGTTTTTACTTTATAAGTTTTTATATATAGGTAATATAAGATTTATGCCTTAAAGGTAGCGATATATTAAAGAAAAGGAAATAAAGACTATATTTACTTAACTTTAAGATTTAATTATATAATATTGGCGGGTACAGGGAATTACGTGAGAAATGGTACCGCGCTAAATTCCAACTGGCTATAAAAAGCTAGCTTTTATGCTTATTTTAAACATTCTTTTAAGAAATTAACTCTTCTCTTTTTTTATATATTTAATGCTTTAATTAAGCTTTTTTTATTTTTAAGAATTTTTAAAATATTTATCTTTTCCCTTTCTTTAATTACTTTTTATTCTTATCTTCCCTTTTTATTACATTAAAGCTTCTTCTTAAGTTATCTTTAAGAAGGTTTAGCAAAACCTATCCCTTATTATTTAAGTAGCTTATTTTTACCCTAGGTTAATTTTAATTTTATGCATTTTTAATTAATAATAAAAAAAACAAGAAGTTAACTATAAGTTAATTATTTATTAATTCTATCTTTTCTTTTATTTTTATATTAAATATTACCAAATTATTTTATATATTAACTTAAAGCTTTAATTAAAGCTTATATTTATATTTAATTTATTATAAAAAAGAATTAAATATAATTAAACTTATAATAATATTATAAATACCTTAAAATTATTTTTTAATCTTAAAATACCTTTTATGCTTTTAATATTTAAATAAAATACTACCTTAATTATATATTAATATATTATTAAGCTTTAAACTTATTTTAAATCTTTTATTAAAAATTATGCTTAAAACATAATAATAATATAAACTTAAGATTAAAATAATAAATTTAAACTTTATAAACATTACTTAATATTAATTAAAAATACTTTAAACTTTTAATTAATATTTATTATTATTATTACAACCTTAAGCTTAAAGTAAAAAGAGCTATAATATAAAATTAAAATGCTTACCTTACTTATTTATAAGTTTAATAAATAGCATTATATTATATATTTATATATTAATTAAACTATATAAAAAACTTAAACTTAAAGTATAACCTTATTTAAGTTTTAATTAAACTTAAATTTAATTTATTAAGAGTTTAATATAATATTAATAAGTAAGGCATTAAATATAAATTTAAAGGGCTTTTTTTATTATAATCTTATAATTCTTATTTCTTAATAAAATATCCTTTTATTAAGTTTATTTTATTTATTATATTTATTAATACCTATATTTTTTAAACTTTAATTTAAGTATTTTATAATAATATTAAAAATAAATTCCTTAAAAGTAATTATTTTAATTAAAAATATTATTACTTTTAAGTTTCTTTATTTTATTATTATCTTAATAAAAACTATTATAATATATATATTATATTCTTAAGCTTAAAATCCTTTTAAACTTACTTTTATTTTAAAAGTATCTTAAAACCTTAAAAATTATCTATTTTTTTTATTTAAAGCTAAGAAAGGAATCTTAAAAAACCTATTAAGGGAAAAGAAAAATTTAATCTTACTTATTATTAATTAAAATATTAACCTTATTTTAATTAAACCTTATAATTTATTATTAATAATAAGTAAAGAACTTAAATTAATATTTTAAAAATCTTATTTTTTATTAATATAATAATTTTATTATAAATAATTTTATTTATAATTTATAATTTAAATACCTTAAAGTTTAATAAAATTAATATTATTAAGATTTTAAATAATTTTAAAATTATTATTTATTAATTTTCTTATTTAAATAATTAAATTTTAAAATTACTTAAATAATATTATATTATTTTAAACTTAATAAAAATAATTAAAAGCATTATTATTAAATAATTTATTTAAAAAAATTAAAAAAAAAAGCTTTTTATTTTTTATAAATTTAATAATTAAACTTATTATATAAACTTAATTATAATTATTAAAAATATTATTTATAATAACCCTTATAATAATTTAAAAGCATAAAAAGAAATTATAAAATATAATTAAGAACTTAATAATATAAATAATATTTCTTTTATTATAACTTAGCTCTTTTATAAAATGCTTTTATTATATTTAAAAAAATAATTAATAAAGAAAGGAATTACTTATAAATTAATAAGGAATATTCTTTAATTAAACTTTAAGCATACCTTATTAAAAATTATTAACTAAGAATTTAAGTATTTTAAGTAAAATAAATATTTATTTATATAAAATAATTTTAATTAAAATCTACTTAATTTAAAAAGGTTAAATTTCCTTTAAAAAAGCTAAAATAATTTTAATTTTTTAAATTACCTTTAAAATAAAAACTTATAAACTTAATAATCTTTATTTAAATTTAATTATATTAATATTATTAAAAAATATAATTAAAATTTATAAAATATAAATAACTTATTAAAAAATTTATAAAGTTAAAATTTAACTTAATTAAATTTAAAAATAAATTTAAATTATTTTAATAAAATATTAAAGCTTTTTCTTATAATTAATAATAAAGTAATTTTAAAATAATTAAGCTAAGGGTTATAAATTTTATTTAATAACCTTTAGCAAAACTTAATTAAAGTAACCTTAATAATAATAAAGTATAAGTTATAATTTCAATGCTTTTTTTAAAAAAAAATAAATTATTTAAAGTTTATTATAATTATATTTCTTAAAACCATAATATATATTAATATAATAAGCTTAAGCAACTTTTCTTAAATAATTTATTAATAGCTTTTAAGTTAAAAAAATTATTAATATTTCTTAACTTATTTAAAAATACTTAAGTTAACCTTTTAAAGTATTTAAACCTTACTTATATTTAATTATATTATAATTAAAGTAATTATAATTTAAAAAGATATATTTATAGCTAATTAAAGTTTTTATTTAAGAAAGAAAGGTTTAATTTATCTTATATAATTAAATATTATAAGCTTATTAAGGTAAATTCTTTATTTAAAGAAAAGGCTTTATTAAAAGCCTTAAAAGTAATTTAAAAGCTTAATAATTAAAAAAAAGTTAACTTAATCTTAATACTTATAAATCTTATAAATTATATAATTTATATTAAAAAAAAGTTTATAATTATAAATAATAATAAGCTTTTTTAAATAAATATTATTATAATTAAAAAAAAGTATATAATTAAAGATATTAAAGATTAAAATAAAGTTATAAAAATTATAAAAATTAATTATATTTAACTTAAAAACTTTAAAAAAGTAAAAAATAATTAATTTTAAATTATTAATAATAAGTTATAGCTAAAAAATAAAAAAAAATAAGGGAAAAAAAAAACTTATTTATTAATTAAAATTAAATTTAAAAGGAAAATATTAAATCTTTTATAATAAAAATAAGCTTAATAAGTATAATAAACTTAAAATTAAAAAAGTATATTTAATAACCCTTATTACTTAAAGAAAAAGCAGCTTAAGTAATTTTAATTATAATTATTAAAATAAGTATTATAAATATTTTAATGCTTAATAATATTAATTTAATCTTAATTAAGTACTTATTAATAATATAATTTAAGGTATATATTTTATTAAAAATACTTTTTAAGTTAATATATCTTAAGGATTATGCTAAAAATTTATTTCTTAAAGTTAACGCAATTACTTTCTTAAAAAATAATACTAAGGCTAATATTTTAATTAATTTATTGCAAATTATTTAATATTAAGTTAACTTTATTACTGCATTTATTATAAATATAATTAATTAAAATATTTTAATTTAACCTACTTAATAATTTATATAAAAGTAAATAATTACTTTTTATAGCTTATTTTCCTAAATATTAAAGCTAAAATAAATCTTTTACCCTTATTATATTATAAATATAATAAATTTTTATATACTTTACTTAATAATATAAACTTAATAATATATAATAAGAATTCCTTATCTTTAATTAAAATTATAAAAAAATAAATTTATATTAATTTAAATAAAATTAAAGCTATATTTTTTATTATTAATAATAAAATCCTTAATACCTTATATTATATTTTTTTAAAAATGCCCTTTTTCTTAAATATAAATTTAATATTTAAATAATTAAAGAAATACCTTTATACTTATCTTATTCTTAGTAATATTAAGATAATATATAATTTAAAATAAAAGAATTAAAAGCCTTTTAAAGTAGCTTTTTTTAAAAAAGCTTAAGTTTCTTAAAAATATTTATTAGCTTTTAAAAGCATTTTTTTACTTTCTTTAAGCCTTAATTAAAGCTTAATATTATTTAATATATTAATAATGTTAATTTATCTAAATATTAAAATAAAAGAAAATAAAAAGGTTTTAAGCATCCTTTTAAATAAGGATATAAAAAGTTTAATTCTTATATTTATAAAAGACTTTTAAATTAAAGTTTAAAAGATTTATTAAGCTAAAGGAAAAGATTAATAAATATTAATTTATATTTATAATGTTTATTTATAAAAAAAAGCTGCATATATTAAAAAATAAATTAATAAAATTTCTTTTACTTTAATAGCTGCTAAATTAATTAATAAAACTATTTAACCTTTAATTAAGACTCTTTATAAATAAATAGGTATTAAAGTTTATTTTATAAATAACTATTCTTTTAATAATATTATTCCTAAGGGTATAATTAACTAAAAACTTACTTATAAAGAAAGAATAAAATTAATTATAAATAAGAATTATAAAAATAAATATAATATTTAAATTTAACCTAAGTTTTCTTTAATTAATAAAAAATTAAAATTAATGCTTAATTAATTAAATGCTTTTTTATAAAAAAATTATAATTTTTTTTTAAAGTAAAAAAAAGAAATATTTACTTATTTACTCTTTAATTAAAAGAAATCTTTAATATAAAATTAATCTTATATTACTTAAATTAATATTAATATAATGTTATTATAATTTATTTAAATAATTCCTTATAAAATATATTAAGTAAAAATAATTTAACTTTTAAAAGCCTTAAGGGAAATAGCTATTAAAATATTTAAAGATTAATAAGCTAATAAAGTTATTAAGGAATCCTATGTTGCTTATAAAAATTAATAATTTCTTATAAAAAAGAAAGATTTTAATTATTAATTTATTAATAATATTTTAAAAATTAATAAAGTTATAATTAAAAATGCCTTTATTTCATTATTAATAAATAAGTTTATTAAGGAATTTATAATATATAAAATATTATTTCTCTTTAACTTATTTTTAAAATATAATTAAATTAAATTAAATAAGAAAAGCTAAAATATTATAACCTTTTTTACTTTAATTAAATTATTTTAATAATATAGTTTATTTATAAAAGTTATAAATTTTATTACTTAATTTATGCAATATATAATTTAAATCTTTTATAACTTAATTCTTATAATATATAAACCTTTTTTTAATAATATTATAATTAAAAGTTTAAAAATAAATTATAAAAATAAAAAAATACTTACCTTATTAAGGGTTTAAAAATATATAGCTAAGTATATTAAAAACCTTAATAATATTTTTTATAATTTTAAATTAGCTAAAAGAGTAATTAATATTATTAAATTAAAATAATATAAGTAATAAGTTAATATTATTAATTATATTTATAAAATACTTAATTAATTTTTATTAAATAAAAAAATTATTAAAATTAATAAGTAAAATATTTATAAAAATATAATTAAGCTTAAATCCTTTTTAAACTTATTAAACTTTTATAAAGTATAAATGCTTTTTTATAAAATTATTATTAAGCTATTATTTAATTTTTTAAAAAAGGGTATACTTTATTAATAAACTTTAAATTATTAAAAAGCTATAAATGCTTTTAAAGCTATAATTATTTTAAAGCTATACTTAATTAATATTAATTATTTTAATAATAAAATTATTTTTATAATAAATGCAAGTTTTAAAGAATAAGGTATATATCTTATATAAATTAAAGATAAATTATAATACTTAATTTAATATAAAAGTAATATTTAAATAAGGGTTAAAAAGTTATATAATATAATAAAATAAAAATGCAAAGCTATCTTATATATAATTAAGTATTTATGCTTTTATATTTATAATATTTACTTTACCTTAAAGATAAATTTTAATATTTTAATTTAATAATTAAAGAAATTTACTTTAAATATATTAAGCATTTATATTATAAGGTAGCTAATTATAATTAAAATATATAATTTCATTATTTATTATATTAAAAGTTTTAAAAATATTATTATAAATGCACTTTTTAAAAAGCTATTAAGGCTATTAAATAAGGCAAACTATAAATTTAAAGGAAATATTAAGAATTAATATAATGCTTTCCTTAATTAATTATCTTAATCTTAATTATTTAATTAAAAATTATTATTGCTTAATAATTATTTTTAATTAAAAAAATTACTTAAGATTACTTAATACCTTTGCTATAAAACTTATCTTAAAAACTTAATATTATAATAATAATTATTCTTTTGCAAAAAGGTTTATTATTTCTTTATTTATAAAAGAACTTTTTAAAAATAACTTAAAAAGAATTTATTATAATAATAAGTTATTAATAACCTTAATTAAAAATAAGAAATTATTAAGAATTATTATGCTCTTTTTAAGTATTATAAAAGAAATACTATTTATTTTTAAATCCAAACTATATATTATTAAAAAGGAATATATATTAATATTAAAAAAGCCATTATTAACTATTCTTATTATAATAAGTAAAATATTTAAATTTATAATAATAAAATTATTTTAACTATATTAAATTAATTATTTATTAAAATTTATATTAATATTTAATATTTACTTTTTAATTAAGGATATAATAAGTTAATTAAAAAATAATATAACTTAATAAAATAAGTTAAAGCTATGCCTTTTAAAGTAATTAACTTAAAAAGCATTAAAAAGTTCTTTATTTAAAAATTCCTTCTTAAATAAAAGCTTTTAATAAAGATAATAATAAATAGGAAATAAAAGAATATAAGTTAATTTATTTAATATTTCTTAATAATTAAAGTTAAGAAGATTATAATTTTAATATATAACCCTTATATTAATAATATTATTAAATATAAGCATTTTATTATTATAGCTATTATTAAAAAGATGCTTAATAAAGGGATTAAAAGCTAAATATAAATTTTACTTTATGCTTTCTTTGCTAATTAAACTTTACTTAAAAGATCTTATAAAAAGAGTTTCTTTTATCTTCTTTATAGCTTTAAACTAATTATTTTAATTAAAATTACTATTCCTATATAATATATTTAAACCTAAACTTTAAATATATTTACTTAAAATGCTTTTAATTCTTAGCTTTAATTACTTTTTAATTTCTTATAAAATATAAACATAGTAATTAAATTAATTTTAAACTATAAAAAGAAAGCTATATAATAAAATATACATTATAGTTTCCCTTAACCTATTCCTTTAAAAAAGGATAACTTAATTTTATTTATTAATAAATAAAGAAAAGTTAATTATTTCTTATTTTAAAAACTAACTTATTATTAATTTAATTCTTTTATTATTTATAAGATTTATTATAATAATATTTATAAACTTTAAATACTTAATAATATTTATTTTTTAAATATATTTTTATTAAAATAATTAAAAAAATTTATTAACCATTTTAAGATATAAAAACCTAAACCTTATTTACTTTAAAAAACTAATTTTATAATTATTATAAATAATAACCCTTTTTTAAATATTTTAATAAAATTCAGCTTATTTAACTCTATCTTAAATAATCTTAACTTTAATTACTATTAAAATTAATTAAATATATCTTTATTTATTACTTAAGCATATTAATTATTTATAAGCTTAAACTTATTAAATTTTTTAAACTTTAATATTTAAGATATTAAACTTATAATATACTTATATATAAAGCATAAAAACTTAGGAAATAAGCCTTTATAATTTATTAATATTTCTTTACTTTAATTAAATAACCCTTAATATTTTTAATATAACTAACTTAGCAATACTTTTAAATTTTAGCTTAAGTATTTATTTAAAAGAAGGGGTTATCTTTTTTTACATATATATATATATATATTTATTATAATATGGAATTTCTTTTTTTTTATATGCATTAATTTACCTAATTAAATTTAGCTTTAAGTTTAAATATAAAATATTATATTTTTAAAAAATATATTATAAAATTTATTATATACTTATTTATTATTTTTTTATTAAAACTAAAAACTTTTTTTTTTTAATAACTTAATTTACTTTTTTCTTTTCCCTTTTACCTTAATTACTATTTATATCTTATTAAAAACTTATTTTTATAATTAATATAATAAGAATTTTATATTATAAGGTTATAATTATTAGCCTTAAATAATACTAGCTTTTTTATTTTAAATAATATTAAAGCTAATTAATTCTTTAAGTTATACTATTTTACTAATAATAATTATAAAGCTAAATATATTCTTAAACTTTACTTACTTAATTATTATAGCTTTTTGCACCTTCTTTATATTACTATATTTATTAAAGGTATAATTAAATCCCTTAATATAGTAAATATAATTAATGCAAGCATTATTATAAAAATTATATAAAAAGCAATAATTAAAAAAGAGAATTATAATAAAAATATTCTTATTTATAATTAAGGAAAAGTTATAACCTATATACTTTAAGCAATACTTATAAGGAAAAGCATTTTAATAATTATAAAAAGCTATAAGCAAAACTATTTAATAATAATAATTAAAATAATTATATATTATTATTATATACTTTTTATAAAAAGCCTTATTACTTCCCTTAATAATAATAATATTTATATAGCTTTTAATTAAATTCTTAATATTATTTAAAAACTATTCTTTTTATAGCTTATTAAGAAACCTATTAAATAATTCCTTAATTATTTTTTTAAAGATAGGATTAATAAGTTATTAAGCAAAGTATTAATTTTATTTAATATTAATAATCTTATATATATAAATATCTTTTATAAAAACATTATAAAAAATAATCTTAATAAACTAATCTTTATTAAGGACGCTATTTAGCTTAAAGGATATATAAATGCCCTTAATTAAAACCTACTTAGCTTATAAGTTATAATAAATAGCTTAAAAAAAAAAGAAAAATCCTTTTATATTAAACTCCTTAACCTTAACTAAAGAAAGTTTAATAATAAAGATGCCATTATAAAAAGATATTAAAGAATAAAAGAATTATAATATTTTGCTTTAATTTTAACTTAACTTAAAGGCTAATTAAAGTTAAAAAAATATTAAAAAAAAGAAAGAGAAAAAAAAAAACTTAAAGGAAAAGAGGAAATTTATATATATAAAGTTGCTATAATAAGAAAAGGCAAGCTATATTAATAATAAGCTATTTTATTATTAAGAAAAGTAATTTATTACCTTACTTTTAATTAAGATTGGTTTATTATTAAAAAAAAGGTACTTATCTTTAATTCCTTACTTATAAAGAAGTTATTTATCTTTTTATTATAAAGAAATTTTAACTAGGTAATTTATTTTAATTTATGCTTAATAAACTTATAAATTAAAAGAAAAGTACTTTATAATTAGCTATTATTTAAGAAAAATAAAAAATTATATACTTTTTTACTTTAATTATTAATAAAATAATAAATTAATAGTTTTTAATAATAACTTATAAGCCTTTTTATTATTCCTTCCTTTTAATTAATGCAATTATTTAACTTAAGAATAATAAATTATTAGCTTTTATTATTTTAATTTATATATATTATTATACTTATTTATTTATAGCTAAGCTTTTTTCCTTTCTTTTTTTTTTTTCTTCCTACCTTTATATTATTATTAATTAAAGGTTAAAGGTTAGCTGCTATTTAATTATCTTAATAATAATATACTTTTAATATATTAATCTTTTCCCTTATTTAATTCTTATTTAAAAATAAGTAATAATTATTTATAAAAGCTACCTTAAGTTATAATTAAATATTAATTATATTTCTTTTTTATTTTTAACTCTTTTTACTTTAATTACTTATATAACAATCCTTAGGGATATAAGGCTCTTTTTATTATTATACTTCCTCTTTTTATTACTTAACTTTTATTACTTACTCTTTATTTTATTACTTATCTTCTTTATTTTCTTTTTTTATAATTAAAAGCTAAAATATTTTTTAGCTAAAAAAATAAGGTAAAAAAATAATTTTAATTACCTTTATATTATAAAATACCTTAAAACTTTAATACCTTAATTTTAATAATTAAGCTTATTAATTTAAGAAAGAATAATTTAATATTAATAATTATAAAACTTCCTTACTTTAATAACTTTAAAAACTTATTTAATAAAGCATTATAATTTTTAAATATTATAAATATTTAAAATTAATAAAACTTTGCTTAAAAAGCAAATATTAACTTTTTTAAAAATCCTTTTAAAATAAAAATTATTATAAATAAGGTTTATTTAAATAATATTTAGCAATTTTAAACCCTTAATTAATTATTATTCTTTAATATAAAATAAATAGCATTTAATAATAAGTTTATAAAAATAATATAAAAATATTTTTTAAATATTAATCTTTACCTTAAGCTAAGAAAATTAATAAAGTTAATAAATTTAATAAAATAATATTAAGCCTTTTTTATTCTTAATTTCTTTAATATAAAAAAAATACTTTATAAATGCAAAAAATTAAAAACTTAGTATATTATAGCTTTTATAACTTAATAACTTTTTAACTTTTAAAATATTATATTTTTACTTAAAGAATCTTTATATTATAATTATACTTTATTTAAGAAATATTAATAATATAAATTAATAAAGAATTATAAATTTATTATTATGCTTATTTATATATTTAATTATTAAATAATTGTAATTTTTAATAAAATAAAGAATTATTGCTTATTATAAAATAGTTTTATATTAAAAAATAAGAAAAGTAAAATAAATAAAGATGCTAAAGCGCTTATTTATAAATATTTAATGATTACTTTAAAAAATAAAATATAAGATTTTAATAAAGAGTTTGCATTAAAATTAAAATAAATTAATAAAATATTTTATAAATAGTATATTGCTAAGTTTATTAAAAATTACTTTAAAGAAAATTAAGGAAAGAATAATTAAAAGATATAAAATTAAATTAAATTTTTTTAATTAAAATTATATATTATAAAATGCTTAAAGTTATTATTAGCATTATTATTTAAATATTTATTATTTAATTAAAGCTTAATAAAATTAATAAAGTTATTTAAATGCTTATATTAATTCCCCTTATTAAAATTAATAATATAAAAGTAATTAAAGTAAAAAGTAAGCTTTTATTATAAAGAAATATTATTTAATAATAGTTATTTAAATTATAATATATTAAGATTATTATTAATTATAAAAAAAGCATAAAGGAAATAATACTTTTAATATAAATTAATTTAATAATTTAATTTTAAATATTTAATATATAATAAGGTATAAATTTTTAAATAGCTTAAAATTAATTAAGTATAACTTTAATTAAATAAGCTTTTAGCTTAAGTATTATATTATAAAATATTTTAAAGCTAATAAAAAATACTTACCTTAATATATATAAGGATCTTTTTTACTTATTTATTTTAATAATAAATATAAATAAAATTTAAAGTATATTAATTAACTTAAAATAATTAAAATAATAATAAAGTTTATTTAAAAATAATTTAAAAAGCTTATAAATAAGTTAGCTAAGTAATTAAATATAAGATATAAATATTAAAAGTAAAAGTATTATAAAAAGTAAAAGTAAAAGTAAAAGCTTTATAAAAAGTAAGAGTAAAAGTTAGCAAAGCTAATATATTATACTTAATATAATAATTAAAAAAAAAAAATTTACTTTTTATTTTATAAAAATATTTAAATCTTTAATAATTATATTAATATTAATTATTAAAGTAAATTTTAATAGCTAAAAAGATATAATTAATAAATATATTATTAAGTAAATCTTAAAAATATTTAAAGCTTTTATAAAAAAGTAAAAGTTATAATAAAATAAGTAAGCAAGAAATTAAAGATAATAATAATAATTAAGATTATAATAAGATAAATTTTAAAACTTAAAAGCTTAATTAAAAATAATAAAGTTTTATTTTAATAATCTTTACAATACTTATTATAAAATACTTAAAAAAAGATATATTAATAAATATAAGGAATTATATAAGAAATAATACTATATTAAATTCCAGCTAATTATAAAAAGTTAGCTTTTATGCTTATTTTAAATATTCTTTTAAAAAATCAACTCTTTTCTTTTTTTATATATTTAATGCTTTAATTAAGCTTTTCTTATTTTTAAGAATTTTTAAAATATTTATTTTTTCCCTTTTTTTAGTTCCCTTTTATTCCTATCTTTTTTCTTTATTGCATTAAAGCTCCTCCTAAAGTTATCCTTAAGAGGGTTTAGCAAAACCTATCCCTTATTATTTAGGTAGCTTGTTTTTAATAACATAATTGCTTATTATATTAAAGCTTAAATATTTTAATTTAAATTAGCTAGCTACTTTTATAAAATTATATACTTTAAGTTTTTATTAGCCTTTTTAATTTTATCATTACCTTTTAGCTTAATTAATATAACTAAGCATAGCTTTAATCCATATTAATAATGTTAAGCTAAGGCAGCCTTATTAATAAAGCAATTAGCATTATTAAAAATTTATTCATTAAGTATATTAAAAATATTAATAATCCTATTTAATAATAAAAGAGTACTCTTAAATCATTAATTTAATATAACCTTTACCTTAATTTATTTAATAATATATTTAATAATTGTTAAGATTAATACGTTATTAATTAATATAAAGTTAATGGCCCATCTTATTAACGAAGCTAATAGCGCAATAGGGTTAAGATCAGAGTTATGAAATACAAACCAGATACAAGATACAGATACAGATATAGATATAGATATAAAAAAATACAAAATATAAATACAGATACAGATATAAATACAAGAAAAAATACAGTATTTTATATCAAATACTATATTTATATTTATATCTGTATTTAAATACAATATATATATAAAAGAAATTTTTTTAATTCTTTTAAATTTTTAAATAAATAAACAAATTTTTAAATAAATAAAATAAAATTTAATAAATTAAAAGAAATCTTTTAATTTTTTTTTTTTTTTCTCTTTTATATATATATTATTATTTTTTATATCTATATTTATATTTTGTATTTAATACAAATACAGATACAAAAAAATATAAATATAAATACAAATATAGATATAAAAAAAATACAGATACAAATACAGATACAAATACAGATACAAATACAGATATAAATACAGTATTTTGTATTAGATATAAATACAAATACAAGATACATAAATACAATCACAACTCTAGTTAAGATTTAGCAATATTAAGTTAAATATCTTTATTAGCTAATACTTTATATACTTAATAACGATTTATTAAATAATAAAAGTAATCTTAAGGTATTAATACTCCTTTAATGCCTTTTAAAGGGTATTATTAATTATTAAATAGTTATATGCTAAGTATAGCTTCTTTATGGCTATAAGCAAGTTATTATATTTTAAAATTAATAAGAGGAGTATTACTTTTAAAGCAATATTAGCATTATAAGGAGGATTATTAGGTTATTATTTATATATATAAAGTTTATATAGCTATTCTTAAATAATTATAAAGTGCTTCTTTATTTATTTTAAGTTAATAATAAAGGGGAGATTAATTTCTTCTTAAAGGTATTTAAAAATTACTTATAAATTTACTTAATTAAGCTTATAAGGGTGTTAAATTTTCTTAAGCAAGTTCCTTTTCTCTTCTTATTTAAAAATAGGTAAAGTAAATTTAAAAATTATATCTTTAAGTAACTTAAAAAGGTAGTTAGCGAAAATATTAATTTTGCTAATATAATATATAATATAAATACCATAATACTTAATAACATTAAGAAAATATATAATTCTTAGCAATTAATTAGCCTTTATATTAAGGGTTTTAAGGAACTTATAATTTATAAAAATAATAATCTTTATATTTTAAATTTAATAAAATTAATATTAAAATATTAATAGCATATTAAAAAGTTTTTATTTTTAAGTAAAATATTAAGTTTATATATTTATTAACTTTTTTAAAAAGTATAAGATTAAGTATAAAATAGATTTATTTTTATATAAATATAGCTAAAAAAGAATAATGCTTATAAAGCCTTAATTAATATTTATTTTTATTATAAAAAGAAATTATTAATTAAAAGTCTTAATAATTAAAAGAATAGTAATAATATTATAAATATCTTGCTATTATTACTATGCTATCTTTAATAAGGTAATTAGCTAACCTTTAAAACTATTAATATAGTTAATTAAAACATTAATCCTTTTAAAGTATACTTATATTAAGTTTTAAAGATACTTAGCAATATTAATAAAGCTCTAAACTTTTATAATTATAATTAGCATAAGCTAATTATAAATAGCTATAATTTTTATTAAGTTTATTATAATGCCTTTTTTTAAGATAAGGAAGCTTAAAAATATATCCTTATAAATAAAAAAGGAGGTTTTTTAAGTATTAAGAATAAAACTATAATAATATAATTATTAAAAAATTATAAATAAATATTTATATAACTATAGCATAAAATTTACCTATATAGCAATATTATTTAAAAAGCTATATATAATATCTTAAAGGTTTTAAAACACTTTCTTAATAAAAGCTTAAAAGGTAATTAAAATATTATATAAGCTAAATAATATTATTAATTATTTATATAAGCTAAAAGGGGTAATAAATATTATCTTTTTAATATTTATATAATAAATACTAATATATTAAAAGCTATCCTTTAAATTAATAAAGATATAATATTTATAACTTGCTATATATTAAATTTAATTTATTATATTAAGCATAAGGTATGCATATTTCTTAATTTACTTATTAAGCTCTTAATAGTTATAATAAAAATGCTAAATTATTTATTATAATTTAAGTGCATTTTAGCTTAAGGGAATAGGTTTTTTTAAGATTAAATATAAGGTTAATACTTAAAAGCTCTTGCTTTTCTTAATTAATATTCCTTTATATGCCTTAATGAAGTTATAAATAGCTTATTTTTATATTAAATTAAATTACTAAGAAAGCTAATAAAATAATAAGTTATTATTAATATTAATATAATGCTTAATCTTTATTAAAAAATTCATTTAATGCTTCTTTAAGTTAAATAATTTAAAGAACTTAGCATAATATTCCCTAAGATAACGTTAAACTTAAGGGTTATTTATAAAAGTATTTAAATATTATTTAAAAGCAAAAGGCTAAGTATTTATAGCTAAAAAGACCGTTTCCTTTACTAAGTAAATTAATTACTAATAAATAAATGGGATTAATTTTAATTAATAAGGAAATATAAATAAGTAAATAATATTTTATAAAGTATAATAAATTATTTATTAATAAAAGATTATTTTTTTAAGCATTAGCTTTATTAAAAAGGTATTATTAAAAATAACTTTATAAGAAATAATAAATTAACTTATAAAGCTAGTCTTTATAATAAAATAAGCTATTATAAGAATATCTTTAATAATGCAAGGATCCCTGCCTTTAACGCCTTTTATATAAATAAAGTAAGAAGAATTATATAAAGTAAGCTATATTATTAAAGATTTAAAATAATAATAAGTAGCGAAATTATAATTAAAGAAAGTATTAAATTTATAGCTATTAAAAAGGCTAGCTTAAAAAGCATTATAAAGGATATTAATACCTTTATAAGTTAATTTATTATAAATAAGTAATAATTAATTGCTAATACTTACTCTTATAAAGTAAGTGCCTTAGCTATCTTAATTCTTATAATTTAACTTATTAAAAATATTATTAAGCAACTTATTAATATTATTATTATTATTAAATTAAGCAATTAAATTATAATGCTCCTTATCCTTATTATTTAAGTTTAAATTAATAATATAAATATAAATATTTTTATAGCTAAATAAAGGCTAAGAATAAAGCTTTTTATTACGCTAAAAGGAAACTATATTGCGTAAGTAAAAAGCTAAGTTAATGCGCTTACTATTTTTATATAAAGTACCCTTAAGTATAATAAAACGGCTATTATTAGGTATTAAAGAGGTTTTAAGCTAATTAAGCTTAAAACAATAATCTTTTACTTAATAGCCTTGCTTATTGCAATTAAAGCATATATTATCTTTTTTATTAGCTATATTAATATAAGCAAGGTTATCATCTTATTATTTAATTATATAAATTATATGCTTATTAATTTAAGGGTTAAAAATAATAATTTATATAGTTATAGCATTAATAAGTTTAATTTAAGCTATTTCAAGCTTATTAGCCATAGCTAAGCCAATTTATAATTTATAAAAAAAAGTAAAGTTATTATATAGTTAAATAGTTATTTATAAGCTAATATAAATGCTTTGCTTTATTATTTTATTAATATATATCTTAGCTTATTAAATAACTTTCTTAACTATTATAAAAGTAATTATTATTTAAACTTTATTAAAAATCTTAATAAAGATATTAAGCTAATTAATAAAAATCTTATTTAATAATATTAATTAAATTAAAAGGGTATTTTATTAATTTTTTAATAGCTTATAATAAGTATTATAAACTTTTTAAGCAAAGTTAATATATAATTTATCTTTAAAGAAAAGCAAAATAAAAAACATTATTATTATTAAGTAAAGGGCATTATATTTATTAAAAATTTAAATAATAGCTTTAATAAAAAGTAGCTAAATTAGCTAGTTATTTATAGCTTATTAAGTAATGCTAAAAAAGTTACTAAAAAGTTTTATAATTATTTTAAATAGCTATATTTTATAAGGTATTATTATTATTTATAATAAAAATTATATTTTTTTTAATTTATTAAGAATTATAATATTAATTATATTAAGGCAAAGTTTCTTTACAATAAAAACTTTTCTTTTTATAAAAGCTTTTAAGCAAAAGTACTTATTAAGTAAAATAATCGCTAAGAAAACTTTCTTAAGTTAAAAATTAATTAAAGTATAAAGATAATTTATTTAAGTATTACTAATAAAATAAAGATTAAGTTTATTATTATTATAATAATTTATAAACTTAAAAGTAAGAATAATATTATTATTATAAAGATATAATTTTAAAGGCTTAATATTTTTATTTTATTCTTAAGAATATAATTAACTTTTAATAATAAAAGTAAAAATGCTTTAAAGCTAAATATAAAAAATATTATTATATTAATTTATCTTATTATTAATAATCTTTAGCTATTTTTAAAGATTTTTTAGCTATTTATTAAACTTATTATTAATAGCTTTAAAGTTATTTATAAAAATAATAAAAATAATTTATATATTATTTTACTTTATAGCAACCTTTTTTATAAATTAATTAATATAATTATATATAAAAATAATTATAATGCTATAATTACTTATATAAATAGCTATAATATTAAAAGGAAAAGGAAAAGTTATATTAAAATAAAGTAAAAATAATAATAATTAAAAAAATGAAAATTAATAAAAACAATGTTAAATTAATAAATTTTTTATTATTAATATTTATTTAATAATTATTTACTTTATAACTTACTTATTAATTATTAATAAAAAGTATTATAATGCTTATTATTATAACTTTTAACTAGCTTTATAAATATTTACCTATAAGTAATAATTTTAATATAAATATTATTATTATATAAATTAATTAATAAAGTTACTCTTTAAAAGTAAATTGCTAATAAAAGATAAGGTTAATAATAATAATTTAATAAGTTTTAATTACTTAAAAGGTTATTACTTTTAAGGAAAACTATTAATTAATAACATAAAGGTTTATAATTATAATTTTTATTAAATAAGTACTTTAATAAGGTTTTCTTAATAAAAAATAATTATTTTTATACTTCTTTATACACTTAATTTATTAAATAGCATTGCAATAATTATAAGGGACGCTATAAACTATATAGTATGGGTATGTAGGTTGCTTAATTGCTAATTACGCTTAAAGGGCAGTGCCTTTGGTGTTTTGGGCTGCAACGCTGCTTATGTAAGCAGCTGCTTGCTCGCTATTTATGGATCTACATGATTGCATGGAACATGAACGCTATTTTTCTTGCTATTCTTGGTCATTCCGTGACATTCTTCCTTCACAGGCTGCATATTCAGGGGTGGTCGCCCCCAACATCACCTCTACACATATCATGTCGCCAGCTTGGTCTCTGTGGCGTGCGCCATTGGGCCCTTGGCTGCAGATGGGCAGGCTGCTCATTCAGGAGAGTTTTGGGCCATGGGATGACAGCAGGAGGTTCTTCGTCAAACAGATGTGAACACCATCATGCACTCCCCTTGCCTGTGCCTCTTTCAGATTTCCTGGCTGGGATGATTTTGGTCCCTCAAGGTGAAGTCGTTCTTCAGGTGGTCCTTTCTGAACCTGAAAGACAGCCAAAATTGTCACTAAAATAGCTGTCTCAGTGCATAAAGTTGACCGGCTGTGATCTGATCGGCAGTGAATGTGTAGCTAAACAAGGCTCCTTGAGCATGTGCAGGGGACAAAACAAATAGATTTTAGGAAATTTGGATTAAAGAAGCATACAGATCTCAGACATAACAGCATTCTCATGTCTTTCTTCACCAACGATCAATAATCCAGTTTATTCATGAGCATACTGCCAACTTCGTACTGTGTCAGCTTCAGATGTTGCAGTTATGGCAGCTTCAGGCTTCAGACTCGGCATTGAGGTCGAGGCTCTCTTGATTCCCAAAGACCAAAAGACCTTACCCCTGGGCCAAGAGTTTGAGAAGTCTGCCGCACTGGTTGCTAAGAGTTACAACTCTATGAGAGACGCCAAGAAGAATTACTCCATGCGAGCAGACATAGGAAGAAAGTACCAGGGAGTTGAGTATTAGGACTGGGTCCTCACAAATGACATCACACTGAAGGGTGATGAGAAGATGATGTGCATGCCGAAGACCTGGTTATTCTCTCCCTCGCTACGTCGGTCTATTCACTAATGTTTTGAATCCGGCCTAGACTTGATTGAAATTGTATCCCCAATCCTGAGAGCCGCCCCAAGTGAAGGCTTGGGAAGATGGCGGCACGAGATCAGCGACATGTTCAAGTACCTAGATACACTCTGTGCTATTCGTTCTAACAGAAGTTGTGGTTTCCATATACATCTCTCCCCGATGGGAGGCGAGTGGACACTCAATGAGCTCAAGGGCATATCCATTGGAATTATTCACTTCGAGCGAGCCTTTGAGGCCATGGTCCCAGAGATGCATCGAGGGAACCAATTCATCAGGAGCAATCGATTCTTTGGCAACGAGCAGCTGA
This sequence comes from Diaporthe citri, assembly GCF_014595645.1. NCBI lineage: Eukaryota > Fungi > Ascomycota > Sordariomycetes > Diaporthales > Diaporthaceae > Diaporthe > Diaporthe citri. The sequence goes on from NW_025064850.1 coordinate 785,430, forward strand.
AGAATTTAAAACACTCTGAATGCATCGCAATGATACAGTCCCAGAAGTCCGTTAAGAGTCTCGCCGTAGTCATGAGCCCGGACCGATACACGACTTGGAATTTCGAGAACCTGAAGGAGGACAGCCGCAAGGGCACTCTGGAGTTCCGCCAGCCCCCGGGGCAGACACATGCAGCCGGTTGTCTCTCGTGGATTGAGCTGGCGATCAATTTCGTCCGGTCTGCGCGGCGCAAGGACTGGCACGCCAATATCAGAGAATACCCACAAACCGTATCTGGTCTCAAGCAGTTCGTCATGGAGGGCTTCGTGGAAGGTTTAAGCAAGTGGAATCACCTGGAGCCTTTGATGCACAGTAAGAATGCAGACTTGAGTATTGTTCCCAAAGCACCTGAGTACAACGTTGCATTGATTACAAAAAAGAAGAGAGAGGATAAAAAGAAGAACATACTCATGGAGAAACTTAAAGAGAGCATCAAGAAGGAGCTGAAAACCCTCCTCGCGTCTGCCAGTGGTTCCGGCCAGCATTCTGAATATACTGATGAGGATCAGAGGGCGAGGGGTTGCCGGAGGGAGAAGAGACGCATGCAGAGATAGGATGAGACGCAGAGGCGAACAAGTGATTCTAGGATCGTACTCAACAGCGTCTTATTCTACAGTAGAATGCAAAATCAAGATGCAGCCCATACCCACATGTTTCGACTTTCTTTTTGCGCTGTCACCTGGGAGACGGCTAAAGGGGAAGACCCGGAAAACAGAAAGAAAAGAGGGACTGTAAACACAGCTGCTCCTTGGAGCAACATGCCCAAGTTGTTAATACCCAGTTGAAGGTTGTCAAGATAAGCATCACCATCACACCCATCGAACCTACGTTTCATTGGCCCTCCTTAAGTACTGGCGGTGTGCACCAGACTCAAGTGGAGGTTGGTGAGATTCCGGACACGAAGAGCTTGCTGAATTAGGCCTGGTTGATACTATGCTGACGAGTTCTGCCTAGATATCTACCGAAGTGCCTAGGTATTACGGCACATGGGCCGGTGCTGGTCGGTTATGGCGTCTTGACTGTGACTTGTGGAAACTAGGCCCTACATGCCGTCTTTGCCTCGATATAATCGCTGCCAACGTCAGACCGTTTTCCAGAGCTCGAACCGCCGCACGCGAGTGCACTTGTCGTACTTGTGTACGCAAATCGCAGCTGCTGTCGGGAGATTAAATATACTACTGCAAGGATTAGGCGGCTTAGGACAATAGATTAAATTTGAAACCGGCTGTCCAGTCCTGACTAGGAAAGCTTCAACTCGGAGCTGGAGTGGAACAATTCGCTGCTCGTCAGGTCAGCATTGGGCATGAGGTGGCCATTGTGGGATCCGAAATGAGACAAAATCTCAGCCATTGCGCACTGCCACTCTGGGCTCTGATGAGCCTCGCGCGACACCGACGTTTGTTGGTGCGACGACTCACACAATTACGAGGAGCCACTTTAGGGACCGGTCTACTTTGTAAATATAATCCGGGTGGAGGACCCCTTCTCATCCACTGTCATCCTGCTCGCGCTGGACCCACAGCGGCCAGGGGTCCAGATCAACTGCCCCAATCGCTTAGGACCCCCTTTTCCCCAAATTCGAAACAAATTAGGACGGTTACCGCTGGTACAAGCTCATTTTCGGAAGATCCGAGAGGGTCGCTTGAGTGCATTATTAGTAGTAAGAAACGTGGCCAGGACCCTGAATATAGATCACCGCTGCAAATCCAGGGTCCACCAACTTGTGACTTGTTACAACGAAACTGCGAGAGTCAAGAGTCAGGAGTATTGAAACCGGCTCCCTCGCCGATCACCAGCTTTAAAGAACAAATTGAGCAGTACTCTCCCTTTCATTCACCTCACCAGATAGCCAGCCGACCGTTCTCACACCAAAACCACACAACCACACAAAATGAAGCTATCATCAATCGCTTCAAGCTTTCTGGGCCTGCTCTCAACGCAGGAGCCAAGCACCGCACCAAGCCACACCCCGACCTACTCCCCGTCGGTCTATATACTCCAGACCACACCACAAGCCACAAGAGCCTCAGCCGAAGCGCTGCGAGCACTGGGATACAGCCGAGCCTGCACCGGCCCCGAGGCACAATGCAGCCAGTCCGGGCCTACCTACTCCGAGCTCAGCACGGGCGAGGACGCCCTAGACGCCTTCAGGCCCAACGGCGACTCCAAGTTCATCATCCCCTGGGACCTACGGGCACAGCATAGCAGCACACAGGTCCGCGGCCACCAGAAGAGGTCTGCGTCATCAGACCAAGCGTCCGCCAACGACACCGCCGCGCGCGCCGCGTCGGTCCGGGCTTTCTACTCCCAGGCGAAGGACTCGGATCGGCTGCTGGAGCTGGATGTGTACGCGTCCGGTCAGGGGGTGGAGCAGGATAAGTGGATAGACCTATGTTCGTTCTTGGGCCTCGGCTATAGCATGGTCGAGAGGCAGAAGCTGTGGTATTTCCCGAAATAGGCTTTTTTGTGTGGCAGAAACTGCATTCAATCTGGCGTTTGGAATTCTTTTCATAGCGATTGCTTCTCTGGAACTTGGGTACTCTTGATGATCAATGTTGCATCAGCTGCACGAACCTTGCTCATGCATGACAAGGACTGCGGGTTGAAACCTGTCCATTGGATATTTCAGAATGCGGGACAACATTTCGAATGACAACATAACAACATATATGGCTTTACAGCTATGTCTTTCAACCTGATCCTCGAAAGTGACTGTACTGGCATATTCTGCCTGTATCGTAGCAAGCTCACTGTCCCGGGCCGGCCATACATTATCAACAGAATTGTGAAGCCCACTCTAATTCGGTAGTTTGACCTATGAGACATACCTGAAGTCACCAGTGCAATACTGACACTAAAATGCCCTTGAAGGCTTTGATACTAGTATGCATAAGTTAAGATTGTACTAATGCTGAGATTGTATGTAACGACCAAGCAAAACAGTTCTCAGGATGTTCATAACTAGATGACTTTCTGACCTGAAAAGTGCAAAGCACAGTTAGTCCGTTCGCGATGCTTCCGCGAATAATATTACAGACTTGTTGATCTATTGCATCTTTAAAGGCTATTTTGATATCTCTATGCCAGGTGCCATCTCTACGCCAGCTTCCTGTGGTCCTTCAGGCGCAACTATAACACAAAGGAACGTAAGGGACGAGCACTACATCCTTTAAAGATCACGGACCAAGTGCTACTCAAAGTGCCAGACACCTGATTCACACACCATTGTGATCAGTGTACTGACGAGGTCTGCAGATCGCATTCTGTTTCTAGACGACTAAGACTTCTGATAATCGAAACCATCGTCTCCATTGTCGTTAACCACAGCATATCGGTACAAATCTCATGCAAATGTACCATCAGCTGTGCAAACCAATTTAATTTGTGTAGAAGTGCACAAAATCACTGCCAGCCCACAAGCATTGAAATTAGGATGAGAATATCGCAGACTCAAAGCATAACTCGCACGCCGCCTTCCAAGCAAAAAGCATGCAGTGGTATATGCGCAGGTACTTTCGACACAGCCCAGTCCGCGCCTCACTTTTCAGGCGACAGAAAACTGCAGCCTGGTCTCAGGCTTCCCCACGACGACCTTCCAATTCCCCCTCCGGTCCTCCCTCGACCTCACAGACACGCGCACCGGCGTCGTCGGCCGCGACACAGCCGAGAAGTTGAACCCGTCCTGGAGCGTCCCCCACGCCTGACCCGCGCGCCCCTCGCCGGCCGGAGAGACGTCAAGCCTCAGGGCGACCAGGGCGACCAGGACCAGCACGCCCGTGCTCGCGTAGAACCGCGCGGGGCAGACGTGCGGCGCCACGCCCCAGACGGGCAAGGACATGGCCGGGAGCTGGTTCGGGGGCACGACGCCGCCGGCTGGGTCGTTGTCCTTGCGCATCCGGATGAACCTGCGTGGGTCAAAGTCGTCTGCGTCCTCGCCCCTGTGAACAATGTCAGCGATGCCATTCGCTTTCAACTTAACGTACAACATTTCAGAGTTTCGCCTCGCTGTGAATGCTCATTTATTTGTGAAGCAATCTTGGGATGGTTTGGAAAACGCCATTAGGCGAGTCCGAGGAAGTGATCGTACCATAGCTCCTTGCTGCGCAGAACAGGAGGACAATGAAGTTGCACATAGTTCCCCTTCTTGAACTTGTAATCCCTGCCTCCCACACTGATGCTCGTGTCACTGATCACCTCCCGAGTATTGGCGATCGTCGTCTTCAAGCGCTGTGTTTCCTGCAACACCGAGACGAGAAGCGGACACGAGGTGCGAAGGACCGACACGTCGAGAGTGTAGTCACCCTCCTTCTCGCCCCTGACGACCGCCTTCTCTGCCTCATCTCTCACGGCCTCGAGAAGCCCCGGTTGAGACAGGACGTGGTAGACGGTCCAGAATGCGATCCCGGCGTAGTTGCTGATGAGGGCGACGTCGAGGCCGGTGTTCATGGAAGCCGCTTCCATTGGGGGAGCGCCATTCTCGATGAGGACGCGGGTCCTCTCCTTTATGAAGTCGGATGCGGTTTCGACACCTCCGGCGCGGAAGTAGGCACGGTACCTCGCGGAATGATCGTTGCGGGCCTTGTGCGCCTTGGGGGCAAAGAGCCAAGCCAAGCCGGATGAGATAAGGGGGATCTGGTCGTTGAATGTCCTGTGCGGGAGGTCAGCCCGGAATGTGAAGCACCGGTATGGTTGTGAGGCCTACCAGAAATCCTTCTCATGCTGGGGGTCTTTGTATGGGTTCTGAGGCCCGTAGAAGCCAGTGGTGGCTGAGACAGAAACGAGATGTTGGACCCAGTCGTACAATTCAATATGCGCCGGATCCTTCGTGGACTCCAGGACGAGCTCGTCCACCAGCCTCAGTTTCTCCTGCGCCGTGGTGATGTTGAGGCGGTCCAGCGAGGAACCATTTGAAAGAGTAGCTGCCTGGAGCTGGTGGACTTGACGGGCGAAGCTGCGCGTCTCCTCGTCTACTGACAAAGAGTCGAATGCTCTCACAGTCCTGTCCGAGACATTGGCAAGGATCTTTGCGAACTTCTTGGCAAAAGGCGCGAAGGAAACCGTCTTGGCATTGCGTTGAACGGCTGCAAAAACTTGGCGATCCGCGACAATATAGAGCTTGAACGAGAAGATGGGCAGGGAGAAGATGGCAAGATGGGGGAATCTGGCCCTGGGAGATGTCAGCTCGGGTCGGTCTCAAGTCCACTGGGGTCCACAGTGAGGGTAGGAAGTCTGGCGGTTGCATACTCCACGTCGCTGAAGTAAGGTGTTCCCTTCTTCAGGCAGTCAAGAACGTGCCCGATGAGTGGTATGCGAGGGCGGATGTAAGGCGGCTCCTGGGCATCGCGTCTTGAGAAAATGATGCCCTCGAGCAAGTAACACCCAGCCACAAGTGCCACCACAGTCCCTAGAAATGCAGACCAACTCATCTCTACTGGTGTAGAGCACAGCAGGCCAGTTCTGTCTGGTGGGACCGTATTGGACTTCAAATACTTGAAAGAGAGATTGCTCTTGGGTCCCTCAGGTAGAAGTATGTCGAGTCCAAGTCTGAAGGTTCGTGGTTCATGGTGATGCGTAACCTTAACGCCTATTTATTGGCGGTCAGCGCTTGATTCACCTTGTCGTGGAGTTGAAATGAAGCCTACTGCTACGCCTCTCGGGTCCTGTTGGGACAGGGGGGAGGGGGAGAGACAAAGAGTGTGTAACGAGGCCAGCGCCCTCTACCATGGCCGACGTGTCCCTGTAGGATCATCTCCACAGAGGGGACGTGGGCTTACCAACAGGCTCTGGCGTTACTATCACTTAGGTCAGGTGGACAGGAAAGAAGCCGATTGGGTGTAAACATGTGAAACCTAATAATAGGAAGGCATATTGGCTGGATGGTAGTATGGCAAACAATGGAGTGGACTACTCTATTGTGAAGTAGTCTGTGGTTCACAGTGAACTTTTGGTCGGCGTAAGATGTCGTAGACTTGTGCTGACTCAAGCTGCTCTCGGGGCGTTGAATTGCACTGGTTCGGTCACCAAGACTTAAACAATCGTGACATTATATCCAGGCTGGGGTCTGGTGAAGCCAATGAAACCGTGGCAAACATGATGGGACCAAACGAGCGTGTACTCTGCTGCTCGGGGCCGTTGAGTGGCCCGGCTGTCAGCGGGGCCACTCCGAGGCCTAAACGAACACCGAGACCACCCTTGTCTCACCCGGTTGTGTTCGCAGGCGGGCAGCGGGAACACTCTGCCAGGGCCTGAGGGACCAGTCCAGTGAGCTGCAGTAACCGCTTCCCCGGGTTGTCTGTGCTGCCTCCACGCATGACGCTCTCCTCTCACTCCAAGACATTCGTTCCCCTGTTGTCTCAACCTCCTCTAACCCCAAGACTCCGTCGGCCATTGGAATTCACTTTCCCTTCTGCGTCTAATCTCGGCTCTTCTCGCAAGCCTATTGATCCGTTTTCACACGGAGCGCCACCCGTTTTGACAGCACCGGCAGATAGATCATTTCCTCGTCACAAACATGTCGAACCCGAACGCCTTGTTCCTGCTCGCCGATCACATCAAGCTCTCGCTGCTCGAGCGCAAACGGGCCCAGGCGTTGAACCTGCAGAGCGACTCACAGGACGGCCACCTCTCACGATCACTGGACCAGTTCCGGGATGGGCTGGAAGCACTACAGAACGAGCAGCAGCGGCTGCAGGAGGCTGGCGATGATGCGTACGCAACCCCATCTCGAGGCCATGACATTGCCCGTTTTGACCCGAAGCTGACAACTTGTCCCTCTGCACAGCAAAGCCGCCTCCATTGCCGACTCCCTCCCAGGCCTTCGGAAGCAATTCGACGACCTGACGTCTCAGTTCCACGGCTTCTCTGCTCCGAGCACGAACTCGACCCTCACACACCCAAACGACCCGGCGCTCGCCGCCGACTTCGCCCACGCGAGCAACACCTCCACCAGCCCGCCCCTGCCCTCCTCGTCAAGCCTCCATCCGCCAGCCAAGAAGTCCCTCCGCAACGGCGGCACCTCCACCCCAACAGGCAGCAGCAAGACGGTCCGGTTCCAGGACAACGCCGCCGCCTCCTCCTCTGCGGCGGCCCTCGACGACGAGGCAGCAGCATCGGCCCGGCTCTTCAACCAACCGTACCGCGACGACCCGGACGGGCCCGAGGGCTACCGCGACACGGCGGAAGGGCTGGCGGACAACGTGCAGGTGCACGCGTACCACAGCCGGATCCTGCGCGAGCAGGACGACCAGCTCGACCGCCTGGGCGAGTCCATCAGCCGCCAGCGCGAGCTGAGCATGCAGATCGGCGACGAGCTCGACGACCAGGTCGCCCTGCTCGAGGACCAGGAGGCCCTCGTCGACCGCCACGCCTCGCGCCTCGACCGCGCCCGCCGCCAGGTCGGCAAGATCGCGCGCTCCGCTGGCGAGAGCAAGCAGATGATTGCCATCATTGTCCTCATCGTCATCCTGGTGCTGCTCATTGCGGTGCTGAAGTGAGAGCCGCGGTCTTTACTTTGTCACCCTGGTCTGATTTACTTCGGAGGATGGAGTCTAGGTAGAAGAAAGGGGCCAGAGGTTTGGCGCGGACTGAAGATGGTAGAGTAGGGGGGGGGGCGGTGGACGGAAGCCGTCACGAGATCTTCTCGTCTACCAGAGTCTTTCTCTAGCGTTTGGCTGCATTGTGTTGGTGTTGTGGCGTTTTGGAAGCACCAAACTCAGTGGTGCTCGGATATAAGGGACGGGATATTTCTTATTTTCTTTTGATTTTGATGCGTGTTGAGCTCTGCGACATCCAAGATACTCGAGAACCATCAATACAGGCCCCCACATTGGGTGGACGTCCTAACTAATCAGGCTGCATCTGTATATCGAAATACGTAGGTGACTCCTCGATGAATGATTTTGCTTGCTCAACGCCTTGAAACAATACCACCAGGACGCCAATCAGGTATAAATTTCCCAGCCTGTCAAAGCCTCCCCCCTGAATTTGCAAACAGATTACCTGAGCTTCCTAGCTACTTGCGATGATTTCTGAACCCATTACCCTTCTGTTGCGGCTGGCTCCCGTACGGCCTGCGGCCCTGCACCTTCTTGTCCTTGGGCATGCTGGCCCCGAGCCGGATGTCGACCCGCGGCGGCGTCGCGAACCCGAAGCTCTTGGCGACCTTGACCAGGTCCAGCTTGTTGACGTCGAAGACGCTGCGCAGCGAGTGGCTCGCGTAGGCGTGCAGGTAGCTGCGGTAGCCGTCCTTGGCGCTCTGGTTCAGGTAGTAGTTCTTGCCGATGAGCTTCTCGAGCTGCGACTGGATGTTGCTGATCTTGTTGGACGGGAACTCGAACTCGACCACCGGCACCCGCGCCGCCTTGAGGTGCGACAGGAACCCGACCTCGCTGGGCTGCAGGAACATGAGGGAGCGGCCCTTCGCGTTGGACCCTCGCGCCGTCCGTCCCACGCGGTGGATGTAGTCGCGGGGGTCATCTGGAGGGTCGAACTGCACGATCCAGTCTACTGCCGGGATCTGGGCGGCGTTGTCAGTGCATGAAACGAGAGATCAAGCTGGGTCGGACACTTACATCGAGACCACGGGCAGCAACATCCGTGCAGATCAGGGTGCCCTGCGCAGCATTGCAGAATTCGAAGAAGGTGTTGGTGCGGGCTTGCTGTTTCATCTTGCCGTGCAGGTGGAGGACGGGCAGGTCGATGAAGTTCAGGAGCTCGGCGAAGTATTTGACTGAGTTGCAGCTGGAGAAGAAAACAATGATCTTCTTCTTGGCCATCTTCTTGAGGAAACTGAACAGGAGCAGGAACCGCTTGTCGGCATCCACGATGCAGTAGCCCTGCTCCACGCCCTCCACGGTCGAAAACTCCTTCTCCTCGTCCACGTTGATGTACAGAGGCCCCGGCCGTAGCGATATCCTTGCCAGGTCCTCGACCTTTGTGGTTTGCGTCGCGGAGAAGAGCATCGTCTGTCTGTCCTCCTTGGGCAGGATCTTGATGATCTGCCTCATCTCGTCCTCGAAACCAATCTCAAGGATCCGGTCTGCCTCGTCGATGATCAGCGACCGCAGGTTCTTGAACACGAACGGCGTGTTTTGCAGGTGGTCCAGCAGCCGCCCGGGCGTTGCGATGATGAGATTGACTCCCTTGCCCAGCTTGTCGGCCTCGGCCCGCCTGTTCGCGCCGCCGATGACGATGCCGTACGTCTGGCTGTGGTGCTTCAGCAGGTCCCGCGCGACGGAGAAGATCTGCAGTGCCAGCTCTCGGGTTGGGGACACGACGATGACGCCGGTGCCGTTGCGTGGTTTGAACTTGAGCGCGCTCAGCATCTCGATGGCTGGGATCAGGAAGGCGAGCGTCTTGCCGCTGCCCGTCTTGGCCGCGCCGAGCACATCCTTGCCCGCCAGCAGCGGTGGCACGGCTCGCTTCTGGATGTCGGTCATCTTCGTGAAGCCCATCTCGTCTATAGCCTTGATCGTCTTCTCGGAGAGGTTCAGCTGCTGGAATTCCTGGACTTCGGTACCGGCCTCCTGTGGGAGCGAGAGGTTATTTGGCGATGGGAGTTCGGCGCCGTCAGCTTCCTCCTCTTGTGGCTCTTCGGTCTGTGGTGGGTTGTCGTTTTCGCTCGCGCTGGCTTCCTCATCCTGATCGGCCTCGACGGGTGATGCTTCCTCCTCCTCGACCTCCTCGACCTCGGATTCTGGCTCCTTCACCTTGCTCTTCCTGGCCTTCTTGGCCTTCCGCTCAACGGATACAGGCTTGGCCGCACTGCCATCCTTCAGCTTTCTCTTCTTTGTCGTTTCTGACGCCATGTTGGGGATGTATGGGATTTCGTGTATGCAGCAGGTGTGTATCGAAAATTGACGAAATCCGGGTTGCACGGCGCTTCGTGGAAAACTGAAGAGAGGATGATCGAGGTTGTGGTTGCATGCGACTTTCGAGGGCTGGAACTTTTTTTTCTGCCGCCGTTCCCACTTTGATAAGCAGGCGATAAAAAGATTGTGGGGCCAGCGACCTTGATGGCCAAGGGTCTCAGGACTGAATGGCCGACCACCCCCCTCCCCCCGGCCTCTTTACCCCAAGCAAACCGGGCCAAACCCTCGAGGCCTAAACTCGCCGTCAGTCGTGCTCTTCGGATACTGCTTACACAGGAATCGCTCGAATCATCATGTCTACATTTGCGAACTTACCAATCAGCAGTCGGATCGATTAGCAGCAAATTTGATTCTACTGCGACTCAACAATTGCCTCACGCTGTCAAAAGAATTCAGTTCTGTGATCCAGACAGGCACCGTTAAAATTAGGGTTCCGCTAGGAAGGTCTTGCGCTTAGTACGCAGAGCCATCTCAGTTGAGTTACAAGATCGTGCAGCCATATGTATGATGCTATCACTGCTCCTGGTCGCTGATCGTGTCCAGCGCCGGTCCACTATATGTGTTAGGCCCCAAACCCGATCCTATGTCAAACAGGTTCTATGAAAAGCCCCCGCGCCTATCCATTTTGGTAATGATGTATACTTCCAGCCGGCCGGCCTAATAAGAGACTCCTTTCCATAATTGATGATGCAAAAGAAAGAGATGCAAAAGCCAATGACCCCAGATGCCAGAGAAAGAAAACGGGCATCCCCTGTGTACCAGTTTTAATGCATGGCGGACGGAACCGGTTCCTCATGCTTGGCCGTGCTGCCCTTCCCTCTCCACGTGCTGACCGCAGCGATCTTCGCATCCCACCTCTGCTCGTCCGTCCCGTACGCGCGGGGCGTGAGTTTGATGAGCGTGTGTAACGGCACGTGCATCCACGGGCTCTTCTCCTGGTCCCTCTTCATAAAATAGGCGTATATACAGCGGAGCACTGCCTGGTGCGTAACGATCAGGATATCCTCGGACCGCTCCAGCTCCATGATGATGGGCTCCAGCCGGATGACCACATCGCGATATGACTCGCCGCCCCGGTACCGATAGTTGTACTTATCCTCGTCGCGCGCCTCGAAGTCTTCAGGGTACTGGTCCTTGATCTCCTGGTACGTCATGCCGTCGCATACACCCGCGTCCAGCTCGTCCAGTGCCTTCCATTGGAGCTGGTTATAGTGCTTAGGCAGATGGCGCGCTGTTGCGATCGTCCGTCTTAGTGTGGATGTCCAGACTGTGAGTGGACGGTCGTCCTAGTGAGGGGGTCAGCGGAACCTCGTGAGGCCGTGTAGGGATTGGTCTTCACGTACACCCACTGATGCGCGAACCAGCTCGGGAAGCTTGCGCGCATACTGTTCCCCGCGTGGAGAGAGTAGTGCGTCTCCTCCAATTCTCCCGTCAAGATTGTATTCGGACTCGCCGTGCTAAAGCAGTGTCAGCCATGCCAAGACGAGCCCCTCAGCTGAACAACTAGTAGACATACTCGTGATAGCCAGACCGACCTCGGTCGAATGTGCAGGTTCATGAGGTAGTAGACAACTCGACTCTGCAAGTAGTCCTGGATCCGGTTGATAATGACCTGCTTGCCAACGTCCAGAATTTTCAGGTAGGTGAGGTGGTCCTCGTCCTCATCCTCGTTGATTGATTTGTAGACCTTCTCGTAGTTTCGAATGCGACTCCGGAAGTCGATGGCGGCTTGCTCTGGATCTTGGCCTTTGTAGTCGGGGCTAGTTGTCTTGACATCTCTTATGTTTGCCATGATCAAATCCTCGTCGTCGCACTTGGACTCGACGTATATGACCTCGATCCCAGCGTTAGTGCAGATCTCCAGTATCCACTTGCGGCGCTCCTTCGTGGAGTTGGTGGCGTCCAGTATGGCAACGGTTCCTTTCTCGTCACGGAACCATTTCAACATGTCTGCGACGGCAGCCTCAGCGGCGGCTTTCCTCTGGCGTTCGCCCTCGGAATTTCCGATGTCGAAGAAGTCGGCCGTGGGTTGTGCTGCAGCCTTGCGGCGGTAGTTGCCGACGTTGAAGGTCTGTGACGGTACTGACAGCCATTGGAGGTACCTCTGGGCTGCAAATGCAACTGGCGTTAGATTACTGCTCTCACAAGACTCTGAAGGGGCGTTCGGGGAGGTGGGAAGTGGTGCACCTAAAGTTGACGAAAGACATATTGTGTCAATGGTTGAAACTGCAGTCGTGAATGGTGGAGGGGTTGGGAGGGAGAGATCCGGGACGGGAGGAAGCAGAGAGTGTATGTACCCTTTTGTGCGATGTAGCTCTTGCCGCGGGCCGGCAAGCCAACCATCACCACGCAGATGCGCGTGTCCTCCACCTGAACGCCTCTTCCGTTAGCTTTGGCAGGAGCCATGTTTGGCCGTGAATATGAGCAGTAATTCGTGATGTTGTTTGCCGTAAGAGCATGGAGTTCTGCCAGAAAGTCGAAGGAAGGTAATTGAGGATCTGGACCGGGAAGAACTCGGGATTCTTAGGAAAGAAGTGATCGCGTGAGGGTTGAAGTCGGCTACGCTTAGGGCAAGTTGGAGTAAAGCAGAGACCAAGGCCGTAGATGATGCAGGCGGGCAGAAAGGTGTGGTGGGGGGAGCCTCTTGGCCTCCAGATGTCGTCTGCAGGGGTGGAGTGATGATTTGGTAACTCTGGGGTAAACTTTGACAGGTCGCACGAGCGTTGCTTGATTCGAGGGCGGTCGAAGGGAATGTGCGCAAGGCAGCCTTTGAAGGGCGGGCGGATGAAGAGAGAGAGGATGGATGCTCTGTCTGGGCTTCCGTAGGACGAGTCGTGGTGACGAAACGTCAAAAGAGCGAGATGGGGGAGCTAGGACGAGAAGGTATATAGCATGTGGTGGAGGAAGCAAGCAAACAAAGAAGAGGCTTGTGAACATGGAAGCGAAGCTTGTGATTGTGGTAATGAACGGGTGGGTAACGGCCGTGGGAAGGCTCTCCTGAATCCTCTTAGTCTGCTGCTGCTGCGGATAGAGAAGGCAAGAAGCAGCCCAGGATGGAGCTTCACATCACCAGGTACCTTGGAAGTAGACAGGCGGGCAGTCCCACCTTGACGCAAGGTGAAGCCGATGCATCTTCTTCCGGATGGCCAAGTGGGTTGCAGTCGGGATTCTCAGGGCCAGCAAGGCCAGGCAGGGCCAGCACTGGCCGAGGCTCCTGCACCCATCCACAACCCCCCAGCGGGCTGGGCTCCTGCGCTGTACCGTGCCCGCGCGCAGGAGACGACCCCTGATCCCATCCTCCACAAGCCGGCTCACCCCGCAAAAAAGGCACTTGCTATCCGCGCCCAGGATGGAGAACTTCCGCCCAGCCGCAGTTCCTTGGCCCCTTCTGGAATTTCTTTGAGCCCGCCCCTCCAGGCGCCCCTCCATGCCTGACTCTTGCCGGGGCCAGGGGTTGCCCATGCCTGCAGGCCCGTCCACTCCTCGCTCATTCTTCTCCCGACAGCTCGGACACTCCGACCCAGCGAGACGGACGAAGCTTCTCTGTCGAGCTAAACCTTCGCTGCGTCATCGAGGCAGATTGGCAGAGGGTGAGGGAGAAAGAAAAGGCGACCATCGGGACGAATATAGCAGCGCGTGTCTCGCGTGTCCAAACAGCTGGGTAGCACAGGCACAGGCGCAGGCGCAGGGACAGGGACAAGGCCGACCCGACCGAAACTGCAGGCCGGGGCCCCGTACCTGCGCGGTACATGGCATCATGCAGCATGAGAGATCCTTCAGGCCGCTCCCACATGGCCAGCGCCGGCGTGCGTCGCGTAGAGCAAACCCAGGCACACCCCGAGTCCCCCCGGTCTCAACTCCGGAGCCACATGCCACTCCACGCCAGCGACTGATCAGCAGGCCCTTATAATCGTATGTTTTCTCCTCATTCCTCACTCGAGACCTTTCCTCTTTTCTCCCAGAATGCTCGCGCCCTCGCTCTTCCCCAGACTAAGGAGCCGACTCGACTAAGCCTCCCCGCATCACCGGGTGGCCTGAGGTTCCCCATCCCCCGCCAAAAGGTTTTGCCCATCCCCCCTTCATTGCCCCATACTGTGCTGTCCCGCGCTTTCATCTGACTGACTTCACGTTGCAGGCCACTGGGCTTTTTTCAGCAGCAGACGTCACGACGGACAGGCTCACCCCAAGCCAGCGGCCTCACCGGAGGAAGGATCACGCGCACAGATCAAGATATGACGCTTGCTCATCCAATCTGTTGCAGAGCCCAGGGCCAATTTTCGTGTCTGCAACAGCCACTCTGACCTCGCTCGTTGTCCGTCGAGGGACGGAGGAAACGATCACGAGCACTGTCTCAGCGACGTGCATTCATCCCGGGTGAGGCTGCCAATGCACCGGCTGACGGAACTCGGCCAGAGAGCAGAGCCTCGAATCTGGCCCTGGACGTTGGGATCGGGTCTTTTGCATCGCGTCGTGTCGCCAGGGACGCCAAAACCTGGGTGACTGGCGCCCGTGTCTGACCCCGGGAGGCAATACGAAGTCATTCTGCCATAATCTGAGATCTACCCACTGGGTCCCGGACCCCTGAATGCGGCTCCTCACCGCTAGGTGGACTCCCGACTTGCCACCCCTATGCAATGACGACACGAGGATAAAACTCGGAAAAGAACGGGGCCCAAGTGCCGAGCGACTTTGCAGCAGCTATGTGGAAACGCTCTCATGAGGAAAGGCTGCGATGGCCTGTCTCTGCAATGCAAGAAGTGCCCAAGAGGTGCGGCGCGGTGCAGCTCAGTGCATTGCCCCGGTCAGGCTGAAGAATGTGACGAGACCAGAGAGAAAGAAAGCTCTTTCACACACCTTGCCAAAAGACCAAGTGTTGGCTCTCGCTCGACCCCTCGGTGGCGTTGGCGGTCCTGGCGAGATGTGCCTCATCGTGAGCGCTTCGTTACGTTCGTTGTGAGGATCGCTGGCAAGTGTCAGCAGAATGCGGCGAGTGAGACAGAAGCTGGACTCGGCGGCGGGGCTCTTCTTGCTCCACAGAGCAGGCTGTCAGGCCAGGACTGACCTTCGATATAAGAGGGTGCTATGCTACTAGCCCGATGCTTGAAAAGAAGTTAGAAGGAGTCGGGTTCGGAGCGGGAAACAAGATTGCTCTCGACAGGTCCGAAACAGCAGGGAAGCAAGGGCGGGTGGCCAGGCGGTGTCGGCGGAGCCTTGATTGCGCGAGGTTGCTTGGATCAAAGATTTCCAAGGTGGCAATGCCGAGTGGCGACGGGCTGCAAACTGGCCCTGCCCTACCTAGGTACCATGCCTCCGGCCCTGGGTTGCAGCCCAGCACTTAATAATAAGCTGCCGCGAGATCTGATCTCATCCTGGGCTGCGCTGATTCAGATTCTGGCCGGTTTTGGGCCGCAGGCTGATGCGACTCCAGGGACAGGGCGCTAGTGAAAGGTCGAGATAAGCTCAAGTCACGATAAGCTCAGCGTACAGACATCGAACCCCTGGACGTGCATACTCAGACTCCCGACAAAGAGACAGGCGAAAATATTAGCACGGCTGAAATGCATGTCGATTGGATTTGAGCAGTCTTACCTGTCAGCACGATATCGAATACCGAACCAGAAGCAGCGAATGACTCAAATGTTCGCGTACCATGGCTTCTCCATTTATCTGTCACGCCCCAGTTAAAGTTCGATTGAGGCCTGCGAGAACACTGCATTCGAAATGCCTTGGAAAGGTGATATGTGCGTTGGTGACACCCGAAAATGCGTGCCACCTGAGAGCCTTGACATCGGCCACCACCTGCTTACCTGGCCCCGCGCATGACTACCTAGTAGAGCCAGCTTCGCACCATATGGCAGAAGCCATCGTAGCCCTCGGCCTCGCTGCCAACATCTTGCAAATGGTTGAGTATGGCAGTGTATTTGTCGCGACCGCTTGGAAAATATACGCGTCGCAGGCAGACACCCTCCTCGCGAAGGACCTTGACCAGCTGCGATACCAAACTGAGGAAGTCGAGAAATTACTTGGGTCTCTCGAGCAGAATGACTCAATTATTCCATCAAGTGCAGCCTTGGAGTGTTCTGACAAGTCTTCACGAATCACAGATGCTGTAATCAGTTCTTCGTGTTAGTGAACCCTAGTAGGAACAGACTGGCAAGAGGGCTTGACAGTTACGAAAGAGCTCATGAAAGAAGGGAATACCTCTTTGCATCACTCGTCATTCAACATCACGTCGTGTAATATAAAGATATTTTATTATTAATATAGCCTTATTTAAGTAATTAAAACCTTTTAAATCTTATAAAATATAATAAAAAGTTAATTAAAATAATATAATAAGCTTTAAAATAAACTAAATATAATATTTATTATTTAATAATTTTATATATTAATTTAAGCTTTATTAATA
Source organism: Diaporthe citri (assembly GCF_014595645.1). Classification (NCBI taxonomy): domain Eukaryota; kingdom Fungi; phylum Ascomycota; class Sordariomycetes; order Diaporthales; family Diaporthaceae; genus Diaporthe; species Diaporthe citri. The sequence continues at coordinate 801,747 of NW_025064850.1, forward strand.
AATTTTTAACTTATTATAACTTATTATAAAAACTAAAAAATAAATTATTTTATTTAAATAATATATATATTTTTATTATTGTATTTATATTTAAATTTTACATATAATTATAACGTTATTATTAATATTATAATATATATATTTAATAATATTTAATTATAAAAATAATTATATTAATATTAATATAACTTAAAATACCTTTTTTAATTTTAATTTAAATACTTATTTTTTATATTTTACCTTAATTATTTATTATAAGTAAGCTATAAAATTATTAAAATGTTTAAAAATAAAAATGAAAATAAAATTAAAAAAGTTTATATTAATGCCTTTAATATAAACTTTTTAAGTAATATTAAATTTAAGTGAATTAAGATAAATACTTTGTTTATATAATATATAGGTATAAGATTAACTAAGGGAGTATGTTAGTTTTAATCATAATTTACCTAGCCAAGAAGAAGCTCTTGCCAATGAAGAACTGTGTGAAATGGAGGTCTTTTGAATACAGCGTAATAAGGCAGCCGAAGCCCATCGATAAGGCCAGGCACATTTGGCCTACCCAGAGGGCTATAAAGGTTGTAAAAGGCTATAGAGGGCGCGCAGAGGGCACAGAGGGCACAGAGGGCACAGAGGGCACAGAGGGCACAGAGGGCACAGAGGGCACAGAGGGCACAGAGGGCACAGAGGGCACAGAGACAAAGTAAAGATGAAGTACATAGGTCTTGGCAGATAGTGGGGTAATTTCAGCTTTGCTTAGTTAGGATTTGAGGTGTATATTATTCTTGGTGGCGCGTGTAGCAATTTTTTGTACTGAGTCGGGGGACAGAAGAACTCTGCAGAGTGGGCAGTCAATGAATGTACTATGAATGGCGACAGTCACTGTGCCACATGCTGTCTGCCAGCCAGCGTAGCGTACGTGCAGCCCCTCCGCCCTCACATCCCCCCGGTCTCTATAGTGTGGACTATAAAGGTGAATTAGTATAAAGTTCTAGAATTTGAAGATTATGATTAGAACCGGAAGAAGCAGTAATCGCGTTCTGTATATTGTCTCGTGGGCAAAAATGTTAATAGTACGCGAAACTCAGGAACAGCCAAGTGAATGATTGCCCAGCGCTAACTTATAACTCAGCGGTTGATAAGCATCATAGCGCTCGAAATTTCACACGGAAGAGTCACACTACTTTATGTAAATCCTACTCAATCAGCGTCTGCCCACTGCTATTTCACTATGCTTGGAGACGTTGACTCTATACGCTTGCTTAGGCAATGAGAGCCATACGCCTTTGCCGCGAGAGAACCTTGCCAAAGGTTCTTGCGCATCAGCTATCATACTCTAAACTCATCCAGCGAATTCTGGCCCGGGAACTTGCCAGCCAGGTCTCAACTTCAACCAATCCTGGAGACTTTACTAGTACCATCAATTGATATTTGTGTTGAGTCTAGGACCGGCGCATTCTGAAGTGACCAGTCTCGCCAATCTGAATTTCCACTTCAACCTAATTTGAGCATGCCAGTGCGCTAGCAAACGACAGTCTCGATTCCAGGCCTTGCTATTGAGACCTTCCGATTCGCCGCAGGGAGGACAAGAGAGAATTTGCAGAGGCACAAATGCCCGACATATTTCCGTATGTGGACAATAGTTACACTGTCAATGTTATTCTTTTCCACAAGCAGGGACAAGCTTCTAGCCGTCCTGCGCAAACTCCTCATACATCAAATCAGAGACCTTGACTGCAAGATCCCACAGCGTCGGAGTGTGGATAAGCTCGAACAGCGGGAAATCCACAGAGAAGTATTGTGCAATCCAGCCAGTCAGCTCAATGGCGTTCAACGAGTCCAGGCCGAGATCATCTAGGTAATCCGTGGGGAGGATCTCCCCACCTGGCTGCGCGAGCAAGTCCATCATCGCATTTCCCAGATGCTTGACAATGAGCTCAATGGTCGAGTCCTCTCCTTCAACTGACTCGGTGCGGCTCGAGCAATCATAACAACAGCTCCCACACCGTCTTCTTCGGGGGCGCCTTCAGCCGTTCTACGTTGACTGTCGAAGCTGTAAGCCAAGCTCATGCGTGCATCCCGCTTCCATAGGACATGAGTTGAGGGATCAGCCAAAGGTCGCTGTGACCACAGACCAAGCACCATTTGGCTCATGCCTGAACCTGCTTCCTGCGGGGGCTGAGAGTGGATGATGCTAGCGGTGAGACTGTCCAAGAGGTCTTGCTCGCTGAGCACGTAGTATCCGGCGGCCTTGGCTCTGAGCTCCATGTTGTCCGTCTGAGCAACAACACCAACGCCTCCCATCACACCAATGTCAATGACCGACGCAGATAGCCCGAGGTGATGCCGATAGCGAACGAAGGAGTCGAGGTAGACGTTGGCGGCATTGTAGTTGGCCTGTCCGATTTGTCCTGTGACTCCACTCATGGAGGAGAACAGGAGGAAAAAGTCAAGATCTTCGTGAAGCAGCGCCTTGTGAAGATTGATCGTTCCTTCAACCTTGGGATCAACGCATTCTCTCCATTGTGTGTAGGACATCCGCGAAATGGCATCGTCCTGCGAGCCGTTAGTCGCTACCCAAGTGAGATGCTGGAGGCTCAAACACAGAGGATAGACCTACCCGTAAAACCATGGACATTTGGATGACACCAGCAATTGGGGCATCTGCCGCCTTGACCGCCCGCGACACGTCATCAGAATTTGCAACACTGCCTGCCACGGTCTTGACCATGCAGCCTTGGCTTCGCAGCTCGTTAAGGAAGGCGGAGGTCTGGGGCCCCTCTTTAGCGGAGCGTGAAAGGAAGACCAGCTTCCTTGCACCATTCTCAACCATCCACGTTGACACGACTCGACCAAGTCCGCCTAGTCCTCCTATCAAGAGATAAAAGGTATCTGGACGGAAGCGGAGCGCTGTTGCTGTGGGGGACATTTGAAAGCCGTCACGTTGGTCTTGTGCAGGGACTCTGATAGTTATCTTGTTTTTGGCGGCAATCTCTTGACTGGCTGCCCGAAAAGCTTCGCGGCACTGGTCGGCATCGAAAGTCGTGATGAGACCTTGCATGTAGTTGAAAACATCTGTATTGCATCCTTGCAATGCCCTTGTACCAGATGTTAGCCCAAGAACGCGATATTCACGAGGCCGTTAAGAACGAGTGATTTACCTTCCGATTAATTCAGGCTCATTGAGGCTCAGGTGCCTGATATTGATGATGCGGTACGCTTGGCTGGCGCGAAGCCTTGGTGGCGCGATGTCCTGGGCATCAATATCCGAGATGTGAAGGAATGTGCCCGCGGCAGAGAGGTACTGTAGGTAACCGTTTGCCGTATTGGTCGGACCTATCACGAAGTCGAATCTTAGGCTCTCCAGAGCATCTTGGACTTGGCGGGTGTAGAGTTCGCTCTGGGTGCAGAAGATGCGGCCTGCCGGCAGATTGAAGCGGTTTTCCAGCAGTGTTCTGTCGCCATCCGACTGGATGGTGGTGTAGACCTGAGACTTGTTTAACCTGAATGCTCTTACAGGATGGCTCATGTCAATCGAGATGATTGCGGGCAAATTTCTCACCTTTGCTCTGGCTGCCTGCAATAGTTGCAGCAGAGCAAGACACAAATGATTTTGAACAAAAGGCAACAAAACGATCTTCACATCCGGGGTTAGTAATTGGAGACTTTGAAGAGTTTAAAAGGGCAGACTTACCGCTCCCTCGTGGATCCTTCCGAAGTCCACTACTGTCAAATATGCGGTCGTGTATGCAAGTGGAATAGAGGCCGCAAGCTCAAATGGGATGCTGTTGTCCAATCGAAGGCAAAATTCTGGTGAGATGTTCAAATGACTTGCCAAAGCACCTTCGGAAAAGAACATCACCTTGTCTCCGACCTTGAAACCCTGAACGTCGGCGCCAACTTGTATGACGACACCCGCGCCCTCCTGTCCGAGGACCAGTGCGCTTGGGTCAACAACAGACTTGACAGCGTTCACATCCTATCGAGATGATTAAAAATATAGTCGGGAAAGATGATTCTGGTTACTCCACTTACCTCTATGTGGATAGCTGCAGCTTTGACTTCGACTCGAATTTGACCGGGGTGGAGACTTTCCAAGGGATAGTTGACCCAGTTCAATGAGTCCATATGACGGGGCTTCTTGGGAATGAGCTTCGTAAAAGACCCCGTCACTCGACGTGCCAAGCATCGGGAGAGCTCTTGTTGTGGCGTCGTCCACTGGAATCTGGGTACCTTTATGCCATCTTTAGTTATGGCCAGCTCATAGTCTGGGTTATATGCGTCGTAGAAGTGCCGGTGGGGAAGATTCTCAACGATACGGATGAGAGACCTGCTTAACTGGGCAGGATGAACAGCCTCTACATCCGCCTCAACAACAGTAATGTCCGCCTTGGTCTCTGACCGCAACGTTCGAGCAAGTCCGAGTATCATGGACGGGCGTGGGTCCCCGCATGCTATTTGAGACGGTGTAGTAACCCAAACAATAGGCCGCTTGTGCTCTGACAACAACTCAATGAAAGGTCTGAACTCGGCCTCTGTCAAATTGTAAACATGAGGGGCCGCCAAATCAAGGAAGAAGGCCAAGATGTCTTCTGCCGGAATCTTCTCATCGATGGAGCATGTGCGGGCCTTGATGTTGCGCGATTTGAGGTCAGACTTGAACTGGTCAACCAATGAGCTCTCCATCGTCGGTACAATGATAGAGACGCTTTGAGAAGCTGTAGATCCTGAAAGCTTCAACATTGGGGACGTTGAGAGCTCGCCAATGGTTGCCGAAGTCATCTCAAAACCGGCATCCCGTATTGCTGGTAGAAGGCGGTGTGATTGGTCATCTATCAGGCAATGTCAGTGTCGTCATCTTATTGAGGTAATTTAAATCAAGCAAGTTTACCATGAAGAAGCTCAAGCAGAATCACCAACGCGTTTGGGCGAAGAAGCTCCTTGATATGACGAAGCTCATCCTGAGCGTCATCAGACAACAGAAGAGCCTACTAAAATTAGTCATTTGATCGCACTCAGGCGAGGTCTGATTTACTTACATCGGTGCTGATGATAACGTCGTATGAGCTTGACTCCATTTGCAGAGAATGCTCACCGCTTTCGAGAGTTCCGATTTCCAGTCCATCAACACCTTCAAGAGCTTTCGTGGCTCTCTCGAAAGCAGGCAAGGACTTTGCGGCGTACGTGTATTTCGAAAACAGTTGGCGTCCTTTGCCCGGTCGCAGATTCTCCATGAGTACACGTGTCGTTGTGTCGGCGCCAGTTCCAATTTCCAGGATTCTCAGCTGCGGGTTGGTGTGGCTGAGCACCCTGAATGCATCCACTAAAACCTTGCTCCTCCTTGTGGGTAAAGAGTCTTCTGAGTGAGGAAGGGCATGCACCTCCTGAAAGGGGTAAAAGCTTGAATGGTGATCCCAGTGAACATTGCTGAAAAGTGGCAGGTCGTCAGTGGCGGCCTGTGTGGCTATCTGGCTTCCTTGAACACCACTCATACTCATGATTTCCTGACCGTCATCGGTGTATGCGAGCAACGATCCTGAGAGCTCACCAAGACCAGACGAGGTTGACGTTGCTGTAGTCCAGAATGGTCCGTTGCTTCGGGAAATGAAGATATCCTGAACTGAGCTGGGCATGGAGACGTACTTCGCCTTCCGATGCTGCCCATGGCATCCAGCTGTGACAAGGGTTTGGAAGCATTGGTCGAGCGCGGTTGGGTGAATAAGGTAGCCTGCCAGGTCATCCATCTGATGGACCTTGGCTGTTGCCTCTCGCGAATAAGGGCTGACACTGATGTTGTCCAGTCCCCTAAATGCAGGTCCGTAGTAGAAACCACGGTCCTGGACAGTATTGTACCAGTACTTTTGGGACAGGATACGTGGGAACTCTCTCTTCTGGATTCCAAGTCGTGGTCGATGAGGGAACGGACCCGCGCTGACCACAGCACGACAGTGCTGGGTCCAGACGTCGTTCTTCCAGGATGTGATCTGGACTTCGCAAGAGGATGCATCTGCAAGTTGCCTCAGCCTGGTGTGGATCTCCACAGGATTGCCGGGTTCTAGCTGCAACGCTGCAGAGACAGCAAAGTTTTTGGCGGAAAAGGACTCCATTACGCCTCCGGTATACTGACGGAGCGCCTCTTCGGCGATAGACAGGTAACCCGCAAAAGGGAAGATGATTTGGCCGTTGATCATGTGGTCCGCAACCCAAGGGAGGTCTTCAACCTGGAGAACCTTGCGCCAAGTGGGCTCCAAAGCACTGGTCTCAAAGTTTTGACGGCCAAGAAGATCGTGCATAGGATATCGGCAGTCCCTATAAGCTTTGAAGATGCGGTGTTCTTCTTGAAAGACGTCCTCGTGAGCCCAGGGGTATGTCGGGACATTAATTAGAGTCCTACCCGGAGGTGTCACGACTTGGCGATCAAAGGAAACGTTCTCGCAGAAGAGTCTCCCGGCAGCCTTCAGCATTGACTCGTTGCAATCGCCACCTTGCTCAAGTGTCGGAACATGGCAGGCGTTGATGTTGGGCAAGTCGTCTAGGATCTGCTTGATCGGGCCTTTCAGAGCCGGACGCGCCCCAATCTCAATGATCACCGGATTTGTGGGTTGGCCATATGTCTGCAGCAGATGTCTTAGAGCTCCGTTAAATCGGACTGGCTGGACAAGACTCTTGTGCCAGTATTCGGAACCCAGTGAGCCGGCATCCGTGATACGATCCTCCGTAACGCTTGAGAAAAACAGTACTTGAGGTGCGTCCGCTTTTACGAAGGGGCGAATGGCATCCTCATAAGCTGGTCCGTAGACATCCATATGTGCTGCGCTGCAATTAGTGATAGTACATCAATACTTGGGCACAGGAGGATGGCTCACGGGAGTGATAGGCGCGATCAACCGTTAGAAGGCGAGCAAAGTGACCATCTGCCTTGACTTTCTGCATGACGCTCTCAACCGCATCGGCGTCACCAGAAATTGTCGTACTCGATTGGCTGTTCTCGCAAGCTGCAATAACTCCCGTGATAAGGTACTTCGTAACATCTTGGGGGCCGAGTCCAATCGCTGCCATGGTGCCCTTGCGCTCCGCTCCCATAGATCTTGGGATTTTGCCTCGAAAATATGCAGCAATTATGGCTGCTTCAGCACTCAGAGCACCGGCTGCGAAGGCGCCTGCGATCTCTCCGCTCGAGTGACCAGACACGGCATCTGGGAGAATCGACCAGCTGCGGAGAACCTCGGTGATGCCAATCTGAACAGCAGTACTGCACGGGACTGAAAACTCGGAGTCCATGATGCGGCTTTCATTGCCTTCCTTGGACATCTCGTCTAACAGAATTCACGTTAACATGAAGACAATACTGGACTCGGGTTCAAAGCCGCTCTCACCTTCGATTGTCCACGATGGTGGCCCAGGCAGGCGACTGAGCGCCCTGTCCAGCCTGCGTATGGACTCCAGGAAAGTCGGGTTCGCCTGAAGCAAAGCCTTTCCCATAGTTGGCCACTGAGCTCCCTGACCGTTGAAAACGAACACTGTCTTTCTTGGCTTTAGGTTTGCAGCCAGGCCGCGATTTTCCGGTTCCGAGACTTGCGTTCCGTTATGGGCGATCATGAAAGATCGGTAGCTGAGCTGGGATCGTCTGCATCCGAGGGTGTATGCCAGATCGACCAAATTGGGCTTTTTTTCGGCAATGTGCTGTTTGTATGCATCCTGTAACAGCTCCAGAGATTTGGTGTTGGAGGCAGAGAACAGCAACAGATGAGGACCTTCTGGAGAGGAAGGGGAACCTAGCCCTGAATCGGGATTGCCTTCATAGGCTTCGAGAATGGCCTGGATCAATTAGCTGTGGCTCCTCAGCTCTGCGGAGTTGAACTCACGTGTGCATTGGTGCCACCAATCCCAAAAGCATTGACGCTCACTCTTTTACGACGATGTGAAGGGAAGGGTTGAGCCTCGGTGGGAACACTGATTCTTCCCTCGGCCCATGGAACTGTTAAGACATTCGGCGTTAGTCTAGTCCTCTACGAGGCGTTTCTGGCAGTCCTCACTGTTGGGGTTTGGTGTCTCGAAGTTGATGTTGGGGGCAATGATTCCATGTTCAAGCATGAGTACCACTTTGATGACGCTAGTAAGAGCAGCGGCACCCTCAGAATGTCCGGTATTTGGCTTGACCTGCGGCAAATCTTATTAGCATGTATATCACCTCAAATATGGTGTTTCGAAAAGTCACTCACACCTCCAATCAAGATGCCTTTCTTGCCGAAAATTCTCTCCACAGCAGAAACCTCGGTGGGATCTCCCATCGGAGTCCCTGTCCCGTGACACTCAAAGAACGAAGTCGCAGAATAATCCGTGATGTTGGCGAGTTTGTATGTGTGCCGAATCAGCGCTTCCTGCGCATACGTATTTGGGTTAAGGAGTCCCGGTTTCTTCCCGTCATGCTGGGTAGCAGTAGAGCGGATGATTGCACGGATAGGGTTTCCGTCTCGAAGGGCATGTGAAAGTCTCTTGATGTAGACCGCATTAATTGCCTCACCGCGTCCATACCCATTGCAGTCGGCATCAAAAGTCTTGCAGATGCCCTCTGGGGACAGAACGTTTCCCAAAGTCCCATACGAGGCTTTGGTGGCAGACGCAGCCGACAAGAAAATGTTGCATCCGGCAATGATGGCTGAACTACATTCGCCGCTTTTGACGGCTTGCTCCGCCAGGTTCAAGGCCACTAAAGTTGCCGAACAGCCAGTTTTGATAGTCATACTGTACCATCCATTAGATCTTTACTCTTGTCGACCTCGAGGGCTTGCTCACCTGGGGCCATGAAAGTCGTAGGCATAGGAAATCCTGTTTGCCAACATGATGTCCCATTTGCCAGCAGGGTAGGTGCTGAAGTTCTGAGTGTCACGATCTATCTCCGCACTCCAGTCTTCCATGAATGATCCCACATAGCAGCCGACGGTCTTGCCTTGCCAGTCAGTTTCCCCCGCGTTCTCAAGGCACTCCCAGGTTATCTCCAGTAGCAATCGTTGGACGGGATCCATTTGCTCGACTTCCTTATGACTGAAAGGGAAATGAGCCGTGTCAAAACGGTCTATGTCAACATGATCCATGAAGTACGCCTGCTTCAATTGGAACGTTCCTGGTCGCTTCTGCTCGCTGTAGTAGCCTTCGGCATTGAACCTGCTCCTAGGTACTGGGACAGATCCGCAGCGCTTCTCCATGAGGAGATCCCAGAACTGCTGACAGTTGCTCACAACTCCGGGAAGTCTCATCGCCATGCCACAGACGACGACGGGGTCGTGTTCGAACGCTTCGGGGCCGGCCCCAGAGCCATCTGAATCAACGTTGTTCATACTGGCGAAGAGTGAGCAAGTGAGGCAACCAAAGGCTACAGATGTGTCAGTCAAAGCTGAACAATGAAATCTTGTCAAAAGTGAGGAAATAAGCTGTAACTTCCAAGAAACAGAGACCTGGAAGCCTTGACACAAATTCACATATACACGAAAGCAACGAGGTCATCTCTCCTGAGTAAGTCATTCCAAGGTTATATATATATTATATAAATTTACATATTTATAACTTTATTTAAATATTAAGTTATATTATTAATAAATAGCATTTTTATATTATATATTTATAAATAATGTATTAAAGCTTTATTTTTAAAAGCTTTTTAAGCAATAATTAAATAATTAAATAAACAAGGCTTTTTTATAATTAATAATAAGCATTAATCTTATAATTAATAATAAACATAAAGTAAAAAATATTATTATTAAGGTAAATCTTACAATAATTAATTATAAAATATAAAGAAAGAAAAAAATAAATCTTATATTATATTATAAATTAATAATTAGCTTTTAAATTATTTATTTATAAATAATAATATTTAAATATTATTATTACTTAATAAATTAATATTAATTATAAAAAGAATATTAAAAAGTTTATTTAAAATATTTATATAATTAAATTAATAATAAATTATAATTAATCTTTTTAATAATATTAAATTAATTAACTTAATAAAAAAACTTATATTAATTGCTTATTTATATATAAATTACTTAAAAAATATTATAAATTATTTAAAAATATATTAATTAATTAAATATATATTATTTATTAAATTTTTATTTTATAATACCTTTAAAAGGTTTTTAAATAATTTTAAAGAATATTAATTATAAATATAAAGTTTTAATAATTTAAAAAAGGTATTAATTATAATTAAAGGCTTTTAATAATTTAAGAATATTATAAAGAACTTTAAAGGGTTTATAAGAATTATATAAAGATATTATAATTTTAAGCTTTATTTATTATAATTAATTAATAGGCTTTAACCTTATAAAAATAAGCTTTAATATAATATAAAAAAGGAAAAGCTTTTTTTTTATTATTTTTAATATTAACATTATTTAAATACCTTATAACTTTAAAATATAAAAAAAGCTTATAATAAAAAGTTTTATATAATTATATTTATATAAAAAGGTTATAAAAAATTATAAATTATTATAAAAAAGTATATAATATAATGTTTTTAAATATATTTATTAAAAGAATTAAAAGTTATTATTTTTATATTTATAAATATTTATAAATAACTTTTAATTTAATTATTTATAATTATTATATAATTATTAATTAATATTAATTTTATATTTATAAAAATAATAATAAATATAATATAATTATATATATATATATAATATATATATTATTTAATTTACTTAAAATTAAAAATAATTATAACTTTTATTTATAAATTTCTTTTTAATATTATTATTAAATTTAATATATTTTATTTAATATATTTATTTAATAATAAATAATTTATATAAAAATATTAAATTAATAATATATATATAATATAAAGTTTAAAATTTAAGATTTAAATAAATTTATTTATTATAAATTAGCTTTATGCATTAAAAGTTATAAATGCTTAAATAAAGTTAATATTTAAAATATAAAAAAAAAGGTTTGCTTTTTATTTATATTTATATTAAAGCTTATTTTTATAAAGTTAAAGCTTATTAATTAATTATAATAAATAAAGCTTAAATTATAATATATTTTCTTTTTTTAATTCTTTATAATAAGCTTAAAAAATAATTATTTAATAAAAAATAAAAAATATTATAATTTAATTATAAATTAAATATTACTTTTTATTTAATTATTTAATTATATATTAAGGTTTTTTAAATATATTAAAAGCTTAACTTATCTTTTATAATTAATATATTTTTAATCTTTATAATTTAATATATTAAATAATTAAAATAATTATTTAAATATAAGTTAATTATTAAATTAATAATATTTTTATAATATTTAATATAAATTATTTATATATATTTTTTTATTTAAAGCTTTAAAAATATAAAAATATTATATATTTTATAATTAATTAATATTTAATATATTAATAATTTATTTCTTTAATAAAATCTTTTTAAAGTTAAATATATTTTATAATATTATATTAATTAATATATAATTAATATATTTTAAGCTTAAATTAATATTAAATTAATTATATTTTATTTATATTTAATAAATAACTTTTATATTTTTTTTAAATAAACTTTCTTTTTATTAATTTTAATTAATAAAAACTATATTTTTATTTTTTATAATAATTAAAATAATTATATTAATAATTATTAAGTTAATTATATATAAAATATTTAATATTACTTATTTAAATTATTATAATATTAATATTTATTATTTTATTATTTTAAAATTAAATATTATTTTTTTATTATAATATTAAAAATATTTTTATATTATTATAAAGTAAAATAAAAAGCTTTAAATATTTTTAATTATTTTTTATAATTAAATTAAGTTTTTATTATAAAGATTAAATAATTAATTATTAATAATATTTTATATTTATTTAATTAATATTAAGCTTTTATTTTATAAATTAATTAATTAAATTAAATAAAAAGGTTTTTTTTATAATATTATTATAATATAATTAAGTTAATTTTAATATACTTTTATTTAAAAAGATTTTTAAATATAAAATAAACTTTTTTTAAAAAGTTTTTTAATTATTTTTTAAATATTTTTATAAAATTAATATAAAGTATAAATTAATTATAAAAAGTTTTTAATTAATTAAATATATAAAAAAATTTAATTTCTTTAATATTAATTATTTTTTTATTTATTATAAACTTAATTTTTATTTTTATTAATTAAATTATTAAATAGTTTTAAAATAAAAGTTTTTTAAAATAAAAAAATATTTAATAAGTTATTATTATTTTTTTAAATTTTATTATATTAAGTTTTTTATAATTATATTATAAATTTATAATATAAATAAACTTTAAATATATATTATAAATTAATATTATATTTTTAAAATTATAAATATTTAAATAAAATTAATATTTAAAGTATTTAAAAAAGTATTTTTTATTTATATTTATATTAAAGCTTATTAATTAATTATAATAAAAAAAGCTTAAATTATAATATTATTAATAATTATAAAATTTTAAATTAATATTTTATAATTAATAATTAATAAATTTATATTTTTATTATAATTTATTAATTATAATATAAAAAAAATATTTATTATTTTTAATTATTATATTATATATAATTAAAATTTAATTTAATTTTTATAAATATATTTATTATTATATATATAATAAAAGATAATATATATATTTTATATTTAAAATTATAATAAATAATATTAATTATTTTAATTAATAATATAATAATAAAAAAACTTATTTTTTTATTAAATTAAATTTATATTTTTAATTTAAAAATTTTTTATATTATAATTAATTATTTATATTTTTATTTAATATATATTTAAAAAACATTTTTATTTTTTTAATTATTTAAAATATTAATTTAATATTAATATAAAAATATTAAATATTTAAATTAATAAAATTAATAAAATTAATAAAATTAATAAAATTAATAAAATTAATAAAATTAATAAAATTAATAAAATTAATAAAATTAATAAAATTAATAAAATTAATAAAATTAATAAAATTAATAAAATTAATAAAATTAATAAAATTAATAAAATTAATAAAATTAATAAAATTAATAAAATTAATAAAATTAATAAAATTAATAAAATTAATAAAATTAATAAAATTAATAAAATTAATAAAATTAATAAAATTAATAAAATTAATAAAATTAATAAAATTAATAAAATTAATAAAATTAATAAAATTAATAAAATTAATAAAATTAATAAAATTTAAAATAAAATTAATAAAATTAATAAAATTATTAAAATTATTAAAATTATTAAAATTATTAAAATTATTAAAATTATTAAAATTATTAAAATTATTAAAATTATTAAAATTATTAAAATTATTAAAATTATTAAAATTATTAAAATTATTAAAATTATTAAAAATTATTAAAATTATTAAAATTATTAAAATTATTAAAATTATTAAAATTATTAAAATTATTAAAATTATTAAAATTATTAAAATTATTAAAATTATTAAAATTATTAAAATTATTAAAATTATTAAAATTATTAAAATTATTAAAATTATTAAAATTATTAAAATTATTAAAATTATTAAAATTATTAAAATTATTAAAATTATTAAAATTATTAAAATTATTAAAATTATTAAAATTATTAAAATTATTAAAATTATTAAAATTATTAAAATTATTAAAATTATTAAAATTATTTAAAATTATTAAAATTATTAAATTATTAAAATTATTAAAATTAATTATTAAAATTATTAAAATTATTAAAATTATTAAAATTATTAAAATTATTAAAATTATTAAAATTATTAAAATTATTAAAATTATTAAAATTATAAAATTATTTAAAATTATTATATAAAATTATTAAAAAATTATATTTATATATATATTATATTATATATAAAAAAAATATATAATAATTTAAATTAATTATAAATAATATTAAATAATAAAATATTTTATATAATAAATTAAATATATAATTAAAAAAAAATATAAATATTTAATTATTTATAAAAATATAAAATAAATATAATTATTAATTTTAAATTATTATAAATAAAGCTTTTAAAAAGTTTATAATAATTATTATAAGCTTTTATTTATAAATATTTTTATTATAAAATTTAATTATATATTATTAAATTTATAAGCTTATTTATTTTATTATAATAAAATTATAATTTTAAATTTAATATTTAAATATAAGTAAAATAAAAAATTTTAATTTAATAAAAAGTAATTAATTATTTTTTTTATAATTTATTTTTAATTAAATAAAAATTTATTATTTTATTTAATTAATAATTACTTTTTATTTAATAATTTATAATTATAACTTTATTATTATTATTATTATAAATTATATTATTTTTTATTTATATAATAATCTTTTTAATAATAATATAATAATTATTTTTAAAATCTTTTTTATTTTTTTATTAATTATAATAATATTAAAATACTTTTTAATATTTATAAATAATATTAATAAGCTTAAACCTTTAATATTATTTATAATAAAAAGTATTATATTAAAAATTATATTTTATTTATTATTATTTATAAATAAAAATAAAAAATAATTTAAAATAACTTTATTATATATTTAAAAACTTTTAAAACCTTTTTTTACTTTATATATTTTATAAAAAAGGTTTATTAAAACTTGCTTTATTAAAAATAAAGTTATTAATATATATATATATATATATATAAATATATAATAATAATAATGTTTAAAAAAAATAAGAAATAAAAATTAAAAGAATTAAAAGAATTAAAAGAATTAAAAGAATTAAAAGAATTAAAAGAATTAAAAGAATTTATTATAGGCTGGCCCCAAAGGGGCTGCAGGCTGGCTAGTGCCTTCTTCTATAAGTTAGTTTTGCTAGCAACCTTATAGCTATTTAAGCTAAAAGGTATGTAATAATCCAAGCTCCCTTAGATTATCTAGCCACACTATATAAGGCTTGGGGCAATAGCCCAAGCCCATTACAGAATTAAAAGAATTAAAAGAATTAAAAGAATTAAAAGAATTAAAAGAATTAAAAGAATTAAAAGAATTAAAAGAATTAAAAGAATTAAAAGAATTAAAAGAATTAAAAGAATTAAAAGAATTAAAAGAATTAAAAGAATTAAAAGAATTAAAAGAATTAAAAGAATTAAAAGAATTAAAAGAATTAAAAGAATTAAAAGAATTAAAAGAATTAAAAGAATTAAAAGAATTAAAAGAATTAAAAGAATTAAAAGAATTAAAAGAATTAAAAGAATTAAAAAAATATTTATAAAGATTTATTTATTTTTTTTCTATTTTAATTTCTTTTAAGCAGCTTTCCTTACATTCCCAGCTATTTATTAAAAGAATTAATTAATTATAAAACATATTAATCTGGAGCTAATCTATCTTGTAAGAGCAACTAGCAGGCTTAGCCCACTAATTAAGGGCTTAAGGGCACCCATTTAGGTACCCGGGAGATGCCCGGGCCAGCCAATAATAGGGTACCTAAATATATATGTGTTAGACCCACCCAAATGGGTGTAACGAATTTTCACCCGGGCCGGTAAAACAAATCGAAATGAAAGCTTTCAGTACCCATCACTGGCTTTGAGGCTGCACACCGCCGCAGCCTGGTATTATTGCAAGAAACCTTCCTGAGTCAGGCACGGCCTGCTCGCTTAGACAGTAGCTTTTTAGAAGGCAGGGTATTTATTTTGCTGACTAAGAAAGTATTGGATTTCTTAGTAAATTGCTAAGAAAAATAAGTACTGGGTGGGCGGACAGAAAAAGCTGGGTGGGCAGACTTAGACTTGCGCAGCCTTGTCACCACTCATCGCGACTCCAAGAACTCGAGAGCAACTTTCATGGTTGCAGTCAGGGACGGGATCTGAATCAACGCATCAGCTGAGAAAACACAGTTACCGAAAATTTAACGCACGTGCTCTTTTTCGAATAGGGTCAAATGCGACCCTTCAATATCGAACAGCTTCGTGACGAAGTCGCTTCGGTAGTCCTCCCATCCCAGAAACCGCTGCTTTCTTAGGGCGTTGAATCGCAAGGCGTGCGGGTTCTCGGAAACTTCCTGTCCTTTCGCCCTGAGTAGGACGACCGCCGGTATCTTGCCTTCCTGGGATCCTGAATCAGCCGCCAGGTCCCAGCGCGGGGGCTTCCAAGCATTCATCATGGATCCACTTTGCTTGACGGACTTGGTGACTCGGTCTCGAACTGCGAAGCTGCGGATAGCGCTGAGGCCTGGCCAAGCACTTCCGTCGTCCTCAGCTTGTCCGACGGACGGATAGATCACCTCCATGAGAATGAGACCCTGGACCTCCAGCGTCTGGTGGTTCCGCAGTTCGTATGCCACCTGGACTGCTACCAAGCCGCCAAATGACCATCCTACACGAGTTCTTCGGTGTCAATAAGCGTAATTCGACATAGACAAGAGCATGAGCCTAGAGGAACAAACCTCCTAGAACGATTCTACCACAGGGCGTAGTCTTTTGAATTAGCGAGGCGTAGTGTCTGGCCATCTCGACAATGCCGCCAGTCCATGGCTGCGATGTCATAAACTTAGGATCTTGGCTTGAAATAATCAGCTCTAGTCCAGCCTTGGTATTCAATAGGAGAATAATACATTCCGTAGACATCGTATTCAAGCTTTTCCAGCTTGGTGTAGTTAGCAACAGTTCCGCTGCCGTCGTGGATGAGATATAGTGTGGATTTTCCGGGAGAGCCTGAGCCGGCCCGTTGCTTCTGTATGGTGAGGGGGTTGGTGGACGACATTTTTGAGCAAGCAGCTACGAGATGTGCAAGATAAGCACGTCTCATAGCTCAATTTTGCTCTTGTGATGCACATCTTTATCATTCATTCTGTTGTTCTCATATATAAATACCCCTGACTGCTCCAGTTTAAAGGCTTTATGTAAACATAAGGCTTATTAGATTACTGCAATGTCTTCTGCGAGTAATACTTGTATCCACTCCATGTTTCAACTCTATGCCTCAATTAACAGCTAATATAATTCATTACATACCTAATTATATCCCACAATTAATTAGTTTCCCAGCCCTTATATTAATTAAAACTTTAATAAACTATTTTATATAAATAAATAATTTAATAATATATTATTAAATTATAAAAGATTATTTAAAACTTTATTTAATATTTAATAATAAAATAAATAATTAAAGGTAAAATAAATAAATATAATATTATAATATAATATGTTTTATATTTAGTTATTATTTATTTTAAAAAGAAAAAAATATAAGTTTAAATTTTATTAATATTATATTAATAACTTATAAAAAATTTTTTTTCTTTTATTATAAATAAAGTTATAATTATATATATATATAGCTTATATATTAACGTGGTTTACCAATAAGTAGCCGATATTACCCAGCTATAATTATCTTTTTACATATAAAAAACGTTTATGCATACCTTTATATCTTTATTAATTAAGCTTTAAAATAAATGCAACTTTTTCTTTATATTTTATTATATAAATCCTCTTTATATATTAGTTTTTAAGTATATAATTAAATTTATTATAAAAATAGAAAATATTAAAGTTTTATTAAGTAAACCCTTATTATTTTACTTATTTTCTTAATTATAATATAAAGTTAACTTTCCCTGCATTTCCTGCAAAAAAATATAAAATAGCATAGCTATTTAATATTAACTACTTATTAATAAACTATGTTATATATATTTAAATAATTAATTATTAAATTAAAACTTTTATTTTTTTAATGTTTCTTTTTATATTTTTATATATATATTATATATAAGATATAAGATATAAGCCGTATATATATATATATAAAACTATTTATAAATATATATATATATATATAATTATAACTTTAATAAATAATTTATATTTAATTTTTTATATTTTTTTAAATTTAAAAATTAAGGCTTATTATTATTATTTAAAAGGCATAATTTAGCTTTTTTTTTAAAAAAAAAGAAAGTTACCTTTTAAATTAAATATTAAACTTAAACTTAATTTTTTAAGATAATTATAAATTATTTTAATTTTAAATTTCTTAAAAGTTTTAAAATATAACTGGAAATCCTAGATAACATTGCTTACATTCGGCTTAAACTTATATATTTCTCCAAAATCTAAACCTTTAAAACATATATAATGAATTAACTTCACTTAATATAGCGAGCAAGTACTAGTGAGTACTCTTTATTTAACAAACCCTCAATGGCTAAAGATGTCTTAGGAAAGTAAGCTCTTTTGCACATCATGTTAACAAACATTGCTGCAAACATTGTCTTAGCAATCTATATTTGCATTGATAATGCCAAGGAGTCCGAAACATCCGAGCAAGTCTCTCTGTTACTCTATGACTCGAGAGGATGTAAAGCTTAAATCCAGTCAATAGCTACTTAAATCAGGCGATGCATGATACTGTGCAGTGGGGCTCGGCCATAAACGACATTGGAACCAATCCTAGTCTTTCATTTAAAGACTAACTCTGCCCATTGAGCGGTGAGAATTGTCGTGACTTATGCAGGGATATTCCAAAATGCTGACTTGGTTTCACATCCTTCTTGCTCACCGAATACATACACGGTTGCCCAAGGCAAATTGTGGGGTGGAAGAGTGGAGCCACTTCCAACCTTCAAGGAAATAATGACTTGAAGTCATCTCGAAATGTTCGTCCCAAAGTATCCAACCATGACCCATCATTCTGAGAAAGCATTCGGACATTGCGAATTAGTCTGTACTCCTTCAATCGCCATTCTCTCTGCCAGCTGCCCACCATGGTCCTACAGGAGCCTATTGCCGTGATAGGCTTTGATCTTATGTTTCCTGGTGAAGCCAGTACACCTGCAGGCTTTGCTGAACTCCTCTCCAAAGGCCTGAGTGCTCATGGCGACGTTCCAAAGGACCGCTACAATGTCGATGCTTTCTATCACCCAGACCCGTCCAGGGCTGGTTCGGTCAGTTGTTGGTGTCCTTGAGATGGTCGAATTGGCTAATGTCTTCCCAGATGGCCGTGCGAACTGGTCACTTCCTGAAGGATGACGTATCTAGATTTGATGCACCTTTCTTCTCGTTCACGGCCTCTGAAGCTGCCTCCTTGGATCCCCAACAGCGAATGTTGTTAGAAACTACGTATCGGGCCCTTGAGAATTGTGAGTTGCTAGGCTCCATTAAGGCGACGGAATCGTACATAGATTTGTCATTCTCCGCACAATGATAATCAAAGCTGATTCGCGTATTCTGAAGCTGGAATCACACTTCAGGGGGTTAGCGGGACCAATACATCGGTGTTTTCTGGTGCATTCACCCATGAGTACAGAAGCATCCTCCTGAAAGACCTTGAGATAGAAGATCTGAAGCATGCGCCCCTGGGACTCAATGCGCCTATGCTTGCGAACAGAATCAGTTGGTTTTTTAATCTGAAGGCACAGAGTCTGGCAGTTGAAACTGCATGCTCGAGTAGTCTTGTCGCTTGCCATCTGGCAGCACAGAGCTTGGACAACAAGGAATCATCAATGGTGAGCATGAGCTTCATTGCCAATTCCACAGCCAAGTACTCACGCTCACCACAGGCTATTGTGACTGGTTGTAATCTCATCCACAGCCCAGACATGACCAACCATCTCACCAATCTCGGCGTTCTGTCCCGTGAAGGCAAGTCATATAGCTTCGATGAGAGAGCCAACGGTTACGCACGTGGCGAGGGAATCGCCGTTGTGATTCTCAAGAGAATTTCCGATGCCTTGAGAGACGGTAACACGATTCGTGGCATCATCAGGAACATCGGATGCAATCAGGACGGAAAGTCTCCAGGCATCACAATGCCTACCGCAGAAGCTCAATCAGCGCTGATCAACCGATTATACACTGAAGCTGGGCTGGATCCTGGTTCAACTGGATATTTCGAGGCCCACGCAACTGGCACTGGTGTTGGAGACCCCATTGAGATGAGTGCGATCAATTCCGTCTTTGCGGAGCACTTCACAGCCGAAAACCCTATGTATGTTGGTTGTGTGAAGACGAATGTCGGGCATCTGGAAGGCTCTGCGGGCCTCGCTGGGCTACTGAAGTCCGTTTACATCCTCGAGAGCGGCATCATTCCTCAGAATTTGTGGTTTGAGAAGTTGAATTCCCAAGCAAATCTTGGCAAGGGCCGTTTTCTCATTCCCACGACTGCAGTTCCCTGGCCAGGGCAGGGCGCGCGACGGATCTCCCTGAACAGCTTTGGAATTGGAGGTGAGCCAAATTAGCTATTCTGGTCTTCTTTCCTCTCGTGGACAGCCCAACTGACTACTTCTAGGGACCAATGCACACGTTATTCTTCAAGATGCACGTTCATACCTTGAGAATAATGTCCTGGGCGGGCAATATCTATCGCTCAGCCCCTCGCCAGAGCTCGGAGGAACGCCCAGCAGTGTTGGTTCGGAGTACAGTCTTGTTGGCTCCGAATACCTGCCACAGTCCAAGCCCAAGCTTTACGTCCTCTCTGCATTCGATCAAGGCGGTGTCAGCAGGCTTGCAAACACCTATATCTCTCATCTACAAAAGAAGTGTTCTCATCATGAGGATGCCTACCTAGGCAATTTGAGTTACACGTTGGCAGCCAAACGAACCGCTTTCTCCTGGAGAGCGGCCGTGGTTGCAGACAGCGCTGACAATCTCAAAAGGGCCCTACAAGCACTCGAAGATCAGAAGCCTCTTCGCGCGAAGACAAAGCTGAATCTCGGACTCGTCTTCACTGGGCAAGGAGCACAGTGGCCTGGCATGGGGCGAGAACTGCTGCGGCACCCGGTGTTTAGGGGAAGCATCGAGGCCTCGAGCCGGTACCTCGAGAGCCTCGGTTGCTCGTGGTCCTTGATTGGTACGATTTCTCAGCCTAGTAAGACCTCAATGTTTTAAGTGCTGATCTTCGTCTCTAGATGTGTTGTCCGACAACAACGGTGGTTTGGATATCAACTGCCCCGCTCTGAGTCAACCTGTAGTCACCGCGCTTCAAATTGCACTTGTGGAACTTCTTCAGAGCTGGTCTGTCCGAGCCCATGCTGTCATTGGACACTCTTCAGGAGAGATCGCTGCCGCGTTTGCGGCTTCCGCAATTTCTCGCGAAAGTGCCTGGAAGATTGCGTACTATCGCGGTGTTTTGTGCTCGAGCATTAGTTCTGGAGCCATGATGGCTGTTGGCCTGGGACGTGAAGAGGCAGAAGCCTACGTCGGAAGCGCCAACCATTCGGTCAAGGAAGGCGGAGTCACTATTGCTTGTATCAACAGTCCTAAGAACGTCACTGTCAGTGGCAGCATTGAAGGCATCGACAAGGTTTCTGCACTCTTGGATGCGGACGGTGTCTTTGGCAGAAAATTGCGCGTCACCAATGCCTATCACTCGCCACACATGAATCCAATTGCCGATGCCTACGGCCGCCTGATTGGGGAAATCTCCGCAGGGCCCAACGTCGACGAAAACCAACGACCAAAGTTCTTTTCTTCGTCCTTGGGTAGGGAAGCTGGAGTGGAGCAGCTCCTCGACGGAGCGTACTGGGTTCGCAACCTTCTTCAACCAGTCGAATTCAGCGATTGTCTGCAAGCCATGATGTCAGATCCAGGTGCTGGAAAGACGACATCAAGGAACGCTGCGATCAACCTGCTCATGGAAGTTGGTCCACATTCAGCCCTTCGGTCACCTATCCGCGATACCCTACAGATTGTTCCTGGAGGGAGGGACGTCGCGTACAAATCCGTTCTTGCAAGAGACTCTCCTGCAGATCAGACAACTCTAGAAGCCGCAGGCTGGCTCTTCACGCGAGGATACCACTTAGACCTTTCTGCGGTTGTCGTCAGTAGTGCTGCAAAGAAGGCAGCGACCATGCTAGTCGACCTGCCTGGATACCCATTCGACCATTCGACGTCATATTGGAACGAAAGCCGGTTGAGCAAAGACTACAGGTTCCGCAAATTCCCACGCCATGACCTTCTTGGAGCTCCTATCCCAGACTGGAACCCATCCAACGCGATCTGGGGTCATTACATTCGCGCCAAAGAGAATCCATGGGTCAAGGATCATGTCATCACTGGGAGTACTCTGTATCCAGCGGCAGGCATGCTTGTGATGGCTATTGAAGCTAGCAAGCAACTGGCCGATCCTGCCCTCAAACTGTCTGGCTTTCGACTAAAGGATGTCTCTTTCCACACAGCGCTCGAAGTTCCTGATGACATCGAAGGCCTTGAGACCCGATTCCATCTTCGCCCGCTTTGGGAGGGCAACTCAAGCCAGTCCGCTACGTGGAGTGAATTTGAGCTGTGGGGTTACAAGAACGACGAATGGCGGAATCACTGCCGCGGCTGGATTCAGGCCGAATTCTTCTCGGGCCACACCGTCGTGGATGGGGGCTTAGAGCAAAGGAAGTCTGAAGAGGCATTCGCCAAGATTGTGGACGATTCAGACAGAAGCTGTCTCGATCCACTCACGAACGATCAGGTCTACGATGCATTCCACTCTGCTGGCCTAGGGTACGGTCCAACCTTCCGAAACCTGTCAGATGTAAGTGTCGGCAATTCCCATGAGGCGGCGATGACTCTCACGGCACCGGATCTGCGATCGGTCATGCCCTACGGATTCACACACCCCCACGTTATCCATCCCACCACCCTCGACAGTGCTCTTTCTGCCGCATTCATTGCTCTCCATCGAGGCGGCGCGGATGGCGGTGACATGCAAGCTGCCGTTCCAACTTCAATCAAGGAGATGTGGATCGCTTCTGACCAGGAGGACGACATTCCCCTGCAGTCCATGCGGATTTCCGCTTCAACCAGGGCCATGGGGGCGCGGAAGTTCGAGGCTAAACTGGTAGGAGTCGGTCCTCGATCCCGAAAGCCGCTTCTCGCAATGGAGGGCTTGGTGTGCACATCAATCTCACACGGTGAACCGACTCGAAGGGACACGAGCTCCTGTTACAATGTCGACTGGAGGCCTGATGCTACCCTGCTGCGACAAGAACATGCCCTACGTGTCCTTGGAGTATCTGACTCACTTGTTGACGCCAATGAGTCGGCTGTCTGTTCCGATACACTCGCACTTGTCTACGCATACCTGAAGCGCTACATACAATCCCAAGGCATCCACAGCTTCGATCCAACCAGGACGCATTACCAGAAATATCTTTCTTGGGCACAGCGGTTCATTGCACAACGCGAGGACGATAGGTCGATGCAGAATCGCCTTGACTGGGACGATGAAACCATTACTGCGCTTGAGGCCAAACTGGAGCACGAAAATGCTGGTGGGAGATTAACCGTAGGTGTGGGACGAGTGCTGGGTGAGATATTGTCCGGAAAACGAGACCCTTTGCAGCTTCTGTTCACAGACCAACTGGCCGAAGGCATCTACCACCGACCATACAGCTCTGCCATCATCGGTAGCTACATGCGCACGCTCGCACACAAAAACCCGCACTTGAACATTCTGGAAGTCGGTGCTGGAACTGGTGCTACAACGGGTCCAGTGCTGGACTCACTTGTCGAAGACGGAAAGCCATTGTTTGCGCGCTACGACTTCACAGATCTTTCGCCAGCTTTTTTCCCCAAAGCCGAGCAAGTCTTTCAGACTGTTGCACACAAAATGCAGTTCGCAACTCTCAACATTGAGCAAGATCCCATTGTCCAGAACTTTGAAGCCGGACACTATGACGTGGTTATCGCTTCAAACGTTCTTCACGCAACTAGGAGCATAAACGATACACTAGATAATATTCGCCGACTTTTGAAGCCGGGTGGGAAACTTGTTCTTTTCGAGGTCACGAACCTGGACACGTATGGCAACTTTTCGTTCGGCTTATTGCCAGGCTGGTGGCTTAGCACTGAGCCCTATCGTCAGACCGGTCCACTGCTTACTGTGGCCAGCTGGAACTCGCATTTCGAGGCCAATGGTTTTACAGGTGTTGATCTTTGCTTCGACGATGGACTCGCTCCTGCAGAGTTTAACGTCATGATTGGTACTGCGACTTCGTCTGCCACAGGCGTCGAGAGCGATGCACATGGAGAATCCTCGATCAGCATTATCATCGACGGTCGATGTCAGTTGCAACAGCAGCTCGCCAGTCACTTGCAAGGACAGCTGTCACCCACCCACCCCTCCATCGACACCTTGCCCCTACAGAGCCTGGATGGGACAAATTTCGACCGAAAGGCATGCATCTTTCTTGCGGAGCTCTATGAGTCTGTCCTTGCCACTCCGGATGGGAAGACGTTCGACGGGATCAAGAACATGTGCGGATCGGCACGTGCCATTCTGTGGGTTGTCCAAGGCGGAGGAGTCACTCCAACGAACCCCACCTCAGACATGGTCCTTGGGTTCGCGCGAACCATGCGCATGGAAAACGCAGCTCAATTCGTCACGTTGAGCCTTGCGAGTCTATCTCCAACGGAAGTGACCCACGCTACAGACACGATTCTTCAGATCGTCAAGGAGAAACTGCTTAAGCCCGACTCGTCGGAGATTGTGGATAATGCATTCTGCGAGCACGAAGGCTTTTTGAAGATTCCCCGGCTCGTCGCCGGCTCTGGTCTTTGCACCGAAAAGAGCAAGGCCGGGTCACCTGCTCTGCGTGGGTCCAACTATGAGCCGGAGCCAACGGTCTTCGGAGCCATTCCTGAGCGCGCTCTGATGTTGGAGGTTGCCACCCCCGGTCTTCTAGACTCAATGCGCTTCGTGGACGATGACATATATGGTAAGCCACTTGGAGAGGGAGAAGTAGAATTCCGCATCATGGCTGCCGGCCAAAACTTCCGACATTTGCTCCACGCCCTAGGCCAGTTACCGAACAGCGCCAATGGTGCCGAAGCCTCAGGTATCGTCACTCGTGCCGGACCTAACACACCTTTCAAGGTTGGCGACCGTGTCTTTGGTTGTCACGAAAGGCTGTTCGGCACTTTTGCTCGAGGACCTCATCACTGCTTAGCACCTAAGCCTGACCAGCTATCATTCCGCGAAGCTGCAGCCATACCTATCGTCTTCATGACCGCCTACATAGCCCTCTACGACTATGCCCGCATCAAGACGGGTGAGACGGTGCTGATTCATTCTGCCGCTGGTGGTCTTGGGCAGGCCTGTATTCAATTGGCACAGCTCGCAGGCGCCGAGGTCTTCGCAACGGTTGGTTCACTGGACAAGGTTGATCACCTAGCCCAAACCTATGGCATCCCGCGCGACCACATCTTCTCAAGTCGGGACCTTAGTTTCTCCAAGGGCGTGATGCGCATGACTGGCGGTCGAGGTGTCGATGTCGTTGTTAATTCGTTGTCGGGAGCAGCATTACGTGCAACGTGGGAGTGCGTTGGCTCCTTTGGCCGCTTCGCCGAGTGCGGCAAGAAGGATTTCCTTGCTGCAGCCACGCTTCCGATGTATCAGTTCCTCAGAAATGTCAGCTTCCGCTTGATTGATCTGGAGATGCTGGTTATGGAAGAGCAGGAAGAGGCCGGGCGGGTGATGAGGGAGGTGATGCAACTGGTGGACTCGGGTTCCATCAAGAGCATCCGACCTTTGCATATCTTCCCTTACTCCCAAATCCACGAGTCCTACAAGTTCATGCAGTCGGGCAAGCATTTTGGCAAGATCATCCTGGAATCGCGGCCTGAGGAGACAGTCATGGTAAGCGTTGGCTCTGATTCTGTGCTCGACGACGTGAAGGCTAATCTTTCAAAGGCAATCCCGTCCCAAAAGGCATCATGGTCTTTCGATGCGGATGCAACCTATGTGATTTCTGGTGGCCTAGGTGGCATCGGCCGTGGTATTGCCCGCTGGATGGCCAAGCGAGGAGCCCGGAATCTAGTTCTGCTATCTAGAACCGGGCCGACGCGAAAGTCAGGACAGGCATTGATGGCCGAGCTAGCTGCAAGGGGCGTTACTGCTCTTGCTCCGGCTGCTGACGTCACAGACGCAGCTGCACTGAGAAGAGTACTGGAAGATGTCTCCGTGACACTGCCTCCTGTTAAAGGTTGTATTCAGGCGGCTATGGTCCTCAAGGTATCTTTACCCACGCTAGCTTCTAACCCCGAGTATTTGAGCACCTGTTGACACTCCGTCTAGCCTTCTCTGTTTTCAAACATGTCAGTTGCTGATTACAGGACCTGTGTCGACCCCAAACTGGCAGGCACCCTGAATCTTCAGCAGATGCTGCCCCCGACCATGGATTTCTTCATCATGCTGTCATCATTCGCAGGGCTGATCGGCGAGCCTGGTGAAGCCAACTATGCCGCTGGAAACGCGTATCAAGATTCTCTCGCTCGCCATCTCGTGTCCAAGGGTCAAAGAGCCATTGCAATTGGCCTGGGCATGATGGGATCCATTGGTTACGTAGCTGAAAGCCTTGACAGAGCCGCACAACTAGAACACATTGGCCTCGACGCCATGCGTCCTAGTGAGCTCTACGCAGTACTCGGTGAGCTTTGTGACCCCGACCTACCTCTGCCTTCGGTTCTTGAATCACAGGCAGTGTTTGGAGTCCCCAGTTTCCAGGATTCCCGCTACTGGATGGGAGGACTCCCCTTTGGAAGCGCGATCCTATTTTCATCAACCTTCGTCCTTCTGCTGATGGGTCTGTGGATTTCAACGGTGGGTCTGGAAACAAAGAAGAGATGAGTTACCAACGTCTTCTCAGTTCAGCCGAGTCCGTTGTTGACGCGGTCGATATTGTCATACAAGGTCTCTCCAAGAAGCTCTGGAATATTCTCAAAGTCGAGGTCCAAGCAGATCTCTCAGCGCCTTTGCACACATATGGCATAGACTCGCTTGTTGCGATTGAGCTGCGGTCCTGGATCGTCAATGAGATGGGAGCGGAAACGACCATTTTCGAACTCATGGGAAGTGGGGGATTGGACGTACTAGCACCGATCATTGTCAAACGGAGCAGCTTCGTGAAGGTCGAAAGCACGTAGTTTGTTTTACATGGAGAAACTAGGTTTGTACCGGAATTTCGTGGCTTTTCGGCATTGGGGCTCAGACAGTTGGCTTATAAGACCAGTTCCGAACCCGCCACGAATCTTTTATTCACTGTCACTACTAGGGATGGTGTAATGCTAATAATGTCGTGCGTAATTTTGATTCTCATCTGCGAGATTACCTTCTTCTATGCCCTTCAAGCAACATCCTGAATTGCCTGTACAATGCGTTGTACATCAACTGTCTTTACGGGAACTCGATGATCTCCTCCCCATTCGATGAGAGTCGCTGAACTCTCCTCACAATACAGCTCACGTAGCTTTCGCCCCAAGTGAAGTCCCGGGTCCAACAGTCCGTGGACGTGGATTGTCGGGATCGTTACTAATTTTTCCACTTTCCCGTCTCTGAACTTGAACCCTTCCGAAAATAGGCCCAGGATCTGGTCTGCCTTCTGCATTCCTTCCCCCTTGCCTTCCTCGCTCAGGGCCACCAGTGGTGCAATGCCATGAAGCAATACCGCAAACCTCCAATCCTGGTAACACCCTTTTGACTGAATATCTTCCTGTACTTTCTCCCGGTTCCTTCGCAGTTGTAGTTCGAAGAGCAGGCTTGCTGATAGCTTTGCTCCCTGACTGAACCCGAGAAGACCGACCCAGGGGCCTGTAGCCCCCTTGACATCGTCGTCGTCTATGGCCAGCTGTAAGCTGTCCTCGATAGCCGTAATCACCGCCGTCTTTTCTTTGTTGACGTCTTGAGCCCCAGCCCAGGGTAGCCATGTCCGGAAAGGACCGCAGTCCTTGTACAGAGGCAGTGCGTTGGGACCGGGATCGCTGATGAAAGGCGCATTGGCGAAGACGAGACGGAAATGTGGACTAAGCTGCCTTATGAGAGACCGAGCTTGAGACTGGAAGATGAATGCGTTGGTGCCTCCGCCATGCAGGCACAGAATACGCGGGTAGCTCAAGTTGGAAGCAGCCATCGAGGCCTCAGCGTAAAGACTTCGGTCGCTGGTGCGTGTGAGTATGGGGTGAGGCTTTTCAGTCGGCTGTTTTTGCGTATTCTCAGTTGCGTTACGTGAAAGCTATCCTGACTCGAGCACGCGAGAAACACAGTTTGCTGTACGTGATTATGTCTCTAGACTTGGTGTTAGGCCCACTATCACCAAGCAGCTTTCCAAACAGCCTTATTTAGTTACCAGATGCAGTATCCTAACCCTGCTCACTAACAATTAACAGAATTCATCTAAGAAAAGAAACTTATAGCACATATATATACCCATTATTATTAAAACCTTAATAAGAATACTTAAGTTATACTTTAAGTATGGAGTATACTTAAGTTATAGCTGCACTAAGTGATAAAAAACAATAAGCTTAAGCCTTAACATATAAAAAATCTTTTCTTTTAAAATTTAAAAAGAATTAAAATTAAGCTTTTTTACATATAATATGCAAAGAATTATTTTTCTTTAACTTTAAAATAATTTATTTAAAGAAATAACTTAAATAAGAGTTTCTAAGAATTTTACTTTTAATAAGCGCGACTCTTTTACATTTTCAAGCTATTAAGAAATTCAAGGCTAACCTTTTTTACATACTATTTTTAAAATTAAAGATAAAATTATTAAGTATTTATTAAGAGTAAAATAAAATGTGTTTATATATATATATATTAGTTGCTGTAATAATTAAGTTAAAAGACTGGGTATTTTAGGGGTTTTGTATGGGCAATTTTGAAAAGCTCGTCATTTTTGATCGCCCACTGTACCTTCTGGAGAGTAGCTGGGCGCATGACTAGTGCGCTACTCGGTCTTTGTTCCGTATAATTTCCGAATGGTCCGATGATAATTCTGGCTGACTAGAAGCCTTGGCATACGAATAGCAAGTCATGAGATTATAGGGAGTTTGGAGAAGCGGTGAATAATTATTAACGGATCGGATGGTTTTCATGGAGCCGTAAGTTTCTACCTGTCTAGCAAGGCTTGTGCTTCTCTTCGTAGATCTTCACCAGGTCTTTCCCATACTTTGCTCTCCCGAAGTCCAATACATGTTGCCCAAATGTTTTTTCTTCCTTGTCTCCTTCCCATTTTGGAATCTTTGCTGCTTCTAGGACCTTCAAGACCGCCTCGTCTTCCGGTCTCACAAAGTATGCAACGCTGTAGCGGACAAAATCCTCTTGCTGGCCTGGAGCGGGTAATACACGATGCTTGCCAGAATTGAGGACTCCGTTGGTAAACTTGGTCATTGCATCACCCAAATTGACAATCGCAAAGCCTGGAATAGGCTCCACGTATACCCACCGTCCCTTCTTTGAGAGCCGAGAGGCACTCCAGAACTTGTTGCCATCCGGATGCTCGGGCTCCCACATCTGCAGGCCGCCCAGCCAGTTGAACAGGATGGTGATGCTCCCGAGATCTGTGTGTGCAGTCGTGGCGATCTGTTTCTCCGGATCCAGATTCTTCTTGATCGGAGGACTTCTTGTCATGCGTAATTGGGAGCCCGACCGGTGGCCAATGCGATGACGGTCCTGGATTTCCGACTCAGTGAGGCCAAGCTTGGATCCCCAGGAGGGAAAGCAAGAAGACCCCGACTGCATGCGCTTCGGCGACGAACGGCTTGAGATCCGTCCTTCTACCGTGAATGGTTGGTGGAATCTGGTTTGGGCTGGCCGTGTTGTTGACGATGAAATCTTTCGATATGCTCATGAACTCGACTGTATCGGGGGTGCCCTGGACATCCGTTTTCTGAGCTCCCGCCATCTTGTAGCCATAGATGCTGCCGTTATAGGCTTGGTGGTACTTTTTCTTTTCTTCCAATGGCAGCTGAAAAGTCTCCTCGGCTATCTGAGCCGTTAGAACAGCTCCGTCTTCGAGAGATTTCCCTTTTGGATGGTCGCGTAGGTTAACATAGAAGAACCCATGTTTTTGACAAGCCACAAAGAATCGCTCGACTTCATCGTCGTTTTGCTCAAGGAGTTGCCGAAGTGAAATTTTTTCTATGTGTGCCTTTGGTAGGTCTGATGGGAATGGGGGGTAGCCGTTTGGGCTAAACTCAAAATTCTCGGCCATGTCTCGTGACTTTTGAAACGTGAAAGGCGAACACGACATGGCGGGTGTCAAGAGAGACAGGCGAACTCAGGACCCTAAATACACGTAAGTCTGATAGAGATAGGCCGAGATAGGCCGAGATAGGCACGTAATGCAACCAAAGCACAATATCTTGGCGGTTAACTCGTATCGGTTTGAGTGGCTTGACGCGCATAATAGCATATGCTATTCGTCTAGAATAGTCTGTGAACGGAAAATACTGCCAGACCGAACTCGAAGCTCGAAAGCTGATTGGTTGAAATCCTGCTCGTTCATTGGTCAAGACGAATAGCTCTCAGTGGCCCCGGGCAGGGGCTCGATACTGGTATATGCTTACAAGGATAATCCACTCGCTCGGATGCCTTGATGGTCTCGGAAACTGAAAGTGTGATTGGACGGAGCACAACATGTACTCTGTGGAACACTGATACTTCATAACCCAGTGTAATCGATTGATGTTTGACTTGTATGGCTGCTCTCGGCTCAGAGGCTGACGAAATTACCTACTTCCTCAGATCGCAGCCAGTTTCGCGACGACCTTTTGGGCAATGCCATCCCTCTCAGTTCTTAAGTCTGCGGCAAGAGCATGCGCATTTTCCCTTCTTTCTTTGCCCTCTTCACCTCTCATCTTCGCCAGGATTTCCTCGAACTCGCGCTTCACACTCTCCTCAGTGCCATCAATTTCAGGGCCCCCTCTCATAGGTTTACCTCTGGCATGTCCAGTTCTGATCTGCTAGCCGTCAGGAAACTGGCCATTGGGGATTGGGGCGGGCCGTGATAAATCTACGTACCTGCATCACCTCGAATGCCACAGGCTTTGCTCGTGTTGAAGCCATCGCAGTGTTGATCGCGTTATCGCCTGGAGCCAGCGGCCATCCAATAAGTGGTTTACCTTGTACCAAGCTTTCCACTGTCGAGTTGAAGCCGCCGTGTGCGAACAGCCATCCAATGGCTGGATGCTGCAGGAGGGCCAGCTGATCAACCCACGTATCGCAGACATGACCAACGCCACTGTCGTGGATCTTCTTGATGTCTTCAGCATCAACGCCCTTACCGGCGAACATACCGCCAAGGACCAAAACAAATGGGTATTTCGCCTCTATGAGTGAAGTGATCAGAGCCTGGAAGTTACCCCGGTTGGTTGGAAAGACGAGCGAACTGATGCATCAAAGATTAGCTGCGATGAAGTGGCGCTATGCTTCGCTGAACGACGTAGGAAAACACAAATGGAGTGACTAGGAAACTCCGTGTCTCACCCAAAGGATATCAAGATAACCTCGCCCTTGCCATAGTGTTGAATAAAGGAGAGCAGTTTATCCTCCTTTATAGTTGGGACATCGTGTGACCAACCCCTCGGCGCGATTTGGACACCCACGGGATGCACAGTCGTGTACTTGTTGCATGCAGTCAAGGTGTCGCCCTCCAGTGCCATCGCTGAAGCGCACACGACCCCATCGGTCGCTTTCGCGAGACTTACTGTTTCTCGAAGCATTGATGTCACACCTTTTGTCGTCAGCAAACGACCAGGAGACCGAGTGGTGTGGGGTTCATACCCGCCTGCAGTGGGACTTCACCGAATTCTCGTTCGTAATCATGCATATCCTTGAGTCCAGGGATCGAGATGACCGTGCCGTTGAAATCATCAGACCCATTCTTCGCGATGCAAACCTAGAGGCTGGCATGAGCTATCTTCATGAGCATTAGTTCTTGATCCGGCGTCTTACCCTCTCAGAGATTTCGCTTCGGTCTCTGCCCTCGCGGAGGCTTTCATCAGACATGTACTTTTCGACAATCTCCTCCCAGTCACTGAAACCCCCGACCGTTGAGGGTGCCAGGAATGAGTACAGCCTTGCAGCGCTACCCGCCCAGTACATGAAAATTTTGCACTCGGGTTCGACAATGCTCCTGGTCTGTGGTAGTGTGTGTAGGGATCCGTTCTGGTCCAACATCAACGCGGTCGGCTTCGGCCATACTTGGCCTTCGCTACAGGCCTCATGCAATGTCTCCATCCAACATCTGGATAATTGAGCAATACCCTCTGCAATTGTGTTCTTGCCCACATTCTTGGAAATGCTACAAGACGTGTCAGTCATGACTTGGGCTTGGCACAACAGATGGATGCTTTTATCATTACTTGGGGTCGCCAAATTGAAGAAGGCGAAATCTTTCTTCTGGCAAATCGGGATATCGACTAAAATCTACCGCAGGGTCCTTCCGTTAGACTGTCACTCGAGCCTTTTTCTCCTACCACATGCGGAGGTTTTAAGACGACCTGGGTCCCTACATACCAACAAGAGCATGTGTCACATATGTAACAACCAGAGATGGGTTCGACTGAAGCATCTTGATAATGAGAGCATTGGCACTGATTATGTGCCCCCATACAGGAAACACATACCAGAAGTGGTGCTGTTGGTACATAGCTACTCGGCTTGTTCACCAATGGTTGAGTGGGAAAGGTGATCTGCTATTGGAGTTTTGCGAAGGTTCGGCAGGCGCAGTCCGGTAAGCACAGTGAGCGATACGAGATGCGAGAGAAAACCAAGGTCGCCAACCTAACCTGGGCTGATCCGGACCTTGACCTCGAGGGCCAAACGCGACAATCCGAGATGGGTTTCAAGGTAACTTGACTCAGCTGTTGACGGGGGTAATGGATCTCCGGAAGCTAGGGCGTGCTGTGAGTACGTCTTCCCTGAATCGAACTGGGTCTAATGCGAGCTTATACCACGACGATCATGCCATACCTGACCGCCGGCTTGAGCTGAAACATTCGCGATTCATGTTTTGTTCATTATCTGGTACAGTGCCAAATAGTAGGTTGCAGCACTAGTTTCCTGCAATTAACAGGACATAGATTTGGACCTCCGAGACTTCAGCACTACTGACAAGGCCCCTGCTTTTTGGGCCACATCATTGAGAAGATGTACATCTTGTGTCGCTGTATCCAAATTTCCAGCCTCACATTTGGCAAGTTTCACAATAAGTTCATTCAAGATTCCATTACTGCTAATTCATTTCGTTAAACGAAGATGGAGAGGCCTCCTCTAAGAGCTGTCGGTAAGATTTCTAGTGCGCATTAGCAACCACATCGGATATCTGACGGTCTGACGATCACCAGGGAATTTGGAGAAGTTTCTCATCCATCAGCACCTTGTCCAGTTCTTTAACAACGTGCAGGTTGCTTGCGTTTACTCTCTCCCAGCCAGAGTACTCATTAACCCCCGCAAGAGGCTCCCAGGGCTTGTCTATGCTGCCTTGGGAAAGACGATAGAATGCCATCCAATTCTTGGACTTGCTCTGAAGAACGAGGATAGCCCTGAACCAGCATGGAGGAGACTTGAGCGAGTCGATTTGCGGCAAATCGTCGAGTTCATTGACGCAGATCCCTATGCGCCACTCGACACGTGGATTCAAGAGCAACACCAAAAACCAGTCCACAAACCTCAGGAGCTCCCCTTGTGGCGTTGCGTATCTGTTCATTCGTCGCAGGATGCCGAAGACGCAGTATCATTTGCCCTATCCTTCTCATTCCACCACGTTGTTGGGGATGGTCTGTCTGGAGCGGCATTTCACAGGACCTTTCGTCATGCTCTGAACGAGCTCTTGTCATTGATCACGAACACTCCCGACGATGTAGATTTTGCAGGAAAGGAGATGGCACAAATCCCGAAGCTCGCCCTAGTTCCTCATCTCGAGGAAAGCATGGATCTCCCTCTCACGACATTCTTCCTCCTGAATAAGGCCTTTAAATCATTTGTTTACAATTTCACGGATACACGGGAGTGGACGGGACCACTCATTTCGAACACTCGAGCGCCAATTAGCAACACACGAACCTTTTATCTGCCACAAGAAGTTCTCAGAGGCTTGCGAGATCGCTGCAGAACGCGTCAAACAACTATTACAGCGCTTGTTACAGTTCTCACAGCCCGGAGTTTGGCTCTGTTGTATCCAACTCACACTCGATTTGTGGCTTCAGTCCCGTTCTCACTGAGGAAGTTCTCGAAACATTCGCCAGATGACATGGGCTGCTTAACCGCCATCGCCGAGCCACATTTCTCATCGGAGCCAAATCAGCCATGGGGCTACATGTCGTGTAGGTTCGGTAGCACCCCTGATGCGCCAAGTGCATCCGACGACGAGAAGCTGTGGAAAGAAGCCAAGGCATGCAAAGACCTCATCCACAGACGAAGTGGGTCTTCTACAAATCTGTCAGTCGGCCTGACCAAGTTTGTCGGTGATTACCGGCAACACTTTCTGAACATGGTGGGCGGACGGAGACGGCATGCCTTCACAGTCACCAACATCGGCGTTGTAGATGGTGGTGGATCGCTGTCACCAGCTACAGAGAAGGGACAGGCCATTTTCGATCGAGTGGTGTTTTCAGTGGGAGCTTCGACAAATGGTGCTCCCTACTCCATCTGCCTTGCCTCTGCTACTGACGGTTTCACGTCCGTCACTCTCAATTGGGAGACAGGCGTTGTAGAGGATAGAGACGCACATGATCTTTTGGGTGCGTTGGAGAGAGAAATGAGCCGCTTAGCTGAATTCAAGGTTCAGGGGCGTTAAGCGTTCATCTGCTTTAGTTCCTGGTTTCGGATGGACATCAGACATCTCTGAACGAGTGCCGTTCCACTTTCATCACGGCGCCGTGCTACAAACCCCTCTGTGCTGGGATCACACCAGCCAAAGCGAACTGCGCCGCTCTAATAAACATCCGTTTTGCTTGGAAATCTCTCAGCGAGCGAGTTCTCTGCTTAAAGCTTAGCGGAAAGCCTAATTGTGTTAGAATTTGAAAGACTGAATCGTGACGCGTTTCTGCGATTAATAAATCCACTTTGGCCTAGGGGAAGATTGTCTTGGCTAGCTTCGTCCCGGATACGGCGGTTTAGAGCTAACACTATTCGCAAATTTAAAAACTATTATACTTATAGCTTATCTCTCCTTAATAATTAAACACTTGTATTTTCCTTAATTATAATCCTTATTTATTATTAAAATAATAAATATTTAAATTTATATAATATATATATATATAATATAATTTATTAAGAAATAATAAATATTTATAATATTTATTAACTTTTATTAATCATGATACTTTTTTTAAAAAAGAATTAATAATAATTAATAATAATTAATATTAATTAATATTAATTACTTTTAATTACTTTTAATTACTTTTAATTTCTAAATTTTATTTAACTTAATTAATATAAATATAATATTAATTATATTATTAAAAAGTTAATTTAATATAAATTATATTAAGATATATATTTATCTTAATTAATATTAATTAATTAAAAAATTTATAATTTATTTAAGATTTAATTAATTAAATATTTTATATTTTTTAATAAATTTTTATATTATATTTAAATTTATTATTAAATAATTAAAATATTATAATTTGTTTTTTAAAATTATTATTTATATATTTTTATTAATTAATTAATAAATTTTTAATTAAGATAAAAAGCTATTTTAATAAATATATATTTTATTATTAAAACATTAAATTATTTAATAATTTATTAAATATTAAATAATATTTAAAACTTTTAATTTTAAAAAGAAATAAAAAAAGTATATTAAAATTTAAAAAGGTATATTAAAATTTATAAATAAATATTAAGTTTAAAGATTTAATTTTTTAAATATAAATTTAACATTATTTATTATTATATATAAAATTTAAAAAGAAATAAAAGTAATATAACGTAATTTATTAATAAGTAAAATATATTAATAAATAAAATATCTTTTTAATTTTATTTAACTTTAGCTAACCTTAACATTATCTTAAGGCTAGTTAATAAATAAAAAATTAATATTAATTAATGTTAACTACTTTTAATTCCTTATTTTTAATTAATTTTATTAATTTAAAATAATTAAAGGTAATATAATATAATAAAAAGTTATTAAGATTTTAATAAAATAAGCTTTATTTAATATTAATTATATCCTTAGCTTTTATATTAATTATGTTTTATTTTACTTAATTAAATATTTAATATATATAATATTAATAATAAAAATATATATCTTTTATTTAAAAAGGAAAAAGTTAATTTAACTTTATAAGTAATTAAAAACTTTAAAATAAATTATATTAAATTTAATAAGTTTATATAAAGTTATATTTATTTTTAAGGTTTTATATATTATTTTATTTTATAAAATAAATAAATAATATAATTATAAGGAATTATATATTAATATTTATAAACTTAACTTAATTAACAAGTAAATATTTATTTAATATATTATTAATTAAAATATTTAAGGATTTTCCTTATAACTTTTTAATATAAAAAATATAGCTAACTTTTTATTAATATTATATAATATTAAACTTATAAGTTATTTTTAAAATTAAGTTTAATTATTTTTATAATTATTAAAAATTAATTTAAGTTACTTTATAATATAATAACTAAATATAAAATTATTAATAATAATTTATATAACTTTAATAAAATTAACTTTATAGTAAATATAATTATATATATTAATAAGCATAAAAATATTAAAATAATATAGCTTAATAATTAAAAATAAGTTATAATTATTAAATATATTAATATAAAAAGTTAATATATTTTATTATTTATTATTATTTTAAATGCTTATTATTTTATAAGTTAAGTTATAAAGTTAAATTTCTTAAATAATTAAATTATTAAACTTACTTTAAATAAACAAATAAATAATAAAATTAACTTAAAATAAATTTAACATTTTAATAAATATATTAAATAATAAATAAAAAGTATATATTAATTAAGTTTAATTAATATTAAAAAGATAATTATATTATTTATATTAATATATTATTATATTATTTTTTTTTACTTTAATTATTAAATATTATATTATACTTACATTTAAAATATATATATAATAATTAAATTAATTTTTTTATTTAAGTATTTATTAATTATATTATTTAATTTAAATTTTTCTTTATATTTATAATAGCTTATAATAAAATTTTAATAAAGAATAATATTAACTTTATATTTAAAGAAAATAAAATCTTATTTTAAGTTTTAAATTTTATTATTTTTAAGCTTAATATATATTTATAAACTTTTATATAATCCCTTTTTATTTAATAATAAAGCTTTCTTATATAAATTATAAAAATTATTAATTAAATAATAATAAATATTAAAATAATAATATATAAATTTATTATTTTAAAAGATTAAATCTATATATTTAAGGATATTAATATAATATTTATTAAATATTAAAAGGTTAAAAACCTTAAGTATAACTTAAAAAAATATTTATAATTAAGAAATCTTAAGTTTTTATGTAAAAGAAATAAAAGGAAAAGCGGCTAGTTAATAAAATAAATAATAATATTAAAAAGGTAATTTATAATAAACTAATTAAATAATAATATAATAATTATAATAAGATTAAATATAATATAAAAATTTATAAGAAAAATAAAAAAAGGTTTAATTAATTAACTTTTAAATATATTATAATAAATTTAGCTTAATTAATGTTAATTAATATAAATATATTTATTTGTATAATTTTAAATAAATTATATTTTTAATAATATAATTAGCATTATTTAATGCAAAATATAAGTTTTTTATTAAAAGTTACTTATTTTAAACTTATATTTTACTTATATTAATTACTTTAAATTAATAAAATTAATTAAAAATAAGGAATTAAAAATAATTATTATTAATTAATATTAACTTTTTATTTATTTATTAACTTTAAAGTAATATTAAAATTAATTAAAGTTAAATAAAGTTAAAAAAGTATTTTATTTATTAATATATCTTACTTATTAATAAATTATATTATTAATATTAATAATATAATTATTTTTAAAAAGAGTTAAATTTAATAAATATTTAATTTTTTAATTATTTAATATTAATATTTTATATATATATATTACGGTTTAAGCTTTATTTATTATAATTAATTAACAGGTTTTAGCCTTATAAGAATAAGCTTTAATATAAATATAAATAAGAAGTAAATCTCTTTTTTTATACTTTAAATATAAACCTTATTTAAATACCCTTATAATAAATAATTTAAGGCTAGCTTATAATATATATTTAAAGTTTTTTTATATTATAAACTTTTAATATAATTATATAAAACTTAATATAATAAAATTTAAAAAAATAATAATAGTTTATTAAGTTTTTCCTTATTTTAAGAAACTTTTATTTTAAAAATACTTAATAATTTAATTAATAAAGATAACGGCTAGGTTTATAATAAATAAGAAAATAATTAATATTAAAAGGGCTTAATTCTTTTATATATTTAATTAATTAAGAATCTTTTATAATTAATCTTTATTTTATATTAATTTTATAAAAATATTTAAGGGGTAGTTAAAGAGCTTTTTAAAAAAGGTTTATCTTATATTTAAAAACCTTTTTAAGCAAAGATATATTAAGCTTAGCTTAATTACATTATAATAACATTATAAAGAGAGAATAATAAAATCTTTTACTTAATTTATATAACGGGCTTAAGCTATTGCCTAAGCTATAATATATGCTTATGCTAAGCTTATATTATATTTAACCCTTTTATATAATAAAGCATATACTTAAAAAATAAATTAAAAGTTAAGGCCTTTTAAAGCTTAACTTATTTCTTAAATATTATAATTTATAATTCTTTTTAAATACCTTTTAATAAATACTTAAAGCTAACTTATAATATTAAATTATAATTTTTAAACTATATTAAGAAGGATATTTATATTATAATAATAAATAACTTTATACTTAAAATATTAACTTTTTAATAAAATATATAATTAAAGATTCCTTAACTTACTTTAATATTAAGCTATAAAAATATTTAAAAAACATTTTAACTTCCTTAATTATTTATAATAATACTTATTAATATTAATAATAATATTATTATATTTTTCTTTATAATAATAATTTATTAACTTATAAAACTTAAAATATATATAAATCTTCTTAACTTACCTTTAATTTAATATAAATTACTTTTAATTAAACCCTTATTTAATAATAATTAAAATAGCTTTTTAACTTAAAAGATTATAATATAATATAAGCTATAAAGTAATATAAATTTTATTAAAAATTCTTAAAAATATTAAATCTTTTTATAAAGTTAGCTATTTATTAAAATATAATTATATATTATAATATTATATAAATAAAATAAGCCTTAAAATAACTTTAATATAAATAAGTTTTTTAAATATTTAAAGCATTATTATAAAAACTTATATTAATAAGTAGCTGCTTTAATTAAGCTTAAAATATTTTAAATATAAAATTATAATAATTTTATTTAATTTATATTTAATTTAAATAATTAATAATATAAATTAAAAATCTTAAGTAATTAAATAAAATAAAGTTAAATTATTTTTATAATTAACTTTTTTTATAACTTTATAATAAGGTTATTAAGATATTAATCTTATATATAAATTATAATAAAATAATAAATATATATTATTAAATTATTTATAAATTAAAGGCATAAAACTTTAAATATTAATAATATATAAATTTATTTTTATATTTTTTAAAGCTTTTAGCTTAAGAATAATAAGTAATAAGTTAAAATATAATAATAATAAATATAATTATAATAAGTATAATAAAAGATTAAAATGTTAAAAATAAATAATTATAAGGGTAATAAAGTGCCTTTTTCTTTTAATTAGCTAGTAATTAAGCTAAGGCACCTTAAATATTTAAGTTTAAAAAAAGACTTAATAAAAATATAAAGCATATTTATATTATAATTAATAAAAATACTTTATAATAAATTATAAACTTCTTTTTATAATTATATTAACTTAAGTTTAAGTTATAAAGTTAATTATACTTTATAAAAAAACTTTATTAACTTTAAAAAAAATTAACTTTTAAGCAAAGTTTTACTTAAAAATATAAGCCCTTTTTATAAGCTTAATTTATATAAAAAATATTAATAAATATAAAATAAATTAACTAAGCCTTTTTTTAATTTTTATTATTATAAATTATAAGCATATTATTATTATTTAAATAAATAATAAACATAAAAAATAAAATTTAACTTAATAACTTTATTTATTTTAAAAAACTTAAAAATAATTATTAATTTATTATAAAGCTAATATATTATATATATAATATAGCTTTCTTAAAATATTAATATATAAAAAGCCCTTATTTTAACTTATATAATTTTAAATATAATTTATTTCCTTTTATTAAGCTTATTTTAATTATATTATTATAATATTATATTAAATTTAACTTATAAGTATATAATAATTAACGTAATTTAAGAAATTATTATAAAGATATAAAGTTAATAAAATATAAGTAATTTAATTTAATTAATTTTTAAAATAATTATAAAAGCATAAATAAATTGCTTATTTTATAATAAAATAATAAATATTACTTTAATAAAAATAAGCTTAAGTAAAATTATATAAATTTTTTAAGCTATAGCTTTTTAAGAAAGAAATAATAATAATATAAAGTAATATAAAGCTAAGTTTTTATTAAAAAAATATAAAACTTTATTAGCTTTTTAAATAAAAAAATAAGCTTTTACCCTTTTATTATATTAAAATTAATTTAATTATTATATTTATTTATTATTATTAAAAAATAAATTTATATTAATATTATTATAAAACTTATTATATAATATGCTTTAAAATTAATTAATTAAGTTATAAAAATAAGTTATATAACTTTATAATAAGAGTTAAATAAAGGCTAACTTTTTATTTATAATAATTTCAATGCTTTTACTATATAAAATAAATAAAAAATAATAATTTTATATAAATTATTATGCTTTTAATAAGATAACTTAGCAAGATTATTATCTTTTTCTCCTTATTAAAGAAATATCACGCTTCTTTTTTAATATTTAATAATTTATAAAGCTAAATATTTATATAACTTTTTATTAAATATAAATAATAAAAAAGTAAAAGCATTTAATAATATTTTAAACTTAATTTAAATTATTTAAATAATTAATTTACCTTTTTAATTTATTTAATGCATTTATTATATTTTAATAATATATTAACTTAATTTTAATTAATATTATAAAATATTATAATAATATACTTAAATAATATATTAATATCTTTTTTAAGCTTAAAAAGGAATTATATAAAGAAAATATAAAAAGTATTATATTATTTATAAAATATTAAATTAAACTTAAATTAAAATAAATATAACTTTATAATAAAAAAAATAAAATATTTAAATTTTATTATTATAATTAAAGTAAATATTTAAATAAATTTAAAAAAAGTTAAAGTAATTTAAAAATAAAAAGCATTATAAATAATTTATAATATTTAAAGCTTTATAAAGTTTATAAACTTTTATTATAACTTTATTAAAAACTTTTTTAAAATTATTAATCCCTTTTTTTATTTTATTATTAAAAAGATTTCTTTTTAATAAAAAAATAAAAAGAATAAAATTTTTTATTATCTTAAAGTAATATTTATAAAAACATTAATTTTAATTAAAAAAAATTTAAACTTAAGTATAATAATAAAGATAAATTATTTAAAAATAGCCTTTAATGCATACTTATTAATTTAAAAAGAAAAGGCTTTTTATTTAATTATTTATTACTTTATAAAGCTTTTTTTAATAAAGTAAAATTATATTATTTATAATAAAAAGCTATTAATAATAATTAAGGCCTTAAAAATATAATTATTTATACTTTAAAATATATCTTACTTATTTATAATATTTATAAATTATAAAAGCTTTAAGTATTTTATTAATTCTTAATTTCTTTTAAAAAAATAAGGTTAATAAGCTAAAACTTTATCTATCTTTTATTATAATCTTTAATATTATTTAAAAATATAAGTATAGTATTTTAATATATTATTATAATATAATTAAGATAAAATAACTTTAAAAGAAATTATATAATTAAAATGCTTTAATTAATTTTAATAATAATTTTTAATATTTATATTATTATATTTATAAGGTTATAATTATTTAATAAATTAATACTAATTATTTTTTAAAATAAAAAACTTTAATAAAATTTAAAATATAAAATTTATTATAAAGTAATTATATTTAATTAATAATAATTTTTTAAGAAAACTAAAATAATAATTTAAATTATTAATTATACTTTTAATATATATATATATTTTAATTTTAAAGTTAATTATAATTTTTAAATTAAAAATTGCTTATTATATTAATATTATAATAAGCTTATAACTTTTTTATAATAAAATATTTAAAATAAAAAAAAGTTTTTAAGTTTTTTATATAACTTTTATTAAAATAATATATTATAAGCTATTTAATATTTTATTTAAAATTATAATATATATTATTAAATATAACTTAATTAATAATTATAAAAAGTCTTAGTTTACCTTATTTTTTTTTAAATTATTATTAATTTTAAATATTTATTAACTTTATAATAAATTTATTAACTTATAAAAATAACTTATATTACTTAATAATTATTATAAATTATCTTTTTAAATAAATCTTCTTAAAAGCAATATATTTTATAATTATAAAAAATTATATATAATGCTTTATTACTTTATAATAGTATTATTATAAGTTTTTTATATTTATTATTAATAATTAAAGCTTTAATTAAATAAAAGCATTTTAAGCTTTTTTATATATTTATATAAGTATAAAATGCCTTTTATTTATAATATATTATTTTAAAATAAATAATAATATAAAATAAATAAATTAAAAAATATAAAAGTATTTATATAATATTATTACCTTTTTATAAAATAATTAAGCTAATTACTTTTTAATTTATTAAATAATATTAAATAATAAGAATTTAATAACACTTAATTAAAGTTTAAATTAATTAATAAATAAATTTAATATATAAATAATTTAAAGCCTTTTAAATATAATAATATTTATAATTAATTTTAAGAGTTAAATAGCTATATTTTTAAATTATCTTTAAATTAAAATAAATATTATTTAAATTATTATTATTTTTATTTAATAATAATAAAAATAAATAATTAATAAATATTATTAAATAATAAAAAAGTTTTATATTAATAATTAAGTATAATTATTTTTAAAGTATTTTTAAATTATTTAATTAATAAAAAAGCTTAATTAATTATATTAAAAATATATTATAATAAATATTTTTATATTTTACATAATTATTTTAAATATATTAAGTTAAGTTTATTTTATTTTTAATATTAATTAAGTTAAATATATTATAAAATATTTATTATTTATTTAAATATTTATAAATATTTAATTAAGTATTATATTAATTTTAAATAAAATAAATAAAAGTTAAAATAAGGAGTACCTTATAAAGGAAATCTTAATAATTAAAAATATATTAAGGTACTTATAAAATAACTTCCTTAAAAGGTAAGTTTATATTAAATAAAAAAGTTAAAATATATTAATATAAAAATTCTTTAAAAACTTATAAAAATTAATAGCTCTTAATTTATTTAAAGCATAATAAAAAAATGCCGTTATTTATAAGGAATTATTTATTTAAAGTAATTATAAAGCAAGTTTATATTAAGCTTAATAAGCTTATTTAAAGGTAAAATATAAAATAATAAAAATTATAAGTAAAAATAAAATAAAAATAAATAAAATTTTATTATATTATTATAAGCTATTTAAATAAAGTTATAAAGTAAGCCTTAAATATTTATTATATTTAAATTAAATGTAATAATAATAAGATTTAAACTTATAACTTTATTTATATATAAATATTTTTAATTAATTAAAACTTATTATATATTTATTTAATAAATAAATTAAATTTTTTTTTTTTATAAAATTAAGTAATATATTAAGCTAAAAGAAAATTAAGCTATATAGTTAATTTCTTATAAAGCAAGATTATATAAATATATATATTACTTTTTTAAAATTCTTTTATTATTATTTATTTAAGTAAGTATATTAAAAATATTTAATTATAAATTTAAAAATTATAAAGGTAATAATAAAGTTATAATAACTTAATAATAATAAGAATTAAATTTATAAACTTTTTATTTAAAAATAAAGTTTTTAATTATTTAAACTTATTATAATTATAATAAAAAGTTAAGTTAATTAATATTTATAATATAAAGCATTATAATTAAAGGATAATAAATCTTTAAAGTTTTTTTTTTTTTTTTTTTATTTTTTCTTTTTAAACTTATTATAAATATAATAGCAACTTAAATTATAATTATATTACTTAATATTAAAAACTTAATTAATAAGAGCATTTAAAGTATTAATTATTATATTAAACTTTTTATAATAATAATTTTTAAATATATTAAAATGTATTTAAAGCTAAGTTAATATTAATATAAAAAAGAATAAAAAAAGTATTTATATTAAAAATATATATTATTAATATATTAGTTAACCTTAGCTTTTTAATTATTATTAAGGATTATAAAGATATTTATTACTTTTTAAGTAAAATAAGTTAATTAATAATTATTAATATTAATATTATTAATATAATATATAATTATATTAATATTAATAAGAAATAAAAATATATTAATAAGTTATAATAAACTTAAAAGCATATTCTTAATAAAATTAATAAGGGTATTAATTAAGATTATATAATAAAAATAAGCATAGCTGCTTAAGTAAATAATA
The DNA here is from genome assembly GCF_014595645.1 of Diaporthe citri. Classification (NCBI taxonomy): domain Eukaryota; kingdom Fungi; phylum Ascomycota; class Sordariomycetes; order Diaporthales; family Diaporthaceae; genus Diaporthe; species Diaporthe citri. The sequence continues at coordinate 846,514 of NW_025064850.1, forward strand.
AAGGTAATAAAAAGTAGCTTTATTAATATAATATTTATAACCTTATAAAAATAAATAATAATATAATTAAAAGTTAAGGTAAATATAATTATATTATTATAAATAATAATAATAAATTAATAAATATAAATATATATTAAATATACTTATATTTATAATAATAATAATTAATATAAAATGCATTATAATTATTAAAAATATAAATAAATAGCTTATTAATTTTATAAAAAGTTATAATATATAAATTATAAGGAAAAAATAGCTATTTAATAAGCTATTAATCTTTATTATTAAAATTATTAAAAACTTAATATAATCTTAGGCCGCGTAATGCATTAATTATGCATGTAGCTTCTTTTCATGAAAAGCATAGGTTTAAACCTTGCCATGGCTATTAAAACCTTTTTAAGGAATTTTCCCCTTAATTACGCTATAGCAAATCGCGGCCTATTTACTTATAACCCTTTTAGCCAAAAGGGGCTTATGCTTAAGGCCTTAAAAACCTTATTAAAGCTAATGAAAATAAGCACTTAAAGAAAGCCCTAGGCCTTTAAAACTTTAGGCTAGCAATGCCTTAAAATATACCTTATAATAAGGCCCTTTATAAGAGGCCTTTAAATTAATTAATAAATAAGCCTTATTATAAACCTTAATTAACTTTATTAAAAGCCTTGCATTAATAAAGGCAGCTTTATAATCCTGCATTAAAGCAGCTATAGCCCTTAATAAGGAAGTAATAACCCTTTATTAAGTAATTACGAAAGATCCGCTTATAAAAAGCAGCCCTTATTAAGATTAAAATTAAAAGAAAAGATTATTAAGAGAAAAAAGTAAGGAAGGGCTTTATAAATCTTAAGAAAGATTAAGAAAAGAGCTTTTAATTAAAGGAATTAAGAAGCGTATTAGTTTTTATTTAACTTTAGGGTATGGTTTTTTTAATATAAGTAAATTTATAAAGGGACTACATGTTAATTAACAAGCTTTATATATATATACATATATATATATATTATAGCTTTATATAAATAAAATATTATTATTAATATAATCTTATAATATAATATCCTTATATTTAATTAATTATTATAATAAACTTATATTAAAAAAGAAATAAATTAATTTTAATAATTATATTATTAAAATAATAAAATAACTTATTATTATTATTATTAATAATAATAATTATATTAAAGCTATTACATTAATTATTAAAACTTATAATAAAAGCTATTTTTTATTTTTCTTTTTATATAATAAAAAAAAAGTAAGTATTAAGGAAAATATTAAAGAATTAAAAGGGTATTAATATATTAAGATAATGGCTTTTTAATAAAAAAAAGATAATTATAAAAAAAGCATAATAAGCATAAGGAAAAATAGTTAAAGGATTAAATTATAAGGAAGTTAAGAAATTATATAAATATTAATTATATTAAAAAAAGCTTTTTAATTAAAGGTAAAATAAAACTAAAGAATAATTAATATAAATAAAGAAATAATTATAAAAGTAATAAAAAAGTTATATAAAAATAATAAAATAATGTATATAATAAATGCATTATAATGATAATATAATATTAAGAAAAAGGAATTGCAAAGAAAAATGCAATTATAGGAAAGTTATCTTAAGCAGCAATAATAATCATAGCGCGGGGGTAATAGCCGCGGTAAACAATATTAATACATTAATAAGGGCGCGTTATAGCTCGCGGCTAGCAATATATATAACTTATGCGCAATATAGCTAGCGGCCGGCAATATACCTAGCTTATATATAATTATAATATATTAATAAAGAATTATATATATAATAATAATAATATTATATTATAATAACTTATAATATATATAATATATACTTTATATTATATTATACTAAATATAATATATAAATATAATTAATATAAAAATAAAATAAATAATTATTATTTTTAAAATAAATAAATATATAATTAAATATAAAATTGCAAGAGCCTTAAGCTTAATTCTTATTATATATAATATAAAAGTAAAAAAAGAGCTATATAATAAGCTTAAGTTATTGCTTAAGTTATAATATATATTTATATTAAGCTTATATTATACTTTACCTTTTTATATAATAAGGTATATATTTAAAAGATAAATTTAAAGTTAAGCCCTTTTAAGGCTTAACTTACTTTTTAAATATTATAATTTATAACTCTTTTTAAATACTTTTTAGCAAATGCTTAAAGCTAACTTATAATAATTTAATTAATTAACTTATATAATAAAAACTTAAAATTAATTAAATAAATATAAAATATTATTAATAATTAATAATTTAATTTTTATAATAAAAGCTTAGCTTAATTATAAAGAATAATTAAATATATTTTAAGCCTTTTACTTTACCTTATAATAATTTAAAAATATTTTTAATATTATAATATAAAAAGATAATACTTAACTTTAAAATAATAAAGTAATAAATATTAATATTACGGTAATTTTAATAAATAAAATTAAGTATATTATATATAATTAACTTAATTATTATAAATATAATTACTTTAATTATTATAAGAAAATAAAAATATAGCTTTTATTAATTAAGGCTAATAAAGAAAAGGAGTTTATTTAAAGAAATATAATTTTTTTTATAAAGTAAAGTTTAAAGCATTATTAACTTAATATTAACTTAAGCTTAAAGCAAGCTAGCTATATATTAATTAATTTAATATTATAAAATGCTTAAAATTTAAAAATTCTTTATTAATAAAGTAAATTATTTATAATTAAATATTAATTAATTATAAATTATATAATAAATTTATAATCTTAAGATTTTAAATAAAAAAGCTTATATAAAAGGCTTAAATTAAAAGATTATAAAAATATTATTAATTTAGCTATTAATTTATATTTAAAGAATTATTTTTTATTAACTTATGTTTTATTAATATATTAAATTATAAGAGTTAAAAGCGTATTAATTACGGAAAATAAGTTAAGCATTTAATATATTTAAAAGATATTAAGGTATAATTAAATAATTAAGTAAAAAGCAATATTTAATTTATAATTAAATTATAATATCCTTTATTTTTTATTATATAACTATTTTTTAAGGCTTATTATAAAAACTTAAAGAAGGAAAATATATTATAATTTAAGCTTTATTTATTATAATTAATTAATAAGCTTTAACCTTATAAAAATAAGCTTTAATATAAATATAAATAAGGAGTAAACTTCTTTCTTTATATTTTAAATATAAACTTTATTTAAGCACTTTATAATAAATAACGTAAAGTTAAGTTATAATAATATATTATATTTTCTTTTAAATATATTTATTAAAATATTAAATATATTAAAAATAAATTTAATTATTTAATTTATTAAATAATTTAATTTCTTAATTTTATTTATAAAATTATAAGTTTTTTAAAATAATAATAAAGAAAAAAGAAATTAATTTATTATATTAATATATTTAATAATTATTATTTATTTTTAATTATTAAATTAATTAAATGTTTTACGGGTTTATTTAAAAGTAAAATTTAAATAATTTTAATTATATAAATAAATAACGAATTTTAAAATAAATAATATAAAACTTATATTTAAAATTTAAATTTATTTATTTAATATATTATTAAATAAAATATTTAAAACCTTTTTTATAATTATTTAATATATAAAAGATAATTAATATTTTATTAATATTATATTATATTAAATTTATTAATTAATAATATATTAAATATTTTATAATTATATTATTAAATTTTTAATTATTTCTTTTATTATTAAAAATAAATTTAAATTATTTTACAATATAATAATTTATATAATTTTCATATAATTAATTTTATAATAAATATAATTATTATATAAAATATTAATATTATTAATTTAGCTTTTATATAATTAATAATAATTAAATAAAATATATAATTGATTTAATTATTATATTAAAGTATAAATTATAATAAAGTTATACCTTATAATTATTTAATTATAAGTTAATTTAAATAACTTATTTATAAATATATAATTATTAATTAATAGCTAATTAATATTAAATAATAATTATTATTAATAAAATTAATTTAAATTATATATTTTTAAATTTATATATTATATATAATGTATTTATTATATAAATATATTACGGTAATTATTATTTTTATATTAATAATTTTATATATATATGCTTTAAAATTATGCTTTTTTTAAGTTATTTAAGTAATTAAATTAATAAAATAAATAATATAAATAAAGTAATTATTAAGTTAATTATTAAGGTAATAATTTTAAGTATTATAATTAATTAAATTAATTAAATAATTAAATTACTTAATTATATATTTATAAATTATATAATTATTAATATTTTAATGCTTTAAAGTATTTAAAATATTAAGCTTAAATTAATTAAAAGTTAAAATTATAATTATTATTTTAATTATTAAAAATAATATTTTTTATTAATATTAAGTTATTATTTATCTTTTTAAAGTTATAATTATCTTTTTTAAAAATATTATTATTATTTTAAAAAACTTTTACTTTATAATTATATTTTAAGGTAAATTAAAATTTATTATATATAAATATAAGGGCATTAATTTTCTTTAAGTTAATTATAAAAAAGGTATTAAAAAGTTTAATTAAGATGTTTATATAATTAAGTTAATAAAAGTTTTAATTAATTCTTTTAATAATTTTAAATTAATTAACTTAATAAAAAAACTATAATAATTATTTATTTACGCTGTAATTTAAATATATATATTACTTAAAAAAAGCATTATAAATTGCTTAAAAGTATGTTAATTGCTTAAATATATATTACTTATTAAATCTTTATTTTATAAGAGCTTTAAAGGGTTTTTAATAAGTTATAAACCTTATAAATATTACTTAAGTGCTTTAAAAAGCGTTAATTATAAGCAAGGGCTTTTAATAACTTTAAAGGCATTAATTATAAGTAAAAGCTTTTAATAATTTAAAAAAGCATTAATTATAAGCAAGGGCATTAATAATTAAAAGTATTATAAAAATGCTTTTTAAAAGTTTTTTATAATTATGCAAGGGTTTTATATAATTATATTTATTTAAGGAAGTTGTGGAAAATTAAGGGTTATTATAAGAAAGTATTTAATATAATATTTATTATAAAAGAATATTTAACGTAATGTTTTTTTAAAACTTATTTAATAAAAGGGTTTCGTTTATATATAACTTATTAATTAATTATAAATATTATTAATTAATTAAATAAGCTTAACTTACTTAAGTAATGCTTATTTTAATTATTAATAATAGTAATTTATTATTTAATTTTAATAATTTACGTAATAAAATGCATTTAACGGAAAATGCTTTTTCTTTTATAAGTTATAATTACTTTTACTTTTAATATTATTATTAATATAATATTAATAATAATAAGGTATTAATTAAAAAATAAAGTTTTATATAATAAATTTGCTTTATTTAAATAATAATGTTTATTATGCTTTAATTATAATATAAATATTATTATTTTATTTAATTAATTAATTTATAATAATAATGCTTTTTTAAATAAAAAAAATAAAAATATATTTTTTTAACTTAATTATTTATAATTATTTTTTTATAATTATTAATTAATATTAATTTAGCTTTTATATAATTAATAATAATTAAATAAAGTATATAATTAATTTAATTATTATATTAAAATATAAATTATAATAAAGTTATAACTTATAATTATTTAATTATAAGTTAATTTAAATAATTTATATATAAGTATATAATTTTTAATTAATAATTAATTAAGATTAAATAATAATTATTATTAATAAAATTAATTTAAATTATATACCTTTAAATTTATATATAATATATAATATATTTATTATATAAATATGTTATATTAATTATTGTTTTTATAATAATTATTATTAAATATATTAATATAATAAATTAATATATTTTATTATAAATAATTATAAAAAAGTATTTTATTTTATAAAATAAATTATTAATTATTATAACTTTATAAAAATATAATTTAATATATATAATATATTATAAAATTATATTTTAATTAATAATTAAATTTATAATTTTTTAATTAAAAGAATTAATAAAATAAAATAAATTATAAAATTAAATTTTAAAAAAGTTAAATAATAAACTTTATTTTAAAGGTATAAATAAATATTAAAATAAACTTTAAATATATAATAAATAATAATAATAAATAATTATATAAATTATTTATAAATTAAATTTAATTTATATTTTAAAATTTATAAAATTATTTATATTAATATATTATTATATTAAATTTATTTTTAAAATATATATTTAATAATAAAATTAAATTCTTTTATTTAAGCTTTTATTAATTATATTCTTAACTTTTATTTTATATTTTATTTATAAAAGTTTATAATAAAGTTTTTATAAAAGTTAATGCTTAATTTATATTTAAAATATTATAATTTAATTTTAAAATTTAATTTTTATTATATAATTTAATATTAAATATATTAATAAATCATTTAATTATATTAAAAGTAAAATTTTTAACTTTGTTTTATATTAATTATATGTATTAAAATAAATTAATAATAAATATATTACAATTAAATAATAATATAATAAATTTATTATAAATTTATTATAAATTTGTTAAGGAATAATTAATATTATAATAAATGCCTTAAATATTAAGATTTATAAATTAAACTTAATCCTTATAATAAAATAAAATTAAAAAAACATTATTTTATTAATAATTAAAAGCTTTATTACTTTAAATTATTATAAAATATATTTCATTACTTAAATTTAAAGAACTTTATAATATTTTTATTAAAGCTTAATAATTAAAATAATTAAAATTATAAATTTAAGCTATAAATTTATATATATAAACTTAAATTATATATTTATTTAAAGAAGTTTTTATATTCTTTATTAATAATATTAAATATTTATTAATAAAAATATATAAAGAAACCCCTTATATATTAAAATTCTTAATTTTAAATAATAAGTAATAAAAAAGAAAATAAAGAAATTATTTAAGAAAATAAATAAAGTTTTTAAATATTAAATAATTTAATTAATTATAACTTTAAAACTTTTAATTAAGACTTTATTAAATATAATAAATAAATCTTATTACGTTAAGTTATTATTATATATATAACGCTTGCTATATAGCATGCAGTTCTTTTGCTTATTATTTATATTAAAAAAACCATGCTTAAGGCCGGATAAAAACCAATATACTTTCTTCTTTTTAATTAAAAGCTTTTACCTTATTTATTATTAACATATATAAAGCTAATTACTCTTAAATCTTATAATAAATTCTCCTTTATTATTAATTCCTTTAAAGGCTACCTTTGTTAATAAGTAAATTCTTATAATAACCTAAGTTAAAGGTTACTATTCTTTGTTAAGAAGCTGCAGTTACTTTAATGTAATATTACAAAGCTGCCTTTATTAATGCAAGGCTTTAATATAAGCTAATTAAGAGCTATTTAAAGCCTTTTAATTTGCTAATTTAATTCTTTTTACTCTTTATAATAAGGCATTTAACGCTTATTACTAGGGCGCGCTAACTTATAGCTTATTATTTATTAACTTTAATAAGGTTTTTTAAGCTCTTTATACGGGCTCTTTAGCTAAGGGTTGTAAATAAGCAAGCTATAATTTATTAATTAACGTTAAGGGGAAAATTCTTAAAAAAGGTTTTAATAGCTATAATAAGGTTTAAATCTATGCTTTTTATAAAGAAAGGTTAAATGTATTATTAATGCGCCACGCAGCCTTTATTTAATATAAGTAACTTAAAATAATAAATAATAATAAAGATTATTAAATAATTATTATAAATATTAAGTTTAATAAGTTTTATATATAAATTAATATATTATAAAATATATAAATTATTATAAAATATATTATTATAAAATTAATATAATAATTTATAAATGCATTATAATTAAAAAAGTTATAATAAAATAATATAAATTAATTAATAAAAGGAAATTATAATTAAAAATATTTAAAAGTCTTTTAAGAATATAAAATAATATAATTTACAAATTTTATATAAGTAATTTAAAAGATTTTATTAATATAAGTAATATTTTATAATTAAATATAAAGATAAGCAAAATAAAATAAAAGTTTTAAATATTATACTTTTAAGTAAAATATTTATAAGAATTAAAAGATTATAACTTATAAAAAAATATAATTATAAGAAATGCTTTTATTATTAAGGATTTTAAGTTATTATATAAAAATATAATTAATTTATATAAAATAAAGTATAAAAATTAAGCTTTCTTAAAATAAATATTCTTAAGATAAAAAAGCTGCTTTATATATATTTATCTTTATACTTTTATTAAATGCTTTTATATTATTTTTAAAAAAGCTTATTTAAAGTTAAAATTAAATTTAAAAGTTAAAGAAAAGATATAAAATACTTTTAAAAATAACATTAATCTTTAAATATTAATTTAAGCCTTTTAAAACTTATAATTTAAATTAAACTTAAAAATATTAAAATTAATTATAAATAAATACCTTTTAAAATACTTAATAATATTAAATTTAATAAATATAATTTTAAATATAAATAATTATAAATAATTAATATAATTATAATTAATATTTATAATAATTATATATAATTAAGGAATTAAAAAATATTATTTATTACTTATAAAATAATATAATTACATGGTATACTAGTTATACATTTAGCTTCTTTCCATAAAGGGCATAGGTTTAAACCTTATCATGGTTATTAAAATCTTTTTTAGGAATTTTCCCCTTAATTATGCTAGCTCTTTACAACCTTATTAGCTAAAGGGCTATATATAAAATACTTAGAAAACTTTATTAAAGCTAATAAATAATAAGTTATAAGTTAATATATTTTAATTTAAAAGCGTTAAATGCTTTATTATAAGGGGTAAAAAGAAATAAATTAATAAATAAAGCCTTATATTAATAAAAGCAGCTTTATAATATTATATTAAAGCTATTATAGCCCCTTAAAAAGGAATTAATAACCCCTTATTAAGTAATTATAAAAATTCCGCTTTTAAAAAGTAGCTTTTATAAAAAAGGTATTTATAAAAGATAAGAATAATAAGGATAAAGTAAAAATTAACTTATTATTTAATTAAGGATATAAAGAAAATAGCTTTAAAATAAAGAAATATATAGCATGCTAATTTTTACTTAACCTTTTTAAGGTATAGTTTTTTTAGCATGGGCTATAAGTAAAGGGATTGCATATTATATGGTTCCTTTAGCTTTAAAATAGCTTAAAATAGCGTAAATAAATTCTTTTTCTTCTTTTTTTTTATATAAAATAATATTTATTTAAATAAGCAGCATTATAATATACTTTAAAATATTGTTTTATATTTAAGATTACTAATTAATATAGCTTTATTAAGATAATTGTAAAGAAAAACTATATTAAAAATAATAAAATAAATTAATTCGTTATTAATTTATAAATATTTATAAGTAATATATTATTAAATATTAATAAAATAAAATTTAAAACTTTTTTAATATAAAAAGAAAAAAATATTTTAAAATTATTAAAAAGAAATTACTTATTTATAAAGTAATTATTTAATATAAATAATTTAATTATTAAAAATTAAAAGCATTTAAATACTTAATACATTTATTTTAAAAGATACATACTTATAATTTAAGTATAATAAAATATAAAATATGCGCTTTTAATATAATTACGTAATACATTTATTAATTATTAAGGAAGATTTATAAATAAATAAGTAAAAAGATTATATTTAACGTTTTAAATTATAATTAAGGAATTTATAATAATAAATTATAATTCTTATTAATATATAAAGTTATTAAACTTACTTAAGATTACTGTTTTATAAATTAAATAAAATTATATTATTTAAAGTATTTAAGTTTTTTTATATAAAAATAAAAGTTTAATATAAGATTAAGATTAAGATTATTAAATATAATAGCGAAATATTTAATTAGAGATAAATTATAAAAAAAGATTTAAGTTAAAATATATTAAGATTAAGCCTTTAGCATTAAATATTTAAGCATAAAATAATGGCGTTAAATGCTTAAGGGGTGTAATACATGCGGGCCAAAGTCCGCCACAGGCCTCATCAGGTGGCTTTGCTATCAACCAAGGTAAAGATGAAAATCAAGCTCATCTTCCAGCAGGCGATACTCGGCCGAGAAAAAGGCAAATGTTCCGCCCCAAACGCGGGCGCAGCGTTACAACTCGACGGGCAGCTGCACGACGCGGTGGTCACGACCCTGCCATGCCCAGCAATAGTCCAGCTGCTGCTCGAAAGGGGCGCAGACCGGCAATACACGCACAAAGACAGGGCTCTGAAGGAGCCAAGTTCTTATTAGGAGCTCTCGCCCTGGCAGCGTCCATGATCGTGTACTGCGAGAACCCGAGCCAGGAACAGGCGTGGGAGCAGGGGATTGGGGCGAGGCTTTGTGTGATGCGGTGGAGACCAACCTGAAGCTGATGAAGCGGAAGGCATAAATATTTTAGGAGTGTATGTGTGTGTGTATTTGGTAACACTCGTGTTGGTCACGCATCGTCGCTTGTGACTAGATACGTCAATTTCGTCAACGGGTTTTCAGAGCGCATTTATCATGAAAAAAGTCAGGCCAAACAAGAAGGCAAATAATTTCAGTGAAATCCTGCTGAATTTGCTCCGTGGATGATTGCGTAAAACCCACATTTCAACGCATATTTTATGATACGATTGTTGATACTTCACTGAGCCCAATCATGAAAATCCATCTTTTGAGTCATAAGCTAATTAAACAAAGAACAAGCTAACTCTGCTACCTTGGACTGGCTATGGCCCAACGAGTTCAAGACTGCTATGGAGTCGAGACACAATCGTAGTGTAATTAGGTTCATTCTCAAATGTTAATATGCCATGGCGGATGAAGAAATCGAGAACTACCTCACCATTAGCCGGTGTGAACTCGCCATTGGCGAGTGCCTCCTTGAGCTGGTCGATTGACATCAGGACGAACCCCTCGGCTTCACCGTCCCCAGGTACTGGTATCAGGTCGGCTGGAATCTTCATCTCATACGTGAACCGGATCTCAGGACATATGACCCCCTTCTCTCCCTTGCTGCGCTCATCCGTCAGACACAGATAACTGATGGCGCCCACGGCAGTCGCCGTGCTTGAGGTCAAGCTGGTGTCGAATGAAGCCTCCTCGTTCGCCTCCCGGACCAGACACTCGAATGGAGTCTCTCCAAGGATCAGGCTGCCGCCGACGGTGCTGTCCAGCATTCCTGGGAATGTGCGCTTGGTCTGCGCCCGTCTGGCTATCCACACACACAACCCATCGTCCTTCCCTGTGTAGGCCAGTAGCTGCACGCCGTAGGTGACGACGCCGAAGAGAGGGGCGGCGATGCGCTCGATGCTGAGCACGACATCGCCTGTGGGGCCGTAGACGGGGCAAGACTCCCCGGTCCACAGGCCGAGAAGGTGGAAAGTCCCCTTTTCCTTCTCCTGGAGCAGTGTTTCCCGGAGCCACTGAGTTCTCTCGCGTTCGCGGTCTCCTAAGAGCTGCCAGTGGATCTCTCGGGAGTCATGGTCGACCTTCCAGCGATCTTCTTGCCATGTAATGGAATGTGCTGTTTCTTGGAGGAGGTGTCCGTATATTCCTGGCAGTCCGGCAAGCTTGAAGCTGTACAGCAGCTGGGGATTTGGTGGTGATCTGCCTTGAACTCAGAAGTGGCTCAGAATTGCAGATCATAGCACAGAAGACGGAGGTACCGGGAAATATCAGATTGGTGATCTTACTGGTCACAGTCGTCGATGAGATCAATATTTGATTTCAAATGCTTGTTGGCCATGATTGAGAACACAGTGTTGACGGCCGATGATGGTCGAACGAGTCTGGTTGAATTTCCCTGAAGAACGAGGCAATGAACTCAGTGTGATTAAAATGAGGGTTAGTCATGGGTCAGACGAGGCGTTGCAGTGAGTGGCTGGTCGTTATGAATAGCAATCTTGTAATTTCAGCTTGAGACTAGACGAAGCCCAACTCATTTACGACAGTCTCTCATGAATGTTGAAGTGGGGATAGTGCGTGACTCTCGAGGAAAGGAGGGTCAATATCGATTTCCTGATCAGTATTCACCTGATGGAATGAGGCCACTTGGGCAAAGCCTGGGAATGATCATCGGGCCTTTCTGCCGCGCTTATGCTGCCACGTTAGTGCGTCCATATGCTTACCATTCCATTCAAAATCAACTAGATAAAGTTGAGAAACTGTCAAGGTAGGCTTGGTCGAGCCATCGGGTTTCTATACATCATTGTGCATCGATGGAGGAAGTTTTCACTGTCTCAAATATTGAACCAGGCATTTTGGTACTAGTTTTCATACAGGTTTAATCATAATATGGTAGATACGGAATCCAATTTGACTGATGATCGCTTTCAACATCGATCAACCGCGCGTAGATTTCATCCGGTACCTCCTGTTGAATAGGTCACGACCAGATCAAGGCCCGCGAGCACATGCAACTTCAGTAGTACGTGCGGCTAACAAACTCTATCACCCTATCCTCTACATCAAAAATGGCCAAAACGTTCTGAAGGAAACTATTACCGAGGACATATGGTCCTGTCCACCCGCAATCGGTGAAGGCGGCGAAGCATGACTGATCCTGAGAGGCGGTCAAACGACCCACCACAAGGCCTTCAGGGTTCAGCCAGAAGGGCATGCCGTTGATGTCGACAGCGACGTCTGGGGCGATGGCGTCACAGTCGACGAAATAGACACCGTAGGTGGCGTTGTACTTGGCTGGTGGGATGTAGGCATCTGCAATGTAATTTGCGGTGTCTGCGTGGGTGTTAGAATGAAGGTCTTTTGGCTGCAAGTGGTGGGTGGTATTAAAGTGAATGGTCTAGAGGGCTGTAGAAACAGGCTCATCAGTCGGTACGCAGTTGAAAGGCGTGCCGCTGTCGATGTTGTATGCGATTTTCCTATCATCGAGAATGGCATCTTTGAATTGCCAGCCGTCTGATATGATTGTGTAGAATGAATAATCTGGTGGCAAAGCAGGTTCATCATCGACGATCGCCTGGAAAGAACAGCGGATGAGTACTCCATGTACCCTGACCAAGTAGGCAATTGGAAGAAGTGAGAGTCACTCACAATAATGATATCTGTCTGTATGGTCATGTTCCAGTCGACGCCCGGGACGTCGTCGGGGACTCCACCAAAAGCAATCACACCTCCGTTCTCGCCGCTCCCAGGCCTGTTGAGCGCGAGGCTGAAACCCCCTTGCATAATCCCCTCTTCGATCATATTGGAGATGACAGGAGGGTACAGGATTGGATCGGCCCGAATACCCGAGTCGGTGAAGGCTTTGGTGAGCCCGGGGTACGCGAGCCCCAACACCCCGGAGCTGGGCCCGCGGCCGAGCCACCGTGTTGCGTTGGTGGCGAGCCCGACGGTCTGGTTCGTCACGCGTAGTCCGCCTACGGTCACGTCCATCAGGCCGAGAGCTCCGTTGACGGTCTGGTTGCCCCAGTAATCTGTGCTGAAGTGCAGATGCTCAAAGGTCCCCAGGGGAAAATCACCCTCAGATGGAGGGCCGAACACACAGAAGTCATCTCTCCCTCCAGCACTCTCCTCGTCGCCGCCCGTGGTCTCTACGCACTGTGTGGCCGTGGAAAATGCCCAAGTGTCGCTACTCCCTGTGTCGAGGACCAAAGTGAGCTCCTGTGTACCGAAAGTGACGTTGACGCCGTACCACAGGCCGTGATTGAGGTCTGTGATATTCTGAATTCCGTCCCAGCTGCGGACAACACCTAGGCTAGTGGGAGCGCCGGACCTCCCAAGAGGTCTCCCAGTGAAACGATGCAGGGAGTAGTAGTTCTGGGTCCTCTTGAAGTGGTCTCTGGCTCCTCTCTCGCCCCAGCTCTGGGGAGCTGCGGGTTCATGTCCGGACGATTTCCCAGGAAGAGGAGTGGAACCCGGAAGACGAGCCTCCCAGAGTGAAGTCTCAAGAGGAGGACGTATGGATGGTATGATTGCGGCACCAACCAAGGCAATAAAGCCCGTTGTTGAAAGTAGTTCAAGCATATCACTTATAATTAGGAAGAAGGCCTCGAGACATGGGCACATTCACGATCTGAAGACAACTACAATAGCTTGGATGAAATATCCCATGAGCGCTCCAACAAAGACACTCGAACGAAGATGCATTCTCGACAAATGCACCCTTGGGCAAGAGGCTGGCGATACTGAATCGAGCGGGTGCAACCGACGGAAAAGCTCAGGCGACACGGTTGGTGATGATTGCTCGTTGTTTCCTCCTTGCAAACTAACATTCAAACTCGCACTCGCTTGTTCCCGTCGTCGTCTCGCAACCCTTAGTACCACAGCGAGTGCTGATGAGCACCACCTTGGCAGAAAAATTCTCATTTCCCCAGGCGCATTCAACCACGGAATCTCCGTAGATACTACGGTCTCGAGCCCTGATGGCTTGCAGCTGGCCTCAGCCGTGAGCACGAAGGCACAGCGTGCATTATAAGCGATGCTTACGTGCGCAAGCAAGCGGGAAGGAGGTTGCGGTGAGGCTCACCAGCCCGTCCGTGAATGGTGCAGCCGGCAGCTGAAACTCAAGAACCCTTGCCTGATCTTTTTGCACCGTCGAAGTAGCCCGCCCCGTCAGCTCGTCGGTCCTCCGCGGCGTGACACGGGTGACGGTGTCCATGGTCATGTGGTTTGCATGAGATGACTCCACGGCTGACGAAGCAACAACAACAATTCTTAGGTAAATCCGCATGACACGTCGGAGTTCAGAGACAGCATCGTTTTTGCAGTAGCCCCGGCTGAGTTGAAGATGCCGCATGGTTTGTTTGTGCGTCCCCGGCGGGAGGGTGCGTTACATCCCCGTCACCTCAGGAGATTCGTTGCCCGATGTGCCCGTCCTGCAAGACATTGAAATCTCCAGTTACACAGATTTGCGCATGACCTTGCATGGATATGGCGAGAGCCTTTTCCGTGCCCATAAATTAGCCGCATCTAGTGACTTTTCTTCCAGATCGTCGGGACGCGATCGGCTAAACCGGGGTATGTGTGTGTGTGTGTGTTTGAGGCATCCATCACGCGCTCAACAAGCCCGGGTACGCCCGACGACATCACGATTCTCCCCGGGTATCTTGGAAGACAGATCACTACGCAGATCGACGGCGGCTGCTGCGGGAGATGATCAACGTGGCGGTGACGTGGTGCCCAACTGCACACGTAGGAGGCTGTCATGCACGACCACCTGGCTGAGACACAGGCCCGTAGCCTTTGGGAAAAGAAACACGAAGCTGTCAGACTTGCAGGATGGTTGTGTCTATTGTTACCCACGCGGGCGGATAAGTGAGGCTTGAGGGAGCACGTAGATCCGGCCCGTAGTGGAAAGGTTGTCGCACAGCAGGGACTTCGTGCGACTTGCTGTCGCCACATACACACGCCATCTGCCGTGCGCTCCCGGCTGCTTTTTGTTGGGCATGAGAAGATGTGGCAAATGACAGAACCGAAACATCGAGCTCGTGGCATGTCATACTTGCCTTGTCCTCCAAAAAGATCTGCGGCCCAAACGGACGCCATCGATAGTTATTTGCCCAGGGCATGGGGATGCTACATCACAGCATAAGTAGGCTCCGAGCTCATCAAACACCGATGCCAGGATTCAGACAGAAGCCTAGAAATTGGCTTCTGACTGGCCGCGGACTCCGAATGTCGAACTGCATTGATTTGAGCCTTCTAGAAGAGAAGATGTCAGCTTTTAGCAACGCAGTCATCAGTCGTCCGGAGCCTCAGCCAATCTCTGGCCTGCAGGCTGAACAAGGACATGATGTGTGAGGTCACCGGAGGCGCGAAAACCGCTTGTGCTTGGCTGCATCTTCGCGTGGCAAACATCGTTGACTTGTTGGTAGGTATGGCCATTGGAACGGAAGTCAGACACCTTGACTCCAAACTTGAAGTAGGAATGATGTTTTCATATGTCGACGCTGGAAAGGAAGTGTTGTTGCCGAGGTATGAAGAGCTGCGGTTGTTGGAGGTAGTTCACTGTGGGGCCACGGAGCCGCGGCCCGGAGGGCATGTCAAACCGCCCGCCTGAAGACGTTTGGCCGGGGCCCCGATGGGCCGTGATCTTATCAGACCGTCAACGAACGCCGTACGCCAACCTCAAACGAGCAGCAGAAGCCAATTTCTTTATCATGGCCCATTTTTTTCTTTGCATTTTAGAAGCAGTTTGATAAATTTTTGGTGGCCTTGGTGGACTTCTGCCCGGGCAGACCTGTATCCCACCCAGATCATTGTTCACCAAGCGTCAGCTCTAAGAGGGCGAAGGAAGACACGGAGTGCCAAGGGCCAACAAGCCGTAGGATTTGCCGCTTGTTGAACCAACACGCCTTAACCCAGCCTCTACATAGTGACGCCTCCGCGCACATTTCTCAGCACCAGAGACAGCTTCCAATTGCACCAAATCCTCTCGACCTTCTGCAAGCCCTATACTATGGCAGCCACAGCGCCAGCGTCAGCGCCAGCCTCGGCGGCGCAGGGAGGCCTGCCGGGCTTCACCAAGATATCCAAAGTGGTGTACCTCTACCGCCCAGCCCAGGACGGCCAGCAGCGCCAGGCCCGAAAGTCATCGGCCTCCTCCTCCCCATCATCGCCGAAGCTCATCGTGCTCGCCGGCTGGATGGGCGCCCGCGAGCCACACCTCGCAAAGTACACCACCAGGCTGCAGGCCCTGTACCCGGACTCGCCCATCGTCGTGCTGCGCTCTTTCGTCTACCACTTCACCACCAAGGTGTCTTCACACCCCAAGGAGGTCGCCGCCGCCGTGCCCGTGATCAAGTCCATCACGGCCGAGTACGCCGAGGGAGAGGAGGAAGACGGCAAGCCATCTGTGCTCGTCCACCTCTTCTCAAACGGCGGCTCCGCGGCCCTCCGGCACCTGCGCGAGCAGTACGCCGCCACGGGCCAGCGCCTGCCCCGCCACGTGACGGTTTACGACTCGGCGCCGGGGCGGTTCCAGTGGCAGCGGAGCGTGACGGCCTTCATGGCCTCCGCCGCGCGGATGGCCGCGCCGGCCCGGCTGGCGATGCTCGTCGTCGTCAACTGCCTGTTCGCGCTCTACTGGGCCGCCCATGTCCCCTGGGGCCGCCCGGGCTACCTGGACCGCACCTGGCTCGCGCAAAATGACCGCGCGGCCAACGCGGCCGAGGTGCGCAGGGCGTACATCTACTCCGACGAGGACGCGCTCGTGGACTCTGGTGATGTTGAGGAGCACGCGGCCTCTGCGAGGCGGAACGGGTTTGTGGTCTCGGCGCTGGAGAAGTTCAAGGGAAGCGCCCACGTTGCGCACGTGCGGGTTGACGAGGCGAGGTATTGGAGGGTTGTCAAGGACACTTGGGAGAATAGTTCCTAGATCTCATGAGAGTGCATCAAGAACCGCGTCACGAGGGACCAGAGAACTCTTTTTGGGAATTTTCCTTTGTCTCCTGCTCCTTGTAGAATCTAATTTATCCTGAGAGCCGGCGTGCCTGCCTGGGTTCGTACCACTAAATCTAGAGAGATTGCGATGCATCTAAGAAAGCCCCAATGTAACCAATGTAAATGCGAGTAAACGAGAAGTGTTCATATAGTCGTTAATGTCGTTATTCGTCCCACGCCCACCGCATCGACTCGTGAGAGCTCAACCTAACCCCTAACCGCCCCACCAGCCACAGTCCACCGGTCACCAAGGAAGACCCCGTCATCATCGAACCTTCCTCCTCTTGCTGGCGTCATGCCTGGAATAGTGGCTGGAGCCTTTGCTGCTCGAGTGAGAGCCGCTGCCCGAGCTGGCGGCGCTCCCACCTGAGCCGGCGGCGCTGCAGGCTGGGATCAGGAGGTCTTCGTTGTAGGGCTGCTGGTCGTCGGCAAGGCTCATTGCGTAGCTACACGAGGCGCACTCGAGGGCCGGGTCGTGCTGGTCCATGTTGACGCCTCTCCTGCAGTCGCCGAAGCCGCCATTGTTCTTGGCCTCGAGACACGACACGCTCTGCTCGAGCTCGGGGATGGTGTAGTACTGGCCACAGCGGATGCAATTGCCCGAGAATATGACCATGCGGCACATGGTCACTCTGAGTTGATATGGCCGTGCGTGCGGTGTAGAAATGGGATGCAGAGACTCTTTTGGTGAAACCTGTTTTTTCTCTTCCTACTCTGGGTTTTTTGGTTCGAGTGGAAGATTCTTCTCTCCTGGAGCATGTTGTTAGTTCTTATGTCTTTCAAAATTTTCGGAGAAAGTAACATGGTTCACTTCTGTAAGCTTACAGGATGAAGTAATTTTGTTTCTCCGTGGTCAGTGACGAGCTTGTACTGTGCCGCGGTGTCCTTGTTGTTTGGGTTACCGAAGGTTTGGGTCGATGGATAATGCGCCGAGATGGAGGTGGGGCTGGGTACCAGGCAGCTGGGACGGTCGAGTTGGGATGGAAGTAAGGTTTTCCTGGGAGCTACTACAAGTCTGGTCGGGAAAGGAGGGGCGGAGCACGCCTTTTTGAATCCTCCTGTAAAGTGACATCTGGTGTAAGACGCAGTAGATGTTGTACAAAGCAGAAAGGGAAGTCAGTGAGCGAGCGAGCGCATGTGACGGGAGGGAAACAAAGGAAGGCAAAGAGAGAGAAGAGAGGCAGTGGATAGTCCAGGATGAAGACGTGAACCGGGCCCGTTTCGGCGACCGGCTTCCTTGGGCCTTCTAGCCCCGGGCTAGCAATTCTCGGAGTCGAACCATGTCCTGTATGCCCAGGTTAATGCTCCGGGCATGGTGTGTCTCTGCAGACGTGGGTGTCCACTGGCAGGACAGCCTCCTCGTGTGTACCAGCCGAGAGGACGGTGCTAGAGTGCCGTGGTGCCGTGTCAGGCTGGCTAGTTCCTGGGCTCGGGCTGTCTGGAGTCGCTGCAGACTGGGATGGCAGTCTGGGACGGGAGTCTGGTTGTCCAATTCATGGATAGCTCTTCTTTGCCCATCTTGTTCCTCGCTACTAGCGCCGTTGTTGTAACCCGGGCCCGCGATTCGTCAGCCAGCGAAAGAGAAGAGGCATATGCAGAACCTTGATTTGTCCGTCAGCAATACAGGTAGATACTGGTAAGAGGTACTTTTTGGCACCATCAGAATCTGCAATCCTGTCTCAGCCGGGCCCAGTCCTCTGGGTAGCCCATGCCAAGGCTGGCGCCACCCGCCCTGGTACAGCCCCAGGGACAGGGGCTCGAGAGCTGAGGGGGAGGGGGCCAGCAAACATGCAGTGTACCTCGACCGTGTCGACGGCCAGCTTTCGAGCTTGGGGTCCAGCAGTGCAGCCGGCCTGCTGGTTGGCGGTGGAACTACCGCGAGTGGTCGGGCACTTGCATGCCATATGCGCAGCCACGCGCAGCCATGCAAGTGTGTTGTGCTGTGCCGTGATGTGATGTGCAATATTTATTTGCGTCCCAAGGTTGTGTGGTATGCTGTGCCATACAGCTGCCACACAGTGTGTTATGTGAGTGGCTCGATGCTGGTGTGCTGGCTGGATGGCGGGCTGGCCTGTCGGGTCTGTCTGGTTGGTGCGTGCGCACTTGCTGTGTAATCAAGACGTGCGGCCGTTGGCTCCCAAACTCGGACCCCAACCTTCAGCTGCCTCTAATAAGCGAAGACGGGAATATGCAGACCAGGATCCCGGGAAGACCACTTAGAGGTCCTGACCGCGTGCTGCGCTGCATAATAACTTCCCCGACGTTTGATTGTCATGATCGCCGTGCTCTGCATGTCGTGTTGAGCCGGGCGAGGAGAGGTCGGTCGTCCAGCATGTGTCTGTCTGTCTGTCTGCCTGCCTGCGCCTGCAGGCAAGTGTGGCGCTGCGCTCGAGAAGCAGCCAAGGTGCGCGGGGAAAGTGGGCAGGAGGGCAGGAGGGCAGGAAGGACCCAGGTACTGCAGGCAGGCAGGAAGGAGAGACCCAGAGAGCTGGGGAACCACCGAGTATCCTTCGCCTCGGTTCAGCCAGCTCCTCTCTCCTTCATCTCCACCATGTGCCTTTTTTCTTCTTCCTCCCCCTCTCTCCCACCGACCGCGTTCCGGGGGCCAGCAATGTCATGCATGCTTGTTATGCGCGCTAAGGGAAGGGGTGCACAGAAGGCAACGTCACAATCAAATCAAATCAGATCAACCCCTCTCCTCCCCTCCCCAAAATCAAGCCAATTGAGCGGCCTTCTTGTCCTCTCCCGGCAATCTGGGAAGGATTCACTAGACTCTGCCTAATTTTTCCCAGTTGGCTGTCCCTCACATGGGAGCTAGTCCTGGATGGTTCCTCTGCCTCGGGTCCCATCCCCCCGCCTCCCATTCGTCGGCCGATGCCACCCGACGCCCCCTTCTCACCACCTCACCCCGACATAGCTTCGATCTGCCTTCGAGAATCACTTGGCCGATGCCACTGTATCGGGGCTATTCGACTCGAAGCCGTAGCACCGAAGCCCATTCCGAGCCTCCTCCTGACTCTGCGTTGCGACTCCAATATCAACACCGCCATTTGGATATCTAAGCGGCTGTTTAGGCTGCGTCATCTCTACGTCTGGGCTGCTGCGTTGGGACTGGGCAGGAACCCAAAGGCCCCCACTTCGACCCCGACTCCCACATGAGCAATGCAGCATGTTTCTGGCGGCGTACTCGCAGCCGTCTGCAAGCGCCCATTGGAGCCAAGAGTCCACGCGCGTCTGGGTTATTTCCGCGTGCGTACAGCCGAGTTTGTCGCGAGATCTTCACACTGACGAGCCAGGCAGCCAGGCAGCCGGGCAGCCCAGGGCTAGTCAAGCAGCAGAGAAGAGACATGTCGTGTGGCACCATGACCCTTGCAACTACTTCATCAGGGCTTGCATCAAGAGAAGCAAAGTATGGTCCTTTCGCTCCCACGAGCCTCTTGCATGATCCCGGCCCAAAAGCAGTAACGACTTTCACCCATCCGTCTATCAAGCAGTCTTGGGTCTCGGCCCCCATGGGGGCGAGGAGGGCAGGGCACTGCGCAAAGGCTCGCCTTTGAGGCCGGCCACATGCCGGCCATCTTTCCCCCACCGTGTCGAGTACCAGGAAACCGTACCGCACAAGCACCGAGCTTCATATTGGAGCCTGTGAGCTTCCATGGTCCCCGCCCCCGTGGACGTCAGCATAACAATCGACATCAGCACGGCTGGAGCCTAGTGACGATGGCTTACTTGTCTGCGCGCAACAGCCAGACAGACAGGTGTCCATTTAGATTACATACCAGCCACACAAGCTTCAACCTGTGATCGAATCATCAAGACGCCGAACAACCCGAAATCGTATTCCATTCTTCGGGGTTTACTCTTCCTTGCCACCAAACCACAGGCTTCTGTCGGGCTCGGGGGCCGCCTTAGCTCGCGCCTTGGCTCAGTTTTCGTCGACGTGGTTTCTGGACCTTGAATCTGGCGTAAGCCAGCCACGCGCCGGCTTAGAACGAGTCCAACGACCCGACTCTCTGGGAACGGCGTCTCGGGCGTGAGCCGTAGTATGACAAGAGGCAAAGCGCCTCCCGGGGCCACTTGGGGCTGGAGGGGGTCACAAGCAGCAAGCAATCTTTTAGTGCCGGATCTAACTCTCGAAACGCCTCGAGCTGCAGGGTGTCGTCGCACATGGCGTCCTGCGATTTGTTCCCCGCGACGGTCTGAAGCAATAGTCTAATGCGAGCATGGGCTGGCTTGGCACTGTAAACTTCTCACCTCACTCGAGCTTCTTTGCCCCAGGACAGGTGGTGAGTGGTGAGCTATATCCGGAGGCCGCTATGTACAGGGCCACCCTTTTTACCCTCTCCTTTTCCCTGCTGCCGGTAACGCAGGCGGTGACGACAACAACACCATCACGCATACGCGATCTTGAATACCCAACCGAACTCCTCCGATGATAGGGCCTCGGCCGAGACATCAATGGCCAGATACCCCTCCGGCGACGTCTTCCACGATAGGTCATTCACTCCCGTGGCGTTCACACCAACCATCGAGATTGTGTCTCCCTCTAGCACCGGAACTGTGGCGTTTATCCAGACGTGCCCGTCGTCCGCAACACCCGGCTGTTCAAGGAAGAGGACATAGAAGGCCTCATCCGTCTGTGTAAATCGGACCTCCTGCGGGCTAGCAATCTGCGTCTGTACGAACCAGTACGTGGTGTTGAACACAGCTTCGGCGTGGGCGTGTATCCATTTCCCAGCCTGACGCAGATTAGCCACCTCTGCCTCGACGATCGTCCCATCTGCTCGCGGCCCAATGTCCAGTAGGAGGTTCCCGTTCTTGGCGACCATGTCCACGAGCGAGTAGACGATGGTGGAAGCATTCATGTAGCTTTCTGCGGGCGTCTGTGCGTTGTACCCATAGCTGTACGGGTCCATACCCTGGTTCGACTCCCACTTATGCCTCTGGGCCGACGAGTAGGTGCTGTACTCGGGGGTCTCGAAGTCTGCGGCCTGGGCTACACCGCACCGACTGTTCATGACAACCTGCCTGTCCTGGTCCCGCGCCCAGTTCCACCACTCCGAGGCGAACTCGGCTGTCTTGTTGGCCGTTCCGGCATCGCACCACACTTTTGGATTGGAAGTCAGCAATTGCCTCTTCTGGAATACTTTGTGATGGGAATTTGTCCCAGTTATTCCAGGGCTCTTTATCAGTACATCTCGGACCATGTGGCCCGGTAGGATCTCCTGTACACGTAGCAGGTTTCCTTTCCCATTGGGAAAGGTGGAAGGATTTCATCCCTGCTGGAACCACTTACTTATGTCTGAGCCGTACTTATACGCGAGAGTTTCCATCTGAGGATACATGAGGTCCTCGACAAAGTCCCCGATGGGCAGCTTGCCGGTATATGGCTCAGTTAGATTTGTAAAAGGGTTGGTCGCCGGGATGCCCACCCAGCTCGTCGAGCTAATGGTGTCATGTTGGACGAAACCATAAGGGCCAAAGTCAGAATTGTACCACTCCGGAAGTGAGAAGTAAGTGCCACGCTTCAGCGTTGGCTGGTACGTGGCTGCGGCGTCGAAGAGCTCCTGGACGATGTCCCGCCTGGGGCCGTAGTTGATCGACGACCGGTTCGACGTGTCGCCTGCATCGAACAGCGCAAAGCCGTCGTGGTGCTTTGTCGTCAGGACGAAGTAAGTGGCGCCCGCCTCGGCGAACAGGTCGACCCACTCCCTGGGGTCCCACGCGGCCGCGGTGAAGTTTGGGAACCCGTCGTCGTAGTTCCAGTCCGGGCCAAACGTCTCGAGACGGTACCCGTAGCTGTCTGATTTGTCCGCGTGCACGAAGTGGTTGTTCGAGTACCACCAGAACCACTCGGCATACGTCTCGTTCGGGGCAACTCCCCCGTACCCCGGCACCGCGTAGGGGCCCCAGTGGATGAATATGCCATACTTGGCGTTGTCAAACCACTCCGGGGACTCGTGCCTCGCGAGACTGTCCAGGTCTGCGGTGAAGCTCTCAAACCCGATGTTAACCCCTGGGAAGCTGGCTGTCTGGTTGGAGCTGGCCGCCCCGGACAGGGTGACGGTCACAGTGGTGCTGTTGGCGGACCCACTGACGCCGACGTTGACGCGCTTCTGGTCGCCGGGGCAGAGCCTCTTTACGGACCCCGTCTCGGCGGTGCTGACCCCGAGACCCCCCAGCGACACCGTCAGCCCGGAGCCCGAGACGCACTCGCCCCCAGCATTGTTAAGAGTGATCTCGACGACCTGGTTCCCCGCCTCGGTCCACTTCTGCGTGGGCCGCACGCTCTGGACCTCGACCGCCGCACCACCGCCTGCGGCGGCTGCCGCCCCGCCCACGACGAGGGACATGGAGAAGACGTGGACCCTGCCCTCGGTGGCATTGTCGGCGACGGGCAGCCGCACGGCCTCGAGCATCCTGGTCGGGTCCAGGTAGCCCGTGAACTCGAAGACCTGGCTCGTGTTCCAGTCCTTGCCCTTCGGGGTCCAGGTGAACGGGCTGATGAGCTCGCCGTTCATGAGCGTCAGCCAGCTGAAGAAGGGCAGCGCGCGCAGCTCGGCCTCGGCCTCGGTGCCGTCCGCGTACAGGTACGTCAGCGAGTGCGAGGCGATGGCGTCGCGGGCGTCGTTGGCTACCAGCATGCTGAGCGAGAAGGCCCTGCTACTGCTGCTGTTGCCGGGCCCGGCGGTGCCGTTGCCGCTGCTTGGCACCGCCACCGGGATGGTCTGGCCCGAGCAGATGAGGTTGTCCGGCTCCAGGGGCCCCGTGTAGCTGGGGAAGTCGTACTGGACGCCTGTGCTCTTGGACGTGTAGATGCCATCCTGGGTGAGGTGGTTCAGGGGTGGGTAGGAGCGGTTGAGGGTGTTCTCGAACGTCGTCTCGTTCGGATACGTGCCGAAGGCCTTGTTGTTGAAGTACGGGGTCAGGTCGATTTGCACAGAGTGGGCCGCGATGGCTGCACTGGCAAGATACAGAAGGCCTGCCAATGCTTGGGAGGACTGTCCCGTGATGTGTTTCCTCATCCTGACCGTCTGTCTGCTCTCGGTCTGGCGCGGGCTCGCTCGGCGACAGTCGAGGGCGAGCGGGCGGTGAGAGGAGACATGGCGTCGCATTCATATTGCTATATTGTTCTGCTTCGCGGGAATTGCTACCGAAGCGCGACTGCCTATCATCCAAGCATCCGGGGGTGGTATCGTTGCCGTTGCCGTGGGCGGCGATTGACGATACCACGATCCAGCCGACCTCGGGACGCGTGATAAGGTGCCCTGATGTGCCGAGCGAGGTCGAGGCCAGCGACAGGGGCCGGCCCGGCTCGTGGACGCTTGTTCCTGCGGGCTGCCAGGGGCCGTTCGACTACTGCGGATCCTAGCAACTGGGTCATGTTCTAGCCCGTCAACCTAGGTACCAATGCGGAGGAGATAGCGGTGGGAGCAACGTTACCTAGACGTTCCTTCGTTGGCCTAATTAGCCCGTTGAAAGAATTGAGCAGGGGAGGGGCTTGTTCTGGAGAAAATTGTCCTTGGTCTACTCGATATCAGGTGATAAATTAATGAGACCTGCTGGAATCATTTTACGTCGCCGCGATGGCGTCCCGACTACTTGCGAAATTGTAGCTTTCCTGCAGAAGGCGCGATCCGGTCCTCGTTTTCGAGTGGACTGATAAGTGGCGGGTGGGCAAGCCACAATTTAAGTTTCTGTGGTCGCAGATCACTAATCTCGTACCTGGTCTTCGAAGATATTGTGCCATCCATTTATCTGCATCAGTGGCTTCTGAACAAACGATTCCGCGAGTCTGTTGAACTTTTTTTTTTCTTCTTTTGGTTTCTAGATGCATCGTGAACATCCAGGAATCTATCTATAGTTGTCCTCAGACATAAGAAACCACACGCTCAAGAGCGTTTGGCACGCTCGCAACTCGTCTGCATCACGGCCAATTCCGACGGAGGTCTCGTGGGCAACGGCTGCTGTAGGGTCCCTGGCGACGGCAAGGGTACCAGTTCGACCTGTGACTCCTCGTGCTCGGGGACGTTGTGCGATCTCACTGTCCACTCTGTCTTGACCTTTATGTGCTTCCCAGACGAGTTCAGTCTCCCAAAGGACCACTGCTTGGACCCGCCCGAGATGCCTGTGTAGTCCGACTTCTGCTGGGTGGTGCCAAACACCTTCGGGAAGATGGTGGCAATGAGCGAGCGGATGGCGGGCATGCACGCGCAGATCACCCCGACGGGCACCTCGATCGTCGACCAGTAGCCGACCTCGACGTAATCCTCTGTGCCTGGTTAGACAGTTTATCACACTCTATGGGGAAGAGTGTAGGCTCACGTGTGACGTTTGACGTATTTGCGTATTTCGCCAAAGACTGTAGTCTAAGAGCACTAACAATGGTAACACTGGAAAATGGTCAGCCGTCTGATTCCGGGCTTAAGGCAGCAGCACGGGGCAAAGTCCTTACAAGAAACCGACGCAGAACATGGACAAGATCTGGATCTTCTTCCGCAGCGACAGAGAGAGCCCAGCGAGTTCCGGCAATGGCAATATAATGACCGACAGATCCAGCACAAGGTTCAAGGCAGCGGCCATCCAACCTTGCATGTTGATATCGTTACATGTGGCCTCGAATGTCTTGTCCCACGCAAGCCACGCACCTGCTATCGGCCTGCACTGGAAGATGGAGATGACCTCGAAGACAATCAGATAGGCTATGTTGAAGCCGACGAGAACCCAGATGGCGATTTTGACCTCGCGCTTGGGAAAGATTTTGAGGTAGAACAGGAGGATGGAGATCTTCGTGACGGGGAGGACGGCCAGGTAGACGAGCTCGTCCCAGAAGTATAGCTGTTTCTCTTGGTTAGCCTTGAGTCATTCCAGCTGATCTCAACGGTCGTGGACACAATTCCGAAGGAAATAAACCTGGCGATGTTACTGACGTAAAGAATCTTCGTGATATTATCCGGCTCAACTTCCCACATGTCCTTTCCTAGCCCGTAATTGGCAACTGCACTCCAAGTTAGCCCGCCGCCCAGCAAAAGAGCCAGTGATATTGAAAGACGTACGAGGAACAGATAGAACCGCCAAAGGTATCATCAAGACCTGTGGGAGTCAGTTGTCGGTCTGTGCAAAGCGCCAAAACAAGGGTGAGCACCTACGACTGCAACAGTCATGACCCAATCTTCAGGGCCCCAAGTTGCATGTGTACCCACGAACACGCGAGACGCCACCCTGAGGCAGAAGGCTATGAAGCCGAGTATGCCGAACACGATGCCGATGATCCATACCAGCGCCGTCCGGTCTTCGCCCTCGACACCGCATGTGTGTTTTGAGTATTTCTGAGTGGCTGCGCAACTTTGTCAGCGGCTGGGCACGAAGACTGAGGTGTCACATAGCCGGTACGACACGATAGCCCGAGATGATTATTCCAACCAAGCAGAAGACGACATACCAAGCTGGTCCCTAACACTGCAGCTTTTTGCGATGCAAGCAGCGGCAGCTAGGTTGAGTTCTTTATTAAGGCAGATGCACGCCGTGTCTGTGAGACCGCAAGTCGAGTGCTCCGCTACCGCGGTGACAATGCACTTAAGCTGTCATAGGTAATGAATTATCAGTATCATGTGACGGCCTCGAACTTGTGTATGCAAGGAAGACACTTACACCGCAAGCTGGAGCAGAGACTGCGCTGTCGGCTGCGGCTCCTAATGTGATCTGGAATGCTGCTAAGAGCAGCACCCCGATGGAGAAAAGCTTCATGCTCGTGTGTGGGAAGCGAGCCTCTGGTGTGACAGCCTTAAAATTCTCCGGTCAAAAATAAGGTGTTGACAAAGACCCCTATCACAGCATTTTCATAAGCACTGATATAAAGGAGTGTGGGAAGTGAAAAGGCGGGATGCAGAATTTCTGGAGCGGCGTGGTCATAGGCAATGTAAAGGAACGCCAAGTCGTCGCGCCGTTATGCACATTTTGTGAACTGGAGAAGCAGATCGACCGTCGAGCGAACCCGGCTGCGCCATATCCAGCCTTGAATTCGTGTGCGATGACATCTCAATGTCCAGGGATCTGGGCACATGGCTAACAGGTACCCTTGATAACTTTAAGCCCCGCAGTGGATATAACGATCACCCAGACCCGCAGGCGTACATGCAACGCGTGGGGTGGCCCAGGCTGGCATACAGTATGAGAAAATGAGGAAACCTGCCCCGGCCAACTTTCTTTTTTACTGCTACCTTGAGGGCACACCACAAGGGACAAATTGTGACCCTGCAGTTGCTTCCGTGTGGTGGCCTCCACGTCCCGGGCCCATGAGCTCCTCTCCTTCTCGGCGCTGGCCGTCGTCGATCTCAATCGTGCGGTAAATGTCCCAAGTTCGGACCTGCCGGGGAGCGCACGGAATCGGTTGACGGCAAAATGGCATTACTCGCTTACAGCGATGGGATTCCAAGATCGATTTGGCGACTCGGGCATACAGATGTTGATGTTGTCCGACCCGAAAATGCAGTTGACGCTTCTGCCGTGATTTTCGAAACCCAACGCCAAGCCAAGTAATTTGTCTACGGTAAGAATCGTTGTCTGTCATCACTTGTCACTTACTCGATAAGCCGCGATAAAATACGGCTCCTTGCTTTCGAATATGACCTGTTCGGCCAGTGTTGCTAGAACTCTTGAGGCGCGTGTTGATCGCAAAGCAGACGACTAGTAGTAACCATGAGATCAAGGCGCAGGCCCGTCACTTGCTCCTCGACCACTCAGGCTCTGCCACTGTACCCAATTTTGCCAACCCAAAGGTGCCACCGCCGTGGGTTACCCGTGGGGACTGTGAGATCTTGCCAAGAGGGCCCGCAGGTTTCCACAGCACGACCGGGGACAACTCGTGGAACACTGGAACAGATCTCACCGGTTTTTCTGATGCGCAGACGTTGTTTCATCGCGAGCCTTGCTTGTGATCAATTCTAGTACGGTAGGCAGGGTTTCAAGGCGAGTGGAAGAAGATGACCTTGGATGTCCCTGTTAGAAAGGTCACGACTCAGATGCAGCAGATTGATGGCGGCGGCCCAGAACTTCTAGAATAGTCCTTCTACCGGTTTCATCGCCTGGAATCCCAGCTCCTATTCCCCACACACGTGGTCGCGCGAATCATTAGAACATGAGGCTTGGCGGCCTGCTCAGCAAGCTGTTCCCTGTCCGCACGTTGGAGCGTTGTGACATGCAGGGCACAGACAACGACGCCTTCTCCCGCGTCCGCGTGCCCCTCCTGCCCGACAATTTCACCCCGAACCGGAGCGTCGGTGGCCTCGGGCGCGAGCGCCTCGAAAGGTTGTATGTTCAAGAAAGAGGAAACGGCCAAAGTTTGTTAAGCGAGTAGACCGGGGTGTTAATAACGCCAGACCAGTGGGTCAAAAAGGGTCCGGTGAGGCCTAGCTTTGGCTCATTTCCTGGAGTTGACGGTCGAAACACTTGTGATATTGCTATGTCGCACTCGTTCAACATGATGGGATTGAGGTTCTGCAACCATGTCCAACCACTCTGCTACAGAGAACTCTTTCTGCCTCACTTCTGATGTTGCTAAGAATGCCGGTTCAAACCCTTTTCCAACCGCCTTCGACGTAAATCGAGTCATGTAGACGATTGCCATTGTTTAAAGGTCTGTTTGTCATGATATGGTATTCCTAGACTTACACTTCTTATGGCACGAAGCTATCGTGTTGGTTGAATTGAAGGATATATGAGAGTAGGCCCGAACATGTCTTGAGTGGACGCGTGAGTGCTGGAAACCTCTACTGACCCTGATAGGCCATGGAACATCCTCTATCACCTAATTGGGACACGACAAAGTGGGCATTCTTGTATGTCCTGCTTGGCTGTCTCTTTCCGGAGGTTTGATTCCTCTCTTTTGGTAGCGTCTCTCCACAGCTGAACCTTTTCTGGACGTGCTTCTGTCCCACGCCGCATAAGCAGAGCCATGCAATCTCGGGCATCTGTTTTGACTTGCGATGAGGCTCATGATGGCAACTTTGCGAGCACGTCTCACCGCTTGAACGAGGAGCCACGAATATGGGGGATATTGAGATCGGCGAATCCGTCCCAGGGACTTGGGAACCCTTGCCATGCTTTATGGCAAATGCCGAAGTGGAGACCTCGTGGCAACCCAGCATTCGTCGCAATAGCAAATGGCCGAACGGGGAACGTGCTAGCTCCAAAATTGCGTGGGCCCCATCTCAATCTGTATCTTGCATCCCCATAACAGCCTGGATCTGCTGGGACCCGGCCGCTATTCGACAGAAGAGCCTGGTTGCTCAAAAAATCTTCTGTGGATGCCGATCTGATTCGATATGTGATTGGAACAAAACCAACGAAACCTTCAGGGGGAAGTGGCAGGATGCTTCAAGCTGAATACCACCCTGGTTCTCCGTTGAGACGGGGACAAGATTTCTCCGAGACGTATCTTGCCTAATCAGATACGTGGCATGGGCCAAGCGAACTTCATGTCCATCTTAGTACATAGAAGTGTCTTTGAGCAAATTGTCTGCCACGTGCACAGACATACCAAAAAGGGCCGGAACTCTTTGCCTCGCTTATAACAAAATGCTGTCCTATTCTCCTCTTGGTCCACACCTGGGCAGATTGTGTGCTTGTCGCCAACTGCCGTACCTATACGCACTAAATTTTATATCCTTGCGTAGCTACCTTGGCAGGTCAAGAAGATCACAGTTAGGGGCAAGTGTAGTAATCGATGACTATCAATGTGTCAAGCTGAAGTCAAAAAAATGGTGGGTATGCAGATCTTGGACCCGGTATTGTCCAACCCCATATTCACATCAGTTACGACTCATGGCTTGCCGTTTTTGGTCGCACTAACCCGACGAGTCAGCCAAGGCCCAGGACAAAATTGGACCGGAAGGGGGCTTCTGAGCTCTCCGGGGTGGACTGCACTGTCCCCTACTCACACTGTCCACTATGTTTGGTTATACATTTTACCCCTTTAGTCTATCTCGCCTCGCTTTGCCGGGAGTCGTCCGCGATACTAGGGGTCTCGCTTCGCACTTGGCAGAATTGCCGTAGTCGATCGTCAGGAGGATTCTAGGCGGGGAGCTGGAGGGGGTTTAAAGTCCCAAGAGACATCGTGATCTTCAGTGAGGTAACAACGTCCACGTCAAGAGCGGAGTCCCAACATTGTAGTCAGGGGGTTGTACGAAGAGTGCGACCTGAGGACGCCTCCATCGCGGATGGACATTTCCGGCTCTTGCCCCCACGGTCGCCCGGGTATTGATGAGACTTAAGCCAGCACTCTGGCACCTCTGTGTTTGCGCTGGCGATCAGATTCCTTTTGAACTGTAAAGAGGAATGCCAAGTTGATTCACGCAGCTGGGCATCGCACCGCCGCCGGTATTCACGCTCTTTACATGCTTTGACACTCGTTTCTTGACACGCCCGACCCATTGTCTCTCCTTGCAGGAACCACATTCTTTCTATCAGTCAAAATGCGCCCCTCGGTAGCCTGGACTGTTGTCTGGCTTCTGGCTGATTCTGCGCTGTGTGTATACAAATTGCTGTCCGACGTGGGCACTCCGTGATGATTTGCTAACGTTTGACATAGCGCCGCTCCTTGGTCAGCCAAGAAGCCGCAGCGTACATTCAATCCTTACCTCGGCCGTCGTGACGCTACCAACGCCATGGATGACATCTACGACTATGTCGTCGTGGGCTCGGGTCCTGGCGGCGGCCCTGTTGCGGCAAACCTGGCCATAGCAGGACACAAGGTGCTACTTGTTGATGCAGGCGGCGACTCGGGGGACGATCTGATGGAGACTCTTCCGGCCTTGCATCTCTTCTCGACCGAGTTCGAGGACACGAGATGGAACTACTTCGTGAACCACTACTCGGACCTCGACCGCCAAGCCAGAGACTCTAAGATGACGTACGAGCTGCCCGACGGGAGCTTCTACGTTGGGCTTGATCCACCCGAGGATGCTACTCCATTGGGAGTGTGGTATCCTCGAGCTGGTACCCTGGGCGGTTGCTCTCGCCACAACGCTCTCATCAGCATCAACGCACATGACAGTGACTGGACTTACATCTCCGAACTCACGCAAGATTCCTCTTGGAGCCCGGACAGCATGCGATCTTACTTCGAGAAGATCGAGAATAATGCGTACTTGCCGAGTAGCATTGTCGGACACGGATTCGGTGGATGGCTTACAACCTCTCTCACCTCCCTTTCGCTTGTGGCTGAGGACCGGAAACTGCTTTCCCTCATCCTTTCCGCTGCCACGGCAGTTGGTCGAAACATCCTCGAATCCGCAATCACTACCGTCACTGGTCTGGCACATGTTCTCCTGGAAGATCTTAACGCTCCCGGTGAGACGAGCAACACCGGACTGTACCAGGTGCCTCTGGCCATGAAGGACTCTGTCAGGGGTGGTCCACGGGACTTGATTCTCGAGACGGCAGAGGCAGTGAACTCTGACGGGTCTCGCAAGTACCACCTGGATATCAAGCTGAACACATTGGTAAATAGACCCAGTCCCATTTAAAGTAACGGCAGTGCATTAACCATCGATCAGGTCACGAAAGTCCGCTTCGACACTACCGGAGCAACTCCTCGCGCAGTTGGTGTTGACTACATGGAAGGCTCATCACTGTACCGCGCCGACCCCCGATCAGGATCGGCTTCTGCGACTGGACACGGCAGCGTTGACGCCAAGCGGGAGGTCATCCTGGCAGCTGGTGCCTTCAACACGCCTCAGCTTCTGAAGCTCAGCGGCGTCGGGCCAAAGTCAGAACTGGAGTCGTTCGATATCCCCGTCTTGGTTGATCTCCCTGGTGTCGGAACCAACATGCAAGATCGTTACGAGGCCACTGTCATCGGCAAGACAGACAGCGACTTCGCCATTACCTCCAAGTGTACCTTCTTGCAGAGCACACCTGATGCCTGCCTCGAGGACTACCAAGCCGGCTTTGAGCCAGTCACAAAGGGCGTCTACGCAACCAACGGAATCGCCATCGCCATCACCATGAAGTCCTCCGTTGCCGAAGACGAGCCGGATCTGCTGGTCTCCGGGGCCCCGGCCAAGTTCAAGGGTTACTTCCCCGGCTACGCAGCTGACTCCCTCGCGGACGCTCAGCACTGGGCCTGGATCGTCCTCAAGGCGCACAGCAGGAACAATGCCGGAACAGTGACGCTGAAGTCTACCGACCCGCGCGACATGCCCCACATCAACTTCAACTACTACGACACGGGCGTCAACGCCAGCAACGCGGCCGAGAAGGACCTGCAGGCCACGTACGAGGGCTTCCAGTTCGCCCGCAAGGCCTTCGAGGACATGATCCCCCTGGACGGCAGCTTCCCCGAGGTCTGGCCCGGCACCAATGTCTCCAGCGAGGCCGACGTCAAGGACTTCCTGAAGGACGAGACCTGGGGCCACCACGCGTCGTGCACCTGCCCCATTGGAGCCGATGATGACCCCATGGCCGTTCTCGACAGCAGGTTCAGGGTCCGCGGCACGGAGGGCTTGCGTGTTGTTGACGCCAGTGTCTTCCCCAAGATTCCTGGCTTTTACATTGCACTGCCTCTGTACATCGTTTCTGAGAAGGCCAGTGATGTTATCATTGAGGCGGCGAAGGCTTCTTAAGCTCCAAAGACAACATGATATCAATCACCGCGTCCGAGCTAGCGTTCTCTTTTTTCAAGACCAGATACCCTCTAAGACAGAATAATGGCAGCTCAGAAGCGTACCACAGCCTGTCACCTTAGCTAGCATTGATAATATCCAAATAATTCGGACACCTTTCACGTTTTGCCACGTATGATCTGTTGCCGTACCGAGCTTTTGTGAAAATGTCTTCTCTAATTATTTCCAATCTCCTTGGTGAGCCCAGATGAGGCATTGCAGATCTTTTCAAGCAGGAAAATAAAATCCTGTGTGGTCCTTAGAAAGGTCCGACATTTCCTTGTAAGGCTATTCAAACGCCGTTACTTGTTTCCATAATGAACGAGGACGTAGATGGTAGCATACTGAACGCAACGCGAGACCATGGTTTGGGAGGTAGTAGATATATACGGGAAGTGAATGCCATTTTAGTTCCAAATAGCCTCTCGTAAATGTACTAGAAGAGGCAATTTCGATGGAATATTGGTTTTTTTGGCTGGGTCATGTATTCGAATACGCAGTGGGTGTTGTGGTGGTGGTTCGCATTAGCGTGCAGAGGGGAGGGTTGCAGTGTGTGCTGCAGCCTTCTCCGTCTGGCTATGTGCTATCGAAGGGGCCACTTACACGCACCCATCTATCTACGTACATACATACTATTTATTCCCACTGGTTCAAAGCGTTAAATCCTTATGGTTCATTACATCTCCACAGTCCGAATGGTACGGGGTACAACGGGGCCTGAATCAAGTGACCAAAGCCCTTGAGACCAGTGCTTTCCGTCGTCACCGTCACCAACCAAAACACACCGAACCTGGACCTGCCTTGCACAATCAGCTTCCTTCCCCAGGCATACATGCTATGCGGACAGCCGCCATCTCGCTACTTCTACGTGAGCACAAACTCAAGCGCTCATGCACTTCGGGACTGTGCGCCAACTTCAAGAATTGCAAGGAAAGAGTTGGGCACACGGAATTCCGGGCAACTTACTGCATGCCATCGAATGCTAAATGAGGTCACAAGCCATCAGCCTCACTTAGCACCTGCCCATTTACCAGTGTGCACACGCACAGGTTGTTGCTCGAAATTCCAGCAACCCTTTGCTATTTCTGGACTTGCTCCCTTTTACACTTTCATCAGCACGCATATTTCTTCTGTACGTGCCTCATTTCATCCAGAATCAACAGCATCACGATACCTTACCCACATACACGAAAGATGCCAGAATCAAGGCATTCCCGATCGGAACGCTCTGAGCGAGATCCCTCGGAGCGAGATCATCCCGAATCAGATCACCCCGAGCCAGAACAATCCAAGTCAGATCAGGCAGAGTTAGATCAATCCAGTCCAGATCGCTCCAAGTCAGCCGGCTCCAGGAAACATCGCTCCAAGTCAACAAACACCAACGGCCCCCAACGAGGGGTACAAGAAATCCGATACAAATTTGACAAGAAAGACCGGAGACGACATGTCCGACCATACATAGAATATGTCTTTCCGGACGGCCAAAGGTATTATGAGCCCTGTACCGAAAAGGATAACGGTTGTGTGGAGGTGGAGATGGAGCCGGAAATCAATGGAATCGTATGGATGTCCCGATTGCCGATCAATTTCATAAGCCCAACGGGGGCTTTGGTACTTCCACTTGGTCAAACAGGGGAGCAGCCCATTATGCTCTATTTGCCTGACTACGAGCCAAGAAAATTCATGCTTTCCCTTGGCCAGTATCCTCAATTCCAGCCTCCGCAAGGCCAGGCGTTTCCACAGCACCCCCAACCCGGCCAGATTCTTCAAGATCCAGCTCTTCCGAACGAGCTCGTTTTGAACCAGCCTGCTGCCAGCTATCCTCGCCAAGTCTGTCCTGTCCCGGGCCAGTACCCCGATGGCCAGCCTCTTCCAGGCCAGTCTCTTCCGCCACAGAACCCGCAACAATTCTCAGCAGAGGCCTCGCACCCACAGCCACATAGCGCCAATGATCAACAGCATTCCCAAGGAATATTCCCATTCGAAGTACCCGGTCAGCTCCAGGCAGGACCGATAACCCCAGTCAGCCTCTTCAATGATAACATGGCCGATGAGGCACAAGCTCGCCAGGTAGGTTATCAAGATGAAAGGAGGCCTGTTCACCAGGTTGCCAATCAGCAAGTGAAGAGCATTGCATTAACTTCCCAGGGTCAGCAGTTCGTTCATCAGCAAGGCGCGGGACCTTCATTCCCTCTTCTACCTGACCAGATCTCATATCAGCAAGGCGGAGAGGCTCCATATCCTCTCCAAGCTTACCAGGTCGACTATCAGCAAGCCCATGGTGATCCAGCCCCTGCCCAAGTTCCTGATCCATTCTTTGGAGGATGGAATATTATGCCAAACGAACAGCATGGCGATGAGTATAATCTGAACAATTTTAACACTGTGCGCCCTGGGTTCATTCCAGGTGGCGAGCTTGCTCCGTGGGACGTTGAAAACCAATGATGGGTGTGGGCGGAGCCTTGGTAAGCTGCCAACCCAAGAGACTCTGGCCCACGATATCTACTAACAAGTTTTATGACGGCCAGTCTATGAAGTTTGTGGGTTCCATGAGAGCTTGGGCTCGAGTCTTGGATGCGATACCACTCGCCTTTTCGGGCAGCCTGTGTTTGCATGGGTCTTCTCGACGGACGAATTCGCAGTGACTTGCTATTATCTTATTTTGCGAACACAGCGAGGCCGGCTGTACACAAGGGCCTAGAATCATGTTGCGCGGCATAAGTTCTCCCGGGTGGAAGGCAGGAAGATTTCGAAGCGTTAGAAGTTGATGGGAGGGGAAGTAGCAGTTATCTTGAATAGTTCCAAACAATGATTCCTGATCGCGAAGGTGCCACCATTGACTCGATCTGTGACAATATTACATGCCAGCAATTCGCCCAACAACCAAGTGGGGCGACTCCAGCAACACTGTATGGAGGTCGCCGACGATGATGACAAAAGGTACTGATATCCACATACCTACTGCAGTGGTCCTTCGGGTATCTAATTAGTGAGTACCAGACTTGTAGACTCCGATCCCGCAGGCAATTCTATCGTGTAGTGGTTCCAAAGGGGTGCCCAAATCTGATCAAGTGGGTCAGATGACTTGCGGACGAGATATGGATGATTACAAATTAATTTTGTGCTTGATTCGGATTGCGGACCTCGGCGTCATTAATTATGCGAACCAGTTCAAAATGGGGCATGTAGTCTGACATCCTGGTGGTGAGAGTCTCACTACTGTGTGTTGGCTTACAAATTGCGCGAGGGGGAAATCGCACGACAGACACCATCACCTAGATCCCGTAATTCTGGCAGATGTAAGCTCATTTTCATTTAAAAAGCGCCTTTACTTTCGAACGAAAGTCAGATCCTCCCTTTGAATCTGTCAGGACCCCAGACACTTAAATCAGTACTCAGTCTTTGATCTTTCCTATTCCCAGCCCATGAACCCATCCTGAGCAGCTCTAATGGCCACCGAAACTTCTCTTGCATATCGCATTCACCTCCTTGAGCGTGGTACTTCCTCAGCCGAAGGAATCAAACGGAACCTCAAGTTGGAGGAGGTGCCAAAGCCCCAACCAGGGATCGGCCAGGTGCTGGTGCGGATGAAAGCTGCCGCGCTGAACTGTGAGTGAATTCCAGAGCAGCCGTGCCCCACATTTCACGAGATCCCGTGTATTTACCATTGGCGCTCTCTAAAATCCATCCGTGGGAAACAGACCGAGACCTCCTCATCGCCACGGACGATGAGCGCTACGCGACCCGCACCCTCGCGCCCCTGGTGCCGCTATGCGACGGCGCAGGCGTAGTCGAGAGCGTGAACGCGGCACCGGGCTCCTCGTCGAGGTGGCGACCCGGCGACCGCGTGATCGTCGCCGCGGGGAGCTCGTGGAAGTCAGCCGAGCCGGGAACGGACGGCGAGCTTGACGGAACGAAGTTGCTGGGTGCGGGGGACGTCGACGGGGTGCTGCAGCAGCATATCGTCGCCGATGAGGACGCCGTCGTGCCGGCGCCCGAGGGCCTCAGCTTCGAGGAGGCTGCTGTCCTCGGCGGTGCGTATGTCAGTGCCTGGAATGCCTTGTTTGGGTGGTATAGGCCGTTGAAGGCCGGGGACGTCGTTGTAACCCAAGGCACTGGGGGTGTGAGCATTGCGGTCTTGCAGGTGAGTGCCCGGCGGCATACGACCCGGCAGTCGAGCTGGCTGAGCTAACGCATGCGTTCGGGAGTATAGATAGCTACAGCCGCTGGGGCGAAGGTGATCGCACTATCTTCCTCCCCCGAGAAGCTCGAGGTTGCGAAGCGGCTCGGTGCGGCCCACGGCCTCGACTCCAATGACCCGGAATGGGACGCCAAAGTCCGTGAGCTCACCGGCGGGCGCGGCGCGGACCATGTCGTGGATGTGGTCGGCGCATCGACGATCGTCCGGTCGCTCCGCGCAACCAGGAAGGGCGGGCTCGTCACAGCCGTCGGGTTCCTGGGCGGCTCGGAGGATCATGATTTGATACCGGAAATAGTCCTCGGTGCTAAGACTGGTATGTGGCCTTCGGATGCTTGGTCTTGTGTCAACTTGTGTGTTATACGAAAGATGTGCTGACTCATGAGATCAAGTCCGAGGCATTGTCTACGCAAGTATCCCTATGCTGGAGAACATGAGTGCGTTTTTCCAGAAACATGGCATCAAACCGGTATTGGGGCACATTTTCGAGTGGACTGAGGCCAGCGAAGCATATGCGGCCCTCCTTAATCTCAACACAGCGGGGAAAGTCGTCATCAAAATTCCCTGAGAACAAGCCGGTCCACTCACATTCGTCCCTTGGTAGCTCTTCTGTTTGATTGTCTGTCTATTTGTCGAAGTATCAAGACTAGCTAGATAGCCTTCTCATTTGTTTGAACCCACCCCGTCTTCCGTAGTTACAGCTTGTTTGAATGAAGTCACATCTACGGATTCAGCGTATTCATGCCAATCACATACGTTGGCGTCGTGTTGGAAGCTTGCAACACTAAGGTTGGGACTTTTTGCGCTGGGCAACCATGGTCTGCGTCAACTGGTGCCTCAATTTGGAGGGAGGATTTGAAGAGGCGCTTGGAGTTCTCGTCATGTATCTTCTTGGCCTACCTCCCAACAAGGCCGCCCCCAAACCATCTATCGTGACCATGTTTACCTGCGTGTTGGTTTTTGAGACCCAAGGCAGCAGTCTTGCCTTTTCTCTCATGGAATGAGATCTCATGGTACGAAATAGTACTTGAACAAACGAGACCATCTCATATGGGCGTTTGGAATAGCAGCTTACCTCTCTTGACTCACTGACATCCATTCACTATCGTCAATTACTTATTATCAAGTCACCCGGTTGTATCACTCCGTGGATTCACCCCTTCGATTCAATGACTTCAGGCCGGCAGGTGTTGTTCTCGTCTTCACTCAGCAATCTCTCGAATACTTAAAGCCAGAAACCTGAGGCCTGTCCGTTCTTTTCCTCCTTGGAATCTATCCATCATCAACACTCGCAAGCCTCACAATCGACTGACACAACAACATCACAAACACTCAACAAAACACTCAACCTATCTCACCCCAACCAAACATCAAGATGCAGTTCTCCATCAAGACTGTCCTTACCATCGCCATCGGCATGGCCGCCCTGGCTGCTCCCGCTGAGGGCATCAGCTGCTGTGCCTTCAGCGACTGCACCGTCTGTGCCGACTACGGCCACCCGATCGATTCCTGCGACTTCTGCCAGGTAGGGTTCCATGATCCACAATCCTCAAGAAGAAACTAACCCTGTCTCTCTACAGGACCCCTACGGAGTCTGTTGCTAGGCCTAGGCACTCAACAAGATCGAGAGTGGATTCCCTCACGCCATCATCGGCATGAAATGGGACGTGGGAGTTTTTGGAATCGACCCGGAGAGACCCAGGCAATCGGAGCTGCTCTTGTGCAATCATCCAGACAGAGTGTGCTAGGAAAGGGGACCAGGAAAGGGCACGACACAGATGATAGAGAATAAACACTGAGGTTCTCTATTACATGTATGATCCTGTGTGAAATGTGATTTATTGCCTGGATATTCGCGTATCATTTCTTTGAGAACGTATGTTTTCGTGACAGCTGATCAGTGCCAGACTAAATGAATGAACATCATTGGCTTCGGGAAACGTCGGGACACCGCTTTATATTCTCTGAGGAGAAGATGTCGGGCAATTGCGTAGCCCGGTGAGACATCAGAATCATCCCACTTCTCCATATCGGGGGAATGGCCCATGTTGAAATATGTAGTCTAGCTCCTAGATGTGTCTGCAACAGTACCGCAGCCAGGAAGTCCACTGTCACCAGCCTTGCGTATGTGGCTTGCGTGTGAGGGGAGAGCATGATCACAATGTGTGCCCCACAACAACTCATAGCCTGATTCCGGGCAAAACATGCTCGGCTGTTGCTCATGCGCAGTAATGTAAGTACGGGCGAGTTAAAACCAGAATCCCGGGTGGGACATGGCAGACCGAATCGACGACGCAAGGCGCAGGAGATGGTCTTTCGACTGGATCAGTTTCAAGATGATCGGATAAATAGGCGTCTGAGTCTAACTTGGTGACTGATGAGATATAGGATATGTAGTATATCTGATAGGTCCACCCAGAATCAAAGCGGGTGATGTCTCTCTGGGCACGCGTGTCTTATGTAAGCGTGCCATCGTGTTGAGGTTGCAAGGTTACATTGCAGGCATGAGACGATTAAGCGAAGATAAAGTGAACGGCTATAGAGTTTTGCTTGTGATTTGGCACTCAGGGGCTCGTATCGTATAAGCAGACCACACTTCAGGGTGTCTGCCCGATTGCTTCGCGGTTGTGATTGTGGATGAAAAGACATGAATGGACTTGGAAAGGCACAGGGCAGAAGTCGTCAAAAGCCACTCGAACTATGTCGACGTCTTGGGCTGCAATACGAGGGAAGCGCACGATCAAGCACATCCAGCACCTATCCGCCCGGTTCAGATGACGGGGAATCAGAGTTCATCCAATGACATGGCAGACATGCACCAGACAATCGCAATGGCAGGACGACGGATCCGTCCCAAGGGATCGTTCTGCTCCCAGATCATTGGACGCACCTGATGTCGATCACCGGCGATGTGCATTACGAGTTCTCGAAGCAGTCTGGCAGGACTCGACGGCCCTCTTGATGTCTGGGCTCGTGGTTTCAGAATAGCAATTGTCTCAATTTGTCGCAGGGAATAAATGCTGGAGGCTCCATCGAGCATGCTGCACGAGCCAGGAGCCGGCCATTGGGCAGCTTGGAGAGCGGGCAACAGCCCAGAAGCTGCTACTAGCGCCGCGCGATGGTGACCCCACTGCCCTGTGACACGGCGAGGGGGCCCTGGCATTGCTGCACAGGCTGCGGCTTGCACCGCACTGGCACCACGGCCAACCTTGACCTTGGAGGACAGGGTCAGGACAAGACAACAGACCGGGGCAGCTTTTGCCCCGACTCGTCATCCTCATCTTTTCCAACGACCTCATGTTGATTGATCACCGTCACACAGCACTACCAAGGCCCTGCGGCACTCGACCTGCTCCGCTGCCACACCACCAATTGTGCTACTTCTCCCTCGGACGACCAGTCTCAACAGCGAACACCAGCTACACTGGGCAGGTGGATATGCGGACAGCTGGATGAGATACCGACCGATACCTCGCGCGCCACTCTCCTCACCTCTTTCTCTCACAGCCATTTCCCGCGCCCTGCCCGATGCAATGGTCGCGTCAATATCGAATAACTCCTCTACAACGACACTGCCGCATCTGCACCTCGTCTTGACAGCTCGCTGGCCCTGATCCGGGCCCAGGGCTTAGGCCTTTGCTGCTCTGGCCTCGACCCAAGCCAAGCCTTCCTTCGCACATCGTCGCCCAATCCACACACCGAGACAGTAAGCTGGAGACGCCGACATGCTGTCCCATTTCAGGCTCCATCGACGCGGCCCGTCCAACCCTTCCTCGCCCGTGCCCGATCAATTGAGTCCCCTCGATCATGCCGAACATACCCACTCGGCCCACGATGTCTCGAACCGTCCAGACTTTATGACCAGGCCCATCAATGCCGCCAGCACCCCTCCCGTTCATCCGGCCGGCCCTCGAACAGACCCCGACCCCACGCCTAACAGGAAACCTTCAGAGCAGTCCTTGAAGGAATCATCGTCACCGTCTGTCAAATCGCCGCAAAATACCGGCGATTCCGGCTTCATGGGTGGGCTCGCCCTCGAGAACTACCGCCGCGCCTTCGGGGCCAAGCGGGACGACTCGTCAGCAGTCGTCCGTCAGGCACCACCAGCCACCCAGCAAACCCCACGATCGAAGCCTCTTCCACCGCCTATAAATACCAACTTGCCTTCCGCGCACCCACCTCCCGTCCCCGTCAAGGAGCTGAGATCCCGGTCGTCTTTCGTCGCCCCAACCGAATTGCAAAATAATGCCGGCGCAAGTGGCAAGAGGCCTTCCGGCACCCGGCTCACCTCCGAGCCTGCCACCCTCGCCTCGTCGCAGTCTGTTGCAGAGTCGCAAAAGGGCAAGAAGGGGCTTCCCTTCCTCAAGAACCCCATGTCCGGCCTTTTGATGCGCCGTAAAGCTTCACAGAATGCCCCCGACCTTCGCCCGTTGCCCCTGCCCCAGAAGCCTGCCGAGGCAATCTATGACCCTCGCATAAGAGGCACGAGAGTTCACGACTTCAGTGCTCCCAGGCAGCGCGTGGTTCCTACCAGGAAACCTACAGTGCCGGGAGCTGAGGTCTGGAGCGGTATCCCGGGAGTGTCGTCCAGTGTTGTACCTGACCCTATATCTCGCAGCCCGACTGGCAGGAGTAGCAGCGCCGTATCAGAGAAGACTCAGCCTGGAGCATCGGACACAGAATCGCAGAGACCACATGAGCTTTCGAAAGAGCCGTCCAAGAAGTCGGCTACCGAACTCAAACGTGTCTCCTTGGACGATAAGCCGCTCCCAGCGGAGCCTGAGCCTTCTTCGGATGAAATTGTTGTTGAAGCTCAACGTTCTACGTCTCGAAACTCAGGGCCCGGTGCCGCAACTGACATCGGCTCGATGAGCAAGGCAAATCCATCGACCAGGACGAACAAATCGCGGCACATCTCACTTTCTGATGGTTCCATCAAGGATGGGGTTGCGCTTGCTCTGCCAAAACATATGAAGAGCACATCATCACGATTCAGCTTCGATATGATGGGCGCGGCAAGAGCGGAGAAGGCCCTGGAAGAGCGACACAGGCAGAAAGAACTAGAGAGAAAAGCAAATAATCCAACGAATAGGGATTCGAGATTTGACGACTTCGACGAGGACTCGTTCGATTACGATGCAGCTATGGCCGAGGACGGGTTTGAGGAGGATATTCCTATGATTGGCGATGACGACTTCCTCGACGACGACGCATTCTTCGAGGAGGACGTCCCGGTGGTCGGCGACGATGTGTTGGAGGTGGAGGACGACCCTGACAATGATCAAGAAAACTTTGCCGGCTTCGTGTTCCAGAGGTCAAATCCACAATCATCGCTGGCAAGTCCTGCCCCGGGAACACTGCAAGCCACCCCAAGGGATGCGACAGGCAAGGCTATTGGATATGCCATGACCAAGGATACAACACCAGAACTGCAATCTGCCACGTCGCCGCTGGCAAACACTGAGGCTTCTCTAAATCATGAGGACTTATCTGGTGCTGACGGTCTCGGCATACAAGAGTCCGAGGCCCCTCGCAAAACTCAATACGACCCCACAGTCTTCCAGGAAAGACGACATCAGCAGATTGACGATGGTGGGGACCTCGCGGGCACGGGAGACAAAGAGCTGTACTTCGACGAAGGCTTGTTAGAAGAGCTGAGGATGGAAGCGGACGAGATACAAGAATCCACCTTCGATGAGTCCATCTTTGACATCGACGACACAGACCAATATGGCCGTCCGATACCAGGCGCCTTCGCCCAAGCTCAGGCCACCAGAGTGGTCCAAGAGCAGGAAGTGAAGAAACGTGAATCCGACATCGCTTCAGCATCCGGGCTGTCTGGCTCGACAGCCCACACCTCGGTCAGCCTGGGCCTGCAGCCTATGCCGTCGATGACGGAGAAGGGAAGAGAGCTGTCCTCTCAAAAGGATGCTGCTCCTGTCACTGCCCCGTCCGAAGTCCCAACTGAGGGCCAAGTCGCCGCTTACCAAGCTGCTTTAGCCGAAGCTGCCCACAAGGCTGCTGCGTCTGGTTGGAAATTCAAGTGGGAAGACCAGCCAGGATCGCCTCCGTCTCCGTCTCCATCTCCACCTCTGCCGCCGCCTCCGCCGCCAGCCGACCCGGTTGACCCAGACGTCACGATCACATCACCTACGACAGGTTCACAGCCAAGCAGCGGTGGGCAAATAGTCGACAATGGTATCCAGGACGAATACGACGAGTATGCGGATTATGATGGCTATGGGGGAGGGTTTGACGACAACTTCGATGACGAGTTCGAGTTCGACGACGACTTCATTGCAGAAGCGAATGCAGAAGCACTGGCCTACGACTCGGATGGGTTTTACGGTCAGGAATTTGGCTTCTACTCTGCGCCCGTCCCGCAGGGTCATCATGGGGCGTCGAAATCCAATGGCTCGTCACTGACCACCGACAATGTGTACGGTGGATATTTCGGCCCGTCAGGCATCGGCCGTACCACCAGCGGCCGCGTGGTGAGCCGGGAACCAAACCTGACCCCAATCACAGAGCGGTCTGAATACTCCAACCGCAACTCGATCATGAGCCTCGGCCTGCCGTTGGGGACCTCGGAAGGGCGAAATTCCCTCCAGAGTCCTGGCCTGGCACAGCTGGCCATGATGACTGACGACGGCAAGATGAGTCTCGCAGAACTTCTGCGCTTGCGTAGCAAGGCGTGGGGAGGCAGTCAAGTCAGTCTGAACTCGTCGAGGGAAGGAAGCCCGCGGTCAGAACGGGCCCCTCCTGGCGATAGGTTTGAGGGGACGTCTAGCCCAGCGCCGTGGGAGACCGGGAGGCCGAACTCCCATTTAGGCCTTTCTGGTGGCACACATGCGAGGAAGACCTCGTCGTTCTCTCTATGGAGCAATTCCGATGCTGCGAGCGGTGCGGGGAGCCCAACATTGTGTATGTCGATGCCGAACAGCGCACCACCCCAACCGCTCTTCTCACCCCCGCCACCACCTGTACCACAACCCTCCCCCGGGCTGCAATGTCCGCCTGTGATTGAAGACGAAGAGGAAGCTT
Source organism: Diaporthe citri (assembly GCF_014595645.1). Taxonomy (NCBI): domain Eukaryota; kingdom Fungi; phylum Ascomycota; class Sordariomycetes; order Diaporthales; family Diaporthaceae; genus Diaporthe; species Diaporthe citri. The sequence goes on from NW_025064850.1 coordinate 890,989, forward strand.
CCAGCCCAGGTTTATCCACCAAAAGCCCGACGGCAGATGACGCCCATGAGAACAAGGACGCCTATGACGCCAATTCAAAAATCGACAATGTTACCACCTCGCTTGATGCCGCCCCGCCCCCGCCTCCAGGGCCCCTTGAATCACCCCCGCCTCCACCACCAAACACGACCGTCTCTTCCCCCTCGAAGCGTCTCGGCCATCGCCACAAGAGCTCTGCCGAGAGCATCTCGTACTCGATAGACGAGGACAAGGAGAGCGGGGAGACGCGATGGGTGATGGAGCGCAGGCGGACGGCAGAGAGCGGTGAGATCGAGGTACTGAGACGGGAGGTTGTCAGCGCCGGGAGCATATAGTCCCTGCCTAGCCTTTCAAGGCTGGTATATGGACTGGCTGGGGCCACGGTTTTGGATTACGATAATGAAAGCGTTATTACGCTTATTTTCACTCTAGAGAGAATTATGCTACGGCTATACAAAAAGGATGTTTCCATTGCGGGGTTGGATATATTATCGGCGCTCTGGGATGGGAGCACAGCGGTCTAGTACGACGCGCGTGGATACGCGGCAAATTGAATGTCCTGTGGGAGCCACACAATTGATTCTTCCAAAGCGGCCCCATTGCGATAGAAGCTTGCTGTGCTGTAGGAACTTCTCAACGAAACAGAGTGAACACCATACTGTGTATCACGGAAAAGTCGTGCAGCCACGGTGGGCCTCTGCTTTTCAGCGTGTCCAGTGTCTGCTGAATTGTCCGCCCAGTCTGTCTTCGAGACTTTTTACCATGCCTTTTTCTCTGGCTAAATCGAGAGACAGGGTAGAGAATAGATTTCCTCTGGCTTGAAGCATCCCCGCCATTATCAGGGCTCATGAGAAGACGTGGAAGCGTCCAGGGGCGGCCATCGTATGAACTGCGGGACCAAGAAATTGGTTTGAGAGGTTTTTTGAAGGCGACAAAGGCCGAGAACAAAGATCATTGTTAACAAACCCTGGATGGTTGGGAACCGCGTGAATTGTATCCAGACTAGCCGTCGGCAAAGTGAAGACAGGCGAAGTAACGACTGTTCGAGTTCCTTCACTGGTCTGCATCCTGCATCTGATGATGTGATAGGTCCGCCAAGTTGAACTTGATTAATTCTTCCAGTCACCGTCACTCGTGGTGTTGTCCCTGTTAGTTCCCACCAGTCGACCATTGTCAGGAAACCTGGATTGGTCGAGGTGGGAACGAGGCTGGAAAAGCAACAGCGGCAAGAACCAAAGAAGGAATACAAAGGGCTTTGTCAACGCACAGAGCTATTGTTGACTTGTAAGTCGCAAATGAAACAGTATCAAAGATAGTGAGTTATTCCCAAGTATAATATGCTCTGGGTATCATCTGCTGTTGGATTATGGTTTCGGGGACTAATGTCTGGTCAACAGGAATTTTTATTTGCTTCAATATCAAGACACCCACAATGTGTGTCATCATCGTGGACGCTGCTCTTGTAAGTTACCTCACGCTCCTCATTCTTTCCCTGAATATGTCATCTCCCCCTAGGCAACAAAATATAATATACCACCTGACAGGAGACATCTCAAACTCTATAGCACTCACTAACAAACAGCATCTATAGTGCGATTCGACTTGCCCTTACGCTGCTACAGACATCCCTGCTGGGTGTCTCAGAGTCTACCCATATACATACTTGCAGTCTATCTGCGAGGCCGCAGACAGCGTTTTGGGTTCTTGCGGAAATGTGGAGATACAGAAGCGCGAGGACAAGGACGGCAGCAGGATCGAGAAGCGAATTTGTGAATCTGTAAGTACAACAACAAATTGTAAACAGACTGTGACCCCCCTGTCTTCCATGAGTCTTTTCCTGATCACAAACAAGGATAACAAACACCCATTGTGTACAATTGCTAACTCTCAAATTTACAGTGCATTGCCTGGTCCGCTCTGATGAGAGACAAGGACGGCCGCAGGGCACGACGCTCGATCCGCAAGGAGGTGTCGCTGCGAAGTGACTCTGACGCTGAGGAGGGAGCGGCGGTCATGACGCCCCCGGACTCTGCAGTGTCATCGGACTTCGAGACAGACGTCTAGAGTATTGGGTGCATCGACAAGGACTTCATTGTGGAGTGCCCGCGGATGCGGCCAGACTCTTGATTTTAAGTACAGCCTAATATCTTTCCTAGAATACAATTCACAGATTGGTCCCCTGATATATAAAACGCTCGCTCCCCTTGAGTCATCCGAATTGCGTACATATGTGACAATTACGTCCTGTCCAGATTTTACAAAGTCTGGCCTGCTGTGAAGTGTGCAGAAGAGTCAGCTCGCATTAGGGATAATTACAAGGACATTAAAACTGATTATATCGACCTAGGCTTTCGTGTCACGATCTATTCACCCAGTCAGACTAATTAAGGCCTCGAATTCGGTGGGAGACTTCCAAGGTTTCACACCTGAAGATGTCCACAGCGTCGCTAATTTAGAAGACCCATTGTCCTTAGGAACACTAATCCCTCCTGAAAGCCCCTGGGCACTTATTTCAGCGCTTGGGATCCACCGAGAAGGACCTTGGAAAATCAAGCAAGCGCAAGAGGAAAAGCAAATGCTTGCACGTGCGGTGCTTAGGACTTTTTTCTTCTGTTTTAGTTACAGCCTTACGGCCCAAACTCTTACGTCACCCCTTGAGAACATTCCGTCTGGTCTCTTGCCCGCCGACCTCCTAGTCGCGGAATTTTACCGAGCGTTGCAATAAACGTGATGCCTGGGTTGCTTCTTCCGCGGGGACTGGGGTTTCGGGTTTCTGCTTTTCCATGTGGCAACAGTCCGTGGGTTACTGGGAAGTACCTCGTAATTGGCTGGATATATTTTGAGATTATTGACTATGATTGGCATTGTGAAGTTCTGCGAGTGGATGGTGACTTTCAGGTCTCGTGACACAGACTCTGATGTTCACCGCATTAGCAATGCCTCCTGCATAGGTATCCAGTCCAGTGCCACTTCAACAAGAAATAAAGGTAACCGCCACATCCGAAGAGGACCAATGGACACCGCCACGGTGGTTCCAAGCACAGCGCATCTTGCGGACGCAAGTCGGGTCCCGTCCGTGCCGGACCACATCCACCCCCAGCTCCCATGGACACCGGAAGTCGTCGCGTCCCGCCCAGACGGCCGGTACTCTTGGTTGCATCAACCAAGATGGAGGTAATCTAACCTAGTGCGCTCCTTAACAGTGGAGAACAGAAGTAGTCCGACGTTGACACTTAGCTGCTTTCTAATTCCATCTCAAGGTTAGCGTGGGCGAGTTTAGACGGCTTAAAATTCATCAGCCGTCGGTTCCTGGGCTTGAGGACAAAGGGAAAGGCGGATGACGAGGCGTAGGGCTACAATAAGCTAAGGGGTCAACCGCAGCAGAGACCTTTTGCACTAAAAAGTTGTGTTTACTTTGAAGCCCAGCGGGGCGCTTCATGCTGAATGGTCAGCAGCTAGTGTGCTTGAACCTACGACATTACTGGTTTGGTAGCATGCCAGATCTTCTCCTGCCGCCGAGTATTGTCTGACCTGTTCCTACCTAGCTGTCTCTCCCATCCCACCATGGACGAGTCACACTTGAAGGGTCTGCCATGGCCACATACCCAGATAGCATGGCAAGCTGCCGGTCCTCGCCGAACAGCGTACTACGGACGGAGAATAAGAATCAACGAGGAGCCTGTAGAATGCAACAAAATTCGCCAGACCAGACAGTCCAGTCTGCAAGATGACCCCGGATCCCCAGCGGTGTGGCTCGGCACACGTCGAGCCTCTACCCGATCCGAGGTAATGGGTAGATGTTTGGCGACTGGGGTTCGAGAAGCTCCAGTTGCCAACAGAGTGATATGTAAACGCGGGTTGGTCCATATTGGCCCATATTGGGTGACGAAAACAGTATGACGTGCGTGGCCGCGACACGCCTTGGCCGGCGGTTACACGGCTTCACCGCGGCCGGAAAGCGTGTTACAGAAGTGACGCCTGGGCGGGCGGAGACTGGTTGAGCGTTTGATATTTTCCGACGCGTTGATCGCCCACAGGACCGGTCGATCTCAGCCCCCAAGCGATTGATTGTCTTCAGAGCTGTCAAGGTCTGCCCTGTGAGGGCGCTGCAAGCAGAATTCTCCGCCGGTGGTCTGGGCCATGGGGAGCAGCAGTGAAGCTCGTGATGTTGCCGAGGATGAGTCAGGGTGGTGACATCTGGAGCCGCTCCTCAGTCGGTGAGCTAGCGGCAAACTCAGTGGACGAGGTGTGCTGGGAAGCAAACACCTGACGTACCGAGTTGCTGAGTCGCTGACTCGCGGCCGGGGACAAACCTGGTGAGTGCAGGCGTCAATGACGGCAGTGGTCGCGACGGCCGGCGAAGCGGGTAGCCGAAAATAGGCGCACGCTATCCCGGACTTGTGGGGCCAGCCGGGGCGTGGAGACAGGCGGTCAAAGCCGAAGCGAGAGGGCACGACCGGCCTGGCTAACGGTGGACGGTGGACGGTCGACGATGGACGATTGATGGTATGGATGATGGTCGGTGGAACTTGGAAGTGGATGGAGGAAGAATGCAGTGATAGCAGCCCATGGCCAGTTACACAACAACAGTCACACTTGATCTGCAGGACAACATGAGCCGGTACAAAGCTGTCGTACCTGTTTGAATGGGGGCAACACGGATAGGTTCCGTGGGGGTTAGGTAGTGCTGGGCCCTGGTGTGGCGGCGATCGCATGCTCGCTTGCTGAGCATATACTGTATACTGCCTAGGTCCTGTACTGTAATTTGATCATATGCCGACCCGCCAGCGCCAATAGAGTACGACATGGGCCTTGGGCCGTAGACCCTGGGGCATGGAGTATTCGAGTGCGCAGCAAGACTCGCGATGTCCACTGTAGTGCAGGTTGTCCAGGAGAACGACGGAGGAGACAGATCTAGACTAGACTCTGTGGTTGAGCGTTGAGCCGCATCGCATTGTCCGACTGACCTCGATGTTGCAGGACGCCGGAGCCGAGGTCGGCCAATGGAGAAAACCCAATGACCACTGGCGGGTGCATCGTGATTGAAACTCAGAGGCCAGTGACGAGATCTGGGGGAGCGGAGATCATGATGGCGGCTTTTCTGTTGCTGTGGGTATCCTTGCAGGTCGTGTCATGCCTGCCTAAGGTCCCGTTCCGCTAGCGTGGCCTGCGAGGAAGCAATACGGAATTGGAGATGATGAGGGTCTGAATGCTACGGTGGGATGGTACTTCCCAGACATGTACGTATGATGGCATGGAGCGGCGCTGGCAGTCTGAAGTTCCTGGCCATTCAGGCGAGGCAGGGCTGGCCGCCTCACTTTGTCGAGAGCCTGCCAGCCAATCAGCCGGGCCTCGACGCAGCCAAGCGCATCCTGGCAGCCGGGGGTAGGGTTTGTGGCTTGGCTGTGCCTTTCTGGACGAACGCTGGAAGCTGGAACATCCACACTAGTACTGTTAATAAAGGTCGGAAAAGCGTAGACGACGGTTGGTGGCAGAGTCGAGACAAAATGTCTTTGATGACCACCTACCTGCCTGGCTGCTTGACGCTCGGTCAGGGCAATCACAGTTGTCGGGGGTCGGGCGGCGGCTGTGATGTCTGCAGGAGGTGAGCGATGCCGGATCGAGCAGCATTGGGAGTCGACAGTCGTCAAGATTTCGAGGAAGGGAAGATTGTCGTCAGGCAGGCAGGCAGTCAGTCAGTCAGGTTGCGACTTGTAAGGTTGGCAGGGTTGGGCGCTGTTGGGTTCGTTAGTTGGCTGGCGGGCTGCACGGCGGTGAGTTATGTAAGCCGTCGTGCGGACTCTTACAGTATTATCTACTGCGGTACGTACGTACATCTCGAGAGCCACGGCAGGCGTGAGAACAGGCAGCGCCTCCCATGCAACACTCCTGCCCTCTGCCAGCTGCCATCAACAAAGTGCAGGTTCATCAGCAGCGAGCGTGTACACAGCTGTGCAGTGCATCGCATCGCATCGCATCGCATCGCAGCGCACCACCTAGACCACACACTGACTATCTCGTGTGGTATTGTAGCACATCAATCACAACAGCCAGCCTGATCTTGGCCCGTTGGATTTTTACACTTCTTCTCCATCGTCGTCGTCCTCGTGTCCCACGCAGGACGTAGTAGGTCGCACACAGCACGTACATGGCAGCAGCATGGCCAGAACAGCAACCTGGCTCCAACTGGCCCATCGCAGCGTGTCCAGGTGATCCTGTGCTCGTCCCGTCAACGCGGCGCTTGCCAACGCATCGACAACCCACATACACATTGAACACAATCCCCGTCCTGCCCGCCTGCGTGCCCATGCCCACCCTACCAGCCTACCTACCCCAAAGCCTACACACTACCTAGCGAGGTATGCATGTACATGCAGTCTGTGCCTGCCACTCCGCTCCACTCCACTCCACTCCACCTCACCCTTTTTGGGTTGTCCAAATTCTCCGATGCCATGGCTTGCCCGACGGGGAAAGTTGCCCATCTCGAATGACCTAGTCCCTCTGGCTCGAGTCCAAGATGAGATGAGATGGTTTCATTGCCGTCAGGCACATCCCCCCGACCTGGCCAGAATATGCTTCGGCTCCAACCCTGCCAATGACACCTCAGGAAACGGTCTCTCGACACACGATACGGGACAATGATGAAATAAAATAAACAACGAGGCAGATGTCATGCGTATCCCTCGGCACCCAGCTGGGAAGCCTCGGGGTGGTAGATGTAATACACACAAACCTGAGTTAGTAGCTTGGCCAAAAAGTAAAGGGACACCATCTGCGAGGTCGTTACAGCCGGCCGCGGATTGATGGTTGATGGTTGCTGGGCACACGGGCAGACAGGTGGCTGTGGAAGGATTGCGACCGACGACAATCGAGATGGGTGGAGCATGGGGATGTTGGGATGGGATGGCCTGGGATGGCCTTCCACTTCCGGGCAACATGCGCTGCTGCACGCACTTTCCAGCAGTCACCCTGCAGCGCCGTGTCCAACCGTCAGCGATGTCAGACCATGCACACCCGTCTCGACAAATCGGAGCCCCACGCGGCCCATGCAAAGGGTGCTGGGACTCTGACCTGCATTCCCTAGGTCTGCACCTCTGCACGCTCCGGTTCTTCGTCGGTGTGGTGGGTGTGTGGGTGTGTGCGCGCGTGTGTGCGTGTGTGTGCCACAGCAGGCGCACACTGTCGTCAAGCTCGAGCCAGTCGTTTCGCCAGCAGCAGACACCAGACACACACAATACTGGCGTCCCCCCACAACCGTCTGACCGATCGCTTCGCTTGTCGCCCGCAGCCACGACCAGACCGAAAACGCCCGGCCAGATAAGGTACTATTGCCAATGACGGTGCCCTCCAATGCAGCAGATGCTACCTGTGCAAGCCGCGGCATCACTGGGTCTGCCGCATGGCTGGGCTGCGTGCGCGCGGCTCTCAGGCCTCAGGCTCAGGCTCAGGCATGAACCGACTGACTGCTTCTGAGACGGATGGGCACACATCATGACCTCTACAACCAAACCAATTCAAACAATCGTGGGAAGAAGTCATGCGGCAGAAGCTGTCCCTCGGAAGTAACCGACGGGAGGTGACGTGTCTCGGAGACTCGAGAGGATCTTACAACGGCCTTTTTCCACTACCTACTGATCTAGGTTCCCCAAGGTTGATGGGGCAAAGCAGCGCGTTAGCAACATGTCCATGGCCGTCGTCTTGGTGCGCCCTCGACTAGATGCTGATGACTGTCAATAAAAATATCCGTCCACGGTACGTACATGAAGTAGATACGGATTACAGGCGGTGGTGTCTGCTGGCCTGCTGGTCTACCTACCTTTGGGATTGCACCTCGGAAACACGCATCTTACCGCATCCAGCACCCCAGTCCTGGTCGTATAATGCAAAGTTATATTGGCTGCCGGCCAGCCTCTCATAGAGCTTCCTTGGGCTGCTTGGACTGCTTGGACTGCTTGGACTGCAACCCACTAGCAGCCGCTACGGGCTGTGCGGGATGCAGCTGTGTCTGGCACGTACCCAGGTAGTGTAGGAGCCAGACCATCGGCCTGATCCTTGGCCCCGATTCTCCCACACCATCAAGAGCCCCACCCTGGGCCAATCGTCATTTACCCACACACCCCCCAGGATGCATGGCCTGCGCGGGAATTACAAAACCAAGCCCGCAATCTGGTCATGTACGACGTACGGTTGTACCTCCTTCAAGCCTCAGCGCGCGAGTGGCTTTCATAAACAATCTGTCCCCGGCCCGTCCAAGGCCTCGAGAACCGTTCCTCTGTTTGCTTCGAACTCTACTGCCCGTCGATCTTTCGGTGCCCTATCGTCATCCTCGCTGTTTTCTCCAGTGAGGCCCTCTAGTCACCGCTCAAGACAGCCTTCATCCCAGCTCCCCGAGAATTTCAAGGCTGCCGCCACGGCCCGGGCCCTTTCGCTCCTCCGCCCTGCCTCACTCTCGCTGCGAACCTTGCTCCATCGCAACTCCTGCGTCGCTGTCTGAACAGACGACGGCGCCGCCGACCTCAGTACGATGAGCCAGACGACTTTCGACCATTCGATAGAGGACCTTGCGCGCTTGGAACGTGAAGCCGAATCGAAGGAGCACGAGCTCAGACAGATTAGGGCACAGGTTGCTGCTGCACGACAACGGTCGATTGCAACGGCTGCCCACAATCCCGACCTCCTGTCTGCCTCGCAGTGCAATTTCCAGTTCTCGCCATTGCCTACCTCTGCTCCACAAGACGCCAGGCTTCACGCCACGCCTCGCCATGGGGACCTCACGTTCCACACAGGGCCCCAGCCCTCGGTAAGAGCGGTCCCACAGGCCTGCCCGATTCGGACAGTCCCTCTAACATGACAAGCAGGTCCAATATCAACACAACCCGTCACATCCCATGAAGCGCACCAAGACTACTCACCCCCACCCCCAGCAATCAATGACAAGTTCAAGTGCCGGCATGGTGCGCTCCAAGTCCAGTTCAGCTGCACAGAACCCCTTTGCCGGTGGTGGTCGGGTCAAGCCCATATCACCCCTGCAAGCTCAGCAAGGCTCCAAGATGGACATGATGGCCAACTTCCTGAACGAGTCAGAGCAACAGCAGCCTGCAAATAACTATGTACTTGCACACTCAATGGGCAACTCCATGACGTCCCAACCGCGCAAATCGGAACTCGCAACGGTCATGGAAGCCGGCGGGATGTTGGAGGACCCTGCAAGCTGGCTCTCGAGGCACCAAGGAGATTTGGAAACAGCACCACCATTTATTTCGAACGACATGCAGTTCTCATCTTATGGGCAGCCAGTGTCTGCCCCAGCGTATCAGCCGTTCCAGTCGCAAGGCTTTCCTACGTCTCAGTGCGGGTCTCTGACATCAGGCCCTACCATCGAGTCTGCCATGACAAGATCCAACAGCACCGCCAACCAGTCAGTCTCGGGCCATTTACAGATGATGAGGCTGAATTCCCAATCGTCCATGAACGATTTGCCAAGTCCCGAATACGGCAGCTTCGTCCCCACTGGACATCAGCCTACATCAAACAAGCGCCGTGCACCGGACGATGAGCTGCTAGTTGGCGTCGGGAACAACCTTGGCGAAGTTTCCTCTGCACTGGAAGACTACTCAGAGAATATGGGTCGATCCATCTCTGTCGACAGCAGGCGGTCAATGGAAATTTCAAATCCTCCTTCCCAGATGTTAGCCATACCGATGCAGAGGTCAAAGACCACAGACACATTCCCGTCAGCTCAGTCTCAGAGTAGCCCAGCAATTGGGCAGCAGCTCGACCAAACCGAACAATCTGAGCCTATGATGCGGTCCATCTCCGCGAGCAGCGCAAAGTCTACCTTTTCCCAGCGTCTGCGAGCCAAGGACTCATTGCATCGCCAGATTGCAGCGGCTAATGTCCTCCTGGCACCCAAACCCGCTTCCGACCCTAATGAGCCGGAATCGGATTCACAGCCGGGCTCAAAATCTGGGAAAGACGGCAAAGTGGCCGTCACCAAGGCCAAGTACGAACGGCCCAAGCACCCCAAAGTCAAGTGCCGGCAATGCGATGAATACCCAGACGGATTCCGTGGTGAGCACGAGCTTCGTCGCCACACCGAAGCCAAGCATGGAAATGTTGTCAAGAAGTATGTCTGCGTTGATCCGACTACCAGAGGTCTCAAGAGCGACTACCAGCCAGTAACGCCACTCGACAAGTGCAAGCACTGCAGAGGCGGGAAGCAGTATGGAGCCTACTATAATGCTGCTGCTCACCTAAGGCGTGCCCACTTCTGCAAAAAGCCTCCCCGGGCCAAGGGAGCTGCCAAGAATGGGAACGACGCTGAGGCTGCTGAAAGACGAGGTGGGAAAGGCGGCGGTGACTGGCCACCCATGAAAGACCTCAAAGTATGGATGGAGGAGAAGAGTGTCTCGGTAGACGACCAGGACGCCCTAGACATCAACACGATACAAGACGAGGACGATATGCAGAACCCAGACATGGAGTACATGGACGGTTCACTCCCAACCGCCTTCGGCAATCTGCAGCCTGGCCAGATCGACAGCACAAGTTTCTACGGAATGGGTGGCAATTTGCCGATCGAAAACAACGAGGTCTACCAGAACATGAACGATCTCTATGCAGTATCTCCGGTGCAGCAGCTCGACACGATGATGATGCCGTCTGTAGGGTCTGCCAACTTCGACTTCGCGTCCAATGTCTCGCCAGCTTTCACCCAAATGCTGCCTATCGATCACAACGCCTACCACAGCCCAAACGTCTCCTCGTCGTCTGCTACCCTGACAGCGTTCAACAGCTTCATGGAAACGCAGCAGTTCTCTCAAGCGTCGAGTCAACAAAACCATATACCGATTAACCAGCCGTCACATGACGTTGGGGACTTGGAGTTCTCCCTGGTTTTCACCGGCGGCGGGGTTGACGGCTGCTAATTCAGAGATCCGCATGGTCATTTGTTGCCAGCAGTATCCTGTACTCTTGTCGGCCTCCTTGTTACGAAAGCGTATGATTACGAGTTATGTTTGATTTACAGGTGTTTCCTCTTGGTTATTGACTTCGGCGTTTGTTTGTTGTTTATTTCATGTTTGTTTGAGTTTCTTTGCCGTCGCTCGCTTTTACTTGGCCCCGATCGAGGCATACGTTCTGACGAGGCGCCTGACTGCCACTGTTTGACTGGGCGCGCTTGGGTCCTGTACTAGACACTCAACACACGTTGCGAGCAGGCAGGGTAGAGGAAAATGGGTTTCGCATTGTATTCGGCGTTCTTTGGGGGCCAACGGGGTGGAAAAGTGCAAAAGACAGGTTGGACTCGCATTACCTTGTCGCTTCCTGGGTTCGCGAACCACCCAGAGGCACAGGGCCATCAGTCTCCGGACTCATTGTCGTTGGGCACTCTTTGAGGTGTCGCACATGTTTGGTTGGGAAGGATCTCGAGCCTGAATGTTGGTGCTCAAGCGACAACGAGCGAAACGCATATTTGAGAACGGGATTGGGATGATGATACCTTAACTATTTGGTAAGGGCTTCGCTGAGAAGACTTGGATACCCCTGAATGCATATCCACCCAGACAATCTTGTCTGGCTTTCAAGAAACATACCTGGCCTGTCACCCACTCGTGCACACTGTCCCATGTGCAATGGGTCCCTTACATGCATGGATTTATAGCTGTTGTCGCCTTTCGGAAGGCTACTATGGATACAGTCCAGCACGGGCCGCGGTAGGCGTCAGGCCAGGCATCACATCACGGACGGCTTCACCTTTCAAAGACAGCCAAGTGAACCAACTCGTATTGCATTGCCCGAGCCCAACCACCGCTACACAAATATAATAACGCCTCAGACACCAGCAGCCGACAGATAGATCTCACCGCCAGCCTAAGCGACCACCAGCTCGATGACGGCCGAGTCGGACGTGCCGTGCCTGGAGAAGGACGACAGCCGGAGCCCGGCCGCGGCCGCCAGCTCGCCGTAGTGCCGCTCGCTGCGCCTCTTGCCGCCGAAGTTCATGAAGAAGAGGTCGACGGCGCCCATCATCTGCGAGGGCGCCTCGGTGATGATCTGCTCCGAGATGAGGACGCGCGAGTCGGGCGCCGCGGCGGCGCTGATCTGGCGCAGGATGTTGGTCACGTCCTTGTCGGGCCAGTCGTTGAGGACGCGGCGGATGTGGTAGACCAGTGCACCTGGAAGGGAGTGTAAGCCACGAGTTGTTCCTGTGCATCTTGTCCTCCGCCTTGACGGTCACCAAAGAGAAGGGAAAGGGGTTGGGGAAGGGGGCTGATCGGATTACTTACCCTTGACGGGCTCCTCCCCGTGGAAGCTGGCGCCGAACTTCTGCACCTTGGCCAGCGCCGGGTCCGCCTCCTTCTCGACCTCCTCGATCGTCTCGGGCCTGTCCTGCAGCGCGCAGCGCTCGGCGGGGATGTCGGGGTTCTCGGCGAGGATGGCCTTGAGGGCCTGGCCCATGCCGCCGCCGACGTCGACGAGCAGCGTGCGGTCCCCGTTGCTACCCTCGGTGGCGTGCCTGCCGATCCAGCTGAAATCGTACATTCCCGTGATGGGCATGTCGGCGACGCCCACCTTCATGGACGCGTTGAAGGGCAGCGCCTTCTCCGGGAACAGGGCGAAGACCTCGTAGTTGGTCTTGTCCGGGTGGCCCCACGACAGGCCCCAGGGTGTGACATTCGCCTTCTTGGGCTCCGCCAGCCCGTGGGTGCCAAAGTACTCGGGCCAGTGCGCCACGGGGAGCAGGCAGTTCTCGAACAGGTGGCTGAACATGAGACTCACGCCCTCGTCCAGGAAGAAGCGGGACGTCCTCCCGTGGGCGAAGGAGGCTGTCTCCTTGCCGGCGGAGAGCACGTCGCACGCAACGAGGAAGTTGGCGAAGCGCTCCAGCATGTTGTACTCGCCGCCCGTCTTGGCCGCCAGGTCGGCCAGGCTGATGGCGGAGCCGTCGGCCGGCAGGGCCGCGAACACCTTGTGCTCGATGAAGAGCTTCACGGCGCCCATCTCGATGAACGAGTACATGTAGCCGTACACCTTGGCTTCCACGGCGCGCTTGACGGCTTCCGGGACGGCGGCTGCCTTGCCCTGGGGCGCGGTCGGCGGGTCGGCGGCTACGGATCCCATGTTTTATGTGTTGTGTGCTGGAGGGAGGGCTTGGGATGTTGAAATGTTGTATTTAGGGTCGAAACGGCCTGGTGTGCTGTTCTCGTGATAGAGTCGTGCAGAGATGCTCGCTTATGAATTAAATCGTGATCGCCCCTGAGCAACCGCGTACAGGCTTGCATTTCAACCCTCCTCGCTCTCTTAGTATAACATCGCCATCGCCAAGAAATTAACGAAGCCCGAATATCTAGAACTCGGCTGATGACAACAAGAGGCGAAATAAAGAGATGGTCTGTGTGCCGTGCCGCGGCTTTGGCGGGCAGTTGAGTTGCTTGGCTCCGGCTCCAACCATGGTGCTTCGTTTCTGTATCGCCTCTGGCAATTCGCCTTCACTGCGTCATATTCGATACAGAATAGCCGCCGTGGGGGTTTAGTGCGTCCGCGAAACACGGTTGAGGTTGCTGACAAGGTTGGATGGACGGGCTGACTGTCATGACTGCTCGGTTGTCATGCAGTCTCGGTGCAGGGCTGACAACGCCAAGAAATGTGGCCATAAGACTGACAGCACGTGTGAGTTTGAGTTCAGCAACTGGGGGATTCGTGGGGACTGGGACCAGCTTCATGCCAAAGACTAGCCCACAGGAGACGAATTGGTAGTTGAGAACCCGTGCCATAATTGTGTGTTTGAAGAGAGCCTTGCCACTGCCTACATCCCTGCACAGCCCATTCCTCCCCTCATTCTCTGCCGTAAGCCCACTTCTTCGCACTCTCAAGTACTCTCGTTTCCTCCTCTACCCTGAAATTTGGCAGTGAAGTTTAGTCTCCTTGCCTTCTCTTTCTTACTTGTCGATTTGTCCACCTTTACCCTTGGGGTCTCTTGCGGCAGCAGCCTTCGATGTATTGATTGAAGGTGGAGCAAACCTAAGAACACCTACATGTGAGATGCACCTCTGAATCATCTTTTGCAAAGCGTCAATTGCTGTGAAGTTGCGAGAGCAGCACAGTAAATTCACAAGCAGGGAGGAGCTCTGGTAGTCTCATTGTATCCAAACACCGAGAATATAGTAGTGTGGGCAGTTGGGCTAGTATTTAAGTGATGGCCACATGAGAAGTGAAATAGGTCATCCCGGAGTGAGAGCCCAGCACCATGGAAAGGGGAGGCAAAAGTTTACATGTGTTCGAGATCCACCAGAGCGATCCCATGATTCTCGTCTCTCCGGTAGGCAGTTGTGCCTCAATACCGACCGGTTTCATTCCGAATAGACAAGAGATATTGAAAACCAGTATTGTTAAATGATGTCACTTCTGGAATTTCAAGTGTCGTCAAGTTTAGGAGATGGTGTCCAATATCGAAATAAGCCTTTGGCGTACGCTATAGTGGTCCAAGAAATTAAACTCCACCGCAAAGCCCAGTCGTGTCTTTTCCCGCCGGAATTTGACACAACATTTGTCCCATTCCTCAAGAGCTCAAGTACATGAAACAAGTCATAGTGATTCAAGTGAGACCCAGGGTTTTGCCAGAAACATGGCTAACAACACCTTTTTCAACATCCCAATACAGTCTGGAGCGATCTTCTTGATCGCGCATGGAAGGGCTTCATGCCACTCTTTCCGAGTTATGAGTGAATGCTCATTGAATTAAGAAAGCTGTGCACAACCCAGACCTCGCTGACTACTATCGAACACGTCGAATCAACGCCCGTATTCTGCATTTGGTTCATTTGTTTTAATACAAGACGTGTGATCAGATGCGAAAATGATGCGTTCAGGCTAACTAACGAGGCGCAGAGGCTATTCAGAAGCAACAACTCTAGGCTCGAGTTGAACCACACTGGGAGTTTTCATCACCTTGAGGCCCACCTAGCTTGCCACTTGAAACAACGTTGAGGCTCTACTTAAGCTCCGCGCACTGGCGGCCGCTGCTGCAGTAGGTCCAAAGCTTCACCAGCAGGCGTTTCAGCCTTTAGTCCTGACGAACAACATCTCGGTACATGCCTTGAAACAAACCTTGTATGCCAGGTCTCCCGGACACGGATCCCCACCCATCCAGAGCAGAGCACTATCGAATCGGTGGTTTGCACCTTCGAACGTCGACTCATCCCATTGTCCAAGAGGTGCGCCTTATCTAAACTTTTCACCCGGTTTCGGAAACGGCACATGTCGTGCAAGGTTTGTGGCTGCCTGCCTGCAGCGTTTTGTGGCATCGGAGGCGTGGGGAAATGGATCGCCGATGACACAGCAAGACCCTCGAAGATATTGCGAGATCCATCTATATAGACTCCCAGCTTTAAGCCCCTCAAGACATTTGGGTTGTGACCATCGTTGTTTTCTATAAGCATACATTGAAAGTTCTTTATCATCTAATCATAATTCCTGTTCTCTACCAGGCAGCGCTTGGACAGTGCGCAGATCAATCAATCGCATGCAGTGTCAGCGTGCTCAATCACAATCGAATCATACAGCGTCGTATCCGGTCATGGGCTTAACCTTCAGCATTCGTGAGTGTCACATACGCCTGCCACTGCGGCTCAAATAACCTCTGCTGCGCGACTCAAACGTGGGGCGAGGGTCGGTGCGTGCCGAGCACAACGACTCTGCCGTCTCACGTTGCTTGGCCAAGCTTTAGTACTGATCACACGTATTCCACGGTTTTAGCCAGTGTGCTTTTCTCACCAGGCACACCATCGTCGATAAAACAGGCCATGCGAGAATAGGTCTTCTCCGTCCAATGTCTCGTTAACTTCTTGGCTATTCGCTTTGGCACGACGGCGTACGACGGCGTCCTGGAGTGCCTTGATAAGCTCTCGGAAGCACGGCCGCCATTCTTGGGAGAGCAGCAGCAATGTTTAGATAGAAGCGTGTGTGACCAACTGCTCCCAGCCTGGTACACTGCAGCATTTCATGGTTTTCCCTTCGATTGCCTCTAGGAGAGATTGTTCATCATTTTATCCTTCTGCCAATGATACGCGTGTTTCTCTTCCCATCAAGATGAGGCCAATCGACGTCTGCGGGCCTAGAACTTCGCCCCGGCGGGCACATTTGGGAGTCCGTAGTGCGACGCGCACGTTTTCCTGTCCCTCCAGCCTGCCGTGCCGATCAACACTCTTGACAAGCTTGACTCAGTTAGTCTCTCTTGGTTAGCTTGCTACCTTGTCATCGGACCTCCTGCTCAGCCGCAAGGGCGATATATTTTCTTTGTCCCCAGTCCTCTTATCGAGTAGTTCGGATGCCCTTGCGCATCGGTTTCGCTAAAGCCACAAGCTTTGCCGCGGCTCAGCAGCAGCGATCAATACTCAAGATTTCTTTAGCGCAGTGCCCCGTGATGGCGCTACGGGCTTGACATTGAAGCCGGCTTACCAGCCAGCCGGTTCAAGGTGTTAGCGTTGGCTACCGGGGAGCAATATATGCAAGTCCTGGACGCCCTGAAGCTCGTTTCAGCACCAGCAACCATCCTCCTGCCGTTGTGCACACCACCGCGCCCGCCGAGGTGGAGCAAGCCCGACCTCGCGATACTCGACAATGGGAAACTTCGATCATGATTTTGACGTGACCCTGAGGTCACAAAGCTGGTCTTTGTACAGCGTTGGGATCATTCTCATCATCTTCAGGCTGTGAGTATCAACTCTCGCCCACCCTCATTTCACCAAACACCGAAGGCTAATCTGTCATGGTTGATCAGAATCGCTAGAGCACGGAGGTTAGGCGTTGGCAACTTCCAGGCTGACGACTACCTCATGCTCCTTGTGGCTGTAAGTCCTCCCCCTGGAATACATCGCCAAGCATCCACGGAACTAACATTATACCACAACGAAGCTGCTCTACACAGCCCTCATAGTCTGTCTCAACATCATCGTACATGGCGGTGGGTCTAACCTATACCCACCAGGGCTGGAGAAGACCTTCACAGCCAAAGACATTCGAGAGCGCATCTATGGCTCCAAGATCGTGGTCGTCTCGGAGCAGGCCATGCTCAATTTAATATACACCATCAAAGTGTGCATGCTTATAATGTACACACGCCTAACTCTCTGCCTCCGTGACCAGCTCATGGTCCGTTGCCTGGGAGTGTACGTGTTCATCGGGTGGTTCGCGACCGAGATCGCCTTCTTCACTGCTTGCCAGCCGTTTGAGGGCTATTGGGCGTTGCCCCCGCCGGATCCGCAGTGTACGACTCTGCAGAAATATGCTATAGTGCAAGGCTGCTTTAATATCACCTCTGATTGCGTCATGATCTGTATACCTATGCGTAAGTTGTCCCAGTTCTTCTATCTTCAACATTTTCCAACTTCCACTCAGGTAAAGAGTCGCTACTGTCACCAGATGAGTTGCGAATATTGAAGTCCGTAACATATGGCTGACATGTAATAGCGCTCATTGTACGAATGGCTTTGCCATGGCGACAGAAGATCGTCGTCGCATTCATCTTCTCCCTAGGAATCTTCGTCATCATAGCCGCACTCCTCACCAAAGTCTTCAACCTGACAGATGTGTATGACGCCGACTACATGCTCTGGTATATCCGGGAGGCCAGCGTAGCAGTCTACATGAGCAACCTACCGATGATATGGCCACTCCTGCGCGAGTGGTTCCCCTGCCTCCGGGCGCTGACCCCGGGCGCTGGCAACACGTACGAGAGGCGAGCTCGGAGAACGACCTTCACGCCCAGATACGGAGCTCGCAGATCTGCTCGGAGGATGACCATCCCTAGCGGCAAGGCAAGTGGCGGCACGACCCTGCGCTCGCCTTCCCTCGAGCCTGCGCCGGGCATCCACCCCAAGGACCCGGGGTACGACGTCGAGATGGCGATCCGCGGGGTTGACTCGGATGGCGAATCCAAGCGCGGCAGGCACAGGAGAGCGGATCCTGAAGACCAGCCGGGAGCTGGCGGGTGGCATGATGCTTCGTCCACCGACCAGATCATGCGCATCAAGACCCCTCCGAGGAGCATCTCGCGGGCGACCACGGTCGAGAGCAGTCTTCGGTTTCTTCAGATGGAGCAGGAGGCTCGGGATATGGTGATGGGTGCTGGAATCCAGGTCCAGACTTCATTCTCGGTGGAAGCGGAGGCAGCGACCCCGCCGCAGTCGAGTCAAGGGGGGCCGTCTCCGGAGCCTTGGGCACCGACGAAGGGCGGTTGGTGAGATTTTGGTAGAGGAATGGCGAAATGCTGTGATATCCTTAGTGGCTCAATGGGTTGGTAGGGAGTTTGTGTGTCTTTTGAGGAAAGCCGTGTATGTGACATGCAAATACTTGAACAGACATCTGTCAGTCTCGGCTGAAGCCTTTTGGCAACACTCATGTGCAAAACTTCATTGCGCACCATGCCTCCCATCTCCTAGATACGACAAAGTATATCTTGCTAAAAGTAGTATCGCACAGCTCATCAACTTTGGCAATGTGGTTGCCAAGCCAAGTTTGAACTTGTTGAACATTCATTGATATTCCAACTCGCATGGGGACTTATAAACAAGTCACTTTGTCTTGAGTGAAGGTTGAGATACTGGTAGAACACGCACGTGGCTTGCCTCTTATTAATCTTCTCAACAGTCTGTGCTACACTTTGAATCACTGTGACTCTCACAATATGTAATGAGACTACACAGTTGCAATACGTAAGGCTCGCCGCAAATCAAGGTATTGGCCCCGAGGATGAGTCTGCTGACCACGTGCCCAATTACGGGTTTGTACAACGCCTTCCGGGCTTGCCACAGCGACGGACCAGGGCTCTTGTGGACTTGATTTGTACCGAGCCGCAGTCGTACGTTGCATCCCCACGAGTTTTAGGCCATGGCGCAGGCCTGCATATGACACAGCCTGCATGAACGCAGCAAGGCATTTCCCCCGGCTGAAATGCTTACGTTGTTCTCACTCGCTCTCAGCGACTCCCGGACGATGTGAGGACACGCCCAGGCGTCGGGCCTCATTCCTACAAAGCGATCTGCTTCGGAAGGCCATAGTTATCGACTACCAAGGCGCTCATGTTGGACATGAGCCACAATAACACAACTTGCCCTTTCAGTAATGGACCCGTTGTCAGCAGCAGGTTTGGCGGGGACGGTTGTGCAGTTCGTCCAGTTTGCAGCAAATCTCTTCACCGTTGCGAGGGAGCTTCATCGCTCAGCTTCGGGCAGTTCCGAGGAAAAAGGAGTCACTGGAGGCCATTTACTCGAGATTATCAACTTTGAGCACGGATCTGCAGCACCCAGGGCCGACGACCAACAGGAGCAATGGCGCAGAGTCAGACGAGGCAGAGGATGTGGCGATGGGAGTTTTGGCCAAGGAATGCAAACTTGACTGCGACCGACTACTTTCCGTTCTCGGCAGACTCAAACACGGAAATGGGAGCTTTCCGAAATGGTGGAAGAACTTCAAGTCGGCACTGAAGGAGCTGTGGAGGGGCGATGAAATCGAGGCGCTGGAGGCACGTATCGCGAATCGGCAGACTCAGCTGATCATGCACTTGTGTATGAATACAAGGTCAGATTCATTTGAAAGCATAGTCGTCGATCTCAAAGGCTTACAGTGTATTGGCTACTTAGTGAACAGCTTTATCGTTTGAGAGTGCAAATGAAGCGCGACGATAATAATGTGGCTCTCAGCCTGACCTCTCGTCACGAGGACCTCCGGCACAGGGTCCAGAGGATGCAGAATCTCATTGAAGAGATCAACCACGCGTTCGTTGCGAATACTGGGAGACCTGACAAGCTGGTCCCGTCTCGAGAATTCGACCAATTCCCAAATACGGAATCATTGTTGCAGCAGGTCTCAAAGCTATCGCTAAATGATGCGAACAAATTCCTCGCGGACAATCTGTTCTTCGATAGATCAGAACTTCGACAATTGGCATCGTTAAGCGAGATGTACACCAAGGCAGATGATGTCCTCCAGGCCATCGACTATGAACACAGAACTGCTCGGCATGACAGCATACCACAAGAATATCCCGCCACATTCGATTGGGTGTTCGACAGGGACAATCCACAGAATGGCCACCTTCTCGAGTGGCTTGAGAAGGACAGCGAAATCTTCTGGATAACGGGAAAGCCAGGAGCGGGCAAGTCGACATTCATCAAGTTTGTGGCAGACAGCCTCGAAACAAAGACAGCTCTGAGAAAGTGGGCTGCTGAAAGCAAGCCTGCCATCGGTTGCCACTACTTTTGGAGCGGAGAGACGTCGATACAAAGGTCCCGCGATGGGCTGCTCCGGTCTCTTTTGCACGATATATTCCTCGAGGCCCCTGAACTTTTCCCGGAAGCATATACTCTTTTCGCCGCGGTCAGAAAGCCAAGTCATCTTTTATCTTCTGCTTCTTTATTGATGGGTTGGATGAAGCTTGCATGAAAGATCACGACAACGAACTTTGTGATACTGTGATCGCTCTGTCAACTTGTCCAAACGTCAAGCTTTGCATCTCGAGCCGGCCCTGGAACACGTTCACAGAGTACTTTGGAAACCGACCTACCCTGAGCGTACACGAGCTCACTCGCAACGACATTCAAGACTTTGTGCAAAACGAACTTAGCGGACATCCCAGGTGGGGAAGCTTGACCAATGAACGGGGCGAGAGAGATGGCCTGGTCGTTGAAATAGTACAAAGAGCCCAGGGCGTCTTCCTGTGGGTTGTACTTGTTGTCCGGCAGCTTCGAGAGGGCTTGACCAATTATGACACCTCGAAGGATCTATGGAAGAGGCTAGACAGGATCCCGGATGGACTAACAACGTTTTTCCGGCTCATCAAGAGCGTGGAGCCCTTCTACCTCCAAAAGATGGCAGAGACGCTGTTGATAGCCGCCGCTGGTCAGGGTCCTCTCCACTCAGCAATCTATACTTTCCATGACAGGTGCGACGAGAACGGGAATTATGCTATCGAGGAGCCAATTTTTCCGTGGAAGGACGAACAATTTGCAAATGAGGTCAGATCGTACCCAATGAGGCTGAATTCTAGATGCAAAGGACTGCTTGAGGTTGACGCTTTCGACAGTGTAAACTTTCTTCACCGCACGGCGCGAGACTTTGTGCAGATGGAGGATATGAGGGAATTCCTCAAAAGTCATGCCATTGCAGGCTTCGATCCTGGGATGAGCATATTCCAAGCATAGATATTCTGGGTTAAACATTCGACCTTTGTGGTGGGAGGGATTGATTATTTTGGACCTTCTAAGAGTCTATTGGTGGATACCGATACCCTCGAAACGGCGCTCATGTATGCTGGCAAGTCGGACAACCCATTCATTCTTGACCTGATCGATGACTTGGACTGGGCGGTCCACAGGATGTTTGATACTGGACAGGTGACATTGCCGGTACCGAGACAATTCAGCCGACACAGCAGCTATTCCGAACCTGCCTCTTGCGAACCGGGCTCGACGACTATTCCATCAAAAGACTTGTGCGAGAGCCTCGATACTTACATGATCTGGAGGTACCCCCTCTGGTATCTGTTCTCAAACTTGACAGCCAGGACGAGAACAACCATGAGATGCGATGGCCGGCACGAAGAGTCAATTTGCTTCAAAATCTCTTGGACCATGGTCACAACCCCAACACAGTATATGTCGATACGGAGTCTGGGATTGAGACGACCCCCTGGTGCCAGCTTGCGAAGAGATTGATGCTCTGCCCACAGCTCGAACAGAACCAACTTCCCTCGGATTACCCGCAGCGACCCTGGATAGAGGCAGTGAGCAGAGGCGTGATCTCGATGCTCCTGGACAACGGAGCCGATCCGAACGCCATGGTCGAAGGCGAGGACTCACCAGAGCCCCTTGCGGTGTGGGCCAAGTTCTTCCTGGCCGTCTTTTCGACCCCCGCGCTCATGTGGCACAGCGATCAGTACCTCGGTGATTTGGATAAGATGGTGCGAAAGGCGAACCTCGATTTGAGAACTGGCTTCCTCCCTCCAGCCGCTTGGCGAATGGCTAGTCGGAGAGCCGATCGATGTTGTCTGTCGAAGCCTTGGTGTCCCGCTACCCCTCCGAACCGCTCTGCGGAACATATTGGGATGCTGCATGAGGAGAAACTCCGCCGCGACCTCGACGCGCGCGCCCAAGAGCTACAGGGAGCTCCAGTTCTATGCCGAAGTCACGAAGACATTTCTGAGGCACAACGACTTCTCAAAGCTGCCGCTGCATGATATTCGCGTGGCTGTGCAGCAAAGCATGCCCGTGAGCCTTTTTCCGGACATATTGGAAGGATTCAACGGCTTTCTTCAATCTCGCCAAGAAAGCAGGTCGTTAGCGAAGAGGCGGAGGCCGCTAGACGGCGATGGCGACGAAGATATGGCGTGCAGCCCGGGACATAAGGCCCCAAGACCAAGCTTCATCTGCAATCTCCCAGGCCCGGGTGGGACGCCGGACGGTCAGGTTGGGAGAAGATACGGAGAGACAGTTTGGGCCTGAACAGTACACGAGAGCCACTACTTGTTTGGACATGACACGGACGCCCAGTGAGCAACCCTGGTACGGTTGAAATAAAAATTGGCAAAGTGCTAAAGATGGAAAATAGGTAAGTAAATGTCCGTTGTCCTATCAGAGCAAATAGCGGTTGTTCCATGTAACTCAAAGACCAGCAATGTACCAGATAACAATCAACTGCGGAGTTATACATGGCCAGATAGTTAATTGTGTTGAAGCAAAGGATGAAGTCGAGGTTTGTCTGAGATGGTCCGTGCTGACCCAGGCCGGCACTCAGACGCAGATGCGGGAGATCTGTGAATTGGTGGAGCTGTGACAAAACACACAAGCACTGGACAAGC
Source organism: Diaporthe citri (assembly GCF_014595645.1). Taxonomy (NCBI): domain Eukaryota; kingdom Fungi; phylum Ascomycota; class Sordariomycetes; order Diaporthales; family Diaporthaceae; genus Diaporthe; species Diaporthe citri. Next base: position 913,862 of record NW_025064850.1, read on the forward strand.
CATCTCGTTCCAGCCAAAACAGCCACAAACCCAGGGGCAAAGGCGTTTTACCAGATGATTTCAACTCTGCTGGCTTTCGCTTATTTCTGAATCATTCCAGCCAAACACAAACAAAACAGGGTTGTTTGCTCTGCTTGCTTGGCATGTGCCCTGGTCGTTTTCACGAGGGCCAGGGTGAGGTGGGCCTGGCTCCACCCTACAACCCAGTGCCTTCCAAGGCGACATGACGAATTCCACCCTCCCCGGGCGGACAAAAACGATACTTTGTACCCTCTTATACCTCCACGCTTTTTACTTAAAACGCATCTTGCTTATTTTAAGGAATATAAAAAGTATCAGGTTAGGCCTTAAGTGGTGCTTGGCGATGCCTATCGGCACCATTTATCCTTACCCCAGCCGGCCCTTTTTAAATTTAATTGCCAGCTTAGGAAGAGTTGGTTTATTAAGAGAAGTTAAAAGTAAAAAAAGTATTTTAAGGTACTTTAAATTATAAGTTGTGCACTTGCTTAGCGTTTTTACGCTAACTAAACTTAGATCTCCCATAGTAAAATCATTGTTTTCGTCCGCCCGGGGAGGGTGGAATTCGTTATGCCGCTTCCAAGGTTGGTTGCAGGTGCAGGTGCAGTAGCACACACCTACGTAGGGCAGAGTGAAGGGGTACGCACGGCTGGCAAAGCACCAGCCAGGAATGACAAGGAGTGCCAGGGCACACAAGTCCATCCACACCAGGGCCAGAAGTCCAGACCCAGACCGAGACCGAATAGCTGGGTGTAGCTTGGTTTGGTCTAGTGGGGCCGGCGCATTACCTCCGTTCCTGTCTCTGCTCTGCATATTCTTTTTGCGACACCCTTTTTGTAGCTTCACCCTTCCATCCTCCTTGCCCTCGCCTGCCCAGCCAGCAACCTCCACCCTGCACCTCCACCTGCGCCTGCTGCCTCTTGTCTTTGTTCATCAGGTCCGGCCGGCTACCTTCTCCCCCACAAACGACTGACTTGTCGGGCCCTTTTTTCATTGTTCCCCAGCTGATGCAGCGACTCGACAAGCCCTGAGAGACTCAACTTGACCGAGTCTTGCTCGTCGTTGCGCACGCACGCACGCACGCGCCGTCAATCAGCCAGCCCCGTTTCTCCTTGGCCCGCGTCCACAACGACAGAAAACTCTGAGACGGTGACCGCCTTCGGAGCTTGACAGACAGACAGACAGACAGCCTGCTTCTCAACCTTTCATCACCTATCACGAACCAAGACCTGCACGGCTCTGGTTCCAGAATCAAACCCCTGCCCCAACCCCCAAGATGGCGGGTGCGACACCAGACATCCAGCAGATCCTTGAGCAGTTGCGTGGTAAGCGCTCCCCGACACACCTGTCATCCCGCTCTCCCTCATCCCGTGAACCTCAGCTGACCCGAGTCTCACTTCGTCCCTTTAGCTACTCAACAGAGACCTGCGACGACGACCCCTACGCAAGGCCAGCCTGGTCTTCCTGGCCCATCCTACCCCCCCGCCCAGGGCTATGCCATGCCGCCAGGTGCCACTCCTGTCCAGCAGAGCAACTACCCACCTCCTGGCGCCTACGGCTACCCGCAGCCCTCGTCGAGCGGGACCGTCGACCTGAGCGCCATCAAGCCAGTCAACTCGGGCACGGTGAGCATCCAAGATGCCATAGCAAAGGCAAAAGCCGTCGCTGCCGCCAACAACCTCGCCCCCTACGAGCGGCCTCCCGTCTACGCTGGGAACGACGGGCGTCGCCGGTCGCGTTCCAGATCCCCTCCCCGCCGCGAGGCTTTTCACGACAACTACAACCCCTATAGAGATGAGCGTCGTGCTGATCGTGCCCCTCGCGACCACGGCCGCGAGAGGTCATACTCCCCTGGACCCCGTGGCCGTCAGGGCGGCGGTGCTTTCTCCCCCCGAGGCTCCAATTCTGCGCGCCAACGCTCTCCCCTCCGTGGAGAGGATGACAGCTCGTCCGAGACCATGCAGATCGAGGCAAGCCTCGTCGGGCTCATCATCGGGAGGCAGGGAGAGAATCTACGACGTGTTGAGGGCGAGACAAAGTGTCGGGTCCAGTTCCTTGCCCCGCACAGCGGCGATGACAAGTTCCGGCAGTGCAAGATCACCGGCCCTCGCGCCAGGAGAGCGGAAGCAAAGGCAGCCATCAACCGGATAATCGACGACAGTGGCATGGGCGCGATCGCCCGCGCCGGTTTGGATAGAGGCCAGCCCCGTCCGCCTCCAACTGTCGACCCCACCAGCGGCCAGATAAACCTCAAGGACGGAGAAGAATGCTTGCAGATCATGGTGCCTGACCGCACTGTTGGTCTCATCATCGGACGAGGTGGCGAGACAATCCGTGATCTCCAGGAGCGGAGTGGCTGCCACGTCAATATTGTTGGCGAGTCCAAGAGCGTCAACGGGCTCCGCCCTGTCAACCTTATTGGTCCTTATGCCGCTGCTGCCCAGGCCAAGGACCTCATCATGGAAATTGTGGACAGCGACAGCCGAAATGGAAACTCAGGCGGCGGCGGTGGAGGCAACCAACACCAAGGCCGACCCAACCAGCGGGATAACAGCCACGACAAGATCAATGATGCAATCTTCGTCCCGAACGAGGCCGTTGGTATGATCATTGGCAAGGGCGGCGAGACCATCCGTGAGATGCAGAATCAGACTGGCTGCAAGATCAATGTTTCGCAACAACCTGCGCCTGGTGAGGCTGAGCGGGAGATCGAGCTTGTCGGTAGCCGGGACGCAATCGAGCGGGCGAAGCGGGCCATTGAGGACAAAGTCGAGGCAGTTGTAAGTCTCCTGACTCGTGCATGATATGATACTGTGCCTATCCTAACACCCGGATCCAGAGACAGAAGAGCAACGGTGGTGGTGGTGGCGCCGGAGGAGGAGGAGGCCGCGGTCGTGGGCAGCACCGCGACTACGACAATCCGAGCTACGGGCAGCCGCCTTCTAACAACCAGCAGCCACGGGCACCTGCGGCTCAAGCAGGCGCTGACGGCCAAGCAGACCCCTACGCACCCTGTGAGTATAATCCCCCCCGGAACAGCGCCCTTCCTCCGGGCCACATTCTGATGATGCGAGCAATCACTGACGCACACGGCAGATGGCGGCTATCAGAACTATCTGGCACTATGGTACCAGTCCCTTGCTGCACAGCAAGCCAATGCGGGCCAGGGCGAGGCCCCCAAGCCACCCGGCACATCGTAACCGGCCATGCGCACGAGACGCGGCCAACTGCGTGACGTCCTCTGCGGAGAGATTGACCCGACTGAACCACTGTATCGCTGTTGACTGACACGGCGGCTGTCCGTCTAACCGCATCCTGATGAAGCTGTCCCATGCCAGAGATACACGTCCATTTTGAGAACCGTCCAGCTCCATCTCTATACCCCGACTTTTCTTCAGCCTTTCATTGTTTGAGCACATCATCTTCTGCGCGCCACAGTCTCCGCGGAGAAACCTGCTTTACAAAAAGGGCCTCCCTCCCTGTGGGCCACTCTGACATTCCCGTCGACTTCTGACACGGCCGGTGAGGCAACTGGTGTCGCACTTTCGCGGCTTCGATTGATTTGACACTTCTTCATGAGATGCCACTTGATCGTAGTCCTGACAGCGGCCTGACTGCCTTCTCGGCCATGGTTCGCAATCTGCACGGACGAAGACCTTTGAGCTTGATGCGCTTGATGTGCCTGCTCCGGCGTTGTCTGGGCAACCTTGAAAAGTTCAGCTTCGTCGCCCACTTTGATACTACCGCCTGACTGCTCCTCATCCCAGGGTCTTCTCGAGGGCAGCTGCCGCCACCCGAGCGCGATTTCTTTCTGACTGCAGGCGTTCATTCCTTCAGCATTTGTCGTTCATGCTCCGCAACTTGAGGTTCAAGTAAGCTTGCATCTGACATTTACGGTTGGTGATGGTAGAGCGTCGTGACACGGCGTCTTGCGGCTCCTGAAGCGCGTCCATGAGGAGAGGGCATATGACTTCTACCCGCTGCACATGCGTCTTGTCCAAATATGGACAGTCTTTAACTCGGTTATGACCAGTCTCTTTTCAGCTCTGCTTTCCATAGCACGATCTTAGTGAGTATAATGACGGGAACGTTTGGTCAGGGTAGGCCACTGGTCTAAGGAAGAGGAGACACAGCCGAGGGACACAGCAAATCACCGCGAACTTGTAAAATATAATATTATGAATCTTTAAAAGTGACTTGATGGATTTGGTTATGAGTTATCGGTGTGTGTTTTGTCTCCTCGATCTCAGCCAATGTGCGCCTGATTCCGTACATTTGCAAAGGATTTGGCATATCCAGCCTCCCAGAAAAGCAGCTACAATACGGCCCCCACGACGTCGCAGGTTATGACCTTCACCATTCAATCCCGTAAATCCTCATCACAGCTTCGACTTGGGCGCCCCCGGGCCGGCTTCATCCCTCACGAGCTTCTCCACGGCCTCGACACCTGCCCTCGCGACCACCTCGTCCTGGGCGGGTGTGCCCGTGGAGCATCCCACGGCGCCGAGGACCTCACCCCCGGGCCCGATGACGGGCACTCCTCCGCCGATGACGTTGAAGCGGCCGCCGTTTGTGCCGTTGATCCCATACGCGGGCCCGCCCGGCCACACGGCCTCCCTGTAGGACGAGGTGGGGATTCTGTGTCCGGCGGCCGTGAAGGCCTTGTCGATGGCGATGGCGACGGAGGTGAGCTTTGCGCCGTCCATGCGCGTGAAGGAGAGGAGGTGGGTGCCGCTGTCGACGATTGCGATGTTCATGGGCACGCCTATGGAGGCGGCTTTCGCCTCGGCCGCGGCTGTTGCTGCCTTGGCGGCCGAGATGGTTAGGGTGGGGATTGTGGTTGTTGCCGGCATGGTGTGAGTTAGATTTGATTGATGAATTGATTGGTGGTTTTATCGAGTGGCCTTTGTCTGGGTCTATGAGATCCAGTGTGTGAAAAAGGGGGGGGGGGTTTCAGTTGACGTTGACATCAGGAGGGATCGACCTGACGGAGTGACGTCGTTTTAAGTCTGATGAAAGTCGACCCCTTCGACCCCTTCGACCCGGCGACTTTGAGAGCTTCGGCATTCGGCATCGACACTGAGTGCGATGTCGGGGTGTATGAGTTACGACTTGGTCAACTATAAAGTGAGAATAAAACAAATACAGACGCGGGATCAAGAAGGAACAGCATTTTGGAAACTGCAAGGACAGAGAAGGAGTAAGTGCAGTGAAGGTGGAAGGGGAGTAATACATTTTGTTTTGGGAGGGGGGAGCGTCGCGAATTCCCCGTCCTAACCCTGAGCCAGCCCATCCTATCCCCTCGCTCCGTACCCAAGTACCGACCTTGACAGGGATCTACTTGGCCCGAGTCGAGGTCAAGTCTTGGTGTTTAATTGACGATCCTTCCCCAGAATTTCTTTGTGGCAGATCTGAAGTACAGCCACAAGAGGATGGGCCCAATTGGCAACACAACGTCGCCAGGATGGCCGTGAGCCGGCACGACCTATCAGAAGCGCTAAACCGTAGCACGAGGGCGGCACGTGGGCGGACCACAGTTGGATGTTGCCATCACTGACGGCGGCGTCCCTCCTTGCAAGATCTTCACCTCCTTCTCCTTGGCTTCCCCGCCAATGACCATGTTCCGACTGTTTCTGGGCAGACTCTCGTGCCGACAGTCGTTCGGTACCTTGGCTGCCATCATGGTGCATGCGCAATGCTTGGTAGATAAGCCCGCAGCCGGGATTGGCAGATCTGGCTGGGCGAGGGCTGGCATGCGACACCATTTCCTATCCTAAAAGCCGCTCACGCGCCGCGCCGCGCCTGCCTTGTATCTGGTTCTTAACCTTTCGCGCTTGTCTCTTTCCTCGGCAAGTATCTGGTCAGGTGAATGTCGTGACTCTTTCACTCAACCACCTGCTAAGCGCCAACGTCTCGACACGCCTGTTCTGTGCTGAGGCTAACCTCCTTCTCCCTTTTCTTCAAATCTGTCTGGCGAGGGGTCTACCGCTCCTCTAACGCACCGAGAATCCGTGGTGGCACCAGACAAGTAGCTCAGCCATGGCAGCTAATACCAACGACAGGGGCCCCAGCCCCACCAAGCTGGAGGCAGGCGATGAGAAGGCCAGGATCCCGGACCAGGGCGTGCTCACTGACGTCCGCGCCGCGGATGGAGGCTCGCTCAGGGATGGCGAGGACATTCTCGCCCTGCAGGACCTCGACCCGGCGCTCAACATGAAGATGCACCTGGTTAACAATGCCATCGACGAGATCGGCTGGACAAACTACCACTGGAAGCTCTTTGGGCTCAATGGCTTCGGATACGCTGTTGATTCGCTGGTCCTGCTGCTCCAGTCAATCATCGCCACCCAGTCCTTCATGGAATTCGGCGAGGTCGGCTACGCCCGCGCGCTCACCATCGCCGTCTACGTCGGCATGCTGACCGGTGCCATATTCTGGGGGATGTCGGCCGACATCGTAGGCCGCCGGTACGCCTTCAACATCTCGCTGTTCGTCTGCGCCGTGAGCACGCTCGTTTGTGGCGCCATGCCGAGCTGGGGCTCGCTGGGGTTCTTCATCGCCCTCGTAGGCTTTGGCGCGGGCGGCAATCTGATCCTGGACACGACTGTGTTTCTGGAGTATTTGCCCTCCCAGAAGCAATGGGTGTTGACGTTTCTTGCCGCCTGGTGGGGGTTTGGGCAGGCCATCACGGGATTCATCGCTTGGGGATTCATGGGTGAGTTGCTTTGGGGGCGCCGTGCTTTCGCATTTGCCAAGAGCCTGTGGAAGCTGTGGCTAGTTTTCAGCGCTGATACTCGTCCATCTCGGTAGTGCCTGAGAGATGGAACTGTGCGTCTGTCGACACGTGCACCAGGGAGAACAACATGGGATGGAGATGTGAGTAATGAGATTCTACGCCAGCACGAGGATTCGCCGTCTAACAGGAGCCCAGACACAATGTTCACATCCGGAGCGTTGGTCTTCGTCATGTCAGTCCTACGCATAACCGTGGTGCGGCTCAAGGAGACTCCAAAGTATCTGCTGGGTCTCGGGGAGGATGCCCAAGTTGTCGAGACGCTTCAATACCTTGCCTCGAAGTACAACCGCCCCATCTCGCTGACGCTGGAGAAGCTTGAGGCGTGCGGTGAAGTCAGGGGCACCCACAGCATGAATCGCCTCTCGGTGAACGAGTTCTCGATACATCTTAGGGGTCTATTTGCCACTAGGAAGATCGGAACCTCGACCCTCTTAATTTGGGCGTCCTGGACACTTATCGGACTCGTCTACCCACTGTTCTACGTCTTCCTTCCGTATGTCTTCTGTCAAGAAAGTGAGAGCTTATGAAACAGACCCACTAACCTGGCACAGCACTTATCTTGAGACCCGTGGAGCAGATTTCGAAGAGACTTCTGTAAGCAGCTGCTCTTGCCTCTTCTTTCACGAGACTCCCCTCGATTTCTTTTCAGCTAACCCCGACCAATGCAGTACGAGACCTGGCGCAACTACGCCCTCGTCAATGTCTCGTCCATCTTCGGACCCATGCTGGCGGGCTGGATGTGCGACCTGCCCCTCCTCGGGCGCCGGTACACAATGGTGATCGGGGCGCTCATGACCATGACCTTCTTCTTCGCCTACACGGCCGTGCGCTCAGCGGCCCAGAACGTTGGCTTCTCGTGCGCCATCGGCTTCTGCCTCAACATTTACTACGGCACCCTCTACGCCTACACGCCGGAGGTGTTGCCCAGCGCCCACCGCGCCACGGGCAACGGCATCGCGGTGGCTTGTGCAAGGGTTATGGGTATCCTTTCTGCCGTGATCGCCACGTTTGCGGACACCAGCACGCCCGTGCCCATCTATCTTTGCGCGGCTCTGTTTATAGCCATGGCGGTCGTTAGTGTCTTCTTCCCGTTTGAGCCGTATGGGAAGAGGAGCTCTTAGGCTGGGGCCGGGGCTGCGACTGGCTTCGTGTTCGGGTAAAGAGGTGGAAACCGGTAGCTCTTGCACAAAGAGCTTTCAAGGCTGATACATCCCTGCACATATTTGTGCATATAGACTCTGTCAGGGTACTTGCTATTACTACTGACAACTACGCCAGATCTACGAACCATAAATATACAGCTAAGAACTCCATTGTCAACTTCTCCTGTTGGCAGGCCGCCATCTGCAAATTCGCTTCACTGTTTGTTAAAAGGCGGATTCATCTGCACGGTATGAGACGCTGTGCTATGCGGCGTGGCTCGACTTCTTTCGGCTTGGCTATAACCGATCGGACTCGATTCAAAGTCGAAATCCTTGCATGGGAGCTCGTACTTGTTCTCTCATTGCAACTCTCACCATATTAGTCCTTATGGCGATACTTCAAGTCACTACAAAATTTGGAGAGAGTTGAGCAGATCAACGCAATTATCTTCATTGAAGGCAGGTATTGCTAGGTCTACTTTCACGTTCTATAGACTCTGTCCATTTCTCTCGTTCAGTGACTGAAATGTGCGCCTAAGTCGAATTCGACAGAGCAAGCAGAGAGGTGAATATAGGCGTTCCCAGGCCCGTAGTTGGGTCCCACCCGGACACGGCCTTGAAACCAGCTCCGGAGATCTGACCAGAACAGCCGGAGATGCTCCCCGTCTTGATATCAGTCAGGGCGGAAGACGCATTGGCATATAACCAGGGGTTCAGGAAACCCAGCCCGGCCTTGCCGCTGGCGACGCGGTCGCTGTTGACGAGCTGGATGACGGACGCAAAGGTGGGCGAGGCGCAGCTCGTGCCGTCGACAAGGCTCGAGGACCCGCCCACGACGATGACGAAGTCGGTCGCCTGGGCCGCGACGTCCGGGTAGGCGCGCCCGGAGGCGTTGAAGTACTGCGACACGGAGCTCGCCGTGCCCGAGGCGACCCACGACTTGACGGCGGCGGCCTGGTAGCTCGGCTGCGGGAAGAGGTAGGAGAAGCCCCCGCCCGACGAGGACCAGGCTGCCTCGGGCCCCGTCCCCGTCGTGCCGCCCACGGTGGTCACCCACGGGCACGACGCAGGGAAGGACGTGGCGAACTGCTTGACCCCGTCGTTGGTGCACTCACCCGAGCCGCCGACGCCGCTGTCGCCGCTCGCGACGAGGACCGAGACGCCGCGCGCGCCGAGCTGGGAGAAGAGGTTGCACGCGTTGGTGGCGTAGGCGTCGGGCACCGTCTGCTCGTCGTCGCCGTACGAGATGGAAATCGTGTTGGGGAGGGCCGAGTCGCTGAGGCCCAGCAGGTACTCGAGGAACTCGAGGTACGGCTCGTTGGTGTTGGTCCCGGAGCCGACCCACTGGCCGCGCCCGGCCGTGCTGTAGTAGTTGATGGGGATGGACTCGGCGATGCCGCGGGCATATTGTATATCCAGGTTGGCCTCGGTGCCTGCTTGTGATGCTGATGTCGGGCAGGAGCCGCCGTTGACCTTGACGCAGTTGAATGACTGGGCGGAGTTTCCTTCCACTGCGTACTTGGACAGGAAGGTCTTGAGGTCGGAGGCTATGGCGTACTCCTCGAGGAAGCCAGCGATTCCCAAGAGGCCTGTGCTGTAATTCTTGGCCGACTTAAAGCTGTAGAGGTTGGCCAGGCAGGTGGGGTTGGTGTTGGACGAGCAGCCCGTGACTGCGTTGGCCGCGTCAATGTGGGTGTTTGCGGTCGCCTCATTCAGCGGGCGGACACCCGAGATGTTGGACTTGTAAGAGCGGAAGCCGAAGAAGGTCGTCGGCTGGACCATGTCGACGTGGCTCTTGAGAGCACTGGGGAGGCTGAATTCCAGAGTCCGGAGCACGACCTCGCTAGTCGCCGTGCAGCGGTAGGCGCTGTACTCTGCGTCCAGCAGCTTCTCAACCTGGGCGATGCTGGCGTCGACGACGATGGAGTCCCCACGGGCGGAGTATGTGGCATTTCCACCAAGGCCGGCACTCTCGAGCCAGGCCATGACCATGTTTCCAGATTCATCCCTCGGGGCGATGATGGCGTCGATGGCCTTCTGTGACATGTGAGAGCCATACTGGTGGTGTCCTGGTGTTGCGATCTGAAGTTGTACTGGTCAGCAAAGTGCATAGCTTGAGAAATAAGCCAGGGAGATGTGCACCTACGTTCATAGCAAGTTCGTGGAACTTGTCCATGTCCTGGTGGACAAGATGTATGCGAAGCCGGATCTGCGCAGCCTCCTTGTCCACCTGCTGCGTCTCATTCTTCACCCATCCCCGTGGAGGGGCCGTGAGGCTCTCGACAACGACAGAGTTCTTCTGAACATCCTGGCTGCCCGAAGTTGGGAAAGACAGCGTTGTGGATGCAAGTGCCAGGAGCACAGAGGCTGCATGCAGGAGACCCATGTTGGCCGCCGTCTGTGGTGTTCTAGTGGAGCGAAGGAAGGGTGGCCAAGAGGACGAGAAAGCTTGGTTTCGATCAGCATCTTGGCATCTCAATTTATAGGCAAAATTGACGACGTGGAAGACCTCAGTCCCAGCAGTGAGTGATAGCGCAGACGCGGTGACTTACCCAGGGTAGGCACGCAATCGCCCTGCTGCCCCGCGAACCAGGGGTCAATTCCAGACCCGACGTGGTATTGGCGTCTGCCGGATACTTTGAGCTGCCTATTTGGGCAGCTGAGATAGGTGATGGCTACACGCGATGTTGCGGAGCTTGGCACGTCCAGGGAAGGTATCAGCGGGTGGTGTCCGCATGAATCTCTCTCATTACTCATCTGCTTTGAGCTGTGATTTCTTTTCAAAGCAAACTCTGTGCCACCAGCCAGTGATCATATCTACCTGCAGTTACCTGGCTCCTGTGTGAGTAACAAGGGGGCATATGTGGCCTACCTGCTTCTTTCCCTTCATTCCAGTAGGCCGAATGTACAATCTCCGTATCCTCATTCGAACCCGGTCGTGACGAAAAGCGGTTGGCTGCAGTTGAGGCTGGGGTCATGTGGTACTGACGCACCTCAGCGGCGGCATGAGGCAGCTGCTTCACCGATTAAATGGCTGATTGATTGATTTACTCTTACTTCAGACGTCATAACTACTTGATGTCTAGTAACTGAATTCGATCAGACATCCCAAAAGATCTCACACCGGGGGTCCACACTTTGGGCACGGTATCACAGAGCTTCAGTCATAATTTGATTGCAATATCAACATTGCATCAGGGATGTATGTACATGTGAAGCCGATCCCATAAATGATGGGGGTTTTCTTTTTTGTGGCGTGAAGGGAAAATGCGCCTCAGGAGTCGGGACCACCATATCTCGACCAAAGCTTGAATAGTACCTTGCGGAGCTCAACCGAGCCTTAGAAAGCCGGCTTAGCGTTCTTGACCAGCATCTCGAAGCTACATCCGGTGTCAGTAATCTCAGTCATAATCCATCGATGTGGACCGAGGAAGGGCTCTTCAAAGTGCATTCAACCTCATGAGGGCATCAGGAGAGAAGGGGAAGTCCTTACTAGGCCTGGTTCCATGTTCCAGCCTCGGGAGAAGGCTTGTAGGCTTTTGTCTCCGGGTTAGCAACGCAAGTGCCCACAAATGTGTCTTGGGGGCGACTTACCATCCGAGTGTCCGCAGAAGCTGTCGTACCGGGTCGCGCTCGTGTCGCTGGTGCCGTCCGACTCACCACCGGGCTTGACCCACACAAACGCGTCGGCAAGCTCGTCGCCCGTGCTGCTCGTCGGTCGCACGCCGAAGCCGGCGCCGTTGACGTTGCACCAGTCACCCCCTGGGAACAGTCAGTCAACTGTGTCCGGGCATTTTGCCTTGGGGTACTTACACTCAGCGCGGAGGCCAGTAACGGCGTTGCGGCCGGTGTCGACAATGGCGTGGTTGGGCATGCCGTTCTGCTTCAGGAGAGGCGCGAAGGTGCTGCACATTTAATGGTCAGCAAATACCGCAATCAAGTCATTTATGTCCTGGCATATTGATTCTGTTGACGACAAGTTTCGAGTCTCATGGCATTTTGGGACGTTCTGGAGGAGGAAAGCAACGTACTCGACATAGATCTTCTCGTTCTGGCACTTGTTGTACTGAGCGTCAGGGGCGCTGGAGAACTCGCCGGGCGACTGGTCCCAGGCGTTCCACCCGGCCACGTTGGTGGCGAAGCCGCGGAACTGCTTGGGGCTGCCGCCGGCCTTGTAGGCGTTGGCGAGCTCCTTGGCCCCCGGGCTGAGGTTGTCGTTCCAGCCGAGCCAGCCGCCGTGGCCGGCGTCGATGTACATGACGACGTTGGGCAGGTTGAGCTGCTTGATGGCGTAGGCGACGCCGTCGCGGTAGCCCGAGGCCGACTGCTGGCACGTCGTCAGGTCCGAGTTGGTGACCAGGTTGGGCAGCGAGTCGGGCTCGATGACGAGCGCGAAGGCCGTGTTGGAGTGCGCCTTGAGGATCTTGACGATCGGGTCGATGTACTCGCTCTTGTACCGGGACAGCTGGCCCACCGCCAGCTCGCCGTTGGACGCCTTGGCCGCGCAGTCGCGCCCGGGCAGGTCGTAGATCACCAGGCCCAGGATGTTGCTGCAGGGCACGTCGGAGATGGCGGGCTCGACCTTTGCGATGTTCGCGATGGAGTCGCTGGTGCGAATGTCAGTGGTAAGCTTTGTGCAGATGGCGGCCGACTCGCTTCGTCCTTTATCCAGGACGTTTGGGATTTGCAACTCACATCCAAAGGAAGCTGCCGACATCGGCGACCTTGGCGGCAGCTGCCTTCAGGCTCGCGTCGCTTATAGCAGCGGTGGCGTTGTTGACCTCGTCGCGGTAGAACTTGTTGGCATGGAGCTTGTACTTGGCGAAGACGTTGGTCGAGGCGTCGAGAGTGACGGCGGAAGAGCAGCCCGACTGGCGCTTCTCCTGTGGCAGGGCAAGTGCTGTGGTAGCACAGGCCGCGATGGCTGTCCTCGAGAACTTCATGGTGTCTGTGGTGTAACTCGGCGATCTTCGAAGGATGGCGGGTTTCCTGCCCTGCTGCCCTCATGAAGCTCCATGCGGCGTCTCCGGGGTCTTTATATACACTGGCATTCGCCACATGGATATCCGACCCACCTCGTCAACCATGGTCACGAGAAGAAAGATAGTACTACGTCTTGGGCTCCGAGATGTGTCTAGAACGAGATCGGCAATCAGGAACACAGGTCCGAAAGTAGCGATGAGCTCGGCCACAGCACTCCGAGTTTCCCATCGTCGACAGGACCAGCAGTCCAGTGAAGGCTGTCCGCGTGACTGGGATCTAGAGAGGGACACCATAAGTTGAGCAGTACGTTGGGTGTCACGACGCGAGGCCAGGGAAGACCCTCGCCCCCGGGGGGATGCTGCTGTAAGAGGAGCTGGCCCGATTGGTCTTTCGACCACATGAGAAGCAGCACATACTTTATGGGTAATAACGGAGGACCAACTTGGAGCCCTCCAATATCGACGGCGAGCTATAATGCTCCATTGGCCTTTAGCCACTGGCTCAGGCATGGGAAACCTTCACATATTGCCCACTTGGCTATGTCTCCTGCCGTCGAGTACTGCTACTAGCAGCCCGAGTTCAAATGTGATACAGTAGCGAGTGAAGCCAAGCATCGCATCTGGTGTTAAATATTGAAGTCTTCCATTGGAAAGGGAATGGACATGGAATGAGAGGCTTGTTGCTTTGGGCATTGGGTGCAGATTCGGGAAGCCCCGAATTTGACGCTGGGAACTGTGAACCAGGCACTGAGTACAATCATCTACCAGTGTCGACTATGTGCGTGAAATATCTCTTGGTCTCGAGTGGCAAACCAAAAAGGTCTTCATAACTTACTGAGCTGGATCGTGATCTACTGTTAAAGTGAGCTGGATGATCAGGCGGGCGAGACCTCAGGGTCCAGACTGATGAGCCCCTAAATCGAAGGTTGAATAACCTTGGCAACCCATTTGAGGTGGATGGAAGGGCCGTCGATTAGTGATGTCTGAAATTGATCATCCCGAGGTGAATTCTTCCGGAGCTGGGAAGTCAGCTGTTAATCTCTTATGAAATTGATTGCTGGGGGTTGCATTTCGCCTCCCCTGACGGGGGAACAACCAACAAGAGGTCGTGCCAATGCAGGAACTAGGAAGAGGTGACCGTGGGAGGCGCCACAACAGACGACTAACCACCGCCAATGTACTTTTTATGTACTAGGTGGTGTCCAAGACATCTCATTCCTGGCTACATGTTTTGAGCAAGTATGCAACCTCGTGGCATCCTTCTCTCATCTCATTTCCAGGACCTTCCACCGTCAACTCATAGTGATGCTCGGACTGTCCTCCGCATTTGGTGAGAAGGTGACCATTAGAAGAAAAGAATGATATGTTCCTATTCGATGATGGATGGTACAATACGCAATTTCATGACCACTCCTACTACTCAGTACCAAGGTACGAACCGAGGCAAATAGAATATATCCCGGGCCAATGTTGAGATACACTCGGAAGAAAGAGCGGGGCCCAGATCTACAGTTCTGACAAGGTTTCAATGTGAGCTTAATTATGCTTGTTCCAAAAAGTGACAACTGCCGGGTCCGGTTAAATGCAGAGCATACACATATTACCACGCTGTTGGCAACAATATCTTGGCAGCATGACAGTCGTTCCAGGCCCCTCGCCCTTCTAGAGAGGGATTCGTGCAAGAACTGATGGATCGGCAAAAGGAGTGGATGGTATTTTTCCAAAGCTTCAAGCCTTTAAACGAACCGAAATGTGGCCTTTGAGGCTCCAGATTCGCGGAATTGCCTTGAAAGCTTGGTTGGTCTACAACCCTTTGGGAGCACACTGAGGCCGAACTGGGAACACTGGCGGCTTCCTAGGACGACTTGATCGTCTCACAGTCAGAATTTTGTGGGATTTTGGACCTTGTTCAGATAGATGAGAACGAGGTCAATATATCGCTACATCCAATCTCTTTGCATTCATCAGACTGAATCTAATTCGTAGGGTCCTGCTTGGATCGTCGTGGACGGTGCGGTGGCTTCATGTAGAGGGTGGAATCGGACCGTGCAGACGGGACCTGCGTATCAAGCTGATTACTCTGTTCGTGTGTAGAGAAATCTGGCATGCAGTACATATAGAATAGAAACAGCTCGCTGATATTTCGCTCAACTACCCTGTGTCTCGGTCGCAATCACTTCCTAGTTTTTTAAATTTCAGTAGCCTTGGCTTTTTGCAACTTACTGCTT
Source organism: Diaporthe citri (assembly GCF_014595645.1). NCBI lineage: Eukaryota > Fungi > Ascomycota > Sordariomycetes > Diaporthales > Diaporthaceae > Diaporthe > Diaporthe citri. Next base: position 929,028 of record NW_025064850.1, read on the forward strand.
GTTCACGCAGAGCGTTTCATGCCACGTTGGATTCCTAGTCTGATTCGATGTGCTTGTCCATTCAAGACTGGAAGATTAGTCTCGAAGTTCGACCTGTCATGCAAACAACAGCATCAAGAAGCACCGACGTGGGTATGTTTACTTGCGTCCCGACCATTCAAAGTGCAAGTAACGGGCTCATGACCCGACACTCGTTACGGAGAGTTCCAACAAGAGTGGGTTTGGCCGCCATGATGTTCTGAGGTGGCTGAATCTCTACTACGAGACACGCCGAGTACCTGATTACGAAAAGCTATGGTTTCGATTGAGTTTCTCTCCAAAGCTATAGGCGCGGAAGCGTATGAGGACACCAGGTACGACTGAAGCATTCGAAGGCGATATCATGCAATGTGGACGCCACATAACACCTCATGCGTGAGACGGGACACCATTTGCATCATCAGCTCCCTTACAGCAGCCAGTTTTATGATCTGTCGATCGGGGCTCCAGGATGCAGGCCGACGCGTCGAGACCACGCTTTCTGGCTCCGAGGCCGTTGGCATCCTGGCAAAAACATGTGTTTGACGAGTAGGAAACAGGCTGCCTGCTCGGCCTTTTCACGTGAACGAGTTGGATTAAAAGGTCAAGCATTGTCGGGACGCCCTGCGTGCCATCGGCCAGGACGGTAGCCCGCGGGCAGGGCCAGCGCCGGAGCCCGGACGGACGAGATCCTTTCGTACACTGTTCGCTTGCAGTCGGAGCTTCCGCAAGGAAATAACACCAATTACACCCCGTCCCAATCCTAAGAGACCATCCCGTCACGGCACTGCTGAAGACCAAGCGTAACGGTTGGCTGGCCGCCAGTTACCAGCCGGGGAACGTTACATGAACGAAATGCGACAGGGGGACGGCAGGTTGGTGGTGGGAACTAATAAGCACTGCTGGCTTGATGGGGGAACGGGACTAGGCGCGCCTCGTGCACGGCACTCGCCCCAACTGCCTGTCTGGTCTGACGGTCCTGTCGGCGCCGGATACCAAGGGTCTTGGGTGCCCAGGTGGGTGTGTGTGCCCACTGCCTGGCGCACCAGCTGACCGCGGGGTGGACCGCCCAATCAGCTCACCCATTGCAGGTCTCGGGCTCAGGCAGGCTGCGAGGTGCCCGCCAAGGGGGCCAATGGGCCGTTTCCTGCATTCGGGCCGGGGACGCTTATCTGAAGGATGGGTACGTGGTTTGCCTGCGGGGGTGTTTGTCGTATCATGATCAAGGATTGAGATAGGGTTGGACAGAGTGCCGATGGATGCTGATGCTGATGTTGGCATTTCTGTCGGTGACAGCAATGGGTGCAGCAACTCAGCCTGTGCTTGGTGCCAGTGAGAGGAGGATTGTTTGATGGTAATAGCGTCTTCGTCCGAAGTGCTGAGCCCGACCAGGTGGTATCGAGATTGGATTTACCCCGGATTTCGCGGTGCAAGTGTGTGTGTGTGTGTGTGTGTGCATGGCTGGCATGTGGGGACGGACGGACGAACGAACGGGCAACCAAGCTGCTGGGGTGCAACAGCTGGGCCGAGTGCAACGCAACCTCGAGGTTCTCGACTCCAAAAGCAGTTCTGGGCGTCAGTTTCGTGACCAGGCACATCCTATCCTTGATACGAAGGGCTAAAGCGGATGCCCGCCCTCGACAGGCTGAGATTTGCTGTGGCGCCACTGGGGCCCGTCTCCTAGCTTATCATCTCCTCTCACCTGGCTGCTGTGGGCATCCTTATATGGCAAAGCGCTTATGTACGGGCAAGGCTTCTTGGGAGAGGGACAGCAATCGAGCCGTGAGAAGTGACATTTTTTTTTGTTCATTCCTCGAGGCAAGCATCTAAAAATTCTGGCTGCTACGTAGCTTGTGCGTCCCCGAAAAGGATCTCGTTCAGCTTGTCCGATGTTACCCTTCATCACAAGACATTGATCCTTCATCCCAACCTCCAACAGCTCGTCTGCACACTGCCGCTCGATCTGCTCGCCCAGCCCTGCAGTCAAGCTGAGACGAGACATACGACCTGAACGGCTCACGAGCTCTCACTTGGTAGCGGGTGAGACGCCACTGAGGAAGCCAGCCCTTTCGCGTGTTACCATTTCCGCTAGGTGGGTTTGTTCTGTCTGTCGCCGCAACCTGCCACTCGTTGTAACGCGTCACATCGATAGCCCTTGGCCTGGACATGGATTGTTATCTCACTTTTCTCACCATAAGCCCTGACCATACATACAGCAGCAGCTGCTGATCCCCTGCACCAACATATTTCTCGCTTGCCCCAGTTCGACTGATTGATTTCCTGTCGCGACTTGGGTCTCATCTATTCCGTGGAAGAATTCTGTTTTCACCCAGTCTGTTGAAAGACGGCGTCAATCACTGTGCTTGCTGACCACCTCACGAATTAGAGGTTTCTAGGCCAGCACCCCAAGACTACCCCGCCCTCGGTTGCCAGGCAGCTTGTCAACAATCAACGGTGGCAAAATCCTATTGATTTCGTCCAGAACTGCCAATCCACGCTCTTTTCTCGCGACATACAGAATGGCAGACAACAAGGAGACGGCGGCCGACGTGCCCGCCACCTCCCACTCTCCCGTCACCCCGACCGAGAAGGACACCACGGTCAATGCAGCCCCGGAGACGCACGCCCACCATGTCGACGGACCCGTCACTCGCCCTGCCGGCTGGATGTACAAGGGCGTCAAGCTCGGCAAGAAGGAGATCTGGTACGCCTCGCCCAAGATGCAGCTCTTCATGGTCTCCATGGTCTGCTTCCTGTGCCCGGGCATGTACAACTCCCTCACCGGCCTCGGCGGCGGTGGCCAGCAGGACCCCCAGGTGCAGGACCACGCCAACACCGCCCTGTACTCGACCTTTGCCGTCGTCGGCTTCTTCTCCGGCACCTTTGCCAACCGCCTCGGCATCAAGCTGACCCTCTCGCTCGGCGGGCTGGGCTACTGCATCTACGCAGCCAGCTTCCTCTGCTACACCCACACCCAGAACGACGGCTTCGTCATCTTCGCCGGCGCACTGCTCGGTGTCTGCGCCGGTCTCCTGTGGACCGGCCAGGGCGCCATCATGATGGCTTACCCCCCTGAGACGTCCAAAGGCCGCTACATCTCGTGGTTCTGGATTATCTTCAACCTGGGTGCTGTCATCGGCTCGCTGATCCCTCTCGGCCAGAATATCAACAACTCCGCCGGCACCGTCACCGACGGCACTTACGCTGCCTTCATCGTCCTGATGGCCGTGGGCGCCGTCTTGGCCTTGTTCCTATGCAACGCCGACAAGGTCCAGCGTGAGGACGGCTCTCACGTCATTCTCATGAAGAACCCGAGCTGGTCCTCTGAGATCAAGGGCCTCTGGGAGACCCTGTACCTCGATCCATGGATCGTCCTGCTCTTCCCCATGTTCTTCGCCAGCAACGTCTTCTACACCTACCAGACCAACGACATGAACGGGGCGCACTTCAACACCCGCACCCGTTCCCTCAACAACCTGCTCTACTGGCTGGCGCAGATCTTTGGCGCCGTCATCTTCGGGCACGCGCTCGACTTCCACAAGGTCCGCCGCAGCGTCCGCGCCAAGGCAAGCTTCGTCACGCTTTTCGTGCTCACCTTCGTCATCTGGGGAGGCGGGTACGCCTGGCAGAAGAAGCAGGTCAGCCGCGATGTCATCGAGGCGGTCGATGAGAACGGGGACCCGACGTACCAGGACCGGGTGGACTGGACCGGCGGTGGTGAGAAGTACATAGGACCCATGTTCCTGTACATCTTCTACGGCTTCTTCGACGCCGTGTGGCAGACAAGCATCTACTGGTAAGCACTCGCTGTTCCTATTCCTCCATCTTTGCAAGCATTGGCCGCGACCAAGAGCTGACCACGCCTCTCTGGACAGGTACATGGGCGCCCTCTCGAACTCGTCTCGCAAGGCCGCCAACCTGGCCGGCTTCTACAAGGGCATCCAGTCCGCGGGCGCAGCCATCTTCTGGCGGCTCGACGGCCTCAAGAAGCCGTACAACACGCTCTTCGGCGCGACGTGGGGCCTCCTCGCCGCCGCGCTGCTGTTTGCGGCCCCGATCATCTGGACGCGCATCAAGGACACGGTGCCGCTCGAGGAGGACCTCAAGTTCTCGGACGAGACGGTCGCGGACGTTGCGCCGACGGACGCGCTCGGCAAGAACGAGAAGACTGTCGATGTTTAGCTTTTGAGGCTGGGCGAGATGGCATGTCGGCGGGAGTCAGATTGTTGAGTTCGTAGATGAATGTTTCATGGACAAGAGGGGACTTGTGTGTTCGGCCTGGCCATTCACGTCGGCGAGCGTGAGGGGGGCCAATGATACCATAGCATGAGTTCTCAACTTGAGATAATTGATGAGACCAATCACAATTTTGGAATTCGTCAGGACAGTGCAATGCCTGGAGGACGTGAAGCTGATTTGTGAAACCGCTTCGAGATATCTGTACATGAAGGATGGTCAGCAGTGGTGTAGTGCGGCGGCAATTTGTTGAAGTCAAGTAATCCAATCGGGCTCGGCTCTCGCGGCGATCCCGGACGGCGAACGCGCGAGAGGCAAGGTTGAAGCTCGAGGGAAAACTGTGTTTCACAGTCGAGGACAACAATGCAACAGGAGGCCAGTCAGGCCCGCCAATGAAGCGAATACGAATGTCCAGAAACATCGAATCGACCCAAGAGCTGCCTGTTTTGGAGATCCCCTGACGCCTTAACCGAGGACATCACCACGCCCGGGCGGACGAACGGGAGCCACGGGCGGCACAGACCGAGCTAGCGCCGCCTGCCAGTGTGGCCCGGAGGCTCTGCAGGGAGTGGGCCGCTCGTGCTGCTTGCATTTGGAAAATAAACTCCGCGATACGTATACATGCAGGCTACAGTGCATACTGTGCCGTCCCCTTGAACTTGCATGCATTCCAAAAGGCAAGAGAAAGACTGGGGATTTCCCCACGAAAAGCCTCGTTATTAACAAATGGCCAAGCCCAGGCTCTGGGGATTCCACGGGGTTGAAAGTGTCGAGCGGCCAGAGGATCGAGGATCGAAGAGCTCGGTTCTGGCATGATGAACATAGAGCTACGTCATGCTAACAGACTTTCGTATACGCTTTGGTCTAGTTGTGTTAGTGTCACTTCGTACCCACCCACTGGGCCGAATCCCGCAGCAAAGCTTCCTGTGGGCGCATCGTCACCCTTGCTGCATGGAATGATCAGACCACAGCAACGCCGTAGCTTGCGACCCATTTATTTTATATATCCCCACGAGGGGGACCCATCCTACTTTCCTTCAAGATGGGCCCTCTCTACTCTTCCCTCCGGACCGGCGGTGTTTTTGTGTTATCTTTCCTTTCGACTGTTGGACCACTCTCCACTCCTTCTCTGCTGCTTCTAGTCGCGACGACGGCAACCCTCCTCTCCTGCTCGACTTAGCAATTCGAGAAAGGCAAACTACACCATACTATCTGGCATCGTGAGCCCTCCAAAGAGTCCGCGCAAACGACCATGGCGAGCCCTGTAGCCTCGGCGGCCTTGAAGGCGCGCATTCGCCGCCCTTCGATGCTGAACAAGCTCTGCCACCCCGAGCAGCTGCTGCCACACTTCCCCACCGGCTCATACATTGGCTGGTCCGGTTTCACGGGAGTTGGATACCCAAAGTAAGCTTTCCGTTAATGACCAAGATGGGGCGGGGACATGTGCTGACGCGTTACCCTGCAAAACAGGAAGATGCCCACGTACCTGGCCGACCACGTCGAGAAGAACAACCTCCAGGGCAAGCTGCGGTACAGCCTGTTCGTGGGCGCCTCGTCCGGTGCTGAGACAGAGAACAGGTGGGCTGGCCTGGACATGATCGAGAGGAGGAGTCCGCATCAGGTTGGAAAGGCCATCGCCAAGGGTATCAACGACGGCAGGATCAACTTCTTCGACAAGCACTTGTCCATGTTCCCCGTGGACTTGGTATACGTACGTGAACCCAGCATGCCTAAGCAGTTGGCAAACGGGATGTCGCGATAATTATGGACGGATTGCTAACATTGTCTACAGGGTTTCTACACAAAAGACAAGCCCAACAAGAAGCTCGACGTCGTGGTGGTGGAGGCAACTGATATCTTGGAGGACGGCAGCATCGTCCCGGGCGCGTCCGTTGGAGCCACCCCTGAGCTGGTTCAGATGGCCGACAAGGTCATCATTGAGGTCAACACCTCCATCCCAAGTTTCGAGGGCCTGCACGACATCACAATGACCGACCTGCCCCCCAAGCGAAAGCCATACCTGATCATGGGCGTCGAGGACCGCATTGGCACGACGTCGATCCCCATCGACCCCGAGAAGGTGGTTGGCGTGCTGCACTCCGACTACCGTGACCAGACGCTCCCCAACTCGGCCGCGGACGAGGGTTCGCAGCAGATCGCCAACCATATCATCGAGTTCTGGACCCACGAGGTCAAGCACGGACGTCTGCCCGACTCTCTGCTCCCAATCCAGTCTGGAATCGGCAACATCGCGAACGCTGTGGTTGGAGGACTGAATGACTCTAACTTCAAGAACCTGAAGGTGTGGACCGAGGTCATCCAGGACACCTTCCTCGACCTGTTCGACTCGGGCAAGCTGGACTTCGCGACGGCCACCTCAGTGCGCTTCTCTCCCGACGGCTTCAAGCGTTTCTACGACAACTGGGAGGCGTACCACAACAAGCTGCTCCTCCGGTCGCAACAGGTCTCCAACTCGCCCGAGATTATCCGGCGGCTAGGCGTCATCGGCATGAACACGCCGGTGGAGGTGGACATCTACGCGCACGCCAACTCGACGTGCGTCCTGGGTTCGCGCATGCTCAACGGTCTGGGCGGCTCGGCCGACTTCCTGCGGTCGTCCAAGTACTCCATCATGCACACGCCCTCGACGCGGCCGTCCAAGACGGACCCGCACGGCGTGAGCTGCATCGTGCCCATGTGCACGCACGTCGACCAGACGGAGCACGACCTGGACGTGGTGGTCACCGAGGCCGGGCTCGCGGACGTGCGGGGCCTGAGCCCGCGCGAGCGCGCCCGCGTCATCATCGACAAGTGCGCCCACGACATCTACCGCCCCATCCTCAAGGAGTACCTCGACAAGGCCGAGTGGGAGTGCCTGCGCAAGGGCATGGGCCACGAGCCCCACCTGCTGTGGAACAGCTTCGACATGCACAAGGCCCTCGTCGAGGAGGGCAGCATGGCCAAGGTCCAGTGGAAGTAGATTACGTGAGGGGTGGGCCCCAGCGGTGGTGGCGAGAGTCGCCTAGCGCGGCGTGACTTAAGCTTAATACAAATCGTCCCATTTTCATCCCTTTTTGGTTATCATTCATTTTGATGTGCCCCCTTGGTGAACGCTAATGCAGTCTGGCAGGTTTGACAACTGCAGCTCGGAGACTCCCGCAGGATAGCTTACCCGAAGCCGTGGCATCCTCTCACCTCAGCAACACTTGTGATATCGTGGAAGCTTATTTTGCCTAGAATAGCAAGCTCATTGGGCTGACAGCAGAATGCACAGAATATATCTGGGCACCTGAATTGGTCTTGACTTGCTATCTCTTCATACAATTATCACGAGCTTGATGCGTCGCTATCTCAACTTCGAGGACGCAATGACCGACGAACAACTTGCTCATGAGTCAGTCTGATCTTGGATTGGCCATTCGGCCCTGTGGCCGCCAACGGCTCGATTTCCTCTGACGTCTGGAGCTGCTTCTCGCCAATGAGGGTCAACCGCCTCAGACCATGGCAGCTGTTTGCCGACATCGAGGCCGAAGCAAGCGACCGTGAGCTCCAACTAGCGTTGTCACGATCTGGAGCTATTGAGTTGTTGACGACAATGTCGAGCTCGATGATAAGTCGATGATGGCAAGGCGAACAACGGACCGAGTACCTTCCTTTAAGGAGAGACGCGCTCGGCCAGTGGCCTCCTCTTTCTTTCCCTCTTCCTGCTCTACAGAGTCTCCGTCGTGGTAAGGGTTGGTCTTAATATCAGACCGCGAAGCACCAAAAAAGAACGAATTGATACCGTGTACCCACCAAAAATGGACTTTACACACGGAACAGGACGGCATGCCGGTCGACGCTACCACTGGTGCCTGCCATGCGGCATCCTTTTCGGGCTTATGGCATTCGTGACGATGCTGACTTTCGGCGTCCTCAGCTACATTGACCATGGTGGGATTGCCCACTGTGTTGAAGGTGACTGGAGGGCAACCAGGAAGGTCCCAAAGCCCGGGTACCCTGAATCTCTGGAACCCGATGACCAAGTTGCCATAGCGAGCGGGAAGGTCCCCGAGGAGTTGGTGGTCCAGGAAGGACAGCTGCATGTCCGCAGCGATGACCCTGCTCGCAGATATGCCGAGCAGGAGCAGGTGGCCGAACACGACACGGACGCGGATGAGGCGTCCGGAGCCGAAGATCGGCGGCGGCAGATCAGGTTGCCCAAGCTGCCCATCCCCTCAGAGATCCTCGATATTCCCATCAAGATCCCAACGCGCGTCTCAGAAATCCTCGGTGACCTGCCTATCCCCACGATTCCCACTGACCCGGGAGACATCATCGACAGTCTGCCTACCGACCCAGGAGAGTTGATCAGCGACCTGCCTATTCCCACGCTCCCCTCGATCCCTGCGATCCCCACGCTACCGGTCCCCGTCCCGATCCCGACAAAGATCCCGGACCTACCCATTCCCACCGGCACGAACCTTCCGGGCGTGCCACTTCCCACCGTCCAACCACCCAGCAAGCCCAAAGACCCCTACAAGCTGCCCGACCTCACCGAAATCCCCCACCGGGTCCTGACCCTGCTACACGGCTCCATCAGCAAGCTGAGCACCAGCAAGGACACCCCGAAGTACCTCCGCGACGTCCTCCGGCTGATCCTCCGGATCCTCAACCGCGTCGCTGGCGGCAAACCCGTCCCCGACCCGTGGCCGTCCAAGACGCTCCCGTTGCCAACAAAGACGAAGCTGCCGCTCCCCACGCTGACCGTCCCGACGGTTCCCAGGTTCCCGCCGCTGCCGAGGCCGACGCTGACCCTGCCCACCGGGCCAAAGCGACCCGGAAGGCCGGACAGCATCGAGCGGGCCGCGGAGGAGGCGCGGGACGAAGGCGGCGGCGGCGAGGAGCTGCTGAGCGACGAGAGGCGCAAGCAGCTCCGGGCCTCTGTGGCCGACGAGGTGTGGGCCGGGGCTGACTGGAGCAACCCGCTCCTTGCGCCCCTCACGGCGGCGGCGGCCATGCTCACGTTTGATGCTGTCTACGCGGTCGCGGGGAAGTGGAAGGAAACAGACGACGAGGGTGAGAAGGACAGGCTGTTGGGCTTGTTTGTTGTTGTCAATGATGATGAGTAGGGGCAGACTGTGGCTTGATTGATCCCTGGTTAGGGTGATGACACTTGGTGTTATGGTGGTCTGCGGTCCGGCGTGATGATGTGATGCGCCTTTGGACTGTGGATAGACGATGTATTATTTCTTATCCTATTGTAGGACCACACCAACAAGGACTCGGGTTCGGGGTAGCTCACAGAGGAGTTGACGCATAGGTAGTTGCTCACCTTCACTAGATTCAATGACAGTTCGCTATCCATGTATATTTACAATCGATGTTACGACAATCGTTTCGATTTGTCCTCTCTTTTACCTAATGTCGCTGTATAGTGTATGCTCTTGAATGGCCGGCTAGCGGATAAACAACTCCGACAGGAATGGTCATTCCAGTGAGTTTGATGTCTTCAATTTGTCATTAATAATAGTGAAGGTCTAATTTGTGATCTTGTCTCCTACTTTCTGGAGGAGGACTGTTACTCTGTTGGCATGGGCACTCACGAATGGTGTGTGCTGTGAGGTGTGCACATGGAGCACGCAGGCGGAAGAGTCCTCATCCTTGGGAGGTGGTTGACCGAGCTTTCAGGGAGATTTGGACAGGCAGAACCAGAAATATCCTTATTTCAAGTTCCCCGCCCTGCACCTTACTTTCATGCCTGCCCCTCCACATATCTCGTCCCAAGGTTGCCGTCCAAGCCATAATTCTGCGCCCCGCTGCCCCCTCCCCCACCGGCCGACTTCCCCTACCGGTGACCAGGACCCAAGCTCTGCTTAAGACCCAGCGTCTGCGTCGCGGGCGTCTTACGCTGTAACATAAGCTGGGTGTCGAAGACCTTCCGATCGAGCACCTTGAAGTCGAACCCGCACGGGGCGAGCTCGTCCCGAGCCTTGAGCAAGGCGTCGCGAGCAGCCTTGATCTTCTCCGGGGCGCCGTCGTCGTGCACGTGGTACCTGGCCCAGAGGGTCCACTTCCCTGCCGAGTCGACCTTCTCGAGGCTGTCGAAGGCCGGTAAAGGGCCGGAGGGCGGGCCCTGGAACGAGGCGGGCGGCGTGTAGTGACGCACCAGGTTGAACTCGAGCAGGGGGTCGTCCCGGTGGTACACGTCGTGCGTCTCCTCGACTATCTGGGCCTTGTAGCGGAACTCGTTGTCGTTCAGGACCGCGGGCAGGTTGAGCTGGCCCCAGATCTCGATCTTCTTGCGCTGCATCACGAGCGACTGGCCCCCGGCGACACTAACTGGGTCTGGGATCTCGGACCAGAAGAGCGCGCCCGGCGTGGACGCCAGCTGCTTGTGCTGCTGCCCGCCGAAGTCGGTGGCCTTGGAGACCTGGTAGCGGGCGGTGACGATGTACGACTGCTTCTTCACAATATCGCTGAGCTCCCTCCAGGCCGGGTCGACGTAGGGGCCCACCTGGGGCTGGAGCGGCTCCGCGCCCGGCAGGCCGAACATGAAGGGGTCCGGCGCCGGGCGGATGCCGTTGATGCCGTTCCTCTTGGCCAGGGGTTTTGGCTGGGCCGGGCCAGTGAAGTGGAAGACGCGGTAGACGCGGGGGTTTGGGTCGCTCCAGCAGTACGAGCTCAGAATGGACCTCGCATTGTCGAAGTCGACGTCGTTGACGAACGCCGTCAGGAACAGCTCGTACATTTTGGCGACGGCTGGTGACAAAGAGAGGAGTTGAAGGCCGAGAAGCACAGGGCGGTGAGCTCTCCAGGCCTCCAGAGGGCCAGAAGCTAGTATCTGGGTGGATGATCGTATCAAAGCGTTCCTGGTGTTGGTTGATGTCTGAGTGAGAGCTCAGGGATTGAATGCACCTCGGGACCTGAGGTTGTTTGTTGATGGTGGGCGGGACAGGGGGCGTCAGGCTTGGCAGCACCGATTTGGCGGGGCAGGTCAAGCTGCCCCCGCCTGTAGGGCTGAACTCAATTCACCTAGGTAGGTACTGGCCTGCCGAGATGCATGTGTTTGACTCTCAAAGCTATGGCAAAGAGGTATTGAATGTCCTGATAGTCAGGCCCTGGTTCGCCAATAGTTCAGTCGTTGAGAATTCTGTTGAAAGGGTCGCACCCACACCAGAAACAGATGAAGCAAATGATTGTTTATTGTGGTGTGTAGGAGGAAGGAAAGATTTCATCCCGCTACGAACGCCCAGAAGAAAGCCATTCCAGGGCCCGCGTGTGCCCCGTGCGGAACGGCCGTGATCTCGACCTCTTGAACAGAAACCACACACACATAATCCGGGATCTGCTACCGTTATGTTCACGCCCATGCACCGCAAAAAATCTTGAACAAGAGCATGGATGGAGATTGTGTCCTACGATGTTTTGGATCAGCTGCCTCTCCTTACTTTCACGATCAAAGGGGTGTCTGCTCGCCGAAACTTTTCTTTTACTTTCAGAAATAAAAGATCGCTCAGTGCATTCTCCTGTTAGCTATGATTAGTCGAATGCCTGTCTCTATGTGCCTCTATGTGACTCCGAAGCATGATGATAAAGTCTCAACCATTTCCCCAAGGGGTAGTAGAAAACTCCATGGCCTGGAATGGACACAGGCTGCCACAGTTCCCTGGGGAAGAACTTCGCATGATGAATGAACCGCCCCGATCAAGATGATGCCTCCACCTACAACGCAATGGTGTACTGTAGGACCTGCCGAGGTTTCCGGAGCTTCTGTCTGAATTTCCCAAATCATCCTGTCAACACTGTGTATGCCCCTGAGACCAAGTCTTCCTCGGCCTCACCGTCTCTTAGTCCTCCCGAGCGTTCCCCAAGCCTGGTCATTTTCGGCCAGAGAACACACAACAACCACCTATTTTTCGGGCTTTGATGGTAAGACTCTCCACACTTGTCCACTTCCGCTCCCATTCGGGCCATGTGGCTTTGTTCATGGGACAGGCTCAAGTATACCTTCCCAACCGGCTGGGGAGGTCTGGTCCAACAATTCTGCTTACGTGTCACTTGTATTAGGCTGTTGCAGCGGGTTTTGAACAGGCAGGGTGACACCAGAGCACATGTTCGGCACGACGAACCGCAGTCGGCCGAACCCAGCAACGCCGGTCTCGTCCATCTGCCGGATGATCCGCTCGAGCTTCTCGCCGAAGGTCTCGGATCCCATATGATCCTTGACGTCGAGCTAGAGGAAGAAGAAAACACAACGGTCAGTCCAAAGCTCCCGCAGTGTACAAAATATGAGACACATGAGTGAGAGGTAATACTCACAAGACGCAAACACTCAGAAGCACTAGCCAGCCGGACAGACCCCCAGAGCGCCCCGACGAGCGCGTCCCGCGACACGCAGCGCGAGACCTCGGCCGCGAGAGGCGTGCCGCCCAGGTTGAGCGCGCAGCTCTCGAGAACCCACAGCAGCGCGAAGGCGTGTCGTTGAGGCTGGAGAGGAAGTGGTCGCGGCGCCCGCTCTCGTTGGTCTTCTTCTCGACCTCCTGGAACCGCTTCAGGATCGTGCCGGCCGTGCCCTCGACCAGCGCCGTGACGGCGGGCGCCCGCTGCAGCTGCTCCTCGGGCGGCTCGTCGCCGTGCGCGTGGAACACCTCCGTCTCGACGCGACGCAGCAGGTCGTCGTAGGCTGGTTTGTCCTCGTCGGTCGTGTTGGTCTGCTCGATTTGCTGCGGCTGTGACTGCTGCGCTGCCTCTCCTTGCTGCTGCTCCTCGGTGTTGGGCTGCTGGGCCTCTGGCCCAGGGTTGCGCAAGCCCTCGGCCTGATCATCCTGTCCCTTTGCGTCCTTGGTCGGCTGCTGAGTTTCCTTGGACTCGGGCTGGTACTCCGTGGCGCCCTTCGCGATGCCCTGGAGCTCCGCGCCCTGACTCAGGTCCCGGAGGCTGGGCTCGATCTGCTCTTGCTCGGTGTGCTCGCCCTCGATCTTAATCTTGCTGGTGGGGGTCGAGTTTGCAGACTTGGCGAAAGGCATGGCCACGGGCCCCGCGGAAGATGGCCTCGAAAAGGGGTTCCGCGATCCGCTCGGCTCGGCGGCCCATCCCTCGGTGATGCCTCGCGGCTGGTGGCTGGACGCGCGGGAAGATCCAGGCGTGGGAGCTCCCTCGCGGTCGATGGCAGCCTGGCCCGCGTACTGGCCGCCTTGGGCCACCTTGCTCCTCTTGGCCGCCGGGACAACCTGATCGGTCGAGACGCGCTTGTTGTTGTTGGGCATCAGCTGCTCGCCGCGGGGCACGTTATATGGAATCGCATCAGATCCAGAGGTTAGGGCCTTGAGGAGGCCGGGGAAAAGGCCGACAGCAGTGGCACGCTTTGTGAGCTCCATGAACTCGCCCTCCATCGAAGGGTCGAGGATTTGACGTCGGGAGGCGTTGGTGGTCGTAGTGGAGAGGATGTTGCCAACTTTGAGGGAAGGAGTTAGCAAGTCTTTCTCGTGCCCAAGGGTATAAAAACGAGACTGGAGGGAATGAATGGCGGTGAAACCATGGCTTATCATGTCTAGTCACTTACCGGCACGACTCAGAGGGTCATACGCAAACATCGCCAGACCCCGCTTAGAGGTCAGGATGGGTATCTCGATGATGATCTTGCCAATCTTGAGAAGAGCCGCAAGGGCGTTGATCTTGGTGACAGTGTGGTCGGAGTAGGTTCCGTAAACGCCAATGTTGTCAGTAGAGGGGGAAAGATAGCTCTTGACGTGCGCCGCGATGTTGTCGAAGTCGCCCTCCTTGAAGAAGTAGACATCCCGCCAGGTGGCAAACAGGCTCTCCATGTGATTGGTCATGTTTTCAAACGAGACGACGACCTGGTTGTCGTGCTGAACCTGCTGGCCGTACGCGAGCCGAATGTTCTGGGTCCACTGGTCGAAGGGAAAGCACAGGGCCCGGTCGTAGACGGCGTTCTTGATCTGCCGGTCATCCAGCTGGCCCATCATCAGGTGACAGTGCTGTGGAGTGAGAGAGCTGACACAGAGGCGCGTGTCGACAATTTGCTCGACCGTCATGTGGCGGTTCGGGCTGTCATGCCTCTGGGATAGGTTGCGGTAAGGCTCGTCTCCCATCGTGACTGGTGCTACTGCGGCACAATCGTTAAAAATAGGAAGTAGTGACGGGTTGTTTTGCTGAGCAGATAAAGGCGGAGGACTAGGACCAGGTGCGGGTTTGGGCGCAAGCGGTCGCAGTTGTTGTCTCAAGGTTGGGGTTCTTGCCATGACAGGAAGGGTTTAGGTACGAAGAGGCATACGGTCAACGAAGATAAACCTTGACGGCAGAGATGGTCGCCAAGTGTTGTTGACCATTTTCAGAGAAAGGCAGTGAAAAGGCGTTGGGAAAGTGAGAGTGTGCGGCGAAGTGTGCCAGAATTTTATGGAATGACTTACTGTGAATGAGGCTGTTGCGCATTTTCTCAAGTAGTTGGAAAGACAAAATCAGGCCTCAAATCTGAATAAGTGAATTTCAGCCCATGTTTTGGACCACGAGGAAGTGGTTGAATCACTCGTATCCGGGGCGTTGTTGAGAACACGTTCCAGTGAAGACAAACGGAAGTGAAAATATTGTTTTCCAGAGTGTGCGTGCACCACATTACTGGCTATTGTAGAGTGGCCTAAAAGTTAAAACTTGAGCCGAATCCAATGCCTGAATTCACAATTCGACCATTTGACACTCCCGGTGGAGCACAAGCATTGGCAAAGTGCCTTGATATTGAAGCTGTAGCCGCGTTCAATATTCCTCTACTTGGCTCTGGGTTCGCATTTCAAAACCCAGTCTGTACGCATTTTTATGCATACACAAGAGCAAAGCCGCTTCCTTTGGGGTCGAGTGGTGAGTGTTCCACAAGAGAGTGTGCCACAGGAGATCGGAGGTTGTCCCATAGGTGGTTGTCCCACAGGAGGTTGTGCCCACAGAAGAGTGTCCCCATAGGAGAGTGTCCCAGCGGAAGTTTGTTTAAATTCAAAATGAACTGCTTCGTTGAATGACTTCAGCTATCCTCTTGCTCTAGGGCACCTCCTGCGTGGCTGAGCTCCTGATGTCACCGAGTCAACCCCTGACCGGGGCGTTGTAGACTTTCAGTAGTGGGTATGTCTCTACCATCGGGAGTAGAACACCACAGTACTGCATCATGTTGCCAGGTTCTTGGAGAATCCCCATAACATGGCCCCCAATCTGGGCCAGGGGGAACTTGAAGGAATGCCATATCGCCTTCCTGACGTTGTTGTACGTATCCGGTCTGCAGCACAGAGATAGCCACAAACTCAGAAGCGTTGGTGTTAGGTCCTGGCCGCTGTCGGTGACATATACGTGCTGGATCTGTTGCACAGGCACCTTGGTGAAGCCAAACTGTCCAGTTGTGCCAAAGAAACCTGGGGTAGCTGTCATTTGCAGGGATCGCAAGACAGGATTATTAGACCACATCGAGCCGTGAGACATATAGCCAACCTCCAGTTCATCATCTGCAGCGTGTGTGTCTCCTTGGCTCTCCTTGAGCCTATTTCCAAAGCTGCCCTCGTGATACTTGGGTGGTTTCGGGGCCTTCCGGACGTGAGGAGGCGCAACGATATAGAATCGTGCTGCAGCAGTGAACGCTCGGAGACAGAAGAGGCTGTCAGAAGGTATGGACACTCTCAGTGACCAGTCTCTAACGAGGCTTGACAGTATTCTATTGGGCGCCATGGCGAAGTTTACCTGCACGCCGAGGTTTTTGATGCGCCTGAAGCCCTCCCAGATGCCTGGGGCCATCGGGCCCCCGCGGCACACATTGAAGGGTGGAACGATGCAGAGAACATCCGCTTCAACGTCGAAGTGAATCTGGCCGGTCTGTAACTTCTGGCTGACACCGAAGAAGCTCGCGAAGCGCAGCGGCGGGGGCAGAGTACGCAGCACCTCCTTCCTGGCCTTCTTGCATGCGAGCAAGAGGGGCCTGAGCCTCCGCGTCCTCTGCTTGACCTCTTCGCACGGGTTGATTGAGATCCATGGATCCTTGATGCCCGAGTCGATGCAAGTGATATGGGCGCGAACGATGTGGAATCGCGGCACGGAGAGGACTGCTGTGTGCCAAATCAGATCCTGGAGCTCCTGGGGGAAATCGCCGAACTTTTTGAACTCGCTTGGTGGTGTCGCCGAGGTGTCACCGCTTTCCCTTCTGTCGGCCTTGGCATGCTCTTCTGAACTCATTGTTTTCGTTGGCGTTCTTTTCCCTCTCTCTCCTCTCGCTCATGAATGAATTTGTAGAAGCTGCAATGCCTAACATTAGTCCCTTTTTCTCCTTGCGTTGTATCGACTGAGAGCGAATACGACCGTGGCCAGGGAAACTTAAATACTCTAGACAGTGAGTCCCGGCATAGATTCGCAGATAATTGAACCTATTCCGATGCCTTTTCAAAAGGAATTCATCTCCGAATTTGCAAACATTGGGCTGAAGATAGCCCCATATTCTGTCGGTGGACGGACAAAACTGGTCTAGGACCGCGTTATTGTACCGGGTGTGCGATAGTGGCTTTTAGGGGGAAAGAATTTGAACTTGAATGTGAGCCAGCTTAGCTGCCAGCCGGCTAGGCTGTTGGTTCATGGTCTGCAGGCCCCGCAGGCTGAAAACTACTCGAGGCTGCCATTTCCTGGAAAGCGCACAAAATGTGAATACCAGTTCTATAATCAGAATGGTAGTACACCAGGATGAAGTCCTAATGGGTCAAATTTAACTCGACACCTTAACTTCTATGTCCTTAGGCACCTCTGTCATCTCAGGTAGTAGGTGCAGAGTTATAGGAAGACTTTTTCAACATCACGGTTAAGGAAGAGGTGAAATCGCAGGGACGAGCTCTTTCCTATAATATTGATAAAATGGATAGGAGACTCTTGCGAAAGTTTCAGAAAGCAGCGAAATCTTGAGAAAGTACTCATTGTGATTTTCGTCTATCGAGCTCTATCATAAAACATCTGAATCCCCCAAAATGCCAATTCATGATGGCCTCCAAAAGACCGCCATGACTGATCAGTAGTCCGAGCTCTTGAGCTCCAGCTCGAAAGTTTAGCAAGTGTCCTTCCCACGAATTCTTACACCTACGTATCCGCCGTAGCAGAACGCTTGACCGGACGGCCATCATACCCTTCTCCTGCCTCATCCAACTCGGAGTCAGCCTCCTCCTTCACTTCGGGGTCTCTTTGCCGCTTCCTGAGCTCTCCAGAGCTGCTTGGGCTTGGAGGCTTTGCAAGGGCTTTCGGCTTCCAGAAACGGCCCTCGATGCGGTCTTGGTCAAGCACGACGATATTGTTCTCGCCGTGGGACACCAAGGGGACGTCGAGGTACAGTTCCGTATCCCCATCCAGGGCAGCGCTGTTCTGGGTGCCGCTCTTCGCTCGTCGGGCGGCTCGCTTTGCTGGCGAGTTGTCCGGGCGCAGGCGCAGAATAAGCACCGCATCCCACCCGTCATATTTCATCTCAGACACATCGATCTTGTAGTACCCCTCCGGGATACGATGAAGCAGCCCCGATCCGGGTGTGGGCTCATGCTCAAAGGGGATTTGCCAGATATCGTAGGCATTCTGGGCGAGGACCGCCCTTGAGTTGCACGATCCGTTTTCGGCGTTGACAAAATCCGGGTCTGCGATGAGCCGGATAACAACGCTCTCTCCTAGTAGGATCTGTACTGTGAAATGCTTCTCGACGCCTGCTTCCTGTTACATGTTTGTCGTTAGTACTATCAACGAAACATGCGCTTCTGCTAAGACCACCAACCTTCCATAAGAGCTGCTTGGCACGACCAGATGTATGTTGCGTGAAGTTCCCTTTGAATGTGCTGGTCTGAATGCCTAACGCAGCGCCTCTGTCAAAGAACTCCTGAACGCTCATTGTCATCGCTAGGGCCTTCGCAGCCCCTTGGGCAAGGGTCCATTTCCAAGCCGCCGTCTGTATGTCCTTCATCGCCTTGACCGTGATCTTGTTCTTGATACTGCCGTGCGACCGCAGACGACCCAAGGTATTACAGAACTCCATGATCTCATTTTTGGCCTTGGAGTTGGCAATACTGCCGCCTGAGAGAAGGATGAAGACCTTTTCAACGTCTTCTCTCTTAGCAACGAGTTGGATATTCTTCTTTGCTAGGTTGAGAATTTGACGGTATGCTGTGTCCCACGCAGCATTCAACACCTCGACGGGGATGTCAATGGCAAAGGTGTGCTTGTCGGATTCGCCGAGCATGCTCTGGAGGTTAATGATCAAGCGCTTGGGCTTGTCAAGAGGCAGTTGTGCCTTCTCCCGGAAGAACACGTCGAGGAATGCCGCGCGGATGGTGCGCCTGTGCTTGTCAGGGAATCTTTCTCTGGCTCTCCAATCTTTTGTCATCTGTTGGTCGATGGCTTTGCCAATCTCGATTTCCCAAATTTCATAACCACCTCTTAGACCAAAGTCACTCTGGGATGGAGAGTATATCGAGGGACGGCCATCGTGTTTCCATCTCAACTCGCCATAAAAGCCTCCCATGGAGTGGCCACCGAAGTCGAGAACCATCAAGTAGTTGTGGCCTGTTAGCTGTCCGGGGTGGTGCCGCAAGAGGTATTGTGCTCGTGCTGCGGCCTCGAAGGTGAAGGTGATCTCAATGTCCTTCCCAGAAACTGTCTTGTCGAGTAAGGGACCCAAATATTTTTGGATGTTGCTCTCGCTAGATGACCACGTATTCGGTATGCAGAGAGTAATGCAACGGACGTCGAATTTCTCTTCCTGAGCTTTGATAACGATGTCTTCAATGATTTTGGTACTGTTTCGATTTTGAAGTTAGTACTTATTCCATGTGTACCTTTATATAGCTCTTGTATATAAAGATACAAGAAGTAGGGATAGGGAAGCGGTACAAGAATTGTAGTAGCATGCTCTCAAGGTGATCCCGGAAATTTTCTTTCTCCTTCGAAGATGGCAACGACGAGTAGTAATCACAGAGAGCCTCCGTGAACGGATGGTTGTCGGTATTGTCGCTCAGAAAATAAACCATGCTCTTCAAGCTGACGGTTCTCTTGCCCGTTTGGTTGGCCGCATCGTACCCGACTATGACGTTCTGTCCGTCGTAAGCGCACCCAACTGAAGGGTACTCTCCTTCATCGAATCGTTTGTCTATTCCATCGTCTGCCCGGGAGTCCTGAATTTGGTAATTAAAGTCGGAAATGATTCTCTCGTTGCTTCTCTGGTTGATCTCTCGACCTGCAACAACCACACGGGTTCCTGTACTTCCAAAGTCTATACCCACGTAGCTTTTGAGAACGTATCAGTACAAGAGAAAGTTTTGAAGAGTTGCTTAGATTCCACTGTGAAGGGATGAAGAACAACTTACCCTAAGCGCTGGACCGTAGCGCGTTGTGGTTGGCTCGCCATCTCCGTGTCTCTGGACGGAAGAAACTCCGGTGAGAAGCTCGCCAGTGACAAGTAAGGCGTAGATTTAGGTGCATCAAGGAGTAGGAGGTGTAGAAGGAGGAGATGTTAATCATTGATCTCAATGTACTTACGCAGACCAGCACTGGGAAGTAGTGCTTGCCGCTCTCGCATAAAGGCTTGGCTCCGTCGGACTTGAAATGTACTCGAGTACTTGCATACGGTACTTGGAGAGGTATTTTAAGGACTTGAGAGGAGTTCGGATAGTATGGTGCTTGAAAGTTGCTTTCAAGGGGGTTTGCACTTGAGTGGGTTGCTCAACTTAGGGAAGATGATGTTGATAATAACACGGTGCTAGTTTTAGGCAGTCGGTCCCTGCATGGGAATAGGATGTAGAAGATCCGTGCAAGAACTCCGTCTCAGGACCTGTTAGATCTAAGTGATGACTTTGGAGACGGGTCACTACGTTTCGCGCATGGTGTTATCGAAACGTAGCTCAAGTTTCTTGATCTGGAGGGGGATGGAAGGCTGGGTGGTGACCTCGGGAAACAAAGGATTTAGGTAAGAAGGGGACAGAAGAGAAGGAGTATGATGACTTGTAGATGAATCTTGTAATGTCGTAATGTAGCAGAAGTGTGTAGAGTAGCAGTCAGGGTGTGATCTGTCAGTCCTGCTTGGCCAGACAGGAAGGCTTAGTTTCGATGCAGCTGGCTTCTAGAAGGAACGACCGCTTCTAGAAGGAATGGAGGCTCCTTCCAGAATGTCTGGTGGAAAAGCCTCGAGGACATTGGAATGTGGAGGAGATACTTACTTCTCATGAGATGGTAAGCAGTCTGTGTACGAGAGTACTGCCTGACTGTAGCTCACCCGGTCCC
This sequence comes from Diaporthe citri, assembly GCF_014595645.1. Classification (NCBI taxonomy): domain Eukaryota; kingdom Fungi; phylum Ascomycota; class Sordariomycetes; order Diaporthales; family Diaporthaceae; genus Diaporthe; species Diaporthe citri. The sequence continues at coordinate 949,545 of NW_025064850.1, forward strand.
AGCGATTTGGACGTGCTCATGCGCATCCGTGCAAATGAGTGGTCGCCCCTGCGTTGGTTGATTGCTTTGACTGTTGCCCAATTTGCCAAATGGAAAGAGCAATGTGACTTCCGTCTGAGCCTGGCGAACCTCGTCTACTTTGGCATATGAGGAGCGCAATGATGGTGGCTATCGTGGCGGTTGTTCTGGCCCACCTTATGCTCATAGACAGGGGTTCCGCTGGGTGGGTGGGGTGCCAAGAGCCCAATCAGGCAAGTCTCAGCCTTACCTTCGATGTCGTGGTTCCTGAAGAGATGCAGTTGTAAGCCCGTCCCAAAACGAGATGTACCGTTGGGCGGCCTCAACTAGTTGTATTCGGATCCGAATCAGCTAGAACAGGCAGTAATTGGAAAAGCCTTTCCTTCCATTGAAGTGCTTGCAAAGTCTCGATACCCGAGGCTGAAAAAAAAAAGAAATCCCAGAGTGTCTGGATGCCACTTCGTCAGTGACACGGGCTGTAGTGCAGAGAACAAGCTTTTCCAACATTGAAAGATGATGACCTTGGAAAAGGTTTGGCGTGGATTTAGAGCAGAACTTTGACCGTTATTCTAGAGTGGCACTGCTTGCGGTGTGCCATGAATGAGACCTCGTAAAGTCAGTCGCCTCGTAAGCCCTTAGGGTTATGTATTTCATATGTTAGCTGGACAGTTTCCTCTTTGATCATTCAGAGTGTAAAGGTGCAAATAGACCAGTCGGGAGCACCATGATACCTTCATAGCTGCATCATGAGAACATTTTCACACATAATATCAAGGCTACCGTGTCTACCGGTCATGATACTTAAGGAGCTTCATGACCATTCTGCCATTTGATGGCCGATCAACGGCAGGAGCTGACATGCGTTCTCTTATTGGACCAGAACGAAGCGCAGAACGTATATGCATTCTACTTCTACTGCCAATCTCTGCATCTGTGTATTTCCAAATACATGTGGTTCATGCGCCCATGATCAAGTATGTCCAAGTTGGCTCTCATGGCCAGCATCTCGACTTGGTATCTGCCCGAAAACCCACTGCTATTGAATCCCTCCCCAAACCGCTTTGTCTCCTGTGACGTCCGGCTTCATCAAGTTGATTCACAGAGACGACGCTGAGGCTGTATGCTTATCTGAAGAAAGGACGATGCTAACGAACGTGGTGCTTCCCAGGAACGTCTGCTGACCAGATCTTCACTGAATACCAGGAGCTCTGGCGAGGGCGACAGCAACCCATCGAAAATGCCACGCTAGTCAAACGATGACAGTTAGCTGCACTGTGGCCAGAGGCGAAGAATTTATGCGTGTGTTGAGAAACGAGGAGTTTGGTGGCTCACAATCGCTTGATCCTGTCCCAAATGTCTGACCACAGCTCATCCAGGCCCAGATCGTTTTCGCGGCCGCCCAGGTCGACGCTTTTTGGGAGGGCCCTCCTCTTCGCCGTTTGCACCTGCCAGAGCCAGCTCGTTGGCCTTTGACGCACCAGCCGCCCGCTTCTTGTAAGATCGCTTCGGCCGAGGGACGTCGTTTGTGTTGTTCTGCTCGTTCATTGCGGTTTGCGTGGTGGCGGTCGCGGTATTGTTGTGATCGTCAGCGCCATCCATGTTGCGCACCGTCTGTCGGCCGAGAACGAAGTCGCAGAAGGGGGACCTCGATCGGTGCTCGTGCATAGGGTCGTCTTGCGAGTTCCAGCTGTCGAGGGCGATTGTGCAGTAGGGGCAGACGACATTGTCGTCTTGATACGGGGGCTTGGTAAACGAGAAGAATCCCGCGCGGGCGAGGCGCTCGGGCGAGGGCTTGTCGTCGCTGAGCTCCCAGTCAAGGTTCCACTCCAGGAACGACGCGATCCTGTTATGGTACTGGAAGTAGGGCTCGAGGTCGCACTCGATCTTTGACTTTTTAGGAGCCATTTTGGAGTCCGAACCGAGCGGGGAACCGCGGATTGTGGGCGTTCTTGGTGGGGTTGTGATGGGACGGGACGTGTTTGTGAAGGAAGGAACGAGGCTGTCACCTGAAATGCAGCCGCTGGGGGCAGCATGGGTTGGTCAATCAGATCATTGACGTCGAGACAGATCCTGCAGATGCACTTACTGGATGTCATCCTGTCCCACCCTAAAATCGACTCCATTTCATCCTCTCACCTTCGAATGTGCTGGCATAGACAAATGGCCCTGGCCTGGGCATAACTATCATAGATTAGGATTTGAGTCCTTTTTTCTTGGAGGCAAGCAATCTACAAAGCGGAATGAATCCCATCCTCGTGACATATGTACCGTGCCCAACCATTTATCCGACGAAGGGTTTTCGAAAAGACACGTGAGGTTTCAAAACCTGGTCTGATGTTGTAGCCAGCTCCATAGTAGCTGCATTAGAAAGCCTCGGAGGCTTTAGTGAGTAGGGAAGGTAAATATCCTCGGAGAGGGTGATCGACGTGCAAATCAGAGGCACATATGTGCAGGCACACTGACTGTTACCCAAGCTGCAGCATCTCATACGGGAACTTGAGTCACTTGAAATTTTTGGCAGGATCCCAAAATATTTTTCTCCATTCATAAAAAGTATTATCATTCATTTTGTGACCCTGATTTGAGCTAATCAACGCCTAAGTGCTGCTAGCTGGTCTCACTAGGATGCAAGTGTCAAGCCAGACTTGGATAATCTTCCCCAGCTCTCTTCACTCAGAAATTTTTTCCGCTTTCACATCCAATCGCAACCTGCACGGTGAAATACCTCATTTCTTTTTCAGGCAATCCTGCAGGTAGCCAATCAACCGCAAACAGTCAAGTTCACTACTCCCAAGTTCTGGGCTTCAACAGGTAGGTGTCCAGCTCTAGATACCGGGGATGTGGGGTCTCTCTAAACGGTTGTTGAGCGGTGCAGCTATCGCTTCGGGGGTATAAACCGCGGGCATTTGGGAGGGGAAGTTGGACCATTTAGAATTTCTAAGCGGCTTAGAATTCTAAGCGGTTTAAAACTCAGTCAATGGTTTAGCCACACATAAGCAGGCTTAGCGCGGTTTACACCTATCACCTAAGCAAAAGGAGGAAGTCACTCCTTCCATAAACATCACCAACTTAGTTAACAAAGGGGAAGGGAAGGGAAGGGAAGGGAAGGGAAGGGAAGGAAAAGGAATGCCAAAAAGGAGCTTAAAACCTTTAAAAGCAGAAATCTTTAGAGAAGGTATTTCTAAGGATTTGGCTTAAAATTTAATTCTTTTTTGGGCAGAGTTGATGCCTTGCTAGAATGTTCTCCTGCTCCTTCCTCTTTAAATGTTTAAGTACCTCTAAACCGCTTAAGGATTTTAAACCGTTTAAGACCTTTAAACCGCTTACTCTGCTAAACGGTCCAACTTCCCCTCCCCATTTAAACCGCTTACCTGCCCCTAGTATGGCCGGTACCGCGCGCGCCGGCTTCACTTTTCATCTTCTCACTACAACCACCCTTAACTTGCCTTTCTCACCAAGACAACTAGACCTCCTGACTGATCAAACGTTTAAAGCCAAGGATCCACTACTGCGCACAGAATTTCGCCATGGCATCGCAACCCCAGGAACGGCTCGCGCGGCTGAAGCGGCCTGTGGGCAGCCGGCCACCGACCGACCGGAAGCTGGACGACAGTTGTACACTTGATGGGAAGAGCCTGTCGTACCTCACTCCAGGACAATGGCTAGACGATGGTACCGTCAACACCTTCCTCAAGAGTCTCTGCCTGGCGCGACCGGGCAAATGTGTCACCTTCGACAGCGCCGCTCTCCTGCCCTTGCTAGCCACGCTCGGATCTGAGGAAACGACACAAACGGCGGTCGACGAACTTTACAAACCTCTCAGGACCTTGGCCGCTACCGTCACCGGCAATGACGGTTTGGTGTTTATGCCATTCTGCGCAGAAGGCCACTGGGTCTTGGCAGTTGCTGATTTCCAGAACAAGGTAATCCGTGTGTACGACTCTATGGTGGACTGTACCGAAGCTGGCGAGGTAGATCCGAGTAACCTCGTGCAGACAATACTCCCATGCGTCAAGGGCATCCTGAGTTTCTGCATCGACGAAGACCAGTGGCCGGTAGAACACATGTGGTTGCCGATAAAACCGAACACCACAGATTGTGGCACCTACGTCTGCCTGATGGCGCTGCAGCACGCCTACATGCCCGGGTTCCAGCCCGACGACTACGTCACCCGGTTCTATGATTGGAACAGAAACTGGTCATATTACGAGCTGGACGCGTGGTACTGGTTTGCGGGCCGGAAGATCATCCTCGAAGTCTGCAGGAGATACTTCAAACCCACCTCTACCGACACACCACGGATGCCTTTCTTCGTGGAACAAGACATCAACAAGGCTCTTTGGGATTTCGCTGGCTTCCCACCGGCAATAGCGCCCTTCTCTTGTCTCATGCCGTATTTTTATGCACGGTCACAGACTCTGTACCGAGTCATAAACGCCCTCACATGGGCTATCAACTCGATCCACAGCCTTGGTTCCACGCTACACGTTCATTCCAGCGAATCGATCCAGAACAGGGCACGTGAGGTGGTCCTCACGCCGCGGGGGGAGCCCTTCTTGGACGAAATCGTGGATGAGGCCGTGAGCTACGCGTGGCACGACGTTGAGGCGCTCCAAAACCTGGAGGAAGACCTCAGTCGGGTTTGGAACCAATTGTACCAAGAGGATTGTTATACTCAAGTTCGACTGAATGCCTGGGCGGCTGATGTGGATTCCTGGGCGGCTTATGTGGCCCAGGTGGAACAAGACGCAGAGCAGGCTCCAAGCTTTACGGATCATGGCTCACCATCCTCGCCCGGCAGGGAGTGATTCGGCTGGATTTTCGGAATTTCAATTGCGGAGTCGAAGGTCATTTTGGTGGGTGTCCTGATTTAAGTGTCGTTGAGCCTGGACGCTGACTTCTATCACGATACAGGGCCTCATCTGTCAAGTACCGCAAATTTTCAACTAATCACCATGATTCCAACGATAAGGCCGACAGTCTCGTGCAAATTATTCGCCCATCAGGCTCTGTCTTTCCGAAACCGTTCCACATCCATATTTCGCATCCGCGCCAGGACCAACCCCCATCGACCTCTGGAAAAAAAAAGGAGAGACAGACAAGGTGCTGCATTTACGGCTTCTGAAACATATATGGGACAAAAGTAATCCGGAATCTACTCTTGGCTCTTATATTCCAGCCTCCTCTTCCCAGCTGAACCACGGATGGGAAGTCTCCTCCGTTCCTTGCCACCCCAGCTAGCGAAGCGACGGGGGTTCCACTGACCCTTTTCAAGGACACAGATGGGAAGTCAGAGGTGTCTGGGATTCGGGGATGCCCTTCTGGATCAACTTTACAAGGTGGCCCTCACGGCGGTGGCTCGCATTCCAAGAACTTGTACCTTGCTGGTATCGAAAACTTCATTTGAGAATGGATTGGGCCAACGAACACAAGCGTCCCATCAGCCATGAGGAGCAAAGAGTTTCAATCATTTCTTGTATGAGTCTAGTATATTTAAGCCTCAGGGATTGGGAAGGGATGTTTCTCTGACTCACAATGCTCGAGATAGATGTTCATCATTTGTGCTCAAGAACCGCGAGGTGATTCAGATGGTCTAGATAAGTTTTAGTGTGTTTTAAAATCCAGCAGAGTTTCCTCAGTCATTTTCCTTCACTCACTTGTAACCATCATCAACCATGTGCGACATCAGCCACACCAAACAGGCGAGCAGACACCCTCTTGACCCACTACCATCGAATGAGAGGGAATAACCACATGTTGCTCACTTTTTCTTTTGAGAACGGATATTCACACAGAAAGAGACGGAACGAGACAGATACATTACACGCCTAGTGCACATACACCCAACACACCTACACCCACCTTCGGGCAAACCATCTCTTTCTCCCGGCAGCAAGCACTCTTTGATGTGGATGTACTTCGAAAACCATACCATGATTTGTTTGACACAACACAGAATAATGCCCTTTCCCCACGGTCCATTTGGGAGAACCACACAAGCAACCGAACAGTGAGCGAGTGAAGGTCAAGGCAGTCACCGAGGTCGTATGATCATTTTCAATTTGTTCCGGCCGCTGCATGTCATTAAAACATCACCGGGCAAGGGAACAACGCCTTTGGGAAAACATGTCCCTGTTTATTAACAGTAAACCAGAATGACCAGAGGCAAAGCTAGGTCAGACGGCAAAGAAAAATTAGGCTGCCCGCAAAACTAGTTGCTGGCACTGAAGCTATCTAACCCACTGATGACAGACCTCAGTGAAGGAAGCCACCCCGGCTCAGGCCTGCAGCTCCGCCCAAGCGGATTTCACGATGGCGGAAAGCAAAACGAATTCCCTGGGCCGCCTGCCTTCTTTATGGCGAGTGCCACACATTCCGCATCACCAATGCCAGTACCCCATTCGACCCCAGGCTTAACCCAGAGCACCATTTCTGCCCACCCCGTGGCGTTGGGATGGTGCCACTCCCAACTCATTAAGCCAGCACATTCCCACGTGTGTTTGGCTATGGCATGTCCAGAATCTTTCAGAGCCCAATCACCACGTATCTCGGTGATGTCGAATTTATGCAGACTGCCATCCGGGCTATATCGGATTATGACCCAAGTCAGCAAAAACGCTCATGAGCTTGGTAACAAAGGGGTCGGGGAGGTTTTGATGTTGACTTACTATTGCCTGCAGATTGCGGACGTGGCTGGTGGTGTTGGAGTTGGGGTCGAGGACGAGCTGGTTGTTGATTGAGAGCTGCTTGAAGTCGATGATTCCGATGATGTGGTTGTACTTGAAGTTGGGTTCATCGTGAGTGTCCAAGAGACTGTGGTCATCTCCTTCGATGTTGATGACGAGCTGGCAGAACTCGAATCCGTTGATAGTGAGCTTGTAAAAATGGAACTCGTGTTTTGTTGGGTCGTAGGGGGTGGGAGAGAGGAGCTTGAATTTTGCGACGACACCGATGGCCCCGCTGTACCTGTCATTGAAGGTCCAATCACAGTGACCGTGCCCGACCTTGTCGCAGTCGCGAACGTCGAAGAGTTGGTGCTGAACACCCAAGAGGTTGTCATGTTAGGGGCCAAGGTTGAACGGATTCCTGTCGGCTCTGTCCCATTGTCGCTCGGGGTGTATATGCTTCCCGTTGCAGTTGAGAATCCGGTCCAGTCACTTGGCATGTAGGTCGGCCGATCGGTGAAGAAGATGCTCCCGGTCGACTCGCCATCGGCGCCGCCGCTTCCAGGAACAGGACACGAATCTCCATCGCGCTTCAGGTTGGGGAATCCCTCGACGCTCTTGCACTTCTGATCGCCGTACGCCATGTTGTATGCGACATTGACCTTTGGAGGCACCTCCCATGGAAACCCATGGTTTTGATTATTCTTCTTGATTTCCTTCAGGGACTGGCCGATGAGCTCATCTCGAGGGAGGCGTTGGTAGGCGTAAGTGTCAGCAAGCATAGTCTTCATGCGCCGGCCGACAGAAATATTGTCATCTAGGCTGAAAGGGTTCTGACCCTCGGGCCAAGGATACGAAAGCATATATGCAGCAAGGCCAGCCTGGATAAGGCAGTACTGTTAGCAATCTGATTCCACTGACATGCTTCTGAACTCGGGTTGGAGGATGACAACTCACTACTTGTGGTGCTGCAAAGCTTGTACCAGAACGAAAATCCATAGGAGACTGTGCCGACATCGGGTTGCAACTGTGGACGCTTACGCCTTGGGCCCATATCGAGATGGAGGGAATGCCGGGAGTGCCGGGGCGGGAACTCTGACCAGAGGCGTCGGGCCTTGCGCCAGGGGGTGTCGTAAATTCGGCAATGGACCCATCATGGTATGTGGCGCCAACGGCGATGTAGGGGCTCTCATCTGTCACGATTCCTTGGGGCAAGAATTCTGCCTGGTAGGAGTCGGGCTTTCCGGTGTCTTCGTTATAGCCTTCATTCCCCGCGGACACCACTACCACCACTCCCAAGTCGTCCAATGCCTCAAAGAAATTCCTCAACATTTTTCCATGGAGGGAGTCTTTTGCAAAATCTGGAGGTTGTAAGTTTGAGAAAATCGACAACGCAACTCAGGTTGGGGATTACAAACCAGAAACCATGTTAAACACGGCCCGCCCCTCGAGTGCTTTGTCGCCCACGGCTTCAAGAACTTTACAGGTGGCTTCGAGGAGTGCTGACGAGTGGACTCCCGGAGAAGATTTCTCGCCAGTCAGTGTGTTGACCAAGAAGTTCTCATACTTGATAAGGTACAAATTTGCACGGCATGCTACGCCAAAATCAATAGCACCCGCCAAGCAAGCGACTAAACCACAACAAAAGTCAGTAGATTCTGGAATGTACCGGGATAGTTTCGTCAAATTTGAGCATTATCACTTGCCTGGGGTCCCATGCCCTTCCTCGCCAACATCTGGGAGGTTATCATCAATAACTTCAGCTGCAGGTCTCCATCCAGCATTAATTTGCTGTGGTGTCAACTTCGGAAGGCTAAACTTGTTGGAAATCACGTATGTGACTACTTTTCTGTAGTCTGTGGCAGCGAGTTGCTAGTGCTGCGTCAGCGTTGCTCATAGATGATGCAGTTTGTTAATAGAGGGCGCTGCAAGATACATACCGGGTGCGTTGAGTCAAACCCACTGTCAAGCATGAAGATCCATGATCCTTCACCACGGGGCTCCGCATAGGTGTAGTAATCAAAAGATCGGAGGTCTTGTCCCTTCTGCTGTGAGAGGGACTTGAGATGACTGCCAGGTTGTCTTGACATCCGCTCCGAGCCAGTAGGAGCTGGCCAACTGGATGGATCAAAGGCCTGGTGCTTCCTGTCACCATCCTGGCCTAGACTACTGCCAGAACTTGTGTTCCAGGAAGTACCGCCAGAAGTGAAGTGCTCAAAGCCAAAAGGCTCAAACTCAACGTCTGCCTGGAATTCGGATCCCGTGGGCTTCGAGTTGTCACCAGGGCCTTCCCAAACAAAGCGAAATGTCTCATCGACGAAAGGCATGGTATTGGGCAGCAAAGCTTGCATGATGTTGAGATCCACAACGTAGCCCTTCACAACAGGACCGTCATAGGCAGCCTCCCATCCTTCACCATCTAGAACACGCTCCAGTCCACGCAGGGATGAAATGCTAGAGTCCGGCTTAGTGAAGACTTGATAACGAGGAAGCCAGTCGTCTCTGTCATCCTCGTCGGGCTCTTCTTGTGGATCCTCCAGGCTCCCACGGTCCCAGTTGGTAGTGCACAGACGCCATGCCTGTGTCCAACCCTGGGTGAGATGCCCTGAGCTTGTGATGTAAGCTGTAAATTGGTCGTAGAGGCTCTGGATTAGACTCCTCATAACTGTCTCATCGTCCGACTGTATCAGATTCAGGTTGATGATGCTGTTGATCGAGCTGAGGGCATTGAGCCCGGCATGCAGGGTTGAGTGCTTCTCCACGCCACGCCAGATGCGCCCACTCTCATCGTCTATGTGGCACACAAGTTCTTGAAATGCCTCATCGTTCTCGTCAATCCAAGAATTAATCGGATCCAACACCTGCTGGTTCAAGGTGAACATCGTGTTGAAGAAAGTCTTGATGAACTCAAAGGGTTGTTGGCTCGGGCACACCTGTTCTTGGGCCACTACACGAAGACATTAGTTAAATCAAATGCTCAAAGTCCCACAGTTATGCATTCTGCAATGAATAACAGCTTACTTCCGAAGTAATAAGCGGTAGTTTGCTGGAAAGCCTGCTGAGCAGCACAACCGACTGCGGAGAGCCCTTGTTGTGCAGCCGAGCCAGCCGAGCCAACCGCATTTGAAAGCCCGGCAAGTTCATCTGCGATCTTGGTGACATTCGAACATATGTCACCGTTAGAGCATGGCTCTTTCGACCGCGACCGCGACCGCGAGCGCGAGCGCGACAGGGACAGCGACTGCTGAACATTGCCACATGTGATAGTATTGTCTTCTGGTTTTGCGCCCCACTCGAAGCGTTTAGAGAAGCAAAACGACACATCACATATTGTTGTGTTCTGACAGTCCCCAGACTGAATGTCTTCAGGAAAAGGATGAAAGTCACCCGTACTGCAACGGATGCCGTCACAGGTGAGCGTAAAGTTGCTCAATTCCCGTTGATCTCCATCCCCAGTTGTGAACCAAAGGGTCTGCGGCTGGTCTGAGCAGAGTGGAACGAAGTAAGAAGCATTGCCGGTTTGAAATTGGAAGTTGGGAACTAAAATGGGTACCGTAAAATTGGCAGCTGCGGTGGCGCTGGGAAAGGTCGTAGCACCGGCAGTTGTTGTGGTATTGGAAAATGAGGTGAACGATGAGGTCGTGCCTATTGAGGAGGAAGGAGACGTCTGGGAGCTTGAGGTCTGCTGAGAACCTGACGATTGCTGCGAACTTGGGTACGTGGGAGACTCAGAAAACTGATCAGGCCGAGGACGACTAGGTGTAGGATCGACAGTTGGAGGCAGAGAAAGGCTCGTCACACCTCCTGGATTGGGCATGGGCGAGTACTGAGGTAGAGAGGTCAATGTAGGGCTGGCGGTAGGAGTTCCGGTAGTCATTGACGTCGTCGGAGCTAGAGAGCCGGTTGAGTTCGAAGGCTGAGTAGTCGACAGCGTCGGGACTGGCGGGACAGTGGCATTCGAAGGCACAGAGAATGGAGGTGGAGGAGGCGGCGGAGGCGGAGGCCCTGGAGGTGGATTCGGCGGATTTGGATTTGGTGGGTTTGGATTCGGCGGGTTTGGATTTGGTGGGTTTGGATTTGGTGGGTTTGGATTTGGTGGGTTTGGACCTGGACCTGGCGGAGGATTCGGACCTGGACCTGGCGGAGGGTTTGGATCATCTGGAGGTATTGGGCCTGGGGGAGGTATTGGACCTGGGGGAGGTATTGGAACTGGGAGAGGTATTGGGCCTGGATCTGGCCATGGACCTGGCCCCGGACCTGGATCTGGCCACGGACACGGGAAGAACCATGACCATGGCCATGGGCATGGATCTGGGTTTGGACCTGGATTTGGACCTGGATTTGGACCTGGATTTGGACCTGGATTTGAAGATCCTGTTGGAGACTCAGAGGTTGTAGACCCGGACGCGGTAGACCCGGACGTTGTAGAGTCGGACGCGGTAGAGTCGGACGTGGTAGACTTGGACGTTGTAGACTCGGAGGACGTTGTAGACTCGGAGGACGTTGTAGACTCGGAGGACGTTGTAGACTCGGAGGACGTTGTAGACTCGGAGGACGTTGTAGACTCGGAGGACGTTGTAGACTCGGATTTGGTAGACCCAGACGTTCCAGTTGTGCTTGAAGTTTTGGTCGAGCCAGTACTTGTGGACGATGGCGAACTTGACTTGGAGCTGCTTTGGGATGTTGAAGATGAACTTGAGGCCGGGCTGGATGAGGAAGAGCTGCCAGACGTAGAGCTGCCAGACGTAGAGCTAGTGCTGGTAGACGAGCTGGCAGAGGGCGGAGGCGGAGGCGGAGGCGGGATGGTGATTGTTGAGGGGCCAGGAGGCCAAGGCGGAGGAACAGGCGTCGGGGAGCCGGGAAGCGGGATAATGGTAGGAGGGGGGCCGGAGGGCAGAGGCTCAGGGCTCGGAGTGCCTGTTGGAATTGGAGGCCCAGGTATTGTCACAGAGCTTGTCTCAGAACCAATTGTGCTTGGAGTTATAGTTGAGCCACCACTTGTGATTGATGTCAAGCTCGATGTCAGGCTGGTTTCCGACGTAGACAAGGAGCCAGCAGGCGAGGAGACAGATGAGCTGGGTTGGCTCACACTGGTACTCGACAGGGTTGAGCTGACTTCTGTAGAGCTTGCCAGTACGGAGCTGCTTGTTGACATACTTGTTGCCGGAAGGCTGCTCGGAGGTAAAGGGATCGGAATGACCACAGAGGTGCTGCTTGAACTAGGCAGAGGGACAGAGCTGGACAGGGTCGTTTCTGTCGACCACGCACTGGATATCTGGCTTGACATTGTTGGCCACAGGCTGGAGCTTGAATCCTGCCCAGGTGGTACGACCGTCGTTTCCGATGACGTCCAAGCACTGGACATCTGGCTTGACGTGGTTGTTGATAGGCTGAAGCTTGAGCTCTGCCCAGGTGGGATGACGATCGTTGTGGTTGTGGGCGAAGGCTCCGCCGTTAATGTCGTGGAAGATGGGGCACTACTGCTGAGACCACTTGTGCTGGAGACCGTTGAGCTCCCGTACGGCGTGGAAGGGGACGCAGACGATGTCGGTAGGCCAGGTGAAGAAGTTTCAGTCGGAGTCGGAGGGAGAATAGTCAAGGTAGGCGCAGAGTAGGTGCTCAAGGTAGGCGTAGAGTAGGTACTCAAGGTAGGCTCAGTCGCATACGAGGTAGGAGCAGGGGCCTCCGATGTATAGCTTGAGAAACTGAAGCTAGACTCAGGATAACTGCTGATGGGCGGAGTGGACTCAACGGTTGAGAGAGAAATCATTGGCGAGTCTGAATTGTAAGTTGTGACACTGAAGCTGGACCCAGGGCTCACACTGGAGGGTAGAGTTGATTCCGTTGTGGAGGAGTCCGCAGCGGAGGCGATGCTTGACTCAGGGTACGAGGTCAACGACACTTCAGTACTTGGAGGGTAAGGAATTGGTGTCATGGGCTGGTAGGTCGAGACGGTCAAGCTTGGTGTAGCTGAGGCCGGGATATAAGAGTCGATGCTGCTGCTCATCGCAGTCTCGGACACCGCAGTCCAAGAAATTGACCCAAAGAGGGTGGAGATTGACTCTCCACACTGGACGAGGGTTTCAATGCGGTAGGCGTCAATAGTAACAGACTGATCTGGCACGGACGATGACGTTGAGGCTGGGTCGGCATTGACCGAGTTCAGTTGAGATGCCACATCTCTGTCACTCAGCGTGACAGTGGTGATCGGGGTCGTCTTGACGATTGTGACCGGAGGGATGGTCAAGGTAGTCGAGGCAGTGATCGCAAAGGTATAACAGGTGCTGGTGTCGTACTCTGAGATACCACCAAGGGTCAGTAGGCATGATAGGCAAACGCGGTGATGAACGCGACTTACCAGCGGTCGCAATGCCTAAGATGGCGCCAAAGGCCGCAAGAAGCCACATTATCAGTAGCATTGTGCTGTTGAAGGTGCTATTTGGTTAATGGAGATCTTCTAGAAGAGAAAGGGAAGCTGGTGTTCTTCCATCAAAGGGGCGAGGAGAAGATTTCTTCCAGAGACCAGACTAAACGTGTGCCTGGCAGGGGAAAGTGCTGCAACTTGACTGGGCTTGTAGGAATGCAAAGGTCGACGGCTGTGAGAAGTCCCCGACTTGGGCACAGATGCGATCGGAAAGGAGATCGTTCAGGAAGCAGAGGGTCAATTGAAAGGAAGGAGAGAAAGAAAGACGAAGGGGTAGACAGAGTCTGTAAAATTGCACAACGAGTGCTATGGCTTGCCGGGGAGGAATATAACTTACCCTGACTGCGAAGGCCTCATTGGAAAGATGAGTCGATGGCGAGGTTATCGGTCTTGCGAAACCTTGTATCGAGGTCGCCTCACGAGATAGGTACTGCTTCAAGCAGTTGGGTAGGCTTGAGAGGATCGAACAGGTCGAACAGAACACTGAGAAGAATGGCTTGCTGCTAGGGGCTTGCCTCAAGAATCTCAAAAGACTGGAGGCTGTGTGCTGTGGAGGAAGAGCAGACAAAGGGGAAACGAGTGGTTGATCACAGACGAGAAGCCCTTGGCAGAAAACGAGGAGGGGCACTTTTTTGGTCTGAACAACTTTAGATGGGATGGGACCAAAGCTGTGGAGATCGATAAGAAGGCTGGTCTGCCTTCTGTCTACAGAGTCCAAAGCCTTTTGCTGATGTTTTCTAGTATGAAGTTCTTGAGCCATACAGCTCAGACATCTCAAAGTGTAAACAGAGGAACACCGTCCAACCCCCCGAGCCCCAGTTACAGGTATCATAAGAAGAGAGAAAAGACAAAAGAGAAAAGCAGAGAGGAAAATGAGTGGCAGCATAACCGAGTACCAGAGCAGCTTTGATCATCATACTTACCTTGACTGAGAAACCAAGGGGAAAGTAGTTGGGCCAGTGCTCAAGAGTCAAAGACCAACTTCCTGTTGGAAGGACTTTTTTACAATTAGACACGACTGGGTTTTGCCAACGATTCTTCACACGGATGATCTGAAGTCCGCTGGAGAGTAGAAAACAACATAAAGCAAAGCAAAGACATTGCAAATGCAAGAACCATATTCATCGACCAAGTTGGTTCACCGGTCGATCTATGGGAATAGAATCCAGCAATGATGACAAGGAGATGACTGCAAATAAGTACACTAGCACTTTATTTGCATAGCAAATCTGAGGTCATGCTGTCTCCAGAGGTTCTCAATAGTTGTGTGCAAAAGTGGGGATGAGACGGTGGGAATGCCTGTGTCCTTACCCGGACCCGGCATATAGACTATAGCATACTTTGCTGTGGATATGACCGCATCAAGGCCATCTCCAAGAAGCACCCAACATCGGTTTGTCATCCTGGATATTCTGGAATAACACAGTCCGGCATAGCACCGGTCAGCAGCAGAGCTGACCGAGTAGTACTAGCGTGATGCTTGGGAGGAATGAGGGTGAGCGCCTAGACTATTGATTTGCTGAGTCCCGGAAGGTGACACAAACGTGGGAGAAGCGCGCCAAGGTGGAGACGATTGGCTGAGCAGGCGCCGGTGGTGATGGGAGCTTGATCATCCTCAGCTGGGTGTTACCTGGTTTCAGGATTGCGGCGTAGCACCGTTGTGCCTGAGGTCATGTCTCTGGTTGGCTGTGGCAGAGTAGGCTGACAGACAGGGCGTACTGCAGTCTCTTGTACATGCGGTGTGTGGACCTGCGCGGTCAAGACAGGCCATGTCCGAGGCCTGCCGGACCTGCCGGGCAGTTGGAGAGAGAGAGATGATTGCCAGACGGAGGGATGAGAAGTCAGAGGATAGGGTCTGCTGGGTCTGCTGGGTCTGCTCTGCAGGCTGGAGAGGGAAGCAACACAATGTGCACAATAGTAGCCAGACAAGACACCTCGACGATGAGCATGGCTGGATGGATGGAGGAGGCAGGGCTGCAGGGGGGCTCAGCGACCTGGAGCCGAACTTGGCATGGGTGCAACGGCCCACCTTCCCATGCCTGCCATGCCTACCCCCCTGGTCGTCCCCAGCTGCTGATCCCTCTCTCTCTCTCTTTCTCTCTTCTGCTGCAGCCCATGCCGACCGAGCCATGGGGTTATTGGGCACGGCACGCCAAACCCGCCCGTTGACTCCTGGCTCTCCTCTCCCGTCTTCTCTCCCAAACCCGATTCCGATCAGCTGGGTCACCCAACCCGTTGGAACCTTGAAGCCGTCACATCATCTCGTCTGGTCCCCATCTGACCTGATCGTTCCTCAGCGACTGTCTTATCTCCTCAGAAGCACCATCTCACCGTCGACCACCGCTTCGTAAGCCGAGTTCAGGTCCACGCCCACGCCACGCCCATGTCCCGACCCACGCCCCGACGCCCGTGCCATCAATGAAGCCGTCTCGCCCAGCCGGTCCTTTTCCACAATGCTGGGAATGCGTACCTCACGACGGCATGACCCTTCCCTCTCTCGCTTCCGCCCGTTGCTCATAGCGGGTCTCGCTCTAATTTCCTCCTCTGCTGCGAACAACGTCGATGGCACTACCTTCCTCTATCCCCTCGGTGGCGAATCCTTCTATAACCTTGACACCGTGAAGGTCTCATACCAATCCACTTTTCTCGCCCCTGTTCTCTACACCTTTTTGCAGCATCAACGGCGTCACCACGCAGAGTACGTCCGCACCCTCAGCTCCTCCACGCCCCTAGCCGCCACCACTGACCGTGCCTTAGTGCAAGTGCAAGACGCCGAACCCGACAACGCATCCACGCTCGTCCATCTGAACGTCACCACCAACGTCCCCTGCTGGTTCGACCTGAGGGCAGGCCAGGTTGCAGGCGAGGGTGCCACCACTGAGAAGTGGACTGCCCTAGCGAGATCACAACAGGAGACCACCTGGAGCGGCACCGCCCTCCCGACATCGACACCGACTACGAGCCCCACGACATCCGACGGGCAGAACCCTCACGGCCCACCTCCACCCGGCTTGAACTCGGGCGCCAAGGTCGGCGTTGCCATCGCCGTCGCGCTTGGCATAATCGCAATCTTCACGATGGGTCTGTGGATGTGGTGGAGGAGGCGACAAAAGCGAAAGGTTGCCAAGAATATGGTCAATTTTGTGGATGGTGATATTGTTAACTTGGTTGATGGAGGACGCTTCGAGAAGCGAACCAAGCCGCCCGACGCCTACTACGACCCCTGTCTCGCCGCTTCTAGCCAGTCGACTATTTCTCACTCCACCCACACGCCGACCTCGGCTCATCATTCAGAACCCGCCTACGAGAATCACCAGCCGGCGCAGCAACAATATTATGCTGAGGCATCAGCGTCACACGAGCGAACATCCGCGCCGATATTACCCCAAGAAACCATCCCTCCTGCCCCGGCCGTGAGCAACGAAAGCGCTGCTTGGTCCAACTCAGCGCGACATCCTTGGTCGCCTCCTGATTATGATGCCCACTCGCCAGCATCCGAATGGAGCGTCCAGGGCGAAAACGACTTCTATGCAGTGCCGCGCCAAACCCATTCCATGATGAGAGAATATAAGTTTGCACAGCCAGTCGAGGCTCTGCCCGCCATTCTGCCCGAACCGAAGCCGCAGGCTGAACTACCCGACAATCAGGGCTACCATGCACGCGGCGATGAGCAGGAATTACCAGCACCTCACCAAGCACCGCCGTCGAGAAACGCTCCTCCCAACGGCTTGGAAATAGAAGAACAAAAGTTCCTGTTGGCGGATATGTTGGAATTGAGGGAGGCGAAATCAAAGGCTGCTGAGCGCCGGCCAGCAGGATGAGATGGGAGCCGATGAATTGCGTTATAAAATCTGAGGATCGAATCGATCAGTGGCTCCCTGAGTCAAGGAATACATCCCCTTCCAGGCGGCGGCATAGGGATTCAAAGGTGCCCCGGAAGAATCGCCAGCCAGACAAGGTGATAGCCACAGCCGAGAGATGGAAGCTACCGGTCCGGCACGGGAACCCCTCTGGGACGCAAGGAAAAGCTGGGCAAGCACGCTTTTACGTCGCAGTCGCGTGATTTGAGGACGAGCTACCGTGAGGGCGGCCCAGCGAGGCATACAGAGCCTACGCTGGCTCACCAATGGCCAGGGGAAGGGCGGCCTCATATGGGCGGGTGCGGAGGACTACAAGCCCGTCGAGCGACGGCGAGGTGTCAGAAGTTCCTGTATTGAAGCTAAATCTGGAAGGGTGTAATATGTCCGCAGAGGCGGCCAAAGCTACAATCAATGGAAGATAATTGCAAAACCTACACAATATCAGAAGTCCTACAGGTCTCAAGCTTGACCCACTCTCAAACAATCTTTCGCATCTCGAGCGACGGGATGGCAGGGCGTCATCCAAAGACCGGGACCAGGGCGTTCCGAGACAGAATTAAGCTAAAGACAGCATTCTAGCTTTTCATGGTTCGTCAATACCACTTATGCGGCACTGCCTCCTCTTTACCATCCTCGACATCCACAGCGCCAGATGCCACCACTTCTTGGGCGCTGACCCCGGGTCCATCAACGACTTCTCCAGGTCTGGAAACCGCCTCGACATGTTCTCCTGGATCTTGGGGATCAGCGCGTCGTAGTGGTCCGCGGTCGTGCCATAGAGCTGGCTGTGCCGGCGGTTCAGTATGTTGACCAGGCTCGCGAAGCCCTCTATGCCCTCAAAGTCTGCGTCGCCGATGCGGTCGAGCCAGCCAAAATCTGTAAGGGAGCTGGGCACGGTGCGCTTGAGGATGGCGGCGGTGTGGAAGAGGAAGTAGGGCGACTCGATCTCGGGCGGAAGACCCTGTGGCTGGAATCCTGCGGCGGAGGGTGTCGTCGGCGCCGTGATGCACTTCTGGTTCTGAAGGTACATGATGTCGTCTAGGATATCGTCGTCCATGGCACGTTTCAGCAGCACCACGGCCCGCAGGCGCCGACCCTCCCGGTCAGGGTCTGTCGCCGCGAAGAGGGTCTCGTCCGGCTGCGAGATGAACTCGGACAGACCCCAGTACTTGAACGCGCTCATCACCGTGTCGAACCAAACAAGCCCAACCTTTGCGTATGTCAGCACCGGCAAGTCTGGGATCGGCGGCGGTGGCGCCGGGGCCGGGGCCTTCGAAGTCGCCATCGAGTGATGCCGGACGAGCGCCATCTGGGCCGCAAGCCGGGCTTCGAGGTCGCGATTCCGCCGCTCAGCCCTGTCGCGCTGCCGCCGCGTCGCATCGAGGTCGCCCCCCAGCGCCACGAGCTGCTCCGCCATGGCCTCGCGCTCCTGGCCGTGCCGCTGGTGGTGCGCCACCAACTGGTCTGACAGTATGTCCAGCTCCTCCTCGGCCAGCGACGCGGCGGTCAGGTCCGACTCGGCAATGCTCGCCCTCCGCCGCACGTATGAGCGGGCGCTGGCGGTGACGACGGACGAGCTCGCGGAGTGGTACGGGCTGCGCGCGCGCGAGCGCTTGCCGGCGACATCGGCACCGCCCCGGCCGCTGTATATCGACCCCGGCGTCTCGAAGCCCCCGATGCTGCTCCTCCCCGCCACGCTTCCCCCGCGACTCGACGGCGGTGGCGCGCCCGAGCGCACCGACGCCGCGTATACAGTCCCCTCGTGGCCGCCGGGCTCCCGCTCGCCGACCTCGGCCTGCTGCATCAGCTCCAGCTCCGCGACGCGGCCCAGAAGCGTCCACTTCTCCTCCTTGAGCGCGGCAGCCTCGGCGCGCATCTGCTCCGCCAGCCGCGCGTGCTCGGCGTCCTTGGCCCGCAGCTGGCCGTGCAGGTCGTCGATGGTCGCGACCTGCGTGATCTTGATGGCGCGCAGCTCATCATTTTCGGCCTTCAGGGTCTGGATCTGCCGCTGGAGCTTGCGGAGCTGCGGCAGCACGGGCAGCGTCGGAGCATGCGCCTCTGGTGCTGGTCTGCCGCCAGCGCCGGATGTCTGTAGCGAGAGGAACATTGCCTTCGCGGGCGTGGTGTTCTCCTGCCTGGGCTGGATGATCCTCGAGTTGCGGGCGGGGACATTGAGGCTTGTCCTGTTGGATATTGCTGCGAGGGGCGTCCGGCCTGGTTGGTCTGGGTTACTGTCTCGACCTTGGGCATTTTGGCCACTGCCCACGGTTCGGTTGGCACTCACGTCCTTCGATATGCCCACGATGGTCCCCGCCCCGGATGTCGACGTGACGAAGGAGCTCGTCGTGGCCCGTGAGAGGGTGCTGGTGCTCGAGCGGTGCCGTAGGTCGCGGCTTCCCCGGTTATCACTTTCGCTTGTGCGTCTGCTCCCTGCCTGTTCGGCCCGGTCGGTGTCTCGGGGCCTGCTGCTCGTGGACTTGGGGCTGAGCCGCAAGGTTTGCGACGAGCTGGCCTTTCTGAGTTGCGATGCCCTGCCTACCGGTGATGATACGGGTAGGGCTTTACCCTTGGGAGTGACTGGAGACTCTGGCATTCTGTTCAACTAGCGATAGGCTGTTGATCCACTGGTCACAAGTCGTGATGATCCCGTTGATGCGAAGCTGCGAGGACCCGGCGAAGAAAATAGAGACTACGTCGATGCCTTCACTTGTTTACTTATCACTTGTTTACTCGGTTCGTATTGGTCATGACAGGAACAACACAATCTGCTTGGCGGCGCCACAAGAGCGGCCACCAGGCCCCAGTCGAGATGTGATGACGTGCTAGAACATCCAGAACCGGAGACACTGGAATGGAAAATGGGCTTGTCATCAATTCCCATTGCTGGATACCGGAAACCTGTTGCTTCAATTACATTTGTCTCATTGCCAGAGCGGAATTATGTGCCCTCGGTGACACGAACTGGGGAACCCTACCTTCTCTATCGTTACCTACGCAACGAAGAAGACACACGGGTGCTGGAAATTCAGTCCAAATTATTCATGACTAACGCAATATTTAAATTCCAAATCCGGCGATAGCATCAAATGCTAAATAGGTCAGATCAGTAATCATTGAGGTAATCATATATCTTCCTTGTCCGTTGGCCAAACCGTGGACGCAGCTCCCGAGTCTATTTCCTCACGTTAAAGTGCGATAAATATCCAGTTTCTGCCCTCCTACGGCGCCCACGTCTCTTATAGATCCTGCTAAGTTTCTGTC
The DNA here is from genome assembly GCF_014595645.1 of Diaporthe citri. Taxonomy (NCBI): domain Eukaryota; kingdom Fungi; phylum Ascomycota; class Sordariomycetes; order Diaporthales; family Diaporthaceae; genus Diaporthe; species Diaporthe citri. Next base: position 969,773 of record NW_025064850.1, read on the forward strand.
ATATATCCACTGCCACATGGGCTTCAAGAGTGGGTCAAGGCATATGAATGTTTGATGAAAATATTTGAGCTACTCAAGAATCATGCAAAGCCATCACGATGATCTTCTCATCATAGTAGCTCATACAAGGCCGTGACAGCAGCTTACACAGACACGTACGACGGCCCGTGAAAGCCGAGTCGGATGGATTCAACAGGGAGCTAAGGAACGGATGTGAATATGTACCTCAGAGTATCTGAGCAGGCTGTATGTACAGATATGTATCTGTGCAGAGAGAAAGAAATGAAACCCCGCGAGCCCCTCAATGAACCACCTAGTCCCGTAATGTGAGGTTGTCTACAGGCACTGAGAGTAATACTCGTTCGACTTGGTGCAAGTGCTTCCCGAGTCACACACAGTGCAACCGCTCCAGTTGGTACCGCCGCACTGGGCCCACTTAGCAGCAGTGCAGCCAGATGTGGGCGTCGCGGACGCGGAGGAGGCCGTGCTGGTCGCCGGCGCCTTTGAGGTGGTTGACGCGGCCGAGGTCGTGCTCTTGGTGGACGTAGCGGTGCTGGACGGCACAGGCGAGGAGTCTCCGCCCGATGAGCCTATGGAGGGTTCTTAGCCTTCAAGTGAGGGCCGAATTGCTAGGTAAACGCAGGTTACTCACTTCCGGATCCGATCGTGGTCGTCAGGCTGCCGGACTCGACGTACACCCCGGAGAAGTAGAAGTCCTCGTTGCTGTCCGAGTACCCGCTCCTGGGGAGCTCGAGCACGCCCAGGTGCCAGTCCGCGCCGTTGCTGCTTGTGCTCGCGCTGACGGGGGATACGGTCAGCTTGAGGGGGTCTGAGCCGGTCGAGTGCCAGAACCCAACTGTGTTGGCGCTGAAGTCGATTTCGTAAGCAACTAGAAGCTTTGTTAGAAAGTCATCACAGGAAATTTAGACAGCGTGAAAAGAGAACGCGTGTTGTAGAAGCTCAGATAGGAGCATGCGGAACCCTGTAAGTCTTTTGATCGCTCTTGACTTACCATTGTGCCATACACCCGCGGTGAAGTTGGTAGACCACTTGCTCACGCCGCCGACCATCCACTGGAGGTTAGGGTTGCTCGTGGCAGCCTCGCCAGAGATCCAGCCAGACTTCATCTCGGTGAAGTGGCTCTCGAAGAAGTTGATCTGGTGCTCCCGGTAGATGGATGGGTAGTTGGTGCCGCTCGTCATCATTGAGAAGTGATACCACACTTTGCCCTTGTTGATGCCCGCGGAAGTCTGCGGGATGAGCTCTGTGCGGCGCATATTCTGCCCGTTCCAGTACGCCGTGTTGGTGAGCGTAATCTTGGCTCCCTGCTTGGACGTCGTATCGGCCGGGTTCTTGTACGAGGGTGACAGGTTGACATATTCAGTGACGGCGCCCGAGCCGTGGATGTAGTACTGGTACGGCCCGACCTGGTTTGACCAGGACCATGTAGCCAAGTCTGCGGACGAGGACAGGTCGTTGAAGCGGCCGTCCCAGATGACAGTGCCTGCATTGGCGGTGGCCAGCAAGGCTGCGACGGCGGCAAGGCTGAAGGTCCTCATCGTAGTGATCGGCAGGGGAACAGCGTGGGGGATGACGGGGTCGCAGGGAGCAGAGTTCGGTCGAGGTGAAGATCCTGGGCCTTTCCGGCGTCCCCTGGATCTCCTGGGCGCAGCGAGCACTTATACCAGATCGATCACATATTATCGTTGAAAGAATAGCCGGAACAGACGTTAGCTTCCGCCTCGGAAGAGAAGCTTAAGTTGCTCCGCAGGGTCGCTTGTGGCTTCTGGTGTGGTCATGCGTGCTATTTCCAGGGCAGTGGAGCGTCTCCCGGGTCTGGCCCAATGTGACCATGAATGGAGAAGCACGCGTAATAAATGAAACACAGCGCATGTCCGGGCCGTCAGGTCCAGGCTCAGCTGGAAGATTATGGTAGCACGTCGTGGTCCGTTGTGCCATCACGGAGGTTGTGCCGAGATTTCCTTTTCAGGTAAGCGTGATCCATTCGGGGATGAGCATACACACACCCACCCAAGCTGTCAGTCTACCTTCGCGACGTGTGAGACACGGGGAATGTTTAGGAATTGGGGAATGCTTCTTTCCGTGCTCGAGATAAGAGGATTGGGGGGACCATGAGAACAGTGGCGTGTTGCTCTAGTGTTGGCATCAAGAACTCCGCCCATGAGTAACGAGCTGAACCACTGTGGGTGACCAGCACTTATTGCCCGCAGAGACCAATTGCAAATACAGTTATCTTCCACAGTCCTCCGTACTGATTCCCAGACCCTAGAAAAGAGATGGCAAAGCCCATGGACACGACTGACGATCTCCCCCTCCTCACCCGGCGCTCGAGGGTGGCCACAACCTTCTGCGTGGAGACTTGAACGAGAAACGAACCACGTCGGTGCCCCTTGTCGCCTTCCAGTGTATACAGTCGTCTTGTATACCACTCGAAATCTTCTTGCACGGTGATTGTATTGTCAACCGGGTGCGGGATGCCGACTGTGAAGCGCCAGGTGTGCTTCTCGCAGGCCCCAGGCCGTGCATTGATAACCGTGGTCTCGGGCGCAGTTCCTAACTGGTGATCGCAGACTTTGACAGTGATTTGATGCTCGTCGGCAGATGCCTTCAAGAAAGGAGCCGTCCAAGTTGCGTACCACTTGTCACCCACGCAAAGGCTCACTTGTCTGGTTTTGCTGCTCAAATGGTGGCCTTCTCGGTAGCCTACCAACAAAGGCAAGTTGCTACAGCTGTCGATGATCTTTACGCCATGTTCATTCAAATGGTGTAGCGTGAGGCCGCGTAAAACAAGTTGGTCCGGCAGACTAGGATGGGGTCAGTTGCTTGAAGTCATCTAATGTAGCTGCCCATGTGGTAGTCCCGACGTACCTCAATGGGAGAAACTGGCTTGCAGACCATCGATTCAGTCTCTCGGATTCTTTCCGGTCGTCATCACGATTGGCAAGCGCTGGTTCGTATTGCCATTTCTTTCGGCGAAACAGCCTTGACACGAAAGAAGCTAAAGACGTGCGTAGGGACGCCATCAGTGTAAGGCGTAGTTTTGTAAGAATTAGTAGGATGATGCCTGTGATCTGTAAAATAAGGAGATCAAGTTCGGAGGGATCTGACCTGGCTCCTTCTACGCCAGGCGCATCAAGACCCAAAATATGTGCGGAAGGAACGACACGCCGTTGCCGAAGACGACTGCCAATCGTCCCTGCAAAAAAAAAAAAAAAAAAAAAAGAGAAATACAATAAAAACAAAAGTCAAACGACTGGTCATTTAAAACACAACAAGCTCGTCCGCGATGCCTTGGCCTCTTTCCTTAACGACTCCTTGTCTTCCTCTTCCAGCTCCTTGAGGGCCAAGGCAAGTCGCTTCAACCCAAGCTTGAAGATGAACTCCTCTGTGCCGTAGTTCAAGCGGAAACTCCCCGGCACCTTTGCTGAGAAGGCGCTGCCGGGCTCAAGGAACACCCCACGAGCCATCAGGTACTCGAGCAGGGCGACCTCGCGCTCCTTGTCACTGTCGCCCTCGACGTTTGACAGCCAGCTAGAAAGGTCGACAAAGGCGAAGAAGGCCGCGTCGGGGTTGGTATATCGGATCAGGTTGCCAGCCAGGAACTCGTCGAGCTGTTTCCTTCGTTTGTTCAGGGCTTTTTGGTACACGGGCAGGTACCTCCTCCGGACGTATTTGGGATTTGATAACACCGTCGTGGCTGTGATGCCACCATATGCCGAAATCCAGGTGAACATACTGGAACACGTCGATGTTAAGTCATGGCATGCGCTTTGACAACAAAAGGAAACTCGCTGACAACAACGATGTGTGCTTACCTCACAGTCCGCATCGACTGGTAGAGCCTCTCATTGTACGTGGCAAGGAAGCCAACCCGACAACCGCCCATTCCAAAGTCCTTAGACATGCCCCATAGTACATGCACATTCCCGGCAGCGTCACGCAGGTCCAGGCTCAACACACTTGTGAATTCGGCGCCTCCGCTGAGCGCGTAGATCTCGTCCACGACGAAATGCATCGACTCGCGCTGGCAGAAGTCGACCATGTACCGCAGCAGCTCCGCGGTATAGCAGCGGGCGTGCGGGTTGTCCGGGTTCGCGATGAGTAGCGCGGCGACACGCCTCCCCAGGCGGCGCTGCTCGGCGGCGGCGGTCTCCAGCCGGTTGATCAGCTCCGGCTGCGGCCTACCGGGGCGGATGTGCTGCCGGAAGCGCGCCTCGGTGATGTCGTCGCAAGGAACTCCAATGAGATGGATGCCGTTGCGTGTGGTTACATCGTGGTTGAACATGCCGTAGCTCGGCGTCGGATAGAGCACGACCTCGCCCTCGTCGGCGAGGTTGAAGAAAAGGGTGTCCAGCAGGGCGGTCACGCCATTCCCAGCAAGGACGTTGGAAGAGGTAAGCAAGATCCTGGGGCTGAAGAAGTGGTTCATGAACTCTGCGGCCGCGGCCGGGAGCGCAGGAGAGCACTGTGTGTCGTTGTACTTCAGATCTAGGACGCGAGGTTCAACTGATCAGCCCCTGGCCCACTGCTGGTGGGTTGCTGTCCACTCAGAGTGTGGTCTTACACTCGGCCTTGTCCTTCTCGTCGTCATGTCTCGCCAGCCAGGTCTGAAGCTCGTCGATCATCAGCTCGTTCTTCGCGGAGCCCAGGTCGACGATGCCGCTGGGGTTGAACTTCTTGTGGTAGGCGTTCTCTGCGATCCTCCGGCTGAGGTCGACCATCTGATCCGGTCGGACATTGTTCTGTCCACGCCGTGAGGGTGGTAGAGGAGGCATGATGGATCGATCCTTACACGATACCAAGGACGATGCCTGTCAAGAGAGCGACTGCAACCACATCACCATGCTATCGAAGGTATGTTCGTGGGTCCATGGATGGTGAAGACGCGTCGTCTCCATGGGTTGACTAGATGACTAAGCCTCCTGAGCCCATCGTTTTTGTGGAGGTCAAAGAGATACGGTACGAGGCGATACGATAAAGCACGATGCGACGCTCTTAGCCTGTTCCGGTGCAGATTTTCTCGTATCGCCTTGCAGGAGGATCCGTGTGTCAGCCACACTGACAGTACACACTCCTTCCTAATGGACACAGGCAATCAGCAAGCTCAACGAAGCTCATAAGTCCTACTGGAGATCAGTGCGCAGCCTTTAACTCCAAGACTTGGTTCTGGTCTGCTGTGGTGATCGACTGCGCTTGGCATCAACACGTGAAAACACGGACCCATTGAATCGGCACACCAAATATAGAATGATCAACGAGAAATGATGAGGTTGCAGTGGACCAGCGCAGCAATGACGCGGCTCCTCGTCCGCCCGGCCGGGGTGCAGCACCGAGTCAGGTGGCCGCCACACGGCGGACCCGACGACGTAGTCGGCGCCGAGGCAAGGCATCCCGCTCGGCAGCATGGACGATCGCACGGCGACGCAGCACAGCAGTTCGCGATGCGACGTCGTGGTGCAGGCGCCCCGTCACAAGAGTCGTCCACGTGAGCACCCGCAGAGTCCTAATATACTGGCATTCCGGCTGATTGGGCCACCCAAGAAGCCGCAAAATGAACCGGTTCGCTCGTCGCTCGCTTCGTGGCTCGGCGCTGCTCGGGGGATCGGTAGGTGCATAAAAAGATTCGGCCAGCCCGAGGTCCCCCAAGAGGATGCCTAGGCACCACTGCCGCACCCTGGGCGACCGGCATGCTTATCTTATCCGATCCCCACATATATGACTGTGTTTTCTGTGTTCCTGTGTCTCTGATGTTGCAGCCCGGGGCCCCACCCCGGGCATCCGGCAGGGGCACGGCAGGACGAAGCCAGCGGGAGACGGCCGGTACGTCAAATCAGCGGCGCCGTCATCGCGCAGCCAAAACAAGGAACCCATTCCCCAAGGCCGCCCTGCATGCCAGGCTTCTTTGTTTTTCCAAGGCACGGCCTCAGCCGTCAGCTCGGCGGAGTACGCTCGGTCGGCGCTCATTGGGGAGCCTCGCGTCAATCATATGCCTTGGCACCTGCACCCACCCAGTCCACCCAACACATGTGACTAATCCTTCGGCTGCGGGCTAATGAGCGTCGGGCATTCTGGCGATTGGGCCCTGGGGATGGGCCGGGAATATGGGAGCGGCCGGGGTGGTGACGATCAAGGGCAGCGACGGCCGTGCCGTACATCCGTTTGAGCCTCTTGGTGCTGGGGTGCAGCGATATCCCAGGGATCCCTTCTTGGCGGATGACGGCGTGGGACGATTCTAGGACAATGTTTGGGAAGCCTTCCCGTCCACGAGACTCGTCGGAATGTCGGATCACAAACATAAAAGAACCGCTTGTCCCCCGTTGGAAGAGATTGTCATGTTCCATAGGAATCACCTCAATTGATCAAGTTTAACTTAACAGTAAAAAGTAAAACAAATTTCAACCAGACCAATCCACACAATCAAAACAAAACAAACCAAACACGCACACAAGAACCTCAAATTCTTCTGTGACAACAGTAGTCACCAGAGAATCATCACCATCAAACAAAACCAACCCACAAAAACAAGGCTCCGTCTTCTAAAGAAGACAGAGCCCACCGCAAACAAGCACTTGCCGATGAAGAGCTTCGAGACCCAACGCACCTACACCAGCCTGACCAGCTGCTCGGCCTCGTCCGCAGATTCCAATAACAACAACCCCAACAACAACAACCGCGTCAACCCCTGGACCGGCCGCCCGCTCCGCAACACCTCCTTCGGGGGCCGCCACAGCAACGACTGGCTGTTCGGCAGCGTCGCCGTCAAGAAGTCCATCAAGAAGGGCGTCAAGCGGGTCCTGCACCACGAGTGAACGAGAGAGCGAGGATAGAGACAGCTCAGCCATTCACCACTGAGTAGTCGCGCTTGGTCATAGTAAACTAGGAGATTCGTGCGCGAAAATGGCGGTCCGCATGATGATGATGCCGGCCGAGGAGATGCTGGTCGACGAGGAGGCCGAGCCGCCCCATGGGTGGAGTGGGCGGCCGGTCAGCAGACGCATCAGGCCAGAGGAGCAGTGTGAGGACGGGATAGCTGTACAGGTAGCAGGAGGAGGATCACCACAGGATCACCATGGCAATATTGGCCATGCCGCATTAGACAGTATCGTCTATTCAATACATTCGTTACCTCATGCTCGTCCGAATCCAGTTGATTGGTGTGTGAGCTCATTGCCCTCGTGTTTCCCAGAACAAATCCGTACGTATACATGCGGGGCGAGAGCACCCGGCCACCCTCCCGAAACAAGTACATGCCACGTTGCCAGTGTCGCCCCCTTTGCGGCATCCCCGGTCCGCCTCACATGATAAATCGCAGGTTGACATCTGTCGGGTGGTTCGTTAGTGACCAGTCCAGTACGAGAACATGTGCTCCCATCGGTAGATAGTAGACTCACCTAGAGGATGACTGCAGCTGAGCTGTGGCTTCTGTGTGTACTTGGTCTCCAGGACATCACGGACGCTGTTCAGCAGCTCGAGGTACGTCTGGTTGCGGTTCTGCTTGAGCGCGGAGATAAACGCCCAGGACATGGCGCCAGTGGCCTGCGACGCAATGGTCGCATCGGCGCTGGTCTGGTCGTCCTTGCTCCCGCTCCACAGGATCACGTCCGCGGGGCTCGTCTTGGTCCGGATCGTCTTCTCGTGCGCCTTGTCGCCGGTCATGGCGGACTTGGCGAAGCTCATGAAGGAGCTCGCCACGCCGCCGATGTCGCCGCGGGCGTAGGACATGACGGCGGAAAGCAGCCCCTGGCCGGCTTCCTTGGCCAGGTTAGGCTCCTTCAGCACGCCCTTGGTGGAGTAGATGTACGGCAGGTCCATCATGGACCCCGAGTGGCACGAGTCGAAGATGGCCGTGAGACGGACACCGGGCGAGAGCGGCTTGACGACAATTGCGTGGACCTCGTCATCGACAATATGGCCTCGTTGTTTGAAATCGACTGGGTAGATGACCTCGTCAAATCCATCACCTTCGTCGCCGTCCAGGTCCTTCGTCTGTCCTCCGTGTCCTGTGAAAGCACCGTCAGCACCGGCCCTTTCCCCATCGATCCCGAAACCCCGGTGGAACCTTCCATGTTGACTTACCAGAGTAGTGCAAAAAGAGCGAATCGTTGGGCTGCGCATTGCTGACCAGCCAGTTCATGGCTCGCAAGATGTTCTGCTTGGTGGGCTGCAGTACTGGGTTGGCCTGGTCGTCCGTCAAGATCACCATGTCCTCGCGCTTGTAATGGTAAAAGTCCATCAGGAAGCTCGAGACGTTCCTCGTGTCGTTGATGCAGCCCTTGAGCTCCGCGTTGGTGCCAAAGTAGTTGATGCCGATCAGCAACGCCTTGCGCCGCCCGGTACAGGCACTGTACTGGAACGTGTAGCCCTGCGGCGCGCCATGGCCGAACTGCTGTGCCCCTTGTGGCGGCGGCGGAGCATTCCCTCTAGGAGCGTAGCCGCCTTGGTGATATTGCTGCTGAGGTGCGTATTGGTTTTGCGGAGGAGGGTAACCGTAGCCCTGCTGGAGGGTAGTGATGCTGTGGTGGTCCCTGATTGTAACCATAGCCTTGCTGCTGGGGAGGTCCCCATTGCTGCTGAGGAGGCCCCTGGTTGTGCCACCCCCCGCCGCCGCCCGGACCGTAGCCTTGACCTGGGTACGCCATGTATGAGGAAGGTGTTGCGAAGGTGGGAAGGGCACGAGGAGCACGAGTGTCGATGCTCGGGAATGGACCGTCCGGAGATGGTGAAGTCGGCCTCGCTCGGTGTCGTCGGCTGATTGGGCTGTGATGGAGGAGGACGTCGTCGGAGTCTTAGGGGAGTCGATGGGCACGGAGAGTGGAAGGTAAAGTAAGGTTGCACGTAAGGTTGGTTAGGTTGATTGCGGCCTCTCTGGAAGGAGAGCTGACGTTTCGGCGCTGCAGGCTGAGTGCTAGCTGAGCCCACGCGCGCTAGGCCGCTTCGAGGCGCTCCCGTCAGCTGTCAGCTCAGGGTGTGAGGCGCGATTCAGTCGGGGCCTGGTGAGGGGCCTGAGGGGCTGAAGGGGCAGCAAGCGTCGCAGGTGCGGGTGGTCTGCCGTCTGACTGTCTTTGGTGGTTGGACCTCTCTTGAGATTCAGGGTCTCCCCCGCCTGGGGCCGGCCTGGCCCACTACCTAGGTAGCACCCCCTGGGGGCCGTCTTGGAGAATGCCGATCCATCCACCCGCAGACGATGGCTGGACATTAGTCTATTAGTCTACAGTAGGACATGGCATTATAGCTGTTCGTAGCCCGAGTTCGCCGAGAACCGGCTAGCGGATTGGGGCCCTACGACTGGCTGGATTTAGAAGCCGACGAACAGACCTCATGTCTTCCCGTCGCTGAGCTTGTCAGCGTCAGGAGTGCTGACCCGAGACGGTCACGGCGACCTCAACACCAACGGCAGCAGGTTGGCCAAGGGGTGACAGCACACAAAGGTCGGTCTATAGTCAGTGTGCGAAACCCCTTTTCTTGACCACGCCTGCTTCTAGGACTACTTTACTTACGTGGACACTCTCCCTCAGTCTCCGATCACCAACCTTCCTCGCATTCCCACAGATGTCGAACCTCATTTCGTCGTGGACTTCCGTCGACTGCCCAACTGTATTGAGCGTCTTTCAGTACGTCATGAGCAGCAAAACAGCAAGCACAATCGAATTCTGTCGGTGCATCTGGTGAACCAATCCGGCTCCGCGGTTCTGCGTGCTTGATCAGTTTCTTTTGCCGGTGGCTTAGATCGCCAAGTGGGATCGACCACCTACAGTCTCGTGCGATGTGCCTGCTGGGGCTGTCCTGCTGGTGAAGGGATGGTCATCTGCACACAGCCATCAGTCTTCTGGCCCTGTGCTATGTCGTGCCGTGCGTCTGGACTGTTCTGGCACAGCTTGGAAGCCCTACCCGCTGTGGGAGTGGCTGCTCTCGCATGCGTCCTCCAGCCTATGGAGAACCACGGCGCGGGCTCATCGGAGCCGTCGGGGTGTAGGGTATCGGGCACACATGCTCCAGGGGCGTGTAGACTGGCGGGGGAGATTGCATCTTGCGAGCGCTGTCGTGAAATTCTCTGTACTTCATTTCAGTTCATTTCCAGTTCAAGGTCAGGATGTTGGACCCCACATCTCGTCGGGACTATCGAAAAAGTCCTCAAGGTAAACGTGTTCGTCTGCCATGGCGCGCAGCACATGCGACGGTGTGCCAAGAGACAAATGTGTTGTGGGTAGACGGGGCTTGGGAGTGAGGTTGTGCTTCTCGAGGGCAATATCTTCTGCTGGTTTCACGTAGGGCTAAAGCAAGCTCTGCTGGTAATCATTGTTTTTTTGCTGTCTTGTAGTGCAAGACTTCTGAGAGCGATGGTGGTTGATTCTTTAGGGCGGCAGGAGGGAGAATTGTGGTGCGCACAGGAGGTTGTCGTGTTGAGATGGTCATATATTGCTTTCCTCTTTCGGCTCGTGCGATTCCTATCCTGGAGCTTCTGCGTGTAAAACAGTACGTGTGTGCATCAAGAGCACTATGCGTGTGTAATACAGCAGCTGCGATCCAAGTCCGTCCGCCCGTCCCTTCGTTATTTCCGGTTGAGGCTGTGTACGCCGTTCTCTCTCCTGTCCCCGAAGTCCGCGGATTACGATCAACACTGTGCTGGTCTAATCTTCGCTTCTCTTCACTTCCCCCTTCGGACGACGGTGCTTGCATTGCGCGGCATTCCGAACGGCAGCAGGAGATGTTGATGAGCCACTTTGAGCCTTGGAAGCGCTTCAGGTTGTCGCAAGCTGCGGCCTGTGCATTGTGCTGCGCTGCCCCTGCATGTTTCTGATCCCGAACTCTGGGGAACAGTCAACATGATGGAATACTTGGGTGCTTGGGGGCTTGGGTGCTTATCGGTGTGCTGCGACTGATTGTGGCAGTGTGGCAGTGTTCAGTGAGCAAGCGTGCACTGCATGCATGCAGGTCACCGTGCTTCGCGCGTTTGTCTGCAGCCACCTCCAGCCAGCTTTGCCCAAGAGCTGCAACATCCCACACCTTCCGTCAACGGCGTCAACGGGGGCCATGTAAACGGTGAACAGAGCCCAGTGTGTGAATTGCAGGGCGTTTCTCGCCATTTCTAACGCCCACAGTGACGCTTGGCACCTGCACAAACAGCTCATCCACCACCCACCCGCCGCCCCATCCAGTCTCGAGATTGCCATCTGGCCCCACTCTGTATTTCCCTCACCCCTCGGGGACGGGATGCCATGACCGTCGCGTACGGAGCACGTTAGGGACAGACGGATGGACTGTACAGTACGGACCCGAACGAGCCAGCAAGCAATCGCCATCAGTGAGTGACACACTGGCCAGTCTGACCCTTGAGGCCTCCCCAACCGCGTGGCCAATGCTCCTTGTGTCCTATACGCACCAGCCTATCACTGCAAGGCCGTCGTGCTTTAAAAGCAACTGTCGTCCCAGACAGAAGCTCTCGCTGTCACTGTTACCGCTGCTGCTGCTGTCCAGACCACGTCTCTTCTTACACAGCTCAAGCTCAAGCTCTCTTAAGCTCTCTTTCCCTTTCTCTTGCACACCAAACCCCCACATCACCACCAAACAACCCCGCCATCCCACCATATCAACCAACCCATCCACAACCACCATGTCTTTCTTCAAGAAACTGGCCTCCGATTTCGAGGGCCTGACCACCAAGGACAAGGATCGTGCTGTAGATCCAGGCCAGCAGTATCCCGGCCAGGGTCAGTTCAAGCTTCTCGCTCCCCGCCAATAACAGCTCTGTTATACGCGACCCTTCAGGGCTCCTCCTGACTCGAGGCTGACCAAATATGCTGCAGGTTACCCTCCTCAGGGCCAGTACCCTCCCCCTTCGCAGAGCCCCTACGGTGGACAGCCCTACGGCCAGCCCCCACCACAGCAGTACGGAGCCTACGGACAGCCGCCCCAGGGCTACGGACAGCCTCCATACCAGCAGCCACCTCAGCAGTACGGCAGCCCGTCCCCTTACGGCGAGCGTCCCCCCGCGCCTCCCGCCACCAGCAGCTATGCATCTTCCGACCGCGCCCCCGTGCCCAGCCAGTGGGTTCCAGCCTGGTCTGAGCAGCACCAGCGGTGGTTCTTCGCCGAGACGACCGGTCGGTCCCTTTGGGACGCCCCCATCCACATCCCCTCTCAGCCTGCCTACGGCGACCATGCTTCTGGCACCCGAGGTGTAGACTCTGGCTACGGTGGCGCTCCCGCGTATGGCGCCGCCGGTGCTGCCGGTGCTGCCGGTGCCTACAGCTCACCTCCTCCCCAGGGCTACACCTCGCCTCCTCCACAGGGCTACGGCGCTCCCCCTGGCGCTCCTTATGGCCAGGAGGGCTACCCGTCGGAGGAGAAGAAGAAGGACAACAGCACAAGGAACATGATGCTTGGTGCTGCAGGTGGTCTGGCCGTCGGTGCCGTCGGCGGCGCACTGATTGCTGATGCTCTCGGTATGTGAACCAGTACTGGACCTTTTTCGATTACTTGACGCTAACATATGACCAATAGACGACAGCGATGATGAGCACCGCTCAGCCCCACCTCCGGCGCAGAACTACGACCAGGGTGGTTACGGTGACCAGAGCTACGGAGATCAGCCCCCTGCGGTCCTGCCCCCTACCGACAACGATGGAGACAGCGTCTCCTCGAGCGATCGTGAGGACGTGCAGGAAGCCCGTGCCGATTATGAGGACGCGCTTGCCGAGGCGCACGAGTCTGGTGACCGCAGTGACTGGGAAGAGGCTGAGGAGGCCCGGCAGGAGTACGAGGAGGAGTACGAGGAGGTCTATGAGGACTAAACTCGTCAAGTCAAACGGGATTTTGTGTCCTTCAGGCATAATGTGTCACCTGTGATGGGCGTTCTACGTTGAGGATTCCGCTCTGCCGTTGTCTTGAACGGAATAGCGGATGCGGGACCCAGGGGACCTCAGCAGGTACCGGGTCACGCGTGATTTCGCAGCATGAGGATAGACAGGACTTTGTGCTCAACGTCACATCAAGTAGACAAAAAAGACAAACCATTTTTGGAGCAATCAACCAACATCTCAATGGAGACTGGCTCACATATGCTTGTGTCTGTGGTTTTTCATTCGCTCTTGTGCTCGCAGTGAACCATATCTGATCTTTTAATACGTGCTACAGTGAACAACAAGGCTCTCCACCTTTTCGTCCTTCATGTTCCAATTCATATTTATCTCGTAGAACGTACGTATTCGTTTGTGAGTTTTATTGAACCGCCCGTCAGGGCATCTTCTGAGCTACTTGAGGTTCTGTTGCCTTCAGATTCTGCCTCCAATCAAGGCGCGGCAAAGACTATCCAGCCCAACCCTGATGATCACATGCCATCAGTAACCTTCTTCTCCCTCAAAGTGACAAAACTGAATCTCCACCAAGTGACATCAGGCGCGGATCGCGCCACAGCAGGGCCATTCCTCGTCGAAAGCCATCTGAGATCCCCCCTTGGCTCCCCAAGTGCTTGACCAATATCCACACCTAGTTTCTCCCCTGTCAACCCTCCTCAGAGGTTTCAAAGCCACCTACAGCCAGAATGTGGCCTCAGACCGGATCGTGTCGATGTACGACTCCTCCCTCCCGTCGAACAGCTCGTATCCCAGGACGTTGGGGAACCCGCACAGCCATGCCTTGGGGCTCTGCCACTTGAGATATCGGCGCGGCGCGGTGACAGTCTCGCGGGCCTCGACACGCTCGAGCACCTGTGCCCCGTTTTCATCCTCGCCCCGGACCGCGTGGTACACCCTGCCGACCTGGTCGCGGACGAAGCAGACGCGCCTGAGGCTGGGGATGGCCTCGAAGAAGGTGGCGGCGGCGTCGGCGAGCCCGGTGTTGGAAGGGTGTTCGCGGATGAGGCGGCTGTGGGCGATGGCCCAGTCGGTCGCGTCGTCCCGGTGCGCGCCGCTGCGGGCGTCCATGACCTGCCGCGCGCAGACAGCCTGCTGGTCCGTGATGTCGAGCTGCTCGAGCGAGCGCATCGGCGATAGCCGCGCGGCGAGGTCCTTGATGGGCCCGTTGAGGAGCCCGCACATGGCGAGGTGCTTCAGCTGCGGGAGGGTGCGGGCCAGCGCCGCGAGCTTGGACTGTGAGTCGGCGGGCTCGCTCCAGCCGTAGAAGCGCGCGAGGTCGGACGCGTCGTTGGGGAAGCGGGCCGGGAACGAGCGGATCATGAGGTATTCGAGGTTCGGGAGGCGGGCAAGGTTGAGCGTGGCGGGCTCCAGGAGGTCGCAGTTGTAGTCGAGCCATATGCGCGAGACGTTGACGTAGGGGCTGGCGAGGAACTGGAAGTCCCAGTTGTGGCCGAATGGCGCGGAGATCTCGAGCTGCTTGGTGTTGTAGATGCGGTGCGGGAAGCCGCTCTGTGCCCACTTGCGCCAGACATTCTCGACGAGGCACAGAAGCTGCCACTGGGTGCTGTGATTCTCGATAACGAAGCGCTGGGTCTTGGGGCGGGCCAGGTCCAGCATGAGGATCAGGTCCTCCTCGACGTACCGGTGGTTCGGCTGGGGGGTTCGGGTGAGGGAAACTGTGAATTTTTCGATGTTTGGCAGCCACTGGTGCATGCGGGGACTGGTCATGATGGCCTGGATGCTCTCCTTGAGGAGGTCTTTCATAGTCGCCTCGGTCTTGTCGTTGATGCAGATGTTCTTGAAGAGGTACGGCGCAGTGAGCTCGCGGAAGTATTGGTTGACGAGGGTCAGCTCCCGAACGGCACCGCCAATGTATCTCTTGTCCCTGTTCGCATTGTGGTTGTCGCCCCAGCCATTGAGCATGAAGCAGATTTCAACGATGTCCAGGTGCAACTCGGTGGGCAGGTCCATGAGGGACAGCTCGGGCTTGCCATCGCGGCTTCCAGTGGTAGTGGCGGCGGTGGAGCTGCGAGAAGAATGACGCTGCTTCCCGAAGCACCTCGCCAAGTTCTCAGAGGTCAACTTGGGCTTGTGATCATGGCCGCAATCGGCTCGGTCACTGGCAGCCGAAGAGGCGACCGAACTGGTGGATGAAGAAAAGAAAGAAGCAGCATTACAGGCCACGGTTCCGAAGGGGATCGGCGTGATCATGGGGTAGAGCTCGTCGGTCTCGAATTCAGGCTCGTCCTCGTAGTCTCGGCGACCGCGGCGGCCACACACTGCCCGGTTACTGTCCATGGACGAAGATCTCTTCCTGGAGGAGCCCATCGTGAGATATATCTTGAGTTCGGGGTATTCGAGTCGCCTTCAAAGCGGTGGTAGTAGGGTAAGAGTTAGACTGAGTGAAATGGCGCAAGGTTGCTCAGGAGAGCTGTCAATTGAATCTGGGAGATGTGCTGTCTTCTGAAGATCAAAGTGGACTTGGATGTCCGTTCAGATTGAGGTCGCTTGCGATTCGGATGGTGTCGAGGGAGGAAAGTGAAAAGATTGGAGTCTGGAGGGGAGTGGAAGGGGTTTAAATATCCCTAGGGACCGCTGGCGCCCTGGTACCTATGGGTGACTTGATGCTATTCAGAGCTTCATCCCACCTTCTGATTGGTTCATGTACAATAAGGTACGGTGGCCACAACCCATTGTGCCTTCCATTGATGCTCTGGGACCGAGGCCCGACCGTTTTGGTCACTTCACGCTGACGTTCAATTTTCCTATCAGCCTATTTGGTATTGTTGATCTTCTAAACCTCGCATTTCGATTGTGCATATTGTTCTCGCGAATTCCCCTATTGTCCACAGCTTCCACCCACTGGCCGCTTTAGTGGGCTTTGGGAAATGGAAAGCCAACGCCTCGAATCTGCAGTTGTGTTGTGCTGGGAATTTCTCTCCCTCCAAACAGCATCACCCAGGACAATAGCCCAAACCCTAAGCCTGGTCACCTTGTGGACGCCCACCAGTGCTGCGAAATGTTGCCCCAGTAGGCTGGGTATCTTAGAGCTCACACCCGAGCTCTGACAACCATTGTGTATCTAGATACAATTTGGGAGGAAGCTGTCTCCCAGTCTATTTTGCATTGGCGCTGTAGCCGCCTAGTCTAGCAAAAGTCAATGAAGGCTTCATCTGTGTCATGGAGACAGATCCCACAATTCGAGACTTTCCAGCATGCGAGACTTCTTCGTGGAGGTGTCACCATGGAGCTTAGTGGTCGAAATCATTGCACCACCGTGTTCATAGTATCCTGCCCAGGGGACCAAGGCATCGAGGAGCCACCGCGGTCTCTTGAAGACCTGGTGCGTCAAGAAGACATCACGCTTGCGGATCCCTGACGATTGAAGTTGAAACTGCTGACATAGGTCATAAACTCGCCTGTCATCTTATCCTTCGCCGTCGAGAGCGCTGTGTGAGGACCTGCCCCTCTGAGAACAAGTCAGAGTCTCGTCCTCAATAGATTGTTCGGAGGAGGGGAGAGTGTAGACATTCTAGGGCCACGGGAAGAGGGCCAAAATGTTGGAGCGCGCAGGTCAGACTCAGCATCTTATCAATGAGCACGAATCACCCGTCACACCCTCTGACTTATGATTGAAGATTTTCTAGAGTATCGTCGCAAGGATTTTCAGTTGTTTTCGCCAGATCCCGAAACTGTGAGTAAGCTTCGTTCATTCCCCTCAAGTGCTGAAGAGCAACCGTGATGCTCAAGCCTGTCCGAAGAGGTGTTGCCGTCCTGGGCGGCACTATCACTTGAGCCTCCTCCACACGCGAACAAATCCCGAACAAGACACCGCTTCGTGCATCGCAGAGTTCTCAAAAGGCATTTTCTACGGTTATAGTGAAGCTGCTACAGGCGCCGTCTTACATCTCACAGTGTCTTGCGAGGGTCTTTTATAATATTGTCTTAATCCTGGTCGTTGTGCCTTTATGTGCTCGAAGATACGGTCAAATGGCGGGGATGCGTATTCTGAAAGACTTGAGAGCCCATGCTTTGAGAAGACGTCTTGTGTAACAGGTCGAATGAAGTAAAGTATGTAAGTCACTTCCTTGCTCCAGTAGATACTTTACAATTACTAGTGAAGGTCCACAGGCAACTTAGGGCTATGTAACTAGGAATTTAATGGTACAGAGCACCATCATGCAAGAATAATTACAATTGCGCAAGTAAAAATTCAAAAAGGAAAACCGCCACTATTTAACTATTTAGGCAGGAACAGGACATTGTGTCTTGTATTTGTTTTATAACACTGGTGACTTAAAACTTTTTGTGGGCAGTTATAGCTATCCCACTTTAAAAAAACTAGGGGTGGGATATTGTTATTTACGCCACAGCTGCTCCTGCTCCTTCCCAACGCTCCAAGTAAATAACTAGAAATTGAATCACCTGAGCTATTTGTACAGCATTAGCTTATGTCAAAATGCTAAAAGAGAACAGAGTGGACGATGCCGGAATCGAACCGGCGACCTTTCGCATGCGTATGGGAAACTGCGAAGCGAACATTATACCACTAAACCAAACGCCCGTGCTGGAATATCCGTGAAATTTAGGTAATGGTGATTTTTGACAAATGTCTGACTCCTTTCTTTAAGAATAAGGGAAGACTTTTTTTCTATTAATATTATCATAAATCTTACAATTAATTTCAAGAGCAAATTTTTTTTTTGTTTCCAGGTGAGTTTATATTTCTCTTTTAAAGGTTATTTAAAAATAAAGACTTATAACTTATAGGTATTCTGCTCTGCAAGCCCTTCGTTGAAAGAGAAGCACGTCGGCCCAAGGGACAAAAGTCTAGGGCAAGAGAGCTAATGGCTCTGATCGGAGTTGAATGGTAAGGGGTCCTTCCATCTCCAGGTGTGTAGACTGCTGAGGAAAGAGCTTTGGAAGCAACGGGCTGGCAGGAAATCGTCATGATTACCCAGCCCAAGTTGAACCTCTTACTCAAGTCAAAGCATGAAAGTCACGACGCCCGGCAACAATATGCCAAGTATTTGCAAGCCAGAATATTACAATGCCACTAATATAGAAGCTTCCCGCATGTCTGTCAACACCATGGCTGCCCTTGAAGTACCACGGCATACCATAGAACCCAGTTGAGATATTTGGACACATGGCAAACGAACATGTAATTACTCACGAAATCGTCGACAATTACATGGCTATCATTAAACAATAAAGCACCGACAGCATGTGCCGTGCGCCAGTTCCGCCCCAACGCCAGCACTCCGCGCCGTGGGGGAGAAGCCTTTAAAAATAATGGGTATCCTGCTGCAAAGACTTTTCTCGACCGATACCCATGCCCTCCCGGATGTCATAAACCCCAACGCCGCCGTCAATGTCACCAACGAACAGCCTGCCGCCGTCGCCCGAGAACGCAAGCTCCGTCACCCTGCCCAGGTCCCCGCCGAGCTGCTCCAGCCCGGCCGCCTGCTGCTGCTGGGGCTCGCCGCTCATCTCGGACGAGCGCCCGCTCCTCTGCGAGCTGCGCCCGCTCCGCCTGCTCGACACGGACCGCCCGTCCCACGCGGTGCCGCTCCCGACCCTTCCGCTGCTCCCGCTGGAACCGCTACCGCCCATCCGCCACAGCTCGCGCCCGCTCATGGCGTCCAGGACCACGAGCGCGCCCTGCCTCTGCGCCGACCCGGGGTCGCAGTACGCCACGAAGCGGCAGTCCGGGCTGACGCAGTTGAGCGCGTCGGGGATCCTGTACGTGGTCGTCCTGTCGGTCGAGAAGTCCCACACGAGCACGACCCTCTCCGTCACCACCGCGGGCTCCACCTGCCACATGCCCGGCCGCCCGATGGTCTTGAACTTGGACTGGATCCACACCGACACCGCCACGCTGCCGTACGTCACCAGGCTCAGCGCCAGCGAGTTCTCCAGCTCCGGGTGCTTCCTGCGGTCCGGCATGAGGAACTTGTACGGCCTGTGCGCGGGGCCCGCGCCGCCGTCGGTGCCGCCGTCGTCGAGCCGCCACGCCATCAGGAGGGCCGCGTGCTCGGGCGGCGGGCAGTTTGGCCTGGGCGGGCGGGGGCCCGCCGCCGCGACGAGGAGGGGCCCCGTCGCCGAGTAGGCCAGCTCGGGGAGCTGGGGCAGGAAGGGCAGCCCGGCCTTGCGGAGCTCGATGGACCGGGGCTTGCCGAACGGCTTCTTGGACGACGGCGGCGACGACGGGAACAGGTCGATCGTGTCCTTCTCCTCCCTGTACGCGGCGAGCGGGTAGCACTCGGACTGCGCCTGCCGCGCGTACGCCCACCGGTACGCGTCGCTGATGCTCTGCACCTTCT
This sequence comes from Diaporthe citri, assembly GCF_014595645.1. Lineage (NCBI taxonomy): Eukaryota > Fungi > Ascomycota > Sordariomycetes > Diaporthales > Diaporthaceae > Diaporthe > Diaporthe citri. The sequence goes on from NW_025064850.1 coordinate 988,974, forward strand.
TGCGCCTGGCCCAGTTGTGGATCTCGAGCGTGTGCCCGAAGCCCGAGGTGATGACGACCAGGTTGAGCGTCTCGGAGAGGATGGCGTGCGACCGGATGAAGTTCTCGCGGGACCGCGGCTGCGCCTGCACGTTGGAGGAGACCTTGATGGTGGTGATCAGCTCGCAGCCCGAGGTGAGGTCCCACAGGTTGACGTGGGTCTTGCCGTGGCGGCTGGCCAGCACGGTGGATGTGGGTGAGGTGTCGATGGAGTATACTCCATGGGCGCTTTCCTTGTCACTGGGCTCTAAACGCCTTACTGGGATGATCTCAAGTCCTGGAGAGTCTTCAGAAACGGTGGAAACTGTGGGCTTCGGACTGGCCAGTGGCGGCTCGTACGCATGGGAGCTCGTCCTGACGGGTGGCTTGGCGAGTGAAGAGGCTGTCGAGTACCGGTTCGAAGCTGCTTCGCTCAGCGACGAGAATTTCGAGTCGCGGTTCAAGTCGTAAGTTGTCTCGGACGCAGCCCTCGACCTTGACTTGGCGGGGATACTGGGCACTTGATTTGTTGACGCCGACGGGCCTTTGCGTCTATACGGTGATTTGGGTGGTGGAATAGGTGGCAGGCTCTTGGTCGGGGGAGGAGACGGAAAGAGGCTATAGCCTTGCGAAGGACGGACGTCGGTAACTGACATGCTCTTCACAGTGAGTTGCAGAGGGGACGGCTTCAATCTTCGGGGCCCCTGGCCCGGTCCGTCTGATAGGCTTTCGTCCGGAACGGCGCCGGGCTGCGAGTGGGCCGAAGTCTCGGAGATCGACTGAAGCTCGGAGCTTGTTGCTGAATAAGGTCTCGTCTCTGCCCGGTCGATCGAGTCCGACGACCTCCTCCTGAAGGAGGTCATCATGGTGTGGACGGATGGCGTCGGTGGCAGGGGCTGGTCCACTGCACCAGGCGTGTCGGGCGTGGCAGCCGGCAAGCTTTCGACTGCTGCGACATAATTCTCAACCTCATCAAGGCAGTGGGCAAGCACTGCATCCAAACGAGCAACTCGCAGGCCACTTGGGGTCAGGTGCTTCCGCACATATTCGACATCGGCCATCGTTTGTTGGCTCACGTTCCTTTCTTGGGGGTCAGCAAACGGCAACTGACACGACCGAACGGGCACTCGCTCAAACACGCAGAGTGACGTTTGTAGTGAGGAACGAGGGAAACCTACCGGGCATTGGCTTCAAATGCGAACTGCACGGTCTGGCGGCAAAAACCCAGCGCCCTGGCCAGTCTCCGGATGTCAACCGAGGCATCGGTGAGGGCCCAGCGACCGCTCCGGAGTGGGCCATCCCCACACCCGGCGAGGCAAGAGTCGATCCGGGCGCAGACATCGGTGCAGCCCCGCGTGACCCCAATCAGGGGGTTACACAAGACGTCAGGCGGTGCAATGTGCTGGAGACGCTCGAAGAAGCCGCGCAGGTCAAACAGCTCGATGAGGACGGACTCGAGCTCGCTGTGGGCCGGCGGCACGTCCCTCAGGAAGTCGGTGACGATGTAGGCGGTCTGAGTGGCGGCAGCGAGGGCAGCGGTGGTCGCTGCGATAATGGGGCCATCCATCCGGTACCTGGCTTGCACGGTATCGACATGCATTTAATTGGTAATTGGTATAGTAGTTATTTGTCCCCTTGGACGGGGGCAGTCTGCTGGAGAAGAGACGGATGGAACAGTAGTCTCAGTTCGGGTGGGTAGGCGGGTGGGTTGCAAGTCAGCTCGGGTCAGATCAGTTGAGAGCAGTCCAGTCCAGTCCGGCCCAGTTCGGATCGGATTAAGGAACGGAGAAAGGCTGTTTGTGGATGTGAATATCCGACAGGTGAATGGACGGCGTTCAGGTGGTGGCATCAGATCGGGGAGTGCCGGTGGTGAGACAGCATCAGTCTCGAGCGCGAGGGAGGAGAAGGGACGAAGGATTCGTGCCGTGTGTTTCGGCGGTCGCACACGGCGAAAGACTCGATATTTGGATCGCCGCGGCTCATCTCACGGCTTGCGCAGGTAGCTGACTGGTGTGAGAGTCTGCTCATTCAGCCTCGAGAAAAGGAACCGCGGAACACAAAAGGTGCTTTTGTCACAGCCGCTCCCGCAGCAGAGTGAGACATTTGATGGGCGGGACGGGCAGGGCAGCCTATGGGGATGCATGATGGTCAGGTAGTGCATGGCACGCGCAGCTAACAAGGCTCTTTTTTTTTTTTCCTTCGCCTCTTTCTGCTGGCCACGACCCGTGTCCTTGATCCGGGCGGTCCTTCTGAGGCAGGATCCCCCCTGCATCAGCATCGAGTGTCTTGGGGGGACATGGGTTTATTCCCAAAAGAGAGCACGCATTAGCGCTGTCTGGGGAAATTTGGGGTCCTGTTGGGCTCGGATGGGGCCTCGACTGGCCTCGACTGAGTGTTTTTCCCTCGTGCTGGGTGTCTTGGTGTGTCAAGGTTTCCCGGGGTAAAATGATAGAGTGATAACATGAGAGTGCCGCCAACCCACAATGACCTATCGTCATCAAATATCCCGATGATCCCGAGCGTCTGGATCCATGCATTGGTCGGCTGGTCGGTTGATCCCACATGCCACCGCCTCCTCTTTTGCTCTTTTGTGGGGACGGGACCCTGGAGCTTCTCTCTGCCCGCCACCGCCGTCTTCTGGCTGCCCGTGCATGATGCTTCGAATTCCGGGGCCAAGCGTCATGCCCGGCATGACCCGTCTTCGGCCACTGTCAGTCATCACTCAGGCCTTGTCAGACGGTTGCACGGTGTCACCGCGCTGTCCGACTCCCGCCCGGGCCGCAGCAGTCGGTCATTTGCAAACACGAACAAGAAATAATGAGCTGGGGAGAAGCAGCATCCTTGGCTTCGAGGACCAACAACAAGCAATTCCCTCCTTAGCGGGCTTGGGACCCTGCCCGCGCCGGTCAGCAAACCTGCCCTGCTCACCTGCTCATCAGACTACCGTGGGTTATGCGACCAGTCGGCTGGCTGTGAGAGCAGGCTGGGCCGGGCTGGGTGGCGTCAAGAGGTGACGGACACTCGCCAACCGCAGGATCAATCGATCGATGCATTGGACTAGGCCAGCCGACGCGGCTCGACGAATAGCATCAGCCACCGGCCCATCGGCCCATCACAGGGGAACCCCATCATCCTTCCATCACTTGCCCACGCGGCGCGGTCGGGCCTGTCCCGACCAGTCAGCCAGTTCCCGGAGAAATCTTGGGGTGACTGGGAATTATCCGGCCGCCCTGCCACGCCCTACCACGCCCTCACCACGCCCTCACCACGCTGTGTTTTAGCCGCCCAGGCTCCCGCCCGTCTTCCTTTGTTGTCTCGACCCTGCTCTTGCCATGCTGGCTGGTCCAGAGCCAGAGACAGAGGTTAAATTAGGCCAGCCGCATTGTTCCGCTTCTGGAAAACTGGCACATGCTCGACCCGGGCTGCCGGTAAACCATCGTTGAGTAGTCCTAGCCGGGGCTTGCTAAATTCGCCCGGTCCCTTGTTATCATTCTCGGGACAATCGCTGTCAAAAATGCCACCGTTGCTGCCGCTGCCACTCAGCACAGACTGGCGATCGAAGGCGCGTAGATCCGCACCCACCAAAAGCCCTTCCACGGCTGCATCGGTGCTACTCTCGTGGTCTCGCTGCAAGTCTGGCGTAAGCAGGGCCCGGCATTGAGCACCCCGCGCCGGCGTCACTCACCACGGTGTAGACTTCCGCAAGCAGCAGGTGACTGGCCGGCCCTGCAGTCCCCCATTCCATCGCCCAATTGACATGTCGCATCCGCCTGCCCACTGGCTTGGGCTGTCACATGCCGATCACGTCCGACGATTCCCCCCCCCCCCCAATTATTAGACTCATTATCAAATAGCTGACACATACACTACTTGCCGAACGAGACCCATCCTCTCAAGCTTTTCTGGAACCAAGTGCTTACTCACCCGTGAGCCGTCTCACCACACGGCGGAACGGATCGAGCAGATCTGTTCCTGATTGAAGAGCACTACAACGGAAATACTATATTGCACAAGTACAGTGTCCTGGCGAGTGCCTGAGCATTGAAGGAACGCCGGCAAGTCTTGGTCAATCGCGCATCCATGAACATGATGCGCTCCAACCAGCTCTCTAGTGCTGCAATCTAGATGCGACTACGTGGGTCTTGCAAACGGAAAGACTAAACCGACAGCAACGAGATCGACCTTGATCGCCGCAACCCAACCCCTTAGATGATAATAGCCGGACTCTTCTCATCGTATACGTCAAACCCATCGCTGTCGCACCTGCTACCAGGCCGAATCTCAGGCGAGTTGTCCGCAGAGGCGACCTCTTGCATGTCGACATCATCATCCAACGCCTCGTCGTGCAGCATCTTAGGGTTGAACGCCACCGCCCCCTTGGGCACGAACGTGCTCGCGAACACCACCACGCAGATGATGGTGAACTGCGCGCCGGCCGTGTACACGAGCCCGCTCGAGATGGAACCCCCGTCAGAGCCGCCCGTCGCGTTGTACACGCCGTCCAGGTACCTCCCGAGGAACGTGCCGAGGACGGCATAAGTGACGATGTAGAAGGAATAGAGGAATGCCATGACCGCCCCCAGAGCAGACACGTTCTTGTTCTTGGACTCCAGCCTAGCCAGGCACGCCTGTATGTACGCGGCCAGGGAGACATCACCGGCCGCCCAGCCGAAGGAGATGGGCAGGAACGTTGCGGCCACGAGCCAAGCCTGACCGACCTGGTTACGGGGCGGGCGCCAGAAGGGCATGTACCACACGATCAGCAGGAAGAGGGAGTCCAGGCGCAACCACGGCATGGGCGTCTGCACGTAGTTGTTGGACAGGAACACGACCAGCGCCCCGAGCAGCTCGCCCATGTTCGACCCGCCGACCATCAGCTGGCCCCACCCGGACTGGCCCAGGTAGCGCCTGGCCACCTGGGGCGCGATGCCGTTCTCGAGGTACCTGTGGCCGTACAGCGCGATGGCGTAACCCGGGACGAGCCAGACGAACTTGCGCGACGTGAAGAGGATCTTGGCGCCGGCGCCGATGGACTCGAAGAAGAGCCAGAAGCCGCCCAGGGTCGCCTTGACGTAGCCCGGCTGGTTGGCGAGGACCTGGCCCTTCCTCTTCTCGTGGCCGAGGTCCGAGATGAAGAACCACGAGGTGGCGCAGAAGAAGAAGGCGACGGGCGTGATGATGAAGGCGCGGTTGTTGCCCAGCTGGGGGATCAGCACCAGGGCCGTGACGAAGGCGCCTGTCGTGCCCGTAATCTCGTAGAAGATGTGAACCTGCGGATGTGAGCTAATTGCTGCCAACGTTATTATGGAGTGCATACAAGGGACGTACAACTGAGTCCATCCTCCTCAGCTTCTGGACAGTACCCGCAATGAGGACGACAAGTGCATAATGGCAGGACAGAATCAGGCGGCCGTAAAGCAAAGACATCTGTCCAAACATGCCCTTGCAATCCATTTGCCACATCTGATGTAGGGTCAGCAGTTGAAGTATCGACGAAATCGCTGGACCCGTAAATACCCGCGTTGCAAACAAGGCCGTTGAGCTTGTCACTCATGCCCTTGAATTTAGATGCCGCCTCTTGTACACTAGCAAGTGAGGTCATGTCTAACTTGATGAAGACCACCTTCCCAGGCTTGCCGTCCTTAGCAACACCGTTCAACAAGATTGTGACCCGCTTTCTCGTCTCGGCCGGTGAAGTAAACGTCGGCTCCCGTGACGTGGGGGGCGCTAGCCGTCTCAGTACCGATCCCAGATGTACATCCGGTCACAAAGAAGACCTTGCCCAACAGCTCGCCGTCTAAGCCTTGATCTCGGACGATCTTGAGCGCCGTCGGCCTGGCATCCCCAGGGCCGTTCGGGTTTCTGTGGTCATTGGCGTGGTGGGCGTTGAGAACCATGTTGACTTGTGAGAGTCTAAGCATAGAAACACCAACTAAAGTCAATGTTAGGAAAAGCATACTATCGAAATAAATAATGTACGAGTATGAATCCCGGCTCGGACACATTTGTCAGCATCTGGCCGGGGTCTGAAGCGGATGCAAATATGTGAGCGAGATCCGTTGTAGAGTGTGCAGAGTCTGGGACTCTGGGGACTCTGCGGTCAATACAGGCATAGGGTTGCGCTTTTGGCGGGAGACGGTAAACTTTGAACGTTGCAGACCTCCTGATTATCCAACTTTACATGAGGGGAATTGACCACTCACAGTCCTTGCCTAGAATTTCTCACCAAATCAAATTGAAGTGTTAAGCAGTATAAATGCATGGTGTTGCGCGCACTTGGCTGTTCCAGAGGCACAGCCTGAGGTGTTCCGCCGGGTGGGGTCACATGGTAGGTACTACTCTTATATGCAATTAATCGTATCAAAATGGCGCTAGTGGCTTGCATATAATACACCATATTAAAAATTATATGCATTTATTATACCATGCCCTTTTTAACTATTAACTATAATTACTTATCCTATAACCCTTATAATGCTATGCCTTTTGCTATAATATATATGTGAGTACATGTATGGGTGAAGGCCCCATTGACTGCAGGCATTTACTGAGGCTCTGGGCCCCATACCCCTCAGGCATAAAACCCCTTGCCTGCGATTTGCTTAAGACCTCTTCCTTACATAGAAGGTAGCGCCGTCTTAATTTAAATTAACGTATTAAGGATAGTTGCCTTGTCTCTATATCCCCTCTCATGACAATATATTTTAATTCTTATAAATTAATTTATAGTAGTTTTATAATTATATCTTACTACTTAATCCCCTTAAAGCTTTGTATAATTTAAGAGTTGTTAAATATTAATTAAGAAAATAATGCTATTATTATAAGGATTATAAAGTGCTTTAAGGTATGGATTTATAAGCTAAAAAAAGAAATTTAATAATTAACATAATTATTAAGCTAAGCAACTTATATAAGGCTGTTTAATTAATTAACTTTCATTATAATATATATAATTTAAGTTTTAAATATTTACTTTTTTTAATATATATTTTTATTACTTAAGCCTTTTTTAATTATCTTACTTTAAAAAACGATTTATATTAAAATAAAATATAATAATAATTATTAAATAACTTTAATTTATTTATTTCTTAAAGTATTATTAATTAAGTATTTAAAGAAATTAATTAAAATAAAAAGATTATAAGTATAATTATTACTTAATAAAATTACCTTATTTAAGTTAATTAAATTATTAAGACTTAAAAACTTTATATAAATTAATTTATCTTTATTAATAAGTTTAATATAAATAAAAGAAATGGGTTATAATATATAAGATAATTATTAAAAGGTATTAAGTTAAAGAAACTTATATTTAATAATAATAAAAATTATAATATATAATATTAAGTGCTTTTAATATTTATAATTATAAATATACTTAGTTTATTTATATATAAGGGTAATATAAATAGTTAAAGCTTTATTAACTTTATTAAAAATAAAGTTTTACTTAAGATATTATTATTTTTAAGGCTTAACTTAATGTTAATAATAAATAATGCTAGTTTTTACTTTTATAATAACCTTTAATAAATATATAATTAAGTTAATATTTAACTTAAATATTTACTTTTATATTTACTTAATTTTAACTTAATTAAGGCATTTTTTAATAATTTAAAGAAGTATATTTATTATTATTTTTAATATTATAAAAATTAATAATATATATAAAAAAATTAATAATAATTTCTTATTAACTTAATATATAAGGTTGCTTTAAATATAAAAGTAATTTAAGGTTACTTTTAAAAAGCTATAATTCTTAAATTAAAGCAAGCTTAAGTTAATTAAATAATTAATTAATTATATAATTTAATGCATATATTAATAGCATATATATTTTTTAATCTTTAATTATTATTATAAAGGTTATAATATATAAATAATTTAAGGGTTTTTAATAATATATATTATTATATATATTAATTAATTATATTATAACGCCTTAATTATAAATTATTATATATTAAAAATTATATAGCTTTTATAAATAAAAAGTATATTATAAAAGAAAGCTTATTTAAATAAGTAAAATAATATATTATTTAAGTTTAAATATTTATTTAAAGGTAATTACCTTAAAAGCAATTAATTATATTTAATATGCAAGATAATATTTTATTATAATTATATTTATTTATTATTTTAAATATATAAATTACTTAAATATTAAAAACAAGCTATTTAAATAATGGGGGATAGGTTTTGCTAAACTTTCTTAAGGATAACTTAAGAAGGAGCTTTAATATAATAAAGAGGGAAGATAAGAATAAAAGGGAATTAAAAAAAGGAAAAGATAAATATTTTAAAAATTCTTAAAAATAAGAAAAGCTTAATTAAAGCATTAAATATATAAAAAAAGAAAAGAATTAATTTTTTAAAAAAATATTTAAAATAAATATAAAAATTAGCTTTTTATAGCTAGCTAAAATTTAATATAATATTATTTCTTATATAATTCTTTATATTTATTAATATATTCCTTTTTAAGTTTTTTATAATAAATATTATAAAGATTATTAAAATAAAATTTTATTATTTTTAATTAAGCCTTTAAGTTTTAAAATTTATTTTATTATAATTTTAATTATTATTATTATTTTTAATTCCTTGCTTATTTATTTTATTATAGCTTTTGCTTTTTTATAGAAATTTTAAATATTCTTAAGACTTACTTAATAATATATTTATTAATTATATTTTTTTAATTATTAAAGTTTACTTTAATAATTAATATTAATATAGCTATTAAAGATTTAAATATTTTTATAAAATAAAAAATAAATTTATTTTTTCTTTTAATTATTATATTAAATATAATATATTAGCTTTATTAATTTTTACTTTTACTTTTTATAAAGCTTTTACTTTTATTTTTATTTTTTATAATATTTTTACTTTTAATATTTATGCCTTATATTTAATTATTTAATTAATTTATTTATAAGCCTTTTAAATTATTTTTAAATAAACTTTATTATTATTTTAATTATTTTAAATTAATTAATATACTTTAAGTTTTATTTATATTTATTATTAAGATAAGTAAATAAAAAAGATTTTTATATATATTAAGATAAGCATTCTTTATTAATTTTAAAATATTTTATAATATAATGCTTAAATTAAAGGCTTATTTAATTAAAGTTATATTTAATTAATTTTAAATTATTTAAAAATTTATATTTTATTATATATTAAATATTTAAAATTAAGTTATTAAATTAATTTATATTAAAGGTATTATTTTTTTTATATTCTTTTTATAATTAATAATAATCTTAATATATTATAATTTAAATAATTATTATTAAATAATATTCCTTTATAATAAAAGCTTATTTCTTATTTTAATTATTTTTATGCTATTAATTTTAATAAAGGGAATTAATATAAATATTTAAATAACTTTATTAATTTTATTAAGCTTTAATTAAATAATAAATATTTAAGTAATAATATTAATAATAGCTTTAAATATTTTATAATATATAATTTTAATTAAAAAAGCCTTAGCTTAGTTTTATATTTTTTAATTATTCTTTCCTTAATTCTCTTTAAAGTAGTTTTTAATAAACTTAATAATATATTATTTATAAAATACTTTATTAATTTATTTTAATCTTAATATAAACTTTTTATTAAAATCTTATATTTTATTTTTTAAAATAGTTATTAAATATTTATAAATAAGCATTTTAATATCCTTATTTATTTTATTCTTCTTATTTTTTAATATAAAATTATTTTATAATAAGTAATAATTCTTTATTTTATTAAAAATTATTATTATTTAATAATTAAATATATAAATAAGTATAATAATAAATTTATAATTCTTTATTAATTTATATTATTAATATTTTTTAAATAAAGTATAATTATAATATAAAGATTTTTTAAGTAAAAATATAATATTTTAAAAGTTAAAAAGCTATTAAGTTATAAGGATTATAATATACTAAGTTTTTAATTCTTTATATTTATAAAGCATTCCTTTTATATTAAAGAAATTAAAAATAAGGAAAGCTTAATATTATTTTATTAAATTTATTAATTTAATTAATTTTCTTAATTTAAAATAAAAATTAATACTTAAAAAATATTTTTATATTATTTTTATAAGTTTATTATTAAATGCTATTTATTTTATATTAAAGAATAATAATTAATTAAGGGTTTAAAATTATTAAATATTATTTAAGTAAACCTTATTTATAATAATTCTTATTTTAAAGGAATCTTTAAAAAAGTTAATATTTATTTCTTAAATAAAGTTTTATTAATTTTAAATATTTATAATATTTAAAAATTATAATACTTTGCTAAATAAGTTTTTAAAATTATTAAAGTAAGAAAGTTTTATAATTATTAGCATTAAATTATTCTTTTTTAAATTAATAAGCTTAATTATTAAAATTAAGGCATTAAGGTTTTAAGGTATTTTATAATATAAAGGTAATTAAGATTACTTTTTTACCTTATCTTTTTAATTAAAAAATATCTTAGCTTTTAATTATAAAGAAAAAAGGTAAAGAAAATAAATAATAAAGTAAAGAATAAGTAATAAAAGTTAAATAATAAAAAGAAAAGGTATAGTAATGAAAAGAACCTTATATTTTTAAGGATTATTATATAGGTAATTAAAATAAAGAGGATTAAAAATAAAAAAGAAATATAATTAATATTTAATTATAGCTTAAATTAGCTTTTATAAATAATTATTACCTATTCTTAAATAAGAATTAAGTAAGGGAAAAGATTAATATATTAAAAGTATATTATTATTAAAATAGCTAAGTAATAGCTAATCTTTAACCTTTAATTAATAATAATATAAAAGTAAAAAGAAAAAGAAGAAAAGAGAAAAAAAGAGGGCTTAGCTATAAATAAATAGGTATAATAATATATATAAGCTAAAGTAATAAAAGCTAATAACTTACTGCCCTTAAGTTAAATGGTTATATTAATTAAAAGGAAGGAGTAATAAAGAGGCTTATAAGTTATTATTAAAAGCTATTAATTTATTATTTTATTAATAATTAAAGTAAAAGGGTATATAATCTTTCATTTCTCTTAAATAATAGTTAATTGCAAAGTATTCCTTTTTTAATTTATAAATTTATTAAGCATAAATTAAAATAAATTACTTAGCTAAAATTCCTTTATAATAAAAAGATAAATAACTTTTTTATAAATAAAGAATTAAAAGTAAGTAACTTCTTTTTAATAATAAATTAACCTTAATTAAAAGTAAAATAGTAAATTATTCCTTTTAATAATAAGGTAGCTTATTATTAGCATTACCTGCCTTTTTTTATTATAATAACTTTATATATATAAATTTCCTTTTTTCCCTTAAGTTTTTTTTTCCTTCTTTCTTTTTTTAATATCTTTTTAACTTTAATTAACCTTTAAGTTAAGCTAAAATTAAAGCAAAATATTATAATTTTTTTATTCTTTAATATCTTTTTATAATAATATTTTTATTATTAAATTTTCCTTAATTAAGATTAAGGAGTTTAATATAAAAGGATTCCCCTTTTCCTTTTTAAGCTATTTATTATAACTTATAAGCTAAGCAAATTTTAATTAAAGGTATTTATACCTTTTTTAAGCTAAAAGGTATTTTTAATAAAGGTTAATTTATTAAAACTATTTTTTATAATGCCTTTATAAAAAGCATTTATATATATAAGATTATTAATACTAAATAAAATTAATACTTTATTTAATAACTTATTAATTTTATCTTTAAAAAGGTAATTAAGGAATTATTTAATAGGTTTCTTAATAAGTTATAAAAAGAATGGTTTTTAAATAATATTAAGAATTTAATTAAAAGCTATATAAATATTATTATTATTAAGGAAAGTAATAAAGCTTTTTATAAAAAGTATATAATAATAATATATAATTACTTTAATTATTATTATTAAGCAGCTTTATTTATAGCCTTTTATAGCTATTAAAATGCTTTCCCTTATAAGTATTGCTTAAAATGCATAAATTATAACTTTTCCTTAATTATAAATGGAAATGTTTTTATTATAATTCTCTTTTTTAATTATTATTTTTTATATAGTTTTTATAATAATGCTTATATTAATTATATTTATTATATTAAGGAATTTAATTATATCTTTAATAAATATAGTAATATAAAGAAAGTATAAAAGGTTATAATAATTAAGTAAGTAGAGTTTAAGAGTATATTTAATTTTATAATTATTATTAATAAGATAATATAATTTAAAGGAATGATTAGCTTTAATATTATTTAAAATAAGGAAGTTAATATTATTTAAGGTTAATAATTATAATTTTATAATGTAAAATTCTTATTATATTAATTATAAAAATAAGCTTTTAGTAAGGTATAAATAATAATTAAGATAAAAAGAAAAAGAGAAAAAGTAAATTAAATTATTAGAAAAAAAAAGAAAATTTTTAATTTTAGTAAGAAAATAATAAATAAGTATATAATAAATTTTATAATGCATTTTTTAAAAATATAATATTTTATATTTAAATTTAAGGTTAAATTTAATTAAGTAAATAAATGCATATAAAAAGAAATTTTATATTATAATAAATATATATGTATATATATATAAAAAAAGATAGCTTCCCCCCCCTTTAAATAAATATTTAAGTTAAGATTTAAAAGTATTATTAAGCTAATTATATTAAGAATATTAAGGGTTATTTAATTAAAGCAAAGGAATATTAATAAATTATAAAGGCTTATTTTTTAAGTTTCTTTATTTTATATATAAGCATATTATAAGTTTAATATTTTAAATATTAAAGTTTAAAGAATTTAATAAATTTAAGCTTATAAATAATTAATATATTTAAATAATAAATAAAGATATATTTACTTAATTTTAATAATAATTAAAGTTAAGGTTATTTAAAATAGGGTTAAATAGGCTAAATTTTATTAAAATATTTAAAAAGGGGTTATTATTTATAATAATTATAAGATTAGTTTTTTAAAGTAAATAAGGTTTAGGTTTTTATATTTTAAAATAGTTAATAAATTTTTTTAATTATTTTAATGAAAATATGCTTAAAAAGTAAATATTATTAAGTATTTAAAGTTTATAAATATTATTATAATAAATATTATAAATAATAAAAGAATTAAATTAATAATAAGTTAATTTTTAAAATAAGGAATAATTAACTTTTTTTTACTTATTAATAAGTAAAATTAGGTTATCTTTTTTTAAGAGAATTAATTAAGGGAAATTATAATATATATCTTATTATGCAGCTTTTTTCTTATAATTTAAGATTAATTTAATTATTATATTTATATTTTATAAGAAATTAAAAAGTAATTAAAGCTAGGAATTAAAAGTATTTTAAATAAATATATTTAAAGTTTAGGTTTAAATATATTATATAGGAATAATAGTTTTAATTAAAATAATTAATTTAAAGCTATAAAAAAAATAAAAAGAACTTTTTTTATAAAATCTTTTAAGTAAAGTTTAATTAATAAAGAAAGCATAAAGTAAGATTTATACTTAGCCTTTAATCTCTTTATTAAGTATCTTTTTAATAATAGCTATAATAATAAAGTATTTATATTTAATAATATTATTAATATAAGGATTATATATTAAGATTATAATCTTTTTAACTTTAATTATTAAAAGATATTAAGTAAATTAACTTATATTTTCTTATTTTTTATTTATTATTATCTTTATTAAAAATCTTTATTTAAGAAAAAAATTTTAAATAAAGAACTTTTTAATACTTTTTAAGTTAGCTATTTTAAGAAATATAGCTTTAATTTATTTTATTAAGTTATATTATTTTTTAATTAACTTATTATATTTTTAATTAAAAGGTAAATATTAAATATTAATATAAATTTTAATAAATAATTAATTTAGCATAATTAAAATAATTTTATTATTATAAATTTAAGTATTTTATTTATTATAATAAGGATAGTTAATAATAGCTTTTTTAATATTAATATATATTCTTTTTTAATAATATATAACTTAAATTTAAAAATAAATAACGTTTTTTTTATAATATTTAAAAAAAGCATAATAATTTTTAATAATTTCTTATTTTTAATTAAGGTTATTAATAACTTATTATTATAATAAATTCTTTTTAAGTTATTTTTAAAAAGTTTTTTTATAAATAAAGAAATAATAAGCTTTTTTATAAAAAAATAATTATTATTATAATATTAAGTTTTTAAGATAAGTTTTATAATAAAGATATTAAGTAATTTTAAGTAATTCTTTTAATTAAAAATAATTATTAAGTAATAATAATTCTTAATTAAATAATTAAAGTTAAGATAATTAATTAAGAAAAGCATTATATTAATTTTTAATATTTTCTTTAAATTTATAATTTATTTTATTTAATAATTTTAATAACTTTTTAAAAAGTATATTTATAATAATATTTTTAAAACCTTTAATATAATAAATAATAAAATTATATATTTTAATTATAGCTAATTACCTTATAATATAAGCGCTTAATATATTTAAGGTAAATTTCTTTAATTATTAAATTAAGATATTTAAATTTATCTTTAAGATAAAGTAAATGCTATAAATATAAAAGTATAAATACTTAATTATATATAAAATAGCTTTATATTTTTATTTTATTATATTATATAGCTTTTTAGCCTTTATTTAAGTATTACTCTTATATTAAATTAAATATTGCAATTTATTTTTAATTTATATAAAATATATATCTTATTTCTTAAAACTTATATTTATTATAAAAATAATCTTATTATTAAAATAATTAATATTAATTAAGTATAGCTTTAAAGTAATTATAATTTTAAAAATATTTATAATTTCTTAATAATTTAGGATTTATTAATAAGGTATATTTTTTTTTAAAAGGTTAAATAATAACTTAGTAATAATCTTATAAAAAAGTATTTATGCTTTATAAAAGTTTAATAAGCTTAAAAAAGATTTAAGCTTAATTATATTTTTATAAGTATTTTATTTATTAATTTTAATAATTTTTTTATTTAATAAAAATTAATTAAGTATTTTATAAGTATAGCTAATAATATTAGCTTATTATTTATATTATTTTAATTTAATAATATTAATTGCTTTTTTAATTAACTTAAAATTATAAAGAATATTATTAAAATTCTTAATATGCTTAGCTATATATTTTTAAATTCTTAATAAGATAAGTACTTTTTTATTTTTATAATTTATTTTTAAATTTTTAATTATAATATTATTAAGAAAGGGTTTATATATTATAAAAATTAAGTTATAAAAGATTTAAATTATATATTATATAAATTAAGTAATAAAATTTATAATTTTTATAAATAAGTTATATTATTAAAATAATTTAATTAAAATAAAAAAGATTATAATATTTTAGCTTTTCTTATTTAGCTTAATTTAATTATATTTTAAAAAAAAGTTAAGAAAAGATAATATTTTATATATTATAAATTTTTTAATAAACTTATTTATTAATAGCAAGATAAAGATATTTTTAATTATAACTTTATTAGCTTTTAAAATATTATTAATAAATTAATAATTAAAGTTTTTTTTATATAAGAAATTATTAATTTTTATAAGTAGCATAAAATTTCTTAATAACTTTATTAGCTTATTAATTTTTAAGTATTTTAATAGCTATTTTTCTTAAAGCTTTTAAAAGTTAAATTATCTTTGCTTAATATACCTTATAAGGAATTATTTAAATAAATTATAATAATGCTATATTAATATTAATTTAAGTAATATAAGATTAGTTTTATATTAAAGATTTCTCTTAATTAAAAAGTAAATAAATAAATATTTTTTTTTTTTTTTTAAAAAGGAGTTATAATTTTTTTATAAAAAAGTATTTAATTAATTAAGTATTAATTTTAATCCCTTATTAATTAAAAAAAACTTAAGCTAAATTTAAATATTATATTTACTTTTATAATTTTTATTTATAGCTAATTTTACTTTTTCTTTATAAATAAGTTTTTAATTAATTATGCTTTTAAGAATAATATTATTAAAAGAATAATTATTTATAAAATGGATTTTAATACTTATTTACTTATAAAGAGTTTTAATTAAAGGTTAAAAGGTTTTATTAATTAATTTAATAGCTATTAAAGTAAAAGAAATCTTATTAACTTATTTTTTAATATATATAGCTTTTTTCTATAAATAAATATTATAAATATAAGTTAATATTTATTAACCTTTTTTTTTAGCTTAATAAATCTTTTAAACTTTAATTTAAAAGTTTTTTATAAATATAAAAATTAAACTTTTTATATTTTTATTTAAAAAAATATTTAAAACCTTTTTATTTTTTTTTATTTTAATATTAAAATAAATTAATATTATTAATATATTAATTAATATTAAGCTTTAATTAAGGCTTAAAGAAAGTAAAAAAATGCTTTTAAAAGCTAATAAATACTTTTAAGAAACTTAAGCTTTCTTAAGAAAAGCTACTTTAAAAGGCTTTTAATTTTTTTATCTTAAATTATATATTACCTTAATATTATTAAGAATAAAATAGGTATAAAGGTATTTCTTTAATTATTTAAATATTAAGTTTATATTTAAGAAAAAGGATATTTTTAAAAAAATATAATATAAGGTATTAAAGGCTTTATTATTAATAATAAAGAATATAGCTTTAATTTTATTTAAATTAATATAAATTTACTTTTTTATAACTTTAATTAAAGATAAAAAATTTCTATTATATACTATTAAGTTTATATTATTAAGTAAAGTATATAAAAATTTATTATATTTATAATATAATAAAAGCAAAAGATTTATCTTAACTTTAATATTTAAAAAAGCAAGCTATAAAAAGTAATTATTTACTTTTATATAAATTATTAAGTAAGTTAAATTAAAATATTTTTAATTAATTATATTTATAATAAATATAATAATAAAGTTAACTTAATATTAAATAATTTATAATAAATTAATTAAAATATTAGCCTTAATATTATTTCTTAAGAAAGTAATTACGTTAATTTTAAGAAATAAGTTTTTAATGTAATTTTTAAAATGCATTAGCTTAAAAGGTACCTTTAATAAAGTATATACCTTAAATTATATTATTAATAAGTACTTAATTAAAATTAAATTAATATTGCTAAGCATTAAAATGTTTATAATACTTATTTTAATAATTACAATTAAAATTACTTAAGTTACTTTTTCCTTAAGTAATAAGGGTTATTAAATATGCTTTTTTAATTTTAAGTTTATTGCATTTATTAAGCTTACTTTGTTATGGGTTGGCCTTAAGCGTTTGCTAAAAGGTACTTAAAAAGAGTTATAAATTATAATATTTAAGAAGTAAGTTAAGCCTTAAAAGAGCTTAACTTTAAATTTATCTTTTAAGTATATGCCCCATTATATAAAAGGATTAAGTGTAATATAAGCTTAATATAAGTATGCATTATAACTTAGGTAATAACTTAAGCTTATTATATAACCCTTTTTTTACTCTTATATTATATGTAATAAAGATTAAATTTAAGGCTTTTATAATCTTATGTTAATTATATATTTACCTTATTATATATTTATTTTAAGGTTATATTTATTTACTTTAAAAGTAATAATTATTTATTTTATTTTTATATTAGCTATATTTATATATTATGCTTAATATAATGCAATATAAAGTATATATTATATATATTATAAATTATTATAATATAATAATATTATTGCTATATATATAATTTTTTATTAATATATTATAATTATATATAAGTTATATATATTATTAGCTTTAAGTTATAATATATCCTTATTAATATATTAACATTGCTTATTATAATTATTACCCTTATATTATATTTATTATTGCTACTTAAAACAACTTTCTTATAATTATACTCTTCTTTGCAATTCCTTTTTCTTAATACTATATTATTATTATAATATATTTATTATATATACTATTTTATTACCTTTATGCAACCTTTTTATTACCTTTATAATTATTTTTTTTATTTATATTAATTACCCTTTAGCTTTATCTTACCTTTAATTAAGAAGCCTTTTTTAACTTAATTAATACTTATATAATCCCTTAGCCTCCTTATAATTTAATTTTTTAATTATTTATCCTTATGTTTATTATACTTTTTTTATAGCTATCTTTTTTTATTAAAAAGCCATTATCTTAATATATTAATACCCTTTTAATCCCTTAATAATTCCTTAATATACCTTTTTTTATTTATATTTTATTTATTAAGCGCTCTTTCCCTAACTTATTAATACTTTTTTAATTCCTTAATATCCTTCTTAATACCTACTTTCCTCTTATTATGTAAAAAAAAGAATAAGAAATGGCTTTTATTATAAATTTTAGTAATTAGCATGGTAGCTTTAATATAGCCATTATTAATAATAATAGCAATAATAAGCTGCCTTATTATCTTAATAATATAACTTTTAAGATTATTTTATTTTTCCCTTAATATAAATTTATTATAGTTATTAATTAAATGTAAAGATATTATGCTATAGGATTATATTAAGTGCTTAGTGATTTTAATAATAAGAATTAATAACTTATTAAGTAGCTATCCTTTCCTTATAAACTATGCATTATAACTTTTTATAAAACTAATAAGCTGCTTATTTATATTTTTAAAGGTTGCAATGCATTTTATATTAGCTATTATTATTATAAGCATAAATGCATTTAATATATATATATATTTATTAATTTATTGCTATTATAAAATGCATAATATTATTTAAAAGGAATAATTGCTATTAATAATAGCTACATCCTTATTTTTAAATAAATTAAGTTTGCTACCCTTATTTATAATAATATAATTATATTTATCTTAGCCTTTAATTATATTATTATTAATTTTTATAAAGCTATAAGCATTACATTAATAAAGCTGCTCTTTGCCGCTTTTATTATTTATTTAAATAATTATGTTTATTCTTATAATATAGCCTTAATTAATATTTTTGCTAATTTTATTAAGGATATACCCTTAATCCCATTATAGTTTATTAATATATTTTCATTCTCTGCTAATATTAATATAATTATACATTGTATTAATAATATTAGCGTTAATAACTATTAGCTAACCTGCTTTACTTAAGGAATAATAAATGCCTTTATAACCCTTAATAATAATTAAAGAGCTAAAGCTAGTTATTGCGCTAACAATATACACGCCCTTAATATAAGTACCCCCCTTATCCTTTTCCTATATTTATATTAACTTAACCTTAAGCATGCTTTAATGCATTTAAGGACCGCTATTATAAGGAGTTTAATATAATAATTAACGCTTTAAATGCCCTTACTAGCTAAGTTTTTAATATTAAGCAGTATAATTATGATTTAAATTACTATTATACCTATAATAAGTTTAAGAAAAAGGAGTAAAAAGATAAGAAAAAGGACTTTAAAAACTTGCCTTTCTTTAGCTATGATGCTCCTTATTATAAGCATTAACTAGCTTAGCCCATTATTATAGTTATAATAAGTTTAAGTAATTAAAAGCTTTATTTTTAAATAAAAAGTTTATAAATTTAACTTTTATTATTATTAAGTTATTATAGCCTTATTATTAGCTTTTACAATTCTTAATTTTATAATTAAATATTTTTAATATACTTACTTAAATAAATAATAATAAAGGAATTTTAAAAAGGTAATATACTTAATATAATCCCGCCTTATAAAAAATTAGCTATATAGCTTAATTTTCTTTTAACTTAATATACTACTTAGTTTTTTATAAAAAAAGGATTTAGTTTATTTATTAAGCAAGTATATAATAAATCCTAATTAATTAAAAATATTTATATATAGATAAGGTTATGGGTTTAAATCCCATTATTACTATGCCTTATTTAAGCATAATAAATATTTAAGGCTTGCCTTACAACCTTATTTAAATAGCTTATAACAATATAATAAAATCCTATCTATCTTTATCCCATCCCTACTTATAACCTTTATTATTTTACATTATATTTTTAAATAAGCCTATTAAGCTTAATGCAAGCTTACCTTATAATTACTTTAAATAAGCAATTCCTTATAAGTAATAGCATTTTTTTATTATACCTTAAATAAATTAAGGGTTATTAATCCTTATAAGTTCCTAAGGGGTTCCTATATTAATATATTTTAGCCTTTTTATTTAATATAAACTTACTTCTTAAGGAAATTATTTTATAAATACTTTAGCATATTCTTAATCACTAAAATTTTCTTTATAAGGTACTTTTTATTTTAGCTTTTATTTACTTTATTTAAAACTAGTATAATACTTAACTAAATATTTATAAATATTTAAATAAATAGTAAATCCTTTATAACATGCTTAACTTAATTAATATTAAAGGTGAAATAAACCCAGCTTAATATATTTAAAATAATTATCTAAGGCATAAGGATATTTATTATAATGTATTTTTAATATAGCTAGTTAAGCTTTTTTATTAATTAAATAATTTAAAAGTGCTTTAAAAATAGCTATATTTAATTATTAATGCAAAACCTTTTCGCTATTTAATAATATTTATTAGCTATTTGCTTTTATTATTGCTAAATAAAAATAATAATGGCTTAAGCAATATTCATTTTAATTTAAAGATAATTTAAAAATATAGCTACCCAGCCCTTAAAACTAACCATAAACGTTATTATATTTAAAGGGCTTGGAATTACCTATACATTAAACCTATTTATTAGCTAATTTAAGCTTTAATTAATTATTATTAAATTCCTATTATTTAGCGTTATTTAATAAGTTAAAAAGTAATTAGCTTAATTATCTTATAAGAAAATAATAATATTATATAAGTATTTTTATACTTCTTAATTTATCCGCTTTATGCTACTATTTATTTTAAGGTAATATATTATAAATAAAAGGCATTTTATATTTACTTAAACACATAAAAAAGCTTAAAACGCCCTTATTTAATTAAAGCCTTAATTATTAATAATAAATATAAAGAACTTATAATAACGTTATTATAAAGTAATAAAGCATTATATATAATCTTTTATAATTATAAAGTATATTGCTTTTAAGAAAACTTATTTTAAAAAGCAATTTATAATAATTATTAAATAATGCAAGCCATTCTTATAAGTTAATAAGTTTATTATAAAATTAATAAATATTTAAAATTAATAGTAATTTAAAGAAGGAATAAGGCAAAGCAAGCCTTGCTATAGCTATTAATTAAGTTAGGTTTAATAGCATACATTATAATTTTAAATAAAATATTAAATTGCTTATAATATATTATCTTAATAAAAGTTATATAAAAGGACTTAAAAGGTTTCTTTTTATCTTAAATGCCTTATTATAAGAAAGTTATAAGCCCACTGCAATATTAATATAATAAGTAATTCTTAACTTAAAAGCTATAACTAACTTTAAAACTAAAGCACATTATATATTGAAAACAAGCTACTTAAATAATGAGGGATAGGTTTTGCTAAACCCTCTTAAAGATAACTTAAGGAGGAGCTTTAATGCAATAAAGAGAGAAGATAAGAATAAAAGGGAATTAAAGAAAGGAAAAAGATAAATATTTTAAAAATTCTTAAAAATAAGAAAAGTTTAATTAAAGTATTAAATATATAAGAAAAAAAAAAGTTAATTTCTTAAAAAAATATTTAAAATAAATATAAAAGGTAGCTTTTTATAATTAGCTAAAATTTAATATAATATTATTTCTTATATAATTCTTTATATTTATTAATATATTTCTTTTTAAATACTTTATAATAAATATTATAAAAACCATTAAAAAAAAAACTTTATTATTTTTAATTAAGCTTTTAAGTTTTAAAATTTATTTTATTATAATTTTAATTATTATTATTAGTTTTAATTCTTTACTTATTTATTTTATTATAGCTTTTATTTTTTTATAAAAGCTTTAAATATTCTTAAAATTTACTTAATAATATATTTATTAATTATATTTTTTTAATTATTAAAGTTTATTTTAATAATTAGCATTAATATAGCTATTAAAAATTTAAATATCTTTATAAAATAAAAAGTAAATTTTTTTTTTTTTTTAATTATTATATTAAATATAATATATTAGCTTTATTAACTTTTGCTTTTACTTTTTATAAAGCTTTTGCTTTTACTTTTACTTTTTATAATACTTTTACTTTTAATATTTATGCCTTATATTTAATTATTTAATTAATTTATTTATAAGCCTTTTAAATTATTCTTAAGTAAATTTTATTATTATTTTAATTATTTTAAGTTAATTAATATATTTTAAGTTTTATTTATATTTATTATTAAGATAAGTAAATAAAAAAGATTTTTATATATATTAAAATAAGCATTTTTTATTAACTTTAAAATATTTTATAATATAATGCTTAAGTTAAAGGCTTATTTAATTAAAGTTATATTTAATTAATTTTAAGCTATTTAAAAGTTTATACTTTATTATATATTAAATATTTAAAATTAAGTTATTAAATTAATTTATATTAAAGGTATTATTTCCCTTATACCCTTTTTATAATTAATAGTAATTTTAATATATTATAATTTAAATAGCTATTGCTAAATAATATTCCTTTATAATAAGAGCTTATTTCTTGCTTTAATTACTTTTATGCCATTAATTTTAATAAAGGGAATTAATATAAGTATTTAAATAGCTTTATTAATTTTATTAAGCTTTAATTAAATAATAAATATTTAAATAATAATGCTAATAATAGCTTTAAGTATTTTATAATATATAGTTTTAATTAAAAAAGTCTTAATTTAATTTTATACTTTTTAATTATTTTTTTTTTAATTTTTTTTAAAATAATTTCTAATAAACTTAATAGCATATTATTTATAAAATACTTTATTAATTTATCTTAATCTTAATATAAACTCTTTATTAAAATTTTACATTTTATTTTTTAAAGTAGCTATTAAATATTTATAAATAAATACTTTAGCATTTTTATTTATTTTATTCTTTTTATCTTTTAATATAAAATTATTTTATAATAAGCAATAGTTCTTTATTTTATTAAAAATTGCTATTATTTAATAATTAAATATATAAATAAGCATAATAATAAATTTATAATTCTTTATTAATTTATATTATTAATATTTCTTAAGTAAGGTATAATTATAATATAAAGATTTTTTAAATAAAAATATAATATTTTAAAAGTTAAAAAATTATTAAGTTATAAAAGCTATAATATATTAAGTTTTTAGTTTTTTGCATTTATAAAGCATTCCTTTTATATTAAAGAGATTAAAAGTAAGGAAGGCTTAATATTATTTTATTAAATTTATTAACTTAGTTAATTTTTTTAGCTTAAAATAAAGATTAATACTTAAGAAATATTTTTATATTATCTTTATAAGCTTATTATTAAATATTATTTATTTTATATTAAAGAATAATAATTAATTAAGGATTTAAAATTGCTAAATATTATTTAAGTAAACTTTATTTATAATAATTCTTATTTTAAAAGGATTTTTAAAAAAGTTAATATTTACTTTTTAAGTAAAGTTTTATTAATTTTAAATATTTATAATATTTAAAAATTATAATGCTTTATTAAGTAGGTTTTTAAAGTTATTAAAGTAAGAAAGTTTTAAAATTATTAATGCTAAATTATTCTTTTTTAAATTAATAGGCTTAATTATTAAAATTAAGGTATTAAGGTTTTAAAATATTTTATAATATAAGGGCGATTAAGACTGCTTTTTTGCCTTATCTTTTTAGCTAAAAGATATTTTAATTTTTAATTATAGGAAAAGGAGGCAAAGGAGATAAGTAATAAAGTAAAGAGTAAATAATAAAAGTTAGGTAATGAAAAAGAGAGGTATAATAATGAAAAGAGCCTTGCACCCTTAGAAATTACTATATAAGTAATTAAAATAAAGAGGGTTGAAAATAAGGAAAAGATATAATTAATATTTAATTATAACTTAAGGTAGTTTTTATAAATAATTATTGCTTATTTTTAAATAATAATTAGATAAAAGAAAGATTAATATATTAAAAGTATATTATTATTAAGATAGTTAAGTAGCAGTTAACTTTTAATCTTTAATTAATAATAATATAAAAGTAGGAAGAAGAAGAAGAAAAGAGAGGAAGAGAGCTTAGTTATAAATAAATAGGTATAGTAGCGTATATAGGTTAAAGTAGTAAAAGCTAATAACTTACTCTTCTTAAGTTAAATGGTTGCATTAATTAAAAGAAAAGAGTAATAAAAAGGCTTATAAGTTATTATTAAAAGCTATTAATTTATTATTTTATTAATAATTAAAGTAAAAGGGATATATAATTTCTTATTTTTTTTAAATAGCAGCTAATTATAAAGTATTCTTTTTTTAATTTATAAGTTTATTAAGTATAAATTAAAATAGGCTATTTAATTAAAATTTCTTTATAATGAAAAGATAAATAACCTTTTTATAAGTAAAGAATTAAAGGTAAGTAACTCCTTTTAAGTAATAAATTAATCTTAATTAAAAGCAAGGTAATAAATTACTCCTTTTAATAATAAGGTAGCTTATTATTAGCATTGCTTATCTTTTCTTATTATAGCAACTTTATATATATAAATTTTCTTTCCTTCTTTAAGTTTTTTTCTTCTTTTTTTTTTTTCTTAATATCTTTTTAACTTTAATTAGCCTTTAAATTAAGCTAAAATTAAAGTAAAATACTATAATCCTTTTATTCTTAAATATCTTTTTATAATAATATCTTTATTATTAAACCCTCTTTAATTAAGGTTGGGAAGTTTAATATAAGAGGATTTCCCTTTCTCTTTTTAAGCTATTTACTATAACTTATAAGCTAAATAAATTTTAATTAAGGGCATTTATACCTTTTTTAAGCTAAAAGGCATCCTTAATAAAAATTAATTTATTAAGATTATCCTTTATAATGCTTTTATAAAAGGCATTTATATATATAAAATTATTAATATTAAATAAAATTAATACCTTGCTTAATAACTTATTAATCCTATCTTTAAAAAAGTAATTAAAGAATTATTTAATAGGTTTTTTAATAAATTATAAAAAAAGTAGTTTTTAAATAATATTAAGAATTTAATTAAAAGCTATATAAATATTATTATTATTAAGGAAAGTAATAAGGCTTTTTATAAAAAGTATATAATAATAATATATAACTACTTTAATTATTGCTATTAAGCAGCTTTGCTTATAGCCTTTTATAGCTATTAAAATGCTTTCTCTTATAAGTATTGCTTAAAGTATATAAGCTATAACTTTTTCTTAATTATAAATAGGAATATTTTTATTATAATTCCTTTTTTTAATTACTACTTTTTGCATAGTTTTTATAATAATGCTTATATTAATTATATTTATTATATTAAGGAATTTAATTATACTTTTAATAAATATAGTAATATAAAGAAGGTATAAAAGGCTATAGCAGCTAAATAGGTAAAGTTTAAGGATATGCTTAGCTTTATAATTATTATTAATAAAATAATATAACTTAAAGAAATAATTAGCTTTAATATTATTTAAAATAAGGAGGCTAATATTATTTAAAGTTAATAATTATAATTTTATAATGTAAAATTTTTATTATATTAATTATAAAAATAAGCTTTTAATAAGGTATAAATAGTAATTAAGATAAAAAGAAAAAGGGAAAAATAAATTAAGTTATTAAAAAAAAAAAGAAAGTTTTTAATTTTAATAAGAAAATAATAAATAAGTATATAATAAATTTTGCAATATATTTTTTAAAAATATAATATTTCTTATTTAAACTTAAAGCTAAATTTAATTAAGTAAATAAATATATATAAAAAGAAATTCCATATTATAATAAATATATATATATATATATGCAAGAAAAAATAATCCCCCCCCCTTAAATAAATACCTAAGCTAAGATTTAAAAGTATTATTAAGCTAGTTATATTAAGAATATTAAGGGTTGTTTAATTAAAGCAAAGGAATATTAATAAATTATAAAGGCTTATTTCTTAAATTTCTTTGCTTTATATATAAGCATATTATAAGTTTAGCATTTTAAATATTAAAGTTTAAAAAATTTAATAAGTTTAAGTTTATAAATAATTAATATACTTAAGTAATAAATAAAGATATATTTAATTAGTTTTAATAATAATTAAAGTTAAGATTATTTAAGATAAGGTTAAATAAGCTAAATTTCATTAAAATATTTAAAAAGGAGTTATTATTATTTATAATACTTATAAAATTGGTTTCTTAAAGCAAATAAGGTTTAAATTTTTAAATTTTAAAATAATTAATAAATCTTTTTAATTATTTTAATAAAAATATGCTTAAAAGGTAAATATTATTAAGTATTTAAAGTTTATAAACGTTATTATAATAAATTTTATAAATAATAAAAGGATTAAATTAATAATAAATTAATTTTTAAAATAAAGAATAATTAACTTTTCTTTACTTATTAATAAGTAAAATTAAGTTATTCTTTTTTAAAGGAATAGGTTAAGGGAAATTATAATATATATTTTATTGCATAGCTTTCCTCTTATAATTAAAGATTAATTTAATTGCTGTCTTTATATTTTATAAGAAATTAAGAAGTAATTAAAGCTAAGAATTAAAAGTATCTTAAAAAGATATATTTAAAGTTTAAGTTTAAATATATTATATAGGAATAATAGTTTTAATTAAAATAATTAGTTTAAAGCTATGAAAAAGATAAAAAAGATTCTTTTTATAAAATTTCTTAAGTAAAGTTTAATTAATAAAGAGGGCATAAGGTAAGATTTATATTTAGCCTTTAATCCCTTTATTAAGCATTTTCTTAATAATAATAATAATAATAAAGTATTTATATTTAATAATATTATTAATATAAAGATTATATATTAAAATTATAATTTTTTTAACTTTAATTATTAAGAAATATTAGGTAAATTAATTTATATTTTTTTATCCTTTATTTATTATTATCTTTATTAAAAGCCCTTATTTAAAAAGGAATTTTTAAATAAAGAACTTTTTAATACTTTTTAAGTTAACTACTTTAAAAGGCATAGCTTTAATTTATTTTATTAAGTTATATTATCCTTTAATTAACTTATTATATTCTTAATTAAAAGGTAAATATTAAATATTAATATAAATCTTAATAAATAATTAATTTAATATAATTAAAATAATTTTATTATTATAAATTTAAGTATTTTATTTATTATAATAAGAATAGCTAATAATAGCTTTTTTAATATTAATATATATTTCTTTTTAATAAT
This sequence comes from Diaporthe citri, assembly GCF_014595645.1. NCBI lineage: Eukaryota > Fungi > Ascomycota > Sordariomycetes > Diaporthales > Diaporthaceae > Diaporthe > Diaporthe citri. The sequence continues at coordinate 1,016,345 of NW_025064850.1, forward strand.
ATATAGCTTAAATCTAAAAATAAGTAGCGTCCCTTTTATAATATTTAAAAGGAGCATAATAGTTTTTAATAATCTCTTACCTTTAATTAAAGTTATTAATAACTTATTATTATAATAAATTCTTTTTAAGTTATTTTTAAAGAGTTTCTTTATAAATAAAGAAATAATAAGCCTTTTTATAAAAAAATAATTATTACTATAATATTAAGTTTTTAAAATAAGTCTTATAATAAAGGTATTAAGCAATTTTAAATAATTCTTTTAATTAAAAATAATTATTAAGTAATAATAATTCTTAATTAAATAATTAAGATTAAGATAATTAATTAAAGGCAACATTATATTAATTCTTAATATTTCCTTTAAATTTATAATTTACTTTATTTAATAGCTTTAATAGCTTTTTAAAAAATATATTTATAATAATATTTTTAAAACCTTTAATATAATAAATAATAAAATTATATATCTTAATTATAATTAGCTACCTTATAATATAAGCGCTTAATATATTTAAGGTAAATCCCTTTAATTATTAAATTAAAATATTTAAATTTATCTTTAAGATAAAATAAATACTATAAATATAAAAGCATAAATGCTTAATTATATATAAAATAGCTTTATATTCTTATTTTATTGCATTATATAGCTTTTTAACCCTTATTTAAATATTATTCTTATATTAAATTAAGTATTATAATTTATTTTTAATTTATATAAGGCATATATTTTATTTCTTAAGATTTGCATTTATTATAAAAATAATTTTATTATTAAAATAATTAATATTAATTAAATATAGCTTTAAAGTAATTATAACTTTAAAAGTATTTATAGCTTTTTAATAATTTAAGGTTTATTAATAAAGCATATTTTTCTTTAAAAGGTTAAATAATAGCTTAGCAATAATCTTATAAAAAGGCATTTATATTTTATAAAAGTTTAATAAGCTTAAAAAAGATTTAAATTTAATTATATTCTTATAAGTATTTTATTTATTAATTTTAATAATCTTTTTATTTAATAAAAATTAATTAAGTATTTTATAAATATAGCTAATAATATTAGCTTATTATTTATATTATTTTAATTTAATAATATTAATTACTTTTTTAGCTAGCTTAAAATTATAAAAAATATTATTAAAATTCTTAATATGCTTAGCTATATATTTTTAAATCCTTAATAAAATAAATATTTCTTTATTTTTATAATTTATTTTTAAACTCTTAATTATAATATTATTAAGAAAGAGTTTATATATTATAGAAATTAAATTATAAAAAATTTAAACTATATATTATATAAATTAAGTAATAAAATTTATAGCTTTTATAAATAAGTTATATTATTAAAATAATTTAATTAAAGTAAAAAAGGTTATAATATCTTAGCTTTTTTTATTTAATTTAATTTAATTATATTTTAAGAAAAAGTTAAAAAGAAATAATATTTTATATATTATAAACTCCTTAATAAACTTATTTATTAATAATAAAATAAAGGTATTTTTAATTATAACTTTATTAACTTTTAAAATATTATTAATAAGTTAATAATTAAAATCCTTTTTTTTTATAAGAAATTATTAATTCTTATAAATAATATAGGATTCCTTAATAACTTTATTAACTTATTAATCCTTAAGCATTTTAATAATTATTTCCCTTAAGGCTTTTAAAAATTAAATTATCTTTACTTAATATATCTTATAAGGAATTATTTAAATAAATTATAATAATGCTATATTAATATTAATTTAAGTAATATAAAATTAATTTTATATTAAAAATTTCTCTTAATTAAAAAGTAAATAAATAAATATCTCTTTTTCTTACTTTAAAAAGGAATTATAGTTTTTTTATAAAAAAGTATTTAATTAATTAAGCATTAATCTTAATCCTTTATTAATTAAAGAAAACTTTAGCTAAATTTAAATATTATATTTATTTTTATAATTCTTATTTATAGTTAATTTTATTCCTTCTTTATAAGCAAGTTTTTAATTAATTATACCCTTAAAAATAATATTATTAAAAAGATAATTATTTATAAAATAAACTTTAATATTTATTTACTTATAAAGAGTTTTAATTAAAGGTTAAATGGTTTTATTAATTAATTTAGCAATAATTAAAGTAAAAAAAATCTTATTAACTTATTTTTTAATAAATATAGCTCTTTTCCGTAAATAAGCATTATAAATATAAGTTAATATTTATTAACCTTTCCCTTTAGCTTAATAAATCTTTTAAACTTTAGCTTAAAAGTCTTTTATAAATATAGGAATTAAACTTTTTATATCTTTATTTAAAAAGATATTTAAAACCTTTTTATTTTCTTTTATCTTAATATTAAAATAAGTTAATATAATTAATATATTAATTAATATTAAGCTTTAATTAAGGCTTAAAGAGAATAAAGAAATGTTTTTAAAAGCTAATAAGTACTTTTAAGAAACCTAAGCTCCTTTAAATAAAGCTACTTTAAAGGGTTTTTAGTTCTTTTATTTTAAATTATATATTACTTTAATATTATTAAAAGTAAAATAGGTATAAAGGTATTCTTTTAATTATTTAAATATTAAGTTTATATTTAGGAAAAAGGGCATTTTTAAAAGGATATAATATAAGGTATTAAAGGCCTTATTATTAATAATAAAAAATATAGCTTTAATTTTATTTAAATTAATACAAACCTATTTTTTTATAATACTAATTAAAAATAAGAAATCCTTATTATATATTATTAAGTTTATATTATTAAGCAAAGTATATAAAAGTTTATTATATTTATAATATAATAAGGATAAGAAATTTATTTTAGCTTTAATATTTAAGAAAGCAAGCTATAAAAAGTAATTATTTACTTTTATATAAATTATTAAATAAGCTAAACCAAAATATTCTTAATTAACTATATTTATAATAAATATAATAATAAAGTTAACTTAATATTAAATAATTTATAATAAATTAATTAAAGTATTAACCTTAGTATTATCTTTTAAGAAAGCAATTGCGCTAAGTTTAAGAAATAAATCTTTAATATAATCCCTAAAATGCATTAGCTTAAAAGGTACCTTTAATAAGGTATATGCTTTAAATTATATTGCTAATAAGTGCTTAATTAGGGTTAAATTAGTATTGCTAAACGCTAAGATATTCATAGCATTTATTTTAATAGTTATAATTAAAATTGCTTAAGCTACTTTTTCTTTAAATAATAGAAGTTATTAAGCATGCTTTTTTAATTTTAAGTTTATTGCACTTATTAAGCTTGCTCTTATTATAAGAAACTTAGTATTTTCTTTTTAAATTTAATTTTAATTAGTAAATAAGTTTTTCCTTTTTCTTATTTTCTTCTTATTCTTTAGCTATAACTTATTATTAATAATTTAAAATTAATTATTTTTTACCTTTTTAAAGTATTTAAGTTAAGCTTAATTAGCCTTTATAATTTTTATAACTTTATCTTAATTTTTAATATTCTTAATTATATATTTCTTTTTAATTATAATAATATTTATTTAAGAAAGTTTATTATTACTTATAATTATAAGCTTTTTTTTAATATAAATTATATAATTTATAGGATTTATAATTATTAAAATTAAGCTAACTTTCTTTTAATTATTAAACTTTTAAATTACTTTTAAAGCTTTTAATAAGGCCTTTTCTTTAAATAAAGAATTTACCTTAATAAGCTTATAATATTTAATTATATAAGATAAATTAAACCTTTCTTTCTTAAATAAAAACTTTAATTAATTATAAATATATTTTTTTAAATTATAGCTACTTTAATTATAATATAATTAAATATAAGTAGGATTTAAATATTTTAAAAGGTTAGCTTAAGCATTTTTAAATAAGTTAAGGAATATTAATAATTCCTTTAGCTTAAAAGCTATTAATAAATTATTTAAAAAAAGTTACTTAAGCTTATTATATTAATATGCATTATAATTTTAAGAAGTATAGCTATAATAAACTTTAAATAACTTATTTTTTTTAAAGAAAAGCATTAAAATTATAATTTATACCTTATTATTATTAAAATTACTTTAATTAAATTCTACTAAAAGCTATTAAATAAAATTTATAACCTTTAACTTAATTATTTTAAAATTACTTTACTATTTATTATAAAAAAAAGCTTTAATATCTTATTAAAATAACTTAAATTTATCTTTAAACTTAATTAAGTTAAGTTTTAACTTTATAAACCTTTTAATAAATTTATTTATATTTTATAAATTCTAATTATATTTTTTAATAATATTAATATAATTAAATTTAAATAAAGATTATTAAGCTTATAAGTTTTTATTTTAAAGGTAATTTAAAGAATTAAAATTATTTTAATTTTCTTAAAAGAAATTTAACCTTTTTAAATTAAGTAAATTTTAATTAAAATTATTTTATATAAATAAATACTTATTTTACCTAAAATACTTAAGTTCTTAGTTAATAACTTTTAGCAAGGTATGCTTAAAGTTTAGCTAAAGAATATTCCTTGCTAACTTATAAGTAATTTCTTTTCCTATTAATTATTTTTTTAAATATAATAAAAGTACCTTATAAAAAGGCTAAGTTATAATAAAAGAAATATTATTTATATTATTAAGTTCTTAATTATATTTTATAATCTTCCCTTTTTATACTTTTAAGTTATTATAAGGGTTATTATAAATAATATCTTTAATAATTATAATTAAGTTTATATAATAAGTTTAATTATTAAACTTATAAAAGGTAAAAAGCTTTTTCTTTTAATCTTTTTAAATAAATTATTTAATAATAATGCTTTTAATTATTTTTATTAAATTTAAAGTAATATAATATTGCTTAAGTAATTTTAAGATTTAATTATTTAAGTAAAAGAATTAATAAATAATAATTTTAAAGCTATTTAAAATCTTAATAATATTAATTTTATTAAACTTTAAAATATTTAAATTATAAATTATAAATAAAGCTATTTATAATAAAATTATTATATTAATAAAAAATAAAACTTTTAAAATATTAATTTAAGTTCCTAACTTATTATTAATAATAAATTATAAGGTTTAATTAAAGCAAGGCTAATGCTTTAATTAATAATAAGCAAAATTAAATTTCCCTTTTTCCTTAATAAATTTCTTAAGATTTCTTTCTTAGCTTTAAGTAAAAAAGGATAAATAATTTTTAAGGTTTAAAGATATTCTTAAAATAAAAGCAAGTTTAAAAAGACTTTAAGCTTAAAAGTATAATATATATACTATAATAATTTTTATTAAAATAATAGCAAAATAAAGAAACTTAAAAATAGCAATATTTTTAATTAAAGTAATTATTTTTAAGGAATTTATCTTTAAAATTATTATAAAATATTTAAATTAAAGTTTAAAGAATAAAGATATTAATAAATATAATAAATAAAATAAACTTAATAAAAAGATATTTTATTAAAAGATAAAAATAATAAGGCTATAATAAAGGAAGCTCCTTAAATTTATATTTAATGCTTTATTTATTAATATTATATTAAACCCTTAGTAAATTAAGTTTAAGTTTAATTAAAGCTTAAGTAAGGTTATACTTTAAGTTTAAGTTTTTTATATAATTTAATTAATATAAGAATATATAATATAATGCTATTTATTAAACTTATAAGTAAGCAAAATAAGTATCTTAATTTTATATTATAGCCCTCTTTACTTTAAACTTAAGGTTATAATAATAATAATAAATATTAATTAAAAGTTTAAAGCATCTTTAATTAATATTAAGTAATATTTATAAAGTTTAAATTTACTATTTTAGTTTTAAGTTTATATTATTATTATATTTTAAGCATAATCTTTAGCAAAAAACTTAAAATAAGTTTAAAGCTTAATAGCATATTAATATAAAATTAAGGTAGTATTTTATTTAAATATTAAAAGCATAAAAGGTACCTTAAGATTAAAAAATAATTTTAAGATGCTTATAATATTATTATAAGTTTAATTATACTTAATTCTTCTTTATAATAAGTTAAAGATAAATATAGGCTTTAATTAAAGCTTTGGACTAAAATATGGAATAATTTAGTAATATTTAATATAAAAATAAAAAAAAAGAGAGAATTAATAAATAATTAATTTATAGCTAACTTTTTATTTTTCTTATTATTAATTAAAAATATATAAGATTAAAATTAACTTAAGTTAAATTATTAATAAAAATAAGCTACTTAAATAATAAAAAATAAGTTTTACTAAACCCTTTTAAGAATAACTTAAGGAGGAGCTTTAATATAATAAAAAGAGAAAATAAAAATAAAAGGGAATTAAAAAAAGGAAAAAGATAAATATTTTAAAAATTCTTAAAAATAAGAAAAGCTTAATTAAAGCATTAAATATATAAGAAAAGAAAAGAGTTAATTTCTTAAAAGAATGTTTAAAATAAGCATAAAAGGTAGCTTTTTATAGCCAGCCGGAATTTAGCGCGGTACCATTTCTCATGTAATCCCTTGCACCCATTAACAATGTATTAAAGGTATAATTAGCAATTTAAGCTATTATTTTAACCTCCTTAGAAAACTATTATTAATTAAATATAATTGCTTTATAGCAAATTTTATATTGCAAGTTTTATTAAACTCTCTTATTTTAAAATATAGCTAATATTAATTCATTAAATAATTGCAACTTTATAAGTATAATAATATAAATATTAAAGATTATCATTAAAATTAATTAAAGCATTTTAATTACATAATTTTCTTTTAAGGTTATTCCATCCTATTTTCATTATAATAATACATTAAAATGCTATACTTATATTCTTAAGCGATATTAAAAATTATAGTAGAAAAGAAATAAAGTTTTAACTTATTAAGCCTATTTTTTTAAAAGAAATTAAGGGTTAATAAAGTATTTAAGGCCCTTATAATTTATAAGTATTATAAATAAATAAAATATACTTTAAAGCATAAATAACTATGCCTTTAAGGCCTTAATTATTATTAATAGCTCCTTATTATAAATAATATAATTTCATTATATTAAAAAAAGCTTTATAAAGTAATAAGCAATTAAATAAAGAGCCCTTTCTTTTTAAATTAATAAGCATGCATTAAGAGCTATCTTTAAGTAATTCGCTTTTATTATCATGCTTAAGTTTAAGTTTTATTTAGCTAAAATTAATGCCTTTATAAATGCTACCTTAAAATAGCGAAAAGCCTTATCCTCCTTATTTTTTTATTAAAAAAAAGTCCCTTTAATAATAAAATAAAGGAGAAAGTTAATAATTTTAAAAAAGTTTTTAATAAAGTTATAATAAAAATTTGCAAACTTTATAAAGCTTTAAATGCTATAAATTATTTATAGCGCCTTTTACTTTTAAATTATCTTAACCTTTTTTAAATTTACTTAAATGCTTACTTTAGCTATAATAATAAAGCCTAAATACTTTATCTTTTTTATTATAAATTTATACTTATTTTAATTTAAGTTTAATTTAGCATTTTATAAGTAATATAAGACCTTTTATACCTTCTTTATATAGTTTCTCCTTAAGCTTAAGGAAAATATTAACATATTATTTAAGTATATTATTATATAATCTTTTAAGATATTAATTAAGATTAAGTTAATATATTATTAAAATATAATAGGTGCATTAAATAAATTAAAGGGGTAAATTAGTTATTTAAATAATTTAAATTAAGTTTAAAATACTATTAAATACTTTTACTTCTTTATTATTTATATTTAATAAAAAGCTATATAAATATTTAGCTTTATAAACCATTAAGCATTAAAGAAAAAGCATAATATTTTTTTAATAAAGAAAAAAAGGTAATGATTTTGCTAAGTTATTTTATTAAAAGTATAATAATTTATATAAAACTATTACCCCTTATTTACCTTATATATTAAAAGGATTAAGGCCACTATAAGCAAGAAGTTAGCCCTTACCCAACCTTTATTATAAAGTTCCATAATTTATTTCCATAGCTTAAATAATTAATCCTAAGATATATTATATAATAAGCCTTATAGCAATGCCAATGCAAACCTATTCTTTGCTAATAATAAATAAATATAGTAATTAAACTAACTTTAATATAATAAAAAGGCAAAAGCTTATTCCTTATTAAAAAAGTTAATAAAGTTTTATACCTCTTTTAATAAGGACTTAGCTTTATACCATTTCATATTATTATTATTTCTTTTTTAAAGAGCTATAGCTTAAAAGATTTATATAACTTTATTTAAGCTTATTTTTACTAAGGTAATATTTGCTATTTTATTATAAAATAAGCAATTTATTTACGCTCTTATAGCTGCTTTAAAGATTAATTAAGTTAAACTATTTATATCTTACCAGCTCTTTTCTTTTATAATTATCTTTTAAGCTATATTAATTATTATATAGTTATAAGCTAAGTTTAATAGAATGTTATAATAGCATAATTAAGATAAGCTTAGTAAAAAGAAATAAGCTATGCTTAAAATTATATAAATTAAAATAAGGGCTTGCTATATATTAATATTTAAAAAAAGCTATATTATATATATAATATATTAACTTTATAATAAATTAATAATTATCCTTAAGTTTCTTAAAATAAGCAAAGCTATTAACTTTAATTTTACTTTTTATACTTATTACTTACTTATAATAATATAATAATTATACTTATTATTTATTTAAGTAATAATAATATGCTTATAATTTATAATAATAAGAATTAAGAAAGAAAGCTTATTTAATTTATTTTATATTTATTAATATTATTTTTATATAAATTAAGCTTATAAAGAAGGTTTATGCTCTTAAATAAAACTTTACTTAAAAGTTAATCTTTTTTTTTAAGGCTAATAAAGTTCTTTTTATAAAGTATAGCTAGCTTTATAACTTAAACCTAAATTAATATAGCTATAAGAAGGAATTTATAATTTATTATAAAATATCCCTATTAGCTATAATATAAGCATGCTTTATGCCCTTGCTAAGCTTCCCTTTTAAATTTAAAAATTTATAGTGCCTTAGCCTAGCCATTAGCTAATTAAAAGGAAAAGGTGCTTTAATGCCCTTGCAGCTCCTTATTTTTAATGCTTTAGCCCCTTATTATACCTATTATAACTATATTTATTATTATTATATCTTAACTTATTACTTATTATTCTTAAGCTAAGGGCTTTAAGGAGCATAAAGTTAAGCTTATATATTATTAATGCTTAAAGTTTTATGCCTTTAACTTATAAGCAATTTAATAATATATATTTACTACCTTATTATAATTTATATGCAAAATTAATGCCTTAATAGCCTTATTATAAAGCTATAAAGAAAGTTAACTATAAAAATAATTTAGCTTTACTTTACTTAATTACTTAAGGCCCTTAGCTTGCATTATTAACTATTTAAATTAAATATAAAACTAAGCAAAGCCATTATAATTCTGCATTTAAAATATTTTAAGCTTAATTAAAGTAGCTACCTATTAATATAAATTTCTATAATAATGCTTTAAATATTTAAAAAACTTATTTATATTAAAGTTATTTTAAGGCTTGCCTTACTTATAAAACGCTATAATATATAATTATACCTTAATAAATAGCTAACTTTATAAAAAGATTTAATACTCTTAAAAACCCTTAATAAAGTTTATATTAATTTATAACTTATATTATATTATAATCTTTTAAGTTAAAAAGCTATTTTAATTATTATTAAATAAAGGCTTAATTAAAAGCAGCTTATATTAAATTAAAGGTAAGTTAAAAGGATTTATATACATTTTAAGCTTTATAAGTTAATAAAGTATTGTTATAAGGAAAGATATAGCGATATTATTATTAGCATTAATAAACATTATTATAAATAATTAAGAAAATTAAGATACTTTTTAAGCATTTTTATAACTTAATATTAAAATAAATTAAGAAATCTTTAATTATATATTTTATAAAAAGGTTAACATCCTAAGTATAAGGTTATTTACCTTTATAATATAAGTATTCTTCTTAATATAATTTAAAGATTATAATTTAATATTATAAGTTAGCCTTAAGTATTTATTAAAAAATACTTAAAAAGAGTTATAAATTATAATATTTAAAAAGTAAGTTAAGCCTTAAAAGGGCTTAACTTTGGATTTATCTTTTAAATATATGCCCCGTTATATAAAAGGGTTAAGTGTAATATAAGCCCAACATAGGCATGCATTACAGCTTGGGCAATAACCCAAGCTCATTACATACTTTTATTATAAGAAACTTAATATTTTCTTTTTAAATTTAATCTTAATTAATAAATATATTTTTTCTTTTCCTTATATTTTTTTTATTTCTTAGCTATAATTTATTATTAATAATTTAAAATTAATTATCTTTTACCTTTTTAAAGTCTTTAAGTTAAATATAATTAACCTTTATAATTTTTATAACTTTATCTTAATTTTTAATATTTTTAGCTATATAGTTTTTTTTAATTATAATAATACTTATTTAAAAAAGCTTATTATTATTTATAATTATAAGCTTTTCCTTAATATAAATTATATAATTTATAAGATTTATAAGTATTAAAATTAAGCTAACTTTCTTTTAATTATTAAGCTTTTAAATTATTTTTAAGGCTCTTAATAAAGCTTTTTCTTTAAATAAAAGATTTACCTTAATAAGTTTATAATATTTAATTATATAAAGTAAATTAAACCTTTTTTTTTTAAATAAAAATTTTAATTAGCTATAAATATATTTTTTTAAATTATAGCTATTTTAATTATAATATAATTAAATATAAATAAGGTTTAAATATTTTAAAAGGTTAACTTAAATATCTTTAAATAAGCTAAAAAATATTAATAATTTCTTTAGCTTAAAAGCTATTAATAAGCTATTTAAAGAAAGTTATTTAAGCTTATTATATTAATATATATTATAATTTTAAAAAGTATAATTATAATAAACTTTAAGTAACTTATTTTTTTTAAAGAAAAGCATTAAAATTATAATTTATATCTTATTATTATTAAAATTACTTTAATTAAGTCTTATTAAAGGCTATTAAATAAAATTTATAATTCTTAATTTAATTATTTTAAAATTACTTTATTATTTATTATAAAAAAAAGCTTTAATATTTTATTAAAATAACTTAAATTTATTTTTAAATTTAATTAAATTAAATTTTAACTTTATAAACCTTTTAATAAATTTATTATATTTTATAAATTTTAATTATTTTTTTAATAATATTAATATAATTAAATTTAAATAAAAATTATTAAGCTTATAAATTTTTATTTTAATAATAATTTAAAGAATTAAAATTATTTTAGCTTTTTTAAAGGAAATTTAACCTTTTTAAATTAAATAAATTTTAATTAAAATTATTTTATATAAATAAATATTTATCTTACTTAAAATATTTAAGTTTTTAATTAATAACTTTTAATAAAATATACTTAAAGTTTAATTAAAAATATTTCTTATTAATTTATAAGTAATTCCTTTCTTTATTAATTACTTTTTTAAATATAATAAAAGTATTTTATAAAAAAGCTAAATTATAATAAAAGAAATATTATTTATATTATTAAGTTCTTAATTATATTTTATAATTTTTCCTTTTTATACTTTTAAATTATTATAAGGGTTATTATAAATAATATCTTTAATAATTATAATTAAGTTTATATAATAAGTTTAATTATTAAATTTATAAAAAGTAAAAAGCTTTTTCTTTTAATTTTTTTAAATAAATTATTTAATAATAATGCTTTTAATTATTCTTATTAAGTTTAAAATAATATAATATTATTTAAATAATTTTAAAATTTAATTATTTAAATAAGAAAATTAATAAATAATAATCTTAAGGCTATTTAAAACCTTAATAATATTAATTTTATTAAATTTTAAAATATTTAAATTATAAATTATAAATAAAGCTATTTATAATATAATTATTATATTAATAAAAAATAAAACTTTTAAAATATTAATTTAAATTTTTAATTTATTATTAATAATAAATTATAAAGTTTAATTAAAGCAAAGCTAATGCTTTAATTAATAATAAATAAAATTAAATTTTTTTTTTTTTAATAAGTTTTTTAAAATTCCTTTTTTAACTTTAAATTAAAAATAATAAATAATTTTTAAGATTTAAAAATACTTTTAAAATAAAAATAAATTTAAAAAAACTTTAAGCTTAAAAATATAATATATATATTATAATAATTTTTATTAAAATAATAATAAAATAAAGAAACTTAAAAGTAATAATATCTTTAATTAAAGTAATTATTTTTAAAGAATTTATTTTTAATATTATTATAAAATACTTAAATTAAAGTTTAAAAAATAAAAATATTAATAAATATAATAAATAAAATAAACTTAATAAAAAAATATTTTATTAAGAAATAAAAATTATAAAATTATAATAAAAAAAGCTTTTTAAATTTATATTTAATGCTTTGCTTATTAATATTATATTAAATCCTTAATAAATTAAATTTAAATTTAATTAAAGCTTAAATAAAATTATATTTTAAATTTAAGTCTTTTATATAATTTAATTAATATAAAAATATATAATATAATGCTATTTATTAAACTTATAAATAAGCAAAATAAATGCTTTAATTTTATATTATAACCCTTTTTACTTTAAATTTAAAATTATAATAATAATAATAAATATTAATTAAGAATTTAAAGTATTTTTAATTAATATTAAGTAATATTTATAAAGTTTAAATTTATTATTTTAATTTTAAATTTATATTATTATTATATTTTAAGTATAATTTAATAAAAAACTTAAAATAAGTTTAAAGTTTAATAATATATTAATATAAGATTAAGATAATATTTTATTTAAATATTAAAAGTATAAAAAGTATTTTAAAATTAAAAAATAATCTTAAAATACTTATAATATTATTATAAATTTAATTATATTTAACTTTTCTTTATAATAAGTTAAAAATAAATATAAGCTTTAATTAAAGCTTTAAGTTAATATATAAAAAGATTTAATAATATTTAATATAAAAATAAAAATTATAAGGTTATAATAAAGAAAGCTCTTTAAATTTATATTTAATGCTTTATTTATTAATATTATATTAAATTCTTAATAAATTAAATTTAAATTTAATTAAAGCTTAAATAAAGTTATACTTTAAATTTAAGTTTTTTATATAATTTAATTAATATAAAAATATATAATATAATATTATTTATTAAATTTATAAATAAATAAAGTAAATATCTTAATTTTATATTATAACTTTCTTTACTTTAAGCTTAAAGTTATAATAATAATAATAAATATTAATTAAGAATTTAAAGTATTTTTAATTAATATTAAATAATATTTATAAAGTTTAAATTTATTATTTTAGTTTTAAGTTTATATTATTATTATATTTTAAGCATAATTTTTAATAAAAAACTTAAAATAAGTTTAAAGCTTAATAATATATTAATATATAATTAAGATAATATTTTATTTAAATATTAAAAGCATAAAAGGTATTTTAAAATTAAAAAATAATCTTAAAGTATTTATAATATTATTATAAATTTAATTATATTTAACTCTTTTTTATAATAAGTTAAAAATAAATATAAGCTTTAATTAAAGCTTTAAATTAATATATAAAATAATTTAATAATATTTAATATAAAAATAAAAAGAAATAAAATTAATAAATAATTAACTTATAATTAACTTTTTATTCTTTTTATTATTAATTAAAAATATATAAAATTAAAATTATACTTAAGTTAAGTTATTAATAAAAATAAGTTACTTAAATAATAAGGAATAGATTTTATTAAATCTTTTTAAGGATAACTTAAGAAAAAGCTTTAATGTAATAAAGAAAAAAGATAAAAATAAAAGGAAATTAAAGAAAGAAAAAAAATAAATATTTTAAAAATTCTTAAAAATAAGAAAAGCTTAATTAAAGCATTAAATATATAAGAAAAGAAAAGAGTTAATTTCTTAAAAAAATGTTTAAAATAAGCATAAAAGCTAGCTTTTTATAGCTAGCTAAAATTTAGCATAGTATTATTTCTTATATAATTCCCTGCACCCGCTAATAATATATAATGTTATATTTAAAATAAAAATTATATTAATATATTTATTATATTAAAATGCATTTAATAATATTATTTGTAATATTATAAAGTTAAAATTAAAGTAATAAGCTAAGGCAATGTATAATTATTATTATATTTATTATACCTTTTATTTATATTAATATGCTCCTTTTACAATATTATAATTACCCTTATAAATAAAAAGAATATTTAATTCTTATTAAAATTAAATTAATAGCTTTTTATTTATATATATAAATTATAAAATAGTTATTTATAATAAGCGCTTTATTAATTAAGTTAAAGGATTAAGATTAAATTATAATAAATATAAGAAAATGTTTTATTAATAGCTTTATATATATGGGAATAATACATATGGGCGTGGCGTGCCCACGCAGTGGGTGCGCTGCAGGCACTGCATAGATTTGGAGGTGCAAGGTTTAAACTAATCTTATTAATAGCAGCTGCCAGCCAGTGCCAGCCGGCTGCCAGCTGGCGGTCACGTGCCCCGCGCACGGACCACCATAGCTAGCCTATAGCCAGACGGGGGAAGGCTGCAGCTTTGCTGCAACCTACCCTCCACACCATAGCCGAATCAATTACCCATACAATAGTTAACTGCTATTGCCCTTACTCTCCATACATACAATACCCATCAACAATATAATTAATATAATGCTTTAAAGCATTAAATATATATTATATAATTATAATAAATATATATTATAAAGATAAGGCTTATAAGTTAATATAAGGGTTATTAAATATAATATATTTATTATAAGCTAGCCTTAAGTTATTTATTATAAAGTATTTAAATAAGGTTTATATTTAAAGTATAAAGGAAAAGGTTTACTTTTTATTTATACTTATATTAAAGCTTATTCTTATAAAGCTAAAGCTTATTAATTAATTATAATAAGTAAAGCTTAAACTATAATATATCCTCCTTTTTTAAGTTTTTATAATAAGCCTTAAAGGGTAGCTATATAATAAAAAATAAAGAATATTATAATTTAATTATAAATTAAATATTGCTCTTTACTTAGCCATTTAATTATACCTTAGCGCTTCTTAATTATATTAAAGGCTTAGCTTATTATTTATAATTAATATATTTTAATCCTTATAATTTAATATATTAATTAAAGTAAGTTAATAAAAAATAATTATTTAAGCATAAGTTAATAGCTAAGCTAATAATATTCTTATAATCCTTTAATATAAACCTTTTATATAAGCTCCTTTACTTAAAACCTTAAAACTATAAATTTATTATATAATTTATAATTAATTAACGCTTAATTATAAGTAATTTACTTTATTAATAGGAATTTCCTAAATTTTAAGCATTTTTATAAGGCTAAATTAATTAATATATAGTTAATTTACTTTAAGTTTAAGTTAATGCTAAGTTAGCATTGCTTTTAAGCCTTACTTTATAAAAAAAATTTTATACTTCCTTAAATAAATTCCTTTCCTTTATTAGCCTTAATTAATAAAAGTTATATCCTTATTTTTTTATAATAATTAAGATAATTATGCTTATAATAGCTAAGTTAGCTATATATAAAATACTTAACTTTGCTTATTAAAATTATTATAATATTAATATTTATTATTTTATTATTTTAAGGTTAAGTATTATCTTCCTTTATTATAATGTTAAAAACACCCTTATATTATTATAAGGCAAAATAAAAGGCCTTAAATATATTTAACTACTTTTTATAATTAAGCTAAGCTTTTATTATAAAGGTTAAGTTATTAATTATTAATAATATTTTGCATTTATTTAGCTAACTTTAAGTCTTTGCTATATAAGCTAATTAATTAAATTAAGCAAGAAATTCTGCTATTTTCTTTTTATAATGTTATTATAATGTAATTAAGCTAAGCTTAGCATATCTTTGCTTAAAAGGGTTTTTAAATGCAAGGCAAACCTTTTTTAAGAAGCTTTTTAATTACTTCTTAAATATCTTTATAAAATTAATATAAAGCAAAAAGTAATTATAAAAAGTTTCCAGCTAATTAAATATATAAAAGAATTAAGCCCCTTTAATATTAATTACTTCCTTATTTATTATAAACTTAACCCTTATCTTTATTAATTAAGTTGCTAAATATTCTTAAAATAAGAATTTTTTTAAATAAGGAAGGGCTTAATAAGCTGCCATTATTCTTTTTAAGTTTTGCTATATTAAGTTTTATATAATTACATTATAAGTTTATAATATAAAAGGACTTTAAATATATATTATAAGCTAACTTTAAGTTATTTATTATAAGGTATTTAAATAAGGTTTATATTTAAAGTGTAAAGGAAAAGATTTACTTTTTATTTATATTTATATTAAAGCCTATTTTTATAAGGCTAAAGCCCATTAATTAATTACAATAAGCAAAGCTTAAATTATAATAATATTTAATATTTAAATGCTTAACTTTATATAATTATAACTTTATTAAAAAAATTATAAATATAATATAATTTTTATATTTAAATATTTTAAACTTTATATTTTTAATAATAATATTATTATTATAATTAGCCTTATATTAATTAAGGAAATTAATATTTTATATTAAGGCATAATAAATATAAATAAGTTAAGTTAATTTATAAAACTTATTATATTATAAGCATTAATATTAACTTTATTACTTTTTACTTATTATTATTAAAATAATAAAAGTAATACTTAAAATACCCTTTTATATATAATAAATAAATTATAATTAATTACTTTTAATAATAATATTATTTTTAAAGCCCTTAACTACCTTTAAGGGTGCTAATAAGCTTAATATACCCTCCTTTAATATATTGCATTCTTATATAAAGTTCTTTATATATTAATAAAGAAAGCTTTTTAAGTTCTTTTTAAATTAATAATTAATAAACTATTTATTTAATTATATTAAAAAGTTTTTAAATATACTTAAGCTTATATTTTAAAGCTTTATTGCTAAGTAACTTATTTCTTGCTTTTCTTAATAATGCTAAGCTTTTTAATAATATATATATTAAAAAAAGTTATTTAATAATTTATTATTCTTAAGGTTATTAAACATTATTAAGAATAATAAAAATATTAATAAATAATATAATAAAGATAGCGTAACTCTTATTATTAATATTTTAATAAAAAAAGGGGTTATAAGTAGCATATATACATGCTTAGCTGCTTATAATGCTAGCAGCAATAAAGTTAATTATTAAGGCGTTAAATAATCATTAAAGGCATTTATAAATATTAATGTAAGTTAATTATTATTATTATTGCTTTTATTAATATTAATAATATTTCCGCTGCTTATATTATTTCTTTTTAGCTTAAATATATTAGCTTTACTTAAGTACCTTAATATAATTAAAAGAATATTATTATTTAACTTAAGGATTAAAAAAACTTTAAATACTTTAGCTTAATTACTTTACTTTTAATTAATTAATTAAAATAATGCTTAATTATATATATTTTTAAAGATATAATTTAAAAAAGCCTTTTCTTGCTTTTTCTTTATTAAATTAACTTACTTAAGTAAGTCTTTATATATAAAAGCTAAATATATTTTATTCCCCTTAATAAAGCATTATGCTATTAATTTTAACTCCTTTTTATAATTAAAATAACGTTCTTTATTATAATGTTTTAGCTATTAACTTAATTAAGTAAATAGCTTTATTTTAACGTTTCTTTAAGCAGTAATAACTTTTTATATAATGCTAGTTTTTATAAATTTTGCTAAGAAACTTAATTAATTACTTAATTAAAAGATATTATTAATCTTAATATTAAATTGCTTAATTTAAAATAAGTTATTTTCTTTTGCTTTTATAATAATAGCTTTTTTAATTTTATAAAATTAAATATTAATAAAGCCTTTAAAGGTTAATAATAACGTAATTAAACCTTATTAATGCCTTAAAATAATATAAAGCATAATAAATATTTAAAAAAAATATATAATATTTAAAATAAGTATTGCTTTACTATTAATTTACTTTATAAGGTTATATATTAATAATTATATAATTTTAAGATTTATATTTATTACTTATTAATTTAAATAAGTAAGTTTTAATATGCTATTCTTTTTTAATTAAATTATTATGCTAAGAAATTTATACTTTACTTAATAACCTTTAAGGTTAATAACAATTTACTTTTTAAACTTTTTAAGCTATTTAATAAGTTAATTAATAAAAATATTGCTAAATTTATTGCATTATCCTTTTAAGTATTTTATTAAAAAAATAAATATAGCAATATCCTTAAATTAATTAGCTAAGCTAGCTAAAAAAAAGAAAAAGGCTACTTTTATATTTATTTGCAACTTAATCTTAATATTATTATTAAGAAAGCTATTAATAATAATCTTTTTAATAATTTCTTAAATATTATTATTTTTAATAATAAAGGGGTTAGCAAAGGGGTTTTTATTATTATAAGGGGGAGAATTTAACTCTTCTTTATTATTTTTAACAAAGCTGCTTTTTAGCAATGATGATAATAATAATGGCTTTAGAAATATTTTTTTTAATAATAATAGCTTCCTTTTTATTAATAGCTTTTAAGTAAGCTTTATTAATAATAATAAAAAAAGCTTTATCTTTAGCTTAATAATAATTTAAGGCTTTTTTAAAAGAAGATTATTAAATATTATAAAGATAATATTTTTTTTCTTTATAAATATTATATTTATTAACTTTAAAGGATTATTATTAAAGATAATATAATGTTTAAGCTAGGATTATAATTAATAGCAAGGGTTATAATTTAAGGGCTTATAATTATTATATAAAATTAACTTTAAAGTAAAAATAATAATAGCTTTATTTAAGGGCCTTATAATATATAAATACTTTTATTAGCTATGATTATATATAAATAAATAATGCTTAATATTAATTATACTTCTTTAAAACTTTAGCAAGGCATTAATGGCTTTTATAAACCTTAATAATAAGTTAAAGGGTAAGAAATTATAGTTAAGGGTAATTATTATATATAATAATTAATATATAAGCTTTTAGCGGTAATAATAACCTTAGTTAGTATATAAATTAATGATATCAAGGGTATTAATTAACGGCATGATAAGTGCATATGATTTTTAGTGTGGTGTGTTATGTGTAAGTTACTAGCGCCAATTTAATACGATTGATTGCATATGAGAGTACACTGGGCTGGGGCCCGGACCGTGACAAATCCAAACTTGAACATCATTCGCTCAATGGCGACGTAGCTCCACTGGCCCTGGTCCATTCTTTTGCTTCCAGACTGCCGGAGGTCCAGACGGACCAGACCTGGAAGCGATCGATTGAGACCAGAGAATGAGATGATGCCACAATACCGACCAGCTCAGGCTCAACAGCCTGTGCGAATGGCCTCGATTGCAAGGTCGAGAAGTCGCCCCTCGCCGAGCTTCGCCTTCACTGTCAGGACAGCTCAACAACGCAGCGTCCCGGCTCCGCAACGATGGAAGTCGACCACATCTAGACAGCGGTTTGCACCCATCAAAGAATACAAGCCGCATGCGGTCAAACCAGCGGATCCAGGACCTTCGAAGGCTCCGGGGCAACCTGAATCATCGAAGCAGTTAAAGGGCGCGGGCCCAAACAAGGGTGGTGAGCGGCCTCGGCTTCCCATCCCCTACTATTTAGCCCTGCCAGCCACCTTCATAGCAATAGCTGTTGCTGTCATCTACTTCAGAGGTTCGGACGATGGGGTACTGTCATCTCCGTATGCTCCTCGCGAGGAGATGCTGCAAGCCGCCAGTGAGATCGCGGGCCTGATCGGGGTGGAACAGGTGACTTACGACGAGGATGTGATCGATCACCATGGACACTCCGAATGGAGCACATCCAACACCCCCGTACGAGCTGTTGCCGTTGTCTACCCACGGTCGACGGAAGACGTCGTCGCCATTGCCAAGACATGTAGTGCTCGGCGCGTGCCCATGGTACCGTTCGGAGCCGGATCGTCTGTCGAGGGCAACTTCTCTCAGCCATATTCCGGTATTTGCATAGACTTCACGCACATGGACCAGGTCATTGCATTCAGGCCGGACGACATGGATGTTACTCTCCAGCCTGGTGTCAACTGGATGGATCTGAACACAAAAATCGCAGGGTCGGGCCTCTTCTTCCCCATGGACCCATCGCCGACGGCAACCTTCGGTGGCATGGTGTCTACAAACTGCAGCGGCACGAACGCTATGCGCTACGGCACGATGAAAGACTGGGTTGTGAACTTGACAGTCGTTCTCCCGGACGGAAGCGTGGTCAAGACTAGGAGACGACCTCGCAAGACGTCCGCAGGCTACAATCTCACCTCCCTGTTCGTCGGCGCGGAGGGCACGCTGGGGATTGTGACCGAAATCACACTGAAGCTCGCCCCAATACCGGCTGACACCTCTGTTGCGGTGGTAGCCTTCCCCAGCATCTCCGCAGCAGCGACGGCAGCGACCTCGCTGATTCGTTCCGGCATCCCGCTCGCCGCGCTCGAGATCATGGACGACGTGCAGATGCAGATCCTCAACAAGCAAGGCAGCGAGACCGTCCGCAAGAGGAGGTGGGACGAGAAACCGACGCTGTTTATCAAGTACTCGGGGACGACAGACGGCATCAAGAGCGACGTCAAGCGCTCGACAGAGATCATCAGGAGCGTCGCCGGCAGTGTCCCGTTCCACTTTGCCAAGACGAAACATGATGAGCATGACCTCTGGTCGGCGCGAAAGGAGGCACTGTTCACAATGGTCAGCAACCGGCCCCCGGGGACGGAGGTCTGGTCTACGGACGTGGCGGTCCCGCTGTCGCGGCTGGCTGAGATCATCGAGATATCAAAGAAGGAATGTGGCTCGCTGGGAATATTTGCGAGCGTGATCGGCCATATTGGAGACGGCAATTTCCATGTGGCGATGATGTATGACCCCAAGGACGAAAAGATGGCAAGGAGAGTCAGTCATGTGGTCCACGATATGATGAGCCGGGCCTTGGAGATGGAGGGCACAGTATCAGGGGAGCATGCGATTGGGATTGGGAAGAAGGAGTGCCTGTTGGATGAATTGGGTGATGGCACTATTGGGCTGATGCAGACGCTTAAGAGGTCTGTTGATCCAAGGTGGATAATGAACCCAGGCAAGGTCTTTGACATGCCCAAAGATGAGACGAAAGGTTGAACACGAGACGAAAGCCCTGCGAGGTTGATGGGGAAAGAGCTCAGGGTGAATATAGCTGATGAGAGACGAGTAAGGATAACTCTAGACACAATTTGTTCAAAAACATGAACACTGCCACCAGGGAACCTGTCCATCCCGGGTGCCTTTTTAAAGAACTTTGCTTGAAGTTTTACTGTTTGTCTACTCCAGGCAATTAATCACAAGTGGTGCTAGCTGCCTAGGTGGATAGGGAGGAGGCGCCTTCAAGTTTGTACAAAGCAAGCCAATTGTCTATGGGACCCACTTTGAAGCCATATTATTGGAACAGAAGCCTGGTCGGTCTCAGCCAACGTTTCTGGCTCCTGTCTTGATGCCGTTGCAGCCTTGTGTTAATAACCATCCCGGCAGACCACCTTTCTGTATCATCCCCCGTTCACCTTCAACAACCTCTTCACCACAGTTTCCGGAAAAAGTCAACCAAAACATGGGTCTCAACCTAGGTTCTCGGGCGATGATCGCGGCCATCCGGGCAGCGCAGCCAGAAACAGGCTTGAAGAAGCTGACGACCCAGGTAAGCAACACAAGTGAGGAATTCAAACAGTGGATAGGAGAACGCCCGAGCATCCACTCCAGATCGACAAACTGACATGTCCATTTCATTCCATAGGTCAACAAGCTTCTGCCACCGAAGATGGAAGTCCAGAAGCACGAGCTGCGCGACTTTATTCGATCCCTTGATGAGCCCACCGACCAGCACGTCGCCGTCATCAAGCCTCGCGACGAATCCTTCATGAAAAGCGTCGCCGAACAAGCATTCACCACTCTTCGCGAGGCCGAGCGCGAGTTCCTACTCAACCTGGACCACGATTCTATTACCAAAATGCACAACTCGAGTGGCTCGCCCAAGTGCCACCCCGTTGCCCATCTGCGGTATCACTTGCAGGTGCTCCTCGCCCTTAAAGGAATTGTGCCATGTGTCCCCTTTGTGAGCCCCAAAGAGACCGGCACCGTTGTGATGAACGCGATGGTCCTCCGCTGCCTCGTGCCTCTCATGGAGCAGCTAGACTTGGAATCATATGGTTTCAGACTGATCTGTAGGCCGCTTCCCTTCTGAATCCGATCTACCTAACTCTTCTCGAAGTGCAGAGCCTTAGCACAGGCAAAGCACTTGTCCCTGCCACTTCGAGCATCCCAGACCAGATAACTGACACCCCTCGACAGACATCGCCACAGACGTCCTGACCTCTACCATCCGGTTCAGGGGCTTCAAGGGCTCCTGGGTCCTCGCAGACACCCAGTCGGCAGAGTGGGACCTCGTACGAGAGATCTTCGCGCCTCCGCTGCTTCCCGACCCGGCCCGCCGCGTCCCCGAGAAAATAATGTGCGTGGCGCTCGGGTTCCCCGTGTACACCGACAACATCACCAACGAGGTGGTGATCAGGGACATGACGGAGCACGCGCTGCTGCAGGACAGCTTCGACCAGGACACGTGCCGGGTGGGCGTGATGAAGGTCTTCTGCGACGACGGCAGCGTGGAGGAGTGGAAGGCCATCAAGAGCCACTATGTTGTGTACCGGGACATTGCGCTGCAGCTGGGCACCGTGTTGCGACTCGACTTGGGCGATCACCCTGAGATGGAGCAGTGGTGTGGCGTTGAGGGCGAGGACTAGGAGGAGGCCGGATCGTGAGGCGATGGGATGTCTGCTTCGCGACGGGACGCCGCTTGCGAAAGGAATCAATACTTCACCACTGCCGGCTTGTTTCGGGTGATAGGCTAGCGACTAATGACCGTGTAACCTCCTACATCGCTCCTGTATGACAGCTTCGGTGGAGTGATTACCCTTGAAATTCACCGGATTTACCTCTGCGCTTTCCTTGGCCTCATCAAGTATACAGCAATGTCACTTTTATGGTAGGCAGTATTTTCAGGATTTTGTCACGGCAGATGACAGATTAAATAAGGCCCGTATGCAGAAGTGTACATGCATGAGCGACTTCAAGACCATCAGTAGGCACTCTCCCGCGCCTCCCAGGCTGGCATTGGGCTGAGACCAGGATCACTCATGCCAGATTGAATCACCGCGTCCGCAACGAGCTCCAGTCCACCCAGCTTGGCACCCGACTCCTCCTGAGACCAGAGCGTGATGGATACATAGTTCGTTCCGCCGTAGTTGAGGATGCCCTGTGGGACGGGAAACCTGGTCTGTGGGCCAAGATTGTTGACTAGAAAGTGTGGTCAGTACATGTTCACGTATCTTCAGCCGGCGGCAAAGAGCCCAAGCCCCTGTCAAAGGCCTGTCAACGGCCGCAGGTGGAGGTCAGAACTCACTGTACTTCCCGAATTGGTATCCATTCACAAACAACTGCACCCTGAAGTCCGCCGGGCCACCATCCGCGGACGTCGTGTTGGCAAACACAAAGTTCATAGGCACGTCCCAACCCTTGGGAATGTCCAGGTCAAAGCTCGTAGCGAAGAACCCAACACCCGCACCCTCGACACCCTCCTCAACCGGGCTCCTGACCTCCCACTGATCGCTCGGCGGCTCGGGGAGGTGATAACCCTGGCGCTCCGCAAAGAGCGCCCCCTCGTTCAGCGGCCCGCGGGCCAGGTCGAGGTACTGCTCGCCGCCCAGGTTGCCCGTGACCCTCCACTCCACGTCGGACTGCGGGTGGCCGTCGAGTGTGTAGTTGAGGATGCCGCGGGGCGTCTTCATGGTGTCGAACCCGGGGGTCCAGTTCGTCTCCTCGCCCATGTGGTCGATCAGGACGGTGATCACGTAGTCGCTGCCCCTGGCGAGACTTGCGGGGAGGAGGCTCAGCGTCTGGTTGTAGCCGCCTGGCGTGCCGGCGCCGTTGAAGGAGCCGAGGTAGGTCGAGTTCACCCAGACCGAGTGGCCGAAGCCTGATCCGCCTTGGGTGGTCAGGTGGAGCGATGACTCGTTGCCGCTGGCGGTGAAATGCCCGCGGTAGATGAGGGAGCCTGTGTGGTATCCATAGTCCCCGGAAATCAGAGAGGTCGGTGTCTTGAGGGTCAATACGTTGCCCTGCTCATCACGAGCGGTGTTGCTGGTGTTGGCTTGATCGGCCTTCGTCCACTGCGAGTCATCATAAGATGCCTGGATCTCTGGAAGTGAGTCGACGTATTTCCACTCTATGGCCGACAGGTCAGACAGGTCAGGGAGATCAATACTGGGCGGTGAGTATGTCAATGTTGCCGACAACCGACCATTGGCAGACTTCACGCCAGGCACCTTGACTCCGTTGAAGTAGATATTGTTGGAGCCTGGGAGACCAGCGACGATTTCCAGCGGACTGGTTGCGTTGAGGTCACCCGTGAGATACAACGCAGTCCCTGACTTGGTGGCCGTCCGAAGCAGGTAACCTGCCTTTGCAATCACGGTCTCTTTATTCGGGGCCGTGTAATTGCCAACTGGGGAGGCAGCCTCAAGATCCAAGACCCAATAGTTGAAGGCCTCGTTTCTCCACAGAAGGTACACATCCAAGTTGCTGCCGTAATGTAGGACCTTCCGCTCCTGAGTGACCTCCCACTGCACAGCAACCGCAGAGCCAGCGGTTTCGATCTTGACGGTGCTGCTGTCACCTTCGACTGTGGGCTTGCCCAGCTTGGCGGGGAACGCAAACTCGTGGGTCTCTCCAGCCCCGGCGTATAGGATAAGCACGCGCTTGTCTCCAGTGGCGCCGTGGGTGTAGATGTCTGCGGATGAGTAGACAAGGTTGTGGCCACCAACGTCGTAGTCAGTGACATGGAATTTAGAGTCCCTGCCGTTCAGCGTCAAGGTGCCACCAAGCTGCGGGATCGTCACATTGCCGACGCTGGTTGGGACACTGAATGTGTAATCTGTAGACTCGCGAGAGGTATAGTCAGAGTGACGAACGACGTAGAAGTTAGTTGTGTTTCCAAAGATGGGTGTTGTCGAAACTGCCGTTGTGCTCGTGTAAGTCGTGTTGGTGAGGTTTCCAGGCGTGGCCTCGAGATAGGCTGGAGATGCCTTGATGAACTGTGCCAGAAGCTTGGCCTCCACGTACTTCTCACGGACCAGAGTCCTATCCTCCTTGATTACTGCTCCGTAGTCGTAAGATGTGTATGCGCCTGGCTGGCCCAAGTTTCCCCAGTTGGTTCCTCCGTAGGTCATGTAGCGGTTCAGAATGGTGGCACCAAAAGAGAGGGTGTTCTTGTAAAAGATGCGCTCGGCCTCGGGCCCGATGAAAGCCGCGCAGTCGTCTAGATCCCACGAGCCACCCCAGTAGGCAATAGCACCGCCTTGGAATTCTGGAATGGCGTACGGCGTGTCTGGGCTCTGTTCAAGATGCAGCTCGCGGAAGTTCGTTGGAATGGCACCGACAGTCCAATTGTCCGGTTGACTGCAGGTCCAGCCGATGGGGTAGTTGTCATGGCCGTAGATGTCTGGTCCGCCAGGTTCTCCAGGGACGAACAGGCCAATTGCTGCGGCCTCATTGTTCATGAAAGGAACAAGGATGCCTGCGTCGCGGAACAGCTTGTTCACAGAGTCGATGTATTCGACGTCCGGCCATTCAACCCAGCTTGCACCAAACGTATATTCATTTTCCGCCTGGAATGCCACGACTGGGCCTCCATTGGTGATCTGGGCATCCGCGATGATTTTTCCGATTTTGTCAACATAGTTCTTGGTAGCATCGACGAAGCTGCCGTTGGTCCGCAACATCTCCTGTTCCCTCTGTAGCCAACCAGGAAAGCCACCCCCTGCCACCTCGGCGTTGATGTAAGGACCAGGCCGTGCCAACAGGTACAGTCCCACTTCCGAAGCAGCCTCGAACAATGGTTCCCAGGCAAAGACGCCATCTGCGCTGAACCCGCCAGGGTTGCCCTCGTGCAGGCGCCAGTCGACGTAGAAAGACACGCCGGTGAAGCCCAGGGCCTTGATCTTCTGGAGAATGTCTCGCCAGAGACCAGGCACAGGAAGCCTGAAGGGGTGGAACTCGCCCGAGTAGAACACGATACGCTCACCCCTGACGAACAGCGAGTGGGAGTCCCATGTCACCTATGCAATGTCAGAACGCGCAACGGTGTAGCTAGAACGGCAGGTCTCACCAGGTCTTGGAGGGCCTCGCGTCCCAGGGTCAACGACAGTGAGCTGTTTGCCCTGGGCGCTCGTGGCTAGGCCTTGAGCACAGCAGTACAGGGAAGCCAGGACGGCTGCAAGCCGGTAAGGGGATACCATCTCGGCCGTGATCGCCTCGATTCCAAGGGTTTGGGCGAGTACAAAGGAGTGGGGATCACCTCATGTTGACTGGACTGATGCACGTACCTGCGCGCCTTATATCGTCTCGGTCAGTGGTCTCTTGCCAATGCCAGGCCCAGACGGAGCCAGCGGGGAAAGATCACATTCTGTCATCATCTTTCGAGGACCCTGGGGTGAATCTCCCCAGACGTGCTAGTTCACATAGCCAGGCACGGATTGACGCTCCGAGCAGCCGCGGTCAAGCGCTGCTAACGCATGCTTCGTGACAGCTGGGTGGTGGAATTATGGCCTGCCGTAAACCGAGGCTTCTCCGCTCGTTCGTCCCTGCACGAGCCCCTGCACGACAAACCTGCGCGCTGCCTAATAGACTCGCAGAGGCTCCAAAATTATCATTCCAAGGATTCCACCTCCAATATAAGCACCCTAGGCACCCTGGCAGGGTTTTGGAGTAGCGCCATCAAGTGCTGTAAACAAACGGAGGCGTTTAGAGAGGCCCACCCCCGAAGCCGAAGGAAGGTGATACGTGCCGTAGAGGGGCGGCGGGCAAGAGTGGAGCGAGAAGAAGTTGGGGTACGGTCCATCCTGATGGCTTCTCAGCCACAGCAGACCGTTGGATTTTGTTACGCAAGGGCGTCCCTGCACCTCTCAAGACCCACGTTGCATGCGCCAACTAACCCATTACCGCTCTGGTGCCACCGACTGCCAGTTTGCCAAACTCAATACCATACCTAGCCTCTCACGGGTACGTACTCATGGCTTCTCACGAGAAAGAGTAAGTGCTGTTCGCATGGTCGTTAGACTCTAGCAGACCGTGGGCGGCACAATGAGGCCAGAAAAACCGTTGTATGGATTCCAAAGCTGAGAAAGATTTACTTTCAGGCTCCCCGCGATCCGCGCGTGCATTTTCGACCTGGATGGGCTCCTCATCAACTCGGAGGACATCATCACCAAGGCCCTGAACCAGCTCCTGGAGAAATATGAAAGACCGACCTTTACCCCGTCAGTTCGATCCAAGCTCATGGGCGTGCATGACTCGTCCAACGGAGACGTATTCCATGACTGGGCACGATTGCCCATCCCCCGCGAGCAATGGGCTCGCGAATCAAGAGCACATATGCAGCTGCTCTTTCGCGATTGTGAGCCAATGCCTGGCGCAGAGAAGCTCTTGTTCAACCTCAGCAGTGCGCGCAGCTCCTCTCCCGGAGACAAGATTGAGTTGGCGCTGGCATCCAGCACCACCAGCGACATCTACGCTCTGAAGACCTCGAGGCCCGAGACTGAGCGCTTACTTGGCTTCTTCCAGCCCGAGAGGCGGATTTTTGGTGATGATCCGCGCCTGCGCAAGGGCCGGAGAAAGCCAGCGCCAGACCTTTATCTCCTTGCGCTGGACGTTCTGAATTCGACGGTGGACCGCTGCGAGGAGCCCATCAAAGCCAACGAGTGCCTGGTCTTTGAGGACAGCGCAGTCGGAGTCGAGGCTGGGAGACGGGCTGGCATGAGGGTGATCTGGGTGCCGCATCCCGACGTGGCGGTCGAGTATGAAGCAAGGCAGAAGGACATTCTGGCCGGGAGAACGGGATTGTTCGACGCGGGAGACGATCAGCAGCCCGGAGAGATTGATGACGGCTGGGCAGAAAGCATACCGAGTTTGGAACAGTTCAATTACGACAAGTACGGCATCAGTGTGCCGTCCTGAGTGTCTCTGCAGAATCGCACGCAGTCATTCGGCAGATCGACGCTGGACACCGGGCTCCACCACGCACATCTTCACGTCCGCCCACAAAAGAGTTGATACATTTCATCACAGAGTTTCGGAAAGCAACTAGAATTAGAGCTGTCCATCAGTCTTCATTCGCATACCATGCAACTTAGGAAAGGAGTTGATAGCCTGGCAATGCGCTCAGAGAGCAACAATTTGGTCAATGTCCCTCGCCCGGTAGCCCTCTATATCTCGATTTTCCTTGGCAATGTCTGCCCACACGCAAAAGACGATTGAACGAATTTGGCACACCTTTGTTTGCACACTGTCGTTTGCGCAGGCGCCTTTGCAAACCTACCTGAGCATGTACGTTCGTCGCTGTCGCCGCTGGGGAGTGATCTTCATGAGCTTGCGATGAGGGTTCGACCCTGAAACATTCCTTGCACCTGCATCATCCCTTGAACCTTGACCTCCTCTCAAGTACGAACGTATCTGGCCAATGCTCCCTCAGCTCCGGCTACAACGGTGACAAACTGAACGACCGACCGTCAAAGTCCACACCAGCCAGACCGACAAACGACCATGGCTCCTAGATATACCACCATCCAGCCTTCATTGCCAGTCTCGTCGATTCCTGAGGCACTGGAGTACTATACCGGCCGCCTCGGCTTCCGCCTAGCGGGCCGCGACGGAGACAACCACTGCTGGGTACAACTAGTGGACGACACCAGCGTCTCGAAGTGGGATGCTTCTGTCAACATCTACCTGCGCCGTAAGTGTACAAAACTTCCTATGTCAACTCAGCTACCATGTCAACGTAGCATTGGCTAATTTTGGTCTTTTCTCACGAAGGCCGGGGCTTTCCAGATGTTGAGAACGATGTCCAGTTTGGCAAGGTCTATATCCGCATCGACGGGGACAATGACGAGCTGGAGAAGCTGAGGGACACGCTCAAGGCAAACGAGGCCAAAATCAGGGGTGATATCGAGACCAAGCCTTGGGGTCTGAGGGACCTGGTAGTTGAGGATCCGGATGGTGTAAGTGCTGTCTCGAGATCCCTGGGCAGTAAGGCATGAATCCTGGAGCTGCGTGGCTGACGGTGGCTTAGAATGTCATCACCTTCAACCAGAGGGTCAAGAACTTCCAGATGCCTTCAAACACGATTTTTGCGGGCTCTTCGAAGGGACAGAATTGAGATTGCGTCGACCGTCCTTGTCTGCGCAGATACCGTTAGATCCTACAGTTTTGGCAAGTAAACTGCAGTGCACTTAAGCCTCATTCGACTGTATAAACCTCTTTGGTAATACAAATGCTTGAACCCTTTTCCACTGCTTTTCCCGTACTACTCAAGACTCTGGACACATTCTCACGAGGTCACAACAATATCATATGCTCAACACTTCAGTGTGATCACATCCACCCAACCGTTTCTAACCTTAATGAAACATCCTAGGGACATAATTATGTACCCATGAAATTGATTAATTCTCATGATGATGAGTTGATTAATATAGGCCATATAAAGTTAGGAAAGTCATTCTTTATTAGTATCAACTTCTTGCCTTTGTATACTCGCACAATAGCGCAGGAGGATGCCGAACGCAGTCAACTTCGATGACTTCAACTCGCAGTCCATTACATCCCAATAGATGTTGTTTTACAATCTCTGCTGAACGAAGCTTCTTCCTTCGAATTGAGTCAATGGACATGCCCATGCATACTTTTGCCCCTCACGAGAGTCGGCAGGTTTCACCCCCGTAAGGATCTCCGTGTTCACTCTCGTGAGCGACTTTGGGATCCCATTGGGATCCCGTTCCCTTGAGGCGAATTGGGGCGTTTAGTGTACTGCGCTACCTTTTGGGGACAGAACTAACCCCGCACCGTTGCGCCCCTTTTGCCAATGAGGCGCAGCGCTCGCATCTGCAAGTTTTTGGCATTCCCATATCATTGACCAACGCTGGAACCAGGTGGGTTGAGTTTCTTGCGAAAGAATAGAGACCGCCATGTTCTAACAAAAAGATCGAAACAATGGCCACTCGTCATCCCTTTGTCCGCCACCCGCTGGAAATAGTCACGTATGTATTTCGAGGCATCCGCATCGCATTTTGGTCAGTCGCCATCTTTGGGGGCTGGATCCTCGCGGTGACGCTGTTCGCAAAGGACAAAAAAGCCACAGCAGGCGAGCAGCCGGACCAACCCTATCTTTCTCGGACACTTGATACTTCAAAGAACAGACTTCGAAGACTATGCCGCCCGACATCATTTTACATTCCAATGCTGAGCAGCATCTTAGCCCTGATCTTTGCCTTCCGAGCTCTAGAGGATCATCACATATCACTACCCGGGACCCAGGAATACCAAAGCACCTGTCCAGAGGGGTCTCGTAGGACGTCGACAGGAGCTTTTGCCAAGCTTTTTGCAGCTACCGTGACAACGGTGGGGGTATATGGGCACCTGAGCTCCCTCAATGGCTCGCGTTCCTGGAAATTCGAGCTGTTTCGTGCAATCGAGGTCTCCACCAATCCACTGGCGCCGGTCTTGTCATTTTCGACAGTGCTTTGGTATGGGTTCATAGATCTTCTCAGGATTAGCCCGGGACCTTGGCAGACGAAAATCACCCTCAAGTATCGGCTCGCAAGGCTCTGCAGCTGTCGTCTCAATGATAAGCTCGATGTTGACCGCAGTTTCCCACTCTCGCTCGTCGGTCCTGCTCACGTCAAAGCGACACCACTCGAGCGAGATCTGAAGTGGGTTGGCCGCATGCTGGTCTTGCTGATCTTACTTGGGCAGTACTGTCAAGCCGCAGTACTGTTAATACGTCGCATTCTCTCCAACACGGCGGCAGGAGCGGACTATGCTATGCTTCTGTTAGTCTTCTCTGGCCTGGTCGCTCTGTGCCAGTCTTTCACCATCTCGCTATTAAATGTGTCTTGGACGTTAGAGAGCCACGTTCAGCCATGCACAGAGCCCCTCTGTAGCATCCCCGAGTGTACTTCTTTCAAGCAAGAGCAAGGACTACCCAGTACAGAAACCCATGCCATCGTTTTTGGTCGCGACATTGCACTCATCCCACGAAGGATTCTCTACCAGTTGGCCGGCGGTTACGCCCAATTGTCTATCGTTTTGCAACTACGAGACAGCTTCTGGAAAGTCTTAATGACTTTGTTGACTGGATATTTCATCTGGCGATCATCGATCTACTACATCTTCTCCATACATGGCTTGAGAGCCCTTGTTACCGGAGACCGGGAACTCCAATCTGAAAGAACTATGGACCCTACATCAGACCAACTTGAACAAGCATCAGAAACACTGCCAGCCCCTATCCCAAATGACAGCCAAGGTTCATCAAATCAATTACAATTGGAAACGCCGCCAGCTCCTGTCTCGAACGACGGCCAAGAAGAATCTGAGTCTTCAATGTTATTTGGCGTATTGATGTTCTCTGTTCTCTTCATCGTGGGTATAGCCGCTATTCTGTGGATGTGCATGATGGTTATTTACCAGCTGTTTTTCCTTATAGCCCCCTGTGCCAGTCTCTATACACGCATTGCGTCGGAGACGGCATCGTGGAGAAACGTGGATCGCACGAAACCCTGCCCTCAGCTGTGGAAGGATAATCTTGAAGATGAGCTTTGGTGGTTCTGAGATTAAAATTTTGTGAACGGATAGTGTCATAGCTGGATTTGCCTCATTATGAGCCTAGAGGCGGTGCAGCCTGCGTCTCTGCCCTCGCGACTCGACGCTGGTGTAGTAGACGCCTTCTTGCACAGGAATAAATACTTATTATTATAGCATGTTATTTCTATTATACAAGGCTATATATTTCCGAGTGACAGACCGTGGTGGTCGTACCTGAGCTACTAAAAAAAAAAAAAAAAAGACCAAGGTCTCCCAGCATGTAAACAATCCTGGAGGACAAGCGCAGGTGGATACATGGTCTCGACCGGAGGAGCTCCTCTCGGGAGCGGGATGGGTTCGGCGAGGATTGCTGTTTCTGGTTCAGGCCGAGATCGCAACTTTGGCCCGAGCCTTCGGGGCGCCTTCCCCCAATTGACCCCCACATCGACCCCGCGCTCTTGCCGGTCCACACACTTATTCACAAGCTCGCTACAATGATCTCACGCTGGGGCCCGTCATCGTGCAGCAGACAATTTTCTGGTCGACTTGGATTTTTGAGCTCGCGACCTCTCTACAAACCCACCACGCCCATCTTCGCAAGACCGTTGTTCTCGCGCATCACCAGCCCTTCTCTGCCCTCAGTCAGGTCCCTGTCGTCGTCGCCCCCCTCCTCAGCAAAGATGAAGCTCCTCGTGCCCAAGCCCGAGTCGACCAACAACTCGCTCGTGCTCGACATCAAAGCCATTGAGGGCTTCCCCGTGACAATCCACCCCTACAATGTCAAGGAGCCCATCCCGGAGGACCTCGTCGACGCCGAGTTCCTAGTGGTGTGGACCAACTCGGCCGCCAACCTGCAGGACGCGGCCAAGCGCCTCAAGAACCTGAAATGGATCCAGTCGTGCGCCGCCGGCCCCAACGACGTCTTCGCCGCCGGCTTTGACCCGTCCATCACCCTGTGCACCGGCTCCGGCCTGCACGACCACACCGTCGCCGAGCACACCCTGGGCCTGCTGCTCAACGCCGCCCGCCGGTTCTACGAGATGCGCGACTACCAGACAAAGAGCCAGTGGCCCCAGCACCTCGGCGGGCCCCAGCCAGACCGGCCAAAGGACAGGTTCACCTCCCTGCGCGACGCCAACGTCACCATCTGGGGCTTCGGCAACATCGCCAAGAAGCTGGCCCCCTGGCTCGTCTCCCTCGGCGCCAACGTCAAGGGCGTCGCCCGCAGCGCCGGCATCCGCGACGCCTTCGAGGTCGTCAGCGAGGACCACATCGCCGACACCTTCAAGAACACAGACGCCCTGGTCATGATCCTCCCCGGCGACGACACCACCAAGAACGCCCTCAGCAAGGAGAGGTTAGCCCTGCTGCCCGAGCACGCCTGGGTCGTCAACGTCGGCCGCGGCACCTGCATCGACGAGGACGCCCTCTACGACGCCCTGGTGAACAAGCAGATCGGCGGCGCCGCCCTCGACGTCTTCGCGACCGAGCCGCTGCCCAAGGAGTCCAGGCTGTGGCAGGTCGAGAACGTCGTCGTCAGCCCGCATGCCGCCGGCGGCCGGCCCCAGGGTGCCGAGGCGCTCATCGTGGAGAACCTGAGAAAGTTCCTGGCTGGCCAAAAGCTGAGAAACGAGATCGCGATCCCGGGAAAAGCGTAAGGGCGGCTGCCCGGGGTGTTGGGCAGCGCAGGGGGAGGTCGCTACTATGATATCCGATACAGCATCAACGGAGTGGGGTGAGAAGTGGATCAGGCTGCTTATAGATTCAGAAACGAAATTCAATGCACAAATTAACAGACATTTCTGTCGTTTTGTCCTATAAACTGTGTGACATGATGGGTCAGCATCGAGCTTCAGCCCCATCTCGTTCAAACATCTATCACGCCTGAGCTAGTAATGGTTTTGGGGTGGAAGGGAAACACATGTGTTTTACTGGCCATCGCTTTGTGTAATATTTCTCTAGATGGTGTTGGTTTTCCTGAGCAAGCACCGAGTAGCCCAGGCTATTTGAAGTAAATGGCGCTTGATCAGACTGATTAGACTCAAACACAATTATCATCCTCACTCATACTAGTCACAACTGAAGTGACAAGTAAAAAGCCCCCTGGCACTCAAAGTCAAGAGCTTTGTCTCGATTAAGGACCTCGGGAGCGATCACTCGCATCGTATGGCTCGTTGTTCATAACCCCTCAGAGTAATGATTGCTCGGAATGAAGGATGGGAAAATGCTGCTGATTCTTCAGCTCACCCATGCAGTACTGCATGGTCCAAAGTTGCTGGAAAATTCAAATTCCCAGAGCATACAGTCCTACGCCGTTGTGTGGTTGCTCCATCATTGATTGCCACAACCGCTTTCAATAGCAGGATAGTACTTTGGAGTAGTTTGAGTAACACAACACTAGTTAAAATAAAGCTGCTTATGCAATGCATCCCAACAATAGTCATTGGTTAATGCAGCTGAGATTCAGTACAAAGTCATTATCTTTAACCCACAAATGTCATGAAGACAAAGTGTTAGAAACATTTTCACACTTCAGAAGACATAACATACTGACCCTACTGAGCAGTTCACAACCCGCTTTGTCTTCCAACTAAGCTCTATCAGTGCAGGATCTCTTTGTTGTAATATATATTGGTTTGTACCTCTTTGTTGAACCGAAATAGCCTATTGTATTATTCCCTATAATTAATTTGTTCTGCATAAGAGAGGAACATCTGCCCCCACTGCCAGTGGACTAGGATGAAAAGATATGGCTTTTTCTGTGGCTATAGATGGCTCCAACCTTTATGTGCTGGCTTGATGTCAAGCTTAACAGCATGAGCAAGAATGGCACTGGAGACTGGGCACAGCTTGATACACTTGGGTACAAAGTAGTAGCTTCTGACACAACAGAAGAATGGACAAGTATTGTCTAAAGCCTTGTATAGTGAAAATTACTGTAATTATCTATAAAATACATTTTCTCTTGTCCTACTTAGATGATTGTTGTTGATCCGGCTTAGTAGAAGAACTTAAAGAATACAGATAGTCTCCAGGTCAGGCTCTTATTTCCACATAGCATGGTTGAATTACAGTATTATCACTTTTATGTCCTTAAAGATACAGATGGCAGGGCATATTCGAACAATAGCATTCTCTCTTA
The DNA here is from genome assembly GCF_014595645.1 of Diaporthe citri. Classification (NCBI taxonomy): domain Eukaryota; kingdom Fungi; phylum Ascomycota; class Sordariomycetes; order Diaporthales; family Diaporthaceae; genus Diaporthe; species Diaporthe citri. The sequence goes on from NW_025064850.1 coordinate 1,051,333, forward strand.
TAACTAACTGAAGATAAAGAACAATCCATTGTTCCTTGATATCCGATATACTGAAGCCATGGCCTACTCACAAGTATTTAAGGGATGTAATTTCTTCTCTCACTCCGATCGAAAATTCATGTTCTGCACCAAAACTTGCATAGTTGAGGAACAGTCAAGAAATAACAAGACGCAGCAAGAAACAGCGAGAAGCAGCAAAGAAACAGTCAGCAAAGATGAATACCATGTCCAAGATAAGGTTTATCGTCCAGCAAGACCTCCCTGCCGAAATCGAATCTCAGCGGACCGAGCTTGACTTCTCGCAGATCAGAAGGGGCCGGGCTGTTCCGGTTGCTACACCCTGGTCTTCAACGCAGTCTGCGGGCATCCATTTGCCTATCGCAAGCGATGCGATAGTGTCGAGGAGGTATAGCTGACTGGAGATCGCTAGTTGCAGATATAAGGGACTCAACTAGCAGCAGTCCTGAGGACACTTGCCAAGAACAACCCCCAGGCAGTCGCAGCCCGGGTTGCCAGAGCAAGGCTTGGGGTCACGGCTCTCGAGGTTGGGTCCCTGGAGCTCAGCAGCGGCGCGCACAGCGGGAGCCAGGCTGGCAGAGACGCTGACGGCGGCGACGAGAGTGACGAGGATGGCAGAGAACTGCGTGTTGATGATTTTGATCTGGTTGGTTGTTTTGAACATGATTGATATGTTGCTTGACTAGATTGTAGTTGATCTGGCTGGGAAACTATTTTTGATCGGGAGGACTGCTTCTATTTATCTTGTTCTTCGTAATGCCCCTTTCCATGATCAAAGGCTACCCAGTAACTAACGGACAGGCATGTCAAACGAGTACCCCGAGATGCTGAGTCGTACACCGGTGCTTGTGCACAACGGTGGGTGGTACCACCAAGTGGTACCACTGAGAGACAACTAATTACCAAGACATGCTCATCTGGCGCCGAGCCTATGAAATTTGTGAAATGCTGTTGAAACACCCAATAGTAACCTGAGTTATTATCGAGCATAGTGGTCTCGTTTTTAATCTGTACACATATGCTTCTTAAGCAGTATGCATCCACTCCATTTGAGCACAGGTATTGACCATAAAAGGATCTTTGTGTTTCCAGAAAGCTTTATTGCATACTGTAAATTTGTGCTTTAAAAATAGACGTATTGTAACTGAGCTTGGAAAAATTTGCTCTGCAGTCACAGCCTTGCCAGAGATAGAATCATTGGGTTTTCAGAACAGATTAAATGGTATGGGTCATCATGGATGTTTCTATTTGCGATGTGAGTGGAGAAACGGTCGATGTTTAATAGACGAAGAAGACCAGCAATTACGATCAGGCACTCAGTGCATCTCATATAGTTCCCACAGCAATCTCCACACAGAGTTCAAGTTCGTGGGCGGTGTATTTCCAGTTCCACTCATCAGCTCTTGACACAGCAGCATAGCACTGGTCATAATACTTGAAATTAGAACTTTTGCTGATGCTGGTAAGGTCAAGTTGGGGATAGTGCTGCTTGGCTTCGCATTCTAAGTACCCAACTCTCAACCTCAAGAGTAGTAGTGGTGGCAAGCGGCTTGCCAATGTCGACCTATGCTGTGGCAGCAATGGTGTTAGCGCATCGCGAAAGGTCCCACCTGAGCCGAAGTCTGACCAGCTTGTTAAAACCATGGAATGGCCGGGGTACAGTTCTAGGAGCACGAAGAAGCATATGCTAATACTGTCACCAACCAGCGTTTGTATGTTCCAGATTCTCTCGATCTTGCGGAATCTGCTGGCGTGTCGCACGAGAAATAGCTATTCTGGCAATACCTTCACTAGGTACGCTGGCGTTCTGGTCCACGCTTGCAGTCATCGTGCCCTCTGAAGTCCCAGAGGTACAATAGTCTAGGTATTGTATTGTGGGCTTGGGCGGCGATGCGGAAGCATGCTAATAGTGCTCTCTGAGCTTGAATTTGATGTGTCTATCTCTAACTGATGAGTCTACAAATCCAATCTACTTCCCACCTTCCTCCTTGGTGGCATCGAGGACCCTCTGTGCGACCCTAAATCCTTCAAGCCCCGCTGGCATTCCACAGTAAATCGAAGCTTGTAGAAGCACTTCCCTGACCTCATCCTGAAGCGCACTTAGAGTCAGCTCTCGAAGTAAATAGCAAACACATCCTGAGAACGTAAGGGGCCCCACAAACACGATACGCGCTGGTGTGTCAAGTCTATACAAATGATATGCCCAGGAGAGTCGCAGATCAGAGAGAGTGTGGAAAATGGGTCTTAAAGTGCGAGAAATGCAGACTGAATTCTGCTTACCTCCGTAGCCCCATTGGTGATTGCTCCCTTAATATGAGTTGCCAGCTCAGTCGACCTATTGAGGGCCACAAGCATTGCCACGTTTATCAACGAACGCCACTTTTTCTCCAGGCCAGGGCGTGTCCAGACGGAGCCCCAGCAAGCTTCGGTAACAAGCTCTTGCATGGGCCTTGCGAACTCCGAGCCATTCTTCAAGGCCTTCTCAACATATTCGGCACCATTGACCTGCGTGCGGAGCTTGATGCCTTCGTCAAAGAGGGTCTTGTGGGCTGCGGCAACTTTGTCATCAGCGGGGGCGGTGTTAGAGGAGGAACTCATGTTGGAAGCTGGGGTGTGGAACGATCTTGAGGCTGATTGATGGTGGATCTTCTGTATGATAGTGGAGACGTCAAGGAACTTGACTTAGGCGAGGGGTGGAGTGTTGACAGTCAATTTCATCGTTCCAGGTCAGTAAGCGCTCTTCTGATGTCCGGAGAGCTGATTTGACCTCCGCAGTAGCCAAATCCCCTCAAGCCAACAGCTCCCGCTTTGATTCCCCGCATGCACATGTAAATCTTGGAATATCATGCCGCCGGACGAGCGAGGGAGCACCGGCAATGTTGGCATTAAATCTGACCAACCGCAATGGCCGTTCACGAGAGGAGCCCGTTTCCCTTAAGCGCGTACGGTGTCTTTGGTGTTCGAGTGCTATATGCACACCCGAGCTTTAAGTGTGAACACCAATCCACCGTTTGAAGTCTACAATAATATCAGACTATACCTTAGACCATCCAAATAGGCATGTTTTATGGATTGTAGAACCATAATTTCTAGAACAAGCGAGTCTACCAATGTATGTTGTAGTATTGCCTCTTATGCATCAGCCAGCAGTACGAGCCCAGGCTCTTAATTCTCTTTCTTCTCCCAGTCTTCGTCCCCCCCCAAAAACCTGTAGACTACCCTCGAGTCTAAATCCTTGCAACGAGGGTCCGCACTGGCATCAGTGTAAGCCTTCAGCCCTGCTTCAGCCAGCAACAACTTCGCGCCAACGTTCTCCGCCACCTGGCACGCCAGTCCGAAGTCCTTTCTCATCAGCTGGATCTTGAACCCGCCCTCGTACCCGTGGCTCGAGGGTGCATCAGGGCAGATGCCCGGAACGGGGTTGAACCGGTCGCACATGGTACTCTGCGCCGTGCTCTTGGAGAAGATCTTTTGGATCAGGCGCGGATCCATGCCAGCTCGCATCCCCATGTTCATCGCCTCCGCCGTGGCGAGTGAAATGAGCGCCGAGCAGTAGTTATTCGTCAGCTTGGCTGTGACACCGAGTGACGGTGAGCCGCAGGCGATGATATTTGTGCCCATGAGGCTTAGTATGCCTTCCAAGAATGGCCACTTCGGGTCATCCTCCGCGCAACCGACCATGAATGTTAGCGTCGCTCTCTCCGCACCGATTTGGCCGCCTGACACAGGACCGTCGAAGAAGGCCGCTTGAGGGTGCCTCTTTCTCACTTCGTCCAGGACAGCTAGAGACGTCTCACGGTCGATTGTCGAACAGTCTACCAGAGTCCTTGGCGCCTGGTCTGCTGCGAGTATTCCGTTTGTCTCGTCGAGGAACACAGTCCTAACGTGGGAGCCTTCTGGGACCATGGTGAAGACAGTTGTCTATATTCAAGTCATACTCAGTACATGTAATCTCCCCTTCCAAAAGTCAGCGAGGAACTTCGACAACTCACCGAGTGTTGAGCCACTTCCTTGGCGGACCCGGCAGCAACAGCCGAGTCCGGGTTCTGAGCCACAAATTTATCCATTGTGTCTTTTGAGACATCGTACACAAAGAGCTTTGAGCCTCGGGGTAGCTTTAATACCAGGTTCACTGCCATCGCAAACCCCATTGCGCCCAGCCCGATGAAGCCAACGTTCAGTGGTTCGCCAGACATTTTGATAGCTGCACCCGAGGCTTGTGCTCTGATTGTGTATGTCATTTGAAAACAGACGGTGTGTCTGCGACTTTTACTTGTAGATGATGAGCAGACTTCCAGTGATACACGAATTTGTCAATAATGGTACCAAGGAGCTCTACTAAGTAGAGCTGTGTCAGGATGAGGTGGGTGAATTCATCGGCCACTACTTTCACTGCCGAACATGCACATGTGATGACCTCAGAAGGGACCTCTTGCATAGTAGTCAGCAGTTGTGTAATGCATTTCCCCGCCTTTCAACTTGGGGCTACGGGACATCAGTCTCCCCGCAACGTGCACCAGTAGTGGCTTGGAGTTTTGGACGTTTCACCACTCTGACGGGCGTGGTATGCGGAGATGCTGGGCAGGAAACCCTTCTGTGATTGCTTGGCTGACTACGTACAACGAGAGGAGGTGATGTAGCGCTGGTACAGGATTGCTTTGCCTCAATCATGCATAGCTGGAGTTCGAGACTCGAGCTGACAGAAACGTCTTTGAAATCTGGATTCGAGTCTCCAGAAATGAACGCAGATAGGACAACGGCGTGTTACAGAAAAGAAGAACAGGTTGCTAATCGCCTCACACGCTACCCGGCAAGAACGCCTCGGGATGTGCTTTCGCCCAGTCCATCCCATGAGCAAGAATCACCTCGAGTTTGAATCCGCTGTGGACCGCCGCGGCCTGTAGATCGCGGATTCGTGCCAACGTAGCCTCTGCGTCTTTCTTGTTCGCGTGGATGCAACACGACCGTCCCTCCGTGTCTTTCCACTCGGCGATCTCCTTTTCGCCCGTGAGGAGGCGACGGTCATGGCACGCATCGCCAACAAGATATATCCAGCGCTTCTGATCAAGGCGAGCGAGGAGATTAACGTGGCCGGGCAGGTGGCCAGGAGCGTCCACCACCCACACGGAGCCGTCGCCCTTGAAGTCATACACCCAGAAATTCCCCAGTTTCTCCCATCCGTCTCCTTCCTCACCATCCACCGGCGGCTTGGGAAATTCTTTAACGTTTAGGCCGGAAAAGAGTTCACTCTCAAAGTGGGAGTGTGACATGTGTGAGCCCAGGCCGTTCTCAAGGACATTAAGGGCTCCGCTTCCAACCCAGAACTGCGCCTGAGGATAGTCCGCCGGGGTACCAGTGTGATCCCAGTGGACGTGACTGATTATAACGTGCGCTATGTCCGAGGGATTCAAACCCCCATCCACCAAGGTTTGCCTGACATCCGGCAGAGTATCCATGGGCTGCCTGAATTTGATATGCTCCCTGACCTGAACAATGTAATCGTCGACATTCCGGCGAAGTCCCAAATCGAAAAGAATGTTTGTTCGCTCGCCACGATCGTCTTCATGGACGATGAGGAATGATAGGGATGGCACGAGGCTCCGGTCCGTCTCCAAGGCATCACTGATGAAGACGTTCAAGGGGAGAACAAACGTGCCACCATGGAGAGCTGACGCTTTCACAGTGTTGGCTGCCCTCCCCTCAAGGGCTTCAAGCACGGAGTGCGCAGCTGCACTCATGTTGACCTCAAAGGACCGAAAATGAAGATTTGGTAGTATAAATATGAGTTATCAATCTGGCAGTAGGAAACTTAAATCACATATGTGTCTGCGGGAGAGATGGACTGGGCAGGCACCCTAGGTATCGTGTGGGGAAAAGAACGAAGGAGGAAGTTCTGACTGCGGCATGTCACACACGGTTAAATACCCCACCTGAACCACACCCCCTGGCTCAAATGGTAAATATAACGATTTGCATGTCAGACTCGATATTAATCCTAGGGCAAGAATGCATGGACTTTGAGTCTGCACTCGTAGTGGGCGCTCTTGGATTTGCAGAGCATAAAGAGAGTTGGTGTTTGGAGTCCGACCCACAAACATTCGCGTTGCAGCTCGAGAGCAATTTAAAATCATTTTTTTTTTTAAAAAAAAAAAGGACGCGGCGGGAAGGTATGTTCTGTCTTCCGCACAAAAGCTCGACGTACACGTTCTGCAAAATGGTCCCAGGGACGAGTCCGGGATTTGCGAAAGCCAATTTTGCAGCTCACTTCAACTTCTGACACCAATAGTAGAGCCTCATCCTGATTGTGTAGGTTGCGGGTGGTGGCATACTCACATCTTGGAATGGTTTGCTTCAAAAAGCCGCGGCTTCATTCATGTATCCACTGACTCAGCCGCGGTTCTGTCTAATAAGACCTGGAAAGTTTGACGTTTCCAAACGCGAAACGCGAGGGACGGAGCTGGTTGTGCGTGGCTTTGCGAAATCGAGCGCAGGCACCGTCGCCTGGGAAGGGTAGCCTTGGAGAGGCGATGCGACCGCGCCGGATATCAGGCCGTAATCATTCAAATTGGAGCGGCGAAGTCAGGTTATTCCAATTTCTGCTGGACATGCTTCTTCAAAAAGTGTGTTTCGGTATATTCACACGAAGTCTTTGGCTCAAAATGCAGCCCGGGTCATTGTTGGAATACCACGGGCTTTAACATGGCATACCACATACACTTGGACATAAGGAATTGCGATCGAATTCAATCTCATTCGGCATCCCCTAACATGTTGACAGAGCCCATCGAGATGTGTATATGTCAGCATTTCTTGAACCGTACAAGATCACGAGCTCGTTAATGCTTGAGCCTCTTCAATATTTGGGTTGGCACCGTATCACCACACATAGCTCGACGATCGAAAAGGCAAATATTAGACAATGCTCTGTAATATTATAATGAAATTCTAAAGTATAAGGAGCGACGCTCTTGCAGCTGCAACAGATTAAATAGGAAATTCGTCATGTCTCATCCATCATCTAAGCCAGCCCACCGACTTTTCTACACCCGTCTTGCCCCCCCCCCCCCGGGGCACCGAACTCCACGAACAACGCTTAGTAGCCGTGGACGGCGTTGTCGACACAGAACGGGATGCCGTTCAGGTAGCTACAGTGGGTCTTCTCGGGGCAAGCACCGTTGAAGATCAGCTGGTTCTGGGCGTTGCAGACGTAGATGTTGGCGTTGTTGTCACCGCACGTGTAGGTGCCGGGGGTGGGGCAGTAGGCAGGGCCGCCCGCGCGCTTCGTCTTGGGAGGGACCTGGCAGTAGGGGATGTCTCCGATGTTGGAGCACTTGCTGCCGTTGGGGCAAGGTCCGATGGTCTGAGAGTGGTGTTAGACAGGGATCTCGCCCGGGAAGACACATTATCTTGAATGAATACTTACCACGAGGTGGCCAGTGATATCGCACTGCAGGATGGACAGGCCGTCCTTGGAGCAGACGTATTGGCCGAAGGTGCACTGGGTTGATGGGGCTGCCATGGCCGCGGTGGCGAAGGCGAGGATGGTGGCGGCGAACTGCATTTTGATGTTGGGAGAGTTTGAGACGGGGTTGTTGCTGTGAGTTTGAATTGTGGTGAAGGTAGAAAGACTGATTGATGCTGATGATGCTGTGGAATGAATGTTTACTTCGAGGGTCATGGCATCCCATTTATATATTCATCCCCACTCCATGTATGGTCACCAACACCTCATAAAGATTCCATGCATGCAAAAGCCCTAGCTTTCGAAAATAGACACCAGTCGGTAGGGCTGGTGAGGCTGAGGAAGAATCAAGGCCGAAGCTAGAGGACTCCGGGATACGGCCGCCAGCGACCAAGGCAAAGTACGCCGACATATTCCATCTGGCGAATCGTATCAGGCCTGATCACGATGCGATCGTATACTAGGCCCGAGAAAACAGCCCACCGCATACTACGTAGCATCTCACCGGTCTCGTACGTGGCTGAGCATCAGTCGGGCACCCCAGCATCCCGGGAGTCGGCCCTCAGCCCTGTGAGAAAACGCCCGCCGAAGCTCAAGCGCCAGACTAAGCTTATATCTGACAGACGGTCTTGGCTTTCGTAGGAAGAAAACGGACAGGGCCACTCCCGGCTCGCGATGCGGACCCTCAAACTCAGGCAAGACAGCAGGAATCTAGTGACAGGCGCGATGCCACCCTTGATGGGCATCATCACGTTGATCACGAACCTAATGGATTTTCTGGGAACATTGACAAAGAACCACACGAACCATTTCTTCGTAAAAAGTCTACCTAGCATCTGGGAGGATACGAGCTAGGCAGCTGACCTGGAGCTGAACCAGGCGAAAGCGTAACATCCCGGCCTGGGGCGTGAGCCACACGGCCGGTAGCGCTTATCCGCCAGATCTAATATCTGGGGTAAAGGGCCACAGCAGCCGACCGTCCCGTAAGTCGCGCACACATGACCAGGAAGGCATCGTACATATCACCTCACAGAAACAGAATCAATGGCTGTCCCGCTGACTGGGCCACACCGCATAACGTACAAAGGAAAGGCCGGCGAACCGCTGGCCGTTCACGAATGCCGGACACAGTCAGCAGACCGACTTCCGGCTCAACGCCCGTCAGCTACCGGGCAACCTGATACGAGCTGAGCAACTGTACTGAGATTGTGGCGTCTACAAGACTTGGAGGCAGCCGAGCCTGGTTGTCATTGGAAGGCCTCGGTATAGACCTGCGTTCGGATCACTCAGACATGCTCAAAGTTGTCACATGACAAGAAATGTAGTATGAGGGCGGGGGAACGGGGTGAAGATCGTTCAACGGTATTGTGACCGGAGTCTAGGGTGATGAGTACGGGAGAGATTGCGCCGATTGCTCGGCATTCTGATGCTGGATATGGCTGGCTGCGAATTATATACGGCAAGACAGCTACAACGCGTACGTCATAAGCCTGTCCCAGTCGTTGCTACCGGGCTCGCCCGTAAACTCCTCTACGCCGTTCTTGGTCTCGACGCACAGCTTGTCGCCCTTGAAGTATGTCAGCGCACCTCCCCTCCCGTCGCCTCGAGCCGTGATTCTGTACAAAGGCCCCTCGGAGTGCACTTTTCTCCGCTCTGGCATGAACTGCAGATCGTTCTCTTGGCACCAATCCTCAACAATATGACGGAACGACCGTTCCAAGTCCTTCTTGGTGGGCTCGAACGGGCTGGCGTGGTGCTTTTGCTCGCGGTGGGGCTCTCGCTTATGGTGATGATGCCCATTAGTCTTGGTGGCTTTCTGCGATGCCGAGCCTTGGCTATGCTCTGGTGGAGGCAGAGATATTGAGGCGTCTTGGTTCAAGTCGAACAACTCCAATGCGTGCTCGATCGTGTGAAGACCCTTCTCAAACTCGGACGCTATTGAGGGGATGTCGTCGATTCCAGCCAATGCCTCATCATGCCACCACTCACACCACTGGGCCACATCTTCATAATTCACCGTCTCCATGACCAGCCATTGGTAGAGAATCTCATGCCACTTGGGGAAAACCTCCGCGGCAATGACCTCAGCAATCATGGTGGGTGACACAGGATCTAGCCAATCCAGTACTGCGGTTAGAACATCAGTTTGTTGGTCCGAAGGATTGACATCGAAGTTTTTGCGTATGTAACGCGCCATGTTTGGCAGGATCTGATTCAACACGAGCGGTGTCCACTGATCGGTGCGGCTGTTGCGCAGGATGTCTCGCCACTCCCGCAAGCCCGGGATCACCCCACGATTGAATTCCCACACGCCAATGAGCTGCCTGAACTTCCTCTTAACGTCTGCAACGAGACCTGTGGAGCTCTTGGGATCGAGATGGTGCTCCGGCAGGTATTGGAACCACGGGAAAAGCCACAGGTGTGGCAAGTTGTGTTGCTTCTTCCTCTTCGGCTCCCATTTGGCGATTGCTTCGTCCAGCCTCCTTATGATGTCTTGTTCCAGCAATTGGGTCTTCAGAAATCCAGGGAGAACGCTGTGCCAGGCCTCAAACACGGCGAGAAGTGGTTCAGCGTCCCGCACGCTCCATTCCCGCACCGCCCGTGAGACATGAGGCAGCCAAAGCTTGTACATCATGCTCTCATAAGGTGTTGCTGACGATCTCATTTGAGGCATTGCCGCGGATTTATGCAAGCCAAGCAGCTCCTTGATAGACCCCAAGTCCTTGGCATACTGGGCTCGCGCATCCTCCAGAGGGTTCCAGTTTTCGACCATGTCCTTCATGATCGGTTGAATGGCTGCGACTGAGATGGACGCCATCTCGTCCTTGACCTCCCGAATCGTTAGGTGTGACGTCGATTGGTCTGCTTTGCGCAGTAGAGATATGGTTCGGTCCCATCGCTGCTTCGTGTGGTCACCTCCACTGATCAGCACGTCGTCTTCGTCCTCGAGGTGCGTGAGCTCGTCAAAAATAGCCGCGGTGGCTTGATGGCTCTCAACAGCTTTCTCCAGCTCCTCGAGCTCCTGTGCCTCCTGGTGTAATTGCAATTCTGCAAAAGCCTTTCGTTCCTGTAGACCCTGCCACTCCTCGAGTATGGCCATGAAATCGTTCTGAGCTCGCATCACCAGCTTCTTCGATTGTAGATCGCCATCTTCTTCTGTCGTACCCGCAGTAGGGGTCATCAAACCAGAAGACGAGGTCAGCATCTTCTTGCCCGGTCCTGTGAGATCCAGGATCGGTGTAAATGCAGCTGGTATATCCAGCCCCGGTGCTGCTTTCTTGATCTCCTCGATCGTTGCATACTTCGGTTTCTGTCGCCTGGGGGTGCTTGCAGCACTCCCACTACCGCTCTTCAAACCACCTGCTCGAGCTTTCCTTACGCGCTCCGCCTTCTTTTTCTTTTCCTCTTCGTCTGAGTCGACTACCACTTCTCCTCGGAGTCTTGCCTGTCGTTTCTCTTCCTTCCGTTCCTGCTCTGTCTTTTCCTTTACAGCACCGAGACCCACTTTCTGGGGACGCAGATTTGCTTCGATAACAACATTTCGACCCTGTCCTTCCTTTCCAAGACCTGAGCCCTCCTTGAAGCCCATCTTTGCCATCATACGCGCGCCAAATGATTTCGGGTTGATTTTGGTTTTGCCGCCTTTCGAGGAGAATGCGCTAGGCATTGCTTTTTGAGGTCGGCTTGGTTCGTCATCGTTGACCTTGAGGACAGGCTCATTTGTAGAAGAGGGCATGAATCCCTTCCCAAGAGGCTCGCTCGTGCCGCCGAACTTGAACGATCTTTCCGGGACTTGATATTTGTCTGGATCCGATGGGGATTCCCGTCCGCGACTAAGTCCTGCTGATGCGCCGTACCCAAGTCCGATTCCTGGAGTTACATCCTCGTCGTCGTCCTCATCGTCCTCGACGTCTTTGTCTCCATTCACACGAAAGAAGCTCGCTCTTTCGGGCTCATCGTCGTCGTCGTCGTCTTCTGCCATGACCTCGTCTTCGGTGCCCTTTTTCGCATTGTCGGCCGACACGAAGCTCATGCCTTTGTTCCGGAGCGTCTTCCTCTTCCATCGCTGCCCTGGCCTGTCGTCTTCGCTTTCCGAGCCAAATATACCAAGCGCTGCACTCTCCTTGGCATCGCGACCGGTTCTTCGCCGCTTTCGGGGATTGAAATCGGCAAATTCGTCTGCGTTGGGATTTGTTGATGGCATTAGGTATTCGTCATCATCTTCTTCTGACTCTGATGAGGAGTATTCCGCCGCGGCGGCCTTCATCTTCGAAGGATCGAACGCGCGTGTCGGATCCATGGCGACCGGTCGCGTGAAGGTGCGATGCGGTGCGGCGGGAGTCGTTGAGAGAGCGGGCTTAAGTTGTTGTCGTCAAGCTCGACCAAGCATGCTGCTGTGGTTGCCTTCCCAGAAAATCCTTATCTTATCGGCCTCTGAGTCAGCACCTGGCTTGCGTGACCACACGCCTAAAACGCGCCGGGTTTAAACGGAGTGATAGAACCGTATCTTAAAACGGAACTTGGGACGGTATTAATCTCTTGGTGCACAAGCATTCAAGCGACTCGTCTTCCATATCAATTACCACTCTTGTTCCTCTATGTAATCCGGCAGGGTCACATCAGAAATTCAGAACGAGTGAAGAGGCTTTTAGTTTCAATCGATTATATGTCGTCTAACTTCTTGGTCTGTCTGCGTTGATTCCAGGAAACTCTGGGAATCCAGCCTCTCGTGGGTGCGTCAAACCGCGCCCAAGTCTCTACTTTTCCTTCGAGCGCCAGTAACCGTCGAATTCGAGGCAAGACTTCCACCCAAAGCTGCGGTGTAGGCTAGGTTCCACGCGAGGCTCTGGCCATCAACGGAAGGCCCATTGACCGGCTGCTGCAGCATGAATTCATAACTCTCCCTCGCACCCTCCATGTCCGCAATGGAGAGGTTAACATACACATGGCCCACGAAAACGCCCCCCGTTAGCGACCCCGACTTGTTCCCAGTGAAGTACTGATCCCATTCCTCGCGGACAAACGCTGCCTTGCGGGTGTATGCGCTACTGGGGTTGATCGGCAGCATGTGAATCCCCTGGACAAAAGACACCTGGTCGCCAAAGCACGTGGTATGGTTCACCAGCCTATCGAACAGGATGCCGGCAGCCCTGACGCCGATGAAGTTGGGTGGCTGGACCATGTTGTTGCTGTCGAGGAGGTAGTAGCTCTGCAGTGCCCGCGCTGTGATGGCTAGCTGCAGGTTGCCGCGGGCTTCCATGACCGGGTCGCCGATAGTACGTCCCCACATCTTGATCGCATACGTCGAGAAGGCGTCCTCGGCTGAAGACTCTTGATCCTTGCCGTTCTCTGACTCGAGGACGCCCCTGGCCCAACTATGTCCGTGGTACCAGTCGTAGGAGCGCGAGAACGGAAAGTACGGATCTTCTGTGGACGGATTTGCCCAGTCACAGATCAAGGTGTTGACCCAAACTGTATTGGCTGAGTTGTTCCTCGTCAACCAGTTTGGGTCAAGGTAGCCAATTATCGCCGCCGTATAGACGTAGTACCCATAATGGAAGTTGTGGTCGTTGTAATACGTGTTGCCAAAGTCGATCGAGGAATCATTGTTTCCATAGGATCCAGTCGAGCAGACTCCGCCCCACACCGTGTCGTATGCCAAAGGATTTGGCTCCAAGTTGTTCACATACCTACCAAAGGCATTTTCGAGCTTTCGTAGTGACTGTGAAAAGACTGAAGTTTCTCCGGCGATGTTGTTGGTGGCGTACAGTGACCTAGCGTACATTGAGAAGGCGATGCCTGCGTAGTACTTGGACGTCAAGTTGGTAAGCACAGTGATATCACCCTGGAGTTCAACCTTGCCAACAGACGAGACAGCAGACTTGGCTCGCTCGGAAATTGTGCCGCCAGGAGCGTCAGCAGAGCCAACAGAACCAAGGCGCGGAGACCAGGGCTCAAATCTGATATCCGTGGGCAAGTCATCTTCCACCATGGTGAAAGCATCCGTGAGAACGGCGGTGGTGTTTCACGCACATCCCTAACCCTGGTTTGCAACCACTTTCTAAAGTGCTTAAATAGCTAAATTTCTTTTATTTCCTCCTTTTATACTACTCTTAAGAGATAAATACTTTTATAATTATGCTTTTAAACCCTTATAATATTTATAGCTTTTTATAATTATAAGCTTAATTATAAAATTATTTTTTCTTTTTATAAATTATAAATAAATTATATAAAATATATTATTAGCTGGGTTAATATATATTAATTAATAATAAACTAGTTATATTTAAATTAATTATTTAAAAGAAAGAAAAGTTATAATTATAAGCTGTAAAACCTTTTTTTAATTATAAATTATTTAAAGGTAATTATATATTATTATATATAACCCTTGCTTATTAATGCTTTAATGTTAATTACTTATAATGCTTATTATACTTAATATTATTATTTTCTTATAATATATTTATAATTATATTAATAATTTTTAATTAAATAATTAATATATATCTTTAAAAAATATATTAAAAAAAGTTAAATTAAACTTAAAATCATTAAATTTAAATTATTAATTAATTAAATTAATTAAAAATATATATTTATTTAATTATATTAAGTATTTATAAAAACTAAATATATAAAAAGGCTTAAGTTATTATTAAAAAATTAAAATTTAATTATTTATTAAAGTATATAATTAATAAATAAAGATTATTTTAATAATTATATATAATAAATTATTTTAATTATATTAATTAATAAAATATAAATTATTACTTTTATTATATAAATATTTTATTTATAATATATTTTATAAACTTATATTTTTATTATTTATAATATTTAAATTAAATAAAAATTAAGTTAAATCTTTAAATTAATAATAATATTATTTAATTTTTAATTTATAATATACCTTAATTTAATTTAACTTAAACTTAATTATATTTAATTTTTATAATTAAATAAAAATTAATTAATTATAAAGAAAAAATAAATAAAATAAGTTATAAAGATTAATAAATAAAATATTTAAATAAAGAAAAAAAGTTAAATATAAAAATTTTTTAAAAAATTATTTAATATTAATTAAATTAATAAATAAATATATATATAAAATTAATATATAAATATTAAATTATAAAATTTAATTAAAAATATTTATTAAATGTAAGTTAATAATTTAAATATTTATAAGAAAAACAATTTATATTATTATCTTTAAAAATAAAGTTCTTAATATATAAGCATTATTATTAATATCTTAAATATAAAATATTATCCTTAAAAGAAATATAATTAAAAGTTAATTAATTATATTATTTTATAAAATAATTTATAAGTATTTAATAAAAGGAAATTAAATTTTTATTAATTTAATATATTTTTTATTAATAAATATAAAAATTAAATTATTTTAATAATTTTTTCTTTATAAGCTTATTATAATTAAATTAATTTATTACCTTTTTTTATTAATTAATATAATAATATATTCCTTAATTTTAAAAATAAGAAATAATATTATATTAATAATTTATTAAATAATATAATAATAATATAATATTTTTACTTTATATTATATATAAAGTTAATATAACTTTAAATTATTAATTATTATATAAATAAAAATAATAATTTTAAATTTAAGTTTTAATTTAACTTTTCCTTTTTATTTAAATAAATAATTATTTTTTATTAATATAGCTTTATATTATAATTATAATTTTATTAATATTTATAAATTATTTAAGAATTTTATTTAATATATTTTTTAAATAAATATTTATTAAGTTATAATTATTAATAATTTATTAAATCTTAAAGATTTTATATTTCTTATATAATTATTAAAATATTATTAAGTTAATTATAAAGTATTTTATTTTAATTATATTAAACTTAATTAAATACTTATATAAAAAGTATAAATTTATATAAATTATAAAAAAAAATTAATATTAAAATAAGTAATAATTTAATATAAAGTAATTATTAAAATAATATTTATATTAAATTTATAAATTATATTATAAATTTTAAAAGTTAAAATGCTTTTAATAACTTTTTTATATTTAATAAAAAATTAATAAATAATATTTTTATAAATATTTAATTTTATAAAGTTTTTATTTTAAGTTTTATTAATAAAAGTAATAATAAAATTAATTTAAAAGCTAAGATTTTAATTATTAATAAAAGAATTATTAATAAAGATAAGTAATTTAATTATAATTAACTTAAATAATATATATTATATATTATATTTAAAATAATTAATTCATTATTAAAGCTTTTTATTAAGCTTAATATAATCTTTTTTACTTAAATTAATAATTTAAATAATTATAAATAAGTTAAATATAACTTTTAATTAATAAATAAAAGCTAAGTAAGCATTATAAGCTTATTACTTAATATATTATTATTCTTAATTAAAAAAAGTAATTTTAATAAGGGTAATTTTTATATCTTAATATTTTTAATATATATTAATAATATTATTCTTTATAATAATAATCTTTATATTATTAAAATTAAATATTATTTTAAGAATAAGTATTATTTTTAACTTATATTAAATATTTACTTTTTTAATTTTATTTTTTATTATTAAGAATATTAAAATAATAATAAAGAAAATATTATTTATTTATATAATTATAATATTAAAGTTATTTATATTATTATTTAAAATAAAGAAATATAAATTATAAATAAAGAGAATTATATTTAATTTCTTATAATAATATTTATAATATATTATTTATTAATATATATTAAACTTTATAATATTTTATAAAGATTTAATAATATATATAATAATATTAAAAAAATACTTATTATAAATCTTTAATAATAATTTTATAAGTATTATATATTTAAGCTTTAATTTTAATTATAAATAAGCTTAAATAATATTTTAAAGCTTAATATATATTTTTTATTAAAAAAGAAATAATATTAAAATAATTAAAAGTTATTAGCTTAATTATTAAATAATAAAAGATTAAGTAAAAATTTCTTTTTTATTATAATTATTATAATTAATTATTATAAAGTATAATTTTTTATAAAGTTTCTTAATCTTACCTTTAATTTTATATATTATTTAAAACTTAAAAAATTATATATTATTATATATTTTCTTATTATAAAGTATAAACTTAAAAATATTATATTTAATTAAGTTTAATACTTTCTTATAATTAAATTTCTTAAATAAGTTTTTAAATATATTAATTATATTATTTTATTAAAACTTTAATATAAGTTTATAATTATCTTTTTTATATTATATAATAAATATTTATATTAAAAATATTTTAATAAAAATCTTTAATTTATTTTTTTACTTTTAAAAATTATTTTTATTATCTTAATTTTAAAGAATTTAAGTATATATTTAAAAGATTTAACTAAAATATATAATATATTATAAATTATTATTTAATTATAAAGTTTAAATTATAATATTCTTTATTTTATTATAATAATATAATTATATTATTATAAATTAAAAACTTATTAAGTTATTAAAAAGATTTAATATAAAGTTATAATTATTAATAATAAAAAGTTTATATAAGCTTTATTATTTGTTTTATTTTTTTATATTTTTATATTATTTTATAATAATAAATTAAAAGTTTTTATAATATTAAGTTTATTATAAATATTAAAAGTTATATTTATTTATTATTTAATATTTATTTTTCTTAAAAACTTTATTATTATTTTAATAACTTTAACTTATTTTTATATTAAAAAAGTAAGAATTAAGTTTTTTATAAAATATAAATAAGCTTTAAAAATAAATAATATAAGTATAATCTTTTAAGAATTATAAGTATTATTAATAGTATTTATTATTATTTAAAGAATAACTTTTTTTATATAAATAATAATTAATTTAATATATAAATATTAAATGCTTATTAAAAAAAGCATAATAATATTTAACTTTATTAATAAATTAATAAGCTTTTATTAAAACTTATTTATAAGTAATTTTTATTATTTATATTATTTTATAAAATTTAATAAATATAAAGTTTATATTAATATTATAAAGAATTTAATTATAAAAGTTAAAATAAATATTAATTTAATATTTATAAAGTATTTTTTATATATTTATAAAAAAATTAACTTAAGAAATTAAGCTATTTAAAATATTATTATTAAATTAATAATATAAAAAATAAACTTATTTTTAAAAAAAGTATATAATATTAATAATAATCTTTAAAGTCTTTACTTTTATATTATATTTAATGTTTTTTAATAAATAATTAAAGCATTTAATTAATAAATATTTAAAATATTAATATAATTAATATAATTTCGTTTTTTTATAAAAAATATAATAAAAATATATAAAAAGTATTAAAAATATTTTTATTTTTAATTAATTAAAAATATTTTTTAAGTTATTTAATTATTATTAAATTAATTTATTTATTATATTTTATAAATAAATATATAACTTATTTATATTATTTATATAAAGTAAAAAAAGGGTATATATTTTAATAATATAAAAGGTAATTAAATTAATTATAATTTTTATTATTATTATTTTTAAAGATAAAGCTTATAATTTCTTATTAAATTTAATAAGTGCTTTTCTTATTTATAAAATATTAAGTTAAATAAAAAAGTTTTTATATTAAAAAAATAAAATATTATTTATATTTTATTATAAAAAAGATTATAATATTTATATTAAAAATAATGCCTTAAAATTAAATATAAATATATTTTTTAATTAAAATAAATTAAAAAGTAAAAGTAAATATTATATTTTCTTTATTTTTATTAATATTATTTTTTTAATAATTATATTTTTTAAAAAGAAATTATAAAGAAAGGCATTATTTATAATAATTTAATAATATATTATATTATTTTTATAATTATTCTTTTCCTTATTAAAAGTAATTTTTATATTAAATTTTTCATATTTTATAAAAAATATAATATAATTAATATTAATAGTTTTATAATTAATATACTTTATTTATATAAGATATTAATTATAATATTATTAATATATTATTAATAAATAATTTAAAAATTAATAATTAATTTTATTATAAATATAATACTTTTATTTTTAAAAATATTTTAATAATTATTATAATAATAATTATTTTAAAAATAAAAGTTATTATTATTTAAATTATTATAATATTAATAATTAATATAATATATATTATTTTCTTTATTATTAAAATTTTAATTATTTATATTATAATATTAATTAATATTATATTAAAAATTAAGTTTAAAGGAAAATCTTAATTTTAAAAATATTAATTTATATAAATATTAAAATTTTAAAAAATATATATTAAAGTTTTAATATATTTATATAAATATAAATAATTATTATTTATAAAAAGTTATTTCTTTAATAAAGTATATTAAATATTTATTAATATTATTGGTTTGGCTTTTATACGGTTAGTAATAAATAAATAAAGTATGTAATTAATTTAGTTATGGTGTGGAGGGTAGGTTGTAGCGAAGCTGCAGCCTTCCCTCGTTTAACTATAGGCTAGCTATGGTAATTTATGCGCAAGGCATGTAATTGCTAGCTAGCAGCCGGCTAGCATTAGTTGGCAGCTATTATTAATAAGATTAGTTTAAACCTTGCATCTTTAAATTTATATATTGCTTATAATGCACTTATTGCATAAGCATACTATATATAATGCCTATATATACTATTCTTATACTAGCAGTTTTTTATATATACGCATGTATATGCTTTAAAATTGTGTTTTCCTTTGTAAATCATTTGCTTTAAGCTAATTAAATCGCTTAATTAATATAAATATCTTGTCCTTTAAGGGGATATAGGGGGTTAAGTGCCTTATAGCCGTTACTTTAATAAGTTAAGTGTGAGTATTTAAGTGTAAGTATGCTTAAACGCTTTAAGTGCTTAAATTGCTTAAATTGCTTAATTAAATTATTTAATTACCAATATTTTAAAGCTTTAAAGTATTTAAATGCTGCACTTTAATTAATTAAAAGTTTAAGTTATAATTATTAGCTTAATTATCATTATTATTATTATTAAAGCATTTATTAAAGTAATTATTATAAATATTATTAAAATCGTTACTTAGTGTTAAGTAATTATTTTCCTCTTTTAAGTTATAATTATCTTTATAAAAAGTATAGTAATTATTATTTTAAATAATTTCTTTTTAATTATTTCTTTATCCTTTTAATGATTCTTAATTATTATTTATTAAAACTTATAATAGCATTAATTATATACTTAGCTTTCCTTAAAGTTATAGTAATAATAATAACTGTTAATATTATTAAAGTTTTAGTAATTTTAGTATTTTATATATATAATGCAATTAATTAAATAATATAAAGGGGTATTTTTATTAATATGCTTAATGGCCTTATAAGGGAGGAGGCTGTTAAGGAGGAGGTTATTAAGAAGTAACTTGCTAAGGATAAGTTAGCTGCAAAGAAGGCTGTGATTGCCTTTAAGGCTGTTAAGAAGGAAGCTGCCGAGGAGAAGTTTATTAAGAAGGAAGCTATTAATAAGGAGGTTATTAAGGAGGAGTTAACTAAGAAGGAATATTAAGATTATTGGTATTATTAGTATTGCTTACTAACTTATTGCAATAAGCATTAAAAATATATACCTTTAGCTTATGCTTTAACTTAAATATTAAGTTATATTATTAATAAATAGCGTTCTTACGTTATATGCTTATAGCTTTTATAAATAACTTTATTATTATAACTTAGGGATTTATAAATGCCTATAAATAGTGCTTAAGGAAAGATAATTGCTTTTAAAGGGTTTTTAAGGAGGATTAAATGGCTAGGGGCAGGGGCTCTCTTGCGGCCAATAGTAGGCGTTATCGCTATTAAGGTTGTTGTTATTATCATTAAGGCAAATCTTAAGATGGTTGATCGTAAGGCAAAGGGAAAGGGGAGAACGTTCTTTTGCTATGCTTTTGGATTAATAACTAGCTCTTAAACCATTTACCTATAAGTAATAGCGCTTAAATGCTATTATTATTTAGCATATTAACTTATATTAATTCTAGGGCAATTTATGCTTAAGATCTTATTAAAAGGCATTAATAAAAAGGGCATTAAGAAGAGGAAGGTTATTAAAAAAAAGGAGGTTATTAAAAAGAGGGAGATTATTGCTTATTAATTAAATAGGTTGGCTTTTATTAAAAGGTAAATATTTTAAAGATTTAATTAAGTTGTTTATATGGCTGGATTAGCAGTGAATCTTAATTAATTTCCTTAATGGTTTTAAATTAGCTAAGAAAGTTACTTCTTTTGCCAATACTTTAAAGTATTAAATTAAGCATGTTAATTAAATGCATAAATCGCCCAAAAGAAACATTATTTGCTAATACTCTAAAGTATTTAAGCGCCTTATGCTTCATTAAGTAAGGGGTTTTCAAAGGGTTATAGGCCCTAAGGGTATTACATGGGTGCCCTAAGGGGCGTTGATTGCAAACAAGGGCTTCTTAAGGGTGTTAAGCAAGGGCTTCTTAAGGGTGCCAAGCAAGGGCTTCTTAAAGGTGTTATAAGCAAGGGCGTTGATAATTAAGGATGCCTCGTGGAGGGCTTTTAAGGGTGTCGCGAGGAGGGCTTCTTGGGCTTCTTAAGGCTGTGTACTGATTGCAAACGGTTTTCTTTTGCCGCGCGCTTATAAATGCCTATAAACGGCTTAGGAAGAGGGTTCTTAATGATATATAATTGCATTTACTTAAAAAGGTTGCAAGGAATTAAGGGTATTGCAAGAAAGGCTTTTTTTTTAATATATTATTCTTAAGCATGCTTATTAAAGGGGTTGAAAATTATTTTTTTGCACTTATAAATGCTTATAAATGGCTTTCTTATAAGGGTTTTGCATTTATAAATACTCATAAATAGCTTTCTTAAGATTATAAGTTGCGCCACCCATAAATGCCTATAAATAACTTTTAAGGACCTAACTATTTATGCTTATTAAGCAAGTATTAATTAATATTAATTTAGCTTTTATATAATTAATAATAAATAAATAAAATATATAATTAATTTAGCTATAATATAAAGGGTAGGTTGTAATAAAGCTATAGCCTTTCCCCGTTTAGCTATAAGCTAGCTATGATAGTTTATATGCGGGGTATATAATTACTAATTAGCAGCTGGTTGGCATTGGCTAGCAGCTGTAATGGGCTTGGGCTATTGCCCAAGCCTTATATAGTATGGCTAGATAATCCAAGGGAGCTTGGATTATTACGTACCTTTTGGCCTAGTTAAAAGGTTGCTGCTTTGCAGCTTATGGAAGAAGGCGCTAGCCAGCCTGCAGCCCCTTTGGGGCCAGCCCATAACAGCAGCTGCTATTAATAAGATTAATTTAAACCTTATACCTTTAAATTTATGCATTGCTTGCAGCGCACCCACTATATAAGCACGCTGCACGTAATGCCCATATGTATTATTCCCATAAATATAATTATAATTTATTAAATATTATAATAAAAACTTTTTAAAAATATTTATTAATATTTTTTAAGTTACTATATATTTTATTAAATATAATTAAAATTTAATTATAAAAATATTATTAATAATTAACCTTTATATTAAAATAAACTTTAAACTTTAAATATATATTATAAATAAAAAACTTTATATTAATATAATAAATATAATAAATCTTAATATAATTTTTTAAAATTAAGAAAAATATTATATAAAATTATTTAAGTTTAATATTTATTATTTAATAAATATTAAAAAAGAGTTTTATTTTATTATTTAATAAATTATATAATTTATTACTTTAATTTTTATTTTTATTTTATATTTTATTAAATTATATATTATTATTAATTATAAAAAAAGTATTTATTATTCTTTAAGAAAATAAGTTTTAATATAAATTATATAATTATAAAGATTATAATATTATAATAAGTAATAATATTAAATATAAAGTTTTTAAGTATTTTTATAAACTTAATTTTTATTAAAGTAATATTTCTTAATATTTTTAAAAAGCCTTTATATTTAATTAATTAAGAAGTTTCTTTTTATAAAATAATAATTATAATATTTATTATAAAACATTTAATTAAATAAAGTTTTATTTTAATTTTATAAATAATTAAAAATAAAAAAAGTATAATTTTTAAAATTTTTTATTATTTTTAATAAAGAAAAGTAATTATTTTAAGTTTTAAAAAAAGAATAAAAGTTATAAATAATAAAATTATATTAAAAGTTAAGATTTTTTAAACTTTTTAAATAATAAATATTTTTTAAATACTTATTATTTTTAAATTTTAAAATTAAAGTTATTAAATATAAAACTTAAAAAATTTATATATATTAATTACTTTATATAATTCCTTTTTTTATTATAAAAATATTTATTATATATAAGTAATACTTTTATATTAATACTTTATTTATTAATACTTTTTTTAATATTAACTTTTTTTTCTTAAAGAAAGTTTTTAAAATTTTAAATAATAATTAATTTTTTAAATATTATTATATTTTAAAAAATAAAGTTTTTTAAAAAATATTATAATAAATTATTATTTATATTTTAATATTTTATTATTTTCTTTATAAACTTAAAAATAATAATATTTACTTAATTAATTATATTATTTACTTTTATTATTAATTTATTTTAATAATTAAAATTAACTTATTAATTTTAAAATCTTTTATTAAAGTTAAAAAGTAATTAAAGTTTTTATATAAAAATATTATTAATATTTAAGAATATTTCTTTAATATTATTATTAAATTTAATTATTTTATAAAATTATTAAAATATTTAAATAATTTATATATAAAAAGAAGATAATTAAAAGCATATATTAAAATTATTTTAAAGTATAAAAAAAAGTATTAATTATATAATAAAAGAATGTTTATTAAAAAAATATTTATTAACTTAAATAAATATAATTTATTATTTATATTAAAGTAAAATAATTATAAGTATTTTTAATATTAATTTTATAATAAAAATATATTATATAATTAATAAACTTAAGATATTATTAAAAATATATTAATTAATAAATTAAATCTTTTTAATAAAAAATTTAAAGCATTATTAATTTCTTTTTATTAATTTTAATTATAATATAATTATTAATACTTAATTAAATAAGATTTTATTATTAATAATTACTTATTTTTATAATATTAATATTAATTATTTAATATAAATATTATAACTTAATTATAATAATTTTTATTATTAATAATTATTATTTAATTAATAATAATATAAATTTATTATTTATTTATTTTATTATTTATAATTATTTATAAGTAATTATTAATTAATATAAATTAAGTAATATATATTAATTAATAATAAATTAATTATATTTAAATTAATAATTATTTAAAAGAAAGAAAGGGAATAATTATAAGCTATAAAACCTTTCTTTAATTATAAATTATTTAAAAATAATTATATATTATTATATATAACCTTTATTTATTAATACTTTAATTTTAAAGCTTTTATTAAAAAGATAATTTAATATAATTTATTTTAAAATAAAAGCTTAAATCTTTTTTTTAAATTTTATAAAATCTTTTTTATAATTTATAAATATTAAATAAATTAATTTAATAATTTATAATAATAAATAAAGTTTTAAAGTTTATTTATATTTTTTTTTATATTAAAACTTTAAAAATAAATATTTAATATTTTATATATATATAAAAATTAAATAAAATAATAATATAATTTAAATATTTATAAAGTTAAATAAAATATTAAAATCATAATAATTAGTTAATTTATAAATATTAAATATATTAAATAAATAAAATAAGAAATATTAAAAAAAGTTAATAAAATAAAAATTAAATATTATTTAATTATATTATTAAAAATAAATTTATTATTTAATTTATAATTAAAAATAATATAAATTATAACTTAATTATATATATATTATATTTATTTTAAAAAATATATTTTAAATAAAGTTTTATATAAATAACTTTCTTATTATTTTTAATACTTTAATTTAATTTAAATTTATTATATTATTAAAATAATATTTTTATTTATAAATATAAAATATATATATTTAAAAATAAATATAAAAATAATATAAAATAATTAATTAATTATATAATATTTATTATTATTTAAATTTAAATTATTTTATTTAAATAAATAATTTTTATAAGAAATAATTTTTAAATTCTTAAAATAAAATAATTAAATATTAAAATTATTAATATTAAAAATATTTTAAATTATATTTATATTATATTTTTAATATTTTAAATAAATAAATTTAAAGTAATTTAAATAATAAATTTAATATTTAATTTATATATAATAAATTAATATTTTTAATTAAAGCTTAAAAATAAAGATTTTTATATTTAAAAAATTAAATATATTATATATTAATTATTAAAAAGTTTTTAAATATATTTATATAAAGTTTTTATAAAATAAATATATTTTAATTAATAAAAGAAAGTTAATAAATTTAAATTTATTTTTTAATATATATATATATATTTAAAGTTATTAAAAACCTTTTTTAAATATATAATTAAAATAAATATTTTTAAAGTTTTTTTAATTAATTATTATATTTATATAATATAATTATATTTTATTTTATTATAATTTTTTAAAATAAGTTTATAATTATTTTTTTTATTTAATTAATTTAAAAGATTAAAATTAAAAATATTTAAAAATTTATATTTTTTAATTTTAAATAATATAATAATATTATTAAAAAATAATTTAAAATTAATTATATTAAAAAAAACTTAAAAAGATTTTTTTAAAAATAAATAACTAAAAGTAATATATTAAAAAATATAAAGCTTTATTAAGTTTAATATTTAAAGAATTATTAAATATTTAAAAGTAAAATTAATATTAAATTTTTTAAAATAAATATATAAATTAATTAAATTTTTTAAAATATAAATTTATATTTAAAAAAATTTATAATTTTATTTTATTATAAAAAGTATATATATTATATCTTTAATTATAAAATTATTTTATATAATTATAATTATAATTATATATTTTAATTTAAAAGTTTAATAATTTAATATTATAATTATATTTTTAAATATTAATTAAAAAGAATTAAGTTTAATTTGTTATAAATTATTTAATAACTTTATAATATTAAAAAAATATAAAGTCTTTTAATAATATTTTATATATTTAAAAATTCTTTATTTTTTAATATAAATATTTTAATTATATATTATAAAACTTAAATTTAAATCTTTTATTAAAAAGATTATATCTTTTTATTAATTTAATTTATAAAATAATTATTATTTTTATATAAATAATATTTTAATTATATATTTTTTTAAAAAAATATTTTATAAGAATTAAAAATAAAATTTAATAATTTTTAAATATATAAATTTTAAATAAATTAAAAAAATATATTATAATATTCTTTTATAACTTATATATTAAAAAGAATAATAAATAAATATAATTTATTAAATAATAAATCTTTTTTATTATTTATTTTAATATTTAAAAAAAAGTTTAAATTTTTTTTAAATAAACCTTAAAATAAGAAATTTAAAAATTTTAAAAATAATTAATTTTATTTTTTATATAATAATTTTATTATATTTAAATATAATATTATTTTACTTTATATTATTAAAATTATTTATAAACTTAAATTTAAGTTATTTTAAAATAATAAATTAAATAATTTAATATTAATATATTATTTAATTTATTAAATTATAATATAAAAGGAATTTAAAAGCTTAAATACTTTTAATAATTAAAAATGTTTTATTTATTAATAATAAAGAAAATTAAAACTTCTTTTAAAAATATATAATAATATTTTTTAAAAGCTTTATATATTAAAAAATATATAAATAAATAATAATTTTAAAAGATTTATTTAAAAATATAATTTTAAATTTAAATAATTATATATTTAATTATTAATTTATATAAATAATTAAAAATAAATCTTAAATATATAAATATTTAATAAATATAATTAAAATAAGAATTATAAAAATATATTTTTAATATTTTATACTTAAAAATTAAAAGAATATTTATAAATATCTTTATTAAAATTTTATTATATACTTTATTTAAATATTTTAAAGCTTTTTTATCTTTTTTAAAATATAAAAAAATTAATAAAAAAGAATTAAATTATTTATTAATTATTTTAATTAAGTTTTTATTAAAGTTTTATTATAAATTTTAAAAAATATAATATAACTTATATATAAAATTTAATTTATAATTAAAAACTATTTTTAAATTTTTATAATAATTTATTTATTAATTTAAGTATTTTTTTAATTATTATAATAATGTTTTAATGTTTTAAAAAAGCTTTTTTAAACTTTAATTAAATTTTTAATTTATTAAATTATATTTTTAAATTAAAATTTAATAATATTTACTTTATAAAATTATTATAAAAATTAAAAATAAATATTATAATATATTATAATTTATGCTTTGCTTATTATATTTAATTAATAAGCTTTAACCTTATAAGAATAAGCTTTAATGTAAATATAAATAAGAAGTAAATTTTTTTTATACTTTAAATATAAATCTTATTTAAATACTTTTTAATAAATAACCTTAAGCTATCTTATAATATATATTTAAAATCCTTTTATATTATAAACTTATAATATAATTATATAAAACTTAAAAAGAATAATAATAGCTTATTAAGCCCTTTTTTATCTTAAGGAACTCTTATTTTAAGAACGCTTAATAACTTAATTAATAAAAATAAGGATTAAATTTATAATAAATAAAAAAGTAATTAATATTAAAAAAGCTTAATTCTTTTATATATTTAATTAATTAAAAACTTTTTATAATTAATTTTTACTTTATATTAATTTTATAAAGATATTTAAAGGATAATTAAAAAGCTTTTTAAAAAAGGTTTACTTTATACTTAAAAACCTTTTTAAATAAAGATATATTAAGCTTAACTTAATTATATTATAATAGCGTTATAAGGAAAAAATAATGAAATTTCTTATTTAATTTAATTAATTAATTTATATAATAAGAGCTTAAAGTTAATTAAATAAATATAAAATATTATTAATAATTAATAACTTAACCTTTATAATAAAAGCTTAGCTTAATTATAAAGAATAATTAAAAATATTTAAGGCTTTTTATTTTACTTTATAATAATATAAAAGCATTTTTAATATTATAGCAAAGAAAAATAATACTTAATCTTAAAATAATAAAGCAATAAATATTAATATTATAGCAATTTTAATAAATAAAGTTAAGTATTTTATATATAATTAGCTTAGCTATTATAAGCATAATTATTTTAATTATTATAAAAAAATAAAAATATAGCTTTTATTAATTAAGGTTGGTAAGGAAAAGAAGTTTATTTAAGGGAATGTAAAAATCTTTTATAAGATAAGGCTGAAAGCGTTGCTAGCTTAATGCCGGCTTAAGCTTAAAATAAGCTAGCTATATATTAATTAATTTAATGCTATAAAATGCTTAATATTTAAAAAATCCCGCTAATAAAGTAAATTACCCGCGATTAAGCATTAATTAATTGCAAATTATATAATAAATCCACGGCCCTAAGGTCTTAAATAAGAAAGCTTATATAAAAAGCTTAAATTAAAGAATTATGAAAATGCCATTAATTTAGCTATTAACTTATGCTTAAATAATTATCTTTTATTAATTTACTTTAATTAATATATTAAATTATAAGGGTTAAAGGTATATTAATTATAGAAAATAAGTTAAGTTTTTAATGTATTAAAAAGGCGCTAAAATATAATTAAATAATTAAATAAAAGGTAATATTTAATTTATAATTAAATTATAATATCCTTTATTTTCTATTATATAATTATTTTTTTAAGCTTATTATAAAGATTTAAAGAAAAAGAATATATTATAATTTAAGCTTTACTTATTATGTTTAATTAGCGGGCTTTAGCCTTATAAAAATAAAGTTTAATATAAATATAAATAAAAAGCGAATTTCTTCCTTTATACTTTAAATATAAACCTTATTTAAGTACCTTTTAATAAATAACCTTAAGCTAGCTCATAATATAATATTATTATAGTTTTTTATACTTTTTTATAATTTTTAAATTATTAGTAATTTAATTTTTAAGCTTTTAAGCTTTTTTATTAATATTATTATAATAATATAGCTTTTATATATTACTTAAAATAATTAATTTAATGGCTAAGGTTTAAGCCCCTTAATTAAAGCTTATATATAAAAATAAATAGGAATTAAACTAATTACGGTGTTATAAAGGGCTATTTATATAATAACTTAATTAAATTAAAAATTAAATGTTTTCTTATATAAGTTTTTAAGCTTCTTATAAGAGCGCATTAAATTAGCTTTAAATTATAACTTAATTTTTAATAGGTTTTAAAGCTTTATAAAAGGGCCTTAAGGGGGGTTATAATGATATGATTCTTATATATTGCTTAAAATAACCAATCCTAGATTGATTATTATGGTCTTTTAACCGGGAGGTATAAATTTGCAAGCAATAATTTTATTTACCTTCTTAATTATTATATTTTTTAAAATAATTATAATTTAAGCTTTAAAGTACTTTATTACATTTTTATATTTAGTTTTTATAATTTTTAAAAGTTATTATTATATAATAAAATCTTTTAAATATTTAAGGAAATTAAAAAAATATAAATAAAGATATTATAATTAAACTTTTTATATTTATATATATTTAAGGCTTTTTTTAAATATATTAAAACTTTTTAAATATTAAATAATCATTAAATTAAGTATAATAAAAATAAAATATAAATAAAAAAAATAAATTAAAAGTAACTTATAAAAATTACTTTTAATATAATAATAATAAAAATTATTTTTATTAATATAATTTATATAAAAATTATTATTATTATTATATATAAAACTTTTAATATAAAAAAAATAAAGAATATAATATTTATTAATTTTTTTATATTTTTTAATATTTTTTTCATAGTTTTTTAATTTTCTTTTAAAAAGCTTTTTTACTTTAAGCTATTTATATAAGCTTAAAAATTCTTTATAATTATATTAAAAATTAATATATACTTTAAAATTAATTTTTAAATTTTATTAAAAAACTTATTTTTAAAAAAAATATTTAATAATATTTTAATAAAATTATTAAAGTTTTTATTTATTTTATTATTAAGCTTTTTATTAATTTAAATATATTTATATTTCAATTTTTAAATTTTAAAAATATTGAAAAATTAATAAATATAATATTTAAAAGCTTAATTTTTATTACTTTTAATTATTTTTAATATAATAAAGAAAATACTTTAAATTAATTAAAAACTTTAAAATTAAAATTTAATTATTAATTATAAATTATATTATAAAGTTATAAATAATTAAAGTTTAAATAATAAAATATATATATTATAAGAAAAATTAAATAATTAATTATTTAATAAATTATAATTAATATTTTTAAATATAAATAAGTTATTTAAAAAAAATAAAATAATTAATAAATTAAGAATTATTTTTTAATTAAAGAATATATTATATATATATACTTAACCTTAATTTATAATTACTTTTTAAAGTGCTTAAATAACTGAATTTCTTTTATTTCCTCTTTTTATACTACTTTTAGGAGATAAACGCTTTTATAATTATGCTTTCAAACCCTCACGGCACTTGTAGCCTTCCACAGGTGGCAATGCCTTTCGAAGTGCTTGCGAGAGCAATTGGGGTGATTCGGCTCGCCGTCTCCTCGTCGAAAGATGCAACATGATGAGGCAGTGCAAACATGAGGAGCTCCTGTTCTTGGACGCCTTTCTTTGGCCAGGAGAACGTGTATGTTACAGAGCGGCCAGATACCGACCCTGATACTTTTCCTGTCTCCGTATATGCCCCAGCAGCGGCATTGAAAACCGACAGCCCACTGCACTTTCCCCACCAGGATTCTTTGTGACCTGAACCGTCCCTCTGAAGCCTGTTGGCCCAACCAGTGTTCGTCTATTCAGAAGGCTCAACGTCGGCTTGGTGGAAATTGAGTTTGAGCCCATGTAAGCCGCCCCGGGGGATCCCGTGATGTAGATCAGCCATGTGGACTCGTCATCGAGGCTCAAGCTCCATCCGTATATAGCTGCTGATGAGCCCTGACAAACAAGGCCGAGCTCAGTGACATTGAAGAACTGCTGTTGAGTTTGTACCAAGACGCTTGCTCCTTTGTAAATACCAGTCACGAAACCCATACCCTGAACGAGAGGGAGTGCGATGAGCGGCTGCGCGGGTCTACTTGGTGCAAGATTAATATTCACTGATTTTGCCGTGTAACTGTCTGTCGTCAAGACTGTGCGGTTGCCTAATTCTTTGGCGGAGAGTCCAAGTGATTGTCGAAAGAAGGTATCCTCGAATGACTCGACTGGATCTCCTGGGCCATGAATGAAGTCCTCACGATCGGTGTGTGAGATAGAAAGACCACGACCCTGTGAAGCTATATATGTTTTATTAAAAGCTTAAATAAAGGCCTTTTATTAGAAATATTTAAAAAGCTAATTATAAAGAAGTTTAATTTTATAGTAAAATTATTAAAAAACTAAAAGTTTAAAAAGTAAGTTTTCTTTTTATAAGTTTAAAATAAGCCTTTATTAGCTTTATTTAAGTTAAACTACTATTAAAAATAAGAAATATATAAAAATATATAAGCTATTATTTTATTAAATTTTTAAAATAATATAAAGATATTTTAATATTAAAAAAAAGATAAGTAAAATTAAAAATATTATAATTACTTAAAGCGATTTATTATTAAATAAAGATAATAAAAAGCTAATAATTAATAATTATATAATCTTTTAAGAAATATAATAAATTTAAAGTTATTATATTTTTATTAAAAATTAAAAGAATTAATTTAATATAATAAAAATATTTAAAATTTATAAATATATATTTCTCTTTAAAGAAATAATATTAAATTTAATAATAATAATATAAATAATTAATATAAATTTAATATTGTAATTTAATAAAAGCTTATTATAATTTATTATATATATAAAGCTGCTTAAATATAAGTATTATAAAAATATTATCTTTTAAATAAACGGCGGCTAAAAATTTAATTATATATATAATCTTTTATTATATTATATATAATAATAAAAGGTATTATTATATTATATAATAATATCTTTTAAAAATATTTAGCTTTTAAAAATATAATTTAATATTATATTATATTAAATATTAATAAACTTATAATTAAAAATTAAGTTAAATAGCTTAATATTATATTAATATTATTAATATACTTAATTATTTTCTTATTATTACTTATTAATTAAAGGCTATTTTTAAATCTTTTAAAGCTTAAAAATATTACTTATAAAATGTAATATTAAATAGTATTTTTTAAATTATTTCCTTAAGCTTACCTTATAATAATAATATAATACTTTAATATATTTTATTTTAAATAAAGTTTATTAAGTATTTTATAATTATTTTAATTTATAATTATATTTTATTAATATATTTTAAAATTATTTTATTAATTAAAGCATTTAAAAATAAATTATAAATATTAATTACTTTTAAGTTACCTTTTTTAATATAAAATTATTATATTTTTTATTTTTATAATAATTAAACTTAAAGTTTTATTTTTATAAATAATATACTTTAAGTTAAAAAGTATTAAATATAATATTAATTATTTCTTTTTAAACTTATAAAATTTTATTAAATTAAGTTTAATTTAAAATTATTAAATATTAATTTTAAGTTTAATATTACTTTAATTTTATTAATTAAAGCTATTTTACTTAATAAATATATTATTATTATTAATATAAAAGTAAATATTTTTTTATATTTTAATATTATTATTATTATAATTAAAGTTATTAATATTAATTTTTAATAAATTAATTTATAAAATTATTTATTTTTTATAACTTATTAATATTATTTATAAAATACTTTAAATTATAAAGCTAAATAATAATATAATAATATAAAATAATAATTTTAAAATTAAATATATATAATTAAATTTACTTAACTTTATTAAGCTTTATATATTTATAATAGCTTTTATATATATAATTAAAAGTAACTTTAAAGTAAAATAATTATTATTATTTTAAATATTATAAGCTAAGGTTTAATAAAAATATATAAGATTTAACTTAAGGTTTTAATATTACTTTAAGCTTAAAGAAAGAAATATTTAAGGTAAATGAAATAATTTTATAACTTATTATTAATATTTATTCATTTTTTTATAAATTATTATTATATAATTAAATTTAATTAATATAAAAGATTTTATAGTTTAAGGTATAATTAATATACTTATTAAGGGATAGCTATATATTATTAAATTAAGTTCCTAGCTAGCTATTAAAGATAATTTATAAGAGATAATGTTTATATAAAATGAGTAAGCTAAAGCTAATAACGCTGTTCTAGGGATATTATAACGTAAGATTCTTATTTAAAAAGCTTAAAACACTATTTCAAGTGTATTAAGGTGTAGAGCAGGGTAGAAATAATCATAGGTAGATTTACTTGCATAGAAAACATTACGTACTTTAAGCTCTAGCGTTTGCAAGACGGCATATTACTCACTTCATGTTACCAATAATGTTAATGGCTGGTAATACGGGATTAATATGGATTCAACATGAGGGGAAACGCTTAAGGGCTTTAACACGTTGAAGAACTATAAGAGGAATCATAATCATGGGATGTAGTGTAAAGGCTTGGCAATTATAAGAAATACTGTGATAGAAGACTGGTAGGTAGAGCGGCATGTCCACCTGGGGCCGTTAAATTTATTCTGTTCCCACCGAAAGTAATTCATAAGATGGCTGCCATATGCTAACCCTCTCCATTCGCTATCTTAAACCCTGAAGCTGACTCGTTAGACGCAATATTCATCACCTTCGTTGTCGTTAAACATGCTTGTTTCAAATTTCCCGGCAGTCCAGCTTATATTTTATCGCGGACAACTCCCTCATTTTCATAATCGCATGCGTGTCGGTCATATATTGGCAGTCTATCTTAATTTCGCCCTTCTTGCCGATTATAACATCAATTTTGTTGCAGAATGACCCTCCCTTCCGCATCATAAACCATGTAGTCATTGGGCCCAGGAACCCGGTGGATTTGATAGTACTTCGAGGTCTAAGAGAGGGACAGTAATTAAGGAGTTAGTCACCAGATGATGCACAAGGGATTCAGAGAAGCCCTAGCCCAAGCAAAGGCAGAATCAACTTACATCACAATACCGAAGCTTAAACGACCATCCCTCAGGTCTCTGGTCGCGATTTCTAATATAGTCCCTGATACCAAAGGAGGCCTCCCCATCAACTGCCCATACCTCTTCATCCCCTTCGGAGATTTTGCCTCCCTCCTCATAATAGCGGATTAGTGCTTCAAAATTAGCACGGTGTTCCGGAAGCTGGTTCTCCCGGATCATGCGTCTGTACCCTGCGATCCTGCCTTCTCGAGTATCCCACAGCGGCCGAGAGGGCGGCGATTGTACTGAAGCTGGGTTTCCCGTCTCTTGGGCCGATGGCAAGTCTGAATCCGCAGACTCTTTGCTTCCGTTTGCAAACGGTGGCGAAGTGACAAATAGAGTTGCAACTCCGTCGACAATGTAATTTGTTGGTAGGTCTCTCGTACATACGATAATCATATGGGAAGCAATCATGTATTGATGTTGTTTTATCTAAGTTCTAAGAGGCTACGTGCCCCGTAAGGGATAACTAAAGTAGCCTTTTAATAACAAAGATTATACTTACCAACACTTAAAGTTTTCTCTTCTTTTAATAAGTATATATAATCCTTATTATAGTTAGCCTAAAATTATAATCCATTGCATATTATATATATATAATCTTTATTATAAAAAAGCATTGCTAAAAAGGCTTAAAATTATAACTTATAAGTTTTAAAGTAAGTTTTAGCAACCCTTACTATTATATCATTTCTTAAACTTATAATTATTATTATTATATTATTTTTTAAATATTATATTCATTATCCTTAATACTTAGCTTTTAAAGTTATTTCTTTATAGAAATTATTAACTTTTGCATAAAGGCCTTAATTTTAAATCTCTTTTTTATAAAGGAAGTTAATACTTGCAAAGCTAATACTAAACTCTTTAGCCTGCATCTATTTTTATTATATACCTCCATAATATAAATATTATTATTTCCATTTTTACTTTTATTATTAAAATACGCTTAATATTACTTTAAATTAATTTCCTTTAACTACTTTTTATCCTTTTAAAACTAAGCATTATAAGCAGCCTATTTATTTATTATCTCCTTTTCTTGCTTTTTATTATTCTTTTTAATCTCCTTAATAATTATTTTTTGCTTAGGTTACTTAAGTAATAGCGCATATTTCTTAATAAATCCCTTTATATATAGGCCTTATATGCACTTATTAATAATTTAATATAAAAAGTTTTAAAGCTAGGTTAACATAGCAATTTAATTCTTTAATAGCTAAATCTTTTTAATTTAATATATATAAAAGATATTTAAGATTAAAATTTTTATTAAGTTATTTATTATAAAAATTATAATAATTTAATATTTAAGATAATAATCGCTTTAATAGTTCTTATTATTAAGAATGCTATATAATCTTGCATTAAGAATTTCAATACTTTTAATATAAATGCATAGCTTTTTAACTATATTATTAAAAAATATTTACTTATCTTAATATTAAAAATTATTAATAATTTAAATAATAGCTATTATAATAATATTATTTAGGAAAAGTATCTTAACCTAAGCTATAATTATAACCTTTAGCTTATTAATTTTAATAATTCCTTAAGAATTTATTTTAATAAGCAGCTTATTCTTTTTAATGCTTAATATAAAAGTAAAGTTAAAGGCGATTTTTACAATCTTTATTAAGATCTTATTAACTTAATTTTAGTTATCTTTATTATTAATAATAATTAAATTGCCATTAATATTAAGTAAATAAGAGTTATTATTATTAACATCCTTATTAATATTTATTAAATAAGCATTATTAATAATAACCTTATTATAAAAGCTAGTAAGATTAATAAGCTTATCTTTATCTTTATTAATTAAAGCAATTTTAGCCCTTCTTACAGCCTTAGTAATAATTTTAATTTTTATCTTATTACTTAATAAAAATATAATTATAATATTTATTTTATTAATTAAGGTTATAATTACAATGTTTGCAAGGGAATCTTAATTTTAATTAAGGGTTGCAGCAAGGCTACCTTTAATATTAATTATATTAATAGCAATTATAACGATAATTATATTAATTATATCTTTAACACGAATAATAAATGCAATATTTATTAAATAATTCTGCTTATCATTATCATCCTTATAAGATATATTAATAAAAGTATTAAATAATTCTTATAAATTATTATTAATATTTTTTATTATAATAAGAAAGAAAAGATTTTATAGAAATTTAATAGTTAAAATAAATATTTATAATATAAAACTTTATAATTATTATATAATAATTATTAATTTATTCTTTAATTATAAGAAAAGTTAATAAATTGCAAATAAATTTAATAAAAATTAATTTTAATATTACTGCTAATAAATAATAGTAAAAGATAATAATAATAATAAAGTTAACTTTAAAATAATAATTATTAATAATATTAATAATTATAAGGTTATCCTTATATATAATAAGGTATTAAAAAGGTATTAATTAAAATATAAAAGGTTAAAGTTTATATTAAGGGTTTTAAATTTAAAAGGTATAAGGTTTTATAACTAATAGCGGCGAGGTTAAAAGAAAAAAGTATTAACGGTAAGTTGCTCCTTTCTTAATAAAAAGGAGCTACTCCAAGTTTCTTAACTAACCCATTTATTTATATATAAAGCTTATTATTATTAATAAGCTTTTATAATGCAATATTTAAAGTTAGTTTTATTATTATATTAATAAGATTATTTTTCCTATTTATTTACCTTACTTTAGTAATCTTTCTTATTTTATATAACTTTTATAATAATATAATATTAATTATAAAGTGCTTTTCCTTTATTATTCCTAGCTTTATAAGGCATTTATATAAGCTATATAAGTTTATATAAATAATTAAAAATATATCTAGCAATAAGAGTTATCTTATAGCCATCCTAATTATTATAATTAGGGAAATTTTAATATTTACTTTATTTATTATATTATAAATTTTACTTATTAATATGCTTTAAATAATATATTTATACTTTATTAATAATTAATAAAGAATATTGCCTATTATTATAAATTCCTTAATTTCTTTATAAGTTTTATTTATAAGGATAATAATATATTTAAATTAAGATATTAAGTCTTAATTATTTGCAAATAATTTATTTATAAATATAAAAAGTTTTGCTATTTTAAGATTAAAAGGTATATATTTAATTCCTTATATAATATTATTTATTTACTATAATAATTGCATATTTAAGCTCTTATAATCTCCTACCTTTAAGTTTTGCATTTATGCAGCTATTAAAAGATTATATAAGGCTTTTAATTAGCAAATTAAAGTTATATATATTTTATAAGTTCTTTATTTAAGGTATTTCTAAAAAGCGTCTTTAATTATTGCATTAATAAGAGTAAGTTTATTAGCTTATCCCTTTTATTAAGTAGTAATTAAGCTAATAATATTTATAATTATATAAGCCTTATTATAATTCATTAGGTTTTTAAGCATTAGCTCTTATTTTAATTTTCCTTATAATTTCGCAGCCTTTATCTTAATCTCCTTTTTATCCTAAAATTTTAGCATAAATAAAATTAATATATCATTTATTTATATACTTATTATTTTACAGAATTATATAAGCTTTATAATTATTAAGTAAGAATTATATATAAAGCAATTTATTTTAAGCTTTTATTAATAATGTTTTTAATATATATTAAATTAATAAATGCTAAATTTTATTATGCTATATAAGGGTTAAATAATATAAATAATTATGCTTAAAAGATATTTATTCTTTAGTTTCTTTAATAACTTTATAAAGATTATCTTGTATAATTTTAACTTTACTTAAGGGTAGGCTTAAGTAATATCTTAAAGTATAATAATTATACCTTTTTCTTAAATTAATAAAGAAGCAAGTATAAGAATTATTTATTAGCTTATTCTTTAAATAATTAAGCTTTATATTAAGATTAATCTCTTTTTATTATTATTATAACCTTAAATAATAAATTAAGATTTCTTATATAATTTTATAATTTTACCTTTTACTTTTTATACTATATAAAACTTAAAAAGATAATATTTACTATATTGCTTTGCTAATCATTTCTTAATTTAAAAGATACCTTTAGCAATAAGATTATTAATTTCCATTTTATTAAATTCTTTAAATAATAAGCTTAATATTATAATAATTCCATCTTATCTTAATTTAATTGCTAAGTTATAATTTTTATTTTCTTTCTTTAAAATATATAATATAATAATGCAATCTTTTATCTTTAATAATAATAATTATATAATAAGTTGCATTTAAGGTTTTATAACTAAATTTTTTGCTTATAAGAATTGCATTTTTTTATTATTATTTTAATAATATAATTAAATAATTATTAATTTAAACATCGCAGCTTTATTTAGCATATTTAAGGTTATATTATAGCTATTTATAGCAATAACCTTATATAAATTCTTTCATCCTTTTCTCTCTCTCTATATACAAACTTTACATTATAGCAAGTATTCCATATTAAAGATAAATTTAACTTTAATATTTAATGCATTTTATACTTACCATTTAATTATAATTTTTCACAGCATCTTTATAGCCTTTAAAATAACTTCCGCTTACTTTTATATTAATAATAATAATAGCAACTTATGCAATATTTATAAATATACATTAAAAACTAAAAGCATAAGGACTAATTTATTTAATTTAGCAATATTATTAATAGCTTTTATAATTATTTATAAAATAGCATTATTATTTATATTATTATATAATTTAATATATAGAATTTTATATACTTATTTAAGAGCTTAATAATATCTTTTAACTTTCTTAATAAATTAATATGCCTTTATAAGGACCTATTTACATTTAATTCCCATTATCCATGCCTTTAAATAAAATTTTAAGGATATAAAGTTTATTCCTGCATTATATTTAATAATATTTAATGATTCTTAATATATATTAATTTAAAGCATTTATAATATTTATTATATAATTTTTGTAAATATAAATTTTAAAAATTTCGCTCCTTAGAAAGCAATAGCTTAATTTATAATATAAAGGATTAGGCGTTCGCTTAAATACATTATATTAACCAAGATTTTATAATTAAATTTATAATTATTACATAATATAAACTTAAAATATTTAGGCGTAGGTTTATTTATTTAATAATAATGATATATCTTCTTAATCTTTATTATTGCTTATTTATTAATATTTAAATTACTAGCTTTTTTAAGCATTTAGCATAGCTAATTTATTAATAAGTATTTAAAGTAATAATAAAGTTTCCTTATTTCTATCTTTAAAAAGAAATATATAGCATTAATAATTTAATTTAGGAAAAATTATAAATAACCTTATTTTCTAAGTATTAATATGATAATTATACCATTAAAGAAAACCATTTTATTTATAATATTATTATAATATACTTAAAGCTTATTTATATTTATTAAGCAAAGCAAGAATAAGGTTTATACCTAAACAATATGGAAATTAATATAATTAACTAAGGTTAAAACTTTAATTATACTAAGTAAATTAATAATTATTTTATTACTAAATTTAACTTTAGCTTTTCCTATAGCGATTATATTAATTTAGTACTTTAGGTTTTTTCATTGCAATATAAGGAATTACTTATATTTAGCCGTAAATATTAATAATGCTTTAATATTTAGCAAGATTCCTTAAAAATAAGTTTAATTATATTTATTCTTTAAGATAAATTAATTAATTATAATAATTATTTCCATTTAAAAGATATTATCTTCCATAATTTAGTATATAAACGCTTTATTAGCCAGGAAATTAACATTTGCATAATAAACTTCCTTATTAAGTCCTATCTTTATAATATAAGTATCGTTATTATAATCATTATCTTAATTCTATTTATCTTTATATTTATAAAATTTATTTTTATTATTTATTTTATATTCTTTAAATTTATTTAAAAAAATATTAAAATTAATATTATAACCTTTATATTTATATTATATTAAATAGCTTCTTCTTATTAAATATTGCTTATTAGCTAAATATTTAATTAATTAGCATCCTTCCTTTTTATAAATATAATATCTTTTCTTTTAAGGTTATCCTTTTCCTCCTTCTTTATAAGCATTATTACTTTAAGCTTTATAGCTAATGCCATAAAATCTTAGCTACTTAAAGCTTAAATGGCTTAAGTTTAATTAGCTAAATCTTTAATTTCCTTAAAATACTTAAAACTATAATTATTATCCTTTTCTTAGCTTTTAGCTATTATATTTATAATTAATATAATATTAATTTAAAACTTTATTTATAATATAAATTATAATTATATAGCTAAATTATATTTTTATTATAAATCTTAAATTTAAAAACAATTCTTTGCATAATTAAGCTAGCTTAAAAAGAGTTATTTTTAGCTTAGAAACTCCTTTGCAAGCTTTAATTACCATTATTTTTAAGTTATCTTTTTTAATATAATTTTAGCTTAATGCCCATTAGCAAAGTTATAGCTTATTAAGCATTAAATATAAAACCTTATGCAAGTCTTTATTTAAGTTTTATACTCTTATCTTTATAAATATTATTATTATTTAATTTATATAATAATGCTAGTAATTAAGGTTTATATTAAAATGCATTTTAATTTTAAAGTACGCTATTATAAATATATTAATTTAATTTATAAAATAAAGGTAATAAGCCTTAGCTTAATTTTTAAGCATTTAAGGAAAAACTATATAAAATTAACTTAGCTAAATTTTAATATAATAATAAATATTAAAAAACATCTTTATCTTATTATTTAGCAAATTATATAAGTTCTTAATATACTTATTAGAATTATTAAAGGTTTTTATAAATTATGCTAACTTTGCTAAATTTAAGTATTTATTAGAAATATATTATAAAGAAAGAGTTTTATATAGGTTATACTTTTCGTTTAGCGAAGATATTCCTAAGGCAGCCCAAGGTTATGCTAAGTATAATATATATCTTTAATATAAGCTTTATCTCTATCTTTCCGCTAATAATAGTGGGCCTTGTTGATTATATTAATTTTTAATAAATTATATTATTAAGTTTAGGTTTTATAATTACGCGCTTAAAGCTAGTGGCGGCGATAAATATTATTTTAGGGATTGCCTTCTTAGCGATTATTATTATTTAAAGCCTGCCTATAGTTCTTATAAAGGCTATGCTTATAGTTACTATTTTTAAAATTATATATAATATTTATTTATGCTTAATTTTAAAGCTAATAAGGCATTATAAAGCTTATTATTAATTTATTTTAATTTTTCCTTAGCTTAAGCTATGGTAATTAACTATAGTACTATAAGTTAGTTATTACATTTTATATAAATGCTTTGCATTTAAAGGAAGACTTTTAGGCATTATTAGCAAGGATTTAGCAATGCTTTAAATATTACTTATATTTACGCTGCATAATTCTTGCAATAAGCAATAAAAAGGTTATTATTATAAAAGTTTTATTATATATAGCTTGTTAAAGTACTTATTAAGTAGGTAATTAAATATTTCACTAATGCTCCTTATATAAGGGTTATAAACCATAGTTTTGGATTGATATATCCATAGTAGGCTAGGTTAATTAAAGTTTAAGCAAGCATTTTATTAATTATATACCCTTTAATAAGAGCTAATAGCTTTTTAACGTTATTAACTATTCTTATAGGTTTTTATGGCAAATATTATAAAAAGTAAAATTAATAAAATAAAAAGAAATGTTAATAAAATAAATAATATTTAAAAGCAAGTTAATAATGATAATTTAATAAAGAGTAAGTTATAGTTATTAAAAGGAAGAAATTATTAGTTCCTTTAAGCCTTAAAAGCTAAAGCTTTTTCTTATCATTAAGTCCTTTTATATTAATTAAAAGCATAATATATAACTTGCATTTGCTTATAATATAACATTGCATTAGCTTTAGCAATTACAATAATTACAAGCCTTATTTATTTAATAATTGCGATAATTATAAGCTTTATTTATTAATAAAACGGAGCTTTATTAAGTTTTACCAAAGGATTTAAAGATGGGTTTGTAATAAGTTCGTTTTTAGTAAAGTCTTATACATAATAAATGCATATCTCTTAAATAATAATAAATATATATATAGATATCACAAGGAATGCTACTTAATCTATTTAATCTTTGCAATATTTGCTTAGGGAGTTTAATAATGCAAGGAGGCCTAAAGAAGCAATTATTGCTATATAACGCTTACCAATAAGGAGGATATAATTTTAGGTTAGAAAAATCCTTATAGGGTTGCCTCTTCTACCTTATTAATCTATGGTGCCTATAACCACTAATTAGTATTGGTAGGTTTCTTATACATATAATAATTATATGGGAAGCAATTATATATTGATATTATTCTATCTAAGTTTTAAGAAGCTACGTGCCCCATAGGGAATAACTAAAGTAGCCTCTTAATAGCGAGGGTCGTACTTGCCAACATAATTAGCCTCACCTCCCTGGGATGTATTGCTCTGTTTATCAGTCATTTTCAGGTAAAGTAGGTAACTGGCATGTATTGTATAAGGATTATAAAGAAAAGCAAGTATCGTTAAATATCAGAAAGAAGGTTGCACTCAAAAGGATAAAGTGTTAAAGTTGCCATCATTTAAAGCAGAGACAGTAGCGGGGTCGTCTGATAAAATTAGCCGTTGGGGCTATGCAAGGCAGAGTACGCCCACCCAGCTTCCACAGTACGCCCACCCAGCTTCCAGCGTTGGCCCACCCAGTACAAGGAAATTGGCTGCATGCACTAATAAAATATAAGTATACTTTGGATTTTACCCCTCCGCCCCTCTGCCCCTCCGCCCCTCTGCCCCTTTATACCCTTTATGCCCCTTTACGCCCTTTATGCCCTTTTGCATTTTTTATATTCCTTAAGGCCCTTTTTACTGCTTAAGGCCCTTTATGCTTTTAAGGCCTTTTTTATCCTTAAAGGCCCTTTATCTCTTAAGGGCCTTCTTTATCCTTAAAAGCCCTTTATCTCTTAAGGGCCTTCTTTATTCTTAAAGGCCCTTTATTTCTAAGGGGCCCTCTTTGCCCTTAAGGGCCTTCTTTACCCTTAAGGGCCCTTTTTACCCTAGCTAGGGTAGCTTTTTAAGGATGCAAGGTAGCTTTTTGCTTATTAAGAAAGTACTTAGTTTTATTAGTACATACAGCCAATTTCCTTGTACTGGGTGGGCCAACGCTGAAAGCTGGGTGGGCGTACTGTGGAAGCTGGGTGGGCGTACTCTGGCTCGGGCTATGCCTGCAACGCCGCTTTGTGGCACAAGTGGCACAGGCGGGTCCCTCTCTAACAGTGGTGTTGGTGTGCCGCCTCGGCAACTATCCGCCAACCGCTATTTGAGGTACCCAGGCATTGAACACCACTCGGACACCCTCACTGCAGCTGTTGTACTCCAAACGACCATTAAGGGACATTGCGGGCGTTAGGGACAATGCGGGCGTTCGGAATCGAGTAGTCAGACCTGAGAGGTCGCATGTGACTATTTCCCTATATCTCCCAGCACTCAGAATTCCCCAGGATACGTACGAAAGAAGACGAGGAAGAAAACAGTAGGGGAAAAAGGGCGCCAGTGCTGCGCCGTTCAATTTCTATAATACTTCACGCTGGAAAACGGGCCATCTTCGGGCCCAAAAGTGGAACACAAGGTCAATTAATGTCCCGCTCCCACGACAACACGTCTGTTGGGAAGCCTAGCAACCGTCTCATAGGCCATCCAGCAGGATGGCGAGAGTTTAGTGGGTAAGGCATTGTCATCACTTCTTGCTGGCTCTATATATAAGAAGGCACACTTACCATCTAAATACAATATCAATCATCTTAGACACTCTCAAATCCATCCACTTCCTTCCTACACAGTTCTCATTGTGCAGCAACGTCAGCGCATTCATCTTCTTCTTCCACACTTCTCGTTGTATGATAACATCAGTCAACCCATC
The DNA here is from genome assembly GCF_014595645.1 of Diaporthe citri. Taxonomy (NCBI): domain Eukaryota; kingdom Fungi; phylum Ascomycota; class Sordariomycetes; order Diaporthales; family Diaporthaceae; genus Diaporthe; species Diaporthe citri. Next base: position 1,095,163 of record NW_025064850.1, read on the forward strand.
TTCGGCATCAATCCTATCATACATTGCAGTCATGTCGTCGCAGCAGACGAAGCCAGCTCAAGCACCGGTCGATCTTTTGAAGGAACACGCCAAATCAATGACGGATCAATTGAAGTCTGCTCTTACTGCCCTGCAGAAACAACCTAAACAAGAAAAGAATGCGGCATACATGCTGTTGAAGTATATAGGTACCGCAATTGCACGGCAATGGCGGCGTCGCTTTTGTTCAACACATGCTACAGGCGCTCAAAGGGGGCCACCTGCCCAAAGGAGAAAAGCCTGTCCTTTAGGCCATCGATAGCAAAGTTGGGCTTGGCAAATCCAGCAAGTATTCTAAAGAGCTTGCTGCGAGTCGGAAGAAGAATCCAAATGTTAAGAGTTTTAAATACGTGCATGGATAGATATTTTCCAACTAATGCTGCGAAACCTTACTGACCGTGCCCCTCAATCAGTCCTATAACTCTCAGATGATGACAGGCGGGAATCCAACTCCGCGTCTATGTCCAAACAGCCGACTGAGTACATATTTCCTGGTCAGGAAAAAGCATACTTTGAGTGCAGTAGCCAGTCAGGGCAATGTCAATCGACTCACAGAGGTCATCGTCACGTAGGCATACTTTCTGATTATGATTGGCAGGCGACTGTGCACTCACTCTTCCCAGACACCCATAACCCAGATCTCCCAGTACGTTGACCGAACGTCTGGCAGTTCACATGCACGATTCTCTACGACGCCATGTAGAAAATGGTTATCCATCGATACTGGCAAAAGTCAAGTACAGTGAGCGGAAGTGAGAACCGCAAGTGGTATCTAAGTTTTACCAAAACCCTCCCACACGCGCGCAATCAAACAAGAGTCCATCCCGGACATTGGTGCGAGGCAAAAGGGAAGTAAGGAGTACAAGCCTCGCTGACCGGACCTGTCCCCTATCCCCGCGAAGGATCGCACGCAAGACGCCCTGAAAATGCTAGACCTCCCTCCGCACCTCACCCACTTGAGACGGATCCTGTTACAATGAATGACTAAACAAAATTCCTTCAGAGCTCCCAGAACGATCGTGGCTCGCCCGGTGGCCCATAGATGCTCGAACATGATTGCGGTCTGACACGAGGACGCATGCTTCCGCGATGATGACGGCTAGGACTCAATCTGTGCAGGACCTACTGCTTCGCAAGCCCTTGCTTAGCCTGTTACAAACAAGGACGTCAGCACTTGGTGACTTGATAATCATATATGGGAGGGTTAGACATACCTTCATCTGCTCAATCCTTGCCTTCAGCTGGCTGGTCACCTCAGCAGCCCTCTTCCAACTTTCAGCGCCATTGCCGTTGTTTCCAGCGGCACCACCACCGGCAGCGGATGAATGCTCGCCCGAGTAGACGTCTCTCCTGTAGCCCCTAGCGGGAGATGCTCGTCCACTGCTAGCCGAGCTGGCCCCATTGCCATTGTTGTATCTCCCAAGCTCCGGGCTGAGGGCCTTGTGCCTTGCGTAAGGCGGAGGAACGTCTGGACCATATCCATTCTCCTTCTCCTCGGAGAGGTTGCTAGCATATGAAGTGCGGTTCCTAGACGCTGTACTTGCTGCCCTATGCAAGCCGCCTCCGAAGCTGCCTTCCCTTTCTCGGAAACCGCCGCCCATTTCTTCTTGTACTGGGCTGGCCGTGCTGAGCGTGGGGCTCAACATGTCATCACGCTGCATACCGAGCTGCTCAGACTTACTGAGAGCTCGCTTCAGTCGGTCAAGTTCCCTTCGCAGACGCTCATTCGTGCTCTCCGCCGCTTCCGCATCGCTCCGTGCACGTACAAGCTGCGTCTCCTTTGCCTTGATGCTCAGCACATCCCGAGTGTGATCTTCAATGAGCTGAGCATTTTGATTCTTCAGTTCCTGGATTTCGGACATGAGCTTGGACCGCTCATGGCGGCCCTCGTCAGCTTGCCGCAGCAGGCTCTCGTTGGCGGCTCTGAGCTCTTCTAGCTCTGCGCGCTCCAACGCAGTGAGGCCAGAGACGGCGGGGGCAGGTTCGGCGGCGGGAGCCATGGCTGCCGGTGGTGCAGCCGGTTTGGCTAGAGAGCGGCCAGCAAGACCACCGCGGCCCATGCCAAGTCGTTGCCGAGGAGGAGAGGCGACTGGTGCTGGCTCCTCGTCGTACTCGTCCTCGTCTGGCGGCGGGGGCGCTGCAGCTGCAGGTCGCCGCGGCGATGCCAGGCCACCGGGCCCTGCGAGTGTCCTCTTCTGAGGTGCTTTGAGACCTCCAATCCCAGAGGGTTTCGGCATCCCAAGCTTGTTGCCCGCTGGTTTTGCCGTCGATGGTGGTGCCATTGGGGGAGACTCGGCTCGTGGCGGTGCCGCTGCCGGTGCAGCTTTCTTTAGACCAGCGGGACCCTTCCTGACAACCTTCTTGGGACCCCCTGGTGGAGGTTTAGCGGCCGGCGGTGGCGCTTTCGGCTTCTCCTTCGCCTTGACTTCTGCTGTCTCAAAGTACTCCTTGATCTTGGTCTTTCGAATGTCGTCAAGACCCTCCATATGGGGGTTCATCGCCCGCTCGCCAATAATCTTCATGATGGTGCCCAGTATCTCGGCACCACCATCACGAAGCGCAGGGCTAGACTCCGCCAGGAGCTTCTTTGCAGCCTCAACCGTCTGCCCGATTTCTTGTTTGCTTGGGACGTCTCTTGTTGTCCGCAGGCATCGTACAAGAAACTTCATGGTACCTTCCTTGACCTGAGGGTTCTTGTTGACTAGATAAGCCAAAATATCTTCGAAACAATCCGTCAGGCTTGTTGCCAGGAAGACCTGATCGAGTGCTGCGCCAAGGGCATCCTGAACAGCGGCTTTCTTCTCCTTGAGGCGGTCCATGATGGGCTGCATGACGACCGATCGGTATTTTCCGTAGCTCTTCCGCAATCCTTTGGCTAGGAGCTCGATGCATTGAGCTGCCTGTGTGACAACAGCGATGTTGGCATCCTTCATACATTTCGCCAGTGACCTGTTGATTTCGCTGAAATCCCCGTCCTTGATCCTTGGCACATTCACAAGGGCGTACAGCGCCTCAACAGCTTCCTTGCGGTCTTTCCATTTCGATGAGCCGAGCAAGTCGTAGAAATTCCCAGGTATACCCTTGAGGACGTCCTGGGGCTCTGCAAGGTCGAATGCGTCAATCTCCTCGGGCTCCTCGCCCTCGTCGTCGTCCCCACCGCCTTCGTCCCCTCCTCCAGCGGCCGGGGCCTGTTCTTTTGCAGCTTGTTGAGTCCGCAACAATCGTTCCTGCTTCGGAGCACCTTCGGCCTTGATTTTCTCGAACTGCGTCTCCAAGTCGGTTTGCTGGGTTGGCTTCAGATCGCCCCAGAACATGGGCTTCATAGCCTCCCGCAGCCACCTGTAGAATTCCACTGCCAAGTTGGTCGCTTCAGCTCGCACATTTTTGTCAGCGTGGCCGAAGGCTTTTGGTAAGACTTTGAGGACAGGTTTGGGATCGGCAAGCTTGCAACCGTAGTTGTGAAAGATGGCGGTCAAGGCGTTCAGCGCGGCGGCAACGGTTTTTGGTTGCTTAGCGGAGAGTACAGGCAGGACATCCTCGATGACAGGGTTCGGTACATCAACTTCGCAGAGGAGGAGCAGGGCCTCGATGGATGACGCCTTTGTTGCCGCTCGCGTAGACGGGAGACCCTTCTCACAGATGGGTGTGACTGTGACACCTCTTGATCTCGTGCCGTGTTCCTTGCCGCCGAACTTCAGAAATGCGCAGTAAGCTGCCATGCCATCTTGTTGGGCTGCCACGTTGCTGTCGGCCACGGCGCCTTTCCATAGGGAAGAATCTCGCAGAAAGGGCTGGAAGGCAGCATCGTACTCGTCGGCGCTGACCTCGAACTGCTTGGTGGCTTCTTCGTATGCTGCTTTGCGGACTTTCCAGATCTACAACCAGGCAAGGTGCGATTAGCATCCACTCTGTTCGACCACTGGACGGGCTCTAAGAGGGAGCCCCCTCCCCCTGTCTTTCCCTCATAGTACCGGTGTGGACCAAACTCGGTGGTATCGCGGGTTCCACGTACCTTGTGCACCCAGCGATCTGTAAGGGGCAAAGAGCTGTAATCCTCCTCTCCATCAGCCATTATGGATGGCTCCGGATCGGCGTGAGTATCTCCAGGATTCGGATCAAAGGTTGGTGGTGAACCAGGGATGTTCGGTAGGGAGGCTTCGGGGCCGTCGCGATCGATGGGGCCGGTGAGAGCTCGAGCTATGCGACGTGTTAGCTTGTGGACCGCCGACCGAATCTTTCGGCGCATGATGCTGGCTATGGGTCAAGCGAAGCATGGTAGCTGCTCTTCCGTGATGTCCAGCGTGGCGCTGTTGGCCTGGGATACGGGGGTCGTACCAAGTGATCGCAAACAGCAAACAGCGCCTTGGTGCTTGAAAGATCAGGCAGGCGGGCTGGTGTGAGTAACGCGGGCGCGGACAAGGGAGCGTGCTTTGTCCTTGTGTCTCGGGGATGCAATGAAGCTGTCGTGGGTGTTCTTTGTGTGTTGAGTAGGTACCTCCTTGGCGTCGATTTGTTTTGTTGCGAGTGACTGTCGTCAAAAAGCTTGGACGTCGACGGGCAGGGCAGCAAGGCAAGTCCAATGGTGCCGTGCCCTTGCTTGGCCTTGAATCTGATGGAGCGACGACCGGGGGGCCACGCCAGGCCAGGGGGGCAAAGGATGCGGTGACTCGTGAATGGCCGTCGGCAGGTGCCACGCTCCCAGGGCTGCCAGGGCAACAATCGATCCGCTGTCCAGATGTTTTCGGCCGTTCAGAGGGGCAGGCAGGGTTCTAGCTTTTGCTGGCAGGGCAGCAGCAGGGGAGGGCGAGGTTGAGTAGTGGGCCGAGCTTTTTGTAAGGTGGACTTGTCGGGCAGCAAAGTTGGGATGTGTGTACAGCCAGCAGTGCAGCAACGAGTGGGTAGGAAGGGGTCAAGTTGTGTGTAGAGCAAAAGGAAGCAAGTTCTCAGTGTCTGCTTGAATGTTCTGGGTGAAGGGGCCAAAATCTAAACAATGCAAACATCAGTCTCCCGAAATGAGATCCCTCTAGACTGCATAGTAGCACATGCTGGGTAGTGCCAGGTACTTAGCAGCAGGTACACATACCACAACAAAGCAGGTAGCCTACGAGCCTTGGAAGGTGCATCATGGATGTCGCATGTACTACCTAGGTACTTACGGTGCCAATGCCACCACCTTGTCCAATACACCAATACCTTATTATTAGCGTGACGTGTTCGCGCCTGCCCAAAGGCTATTGACAGTTGAGTTGAGTTGACTGCCCGCAATCTCATCTCTCGCTGGTGTGCTGCACCGCCGCCGAGATCCAATGTCGCTGCCCAATGAGGAGCCCCTACCATTACCGGGGGAACGGTGACGTAAATGCTGCCCAGCTGCCCGCCAGCTACCTGACGCGCTTGTGGTGGGAACAATCAACCACCATGCGTTCATCACGGTATAGTACCGTCGCCTGTCACGTTCGACTTCTGGTTGCTCTTAAGGAGACGTACCCCATGCCTGGAGACCATGAGGATGTTTACAGACTCAAGGGCTCGTAGACAGCCTAGGTAGGATGCAATTGAGTCTTCGTTTGGAAACAGCATTGGCGGATGCATCATCGAGCCTGCCCCTCTGTGCGTCCGCTCCCTCGCTACGTAGCCCTGTCCCATCTGATTTATGTGCCCAACGTCCGTTAGTCGACCTAGAAGTCTCTCTGAGTGTGGGAGAGTGTGTGCCGTTCTCCTTCACTCGCGCAGGTGCAGTGCCAGTCCAGTGATCGGGACCAAGAACCCCCTCCAAACATGATCGTAAGTCAATAAACTCACCAAACATCCACTCGATCCAACAACCTACTCGAACGACTAACCACTCTGACACGCTCAGATTCCAGGAGGGCCCATCGTGTGAGGCCACCCCCAAAAACCACATCCACCATTTCCACCGTCATCACTACCCACAGACACTGCGCCCGCGACGTACCCGCCTACACCCTCACATACGCGCCGTGTTGGCATTTCATTCACGTCGTGGTCGACGAACCCCCCTCTTTGGCAGCAACTGAGATGCCAAGGCCTCGACACGAGAAGAGGCAGTTCGACTGCGACCATGAGTCGAAAACTGGCCAGTCGTCAGGCTGATGAGCTGTGAATCTACAATTTCCAAGCCTGCAAGTGTGCTTGCTGTGGCTATAACGAGGGCTAACAGCTGGTGGTAGGCACAAGTCTATCATTGCGTATCTCTCTGCAAACGGACTCCCCGGTGCGGCGGCAGCCCTGCGACAAGAACTCGGCCTCGGCGGAGATGCGCTCGACAACAACACGGTTAAGAAATACGAGGGACTGCTCGAGAAGAAGTGGATCAGTGTCGTCCGTTTACAGAAAAAGGTACAGCACCAACACTCGCTTCCGTTGCTCTCCAAGATGATCACCAGATGCTGACCAGGAGACTGGGCAGATAATGGACCTAGAGTCTTGGGTCTTTGCCCTCCAATCCGAGCTCGACGACGCCACGACAACATCACTCTCGCGCAAGAAACAAGACCCTGCCACCTGGCTGCCCAAGGCACCCGCACGGCATACGCTGCAGTCACATCGGAGCCCCATCACTTGCGTGGCGTTCCATCCCGTGTTCTCGTCATTGGCATCTGGCTCGGAGGATGCGACCATTAAGATTTGGGACTGGGAATTGGGGGAGTTGGAAAAGACAATCAAAGGCCACACCAGGGCTGTACTGGATGTCGACTTCGGTGGACCAAGAGGGGGAACACTGCTGGCAAGCTGCTCCAGCGACTTGACGATCAAGTTGTGGGATCCATCAAACGAGTACAAGAACATTCGGACGTTGACAGGCCACGACCACAGCGTGTCGGCTGTCAGGTTCATTCCCTCGGGCGCAGCTGGGGCTCCAGCATCCGGTAATCTTCTGGTATCTGCATCGAGAGACCGCACCCTCCGTATTTGGGATGTCAGCACGGGATGCTGCATAAGAACGCTGGGTGGTCATGCCGAATGGATTCGCGACGTCTGTCCATCTATCGATGGGCGCTACCTTCTTTCGGCTGGTAATGATCGAACAGCGCGCTTATGGGATGTATCAACGTCAAATCCGGAGACCAAGTTGACACTCATCGGCCACGAGCACGTGGTTGAATGTGCTGTGCTGGCACCGGCCGCTGCATACCCGCATCTGGCGGCTCTTGCGAGGTTGAAAAAGCCACCACCCGCAACCTTGACGGCACAGTTCATGGCAACAGGTAGCAGAGACAAGTCGATCCGCGTATAGGACGCACGGGGGACTTGTCTCAAAACGCTGACGGGCCACGACAACTGGGTGAGGGCATTGGCGTTCCATCCGGGCGGCAGATATCTATTTTCCGTCAGTGATGACAAAACACTCCGTTGCTGGGATTTGACCCAGGAGGGCAAGTGTGTCAAAACCCTGTCGGGCGTCCATGACCATTTTGTGAGCACATTGAGGTGGGCACCCAGCGTGACGAACGCACCGGCCGTGGTCAACGGAGAAGGGGAGAGAAACGGCACAAATGGGCCATCAACGCCCAAGAATGCAGTCACTGACAATGCACGCATCCGTTGTGTCATTGCGACGGGCAGTGTCGACTTGAATGTGAGGATCTTTGCGGATTAGCAGACTTCCTTCCACCCAGAACAAGGCCATCAGCACGGCATTCATGGCAGGACAGCTCTGGCCATGGCGCTGGCCTGCTTGATTCATTCAAGGACACAGGTTTAGCCGCAATTCGCGGGGTTGGGAAAGGGTGGTCATCCTATATAGGTATGGTTACCTAAAACAGTTCGTGTATTTTGGCAGGTACAGGGTAGGATGTTCTCACCCTTCCATCGCATCACATTGATGGCTGATGGAAGCTTCCCTGATAATCCTTTCCTCGCGGATCCGATCAGATAGATACCAGGAAGAAAGAACGTTTGATATCAAGAGTATGCGGCTTAGTCCCTTGGTCTCGTGATGGCATTTGTCTCTGTCGATTAGATCTGTCCAGCTTTAAGCCCTTCTGTCCATACATACAAATACATGCGAAGACTTGTCTATCTGGTGACCTCAAGACTTAGATCCGTTCAAGCCGTAACAGCCCGCAGGAAAGCCGAGCTCTCGCTGCCCTCCACGACCTTGGCGATGGGCGTGAGATGCGCCTCATCGTCGTCGCCACCCTGCAGCTTCCGCACATAAGCCTGCGCGACCTTGAGCCACGCCGCCTTCTCCGCCTTGCTGGCACCGGCGCCCTGCCAGATCCAGATCGTCCTGCCCGCGTCGTCCAGGATGAAGACGTCGTTGCCGTCCAGGTCGGACTTCGAGATGGAGGAGCCCTCCTTCACCTGGCCGAAGCTCAGCTGGCCGGACTCGTCGCTCAGCTTGAACAGCTTCTTCTCCCTGCGGCCCTCGGCGTGCCTCGCGAAGGGCCGCGGGCGGTGGTACTCCTCCGCGGCGGGGGCGGCGTCCTTGTCCCCGCCGAGCATGTCCACCACCAGCCTCGAGCGCGACTCGGTCTGCGAGAGCACCTCGACGTCGACGTGCTTGGCGAGGGTCATGTCGTGGACGACCTGCGCGGACTTGGCCTTCTCCATGGGGCTGCAGTTCTTGCCCTGCCACACCCAGATCTTGTCGCCCTTGTCGAGCACGAAGACGTCGTCCTCGTCCAGGCTCTCCCACGTGGGCGCCACCTCGTGCACGACGACCGAGTCGCGCTTGGCCCCGGGGACCTTGAACACGCGCAGCAGCGTCGTGACCTCCTCCTTCTCCTCCTCCTCGACGTGCGTGAAGCCGGAGCGCACGCCGCCCGAGCGGATCTGCAGCCGCGGGAACAGCTCCATGAAGGCGTCGCTGGGGGCCGACTGCACCTCGCGGTGCTGCGTCGCCTTGCCGTGCAGGAACTCGTCGAGCTCGACCGTCTTGTAGGCGGCGGTGCCGGCCTCGTCCTGCGACGTGTGCGCGCCCAGCCAGAAGAAGATATCGTGGCCCAGGTGCTCGTTCTCGCCCTCGCCCACCTTGAACGTGTACAGCACGATGAAGCTGTCGCCGTCGAGGAACTGGCCATACTTCTCCTTGGGCCACGGGACGACCTCGAAGTTCTCGATGCGCCAGATCTTCAGTCCCGGTGAGATGCCTACGTGGCCGTCGTTCCAGGCCGGCTCTGTGGTGGCGCTCTTGTACTTGACCTGGTGGTCGATCTCGCTGCCGATGAGCTCGACATTGCTGTCTTTGATGTCGTACTCCTTGGGGTGGACGAGACCTTCGTGTGGAGCCATTTTGGTTGGATATGTAATGGTGATAGTTGTGATGAAGTTTAGAGAGCGAAGGACTGGGATGGGAGGTGAGTTGGAAAGTTGTTGGAGTGAGAGTCAAGAAGCCATCTATCTATATGCACCTGCATACGAGCTGATGGGGTTGAAACAGGCCTCCAGCTTCCTGGCCACGAAGGACGTCATGTTTCAGGGGATTCAGGGTCCTCCTGTGGGGAATGCGGGGGCCATGCTGAGCTTCCAGCGCCCTATTGGGCAGCCCACTGAGGCTCAGTGCCAAGATGCTGTGCCGCCCTGACAGCGGTGATCAGATGGATTGCGCGTGGGTGGATCTATTTCCAGGAGATCTGGACGAAGCTCGTTGCACAGACACCTGTTCATCATCAGCTCCGAAGAGTCCGAGCGAGAGCTAAGTTGGCCAGATATGGACTGCCACGATTGGACTACCTAGGTTCCTAGACACTTTGCAGCGCCGTCAAGGAGCATTTGCAACAGACTCGGCTCCAATCTGTCTCACGATCAAGGGCTTGGTTTTGTGTCTAAACAAACAGTGCAGAATCTCCCCAGCACTGCAATGTTTCGCGGAACGACTGATTGTTGTCATTCATTCACAGCTCTATTCTAATCATTGGAACAAGCCTATTCCATACACTCTGCCTGCGATGTGCAGCCTCTCAGCCTCTCATAACTACAGCAAGCCCTTGCCGTGTTCCACAATGTCCGCAGGCCCACGCTCCCGTAAGAAGCGCTCACCTATCCGGAGAAGTAGAATTCACAGAACGGACCTCGGCCGATTTGAAGAGCAGGAAAATGCGGGAATGTCGACAGTTCTGCCCACCAACGCAAACGTTGGCAGAACTGGTGTAAATAGCTCGGATATTAGCATGCAAGTAGACCGTGAGCACTTATGCTCGCCTCATAACCTACTGCAAAGAATCTGCACAGGTCCATTGCCACACATTTGAGGTTGGAACTGACAAGTCACGATGTTGATTCGACTTTGTCCTGATGGGTCAACCGGTCAACAACCGCCATATTTAGAAACTTTGGGGAAAGGCAACCCTGCGCGCCGTCGTTGATGCGTCCCGAGGGTGAGGACACAAATTACCAGCCAAGAACAAAAGTTCATCAGGGTCCAAAAGCGACCCATCATTCCTTCACGAGTTGTCTTCTCTAATTAATTATACTCGAACACACATCTAATCTGCCGTCATATTACACAACGGCCACTTTTTTCTTCAGAATCCCGCTCGCAAAGGTCTGGTCTGTCATCAATACACAGATGTTCATCTCCTTCCTGCTGCATATCTCTTGACTTCCTGCCTCGGATAATGACATTGTTTCTTTTGCATGGAGTTTCTTCCAAGCATGAACGGCAACATCTTGATTTATGGTGTTGTTCCTGTGCTCTTGTTGCTTTCCTACTTTCTGTGCAACACACACCGGTACTACGTTGGCGCTGTCGGTGCGTTGGGAAATTGGAATGACAGAGCTATTCGGCAAAGCCCTCTTGGAGGCCCGGACGACAAAGAACAGTTGCAGGTAACGGTCTTCGCCATGGAAACAAAGCACTTCGACTTTTCTTACAATAAAATCAATCAATGCTCTGCAACTCGCCACCTGAAACGATTTGATTGTCAATGTCCTCTTGAACTCCCGGGGGAAGCATTCTCAATACCCGAGCTACTGGAAGAGAGAAGTGAAGTATCTAGTTCGCGTATCACGAAATACGCCAGGAATGCATGCAAAAGCTTGTAATTCGCACCTGTACGATTACTACCTGGGCACCGGCGACTGCCGTGCATGCGTCAATATTCGTCCACCCACGAATACTTCAAATGCTCGGTTCAACTCAGGTGACAGATGAAATACCAGTACAGTCCATTGTTTAAGCAACAACAAACCAGCCTCGGGAAGACAAACAATAGCCAAAAGAACTATAAGGCGGATAACATTAGCACATAAAACCTAATTTACTTGTTTCTCAACCAACAGGTTGTTGCACCCATCTATATTCACGACATCAACGATGTGTGTCCCAAGATCATCAATTCTCAGCGGCAACACCAGCCGTGCACGAAGGCTCGTGGAGCTCATCAACGCCCAGCCCATCAACGTGCGACAGCTTGCCTTCGGAACAATCAGCAGAGCCAGTGAGTCCAACCCCGCTGTCCTAGACACAGCCTTGGATGACCCGAACCTCTTCATCCGACACATCAGGGAGAGTATCGAGCGAGCTGCTACGTCGCCACCGCCAGGAAACTCGCCCGCAGGAAGCCGTACTCAAGTCCTCATGGGCCTGCTCAGGTCCGAGCCGACAGAAGTCCGCGAGCTCGCGCACGCAGTCCTGCTTTCTTCCGAGGACGACGCAAGCCCTGACTCTCAGGTTGGCAGTGCTCTAGACGATCCACGAGGCTTCATACAGCAAATGAGAGTCTTCGCGCAGCTGGATACTCGGGCGGATGCACGGCAGCCTACAAGTCAGAGTGGAACGGGTCAGCCACGCTCGGGTCCGCCCGAAACTCCCGAGGGGCTCGACCCCGAGGTCTTCCATGGCTTGCCAGACGACATACGCGCCGAAGTACTTTCTCTAATGCCCTCGGATCCGCAGCCGCCACAGAGAGCCGCTCAGGCTGTAGACGAATCCCGAGCTGTGCCAGAGGCTGTCCGTCCAGATCCTGGTACTGCCTCCCCAAGCTCGCCGGGTCCGCCCGGTGGGGAACAAGTCGAGGAAGTATCATGGCCCCGTATCCACGAATGGCTGCAGTCCAGAACAGGCCCCCGACCGCAGGTCCTCTGTGTTTGGTGCCAAGACGAGGTAGTGATCCCGGAGGGTGATCTTCAGCCTGAGAATGGACAAAGGGAACCTTCCTTTCAACTTCCATGCAGTCACATAGTGGGACAGCGCTGTCTTCAGAACTCGCTCGAGCTCTACGGTGTCAGGGTGTCCCGTTGCCCCTACTGCCGTGCAGACATTGGGAATGTTTACGGGTAGGCACTAGCAAGACGGTGTGTCCACACGCGTCACAGATTGAAATGCATTAAACGGGTAAGTGATTCATCCGAGCAGACTGATAATGGCTGGTTTTTTAGCGTCATGATAGCAGAAACGTTACTTTAATCGAAAGAATTTCCATCAGAATATGACACAACTACCAATACACGTATGAAATTTTGAGACCGTCTTGACATAGATAATGGCGGTTGGCAAACCGACCAAACAGATTTTGAGCTTCATGCAATTGGAGGTGAGATATTCGTCAGGACCATGTTATTTCCAGCTCTAGAATTGATCAGCTTCTGTTCCTCTTGTGCTGAGCCCACTCGTCATATCCAACAACAATTATCTTGATCGTTCATGTGTACTCTCGGCGTGTGAGGGATACCCCTGCGGTGGCATCTGACTGGGCGTTAGATGCAAACGAGGCGTGACCGGAGATACCACAGAACGTCGTTGGGCCGGCCCCCGGCTTCAGCAGGTATGGTCTTGAGATCAAGTGCCATAGGCGATAATTGGCCGGGGGGGGGGGGGGTGGTTGGCGGATGGACGCAGCCCGCTTTCTTCCACCAAGCCGCTTGCTGGAAAGACCGAGCGGACGGGTGACTGCTTTGTATCACAGTGGCGAGACTTGACGTTTGTTCCCCGTTCTTTCCGAGCGATGAACACATTTACTCCAGCCAGTCTGTCGGCTCACTAGTGAATGCTATCATTATCCCAGAAAACGTAAAGTGAGACCTGCCTCGGTTCGATGCTGGTGTGGACTGCTTTCCTGAGATCAAAGCACAGTCGTGTGCCGTCAGTAAAGATGCGTGCAGGAGGAGAGAGGCATATTAATGTCTTGGATATTCCTCCGCCCCCTCAGGATTGTTTGCTAGGCGAGCCAGGGTCGAATCATGTCTGACGGGTGATCGGCAGGGCCAGGACGTTTCAAGCTGGGATTAGGGGTGTCGTTTACATGGCAAGCCTGCCAATCACCTAGGCGTTCGTCCAAACAAATTAGCCGCGGCTGAGCCGCCACCTCACACCATCGGGATTCTTATCGAATCTCGAACGCTATCGCCCGCATGGCTCGGTAGGAGGTAGATATTAATTAGAGATTAAGGGGATCTAAGTCGGTGGCACACAGCAGAACAGGCCTGGCCAAGGTCTTCGGCAATTAGGAGAGTCATGGCAAACTGGACCCACAAGATGGCACATCATAGACTTATAGACTTGAATTTAAGCATTCGATTCCAACCTGACCCTTCGATACAACTGCATCCGTGTTTGGCAAACCGTTCTGAACGCTTCGATTCACTCCTTTTCGCAGCGTCCAGGTGGGACTTTAACTTTCGCTTCTATTAACTCACTTCAGTCAATCTTTTCAAACCAAAACCGCTGGTCCGATATGCAGTCTTTTATGAAAATTGCCCTGGTGGGCATTCTCGCTTCCGCTGTGGATGCGCGCCGATGCAAGCATCGCCACTCTCACCACAGCGCGCCGACCTCATTTCCGACTAACACGTCGGTCCCGACGATCGGTCTCGAGAATCCCACCGTCGGTCTGCCTTACACCTCTGCTGATGCAGTCCCGACTACACCCTCGGTCCCGGTGGTGACCACCACCGTAGTCGAATCGTCACTCGCCAGCGAGCCGCCTGTTCAGGAACCCACGCCTGTTCCTGAGCCCACTTCCGTCCAGGAGTCTACTTCCGTCCAGGAGTCTACTTCCGTCCAGGAACCCACCTCCGTCCAGGAGCCGACCTCTGTTCAAGAGCCCACTTCGGCCCAGGAACCGACGTCCGTCCAGGAACCTACTTCCACTTCGGCAACGTCTGCCACCGAGCCAACGGCCTCCTCCTCAGCTGCGGCCGAGCCCTCTTCGGCCTCGTCGGCCGGGCCGGCCTCGACTCCTGTGATCAACGCCCCTGCTTCAGCAGACATGTGCGCTGAGAACCAAAAGACTACCCTCGATGAGTGGGGACTTGTGGTTTCCAACGGCCGCGTCGTGGAGTCGAGCGTGGACGGCACTGTCTGCACTACCTACAACGACGTGGTCACACTTGCCGATGGAAAGACTGCCGTGAAGTTCACCGCCGACGCCAACCTTGTCTTCGACGAGGCCACGATGAATGACAACAAGTACTACTCCAACGTTGCCGTGACCAAGAACGTGGACGAGAAGCTCGGTGACATCGCGTCAATCCCCTCGTCATACACCTGGTCTAGGACCAATACATCCGATTTCAGAGGTGAGTCACTACAAAATATACCATCATGAAATGGGCCAAAGGCTAATGAAAATGTAGGTAACGTCTGTCTCGACATGGTCCTCGCCCCCGACGCCCACGACTGGACCTCGGCAGCGACAAAGGAATTCCAGATGTGGCTGCACTGGCAGGGCGACCAGCTGCCCCTCGCATGGTACAACGGCACCAAGGCGACCTTCAACATGTGGGGCCAGAGTTGGGACATGTATCAGGGCGTCAACTACAACCTCGCTGGCGGCGAGGGCGTTGAGTTGACCACCATTCTGCCGACAGCCGGTGACCTGGGTGCGTCGGGCACCTGGTCCGGTGACCTCAAGGACTGGCTCGCGGAGATGGTGAGCCAGGGCATTGTCACGAACGACTACTACGTCAACGTGGCCAACGCCGGCACCGAGCAGTTCTATGGTGATTCTATCCTCGAGTCTACTGTGTCCATGCAAATCAATCTCAACTAGAGGTGATCTCACAGGCTTGACCGAAGGATTGGAGTACAGAACTCGCCGTTGATGCGTGCAAAACAGTTTATGCATTGTGCGTAGCTGGGCCAGGATTAGAGAAGTCTACATACGATCATCTCAATTTTGAAGAACCAATTTTGCCGACTTGTGCGAGCCATACTCTGTGCTTGGTGAACGGCTTGAGAGCTAAAATGAAGGAGCTGTCCAATTTCATCCCGCTCATTACGTGCCCCCATCGTATCATGTTATATGCTGCTAAATTCAGGTTCGAAACCCATACCGCATGATATGAGTTCACGGAGAGTATGAAATGAATCAATCAAGTTGCTCATTTCAGTGCTAACAAAAGCCCCGTAGAGCCAACAGTCGTAATCAGGGCGCTACCAAACCACGAATGTCCCAGCCCATGCGCACATATTATTGGTTGAACAACCCTTTGATATAACCCTGGGCAGTTTCCTGGTGACACATTTATGAGAACAGCGAGTGTTAAGATTATAAGTCTGCCGACTGGTAGTTCATACCAGTACCTGGTAGGTAGTGTGCGAATGTTCCATCAATTAGTTTTGGCTACCGCTGGTATTACCGGTACCCTTTGCATCTATCCAAGGCAGCTTAAGCATTTCTTCAGGCGACGGCCTTTCCCGAGGATTTATCTTCATAACCCCTCGCATGAACGCGACAAAATCCTGCCGGAGGTCTTCTTCCACTGCAGCAAAAGAAGTCAGCTATCAGAGAACTAAGGAAGAAGTTTCATTTGGAAATGGTGAGGACCAGGCCAGACTATGGCCATGGCTTGTTCAAAACCTGCAGTCTGACAACACCTTTGAGGTACAAGCTACAGATAGGAATTGGTTTTTCTTTAGAGGGTTAAAATTGTGTCCGGAAGCTGATTACTGCCCGGAGTGAAATACTCCGAAGACAGCCCAGGCCGTTTCACCGGCTGGGCGCCCTTGACCCTGCCCTCATCGTCGAAGAACTCCTTCACGAGCCTCTGGCTTCCCCTCTGCAACAGCTCCTGCGGGAAGGGCCCGAAGAAGTCCACGATCTCCGCCAGGTGCTGCCGGACATCGTAGCGGCCGTCGGGCGCGACCCGCCCCGAGAACATGCGCACGTTGCGGTACAACTCCAGGATTATTGCACCGAGGTTCCACACGTCGGCCTTGGCGTCCCAGGGCGCCTGGATCAGGACTTCTGGGGCGCGCAGCTTCACGGGCTGGATCCACTCGGTCAGGTGCCTGTCGGCCCAGCTCGACACACCCCAGTCCCCGAGGACGACATCGAAGCCGTAGAAGTCCTTGCTCTGATCTCCATTGAAGTAGCTGCATCGCAATGGAACCGACATGATGGGGGTTTAAGATTCCTCGTCTCTGTTTTGTTTCGGCAGAGGCATGTTGACCAAATAGTCTTCCTCGATGAGCGAGAAGTCTCTGAACTTGACGAAGATGTTGTCCGGTTTAAGGTCTTGATATAACTTGTCAGCTTATGGGCTTGGATTAGTTCTAGAGAACAAATACCTGTGTGAATGACATTACAGCCGTGCGCGAAATCCAGTGCACAGATCAACTGGAGTGTGAATTTGCGCAACAATATGTACGGAATTCTCTGATTTTCTAGCCAGACACCAAAACTCGCCAGCGTCTCCCCCATAAGCTCGAAGACTAAGCAGACGTGTGTTCCATTTGGGCCCTTGTGTTCGAAATCGTCAATGAGATGGCAGACATAGGGGTAGCCTGCTTCATCTTGGCTCCCATTTCGAAGATGTCTCAGGATTTCTCTCTCGTAAGTGTCTGTGCCTTGATCATAACACTCAGCGCTCAAGACCTTGAGGGCTCGGAACTTCTTTTCATCCGCTGTGAAATTGTGTTAACTGCAATAAGCATGAATTTTGGACCTTGGTAGCAAGACTGACTGCGCTTCACGGTCTCGCACAAGCCAGACTGTGGAATATACGCCATACCCGATCTTACTCAGCACTTCGTATCTTCTATGGTATAAATCGCCCACATATACAGGGTGGAAACCACCGACTTGGTACGCGCCTCTTCCCTCTTCAATGTCCTCTTCAATGTCGGACGAGGGGTCCACAGAGTTTTGGCTCTCATCCGTCGACATGGCAGGATTCAAGACGGTTCACAGGTATATGGAAGAAGAATAACTGAGTGGAACACGCATGTGGAATCAAAGACTTCAGTGAAACGGATGTTGGAAATTGATCAGTTGTATGCGCTGAAGTATCTATAATTCAACTAAATCAATGCCGGGTCTGCGAGGTTCATGCCACAGAGCTGACATTCAGCTTTTTCATATGCGAGTAAAATATTCCTAATTTGAACTTTACTGATCAATGAATAGATAGTTAACTACTTAGCTGTTCATTGTTTCAGGCTGCAAACGGCTGCTTATCTGCCGGCATGATTTGAGAGTAGAGCGGTTGATATTGGTGCTAAGAACAAAAAAAATAATTCAAAGTACGAGTGCGTTGCCGTAAAAGCCACCATGCTGGATTGAGCGAACGCAGAAGCAGGCAAAGATGCTGCAAATCGTCTCATTTGTACAACAGAAACATGTAATTTTCGTGTCTGAAAAATTCAATACAGGTTTTGAATGTCTGCCTTCTCAAGTAGAACTGAAATATCAAACTCTTCCCATGGTACATACGTAATTAAAATTTTGAACCTGCTGGATACCATCCAGAATCCAAATGGAAAACACCGGAAGCTAAGACACGATCTCTGGGCTTGAGTAAGACTCAACTCCACAAATTGCTTGACTCATCCTTGGACTGAAGAGTCTACACACTGTAGTATTGGTTGCATCCTCAAAGTCTGATTGAATTTACCTTTGCAAATTTGTTTTGCCTTCTATTGCTCCTGATTTAGATGTCATCTGTGGACAGCCTACTGGCAGCTTGTGCCCAAGGCTTGAAAGGAGTCTACTTGTCCATACGGCTGGCTTCATCATATATCACCAACTTTATTTTCATAGCTGAAGCAGGACGCTCAATGGCCACTTGAATGACCGCCAATCAAGGCTGACCTTCCTTTCTTTCGCCTCCGTCAAAATTACAGGGGGTCAACTCAGCTCTATGTCTGTCTATTCAGACAGAAATCTGATGGATCATCGCACTCAACCCACGAGACAAAAGTAGAGGTAGAAATATTATGGTAAATGCGTCGTTGCTGGGTATAAAATGCATGTGCAGTCCATTCCAAACGCTGGAGAAAGCCTCCTCAAGGCCGACTTCATTCCGGTGTGGAACTTTGTTCTCTTTCTAGAACACTTCACAGCCTTAAGATACCGCTACATCTATAACAGGGTGATCTGAGCGTCGTGTACCTCATAATGAAGCCTGACGACGTCAAATGCACGAATCCCTTGCGGCTCACCCTTTCTGCCGTGATACGATACACCCGGATTGATACGAGACATTTCGCACTTGCTATAATTAAATGCACTCCCGATGATGAGTTCGTGAAAACCTCTTTTTGAAATGTCCAATCCAGGAATGGTCTGAGGGCCAGAATGATGTGTGGCTTCACAAAACTGACAGTTACAAGGACATGGCACGACGATGACAGCCACTTGACAGTGAGTTTCCTAGACTCCAACGGAAATCACATAAACACAAAACACATCAATAGGCAGGGACATTCATGTTGATAGCCATAAACACAAGGAATGAAATACTAGGTATCTAGACCAACGTGGTGGAAAGGGGCCGGGGGATCCTTCGACTAGTGCTTAGTTATTCACTGCATGAGCAATTGCAGGGCTAAAACCATTGCTGTCGCGGAAGACCATTCTCATCGTTTTCGTGAACATTGACGTGCCGTGATGGTGGATGTACATCAAGGTAATTATCCTTCACATATTATCCGAAGTATTCACCATGAGCACTTGAGGACATTTGAGTTGAGGTGGGTTGCTGAATTGGGTTCCCAAAACATATCAACTTAAAAACTGAACACTCGAGTCCCCAATTATCACCACCCTGATACTCAATCCAACTCAAGTTTTCGAAATCCGATGAGACTGGTAGACAACAGGGGCAGTTCTACCGCAGATGGTTGAGCCTCATCAAGCATTGAAACTCCAATCGCCGATTCGCGTTGACCATGGTCTTTCTCACTCACGATCCTTCTCGGCGACCTCGACAGCAATCTCCAGGCCCATAGCACCAAGAACCACCACACTGCAATCCTTCCCCTCGCGGAACTTCTCCCTGATCCTCTCACCCAGCTCCCCCTCAGGGACCCGAACATCGATCTTCTCCTCCCCGCTGGTGACATCAACAGCGTCAGGAAGCCGTCACGCCCGACATTGAGTAGCGTGTAGCTCGCGCGCTTCACAACAGGCACGTCCATGCTGTGGCCGGCAGGGCCACCGGCGTCGTGCTTCTTGCCAGTGAAGATGTCGACCCCCGTGATGACGACCTTGGCGTGGCCGTGCTTGCCCGGCTTGGACTTGGCAATGTTGGTGATCTTGCACGGGTGTCCGTCGATGACGATGTAGCCGCCCTGCTTGAGCTGGTTCGCCTGCACCGGGAAGGTGGGCACGGCGCCGGCGTTGGCGGCCGCAAAGTCGTACTCAGCGTTGTCGTTGATTTGGGACGCCATTTTGGCTATGCTGTGTTTTGAGGACTGATGGTTTTGGTGACACGGAAGTAACGTCTGATGAATTTGATTTTGCTGGATGCCCTTGAATCTTTTCAGGAGCGGAAGGCAATGACACCACGGAGGATGAGTGCGGTTGTGAGGCTATTTGATGAGCGCATTTGAAAGCCTTGGTGACAGGCTGTGTTCATTCAGGTTGTGTTGTGTTGCGTATAATGGCAGGAACAAAGCCCTGGGAGCTGGAAGTCGCGAGGGGCTTTATATCAACATGTTCTGAAAACAGGGTGTGTCCAATGCAGGCACATGTTGCTGGTCTTCAAGTGAGTCAGGCCGAACTTTAGGAGCTTGCACTGGCTCTAGCTATACGATGAGTTTGACAATCGGGTGGTCAGCAGACGGCTTAGCATGCTGTCCTAGCTAGGCATCACTCTTGTGAAGCCTCTACAAGGCTTCATTAAGAAGTGGTATGTCTCACATCAGCTATGTTCTACCTACAGACTGGAAGAAGACAATTTGGCTATCACGGCAACTCGCCAGGCAAATCTTTACACAACTTATTTTACAAAGGTGTCTTTCCTCGTGACAGGCTATCATTCATCTCGTTCTGAAGTCCGAGACATATATTTCAAGAACTAGTTGAGCACCGAGTTCAATGACTAATGCCTAGTAGTTTGTACAATAAGCTCAAACTATGCTTGAGCACTAGGCTGGACTAAGACCCTACAGATATCTCGGAGATTCTCTGTGAAGAATTTCCGGAAGCTTGTCAAACCTATGGACGGACAGATGATTTGACATCGCAGGGACTGTCTGTTATCAGCTCCCCTGTACCTACTGAGAACCTGAGGACTGGAGTTCAGCCAAGTCGATATTGCACTACACCTCAAAGTGGTTCAAGATTCATGTACAAAGTATGTTCTTTTGGGTTTCCATACAATCTTGTGTCCTGTGATTAAAGTTGGGTAATCTCCGCCTCGATCTAACAGTGAAGGAAAGGATCACTATCTAATCTTCATGATCCGCAACACATCGCCCCTGCCAACCAGGATCGCAGATGTGCGCTTACAATAGCAGAGCGAAGTTCAATGGGGTATGCTTGTCAAGAAGACTCCATCAGATCTCCAACACGCTTTAGTACTCAATATCGACATCGCCCTCGTCACCCATGGAGTCGGTAGCAACCTCCTCGTAATCGCGCTCAAGAGCAGCAAGATCTTCCCGGGCCTCCGAGAATTCACCTTCCTCCATACCCTCACCAACGTACCAGTGGACGAACGCGCGCTTGGAGTACATGAGATCGAACTTGGCGGACAGAGCGGACCAGGCCTCAGCAATGGCAGTTGTGTTGGAGAGCATGCACCTAAAAGGTGTTGTTAGAAACAGTCATCCCAACAGAAAACTCGGGAGCACTTACACAGCACGGTCGACCTTGGCGAGATCGCCGTTGGGCACCTGCTCAGGGGGCTGGAAGCAGATACCAAGCTTGAACCCAGTAGGGCACCAGTCGACGAACTGAATGGTGCGCTTGGTCTTGAGCGTGGCCACCGCACCGTGGGCATCCTTGGGGACGACGTCACCACGGTACAGCAGGCAAGTAGCCATGTACTTGCCGTTCCTGGGGTCGCACTTGACCATCTGGTTGTAGGGCTCGAAGCAAGACATGGTCATTTCCTGGACGGAGTTGGACTCGTGGGCGGCCTTGGCGGCGGAGATAACGGGCGCGTAGGCGACCAGAGGGAAGTGGATACGCGGGTATGGCACCAAGTTGGTCTGGAACTCGTTCAAGTCGACGTTCAGGGATCCGTCGAAACGCAGGGAAGCGGTGATGGAAGAAACAACTGTGATCGTGTCAGCACCCTGCAATAACGGATTTTGGGAGTACTCAAGACGAACCCTGAGCAATCAAGCGGTTCAGGTTGATGTAGTTGGGACGCTCAAGCCCGAGGTTGCGACGGCAGATGTCGTAGATGGCCTCGTTGTCGACCATGAAGGAGCAGTCGGCGTGCTCCAGGGTGGTGTGGGTGGTCAGAATCGAGTTGTAAGGCTCAACGACGGCGACGGACGTCTGAGGAGCAGGGTAGACACAGAACTCCAGCTTGCTCTTCTTGCCGTAGTCGACGGACAGGCGCTCCATGAGAAGGGCGCCGAAACCAGAGCCGGTACCACCACCAAACGAGTGGAAGACCAGGAAACCCTGGAGGCCGGCGCAGGCGTCGGCAACGCGGCGGATCTTGTCGAGGACGCCATCGATAAGCTCCTTTCCAACGGTGTAGTGGCCACGGGCATAGTTGTTGGAAGCATCCTCCTTGCCGGTGATCATGTGCTCGGGGTGGAACAGGCTTCGGTATGGGCCGGTGCGGACCTCGTCGACGACGTTCGGCTCAAGATCGCAGTAAATTGTTCGAGGGACGTACTTTCCCTGACCTGTGTGCATCCAGCGTGTCAGACGTACTTCGCGGCCAGAACTGGCATTACGTGGAAGTCTCGCGTACCTGTCTCGGAGAAGAAAGTGCTGAAACCCTGGTCGGGGTCGGCGGCCTTGCGCTCGTCCGTCAGGTATCCATCGGGCTGCATGGAGATAACGCGTCAGTCGGGCCCAGCACGAGAAGTTTAGTTGGATAGCGATTGGACGTACCTGAATACCATGCTCGAGACAGTAGAGCTAGATGCCGGGTGGTAATGTCAGTAGTGCTCGTCGTGGTGGTCGATCAGTGCCAGTCTTGGGGGAGGGGTGATTTTTTGGGGCGATTTGTTGACATGTTGACCGGGCGGCCGCGCGAGTCGAGATAAACGCAAAACTTACCTCCCAGCACGAGTTGGCGATCTGGCAACCAGCCTGGCCGACTGGAACACAAGAGTTAGTACAAAATCAGAAGCAGAAATCGTCGGGTGTGCATCAGAGGCCGTATTGTCGGAGCGAACGGGGGTTTGCGGTCAAGGAACAACGCGTTTCCGTCGGGGTCAGGAGAGGAGGAGAGAAGGGTTCTCATACCGTTGACGCTGATGATCTCACGCATTGTCGCGACTGGTGAGCAAGGACAATAGTTGCGAATATGGTGAAACAAGAGAGAGAAGCAGGGAACGGCCGACAGGAACGAAGATCGATCTGGCGACAGCGGTGGTGGAGGAAGGTGGGTGGTGCGGTGGTGGTGCAGCTCAAGACAGGCAAGGCGAGGCCAGGTTGAGGATGGATTGATGTTGAAAGTTGCAAGGTTCGGGGCGATGTGGATGTGGGAATTGCTTGCTGGGGGGCCTGCACCTTGCCCACGCCTGCCCACGCTGCTGGAGAGAGCCTGAATTGTGGGTGCTGCTGCTGCTGGCTGCTGCTGGGATTCACTCCAGCACTCCGGGCCCCCTGTCCCCTCGAGCCCTTCTAGCTTTAGTGGGGGGAATTTTGCAGTCTGGCCTGTCTGTCCCGTCAATCAGTCCGTCTCGTCTCGCTCGCTCTCTCGGCAGGGCAGCGCAGGGGTAAGTGGCCCCAATCTCGCTCTTGCCATTTGTTGATTTGACACGCCCCTTTTTGGGAAGGCGCGTCTCGTTGGCCGTTGCTCCCCACAGTCAAGACTCGCCGCGGCTTCCCATTCGCCAGGAACGGGCGTGCTAGACCGTGAGGGCGCCAGTTTATGATCTGTGCGCCCAGAACGGCTTGGCTGGCTGTGGGCGATGTTGCGCTGTCAATTGATGGACCGTCCGAAGTACGGTTCACTACCGACTCGATCCAGATCACCACCGTGCTTGTGTTGCATTATTAATTCCCCAGGCAGTCAGGCTGCAGGATAACCCGACTTCCCCTACCTTATGCTTGTTGCAACAGACTGCACTCTGATATGCTGCACTCCGAACAGACGATCCATGTTTGGCCGCCGACTCCTTGTTGCTCCAGTGGCCAGGTCGCACAACTGATCGCTATGGGCTCTTCCATTTCAGATGATTTACTGTTCCCTGAACTAATACCCACCCGTTCTCTCAACGTCAAATGTGGACCCGGACCATCACGAGCCAAGTGTGTCTCCTTGACGGCCACTCCGTACCGCCACTCTGCGCTAATAAATCAGATGCCGTCGAGTCGTTGGTGAGAGGGAGGACTGCGAATCTCCCAGCCCAAAGCTTTCTCGATCCAGCGTCCTCGATATTCTCGTCTTTTCTTGCCCTGTGATGCCCTCTAGCCCTTCTTCCACCCTCACGTAGCTATATTTTCACAACAAAATCCTAGCATGATATCATACGGCTCACTGACAGGCAGCAAGCAAGGCCCACGAGGTGATGGAGCCGAGAACGACAAGGCCAATGGAAGAACCAAGCACATAGCTGACTGCATATGGCTGCGTTCACTCAAGAGCGACATAAAAATAGAAGAGTCATACAAGCCCCCCTCGTGCCTGAAGGTTGCACGGGAATGGCCCGAGCTATCCGGAGGTAGAAATATCCACAGTCTCTGTTAAACCACAGAAATTCCATGGACCAGACTTCCGGACACCCAAAGTCCAATCCTTTGCTATGCTTATAGAGAGTGTGAGAGGAGGCCCAGCGTGTGACATAACCCCTACCTAGTCAACAGCGGCAAGTTGTGCCAGAAGTTCCATTTCAGTGAACCTGTAGACTCTGCAACAGGGGAAGATGGCACATACGGGCGGCAGAAGCAGCCCCAAGATAGAGAGAAGTTGGTTGTAGGTTATGCAGAGTGCTGCCGGCCCGCTCAAAGTCTCGTGTCCTTCCAGTCGCACCTCGAAGTAGTCAGCGTCAAGTTTGAATGCGAATCTCTCGGTTTACGTAAGAGGCCCAACGACCATCCCCCCGGCAGACATGATACCAATAACACAGGTTAGTCACATTCTAACAAGGTTGATAAAAAGCTGCCACCAGGATGCAAAGGTTACCATGCCTCCTATTGCCCAGTGGTGACCCTAGGATTAGCAAGAACAGTCTAGGCCTGGGCTATAGACAGAAGTAGACGTAAGAAGAAGAAAAATCAGTGCCGGCGCCCACTATGGGCTATATGAAGAGCAAACTAACCGCATACCTATAACGCAGGGCCTATGTTGTGACCCACCGACGTTGCATGTAACATGATGATCATGCAGTCAGCAAAACACATAGTGTCTGGCCTCGAGGGTTTTAAAACCGTGCTGTCGAAGAAGACAGACATCTGTGGGCTCAAGTTTATCACATGTTAACATGATCTTTATCAGAGCAGTAAGGGCTTAATTACAGGTCACGCTTCGTCTAAACTATGTGGGCAAAACTGTCTGCTTGTGGCGTGACTGTCATGTTAAATACAATCTTGATCAACAGTCGAGTTACACATGCCCTCATTTTTAAAGCCTTCTATCATCACTACCTAGCTAGTTTTCGTTTTTCCCACCAAGTCATTGTATTAGCAAGGCGCTCGATGTTAAGCTACGGGCCTCATGCTTCAATCATTGATGGCCTTGGACCCTTCTATTCTGACGGCTTGAGGCATGAGAGCGTCCATAATTGGCGCGTGATCTGGTTCTCCGAGTCTTTGCTTGCTTTCATGATGGCTGACTTTTCCTCAACCAAGCTGAGTCACCCACCGCCACATGCCAGCATTGAGAAATTCCAAATGAGACAAGAGATCGAACACAGTCTTGATTGTTTGAAATCCGATAGCTTCGACAAGCTATACTCCTGTCATATCAAGCTTGATGACAAGAGACGCTCCAGCTGAGACGTCCAGGTCTGACGGTCGATCCGAGATTATGTCAAGGAGCTTATCAAGAACATCAAGGTCACCATGATGTTCCACACCTGGTACTCCATCGATATCACCACCTCGCAGAACATCCAACAGCCCCATCCGGGTGATAGATATGCGCAGGTCTGGATTTTCACCGACCACGCAGCCTGAGGCCTGCTGGCGATAATTAAGGACGCCGTTGCTGACAGTCAGCCTCCAGGCCTCCTTGACGTCCGTGATCCTGATTTCGATCACGAAACGATTATCAGCTGCCCTCTGGCTGTCTACTTGGACTGACAGAATCTGAAACCACTGCTCCACCGTCAATGTCTCTGCCAGAGGGCTTCGACCAAGTTCGGTCTCCCCCGGTGTAGTCCCCGTGTGCAGGCCTTGGGCCTCTGTCAAATAGAAGTTGCGCCACGGGCCATTTTCCGAGCCGTGGGCGAGATTTTCGTAGGTCTTTGCAAGGAGTGACCTCGATCTTTGGTGGTCAGGAAATGCAGATACTGCATGGCTCAGCAAGATTGCCGCGAAACGCAAGTCACCCTTCTCTATGTATCCCTCGGCCTTCTTGCAGAGGGAGGACAGCCCGCCAACGCATTCGACATACCGGACCCCTTCAGCTGCAGGAGTGTGCTTCCACAGGCTTGCTGGGTTTCCATCGAACCATGTCATATACCTCTGATAGATGCCCTTGACGTTGTGGCTCAGGCTCCCGTAAAATCCCTGGCAGTGCCACGAGTTCTCCAAGCTGGGCGGCAACTTGAGCTGTTCCGCGATCTCTGTGCCATTCAAGCCCAGATTCATCAGCCTCACTGTCTGGTCATGCAGATAAAGGTACAAGTCACGTTGCTCCGCCAGCCTAGCCACAAGGTCGTGCTGGCCCCAGGTCGGCCAGTGGTGGCTCCCGAGAAGGACGTCCGAGTCGGTCCCATACAAGACAATAGCCTCATCCAACGACTTCGCCCACGCCTTGGAGTCACGGACTTGGGCGCCGCGCAGCGTGGTGATGTTGTGCATTGAGACTGTCGCCGTCTCCGCGATGAGGAGAGCCTTGAAGTCGGGGAAATGCACGTTCATCTCGGCTGGGGCCTCTGTGTCGGGTACCACATGGAAGACCATTCGCACACCGTCGACAACGAGCTCGTCACCGGTCTTCTTGACGTGCGTCGTCGGCGGGATCAACGATCGAGTCCCCGTGCTGCTCGCCATGCCCAGCCCATTGCCGACGTGGCCGTCCGGCCCCTTTGGAAGAGCCATGCCGTACATGTAGACCGAGCGCTTGTGCATTGACGGGCCGGCGACGAGGTTCTCGCTCATGACGGCCTCCATGAACCCCTGTGGCGCGATGATCGCCACACCGGCCGCGCCGGCCTCCACCTCGGTCCCCTCTAGGATGCCTCCTGCGCCGCCAAAGTGGTCGGTGTGAGAGTGGGTGTAAACCAGCCCGGCCACTCTCCTCCTCCGCTCCGGATCGCGATGTTTTCTGTAGAGCTCAAGGCCCGCTGCTGCGGGCTCGCAGGAGACCAGTGGGTCTACCACGATTATGGCGCTCTCGCCCTCGATGATGGTCATGTTGGAGATGTCCAGGGACCTGACCTGATATATCCCCGGCACAACCTCGAACAGCCCTTGCTTGGCGGTCAGCTGACCCTGTCTCCAGAGCTTCTTGTTGACCGTTGGCGGACATTTTGTGTCGGTGCCGAGGAACTTGTAGCTGTCAATGTCCCAGACGGTCTTGCCCGCGGCGTCTTTGATGATGCCCGGGACCAAGGGCGCGATGAAGCCCCGGCTCGCGTTAGCGAGCTCGCGCTGGAAGGCCTTGGACAGTTCGGTTGACATTTCCATCATCAGTTCCGTTGCCTCCAGAACTCCTCGCACCATTTAGGTCTTGTTCCGGCTTGTGTTAATCTGTTTCCGTTGGGCAGGTCGGCGATGGACGGCCGAGCCCGAAGCACGCCATCGGAGTGGATACCGTGCCTGTCGACATGCGTCGGTGCAACCAACGTCACAGACACTGTGGTGGGAGAGACCGGTTCATTTGATATGACAGATGTGCCATGACAATTTATGATCTCCAATGGCTTTTTGGAACCTACTACGCTGCTGCCTTCTCGAAAACATCATCACATCGGTTCCAGACTTCTCGGATATTTGGATATGATAGCGCTGAATTGAAGTGCGCCGTTGAAATGGCATGCAAAAAAGGAAGTGAAAGCCATGCTGGCTCTTGGATCAAATAATACCATGTTGAAGAGGCACTGGGATATTCAGGGAAAATACCTACCCATATCGGCTTGGAACTGCAACAGGTAATTAACTACCTATGCTTCAGTGAATGCCTTGAGCTCTCTCCTCAAAATCATCTAACTTTCCATTTGCTCTATTACAGTTTCTGCCAAGTCAAAGACATGGAAAGATGGTGAGTGCCGACTCATTAACACACTGCATATGGACTCAGACCGAGTTTGTCTTTGCCCGGATTTTGACCGTAAGACCTGAAGAAAAACAAACAGACATACCATTTCCTTCGCTCTTAAATTAAAGACCTGCACTTGACCGGCTGATGTCAATTGGAGAAGAGTCATTGACTTCCAACCGGCACGCATTCATCATCCTGCCTCAAACAATTTCCACCTGACAGGGTCAGCAATGAGCAAAGTCTCTGCGGGTAGATAACCACTCACAGCGCGGTCTCTTCCTGTCGCATCTCCTCTTCTTCTTCCTGCAATTCAGGCACACCGGCTCCGGCAGAGGTCCTTGGGTTTCCCTGACGGAAGAGGACCTGGCCCATTCGCTTCCACTTGCGCTTCTGTTTGCCGGAAGCCAGCGAGATGAGCTCCCATCTCTTGCCGTGTCTCTCGCAGGGGCAGGAGACATGCAAGACTTTCTCGCCGTCTTGAAAAATTCGCCCTCGAAATCCTGAAGTGTCTTTCGGCTGTCTCGTTGTAGCTGGCCGGAGGTCAAGGGTCTGAGGGCAGAAGGCCCTTTGGGCCGAACAGTTGCACTATGGCTGGAGCTTGCGCTTCCTGCTTGCGTGGACCCTTCTGTGCTTGTGAGAGAGAGTTCTGTTAGTGGCGAGGTACTAGATCCTGACGGCTGTGACACATTTTCGAGACTGGTTTGGACTCTGTCTGGCCCCGTGACCTGCCAGCTATCCCAGGCTGGCCTGGCAATCGACACCAGCTTCTGAGAGCTTCCAGCCGCTGCGAGATTCTGAGCCTCTAGAGTCCTAGATGCCGATTCTATCAGCGTTGGGTTGCCGGCATTGACTGTGTTCGTGAGCGGGCGAGAGTACTTGGTATTCCCAGAAGCCTGTGACATCTTTGGGAACGTCAGCCCTATGTCTGCAACATTAATCACGCCAAAACCAAGACTCTCGAATTCATTTCCTTGAGGGGATCTGTCATTCCCTGGCTCTTTGTGACCGGCGTTGGTGTGGAGAACGCCAGGCGGCGCCGGCTCACATCTCGAGAAACAGCGTGGCAGTTGAGCTGATGCGTTCCCTGTCACCCTTGTGATGGGTTGCGACTGGTTGTCGTCCCTCTCTTCGCTTCGGTGGTGATTTTCTGCGAGTTGCCCAATACTGTCTCGGCCCGCAGTGCTGCATTGAGGCCTGGTTGTACGGCCATCGGGCATTTGTTCTGTGGAAGTTGCAACACCTTTCTGTTCTGCAATCGCATCTGAGCTGGCAACCTGAACTTCTGTTGATAGATCGGGAGAAGCAGTGGCTATCGGTGCATCACGAATGTTGTCGTGTACAAATATCTCACTGGGTTCACTTCGAGCTTGGCCTCCTTCGTTGTTGACATGTCGAGCGGTTTCTATGACCGAAAGTTTCGAGGGCTGCGGCTGCCTTTCTGGCGCCCGGTCCTGGAATCTGATTTTCAGCACATGGGATTATTGCTTTAGCCTTTTCAGAATGGCACTTACCTCTTGACGTTCCATCCGGCTGTCAGGACTTGACTCAGCCTGACGAGGTGTCAAGGCTCTACGCTTGTTGAAATCAGTGGTGATGCGATCCGACTGGTTGCCACCAAGTCCCAGAGCCTGGGCTTTGGCTGTTGGGAATCGCTTGCGCTTTCCTTGCCGGACCTCCGTCGTGTCAGGTGCCTGGTGGCATTGATCGACCTGGTGAATTTCCTACCAAAATTCGGAGTAAATACGTGGGCTTGAACTTGGACAGTGAAGGAATAGGGATACTGGTTCCGAGAACAGATACTCACATCTGCAACAACTGTGCCTCGAACTGCTTCCGATGACTGCTCATGCGAAACTTGTTCTTCGGCTGAGTTCTGAGCCGGCGAGAGGGCTGCGTCGCTCACTAACTCCACGACATGTCGCTGTGCTTCGTCGGCCATGCAGGTATCTAAGCCCTCAGACAATGAATACTGCCCGTCGCCCAGACTGGACACATCTCCAATGATTTCCTGACCGTTGCGGCTCTGAAGTAAACTCGGGCCTCTCTCTGATAATTGACCAGTCTCGGCCGCAAGAGACTGCCGGTGATCTTGGTGAAGACGGGGAGCCTGCTAAGTTTTAGCCAGAAGCTGCGTAATAGACGGTTTCATTCCGAAGAAGCATACCAGAACGATTCTTAAATTGGTCGCAGAATCACCTCCCAGGAGCGCAGAGAATTTTCTCCGCCGCCTCTCCTCCAATTCGTGATGCGCTTTCTGGCCCTGGATCTCTTCATACCGCTTTCGCTGAAGCTCCAAAGCCGCTTTTCTCTCTGCATCTTCTAGTTCGCGCTTCCTCCTCGCTAGATCAGAGCACTTAAACTCTAAGTCATGAATGCGTTGTTGGATAGCTTGCTGGTTTCGTTCGAATGAGCGCTGGTTGGAGACTTTCTCGTTCTCACATTGCGCCTGTATATCCAAGAACGCTGCCCTCAGCGCCCGGAAGAATTGAGCCTCACCTGCCGCAAAATCGGGTGACGCCGTTCGGCGATCTACTTCCATGAAGGCAATATATCAAACGTAGGCTTGTACGTAGAGTTTGGCAACAATTGCACATTTGCGCGTGATGAAGGACACGACCTTTTGGTAGAAAAACGGAAGACGTCTGGAGGGGCTCAATGAGGAGAGAGTCTTGCTTTTTGTTTGCTTCCAAAATGTGAGCATCAGTTTCTCTGGGCTCCTGCATACCGCCCGTTCCCGTCGGCCAGTCACAACCCTGGTACCCTGAGATTGTCTTCGACCCCGGCTCAAACCTCTGCCAGGCTTGCAGCAGAGTAGGCTGTGGTTGACTTCCTTGACCAGTTGGCCCTGATGCTAGGAAATGAGCTCGGCCACAACCCCCGCCAGGGAAGATGTGTGAACACAAGACAGTGTCCTGCACGTTCGTATGAAGCGCAGATGACTGGCATGGTCATTATCGATCGCTTCCCAGTGCCTACCACAGAAAGTAAATGATTGATTAAGGCCAGCAAACTCGAAACACGCCGCTGCATTGTAGTACATAGTGGAATAATGCCTTTTATCAGTCATTAAACCAAGGAAGAATGGTATCGAAAGATAACAGCAGACCTCGGATCTCCTTCAGAAGGTGGTAACTGTTTGATATTCAAGCGGACTCGGATTTCTGGCCGAAATTATTAGCAAGAACTGGAGACCAGAGGTCAGGAGTTCATCTTTTGCCCTGCATAACATTCGTTGCATTGGTATTCCCAACTTAGTAGGAAGAGATGAGATCATGCAAACGAAAGCTACAAGTATAGAAACAGTCACAGTGCTGTGTTGGAAGTTCCAGAGAGTTGACAAGTCAATGCCGCTCCGCTTAGCAAACCAGAAATGCATTGGCATTATGTGAGACATATGATTTTCACTCTTTCGATTGCACTGTTGAGCAATTCAGTATTAACAATTACATACAAGAGCTCCACAGTCACCGTCGAGGCTCGTCCCGATTGACGGCTGAGGTCATTAACCGGCCACGGTACAGCGCACCGGAGAGGCGCTAATATCAGCTGGGATCAGCCCTGGTGGGCTACAAGACGGAAGTGGACACCTAACAGCTGCCGCCTGCTATCTTATCAGTGAAGTACTCTTGCGCCCAATATGCGCCTGCAGGTACCGGTGAGCGCCAAGGATCGCTGTTACAGGGGTACTCCAGAAAGTTGTCCTCTGGGGGAGCTTTCCATCATGTTCGTCGATGGAAAGGCCAGATTCCCACATGCACTTCACCGGGCTTCAACACAAAAGGGATTGCCTCCTCCTTGAGTTCGCTTTCCTTTCTACCCCGTCAGCTCCCCCTCCTCTCTTCGCTCTACCCGCTACCGTCACACTCATTTAAAGAGGCGTCGAGTCAGAAAACCCATCCAACAAGCTATAAACACACAAGATCTCGTGGCTTGGGCTTGACAACCCCCACCAAGAGCTCGCCCACCATGGCGACAATAGTGTTGTCGCCGCTGCGCATGGTCCTCTGTGCAGTGTTCCTTTTCACAGCGCATGTCTATGCTGCATCGGCAGTGCTAGGTATCGACCTGGGCACGGAATATATCAAAGCTGCCCTGGTCAAGCCTGGAATTCCTCTGGATATTGTCCTTACCAAGGACTCGCGACGAAAAGAGATCTCGGCTGTCACTTTCAAGCCCCCACAAGGTGGCGCAAAGAAGGGCGAATTTCCCGAACGCCTCTACGGCTCTGACGCCGTTGCCCTGTCCGCCCGTTTCCCCGGCGATGTCTACCCGAACCTCAAGACCATCCTCGGCCTCCCCGTCGACAGCCCCGCTGTCCAAGAGTACGCCGCCCGGCACCCTGCCCTGCAGCTCGAGAGCCACAAGGTCAAGAACACTGCCGCGTTCAAGAGCAAGGATGCATTCACACCCGAGGAGCAGGCGTGGCTGGTAGAGGAGCTGCTAGCCATGGAGCTGCAGAGCATCCAGAAGAATGCCGAGAACATGGCGGGCTCTGGCACCTCCGTCCGCTCCGTCGTCCTCACCGTTCCGGCATTCTACACCATCGAAGAAAAGCGAGCTGTCGAGACGGCCGTTGAGCTAGCCGGCCTGAAGACGCTGTCCCTGATCAGTGACGGGCTGGCCGTTGGTGTGAACTATGCGTCGAGCCGGACATTCCCCAACATCAACGAGGGTGGGAAGCCGGAGCACCACATGGTCTTCGACATGGGCGCGGGCTCCACCAAGGCGACCATCCTTAAGATGCAGGGTCGCACTGTCA
Source organism: Diaporthe citri (assembly GCF_014595645.1). NCBI lineage: Eukaryota > Fungi > Ascomycota > Sordariomycetes > Diaporthales > Diaporthaceae > Diaporthe > Diaporthe citri. The sequence continues at coordinate 1,127,657 of NW_025064850.1, forward strand.
AGGATATCGGCAAGTTCAACAAGACGGTCCAAGAGGTCCTTGTTCTGGGCAGCGGGTGGGATCGATCCCTCGGAGGCGACGCCCTGAACGCCGTCATCGTGGACGACATGGTTGAGAAGTTTGTCCAGACATCCGGCGCCAAAAAGGTCGGAGCAACAGTCGAAGGTGTCAAGGCACACGGCAGAGCCGTAGCGAAGCTGTCCAAGGACGCCGAGCGACTGCGACATATCCTCAGCGCCAATCAGAACAGTCAGTCTAGCTTCGAGGGTCTGTACGAGGACGTCGACTTCAAGTACAAGATCACACGTGCAGACTTCGAGGCTTTGGCCGAGGCGCACGCCTCCAGAGTTGGTGCTGCAATCCAGGGCGCCCTCGACATGGCTGGCCTAAAGGTTGGGGACCTCGACTCGGTCATTCTCCACGGTGGAGCTACGAGAACGCCCTTCGTGCAGAAGGAGCTTGAGAAGGTATTTGGCACCGGCGACAAGATTCGCACCAACGTCAACTCGGATGAATCGGCCGTCTTTGGTGCCGGTCTGCGCGCAGCCGAGCTCAGCCCCAGCTTCCGCGTCAAGGAGATCCGGATTTCTGAAGGTGCAGCCTATCCCGCTGGTATCAAATGGGTGGATGACAAGGGCAAGGCTCGTCACCAGCGTCTCTGGACCACCACCTCCCACCTCGGTGCAACGGCAAAGGAGGTCACCTTCAACAACAAGGATGACTTCTCTGTCGAGTTCTACCAGGAGACCCCTGCCCTAGCCGCTGATGTTACGCCGGGTGTCGAGGAGAAGGCCACCAAGACCTTCAACACCAAGAATCTGACCGAGACTGTGGCTTCTATGAAGGAGAAGTATTCTTGCGAGCCTAGTGACGTCCAATTCAAGTTTGGTGTGCGCCTCTCCGGCGAAAACGGCGAGGTCGAGGTTACTCAGGCCTACGTGGAGTGTGAGGCCGAGGTTATGGAGAAAGAGAGCTTGATTGATGGAGTTAAGAACATGTTCGGATTTGGGAAGAAGGATGAGCAGAAACCCCTTGCCGACGGCGAGTCTTCCGAATCTACGGAGGATGCCTCCACGGAGTCTGCCGAGTCTTCCAGCTCGACCACATCGACCGATACCACGGAGTCTACATCATCCACCAGCTCAACTGCCTCTTCGGAAATGACCACCGAGGCCGCTGAGGCCAAAGAAGGCAAGAAGACCAAGAAGATTGTCACCGTCCCCGTCAAATTCGAACTGGAGAAGTCAGGCAGTGCCCAACTCGACAAGCTTGATGTTCTCCAGTCCAAGGACCGCCTGAAGGCCTTTGAGCAATCCGACAAACTCCGTCGGCAGCGCGAAGAAGCCTTGAATCAGCTCGAGGGCTTCACATACAAAATCCGGGACCTGCTCGACAGCGAGTCCTTTATCGCCGCGTCCACTGATAAGGAGCGGAAAGCGCTTGAACAGAAGGGCAGTGAAGCTAGTGACTGGCTTTACGGTGACGGCGCGGACGCCTCTAAAGATGAGCTGAAGAAGCGAATCAAGGGGTTGCAGGACATCGTAACTCCCATCCAGAACCGCATTGAGGAGTCTACCGAACGGCCGAAGCTTCTGGAGGGCCTTAAGAAAGCGCTCAAGCAGACGGATGAGTTTGTGAAGGATATCAAGCAGAAAATTGCTGAGGCAGAGGCCTGGACATCGTCACAATCAGCATCGGCCACCGCTTCATCTGAATCTTCTACCGTTACAGCCGCGCCATCCGACGATTTCGCGGACCTGGAAGACGACTCGACTACGTCAACCACCAAGTCTCCCACCATGGAGGACGTCGTCAAGGATCGCGGCCCAGTACCTCCACTATACACTCTGGAGGACCTGAAAGAGACTGAGGACCTTTTCGCCAAGATCACGGCGTGGCTTGAGAAGAAGGAGCCCGCTCAAGAGAAGCTCGGTGCTACGGATGACCCTGTCCTGACAGTCAAGTCCCTCAAGGAGTGGCGCGAGAAGCTTGACAAGGCGGGTCAGGACCTGGCCCTGAAGAGCGTGAACAACTTCAAGAAGAACAAGAAGTCTAGCTCTAAGTCCAAGAAGCCCAAGGCGACCAAGTCCAAGGCGTCCGCGGGCTCCGAGCAGACGATCGAGATCGGCAAGGACGGCCAGATGCCAAGCGATGAGGAACTCGAGGCGATGATCAAGAAGTTCACAGAGGAGGCTGCTGCAAGAGAGGCGGCGGAGAAGAACGAGGAGACGGGCAGTGAGGAGAAGACGAAGGATAGCGACGAGCATAAGCGGGATGAGCTGTGAGCGGCGGTAGCAGTTATATGCCCCCAGCTCAGGCACTGCATTTAGATGTCAATGGAGTTTCACTTCCTGGTTTGATAATCCCTGGACATACAGCACGAGCATGTTTTCGATGTAGACCATCCGTAGACCACCCGTGGCCATGGGCGTTGTTCAACATTTGGAAAAGTGTTTTCGAGCTAAAGGCAAACATCCTCTGGCCCACTGCCACGACTGGTCGTAGGCCTGCCGCCGTTTAGGGTGCAATGCTCGATTAGGAGTATGGTCGGCCACCCATAGGCCAAAGCTATGTGTATCCTGTCATCCTGTACGCGCCGAAGTCAGGGCGAGCTCAAGCGAGCCCTCGGTTCGTGTTTCCGGGGAGCCAGCCACATCTCGTGCCCAGACGGCACTGCCAATGCAAGCGACCGACCGAGCCATGCGGAGTACTTACCGCGTTACCTCCCATGAGTGCTGATCTGTACAAGAATGATTGCTGCTTTCTCTCCCTATATACGTCCATCTAAAAGTCTCCTCCTCTTTAGCTTAAGACGTTTGTGCAATGACAAACTCGTGCGTCCCAGGTGCCAGCTACCGGCTGGCCGTGGCATGGCGCAGGTCGCTCAACTGTCTGGGCCGTTGTCGACACTGCTTACACGTGGCTGTGGACGGGGAGCAAACGCGGGAATGACTATTTTTTTTTCTTTTGCTTTCCCAGCTACTAGGCCGTTGATATGTCCGTCATTAACGCACAGTCGCTTGCTTGGGCCGTGTTTGACCTTCCACACTCGTGATTTCTACACGGCAGGCTTTGCTAACGTTTTCTCACGGGGTGGGTTCTCCTCGGTTCTCCCCTGCTGATGAGTTCCTCAGAGAGCCAGTATTTCGATCCCGTACCCTCCGATGCCCTGTCCTCGAGAAATACATCATAAATCTGACAACGCCTCTTTGAGCATGAGAAGGATTCAAGAGAGACTTCCACCATAGCTCAAGTCTTGTCACATCGGCTTGAAACAGCAGCTCCCATGCCTTCCTGCCTTGACAAGTGCTTTCTATTACCAATAGTCTTTATTGGTCAGTCCCATAGTATGGTAGACCAAGTTGGGCCTCAGCCAGAAAGAGTTAGTCACATCAATTCGGTTACTCCTGAGTGAACCACAGCAGTGGACAGTGAATATTGCCCGTGTTGGGGCCTATTATTGGATGATATCAGCTGGGAAAACCTTGAAGGTCCACCCACGTGAGAAGAATGCTTGTGGGCTCGAAAATACAGCCATGGCAACAGGAGCCGCTTCCTCAGAAGAGAGTCCCCGGCACCTAACGGGAGCACAGTCCCATTTTCTCTCAACCCATATCAACGGTACCCAATGGGACCTGACAGCTTTTTGTCCCACTGTGACATGCGACTCGTGTAACTCGGGCAATTCGGGTGGCTATGAAGCCAAGGATTGGTACACAAGTGTGCTGTTGTTTTGTTTCAAACACATAGAGACCGATCACAATGTGGCCTTCTTCATGTGCAGTAGCCATCCTTCGGGAAGAACATTATGAAGGAAGCGATTTGATCCAAGAGAGTCATAAAAAATCGAACTCGAGGCTCAAGAATGCTCGGAGATGGACCAGGGCTCGGATAAGCCTGGAGTGAAGTGACCATCGTTGTTCTCTTTGACTGCAGAGGAAAAACAGTAGAGGGTGCACAATGGACCTCACGAGCATCAAATAGTACATGAGTGACTGCAGGATCATATTTCGAATCAGATGTACAAAAATTCCGTGCCAGGCGGGCGTTGTGTACTGTGTGTCATGGGCCTCGTATGACTTCACCTTGTGTGGTGCATGTGTGTTGTGTGGTGGAGCTCAAGATTGGCAGTCACACAACCCCTTTCCATTGAGCCTGATCTTTCCGATTCGGGCAGTCTGGCAAGCTGCATTATCACGGCAGGACGTAAGCTTGTGGGCTGTATACCTCTTCGTTCTCTCGAGTGACGGAGTCCAGCAGGAGGCTGTCAATTCCAGGCTCCATTGCCCAAGCTAGGTCTGGATGCGAGGGTCAGGTATGGTAGGAGAGAAATGTGGTCTAGACTCGTCCCAATGAGGACAGAGCAGGAGGGAACGAAAACGTTGGCATGGCAGGTGCTCTGGTTTGGAGTTTGCTCCAAACAGATTGAAGTGGACAGACCACCTCTACCTTCTGGCCTTCCAAGGACAACGTCTCCCAAACGGGTGTTACACTTGTCAGTGATTGCCTGGCTTTACCTTTTCTGATCCTCACTAACCTTCACCTACCAATTCGCCTTATCAACCTCCCACCGCCCATCACCACCTTCTTTGAACCATCTGTCTGCCGACATCTTCCTTCTCTCGCCTCCTCCAGGATCAAGCCAACCATTCTCTCTGGACGTCGACCCTCAAGTGGCAAACCTAACGATGTATGTTCCCATTTGTCCCCATGCCACACCCATCTTGCTGCATGTCCTCCCACCCATCCTCTCCTTGCCTCTGCCAGGTGACAAGACACAAGCGCATCTACCCAATCTTCAAAGTTGCATATCCTTTTGCGTGGCAATTTCAAGCCTTTGTTTGCCACCCCCGAGACTGTCACCTGCCAGTGACTGTGCCCTCAACCAACTTGTCCCTTTCATCAAATACACCTTGCAATCTCCTGCCCTCAGTCTGGAATAATCTGCAACAGTCTGCTCTTGAAAGAAGCCACTGACCTAACCTCACTGTCCTCGCAGTTGGACTCTAGCCACTTTGCCAGCCCAATACGCCCCTTTAGCATCTACTTGTTGATTTCCAGAAATCCAGATGCAGGTCTCAACCACCCACAACATGCAGTTCATCTGCATGTGTCTTTCCCTCTTGGTCTCGACTGTCCTCTGTCTTGTTCCCTCCGTTGGCACCTTCACCTTGGACACCATTCCCAACCGTGGTTTCAAGGGCCGCAACGGCACTGCTGCCTACCTCAGGGCCATAGCCAAGTATGCCCATCTGGCCGACAAAGATGGTGTCAACAAGGCTACAAGCCCTTCCGATGCCAACTCATCTGACCCCTGTCAGTATTTTTCCTGATCCTTCAAAATCCCAACATGACACAACTAACAATTCCTAGTGGGCGAGATAGTAGGTTTCAACGAGGAAAACGACCGTGAGTGGCTGTGTCCCGTCAAGATTGGCACTCCTGGCCAGACTCTCAACTTGGACCTTGATACCGGTTCTGCGGACCTGTGAGTTTGCCAACAGCAACACCTTAAAGCAGACATTTTGCTCCTGGCCCAATACTGATTACCTTCTTTGCGTAGCTGGGTCTTCACCCCTGAGTCATCTCAATACCCCGGTTCCCTTGGAAACCGGAGCATCTTTGATATGAATTCGTCCTCCACTGTTCGACACCAAGACGGTCGAAGTTGGACCATAACCTATGGTATGTTCTCTGAACCATTTTGCCCTCACAGGGACTGTTTCTGATGGCTCTTAGGTGATGGTACCTTCGCTGGTGGCAACGTTGTCACTGATAACGTCGAGCTGGGCAACCTCACGGTCAAGAATGCTACCATTGAGATCGCAACTCACTATAGTAGCAGCCTCATCGACTATGATGCGTTTCTATCAGGTCTCATGGGTCTGGCTATCAATCTCTCCACTACGATTACTGCCGACGATAGTCATGCAAAGGACGAGGAGACCTACGGCATAATCAGCCAGCTCAAGGCCCAGGGTATCGACTCCATCGGCGTCGACCTAGAATATCACAACAAGGGTACCTTCACTTTTGGGAGGGCCAACACTTCCGCATATCTCGGCGAGATGCACTACCAGCCCGTCATGCCGGGCAAGGGCTACTGGCAAGTTCAGCTGTCCACTATTCGGTATGCGGACAGCAACGAGACGTTGGTCCACGCATGGCCAACCATCGTCGACACCGGCACCTCGCTGATGCTGATGGGCTCTGACGATATTGTCGAAGACTACTGGAGCCTTGTACCGAGCGCAAAGTACTCATTCAGCGAGTACGGCTATGTGTTCCTGTGCAACGAGACCCTGCCCGACTTCCACTTTGGTTTCGTCGAGACCTGGTCCGAATTCACTGTGCCTGGCCGGTACATGAATTACTCGGAGACTGTGGGCGGGACCATGAGTAACGAGTGGTGCTATGGTGGTCTTCAGTCCTCTGACATAGGCGTCACCATCATGGGTGATGTCGTCCTCAAGGCCGTCTATGTCGACTTCAACATCGCCAAGGAGTCCGTCGGTTTCGCCCGCAAGCACCTCCAGTCCTGATTCTGCGTCACATTGCACCTTCCTTCTGGCAAAACTCATCCGGCATCCCATGTTGATCTTTGGAAGGAATTTCGCGGCGAAGACATGGTCGAAGCATCCACTATCCTTTGGCGGTTCAAACCCTGATATTGACTCATTCCCGTGCACGGTCGAATTGCGAGGGGCCCAGGGAGGAATTTCATGGGATATCGTGTTCATTCTGACGAGGCCATCACTTCTGTATTCTTGCTGCGTTCATGCGCTGACTTTCAATTTTGGGGGAACAGGGGAGGAGATCCATGGAGGTAATGCTGGAGTGGTGGTGATCCGTGGCATAGAAAGCTTTGGGACTGTTTAATGGCACTCGAGATAGTCGAAATGTTCATGTCCATTTTTGCAATCATCCTGCGAGTCCTTAATCGCATCGTGAGTATGGCCTGTCAAAGCTTCGGAATCGGCCGGGCATATCTTCGTCGTCCTCGTCCTCATCCTCGACCTCATCCTCGCAGTGTTCTGGAACCATTTGCCTCCGCCCTGCGTTCCCACCGTAGTCCTCTGACCATCAAATCCGGCGAAATGAGGATAGGAATCGGCGTGCTGTCTCCCCTGACTCCTCAGATCTTCTTCGCCGTAACGAGCCTCACACAAGGGACCGGACCACGCTCGAGGTATTCAAGAACATGCACATTAGAAGCCTGCCCCCCATGCTGAGAACACGATCGGTAATGTACATTTATCCCTGCTGGCAACTGCACGCTGGCCAGCCGTCCCTGCTGCCAGCCTCCCTGTCCCCTCGTCTTTCCTTCGGTCTGCCGTGTCGGGTAACAGGGAGAAAAGTGACAGTGCAGACGATACCTCCCTTCCTATGGTCCTATCACATCCATCGTGGTCATCAGACATTTCATCTAACTATTTCCTCTCATTTCCCTGCCTCTTCCCTCCTCCTCTGCCCGCCGGTCGCAGCGGCCTGCCTCCCTTAAACTGGTGTCGAAAATGCTGTGAGAAATCCTGATTCAACGAAGACATAGAATGGAACCCGTCGCCTTGGATCTTCGCTCTCGCCGCGATCAGATGCCCGTGGCACGGCGGAGGGGATGGTTTAGGGACGGGGATCCGGAAAAGTACAAATGGCTACGCAATGATATGGGATCTTCTGATCCCCAACGTTGAAAAAACGAATGGTGGCTTGTGGTGATGGGCCTTGCGCATACTAAAGTGAGTAGGCAGCCTGCGGATTTGGGGCCCATCGTCTATAATGGAGACTTGTCGGTCAATTCATGGATAGGCGCGCTTCGAAGTGACGGATTGAGCTGGTTCCTCTGGGAGACGGCCGGTCGAGCGTTTGGGGTTCCCGTGGCAGTACGGCCAGTCTTCTCTCGGGGGTGGACTCTCGCGATGGCTGGTAAGATGTCTTGTCCAATTCGTTCCGCAAGGTGAGGCCAGGTCGGTCCAGATCTCCTCGGCCCATCCGTCTCTTGTTCACCGCGCCTCAGGTCGGAGAGGTGTTTAGCTTAGTATTTCTCGTCGCCATCTGGACCGGGCACAATTATAAAGTCAGCACTTCCGTTCTCGGAGCCGATGGTTCGAACGCTCCTGATTGATCTCGCGTCGGAGCTTGGGTTCTTATTTATATTGGGGTGGTGCTGGCTGGTATTAATAAGAGTGGCTGTGGGACTGAGCTGGACATTCTGGTAGTGCTGGCTACGGAGCTGCTGTGCCTGGTGCAGAACATTGCCGCCAGTGCCATTCGCACTCGTCATGCGCGGCACCAGGTGTGGGTGACGGAATCGGGGGTACTCTGGGCCAAAGGATGTAGTATAAGGGTCATCAAGAATCTCGTATTCACCTTCACTAGCCGTCGGTGTCGGCGGCAGGGCCCCCGGGACCGCCTGCTGGCTCGCCCTGGCTGTGCCTGGTCGGGAACCCCCGTGTTTCTGGTCTTGCGTCTGCTGTGTGACGGGCTGGAGGTGAGGGACTTTGGGCTGAGGGGCGGGGTTTGCGGCGTTGCGCTTGAGCCGGGCCTCCATGTCTTTGATGCGTTGCTCGAGCGCCTCGAGTTCGGAGGCTCGGTTCTGAACAACCTGCTTTCTGTGGTGGGCGAATACGGCCATGTCAGCTATTGCGCCCTTTGTTCTCCGGATTGAGGGGGCAGCAGTCTCGGCGGCGGTTAGGGAGGAGGAACAGGTGGCACGAAGTGCAGGGACGAAGTGCAGAGGTCGTCATGGCGTTGGCAAGGGGGTTACACACCGCTCATCGATCTTGGCATCGAGGTCAGCCACGCTCTCGTCGAGGCGGAAGATGTCGGCCAGTTCGGCCGAGAAGGAGCGAGCGATTGTGCTGGAGGACTCCATTGTTAGTTATCTGAACGGAGAAGGTGGCTTAAAGGGTCGGTGCGCAATGGCTGCAGGATGGGGGAGCGAAGAGAGACGTACGACTGGTCGGCGGCCATTGGGCTTCCAGTCCCGGTCGAGGGACTCGTCTGTGAAGCCAGTGTCGGCCATGGTGGCGGCGGTGTTGGAAATGGTGTTGTCGTTGTTGGCGGGCTGGGGAGGGTTGGCGGTGGGCGATGACGAGGCCATTCCGACTGATGGTTTGCGACGAATCGTTGCGTTGAGATGGTAGATGGCAAATGGCGTTTGTGCCTGCTCTGCAATGTAGTCTATGCGAAGCTCGCGAGGGTTGGCTTGACTGAGGAGGTCCTGTCGCAAAGGGTGGGTGAGATGGGATGGGGGCAAGGTCACGGAGGGCGAGCGAGGATCGGGGACAGTTAGATTTAGATGTAAGACGGCCGTAGAGTAAAAGGGGGAACCTTGGAGGCTACAACGCGGCGGCAATCATCCAGTGGTCGGAGCCCGGTGCCACTCTAATGCAGCTGCAGTGCCAGAGAGAAAGAGGGTCCGCACCCTCCCTTGTCCCTGTCCTCGAGCGCTCTGCAGCGCCCTACCATTGGGCCGAGGGATGATTCCAGCACTTGATCATCTTCTGGTCCGCCTCCTAATCATTCAACCTTGGATTGGAACCCAGGCACTTGGGCTTGGGCATTTTGGGCACCCGCCACTAGGCCACCTGCAGCATATCAGGGGTCTATCCGAGTCGGGGTCCAGTCGAGTCAAGTCACTTTGTTGTTACTCTCTTGGGCCGTCTACAGTGTCACAAGCAGAGGGAGGGGCAGATGCAGAAGCAGAAGCAGCCTTGACAAAAGACTACCTACTACAAAAGTGCCAGCGTCCATCGACCCTTGAGGCCAGCCAGGCACATGCTGACGGTCATCTTGTTCCGACCCCACCACGAGGACCATGAAGCTTCGAATAGATGGCCGACTGACCTCCTCCCACTGACTGACGAACGGACCAACTGACTTGGCTGGCTGGACCAGGTGCAGATGATCAACTCAATCGCCACTCCTGGCCTGGCCTGGCCAGCTCGACCAGCCAGTCCAGCCCGTCCATCTGGCCTGAAACAAAAAAGCCTCTCACGGCGCAGCAGCTCGACGCTGGAATGAGCCAAATCAAACTCCAGATTGGGCATGGGCATGGACAGTTAATTGGGCTGAGTTCATGCACCCAACCGCCGCGGACCTGGTCAAGAACCCCAACCAGGGCCAAGCCAAGTGTCATCGAGTATCATCGAGTCTCATCCGCTCGAGTCGGTTCGAGCCAAATCGAGCCCAGCGATTGCATGAGCTGAGCTGAGCTGAGCTGACTTGATCTCAGCGTACCTACTGCCCATGCCCCCATTCAGCCCGCACGCATTGGCACATCGTCGCATCGCATCGCATCAGCCTCGAGTCCCTGGTGATCTTGATTGACCATGACGTCCCACCGCCACCCTACAGCCTCCCCCCCTGTTTCAACCAATTTTTTTTTATCCGCCTCGGCTACCCCATGTCGATGGCTCCAAGTTTGGATCGCGTCTACTTTTCCCCAGACGAACCAGGACGACAATAGTCTGGACAGATCGGCTTTGATTTCCTGGCCCCAATCAAGGGTTGCCATGGGGAAATGTTAAACAGGCAGGATGCGGCGGCAGGCCATCAATTACACCCGATATCTATGTACAGTGCGCGCCCCGTCTCGACAAATGTTACCCACAGGAGGTCATCCAACATGATCCTGGGCGGCTTGGAGACCTTAATAAGTGTACCGTTCAAATCCCACTACCTGGTCTACTTGTAGGTCCAGGAGTCCACCGCCAGGTGGGCCCAGCTCGCCTACAATCCAGAAAGCTGACGGTGTACTATCGAATATTTTGGTACGGCTTCTTCGCGATGCAACCTAATCGAACGACCAACGACACCGTCGAGCGGCTCACTGGCAACGCTCGCAAGTAGACGCCCGGTCACCTATGCCAGCCTACCCGCAGACAGCCATCCTTGCAATCCCCCGCCATACAACATCTCAGACGGGGTATCCGTACAGACAGGCAACGTCAGCTGAACACAACAATTCACCCAGTCTTGATTTTCTCTAATGATGGAGGGGTTGATTTCCTGCAGTGTAGGATTGAAGGAAGAGCCCCACGACACTTGCAGCCCGTCATTTGGCACAGACCCGCTCTTAATTCCACGTTCATTTCTTGCGCATTTCGTTGCATTGCGTGCACGACCCCTTTTGCGGCCCCCGTTTATCAAGATCAGCACATGCTACTGTGAGGAGCCTACAATGGGGGAGATTCCACCCTCGGGCGCTCCTACATAAGCGGGCCTCTCCGGATATCTTCTGTGGGCAGGAAGTAAATACACTACGGTGCAATAGGGCTGGGCGACTCGATCGGCATCGCGGCACACACCGTCGACGTCGTGTAGCAGTCGGCGACCTGGGGCCCCCTCTGGCGCATGATTTTCCCAACAGAGCACAGCAGGAAGTTCATCACACGGAAGCGAGACAGGAAGAGGTACAGACACGGATGAGGTACGGGGCACGACATGCCTCTTTGTCCACCTCGCTACGATGATACAGCCCCTGCAGCCCTCTCGCCGGCCTCACGCGTCGCTTTCTTCCTTTGCCATGCATCAAACAGTGCCTCCCTGACCGTGTCCTGCCCGGCCTGGAAATTGGCCACGCTGGTCCTGATGATCATCTCGACCTGCTCCGGCGTCCACACGAGGTTATAGCTCCCGGAGAATTTGGCCGTGCTGGGGTCGTAGCCCGGCACCGCCCTCTCGTTCGGCAGCAGCGGCAGGTACACCATCGTGCAGTCCTGCTCTGCTGCCGGTGCCGGCGGGTTAGCAACGGTCTGGCCGTACGAGTCCACTACGGTGGCCGGCCGCTCGCCGCTGGTGCGGGCGCCGTCGTAGATCTGTGCGTACAGGCCCTGGAAGCGGTCCGGGTCGCTGGCTTCTGGGCTGTCGGGAGGAGGCGGCGGCTTGAGGTTGGGGCGGCGCTTGCGGAAGTCCAGGCCACGGCGCAGGCCGATTTGGCTTACTCGCTGCTGGAAGGAGTCTTTCTGCACATCGGAGGAGGCGTCCATGTTGAGGATCACGTCTGTCTTGCGCGAAGGGTGGAGCATCACGTACTTTGGACTGCGGTCAGCATGTTGAACCTCGGGGTTATATTCGTCGCTTGGAAAGTCCTACCGTTGGGCAATTATTATCCATTCCGCTGTCAAGAAGGTGAATCCTCGGCGAGTTTTCTATCCCTGGCGTCCGCGACGATCCCGGCGGGGTCGGCGTGAGGTGATACAAGAAGTTGTGCTCGTTCGATGCGTGTAGGGGGTGATGGTTGGTAAAGACGGCAGTGTCCTGCTTCCCCCACATGGCCGCCACGCCCGACGCCAGGTTGTTGATTGCGTCGCCGAGGAAGTTCTGGGGCAGGTTCCTCTGCACGGTCGCGAGGTAGCTCGATAGAGGCCCAGCCGGTGCGCTGGTACACAGGCCCAGGAGCAAGGCGAGGCTCTGCTCCGGGAGACCGCGGACCGACCTGCCATCTTCGAATTGGCGACCGAAGCCCCAGGTTGGGCACCACGCCTCGAGCTCGTCGCACCCGATTTCGTAGGGCGATATTTCAAACCACTGCCACCAAGCGTCTGAGGCGTCCTGGTGCTCCTCGCTCCTTGGGTCCTGGTTCCCGAATGGGTAGTGCTCGTCAACCCAGTCTTTCCATGGGCGCTCGTGCCTGATGGCTGTCAGGATGGGGAGAGGCTCCGCGCCATCCTCAAGATGGCGTTTCGCATCCGTCCACTTCCACCACGCCTGGTGGTAACCAGCCACCTCGGAGGCAGCGGTGCCCATCGGGTTGATCATCGGGTCTTCCTGCATGAAAAGGTACCCGGTAGTGAACACGGCGTACAAATCCATGGGTACAGTGTGTAGGCCACTCTTGCTCTTCTGGACCAACGGACCGAGGGTTTCGTAATGGCCCTTGGGTGAGCTCAGCAGCTTCTTGACTGCGTCGGGCGACAGAGGGTGGTGCGGCGCAAGCCTCTTCTTGCAGTGGTCGATGACCCTTTCCATGTCTGCCTCTCCGAAGGTATAGTACGCGGCAATCGCCCAACCTGCTTAAGAGTTGGTTTTGCTGCTCATGCTCAGGCTCGACCAGGGAGCGCGTCACTTACAAGAACCCGACACCCCCGCGACATAGGTAAGAAGATCCCACATGCCGGCCTCCTTCATCGCGAGCGAGTATCCCAGGAATGCCAACATGGCGCGGTAGCCGCCCCCGGAGCCGCCAAAGGCAACAGTGGGAATGTCATCAGCGTGCACTTGCGTCGCATCCAAGCCCATGTACCTGGCGAATTTCTCCCTGATCCTCGCCCTGCGCGCAGCGACGTACGCTGTCTCTCTGGGACAGAGATCTAGGCCCTTCCTGACAACGGCCTGGCGGGCAATCTCAGGGAAGCGGGCGGGATCGTCCAACTCCTTGGTCAGCCTTGACTCCAGGGAGGCGAGCCTTGCCGCCGACTGCGAGGTGGCTTTCAGGTCCCTGACGAAGCCCTTGAGCTGAGTCCGAAGACCCGACCCGCTGCTGCTGCCCTTCTTGGAATGCCTAAGGCCGCGACTGAGGGACCGCTCTGAAGTATGTTCATTGGCGGCTTCTTGGTCTGCATCCTCGTGGTAGTGCTGTGCTAGGATCTCCCTCTCGTAGGCGATCTGCTCCTCGGTCTCCTCGTCCTCGCCAGGAATGTGAAAGTGCTCTGAGGGACGGTTCGTCATTCTGTGGTGCAAGCTGGATATCTCAGTGAGGACGGAACTACCTTGACGAGCGGCAGCACATCGCAACCGATGGAGATTTTAGTCCACGATGAAAACATAGCCGTCCCCGTATATGATATTCTAAATCCTGGAGTCCTGGATCCGGCCACGAATACTCACTCGCACGTGTTGCATCTTACAAGATTGTGGCGCTGCTGTGAGGCACACTGGTGCACACAGGGCCCCTTTTCCCGGACAGTGAACCAGAGGTCCGGATGCCCGCACGTGGCTTCAAAGTGTCGGGTATCTGGCTGTCAGCTTCAACGCTTCCTTTTGAAGGGGACAAGCAGCCCCATGTCTGGCCATGCAGATGGTTCAACACTTTCAAGAAAATACTAGGAGGTAGACTCGATAACTTTCCTTGCTAACCACTTGGTGTACCAGGGTAAGTTAAATGCCCTGAGCTGGCTGCGTTAGAACGATGTGCCGCTGGATCAGACAGATGCTGCTCCTTGTGGACTATTGGTCGATTGGGATGGCATCCGTCTCGGTGCATTCCTATGTTCCTACCAAGGAGGATATAATTAGTGTTGGAACTTTGCTGCGCCGATGAGCGAGCACTGCGATGTTATTTATTGACGGTCAAAAGCTTCGGCCAAGTCCAAGTCAAGATCAACTGGGTTCCGACAGCTTCTGAGCCTCGAAAGATTTGTCAAAAGGAGGGCCTGCCCACAATATCTACATGATTGTAGACCAGTATTGCCTCTTGTACGAATCACAAGTGGCAGATGCGCTCGGAAAGTAGACTCTTAGAGTGAGTGTCTGGAGATCATAGCCTGGCTACTTGTAGTATCTCCCTGGGTGGTAAGCCGAGGTCGGCGCCGGTCTTATCTTATCGACAAACCAAGTCCATCATGCAGCCGGCCCCCTTCCACCGGGCACTCTAGCAAAGCTAGCGGACGCCAGCGAGTCGAGCGCGACTGTCACGTGCCAGAGAAAAAACAGATCGCGAACAGCCTCTATTCTCTACCTCGCGGACAAGAACGGCGTCAATATCCACACCGCAACCGATGACATCATCTTAATAGCCATCAAGACTGTTTCCAATTGCCATACCGCAGTCTTCGTATGTCCTTTCCCCATCCACCGGTGCGCTGGTCCGCTGGAAAGCGACCCAATCGCGCTGCGTTTGCCTGCGTCTGCTAATCACGCGCAAGGTTCGCGCGCGTAGACCGTGGCGCCCATCCATCTACTGCAGCGGCGAGACTCTCCCCTCGGTGGCTGGCGAGGAGGACCGACTTGGGGGATGATTAACGCGACATCCTACACCCCTCTCGAATTGCTACTGTTGTTCACCTGGATTCGAAAGACAGGAGCCGAGGCCTTCGAAGCTGCCGCCTTTCCCAGGCTCTCGCGCGATCTCATCAACAACGACTCCATCAAGGAGGACCCCACTTATGATGCCTCGCGATTAAATCCCGACTCGCTCCAAGAGCTCTTCCTGCAGTTACTGCAGGACGAGCTGAAGAATGAGGCAACTCACCACCAACAACAAGATGCGACTCCCGCCGATGCCACGCTGTCGCCAAACAGCAAGAAGCGCAAACGCCCAGGCACGACTCCTCAGTTGACGAATCTACACGAAGCTCGACAGCATGCCCATAGGCTACCGGATGCCGAGGCCAAGCTATGGGACAAGTACAAGCAGAGGACAGCGCAGCAGCTGTGGGAACAACAGGAAGAGATAGGCAAGCTGGAGGCCGAGATCCAAGAGATACAGTCGCAGCAGAAGAAGCAGCAGGAAGTCGAAGCGGACAAGTTGCGCAAGAGTGCCAGTGCCACCCCGAATGCGCCTCTCAACCCACCAGCAGGGTTGCCAAGTCGTCCACCAAGTGTTGCGCCCACCGGTGATGCGCAACAGGCTGCCCGTCAAACTAATGGTACCACCGGTCCGCCCACACAACCACCAACTCCGGTCTCAAGTGCCGCTCCGAACCACAATGTTCATCAACCACCTCCCCAACAGATCCCCTCGGTCCGGCCGGCTGGAGCGCCAACACCACCTCAGTCCTTCGTCCAACCCCCAGTAGCAACACAGGCAGGACAATTTCCCCAAACATCTGGACCTCAGGCGTCCCCCAGGCCACCTAGTGCTCCTCCGCCGGTCTTGCAACCACCGCAGGGGCTTCCCACATTCTCGCCTCACCCTGGGCAGCCATCACCCGCCGTACCACCCTCTTCGGACGTTCTACAGAGGCCGGACAACACCCAGAAGCCCAGGCATCCGTCTCAACCACCACCCACTCAGGTACCCGTGCCTGGATCGCTCAAATGGGAACCCCCTTATCAGCCGTATTCTCTCCCTCAACATCAGAGACCGCCTCCAAACAATGCACAGTTCTCTCCGCAGCCCGGCCAGCAACGCCTGCAGCAATGGAACCCACAACAGCAACCGCAGCAGCAGCAGCACCTGCAATATCCTCCCCAATCACCACTACAGCCAGTCCAACAAGGCTACGGGCAGCAGAACGCGCAGCAACAAGGGCAGCAGCAAGGGCCGCCAGGACCACGGCAAATCCTTGTTGCACCACCACAATCAGCTGGTCAACCGCCCCCTCAGCTGCACCCAGCGCCTATAAGATCACACTCGGGATCCCCAGTCCCATTGCAGCAACAACGGTTCCCCCAGGCGCATTCCCCACTACCTGGCCACACACACCTTCCGCAGTCGCCATATCAGCATACTCAACAGGTCTTCCAACCACCGCAACCTCTTCCCCATACAAATCGCATCGCGCCCGGTCCATCAGCAACCCCGCCACCTCGTTCGCCTGCCAATGTCCAGCCACAGCAATGGCAGAGACCACCAGCTACGGCTCAACCACATCCCGTAGGGGCTCCACAAGGGCAAGTGCCGGTGATGCCTCAAGCTCCATCCACATCACAGGTGCCAACGTACAGCACTCCACATCCCCAGCCTGTCCGGGCTAGTGTGCCACAGCACGTCTTGCCACAGCCTGTTGGTACGCCAGGCCCTTCGCAGCGGCGTCCTCATCCTGTTCTACCGCACACTCCAACCACAGTACCCTTTGCCTTCCGCAATGCGGCTGGCAGCGGTACTAGATGGACGGCAGCCCAGCCAACACCCTCTACTCCAGGGCCTGGCATCGGCGATTTGGCAAGTCCTGCGTTCGAGCCTCTCAGCCCTATCTTACATACGGACCGACTCTCGAACTCCGCCGCTCAAACATCGCCCACGAAGGCCAAGACCGACGACGACGTGCCAGCTGGTAAGAAGTCATCCAGCACTCCCCACAGTGCGCAGCGTGGGCTCGAGACTCGCGAGCCTTCTCGCCAAAGACGAACACCTTCTGTCGTACCGACGCGCGA
Organism: Diaporthe citri; assembly: GCF_014595645.1. Classification (NCBI taxonomy): domain Eukaryota; kingdom Fungi; phylum Ascomycota; class Sordariomycetes; order Diaporthales; family Diaporthaceae; genus Diaporthe; species Diaporthe citri. Next base: position 1,144,697 of record NW_025064850.1, read on the forward strand.
GGTAGCCGATGAAGCGGACGCGGAATCTGCAACCAAGGTTAAGCGTGAGGAAGCAACGCCGAAGCCGCTGGAAGAGACTGGTGATACCACCGCAGATGAGAGTGTATCAGGCCGACGCCAGTTGACCTCGCCTAGAGCCTCGAGAGTTGCTGGCAAGCGCAAGCGTCAGGAGTCGTTGGCATCTGACCATCGTGCAGCGTCGGAGAATCGACCTCGCGTCCCTCCGCCTCCTCCAGGTATTCCAACTCATGTGCTATGGACTCGCGGCTTCCCCCGAGTTAGTGTCTCCACTCTAGACCAAATTTCCGGCCACAAGCACGCAAATATGTTTTCTCATCCTATTCGTGAACGAGACGCCCCGGGTTACAAGACGATTGTGCTTAGTCCTACAGATCTGAAATCAATCAGGGCGGCGATCACGGCAGGGAACAAAGCCGCAGCAGTCGCTGCTGCCGCCCTCCCTGAAGGCGAACAAGGCACCAGTAGCGTCTGGCTACCCATCAGCGAAGAGCTCGTGCCGCCCCGTGGCATCATCAACAGCTCACAACTCGAGCGCGAGCTGGTGCACATGTTCTCCAACGCCATCATGTACAACCTAGACCCGCACCGAGGGCCAGGCACTGCCTTCATGAAGGGCAGTGGGCGAGGCGGCAAGGGAGCCAACGACCACGGCCAGGGCGGTCATGGCGCTGGAGGGGCCGACCCAAGTTTTCTCGGATACGCCGTTGACGAGAATAGCGTTGTCAACGACACCCAGGCCATGTTCGCGGAGGTCGACAAGCTGCTCATGGAGCTGCGCTCTACTGAGGCGCAGCCCGGAGTTTCACTGGCGCCGTTGCCGCCCGGGGCTGTGCCTGCAAGTGATCGGCTGGCCCGCTGGGCTGCGTTCACGGCTGCCTCGTCGGCCGATACGCCTGCTTCTCTCGCTGCTGCTGGTGAGGACCTGGGCGAGGATGGCGAGGAGCATCACACGGACCGCGATGCTGAGAGCACCAGTGGGACTGTCAAGAGGCGACGGGTCGGTCGCGGCTAGGACTTGTCCGTTCAATTTATTGAGATGCATGCCTTGGAGTCACATGCTGCCTCGTGTCTGAAGTACGCGAAAGAGTCGGAATGGGAACATGGCGAGCCTCAGCCATCTGAACCACCGTCAGCCGCCATCCCGGCTATGCGCTCTTGGACATACTGATCATCATCCAGACGGCCGCTGACGGCCAGGCTTTGGATGATGGGGACTTAATAATCTACTAGACTTTGTTGGCGTTGCGTTGCGTCGCACAGGTGATACGATAAGCAGACGGTGTGAGCATGACAGCAGATTGCTTGTCGCTATGTGTAGAATTAGACTACATGAATTCGAAAACGAGAGATGCAGCCTTTTTGCATTGCAGCATTTGCGCGGTAATATCTTGGCTACTGGCTGCCGGTTGCGGTTATTTGGTTACCTAGGTATCACAAAGATGCCAACCCGTGTCTCCTTGGTACGGCTGTGCTTGTCTTTGTTGGAAACATTGGAAGCCACGGCAAGCTCTCTTCGGACTGCACACGCACGTGTACAATTCCTTGTACCTGCTTGCAACTAGTGGTTACTGCTGCCTTGAAATGCTCTCTTGACCGCGTGGACGGATTTATTTCGATCAGGCTAGCTTCATCTTGGTACCTGGCATCAACTTGGCCAGGTATAGCATCGCCGTGTGACTGGCAAGTTCTATTCATGGGTGGTGACACGTGCGTCGACTGACCCAACCACCAGTAAATCATGCGCAAAACTCTTGATTATGGCCTGGGAGCATTGATTGGGTGACGGGCGGGCTTGTTGCAGTGTCACGAAGCCTTCTCGGCCTGATATATCCTCATGATATTGGAATTACCTAGGAGCAATTTCATTTATATGTAAATTGTTATTTGCGCGGATTCTTGGCCAGCACCGGGATCATGCACGTCCAAGATGTAAGGCAAGGGAGTCTTGACCTGAAGTTAGGTATGTTTCTACTTCAGCAGATAGCTTTCCCATCTAAGACTGTCCCCAGCTGTGTTGGAATTGACATTTTTCTGTTCTTGCTACGGTAGTAGATGTGTCATTGCATACACGTTCGGTGTTAGGACGTACTGTGTCAAGGTATAGTCTACGGATTCCAAATATGTGTCCAAGTACAACTGATAATAGCAAGCATGTGACCCCCCTTCTTCAGCTCCTCCTTCATCCGTGGGTAGACCAATGAGTGCCACAATATCAAATGATCATAGTGCAGGTGTGATAAAGCAGTACGCCCGCCCTTGTCTGACCATATGCATGGCGATCATGGGAGCGAAGAACAATGGCACTTCGGGCCGTCCACGCAAAGCTCTCGAGCGCCACCGAGCTTTTAATAAATGCTTGCTGTATTAAATAGCAGGGAATTTGATCGAGGTGCATATTCAGGCCATGTTGGTCACCTCGACCCCTGTCAGGGCCCCTCACCGACCTGTTCTATTGCCAGGTAGCCAACCAGTCCAGCCAGTCTCATACAGAAGTAGTCCAAAACTGATAGAATCTATGGGGGCTGTTTTCCAGGGTCACCGCAACGGAAGAGAGAGCTGATTGCCTCGGCTGAGGCACTGCATTGCATCGGCCAAGCTCATTCGCTACCAAACTTGGGGAACAACGCCCAGGATTCAGCAGGCGATTTTGACTATTCAGCGAGTGGACGGCCTGGCGCATGCTCCATCGTCATTCGTGCGCCACAGCTGCAAGCTGACCAGGTGTGGATATTCCCCGCGCCGGTAATGATGGACTGAGGTTCCTGGCCTACCTAGTCGCATGTGCATGTTCGTGATTTATAAATCCATTCTTTCCGCTGGGTTGGTCCCCAGCGGTGTAGTCTGATGCTTGGATCTCACTTATATCGTCACTTCAGTCACTGTGCTCTTTTAAGAGCCGGCACATTATTTCATGAACGACAGACAGTATGTTGCTCGTTCTCGCAGCTTGGCCCCTGGGCATCCTCGCCGTCGCAAACACTATAACAAGGAATGAACAGTCCACAGGTGGGGATCTTCGTACTGGTCTTTTTATTTCCAAATTACCATGCTTGGAACGCTGAGTAGGAAATAGCAACTGCAGGGACGCAGCAAGGCGAAGGCGGTCCAGAGACCTCCCTACTGCCATTTGAGACTATACAGCTCAACGATAGCACGATCGCTAACTTGAATGATCTGTATCCGGATGATGCGAGTATTTTCAACTTTGGAGATGCCAGCTCTGCCGGTCCAAGTGTTGTCTCTGAGACGGGCTGCAAGGCGTTTCCAGGCGAGAGTCATTGGCCACCTCAAGATCAGTGGTCGCTTCTTGCGAGTTTGACCAAGGGAGCTCTAATCAAGGGCGAGCCATCTGCTGCTGTGTGTTATGAAGACTGGCCACAATATGATGCTGGGGATTGTGCTTCCGTCACAGGAAAATGGGGTTCGCCCAAGTTCCAGTACGCATATTGCTTCAGCTGTCACAAACCCTCTCATCATATTTGCATACGTTCAATCCGTGCTAACGACCTAATAGGTCTTATGATCCAACTGGAATAGACTGGCCCCTTCTTGAAGGCCTGTCCTGCCTACCGCCCAATTTCACGAGACCAGATGCAACCTGCACCCTTGGAGGGCTTCCATCGTATGTCATGAACGCCACTGATGTAGAAAAGATCCAGCTCGCGGTCAATTTTGCCAGGAACCTCAAGCTGCGTCTTGTTGTGAAGAACAAAGGACACGACTTCAACGCCAAATCTACTGGTGCTGGAGCCCTTACCGTATGGACCACATATCTGCAGGACGTCGTTTACCTCGGGGGGGAATACAGCTACGGCACTGGACACACCGGGCCCGCCTTCAAGGTCGGCGCTGGTGTAGAGGCGATACAAGTGTACGAGGCTGCTGACGCATTGGACCTGCAAGTCGTGGGAGGGATCGCCCGTGTAAGCTTCTCGGTTGCCCTCGCGTTTGAAACCGTGGACAAGTTGACTGACTAGTTATCTTATAGACTGTGGGTTTGGCTGGAGGGTACTCTGCCGCGGGTGGTCACTCCCCCTTGATGGGTCTGTATGGCATGGCTGCTGATCAAATCCTGTCCTTGGAGGTTGTGTTACCGAATGGGCGATTTGTTCATGTCGACTCAGAACACAACCCTGATCTCTTCTTCGCCCTCCGGGGAGGCGGCGGTAGCACATACGGAATTGTGACTTCTATCGCCATTGCTGCATATCCTAAGCAGCCGGTCACAACAGTCACCTACTCGTTCGGTACCAGTCAAGGAATCGACGTTGAAACATTTTGGTCTGGAGTGGATGCCTTCTGGGCAACTTTCCCGACCAACGCAGATGCAGGACTGTACAGTTATTGGTACATAATCTGCCCTGACAAGGAGACATGTACATTCCTGATGCTGCCACAATGGGCCAACAACTTGTCGGCAGCTAATCTCCGGCCACTGAACCAACCACTCTTCGAAGAGCTCAACAGGCTCGGGATACAGCCCGATAACGTCACCTACGCCGAGTACCCAGGGCTCCTAGACGCCTTCACAACAACGTTCCCCGACTCCGCCGAGGGCGTTGGAACCTGGAACGCCCACACCGCGTCGCGGCTCTTCCCGCGGTCCAACTGGGACGACCCAGATACCCTGTCGAAACAGTCCAGCGCGATCCGCCGCGCGGTAGAGGTCAACGGCCTGATGATCGGGTACAACTTCAAGCCCGCGGACAACCCCAGGGTCAACCAGACCAACGCGGTGACGCCCGCGTGGCGCAACACGCTCTTCCACGCCATGACGGCCGCGACCTTCAACACCACCGCGACCGCCGAGGACATCGCCGCGGCGAGCAAGGGCCTGGTCGAGCTGCTGCAGCCGTGGAGGGACGCCAGCCCGGGCGCCGGGGCGTACATGAACGAGGCGGACGTCAACGAGCCGGACTGGCAGCAGGCCTTCTACGGGGGCAACTACGGGTACCTGTACGAGCTGAAGCAGAGGTATGACCCTTGGGGGCTGTTCTACGCGCCGACTGCGGTGGGGAGTGAGGACTGGCACGTTGCTGGCCAGCTTGAGTACTATCCGACCCAGAATGGGCAGTTGTGTCTGTCGGCCTGATCAGGAAATCTTTGGTATAAGACAGGGTCTCATATAGTTTCTTCAAACAGTGTAACATAGGGAGATGTTTGAAGCGCAGGATACCTGCAGCACTGATACTCTGATGAGCCTGGGTAGGCAACACCTGCACCACCGCCACATGATTTACAGATTCCCCGGGGAAGACTATTTACCCGGGGTTGTTTTGTCTCGAGAGATGTAGACGGCAATGATTCCAGAAGGACGAAGACGGTCCCACCCGTGCTTACGTAGCAGCAAGTTCCAGTGGGAGGCAGGAAACAATTGCCGGCGTGCACAGCCATCCGGGCTGGGTGTCATCCGGCGTGGGCGAGGGAGGCCCCAACAGGGGACCGGGTCAGTCACGGAAAACGTTTCAAAACAACAAGTAGTTACATTGAAGGGTATATCATCGAATCATGACTCGGGACTGGCCGAGTTGGGTGGTGGTTGGAGCGCGCACAAGCGCACAGACGCATTGAGTGAGTGAGTGAGTGTGAGTGCTCAGGATTTCCTCTTTGCGCTCCTGTCGCTCGACCGCCCGCGCAGGCCGAACGTGCCCTCGCTCAGCCTGTCGAAACTGCGGATCTCGGGGAGCCGCCTCGCCGATTCCTCGAGGTCGAACAAGTCCTTGCGGTCGTCCGGATAGGACGACGTGGAGGCCGTAGAAGACGGCCGCGAGTACGTGAGGTTGGGGACAGTAAGACCGCCGGGGCCTCTGCCCTGGAAGAAGTGCTCCCACTCCTCGGACGCTGGCCTGCGCGTCGTCCACGCGGAGCGGGACCTCGAGCGCGACGAGGACCGGCTCGTGGTCGAGGACCGCGCCGCCCTGGACAGCATCCTCGACACCCTCGACACCCAGCTCCCGTGCCTCGAGGGCGTGCCTCCCTCCGGGCTGTCGTCTAGCGCGGCCCCGGGAACTTTTACCCGTGTGCGCCGGTATTCCCCTAGCCCGAAGATGGGGATCCTGATGCCTCCTTCTACCTCCGGTGGACTGCATCCGCGTGATATGATCGACCTTGGTATCTGAGGCGCGCCAGATCTTGTCTCCCATACCACGCTCAGTGCCGGTGTATCTGGTGTGCTGACCCGTGTATGGTTCATGGGCCGCTCGCATGCCACTTCCTCGTCGCTCTCGTCGCTGCCCCTTGTCCCGATCCATACCCCGACGCCCACTGGCATTAAACCCTTGCGACTGCCCCTAGAAACTGTCCAGAATCTCCTGCGTCGTCCCTTGAGGCAAACATAGACTGTGAATGCCACTGCAAAGATAGACAGCAAAGTCGAAAGGACTATGGCAGCGATGCTGGTTGAGTTTTGACCCTTGCTGTCTGCAGTCTTCTCGTTGGAGGGGATAGTGGTAGCAGTACTTGTTGGGTCTGAGGGACTAGTCATGTTGGACGGAAGAGCTGATGGAGATGCCCTACCTGTCCCGGTGAGAGACGGTGACGGTGTCCCTGGTATGACTGGAGGTGGTGTGGGCGTTGGGATTGTTGTGAACTGACCAAAGGTCGCCGTCGTCGCTATCGAGTCTCCTGGACCCGCCCTTGCTGAAGCCGCAACTGATGCTTGTGCAGGAAGGCCGGCCAGCGTCAGGCCCGGAGTTAAGGGGTGAGTCTCGAGGAAAGACAGGTCAGACTCCTGGAACCGAATCTGCAAGGCCGGTCCAGCAGTGAAGAGAGGGGAGCCTTCCTCTTTTGTCGCTCCCCAGACACCGCCCCGGAAGTCCGTGGTGTCCGTCGTGCATGTGAAGCCACTGCGTAGAGGCCGCTCAGTCAGACAAGGCAGCCCGGGGCGCGGTGTTGAAGCGTGCAAACAAAAAGGTTCCGTGCTCACCTGGGGACGCAGTAAGCGGCCGTCTCCTCTGGCTCGACAGCAGGGAAGCCCTCGGCCGTCCTCGTCTCTGTGACCTCGCACCCCTCCCCAACCTCGAACCCACTCGGACATATTGCCGGCGAGTAGTACTGGAAGCCCCTGTCTGCAATATTTGTAGCCCATCTGGGAGGATCGCACGATGCCGGCCCCGTGGTCGGGAAGGGAGGGAACTGTGAAGGGTTCTTGGAGGAGGTCAGGAGCCACGAGATGGGGCAGGGCGGCGTGAAGATGGTGGTCAGGGGTGCGAGAGGCGCCGTGATGGAGACAGCCATAGTGACAGGCGGCGAGCCATGGACGGGTCCTCACGAGCACCACTCACTCACTAGCACAGCTGATCACACCGGGTAGACGATCTACAACGAGTGGTTTCTCGGTTGAGGGCCACCGAGATCGACGGGAGCGGGAGGCAGGACCAGGACGAGGGCCGTCGGGCCATCTTATTTGGCTGACCCAGGCGACCAGACACCCCGCCATTGGCATCGTGGTAGATTTAAGCTTGTTCAGGAGCCGAAGATCTCCCTCGATCCCCGTCCCCTGGCCCCCCCCCCCCACATGATGGCGTAGTAGCGACAAGCTGTCAGAGTAGTGCTAGACATCGAACCCCGGCAGCGATCAAACCCTATAGTAGAGACGTTGGTTCCTCGCACTGAGTCGTTTGGTTTGACGGGATGGAATCCACGACTTCTGGCTGGTGGAGCAATCCATTGGGGCCGAGACGTCGAAGCGCGAACGGCAGGCCCCAAGTTGGGATGGGTGGCTTTTGCCCAGAGATGATACCGCAGAGTGGGCGCCCCAAACACCAGATAAAACGTCCAGCTCGCGGCTCCCCTGACGTTCCGCGATCCTCCTCACCGGCCGACCCCGCATCGCTCCCTCACGACGCCTGCACCATTGGCCGCCAGGGACCCATAGCGGATGGATTGTTGGCTGTAAGCGAATTTCATCTGAAGGTTTCTGGAACAGAGAGAATCGGGATGACGCTGCCTGGTAGATAAGATGTCACCCGTCCCGAGAACTGGACGAGGGAGCTTGGAGCGACATTGGCTCTTGTTCGGGCGAGTCTTGTCCCGTCCTTCCGACGGTCAGACTCCTTTTTGACAGAAATGCAGCTGTTGCAGTGCCTTGGCCGTGTTTCTGGCAACCCATCCAGTTCCAACCCACCAACAACCTCGTCGCCAATACCCTCCACGCCGGATTTGGTAGCCGTTTTCAAATCCCGTTTATTATGCTTGCAACATCCCATTCTTTGGTCACCGAACAAGTTCTGTCGAAACCAAATCTAGTGTGACTACCGACCCGATGGGTTTCATTCTCACCACCCAGTCGTTGACCACACCTTCACGACCCGTCACCGCGGTTGGCGAATGAGTGCCCTGCGATCCTCAAGGTAACTCCTAGGACTTTCAAAAGCCAAGGATTGGATTGGTGGCAGCGTAATTTTCACACTTCTCGCTGGGACACAGTCATGCCTTGTCTCCGGCACTACTCCCTCCAAGACTACCTGCCGGTGACCAAACACCGTCGTGATGCTGCCCATCACACGTCGCGCGAGTCCGATTTTGGATTCTTCCCGAGTCTAATGTTTGAATCATTCGGCACATGGACAGCGTCTAGCACCCCCACGATGACGTTCTACGTGGGCTGCCGCCGGGGGCCTTTTTTTGGGCTGAAAGCCCGTCGAGGCTGAGGCTGACCGAGGCCGTCGGCGAGAATAGCGCGAGCAGTCCAGCTCTCCATGTCGGCACCAAGGCGGCGGGATTGGTCACGAATATCTCCCGCCGAAACTACCGTTCTTGGTACCGTTTCCCGTGCTTCTTGTCCTCGGCACATGGAGAAGCCTCCCGGGGAAACAAACGCACTATTGTCCGCGGCGCTAATGCCTAACCTGAGGACGATCGTGTTCGCCGGTGTAGAAGAAACTCGTGGCAAGAGGCTAACCTTTTATCTTCACAAGTTGCGTCCCGCTACGCTTAGAATCTTCATCGTCCCAATCCCCAGCCAGTCGGAAGCCACCCATGCCAGAATGGATATCGTCACTTGCTGCGATGACCATTGAAGAAGTGAAAACACTCAACTAAGTGGAGACTCTATGACCGGCGACGGCGTGTTGCCGCTCGACTTGAGAATGGAATGGCGTCTACACTAGGGTTTTATGCGATGAGGCCTGATTTTCACCGGCCCGTTGGCTGCCCTGAGCCTTTCATGTGAGAACGTATTCCCAGACACCCTGCCTGGCCCCTTCCTTCGAAGTCCAAGGTAGCTGTGATCGTCATTTTCACTTTCACGGTTGTGTACAGTGGAGGAAACCACTTCAAGACAACGATGACGACTTCCATCCTGCGTAGTGGCAAGAGTTGAGTTGACGTGATATGCTCGTCTTCCTGCTGCAATAGCACTGAAATTTGAGGCTCGAAAGACCGAATATCGGAAAGCTCAGAGATAGCATGCGATGGTGAATAGTTGAGGCACATTGACAGCTCCGTAGAGGGATCACAGCCACATTTTGGCAACAATCAGATTTTCAATACCCCAAAACATCACTTCTGATATATGAAATCACCTCCAGATCGGCCGCAGCACAGTGATCACATCCAGAGCCTTCTGCTACATTCAGTCACCGGGAAATCAATAACGGGCACGAAATGAACATGCGAGCTTTGCTATTAATGAAGGCGCTAGTATTCCAAGCCCAGGAGCTCGGCTTTGATGTCATGACCTAGGAGACAGTCGACACACTTTTAGCTGGGTGTTATAATGAGACCACAAACAAGAATGAATCGCGGTAATGTGTTATGTTCTTACTGCAAATATAACATGTGGGTATAGTATTGATGACTGTAGCAGAGAATACATAATTTGAAAGTATAATACATAATGAAACACTATCTTGTCATACATAGAAAAGCTAGATGGCAATTACCCCTTGCCCACCGTAGAGACCGTGTTTTGGGAGTCTGCCCCAACAATAAGCAGTCCGTGAGAAGGTCTGCTTCTGACGACATACTCCCCGTTCTGTCCATGAGCCGAAACTCGCGTCTAAGGTATCAAAAATGAGGTTTCAGATAACGCCACTTGAGCCCTTCCAGACGCCGTATCACTAAATCCTCCCAGGGTATTGCAAACACAGACATCCTTTCAGGTCATAACGTGGAAACAAAGGAAAAGGAAAAGGACTCGGATGTGTATGCATATGACAGCGTCAAGGTGGAAGAGTGAGGATTTAATCGTGGCGGCCGTTGGTCTTCGCGATCTCCTTGTTCTTCTCAACCTCTGCTGCCTGGTTGTTGAGACGGCCAAATTGCCACTCGGGAAGAGTGATGCCGGTCTGCTCGTTGATGGTCTGCATCAGGGGCGGCAGCATCTGGTAGACATCTATGCACAAATGTCAGCATCCTCCAAATAAACCCTGGGAGAAGCCTCGGTGGGAATTGCTGTGTATACTTACTGCGCATGGTGTCGACGCTGTTCGACGAGCCAGCCTCGCCACCGGCCTGGGAACCGGTGTTCCACACGCTGATCTTGGGCTGCATGCCGGCGACGGCGTTGGCGTTGGCGTGCGCCAGCTCGACGTACGTGCCCTTCTCGATCATCATGTACTGAAGCAATCCGGATGGGCCACCAAATGCCTGCGCCATCTGGCCGTAGGCAGAGGCCATCGCGGACAGACCCTCGGCCTCCTTCATCTGCACCTGCAGCTTGGCCTCCGCGTCCTTGAGCGCGGCGTAGTTGGCAGCATCAGCCCCGATGCGCGTCTTGTACGCATCGGCGTCGGTGGCCTGGTTCGCCTTGCTCAGCTGGGCGGAGGCGTCGACCTGGACCTCGTACGCGCGCGCGTCGGCGGCCTGCTGCTTGGCCTCGCGGGCGATGGACGCCTTGACGACATCCACAGCACGCAGGCGCTCCATCTCGGCCGCGGCGCGCTTGATCTCCACCTCGCGCTTGAGCTCCGCGTCCCGGGACTCGGTCGCGCGCGCCGCCTGGATCTTGGCGATGTCCAGGTCGCGCTTGAGCGTCGTCTTGCGCGTGTCCAGGCTCGCCTCGGCCTGCGCCCGCTCGCCGTCCCGCTCCGTCTTCTGCACCGCCGTCTCGGCGTTGATCTTGGCGAGCTCGCGCTCCTGCCGGCCCTTGCGGTCCGCCTCGCCCACAGATCCCTTCTGCTGGGCGTCGGCGACGTCGATACGCGCCTGGTTGATGGCACCCTCGTGGGCCTTGCGGGAGAGCGACTCGAAGTAGTTGGAGCTGGGCGCATCGCGCAGCTCTTTGACGTTGGCATTGTAGATCTTCAGCCCGAACTGGTCCAGCTCGCTCTGGATGTTGCGGAAGATGCGGCGCTCTGCGTCTTGTTAGAAATGGTACACCAAATCCGTGGCGTTGGGGATTAGGCTCACTGAATTCCTCACGCTCAGTGAAGATTTCTTCCATAGTCATGCTCGACACCAAGACTCGGACCTCTCCCTCAATGATACCCTTGACGATGTTCTCCAGGAAAGCGGTTGTGTTTTTGCCCTTTGCGTTCGTGTCTGTGAGCAGCATGGCATATTTCATGAGGGAGTCACCACGGTCCTCCTGAGTGTGGCCACGGCCGGCGTTACCCCCAGCTTTGGCATTTGCGCCTCGCGCATTGACATCCGGACCGACGGTGAACACGACCGGGAGAAGGAACTGTAGCTTCTCCTTGGTCATAGCCTGCAGGTTCATTGCATAATCGTGAGGTTGTACACTGCAGGTGCGTTAGAATATCAGACCTCTTTCTAAATCCGGCGTTCGAATGCTTGCATACCTGAACCTGGTGCATCGTTGGAATGGGTAAATCCATGCTGATTTTGAGATCTTGACCGAGTCGATACCCATGCCCGTCAAGGCAAGGTACTCGTCTGGTGCAGCGACCCTGTATGCAGGTAGAGGTGCCATCGTTGCGAGGTGGATGAGTTTCCTACTGGAGGATGATGAGTGAGGCGAAATTTTGTATTGGAGTACCCTTGGTCCAAGAATGTGATGCTCGGTGTAGCACCGAATATATATATACCTTCTAGAAACGCACTAGAAGTATACAGTCGTAGGGAATCGGCTTGGACAATGCTAAATCCAAACGGTCTTTGGCCGGGCACGAAGCTAGTGTCCCTGATGTAGGTAGTATAATGGCCTGTCTTTTGATATGTAAGGAGGGTTTTAATATTATGGTATAATAGCCTTATCAACTGTTGTTATTGACGATGCTATCTCAAGTAGAGTGGGGGTCGCGGCCGTATATATAATCGTCAGATCTCCTCAAGCCATTCTTGGGTGAGCTGCAGGAACAACCTGACCTTTGTTTCTGCCTCATGGCCATGCTCCTCCAGCCATTCGGCCCTTGGCACGGCGGTCTTGTTTGCCTGCTCCTGCCCGCGACCCGCATTGGGCCGAACCGGAACGGATAATTAGGCAGTGTCTGACAGCTTCGCCCCGTTCAGGTGACTACCTGCGCCCGGTCTCTTTGTGTGGCTGTGGATTTCTCATGGTAGAAGGAGAGCGATTTTAATTAGTGAGACGCGGTCGGATTTGGCTCTGTGCCCGGAACTGGAGGCAGTCATCCCCAGACATTGGCGGCCGGTGCGCCCATCCCGTAAGAGGGAATTTATCGAACGATCCCTGGCCCCGCGGATGGTAGGACATTAAGCCAGACAAAGGAAGCCGGAGAGTCGGGAGAGTCGGCACCTTTCTCGACCAGCGAAGAGCCGAGAATGAAGTCATTCTGAAGGAATGCAGGCAATATTCCGTGCCTATTCCGCGGCCCATTGTAAGGATCCTCGAGTCGCATAGAATGGGGCGGAGTAGATGCGCGAATCTGGCTGCCTTGCGGTTTGTATCACGGTAGGTCCGATGCATTGGTGCAAACATTCGAATCCTTCCCGAACATACAGGATTTTGGCAGAATTCGGGAGTAAACGGCTCACAAAACACCGCCGTCATAATGGCTCATGCTAGGGGCGTTCACTCGAACGGAACACAAGAAATGAGCACCAAAATCCTCGCGCACAGAATTTTGCGGTCACATTTGCGTTGATCAAAGGGACATCAATTCGAGATTGCGATATTTCGTGTGTCTTGGATGCGGGAATTCTCCTCTTGCTTTGGCCTATTGCCACTTAGAGAACACAGCCACGCTTCTCAAGCCGCTTTGGTGTCCTTAAATCACGCCAGGTCGACATGGCGGCTCTAGCGTGGCTGTCAGGCTCACTCCAGGGTCCCACGTGCCTTGGCTGCTCTGACATTTCCTTGGCTGGCATTACATTGCGGGGACCTGACATTTGACGGCGCCTCTCAAACATCGTCACTCACTCAGCCCAACGCTAGAAGACCAGCCAGGGCATATTCCAGTAACTAGACTTGCAGCCGGAATGTTCTCATTTCTAGCATCCCAAATCAGTCTACGCACATTCACTGCCCGGATAGGACCAACTCCCTACTGTTAGTCACTCTGAGCACGGGTCTTCCAATCTGCAATGGAACCGAGTTTCTGCCTCACAACAACTCAAGGATAGAGACCAAGAGCAATCATCACCAAACATGTCGCCCAAGATACACGGGGACCCTTCTGAGGGGAAAGGAGAGCCATCCTTCTCAGCCCCTCCGCCTTCGTACAGCGAAGCAACAGTACCAGGCGGATCACAACCTCGACCGCCAACGTACAACGAGAAACCTGCCACAGACCCAATTGACGAGCTGGTCAGCCGACTGCCTTCCTTGGTACGGGAGAGGCAGCAATCGCAGGCCAGCCAACAACTCAGCCAGGACGATACTCTCGTCCAGCACATGATGCCCTTTATCAGGGAATTCTTCCTCGACTTCTCCATGGACAATAACATGAAGAGGTCCCGGAACTCACACAAGTCACTCTCTATGGAGTTGATGCTGGTCCCACAAGACGCGGCACCGAGTGACGAGGGGTGGACGCTGGCCGGACTGAACGAGAGGGAGGAGCAGAGTGCATTTTTCAGGTTAAGCCAGATCGCCGCGCCAGGCCAGCTCAGATGGGTGTCCAAGGACGGAGAGTCGATCCAGATCCGCGACGACACTGCAGAAGCGGACCTTTTGTGGTGGCGTGATGAAGAGCATGCTCTCCAACTGGCTTCGGACCTCCGAGGCATCGTGACTCCAGAGCGGTCTGAAAAGAGCGAGGCGCAGCGGCGCGAGGTCATGGAGCAGCAGCAAGAAATACCAGAACAACCCGACATCAAAGGCAAATCTCCAGTGCGATCTTTCTTCGGGCTCTCGAGGAAATCTCGATCGCCGGTTGAGCCGGTAGTTCCAAAGGTCCAAAACAAGAGTTTTGCGACAGTTTCATTAGGAAGCGTACAGGTGGATGTACGGGCGGAGGAGGCCACTTTCCGGCGAGAAAACGATTTTGGACTGTGGGAGAGCTCCTCAGGATGGGCGGTCGTCATCAAAGCGACGGTGCTATATTGATGTGCTTCTTTTCGGCTACAGTACATACGCAGTCGTGTAACATGGTTAATTTCGAGCCAACTCCGGGAATCAACTGATTTGGCCTTAATCGCCTCACCATGAACATTTCCCACGAGTGGATGGGAATTTGCGCTTCTGAGATGATTGAGGGCTGCCTACCCTATATCCGAAATGTGTCAGCACCTCGCATCCACTTAGGTATGCCATGAACTCCCCGAGAAGCTCGTATAATAAAGCTCCATAAGCAAAAGCCCCATGATCTCTATATACGATCCTAGTCTCCCAGTACGCCTCGCTGCTCCCCCGAGAAGCCCACTATCAAATTCCAATCCACCCAAACATCATAAGCCACAATCCCACCCCCCTGCCTACACCAAATCCTTCCGCAACACCAGGAAATACAAGTCATCCCTCAACGCCTTGCCATTCACGAGGCTCTCATAGGGGAAAGGCCTCTTCTCCCCCTCCACAACCACGTAGCCCCGCCGCACGTACCACGCGATGAGCTCGTCCCGCAGCCACACGACCGTCATCTCCATTCTTGCGGCGCCCATGTCGTGTCGTGCGTACCTCTCCGCCTCGGCGAGCATCCTCCTCCCGATCCCGCCGTTCTGCAGCCTGGGGCTGACGGCGAACAGGCCAAAGTACGACAGGTCGCTGGGGGCCGGGTGGCGGAGGACCTCGCAGCAGGCGAGCAGGGTCTCGGCGGCGGTGTCGGGCCCAGAGGTGGTGGCGGTGGTGGCCAGCAGGACGGCGCCCCCGGTTGCCGTGATCTTGGCGAGTAGGCCCGGCTCGTCGATGCGCTCGTCCGCGACGAGGTCTGCCTCGGTCGTCCACCCCTGCCGGCTGTCCTCGCCGCGGTACGCCGACTTGACGAGCGCCAGCAGCGCGGGGACGTCGGCGGGCGTGGCCTTGCGGAAGGTGAGTGGTGATGTGGACATGATGTTTTCTTTCTGTTTTCTTGCCGCCTTCTTTGGTCTGGGCCAGGATTGTACGGAGGCGTAGAGTGGCGGGGCCGTCTGTGATGAGCTTTTTGACGGGTTCTGGGGCGAGCAATGACGACAGGTTGGTGTTCCTTGTGAGCCTCGAGGATAGTGTATATATGTGTTCAGTTGCTGTTGAGGTTATCGTCGACACTGCGAGCACCTTGTCTCGGTGTCGGTCGACAGCTCCGAGATTTATGGCTCGGCCCCCTGAAGCCGGATCGGCGCCCTTGCGCAATTGCGCACCCGCTTCCGAGAGCACGGTAGCGGTGTGAGCATTCCGGAACTGACAAGCTAATCTGATCAATCTGGTAGCTTGAGTCATCCGTATCTTCGGCGACGAACCACACGCAAAGGCGACGGCCTTAGCTCAGGGCGGGAAGGGATCCTTCCCAAGTCTTCGAGTCATTGGTGGCGTTCAGGACTCGCTCCGTTGAGCCAAGGCTACCATCTACATGCAAGGTACAGTAGTGTGCCGGGAATGCTCGTTTGTGGATTTACTCTTTTCAGATACGGATTACAGCATGCCATGCCGCGACTGTGGGTGATACGCCCCTTCTTTACATATGCGAATGGAACCATTCCAACGCCTTGTACGCCAACGCTCGCTGTGCTGTGCTGTGTTGTGTGAGAAGCTCACACAGAACATTGTCCATCAACCAAACCGGATCCCGGCATTCGGCTCCCACTTTCCGCCCACCGGTCCACCGCCACCTCCCGCCTGTCCTCCCTGACCACCACCGCCTGCCCCGGGCGACTGTGCGAACTTGATGCCCATCTCAGGATTCCACATGCCCTGCAGCGGCTGCATCGACTGTCGCGGCTGCGGCTGCTCAGGAGGCTGGGCGTTGTCGTCCCGCGCCCACGACTGGATGTGTGGCTCAACTGGTGGTGACATTGGCGCCATCGGGGCAGGCGTATTCTGGTAGTACTGCTGGGGAGGGCTCTGAGGGGCTTGGTAGCTGGGCTGAGGTGCCCGCTGGTGCTGGCCCAGAGAGAGCGAGGATAGGGGCGGCATGCCAATGTCCCTGTGATGTGTTAGGAGACTGATCCAGTCTGAGGAAGATACCAAAGATTTGCAACTTACTCTTCGAGTCCTCGAGAGTCTTTCCGTCTCTCGCTTACCCAGTCCCTGCATCGGTCCCTGAACGAGCCAGCGATCTTGCTAAGATCGTTGTAGAACTTCCTTCCGGCCTCCACATTGCTGACTATCTCCTTGTAC
The DNA here is from genome assembly GCF_014595645.1 of Diaporthe citri. NCBI lineage: Eukaryota > Fungi > Ascomycota > Sordariomycetes > Diaporthales > Diaporthaceae > Diaporthe > Diaporthe citri. The sequence continues at coordinate 1,161,333 of NW_025064850.1, forward strand.
TTGTAATACGCATTGTCCAACGCCTGCAGCGCGGCCTCCCGCTCTCTTGAGCCTCGGTCTCCCGCGCTCTTCTTCTGGGCCTCAAACTCTCGGTTTGCACGAGTCACTTCCGCCAGGAACTTCTCCTGCTCCGCGGCCTCCTTCTCGATCTGCGCTAGATCCGCCTCGTACATGCTATCCAGCCTCTTCTCGAAGAAATCTTCAAAGTGGGCCGGCACGATCTGAGTGTTTGGGTACGTGCGCTCTAGCCTTGCTGCTTCTTTCATGATGTCCGGCTTGATGTCGTCGGCCTTGGCCTTCTCGCGGAGAGCTTCGGCGCGGCGACGCCTTCGGGATTCGAGGCGCTGGATGTCGTTGTACGCACCGCGGAGACGGCCGAGAGCGGGCTTGACGGTCTCGTGGATTTCGGTCTTGCGACTCTGCGGTATGGCGTCCATGAGGCTACGATCGGACCCGGCAAGAATAGAGAGCGTGCTTTCCACTACTAGCCACTTCTCACGGACAACTGCGTCGCTGGATGTGCTCGAGCCGAAGTAGCCATCAATATCGGTCGCCTGCTTCCAGAGTTTGGCACCTTGGGGATCCTCCTTGCTGGAAGGCCTCGTCCAGCGCTGGGTCCCGTACTTCATCCGCAGCCGTTGGTCCTCCTCCTCCTCGGTGGCAAGAAGAGACCTTCCTTCATCAAAGATTGCGCGGTCACTTGATCTCAGCTTATCGATGTCGGCAAAACTCCGCTGTACCCTGCTCAATGCATCTGCCTGCCTGATTTCCTCCGCATGCTGTACCAGTGTACCGGGTAGACCAAGCGGCTTTTCCAGGGCCTGCAGCGATCCAGGAAGATTTAGTGATGATAGTATCTCGTGAAGCTTCTCGTTCAATGCCTCAAGGCCTTGTATGATGTTCTGATTGACCAGGCGATCTCTCCTCTCCTCGTAGATTGACACGGCGACATGAACGGAGTAAGGCACCAGCTTGCTGAAGAGAGGGGTTCCGAAATCAGTCTGGTCGCCGAGATATTCCGTGGGGTTGGCAACTTGTGGTGGGACTCGAGCCACCGCCATATTGGCTCGTTCGAGCACCTTGAGCTCGGTCTTCGCAGGAACATGGTCTGAGATAATTGTTAGCAACCGATGGGGTTCCTAAGGGCATCCCATAATCGTCAAACTTACGTAGATATATCACGTCGTTGTCCTTCTCCGCCCGTTTCAAGTCGTCCTCGACCCTCCTCTTCAAGCCGTTCAGATCATCCAGAACAGCCTTGCTCAGATAGCCTCCCTTGCCCTCTTTAAGGCCTTCGTTCGCACACACAACTGCGTCAGTCAGGCGCGCCACCTCCTCTCCATATTTCCTCTTCTCCAGGCAGTCGCACGCAGCGCGGTACTGGGCGGCGGCAGCGAAGTGGTGATGTTTAGCGCTCACGTGGTGTATCCAGGAACTGCTGATGGACTCGCTACTCATGGCGGCCTCCCCGGCCAGGTTGTAAAGGTCGCTAACGCGGGCGGCAACCTTGGAAATCGAGGCATCTTTGTAGCCGTCTATGACGGCCTTCTGCCAGAAGCACTCCTGGCTCTGGGCCAGCTGTAGCTGGATGAGGGACTCGAGGGTGCTCTCGTCCAGGTCCTCGGGTGGAGTAGCCATGCGCAGCTCGGGGAGCACGATATCCTTCATGTGCTTGAAGACGCCAGCAGCCTGGCTGAAGAAATTGGCAGCAGTTTTGAGCCCCTCGGTGTTGGAGCGATTGGACGCCAGGGCGAGCTGGGAGTAGAGGACGGCGAGGTTGAAGAGGATGCTCATGAGCTCGAACTTGAGGTTGTTGTGCACTATGGGCCGCTCGGTGTTGTAGCCCAGGGCCGGGTACCAAGTGAAGTCTGCGCCTATGTCGATGGGGAACTTGCCCGAGATCCAGACGAGCTGGGCGGCGTAGGCCTGCAGCTTCTTGATGCCGCTGGGGTGGGCTTCTCGCACGTTGGTGGCATCTCTCCGCAGGGCGTCGACAACCTCGAGGTCGTGACGGAACATGTCAGGGTGCTGGTCATATTTCTTGGAGATGTACTGCCGGATGGCGGTCGAGAGCGACAGGTGGTTGGACTTGCGGAAGGGGATCGACAGCTGGTTTGCACTGGGGTTCGCCATGGCGGGACATCAGCTTGGGACAGGCGCTGGTTGATGCAGAAGCAGTGCCAGACCTACGAGGACATTGTTGGCAAGGCAGGACCAAGGCAGGCCGGTGCAATGCGACGCGATGCAGGGGAACGCGGGATCGTGATCGTCGTCCTCAGCCGTTGGTGGCACCGAGGGGGAAGGGGCATGACCTCATCTGTCGACGAATAAAGCAGACTGCAGCCCAATAGCTTGCCAAGCTCTGCGCCGCTGCTGGGTTTCTGGGTGGGGGCTTACATAATGAGCCTGCCCCTGTCAGCCTCCATCGGATGCTCTCTCCTCTCCTACTCATGGACAACAATGGACAACAAGCACACCGATGCAACATTTTCCTCAGGCTGTTGTAGCCGGCTTTGTCAACGGCTTGGCCCAGCTAGTGTATGATTGGTTCCATTCCAGACATACTCGAAGCTCGATGGAAATGCTAGTCAATGATGAAATGCCAGGCTCCATCTGATCACAACTCTGCGTCAGCCATCGTACAATCGTCAAATTCCACACGCGCGACACGAGGGACCACTCCCACGGCCCGCCATCTCTCAGTCTGAACCTAGCGGTAGAGGAGTCCTGACCATCACCAACGCTTTCAACAGGTGATCTTCTCATATGGTCGCCCGTAAGCATGGCTATCACTTGTGGAGTTTCTCGTGGGCTCACCCAGTACCGTGCCCAGCGCGGATGCCGGAGCCCACACCAGTCCTACATGTCTTTGCCCATTTGACGCCGCATCTATCCTGTGGCATCCAAGCCTCTTGCGTCTTGCAGACAGGCTGTGGCTCGTTCAACAACACAAGTGAAGCTTGTCAAGAAGCTGCGCCGAGCTTGATCTAAGACAACTTGCAGGCGTACCTGAATACCGGACACCAAGACGAGCACACCGCCATCGTCGGCGCCGCGTCTCACGCTGTCTGATCGGGCAAAGCAGCTGTCATAGGTGGTCAAGTGTTGAAACTATGGTCGACATCCATAGTCCCGTGCCTACCAGCACGGCAGAACTTGTATCGCCGGTGCATTTGGTGCGTAGCACTCCGAGCCTGCAGAGCTCATGCACGCCACGGCGACCTGACTACGTCTCGGTCCCGAGCTGGCGTCTGACATTCATGACGCCTCGACGGCGATGTATCCCAGACATTTCGACGGACAACCACCATCGCTCATCCGTACGATTGCGTGGTTGATGCACATCGGAAAGAGCGGACCACGGAGCTGACCCGTCGCTCAGAGTCGCATGCTACGACTTGCAAGGCTGGAACACCTGAACTCGTATGATTCCACGCACATTCATGGCTGTTGCGCAAGATAGCACTGATGTTTCTATCGACAAATTTCCCGTCTTCAAATCCCAGGTTTTGCTACATCCTGCACCTTGGGATAAACCTTTCAGTGAACCCTGCAATAGGCGCCGCAGAGGCACCCTAATGCACGATTCGGGATATGACACCCCTAGCTCTGATTTAGACCGAGACACGGCTGGGTGTTCCTTTCCGCCCAGAATCACCTAGAGGAAGGAAAACGAGGCCGGATTACTCCATTCAACATAGTTGCTGTGGCCATACGACTGGTGCCCCACAACTTAACGTCTACTGCTGAGCTATCTATTTTGATGGCCGGTGGACCGAGAAGCTTGTTTGACTCTAAGCCCCAACTATGACCCGCGACTCCAGGAGAATGTCTTTCGTCACCTGAAATGCCTTATACCGTGCAATGGCTCGGCTTGTCGCCCCTTGCCACTGATGCGGCGGCCGCCCTCAGACTGACTGGTACAAAGGCTGTGCTTCGTAGCTGGCGCTTCGTTACGCGGAATTAGCCTCTGTTAATCCGATTGCTCGCTGACGTCGCTCTAGCTCGCAGCTTTCCGCGTTACCTCTGCGCGTTCTAGCTCCGACGTCAAGTCATCCTTCAGAATGACTGCACAATAGAAGCTTAGTTGTGTGCAGACGGGCCGAGATGGAGGTGTCGATCCTGGGTACCTTCTACCTGGGGCACCGCAGCCCAGCGCAATGCCTGCAGCTGAGCATGATGGGGATACGCCCTCAGCTGACACGGACATCCCCACCATCTCACCATACCCAGATCTCCGGTTCGCATCACCACTGCAGCTGGGAAAATCCTGCAATTCTGGTCGTCGTCAAGGCCAGCCTCGACATTCCGTTGACCAAGCCCCATCCCAACAACAGACAATTCCGCAATAAGCTCATATGACAGATCAGGCGGACAGGCTGGGCCGCCCAGTCCTTGTGCTATACGCACAGCATCCAGCCCGGTTGCTTCTTGCCGTGTAAGTCACGGAGGGCTCGAATGGCTATTGGCAGATATGCCATGTTCAGGGGTCAAGACCCCAGTATCCACCAGGGATCCTTCACCCGATTCCTCCAACGACCGGTGGGTCGGCCTTCGGTGGTATCCCTCCCTACCCAACCCGTAGGTGCAAGGGTTTATGTGAGAAATAAGCGGCCGCATCGACCTGTACCCTTGCAAGTCGTGTTGACCATGTTCCCCCAAGCCTTGCCCGCACCGCAAGCTGCAGCCGGGTCAGGCAGCACCCATCCAAAAGGGGTTCGGACCCAATGGATATGGAACCACACTGCTGGGTAGACGTCTTGTCTCAGTCCACGCGCCGTGCAGAGTATTATCTGGGTGCTGCCGATTGTAGATCTCGGGACCGACAAGGTCGCATAAGTAGAGCGGCTGCGCAGCGCGGTCGATCACTCAATATGTACCTCTTCTTTTCTGCTCTTTTCAGCGTTGATTCTCGCTCCCTAGGTATCGCAATTTCTCTTCCGTTATATCGGCAACCAGTCGTCAGCCATGGCTTTTGATCTCCCAGTTATCATACTGTACCTGGCTATACCAAGCCTCCTCCTATCTGCAATACAGCAAGTTCTACAATGGAGGAAGAAGAAGGTCTCCCAGGCCAAGTTTCCTGGGCCAAAGCAATTTCCCCTCGTGGGCAGGGTCCATGACCTGCCGAGGTTTTCTATGTGGAAGAAGTTCAAAGAGTGGGCAGACATTCATGGGCCCATCTACCAGACCAGTGTTCCTGGCGCGACTTTCGTCATCATCTCAGATGAGCAGATCGCGGAGGAGCTCCTCATCAGGAGGGGTCACATCTACTCGGGACGGCCGCAGATCAGAGCCCTAATCGGCCACAAAGAGGGCATTGAGTACCTCGCGTTGATGGACCGCCATGGTAAGTCATATCAGTACTGAGCGACGCCTTTGGGCATCAGATCCTACCAGAAACAAGAAAGAAACTGATCGCTCTTGATGCCCACTGTAGATCACTGGCAGAAGCAGCGAAAATGGGTACACGCCGCCATGGCTGAGGCCTACAAGCATCAGTTCTACGGACACATCGAGGCCGAGACTCGGCGGTACCTGATGATGCTCATGTCGGACCCAGTCCGGTTCATGGACCACTCTCGCGAGCACTGCGGGCGCATCATGTCACGGTTGGCGTGGGACGAGGCCTCACAAGGCAAAATGAACGGCGAGAGCGCCGACCGCACGCTGCACAACATGTCGGTCTCGGGACCCATCGTCAACACCATGACACCGCTGTGGCACATTCCAGAGCCATTCAACAAGTGGAAGTCCTATGAGAAGCAGAGGATGGGGACGCAGAAGGCCTGGTGGCTGAATAACTACAAGATCGCAAAGGACAAGTACAAGAACGGCCAGCTGCCCAAGGATACGTGGGCGTACCGCTACATTGAGCAGGTTGAGCGGGAGCAGAAGGGCAGCCTGGACCAGACTGATGATCAAGAAGTATTTGCGGCGTGCACCATCGGGTTCTTCAACCTGGTCGGTGTGGTCACAATTGCAGGGCCGCTGAAATTCTTCCTCATGGCTATGGCACTGCACCCAGAGTGGCAAAAGAAGGCTCAGGAGGAAATCGACCGAGTCTGCGGTGACCGGCTGCCCAATTTCGGGGATTTCGCGGACCTACCCACTGTGAGGGCTGTCCTTAAAGAGACGATAAGATGGCGATCTGGAGTCCCGCTGGGTAAGTTGCTCGCTCGCTCGTTCATGGCTTCTTTGAGTCTCAATTCTTTGCTACCTATATGGCTGACATGATGACTGCATGATCTAGGTGTGCCCCATCAAGCAGAGCGTGATGACGAATACCGCGGCGTCCTGATCAAGAAAGACACAATCATCCTGGCATGTGAATGGTAAGCTTCTCTTGTCCCATGATGCTCTACAGTGCAGCCAACTAGCTCACACATAAAACTTTCGCCAGGGCCATCAACCGCGTCCCCGAGAAATACCCAGACCCAGAGTCCTACCGGCCCGACCGGTGGCTCGACCCGTCCTTCCCGACGTACCAGGAGCCCCTGACAAAGTACCCCAACTTCCGCGACAGCAAGTTCGGGACGCACAGCTTCGGCTGGGGCCGCCGCAAGTGCCTGGGCATGGACATTGTGGACATCGAGCTCTTCGTCACGGGGGCGTCGGTGCTCTGGGCGTTCAACATGGAGCAGATGACGTGCCCGCGCACCGGCGAGAAGGTACCCATCGACTCGCAGGCAACCAACAGCCACGTCATCCTGGAGCCGTCGCCGTTCCAGATGAGGTTTGGCCTGCGCAAGGAGGAGAGGAGGAGGATCGTTGGTGAGGCTTATGGGGAGGTCGCGGCCACCTTGAAGGTCTACTAGATTTAAACGTAGAGATGGTGGTATGGTGATGCTGCCTCTGTGCCGGTCAGACTGATTCTTGTATTTTGGGATTTTGTAATCGGTTCCTCCTGGAGAGTTTTTGCTGGGCGTCCACGATAGATTATCTTGTATTGACACAGCTTTGTCCAAACATTCGCGTCAGTAAACTCGAGTATGCACATGATCAAAGTCTCCAACACCAGCTTGTAGCACCCTGTGTAATGGCGAAGGTGTTAGAGTATCCAGTCCAGATGCCTCAAAATATCACCCACACAATTCACAACCAGAGATGTAATTTGATATTTCCATGTTTAGCATGCCTCTTGAAATTATTCTGGACTATTCGAATGCCTCCCTAGTGAAGAAACCTCATCAGCCGCTCACAGAGTCGTCATCTTCGTAATCTGTATCGTCGAGCCAGTCGTCGGAGACGCTTTTAGGAATCTCATGGATGGATCATCTCCCCTTGGAGCACTGCCTTCCCGTTCTCGGCAAAGCGTAATGATCTCGTTGGGATGGCCGTCTTGGTGTCTGAGTTCTTGCTTAGCAGTTCCGAACGCCGCTCTCTCTCCTTCTCGCCAATTTCTCCAGCAGCCCTTTTACGGAATTGAGTAAGATTTTCCATTCTCATTACAAATCCTCGTCGAGCGATGACCTTTTGCGTGTGCTTTCTCTTAAGAAGATGCGTCTCCCTCGTGTCGCCTCGCAGGGAGGCCTCAACATGGACATGCGAATTCAAATGTGCTCAAGTGGGACCAACGCTTACTTTTTCTGAACGATGCTGAGCAGACACGTTCTAGACGCCGGTATATCCCGGACCTCAACGGAGCATACCAGGGAATGAAGATGAAATACAAGCACAACTGACTCATTGAACGAGCAGGGGCGAACTATCCTTCATGTTCGGCCGGTATGCAGCCGGGATTGATTTGGCGAAGACGACGGCCGTGACTGGTTCTTCTTACGAGACCTCATCAAGTCACCCAGCACCAGAGGTGATTTGCAAAGACTTCCTTGCTGATGTGCCTCAAAAGCAATCCGATGAAGGGTGGACTTAAAAGCCAAAGGGAGTGGTCACAGGTTTTCATCCTCATGCACACCTTGAACAAGACAGGTCAGGAATATTTAGACAAGATTGAATCAGACAAATGCTGCTGGGAACTAGCCATATGACCCTAATATTGGCCCCAGTCTCAAACTTTATCTAGCTAATTCATGCAAGTCAACAAGATTTTCCAGAACCCAGTCAAGCGCTCTGGAGTCACCGCAGGCGTTGGCACGTATTGTACGAGTAGTTGTGCTGTTCGGTTAATATGGGGTGTGTCTGAGTTACGTCCTAGTCGCAGGCTTGTCGGAAATTCTTCCGTTTTTTGCAATCCGTGGGTGACAATATTTCCGTTTACTTTTTTCAAAAAAATATTCTGTAGAAAGAGCGTGGTCTAGGGACAGAGTTGAGAACCAGACAGACGGTGGTACGACACCTTCCTTGTCAAGTCGTGGGAGGATGACTAAGTTCTGCAGCGGACCCCCACAGCTCCAAGAATTGCCAAGCACGGCGCGTTTTTATTCTTGGAGGCGAGCACCTTGATGGTCACCAAACGATGGAGTAGATATCCACAACCTGACCGAGCGGCCATTCAGGACGTCCGTGATTGCGCTTTTTTCGTTATTGGGAGCTGGGCAGGACTAACCACTGACTAGGCGAATGCAGAAGCAAATGTTCCTGGCATGCCCCTCTCTCGTGCCTGTCGCTACATATACTTGCGCGGCTTGCCGCGCAGGCTCCTCACGGTGCTCCTGTTCCCGCTGAGGCTGATAAGAAACTTTTATTTCTGGTGCAGATCCCGTCGACGACTGGACAACTTCACTCGGATTATGGGGAGCAGTAGCTGTGATGCCTCCGGGCAGAAGGCTAGTGGGGTCGCTCAGGTCAAGACGATCTTCCTCGGGGACGAAGCGAAGAGCAAGGAGGAACGAAGACTGGTGCAGAAGTTGGGTAAGAAATACCTTGTCTCATTAGAATCCCTTTCACATGCTAATCAATGATGCAGACTGGGTCATCTTGACATACTGCTGCCTCAGTTCCTTCTTCAACTATCTCGACCGCTCCGCCTTCGCCAACGCCTACGTTGCCGGTCTCAGGGAGGATTTGAACTTGAAAGGAGCCGACTATAACAGTAAGCGAAAATGTTCCGGTTCTTTAGCAGGTTATTAACACACACTAGTTGTACTCTCCATGTTCACAGCCGGCTCCGTCATTGGTCAGATTCCACACGGCATTATCATCCAGAAGTTTCCCCCGCGGATATGGCTACCCTCTATGGTCATTGTCTGGTCCGCCCTCACCATGTCCTGCGCTGCCTGCAAGACCTACGAGCAGCTCTGCGTCGTGCGCTTCTTCCAGGGCTTCGCAGAGGCCAGCACCTACTGTGGTACCATCTACATCATCGGGTCGTGGTATAAGCCTCGCGAGATCGCCAAGCGCACAGCTATCTTCACGGCCTCGGGACAGGCGGGAACGATGTTCGCGGGCATCATGATGACGGCCATATACACGGGCATACAGGACCACAGCGGCCTCAAGGGGTGGCAATGGCTCTTGTAAGCACCATGCTTCTCCTTTCACGGTTCCCCGTCTGTCATGTTTTGGAATGTTCCAGAATACATCACTCTAGAGTCCGTAGCAGGTGATTAACAGGCACTAGTCTCGTCAACGGGATCATCACCATCCCCATCGCCATCGTGGGCTTCTTCTTCTTCCCGGACACGCCCGAGACGACGCAGGCGAGGTGGCTCAGCGCCGGGGAGCGCGAGCTGGCGCTGCAGCGGCTCCCTCCCAAGAGCAAGGACGGCCACAACATCGACCCCTGGTCGCTGGCGAAGCGCGTCTTCGCCAGCCCGGCGCTGTACATCCTGTGCCTGTGGGCCGTCATCACGGGCGCGCTCGAGGCGTACGTCGTGCAGAGCCTGTTCCTGCTGTGGATGAAGTTCCACTCGGACGTCTTCACCCAGGCCCAGATCAACACATACCCGCTCGGCGTGCAGGCCGTGGGGATCGTCTCCAACTTCCTCGCCGCCGTGCATGTCGACGCCACCGGCACGAGGGTGCCGATGGGGGTCCTGGCCTGCCTGCTGCAGCTCGTCGCGGCCGTCATGCTGATGGTGCCGACGCTGCCGTTCGCGGGCACCTTCTTCGCGTACTACCTATCTGGTACGAGCTATATGGTCAACCCGGTGTCCTACGGCTGGGCGAGTATCATCACCCAACGTGGCGGAGATGATGCCGCGCGGTCTGTCATCTTGTATGCTATGAATGCGTGTTCTACCTGCTTGTACACGTTCTGGGGCATCGCTCTGTACCCCGCCTCGGATGCGCCATACTGTAAGCCGTTTCGATTCTCACTGCCTGTATATTCATATCTACATGCATGCGATCAACCGCTAATTGTGTTATTCGACAGGGAAAAAGGGGAATATTGCTATGATAATCGTGGTTGTTGTCATGTTGGGAGGGCTGTTTGCAGTGAATTGGCTCGACAAGCACACGTTGCGCAAATTCCCGTACGGCGACACGGCTGTGCGAGACATTGTGGGAGTCGGCGACAGCGAGGTGGTGGTTGCTCCACAAGCGGGCGCCGAAAGCGAAGAGGATGGAGAGAAAAGGGTAAAAGACAGCTGTTGAGGCTAGTCTTCCTGGCCAAGACTCACTTGTTGGGTGTGATGATCGATTGATGGCATGCCTGGACTGAGTAGTATAGCTGGTGAAGCATACGAGTTGCATTCACCGAGGCTCTAGAGATATATTTGGAACCACGACACAAGGCAGTCTCCGCACCTAGCCTTTGTGGGTGCCGCTCAACCCGTTAGGCCGATTCGTCAATCCTATTTTCTAGCAATATTGTGCCATGTTTAGGGACCTTCGTGCCTTTGAAGCGGGCCGTCGAGCTATTTCTACATACGTGCAGGGAATGCCACAACGTGCGAAGACGCGACAGCATTAACAAAGGTTGCTGCTCATCACACGAGAAATAAAGCTAGACAGCACCGTCGAGTGACTGGTCAAAGGAAGTCGCTGATCATGCAGCGTGCAAAATCATAGATACATATATACGCACATTGCAATATTCTCGAACTTTCGAGTAATTTTTTTTTTTCTTTCTTTCCTTTTTTTTAGGAAATAATAGGAAACCACACTGACACCCACAGAGAGAAGCAAACTTGCAAATAATCAACTCAAGCTCACCACGATGCGTTTATCACTCGATCGTATGGGTCGAAATCGACCTGACTATGCTCGAGGAGCGACACTCTATTGCAGGAGGCACCTGATAGAGCGGGCCCGGAAGTATTATGTCCGCGAGGCGGTGACGAATTATATCCAGCTCAGGCACTGGATAGAAAATATGTACAAAGTGGAGCTGGACGACTTCGGCAACGAAGCCAGGAGGAGGGGTAAATTCGAACCTAATCGGCCATTCGTGACACGCCTATCAGGGGCACCACGCGCTGAGCGCCCGATTCGAGGGTCGCTGCAGCGCCTTGCGGTCGAGAGATTAGCCTTTGCCAGACTGACCAACTCCCGACGCTTCATCCGCACGTTGATGAGGGAAAGGAAGCTGCTGAGCCACAGGCTGGTCAGGATGGAAACCAGCCTGCAGGAGCTTGGTTTTGATGAGCAATGGGACGGGCTCAGAAAAGCGCTACAAGCGGCGATGATACACGGTGTCAATGAGATCAGGGCACACCAAAGAGAAGTCGGGCTGGGGGCAGAGGCGTATGCGATCAAGAGTATAAACCAGAGGAGAAACATGAGGGAGATGCGATCTGACAAGTCGAGCAGCAGCGATGTCGAAAAGAACGATGCCACGAGGGGCAAGCTTGTGTGTGCCGTTTGCCATCCGGAGGCACAGGCGCAGCAGAGCAGCAGACCATGGGCTCCACGATGGTGGATAGCGATGTTGAGGAGTCTTTACCAGAGCAGGGCGGACATCGGTACGGTTGACAGGGCGCTAATAAATGATGCAGAGGCACGGCTATGTGTCGTACGTGGGATAGTGATGGTGGTTATCTTCCGCGACGGCGAGAGACCGCATTTTCTCGTGCTGGATATGGAACTACTCAAAGGGTTCGGTTCCCGCGTTATAACCAGATCGAAGCCCAAGGTCAAGCCCAGCACTGGCCTTAGGGCGAAGACGGAGAAGCAGGCAAGAGCATCATTGAAACGAAAGAGACAGCAGCAAAATGACGGGAACGAACACGAGTTTCCGAAGCGAAGGCGAGGTTCGTCGTTGAGCCTGGGTTGAGTGGGGCAGACACAGTTGATGGAGTACTGCATGTAGGTACCTGTAAGTGTAAAATTCGGGTGGGCCATTCAGTGTCTGGCCTGCTCGAGGGTGGGTTCACCCGTCCATCTTACAGCACAGAAGAGATGGAGCGCCACATTTAAATTTAGTAACGAACGTATAGACCAGATGCACATGTAGACCAGATGCGCTAGATGCACATCGCATTTGAATGAGATTGGGCAAGGACAGTCCTGACAGCTTGCGCCACATCAGACCCTTTCAGACCCTTTCCCTTCCCCCCACTGCGCCCCTCCCCCAGAGGCCCGGCTGCCTCCACCCAAGCTCTGAGCCACAGTGTTACGCTATGACGTCCCTGTTCGTTGCTGGTGCGCCCGGTCGTGCTCCTCCAGTAGCTTGTTCGGGAACGGCGACTGACCAGCCTGACTTTCGCCTCGTCCGCCAGAGCCCAAAAGCCAAGAGATTCTGACGCGTTTCAGTCGCCTGAGAGCCAAGGGCCGACGAGCTTAAATACAATCCAAGAGCAAAGCTCAAGCCTCCGCGCCTCGACGCGGCTTTCTCACATCTGTCCTGAAAGCCAGGCTGACTTGTTGCATCCAAACACTCCGAGCCGCACACCACCACTCCATTCTGCGTATCTGTCTACAACCCCACCGCGTCGTCATGGCCGAAAAGAACCCCTCCGGCGAGCAGAACTTCCCCCCTCCCCCTCCAGGGCCCCCGCCTGGGCATAACGGCCTTGCGATGAACCCAAACGACCATCCTGTCCCAGAGTCAAACTCGGAACTCTACGACAACACTCCTTCTACCCACTCCGAGGCCAAGGCCCAGGCCCAGGCTCATCCTCCGGCCGAGACCCAACAAACTGCCCATCAGGTCCCTCCTCCCGACAGCGACGGCGCCCCCAAGAAGGCAGGATGGGGCTCCCGTTTCAGCGCCTGGGGCGGCAAGGCTGCAACGCCCTTCAACATGCTGGCAAATAAGCTCGGATCCGAGAGTTTCCTGCCTGACACCATGGACAAGGAATGCGAGAAAGCGGCAAGAATCCTGAGGAGCTTCTGCAGTAAGTCGGACCTGGCATATGCCCCACTCCTTTTATAGATCAGGCACTAACACTCCCCCCCAAGAGGATGGCATCTACACCGACGCACAGGCCCCTGAGACCGTCGAGGCCCCCACTACAGACGCTGACGGCAAGCCTATTACTGCTGCGGCGAAGCCCAAGAAGAACCGAACCCTCCTGACCATCCCTTCAAAGGTAATCAACAGGGCGGTTGGCCTGGCCATCTTTACAACCGCTCGTGCGGGATTCCACGTCTCGGGTGCCACCGGCTCGGGTGTCATCGTTGCCCGTCTCCCTGATGGCAGCTGGTCGCCCCCATCGGGCATCCAGGTCCACAGCGTGGGTGCTGGTTTCATGATCGGCCTGGACATCTACGACTGTGTTGTGGTGATCAACACGAGGGAGGCCTTGGAGGCGTTCACAAAGACCAGGATGTCTCTGGGCTCCGACCTTGCAGTCGTCGCGGGTCCTTGGGGCGCAGGCGGCAGCGTTGACTTCGCAGCACCCCAATCGCAGAAGGGCAAGGGCAAGACAGGCGCTGCTCCAGGGTCTCCGGACGCTACCAAGGACGAAGGCAAGCCAGCCACTCCTCCGCCGGCGGCGAGCGAGAAGCACCCCGACAACGCGGACCCAGTCCCAGCGGTGAATGAGCCAGCCGCAGACAAGACGAGTGCCGAGACAGCAGAACGCCCACAGGCCGGCAAGGAGCGCAAGCCTTCCGGTCTCAAGCAGGCTATCAAGCAGCCTACCTACTCCTACGTCAAGTCTCGGGGCTTCTACGCAGGCGTCCAGGTGGACGGCACAATCGTCACCGAGCGCAAAGACGCGAACGCCGCATTCTACGGTGAGCCCGTCGGCGTGCAGAACATTCTGAAGGGTGAAGCACCCTTGGTTCCCGGCAAGGAGAACTGGATCACCGTTGTCAAGCCTCTCTTTGACACCATCAAGGGCGCTGAGGGCTGGAGGGCTCAGGGTGGTAGCCCGCCTGGCCAGCAGTGGGCGAACCAGCAGGGTCCGTCAGACACCTACGGCCACGGCAACGCGCCCCAGGGCTACCCCACCGGCTTCGACCCCGTCTTCGCGTCCGGGGCTGGTGCTGGTGAGAACCCACCGGCCAAGCCGCCCCGCCCCGGTGTCTCCGGCGTCACCGAGGGCGTGCAAGCCCTCGGCCTCGGCGGCTCCTCGCCTGCAGGACCCCCGGGCGGCCCCACCACGACCACCGCCGCTGCTACCGGCTCGACACACGCGGAGAGCACAACACCAGCGGCGCGCTCAAAGGCCGCCGAGGCCGCCGCGGAGGCCGAGGCCGCCCGCGAGCAGGAGCTGCGGGAGAGGAGGGAGCTGGAGCAGGCGAACGCCGCCGCCACCTCGCAGCAGAGGCCGGTGTCCATGGCACCGCCTTACACGGAGACGGCCGGGCCAGGCGAAGCGTCGCACGGAGATGCAGGAGGCGAGCAGCCACCTCCAGCGTATGCGGACGACGGCGTGGCGCGGCCGGGCGTTGGGGACTCGAAGCACCCCGGAGGACCGCCGTCGTGATTGGCATGTCCCGTGAAGAGCATACAGATCTAAATCTCATAGACTGCCGTGACTGTGCTGTGCAATGCAGATAGATAGATGAACGGGAGCCTAGATTGAAGGGTGTTTTTGGACGGCTGGAGCAAGGAGCGCAACACCTGGGCACTTCGGCTGCCGTATTGATGATGATACCTGCTGGGTTGAGAGTGCAATCCAATGAACTACTTACTAGTCTAACGAACTTTAATGACAATGTTTTCCTCCACTGCGCCCGTAACCCTGCCCGCACCATCGTATCTCCCCCCCCCCCCCCCCCGAGATAATTGCTAGACACAACATCCTTTGCATGGATCAATACAATGCATGCACGCGCGTGAGACAAGACCAAGATAACTCGTCGCGTAACCATGCACCCCCCTACCTGGGCTGCAGGGAGAGAGACAAGAGGAAAAGCGCCTAGGAGTCTCGTGTTCCGCAGGGGGGCGTCAGTCCACCAGACGCACCCGCCCGCTAGCCCAAGCAGCAAGCGGGAAAACCAAAGGGAGGGCAGTCAAACCCAGCCATCCGAGACACGCATCCAAACCTAATGGATCGGGATGGGCTGGGCTGGAGCTGGCCCTGGACCCCTCCCCCTCCTCTATTTTGGTTTGCAGCCTTGTGTACCGGTTGGTCGGTCAATTGATTGATTGATCGAGTTGGAAACATGGTCATCATCGCACTGCGTGCAAGTCAAACAAAACATACTCATTCCAGCCAGCAGAAGCCACCCCGCCCAGCCACGGGAAGGGTCTCATCTTTGAGACAAACATGGTGCGCCCACGTGGCGTACGCGTGGAAAGCCGCCGGTGTTGTAATCATCGGACCACGAGCTGGTGGCACCAGGCCATTAGCTACCCGGTGGGGCGTAGATGTGCAACCCAAGGCGTCAAAAAGAAAAGCTCCCATGTTGGTTGGTGCGCCCAGGAAGTCGTGTCCCCATGGCCGTACACTGGATGATGCACGGGGACAGACACACAAGGTTGGAAAGTTGTTTGATCTTGGCTGGATTTCTTCTATAGATATTTACCCCGCCCAAGACTGTGACGATGCTTTCGTCGCATCTCCCGAAAGGTATGTACATCCAACAGAGCTTCTTCAGTAAGCTCCCGGGGTTTCCAGAATCAGTGTGATCCAAATTGTACACACAAGCCTAGCCACAACAGGCATCCGCTGCACCAACCCGCCCCAGAAAGCAAGACCGGACCCAGAGCTCCATCTATCCCAGAACGATCTCCCCTCACCCCTCGTTTATATCGAAAGTGACCAGTGGTATATACAATTCGGCACCGAATGGTGCCTTTGTGTTTGTTGTAGGTCGATGGAAGAAGATGTAAGAAATCTGCCAAACGCCAGGCGGGTGTATCCGAGTTTGCCGCCGTATGCAATGCACATCCGTCTTTCCTCGTAAATGTGTTTTGGTTGATAGTGTGACAAAATAGAATCGATGGTTTGTGGTAGGAGCACACCCGTTGATAATTACGCATTACCATTCGCCATCGTGCATAACATGTGGACGGGCTGACGCGGCCGCCCCGTCCCGTTTCAGGTAGACAACGGTCATGACAGCGAAAAGCGAGGCCCCATAGCCTTTGGTAGCAAGAAGGCGTGGCTGGCTAAAAAAAAAAATGTCGACAGCATAGCAACTGTTCAGGCGCTGTTGGTGTTTCAATCCAAGTTCCTGGTTCCAGCTCTTTGGTGGATTCCACGATTCCTCTGGCTGTCCTTCTGGGCGGTTGCGAAAAGTGACAGGCGAGTGTAGCGGCACGGCTGAGTTGAGCCGACGGCTCGTCCGGCCTGTCGCCGAGGACTCGTCCCAAAGCTGGAGCGACCAAGGTTTCGCGCGCTTCCGCATCTCAGGCGCGCCACAGCGCCGAGACACGACCAAAGCTAAAATGAGCCAGAATGTTGTGATGGTAAAGTCCAGGCACAACCCGAGAAACTCCTGATTGGACGGTCCGGCCGAGCATAACTGACGTAAATGTAATAGTGGGAAAGAAAAAAAGGTCGGCGTTGGTCAGGGATTTCATGGAAGCCAGACGAGCTCGATGACTCCGTCGACCTGGCTCATCGGCCAGCCCTCAGCGTCCACCCACCGAGGGTCCTTTGCTTTCCGAACATAGAACTGTGTGACAGTGCCATCCTCGTTGACGTTTGCCGTCTTGAGGTCCCAAGCAATCTTTTCACCGGTCCTCAGTAGCGACGATCGCTGGGGGCCGAAGGCGTGATCCAGGTTCCAGCCGTGGTCCTCGGGAGCGGGTGTGAAGGTTCGCTCCATCTGGTCCCAGTTGTAGTTGGCACCTTCAGGGTACTGCGCAATGCTGTAGCCAGTGGAGATGACAAAATCATCCTCAGTCATGAAGCGCTGCATGGTGCAGTCCTCACCGCAGAGATGAGCGATCTTGGTGTACTCGAAGGGGTAAGCATAGTGCCAGCCGCCACCGCGGTAGTGGTGCAGGGACAGAGGCTTGATTCCACTCTCATAGAAACCGGATGGATCCTCGTACAGGTCAAGCTGCCACAGGTCGTTCTCAAGAGTCAACCGAACGTCACTGTTCTCGTAGATGCACTTCCGCAGGAGAATGTCTCCCTGGGCGCCCCAGCCGGAATCGGCCTCTTGCAACTTCTGGGGAGTCTTGCATGTCTCGTAAAGCTCGTTGATCATCTGACCGACGGGCAGGGAGATAAAAACACCGGCACCACCGAAGGCCTGGGAGCCATGACGCTGAACCTGATTGACATCCTCGGAGAAGGTGCCAATGTAGAGGGGCCGACTGGCATCAACAGCAGACAGTCGCTTGGTGAGTGATGAGGGAGAGGGGAAGAATGTATCGTCATCGCAGAGAACCAGCCACTTCTTGTTGGGTCGTTCGCGGTGGTTGTAGAGGGTTGGGACGAGGGTCAGGTAGCGGACGGCCATTTCCATGGAGCTGTCAGAGTGGAAGACATCGGCGTCAATTCCAACCTTGTGCAGACGATCCCAGGCGTCATAGAGCTCATCGTCGCTGGCGTCCAGGAGCAGCAGAACCATCTTGCCGCCGTTGGAGTTGCCGTGGTTGTCCGTAAGCCAGTAGCTCCAATCGTTGATGGGGCTCGTCTCGGGCTCGGTGAAACGCTTGTAGGTGGTTGAGACACCGAAGATGAAGTCGGTCAGGTTGGCAGTGTCAGGGGCGGGTGACTTGGTGACGGGCACGACAAGCGGCTCGGGGCACTGCTCGTTCAAGTTCTTCTTGCCCAAGTCGACCGTCTTAGCGGTGTTGGGGAGGAATCGCTGGTCAAGCTTGGTCATGGACTTCCTCTCAATGTCTTGACGCGAAACCTTGACATATCGCTTGAAGTACTCGAACTGCTCGCCGAGCTCGTACCTGTCCTGCAGCTCCTTGAGGTGTTTTGTGTCGTAGTTGCAGTTCATGAGGGCGGAGCTGTTGGAGGGCACGTCCTGCCACCGGCTGTCGTCAACGCCATATGCGTTGGCGGACGAGTCGAGCGGGTGCTGTGTGGTCATGGTCTGCTTGGCGGTGTTCGCAGCCTTCATGACGGCGGAGCGAACATCGTAGGTGTTCTGCTTCATCGTCATAACGAAGAGCAGGAGCACCACGACGGCCAGCAGGATTGCCCTGGAGAATGGGCTCCGCATGTTGAAGAGACGTTGCGGGGGAGGCATCATGGCACCCATGATTTTGAGGTCCTTTGGTGACAGGGAGATTGGTGAGTTCATCCGGTCGACTTTGTGTTCCCGTCTCTGTTTGAGTGTGGTGACGGGAGTTCGGGAATTGGACCAACCCTGGTGTTCCTGTCCTGTTGCTGCTGTCTTTCAAGCCAAGTAAAGCAGTGGCGAAAGAAAGCAAGTCAAGATGGGAGAGGTAGGAGGAGCTATGTCTAAGACCAGTGTTCTAGACGTCGACAAACATCGATCGGGTCGGGGTGGCTCGATCTGTGCTGAAAGGGGGTAGATATCTCTTGAAGTGGTTCGGCGGGTGGTAGTGGTCGAGATGTGGGTTAAGCTAACGAGGGACGGGCGGGCCAAAGCCAGACACAGCCGTGGGGCAAGTCAGGTTTGAGGATCCGCTGATACACGAAACGGGCTGGTCCGAAGGAGGAGGCCCAGAAGGTGCGTCGTTGTGCGAGACGGAAACGACGACGAGGGCGAGGACGCAAGCAGGACGCGTCCGAACAATGAGAGGGGAAAAGATGAAGAGAAGCCTGTCGTCACGAAAACGAGGTTCAGTGACGGGTAAGGGAGCAATAAAGAAAAAGAATAATAGGACAGGTCGGTGGTCGTTGATGTCGGGAAGAAGTGGGCAGGTGTGTGGGATGGAAAGGGGGGATATGGGGGTAGAAAAAGAAGGAACCACTGGGCCTGTCGAAAAAAAGAGCCAGCACCGGCCTGAACAGGTGAAGGTCGGTGTTAAGCGATGGGGGCAGCAGGGCCTTAGTGACCGGGGTGGTCTTGGACTTGGACTGGGACTTGGACCGGGACTGGGACAAGGAAGAAGTGGGTACCCGCCCTGGTACGTACTGCCCAGACTGTGTGTGTACGTATCTTTCCAAGTTGTATCTACTGTGGACTGGGGCAGACTGGCGGACTGGGTAGAGTGAGAGAAAGAGGGAGGTCAAATCCAAAATTTGCTCCGATCCGCCCCAACCAGCCAGCCAGCCCATTTATCAGTCCCAGTCCAGTGCGGTTCTCCAGTGCCCGGTGCAGCATCCAGCCCAATTTGCACATCCAGGAGAGCCCCCCAATCCCGATGTTCAACAGAGACCCAGTCTCACAAGAGATGACCCTGGCGTCATATAGATACGGCACGGTATATGGTAGATAGGATTGTGTGCTATGGACGGCTTGGGGGACGGGGGTTGCAATCGCGGGCGGCAGCAAATGGAAGGGGGGCCTCCACTCGATATGGGGAGTTTCTTAAATTACTGCAATCAACTCCCGGCCCAGGGACCTAGGAGCGCTGCAAATCAGGAAGGCCACGGGCAGGCCAGGACTGGTCGGGGCAGGGGGGAGGCTTGCGATGGCGACAGCAGATGGGACGCGAGGTAAATTGGGTGGTTGCAGCCAGGAAAAGGGGAGACCGACAGGCCCGACAGACCATCAGAAGCCAACAAGCCTGCTGCTACCGTGCTAACCTGCTAGCGGTTGATCCGCAAGATTAGTGGCTGGACGAGCCCTGCCCGCCGCATGGTACGTACCTCCTTGCCGCGGTGTACCTGCGTCAGGGGCTGCGTCCCTCCTCTTTCTCCTCGGGCGCTTTGTGCAACAATTCCCATCGCCGTTTGCAGCCGCCCGCTGGGTGTCTGGGTGTGCATTCGCGGGAAGGAGCCACCAAGACCGACGATGGATGGATCGGTCATGAACGCTTACCTGTACCCAGTTCTAGATCTGAAAATGGTTCCATTGACCACCGGCAGTTGCTCTCAGTCCCGAGCACACCTCACATGGTTTCGATAGTGCGTGTATGCAATCAATGTTTCCACTGTGGTTAGTCCGCGTGCAGAACTCGAACAACGCTCGCTCTTTCCTCCGTGCTGGGGGCGGAGAGAGACACAGCGGCAGCAGCTGCCCTTCCAGAACATAAATTCTACGAGACGTGTACCTGGGTACATGGCAACCAGCCGTCTCCTAGCTGGCACACAGGCAGACAGGGCACGTACGTACCGTCCCTGCCGTGGGACTGTGCCACGGTACAATGTACATTGGGGTACAGTGGGGAGTGAGGTCATCGATCAGCGAGCATTGACAGCCCCGACAATGTTTCTCTCTCGCACGAGGACGAACTGGAGACGAGCTGTGTCGACGATCTTCTGACTGCTCACTGCTGCCCACCCTGCAAGGCCTGCCACCTCAACTGCCTCGCACCGCGTGTGCACTTCCGCTGTCTCCATCCGGCCATCCAGCCATCTCCCTCCCTATCGGCCCTGCTCTGCTGGGCAAGCACGGCAACGCAGCTGGGGCAGTCAGTCAGCCGACCAAGGATAAGAAAGGATACCGCAGTACTGCAATAACAAAAAGGCGGCTCCAAACTGGCCCATCCAACCCCCCCTGACTCAGCATCGCTGCAAATGCTATTCTTATCGACCCCGCCGACGTCCAGAGACAAGCTTTTTTCCCATGAACGGCGACGGCTGTGTTTGTGCAGCCTCGTCGGATGACAGCGCGCGCAGGCGGGCGAAGCCATCGTCACAAACAGCGTACAAATTGCCATGTCCAGCCGCGCGCCGCCGCCCAAGCCGGCTACACGAATGAGGCCGAGGTCTAAGCCGAGGGACTTGTCCAAGCACGCCTTGTTGCCACATGGGAGACCTCACCGAACAGCTTGGAAGTTCAACACGATCGACACGAGTCGCCCGTCGTCGTGGTCGATTCATTCAGTCACCCGGTCGTGGTGTGCCTGACTGCAGTACTGTGTAGAATCACGACTGATCTACAATCTCGGTGACCCTGTCATCTCACCAACCGTATACGTGTATGCATTTGTGTCCTCGCCAGTCTCATGTCCGAGAGAACAGACTCGGCTTCGACTCTTGCGCAGGCATTAGCCTCTTCGGGCAGTGTATGTTGGCCCAGCCGGCCCCGCCAGCCCGAGGCCCACTGTCCACGCACGCTGCACTGGCAGCCATGCAGCCATGTCGGATCGTGATACGGCCTGCCTCCTCCAAAAGTCAAAGCTGTTTCGCCACCCCGATTCGCTCCTGGCCTGGGCGGTGCATCCTTTGAGTGCCAAAGCCTGCCTGCGTACGCAATCGCCTCCCTGCCACCGCTGCACGCCTGCATGCAACTCTGCCATTCGAGAGGCTGGAAAAACACTGGGACAAAGCCAAAGCATTGAAGATCCCCAAAAATACGAGTGGCTAGTACAGTTGCAAAATAGAAACACAAACCACCTGGCTGCACGGCTACCACGGCTGCCTCTTGCCATGACACGAATTCCGTCATCGACCACGCACTCTCCCACTGCACACCCGTCATTATTGGCGCACTGCTTTACCGACCGAACCCGCAGGACCCAGCAGCCAACATCAGTGACAAAGTCAGCGCAACCAACAGCTACAGCACAAAGGCCGGGCAGGTCCAAGCCAGGCCAGTACCAGGCTCAAGTACAGGACACATCGTCATCACGGCCGCAGAATCCTACAATGACAGCCAACAACCGGCACGCTCGATATCTCTAACAAGGGTCCCACAGTGACGTGATATGGCCCTGCCATGGTCCCAGAGGGCCCCAAAGGCCCCAGAAGGCCCAGAGCAGAAGAAGCCCCTCAGTGGCCCATTCGACGACAGTGGGCCGTGTGATCCCTGGCGCGCCAGGCGTGCCAGGCGTGAAGGCCTCTTTTCCCAGACTCTTCTGAGCCCTCGGGGGTTGCAGCAATTCGCCGGCAGAATGGCGACTGGGCAAAGATCAGCAAATCCGAGACACCACTCAAGTTGCGGCTGTCAATTTGGCAAAACTCGAATTGCACTCGGCACTTTTTGAAACTTGACAGCGGTGGCAGACCCTGCCAACCGGCAGCGCATGGCGTGCCCACGGTTCGCTTCAGATTGATCAACAGCTAATACCCTCGACCGCCCAGCCGCCCCTGCCCTGCTTGCCCACCCTGCCGTCCTGCCGGCTTCGGCTGAAAGCTACAGGCGAGTCGCCATCACCTCCGGCCCTCCTGAAGATCGGTAGATCCCCTAGGCCTCGATAGGAAGCAGCGATAAGCTCACGGGACATTGCGAAAAAAGAGCCTCCATGATGCTGGCCAGCCTGACTGCCCGGCCGAGATCGATCAATGTTTCTTCCGCCAGAGGCGGCCGGGAGGCGGTATTGTCGGCAAACGTTCAACTTAAGCTTGTTCTACAATGGTAGATCCGGGCAACTACTCTTTTTCCGCAGCGACGCCTACCCGTACAGTACAAAAGTGTCGTAGTTGCTTGTTCTCACCGCTGTCACTTACGCCACATGAGCTTGACCAACAGAAGACTGCCGATTTCAACACCTTGACAGAGACGCGAAAGCCACGAAGCAAGTTCGGACGCCGTTGCTTCAGGTCGCTAGCGGGTCATGGCCGCTGCACGACGTCGCACTGATGGGCACTAGTCTAGTAATTCCCTTAGGTGAAGCCTGTCAAACAATGGGAACCGGCGACTCAGCCTGCTATCGTGCAACAAAGCTAGCGGGTCCTACAATTGTCGCATTTGCGCTTTTGGTTGAGCGTTGGTGCACACTTGCTCGCCAGTGCCGTAGAGTCTGACAGACAAAGCCATTTCACTGCCTTTCTTGGTTTGTTGAGGTCCGAGGCTGCGTGCGCCATATGCCACTTTGTTGCATCGCGGCCAGCACGGACGACCTGACAATCATTACCACACGCGGATGACCCTCATCTCCGTCTGCGCAGACACAGTGTCTCGGCCCGCGGCAAGCAGGACAATAAGCATTATTGCAGAGCCCATGTGTTGCTGCATAGTCGGTGGTGCTACGATGATCTCTCCTCCACCAGAGTACATGGTAAATTGCGCTCTTGACTCGGATTCCCATTTGCGGGGTTTTCTGGGTGCACATGTCGATGTTGCGGATTCGATCGAGTCGCGCAGTGCAAGTCCAGGGGCTGTTAGCTCGGCAAGAATGCGCTAAAGCTCGGCCTGGCGTCACCACCCAATTAGGCTTAGACTGGTCGGGAGGTTTTTTATAAGTACAACTAAATATACATTCTATTAAATACCCTTATGCAGCCCTTATGTAGCTAATAGGAACTCCTTATTAAGTTAGTAAGGTTAGGGATATAAAATATACATTATGCATACCTTTAACTTGCATGGTAAAGTTATTTACATTTTACTTGCTCCCCCTTTAAATTACTCTTAATATATTATTATATGGTTATTTGCTTATTATGCTAATTAGCTATTAACATATTTAAATTAGGCTTAAATTAAGGTTGAAATGTTTTGCTTAGTAAATTATAATTTAATAACTTTTAAATTGCATTTATATTGCATTTATAATATATTTAAAATATAATTATATTATACTTATATTGCCTTTAAAAAGTAATTAAAAAATAGCTTGCTTATTATATTAATTAATTATTATTATATATTTAATTATTTAAACTTATAACTTTCTTATATAATAGCTATTAAATAAGTACTTCTTTAAGGCCCTTTATTTAACCCCTTAAGTATAGTTTAAATAGCATTTAAGTATATATTTATAATTATTATAATAATAGCTAAAATTGTTTTTAATATAAGTCTTAAGTAATAATTAAGGGAAGCTTAAGGGGTATTTATTAATAATTTATATAAATAGCTATGAGTTGCTTAATACCTAGCCTTTAAGGAAAAACCATGTAGCTTAAATATTATTTTGCTTACTATTGGATTTAGTGGATAAAAAACTATTCGCGTTATTAAAGGCATGATTTTCTGCCCTTTTAAGGGATGCATAACTAAGGTATAGGTTTTCAAGGGATTCTTAAAGGGTAATTAATTAATATTTAATAAATTAAGTTTAAGCAAATTACTTAGCTTTATTATTAATATATTAAAAAGGCTTATAAAATTATTAATAATAATAATAATAATAATAACCCTTTCTTTATTAAAAAGAAGTTTAACTTTATTAATAAATATTTAAGGGCATTTTAAGAAGGTAATAAGGGCTAATTAAGGGTAATATAATAACCTTTTATAAGCAAGCTATTAAGGCTTATTTTATTGCTATAAAGATTGCTAAGAATAAGCTTGCAAGCAAAAAGGTTACTTTAATTTATATGCTTAAATCCTTTATTACTTCTTGCAAATTACCTATTAAGGTTAATAATATTATAATTACTTTAAAGCTAAGTAAATAATTAAATAAAGGGAGTTTAAAGAAAGGCTAAGGGCTAATTAAAAAATATTTAATAAACCTTTATAAGCTTTTTCTTAGCAAGGTTATAATATGGAAAATAATTAATATTAATAGTAAATAAAACTTTATTTTAAATAAAAAGAGCTAACGCTATATTTTTAGCTAAAAGCGCTTTAATCCTTATATAATTAAGTATTTAATTTAAATTAAGAATTACTTAAGCTGTAAAGAGTAAAATAAGTATATTATTAAATGCATTAAAAAATTCTTTTATAAGGTTATTAATATAGCTATAATATATAATAAGTTTTACTAAGTTAGCTATATTAAAAAGGCTTTAATTTATTATAAGAAATATTTTAATAATATATTTAAGGTATTTAAAGGGTATTTAAGGGTAAATTTATTAATGCCTATATATAAATTAAGAGCTGCAATAATATTAACATTTTATATAAGTTTTATAAAGCTTATAATAATATAAGCATTACTATTAACGCCTTATATGCTATTTTTTAAGGATAAGTAGCTAAGGATAAAAAGTAAAATCTTAAGATTAACCCTTATTTAAAAGTTATAATTAATAAATAGCATAATATCTTAAAGGCTATTAATAAGAACTTTAATTCCTTTATTAATAATATTAAAAAGAAGTTTAAAAAGGAGTTTAAAAATAGTAATAAGGATAAGAATAAGTAGTTTTAAGATTTTTATAAGGAGTTTAAGGGGCGTTTAAAGGTTTTTTTAAAAGTAAATTAATAATATATTTACTATAGAATTTTAATAAGTTAATATTTAAATTAATTAAACTTTTTTTAATATTATTAAGGGTATAAAAAGAATATAATAAATATATAATAAGTAATATATTAAAGAATTTTTTTAATAATTTATTTATTATTATTAAAAATTAAATAATATAATTAAAATATTTATTAATTTATATTAATTATTTTATATATAATATAAAATATAATATAAAATATAAATTAATAAATATTTTAATTATATTATTTATAATATATATATATAATTTATTTATTTTTTATTTTTTTATTTAATATATAAAATTTATAAAATTTTAAAAATTAATAAATTAATTTTATTTATAATAATTATTATTTAATATTAATTAAGTTAAATATAAATAAATAATAATAATAATTAATTAATAATAAATAATAAATATAAATTAATTTTTTAATTTTTTAATAATATTTATATTTAATTTATAAAATTAATTTATATATTTAAAATATTTAATTTATATAATTATTAATAATATAATATATATATATATATAAAAATTATATTTAAATAATAAATATTATATATTTAATATAAATATATTATAATTATATTTTATTATTTTATTTATATAAAAAAAATTAATATTTTATTTTTATTTTAATTATTTATATTTATTATATATTATTTTATTTATTTTATAATAATAAAATATATTATTTATTTAATTAAAATTATTATATTATTTTAAAATATTTATTTTTTTAAATTATATTTTTAAAAAATAATTAAAAAAATTTAAATAAAAATATTTTAATATTATTATTATTAATTTATATAAATATAAATTTATTAAAATTAATAAATTTTATATTAATTTATTTAATATTAAAATAAAATTTTTTATAAAAAAAATTATTATTAAAATATAAAAATATAATTATAATTAATTTATAATAAAATATAATAAAATTTTATAATTATATTAAAAATAAAATTTTATATTATTTATTTTAAATATTTTTTAAATTCTTTTAATAAAAATAAATATATAAATAATTTTAAATATTAAATAATTAAAATAATAATTTTAAAAATTATAATATTATTTTTAAAATTATATAAAATATTATTTTAAATTATATTTAATTTTTATAAATTTTTATTTTTTTAATTATTAAAAATAATTTTAATAAATTTATAAAATTAAATATTTATATTAAATAAAATTTTATATATTTAAAAAATATAAGAAATTTAAATTATTTTAATTAAATTATTCTTTAATAATAATTATAATTTTTTATTTTTTTTTATTAATTAATATATATAAATAATAAATAAATATTTTATTTTTTATTATTATTATTATTATATTATAAAATAATAATTAATTATATAATAAATAGTAAAATTTTATATAAATTATAAAATATTTAAAAATTTTATAAAAATATAATTAAAT
Source organism: Diaporthe citri (assembly GCF_014595645.1). Classification (NCBI taxonomy): domain Eukaryota; kingdom Fungi; phylum Ascomycota; class Sordariomycetes; order Diaporthales; family Diaporthaceae; genus Diaporthe; species Diaporthe citri. The sequence continues at coordinate 1,188,122 of NW_025064850.1, forward strand.
AATAATTTATTTTTAATAATTATTTATATAATTAAATTATTTTTATTAATATTTATATTATATTTATAAAAAATTATAATTTTTAAATAATTATATTTTAAATATTAAAAAAGAATTTAATTTAATTTTTTTTTTATATTTTAAATAATTAAAAATAAATTTTAAAATTAAATAAATTTAATAAAATTTTTTTTTATAATAAATTTTATTAAAAATTATATTTTAAATATTAAAATTATTATTTTTATTAATATTATTATTAAATAAAATTAATAATATTTTAAATATTATTATAAAAATTATTATAAATTTTAATTTTATATTTAATTTATAATTATAAAAATAATTTAATATTTTTATTTAATATATAAAAGTTTTTTTATTAAAAAATAAAATATAATTAAAAATAATTTAAATTTTTTTTTTTTTATTATTTTTTTTAATATAAATATTTTATAAATATTAATAATATTAATATTATTTTAAAATATTTATTATATATTTAATAATTTATAATTTTATAATATTTAATTAATTTATAATTATATAATTTAATTTTTAAATTTTTATTATTATTTAAATAAATAATAATAAATAAAATTAATATATTTTTAAAATTAATTTATTTTTTTTATTTATTAAAAATAAATATTATTATTTATAAATATATATAATTTTAAAATATATAAATTTTATTATTTTTATTTAATTTAAAAAATTTATAATTTTATATTTTTTTTAAATATTTATATTTTAAATTTTATAAAAATAATAATAATATATATAATTATTATATTATAAAGAAAAATTATTTAATTTTTATAATAAAATAAATAATTATATAAAAAATATATAATTTTATAAATATATATTTTTAAATAATATTATTTTATTTTTTAATTATTATATTTAAAAATAAAAATTTTTTTTTTTTAATTTTTTATAAAAATTTAATAAAAAATTTTTAATATTATAATAAATTTTTATAATTATTTTATTATTATAAATAATATATTTTAAAATTATATTATTATTAATATATTATTTTTATAATTATTATAATTTTAAATAATATTTAATATTATAAAATAATTTTTATTATTATTTTATATTATATTTAAAATAAATATTAAAAATTAAAAATTATTAAATTTATTTATAAATATTTATATTTATTATATATATTTATATTTATTATATATATTTATTTAATTTTAATATTTATTTAATTTTAATATTTTATAATTATAATTTTTATTTATTTTAAAGAATAATATTAAAATAAAAAATATAAAATATATTTAATAAATTTATATATTTATTTTAATAATATAAAAATTAAATTTAAAATTTAAAATTTAAATATTAATATTATATATATATAAAATATTAATAAAATAATATAATTTAAAAATAAAATAATTAAAAAATACTTTTATTAAATTTATAATAATATAATATTAAAAAAATAATATATAATATTTTTTAATTTATATAATAAATAATAAACTTATTTAAATATTTATTATATTTTTAATTTTAATTATTTATTTTTTTAAATTAATAATTAATATTATTAATTTAAATTATATATTATATTAATATAATTTTAATATTTTAAATTATAAATTTAAATAAAATTAAATTAAAAAAATATTTTTATTTTATATATATATTTTTTTAATTAATTTTATAAAAAAAATAAATATATTTATTATTTAATAATAAAATAATTATAAAATTAAATATATTTATATTTAAATTATATAAAATTTTTTAAAAATTTAAAATTAAATATTATAAAAAATTATTTAAAAAATTTAAAATTTTTAAAATTTTTTAAATATATAAAAATTAATTAATATTAATTAATAATTAATTAATTAATATAATATTTTTTTAATTATTTTTTTATATATTTTTTATTATTATATTTTTAATATATTATTATAAATATTAAATAATAAAAAAAATATAATATTTTTATTATTTATTATTTTTAATTAATTTTAAATATTTTTTTAAAATTTATTATATAATATTTATATATTAAAATATTTATTATGTATTTATTTTTATTTAATAATTTAAATATTTTTTAATAAATATATTTTAAATATATATATAAAATTAAATTAATAAAAATATTTTATTTTATTAAATTTATTTTTTATAATATTTATATATAAAAAAATTTATTATTTAAAATATATTTTTATTAAAATTTTTTAATAAATATAATTAAATATATTTATAATAATAATTAATTAATATATTATTTTTTATTTAATTAATTTTATTAAAAAATATTAAATTAATTATTATATTAAAAATTTATTTATTTTATAAATATATTATATTATAATATTATTATAATTATTAATTATAAAAATAATTATAAAATTAAATATATTTATATTTAAATTAAATAATATTAATTAATAATTAATTTATTAATATAATTATTTTTTAATTATTTTTTATATATTTTTTATATATTTTTTAATTATTATATTTTTAATATATTATTATATTTAATTATTATTTTTAAAAAAAATTAATTTAAAAATTTATATAAATAAAAATATTTTTTAATTTAATTTTATTTTTTATTATTATTTAAAATTATAAATTTAATTTTAAAATAAATATTTTTAAATTAAATAATTTAATAAAAATTATAATATATAATATATTTTTTTAAAAAAAATTATAATCTTTATATTTATTATTATATATTTATAATTTTTAAATTAAATAAAATTAATTATTTTATATTTATTAATATATATAAATATTATTAATATAATTATTATATTTATTATAAAATTAATTTTATTAAAATTATATAAATTATTATTTATATTTTTATAATTTTATTAATATATTATAAAATAATTTATAATATATTTTAATAATTATAAAAATAATTAAACATAATTTTTAAATTTAATTTAATATTTATAAAATATAAAATTTAATATTTATTTATAAATTTAATAATATAAATAATTTATAAAATAAATTAATAATATTTTTATAAATATTATATATTAAATAAATATTTTTATAATTAAATTAAATTTATAATTATTAATATATATTTTTATAATAATATTATTAATTTAATTTATAAATTATTTATATTTTTTTAATTTTTTATTAAATTAAAATAATAATAATTATTTTAATAAAATAAAAAATAATATAAATTTTTATTAATTATAATTAAATTTATTATATAAAATTTTAAATAATAATTATTTAATTTATTTTTATAAATTAATATTATATTAAAAATTATTAATTTATATTAAAAATTTTAATATTAAATTATATTTATTAAATTATAATAAATAAAATTATTTTAATTTAATATTATTAAATATTATATTTAAATATTTTTATTATATAATTTAAATTTTTAAATATAAATTATTTAAAATAAATAATATAAAATTATTATTTTTTTAAAAAAATTATTTTTATTTTAAATATATAATATTAAAATTTTATTTTTTTTATATAATTATTTAATAAAATTTAAAATAAAAAATAATTTAATTTTTATTATATATAATTATTAATTATTAAATATATTTTATTATTTTAAATTATTATAACTAAATTAAATTAATAAAATTAAAAATAATTATAAAAATAAATATTAAATATAATAAATAATTTAATTTAAATTTATTATTATTTAAAAAAATTAATATATTAATAATTATATTTAAAAATTATAAAATTTATTTTAAAAAAATTAAAATTTTTATAATTATTAAAATAATAATTATAAATTATTTATATTTTTTAAATTTTTTTATTAAATTATTAAATTATTAAATTATTAAATTATTAAATTATTAAATTATTAAATTATTAAATTATTAAATTATTAAATTATTAAATTATTAAATTATTAAATTATTAAATTATTAAATTAGTAAATTAATTTTATTTATTAAATTAATTTAATTTACTTTTTAATGTATTTAAAATACAGTTATTATATAATAAAAATGCAATTTCTATATAATAAAAATGCAATTACTATATAATAAAAATGCATAAAAAATATAATAAGGATGCATTAAAAATATATTAAATTATGCCTATTTTTATATATCCTTAAGAATCTTTATATAATGCTATAATTTAATATTTAAAATATTAATATATAGCTTCTTAAATATATACACCCTTATTTAATATATTCCCTATTACTTTTCTTTTCATTCCCTTTATTCCCACTATAATATTGCAAGCTACTTATTATGCCTTAATAAAATATTTAAAATATAGTTATTTAATTAATATTTATAAGTTTCTTATCTACTTATACTTATTATTTTAACATTTATAAGCTATTTATCGCCATTATATAAGCTTTATATGCTAGTTATTCTTATAGCCTATTTAGGATTTTAATGTATATTATGCTTTATTCTTTATTTTACTTTATTTTAACCTATAATATATAAGTTAATAGCCTTATTTAAGTTTAATATAAAGAAATCTTTTATTAATTTAATATTAATTCTTTTAATGCTTTAATTATTTGCAGTAAAAAAGCCCCCTTTGCTATAGCAATCACCTTATTTACTTATATATATTATATATATAAATACTATATAATGCGCTTAGGAAGCCATCCCTTTTATAATGCATTGCTTAAAGCTTATAATATAAGCACTATTTACGCTTCCCTTACACTCCTTTTAAAAGTTACTAATAACCTGCCTAAGTAAAATTCTACCCTTATTTTCTTTACAACCTAAGTATATTTAATACTATTTTAATAACCAATATCCTTTCCCTTAATAAGTATAAAAACCCGTTTTTAACTCCCTTAATATACTCCATACTATATCCTTAATAATGCCTATTATAATTAATAGCCTTACTTAATATACCTAAAGCTTTATCTTAAAAGTTAATTAAATTACTTAAAGGCAATTTTATACTAGCTTTATAAAAAACTTATAACCTTTCTTTTTTACCTTATAATATATTAAATAACTTAAAAAATAAAGATATAAATATTAAAAAAAATAATAAGGAAAAGCAAAAGCATATAAATAATAATACTATATAATTACATATCATTATAAATATTAATGCATTAAAGAATAAAGATTAAAACAAGGTATTAGCTTAGCTCTTAAAGGAGCTTTTAAAGGAGCTGCTTATAGCCCTTAAGGGTTAAATAAATATATTTTAAGAGCAATTTAAAGATAAAATAATATTAAGCCATTAAGTTAAGTTTTATTTATATAAGGAGCTATTATATTTACTTATAATTTTTAAGTATAATTATTATACTTAAAATAAAAAGTATAAGTTAAGATTTATTTTATAAAAGCTATGGTTAATATAAATTAAGATATTATTTACTTATAAACTTATAAGCTAAGTATTGCATTTAAAAGGTGCTAAGGCTTGCTATAAATAAGTTAATAAATGCTTATATAAAATAATTATATATAAGAAAGAAATAAAAAAGAGGAATAAAGCAATAGCTATATAAAATGCTTATATTTTATCTTTAAGCTTTAAATACATTCCTTATACTATTAATTTACTATATTAAGAAACTTTAAGCATTTTTTAAATGCTATATTAAAAGCATTATTATTTATTTATATAAGATTAATAATATTAATATAACTAGCCTCCTTATTATCCGCTAAGGTTGCCTTTAAGTAAGATAAACTTAATATGCCTAAATTATAAGGGCTTATTAAGAGCCTTTTAAAAGCTAGCTATTTACTAAATATTGCTATTAAGTTTAAGTATTACTTATTAAAAATATTAAGAAATTTAATAGCTTAGCCCTTACCTTTATCAATATCTTTTAATGGCAATCTTAATGCTTCCCTTAAATTTACTTAATGCTTATAAAAAACTTAATAAATATAATATAAGTAAATCTTAAAAATATATTTATTATTTAGCTTTACTAGCTTATATATTATTTTTAGCTAATAATAAGCTAAAAAAAGAGTAATATTTAAACTCTTTAAAGAAAGGATTCTTATTATTTATATTAAGAGCTACCCTTAGGTGTTTTTTAGGTATTTTAATTAATTAGCTAAGTATAATTACTTAATATCTTATTTATTAAAAAAAGCATATGCTTTAAGCATATTAATAATAATTATGCTAACCACCCTTTTTAATATATTAATATTATTAAAAGTATTGCATATTTAATTTATAACCCTTATAAATATTTAATGAAATATCTTAATGGCATATAAGGGGAACTTATATTAAAAATCCTTTTAATAATAAAACATATTTACTATAAGTATTCTTTAAGAAATATAAGGACTTAATAACGTTTATATATAAAATAATTATATCTTAAACATTAAGTAAAATATAAGATAAATAATAATTAATACCATATATAATAAGCTTAATATTCTTATGTTTAACTTAATTATAAATAAATAAAGTGTAATTTAAATAGATTAAGATAAAGTATTAATATATATAATGAAAGTAACATAAGTATATTTATAATATAATGTAAATGCATAAGCAATAAATTATAAAGGTAAACTTATAAGTAATTAAGTGGCATTAATTATAATATAAATCCTTAGTTTTAATTAAGGATAATATAATTATTTCTTTATAAAGAAATATATAAGGTTTAATAAGTTTCTTAATACTTTGCTTAAAGTAAACTTAATAAAAAATAATAATATATAATACTTATATTTGCTATAATTTACCCTAAGGATTAAGCTTTACAAGATATTTCTTAAGATCTGCTTTTAAGTTAATATTAGGTAAATAAGGGGTTAATAAATAAAATATATTAGCAACTTGCTTTAAATCCATATTTATAATAATTGCTTTTTAAGATTAAGAAGAAGTATTATAATGAAAAGATTAGTTTAAAGAAAGATTATAAAAACTTTAGGTTTAAAAGATATATTTAAAAAGAAGGTAATAAGAATAAGATATGCTGGAATTATTAATATATATATAAGTTATAATAATAATTATATAAGAATGTTAATAATATATTAAGGTAAAATAAGGGAAATATATATATCTTTATTAATAATTAAATTAAATAATTTAAATATTAATTTATTTTATTTTATTTTAATAATATATTTAAAAAATAAATTTATCTTAAATATATAATGTTTTTTTAATATATTTAGCTGCTTTAGGAAAAAGGTAATAAGGAAGTAATTAGTTTTGTTAAAAATAATTTCTTATAAATATTAAAAAAGCCCTTAATTAGTACTTAAGAGGTAAAATAATATAATATAATATATATACTTAACTTAAGAACTTTAAATTAAAGTATTTATGTTATTATAGCATAGCATTAATACTTATTTCTTTTAAAAAGTAGATTTAGTGTATTTTATGCATTAAACTATGTAGCTTATTTATGTTATTTTAGCTTTTATAAATATTTATAAATATTATATTATTATATTAGCATAGCAATTCTTATATTATAGGGTGTTAATAAAGCTTTTTTAAATGAATTTTTAATTAATACTTAAGAAATATTATAAATTTATTAAGGAAGTATATTAAGATTTATTATTAAGTTATTTATTATTAATATAATATTTTATAATTATGTTTCTTTTAACTTAAGTATTTTATTAATAAGGCTAAATTAATACCCTTAATATATCCTATATATTATTATTATTATTTTAATAATATAATTTTAATCTTTAAGTATAAAGAATTAAAAAAATATGCTTAAATAGTTCCTTAAGATTATTTAGCCTTAGCCTTAAGGATAGTTAATACTTAGTTATAGTTATTAGTTATAGTGCCCTTAAATTACCCTTAATATTAACTTATTATACTTAATAGCACGTTCTTTCTTCTTCCTAACTTAATTATAAAAGCTTAATGCAGCATATATATTAACCTTATCTTAATGCCTTAATTATTCTTAAAGAAAGGTAATATTTATATTTTAGCTTATATTTAAGGTTTTAAAGAAATGTTATTTTAATAAATTTATCCTTTAATTAATATATTAAATAATATTTTGCTTTTATATATATTATATTTAATTTATAAATAATGTTAATAATGTTTTTATATATAGTTAAAGGAATTTATACTTACTTTGCTTCTTATAATGATAAGAATTAAATAATATGGGCTATTATAATCTTTATTATAGTATTGCTTATATACTTTGCTAGCTTTAAATACTTAATGGGTTACATAATATTAGCTAAATAGCATTAGCAAAATACCTTTTATTAAGCCCTTAAGTGCCATACCTTATAATTGCTATATATATTATTAGCTCCCTTATTTAATATTAAATTAACTTTTACTTCTCCCTTATTTCCTTTATAATATATATAAAGGTGCCCCTTAAGTCTTTATATAAATAAGGATAGATTTTGCTCTTAATATATATAAACTCTTACATTATATAAATAATCCTTATTAAGAAGCTATACTTATATTTAATATTGCATTTATACTTAAAGCTAAATTACATTTAATTTATATATTAATATTTAAGTTCTCCTTATATAATAAATAAAACTTATATTATTAAAAAGTTATAATGCTTTATTTCTTATATAATATTATATATTAATAAGTATAGCAATTCCTTACTTATTGCTATTTAAGTAATTAAGTATTAATAAAGCATACTTAACTTTACTTATAATAATTAAAATATTATTATTATTATTATCTTTAATAATATAATACATTAGCTTTAATAAAGTAAGATTTAGCCTTAAGCTATTTTTTATATCCCCCTTAAATTATATATATATTAATTTAAAGCGTATTTAAGAGTTTACTTAAATGCTAAATATATACCTTACTGCCTATCTTTATTATTTTTTGCTTCTTATCTTAATCCTTATTTAAATTTATATTATTAACTCCTTAAGTTACTTTTTATTAATCCTTATCTTATTAAAGTAAACTTCTTATATTAAGCAAAATAAAGTAATTATCCTTTACTTAAGTTAATAATAATAAATAAATAAAACGCATAGTAAAATAATAATAAAAAGCTAATATAAATAATATATAAGTATATTTATAAAAATATCTTAAAAAGCCAATCTTTAAATCTTATGCAATATAAATAGTCTTTAAGGTTTATATTACAATTCCTTTTAAATAATTTTAAAAATACCTTTTATAACTCTTTTAGCTATTTCCTTTTAGCCCTTATTTACTCCTTATCCTGCTAATACATTATTCTTAGCTATTATTATTATAATAACTATTAATTTAAGTAATATTAATATATCTTTATATATTAAGTACTACTTATAATAATATTTATATTATATTATATAATATATTTTACCTTATAATGCTTATCTTATAATATATATATAAAATGCATTAAAAGCATTATTTTAAATACATTATATTATAAATATATTCCCTTATAATCTCCTTAACTATCTCTTAATAATTTCCTTTTTATATTAAATTTACTTTATATATTTTTTTTAAAACTATTTTTAAATACGTTTTATTTAAATGCTTAATTCTTATTTTACGTTGCTTAATTCTTAGTAAATATCTTTTATTATATTATAAAGGCTATTTTATAATCCTAAATAATAACTCATAAAACCTTACATAATATTTACTTTAATTGCATTTAAGATTTATTTAAGCTGCATTTAAAATGCATTTATAATGCACTTTTATTATCTTTTAAAAGCCTTTAAAACTCATTTTAAATAAATTAATTTTTTATTTAAATGCTTACTTAATTCTTATTAATTTATTATAAAATACATTATTAAGCTATAATTTTTATTTCTTAAGTATACTTTTTATATATCTTGTTTTATATATAGATCCCTATCTTTTTTATACTTAACCTCTTTAGGCTAATGTCATCCTTATAATTCCTGCCGAGCTTTAGCGCATTCTTGCTGAGCTGCATACCGCAAGTCCAGTCCGGTATTGCGGCGCGCCGATTAACCAATTCAACCGAGTCGCGTGCATCACCACCCAGAACAGCACGGCGACCAGGTCTACGATAGCGGCAAGGGCACACCAGCTAGCCGCTAGAATAGCGTCCGGTGCGGCTTGGCGCTTGGCTGCAGGGTCCATCAATGCCGTCACCAATGGTGAAAGCGCCTTGGCCCACAGAGCGTCCCGAACAGGAAGGACTGCAGCTGCGAGGAGGGGGTCGCGATAAGGCGTAATTACACGGCAAAGCGGCAGCTACTGAACAGCCTGAGAATGTCTTTTGCAGGTTGTACCAGCATGTGCTCTCTGCCGACATGTCCTTGATCTCGTCACAGTGGCAGAGAACAGCCTGGGTGTTGGCCTCCTCAGCTGGGAGTGTCCAGGGCATTGCGTGTCGATTTCGCCCCTGCGCGGCTAGTTTTTTTTTTTTTTTTTTTTTTTAATACTAAGAGCACTATATTCCTCACGCCACCGAGAAAGGAAACTGACTACCTTTGCGCCTCACTGGGCGGGAGCACCTCGGGCACTACACTGGCACTACCGCTGGCGACGGATATGCGCTGGGAGCGGAAAGCGATCTTGATGCGACCTTCCATGTGTCCTCACAGGGTCATTGGTGACCGATCCATTATTGTCCGGATTCAAACACACCACTTTGGTTGGTGCTCTACGTTCTTGTCGCAGGCAGACGAGTGGAAGGAGGTCGAGCCTCCGTCCGCTCTGTCCAATCAGTCAACCAAGGCCCAACCCCGCGTTGACAGCTGCTGGGGTCCCGGAAGGCATTAGCTGGTAAACAGGGCCCAATCAATCTGCTGCGGCCTCTAAGAAGAATCATCTCACGACAGGCCAGCCAAACCCGGCATAGCTGCAGACGGAAGAGGCACAGGTCTCGGCGCGTTCTGGTCACAGGAGCCCTTGTGGTTGAAAAGGCTTGTCGTTATTTCGAGCCTGTGGACTCCGGACGACTTGGGGCTCTAAACGTGACAGAGTGCTGTGTAACTGGCATTGAATGCCTTCCGAGATGAAACTTCGGACGACCAGCGTCCCAATATACGTGATAAACATTTATCACGGCCAATCTATTTTTACACGCTATCGGTCAAGCAAGTCTGGAAGGTCTCACCTTGGTCTGGTCTCTTCGACAAACGCACATTGCGATCCGGCGGCATACCCGTTTCGCGATCAGACGGTCACACCTCATAATTCCTTCGGAGACATACCTGCAGCCCCGGCCGTGCGACGTTGAGCAGCGGTCGTCGGTCGGACGATTGGGCGGAGCTCAACCCGTTGCAGGGCAGCCGGGCAACCGGGCAGTGTGATCCTTGGCTTACGTTGCCGACAAATCGACGAGGCCATCAATGCAAAACTAGTTCGAGATTGCGAATCTCGAAATATGGCCTCTGGGGTTCGTATTTTGGTCACCCTTCCCTCGGGCTCCGGGCCCGGGGTGGTCTCGATCAACTTGAAACAACCCACCAACAAACAGCACATAGGGCGGGGGCAGCAGACCACTGGATGCCGCAACCCATCTGCAGATCCCCGAATTGTTTCAAGTGCCACACCCTGCAAAGAGCTGGAAAGGGCGGAACAACAAGATCGAGTAAGCCGCCCTGTGACACTGACTTGTTGATGGCCAGTGAAAGACACCGAATGCTCCATCGAACACCCCAATGATTCCAGAGCCTTGTTTGGTGGGACTATTGAGCCGTCGCCCCGCAAAAGGGGCAGGCAGTTGAATCTCTTGGGGCCCACTGAACGATGCACCGTACCACCTAGGGGAGGGTCGGATTCCAGACCGCCGGGGAAAGCTGGGGTCCTGTCTGCTTTGGGCAGAGCCACTGGCTAGCACGTGTCTTGTATGTGTTTAGGTGACCTGAGGTGAGTTGAGTTGAGCAACGACGCACATCAAACCAAGACATGGGCTCCCCGGCCATCTCTCCCAAGCTCGGAATTACCTTTCTGATCTCTACAGTCCCGCGCCGCCAGGGCGATGGTGAACCTGTGTGCGCGGCACACCACACGTGTCCGCAGCGCAATCACCTTGTGGACGACGGGAAAGCATGAGCCAACGTCCCACGGCAGCGGGTGCTCACGCACAGAAAGTCTTCAAGATTCTAATGCAGTTCGCCCGAACGCGTTGCATGGTGACGATTCCGAAAGTTTCGCCGTTTCATTGCAGGAAGACATGCGGGGTTGCTCTTCTCGTATCGAATTCGCAGTAACCCAGCCTGCAGCCTTCGGCCCTGCTCAGGTCTGCAATGGCCTTCAACACGAGAGAGGAGTGATAATACACACACCCTTGCGGCCAAGGATGAAGTCATCTTGTCCTCGGAGACCCGGCCGCACTGAATGTGTGTCATTGCAATGACGCGAGAGCCGACTTGGGCCTTCGAAATGCAGTCGCCTGTTCTTCCTTTCGAAAACCACCGCCCAGAAGGCGGCGTCTCACATGCCGATTGATCGGCTCAAGGCGCGAGCCGGGCCGCACCCGGTCGGGTCAGATCAGATCAGATCAGATTGTTCTCGTGTGTATCACTCTGCCAGCCTACGCTGACAGCGCTTTTGTGTCGCGATCAAGCTGCTAACTGTGCTGCTGCTGCTGCTGCTGCTGCCCAGGAGGCCCGCCGACGCGGGCAGGTAGCTCCTTGTATCGCCCATGAACCTCGCGGGTGCGTTGTGGAACCGCCCCAGCGCACCCGCGGTCAAAGCTTGGGCGACTTACTGCTCGGGATCTGCGCTCGGGGCACGACGCCCTCATTAATATGGATGAGCTCTCAAGGCTAAGCTCAGCGACTGCTTCTTTTCCCCGGGCGCCTGCAAAGCTTCTAAAGCCCCAAGGCGGGTGTTGGCGTCGCAGCAGCGCGGGTCGAGGGATCAGCGTTTGCCCCGCGGTGATCGAACGTCTCGTCCGCGCCGCTTATCATGCCGAAGCGCGTGTTGCCAACGCGGCGAGGGGAAGCTCCGTGTGTCGAGGGCCATCTTCCCCATGGCACACACGATCGCCGGTGCACAACGGCGTGTCTGTCGCTCAGGGTCCTAATTGTGGGCTGGCTGCCGTGCCAGTGTTGGTTGATCGCGACTGGGAAGCGTGTCGGCGGTTTTGGTAGAGCCGCCCCATCTCCACCTTAATGAGACGGTTCTGCTTCTCCAGGGAAGATGCCATGATCTCCCTGCTCCCTGCAAGTGTTTGTGCTTTTCTGTTCCGTGCTGCATGATACTTTCGGTATCTTGAAAGGTGAGCGTTGCTTTTGGACTTCGGTAGTGCTTTCCTTCCACCAGCCCTGCATTTACAGCGGCGGAGCCCAGCGAGGCAGCTCTAAAGCGATCGAACGCTTCATACAAGATGGGATCTTTTTATAAGTCCTTCTCCATGCACTTGGCTGATCGCCACGTCTGTGCGAAGCCAGCTAGGACGAGATGCTGTCTTCCATCTGATCAGATGGGAAACTGAGGGGAGGCTTACGGGTGCTGAACTTCCATGTGTGTCTTCACACACCTCGTTCCTGCGTCCATCATGGTGTTATGGCCCCTTCTCGTTGTCTTGATCTTTCGCGATGCTCGAGAATTTTGGTGGCGACTTGAACAGGATACAGCCATGCCCGGTGCCGACGAGATCTCGCAGTAGCTCTGCGGTGTGGCCCAAATATGTGCGGTTGCAAGAAATGCCTTTCCATGGACGGTTGAAGCACAGACTTCACCCTCGTCTTTGACAATGGAGACCTTGCGAATCGAGCTGTCTAAGAGGTTGTCCACTCAAGTGAGAGACACTCCACAGAGAATCGTCAAAACACGATCTGGGCTGGGTTCGCCGCGCACTCTTAAGATGGGTGACAGATACATACAGCGTTCGACTCTTCTCTTGAATCCCCTAGGGTACGTATCATACCAAGTGGAAGGACTGAAGCTGCATTGCACTCTGTCACCAGGCGGGAACTTGTCCGGTCCCCCTCCCTCGGGTCTCGGAGGGCTTCTGGAGTGTGTGTGCCCAAGGGTATCTATTGACAGGCCATTGAGGTGTGATGAAAGGCTTGGTCTCTACATTGGGTTCGCTTAGGGCTCTCACCATGTTGGTAGACGAGGTGGGAGTGCTGGACCAGTGTTCGCTCCCTGATGCAGAGAACATCACGGTCAATCGCATAGGAATACTATGTGAACATGCATAACTTCTGACGGGCGATATAGCACGAAGTTGTGCTCAATACAGATCTAAGCTTATTGCTGCAAGGCTGGGTCTCCTTTTGCAAATGAGGCCTGGGTAGTGCGAGAATAGTCGCGACACATTCCTCAAGAAACGCGTGGGCAACGTGGGGAAAATTGCGATTAACAAGTGCTCCGAGACACAGAAGCAGCATCAACCTTCAAGGCAGCAAGGAAGGCGCCACTCCACATCTTCGAGCGAGAGCGCGATCCTTGGGTTAGGAACCTCAACGTCTGGACTTTAAGATTCAATGCTTGCCTCGTCGATGCTATCGTCCCACCATAAACAGAAAATCACAGGATACATTACCCAAATCCTACCATTGCAAGTCTTATCTGCGAAAAGCTTACGCATACTAGTCATGTCTCAGCCTTCCAAAAACGTCCTCATTCCAAGGCCTGGACCCAGATCCCCACGTCAGTTCCCGTAACAACCTCGTTTTCAACGTTCGTCCCGGGCCTCTGGTGTGGCTGCGGCGGCCGGAGCGGCACGCTTGAAGGGCGTTGAGACAGCAACCCTCCCAACCTCATTCTTCAGCTATCGCACCTGGTCGTATTCAGTGGCGCGTACATGCCCCGCGTCGAAAACGTTCACGTCTCCGCGCCAACCTCGCGTCAAACTGCCTCAGACATCGCATCATGAGCCTCGTTCGTTGCTATGGTGTCATGGATGTTTCTTAGACGACACCACGCAGGGGCAAATTAGGCGACTCCAGAGCAGCAGCTCCAACTATAAGACCGAAGGGAGCCTGGCTGCTTGGGAGCACCCCAGTGGCTCTCGGTTAGACGCAATTACGCACAGTTGCTTCTCTAATATGACGGGAAACCTAATTTACGCCTTCTTCTCGACACTCGCTGGCGTTGCTCTGGTCAGTGGGCATCACCTGGAAGGTACGTCTACTCACTGCGGAGTACCACAGTTCTCCATGTACAAAATCCACGGTTACTGATGAAGTGACCAGCCGTGCAACATGACAGACTCATGGGGTACGGGCAGGAGCCCGCCTCTTGGTGCTATACATACCTCAGCTACTATCTGGCCCCTCTAGAGACGCCGCCATACGGATATCCGGGGCCCGGGGGTGGGGGTGTTGTGACAACTATTACATCAATTGTACAGCTACCGACCTTGACCCCGATCTTCCCAACGCCGCTTCTGACGACAGCGCTGTCGGTGTTGCCCTCGCCCTCGCCCGCTCCTCTACCCTCTACAGCAGGCCCCAGTCTCGCACCATCGCCTGTCCCGGGCCCCGTGGAGATCATTCTAGCCATCATTCCGGCTGTTTCCGGCCGCATGCTTGAGAAGCGGACGGCAGCAAAGAGAGACCTTGGCGGGTTCATAAGCGATGCCGGCAGTCCGAATCCCAAGGACTGCAGATCTGCGACTACATACAGGCTGGATTCCGGAAGATTGCAGATTTCTTCCCGTCTCACCTTTTCGATCTTTGCTGACGCGGGTACGAGCTTCACGGCGTTCCGCGCTCGCGAATCGATCAATGCCGGTGCTAATATTGTGGCCACGACCTTCTCGAATGACAACTCGATTCTGCGTTGGCGCAACGCCTCGTTCTCCGGCGGCGAGGCTGGGTTCTGCCAGGTCGCTGCGACAGGCCAGGTGTACACCACCTATGTGGCTTCACCAACACAATGGCCGGCAGGATGTCTGCCAGTCTCTATCTCTATTATCGATCGTATGATATATTCCACTACTGCTCTGAGATGTTCATTCGTAGCTAAC
This sequence comes from Diaporthe citri, assembly GCF_014595645.1. Taxonomy (NCBI): domain Eukaryota; kingdom Fungi; phylum Ascomycota; class Sordariomycetes; order Diaporthales; family Diaporthaceae; genus Diaporthe; species Diaporthe citri. The sequence goes on from NW_025064850.1 coordinate 1,204,035, forward strand.
ATTCCACCAGCCAGGTCATGCGTGGTTGGCAGCACCACTACCACTCCAAGCCAGCTACCAAGCACCGCTTCGATCGCAACTGCTGTCGGTTCCACCCAGAGCGTTGGGCCATCTTCGAACTTGCCTTCAACATCCTTGGTCCAGCCTTCTTCCGGCGGTTCCACCCAGAGTGTTGGGCCGTCTTCGAACTTGCCTTCAACGTCTTTGATCCAGCCTTCTTCCGGCGGTTCCACCCAGAGTATCGGGCCATCTTCAGACCTGCCCACGACGCCTTCGGTCGAGTCTTCGACCTCGTCAGGCCTGCCTACACATAGATTCGCCAATACGACCAGAACCCCATCGTCTGTCCTGCCCACCACTCCGGTTCCAGAATCGTCCCAGAGCTCTTCTGTCCCGGAGACTACAAACCCTTCGACCTCAGTCCCCTCTTCAGAAGCTCCCACGTCGAGCTTTCCCGGATCTAGTACCTCTCCAGTCGGTGCATCTTCGTCGACCGAAACATCGTCTCTTTTGTCTAGCTCCCAGTCATCTCCGTCCGAAACAAGTTTGACTTCCCAGTCAACATCCGTGACCTCGACTTTTTCCACGGGATCAACTCAAACACCCTCCACGTCCGAGTCAACGGCCAGCACGCCCTCTACGCAGTCGACAGCATCGTCGGCGAGCAGTGACTCCACACAATCCACCAGCTCTACCCAATCCACGCCGAGTACGAGCTCTACCGAGTCTACATCTAGCACCGGCACCACCGAGTCTACGGCGAGCACCAGCTCTACCGAGTCCACGTCGAGCACCGAGTCTACGACCAGCACCGAATCCACCACCAGCACAGAATCCACAACCAGTACCGAGTCTACGACCAGCACCGAATCCACCACCAGCACAGAATCCACAACCAGTACCGAGTCTACGACCAGCACCGAGTCCACCACCAGCACAGAATCCACAACCAGTACCGAGTCTACGACCAGTACCGAGTCCACCACCAGCACAGAATCCACAACCAGTACCGAGTCTACGACCAGTACCGAATCCACCACCAGTACCGAATCCACCACCAGTACCGAATCCACCACCAGCACAGAGTCCACCACCAGCACCGAGTCTACAACCAGTACCGAATCCACGTCCAGCACCAGCACGTCCGAGTCTACGTCGAGCACCAGCACCACAACCAGCAGCACATCGATGAGCACAACGGCTGCCGCAACACCGACGTGCGATGGTTTCCACGGATATGAAGATCCTACCAGAGCTGGTCAACATCTAGGTAAGGGCTTAAATTTTGAGGGAGCTATATTAATCCGTCAGTGCTAATTATTTCTGGCAGGAGTATATCAACAGACAGGCTACGCTATCTGCCTCGCGCTTTGTAACTCTAACCCAGACTGTGAGAGTTTCGGGCTCGATGATTTAGCGCAATGTCTCCTCTATGATTATGCTATTGAGGATGGTATGCGAGATGTTCCTCAATCACCAATCGTGTTTTACAACAGGGGTGGTGATTGTCCGGGAGACGACGACCCATCTACTACCACGACAACCTCTTCGAGTTCCAGCTCCAGTACCGAAGTGACGACGACAAGCTCCTCGAGTTCAAGTTCCAGTACCGAAGCAGCGCCAACTCAAGCGATCCAACGAACAAACCTTGTCACGAACGGAGATTTTGAAACTGGCGGTCTCGCTCCATGGTCCCTAGGTAACCATGTGGGAACAATAAACGTCGGCGTTGTCAGGTCTGATTCGGCACCGGCCACTCCACCCCATCCTGCCGGTGGGAATTACGTGCTGAAGTTTGACCTCCTTCCGCCTTTCGGTTTGAAATATTCGTTCCTCGAGAACTACCTTACAAACACCGTCTCCGGCCGCACCTACCGCATCAGTTTCGAGGTGGCCGGTTGCGGCGGGACGAATGACATTCGGTATGTCTATGTTAACGGAAACGAGATCAGTTCGTTTGTGGCTCAGGGTGATTGCAATACATGGAGCCCCTTCAGCGCCACCTTCACTGCGGTAGGGAATGACGTGATTGACGTCGAGCTTTTTTCACCCTATTCTTCAGCATCCACTCAGTGGTACTTCGACAACTTCGTCGTTGAAGAAGCATAAGAAGATGTGGTAGCACGTCGTTTGTGTACAAGACCCGTACACACACGCTTCTATGTTTTGAGATCTACATACTTCACAGTAATCTCCAATTGTAGTATATAGCCCAAGTAGTCTAGTTTAGTGAACTTGTTTCTTTTGTGTAAACATACAACTAAAGACTGTGTTTCTTACATAGTGATGGTATGAGTTTTGCGATCCGCGTAGCCTTGCGCAGGCGAGAATAGAGCGAGGCAGCCTGCAGGCGAAGAAGTACGGTCCCCATCCTTACAAGTCGTTTCCGAGACATACATGCCGTGTGGAAGCTGCCGCAGTCGAGCGCATTCAGTCTTTCAGCTCTGACGGCACAGGGGCCTTCAATACCATTCCTTTCGGGACTTCCCTCCACTGTTTACTCTCATCAAGGAGTGTCTGGCATCCCTCCCATTCCTTCCGGATAGCCTGCGCATGTATCTCGCTTCTTGGGGTTATCTTTGCCGGGTAAGGCTTCGGCTGCACCAAAAGGCCTTCAGTGAGATCGTTCTCATCCGGCACAATCTCCTGCCCATGAGCATCGACTGCCTTTTCGAAGTTGAAGGCCCACAGCAGCCTCGAGATACTCAAGAACAAGGAGCGGTCTGCAATGTGCATGCCCTGGCAGACGCGGCGCCCTGCCCCGAAGACGAAGTGGTCCCTCTGGCTGGGGTCACTGTTCATCGTCGCCTCGGCTGATGTCTGGTTGTCGCCTTCGTACCGCGAGGGATCAAAAGCCCGTGGGTTTTTAAATCGGTTTGCGTCCATATTGATGGCCCATACGTTCCCTGTGTAGTTGTCAGCAAATCGTCCCTGACCTCTGAATATCAAGGCAGTCGCGAATCGACAGCAAACAAGCCCAGCCCCGGCCATATTTTCCAAGCAAAGGGCAGCATTTCATGGGCAGGAACTTACACATTACTCCGGCGCCTTTAGGGATCTTGTAACCCATGTACTCATCATCTTGGATGACTGAATGCGGCATTCCGAGAATAGCCGTGGGCATCCAGCGCAGAGTCTCCTTGACACAAGCGCGGATATAAGGCAAGGAGTCCTAATCTTCGATAGTTGGGAGCCTTTCGGTGCCGCATAGGTTGTCGAGTTCGAGTTGAGCCTGCTTCTGGACCGATGGGTACAGAACCATGGCTTGGACAAAACCATTCAGCGTGGATGCTGTCGTGTCTGACCCAGCCTCATGGAGTGAGCCAACGATATATCCCGCCAGATCATCGGAGAAGCCATAGGCCTTTTGACCTTCAGCAACTCCGACGCTGAAACAGGGCTGTTCAACGTTAATCTTCCACGTCCCACGCATGTAGAACCCCGGCGAGACATACCATTGCTGTTCCCTGAAGGATCTTCTGCTTCGTATCGATCCAGTGTCCCACGTAAAGCGCCTTCTCCTTCCTATGTAGCTCCTTGGCATAGCGCCGCATCGGAAGCATGAAGTCAGGTAGTTTCCTCAGGAGAGGAAATACGTCCAGGAAGGCAGCCGTAGACGATCCCATCACCTCGCTCCACTGCTCGACGCAATCGTACAACCTCTTCAGGTTCTCGTCGTGGATGTCTATGGTCCTGAATCCAAAGACCATCTGCGTGGTGAGGGAGTTGGTGAAGCGGCGAATATGATCGGCGAAGAAGTGTGGCTGGTCTAGAATGCCGCATAACATCTGCTTGCTCTCGAGGTCCTGGTACGGGACGTATCCTTTCGACGCGTTTATGTGCAGGACAGAGTGCATGATCTTCCGTATCATACGCCATGTCTCGCCGTATGGCATGAGGAGTACGCGCAGGTACCCGCTGACCAAGTTGCCAAGGTAGAGTCCAGTGCGAGACGAATAGATGTTGCTGCGCTTATCTAACAAATCCTTGATAGCTTTGTCCGTCGAGAGCACGATCATGACATTGGTTCCCAGGATGAGAGAGTAAACGGGTCTGCCGGTCGGAATCAGTAATTCTGTTTGCTTCCTCCTGCTCGTGAGGCCCATTCAAACATACCCATACTCCTCTGCCCACTTTTTGAATTGAACATGCGGGTGTACTTGTGGTATTTGGTGTAAATTCCCAATGATGGGCATCGTTGGTGGCCCGGGAGGGTAGTTCTTCGGCCTTCGACCAACATTGCGTAGCTGGAAGATGATAATGGCAATGATGACGAGCGGGATAAAAGTCGTGTATGCCATGGTAGGATTGGCTTTCTAGAACGGTTCACAAGTGTGGATGGGAAAAGATGATAGTCGGATGTCCCAGGGACCGGGCAGACCAGAGTCGTGGGCAGTCCGAGAGGTAGTCTTTTAAGTGCAAATCGTTGCCTCTTGATCTAACTGCAGCCAAGATGATGACTTGTGAGGGGCCTCCTCCCACGCGTTCCTACCCCTCAATAAACCTCAGCACTCTGCTCTCCATCACGGTGCACTGCATCGTTGTGTTCCGTGGCGACGGGGATTGCTAGGTGGGCGGACCGTCCGGCACCAGCGGCCGATCAAGTCGCAGTATACGTGTACGCAAATACGCCGGTATATTGATTTGTCCTCCAACCTATCGCGCCGGCGGGATTTTCTTCGATGGCGTGGTCCTTGGTAGTAAGCCGCAGGACGGCCTGTCCCTTGGTCTGCATATGGCCAATCATTTATGGGGCGATGGTGAACAAGAAGATGTGACACTGTAACCCTCCCCGTCCGACCGTTGAGCTCTTTCCACTTCCGATTTTGATTTGTCGTAATTGCATGGCACCACATCAATTCTGCAGCTCAAGCGCTTACTAAGATGTTAGCACGTTGTTCTCCCAAGAACCAATGTTATTACCGACGAGCCGACATGTCGTCCGATGCATCTAATGGCATCGCTGCGATTGGCCAAGACATTGTGAAGGGTTGGCATTTCCCCAATGGACTTCGACTATGACACACCCCAGCCGTGTCATTACTCTAGCATATCCAAAGGGCCTAGCAGTCCTTCAGAAACTGAGACTGGCTGTTATGAATTCTCAGAGCTCGGAAGAGTTGCCGGTATCTGACTAGGGCTCTGACATATACCTAGGTCGCAACGAAGTTTAGCCCAATCAGCAAGAATCACATGCGGCGGCATTCAAGTTCGAACGCACATACACATAGTTAGATTGCCTTGTAATTTTGTAGGGGCCGGTTCATTGGTAATAGTATTAGTTGGCAGCCTCGTGATGTTGCGATCGCCAGCCTGAATCACCGTGGGAGTGAAAATGTGCTCTAGTGGGTTTTTATGTGTTCTCTGGCCGGGGAGGCAAACGCTGATTTGGAACTAATAGGGAGAGAAATGTGGAGTGAATGGAAGGAAACCCACGAGCATAGCTGTGGAAGGAGAGAGCTCATCAGGTAGGGCCATCCGGACTCCGAGTCACTAACGCAGACTCAATGACCGTAGGTGTTCACCACGCTGCGGTGTGAGGCACAAAAACGTGCAAACAACCACATGACCATCTTGATTGAAACGACTTGCCTTCACCACAAATAATTAGCAGGAGCGAAAAGAAAAACGGCACCAGACATTCTGCTCAATTCGTTGTGGGACACAACTGCTGATGCCAGCCATGCTACCTTTCAGACATTCTAGACAGTATTAGTAGGAACAACAACTTCAGGCGGCTGCCCTTATTGGAAAGTACTGCAATTTTCTGCCTCATATTATCTGTAATGATTTAAATACGCGAAAATTTCACATCATTTAAAACTGCATGTGAGCTTGGGCGTGAAAACTATGGTCAGTTTCGATTGTGATGTCACCTCGAGTACCAAGGCAATCGCCCAGTCACTGCCAAGATATACAGAGACGTGCAAGAAGCTTTTCTAGAATAGATAATCATACGCAGGTTATTCTACTGTGTAACTGACTTCAAGGAAGGGCAGCAGAGAAACAACCGCCGCTATTTGGGAGCCACCTGCCACCTAGATCGGCCTAGCCAGATCAATCATAATGCATGCAATTTGAAGCTGCAGTGCTCTTCTCTTCTGGGGCAGAAAAATCAACATCGAGCAAACTTTCAACACATTGGAGGTGTTAGATTGCGGGATGCCAGCCCGGGGCCATCTTTCAGAGTAGCTCTGGCTGAACACAATCCCACATCAGGTTTCCTCCCCATCTCATTAATCACATCCCAGAGAACACTCGGAAAACACTGGGGCAAAAAGGAAACACAACCCTGTCCTTTTCTCGGAACCATTGTTGACCAATGAACGACATCGGAGGTCGCTCCGGCGCAAGTAGCCACTCCTGGGTACCTATGCAGATGTCGACACGTGCTGAGGCGAATCTCTCCGTAATGGCCGTGGTTGTGGCTTGGCGTTGGTTGCTCTCTACGACTCGGTTATTGAATCCTGACGTGTTCCCGTGTCACGAAGTTTGTCCCACTGCTGTGGCGGACCAACCTCCCCAAGGGCAAAAAGAGCGAGCGAATTACCATCCAATTCATCGCGATCCACCACTCCTCACCTCGCCGCCTTTTGAATGCGCAGTGCATTCGACCGTCACGACTTGCGGAATTTGCCGCTCACCGTGACATTTGAACTCGTCTCGTCTTCGCCTCCACAGTCACTTCGTCTTTCAGCTGTCTTTAGGTCGCTTCAAACATGACCTTGCCATCTACAGAGCTTGCTAGTGGCAACAAGAGCACAATCCTCCGTCCGATCCTCCCTCGAGTCCCCCAAGACATACCACGACACAGCCCATCTCCCTTGAAAGCCATCACGCAGCGCAAGAAAAACACACTGGCAGCATGCGAGGCGTGCAGGAGACGCAAGTGCAAGGCGAGTATTCTTATGCGCCACACAAGCCCAGAGCAAGAAGGCTTGAGATGCACTGACAGCGTGGTCTTACCTGGGTGTAGTGCGATGGACAACGGCCTTCTTGCCTCCGGTGCCTTGCCAGCCAGCAAGGGTGCGTGTACTTCACGGAGCCCTGGGAATCACCGGCCAACAACCTAAAGCGAAAACATTCGGAGCTCCAGGCAGAAGTCCAACTACTCCGCGAGTCAAATGCCGCGCTGAACACGTTGTTCCAGGCACTGCGGTCCCGGGAAGCTCACGAGGCTGAGGCCATACTGCAGCGTATCCGGGAAGGTACTGATGTCGATTCCATCCTACAGTCGATGAGTGCTGGAGATCTTCTGCTTAACCTGCAGATCTGCACTGAGCCGAGGCCTTACAAAGAGTCTTTTTCGTGAATAGACTTTCCGAGTCCTTCCTACCGACGTACCCTTCGCGAACGATTGGATTACAGCTCCAAACTTGAGTATTACATGAAGTTGCTTTTCTTGATCCAACCCCAAGACACCCAAATTTCTGCCACCTCGTTGCTTTCAGTGGGACGGCCGCATAAATATTGAACGAAGTGCAGTGGCGATGCGCTGGGTAGTCAAAATCAGATTACCATGCATCGAGGTCATCGTGAAAGCTCTCATCCAACTATTTCCTCTTCCTTTTTTGGAGATCGCACCCTGGGGTTGACATCGCCAAAACATGACGGGTCAGAAGGGCGCGTCTCGGCAGGGCGCAAATGACATCGAGCGACATGTCCTCATGCAGGGCGGCGGCAAATTTGGAGTCAAGGAAAACCGCGTCTTGTCTTGCAAACAGCGCTGAAATCCTGTTCTTTGGCAAATGAATGCCAAACAACTTTTTCCTCCGTCTGATCAGATCGTCCACCACAAGGACGCAACATCATCATCTCCTCTGAAGCATGTCGTCAATCGAGGAGCTCCCCAAGCCTGCGCGCGTGACTGGCGGCTGCCTTTGTGGAGCTGTCCGCTACCGTGTGGACTTTCCCCGTGGTTATGAATTTGCCAAGAATGTGAGCAAGTTCTCCCTTCTGCACCCCGGAGTTGAAGCTGTGCATGCAAGTGCCTTCTCTCCGGTCCGCTAACGACTGTTTGGTAGACTGGCACTTGTCAATGCACCCAGTGCCGTCGCAACTCGGGGTCAGTTTTCTGGTCGTGCGTCCAGGTTCCAAAAGTCTGCCTCCGATGGGGCAAAGTGGACGAGAAAACCACAACTGCCAGCCAGAACGAGGAGTGGACGCCCTTTGAGCGCCCGCCCTCTGCGCTGAGGTCGTTTTCGGCCACGCCTGGAATCGGGCGCGGGTTCTGCGCAACTTGTGGGGGCTTCCTTACATGGATGAAAGATGAGGGTTCTCTACTTGATGTGTCCGTGGGGACCATCGATCCGGTTTACCTGGTTGGCGCCAGTGATGATCCTGAGGTTGGAAAGACTGATGCAGACGGGCAGGAGGTTCCAAAGGGTGGTTATGGGTCGATTCTTGCGGGAGGATACGGCCGGAATCTTTGGTGTAGCAACGAGATCAAAGGGGTCACGGATGAGCTTGCGGCCGTGGGTGTTGGTCGAGGCACGAGATCTCTCCAGAATGATTGATCGATCACATGGCACATTTCAAAACTCGACCACTCTGCCCTAATTGCTATGGCCACGGGTTTGGGAATACAAACGACTTGGTGCCCTGATCTAGCCTGTGCCCCATTCATGAGTGTGAACTTAGAAGGTGAAGCCCGGGTCCACATAACCAACCAGACTCTTACTGATCGAGGTGCGCCCTGTCCCCTCGTCCGTGACCGATTGTCACAAACACTATTCCCAGGGCACAGGCTCGCTGCAGTGACCAATCGAAAGCTGTACTGAGCCTTACCCCCATGACTACCCTATTATCATCAGCTGGGGGCGATGGGACGACATCGTCTGCATTGTCTGCTTCGGTAGAATCGTAACAAAAAATGTCTGAGCTCCATTCACCAGCTATTGTTCTTCGTTTGCTTCCTGGCGATGGCACTAGCTCAATTATTTTAATAGCTCTCGCAAAGGATGGAGCTTCTGATAATCTTGTCACAACACCACCCTTGGCCCATCACCAACCACCTCCCCCAGAGCTTTGGGCAACGCATGATTTCTACCTGCTGCCGTCAATTTGCGCACTCTCAACTTCGATCTGCGACCTTCGACCTTTAATTTGCCACTCCAAACTCTTCTTGACAGAGATACAAGCGACAGTAACCTTCCAAACGTCTCTGACTCCGACTTTCCCTCCTTACAACCGTCTTCAGCACCCTTGGCTCGAGTTTCGGAACTTGGCCATGGACAAAGTAAAATTTCGTGACTTGTACGCCGTCCTCGGCCTCACCAGCCAGCATGTCAGTCAGAACGAGATTCGAGTCGCCTACGAGAAACTTGTTGCCAAGTTTGACCCAGACAGGAAAGTTGTGCGTCCTTCGCCTGATGCGGTTGAGTTCGTGAAGGTGGTTCTCCCGCTTCTGCTTTCTAGCCCTTCCATTTCTTTGCCTTCCCTTCTCCAAAAGCCGTCACGTGATCGTGGTCTTCAGTGGCTCTTATGCTAATGTGCCGTCACCACTCAGATTGAAAGCGCTTACGACATCCTTGGCGACCCTGAGAAGCGCGCTGAATACGACCAGAGCCGCGCCCGCGTCCACCACGAGGTGAAGAACTCGCCCGAGCGCACTGGCAAACCAGGCCAGAAACTACCCCTCGATGAGCAGTTTCCAGCCGCACGAGGACAACTCCAGCTGCAGACATGGAAGCGACCGCGGGCGCGACGGACCCCGCCTCGGCCACAATTGCGAGTACAGGCACAGCTGCGAGCACACGGGCACCGGCTCGCAAAGCTACAACAGCAAGTACAGGCCCAAGGACTACGGGAGACAATGCGGCAAATTGAGGTTGGATCAGATGAGGAGTTTGAGAACGTCTGGGCATGGTTTTCCCAGATCTTCGAGGCTGCCGAGGCGGTCCACGAGGACAATAAGCGAAAGGAGGAGGAGGGAAAAGAAGCTCTCGCCCGACAAGCGGCAGAGCAGGAGGCCAAGTTGAGAGAAGAAGAGGCCGCTCGCGAGGAAGCGGCAGCAGCGCAGGCGCAGGCGAAAGAGATCGAATGGATCAACCAAGAAGCCGAAGAGTCCATTCTGGTCCTGGCGGGCATGGGAGAACGCCCCATGGCCACCCTGACGACCGGGTACGCCCAGATGCTGCATGAGGACTACGTTCGGCGGCTGGTTGAGAAGACCGATGACCTGCTGGACTACCTGTGGGACAAGGCACACTCCGGAGACTGGATCTGCCCGAAAATCAAGGAAGGCATCGACCTCGACCGGCTGCTGGGGTTGGTCCTGAACCGTGAGGCGCAGGAATCCTACTTCCCATCCGCTACGAAAGACCTAGCAGCATCTCTGCTCCGCAAGTGGCGCGGTGAGGAGTGTGACGAGACCGACGACAGTACTTCGCCGGCTGAAGAGGCTACTTCGCAGCCATGCTCCGACTCTGAGAGCTCTGAAGGAGGGAGCTCGACCGAAGAAAGTGAGGCTGAGGGAGAGTCGTCTAGTGTCGACTTGCAGTGTAAGTATCGAGCCAGGGTGTCAGGAGAAGCGTGCACTGCTAACAACACTTCACCCTCACAGCCTCCCCACAAGCCGCTGAGCCGCACCACTCACCCTTTGCACAGAATGCGAACCAGCCATCGCCATTTGCACAGAATGCGCACAAGAAACCCCCCCTTGCCTCTAACAACCAGCAGTACAATATTGGCACTGTGGCGTCTTTCGCTGGATGGAAGCGCGTGCGATCACCAGCTCCGTACGAGGAACAAGAGAATCAGTGGTCAAAGAAGCAAAAGCACATCGGTTGTGTTTAAGCTCCTCGTGGTCGTTTCTCTCGGAGGCCTGAGTCGGACTGTCTTCGGACGTGATATCTGTTGAGGGATGGCCGATTTCGGGGGATTTGTTTTGGTCAATGCCTCTCACAACTAATGGTGTCTGGAAGAGGCTAAGGCGGAGGTGAAACTGGCCTTTTCGAGCTTCAGAGGTTTGCCGGGGAAGGGTCAGTGAGGTGTGAAGGAATACGGAAAACGGTTCGCAAATGACACACCCAGGTACAGGAGTTGCTCTACAGAATGCTATCCCATTGAGGATTATTCCGTAGGATTTTGTCTAACGAAAAGAAAGGTGTCCTGGTCATACCATGCCGACGTGGTGATTAGGATCCCTGTTGCGATGGTATCATGACCCTTGTCGATCTTTGCCGCTGCCGATCTCCACCTTTTCTGCCGAGTCCAAGGCCAGAGCTGCCGGACCGTTGACGCCGGTTCTTTCTTCCACCTCTTCTTTCTTCTACTGTTATCTGCCTCATTCCTGCCCAGCACGTAGGGAATTTGAGTTCGAAGTGGCTCCCTTGTGAGATATGGCTCCAGTCAGTGAGAAGCTGCCATTGATGCAGGACGACGTTCCTGCAGCTGCGCGTTACCCAACGGCGCCCGCGACGAGGTGCACCCGGTCCAAATGGATCGCCGTCCCCGCGCTGGCCCTCCTCGGCCTGTGCTGGACCAACAGCCTGCCCTCTGCCATCTTTGGTGACCAAGGCCCCGTCTCGCGCCCGGACCTTGCACAGCAATGTCGCCAGGTTGACCCTCTCTTCCCAGGCAAGGGCTCCTCCTCGCTGGCGTCCATGGACCAGTACCTCGCGTCGTCGCAGTTCCTCAACGCCAGCACTGTCCGCATGTCCAACGCCATCCAGATCGCCACCCAGTCCTATGACAACATGGGACCCGTGGGCGAGGACGAGCGGTGGGAGGTCTTCCCTCCCTTCGCTTCGTTCCTGGAGAAGACCTTCCCGCTCGTCCACAGCACCCTGGGGCTTGAGAAGGTCAACTCCCACGGCCTGCTGTACACCTGGAAGGGCTCAGACGCCGGGCTGAAGCCGACCGTGCTCATGGCGCACCAGGATGTCGTGCCTGTCGAGAAGTCCACCGTTGAGCAGTGGACGCACCCACCGTTCAGCGGCGAATTCGACGGCAAGTACGTCTGGGGACGTGGCGCTGCGGATGACAAGAGCAGCCTGATTGGGATCCTAGAGGCCGTCGAGCAGCTCATCGACGCCGGCTTCGAGCCCAAGAGGACGGTTGTCTTGTCCTTTGGCTTTGACGAGGAGATCTCGGGCTACCAGGGTGCTGGTAACTTGGCCGAGCGTCTCATTGACCGCTACGGCAAGGATGGCGCGTCGATCATCGTCGACGAGGGCTCTGGCCTGGCTAAGCAGTGGGGCACCGTCTTCGCTCTTCCTGGTGTCGCTGAAAAGGGCTACATTGACGTTGATGTCATCGTACGGATGCCCGGCGGTCATTCGTCAATCCCGCCTAAGCACAACGGCATTGGTGTTACCGGAGAACTTATCACCCACATCGAGGCCAACCAGTACGAGCCACGTCTGTACGAGGAGAACCCCTACCTCGGTCTCCTCCAGTGCGGTGCGAAGTATGCACCAGAGTTCCCGCCCAGGGTGAAGAAGGAGCTGCGAAAGCGTGACAAGAAGGGCGTCGCGACCTGCCACAAGCGGGACAAGCTGGCCCTGGAGGCAGCCAAGGAAGGTGACGCGGTCAAGTACCTCTTCACCACCTCGGTCGCCGCGGACCTCATCAGCGGAGGCGCCAAGGTCAACGCCCTGCCCGAGCGCACCGTCCTCACCGTTAACCACCGTGTCAACGTCGGCGAGAAGGTCTCAGACGTCAAGGACCGCATCACGGGCATCGCGGCCGAGGTCGCCAAGAAGCACAACCTGACCCTCCACGCCTTCACCGACGAGGCCGAGACCCCGCGCTCCATCACGCTCAAGGTCGGCCACTCCCTGGAGCCCGCCCCCGTCTCGCCGACGGACGTCCAGGACAACGGTGACGCCACGCCCTACTCGATCCTCTCTGGCACCACGCGTGCCCTCTACGGCGAGGACGTCGTCGTCTCCGCTGGCTTGATGACTGGCAACACGGACACCAAGTTCTACTGGGACCTTACCAAGCACATCTTCAGGTATAACCCTGGCTTCGACCCGGCCCAGAACTTCATGGACGGCATCCACACCGTGGACGAGAAGATGAGCATGCAGGGCCATGTCAGTGGTGTGAAGTGGTACAGTCTTTTCGTCAGGAACATGGATGAGGCTGATCTGTGAGGGAATATAATGCCGGAACTAGCGTCAGGGAAAGCTGCACGAGATATAAAATGATGTTGTGACCGTACAGTCGCCTTGTAAAGTCCAATATTTTTTCTATTATGAGAAATAGATAGATACGAAGCACATTTCCAGATGGACAAGCCACATTAAGATCCCACTGCCTTGAAACGATGCATGTCACTTTGGAGAGCATCCTGCCATGGTCAGTCTCACCTTCATAGAGAAGTGCTACCACTGGTAGGAAGGGATAGATAGTTGGAATGTGACTGGGAATCAATCGCCAACCAATTTCATGGGCATTTCATACTCGGCTTTACCATGTGTACGATCCCAATGTGAAGAATTCATTTGGCCATGCCAGTGCAATCAGTTCCTGAGCCAAACTCTGCAAGGGGGACCGACATTTGCGTAAACTCTCCGTGTACAGTCTGTGGGATGCCGCTTTTGGAACAACTGATGATATAAACGCATTCCCGCACCACGAGGCCATTCGTAGATGTGATTGACTTTGGTTGTCAAGCTTGGGAATCACGGACAGAGCGCTCGCTGCAGCATCGTTCGCAGAAAGACCTCCCAGGACACGAAGTGCTATGCACCTTGCCATTGAAACTTACTCGCTGATGATATCTTGCAAATACCCAGCGGTTCATAAAGAAGGAGGCCAATTGTGACCAACGGAGGCTGAACGCGTTGACTGATCAGAACCGACAGGGAATCGCTATCAAATTTTCTTTTGAAGACATCTTGTCTGGGTATATTATTTTTAACCCCCAACACACGGTGTCTTGGTTCTCCTCCCCTGGCTGATCATTCTCCAACAAAGAAAGTCGACGAAAATACGACGGCTTTGTCTACTTGATTTTGTTGGTAAATGGACAAGGAAAGCCTGCAACGCGTGGTCGTGATAATATATGGGTATCCCCACGAAACTCTGGATTTGCGCACCCCATGTCCTGTATCCTGCTCGCATCTGTCCCTAAACATCGGACTGAATATCTTGAAAATATAGGCCTGTATCAAGCCAGACCTTCGACATGCTCTTCGGCAAGAAGAAGTACGAGCTCATTGTTGGCAAGCTCGTTAGCCCCATTCCTCAATTGGGCGACAGCCGTTTCACGGTGACTTGCTTCGTCTATCTTGAGGGAGAGAAAGCCGGCAGCCCGAAGTGGCACAATGTCCACGAACGCTCTAGATTCCATGTCGAGCTTCAGCTTCAGCAACTAGATGGCAACACTGACGAAACGGCCACCTCCGCACCACAGCACCCAATGGCTAACCCTATCGATGGACTGGAGGGTCCGACCTCGTTGTCCGGTCTTCATTCGAAGGTGACGGAGAACGGAGGGCTGAGGTTTGACCTCGACCGACTGCATATCCTCCCGGAAATCGAGAAGGGTACCTTCCGGATCCATGCAGCTCTTTTCCGCGCTCATTTCAATCTCCTCCGGAGCTCTGAGTATGAACTGCTGGCTGAGGCGGACAGCGAGACCTTCACTCGGGGCGATATGACAAAGCACAGGCTCCCAGAGGGCTGGGAAGAGTTTCAGGGGTGTGGAGGATTTAGATAGCTGGCGCATGTGAGACCAAGAAATCCGCTGAAGGGTATCTTGCGGTTGTTTCTTTGTCGAATTTAATGGCGCGTGTTTCTAACCCTGAAAAATTTGTATGCGTTGAGGAAATGATTTTCTTCCCACCATGTAACGAAGAAACAATTAAGTGTTGTGGACCCTCCCTCTCCTCCTTGAGCCGGGAATCCATCTTGCAGAAGGTTTCCAGCCCTTGATTATTTACGTCTGGAATTGTTGCATTCACGTGTGCAAGTCCAGGGGAGACGTTTACGAAAGCTATAATCTATATCCTCCAGCCTCTGTGGGATCATACAGAATGAATTCATGCCTCTATGGAATATGTGAGGGCATTATGGACCCATGATGAAGACTCCAGACGCCGTGCCAGGACAATACAGTCCGTTTAACCTATTCCCAAATGCGTCTACCAGAGCCTCGAACAATACAGGGGCTGACAAGGCCACATGCAAAGAGAAAGAAATGGCCAGGTCTATGTTTAAAGCACAAATCTCACTTTCACTCCTTGACCATCCAGAAGCAGCCACCGAACAGGCCCGCAGCGACAAGCGTGGTCAAGAACCCAGCGCCGACCCTGTCACCGGCGGTGATGGGCTTGAGCGTGCTGAGCGACTCGTCCGTCTTGTCCTGGCCACCGTTCACGTCACCGGTCGAGGTACCGCCCGTGATGGCGGTGTAGGGCGTCGGGGCGTTCCAGTTCTTGACCTGGCTGTAGAAGACGGCGGACAGGGCGGCCATCTGCTGGCCGACGCCGTTCATGCCGTCCCACTCGGCGCCGTCGACCCAGTGCATGCCGCAGGCCGTGCCGCTGACGCCCTTGTACCCGTCGGCCTCGGTGGCCGTGCCGGAGCACTGCTGCGCGGCGCCCACGGCGCTCGCGGACAGTAGGGGCCCGATGATGTCGTAGGTGTGCTGCGCCATCTGCACGGTCCCCGCGAGCCAGCGCACCAGGTAGGCCTTGAAGGAGAGCGAGTCGGTCTTGCACTGGAAGGCGGGCTCGCAGGCGGGCTCGTACATGACCTGGTCCTGGAAGAACTGCTGCGAGGTGTGGTTGAGGATGCCGTCGACGCGGGTCTTCCACTCGGCCGACCCGTTGGTGTAGTTGTACATGACCGCGCTGCCGTGCAGCCAGATGCCCGCGTTGTACGTCCACTGCACCTGGTCGATGTTGGTGCAGTTCTGGTTGTCGCCGTAGCCCGCGCCGTCGTAGATGTTGTACTCGTCGTCGATGAAGCCCACCGCCTCCATCCAGTCGTACACCTTGGTCGCCCAGTCGGCGTAGGTCTGGTTGCCCGTGTACCGCGCCAGGCGGGCGCCCAGGTTGAAGAAGCACCCGTTGGAGATGGAGTTCTTGTATGTGTAGCCGTTGTTGAACGTGAAGATCTGCCACCGTAGTCCGCCGCCGCAGTCTGCGTCATCCCATCGTCCGACGTACTCGTTGAAGACGGCCTGCACCAGGGCGAGCCATTGGGTTCCACCTTCTTCGGTCTGGTTTGGGTTGAGGAAGTTCAACTCGGCGGCTGACATGGCGGACAGTGCCCAGAAGCCTTGGCTATGGTCTGGTCAGTCTTGTGGTCTTGGAAGCCACTCGAGCAGGGGTATGAGACGACAGGGCCTTCCATCATGTGTGTACGTACTCATCGTTTCCTTCTGACTTGGTCTGGTTGAGCGGCATGAAGTCATGGTCGTCGCCTATTTGGTGTTGCATGGCCTGGTATGTCGAGTTGACGTATGTCTCGTCGCCTGTGTATGCCCAGTAGTCCACCATCGCGCCGAACATTGCACCAGCTTCCCACCCTGTATGTGTTGTCCGCGGTCAGTTTGCTGGCTGGAGGGAGACAGGCGAAAGACAGTGACATACAGTAATATGGGTCTGGCAAGTTGCCTGGCACGTCACCGGTGTTGTTTCCTGTGTAGTACTTCATCAAGCCATATGCTATCGTCGATGCGCCCTCCCTGATCGAGTCTGTCACGGCATTAGCTCAACATGTCCCGGCGGGAGCTAGAGGCTTGTCAAGTCCGGATGAGGCCAGACGTGGGGTGTGTTGTGCCGACGCACCTTCTGAGTTCCAGTCGATTTCAAGGGCCAAGGCCATTGGCGCCATGGCGCCTGCCAGCCATATCGAGGCCACGGACGAGAGCTTCATGGTGTCTATCTGCCTCGAGTCACGTCTTGCCCAAAAGCACAGGCACGCGGCGTCGGAACAAAGTTAAGTAAAGGAAACAATTAGCGGTGGTAATAGAAAGAGGGCGGGCAACGAGTGTCGAGAAGATCGAAAACCGGAGAAAGGGCAGCAAGAGGGGCCGCCGGAGGTTCAGCAGCACGGGTAGGGCTGCATGCTTTTGACTGCATTCGCTCTCCGAGGATGGAAAAGCTGCCTCGTACGAAAAGGCAGAGAAGGAGAAAGGGGCGTGAGGCGCAAGCTGATCTCGGTGGGTCCATCTCTGCGTCCCCGGGCGTTGTCCCCATGGTGCAAGTGGCCAAGGGGACCCCTCCGCCATGGCTGTTTGACCCACGGCGGTGGGACCAGAGAAAATCAACCGCAGTTCGGACTGCGTATCCGTCGTATCGACATCTGCTCAGTGTAGAATTGTGTCCTAAATGCTGCCATGGTACCTCTCAAAAGCGCTTACTAGGCTGTGCAGGGAGGCAATGAAAACGTTGCCGGGCGTCGTCAGCTCTCACTTCTGTCGAGACACTGCAGCGCGGTGGATTACGAGGCACACTGGTGGTACGAGAGAGAAGCGAGAGAGGACGAGACGTTGAGAATGGGATGCCAAGCCACGTGAAAATTACCGCCAGGGGTTTGTCCAATTTGGGAGCCGGAAAGTCCCCTGGCCCCAGCACGGACGCAGGCTCATGTTCTCGCCTCAGTTTAGGGGTCCACCCTACGGTGCATCCATGGCCACTAGGTGACCCCGTATGTTGACTGATTCAATCTGATCGACGCGAAATGGCACATGCAATCCGATGGCTATCTGCTTCGTTCTTGGCTGGCCGGCTCGCTGGTTTCCCAAGCTGGCCGGCACGCTCGATGGCGGTGTGTTGGTGATTTATTCTTTGGTGCTGTCGCTCCCCGATTGTGTATGCTTTGACATTCGTGTGATCAGCGGTTTCCCCAGGTTTGCCTGGCCTGGAAAGTCTAGGTCTCCAGAGTGCAGAGTGTCGATCTCGGAAATGTAGCCGGCTTCTGCCAAACTCAAATTGACCTTCTAGAATTGGGTGCATCGAAGGAAGATGACGATCCGCACTCGACCAAACAAATATCTTCGCCTCCAATCTGCACCGAACGTAACATATTGCTTTTTTACTAATTGACAGCGTGCTCATTCAAGTTGTGAGCTGGGCAAAAAAAGTGAAAAACAAAGCTCGTCCTGCGAAGAGGACCGCCCAATGTCTAAGTAGCACAAAAATGCCTCCTGACGGAATCGAACCGTCGATCTTCGCATTACGAGTGCGACGCCTTACCGCTTGGCCAAGAAGGCTCGACATGGCCTCGATTCAGGGACTTATGTCAGTGACTCAATTGTCTGAGGAACGCTCCACTTACCTGGAGTCTGTGCTGTGATTAAGCCCTGTATCTATTGGTATTTTCTCTGATGCAGCTCCAAAGAAGTGTGATAATGTGGAAAAGGACATGGTAGATTGGAAAATGCTGAAGAACACCCATTCATCTTATCATCGTTGAACAGTCCCTTGCAGATCTCAACTCAGCCTTTAGTTTTGGTCATGAACTTCAATTTCTAGTTACTTGTGACTCTGCAAGTCCTATGTACATTAACATAATAACAGTTGTTGTGGTGTGAATCAGCCAAATCAATATGCAGTCTCCACCTCACTGAGGATGTCAGCGGTCTTAAGATACCCAGAGAAGGGGGATTTTAACAACTCTCAATTTAGCAAGCCTGGTAATCCTTCGTGCCAACCAGTACATTGCATTGCTCCAAAGAATTGAGAGGAAAAGTTTTTATGTAGCCCTAGCTGCCTTCCCCGGGATTTCGCAACCACCAATGCCTAAACGTGACCTCGAAGTTTGTGGCTTGAGAGCAAACAATGTGAATGGAGCTTGACTCTGTATGTGCTTGGATAAGTTCAGTGGTCTCGTTTTTAATCTGTTTACATATGCTTGGATAAGTTCATATTCCTAAAATGCCTAAGTTTGATTTTGCTTTGAGCCTATTCCGGGTAGGCGTGGCTCATGGAGCACCAGCGGAAGCAATTGTTGTCACAATACCCACTACAGTGGCCCGCTATATAAACGTCACAGCTTCGCCTGCGGCTTGTAGACTTCTAGCTTTCCTTTATTTGCACAACGACGATTTATTACTATGGCTCTCTAGCAACACCGTAATAATTGTACATCCACGCCCTGATCATGGGTCCTCCCCCCCCCCCCTCAACGAGCCAGCAACACGAACTGAACATCAGACCGAGGACGAAAGGCGAGTGTCATCCAGGTTGCACTTAATGACGACGACGCTGTCGTTTCTTGGCCAGAATATGGTGTCATCATTCATCAAGACGCATCTGTCCAAACTTACTTCGCCCACCCAGTCCCTCGGTATGAAGTAAAGCCTTTGAATCATTTGGGTATGATTCTCGCCATAAGAGTTCGATCCCAGAGGATATGTGCAAATCCAGAGGTCGTGATCCAAGAATACCAGACTCGAGCTGGGAATAATCCCTAGAATGGTCTTGATACGCGCACAGATATGCTTTGGAATACTCGAATAGCCCAGATGCTTAGGGAGTGAACCGTCTTTGAGTGGAATCAGACAATCCATATTGAAGATCATAACCCTTAGAGTCGTTTCCTTGGTCTTGGAATTTGAAACCCCTGAAATCAGGATCTGCTTGCCATCCTGGGCCAAGGTCGCAGTGATGGTGTCTGTGCTCTCTCCATCTAGGGATATCTCAGAGAATCCGGCATCCATCGACGTCACGGAACTCCTTTTTTCTTCGGCTTTTCCGGTCGTGTTGGCTTCCTCCTGACGTTTGTATGGTTGAGACCATTGAACTTCGAGGTCTTGCCATCTGTATGCATTAATGTCTTCCTGCCCAAATCCTAGTAAAAGATCTGGTTGTGAAGGGGACAATATCCAAGCACGGCTCATGCAGTTGTCAAAGTCTTTGGAGGTTGTGAGACTGCCTGTTCCAACGAAACAGACAAAGATTTTGTTCCTCGCCACGATGATCATATGGAGGCAATCCCCACTAAAGAGAATTTCGTAGATAGTCTGATCTTCCAGGAGGATATCTGGGCTCGGTAAATTCGAGATCTTCAGGCCTCCCGCTTCTTCAGCTCCTTGTCGAACAGACATCACATCTATGCGTCCTGAAACATCACTAACAGTGACGTATTGCCCGTCTTTGCTCCATCGGATGTGTTGCACATCGAAGAAGCTATGGAACCGGGCAATTTCTATGCCGTTTTCTTGCCCTTTCTCAAACAAGTGCACAGCTCCGTTCTTATATGACACCGCGTAAAGAGACCCGTCTGCGGTTGGAGCAAATGCCGAAATTGCTTCGAACGGTACGAGCGTTGCTTCTGAGAACTTGGACAATTCAGTCGTTGACCGATCCTCGCTGTTTGTGTCACTGGTGACTTGCTCCTCTTGATCGAAGAACCGGGCCAGACTGTTCGACTCCCAGGCATTCACCGAACCGCCGCGCAGGTCATAGAAACGGCGACTGTCCGTACTAAACGCCAACTGAGCCACAATGTCATCGGATGACAACTGGTAAATGATTGTGAAATAGGCAAAGCTCCAAATCTTCACAGCGCCGTTGCTGCTGCTAGTAGCGAAAAACTTGCCGTCTGGACTGGCTGCTATTTCGTCTGCGCGTGCATTCGGTGCTTCCACATTTTCGTTCGTCAAGGGGTGCCACTTGAAAACGCATCCATCTCTGTACACCCCGAGTACGTGATCCGTGACTGGATTCCATGTGAACCTGTCGACTCCCCACCACGCGGTGGAGCTTGGCGATGTGTTTGAAGATTGTCTCCTCTCGTCCTGGAAAGATTTGGACCTATAGCATCGGTTCATACAGCGGCCATCCAGAAGACTCCAGATAGAAAGGGGTGCGCCTCGGTATGATACACCGACAAGGTTGTTACCGCTGTTGAAGGCGATACACATCGGAGAATTAATGATTGCTCCTTCGATGCGGATTGTCTCCTTGAGAAGATGAGGAAGAGGTATTTGCCACCCTTTGAAGTCCTCCACAGAGATGCTTCGAACAACATTGTCATCACCACCAAATAAGAGTTTCCGGTCGCCCTCAGCGAACACGAGGGCCTTGGCTTTGACATAGCGAGGATTTGTTGTTGATCTCAGAAGTGTTGCCGAAGGAATTGACCACATCTTGGTGGTTTTGAGTCCGTACGTGGCGAGCGTATCCCCCCTAGCGTTGAGGACCATAGCTACAACAGCTTCTCCATGCTCCACGACACAAACCCGTGCGAAGTTGGTCGTATCCCAGATATAAGTCGCCCCTGGGATTCCCAGAGCGAGGACGGCAAGATATTTGCCTGCACACGATATCTTGTAGCATTTCGATTTTCCATCAAGTGTCAGCCTAGCGAGGTTATCACTCCAGTCCTCCATTTCGGTCCCTTGTATCCTCAGAGAGCTTGTATGAGGCGAGTAGCATGTTCGGCGCAAGACACTTTCTCCGGGACAGACTGCAGGTACAACTTCGTAAACCACGCCAGGAATCGACATTATGTGGGATCCGAACTTTCCAACGACTTTGATTAGATCAACCGACCAGTCCTCGAGAAGTTGAACGTCCGTCAGGCGATGTTGCATCGGATTTCTCGTAGCATTGAGCCTTTTGAAAATCCGCACAAATGATGTCAAGACTCTGGAGGTCTTGACCAGGACTTCCAGTTTCTTCGATACCGCCAAGATGTGAATCCAGGTCAAAACTGCCTGACCGCGAAAGAAGTCGACAAGTAGGTCGAGATACCTGTCGAAGGCCTGGTTGCTATGGCCAAGGTGATAGGACCAATTGACTGCACTGTAATAGACGAAAGGTTCGCTGTCCTGTAGGAGATTTTGGCTTTGAACAAGTCTCCAACGTAGATTGGGGTCGCTTAAAACTCTAATGGTCGTCTGGAAGAGAATGCCATGCGTTTTTCGAGGCTCAACGTGGAAATCACCATCGCGGTTGTTGGTGAGGTACTCCCGGGCCGTATGGTGCAGCATATCGATCTGACCACTCTCCTGAACCTGAAGAAACTGACCGCAGGTCTCTTTGATGGTCCATCTGAGGTCGACAAAGTGAGAGAACTGAGGTTGAAGAGCCTGTGACATCTCTTTCAGGTCGAGCGGCCGTTGAGCACAAACAGTCCACTGAAACAACGCCAGAATAAGAGGTTTGTTGGCCCTGCGAACGGAACTGGTGAGATTCTCCTCCATGCGTCTGTACAAATCATTCATGTCGTCTGGGACTTCTCTGAGTAGATTTTCGATGCCCTCCTCTGTATGACAATGCAGAATCTCGTCCAAGACCAATTTTGCCCATAAGAAATTCCCTTCGCAACGAGCGAGCAGTTTTTCTAACAGGCGATCTTTGAAGTCAGTTTCCCCCCTCATGTGTCGGAGCTCTTGTGTGAGGAATCGTCTTATATCTTCTTGGGCGTGATCTGGGTTGGGGCTCTCGATCTGTTCGACAAGAATCCCAGAGGATAGTCTGTCAACACCTGCCGAAATAACATCTGTACTACGGCTGAGCAAGATAATTCTGAATGGGACGTTTGCATCAGAAATGCTTTTCAGGCAGTCCAAGAATATCCGCGGAGATTCGCACTCGTCCAGAGCGTCAATGACCCAGTAAACTTCGCTGGATGAAGCCTTCAGTAAGGCCTGTTCGAAGAGTGCTCGCCATGTCAACATCGGGTCCGAACTCGATTCGAGGCCCAAGGTCTCTGGCGAAATGCGGCCCAATTCTTTCCTGAAAGCTGTTACGCTTTTGGCCAGCTGGTACGCGAGTACCTTGAAACAAGTTGCAACGGACCTTCTCGTCTGATCCGAGTACTTGAAAAAGAAGAACTGACACGGAACACCTGCCCTTCTTAGGTGATTCACAAGGAATGCAGCAATAGTTGTTTTACCACTGCCGGGCGGTGCGACGTACCACACAATTCGTGACTTCGGCGTTGAATCAAGCCAGCGCATGATGCATGGGTTCTCCAATATCCACGTGCATGTGTCTGGCACCCACTTATCCAAAATTGCACGGTAATCATCTTCAGCTGTCGGGCAGGCTCGAGACAGGCACTGGAGCACCGTGCTCTCGCTGTCGGTCGTGTCAATATCCTCAGCTTTACTTCGGGTATCTCTGGAAGAAAGAGTGGAGGCTAGGAAGATTATCGCGTTCCTGACGCTCAAATAATTCGAATCGACTGGGCTTGAGTACTTGCAGACATCATGATGGTCTGCCTGGAGAGGGCGGGAGATCTCCGCTGGGTAGCCAAGTATGGACGTCTCTTTTTCCAATACCATAACATTCTTGAGTCCGATTGATGTAGCAAGCGTCTCGTAAAAGGACCAAGTAGAAAGCCGCGATGCGTGGTGGCGAAACTGTTCGTTCAGCTCTTCAATTGCCGGCGAGCTCTTTGTGAGGTCTGATATAAAGCTTTTCGGAGATTGGAAAGACGCCGATAATACTCTGTTGAGTACTTCGGCAAGATTGCTCCCACGATGAGGGGTGGAAAGGAAAATGATACCCTGGATGGATGAGACCATCTTCGAGTAGATTTCATCGTGAAAACCCAGGAGATATGCTTTTTTCACCACAAGGCCCCCCATGCTGTGGGCAACGAAAACAACTGGCCTCGATCCGATATTCAACTCCTCGCCTGCAAGAGTCCTGGCAAATCGCATTTCGAACAATAACTCTTTGGCAAAGTCCGTTATATTTGAGATACTCCGGCTTGCACCGCGCCAGTTTGCATCATAGCCAAAGGTAGATATCCGAGCCTTTTCAACTCCAGGCTCAAAAGGGAGCCATAGTTCAGGCCAGAAGAACCCTGGGTCGTGATTCTTCGACCAGGTTCGTTGACTATGTCCACCCAGCCCGTGGACAAAGATTATGTCGAAGGCGATCTCCTCCGGCTCACGAAGGACATGGAGTCCCAAAGCCAAGGTCTCACTGCGAGTAGGGCTTGGTCTGCGGCTGTCATTGGACGTCGCGATCAAGGACGGCGTTAGACGCTTTGAAACCGATGATCGTTCCGGTGTGCTCTCTGTCTCATGGAGAGTGGGCGTCTCAGAGACTTCGGCTGGTGCTATAATACCAAGCGAAGGTATGGGTCGCTTGGCATCCTGCTTTCCTGGAACCTCAACATCATGCCCAGGGCGTGACTTCTTGGAACGAAAGCGCTTGAACTGCAGCTGTGTGAGTAAAATGCCTCATTCACTTCATACTCGAGGACATTTCACAGTATTTGCCGTGGTGAAATTTCCTGGAAACAAACATGGCCAACATTGGAGAATTTCTCTAGCCCAGAGGACGTTGATTGGTTATCACTCACCATGCTGAAGCTGATTGCACTTCACATCCCGACGTGAGAGTGCCAGCTTGTTGGTGACGCAGAATAGCACCGTTGGACGAGTATGTAACTGCTGGGTTCAGCTGTTGGGTGGTAGGGGGAAGCGGCTTGTTGAATGCCGTACCTACCGAGGGCCCTGAGACATGTCTATACGGCACCTATGGCTGGTATACGCCTGTTTGGCGATTGATAGTTGAAGGTGGGAAGGACCTCATAACTATCTAACCCCCTCCTTTCGATTATCAATCCCTGCTACCGGGTGTCTCCGCAAGCTGACCCGGTCGCGCCCATGGTGATGGACCGTAGACTCGTGGTCTGATTGGCAGACATCTGCTGTGCCGCACACCTACGTGGGCCTCGGTAGCATTCCACGAACCATTGGTTAACATATCACGACATCTCCAATAATAGCCTCCGTGCCGCCTGGCCTGCACCAACTGAACCGAAACATGCAAGATTCGCTTCTTGTGTTGGTCCGAAGCCTGGGCAGCCAAACGTTGCTGAAATGGCTTTTCACCAGGCGTCCATGGATGCAACCTCTTTGACATCTACGTGAAAATCCCCAGTATCCTTTTTCATCATTCGCTTCCTCGTTTCTTTTCCTCTTCATTCCTTATCGCTAGACTTTAACCCCTGGCTGTACGCCTGCTCCGCTCTGGACTTGGCATCTCAACATGGCCATACCTCTCCAGACACTCATCGATCGCTCTTTTGGAACAGGGTTTCTCCACGAGGGGGACTTCTACGTCGATGAAAATGTTCTCGCCAAGTTTCCCAAGGGTACCACCGTCACCATTGCCCACCGTTACGCCACCTCCGCATGGACAGTCACAGCGCGCTTGCACCTGAGACTACCAGATGGGCATGAAGACGTGTTCTTGTTAAAGTCTGCCCCGTTGGCGCTGGGAGGTCAGATGATGAGGGGCGAATTCTACGCGATGTCTGAGTTCTACAAGTTTGCGCCAGATTTTGTGCCGAAACCACATTCTTGGGGGAAGTACGCCTCTGAAGATGTCGAGGCATATTTCCTGCTCCTCGAGTATCTGGAAATGGAAACGAATTCTATGCCAGACCCTCTCGAGTTGTGCTCAAAACTAGCTCGTGTTCATCGCGAAAGCCAGTCACCTACCGGGCAATTTGGCTTTGAAGTCACCACCTGCCAGAATGTGTACCCTCAAGAAGTGGGCTGGGAGAGCAACTGGACGACTTTCTACACAAGGCTTCTGAAGCATGTGATGGATCTTGACTTCAGTACCAACGGGCACTGGGATGACCTTGATCGAGTGGAGAAGCGCATTCTTACTTCGGTCATCCCCCGCTTGCTGGACGCACTGACAGAGAATGGTAGGACCATCAAACCAAGCCTCATACATGCCAATTTGTGGGAAGGCAACACGGGCACTTCCCTGGAAAATGGAAACTTATACATGTACGACTCTCCGGGCTTCTACGCGCACAACGAGCTGGATGTGGCTGATTGGCGGGGCTACTACAACAAGATCAACCGGGACATATACATCAAGACCTATCTCAAGATGTTTCCCCCTAGCGAGCCAAAAGACGAATGGGACGACAGAAATCGTCTATATGCTTGCTACTACTACGTGTGGTACTCGGTGCATCACAAAGCCTCCGGCAAGGCTGTCCGCCAGATGCAAGTGTCCAAACAAGCACAAAGTAATGAGTGAGATGCGCTAACAGATTATTACCAGGGCTTATAATGACATGTGCTATCTCGTTGAGAAGTTCGATCCATTCCCCGAAGGAGAAGCGCCGCGGAGACTTGAGGAGTCGGAAATGACAGCTCTGTCCGGAGAGCGTGATCACACTTTGTAACTAGCATTACAAGCCTTGATCTTGAAATGTAAATCATTGCAATATAGCTGCATCCAGGCAATCATACTCAAGCAAGCCCAGACAGATCGTAATCTGACGATGTTGAAGACAGTTTGGAACGGATGCAAAGCCCGAAGGAACCACATGTGAGGAGCGATTTTCTTTTACAAAATTGTGAATTTCCTCAGCCCAAATGCCCTTCTTAGACGCGAATTAAGCATAAAGAACTTAGGAAAGGTATGGTGCAAGGTAACTGGCAAAATTGGGGCAACCAACAGGCCGGCTACTACGCCACTGTTGAAAATCCAACCTTCCCCGCAAGGAGCATTCAAACCGTCTGCACCGTTGCCTGTTGTTGCCTACTGATGTACACATTGGTGCCTGTTTTGAATTTTACTCATCATCTCCTAATCAATTTCCTTCGAGACAATTTTAAATACACGGAATGAGAATGGCCGACGAGGCGGACGATCCGAAGACAGTCATACCCGCAGCCGAGCAGAAAGGGGACGTTTGCAATGAGAGCAAGGGCGAAGAAAGCGACCATGAGGAACCTTTCACACACTTCACCCTGTCGCAGCTCAGAAAGCTTCAGCTCCTGGTCGGCCTGGCAACAACTACATCTTCCCTTACCGCCACGATCTACTTGCCACTGCTCCCACTACTGTTGAAGTACCTACGGTATAAGGCTTGATCCGGCTGATGGATTAAGCGTTTGCTTTTTCCATAGTTATGGGCCCTTGGTTTGTTTATATAGCGCGATTAACCGCTATATTCCCCTGAGCTATACTAAATTAGGCGCCCTAGGTTAAGCCCCTTACATTTATGTCAGGGGGTTCTGCAATAAGAGGGTTGTATTCGGTTTCTGGTTGTGGTTCTGTCTAAGTTTGTGCCGAAGGGCCGAGGGGCCGAGGACTACCTATCAATGCCCATATGCGAACGCTATGGCAATCAGATATGCGAAATCTTGGTTTTGTTGGTTATGGAGCTGTGTTATTACCTGTGTGATAAGGTTGGCGGTGTTTTTAGCTATGAGTGGTGCTATATCGTTATCGTTAGATTTAAGGCCTTTTGATTTCGTTTTATCGTTCCTTTTTGAACGCGGGGGAGAGCTAAGGTCTTAATTATATATTAATATGGGCGGTATATTTTTAAGGGAAACTTTTAAGGATAATGGCAAACTTAATAAACTTATTATTTAGCGATGCTTAAGTATTTAAGGAAATTATGTTTTAATTAATATATATAATGAATTATTAGGAAGCGGCGTTTGGCTAACTAAGGAAGCGGCTTAAGAATTAAATGCTAAAGGGGATTTAAGTAATAGGAGCGCTTGTTAGCGGGTAAGAAATACGGGAAGGCTTTTTTGCTTTATTAATTAATTTTATAGTTAATAAGTTTCGCCTTAAGGAATTGGATTGTTTTTATTAAAGATAGGCTGTAAGAGATAAGCGTATTTAAGCTTATTATTTTAAATCTTTATAATATATGGAAACTTGGATAAGTAGTAGAATTATAAGAGCTGTTAAGCATATAGTTATTTAAGTTTAGCCGTGGAGTTTTGTGAAGCTATATAATTAAATAGTTTAGATAAATAAGTGTTAAAATGGTTATATAAAAGCAAAGCAAGTAGTTAGAAATTAATGGTAAATTTATAGTAATGCTATATTTATGGTGGTTACCGGCTGGTGTTTAATTCCTGTAATCTGAGCTAAGTTATTAAGGGGTTTTGCAATAAGAGGGTTGTATTTAGTTTTTGGTTGTGGTTTTGTTTAAGTTTATGCTAAAGGGCTGAGGGGCTGAGGACTACCTATTAATGCCCATAAGGGGTCTGTGCGGTGCTCCTTCCTCACAATTTAGGTTTTATAAAGGTTCTAAGTTTAAAGGCTAAAAAGTTTGCAGGTTTAAGAACTACCTACCGTTTAAATGGCACTGCTTACATAAGTATATTTAGGGTATACAACCTAGGCAAAGCGTCTTACGTATATAGGGGCTACCATGGCATATACTTCACTCGGTGGGTACCACCTTGCGAACTGGGGGGTGTGTTGAAGTACCTACGGTATAAGGCTTGATCCGGCTGACGGATTAAGCGTTCGCTTTTTCCACAACTACTACGCACGCACTTCCGTACTTCAGCCCAAGCCGTCAACCTCACGTTAACGATCTACATCGTGTTCCAAGCTATCTCACCAGTCATCTTCGGCCCGCTTTCGGACACCTACGGCCGGAGGCCGATCTTCCTCGTCGTCCTCGGAATCTACGCTGTGAGCAATATCGGGCTGGCAGTCAATGAGCGCAGTTTCGCTGCGCTCGCGACCCTGCGAGCACTGCAGAGCCTCGGTGCGAGCGCAACGTACTCCATTGCCTTCGGTGTGGTGGCGGATGTCTGCTTGCCTCGTGACAGGGGTCGGATGTTGGGGCCCATTGGAATGGCTCTCAACTTGGGTACCTGCATCGGGCCCATCATTGGAGGCTGTGTGGCATACTTCAGCGGCAGCTATAACTGGGCCTTCTGGGCGCTGGTCATTGCGGCCATAATCTTATTCTCGTCTGTTGGCCTGTTTCTGCCCGAGACCGCAAGGTCACTTGTTGGGAACGGCTCAGATCGATCTCGGTTCAAATGGTGGCAGATCAGCTGGCTATCTCTTGTGCGGGAGTTTCTGGCTGGCCGCACAGGTGTTGTTCAATACGAGCATGCGACCGAGGGTACGGACCAGGAAAAAGTACTTCCCCAGACTACACCCGTAAGACGGTTTCTGCAAAAGTACGGGCTCATCAATTTCTACAACTGCTTCCGCATCATCTTTCACAAAGACACCTTCTTGATACTTTGGGTACATGGCTCGTTTTACACTGTCGACTACAGCTTCGTTGCAGCAGTGCCAGATATATTCAAGTCCATCTACGGCTGGAACGAATGGCAAACTGGACTTGCGTATCTACCCCGAGGCACTGGCATCATCCTCGGAAGCTATTTCACCGGCAAGCTCCTGGACCATAATTACAGGACGGTGGCACGCAGAATCGGCAGTGACGAGTCCAAGAAGGCGTCAGGGGGGGGATTTGCTCGATTTCCCGATCGAGAAGTCAAGGACCAGAGGTAGCCTTGTTGGACTCGCGATATCCACAGCAACCATGGCAGGTTATGGGTGGGCACTTCATCAACATGCGCACCCAGCTGTGGTTCTTGTTCTGCAGTTCTTGCAGGGCTTCTGGGGCACGTTCTTTTACACGACCTACAGTGCCATGCTGATCGACTCTTTTCCGCAGAGCCCAAGCACCGCCGCTGCAACAACTAGTGTCACGAGATGCGCAATGGCGGCGACTGGTGTAGCTATTTTGCAGCCATTGATGGATGCGGCCGGGAGAGGGTGGTATTTCACAGCGTTGGGGCTGTGGAGTGGTATCTTCTGTGCAGCCGCCATCTTTTTGCTGCGTTGGAGGGGTATGGAATGGAGGAGGGAGAGACTCGGTGCCATTCCCAGCTAGAAAGTTCTTCCCTCGGCAATTTATCCCCCAAGGCAATAACACAAGATAGACTCCTGTCCGGTTCTCAATTCCGATCACTTTGATGCCCGTGACTGCGATGTACACAACTCTGCCTGTGAAATTCGAGAAAGGGGGCAGTGGAAATGGCCATTTTGTTACAAACACACTGGGCTCCTGAATCCGGGTGCATGTCCGATGTGCAGGAATGGAACAGCCCGGCCCCTCCGTCTGACCCAGTCATCAGTGGAAGAGCCAGTGTGAAGAGAGTAGTTGTCAGTGTAAATAAATTCTCGCGGAATTCTCGCTCGCGTCTAATATGCAATCAAAGTCACAGTTTTATTTAGATGGTTACACCACAGAGACAGACAAGCCCAAAGTTGCGCCATGCATGTCAACGGGCGCGTGATGATAAATATGGCTCCAGCCCCGCCCCACAGGTTCGTCCGCGATGGAACCGGCGCTTCAACGACCACAACTGCCGCAGCACAACACGGCAACCCAAAGGCTTCAGCGTTTCTTTGCAAATGATAACAAAATAGAACCAACCTTTGCTACAAATGTTTGTAAGACATCGATGTCAGTGCTGTTCCGCTCGTCCGTTGATGCACCGAAGTCGGCAGGCAGGCAGGCAGGACATGCCGCTCGGGTGAGAAATATGAGACCCACTCACACGCACCTGTCACTTGTCAGTTTGCGCTGCACGAGGACAGTAAACTCAAGAAACCGGCAAAGTGCCGCATCCGTGAGCACTTGACACGTTGCTGGATGTTGGCAGCGGCGCAGCGCTGAAAAAGTTTTCAGCAACGGTTCAATCATCCAATTCTGGCAGAACCGGCTGGAGCCTTCACATCGCATCATCAGGCATATCCAGCCGGGCCGCTGTGACTATATTTAACTCAGAAAAGGAAGACGGAACCTTCCAGAGATTCACATGTCATTGCACCTCTAGACCCACATCCCTCGTGGCTGCTCCGGTCTCTCGGAATCCCTGTGGCTCCTCATTTCTCCGATTCCTACGAGGCGTTTCCGGGCCGCCCAGGCTTGTCATCCGCCCTCTTCGCTCTTACAACAAAACCACAAGTGACTCCCTGCACACAACTCAGGGTACCCAAACTAGTCATCCAACACATTGCTTTGCCTGAGTAACCTCAGTAGAATAATCAAACAAGGTTCGTATCACTGCTGACCGGGTCGATCGCTCAAGCTGACACGAGTCGAAGTCGGGTAATATCCTGCGAACAAGAAAATCCCTCGACTGCTCTCCGAGCCGTTCCAACCCTCTACCCCTCCTCCCAACCACCATCCCGTGCCGTCAAGATGGCAATCATCACGAGAGCCGTCTCGATAACGAACTTCCTCGTCGCTAGCAGCGCGCTATGCTTCCAGGTCTTCGTCCTCTACCCATGGCACAAAGAACTCGACGAGAACTTCGAGAAGCTGAAGAAGGAGCACATCCGCGTGCTTGACAACATCAAGGACCTCTCAGAAGCAGGCGTCGAGAGGGACAGGGCCATCGGCGCATCCGTGACGAGGCAGAAGACTCTGCGGGAATACCTCGGCATCTAGTTAGAAGAGACGGAAGAGCTGGCATCACGTTCATTTTTTCTTTGGAGTTGGGAAGGCGTATCCTGCAGCATTTGCGATTTCCTCGATCCAGTTCGGCGTTGGACTTCAGCACTTATATCCCGCATCCGCTATCGTTATGTGCCTGCTTTTGGTGAACAGCCCTCACGGACTGCTGTGCTAGAAGCACTTGCAAAACGGGTGCAGAGGGAGGGTCGCCGCCCCTGACACCCTCGGGGGATCTCGGGCCGACATTCCCACGAAGAGGTTAATATAGAGATATATAGATAAGAATCAATGGACTCAACATCACGGCATTGCGCAAGCGTTGACAGTGCTTTGATGTCATGTTGAACGAAGGCTAAGCCGACACTGATTGGCGACAGCGGTCTCGATACAGGTTTCCAATGGTTAAAAGATCACTGACATAGATCACGCAAATACTACAGGACACTACCTTGGCCTACGCACTGTCCCTCGACGAAGATAGAACGAGTGCGTTCGGCGCCGCCACTCCTTCACCACTTCCCATTAACTCTCAACATCCCCTCAACAGCCTCCTTCACCCTACCCCCCAAGGGCCCTTTCCTAGCATCCTTCACATTACTCTCGAGCTGACCCTTCTTGCTCGCCCCCAAGATCACCGCATCTCCTTCACCCAGCTGCGAGTGCCAGATCAACCATCTCAGGCTCGCCTCCTGCAGGCTCACCCCTTCCTCGTCACACACCTTCTTGAGCGCTCTGACAGCATCATGCATCTTTTGCCTGTCGTACCTGTCGGCATAGGCCTGGAACGTGCTGGGGCCGTGGAAGCGCGTCCGGTGGAGCTCGGACTCGGCGTTGGTCGCGAAGGTGACCTTGCCCGTGAGGAAGCCGCCTGCTAGGGGGCTGTAGGCGTAGTACGCGCAGTTGTGCTGGCGTAGAATCGGGATGAGTTCCGCTTCGTCGTCCCGCAGGAGCGCGTTGTACTCGCCCTGGTACACGGCAGGCTTGACGTAGCCTTTCTCGTCACAGATTGAGAAGTACTGTGATAGCTCCGCGGCTGAGTAGTTGCACAGGCCCAGCTGTGGCTCGCGTTGTCAGCCGGAGACGTGAGAACATGCATGTATTGGCCGGGAAAGGAGAGTGGCGTACGCGTTCGAACTTTCCCTCTCGATGCTGCCGATCAAAGGCCTTGGCCGTCTCTTCGATCGGCGTATGCTTGTCCGAGAAGTGGGCATACAGCGTCCTCACTTTCTTGGCGTCGAGCAGCTGAAGCGTCTTGTCCACGCTCGCGGTGATGAGCTCGTCCGTTAGCATAGGCCCACGGGCCCCAAGGACCTTGGAGTCAACGACGAAGCCCCTCTCGACAGCCTTACTCTGTCCCAGCAGCGTTTCGGTGTTCCAGGGGTTGCCGGGCGGGTAAGAAGCTGCCGAGTCCAGCTCTTTGAGCCCGAGGGCCTCTAGGGTATCGAGGAGCGAAGAGGCCTTCTCCGCTGTGTCCCACGTGTAAGTGAAGCCTTTCTCGGTCCCGCCGATGCCCCCGGCGCCGAATACAAGTTTAGCGGGCATATTGGCCAGCACAAATGATTTCCGATACGGCACGATCACGCTGATTGCTCTGATCCAGAATGATGCGGTGTCTTTTGAAGCAGGCAGAGATGTAGACTTGTCCATATGAGGATTAGATTAAGGATTGCGCGCTAGATGCTGTACGAAGGAGGCTTAGCCAACGAGGTTACAGCTGATAACATGTACAGCTGGTGGACAAAAGTTCCGGCACACTTGAAATGCTTAGTGAGACAGCGCCCTTCGCCGCTGCACTGTAACGCAAAACACCAAAATGCCAGAATTGTCTAGAACACCTTTGGACAATGCAGTGCAGCCTATATACCTGTGCCGTGACACTTAGTATATATCACCAGACTTGTAAATATACAAAATACAAAAAGTATTTCATCACACACACACACACACACACACACACACACATACACTATAACATATAATACATCACGCTACCGTGTATCCTTGAGCAACAACTCGCAATGGGTAAACAAATCTGAAATGAAACGTGGAAACCAGTCTCAATCTACAGTTCTAGCATCAATGCGGTAACGCCACAAAACGCAGCAAGGACAACATTCAGGCCTGCCCCGGTCGTAGCACCACTCGCTGTCGTCGAGGGAGTGGAGGCCGAGCTGGAAGAAGAAGCCGCAGGGGCAGAAGCACGACAGAACTTGAACACCCCCAGACCGGGAACTATCGATCTCCTGCAAGAAGGGTCAAAATATTATGAACCCGGCTTAGCAATCAGGTGATGTAAGATTTCCAAAATAGGTTTGTAGGCACTTCGAAGTGTCCTCACTTTGTCTGCAAATATTTGAAGTAGTCTCGACCACAATTTTAAATAGACCCCGTTCACAGGTTACCTAGGCACGTGCAGGGTCTGACCACTCCTGCGCCCCACGGCAGATTCGCGCTTCCTATGACCAAGAACCAACAAATCTACTTAACACATCACTTTTATTAGATCACACCACCTCGAGTCTCCCCAAGCAATATCTCTGTCTCGACTCAGCACTTCCATAAAATTCATCACAATTCCTTCCTCAAGCCATACCAGATCTTTTCAAGATGTGCGGCGATTCGGGGCTCCCTGCCTACGTTCCTGGAACGGAGCTAGCGCTCGTTGTTGACAAAGTTAATGAAACTTTCTCTGGAAATCTCAAAGTCACCATCACTAGGGAGAT
Organism: Diaporthe citri; assembly: GCF_014595645.1. Classification (NCBI taxonomy): domain Eukaryota; kingdom Fungi; phylum Ascomycota; class Sordariomycetes; order Diaporthales; family Diaporthaceae; genus Diaporthe; species Diaporthe citri. The sequence goes on from NW_025064850.1 coordinate 1,237,910, forward strand.
CTCTACGACGATGACGACCGTATTGGAGGTCACATACACAGACGACTCAAGCACTGCGACCAAGAAAGCCGTGCTCAAACTATTCGATCGCCGCTTCGGCTCTTCGCTGCGCAGAGTGCGCGCACTGAGCGAGTCCCGCCAGGAGCAGTATTTACCTGCCGCCTCTGAAGCAGAAAAGGCCTTCCGAAGCTATGTCCGGAGCGGCAAGGCATCCAAATTGTGGGACGAAATCGACGCCGACCAGCAGCAAATGGACACAGTGCCCCTGCTGCCGGAAGAATACTATGAACCTATGGAAGAGGGCTTGTCGAGGTACGAGGGCGCACTGCAACACGTGTGCCGCTTTTTTTCCCGGAGCGAGATTGCGGTGTGCGACAAGCTCGCACACATGCAAGGAGACTACATCCCTCTTATGTTGGCGCATGTGGACTTGCCCGCGGCCGAGTCATCCGAGACAGAGGACAAGAATGAGGACAGCCCGTTCCTAAGGGTAGATGGTGTTCTTCTTGAATATGTCTCGGGCATACCGCTTTCTGAGCTTGAGAACCGTCATCCTATTCCCGATCGCCGGGAGTGGAGCAAAATCTTGCAGGAGGTTGCGAACACGACGGAGAGGATCAATCTTGCTGGTGTGGTCATGCGGGACTGCGGACCAGGAAACGTGCTTCTGAGACCGGACACTTGGCAGCCAGTCTTTCTTGATTTTGCCCAGGCTTTCATTGGAGACTTTGATGATGAAGAGGCGGAATTTGGTCTCTCCGTCTTCCAGTTCAACAACCCATGGGGTCTGCTTTGGAGTCTGGTTTGTTCAATGAAGGAAAAGTCAGGCGTTGTGATCGACTTGAGTTATCCCGATTACGCCCCATTGGTAGAAGACTACCCAGAGCCTGAAATGCCAGTCAGCGTATGATATACTCATATCCATCGCTCAAACAAGCTCACTTCCACCTTCTGTTACTGGTGGTATCAGTAAATGTACATTGTCTACAAAATGCCACGACAAAACCACAAACGCCGAAGTTGATGCATCTGACGCTTTCGAAGTGTAAATGCCAGTGAAGAGGCACACTGCATGAACTCTTCGATGGGATTTGGCTTGGCCGATGTGAATATCAAACCGAATTCGTGATTTTAATGATTCAGCTTGAACTGCTGCCCTCTTAATACACTCCATCAAAGAGGAGGAACCACCGCGTCATGTTTCGCGAGAACGACCTCGTCGATTCTCTCCCCAGAATACTCAACCCTAGTCCAAGTCTTCATGCTCCCGGTACCCGCATCGAGTTCCCAAATCCGTGCTCGCCTATGATATCGCTTCCCATCGTATGAGCAGTACCCTCCGAATCCGCTGCAACCTCCATAACAGAGCCACGGGCCGACGTGGCAAGTGCTTGGGGCGTGGCCTTGGTGGCATACCGCCCCAACCTGTGGCTTTTGAGCACAAAAGTCATTGACGTGGTCATGCCCGCAGCCAACTGCAGCCACACCTTCTGTGACCAAAGCATCATAGAAGTGAGAATTGTAACTTGGGCCTTCTGTGGGTTCTCTCCTACCACCTGCTCGAATTATTAAGTCGCTGTCTGCGTACTCGGGGAATGGGATATGCATGAAAGCTAGAGACATATGAGGACTTTGCTGGCATATCTCCTCCCGCGCTTGTCGCAGCTCCTGGGAAGTATCTAGAAACCAGTCGATCTGACTCTGCTTGATCCAGTCGTAGTCCGGGTCTTTCACCTTGCTTGGTATTTGACCATGTGAATCCAGAAGGTAAATAGTCAACACTGCGGCCTGCGATGCCGATTGAGGAAAGACCTGAAGGTAGTAATTCCCGATGCCGTCAACTTGTTCCGGGCCTGGCTGGCAGAGGCTGAATGGCAGACTGTGAAGTACTGCCATCTGCTCTGAGCCTAAAATTCTGAGTCGTCAGCACTGGCCCAACTTATTTAGACTCATACATCAAAAGACCCTTTGATCAGAAAGAAAAGGACAGCTTGCAATCGCCTGGTGCATTGTGTATCAGACAATCTGCTTACGTGACAATGCGTAAACACCTTCGTCGTCGTGGTTGCCGAAGACTGCTGCGTATGGGATCGAGCGCTCGATAATAGGAGCAATGACTTTGAAGAGGGCGGACTGGCTGTCAGGAATGTCGTGATGGATTTGGTCACCGGTAAGGACCACGAGGTCTGGCTTCTCGGTGTCCAAGACTCTCTCGATGAATCCGACAGTGAGCGGGTCCGCTTCGCTTGGGGGAAGAGGTTGCCCATGCGCATCAATGGCATCTTTGCACACCCCGGTGCCAGTTACCATGTGCGTGTCTGATATCTGTGCGATTTTGAACTTCCCATCTCTCCCAGCTCTCAACTCTGGTCGTGGGTCGACTGGTCCCGAGTTGACCGCGCCGTGTCGTACGCTCAGTCGAGCAACTGGGATCTCAGGCATGGCCCCGAGATGGAGCGGTGTCTGTGAAAGGGTCCATTGCGGACGTGGGTCAACGGCGTCCACTCCAAATAGCACATCCACTCTCGTCACGGCTCGGTGGCTGTCGCCAGTGTAGTTGCTTCGCAACAACCAGATTCCACCCGGTCGACTCTCCCATGAGCTCTCCAAGCTGTCGCGCGGACGTCGCTTTCCCACCTTGATATCTGTAATCACAAGGTCGTCTGTTGTCAGTTCACTCTCCTCTGTCTCAGCTAGATGCAGCCACGCAGTGCTCTCAGCCATGTGTAGGGAGAGTTCCTTCTTTATGCGACGCCATCTGACATGGTTAGGGACATAGCCAGGTTGATCGTACATCTCAGTCCCGAAGCTTAGATTTATGTCTGTGACCACCGCGGAGATGCGGTGTGAGGCCGCGGGAGAAGCTTCGAGCGACGTTGGCATATTTGAAAGTGATAGTCCGAGTATTCTTATGAGCAGAAGGCTGAAGTAGGTTTAGGACGACGCATACCGTCCTATAAGGACATAGCTATGTGCCAGATCTTGAGCAATCGAGCTGAATGTGCTCTCTTGTGTTAATGCGGGGTTATGAAATGATGGCGGTACATGCTTGGTCCTTTGATGCAGACGGCGACGCTAGTGCGCGATACTAAATGGTGAGATAAGTGATCAGTCGGTTCATCTTTACAACTTGAAATGCAGACGACTGGCAGATGGCTTTTCAAGGGCCCTAGAAGCACTATGGGAGGGGAGGATGTGTCGTGTGGAGACATGCTCCGAGCAGACCATGCCGCCGGGGGCCATACCTGTGGTCTGAAGATGTACTACTTGCGTGTCATTAGACGGTAGCCAAGGACCAAGGTTGCTGCCGTATGCGTGTTAAGCACGGTGTGATGAGAAACCCACACTTCTTCAGTAGTTACCTAGAATCACTTTCACGCACTCCTGCTACTGAGCAAGTGTAATATTCCACCGAGAACACTCCAAATAAATAATGAGCAGTACTTGTCTGATGTGATTCGACTAACTGGGGCTGAGAAGTGGGAGGTCATTCAAGGTCCTCGCAATAACGTTAACGTTATAGACATATTGACGAGCTTCTGCGGGTTCCATATTGATAGAGACAGTCTTAGTTGAGGCTGAACCGGGTTTGATCACTTCCTTTCTTGCAACAACCAGGCAACTCCTGCCGCTAAGTGCCCACCGGCCTTGAGAGTAGAAGGAAGCTCTGGGAACTGAACAAACATATTGGGCAGTCCTTGGTAGTAGTCCGTCCTAGTCAGCACCCCCGCCTGCTGCAGCAACTCCGTATAGAGGAACGCCTGATCCCTGGTAGGATCGCACCCGTCCATGGGTATGTCGGCCGGTGGCAGCCCTTTCATATCACTCTCCCACATGGGAAAGTTCTCCCCCTTGCGCTTCTCACTCTCTGGTACATCCAAAGCATTTGTGAACATCTGGAACAGCCGACTATTAAGCACGGGCGCATCTGCCATCTCGATATGGGATCTGAGGCATGACGCCCATTCCGGTGGGATCTGGGGACCAGGCCAGGTGGGCGCCCGCCTCGGCACCGCCTATCAGGAAGCCCTTGCTCGTGGCCGCGCCCACGGACGCGGCATTATCGGGCCTGGCAATCCACCTCATGGCCAGCTCGGCGTCTCTCAGGACCTGGTCCCAGGCGACGCCCGGCATGGTACGGTAGCTGAAGGACGCGACGACGATGTCGTTACCCCTGGCGATGATAGCACGGCAGCCCAGGTCCTCAGAGTTGGCGTCCCCGCCCACCCAATAGCCGCCGTGGAAGTATAGCATGACGGGAAACTTGTCTTGTGGCTTAGCCCTTGATGGTCGGTAGACACGCAGGGGGAATTTGTGGCCTGGAGCTTCGGGTAGTTCGATGTGTCTGTTGTCGACTGCTACCCTTTCGGCGAGCATGGCAAAGGTGGGAGAGGCGAGGTGTGCCTGTGTCTCCTTTCCGCGCCATTCCTTATACTCACGATACTCCTGAGTCGACTGTGGTTTTGGTATGTTGGGTTCGGCCTGAGCGAACTGGTGGATGACTCGGTCAGCATAGATCAGGATATGAGATCCCCAAAGTCTACTTACGCTTTCCCACTCAGGACCAAGCTTTGCTGGAGACATGGTGAGTTCTTTATCAACACGTAAAAAGTATCCTTGATTTCAAAACCCTCGCCGATGAGGCTTCACTAGAGTGGCGACGACACGGGGAAGAAACTGGGGCGGCGAAATATCAATTTGAAGGTGCACGGCTCCCTGTTGTGACAGTTGTGTTGACCATCTAGGAAAGGTAAAATGTACATAATTCCTAATTGGGAAAAATGTTAAAACCGACAGGGGATGAGAGAGGTGAGCACTAGGTACCCCCAACCTCGAGAGTTTTTCCTGTGTCTAGCCCCCGGACGACACCCTCTTCTCAGAAATCCCGAACGGGCCGTGAAAAAGTAGCCTCGCACCATATGTATTCGCAAAGTATCGTATGCAGCTCAGGCCATAATGTGTGCCACTGTTTGAGCCTTGTTGAGTAATTCTGTCGTGACAACACCCAATACTCGTCACGTGTGACAGACTGTGCAAACGCACCGCCCACGTACAAGATCCAGATATACAGGTCCACGTATGAATCCCACATTGAGGTGACTTCTGACTCCTGCAGTACCTTGAGTATCTGCGAAGAGATATGGGACTGGTTTAGTTCATTTTGCCCAGTCAGTCTAGGCCATGCGCAGGATCAAAAGGTGACTCACAGGAATCAGCATCGACTGCCAGACAGTTGTGCAGGACAGATAAGTGCAGAGGTAGAGGGCGAAGCAACGGCACTTGAGAATTGGACTCTCGCGTCTCGTCAATGCTTGAAGCCTCGATTCAATCCGGGCCTGTTGGTTGTCGATCTGCATTGTGGAAATAGTGTCAAGGGGAGCCGACTCGCAATACATTTCAGAGATTCGTTGCAATGCATGAACGTCTTTGATAATCTCAGCCAACTCTTCAGTGAGCAGGTGAGATATTCTGTGGTATCCGGGAGGGAGAACGTATACTAAGTTGATCAGAAGAGGATCGCGCCTCCAGTATAATTCAGAAAACGAGCCATGATCCAGTGTTCGCTCGGATCCAGTTACGATGGCCGCGTTCAGATCTTGCCTGGATACACGCAGGTCAGCATCGGCTGACCAGACAGGATTTCCCCCGTAAACCCATTTTAGAGTTTCTTTGTAACGCACCAGAAGAAAGCACGTTTGAGGCCATGCGTAACGGGGATGCTCCTTGATTCGCAGCAGCGAATTAGCTGCCGCACCCCGTTTAGGTGGAATTGGACCTGCGAGCGCATTCCCAAGCGGTGTTGGTGAGAGATCTTGGTTAGTAGCTGCAGCGAAAGTCCTGATGCCACGTTTTCTTTCTCTTTCTTGGATGTGTGTGACCCACGTCCACACCAGCAAGTAGCAGGATCGCTCCAAGAGTGGCTTCAATTGTGGCCCGATCTGGGTGGCTTATTCTCTTCCCCACGAACCCAACAGCTCGAGTCGAATACTCAAGACACTCTTTGGTCATATCACCCTTAGAGGCAGCAAACGCCAGTGTGAGCATGATAGATAGCATTCAGAAGAGCCGGATCTTCCAAGCCACACCGAAAAACACATCTAAAGTTTTGAAACGCAAGTCATCTACAATGTTGAAGACAGGCTCTGTAGACTGTCTGGCAGTGGCTGGGGACAGAGCCACGTATTCTTGTTAGTCTCACGGGCCCTTTCTGTTGGCAAGTACGACCCTCGTCACTTGGAAGGCTACTTTAGTTATCCCCTCCGGGGCACGTAGCCTCTCAGAACTTAGACAGAATAACACCAATACACAATTGCTTCCCATATGATTATTATATATATAAGAAACCTATTAATATTAATTAATAGTTATAGGTATTATAAATTAATAAGGTAAAAGAGGCAACCTTATAAGGATTTCCTTAATTTAAAAATTATATCCTCTTTATTAATAAGCGCTATATAGCAATAATTGCTTCTTTAGGTCTCCCTATATTATTAAACTCCCTAAGTAAATATTGCAAAGATTAAATAAATTAAGTAGCATTCCCTGTAATATTTATATGCATATTTATCGCTATTTAAGAAATATGTATTTATTATGCATAAGACTTTATTAAAAATAAACCTATTTTTAAATCCTTTTTAAAACTTAGCAGAACTTAATAATTGCTAAATAAATGAAGCTTGCAATTATTATAATTGCTAGAGTTAATGCAATGCTATGTTATAAGTAAGCGCAAGTTATGCATTACGCTTTCAACTAATATGGAAAGATTTAATAATAAAAAAAAGCCTTAGCTTTTAAGGCTTAAAGAAACTAATAACTTTTTCTTCTTAATAATTATAACTTACTTATTATTAAACTATTATTATTAACTTATTTTTAAAATATTACTTATTTTATTAATATTTCTTTATTTTATTAATTTTACTTCTTATAATATTTGCTATAAAAACTTATAAGAATAATTAATAATGCTAAGAAGCTATTGGCTTTTATTAAAAGGTATATAGTTAATAAAATGCTTGCTTAAACTTTAATTAACTTAGCTTATTATAAATATATTAACTTAAAACTATGGTTTACAGCCCCTACATAGGAAGCATTAATAAAATACTTAATTACTTATTTAGTAAGTATTTTGGCAAGCTATATATAATAAAACCTTTATAATAACAACTTTTTTATTACTTATTATAAGGACTATACGGCGTAAATATAAGTAATATTTAAAGCATTGCTAAATTCTTGCTAATAATATTTAAAAGTTTTCCTTTAAATATAAGGCATTTATATAAGATATAATAATTAACTTATAGCATTATAATTAATTATTATAATTTAAGCTAAGGAAAGATTAAAATAAATTAATAATAAGCTTTATAATGCCTTATTAACTTTAAAATTAAGTATAAATAAATATTATACTTAATTTTAAAGATAGTAATTATAAATATAGCCCTTATAAGCATTATAAGTAAGCTTTAAATAATAATAATTGCTAAAAGAATAATCCTTAAAATAACTTTTATTATTACCGCTAACTTTAAGTGCATAATTATAAAATTTAAACTTAGTAATATAATTCATTAAAAACTAATATAATTAGCAAGGCTTATTATTATTAGCGAAAAGATGGAAATAAAGCTTATATTAAAAATATATATTATACTTAGCATAACCTTAAGCTACCTTAAAAATATCTTTACTAAATAAGAAATATAACTTATATAAAACTCTTTCCTTATAATATATTCCTAATAAGCGCTTAAATTTAGCAAAGTTAACATAATTTATAAAAACCTTTAATAATTCTTATAAGTATATTAAGGATTTATATAACTTACTAAATAATAAGATAAAGATATTTTTTAATATTTATTATTATATTAAAATCTAGCTAAGTTAATTTTATATAATTTTTCCTTAAATGCTTAAAGATTAAGCCAAGGCTTATTATCTTTATTTTATAAATTAAATTAATATATTTATAATAACATACTTTAAAATTAAAATATATTTTAATATAAACCTTAACTATTAACATTATTATATAAATTAAATAATAATAATATTTATAAAAATAAAAGCATAAAACTTAAATAAAAACCTATATAAGGTTTTATATTTAATGCTTAATAAGCTATAACTTTACTAATAAGTATTAAGCTAAGACTATGCTAAAAAGAATAACTTAAAAATAATAATAATTAAAACTTATAAAGGAGTTCTTAAATTAAAAATAACTCTTTTTAAGCTAGCTTAACTATATAAAGAATTATTTTTAAACTTAAGATTTATAATAAAAATATAGCTTAACTATATAACTATAATTTATATTATAAATAAAGTCCTAAATTAATATTATATTAACTATAAATATAATGGCTAAAAGCTAAGGGAAGAATAATAATTGCAATCTTAAGTATTTTAAGGAAATTAAAGGTTTGGCTAACTAAACCTAAGCCATTTAAGCTTTAAGTAGCTAAGATCTTATAGCATTAGCCATGAAATTTAAAGTAATAACGCTTATAAAAAAGGAAAAGGAGGATAACCTTAAAAGAAAAGATATTATATTTATAAAAAGAAGAAATATTAATTAACTAAACATTTAATTAATAAATAATATTTAATAAAAAGAAGCTACTTAATATAATATAAATATAAAGATTATAATAATAATTTTAATACTTTTTTAAGCAAATTTAAAGAATATAAGATGGATAATAAAAATAAATTCTATAAATATAAAGATAAATAAAATTAAGATAATAATTATAATAGCAATACTTATATTATAAAGATAGGACCTAATAAGGAGGTTTATTATGCAAATATTAATTTCCTAGCTAATAAAGCGTTTATGCATTAAATCATAGGAAATAATATCTTTTAAATAAAAACAACCATTACAACTAATCAATTCATCTTAAAGAATAAATACAATTAAACTTATTTTTAAGGAATCTTGCTAAATATAAGAGCATTATTAATATCCATAACTAAATATAAGCAATTTCTTATACTACAATAAAAAGACTTAAAATACCAAATTAATACAACCACCATAAGAAAAGCTAAAGTTAAATTTAATAATAAAATAACTATTAATTCGCTTAACATAATGGAAATTTCCACCTTAATTAATTATATTAACTTTTATATTATTTAAGTATAAACCTTATTCTTGCTTTACCTAGTAAATATAGATAGGCTTTAAGTATATTATAATAACATTATAAATAAAATAGTTTCCTTTAATAGTGCGATTATTATATTAATATTTAGAAAATAAGGCTACTTATGGTTTTTCTTAAATTAAATTATTAATGCTATATATTTCCTCTTAAAGATAAAAATAAGAAAACTCCATTATTACTTTAAATACCCATTAATAAATTAACTATGCTAAATGCTTAAAAAAGCTAACAATTTAAATATTAATAAATAAGCAATGGCAGAAATTAAAAAGATATATTACCATTATTAAATAAATAAACTTATACTTAAGCGTTTTAAGTTTATATTATGCAATAATTATAAATTTAATTATGAAATCTTAATTAACATAATGTATTTAAGCAAATATTTAATCCTCTATATTATAAATTAAGCTATTGCTTTTTAAGAAGTAAAATTCTTAAAATTAATATTTGCAAAGACTGCATAGCAAATACTATAAATACTTTAAATTAATATATATTAAGGATTATTAAATATCATTAAATATAATGCAAAAATAAACTTTATATCTTTAAAATTTTATTTAAAGGCATGAATAATAGGAATTAAATATAAACAAGTTCTTATAAAGGTATATTAATTTATTAAGAAAGTTAAGAAATACTATTAAGCTTTTAAATAAATATATAAAATCTTATATATTAAATTATATAATAATATAAATAATAATACTATCTTATAAATAGCTATAAAAGCTATTAATAATATTACTAAACTAAATGAATTAATCCCTATGCTTTTAGTTTTTAGCGCTTACCTATAAGTATTACATAAGTTATTATCATTATTATTAATATAAAAGTAAATAAAAGCTATTTTAAAGGCTATAAAGATATTATAAAAAACCATAGCTAAATAATAAATATAAAATGCATTAAATATTAAGGTTAAACCTATCTTTAATATAAAATATTTACTATAATGCAAAGTTTATATATAAAGAGAAAAAGAGGGATGGAAGAGTTTATATAAGGTTATTGCTATAAATAGCTATAATATAACCTTAAATATGCTAAATAAAGCTGCAATGTTTAAGTTAATAATTATTTAATTATATTATTAAAATAATAATAAGGAAATGCAACCCTTATAAGCAAAAGACTTAGCTATAAAACCTTAAATGCAACCTATTATATAATTATTATTATTAAAAATAAAAGATTATATTATTATATTATATATCTTAAAGAAAGAAAATGAAAACTATAATTTAATAATTAAATTAAGATAAGATAAAATTATTATAATATTAAGCTTATTATTTAAAGAGTTTAATAAAATAAAAATTAATAACCTTATTATTAAAAATGTTTTTTAAATTAAAAAATAGTTAGCAAAGTAATATAATAAATATTATTTTTTTAAGTCCTATATAATATAAAAGGTAAAAAGTAAAATTATAAAACCTTATGAGAAATCTTAATTTATTATTTAAAATTATAATAATAATAAAAAAGAATTAATTTTAATGCAAAGCTTAACTATTTAAAAAATAAGCTAATAAATAATCCTTATACTTATCCCCTTATTAATTTAAAAAAAAGGTATAGTTTTTATACTTTAAGATATTACTTAAGCCTATCCTTAAGTAAAGTTTAAATTACATAGAATAATCCTTGCAAAGCTATTAAAAAAATTAAAAAATAAATACTCTTTAGGCATAATTATTTATATTATTTAATCCTTATATAGCATAGCAAAATTTAACATTTACTAGTTTAATATATATTAAAGATATTATTAATAAAAGCTTAAGATAAATTGCTTTATATATAATCCTTACTTAATAATTATAAAGCCTATATAATTCTTTAGGATAATAGGCATATAAATAAATAATATATTAATTTTATCTATATTAAAATTTTAAAATAAAGAGGAAATTAAGATAAAAGTTGTAAAATTGCAAGGAAAATTAAAATAAAAGCTAATACTTAAAAATTTAATAAATTATAATAAGGCTTGCATAACTATAGATATTATTAGCTTAATTACTACTTAATAAAAGGGATAGGCTGATAAACTTACCTTTATTAATACAATAATTAAAAACGCTTCTTAAAGATACTTTAAACAAAGAGCCTACGAAGCATATATAGCTTTAATTTGCTAATTAAAAGCTTTATATAATCTTTTAATAGCTGCATAAGTATAAAACTTAAAGATAGAAAATTATAAAAACCTAAATATGCAATTATTATAGTAAATAAATAACGCTATATAAGGAATTAAGTATATACCCTTAAATCTTAAAATAGCAAAACTTTTTATATTTATAAATAAATTATTTGCAAATAATCAAGACTTAACATTTTAACTTAAATATATTATTATTCTTGCAAATAAAACTTATAAGAAAATCAAGGGATTTATAATAATAGGTAATATTTTTTATTAATTATTAATAAAGTATAAATATATTATTTAAAGCATGCTAATAAGCAAAATTTATAGCATAATAAATAAAGTAAATATTAAAATCTCCCTAGCCATAATAATTAAAATGGCTATGAAATAACTCTCATTACTAAACATACTTTTAATTATTTATATAAACTTATATAGCTTATATAAATGCCTTATAAAGCTAAAAATAATAAAAAAAAAGCGCTTTATAATTAATATTATATTATTATAAAAATTATATAAGATAAGAAAGATTGCTAAAGTAAGGTGAATAAATAAGAAAAATAACCCTATTAACGCAATAATAAAACCAACTCTAAATATTATATTATAAAAGCTTATTAATAATAATAAGCTTTATATATAAATAAATAGGTTAATTAAGAAACTTAAAATAGCCCTTTCTTATTAAAAAAGGAGCAACTTACCGCTAGCACCCTTTTCCTTTTAATTTCACTGCCGCTAATTGCAAAACCTTATACCTTTTAAACTTAAACCTTTAATATAAACTTTAATCTTTTATATTTTAATTAAAACCTTTTTAATACCTTATTTTATATAAGGATAACCTTATAATTATTAATATTATTAATAATTATTATTTTAAAATTAACCTTATTATTATTATTACCTTTTACTATTATTTATTAATAAAACATTAAAACCAATTTTTATTAAATTTATTTATAACTTATTAATTTCTCTTATAATTAAAAAATAAATTAATAATTATTATATAATAATTATAAAGTTTTATATTATAAATATTTATTTTAATTACTAAATTCTTATAAAATCTTTTTCCTTTTCATTATAATAAAAAATATTAATAATAACTTATAAAAGTTATTTAATACTTTTATTAACATGCTTTATAAGAATGATAATAATAAGTAAAATTATTTAGTAAATATTGCATTTACTTCTTATGCTAAGAATATACCTAATATAACCATTACCATGGCTACCATTAATATAGCTAGCATTAAAGGTAGCCTTACCGCAACCCTTAATTAAAATCAAGATTTCCCTATAAATATTACAACTATAACCTTAACTAACAAAATAAACATTATAATTATATTCCTATTAAACAATAAGATAAAGATTAAAATTATTATTAAGGCTATAAAAAGGGTTAAAATTACCTTAATTAATAAAGATAAAAATAAGCTTATTAATCTTGCTAATTCCTATAGCAAGGTTATTGCTAATAACGCTTATTTAATAAATATTAATAAGGATATTAATAATAATAACTCTTATCTGCTTACTTATTTAATAAATATTAATAAAAATATTAATAATAATAACTTTTATCCACTTAATATTAATAATAATCTAATTATTACTAATAATAAAGATAATCAAAACTAAGCTAATAAAACCTTAATAAAGATTGCAAAGATTGCCTTTAACTTTACTTTTATGCTAAGCATTAAAAAAAGCAAGCTGCTTATTAAGGTTAATTCTTGCGAAATTATTAAAATTAATAAGCTAAAGGCCATAGCTATAATCTAAGCTAAAATACTTTTCTTAAATAACGCTATTATAATAGCTATTATTTAAATTATTAATAACTTTTAATATTAAAATAAGTAAATATTTTTTAATAATATAGTTAAAAAGCTATATATTTATGTTAAAAGCATTAAAACTCTTAATACAAGATTACATAATATTCTTAACAATAAGAACTATTAAGGTAATTATTATCTTAAATACTAAATTATTGCAATTTTTGCAATAAACAACTTAATAAAAGTTTTAATCTTAAGTATTTTTTATATATATTAAATTAAAAAAATTTAGCTATTAAAGGATTAAATTGCTATGCTAATCTAGCTTTAAAACTTTTTGCATTAAATTATTAATAAGCGTATACAAGACTTATATATAAAGAAACTTATTAAGAAATATATATTACTGCCTAAGCAATTTAAGCAAAAGATAACTATTAAGGAAATTAAAAAGAATAATAAAAAGCAAAAGAAGGATTTAATGAATAATTAAGCTGCTTATAACGCTTAATTTTAAGAAAATAAAAAGTAATTAAAGGAAAATAATTTAAAGCAATATTAAGTATATTTTAATAATAAAAGTAAGGATGAAAATAATAATGTTTATATTATAAAGGTATGTAATAAAAATAAATATAAGCTAAAGGGTTTAGCATTAGCTTTATAAATATTAACTTCCTCTATAAAAAAAAAATTTAAAACTAAGACCCTTACATAAAAGTTAATAATTTCCGTAAAAAAGCAACCTTAAAAGCTAAGTATTAAGAATAATGGGTATAATGTTTAAGGAATGGTATAATAATAAAGATTATAAGTTTAAAGAGTAATATAATGGTAAGGGTTGCTAAGACTTACTTTAAAACTTATAAGTTATAATTTTAAGCCTTTTTAGCAATGCTTTCTTATAATGAAAATTATATATACTTAATATGCAATAAATTATAATTTTAAGGTTAATTATAATAAGGATTATATATACTTATTAAAAGAAGAGAAAAATTATAAGTATTAATAAGTATAACCCTTGTTACTTAAAAGGCTACTTTAATTATCCCCTCCAGGGTACGTAGCCTCTCAGAACTTAGATAGAATAATACCAATACACGATTGCTTCCCATACGATTATCATACATACGAGAGACCTACCAACACTTTCACATGTGGTTGGTAATCGTTCTATCAACGTGCTGGGACCTACGGAGAGAAAGTAACTCTTGCAGCCTATGTGAGTCTGCAGCGAGGCTCATGAATGGATCAAGTGACCCAGCAGACGGAGTTGATTGGAAGTATGGCAGCAGGGGCGAAGATGCTGTGACATGAGCATCTTGATCTCCGGCACTTTCTGCAGCGGCTGGATGCATATTTCGACTTTGCAGCTCTCGCTTCTTGAGCAGAGCCTGACGAATGGCATGAGACTTGGCTCTGCGCCTAGACATTTATCTTTGGAGTCATTCGGCGTTTCAATAGCATTGGTCTCGCACCCCTCGATGGACACTCCAGCAGTATCCATGGACACAGACATCTTTCATTGCTTGGCGGGTATTAGTCGCGAGTGTAGATGGGATAGGTGGAATGGACTTTTTACAGGTAGGGCTCCACCCCATCTCATTTCCAAAAGAGGACACAAGTGGAAGATATTGCTGGAACAGGTTGTAAAAAGCCGATGGGGCGTCACTTCGCATGGGTTTCGCGGGATGGCTTGAAGGGCGTATAATCAACATGCATTAGCGTCTGTAGGGCGAAATTGATGCGGAGAGCCGAAAATGGTCCACTCAATGCCTCGTATCCTTCTACACGTCCCAAGGAACATCCTTGAAAAATAGCGAGGTTAACACTGTGATTGTGGGCAGAAGTGCCTGTGTACCATGGGATTGGCGCGTCGGTTGGTCGATCGTCTAGCGCAGCGTCGCTGCAGGATGAGTATGAGAAATCAATGTATCCTGAATAGGAAGTAAGTGTTAGTAAAGATTCGAGGGACATAGCATGCCATGCGTGACATGATAGGGCAGAATGGTACCACGAAAAATTCCTTTCATCCAGAGGAAACTTGACAACGCTATGTGGATTCAACGATGAGGGGGAGGTTGCAACGCCCCTTGAGGCATATAAAGTCTCTCAATGCGACTTCTCACTTTTTGAAGAGGGACTTATAAACCCCGAACCTATCAACATCCAAGCATTACGGACAGATCACTGCGGGTGGCCTAATTACCCGACAAAATGCCTTCCTACGATATGATCAGCCTTCATCCGCAGGATCATCTCCTGTCACAACTACATCGAACAATATTCGATGTAATCTGTATTGGCTCGGGTTGGGCAGGACGTGTCCTGGCCGCTCGTATTATCAAAGCTGGACTCACAGCTATCATCAGTAAGTTGACCACGGTTGGGTTTTACTTTCTCCATTCACTGGCAAGAAGTCTGTCCTCTTTCAATGACCGCCGAGGAACCTTCTCTATTGACGCCGTCACTTTATCCAACCAATCTCGGGCTTTGATGCTGACGATATACACTCCGTAGTCGAAGAGGAACTCGTGGGCGGTGACTGCCCCTTCTGGGCGTGTGTTCCAAGCAAAGCTCTTCTACGCCCACAAGAAGCACTGGCAGAAGCCAGAGCTGTTGGTGGCGTTCGAGAGATGCTTCGCGAGAAACCATCGTTGGATGCAGGCACGGTCTTCAAGAGGCGAGACGCGTTCACTGGCTCCTGGGATGATGGCCAAGCCCTGGTTCCAATGGTGGAGGATAGTGGGGCTGCCCTCGTTCGCGGCAAGGGGGAGCTCATAGGCGTCAAGAAAGTCGCCGTCATCAACGAGGACGGCCAAAGAGCTGAGCTCGAAGCCAAACACGCCGTAGCCATCTGTACCGGTAGTGAGCCAATTATTCCAAACATGCCAGGGCTGAAGGAGAGCAACCCGTGGGGCCCAAGACAGGCAACATCTTCCAGCGAGGTACCGAAGCATTTGCTAGTTCTGGGCGCCGGAGCAGTTGGCACGGAGATGGCCACAGCTTATGCTTCTCTGGGAGCCCAGGTGAGTCTGGTTACCAGAGGAGCAGAGCTGCTCCCGAGGATCGATCAGGAAGCTGGGAGACTCGTAAGAGAAGGGCTCGAATCGCAAGGCGTCCGCGTCTATGTGTCCACCACAGTGGAATCGGTCACGCCGGAGGAGACTGAGGATTGTCTGACAGTCCAGATGTCAAATGGCTGCACAATCCCAGGCGTCACCAAGATTCTGGCAGCAACAGGCAGAAGGGCCAAGACAAGCGGCATTGGTCTCGAAAACTTCGGGATAGAGACTGACGGGTCACCGATCCCCGTGGGCGAGTCTCTCGATGTGCCATCAGTCCCTGGAGCCTGGCTTTATGCCCTCGGGGACGTCAACGGCAGGGCACCGTTGTCTCACTCGTGCAAGTATCACGGCAGAATTGCCGCCAACGCCATCATTGCCCGGTCACAGCCCAACGAAATCGCCAACCAAGGTTGGAAGATTCCTTGGTCTAGAGTCTCCGCAACGAATGACACTTTAGCACAGCCACAGGTCATCTTCACGAGTCCTACAGTCGCGAGCGTGGGCCTGACCCGGAGCCAAGCCGAGACGGCAGGACTGGCCGACAAGATTCGAGTCGTCACTGCTCCGGTGACCACCCTGGGAGCAAAGTTACACCAGGACGGGTACAAGGATGGATGGGCACAATGGATCGTCGATAACGAGAGCAACAAGCTTCTTGGGGCGACTTTTGTTGGAGATGGCGTGGCAGAACTACTGCATGGCTCAACAGTGGCTATCGTGGGCGGCCTAACCCTGGATAGGCTTGCGCACGCTGTTCCTTCGTTCCCTACCATGAGTGAGGTCTACCTCAATCTACTGGAGGCTGCAGAAGGGCTGTGATGGACATTGCCATTCACAAGGAAGAACTGAAAATGACGAGTCAGATGACGGCGGCTTGAATGAGACTGTAGCTTATCAAACGTCTCACTCCTGCCCCTCCCCCCTTTTCTTTTTGGTTTGTGGAAGGGTTTTGCGAAGTTCCACGTTGGAAATTGTTCATGGGATTGAAGTAGCTCGACGATTCAATTGATGTAAAAGTGAAAAGTTCAACAGCAAAATTCTTATCAGAGGACATGGGTCCGACCCTGACCCTTTCGGCCTGAATATTTCTATCGGCCCTAAAACCACGGAGACCTCAACTTGCCAAAATCCACAAGTCCAGAAATACCTGCGGCATACAGATAAGTATCGAGTGCTCCCGAGTCGGTAAATCATCCCTCTGCAAGGCTCTTCCATGGCACATAGACGGCCTTACCACAGGAGCTCCCCCAACCCCGCCTCCTCCAAAAAAAAAAAAAAAAAAAAAAAAAAAAAAAAAGGAGAAAGAAGAAGAAAAGGGCCGTGATATTATCAGATGTGTTCCGGATGCAATTGTGTTACAATCGTCGAATTCCACGACAAAATTCAACGTCTAAACACTATGAGCCTTTACACACCAGGCAATCGAGCGAGCACTTGCGGCGGGCCTTCACCCACGTGGTGCAAAGGAGCTACAAATACCAATGTTTGCAGGGGTCTCCTCTGTTCTAGAGACATGCTGCAATGACAACCGCCAATATCTATGACGAACGTTTTGTCACGTGCCTTACCTTGTATTCGGATTTCAATGACAATTCTCTCTCGGATGTCTCTACATCAGCTCCCGTCGATTTTCATGTTGGCACCTAGTCAACCACGTAGCCACACGCTTGCCACTTCTCAACAAGGACGTTTTCCAAAGTCTATGGTCAGACCTTTGCGTATGCATCGGCATGCATAGCCGACTCGCCACGCCAACCTTGTTTGCCAGGGGTAGACTGTCCATGGATGTGGTACGCCCCTCCCCAGCAATCGGGCCTAGTTCTCGGCTAACCATTAGCCTTTTCAGCCTTGACCCCATGGGGAAGTTCTCGCTGCTCAGCTTCAGCATTGCACGCGCCAAGCTGTTTTAGCATGTTGGCATCCCCGGCCGTGGTTGTGGCCACTCCTCGTCGGCCCGACCAAGGTCGAATCTTGTCTGGCCCCAGAGATGAAATCCGGGGAAGAAGCAAACCTGGGGCAAGGTCCACCTCCACACAAAAGCCTCCCCACACGGGTCCTAGCTGTTCTGGGCGCGAAGCGCCATCTCTTGTGCCTCCCACACCAGAGTCCACGGGTAGGCCGAAGTCAGAGCGACATTTTCCCGCTCGCATGCGTCAAGATGTCTCGTAGTATTCAGCTACCTCATTCTATTTCAATATAAATATGTCTGGTTTTCCCTCGAATGGAACGTCACCAGCCTCGCCATCATCACATCTTCATCCCTCAATTTGAACCCAAACAGGACATCGTCCTCGGATGATCCATCGTCTCCAAAGCCTCCCACAGCACGACTCACCATGACGCCCAACGTCGTCTCTGCCACGCCCGTAGCGGCTGTGGTCGACACAGAGAAGGCGGGAGCTGTCGACGGAAGCTTGAACATGGACTCTATCACACGAGAGGCTGCTGCGGCCACGGACGCCGAGCACCAGCTGGGCCTTTGGAAGTCTCTGAAGACCTACCCTAATGCGATCCTCTGGTCCATCGGGCTGTCAACATGCCTCATCATGGAAGGCTTCGACATGGCGCTGTTAAATCAGCTCTACGCCTTCCCACCTTTCGTGAAGCGCTTTGGCGAGCCGCTGCCGAACGGAAGCTACGAACTCACTGCTTCCTGGCAGGCCGGCCTGTCCAATGCAATTTACGTGGGAGAGATCGCTGGCCTGTTCGTCAGCGGTATTATCTCTGAGAAGTATGGATATCGAAAGACGCTCATGGGTGCCATGACTCTTGTGGCTGCATTCATCTTTATCATCTTCTTCTCGGAATCTCTTGTCCAGCTCCTCATCGGCGAGTTCCTGATCGGTATCCCTTGGGGAGTCTTCCAGACTCTTACAACGACCTACGCGGCTGACGTCTGCCCTCTCCACCTCCGAGCTTACCTTACAACTTACAACAATCTGTGCTGGGTGATTGGTCAACTCATAGCGGCCGGTGTTATGGTGGGCATGCTTGAGCACATGGAAAAGCTTGGGATATGGTCATACAAGATCCCATTTGCATTGCAGTGGATGTGGCCACTCCCACTCATCCTCCTCATCTTCCTCGCCCCCGAGTCTCCCTACTGGCTGGTACGCAAGGGCAGATATGACCAAGCAAGACGCTCTCTCCTCCGCCTTACATCTCGAAACACGACGGACACGAAGTTCAACATCGATAACAATATCTCCATGATGATTCATACCAATGAGATGGAAAAGTCTGTAACAGAAGGAACTTCATACAAGGATCTTTTCAGAGGTCCAGTCAACCGACGCCGCACTGAGATCGTCTGTATGACCTGGGCTATCCAGACCCTTTGTGGGTCTACTTTTATCGGCTTCTCGACCTACTTCTACAAGAACGCCGGGATTCCCGAAAGCCAGGCTTTTAATATGACTCTGGCAGGTTATGGTATTGGCGCGTTCGGAACCATCAGCTCCTGGTTCCTGATGCGCTGGTTCGGACGACGCACAATGTATTTCTACGGCCAAGCCAGCATGTCTCTCTTCCTCCTTGGTATTGGTCTGGCTGGTATCATGGGAACTGGAAACGCCGGTGCAAGCTCGGCCATCGTTGCGCTGCTGCTTCTCTATACCCTGACCTACAACGTCACTGTCGGGCCTGTCTGCTACTCGCTCGTCTCCGAATTGAGCTCCACGCGCTTGCGAAACAAGACAGTGGTCCTTGCCAGAAATCTGTACAACATCATGGGCATCATCACGAATGTATTGTCCCCCCAGATGATGAACCCCACGGCCTGGGGCTGGGGAGCCAAGACTGGTTTCTTCTGGGCTGGCACTTGTGCCCTTTGTGCAGTGTGGACCTTCTTCCGCCTGCCAGAGCCGAAGGACAGGACATATGGAGAGTTGGAGGTCTTGTTTGAGCAACGCGTCTCCGCAAGGAAATTCCATAAGACCGTGGTAGATCGCTTTGCAGCACCCAAGGATGACTCGGTGCTGGGGGACGAGAAGAAAGAAGGCGAGGTCGAAATCGTTGAGACGGTCTCGCGTCAGTCCTCATGAATTCAAATCTGGGTACACAGGCTGAGGGATATACGCGCCTTTATTTAAACTGCAGCAAACCATAGCGCGTATTTATGATAAGCAATTCCAAGAGTTTCTTGTTCAAACTCCATTTCAAGTTGTTCCACATCACGAGACAAAATTGTATGGGATACGAATGGCTTCCTGTGAGCTCCAACGTCTGCATAGATTGCTCCACACACTCATTGAGGATATCGAAAGCAAAGCACCCAAGTCAGTGGCGTCGTGCTAGTATAGTGCGGCCGATAAATCGGTCGCAATAACTCCGAAGCTAGTCCGTACCGCCCCAGCTCGTCAACGGCTTCTTGGCCGCGTCACTCCAGGCGCCATCCACACATGAATCACATTTGACGAGGGCCTCAATACCAAGACTGATGGTCCCAGACCATGTGTCCAACGTGTCTCAGAGACTCCACATTGAGATCTTATCTTCCCTCGGGAAATCCCCATGAGCGCTCGAGCGCCAAAGGTGCAGGCCTGCGATGGCTGTCGAACGCGGAAGGTTAGGTGCAATGGTCGACAACCATGTCCGCAGTGCGAACACTGCCAAAGAAGGAGCGCACATACGGCCGACGTGGTCGTCTGGTGGCTCAGCTAAGGAACGGAGGTAGCAACGATCAAAAGAAGACTGGTTCACCCTCGTCTTTTTCCTCCACTTCGTCCTCGCGGCTCAGATGAGGGCAGAGAAGAGCCAATTACAACTGCTCCTCCTCAGGAACAACACACCAGACCTGGCGAAGACCACTCTACCGCTGAACCATCTATCCCAAGTCAAAGCCCACCCTCTGCACGCCTGGCCGAAGATGTCCCGTCGCCTTTCGCACCACATGCGACCTACACGGCCGAGTACTTCTCAGCCCTAATCCCAGACTTCGAAAACTACACCTACCCAGTGAACCCCATTATCACATCGGAGCAGATTCGCAGCTGTATTGACCTTATGTCAATCGACGCTACACGGGCGGCCCTTGTCTACAGCTTTGCAGCTGTCACCATCAACTTGACCATGACCCAGCAACAACACACTCATAAACTGAGTATCAATTTCATCAACAGCACCGGATTCGGGATGCCCATCACGACTTCGGAACGCATACATGACCTTATGAATCACTCTCTCCGCGCCAAAGGACGGGCAACGCCGACTGATGCTTTGTCGGACAATTGTCTTTCGGATGACCTGATCGAGATCCAGATCGCGACCTGCATCTTCCTCGAGATTTGCTGGATGGCTTTCAAAAAGCCCAAACACGCGTTCCTGGTGCTTCGGGAAGCAATTGCATTGATCCAGCTGCTACATATAGACAGAGGCCCGGGGGCATTAACCGCACCCGAATACGCTCGACGCCAAAGGATTTACTGGGAAGCATACATCCACGAGAGGTTTCTGACCATAACGAATTGCTTTCCGTCGGTCATGCCTCCCCTCGGAAATGGGCAAAGGACGGAGGATCACACAATACCCATCAATATCGATTCAGGCTTCAGAAGGATAATCAAGCTCTTCCTCATCCTCGATGACGACCTGCTCGCCAACTGGATGGCCCAGAACGACAACGCAGCCGACCCGCTGAGCTGCAACCGTCTCGAAAAGGACAGCATCACCGTCGAGTGGATCGAGCAGAAACAGCAGCAGGTAGACGACGAGGAGGCCGAGGTCGAGGCGGAGCAGCAGCGCCTCGAGGGGACCCCGGCAGCGCTGACGGAGCTGCAGCTGGCCGACCTCTTCATCACCCGCGCGTGGCTGCGCACGATCGTCTGGCAGCTCGCCATGTCGGACTTCCTCCTGTCCAGCGGGCCGGTGGGCTCGGAGAGGCACGAGGCGCTCTCGCTCTTCTTCCCCGCCCACCGCCTGTCCGCGCAGCTGCGCAAGCTCGCGCAGTTCCAGGTGGAGACGAGCATCGGGAAGCACGGGAGCGGCATCTTGCAGAAGATGTTCGAAATTGCCAATACCATTGCCGATGTCATGAATCTGTTTCCTGTGGCTTCGACGGGGACCGGAGGCGCCGAGGAGTCGGGAGAGTTCAGAAACGACGAAGCAGAAAGCTCGGGGTTTGACCAGAGCCAGGCCCGTCAATGCATGGCGGACTTGCTGCTCTTGATCAAGGTCCTACTTTCCTTCGAGAGGATAGACAAGACGCAACGGGATATTATTCTCTCGAAAGTGGAAACACTCAAGACCATCTTCCCTGGAATGGATTTTGATAGTTTACTGCCTGTTTGATAAGACGGAAGGTATAATATCATGTATTATTAACTACAAATTTTATTTTTGGTCTTCTCTTGGAGCCTTTGGCATTAACAGTCTTTGATATCGACTCTCCAGGTAAATGTTTCTCCACTACATGAAGAAAGCAGCCATCAATCCCACGACGGCTACCAGTGATGCGATCGGTGCACTTTGGGCTCTCCAGGCGCCTGATTCTGAGTCTGATTCCGCGGCCGAGGTCGAGGTCGAGGTTGAATCCGCTGCTGGTTGAACATTAGCGTCAGTCTTGCACAATGGAGCCTTGTGAGCTATATTTCACTCACCGTCGCCGGTCGAGGTAGAAGTGGCAGTCGCCTTGCTGGAGCTCGAGCTCGCCGTCGCCGTGGCTGTGGTGTTCTCCTTCTCCCCGAGCTTGATGCTGAGCCAGTCCGCGGCGTCCGTCGAGTACAGATCGAGGTAGTTCCAGTGGTACGTGTAGTTGGCCGTCGCCGTCGTGTCGTAGGCGCAGACTCCGTCGCGGGCGTCACACCATGACCGCAGGATGTCTGACCACTTGTTCAGACTGTCTAGTTCGGTCTTGTTGCGGGGATACCAGCCCTCGAAGTCGCCGCCGTCCAAGGCCTCGTAGGCCTGGCCGGCTACATGGCGCGTGTCTCCCCAAAGGAATGCCGCGACGACTATTATTGAGATTGTTAGCAAGTATTCTCGCGCTTCATGAGCGACAGACCTTCTCGCAGGATCGCAAAGCGTAGCACTTTGACAGCAACAACAAAAGTGCACTTACTCTGGTTGCCTGGGCTGCTATCTTGGTCCAACCCCTCAACGTATTCCTCCGTGCTGTTCTCGCCCATGTGCTCACCACCACCCATAGTCTCAAAGGTGCCTCCGCCTCCACCAAGCATGTCTCCAATGACATGCGCGCCTTGAGAGTAGCCGGTCAGAACCAACTTAGAGTCCGGGCAGTCCTCGCCGTAGGACCTAATTTGCTTCAACCCGTTGACAGCGCCCTCATGGCAAGCCTCAGCATACTTGTTATCCATGGGGTTGTTGTAGTCAATGTCCTCCCACCCGCAGCTTTTCCGCCCATCGCAAACGGCCTGCACGACGGAAGTCTGCCGTGTCGTTGCCCCGGCCACCTCGTTGTTTCCCCTGGCGAGAAAGATGTGGATATCATGGCAGTCGGTGCTGGGCTCCGTGTATGCGTCACTATCATCCCGGGCGATGAGGGTGTCCTTGGCGTGTACTGCGCTCGCTAGGACGAGGGCAGAGATCACGCCGCGCGTGGTTGGTGAAAGCGAGGAAGGCATCGTGACGTGATGATCAGAGGACTTCCTTTTTCGGTTGTCTTGTCTTGAACGTTTGCACGTGGGTACGACGTGCAGTAGAATGTTCGAAGACTGGTGGGGATCTGCAACTTAAATCATCAACGTTAATCCTCTGGCGCCTGGAACCGTCGGTGTATCTCAGGGGCGCCCACAGTCTCTTCATGCACTCTTCTTGTGGGCCTCAATGGAGCCTGCTTGGGCTCTGGGTGAGCCCACGATCCATGGCGAAGATTAAAACCGGGGCCGTCTTGCGGGTTGCATCGAATGGGGAAGGGCAATAGTTGGAATGGGATTCGCAAGGACGGCTTTTACTGCCCGTCGGCGTCATCCAAATCTCCCGTTGACCAGATTGTGAGCCTGCCAAGCCGGACCCGGCATGCCTGGAAGGCTGTGAGTATCGTGAGGCCCTCTGTGGGCCTCGGCCCCTGGGTGGATCCATCGGCAGGCTTCTTGGCTGGACCCGTCTCCATGCGATAAGTACACTAGACTGGGACGGAAGGTCACGTCTTCAATTCTTCTGCAGCGAGCGGCACAGTCCAGTAAGCATCCCAGTCGTTCGGTACAGTAATTTTAAGCATCTCCATGGCGCGAGACTGGCAGTATCTTTCTCACGCGATGTCACATTGCGCTTACAATCAAGCAGATTCCTGGTATAGCACTAGCCATATTGCGATACCATCCAAGATTCGAAGACTACGTCCAAGGCTTCGCGTGACAAACACAATGATATCCACTTAGATTCTAACTCCTTCTATCGTGCCATTAGGCATTTGACTAAGCTGTAATGTATTGTCATGGTGCTCGGATGTTCCTACAAAGCAAGTCCAATGCTCATCTACCCCCAGTATTGCCTCTAAGAATGGCGAACAAACAGCATGATTACCCACCAGGTCTAAATATGGCTGCCGCAGGGTTTAAACCAGGTCGTGGAGCCCGATTATTATTATCCCCAGCGGGGGGCTGTTGAACTGGGGCTTGAGGGGCCGCTGCTCCGCCTTGGTTCTGCTGACCTTGATTCTGCCGGCTCCCGTCACCTTGCCCCGAGCCACTTCTTGAGCCACGCCCAGTCAAGCCTATGCGTATGCGGTTCAGGAAACCCCTGATGCCCGACCCATCCGATGACCTCGCTTGGTTTGAGCCCGGTGGAGGCGCGCCACCATCTTGCGGCACTGCTGTTGAGCTTTGGGCAGCCCTGCTGTATTGTCAGATTACGGATATTTACGAGGCATGGCCAGGAAGGCGTCAAAATTTGCCAAAGATGTGTCTAAGGGTCGTGAGGATCTCTAGCAGTTCGTATTGACTTACGGTGCTGGCTCACTCAGGAGTTCCCTGATCGTAAACCTTTTTTCGAGCTGTGTCTCTTTTGTCGCCCAGTCCATGTTGAGATTCTGGAGTATCGACTCTTCGAGTTCTGTCATATTAGGTCTAAACTCTGGCACGTGTGCCATGCAAGCTGCTACACAAAAGCGAACTACGAGCGAGCCGATTAGCACCGTGTCCCTGTGTCGTAATGAATGTCTCAAATTCCTGTACAGCGCTGGGGAAAAGGGATGGGAAGGGGAGGGGGGGTTATATGGCGGATACATACGGTTGTAGTCTATCAGTTCTGTGGACTCAGATTTGTCTTGCACCAGCAAGCCACCGTATGTCCAAAAAGGGTAGCCCATGATTTCAATTAGAGAGCATTGGGGTGGCTGGTCAGGATGTACATTTAGAATCAATTGATACATGATCTACTCAAACCATTAGCTTAGTGTCTTTGAGTGTTGACTCAGGACGGCTTCAAGGGATGTGGAATACCAGTGCTGCTTGGTACAAGTTTGTCCCCCAATTATACTGGCCGGCCGTCGGCTCCGCCCTAAGATCTGAATCGTTGTCGAGATAATCCCACTCTCTGGTGTTTTGTTCCTGTGTAGTGATGATGATTCAGCCACTGCACTAATTTTCCTAGGGGCCTTTGCTTTGTGGTTCTGGATGGGATAAGGCTTCCACTCCATACATCCTCCCGTAGCTCTGAGGTTTCTTACCGGTGTGAAAATGTGTTGCTTTCCTGCGTTTCTGCATCTCAAAAGAGGCCAGCTGTTCATACTAGTCAGCACTGGTGGTTATGTGCGAGGTATTCAGTGGTGCAGCAGGCTTACAGTTGGCGACGTTGTTCTTCCGTAAATGATTCAGCAATACCCATATCGCCTATCTGCGTAAAGGTCAGAGGCGAGGTCTAAATATGCCAAGTAATTTTGGTCGTACCTTGAATATCGGTGTGACATTATGCAAGTGTGCTTGCGTTTGAGTGTTTGGATCGTCATAGTTGCCAATCATCACTGGTATTTCGTAAGCGACAATCCCAGCTCTCATTCAGTCACTCAAGGACTCACCATTCTGTGGTTCTAAATCGAAATGAACCAATGCGCCATCATGATTGGCCGCCTGTCCATTTAGTAGGGGGATTCTCTCTTCTTGTAATACAATATCCTCGCGCAGTGGGTCGCGTCCGCCACTCCAAGTGTCAGGGTAGGCCAACGCGATGCAGCCCCTAAAGACTAGTACGCCTATATTAGATATGCAAGTACATTATCAAACGAGGAACTATGCTTATAAACCCACGGCAGTGCCAGATAAGCCATAATTCCTGACTTCTCCATGTCTTTGGGTGACTGCCTGCCTTTTGCAGCAGGTTGTGAACATCACCGTGTTTCATGAATTCCAAGCCCAATAAAGCCGGGTTCATGTTGAAAATCACTTGAACCGTTTCGGGAGCGCTCGCGCCGAAAATATTTCGAACTCCAGGTGGAGTAGGCTCGATGCTTTGGGGTTGAGGTAGTCCCCTTAACAGTTGTTGTTGAAGAATATGTCTTGCTCCTGCCAACCGCTATGCGAAGAGCTAAAAGTCAGCACTGGAGCTTTGCGCGGGGAAAAGAAGCTTACACACTCACACGAAGACACGTCCTTTCTCGCTGCAGATCCCTCCCTGTCCCTGCCTTGACCACGATTTTGTGCTTTCTTCCGTCGACATCTGTCATCTCGAACAGACAAGCCATGCCAAAGCCGCCTTTCCCAAGGATCTTGAGAAGCCTGAAGCCCAGAGGGCGCATGAAGTTCATGATCTGGTACTTCCCACTCTGGACTTCAGCAACGTACTGCCGTAAGTTCTGTGGGTCCTCGCGCCTCGACTGTCTCCATCGGATCCTCTGCTGGTTCACCCTCAGTGGTGGCGCCTGGGGGGCATTTGGGCGCGCCCCAGGTGGTCTCGGTTTCGGGACCTGGAGCCTTGTGTAATGAGCTCTCCGTCTATCTGCACGTTCCTCTTCTCTCCACCAGTCGTATTCCCCCTTCCAGTAATGTTCGAACCGGTCCCTGGCTTGCTGTATCTCCTCCGTGGTAGCCCTGCCTTCGTCATCTGATGACGGTGGCGCCTGTGGATTCGGTGGCGGCGGGGCCATGGGAGGTGGTGCCATGGGCGGCCATGCGACCGGCGCGATAACGGGCAGCTGCCGTCGATCGGATTCTGATGATGTGTTACGTGGCGGCGGTACGGAAGCCATTTATCAGGCGTCAGTAAAGAGCCTTCTTGAGCCGGGTGATATGGGACACTTGTTTGATCGCTCGAGTATGTCCGGGTGTCTTTGGTGAAATTTCTCGACTGCTGGGGCAGGTGTATATTCACATGGTAACTCGAACTTGTAACGATTCTATCAAGGTTGATCAATCCTACTCCCAGGTTGGCCCAGCTCGACTGAGAATTAATCGATTCGGAACAAAGGGTTCCAGGGCCGCCTGAGCGGGACCGTGGCCTTGTGCTCCCGTCAAGACAGCCGTTTCCAGCGTACATCCTGCCGCACTTGAACAATGAACAGGTTCTCAGTTTCAACGGAGCTACTTGTGTGGAATTACATCGCGACTGCCATCGTAAACAGATTATGAAAGAACAGACAGAACCGATTCTCAGCTACGCTTTTCCACATCTGTGTGCTTTTTGTAGGGAGCATGTGCTATCACCAAATGCCATGTCCGGCTCATCCAAGATTTGCTTTATAGAAGTTACTCAGATAGAATCAAGAGACAACCATCCTGATCAGACGGCTGCGATGACAAGAGGCAGTGGGAGTCGGCAATAGTTCCAATCCGGGCCCTGCGGACGAAGCACGGTAGTACGGACCGGCTGCCGAACTACCCCGTGGCTGGAGTGAGCTCGGTTCTCCGATTATGTGAAGCCTCAACCTTCACCCCGCTCTTTGCTGCGCGATCGGCCGCATAACCAGATACAATTCTGTGAGAGTTAAGCCTAAGACAATGTCGCAGACGCCCCATGCAGCGATCGTCCGGCCCGTCACGATTGGGCCGCCTGAAGCACGGGCTGGCCCACGATCCACGTAGGTAGCTCGCAGTGATGATATCCCGAGGCTAACTATCACCCGACGGTTGGCACCAGGTGACGTTTGAAGTATGCGAGATCGTGATACACATGAAGCCCTCGTGATAACTTGCTTGTGACTTTACAACCTCCTTGTTTGCATTACAAGCCCCGAAGCACAAAACTCGGAGCCCCCCTTCCCCTCGCTAGACTCAGGCAAAATGTTCACTCAAGACGCAAACCGCCTCACTTACACCTACGACCACGAGGTCCTCCACCTCGAGCCATGGGGACCCAACGCGTTCCGCGTCCGCTCGACCAAGAGCGACGCCATGCCCCCAGAAGACTGGGCACTGGATGAGCCCGTCCCCAAGCTCAGCCCAGAGATCAAGATCAGCGATGACGAGGCAACCATCACTAATGGGCAGATCCGCGCCACGGTCTCCCGCAGCGGCAAGGTCACGATGCACAACGCCGCGACGGGCGAGCTCATCTTCGAGGAGTACACGCGCACGCGGGACGATGTGCGCGACCCAAAGGCGTCGGCGCTGTACGTGCAGGCGCGGGAGTTCAAGCCCATCACCGGCGGGGACTACGCGCTGACCCTGCGGCTGGAGTCCGTGTCGAAGAAGGAGAAGCTGTACGGCATGGGCCAGTACCAGCAGCCGTACCTGGACCTGAAGGGGACGGACCTGGAGCTGGCGCACCGCAACAGCCAGGCCAGCGTGCCGTTCCTCCTCAGCAGCCTGGGATACGGACTACTCTGGAACAATCCCAGTGTTGGGAGGGCGGTGCTGGGCACTAACATAATGTCGTTTTCTGCGTCGAGTACTAAGAAGCTGGATTACTGGATCGTGGTGGACGAGTCCCCCAGGAAGATTGTCGAGGCCTATTGCAACGTGACGGGCAAGCCGCCCCAGATGCCCGAGTACGGCCTCGGGTTCTGGCAGAGCAAGCTGCGGTACCAGACCCAGGAGGAGACGCTGCAGGTGGCAAGGGAGTACAAGCGGCGGAACCTGCCCCTGGACGTCCTCGTCATCGACTTCTTCCACTGGCGCGCACAAGGGGAATGGTCCTTCGACAAGGACTACTGGCCAGACCCGCAGGCGATGTGCGACGAGCTGCGGTCCCTGGGCGTCGAGCCCATGGTGTCGATCTGGCCGACGGTCGAGCCGGACAGCGAGAACTGGGACGAGATGCTGGAGAAGGGCCTGCTGATCCGGAGCGAGCGCGGGTTCCGGCACGTGATGGACTTCCAGGCCAACACGACGCACTTCGACGCGACCAGCCCGGCGGCGCGCAAGTACGTGTGGGGGAAAGCCGCAAAGAACTACGGGCAGTACGGGATCCGGCTGTTCTGGCTCGACGAGGCGGAGCCAGAGTACCGGCACTACGACTTTGACAACTGGCGGTACCACCTTGGCCCCTCGCTCGCCGTGGGCAACATCTACCCGCGGCACTACTCGCAGGCCTTCTACGAGGGCGCGACGGCCGTGGACGGGTCAGGCAAGTTCCACGGCCGCGAGCCCAACACGGTCAACCTGGTGCGGTGCGCGTGGGCGGGGAGCCAGAAGTTCGGCGCGCTGGTCTGGAGCGGCGACATCGCGAGCAGCTGGGGCAGCCTGCGCAACCAGCTCGCCGCGGGGCTGAACATGGGCGTCGCCGGCATCTCGCACTGGACGACTGACATCGGCGGCTTCCACGGCGGCGACCCCGAGGACGAGGGGTTCAGGGAGCTGCTGGTGAGGTGGTTCCAGTGGGGGGTCTTCCTGCCCGTGTTCCGGCTCCACGGGGACAGGTACCCGAACAAGCCGCCGCTTTCTAACAGCGGCGGTGGGAAGTGCCCGTCTGGCGCGGATAATGAGGTGTGGTCGTACGGGGAGAAGGTCGGTGCGATTCTTGAGCGGTATCTCAAGCTTAGGGAGACCCTGAGGGAATACGTCAGGAGCTTGATGACAGAGGCAAGCGAGACGGGTGCGCCCCTGATAAGGCCACTCTTCCTGGAGTTCCCCAAGGATAAGCAGGCTTGGGAGGTCGAGGATGAGTACATGTTTGGTGGGAAGTACCTCGTTGCTCCCATTCTCTACCCGGGGTTGACCAAGAGGAAGGTTTACTTTCCCCTTGGGGTGAAGTGGAAGGAAATGGAGGGAGACAAAGTGTACGAAGGTGGTGCAACATCTGAGGTGGATGCACCGCTAGAGCGCTTGCCGGTTTTCGAGAGGACATGAGCGATATCCACGTTGTTTTCTGCAGCCCCCTAAGACTAGGCACTCAGTGCCCTTAGAGTTGGCGTTATCAAGTACCCATGCTTCGATAGCGATGCGTGCTTTCAACAGAAGCAAGTTCCTGCAAGTGTAAGCCGACAGAGATAAATATATGTCACGTATTTGTATCCATGCCTGGGAAAGCTCGTCACAGTATTCATTGTTCTATGAAAAGACTTCGAGTACTTCGATGTGAACAAAAAACAAGAACCAAGGGCATCACCCCGGGCAAGCTGAGAGCCTCGTAGCAGCCCTATCAACGACGACATGAAGAGGTCATTCTATCCCTTACAGAATGCTCGCCCCATATTGTTGATCAATGAAACCCATAGAACCCGCAAAACTCCAGGCCAATCGCTTATCTCGCAATAGAATATGCTGGTATTGAGACCCTGAAAAGCCTCACGGTGCGCTCAAGTAATAACAGTGCAAGCCGACGAATTTGTTGCTCTGTGCAATGCTTCTCAAACATGGCAAATATCCTCCTCGCCGCAAGCTATCCAAACAGCGGACCATTAATCTGAGTAGATTAAATCTCATTGGTGATCAAGTATCACTTCTCATCCTGCCCCTGTTCCGCCTGGTTCCCTGAGGGAGGCAGCCCAAGAGAGACATACCCAGGCAGCGGCGGTGTGTCGAAGCCGGCCCTCGTGCCCGCCGCGGTCTGTCCCACCGCTGTCGTCGGCGATCCAAAGTATCCGTGCATGGAATTCGTGGCCGGCGCGGCGGCCGTGGCCGACTCGTCGATGCTGCCGAGCCGTTGCTCGGGCGGCGTCGAGCTGTCACTCCTCCCCCTCCCTCCGTTCCCATTCTGCCCATCCATGGGGCTGACCGCGCTGTTCCCCCTCCGGCGCGCGAAGGTCCCATGCGTCAGCGGTGGCTTGTTGACCGTCGTGGTCGACATGGGTGATACGACGCTGGCGGACCGCTTCCGCGGCTGGTTGGGTCGACGACCGTTGGCCCCGTGAGGCCCGCTGCTCTCCGTCTCGGTGTCCGATCCCGGCAGCTCGGGGACGAAGCCACCATCGTTGCTCAGCTCTACCGCGGTAGGCCCGATCAGCGGAGACCCGAGGCCATGCTGGGAGCCAAGCTCGTCGCTGCCTGCCGACAGCTCGCTGGCATTACTGTAGTTGCGGCCGTGGTGGCGGCCGCCATGTGCGAAACGGTGGTAGCTGTATTGGGACGAAGCCTCGCTAGCCCGTCTTGCGTCGCGGCCTCCGAACTGGTTGTGCACCCTGGGAGGGAGTGAGAAGTAGTTGCTGTCCCCGCCGTCAGAGTCGACACTCGGCGTGTTCCACCTTGGTCCAACAGCCGAGCTACTGTATCCACTTGGCTGGCTGAGTGCGTCGGAACCGCTTCGTGATCTGCCGTTTCCTGGTCGCGGGTATTGGTGTTGTCCTCTGGGTGATGCAACACTTGAGGACACCATCAGGGGATCGCAATCCAATGCATCGACTTCGGATGGGGTCGGCTGAAGTCGTGTGATGCTGACTTGTGTCGCTGACTTCTTCTCCCCGGTCTGACGGGTTCCAGAGCCGGATGTCGTTTCCCGACGGGACTCGACCGCACGCTTGGTCTTGTTCAGGCGCTTGACGAGGAAGTATGCGACGGCGAGGAAAATGACCAGCACGGCTGCTGCACCACCAACAATACCACCAATCGCGCCCTTTGAAAGACCGCTGCTACCGCCTCCGCCAGACGAGTCATCGCCTTCCGTGGCGGCCTGCTTCGGGTACGTAGACGGGAAGATCTTGGCAACAACATCGGCGCCGGTGTCAGACGGCTCGACGGTTGGGGTGAACACAGAAGTGGAGGTTATCGTCGTTGCTGAGCCGTCTTGGGTGGTTGCGACGACGAGGACGCTCGTCGACGGCGAAGGATTATAACATGCCGTGCTACCGCAAGCCATGCCACTTTGGCAACAACCACCACCGAGAGAGGCTGCACATAGAGAGTACCCAGTCCCACATGTCTGTGAGTAAGTGGCACCAGCAGGTGGGCTGCATGCCTGGTTGGCACCGCACACGAGACCTGAACGCAGGGACAAGGTGTTAGTCAACGGACGGGACGAGAGACTCCAACTTGCACATGATGCCCAGCATCATGAGAGTAGTGACGAACCTTGAGGGCAGCAGCCCCCGCCGACGTCTAGGGGGCAAGCATAATATGATGCGCGTCCGGCACAAGTCGAGACGGCTGCGGTCGTAGCATAGCATGAGTCCTTTGCGCAGGCGTAGTTGTTTGGACAGCAGTCGCCTCCCAGCGAGGAGGCACACAGATTATAGCTTGTCGGGCACTGGTTATTTGCACGCTTGTCGAGTAGGGAGTCACGGGCTAGGTGGTCCTCGGTGATCTTGACCTTGTAGACCCTATGAATATGTTCGCGCTTCCCGTCGCCTTGAAACATGGCTGCGGCGTGCATGGGCAAGACCACGGATAGCAGCAGCAGCAACGTGCAGGGGGCCCACGACCGCGCCCCACGAAGTCCCATACTGCTGGTTGCCGTGCGCGTGCGTGTCCCGGCTAGTCCTACCGAGCTTCTTGCTCGCCGCTCCGTCGGGCGTTGCCTTGTTCGGGCGGTCCGTGCAGGTTCGGCGAAATCATGGGCCGGCAGGCGGCAGCATCAGAAATGATACTCTCATGAACAAGCTCGGGATTGGGGCAGTCAATGAGATGTGAGGGAGACAAAAACGCCAGGTATGGGCGAGCAGAGAGTGAGAATGAGAGAGAAGAAGCAAGGGCCAGCCGTATCGGTCAGCAGGGCAAAATGAAGAGGGAGAAAGGGAATCGGGCGGTCCAGAACGGGCTGCAGCCAGAGACAGCTAAACTATTCTTTCCAATCCGTGGGGGGGGGGGCAGCGTGGGAGCAGAACCACACTCTTGTGCGTGCGGCTGCTGCTGGTGGCTGAGCTTTCGGTCCGTAGGACTTTACGCCGCAGACCTGCAGGTAACGAGAGTCCCTCCCGTCCAGCCGACGCACGATGAGCCGCGACCGCAATCCACTTTCTGCGAACACGTCTCTTCAGACAACCGGGGACACACGAAGGGTGTGATAAGCATGCGATGTCGCAGCCGTCAGGGACTCTGACAGACAGACAGACAGACAGACAGACAGACAGACTGACAGACTGACAGACTGACAGACTGACAGACTGACAGACTGACAGACTGACAGACTGACAGACTGACAGACTGACAGACTGACAGCGAGAGTTGTGTGGGGCGGTACCACGTATGTTTCTAATCTGAGTCGATGTGATGGAACGCTCTGAAGGGCTGAACTGGTGGTATATCAGCCTGAGTAAAGAGATGCGAGACAAGGATCAGAGGGAGCGGGAAATGCTCATCGGGCGTCACGGCAAAGGGAAAATGCCCATATGGGTCAGCAGCGGCTGAACATGCTGATGTCCCAGACATGTGGTCGAAGGAACTGAGGATGGCCCCGTCCTGTAAGACGGTGGCCCTGTGCCTTTGCAGGCAGAGAGTTCCGATCTGGACACTGCAGCGGCGATGGCCGACATGCCGAATCCTGCTGCCTTACAAGCCGTGCCTCTCAGCGTCAGGCGATGGGGTTGGCAGGGTGGGTGTGTATCGTGGATGCACCGAAGGATGTTCCAACACCAACGAGGGACCAACGCTGCCGTGAGGACGTGGGAGATTTTGCCCAATCAGAAATCGGGCGAGGGAAAGTCAGCCGTCTTGGCCGCTGCAATTGGCTCCAAGCGTAACCACCCTGCAGAAGTAGTGGCTGGCCCCAGAAAAGGCAAGGACCTGTTTGAGCATCGCTTCCGAAAGAGACAGTTTGTCTGCACGATGCGCGTGAGTCTGACATGCATACCTGCCGGGAGAGTGAGACATGTCTCGTGGACCTGTCTTCCTTTCTTGGTGAGACGGATCGAATCGAAGCGATTGCCACTTATTGTGGCTGACCGCTAAAGAGCCTCTAGATATTGCCCTGCAGTCCATGGCGCAAGGCCACCAGTCCTGTTGCAGCGTGGGGTGGCCCGAACTCATGACACGAAGGGGACGATTTTCTGTGCAACAACACCATGTCATACGCTCACGATTCGTGCTCGCCGTGGTCATACCTTGCTACACAAAAAGCGAGGTCCGAGTCGCCAAGTGCGGGCAACCGTCCAGGCCGCATCGAGATATCTGGAGCTCAGTCGACGCGGTCTGCAATGCGCTGAGCATGTGAAGACTACGGTCCTGTTGGGTTGTGGGCACCTCCTGCACGGCTTCGGTAAGGTTCCGAGGAGCCCCACCTCCGAGGCCTTCCCTTTGGAAGACGAGGCAAGGTGCAACAGACCTCGGGAGTATGAAAGACCTGTTGACTCTTTGGAAAGGACTTGCAATAATGAAGTCTGCGAAGAACATGTTTTCGTCCCGACAAGCGTTGTCGGTGGGCCCAATACCAGTGCTTTGTTCGGGTGCTCAAGTGCTGTTGCGATGCGAGCTAGCGAGTACCCCGTGGTTGGCCGAGGTGTGTCGGTACCGTATGTCTGGCCTACAGCTCCCTGCGAGCTGAAGGGCTCACCGAATACTCATTGAACAGGTTTGAAAGTGATTTATTAGGAAAGTCCGCACCGGAACACAGGTATACAGGTTGCCTTGTCTGACAGGGTGATCCCGCTGGAGGTTATCCTGCCAGAAAGGCGGGATGGGACGCTCACGCTGAATCAGTTGCATGCAGACATCCCGGCATCCCTGCTCGCTGTAGGTCCTCCTCGCGTGTTGATCTCGCCAAGGCTCAATTCTCGGGCCAGGTTCACGGACGGCAGCACGACAGAAAGTTGTTTTGGAGAAGGACGTTCTGACCGTCGACACGGAAGGGATTCGCGGTACCGGTAGAGCACAAAAGTCGGTCGTGAGGTGTGGACTGCAGTCCTCGGCAGTGGACCTTGCGTTGGAGGTGGTTGGTTGTATCATAGGGTCTGCGTGGGACGCATTTCATGGCAGAATGACAATTCACTCCTCTTCGCCAGGCACGGCGTTGGGGTTTTGGCACATGTACGACCACTCTCTCCCCTCTGCCCTCGTATCGCTCCTCGTCCCTCAGGAGTCCTCCACATCATCCCAGCCCGACCACCTGCCGGATGGGGGCCTTCTCCGAGCAACCCAGCTACTTGGCTCGCACCAACGCCCAACGCCGTCATTCCTTCAAGCTTGTACTTCATAATTAGACAGCGCAGACATGTCACGAGGACCAGCGCTCCAGAGTCCAGAATGCCCAAGTGGCGGCTCCAAGGTGCCTTTGCGGTGTGGCTTCGTTATGCAAGATCACCGAGATCATGGACGGAATTGGGACAGAAATAGCTCTTCCGCAGCGCCGGCGCCGTCGAACTATCCAGACTATCCAGTCCCCGTCGCACATCATCTACGGTGTGTGGAGGATAGCGTGCTGTGAAATTGGGGTTCCTGGATGGGTTTCCCCAGATTCTGGACACCTGAGCCTTGCCACTCGCCCAGGCTCCTCGGCCCTCTCACCCTGGGAACAGTCCCGCTTGTCTTCCCCTCAACCTCCACTCCAGCCGCTGGGTGCAACACCGGAATAAAAACCCACACCGTAACAGCGATCTTAATGACCCACAGGTAGCAAAAATAAGTCTGACAACAGCAGGGCTTAAATCAACATCTCTGAAGAGACAGATTAGATCGTTATCATTTGGGTGTAAAAATGAGCAAGAAAAATTCGAGCACGACGGCTATCGGATTTGAACCGATGCCTCCGAAGAGAATAGATCACATCAATACCACAAGGTTATGATATTCGAGTCTATCGCCTTAGACCACTCGGCCAAACCGCCTTATCCACGTCCGGGAAATGACATATTTATATAGAATCATTTAATAGAATGCCAGAGCCAGCGTGGGTTGCTACGATGATATCGGTTTGCCAGGCACTTATTAGTTAACATGTGTACGGATGTAGACCAGTCGGGACAGGCTACAGAATAACCTAGACTACGTCTGTACTTGCACATGCAGCGGAGCTTCTTTCATCACAACAACACATTGGCGGTACTGGTGCGCATGAGGCTGTTCTACCAGAGAGGGTTCCACTGCATATCATCCTGCTAGATACTAGAGACGATCACATTACCGTATACGGTACAGATCGTTATCCCATCAGAGGTTATCCTGTGGAAAACTATGCGACTGGAATGGTGTCGTGGTTGAGTTATATGCGCACGATTGAGATCAATCACTACGGCTCCCAGGCCGGCGACTGTCCCTGACCCGGGGGGTCAGGCCCAACCCCGCATGGTTCTTTCTCTCCACTTCCAAGCCTCCAGGTCCATCAATTAGGTGTCGAGGCCGGCCCAAGCTTAACCCAGAATGGGGCAAGATCAGGTCCACCTCGGGCGTGCTGTGACCTCGTTCGCAGGACCAGGGGCCTCCCGGGCGCATGGTGGATGATGGGGAAAGGACGCATTGAAGGCCACAAGTTGGAGGAGCCCAGGAGCCCGGGGCAGGCTAACAAAGCCGCAGGTAACGTTCAGGCGGACCTTGCCCGTAACGGGTGTGGGCGGGCAAGGAAGCGTTAAAAGAGTCCAGACGCCATCGTGACTCGATTCCAAGTATGGCTTGTGACCGCTCTGGATCTGATCTCGACTCTCTCCTTTCTCTCCTCGTGTCGACCTCCGCCCTTTTCATGCTATTCTCCTTTCCCTCTGATCGTCCTTACCCGCCCCAAATTCGACCGTACGATACTCCTCGGCGACGTTGACGACCTTGCCGACCGATCCACCGAGTGCGCCTTGCGATCGCCACCCCCCCCCCAGAATCCCCAGACCCCAGAGTCCCGTCCCGTGCCCTTCCTTGTCCGCGACCCCAATTCCCAGATCCACGAGTCGTCCCCGCAGTCCGAGTGCTCGTACAGGCGCGTCAGCGACAATCTCGCAGAACTGCGCCCACAGCCAACCCCTTCGAGTCGCCGCCCGCCAGGCGATTCGTGATTTCAACATCATGAGCCATAATTGAATTTGTTCATTAGTGGAAAAAGAAAAAAGGCAGGGAACGGCTAGAAAGCTAGGACTGAAGGCGCCGGCAGTTTTGCATACCCGAGACAAAATGAGTTCAATGTTGGAGTCTGGCAGGATGTTGTTATATACGAAAGTGGCTCCTCCCAAGGCACCGAAGCGACGGTCGAGGGCAGGTATGTTCAATCCAAGACAGTCCAATTCAGCCCAGTCCAGCCACATGTCGACAAGACAGGCGATCCATATTCCGATCGCGCCGTCCTCGTTCAAGCTGAAACCTGCATCCCATCACATATCACACCTTCACTCGCTCGACCTGGAGCAACCCGTCCCTAAAATGCCAATACTTCTCCCGAGTGCATGATCTGAGCTGACCACGAGATTGCCATTTGTTTCTCCAGGTTGTACATTCTGGTAAGTCGTCTTCTTCGCGTCAATGACGCCGTCCCCGTGCTCTCACTGGCCAACATCGACTGACCATTCACAGTAAAGAGAAGGTTCGTCCGATCTCCATGTCTCAGGAACGAATACCACCCTCTTCTGCCCATGTGTAAGTAGCTTTCGCGAGAGGAGCTTTCGCTGACGACCTCGCAGAAGAAAAAGTGCGACGAGGTCCGACCGTCTTGCTCGCGCTGTGCCGAGCGCGGCCTTGATTGTTCGTATGAAGCAGTGAGACCGCGCCAGAGGAGGAAACGAAATTCCAACGCCTCCTCGACAGTCGCCAGCCAACTCGACCGGAGGCTCTCCTTCGCTTCAACCCGTCGCTGGTCGGTCGGAAGCACCGGCAGTGGTCATCATGACTGGTACCACTACCACGCAGACACCAAGGGCGAGCCTGACCACCTCATCAGCCCCCTCGACGGCACTTTCGACTCCATCTCCCTGCCCACCATATCCGACCTGAACTGCAGCTTCAGCCCCAGCACCATCCCCGAGTCAGCCGTCGAGTTCGAGGAGGACGACCACGCCGAGAGCGCAAGCACGACGACGCTGAGCCGCGCCGTGACCCACGTCTCCAAGCCGCCGGACCTCGCCATGATCGCGCCGTGTCCCGTGGGCTCGCCGCTGCTGGACTTCTACATCCCCGCCTTTTCCGAGTTCTCAGATCGCACGAACCGGCGCGCGCTCGTCGCCCACTTCTGCGAGAGCCTCAGCCACCTCATCGTCTTCCGCGAGGAGAGCGGGAACCCGTTCCGGGAGCTCGTCCTGCCCCTGACGGCCAAGAGCTCCCCGGTCATGAACGCCATCTACGCCCTCTCCAGCGCGCACATGGAATACCGCGGGGTGACGAATCAAGAGCAGTCGATGTATTTCCATGGCCAGGCCATCCAGGGGCTTGCGGCCCTGATCGACCAGAAGGCGAAGACGGCTGAGAATAGGAACGAGCTGTTGGCAGCCATTATGCTTTTGGTGTATTACGAAGTGGTATGTGAAGAAATGACACATTTCTGCGTGTCATTGCTGACCTTCCGTGTAGCTGGTTCAAAGGGGACGGTCCAATCTGGTAGATGGACACCTGAAAGGCGCCATGACGATTATGAATTCATATCCTACAGCAACGGATGCGACTGGGATTTTTCTGGAACGTGTAAGTCATATTTCATCTACTTGTCCTGCGTTTGTCTCTGCGCGTTACTGACGTCCACGAAAGGCTTTCCGATTTTACGATGTTATTGCAGCGCTTTCTTTTGGCACAGCGCCATTATCACAAGCACCAGGGAAAGGCTGCCTCCACCCATTCCCTCCCACCGGAGCTCCAGTCATGTCATCGCTCAGCTCCGTCGATACACTGCTGGGCATGGCCACCTCGCTCTGGCCGATAATCCACCGCCTCTCAAAGCTCTCCTCCGACAAGACGGACCTGGAGAGCGCATGCCGCGAGGGCCAGCCCTCGTCCATGATCGCCGTCCTCAAGACAGAATTCGAGACAAACTCGCAGGCGATCGAGCGGGCTTTAGAATCGTGGCAGCCGTACCTACCCCCCGGTTTCAACCCGGACGACCCCCCCTCGCCGGAGACGGAGGAGCGGCGGCACGACACGGAGACGGCGGAGCGGTCGCGCCTGCACTCCATCTTCAACAACGCCATGGCGTACCGGCACAGCGCCTTCGTCTACCTGTACCACACCATCTACGGGTACCCGCGCTCGCACACGTCGGTGCAGACGCACGCGCACACGGCGCTGTGGCACTGCCTGCAGACGTGCTCGCACGCGGGGCCCATGGGGGCCTTGCTGTGGCCCCTGTTCGTGGCGTCGTGCGAGGCGGTCACGGACCAGGACCGGAACCTGGCGCGGGACGCGTTCGCGCTCGTCGAGAAGAGGCAGGGCATGATCAACATCAAGTGGGCGTGGGACATCGTCCAGGAGGTGTGGCGCCTCGCCGACGCCATGGACAGCGAGGGCGAGGGGGCCGGTACCACCGCCAGCGCCAGCGCCAGCACCAGCGGAAGTGGAGGAGCGCAGCAGCAGCAGCAGCTGGTCGGCCTGGGGGGCTTCCCCGTGGCTGGGGCGCTCTCCACGCCGGACCTGTGGAGGAGTGTGAGCAAGCAGATGGGTATTAGCATCGTGTTTGGGTGAGCGGGCCGAGGCGGAGGTGACGGAGCCGCCGTGGCGGGCGCATGGTGTATTGATACGACGTGTAATCACATGGGTTGGGGCGTATTGGGCAGGGGGTGGGGAAGCATTGCACGGTGAAAATCAGACCCCTCGCGGCCGGGGGATATTGGGCTTTCTGGGGTTGGGAAAAATTATTGGCATGGGTGGCTTATTATGGGCAGTCGGCCCTATTGCAGGTCCTGTACAAACGCGTCTGGATGCTCTAGCATACTTTTGTAAATTTTATGCAAGGCTTTGGAGTTGTGTCTTGACGCGAAGGCCCGTCTGGTCAATTAACAACAATCGACGTGTCAAATTGGGCAACGGGGTCAAGCTGCACTGTTCATCAACCTCTGCAGTTGATCAAAACATGTCGAGTGTCGTTTATGCTCACGAGGCCAGAGACCCGTTTGGGTAGGCGACCGCCTCCGCCCAAATCATCGAAGCGGCCCTTTCATGAATTTATGTTTGTGAACACGTTCGGAGCTGCGCACCGTCTCATCCAGGAAATGCTGGGCAATTCACTGTCCAGAGACTTGTTCTAGTGCCGTTCCTCCTGGGCAAATAACCACGGGGGCTCGCGACTGGTCGGCGCAGTCCGGACTTCAGACTGTTCGGACGACCACCTCCGGAGCATTCAGATTGGGCTCGGCGC
This sequence comes from Diaporthe citri, assembly GCF_014595645.1. Classification (NCBI taxonomy): domain Eukaryota; kingdom Fungi; phylum Ascomycota; class Sordariomycetes; order Diaporthales; family Diaporthaceae; genus Diaporthe; species Diaporthe citri. The sequence goes on from NW_025064850.1 coordinate 1,278,597, forward strand.
ACCCGGGCAGTGACCTAGCTGCTATAACGACCAAACTATTGTGGTGACCCAACTGCTGCAGTGGTCAAGCTGCTTAGTGCATCCAAGTCTTCATCCATTTAGTGACGGCGCCCGGCTTGTAGCATCGTCACAGCGACTTGAGGCGTCATTAAATCCGCACACGCAGTCGTGGGCGGTGGGCCTTGTTGTAGACCTTCGCAAGGCACAGCAATGATGGCGGTTGTGGACACAGCAATAGGGTCTCGACGACTCTGCCTCAGGTTTAAACCCCCCCCCCACCCCCCTTCCTGCTTCTTGCGCATATTGACTGCGCCGGATATGGTTCGGAGCTGAACGCCCTCGTAGTGAACAGGTGTACACAATTTTCTTCTCGCATGTGAATATCTCGATCCGAAACTTGGGGGGGGGGGGAACCACCCTTCAAGACTCCCATGGCACTGGCTCTCAAGAATGAAAAGAAACAGCACGACGCTTGTTCGCCCACAAAAAGGTCAGCAGAGGAGACAGACCATCACCGAGGGCCACAGGCATGTCGCACACAGCGGGGAACCTGCGGTCGTACAGCAGGGTCCAGAAGGCGGGAGAAGATCCTGTGCTGCATGCAGCCTTGCAGCCCGAAACATACTCACCCAGCACTTCGTGGGGAGACGTGTGAGAGAGTGAGGTCGAAACCAGCGTGATCGGATGGAAGATTGGGTCGCAGGGCTCGACGGCTCTTCGCATGTGACACGAATTGTGGTCTTGCAGTCAGAAGTGGATCTTGTCCAAGGTGCCCCGGGTTGTTGTTGTCGATGAGGTGACAGGTGGTGGAGACTCGCAGCTCATCTGATTCATTGATTGACTGCTGCCCAGTGGTTGAGAGAGGGGGAGTGAGTGACTGGTGGTTCTTTCCAGTTCCTGTCAGGACAGGGAAGGCAGGGCCCACCCGACGAGATGAGATACTGTATCGATATCGCGAAATGCCATGTCGTGTCATGTCCCGCGTTTTTGTTTGGCAGGTGTGGATGTCTTCTGCCCTGCCTGCCCATGGATGCTCCATACTCCATCTCTTCCATCCCGTCTGCTAGAGTCTACGTGAGTGAACGTTGCGTGTCTGTCGTCTCAAGTCACAAAATCCAATCAGAACATCACCTTCGTCTCCGGACAATCGGCTACTCGCATCGGCAACAGGCATGGGCGGGCTGTCGTGTCTGTCTGCCCGGGGTTTTCTTTTGCTGTGGGCTACCCGAGCTGCAGACGCGGCTTGGCCAATGTTTCCAGTCTCCTGCACCTCAACAATACCACGACACCTCTTGTTCGCCCTCGAACGTGGCAGGGGACCGGCCGACTGAGCAGCTACTGAGACGGCATGGATTGGATCGAGGTGCTTTCTCCGCATTCTAAAGCCAATCCCCTCTCGTCCGACACCCAGGTTGACATGGATGGCCTTGGACATGGATTCCGCCTCGTCGATCCCAACGGAGCTGTGCTCTGCTCTGCAATCCTTCGGGGAGGGGATTGCAGTCTGGCAGTCAGATGGTGCAGTACGAGTCTGACAAGAATGGGGGGAAAGCAACAAGCGACGGCCAAGTCGGATGGTGTCATCGACATAACAGTACAGTACCGACAACCACCGTGACGGCCTGCACGAACTCTGCCACATCATTCATCTCTCACATTTCGCTCATCCCCGCCCACCAGCCCGCCCAACTGCTCGCCTGCTCGCTTGCGCCTGCGTACCTCAGCTCCGGGTCCAGCTCTACCTAGGTAGATCCAGCTCCAGCTCAGTGCTCACTCACTGGCCACTCCCCCGCTGTCCGCTGTGTGTGGTCTGGCCAGGTCTGTGCCGCCTGACTCGACCGCCCGCCTCCTCGCCTGCTCGCCGATCCCCATCCATCAAATCCCCCGAACGTGGGAGCTCGCTCCGGGGCCCCGCATCCACCAGCCCACCAGGCACCTCCAAGCAGGGCCCAAAGTTCCAACAAGCATCTGCCGGACCCCGAACCTGGGGCGCCAGTGCTCCGTCATTGCTGGCGCCTTTTCCCTCCCCATCTGCATCTCGTTCCGTTGCAGTCATCCGCTCCGTCCGTGACCAGGCAGGACCCACGTCTCGCACGCGCTCCTGCAACGATCAGCTACCTGCTACCTGTTCGCGTATGGTCGGGTCGAGCAACTCCCATGCCGCCCTCCTCCCCTCTGTGATGGCGACTCCGTCGGCCGGCGCCATACCGCCCCCGAAACAGATTCGTTTCGTCAACAATCAGGGCCAGCCCCCCTCGAAGAGACGACGCGTAAATGCAGCGTCAGTGCATCACCTCTATTCTACTCCCTCGCCCCTCTACATTGCGTCATCTGTGCCCCGACCTGTGAGACTCTGTATCACTGGGGGGGGGTTTCAACTGCGACTCGGGCCGTTGTATTTACATGAAAGGAAATACGGCCTGCTGACCTTGATCTATATCTTACAGATGTCTTACCTGCCGGAAACGAAAGACGCGGTGCGACGGAGAAAAACCGACCTGCTCGACGTGCGACAAGAATGGCCACCAGTGCCTTGGATACCCCGAACAGAATGACAAGATCAGGGCAGACTCTGTGGTCTCCCCGGTCAAGGTCGAGGGAGGAATCGATACTTCGCCTGTCGAGCCTGAGGACGACCAACTCACAGATGTCTTCGATAGCAAAGACCTTGATCGCCGCCCCTCAAAGTCCCGGAATGGCACAAGTCGCCACTCGGAAGTTGCGCTCGAATACGGCTCTACCCACAAGACACGGAGTGACTCCTCTTCCACAACGAGCGGCGGTGCGAAACCCAGGAAGGAAAGCAAGGAATGGGCGACGGAACCATCAAAACCACGGACGCCAGAAACATCAGGAAAGAGGCACCCGTTCCAGCGCACCGTTTCCTTATCCGACGATGGCCACAGTCCGAGTACCCGATCACCTGTCCAGCACCACCATGATTCTCACAAGGTCCCTTACTTTCGCTACTTCGGACCGACCGCCATCGTACCCGGTTATAAGCAGATGGTGGTCAATGTGCATCATTATCATCGGCGCAGGAGTAGAGGGGGCTCCGCCTCAGTAACCTCCCCCGGCTCCGGGTCCATGTTGAGCCACCACAGCCTGCCGTCGCACGCCGACACTGTTCTGCAGGCAATGGAAGAAGTCCCTGCGTACGACCCGAACGATCCGGCCCCAGTCCACCCCACAATAATTAATCTCATCAAGGTCTTCTTCGTGCATCTTGGCTGCAGCTACCCGTTCCTGCATGAGGCACGGGTGCTGCGCATGGTGAAAGAAAAGAGGCTGGACGCAATCCTAGTGGACGCGATATGTGCCTTGGCGGCCAGGTTCTCGACCGCGGCGGACTCTCTGGCTGCCGGCGGGGAAGGCTCGAAGTGGGATTACGGCAATGCTTTTGCGCAGAGAGCAAGGACCGCAACGGTCGATGCATTCCCATGTCCCTCGGTCGGCGCAGTCCAAGCATATCTGCTCATGGCTTACGAGGGCTTTGGCGCAGGACAAGACAGTACGCTGTGGATGTATCTTGGTCTCGCAATCCGCATGGCATTTGACCTGGGCCTTCAGAAAAATGAAGGCGTTCAATTTCAAGGCGACAAAGACCCGTGGTACACCCGATCCTGGAATCATGCAAATGGTGATGAGGAGGACATCATTACTGCAATACCGAAGAGCGAGACGCTTAATCCGGAAGAGCAGCAGGAGATCGTTCAGGAGCGTGTCGACACTGCCTGGGCTGTCTACATCCTAGACAGGATCATTTCCTCGGGGACTGGTCGGACCGTCACCATCAAGGACGAGGAATTCGAACTGCCAACTCCGGAACCAATAATCGATCCAGTCTCGGGCTGGCCACTTCCTTATCCTGCCTTTATCCAGATCACTCAGTTTTATGGCCGTGTCTCCGACGTGCTGAACAAGATCAACAAGGTGCAGGATCTCACAGAGGAAAAGATGGCTATACTGGCCAAGATTGAGAGTGACCTGACCAAGCTCTACCACAAGCAAGACCCCCGATTGCATTTTAATCCGTTACACTTCCAGAATTACGTCAAGCATGGACAGGGAACTACCTTCATCCTCCTGCATGTCTGGTTTCACGCCTTGATCATTGTTCTTCACCAACCGCTCCTGACGTCCTTCGGTATCAGGCAGCCTCAATTGACATCGCACAGTCGAGAGCTGGCCATGTCAAGTGCCAAAACGATTGCCGATATTCTCGCCTTGGCTGAGCTCATTGACCCGAAAAGCTACATCGGCAACCCGTTCATATCGCAGCCTATGTACATTGCTGCGTGCGCCTTCCTGACCGAGTCCGCTGCCGTAGCCTCGCAGCCCGTCTCAAGGGATGCCTCGCCGCCGGTTGCGAACGCGAGTGTGAATACAAACTCGACAAGACCAGCCAACAGGAAGGCCAAGTCAGGCGCCGAGTCGAGGTCTTCCAAGCATTCATTGTTGGCTGATGCGGCGAATCAAAACTATCAAAGATGCTACAAGGTTTTGCAACAGCTCATCATGTACTGGAACGGTGTCAACTACATTCTGGTCGCTTTAGAACACAGGTCAAAGGGCGTTTGGGACTGCGAAACCTACACTGCCGAGGAGTACGAGAGCACAAAATTGCCTCGCCGTCCTACTTCATTAAGTCGGTTTGCGCGACTCGACAACCCATCTTCCCCTCAGCCGAGCGCGCCTCCCATTGCATGGTCGCTCACTGGAACAACAAATTCACCAAACTCGAGTCTCACACTTTTGTACCAGAACATGAACGCGGGAGCATCGCAGACAACTCAGGGTCCTACACATCCGCCTCCACCACCTGCGCCTCAATCCGCTCCAACGCCGCCGGGCAACATGATCTACGACCCAATACGGCAGAGCCTCCCGGAGACGCCAACAGCTTTCTCCTCTGCGTTCCCACAACAAAATTTGTCTTCGATGCGATACTCCGCGACTAATTCGGCCGCGCACCGCATGACCCCGTCGCTATCCACCAGCCTTACCTCAGATACCAGATCAGGTCTGACACCTGAGGTCGGCCCAGGCACACCCGCGAGCGACGCCAGGCTTCAGGTCTTGTCTGGGATCGCAAGTGGAGGTCCTGTTCATCCACCATTATCAACGCACCCATTCACACCGGCGTCAAACTACGAATCCTCTGTGCTTCAGGGTACCTCGCCTCCTAACTCGCTCAACGATCCAACCTCTGTCCACCAACAGCGCATGCACCAGCTCAACCACGCCGCTCAGGGCCACACGCCCAATGACGTGGTTGGGAATTATGGTCACGATTTCGCGCAGAATGGCCTTGCCTCAGGCTCATACCCTTATTTTGGTGGCGGGCCAATAGCTGATGCTATCACAGTGGAAGAGATCAACATTGGATCGCTCGGGCTTCCGAATGATATGATGCCGCCGTGGGACTTCTTCCCCGGTGACTTTACTGGCCTGTTCGATGCGAATCACCTTGGAGGCGGCCCCGAAAACCAGGGACACATGTGATACTTGTGCAATTTCACGCTTATACTTGAACTTTTCTCGTCTTTTGTTTTAGATATGATGACCTGACACCAACAAGCACGGCGTGGCGTTCGTTCTTGCGATGTTCTGCATGTTGGCATTGGAGCTGTGCCCAGTCCTTGACAACATCTCTTCAGCGACGTGTTAAATAAAGGTCAAAGACTGCTGTTTGCTCATGGAGCCGTGTTTCCTCACGTACGGGATCGGAAAATCAGTCAGGCTATGTGGGATCCCGAGCCAAAGGTCAAGCGGGGGCTTTATTGATCTGGGCGCTTTGGAGAATTGTTGGACGAGAACATTTTGTTGCTTGGGGTTTTCTGGCAGGTGTCGGCGTCCTCGAGGGATGCTGAATTTCAGATGCCGCTGTGACGGTGCTGTAGCGGGGATGAGTGGCCTGGCCTTTTTCGGATTTCATGGATGCAAGATACCTCAAAAACTATTAAATGTGAACGATCACTTTCAGCTATCTCTCTACACTGCTCCATGCCCTCCAGGCACTTCTGTGCTGCTGCTGAAAACCCCCCTCGTAAAGCTCAAATGCAATGACCGCGCCGGCTGGTATCAATTTCGTGCCACACTCGTCGTCCTCCGTAAGGCGACCCCAATGCCCAAAACCCTCTTTTACATGGGAATGTAGAAAATCGTGCATCCGCATTCCAACTTTGAAAATCTCGCCACCCCTTCCAGCCAGCCTCCCCCTAAGCCGAATGGTTAGGGTGAGGATTAGTCCCCGGGAAGTTGTTGCCCTCCTCGGCCTGCGCCTTGACGCCGTGTGCGCCCGACTCTGCCCCCACGGCGCCGGACCCAGCTCCGCCGTGGCCCGCTGGGGGACCCGTCGCGCCAACGGGCTGGCGCGGGTGGTGGTGTCCGCGGTTGATCTTGGGCTGGTCCCCTGCGGTGTGCGCCGAGGGGAAGTCCTCGTGGGGCGGGGGCCGGTTGGTGCCTGTGACGTTGGGCTCGCTGCCTAGGCGGTCTAGGGTCTCCTGGTCTGGGCGGGCACCTGGAGGGAGTGATGATGATGGGTGGTTGTGGTGTGAGGCGGCGGGTTCGTTGGTGTCATGTGTTTGGTGGGTTGGCTCCTTTGGGTGGAGGACTTTCTTGATTGTGTCCATTGTGGGATGCTTCTTGGTCGGGTCTGCCGGCTAGCTCCTTTTTGGTGTTACAGTTCAGTGATATTGTATGTTGTCGAGATGGACTGCAGAGGCGACGAGAGGGGACCGTCCAGCTCTACATATATCATCATGTCACGTCACGGGAGACCACTCCCAGGGTCTCGACGATATTTCGCCACAGCACCCTCCATATTCCAAAGCTTGTTTGAGCTGTCATGTAATACGGCTTAGGCACCACCCTATACTCGGACCAGTGATGCTGAAGTGCTGTAGTCTAGCTGCTGGGCCGTCACCTCAGTCGCGGATCAAGTCAGATGGCGTGCCGCAATAACCTGGACTGCGCGCGAGATGACGTCGGCGCTTGTGGCCCACATCCCATCCCATCCCTCATCCGGTCGTGTTGCGTGAATGCGACGTCGAATTGCGGTTGCAACCCTCCGGTCCAGCTCCCTGCACGCAGGGCCACTCTCCCAACCATCCGTGTATATCTTGTGCTGGGATGTAGTCTAGTCACATCTGTTTTCTTCCGGGTCCTTGAGAGTGACTGTGTAGTATTAGGCTAGAAATAACTCCCACATACTCAAAGTCGACGTTATTCGTAAAAGTAATAGTGTATGAATAATGATGGAAATCTCTCAACTGAGCGCCGGGTATGTCGTAAGATGATCCAGGAAAATGTAAAAGAAAAGAAAGAAATTAGCTGTTCACCCTTGATCTCATTCTCCCTTGAACGGATCCTCAACCACCTTCCTGCTGATCTCCATATAAACTGCCGTGCCCTGCACACTAACCGTAGCGCAGCCTGCGATCTCGCTCTCCGTGCAGCTCAACCCGATGATAGCATTGCCACCCCTCGAAACGCAGTCCATGACCATCCTATCCGTCGCCGCGTCCCTCGCGTTATAGATGATGTTCGTCAGGCTCCTGACCTCGGCGCCCATGCCGCAGGCCGTCTTGAGCCACATCTTGACGCCGTCCTTTGGCAGCGCCGCCGTCGTGTTGCCGTAGACGGAGCCGATGACCTTGACCACGCGGTGGCCTGGGATCTCGGCTGTTGTGGATGTGAGGACGGATGGCGACTGGCAGTGTGGCTGGTTGTCTGTCTGGGCGCTGTTGTACATTGGTGGCGCTCCGTCGGCGTGTGCGCCTGGGGCGACGGTGAAGGATGAGGCGCGGCGGCACCATGTGGCGCGGTTGGGGTTGGACTTGTCGACGGACATTGGGCCACCGGCGGGACCTCCCAGCAAGGAACGGCGGTTGGACAGCATTTTGATGGTTGTGCTGTGTGGTGGTGCTTTGGAAGTGGAGTAAGGTGTGTCGTTGAATCAGAGATGGTGGGTGATGGATTGTTTCGTTTCACTGCTCAAGGCTGGACTACGTTTTTGACAGGTCCCAAGAGTACGGGTGATGTGCGATGATGGACTGAAGAATCTTGTCGAGCTCAAGAGCTTGGGAAAATGCTCGGGTGTCGCCTACGAGATATACTCAAGCTTCGGGGCGAAGAGGACGCCGCGCACCGCCCAGACCGACAAGACTGCTTGAACAGCCAAGATGCGGCCAAAACCATGACCCTATAAGCGAACGCGACCCGCAAGGCAGGAACAGGGCAGCTCTATCTTGCCTGGAGTCAACCAAACCCACCCAACCCCGCCGAGCCCGTTGGATGTTCTGAGAAGCATTTTACCGATGCGGTTGTTCGAGACGAGCTCCTGGAACACTGCTAAGCTCCCATCCCTGCAGCGAGCCGGTGCGCGCATCGGGAAGACTTGCTTCGCGCGACACGCCAAGCCGTACCCAGGAGGTCGGGCCAGGGGCGCAGGGAGGGTCGCGTGGGTTTAAAGGTGCGACTCGAGAGAGCGAAAAAAACGACCCCCCCCCCCCCCCCACCTGTCCCATTGCGCAGGTTTGACGAACCACCGCCCCCATTGATCGCCACGAGTAGGTATGCAGGGTGGCTTGGGGCCTCATAGAAATCAATGCAGGCCGCCCCATGATGGGGTGATATCGCTTGGAACTTTTCTTCGCCTCGACGGGGACAACCTTGAGGATGTCCTTGATTTCGGGTTTGAGCAAGTTCCCCGTGTTCGCGACTTCAAAGAGCGAGAACGAAACATGATACTTGGAACGGCATCATCAGGGGCCTCCTGCGGAGGCCGTCGAGATTCACGATAGCAGGTAAGCAATATACCACATGCAATCTAATATGAATGAATTCTGACCTGATGAAAAAGAAAATCCCCAAGTACAGAATCCTCGGGTATAAACCTCTGAACATTCGAATGTCAGGATTTTAAGGCACGAGGAAGTCATCACGAATAGCTCCAGATGGAAGAAAAGTCAACCGAAAAACAAGGAACTCATGTGAAAGTCTGTGCCACTCTAGGTATTGTATCCTACAAGAGGAAGCCTTGGGTCCAGAACGTCTTTAAACCCACCTGCAACGGTAGGAGCATGTCCATATTCCCGTGCCGATACTTGTGCGCTTCATGAGAACATCATTTATTCATAATACAATCGTCGGGCAGAGGCAACTGAGCCCGGAGGCTCTATTCGACTGGTCCTCAGCAAGAACAAAACACTTTTCGGATCTTGTCTACTTCTCAGAGTCCCATGGAATATTGACCATAGGTAGATGCATGTGATTGATGTGATGTTCAGTTCCTCGTGACCTGGCTAGCTTCTCAGCAACATCGACTGAAGCCGGCATTGTGGACGTGAAGAGAGTCATTGACAAGATCTTCATAAATCTCGGCAGGATGGAAGGTCATTTCACAGAATTTCCATCCTAAAAGGTTATTTTACAGAAATATGTCACACATGTACCCTTACTGGTCAAGTCATGCTCCAATCTTTGACATGCATGTAAGCTCTACTGGGACTAGCTGAGGAGTTCCAACATTCTGACGATATATACGAGCAGGAATCGAATACTGAAGAGAGAGAGAGAGAGAGAGAGAGAGTTGACTGTTCAAGCAGAATGTGGTCAGTCCAAAAGGATGGCATTCCCAATACCGCAAAGCTCTGATTCCTTAAGAGAATGCATCATAAAATGATAAGGTCTGTTTGGGGCTTCATGCAGTCTCACCGTTAAGAATATCCAACACTGTAATTCTCTGTATGGATATTTTTCAAGTTTGTTTCTATATGGAGGACGGCGTCCCACTGTCAGCGTACCGCTCTGGACGAACTTCATCGTGCTCAGGCCGTTTTGGAACACGGCCTCGACTTCTGACCAAACACCCTGCAGGCCATGACGACCCGTAAACCACAAACTTCATTGATTTATTGACCTCTGGTTGATCCTCAAATCGGAGATGCCGACTGTAACTCATCGCACGCATTCCATTCCGCTAACCGGGGCAGTATTCGCAATTGAATCATGTAGGTGAAGTTCGAGGCACACAACTGAAGGACTATCGAGTCGTTGAACCAGCTGCCCCTTGTCTCTCGAGACCTAGCTCGTTCATGGGCCATGGAATATATCGCGAATCCGTTGAAACGTGTTTCACGGAGCGTGTGCCGGGCCCAACAACGCAGGTGTTTAACTTGGGCACTCTCTGGTTTTCTTCACGCCTCTAGCTCAGCTATCCACGGCCTCTTTCTCCCGAATCAGTTGGTCCTATGTACTCATTTCCAATAATAATCTCGATCCGAGTGTCGAAATTCAAGTGTCGAGATTCGATTTTGCTCAACAACGACATGCTTCGTATTCCAGGGGCGCTCATCGGGACTCTTGCTCAGTCTAGTCCAAACCTTAACAATGAAGAGGCACAACGCTCCTAAATCCCTGCAACGTCAATTTGCTACATGAGGAAAGATCTCAAACTCAATCTTGCCAAACCCGCTACACTTTAATTTTTCAAGGGCTTCAAGGTCTTCAAAGCGCTCAGAAACGAAAACCTTCTTGGTCCCATCCCTACTACCAAATGACTGTTAGTGTTCTTGCTGGAGCCAATCCACACCCGTCGAGGTTACGTTAGAGGGATCTTGTGACTTGCTCGACTTGTTCAAAGCCACGAAAAGTCTAGCGATTGGTCTTTGTCAAGAAGTCGAGTAAGTGAAACGGAACTCGGCCTGAGAAATCTAGCTCAAGGTAAGTTAGTGGTAACGCGTTACTTGCCCTCCGCGTCCATCTTGATGCAGCTTGGGGTTCCGGCTGTTTCTAGGTCCGGGGTGCTCATGGGAAGGTTGGACTGATGAAGTTGGCGGGATGGGATAACGACTGGCGGCTTTCAGATTCTAATAGGCAATACAAGATTGCCCCAAAACAATAGACTCACTCTGAACCTCTGCCACAGCGTTGAGTTCAACAGACCCCGCTTACTTCGAGAACCCTCGGTCCTGCATCCACACGCGCCACTCGGCGCAGCTTCGACACGGGGGACTACATTGACGACACCTTTGGTTTGTCCGGCCAACCACCACTCGATTTCTTTTACCATGTTGGGAATTCAAGGCTCCTCGACTTGTAGTCGCGTGTAAAGATGTTCGGAGGTCCCACTTGAGACTTTTCTGGTGTACACTAAGCTGCTGTCTCAAGAATGGATAATTAGGAAGGTTCAAGATCGGGATGAGGCCTTGGCAACGGAACTGCGGGACAGAGGTGTTGCTTTTTGAAAATACATTCAACATACCAATTGTCATTAGGGATCATACTGGTGCTGTTCATTTGATACGATCACTGAATTCAGGTTACATCGTGACTACTTCGGTTCCCAGACCGAAATTGTCTGGCCCGACGGAACTGGGCTTGATGAGCATTGAAATTGTCCACCTTGGCAACTTCTACAGAAGAAGGGACTTGCTCTCAGTCCGGCCGTCCGTCAATGCTTCGTAGCTTACTTGTCACCTGCGAAAATCGAGTCACTCAAGTCCGCAAGTACCCATAGTGGTGGCATGCTCATGAATAACTTGCCACTTTGGCAGGGAAATATTTGATGCGGGCTGGGCAAGATCCTCGAGCCACGCCCATTGATATATACAAAAGACACCATCTACTGCCCCTCGGTGATCCACCCGCTCGCATTGAACGTGGCGTAGAACAGCTTGGTCTCGGCGCAGATGACCATCCTGCCGTCGCCTGCGAACTTGAAGTTCGCGCTGGTTCCGCCCAGGTAGATCTTGCCGAGGAGCTTGCCGGAGGGGTTCCAGACCTGGATGCCGTCGCCGCAGCCCGCGTAGACGTTGCCGTTGGTGTCGGTGTGCACGCCATCTGGGGCGCCCGAGTCCACGAAGGCGAAGGTCTTGCGGTTGTCCCACGTGCCGTCCTCCAGGACGTCGAAGCGGTAGCTGTTTGGGAGGTACGTGGTCAGCATCTTTGCGGGACTTGGGCGGGCATCTCTGCGTTGTTGGGGGAAATGAACTTACATGGAGGCTGGGTCGGAGAAGTTGACGCCGTAGAAGCCCTTGTTAATTCCCGTGTCCGCGACGTAGGCAAACTTGCCGTCTGGAGAGAAAGTGACGCCTGCGTCGCACAAAAATCAGCAACTGTCGCTTTTTTCAATGTTACACTATTAAGACAGGGCCCGGGGAGAGAATACCGTTGGGCAGCACAAATCCATCCGCAACAATCGTGACCGCGCCGGTCTGATCGTTCCACCGGTAGACCTGGTTCCGGATCCCAGGGGCCGGGCGGAAGTCCTGCAGGAATCCGTAAAGAGTATCTGTGAAATAGACCTCCTTGTTGACCGGGTGAACGGCGACGTCGTTGAGGGAGCTGAACTGCCGGCCAAAGTAGTTGTTGAGCACGACTGTCGTGTTGTAAGGCTCCCTTGGGTTCATGACGACGGCGTTTGACGTGTTCTCCGCGCCAGCACCCTCTGCCATGTAGAGAATCTGGCCCTTGTAGTTGGTGGCTCCGTTGGGGTTGACGACCTGCGGGTTGGATGGGACAACCTCCACCGTGACCTGCCCAGTTGCGTTGGCCTGGCCCTTGACCGCGTCTGCTTGCGACAGCGCGATCTTCTGGATGATGGCAGACTTGTTGAGTCCCGTGCCTGCGGCCTTGGCGCCGGCATTCTGAACGAAGAAGACTTCGTCTGTCGGCTCGAACCTGCTTGGTGTTCAGTCCACATTCAAGTACAAAATTGTGCCAGGTTTATGTTGAGAAGGGTTGCATACCAAACCACGGCCTCGTGGAACAACGGGTCCGTTGCCGTTTCCGCAATCAGTGACAAAGTGGGTTCTGAACCGATGATGGAGCGAAATTCGTCGTCGTAGACGTGGAAGGGCTTGGCCAAAAGGTCTTCCGGTGTGATGCCTGGGGGCATGAAGGTTTGGCTTCCATTGACGACGGTAGCGGGCAGTACGTTAGGCAGGACGTTGAAGCTTCTTTGGTCAATAACCTGGGCCTGTGCAGGAAGGTCCTGAGCTTGGACGACCACCGAGTCGGGGTTCAGGAGCCATTGAATGTGGATGGCGGCTAGAACGGCCAGGGAAGGCAGCGATACCCAGGCCATTGTTCGTAGATGGCTTCTGACCGAACTCTGTTTGGAGCTTTGTTGACGAGACTCTCCTGGAACCTTGGGTACTCTCGAAGGAACGACAAGCGGGGAGGTCGTCATGGTACTTTATACAGTGCTATATACGAGGGCTATCCCCTCCCACAAGCCGCAAGATCTTCAAGCAGTGCAACCAAGGTGGATACTGCGTAATTCCCCAAGCTTTCCATGCCATGGGGTACCCTGTCCGCTACGCATGCCCGGATCTGCCTCTGCAGAACGCAGCACAACGCTCGACGGCCTAGGAAATAAAGCTTGATGCTTTGCTAGTGCGAGGCGAAGAACGGAGAAGCATCGGTAATTAAAGACCCTAAACAGACCCGGTCACCGCCGGCACTGGATTGATTCGTAGAGAACATGCGGGGAAACTTGGGGTTTCCCATAACGACTTCCATTCTTCCGCGGGGAAGGTTCCCAAGTGCTAGAAAAAAGCGCTTTGCCTGGAGCCGAATTCCGTCCTAAATCCCGATGCCGGACTAGGAATAGAGTGGGTAACTGTTCCTGTACCGACTGCCTTGGCCGATGAGGTTTGTCTATCCTAATGATTACAAGATCGAGCGAGTAATCCAACTTTGCGATCAGCCAGTTGCTCCACTTAGGGAGGCTTATTGTCCCTGCAGGCACCGTGTATCGGGGACTTCAGGACTGTAACCATACTGACTGTTCGGGAAACTGTAGCTCCCGTTCTAGTAGCATGCAGGTCCCGGCCAGTCTGATTGCACAGGACGGCTAATGATGCTGCCAAGCACGGCGACATAGGTCAAATAACGCAGATTCAATCTAGAAGTCGCGCATAGATGACGCCTGTTGCTTACCCAGGCTTAATCTCAGACCACCTCCGTCCGCTATAGTTACAAGGCAGTTTGCCAGGCTTTCAACCTCGTCCGGATTATGGACCAGATCATTGAAATCCTGTCGCCTGTGGGGCGCGAATTAAGCTCAACCTGCTGAGTCGTGCAAATGGTTGAATGAACCGGGAGTCAATCCCACGAGGAGAGCAGGAGCGGACCAGATATCCGGGAAACCTATGATGCGGAATATCAAACCTTGCACCGCGACTGCCGGCTCTTGGATTGGTCCCCAAGGGCAGGGCAACCCCGATGAAGATGAGTCTATTGGCTCGTCAGGCGCATACATACGCTGCCTATACTGGGTAATTTTCAGTCACTCTTGCGAATGTGAGTCCTGACAAATATTTGGGCAGGAGATTCTAACCCGTCCAGGGCAACTCGCACTTCGTCCCTCGTGACGTTGCCCCTGAAGTAATAATGGGCCTCGATTGCTTGGCAATGCCATTCCTTGCGAATAGGCCCGACGAGGGTGGAGTTAAGACTTGCTGTACTTGCTTGGCGAGAGCATTGCGACCCTGATACTCATCTGGATCTGGATGTGCTGCGTCACACTACCTGTGCTATAAGCTTGCGGGAGGTCTAATGCGCCAAGTGCATGTATCGGAGAATATAGCCGTTGAGATATTTGCCTGTCGTCCTTCACCTGTCATGCAAACACCGAGACGAGTGGCGTAACCGCTTGTACTGCTCTCGATTCCTCCTCAGGATTTAGTGTGTTTGCTATAAAACGGATGGATCAAACACACATGATCCGAATATTATGAGGACGCAATGGACGATGCTGCAACTCCTACTCCCCCAACCGTTCTTAGTTTCATCTTCCTAAGAACAGGTTCGTGCAAGACGAACGGCCAGCCTTCAGTAATCATTTGGATTATCTTCACAAGGGCGTACTTATGTATCATATCTCCAAAGTGACACACATGCACGGCATACTGCATGACCCACGTGCTTAGTACCGCAGTCTGGGAGTACCGAAGTTAATCATGGCGAGAGTCTCAGGGCGGCCCCCTCCGCGGACCCCCATCCTCTCCCGGGCTGCCTTCAAATCGGCGACAGAAGGTAAGCTCACGGTTTTCGTGGAACCCGACTCTCATCATCCGCACAGGCTATTCAAGCGGCAAGCGGTATTCAGTCCTATCATCTTGCTCGAACTCAACTCAGCTGCGGCCGCAGTACTGACGTGGACTGGAGATTGTCAATCCCGCCACCACCAACCCCACCCCCCTCCTCCTCCGGAAGTGTGACTATGCGTAGATTTGAATTACAATTCAAATATGAATGCTCGAATTACCGACGCTTGGCAGGAAGTTTCGAGACATGACGCGGCGTGCATCCGACAGAAGCGTTTCTGCTGTCTCGTGTCATGGCATCCTATCCAGCCTTGATGACTGTGAGCTCAGAAATGTTACTTGGGTACTTTCCTCGTGTCCTCTTTACTCAAATGTGCCGTTGCATTCGGTGAGCTGCATGGGAAACTTCTCGAACACTTGGAATTGGTGTGATCTGCAACTTGCATGCATCCCGCGCAGATCAAACAGGGCAACGACTTCTTGCATAACTTAGCTTGTAGATGCAAGCGGCGGGCCGAGTATCACTTCTGTTGCTGCACGAAGAGGTGTGATCGATTCTTCGGGCAAGGGGACAACCGTCATCCGAGCTTTTTTGAGCTGGTCTCTACTGTCATGAATGGACCTGCCCATTTCCCCTCGGCCGATGTCTTGCACAGTCCTCAGACTCAATTTATCATCCTGAAAGGTAAGAGTATCTTTCTAAGTGGAAATTCCAGTGTACTCCGTGTACAATATTCCTAGGAATTGGCAATTTGCTTTCTGGGACGGTCGCCATAATATGTAAGAGTTTGTTCCGTCTCCTTACACGGTGCTGTAATAACATCTGCTATCACTCTCCATATGGAGCTTTTAATTATATCCAGATAAAAAAGTCCTTGTGAGCCACCGACGGCCATGAAGTGAACCAAATCTGGGAGTTTGAATGAAGCATTCTCAGCTGATCCGCTTTTCAGGTGAAGGGCTCGAGGAAAACCCCAGGCATTTGATCGTCCAGACCTCGGCGGCCGGAAATATCGATCCTCGCGGGTAGTGTGCCTGTGGCCGAGAAGCAAATGTACTGTAGAATTTTTGAAGAGGATTTAACACATTCCGGGTATTTGTCCGTTTCTCACGTCGTTAATCCCTCCCTCTTCTGTACACATGGCTGACCAAGGAACCTAGAAGCAACGTAAATTAAATCTGCGTTTTCTTTCCAGAGTCCGCTCCAGACTCGCAATGACAATTGTTGTTCTAAACACTTCGCTGCCTCGCACAGAGAACGCTGATGAAGCTGCCACGGAGCGATGACCCTTGTGACGGGACACGATTCACACTAGTAGGGGCAAGATCGGATGGAATGATATTGACTGGTGAAAGCATGGCTGACTTTCTGGGCCGTATTGACATATAAAAAGTATCAAACAGCCCTCTCCATGGAGTGCCTGGGCAGCACTTATATACAGTTGCCAAATGACCACCAATTACACGCCCACCGAGCCCTTTGCTATGAAAAACAAGATATCATACAACGCCTCAAACCCCTCCGCTCAGTCTCGTTCAACGAGCAATATAAAATAAAAAAAACAGGAAACGCCGATGTCAAACAGGAGACTGTTGGGTGACATCTACAGTCTTCGTCACTGTGATGCCCGGTTTGCCTATCATAGTCAGAGTGAATGACTCCTTCGTGGCCATGGCGTTCGTGTCGGTCAAAATCTCCCGCTGAGACCACGTGTCCGGCTCGCCATTTGCACGATCTCGAGCCTGTCTGTATGTGCCGGTATAAGACGGGTACAAATTGCTGTTCTTTGCCTTGCGGGTTCGCATACCACATGCCTGTATCATGCTAGCATAGGCCGGCCTGCTGACAGGCACGCCAATGCAGATCATCGTCACTGCCATTTCCGCACCGTGCCAGAGGTAGAGCACCGCAGCTGTTTTCCGGGTCAGTCCCCCATGGGCGCCAGAGCATCGAGGACGAGGGACTCCTTACCAGAATTTTCCTGCAGGTTGTTCACGGCTGCGTAGATAGTCAACGCTCTTGCGATGCCACAGCCCGCAGCGATAATACCAAGACTCATGCTCCCTTGGATCAGGAACTTTTCCTTCCTCGGCCTCGTAAGGCGCCTGAGGAGATACCATGGCATCGCGGCGTACCACAGATCGATCGCAACACTGAACCCCGCCGCCACCTGCATCCAGTGCATCGCGGGAACGACGCTGGAGCACAATAGAGTCGTCCCAGCCAGTGCGGTGAAGCATCTCGCCCACATTGCCATGATGGCCCCAAAAGTCACAATGCCCAGGAGCACAATGGGGAGGATGATGAGGATGTTCCACTTCAGCTGGGACTGATGTTGGGGAGCAAGACGCAGCAGGAAGACGACGAGGGAACTCTTCGCAACGACGAGGCCTATACTGGCGAGATCGAAAAGAACATTCTCAAAGGCAACAATGAGAGTAACGTCGCTCGTGGTCAGGTATTCCGGCAATTGGCTGCCGAGGCCGTGATAGGAGTAAAACGTGATGAGGCCATTGTATGCGAGAAGAAGGGTCTGACGACCGCACGGTCAGCTTTTGGTTCCCAGGGGTCGGATGCCCAGTTATTGAGAGAGCTGACGACTTACGAAGGCGACGTTGTAGAGGTAGTCTTCGACGGCATAGAACTGGAGGATCTTGACTCGGGAGAAGAGGCGGAGGACGACGAAGATTCCGGTCACGAAGAACAGTGCCCAGAGGACCGCGATAACCCGGATATCCCACAGGGTTATGGGAAAATATGTCAGATGAGACGATTCGATGACTTCCAGCCCATGTGTCCCTTTCCTGGGCAACAGGATTCCCATAGTGACATTGCAACCCTATCAAGGTAGCCCCAGGGCGGGCGGGAAGAGAAGCGGTTCGTCCGTGCGAAAGTAAGAGTCGGGTCACTGCAGATCACCAGCGACGTCGGGAGGCAAGCACGGTTTTTTTCGGCGTCGCAGTCCGGTGACTGGTTCGTGGACGGGCAGCGAGGGCGATTCGACAGTCGGTGTTCGGTCTTTGATCCTCTCAACGAGGGGAGGGGGAGAGGGAGGAGATATCCCGCTCCAGCTTTCAATAACCAGAGGCCACTAATGGACAGCAACACAGCTCGGGTGAGCAGAGTGGGAGGAGACAGCTCAAGGGAATCGGAGGGGACCACATGACAGATTATACGGAGCCCGAGAGGCGGGAGAGCGGAACCAACCGGCCGCAATCTTGACAGGCTGCTCGCATCCGCACGAACACGTAAAAATAGGGTAGGTGAGGACCCTCCTCCCACTTTGAACCTTACGGCCGCGGCTTTCGTTGGCGAAGAGCACTCGGGGGGGCGCAGACGGCGGGGGGGTTGGCCGACACAAAAGCCCTCTCGTGTCAACCCCGGGCCCCATGTTTATCGACCATTTAGGCGGGAGAATCACGTCAATCCTGGGTTGATCCTTCGCTCGTTATCAGGCCGGGGCGCCACAGCGGTGCAGCCAATCCTGCGATACAGCCGCTCCGGAGCTGCATGGGTACCTCAGCCAACCACGTTGCTGCCCGGACGAACTTATGCAAGGCGAGTGGGCGAATGGAGACGGACAGCGCGGATTGGGAATGGGGTCGTTCTGCTGCCCTCGCGTGCGTCCTCGGCCGGGGGTTTTGCTTTAGCCAGATTCCACAAATCCGCACAGCGCCAGGCCAGTCTGCCGGAATCTCGTGCTGGTGTGACACCCCCCCCCAACCTCCCCCCTTGCTTATCTCCCCCCCAGGGATCATTCGCCTATCAGCTGTGCTCGCCGGGCCTACCTCGACCACTACTGAACCTGAAGCACCACCAAAAGAGAGTGGCGCGATTTTGCATCAGCACCCTCCTGCAGCGGGCAGCGGACCTCTGTCGGACGCAGGGCACTCCGGCCTGCTTCTTTCGTATAAGCTGTGCGAGACAAGGCAAGGAGCAGACTCCTCAAAACGTCCAAGCTCCCCCGGCTTTCTCAAATACGTGCCTCGGCAAACCTGCTGTGATATCTGCAAGGGCGGCTCGAAATCGTAGAGACTATCGACCACTTGTAGACCAGGCAGATAAGCGGGAAATTGCAGCTGTCGTGTAATCTCGACGATACGTAAATTACTTGCCTCGGCCGCCCTTGCAGCACAAAAAGGCCAAAGCGCCGGATGTACAATTCCCAACAGGGCGGTTTCAGCTCTAGGGCTGAACCACATGGATCACATGGATGAGGATCAGTTGCAACCTCTTGTACAGGTGACCGGGGCTCAGCTCAGTTTGTGCAAGATGTCGGAGCAGTTTGGCAGTCTGGCGGTGTAGCTGCAACAGATGACAATCAGGATTAGGATTCGACTTATTAGTGACACATGGATGCAAAGCTTGAAATGTGTGGTGGCACGGCAGGTGCCGTCATCTTGTACCACGTTGTTGGGGGAGCACGCACCGTGTTCATCGACATGTTACGAATCTAATTTTATCACCGGGTGCTGACCATGCGCAGTAGTGCCAGATGCAGTGCAAGTCTCGGGCTGATCTGGCGCTGTTTTCTGCTGGCCCATGTCATTGGTGTACTTCGTAGAAAGATCGACTTCGACGTTGAACCATCCCGCGAGGGACTCTCAGCAAGAAATCTCTTGACAGGAAATGAGACACCATATATGAGGGAATTCTATGTATCTGGGGTATGATGATATTCAACACAATGCCTTGGTCAAAGTTATGTTTGTTCGCCGAATCTGTATTGTTTTTACTTTCTGCATGTGACGACTCGGAATTGCAGGCGTCGAGGCTTGAGAGGTCGGACGACGTGGATGCTCGAAATCAATTCAGTTCATCTTGAACACAACGGAGCCGTTCAGAAGGACAAGGCAGGCACAAACGACTTCCACATTGGATAGTTGTGTCAATTTCTTCCAGGTTGAGAGAGGCATCAGCGCTTTGTGTGTTGTCCGGACAAAAGCATCAACCTTGCAAATGATGTTTTAGTCAAAGGCAGCGGCAAGGCAATGAGAATGACCCTCTGAGGCATTTCAAGCTTCGAATTTGCTTTCTGGTCCACACGCGAGACGCGTCAAATGTTCCAAGGAAACCACAAAGTTGGCCAGTCCAAATGAGATCTAGCAGATGATGCTAGGACCCATCTCTCTGCATTTCTGAAGAGTATCTGTCAAGATGCTTTCCTGTGTTTCCGTATTTAGATCTGCCACGGTCGAACACTGGAACCGTTACACGGTCGACCTGCGCTGACGCCGTGACTGTGCTTGTCGCAGCTGGTAGGCGCTGGTCCCCGACTTGGGCTGAAGAGCTTGCTTGGAGGTTACCTTCGGGAACGATAGCCTACTCCAGGGGGGTTATCTCGCAGAATATTGTCCCAGAGTAGGCTACTCTATGGCTCATCCCATACATAGGATATTATCGTATGAGAGGGCAGCCCGTAGGAGCTTGCCCTACACGAGGTTATCCCACGGAAGGTTATCCCATAGAAGTTTATGATATTGTCTTGTAGGAGGCTGTCCTATAGGGAGTTGTCCAATAGGAGATTGGTCTATAGGCAATGCCCTAGGAGATTTTCTTACCAATAGATTTTCATAAAGACACGGGGCTGCTTATCAACAGTGTTCTGTGCAGAACCCTGAGACGCGATTTGAAGCAATCTATCGCAAGCGAAGCCATTTTGAGGAGGTTACACAAAGGAAGGGTGTGCTGCTCCTGGCATGCGCCTACGTTGTAGAACGCCTTCAAGCTGTGATCCTTATGACCACCATCGCACATCACGGACTCAGCCAAACTGATGATAGGTGTCTCCAACTCCAAGTCTATGATTGCGCGAGTAAAAAGACTATTATACAAAGCTTCTTGACCAGTCATGGTGGCCAGATCCCGCCCGAAGACCAGATCCCGACCGAAAATAGTATAAGTTTGCAATCGGAATTGCGTGAACCGTCTTAAACCCAGGAAATCGTCGAGTCTAATCTAGCCCGTGTTAGCAGTCCCTGTAGCAGGTAGCAGGCTTTTGTAATCGAAACCTGCGGTATCTTGTACCCTCTCTACCGGCGCAAATGTCTATCCCATCGCAACCACGCCTCTACCACACCAACCCCAGCTTCAACCACAACTTTCGGGCATCTTCAGACACTTCGACAAGTCGTTTATTTGGCAATTTCAACGCCACCGGTTGCGCCAAGCGCCTTCTTCAAGTCACCCTTTATATTTAAATTAGCATATTATATATTGTCAAGAGGTCCAGATGGGGACTTACGTAGATGGCGAACTGGAAGGCAGTCAGAGTGCCGACCATGAAGAGACGGGCACCGATACCAGTGTAGGATCCACGGAGACCAAGCTCCTTGCCGATCTTGATCAGACGGCTGGTGGTTCCCTCACCGGGCAGGCCCTTGGTCTTGTTGATCTTGGAAAGCATGGTGTCGGCGGGCTGGGAGACGATGGCGGCGGCGAAACCGGCGATCAGACCGGAGCCCAGGTTGACACCGGTCTGGGCGCCGTCGGACAGGTCCTTCTTGGGGAAGGCCCTGAAGGCAGCCTCGGAGACCTTCTCGAAGACCACGAACTTGGCCATGGTGTAGGGGATCCTGTGGAAGTTGTGAGTATGAATGGTTTCTGCGACGAGTCCAGGCCAGACGTGTTGCCACTTACTGCTTGAACAGGATGGGACCGAAGCCGGCGTAGAAAGCGCCGATACCCTCCTGCTGGGCCATCTTGGTGAAGCCGCTCAGCAGACCGCTGGCGTATGTGGGCTCGGAAACGAGACGGATACGGGTGGCCTCGAGAGGGCAGAGGGCAATGTCGGCGAAGAACTCGCCGGCGGCGGAAGAAGCCAGGTAGACACCGGTACGGTAGTTGGAGGCGTTCTCGTAGCCGAGCAGGTTGATGGACTGCTGCTTAAAGAACTCGTAACCTCCGAACTTGAAGGCACCCTGCAGGAAGTAACCGGCAGCGGTGGGACCGAAGCCGGTCAACAGAGCGCCAGCACCCTCATTCTGGATGACCTGCTTGAAGCCACCGATCATGCCTCGGTTGTAGGTGGCAGGGTCGAGCTGGATACGGGTCTTGACGCTGTATTCATGGTGCTCGTTAGCGTGGAAGTTCGAAGAGCTGGCGGGGTTCCGGGGTTGAATGCCTGAACGACCGGCGACAGCGGGAGCGGCAGACGCATCGGTCGCGAAGCTGAAACAAAGACGAGTCTTTCGGGCCCCGGATGAATGGAATTGGACACGGGTCAGGAAGAAGCGACGTACACATCGACGGGGGTGAGGGCACCGTGTGTTATCGAGCAGCAGACGGCACCGGCGAGGGCGAATCTGGAGTAGAGCTGGACACCGCTGAGCTGGCCAGGGGCGCTGGCGGTAGCCTTCTGGACGACGGCATCGACCTTGGTCGAGCCGGTGGATGGTGCTGCAGAGGCCATTGCGATTGAAGATGCTGGGGAATGGGAAGAGACAACCAGAAGGAATGGACTGAGTGGAGTGGTTCCCGAGGCGCACGCTGCGACTGTCACGAGGGGGTGGTTGGTGGTGGTGGTTGATGGATAGGGATTCCAAGTGGACAAGTGACAACAAAAAGTTTTGAGGCTTTTTGTCAAGTTTGGCGACGGACAGTCGGCGAGAGAATTTTGGGTCGGGTCGTTTCGGGTGTAGGGGTGACACGGACCTTATTGCGGCGGCTGCTCGTGGCAGAGAGATCCACCTGTCGCGGCCCGCCAATCGTCCTCGTGCCTTTGGGTGGCAGGCAGGGCCTCTCGACCTATGGGGATCCGTTTCCGTCTCGGCAGGCTGCAGAGGCTGAGGGAATGACGACACTGCAATCCGCTGACATTGACCAACTTACTGATTGATCGTGGTCCATTCGCAGACTACTTTACTGACCCACTTGCTGGCCCGACAGCACATGTCACGAAGCCTTCATTCAGTTCGTACACACCCAAACATGCTGCATAGCCGTACATGAACTTCTCAATTGTTAGCCCTGGATGGTGCTGTTATCTCATCTCTGTGCTTGTCGCTGGGCTTTTCTACGGGCTTCCCATTCTGTTCCAATGTGATGTTGATGGCGGAAGAGCCATCGCCCGTGAAGTCCGCCCTAGATCATCTCCCACTCGTCCTCGGCGTCCTCCTCCTTGACGACGTCCCACTCCTGCTTCTTCCTCTGCTCCTCTTCGTGTTCCTGCCTCGTCTTCTCAAGCTCCTCCCTGCGTTTCTGAGCCCGCTCCTCGAAGACGTTGAGCAGCAGCTCGAAGTCGAGCAGCAGCGTCTCGGCGAGCCCCCGTTCCTCCAGGAGATGACGGATATTATCAGCCGCTTTCTGGCTGTACGGTGGTCGCGCGGAGTTGTCGACCTTGAGGTCTCGGATCAGGTTCCAGAAACGGTGCCGCACACATACTCGCTCGTGGGGGTCTTTGAGGGTCCTCAGCCGGCTCTGACGCAGCCTTTGTCAGCCTTGTGGAATCTTGACGAGGCTGTGGTAACCTGACTTACTGCGACCTTGAGCATGAAACCAGTGATTCCATTCTCCTTGACGAACTCCATCCGGTACTCTTCGGGCGACTCTGGAGGGTCACCATACTGGTCCACCTGGGCAGGAACTTGCTCAGGTGTTTTGACTTTGACCGGTGTTCCTCCAAGAACATCTTTCTCTTCATCCGCATCGTAAATACTGTCTTGCTCTTCGGTCTCGTTCGCTGGACTGGTAGTGGCTGCCCAGTTGGTGTTGGATGGCGCTCCCGCGCCTCTATTGAAGGTAGACATTCTGGGTGGTGTCCTGGTAGGTTGTGGTCAGGCTAACTGAGAGAAGGGGGAAGGTGCATTGATTTAGAAAAGAGAGGCCCGGGTCTTTGAAGAAAGACAGCTAGGGAAGAGTTAGTTTCATAGTTCAGTTCTCAGGGTGGTACTTTGGATGCCTGCGCTACGATCTGTGGGCCGGCCTCAATCCGCAGGCCGGTAAGGTTTGCAAGATAAAAGGTACCGTTGAGACGGTCACTTGGGCAGTCATATTCACATGGACACTAGGTACTGTCCAAGTCACCCACCGAGCTAGACAAGCTGTCTGAATGACTGTTGAGCCAGTGCTTCTGTCTGAAACAGAACTGGGAAGGCTTATATTGAGTAACTCCCGGGCTGGATTCACAGCCTGTGTGAATCAACCATCGGCTTCTGATTCAACATGGCACGCCATCCAACTCTACCCAGATACAGGGAACTGGAGTATGCATGCCATGACCAGGGCACGTATGAATGAATTCTGCTTCACAGCTCTACATTCGTGGTGAAATGCGTATAAAGCTTTCCCATACTCTCCAGGATTTAGGACTAGGATCAGGAGATTGATAGCTTGTTTTCACCGGAATAACGGAAACATGATAAGGAGGAGTCATTGTGCTATCTAAAAGTCACCTGAGCTCTTAGAGAGCACATAGGCTCCATACTGGTTTCATCAGAAGCACGCTATACCACTAGAAATGTGAACTAGAGGCGACTAAGCCACTGAATCTTTTCCTCGACTTGACACTATGTTCACTGTATTCTTATCTACCCTGCTAATGAGCCTCGAAAATCTGGAGATTGCCTCCTGAGCAGGCATTAACTAGATCTGCAGGAGCGATACCAGCTGAGGCTTAACATAAGATTCTCAAGTGAACCCATCAGGGTAACACAAAGGGAGGCAAAGTTCAGTTCATATTTACCTTTCGATATTTACAAAGGTCAAGACGCTGGTCAAAGAATCCTTTCACTGTCTTCGTCTTGAACATGAATGCTTGACTCCTGCATCATATCGGTGGCTGCTCTATGGCAATTTGAACTTCTGAAAATTATAGGGCATTTGCATTTTGAGTAGGTTCCAGGGGCGCTTGTTTCAACTGAACTTGCTAGGAGACAATGAATGCCAGTATCCCCTTTGCCACACTGTCCAACAACCTCGGAACCACTTTGCTGACTTATGACTGATACCCATTTATGGACAGATACTCACGCATGGTGTTTTGACCAGGTGCTACATCTTTTAAGTACTTTCCATAAATACGTCATTGATCTCTGCTTGAAAGGAATGTTTATGAAGGGTGATTTCAGCCTGACATGTTGTGCCAGTGCGGCTTCGCCATTCACTATTGCATGCATCCAAAAGTGCCAGGCACACCATGCTACTTCATCCTCAGCCCTCGATCTCGATGATTTCGCTTGGTCCTATATAAAAAGGCAGCACTCAGGTGACCCAAACTTCATTTCACACCTGTAATTATTGTCCTTGCTTTACCAGCATGGATGCCTCGCAAAAGAAAACCAATCCCTCAGTCTGTCTTGCCGCTAGTCATGTGAACTTACATTTAGACACTTGCTTTTCACTTCCTGTATCAATACCAAGCCCCCACAATTTTTCAGTCTTGCACCCATCACTCGTCTCGCCATTCGTTGCCGTCCTGACGCAGGCTCGATGGCTCGATCCTCGGCCCATCACCATTTCGCTCATCAAGAGCCCCATAGTGATAGCCATTAGTCTGGCCCGCATGCCCCACCTCCTCATCAGCCTCTTCGGCCGACGCCTCGCCGCCGGTGATCAGGGGCCGACTGGGCGAGGGGCCCGTAGCAGAGCCGTGGGACCTACGGCCTCCAAAGAAACGGCGCCACGAGGACTCATCGAACCGGGCAGCGAAATGTTGCGGGAAGACGAGACTTGCGATCTGTGTAGAGGATCCGTCAGCGGACATGGCGGGTATATCTTGAACGCATGGGTGATTTTTCTCACCTGGAGAATGGCAACTATGATGATAACTCCAAATTCCACGCCGGCGCTTCTCTGTAAGGCACTTGTCCAAGGGCCCCGGCATGGCAGCGTCCTATCGAAGCGCTGCGCGCACGCGATGTCGACAGGGGTAAAGGGCCACGCCATGTCCTTGACGCTGCGGAAGCCACAGCACTCGAAAGCGTCTTGAATCGCTTTAACAGACTGGGCGTCCTTAGTGCGGAAGAGATGTTCCCAGACGCTCGACAGGCCACAGTCCCGGGTTGCGCCCGGCACGATGTAGGTGGTGTACAGGGTGGCGAGGACGACTGTTATGATGCCCTGCAGGCCCTGAGAGACAGCTGGGTGTGCGAGCTTGACCAGCAGCCGGCGAGGGGAGCGCGCCTTCTCGCGGAGCAGGTACGGAAGGGCCGTTGCGTTTGCTGCGGCGATCAGGGGGAGCAGGATTGTCAGGAAGGTCAGGACTGGGGAGAGTGGGAGGGACAAGGTGACACTGTTGGTGTGCTCATAGCTTTATGTATGGCAGGCATATGTGAGCCTTCTTTTCTCCCACATGCCGTTTGCAAGTGCGAGTTGGTGATCTTACAGAGCGACGCCCATCAAAGCCAGGATAAGCTGCATTTTGCGTCATCAGAACAGCGTTTCTCTGATCGTTGATGCAGACACTTACTACTGGATAGGCAAATAACAGCCAACTCATCTTGAGCGTATTACCAGGCGTGCAATGGCGTCAGGCAGGTTGAACCAGCTTAAAGAGGTTGAAGTGACGGCCTGCAAGAAAATGATGGTATGGGAAAGATGAGGGGTTTGAACCTTCTGTCGAGTCTCGTTGAAGGTGCATTACTGTTGGAGTTCATGTATCACCCGGAGCCTGGTCCAGGTAGGCAGGCTGCGGGAGGCCCTCCATCCTGATGAAGTGCTATTTTATCGGGCAGAACAATGGGGCCTAGACGATCTGCTTTCGCGCGAGTATTTATCGGATTGCCCTAAATTGGGCGGAACTCCTCCAAAGTAGGATTACTATTTGACATAGATGGAGGCACTAGGTTGGTAGGCGGTGGAAGATGTTTGTGGACAAGTATTTGGAGGAAACGTCAATGGGAATCCCTGCGAATACACAACAACGCCGAGTCCACCTCCATGCATCATCCACAGAAGGTAGGGCAGTACACATTATAAGCAGCCTCTCATCTCTCAGGTCAGATTATGTCCTACCACTGGCTGGTATGACGGCATGGTTGTTGTCCGCCCGTGTCACCGATCTACTTCAGTACCTAGTAGATTAGGTAAAGACCGCCCTGATGGGGTTTCCGAAGAACAGGTGGGTGGGTGCCATGTTACCATCCAGAAATAGAACTGCCACTTGATACGTAGTAAGCAGTCCTTGACGTTTCGGGGGACTGATCTGGGCGGGCTTAAGATCGGATGCCGGGTTGAGATAGGGCTGTGTCTGTAAGAGGCCGTCCTACGAGGTGATGTGGGCAAGAACAAGGCAATCCTGGAGAACACGACAGAAACTGTGGTAGGGGAGACATGCCATCAAATTTCCGGCGCCACAAGACATGTGCAAGCCTCATCCGACAAAGAAGGCTGCTTCCCTGACGGATGGGGAGTCTTGTCATGACAGAAAGTATCCGCTCTTGGGAGGCAGCTCGGGCCGGCCCCGAGGCGCCAAGACGCCCAGACGAAGCTCGTATAATAACGAAAGAAGAACGGAGAAGGAAGATCTTCTTAATTCTATAAATCAGTGTTCGATTACAGAGGTGTGTTTCATCAGATGCCCATGGGAAGAAAAGACGGGACGATGGGATAATGAATATCTCGAGAAGGGACACGGGAGAGTGGAGGCCCTATGACACATGTGGGTGGAGGCGCCCGGCCCTGCGCTGGCCCCCTTGATTGGAGCTGGCGGCTTGCAGCCCTGGCCCAGTGGAGGTTTTGTAGGCGCCCAAAGCGCTATGGCACCCGACCGTCACATTCACATTCACAGGCTCAGGCTCAAGCTCCGGCACAGGCTCAGGTACGGAGTTTGGCTCCTCGTGTCTCCAAGGATTTTGCCCTGGCATGACAGCAGGGGAAAGTCCGTGCCTCGCCCAGTGTTGAAACCAGAAACCAGAAACAACATCCTCGACAAACCAAACCAAACCAAACCACCCCGACAGAGATCGTCAATCACGGCATCCTCACTTAACACATCGAGATCCCACTGTGCAGCAGCAGCAGCAGCCCAACCCGGCCGTCGTACCTGACCTGCTCCCACCCCACTACCTGCCTCCGACTTTACCGACTCTTTCGCCTCCGCTCCAACTGCATCCGAACCCAACCTGCGATTCAACCTGAGCTTGGCCTTGTCTCACCTCGGCCCTGATCTCGACGCTCCTCCCTCAACACCATCTGGTCCTCACAGTCCAACTTTACACATCCATCGGCTCCAGTTATAGAGCAGAAGAGGGGGAAGTCCCGGTCTGGGAGTCACTCAGAGAAGATACAGTCACCATGCAGGCACCAGGGCCCTCGCAACGGTCTTTGCGCCGCTCTCCAGGTGCAGAGCCAGGGCCGCCACCTAATGTCCCTTTGCGATCCATATCGCCCGCCGTCGGCCTGGCAGGAAGCGTCCAGCCTCGCGCTTCGACTGCCTCCAGCAGGTCGAACCAGAGCAGCGAGAGGAATAGCAGCAGTTCGAAGCGACCGAGTGTTAGTCAATCCTCCCCTTATCCCAGCCGTGGCCCGCAGTCTTCCATGCTCGTTTCCGTCGCGCATAGCGGTCACACATTGTGGTGACGCATCGGGGGAAAGCATTTCGCACGGCTAAAGGCTATATCTCGCTTCAAAGCGTGCTGCCATGACTTCAAATTCGGATATGTCAACCACTTGCTGACCCTTGATGCCTCGTAACAGACCTCGAGTAGCAGTTCCGCCATGCCCTTGTCTCAGATCGAGAAGAGCGTCACCCACCTCCTTGTCGCCACGAAACAGCTCCTCGAGACGTTGACACAATGGTCCCGGGGCCAAGCAACCGACACGCAGGTGTCAGACGTCTACGTCAGGCTTGGGTACGAGTTCAATATGGCCTGTCGGGCCTTCACAGCGATAAACGTCGACACCTCCGACCTCGGCAATGTCCCTGAACTTCTGCGAAATATTCTCGAGGCGACCCTGAGCCAGGAGGCGAGCGTCGAGAGCCTGGAAAAGTACTTGCCAAGGATAAGAGATATAATCATAAATCTGCTTCACGGGTTGAAAAAGAAACAACAAAAATTACGACAGAAGCAGGCGCGTGACAAGGAAAATGGAGCTCCCGAGTCCTCCAATGGCCGCGTCACGAGCACCAGTACACAGGGAAGCAACTCCGGGGGTCTATCGCAGATGCTGAACGAGGGCTTGTCTGAAAACGGATATCGACCGGCCAGTAGCCGTGGGACGGACGACACGGTCAAGGCGAATGGGTCTCCCCGGCGATTTCAGTCTCAGCGAGATGAATCTCAGGCGACCGTCTCGGACAAGTCCTCCCTCTCGAGCGACACCATGCAGAGCATGCCCGTTGTTCCTCCATACCCGTCCGAAGACCCTGTTCCAACCCCTGCGGCGCCTGAGGAGCTGGACTCTTTCCCGCCGCCGCCACCTCCGCCCAAATCATCGACGCAGAGTGCTCTGGCAGCACTGCAAAGAGGGGGAGACTTGGAGCGTCGTGCATCTCGAAGATACTCTGCATACCAAATCTCCAAGCATCTGGGAAGCGGCGCAACTGGAGTTCCTATGATGCCAACGCAGACTGGCCCAATACCAAACCGAGGAAGACCTGAGGTTAGGGAATCTATGCGAGCTGTCCAAGCGAGGGAAACTGTGCGAAGGAAGAACAACGATGGGTCACTGAGCGCGAGACCTGGGGCGTTGGATCCCTCCTCGCCCCAGCGTCAACCGAACAAGGCACCTGAAGAGAAAGAGGCGCCAAAACCACCAAGCCCGACCCCCGAAGACAGGTTCAAACCGAGTGCGACTTTGAAAGGACCCTTGCCAGATGTTGTACCAACGATGGCAACTAGCGACGGTGATATCACCCCAAGGACGGAGACCAAAGAGGAAGCGAAGGCTGTGGAGCCGAAGCCCGCGACTCCCACCCCGGAAGAGCAAGGCAAAAGTTTCATGCTCGACCAGTCACCTCCAGCGTCGCCACCGAAAGATCTCACCCTTTTCTTACAATACAAGTCTAGAGTCAAGAAGTTCGTACTCACAGGGGGTTACGGCGAATTGACGATTGGCCGGTTGCAACTTGCCTTCATCGAGAAGTTCTCCTGGAATACTCATGCAAATGGGGCGGATCTGCCCGAGATCTACATTCAAGATCCGGTCTCTGGAGTGCGACATGAGCTGGAGGATCTGGCGGACATCAAGGACCGTTCCGTTCTCGTATTGAACGTGGAAGCGCTCGACGAAGTCAAGAAGCACGTGGATGACGGGCTGGGATCCATCCGGCAACTTATTGAAACCATCAAGCAGGACGTCGGAGATCAAAGCGCCGCTCTGCAGCGCGTGTCCGATCGACAACAAGAGTCGGCCAAGGAGATTGCAAGGCTCGCAGCCGCTCCGCCAAGTCCCCCAGCAGATTCTCCCCGGAATACTGCACTTGGCACTGGTCGCAAGCTTAAGGGTGGCCAGGCGGCTGAGGTGCAGACTCTGCGCCGGGATCTGGCTGTCCTCCGGCAGATGTATACCAACTTCCAGTCCGAGGTCGACGGTTCTATGACTCTACTCCGCAACAAGGCAAACAGCGTCAAGGTTGCCGCGGCCAAGGCATCGCTCCCCGATGTCGACGGAGGTTCAGGATCATCATACGTAAAGCAAGGGCGGAAACAGCTCAACACGGACTCTGATCGTCTCGTCAACAAGGTTGACGACCTTCAAGACCTCGTGGAGGACCTGCGCAAGGATGTGGTGCAACGCGGTGTCCGACCGCTGCCACGCCAGCTTGAGACCGTGGCCAAGGACATGACAAATGCCCTGAAGGAGCTCAAGAAGATGGAGGAGTACATGAAGCGCGAGAAGCCTATCTGGACCAAGATCTGGGAGAAGGAGCTCGAGGACGTGTGCAACGGCCGGGACGAGGTCAAACTCATGGAGGACTTGGTGGCTGACCTCCAGGACGACCTGGAGAAGGCCAGCGAGACGTTTGCGCTCGTGGAGCAGGCCACCAAGGAGCAGATGAAGGATACCAATGCCGGGCAAGCGAATGCTACCGTGTCACGCCAATTCTCGCGGGGCCTGAAGCACATAGAGGAGAACACCCTCGTTGACCCGTCAGAGGCGAAGGAGGGCGTACTGGGGGAGGTGCGAGCTCTGCAGCCGAACCACGAAAACCGCATGGAGGCGATCGAGCGTGCAGAGAAGCTTCGCCAGAAGGAGCTCGAGACCCGCAACCAGAATCCGATCAAGAAGGAGCTCGTCGAGTTTGTCACGGAGGGTAAACTCAAGAAGAGCGGCGGCGTTGAAGAGCTCGAACGGCAGAGGGTCGCCAGGGAGGAGCGCATCAGAAAGGAGGTGTGGGAGAGAATGAACGGACTTGCTGCCGATGACCCTATCGGAGAGGATGGAATTCCCGAGGGCGACGAGGAGTTTGAGGAAGGCGAATACGAGGAAGAAGAAGAAGAAGAGATCGATGAGACTGATGATCTGGAGGAGGATGTCGAGCCCGCGGCTTCGCCCGAGGCCGCCGCCAAGGCAGCTCCTTGAGTGAGTGACTGCCGCAACCGACGGGGGAATATCATATAAGCTGGGATTTTCGAGCGGATGATTTATGGGGTCTGGAGGTGCACTTTTGAAGAAAAAAAAAAGGCGCTGAACAGATACCCATGACCCCTTGGCTCAGCGCTGCTGCTTTTTTTGTCGTTTGCTATTTGTTTCCCGCGCTTTCCAGTCGTCTGTTTCTGCTCTTGATATCACACTGCCTCTAGACCCTGCACCAGATTTCCCCCTATCATACCAGTGTTCTTGTACCACATCACTTTAGCGTCGGGGTGGTGTTCAGTGATTCGATTCCATGTTTGTGGGTAGGAGGGATCTTCGTTTTTTTTTTCTTTCTCGCATGGGCACTTGTGTACATCAGCCCGTCCCTTATCTTATTTGGTCTGAAGTGGTGGGACTTGGAAGCCGGTACCTGAAGGCGGTGGTATGTTGATGCGTCCATGAGGACAATCTGATCACGACTTATTCCGAGCTTCATCGTCCTTCGTGATTGACGCCATCTACTGTCGAAGCAATTTGTCTCCCTGTGTCACAGCACGCCGCTTCTCTCTGAACTTTCCCACGGCTGAGGAAACTCTTCCTATGACCCCAGTTGCTCGTACAGACCCAGCTCATATGCCTTCATCAGCTCCTCTATCTGCGCGTCACCAGGCGGCAAGAAGCTTGTAGCGAACAGGGCCGTCAATCCAGCCTCGCGGTCCATAAACTGCAGCACAGATGT
Organism: Diaporthe citri; assembly: GCF_014595645.1. Taxonomy (NCBI): domain Eukaryota; kingdom Fungi; phylum Ascomycota; class Sordariomycetes; order Diaporthales; family Diaporthaceae; genus Diaporthe; species Diaporthe citri. Next base: position 1,310,854 of record NW_025064850.1, read on the forward strand.
CAGCACCCATCCACATCAGTCTATCAGCAGTAATCCCCTTAAGAACTCACCCAAGACAAGTTGTACGCCCCGCTCCACTGCAAGAACCCCTTCCTCCGGTGCGCATTCCCGCCGGGCGTGACCAGGCCCGCCAGGCTCCACGAGTATCCCTCAGCAGGCTGGGGCGTCCAGCCAACGACGAAGTCAGGGTTCCGAAAAATATCCACCAGCGCGGCTCGGTCCTTGCCATCATCGCTGAGCAGCGGCTCGAACAGCAGCCTAGCCGTCTCCCTCTTCAGCAGCCTCTCGTCGTCGGCCAGGATGCTCTCCAGGACCTTGAGGTAGCTGGCCATGTCCGCGAACAGCCCCGCGCCGCCCATGCAGTGCTCCACCCCGGCGGGGTCGACGCCGGCCGCCCCTGCCGGCGCGGGGACCGCTTTTCCCGTCCCGCCGTCCCTGATCGACAGCGCCGCCCTCTTCTGCCGGTATTGCGGGTGGTTCCGCGCGGGAAAGAACGTGATGCCCCCGACCACGCCCAGCGGGGCAAAGATGTGAGCCCGCATGTACTCCTCGAGCGACACGCCAGCGACGACCTCGACGAGGCGGCCGGCCCAGTCCATCCCCGGCCCATATGCGAAGCCCTCGCCCGGCTCGGCGACGAGCGGGTAGGCGAACGTGTCGTCGACGCTGCTCTGGCCCAGGATGGAGTTGAGCGCCGGGTCCCGGCCGGCCGACTGGACGTAGCGGCCCGTGAGCTCCGGGTCTAGGAACGTGTAGGCCTGGCCGTAGCTGTGTGTCATGAGGTGCCTGAGGGTGATGGGCCTCTCGCGCCTCCTGAGGAGGGGCTCGCCCGTCGCCTCCGAGAACCCGGCCAGGATGGGCTGCGCGGCCAGAGTGGGCAGGTGGGCGGCGACGTCTGCGTCGAGAGCGACGAGGCCCTGTTCGATGGCCTTGGCCACGGCGACGGAGGTTACCAGCTTGGTCATGGAGGTGAGCCGGAAGACGGTGGTCTCGTCCCACGGGCCGAAGTTCTGGGCGTAGTTGACCTTGGCGTCCTTGGACTTGGCCAGGAGGACGGCGCCCGGGATGGTGTTGTCCGCGAGGGCCTTGGAGATCTGGGCCTCGAAGGAGGGGAGTGCCATGGTGCTGGTGTTGGGACAGAAATTGGGCGTAGGTGTGTGTAGCGGGATAGGAGACGGAATTTGATAGTTGCTCGTGGCGTCTTGTCCCGAGTCAAATATACAAGGAAAGTTGCCGTACTGCTACCTACATATATATCCAAGTGCGGCCCACTCCATGCGACGTCGCCTTGTCTTCTGGATGCCTGTGAAGGAATATTGATCCACACCTTACCAACTCCCTTCCTGTCTCCAACAGCTGATTGTTGTGCTGGCTCGAACCACCCGGTGTACTTTGTCAGCTGCTGGGGCTCTGAGGGATGGGATGTGGTAATTACAAAGCAAGTATATGACAAAGACCCAAATTACATGCCAGTCCACTTTTTAGTCGATAGGTCGCCCGTACTTCGGTTCCCGATGACAGGGGCCAATGTAAGGCTGCAGGAAGGAGCTGCAGGCGCCAACTGATACACACAGGATATCTGTTGATGCCGAGGCATTTCAACTCCCAACATCAGATTGTGAAAAGATTGGTACATTGAGAAATTTCCAGTCTTTTGTTGAGGCCAGGCATACAGCAAGCAGCTGGTGGACCTGATCCCAATTAGCCAGTCTAGCCCATTCGCTCCTGCCGTCACAAACAGGCAGGCAGCTCAGGGCTGCAGTCGAGAGCTGGCCCCCAAAATTCTCATCTGAGCTCATTGCGAATGCCACGTCTGGAAAGTAAATCGTCAAAAATGTGCTGCCGCACCCGTTAAGAACTAGTTGGCATGGGGGCCCTCTGTGTCCGGCGATGCGAGCATTTCCATCCACATATTCCTCAAGCACTTTTAAGGATGACGTACGAGAGAAAGTGAGCACAAGACTGTACAATGAGCATTTTATTGAAGAGAAAAGTGGAGCAGTGACTTGATTCAGAAGGAGCATGGTCGGACGGAAGAAAACTTGTTTGTCCCCAGACATCCAAACGCACAGCGTATGGGAGCCCAAACGTTTCTAAACATCTCCAAACATTGCCTAGGTAGGCAGACCACACGATCGCACCGAACTGGAATCCCTGGCTGAATCCCATGTCCAGACTCTAATTTTACATTTGGTAAAATTCCTCACGTTGCCACGCACCCACATGAAGGCGCCCCCCGGAGCCAGTTCACCGCGGACTTGGCAGTTGAACACAACAGAAAAACATGCTTTGAGTGCCATGATCGCGATTGCGAAGTCCGCAAATACACTTTGATGATGAGTGAACACGCCACGGATCCCCAAATGCATCCACATCTTGGCCTGCTCGAATTTGCGCCCTCACGATTTGATACTTCCACAACCGCACGCTACTATCTCGGCTGGAATCAGCTCCGATTCCCAACGCGTAAGGATGTGTCCTTGAAGCTGCGGACATCTACTGTTGCCAACTCTTGGCAGGATGCATTCTTGCGGGATGGATTTGATCAAATCCCGTATGCTGCTGGTACATTCCTGGACACCGACGGACGGACTATGAGGGTGCCTTCTCTGTGTGTGAAGTGGGGAGCATTGGCAGTATCTTGTGCAGGCTCGTCGTGTATCACTGCATGTTTGCAGATTCTAATACATCGTGATTTGTTTGTCCATGTCTTGATCAAGCAAGTAAGACTGTATCAACATGTCTTTAACTTGGAAAGAGCAGATTGGACGGCCGAAGTGGATTGTAGACTTGATAGATTTGGTGCAACCACAGCTGACAACGGGCTCAGGAAATAGTCGTAGCATGTTGCGGGAGTACTTGACAGCATCTTTAGTAAATAAAGCGCAGAAGGTATTTCATCCTATCATTCAGAATTAATGTACTTGAATGCTTGTGGGGAGTAGGGCAGAGTAGTACGCTTAGGCTAAAATGCAATGGGATATCAGTATACCAATGAGAAGGAGGGCTAAATTTGGTCCGAGGAACTGTAAATGCTCGCCACAGGCAGAAAGGATGAACCAGCCGCCTGAGCATGCGCGCAGTCTTGGCCACGCGCACCGGACCTCTCCAAAAGCTTGGGCCCGGACAAGTGAGTGTAGAAGCCGGCAAGCCCGTTACTGCTCCTGAGCGGGGCCGTGTGTTTTGAAAGAAACAACAACAAAGAAAAGAGGCGAATAGTCCTCTAGAATGATTTAGCAGGGACTGCACTAGACAGTATCGCCTACGTGGTAACCGAGTTTGCTGTTCGGGTGGCCCTTGCCGACGGATGGGAGGAGCTGATACCGGAGCTGGGCCAGTCGGTGACGGACATTGTCTGAGCGCTGGGTCCGGGACACCGGAGCACTAGCGAGGACGGTGCGCCCTGGTGTTGGTTCCTGGTGGAAACGCAACGGCAGACTTCGGTTGATGGGTCCCTGACGATGAGCAGAGTTTTGAAACATGGGCCGGCGAGACATTAGTCTGGACGAACAGACTCGCACACAACGTCGAGCGTCGTCAAAGCCCAAGTGTGATTCCGGCCCCAGCTGCGGATTTGGAGGCCTTGGTGAGAGACCCCCTGAGTGGGCTGCACCGGCACGGCGACCGAGAGCAGCTGGGCGCTCTCCCAGATTACTCGTGCGCCGGTATCTCCAACAATGTCCGAAGGTGCCGTGTGGTTGGGACTGGGGCCTGCAGTCCGGGCGGCAGGGCGGATGACGATGTCGATGGGATATATATTCCATCGACCATCTTGCATCCCCCGAATCTGAGGAGAGAGCATCACCATTCACCTCGCGACTTAGATACCCAAAGAGCGTCCTCTTACCTACTACTTGCGACTTAATAATAAGCGAAACCTTCCACCACTTGGACACAGATTCTCACGACACACAACATCATCACAAAAATGGCTCCCGGCTTGACAGAAGAGACCCCCCTTCCCATCAACGGATCAAAGGGCGCGAACGTCGAGTTCCAAGACGGACCCGCGCCCGCGAAGAAGGGCAAATACAATGCCATTCCCGGCCCCTTGGGTCTGGCATCCGCCTCCCTCGAGGGCAAGGTTGCGCTGGTGACCGGTGCTGGTGAGTTAAACTTCCTTAGCCGACCCAGATTTTTGGGTCCCTTTTTCCCATCCGATATCCCTCTCCTGGCCGTCCCTCCCGCCATTGCGTGCATCCTGCCCAGCCATCAGTTCGGCCCACGGGAGCTTACCCCTGCAAGGCCCGGGCCCGGACGGCGGGTGGGGAAGTCCGGTCGGGCCTGAGTGTCCTGCACTAGGGACCGGCTGAGCGGGCAGGGATCAGCCGCTCGGTACCACCGCCCAGTTCCTCACCAGAAATAGCCACGGACGTCTTTTGAATGCAAAAGTAAGAAAGCAAATGCTGACGTGATTCCCCCAGGCCGTGGCATCGGCCGCGAGATGGCGCAGGAGCTGGGGCGCCGCGGGGCCAAGGTCATCGTCAACTACGCCAACAGCAGCGAGTCTGCCGAGGAGGTCGTGGCCGCCATCAAGGAGGCCGGGTCCGACGCCGTGGCCATCAAGGCCAACGTGTCGGACGTCGACCAGATCGTGTCGCTGTTCGAGCAGGCCAAGCAGGTCTGGGGCCAGCTGCACATCGTCTGCTCCAACAGCGGCGTCGTCTCCTTCGGCCACGTCAAGGACGTCACCCCGGAGGAGTTCGACCGCGTCTTCGGCATCAACACCCGCGGCCAGTTCTTCGTCGCCCGCGAGGCCTACAAGAACCTCGAGGAGGGAGGGCGCCTCATCATGATGGGCTCCATCACGGGCCAGGCCAAGGGCGTCCCCAAGCACTCCATCTACTCCGGGTCCAAGGGCACCATCGAGACCTTTGTGCGCTGCATGGCCATCGACTTTGGCGACAAGAAGATCACCGTCAACGCCATCGCCCCGGGTGGCATCAAGACCGACATGTACCACGCCGTCTGCAGGGAGTACATCCCCGGCGGCACCACGCTCGACGACGACAGTGTCGATGAGGTACGCATTTTCTTTCTTTTTCCCCCTCCAGATCATCCAACAAAGAAACCTGCAAATAGGCTAACGCCGGCTTCCTTCCTAGTATGCTGCCGGCTGGTCACCGCTCCACCGTGTCGGTCTCCCCATCGACATCGCCCGCGTCGTCTGCTTCCTCGCCTCGCAGGATGGCGAGTGGATCAACGGCAAGGTTCTCGGCATTGACGGCGCCGCGTGCATGTAAATCAATATCGTCATGGGTGGGACCGGAATGCAAGGCATCTCAGTTGGGGGTCTTGTCGTTTCTGATGTGAGTGTGCACTGGACATGGCGGTTCAATGCTCGCATCGGGTAGGCGTTGCGGTTTCATATAGCACATCCCTATGTAATTGCTTGAGCTCCACTGCATTACAGTAAATGTATAGATGAATGATCAAAATTCTGATCTTGGAATTGCTTCTGTCTGTGACACACTCTTTCATCCACTGAGCCCCTCCGATAAATTGTGCCAGGTTTTCCATCCCATGTTGACTTTCGCTTCTTAAACCAGACTTTCAACGTACGCCTTGAGGTCTTTCCCCTGCTGCCCAAACAGCCTCTGCAGTGTCGGCCTCGCAGCCAGCAGCGAAACGATAAGCGGGTTCTTGTAGTACGTCTCGTACGACACGTATCTTGTGACACCACCGCCCTCGTCCACCAGGACATTAGGGTGCTCTGCAACGATAAGTGCCCCGAGCACTATAGAATTTAGTGTTAGTTATAAGAGAACTTGAGGAGGTAGTTCTATATAAGTGCAGGGAGGGCCAGGCCACAGTGTGGTCATAGCCGGTCTAACAACCTGTCGACTGATGAAACCTTCGAGCTACAGGCTGCAGATGGGAGAAGTTTCTTCTCAAGGGGGTTAAGATTGTGTCCGAAAGCCGCTTACCAGTGACATTGCTCCTCCAGGTAGGCAGGTTCTTATCAAGCACCGTCACAACCTCGTCGCTTGTGGTGTTGACGAGGGGGATAATGCCGCAAGTAACGAGGGTCATCGGCATATCAACGTACACATCCTCAGGCGTCTTCACGCCGGGGGACAGCTCCACGTCGACAACAAAGCTGTTCCAGAGGTGATAAGAGCCGTAGTCGATCAGGGCGTCGTACACGAGCCCGAGTGGGGCGTCGATGAGCTGCTCGGTGCATACTGTGAAGACCGCGTCGGTGTCTCCGTATGTTGGCGTGGGCAAGGTGGACTTGGAGTCTTGAGGACACCGGATGCTCGCCCAGTCGGTGTCGCGCTGGGGTATGGATGCTACTGCGCTGGCTACAAGACTGCAAGCAGCCAAAGAACGGAGATTTGTTGAGAGGCGCATTTCGGCGGCTTCGTTCGCACTTGTGAGATAGTTGTGCAGTCGTTGCACCTTCAGGACATGGGGCTCGCCAGTATGAAGAGGGGAGAAAACGTGGTCTGTTGAAAATTTGTCGCCCAGAAAAGCACTGGCGCGATGCGCCATGAGGGGCAGACGCACTGGTGGATCCATCGTTCGACTGAAGAATTAGTTGAATGCAGGATGCACCTCTCGATATTGATATGATCGACACTAATTCAGCTGCTTTTGGACCGGGCGATGCTGTACGTTCCGAGCGGTTCAAGATGTTATGCAGCTTTTTCATGCTATGTAACCGCACTTGCATGACGGACGGCTGGGTGCAATCAATGCCTGATTTCTTAACACTTGGATTCAATTGCTTCTAGAAGCTTTCGTCCTTGTGTCATGAACACTGAAATGAAATGAGCCTATACAAAGAAGGGCATGATTTCACTTTTACATACAGAATGTCGAGCAGGCGTGCCGCTTGTTAACTTACCGCATGATCCGGTTTGCAGACAATATGTTCTCATTCCGACTAACGTTTTCTGATGAGTTATGAGTTTCTGCTTATTACGGTCTTACGTCCCTGTTCAAAGGGCCCGATGAGGTGTTATTGATAGCATTCTCGTCAGCCATCAGATCCTGTCTATCACCATCGGCTGTATGTACGACCTGGCCATTTTGTCCAGTACTTCTGAATATGACCCTTAGGCTCACTATGTTTCCATTGCAAGCTTTGCGCGTGGGAAAGGGGATTGCAGCTCCAGGTGACTTTCTCAGTTGTGTTCTAGGGTAATGCGATTTGAGACACTATGAAGTAAAGCCTCAAATACGGACAACCAAACAGAGCTTGGCCTGATAGTCCAATCCCTGGTGAGTGTGACTGTGACACTCGCGTTGATCGAGCTTGAGCTGACTAAAGTATGGGGTGAGGGGCCTGAGTCTTGGGCACAACAGCTGTTAAGATATTATGTTGGTAACTGAAGATACGAAGTGCATTCGATCTCCTCCGAGGTTGCTCACAGGCCAAATCATCAAGTGAGCCAGCGCTAGCCAAGGTTGTGCCTCTTTTCAAGTGTTCGTCAACTTGATCCATCTGCAAAGTTTCACAGTTCACATCATCCGAAGCAACCGTCCGAGCGGCAACGGCAAATGAAGTCAAGGTAGCAAGCGTTCTGAAGATTGAAAGGTGTTCTAAATGCACATACGTGGGCTTATAAAGCTGGATCTAATTCACGGCCAATTATTATGCTGTTGTCCCTTGGTAAATCAAGTTTTGTTCCTAGCAGCGGATAGGTGACACGAGTCTTCCCAGGGGTGTCGGCCCAGCTTGCCCAGTTCCACACCCTATCCCTGGGTAGCCGCAAGGTTAAATGTGGGCTGTTGGTTAAAGCTCAAAGGCCCCGTCATTGACTGCAAATCCATGGCCTGTAGCCCGGTTCAGTCGACCGGGGCAGGCCGTCAAATCAAGCCTTGACCGCCAACAGCATCCCCAGGGCTTGGCAATGAAGACCGACCCGTCGCTCAAAAGTCAAAAGGCAACACGTCCCCTCCCGTTGCGTGCCCCTTTGCTCGTGTACTGCAAACAAACAGTCCAGGTCGGTCCGTAGATTCCGCAGCACGACTGAGAGACGTGCGCGACCACAAACCAGCGCCCCGATGGCGACTAATGCTCTCCTTGACAATGCGTCCACATTTGGCATCGTCGCCCGCGCCGCCGCGGTTCTGTCGGTCCTCGTCATCGCCCGTTTCTTCTACCGGCTCTACCAAGTCCGGACGTTGTTTAGGGAGGCAGCACAGAAATACGGCATCGTAGGTTTTGCCCGAATATGGGTCTCAATCTCGTGCGCTAACCTGCAGTGAAGCCAATGATCCCCCATTCCTTCTGGCTGGGACATCTTGAAGTAATAGCCAAGATACTAGCCAAGTACCCGACGGATCTCCACCCCCAATGCATGCCACTGCTGCTCGCCCAGGAGTACCCTGAGGTCGCAGAACAGGCAGTTCTCTACCTAGATACTTGGCCGTTCTCTCATCCAATGTTGGCTGTTTTCCATCCGGATATGATGGCGCAGTTCACCCAGGACAACTCAAGGCCTAAACACAGTCAAATGCGCGAAGAATTCCATATCCTATCCGGCTGCAATGATCTTGTCAACCAGGAAGGCCAGGTCTGGAAGATGTGGAGAAGCATATTCAACCCCGGATTCTCCGTCAAGAACTTGATGTCCCTGGTACCGGCCTTCCTGGAAGAGATCCAGGTCTTCCGGGATTGGCTGGGTGATGTCGCGGAGAGTGGTCAAGTCGTTCAGCTTGAGGCTAAAGCCATGCGGGCTACTGGTGATATCATCGGACGAGCGACACTGTGAGTACAGCCTGCAGGCAGCCATGCTGGTAGGATCTGAAAGATCACAACTGCTCAGCGACTTCATCTTGATCGCACAGCAGGCTGCTGACATTATTCAGGGGACAACGATTGCACTGTCAGAACGGGAACAACCCGTTCTTCGAATCACTGAAAGACGCCATCAGCTGGATCATCGCAGATCATAGCCCGCCGAATATTCTCAAGTCGATGCACCCTCTTCGGCGCTTCCATTTGTGGAATAGCAACCGTATCATGAAGAATTACGTGAAGCCGAGGATCGAGCGCGGCGTTGCTGAACACGCGCAGGACAAGGGTGACTCTGCTGGGCCTAAAACCATCTTGTCCCTCGCGATCAAATCCTACGTCAACGAAGTGCAAGGAATCTCTGGCATTGCAGAGGTAGACCCTGCATTTGTGGAAATTGCAGTTTCTCAGACCAAGATCTTCATGCTCGCCGGGCATGACACGACAGGCTCAACCTTGTGTTTCATCTACCACCTCCTGAACAGAAATAAGCGGGCGCTGGAGGCCATCCGGGCTGAGCACGACGAGGTGCTCGGAAAGGACACCACTGCCGCGCGAGCCAGGCTATCCGCCAACCCGCGGCTGCTGAACCAGATGCCGTTCACGGCGGCGGTCATCAAGGAGACGCTGAGGCTATTCCCACCCGTCGGGACGGTCCGCCAAGGCTCCGAGGACTTTTTCCTGACGCACCCGGACACTGGATTGCGATACCCGACAAAAGGGATGATGCTCTTCGCCTGCAGCATAGCAGAGCATCGCACCGAGCAGTTCTGGCCCCGGCCCAACGAGCTTGTCCCTGAGCGATGGTTCGCAAAGGAGGGCGAGCCTTTGTATGTCCGCAAGAATGCTTTCCGTAAGTTTCAGGTGCCCCATGAACTACAAAAGTGCCCGGGTCCATTCATTAACATCTTGTTAAGGTCCATTTGAACTAGGCCCACGTAACTGTATCGGTCAGGAGCTGGCTCAGCTAGAGCTCAAGGCGATACTGGCCATGACGATTCGTGACTTTGATATCTCGAGCGTCTGGAGCAAGGACGACCCGGAATGGTTTGGTGACAAAGCCTACCAGGGAGCCCTCCCCAACGAGATAACGGGGCATCCGAAGGAATACATGCCTGTAAGAGTACTGAAGAGGCAATGAGTGGGAGGTCGTCTGTGATTCACGGGCATGTCAAACCGATGGTATTCGCTTCTTCCCATCGGAACCTAGCTCGCGCCGAGGTCAAGATTCCCGCGCGGTTGCTGTCCACTCTTGTAGCATACCTTGCTTTTACTCGGGAGCACTCGTATTGCAACATGGCCCGGCATGCCAGACTGATGTTAATCTCAGGCTGGAGAGTAGGATGGCACGGCCGCATGCTTGTGTAATTGATCAAAACGTTGACGGTTGTGAGACACATAATCAATTACACTGTTGACAGGCGTTCAAGCCATCAGCCACGGCCTTCACCAAGTCCTGGCGTGATCGTCGACACTGACGCAGCTTCGCACGAACAGACTGAACGATGACACAAAAAGAAACAAGACATCTGCTTGAGTGAGTCCATGCAACCTGTTGACCTGTTTGTGTTGAGGGCAGTTGAGAGAAGTAGATCGAATGGTAACCTTGTGCGTTCTAAGGATGGAGGAGTTGCCGGCATTAAGGCCCTGGACATAAGCCGCTCCTAAGCCAGCGAAAGTGTCCGAATCGTGCCGGCGGATTACCAAGGGCGGGTCAAGGGCTAGACATGGGTCTCTGCACACTCAAGACCTGGAATTTCCTCAACGGTGATTGGACAGTTGACCGCCATGTTGAATCTCATGTAACTGCTCTGGTGCAAGGCTGCATCGCGGCTTCATGAGCATAGAGCAAAGGATTCACGGCAACAACTCTGAAATGCCCGGAGTTAAGAATTATCTTGGAATGAGTGAAATCCGAAATGCTGAACAGCATTCATGTTTACCTGAGTTCTCTAAATCACAGAGAAGTATAAAAGAAAGCCATTGCCCTCATTGCTGGGGATCTGGTTGTGCTACTCAGAGCTCATCATCTAGAAGCCAAAAGCACATCTTTCACCATCGAACGAGACACACACACCTCATTCATTGCTAACTTTTAAATACTTGACTCACGACCCATAAAAAATGGCCGGCTTCTTTCAACCTGTTCCCAGTCCTTCCACGGAACTGGGCCGTCTCCGCGTCCTCTCCTCAAGCGCTGGTATCAGAGTGTCTCCTCTCCAGCTCGGTGCCATGTCGCTTGGATCGGCTTGGTCCCAAGCCACCGGTTCCATCTCCAAGGAGGAAGTCTTCAAGCTCCTTGATGCCTTTGTCGAGGCAGGAGGCAATTTTATCGATCTTGCAAACAATTACCAGAATGAAGACTCAGAGAAGTGGATTGGGGAATGGATGGCTGAGCGTCAGAACCGCGACAAGATGGTCATTGCCACTAAGTACACCATGGACTATGCCTCCTACCGACTGGGAGGACCCGGCACAGCTCCGAACCACACGGGCAACCACAAGCGTGCCATGTACACGAGTCTCCGTGACTCCTTGGCTAAGCTTCAGACCGACTACATCGACATTCTGTACCTCCACTGCTGGGACCATACGACCTCGGTCAAAGAAATCATGGACTCGATGCACTTCCTGGTGGCGGAGCGTAAAGTTCTCTACCTCGGAGTGTCTGACACACCAGCTTGGATCGTCAGTGCTGCAAATGTGTATGCCAACGAAAGTGGCAAGACACCCTTCAGCATCTATCAGGGACGCTGGAATGTCCTCGATCGTGACTTTGAGAGAGACATCATCCCTATGGCCAGACACTTCGGAATGGCTCTGGCCCCCTTCAGCGTGCTCGGAGGTGGCCGCTCAAATCCGCCAGTCAGCTTAAGGAGCGCAAGGAAAAGCTGCGCGGGGCGCCCGAACTCACTGAAGAGGAGACACTCATGTCCGAGAGGCTTCTCAAGGTCGCTAAGGAGCATGGCATCGAGTCCGTCACGGCTATCGCGCTGGCCTATGTCATGCACAAGGCGCCGAACGTGTATCCTATCATTGGCTGCAGGAAGGTGGGACAGCTGAAGGACAACATCCAGGCTCTCAGCATTCACCTGACAGACGAACAGATTGCTTCCCTGGAGAGTGTCAAGAAGTTTGATCTAGGCTTTCCGCTCGGGTTCATCGGGGAGGACCCGAATGTCACTGGGCACAACTGGCTTCACTCAACCTGGGCGAACCTTGTCTTCCCAGCGGCTAAGAAACACTGAGTGAATTCGAGCTGAGGACTTTTGGTCCCAGGTGCAGTTTTGCGGGTAGCATCCCGAGGATAGCTGGTGACCCGCGCGCCGAGATTTAAACTAAGAATAGGAATACAAACAGACAGAACAATATTGAGACAGTTTTCTTACCTTGGGTTTGAAATGTGGAAGCACACTGCCTGCATCAACATTTAAGCCTTGATGTGGCGCTATTTAAGAACTAAAAGAGCTCAAAATAGTCTCAGAGCCCTGGCTAGAAACACATAGAGCGCGATGATCTTCTCTGGGGAAGTTCCACAAACAGTGCAGGCTCATGCCCGCTGTCATCATTGAAGAACGTCCCCGGGCATTGAATCGTTCAGTTACATTAACGATTATAAAGCATGATATTCTCTCCTACTTTGAGCACCGTCTTGGACCTGGCGAATTATTTGTTGCTCTTGTTAGAAGTTGAGTAAAATGCCCTCCGTCCACAGCTTTGACGGAAAGAAGAAAGCAAGCCCATAAGCCGCAGTCAACTGTCTCCTGCTCGTACATTCTTTGAGAATTTCAAAAGATGCAGTGAATGCATTTTACACAGACCCCCGTGTTCAACCAACCGCGGCATTTTTGCCAGTCCACATCAGTTCGACTTTCATTTGAAGAACTTCTCGAGCATCGAGTCGAGCTGCTCGTGACGTGTGAGAGCGTCCTCGAACGTCGCGTACTTGCTCTCGTCGCCCTCAGCAAATGCCTCGTACAGAGCTGCGATGTTCTTGACCGGGCCTGGGAGCCCAGCTTGCCAATCCTGCCACTGCCACTCGACGATGTTGGTCTCTCCTGTCGTCCGATCGTATAATTCGATCGAAGCATCGTCGCCGGTGTTGATGTACTGCCCCTCGTTTGTGAGGCGCAGGCTTCCCTTCTCGCCGGTGATGGTCCAGACCCACGATGGCTGCTTTGGGTCCGGGAATGCTGGTCCGGTTCGCCACGAGGCCACAAGCTTGGCGTCGTTCCTAGTGAATGAAGACTCCGGCAGTGATGCTGTCACGGTGACAAGGTCCGGAGAATTTGTAGGTATTTCTCCCACCTGGGTGCCTCCCGGGCGGTCCAGCAGCTTGATCTTGGGATTCTGAATCTGTATCAGGGCATGGGGATCTTCGGCGTCGCCGAGCACGTATTGGATGGGGTCCCAAGCTGGGGAGGGCAATAGGCTAGCTCGATGGTCTTCATAGCATATTCATATAATGCACTGGCAGGGCGACATGAGACTCACCATGTCCAAACCAGATCGTGTAATAGTTTCCACCAAACTTTGTGTCGGCAAAGTACTCCAGACCTGAGAATATAACGTCGCTGCCCTCCTGCTTCCCGTTGATGTTGACGTGGCTGTTGACAACTTTCCCGATCGCATCGCCGGCCAATAGTTCCTTCAACTTGACAATGTACGGTGCTAGTCTCGCCTGGATAGCGACAGCCGTCCTACCACCCGCTTTCTTGGAAAGATCTGCCAACTCCTTTGCTCTGACAGCATTTTCTGTCAAAGGCCACTCAACAAGGACATCCTTGCCAGCTGCAACACTCGGCCGAACCGTATCGTAATGCTTGTCCACACGCACACTGCACACGACTAGGTCGACATCAGGGTCCGCAGCAAGCTCTTCGGGTGAGCCGTATGTGCGGATTTTGTCGGGATTTGGGAGTTCAAAATGTTTAACGGATTCGCGGGCACGCTCTACAGTCGATCCTAGCAGGGCGACAATCTGATACCGCTCTTGTCCGCGAGGCGAGAGGAGATAGGGCAGATGAGCTCTGGCAGCCCAGCCAGAGGTTGAGTTTGAGGAGAGGCCGATGATTCCAACACGAACGGGAGCCATTTTCAGGTTATTCACGACAAATGAATAGGAATGCAATACGGTACACAACCATTACATGGTAATACAACCCTAGTTATACTTACTCCTCCGGTGCTTCTAGGAAATGACCGGCTTTCTCTGAGCCTGGGAATGGCTCTCTCGTCATCTTCGGCCGAATATCGCACAAGTGTATTTATCATCAAATTCGTGATTCCATCACTTGCTTACGAATCCATAGGTGCAGGAAAAGGAGCTGCCTAAATGCGATGCGCTATGCAGTATTGGCGTGATTGAGCTCCGTTGCAGCGCTTGGTGCATTAGCGTTGTGGTTCCTATGCACAGTAAATGTCTTTTGATTTGACCGAATTCCGTCCGTGGTACTGATGAGTTTTATAAGCGCTTTGAAATCGATAAAATGCATTCATTACCGTGTGTGGCACATCCAAGGGCGGATAAATTCGGCCGTCCAAGCATGTCCGTTGAGAAGCACTAGTACTGTTAGGGGCTACAGTCCTGGGGTGCCACTTCCTTCATCTCACCACGGCCAGTAAACATGTGTCGTAATGCCGAAGAGCACAAAAATGCGAGAGATGTTAAGGAAGAGAGATGTCTGCTCAACGATGCAAACTGCATTTAGGATAAGTCAAATCACTCTTTTACATGATGGACTGTGGAAACCGGAGACTTCCACTACAATGCCAATTCAAATAGGGCGTGAAGTTTTAAAATATATAGTGGTGTGTAATCACCAAGATAGCAACTACAGCTTCTAAAGTTTGACAGAAATCCGTTGGCAGCATCATGTCACTGTTTGATGTCCGCAAGGCATGTTGCACATTAGACCGCAGCGAACCGTACGACCTGGTGGACTCTGAAAACTCGTGGGTCTATACGCTTCTTCGGCACGAATAGCCACAGAAGATGAGTAGCCAGAACTTGATCTATCGAATATTCCGCGAGGTTGTAATTCTCTATTGGTCTGTTTACTCCTTCTGTTCTGAAAGAAGAGTGAACTATGTCAGAATATTCATCGCAAATTAACATTGTACAGGCTGAAGTAATTCTGGGAAGACAAACACAGGAGCATGAAATTTAAATATATTGAAAGTCCTTCTCGAGCAATTGCGTAGCCATTCTACTGTTGCTATATAATGGTGTGTTCCTGGAGATTCCATTTGTCACCCACCACAAGAGCAGATTGGTGAGTAAATGAGGCACGACACAAAATTGGACATGTGGTAAACACAAATTCTGGCCGAAGTTCTTCAATTTGACAACTTGCTACTCTATTTAGCCAATGCATAGATGCAATCATTCCCAATCAAGTCTCAAACAACCTTCTTCTCAACGAAGAGGAGGACTGTTTAAGCCCTTAATCCGAATCATCCTCTCCATCAGCCTGGTCCTCTCCTCCCTGGGCATTGGCGAAGACACTAACTGCCTTGTCAAAGGCCTTGTTGCGTCTCTCCTCGAGAGCCTGAGCCGAAGGCTTCAGGTTATCGGGGGCCTTCTCATTCAGGGTCACAGAGAATTTGGCCCCTGCCTCCTGGCTGTTGAGCAAGTTTCGCTTGACCAGACCTATGACGGGTACGGTCAGTCGCAGCTTTGGTTTGCCACTATTTCCCCATTTCAAAAGAACTATGGTGTTAAGGTTTGACGCATGGGAAATGGGAGGCAACATGTGTTCCGCAAAAGCCACCTACCTCCAACGTGCAACTCGTCAATGCGAGGCTTGTTCTGAACTATGGTTGCCAATTCCTTCTCCGTCAACTCGACGACCTTCTCCATCTTTGTGAGGATCACTTGTGCCTCCTCAGGAGTAGGATCGGCGCCCTGTCAAACTGTGTCAGCACTTGAAGTCTTTCGCTCATTGGACACTTCATGCGTGTCTATGGCTGTGACGTACATCGTACTCGCTGATGCTCTTCTTGATCTCAGAAACAATCGAGTTGGTCTTGCGGCCGAGCTTGATCACGTCGCCGAGCTTCATGTTGGGGCCCTTGTCGGCGATCTTGATGGACTTCTCCAGCTTGCGCTGGATAGCGTCGATGTGGCCTTGCACTTTCTTGACGGACATCTTAACGTTTGTAAAAGGGCAATGGTTTGATTCGTGATAATTGAAATGATGTTTTGTGTTGACTGCGGCTTGGTGATGAGATCAAGAGGCTTCTTAGTGGGAGAAACTTCTCTTAAGTATGTTCTTCAGTTCAACTCATCATATGAAGCTGGCTTCTTCATCTGAGCCGCCGCTTGTGCCCACGACATGTGGCTCACGATGCCGAGGTCGAGACTTCCGCAGCAGCCTCCAAGATCAATGCAGCTCCTTGTGTATATCTCAGGCATAAAGCATAAGGTCGGCATTACGCCAATGTGGGCATTGGAGAACATGAGGATCACAGCGTCCTGTAGTATCCCCCAGAGAGCGCCATCCAGGGAGATGGTGGTCCGGCGGGGGAGCTGAGGCGCGTGTTTGATCGCAACGGTAGGCCGAATGAGGAAAGCCAAGGATCCGCGACATAGCTGCCGTTCATGCGGCGGCACATCGCGGTCGTCCCCGCAGAATCCAGGTCAAGGATCAACCATGGATTTCAGCTCATTTTCCTTGTGACCGGTGGTCAGGCTACCGGCATTCACATGTTTACAGATTTCAGTTTCTCAACGTTCCAACTCATTCTCTACAGTTGTGCCATGATTGATAGGGCGAGTATAAGTTGTGGGTGTGATCGGTCAGCTGTGCATCTAGTAGATGGCTCCGTTTGAAGCCAGTGACGATGCGTATTTGATTTAACCGTAACAGGACACTTGTCCGCTTGTTAGAAAGCCTCCGGTGAGGAGGCAAGGGACAAGGAAGAGGGATGATGAGGGAAACCTCGGCTGTCTCCCTATGGCTGAAGCACGCGCCTTCTCAGACTCCGATCTCATGCTGCAACTCGTTTCTGGGATCTTGGGCAAGTAGTGGCCATCGGCAAAGTTACAGACCATAAAGTGAAGCGAGGGAAACTTGTGACACATCGTAGACAGCTTGGATGACGACGTCAAGTTGTTTTTCCGTCGATCCTTGGGTTGGGTTTACTGCGTGTTTGAAACACTTACCCTTGTCCAAGTACTCTCCCCAAAGGGTCCTGAACCATAACTTTCAAGAGTGTCTTAACGCACCGAATGAGGCCGCCCGCACCCTTGGCGAGACATGTGAATGTCAGAAAGGGAAATATCAGATGTAAAACAAGCACGTGGTACTCACGCACCCGCTCATGCCACTTTCGCTGGCTTGAGACGACTGTAAAGCGTGCAGCTCAGTAATCGGTTGATGAGACAAAACATCATTCCTAAGGCAACGCGAATTATGAAGTTCGCATAATGGAAATTGGATTCCAACCGGGACCGACCTCCATAAACAACAATCAACTAATAGGAGGATCCAGTATGACTTACACCCTTTTCATCAAGGCAACATGTGTACCTGGGGAAGCAGTGCTTTCACAGTCAACAAGTAAAGCGTTACCCAGCAATTTGCAGATGAAAATAACTAGAGCAAGACGGCTGAGACAAGAGAACCAGGTAATTATCAAACGTTGACACAGAACTGGCTTCCAAATATGGGGGCTTTTGTAATAGTTAAATATCAACCACGCTACAATTGCTCTGCTTCAGCCAGGAGCTGTCTTCAGACACAATGGAGCACAATGGAGCAGGGCAAAAAGAGCGCCTTGTAATGTTATGAAAGCTACGGTCAAGTCGATAGAGAAATAATACGTCAGTCCAACTACATAGAGTGAACACGGACGGGCCTCCGGATTACTGCGCCTGACCTCCAGCCGATCATGCCTCACTTCAATGTTGCATATAACGTGCAGGAAATACGGAACAGATACCGAGAACACATACAGACACTACAGTTATAGCACTAGAGTGGCTCAGAGTCGTTTCCAATGTTCTCTCATTGACCCTTTATGAGGGTATCCTAGCTTAAGGGCAGAATGCCCCATCAAATATATCTAGTAACCATAGAGTCAAAAGTCTAGACCAATTCAACCAGATTCAATCCTCCTCATCTATAGATCAGCACACTTGCTCCTCATGCACTCTTCAAACTCACCCCCGCATAAATCCATACTGTCCCAAAATACTCACACCTTGCTCTCTCAACCCTTGCCTACCCGCAGAATCTCTCCATTCCGGCAAAAATAAAAACCGAACCAAAAGATCTGCATATATCTATAAGCCCCCTCACGAAATGCCGCCCACAAGGCTCCGGGCCCTGACGAGCCCACCCTTGTCCAGCACAATCTCGAAGTCCGCGTCCCGGACCGCCTCCACCCGGTGCGCGATGGTGATGACCGTGCTCTGCCGCAGCTCCTCCCTCAGGACCTGCTGGATGTAGAAGGCCGTCTTCTTATCGATGCTCGCCGTCGCCTCGTCCAGTATCACCACGGGGCTGCGGCGGAGCACCGCGCGGCCCAGGCCGATGAGCTGCCGCTGGCCCTGCGACAGGTTCTTGCCGCCGCCGTCGATGCGCGTGGCCAGCGTGAAGGCAGACGCGTTTTGCTTCTTGTTGTTGTCATTGTTGTCGTCGTTACCGACGTGATTGCCGTTGGCCACGATGCCATCGGCCTGTCCGTTGGCCGGTTTGAAGTCGCCGTTGCTGTGCCCCTCCGTCTCAATGGCCACCTCGCTGGCGTCGTTGCTGCTGTTGCTGGAGCTGGACGACGCGCTCTCGCTGTGGGGCTCCGATGTGGGCTGTGAGCCGCCCGGTGTTACTGAGCCACTTGCGAGGACGTCTTCGAGCTCGTCCACAGCGCCGAGCACCCTTCTCAATACTAGCTCACACTCCTCGTCGGAATGCTCACGGATGGGGTCCAGATTGTCCCTCAAGGTCCCCGGAAACAAGACTGGGTCCTGTGCGACGAAGCTGATGCGCCGTCTCAAAGCATGCTTGTCTACCTTGGCCACGTCGACGCTACCTATCCTGATGCTTCCCAACGTACTCGTAGACTCGTCGTACTCGGGCAACATCGTCCCCAGCAGCGTCAACGCAAGTGTGCTCTTGCCGCTACCGGTCCTACCCGTGACCGCGACAGTTGCGCCGGCAGGAATGCGGAAACTAAGGCCACGTAGGGACGGATCAAGGCCCTTGGCGTACCGGACCGTGACATTGTCAAACACAATGTCGTCGTCGTAGCCCGGCCACGCGGCGGGCGGGTCGAAGTCGCCGTGGGGTTCCTCCTCCAGGTCCATGAGCTCGATGACACGCTCCACAGACACGAATTGCATCTGCAGCTCACCGTATTTGCGGCACATGTTGTGTGTGCAGGCGACGAAGTTCGCCGCCGCCGCGAGAACGAAGCCCACCGTGCCGGCACCAAGGCCCGTGAACAGCGCCGACATGGTGAGGATGAAGGTCGACAGCGCGGAGAGAGTGTCGAATCGGAACATGAGCCACTCCTGGAGCGACCAGTAAAAGTGATCCATCTTCTGGAAGGCGTCGGTGGTGACGATGATGCGGTCCTGGAAGTGCGGTTGTGCGCGGAAGGCGCGCACCGTGGTCAGTCCTTCGAGAAGTGTGCCGAAGTTGGACATCAGGGGCGAGAGGGAGACCATCTCGAGGCGGCGGAGGGATTGCGAAGCAGGCAGGAAACGCAAGAAGATCACGACGAAGAGGGCTGTCATGACAAGGGCGATGGCGAGGAAGACGGGCGCCGTCGAAGCGATGACAAAAAGGCTCGAGGACCAGAACATGAAATACCACACAACGTCGCGAATTTGGGTGACGATCTGCCCGTCGATGGTGCCGATGTCGCTCGTCAGCCGGTTCATCAGCCTACCAACAGGGGTGACGTCGTAGAAGCGGAACGTCGCGTTGGCAACCTTCAGCATGACCTGCTCAAATAAGTGCTTGCCCGCGGTGTAGATGAGGAGCACGATGGTGAGATCAGAGAGTACAAAGGATATGAACTGCAGCAGTGCGATGATGAAGAACCAAAACAGCCACGGGCGCACGTCGACGTCGGGTGGTGGGAGGTCGAAGCCGATATTCCACCAGTCTTGTGGAGTGGTAGTGGTACCAACCGGGGATGTGTTTGCCGCCCGAAAGTTGTACTCTGGCTCATTGCTTGCGGCGAGATAGACCTGAGATGATCCGCCTGGCTCGTAGGATTCACCCCATACTTTGAGAAAGTAGAAATGGGTCAACCTTGACACTCGGAACATGATAAATAGGACAATCAGGAGCCCCCAGTACCACAGGTTACCTGCCTTGATGTACTTCCAGTACACCGAAGCCATGACGCCTCCGTGGGCTCGATATTCCTCTTCAATGAACTTGTCAGGAATGACATCTTCATCTCCGTCGGCTTGCTCGTCCTCATCCACTGATTGCCGACGCTGTTCATCCTTGGCTGCAAAATGAAGCAACTCCTGATGGTTGTGGATTTCTTCACGCGAGATGACGGTGACAGTCCCGGATTGCAATATTTCGAGTACTTGGTTCGCATACTTCGTCAATAGGTCCATCCTGTGGGTGACGAACACGACCAGCCGCCCTTGCATAAAGGTCTTGTTGGTCAGAAGATTCCGTAGAATCGTCTCGGCGGTCTGGTGGTCCAGCGCAGCAATGGGGTCATCCAGCAACAATATCCTTGCCCTGCTGTATATCGCTCTAGCCAACGCGACCCTTGCCTTTTGTCCACCCGAAAGTCCAACACCGTTCTCTCCGATCATGGACAGGTCTCCAGCTTTCCAATTAGCCAGATCGGGAATCAAGCAGCAGGCTGCGAGGACCTGGCGGTACCTGACCTCGTCGTATCCAGAAGAAAACAGTATGTTCTCACGAATGCTCATGCTCTGCAGCCACGGCGTCTGCGCACAGTACCCAATCATCTCGTTCGGCACCGTTCTTCTTCCCCCACGGTCATCCAGTTCGCCAAGGATCGCATGTAGCAGCGCCGTCTTTCCCGAGCCGACTTTTCCACACACGGCCGTGACCCCAGGGCCGGCCTCGAAGAAGACGTTAGAGAGCACTTGTTTGTGAGCCGGAGAGCCTGGCCATGCGAACGAGGCGTCTCGAAATACAATCTTGAGTTCCCCCAGCCTCTCCGTACGAGACTCTCCGTAAGAACCCGCGCCGGAGCCGTACTCCTCTTCCTTATTCGGCTCAGCCATGAAGCTCTCGATTCGTCCCATGGCTACCGACGCGTTCAACAGTACGGTGATGAGGCCAGGCAGCTCGTTCAGACTCTGGTTAAGCATCGTGAACAAATTCAGCGCCGGGAAAGCAACATCAATCCGTAACGGTTGCCCGCCGATGATAGTGTAGGCATAGAATGCAGCCACGGGGAAGAAGTAAGCCGAGATCTTATTCGTCGCCGCGACGGCCTTGTTAAGCAGGTTGACGATGACCCTATATCGTAGCTCCTTCTGTCGAGAAGCAAGGATGTTTCCCAACCACTTGTCCTGCCAGTCGTACCATCGTAGGTGGCGAATAGCTTCGACAAACTGTGAAGTGATCTGCAGCTTGACATCGGTGACAGCGCGGCGGGCACGCTCCCAGCTGACGAGGAAGCGGATGAGGAAGCTGTTTAGGAACTGGGCCAGCACGATCAGCAGAACGCCACCCAACGCCGCCGGTCCAAGAATCTTCCAGATCAATACGATGGTTAGAATGAAGTTCATTGGCTTCGTAATAAGGTTGGAAAACTCCCAGAAACGCTGAGCAATCTCGTAGACATCGTTGCGCATCAGGTTGAGAATTTTGCCCATGGAGGCAGGGCCCGAGTTGGTCGTCTCGCCCTTGTTCTTCATATCTCCACTGTCCTCGTCCACATCGCCGGGGAAGGTGAAGGCTTTGCGCATCAAAGTCTTTTCGTAGACCATGGTGATCATCTCGCCCCTGGATCGCTCGTAGGCTCGCCGGCAGAACCACAGGTTGAACACACCAGACTGAGCGCCGATAAGACGGGCCAATAGTATGAACGCCCCGTAGACGACCGCTACATTCCGATTAGGATGCTCGCCCTCGAGTGCCGCAAGGAGCTGCTTCAGGAAGACGACCGGGACGAGGGAGCATATTGACTCGAGGACGCCCAAAAGCGTGGTGATTATCAGGTCCGGTGCGTTGACCTTGAATACGCGGGCGAGGACCGAACCCGTGACCTCTCGGAAAAGGCGATGCAGGCGGCTGTGCTGCCATTCGAGCGGCAAAGTCCACACATCCTCGTCATGGAGCTGTCTCTGACACCCCAGTTTCACGATCGGCGACATCCAAGCCACGGACATCCAATGCCACAGAGTAAAATTATCCTCCGGGCTGCGCTGCTTGACCGTGGGTGTCTGATAAGGGGCGCATATACCCTCGCTGTGGAGTAGCGGGTCGCGTAGTGGCATGTTGACGATGAAAATTATCGATGCCAGGGGGGTGACCGCCTCAATCCCCCAAACCCAGATGCCAGACCTGGGGAAGACCTGCATGATGGTGCTGAACATGACGAGCTGCACGAGTAGCAGCGCGCCCTGTATTGTGAGTGCGGGGCCCGGAGTGGACCGTGGCCTTTCTATCAGCAGTATAATAATCGTAACAGCCTCCCTACAAGTTAGCACTGGCTTAATGGGACAGATTCTAGGGGTGCTCACATGTGGTACCAAGGGGGTTGAGAACAGTGGCCCTGCAGCCGGATTCAGCGCAGCCAGAACGCTGATCACAAGACCAACTGTTGAGTTCAGGATGAGCACGACTGTCGGAAGGCTCCATGTTGGCCGCTTGGGTGGGATGAGGTCGCTCGAGATGACTTCTGCCTCCCCGGGCTCCTCGGCTGCGAAGTCGCGGAGCCAGATCGGCCTGCGGTTCCAAGCAGGTCGAAGGCCATACCGCAATGTTGGAAAAAGCAGTGCGAGTATTGTGGGGATCCATGCAACAGCGCCGACGCATTCCCCAAAGATGGCGAGTTCATTGATCTGCAGGTATCCGTCAGCATGGGGTCGTGGCGTTGTCGAGACCCTGGGGAACAGGCAGGCCAGGCCTGAGCTTGCCGGGAACGGATATACATACCCAGAGTCGACTGCAGCACTTGAAACAGGGCCGCAGAATGTCCCATGAGAGGTAGGACCGGGGCGATGGGGATGAGGACATCATGAGACAGGTGATATTGAACAAACAGAACGGGTAAGCACACACGGCAAAGGCATCGTTCGCACGCGGTAAAAAATCGAGAAGGAATCAACAGAAAATCTTCAGTCCAGGAAAAGACGTTGCAGAAGCGGCTGAGTAGGTGGGATTACACAACAACCAGTCGAACACAACGCTCAGCAGGGGATCAATCGCGATTTGCCTCGCGGCCTCTTTTAAGGAGTAGCGGTCTGGGCCAGGGCAGCCGGCAGGTTGGTTGTCTGTCACTTTCTGGCATCCGTCACTGCTGACTGCGTGCCACGAGAAACTCGCACCGTTGACGGGAACTGCGGGGGTGGTCAACCGGCCCCAGTCATTGCCAGTGAGCTTGCAGTTCTCGGCAGCCGGTGATGGACAAAGCCACAAAGCCAGTGGAGAATTCCGACCAGACGGCAGCACTGGGCCCACTCTTCTCAGTGCTTACCGGTTGGGTGGTGGGCATCATTAGCGTCCCATTGACGCCACAACGCTTGTCCTCCTGGCGCGTTCAGAGTTGGATTCTTCCCAGGCCGTGTTTGATCGTGGGCCGAAAGACACGTTACGTCGGGTTTCGGCAGCTGCTGTCAAGTCAATGACTCAAAGCCGGACCGGATAGGCCTTCGTCTCTGCAATTGACCCATGAGGCCGGACAGATTTCGCTTGTGACGGGAGGCAATTGTTGAGGGCCATGTCATGAGCCCCAGCTAAAACGCATCATCCCAGAACAAGGTTGCCACCTGTCGAATACCACACCAGATGCAAGGCATGGTACACCCACATGATAATTCGAGGGTGAGATATCATGTTGTGCGGCTGCTGGTGAGAGTTTGAAGCCGCATCCTGTGCGTCCAACAACCTCTCGGAACGTGTGCCGGACGCCCTAGACAACGCCCCAATCGATGAAGTCGCCTGGTTGCGGCTGTTTGCTAACGGCAGCCTCGGCGCCGCGTCCGCACCCAAGCGGGGCCCATACCGGTGGCCACAGCATCGTCTGGTGCTTATCGCCGGCCGTGGTCTCCGCTTCATAAATGGCCCATACTGCCGTGGTACGTTCGTATCGAGGCTGGCTGTCTACGGGGTCGGAGACTGCTTGGCTTAGGTCGTGTTTGCCCGGAGCTGAATGTCGGGATCAGAAAGTCGGAAGGTACCGTTCGTGCAATACGTCGCGAGATTGTGGTGTTAGGCAACGAGACTCGAGGGTCGCACAACTTGGTACTACTGTTGCTCATGGATTTTATCATCCCCATTGCCAACACTACTGCAACCAAGACCACAATAGGGTAAACTCTGACCACCGGGTACCGCACCCCGCTGTGCATGGTTTATCAGACGCAGAGTCTGTGCACAGTACGTACAAAAAGTACAGTTTGTGATCTCTCACAAAACAATGCTCCGTCTTTTCCAAACTCCCGTCCCCCAAGGAAACAAAATTCGAACCCGAACGCCGCCGCTCCCAGAAAGCAATAACTCGATTTGCAAATGTCACATGGATCGACCAGTCACAGGTCGAACTCGATTAAGGCCCAGCTGCTCACCGTGCTGGGCGATACGGCTCGTAACGTCTCGGCTCCTGGGGCATCTGAGGCAATTGGGAGTCCCAATCCGCCCCAGAGTATCTGGACGTTGGTGAGACTGTAGGCGAGGTCACACTTATCGCCGGCATCTCGACCGGAGCGGACGGCGACATAGAGACTGGCCTCTCGCCATCTGCCGACATCTCATGGATATCCGGTGGAGGTTGGTATAAATTTCCAAACCCTGGGTTCTGTTTGACGGCTTCGAATGCGCCTGGCGACCACGGAACCGATTGGCCATCAGGTGAGGGGTGCCAGCTTCGGCGAGGGTCAGACGCACTCCCCAGATCTGACGCCATCGTTGACTGGTAGCTCTGGTGTCCGCCTAAATCGGGGCTTCCAAAAGGTGCAGATGCCTTGCTGATCCGATTGTACGGTGACTGTGCGCCCATGGCGTGTACCTCCTCATAAGCGGCGCCACTCCTGCGTTTTCGGTAGCGACAGAAGATAAAGACTGCAGCGGCAAGGACGGCGGCTCCCCCCACAGCTGACCCAGCGATGACCGCGATCCTTGCGCCACCCGAACGTCCAGTGTCACCGTCTTCTGGAGCCGGGGTCGACGTCGCCGTTGGCGTGGTTGTTGTTGTCGCAGTGGTGGTATGCCCCGCGCTGGTCGTGGTCATGGTGCTTTTCGTAGCCGTGTTGCTCGTGGTCCTGGTGGCTGTTGTTGAGGTTGAGACGCTTGACTGCTGTGCCATCCATTCCTTCTTGGAGATCTGGAGTGGTGTATTGGAATCGGAGCAATGCAAACTCAAGATCTCATAAGTGCTCTCCATGTCGTCAGGGTCTTCTTTGGCGATGCATTTTGCAG
Source organism: Diaporthe citri (assembly GCF_014595645.1). Lineage (NCBI taxonomy): Eukaryota > Fungi > Ascomycota > Sordariomycetes > Diaporthales > Diaporthaceae > Diaporthe > Diaporthe citri. Next base: position 1,336,195 of record NW_025064850.1, read on the forward strand.
CGTTGGTGACGAAACTCCCGCCATTACTGCAGAGACACTGATTCATTTGTGGCACCGTATTGCCACTGCAGCGCGAGTCGTCTGAGGCATCGTCCAGGCATTGTTGCGTGCCCGAGGGATAATCCGAGAAATCATTTGTCACTGCTCTCCTGTGAACTGCTGCGGACGATAGCGTTGCGAGAAGAAGTGGTAAGAAGAAGAGCAGCCTTGGGTGCGATTTGAAATGCATCGTGGGTAAGGTACGGAACGCGTGTGGGCGGGCGTGGGGGCCTGTTGAGCTTATTTGGTGGGCCCTGCAGGGCAGCAGAAGCAGATTGATATTGCCGAAGATAGTCTCTCGCCACGGGACGGTGCTTCGTCAATTGAGTGATCTTGTCGTCTGAGAGTCACCAGGAGCAAGTGGAATGAGGCCTGGAGGAACTTTTCAGTGTTTTGTTCACAGATCAGAAAGGATTTAGACGCTGGACAGGAGGCCAACGGGCGTCATCAACATTAAGCATGCTTTGGGCAGGCGCTAAACGACTGCCTCTCTTAGTACCAACAGGTCGTGTTGCGGCTGAGCTCGCGGGCCCAGGAGGAGAGGCTCGCGGGATCCAATCTCCGAGGGAAGCCAGTCCGACCGTGTGCCTCTGATGGTCACAGCCATGGCCATGGCCAGTGCTATGCCATGGCATCGCCGCTCTTTAGCCCGTTGGGTCGGGTCGGCCCCTGCCCAGTCCGAAGTGGCTAGCCTAGCCTGTGATGTGGCTGACATGGCTGTGGATTTCTAGCAGGCTTCTGCAGGAGCCATCAGGCGTGGATGCCGATCCTGAGCTTGGCTTGGTCTACCGCATACCTTGCTAGGAAATAGGACGGGTCCAGCCAAGACCAGCAGCCAGCATCAGGGCGATGGTAGTGATGTGATGGCGTGGTTCGCGTGCTCCAACGTTGGGTAGTAGCGTAGCGTGCGCCTGTTTTGCGACGTGCATTCTCCGTCACTTCGGCGGCAATTGACGTGCCACGGCATCCCATTCATCGGACTAGCCGCTTGCCGAGAGACAACATGTTACGCAGGACATGCAGAGGCCGTGTAGATAATGTGGCGCAAATCTGTGTCTGAAGCAGGCGTGCTGTGGGAGACCGCCAAAGCAAGAGCAGGAGAAGAGGCAGGGAGAGATAGGTGCTTACTTCCTCCGCAGTGAGCGGGAGGATTGTGGCTAGGGTCAGCCCCAAAAATGCAGGCAGCCAGTTGTTGCTAAATATGGCAACGTTGCTTCGCCCTGCACCTTCCTGCCTCTACCTTGTAATCCAGGCTAGATGTTAAGACTTCATGCCCATGTCGCGCCTGTCAGCAAACAAAGAGACGAGATGTGGGCAGAGACTGACCGTCGATTGACCGCACAGGAGGCCACCTCGAGCTCCCCACCGGTTCATCTACTATCGCCAACCTCCCCGTCGTCGACTTGTTGCCCCTGGCTATGACTCCGAACCGAACCGATGGGGCCTGTAGTCTAACTCGTCGCCTGTGTCGTTCTCGTCTGTCGTCATCTGCTCTTCCCATCACGGAAAATTACTTACATCTTCACAGCATCCGTTTTGGTGGGCATACCGAACATATTTCTCGAGCTCTGCACTTGTACACTTCCAGACTGACCTTTGTCGGCCTCACCAGCTGGCTGTCGGCACGATGATTGACAGAAGCATGTCGTCGCCATCCCTGCCAACATTATTCATCCCGGCCAGGTCAGGAGGGTGGAAGCAAGTGCTTGGAGGACGGCAGTTGGGGATCGAAGCCACAGAGTCAGACTTGATGCCTCCTTGTCGTCTGTTCCATGCTTAACCCCGCCTCCACCTTCCAACTCGAAACATGAAACAATGCCGTCCAACCACTTCTCGCCCACCAATTGGTCCCTCCCCTCCCCTCGTGGCCGCATGGTGCAACCACAGTCCCCATGACTCTCCAAGGTTTGAGCTATGAAGCTTCATTCATGCTAAGGTTTTCCCAAGTCCCCCAAAGAAGCCTCCATAGAAGCCACTCCCGTCTTGGATCCCGCATTCGCCCCATGTCATGGGGTAGTCGCTCACGAGGGTCCACCCCTTTCTCGACGGCAAACTCGATTGGAAGTTGAGGTCCCTCGACTTGGGGATTGGTTCATCTGAGGTTGAACAGACCTCGGGTCTTTGCTGATAGACTACTAGAAACGACATCTTCGCCCCTGTCCCTGGGTCATGCATCTTGTTTTCGTAGGCTCGGGCTTCTCCATCTACTCACACAGACTTCCTACTGTATCCCCTTTTCCATTTCTTCCACGCATTTCTTCAACGCATTTCTTCATTGCCCAATGCGCCTACCTGTTCCCCAGGGGGTAATGTTACAAGTTTGTATCCTTCTTCGTCTTCATAACGGGCCTGGATCCACTGCTCGGCCACCAACCCATCCTTAGGCCCTGCTACGTCTCACCAGACGTCACCGTCCCGTCTCTCCGTTGACCATCAGATCCTGGCGTGCAGGAGTCGCCACAATGCTGAGCAGTATCGTCGCCCAAGCCTGGTTAGTCGCCTTGCTTGACGTCTCTTGCTATGTGTCCGCCTACGAACCAAGCTCCGGCTCTGTCACCTCCGGTGACCTCAGCGTGGCAGCACCGTATGGCATTCCTGCGAGCAAGTTCGAGTCGGACACGAACAATCCTGACGAGGCGGCTACGTTCAACATCACTGGGTATGACGTCTCCGCCGACAGCACGCCACAGTCCGTAGACGGGTGGAAGCTCGAGGCAGCTGTCAAGGGAGGCGTGTCCCTGTCGGACGCAACGAACTCGTCTGTCAATAAGGACCAGGTGTTCGAAGCGACCACCTTGTACATCCAAGCGCCTGACAACATGAAGATGGATGATTCTTGGAAGATGTGCGCCGTCGTCTACCCCGGCCTAGCGAGCAGCGTGGACTCATCTACCGCGGTAGATGGCTCGTGCAACAATGTGCTCTCGACAGAGTGTGTGCAGGCGCTTTCTGTGGCGGCTGGCGGAGCGAACTCAAATGGCATGGATTCGAATGGGAACTGTACCAATTTCGTGCTTCCTGCGAGGTGCACCGACGCTTTCCCATCTGACAGCATCAGGACCACAGCGATCGGTACGTTGTCTCTCCTTGTACTTGTCCACAGCCCCCAACCATCTCCAGCCGAAATGTCTAATGTTGAACTACCCGCAGCTATCAACCAGACCGTCCTCGACGACAAGCGGTTCTACGCGTATGGAAGCCAGCCAACGGACTCTGGGAACACCACCGCGGCCGAGGACGAGGCTCGGCAGAATGTCTGGACCGTTGTGACTATCTTTGGTCATCTGTCGTCCAGCGGGACGCGCGAGTCGACCAATGTAGGGGTGCAATGTATCCGGGCGATCAACGGGACAACCGATAACGTCACCTCCGGGGCAGGCCGTCCCCTGCCTAACCTCGCCACATGGGCAACGGACTACAAGACCAGCGCATTCGGCGCTGTCCTCCTTGCGGGTTGGCTCATGGCGATATAGGCTGCGACTGCTCACAAGCGGGCAGTCATTGAAAAAGATTGATAATAGTGCCTTCTCTGAGCATGATCCGAGTGCACTGTGGCGGAACCCTGCAAGGCAGGACAGGTTGGCTAGGCTTCGCTTCTGGTGGACAGTATATGCACTCGAGACCAAGGCGGCGTTTTCAATGGAATAACAATCTGAGGTCCAATACCATTTCCAACATCCAGATGTGCGGCAAGGTGGTTTGGCATTTTTGGATGCTGGGCTTGCATTTCCACGATATTGTTGTCATGTCTTGGTGGAACTCATGTGTTGGTTGATATCTACGGGAAGAGCCACGCCGCTTACCGGCCTTTCCTACTTCTGCATGTCACACAGGATGCTTTTTATTATTTTCATGAGATAATGGGCACAGACTTTCTAATCTTTGAGTTCTTGACCAAGAAAACGCCGACATGACGCACGGGTTTGTAATCCACGAAATATCAGGAGAGGCCATTCTTGACCCTCTTCACCAGGATCGGCAATCAAGGTCTATCGGTCTATATTGTGAGTTATCTATTTAAAGTGAAGACAATATGTACAGTACGAAAATAATCCGAATTGGCGCCAGAAACACCAACACACGAGGAGCCAGTCTATAAATCCGCGTCCTCAGACTGCCCACCCACATTACCACACTCAGGCAACTTCCTATCTTTACAACTAATCCCCTTCTTCCAACAATCATCCCCTCTCCATGAGTCGAAACAATTGTCTGACTACATGCCCAGTTTCATAACATCCTTCCTCCATCCTAAGCGCGCTCGAGGATCCTCGTCAGCTCGGCCGCAAAACCGTCCACCACGCTCGTGACCGCCGCCCGGTCCCCACCAAACAGAGCCTCGTCCCCGCTTGCCGCCACGCTGACCCCGCCGTCGCGCACGGTGACGTTGAAGAAGAACCTGTGCGGGCTCAGGTGGCCCGTCTCGAGCCACTCGATCGTCGAGGCGGCCTTCGCCGACGGCCGCGTGACGGTGAAATACTCCGAGGCGAGTCCCTCGTCGAGCCTGTGCCTCTGGAGGACCGCCAGCCCGGCGTCGCCGGTGGCCTGGTCCCCTCCCTCGCTGTCGGCGGCGTCTCCTGGGTAGAGGATGTTGATGTGGGCGTTGAACCTGGGGCTGAACCCCTGCGCGCCGTCCGATTGTGCGAACTTGGTCAGGTGTGCCAGGTGGCCCTGCACGAAGTCGACCAGGTCCTTGTCGGTGGCGGGTGTTGACGCCTCGCCGAGGTCCAGGCTGAAGGGCGTCGTGGTCATGGTCGGGGCGTTGGCGTCGGTCAGGTCCAGGGTCTGGGCCTCGTCTGCTGAGGACAGCGAGCGAGCGGCGTGGTTGACGCCAAAGGTTGGCCGCGAGCGCCCGGTGAACTGCTGGAGCGTCCTGGCATACGCGAGAATGATAGCCGCCGAGGTGTCCGCCTTGCCGGCGGTCTGCAAGAGCTTGTCGACGGTGGCTTGTGGGATGACATCTTGGCTTCTCACCTGGAAGTGAGGACCCAATGGAGACGTGGAGGCTGGATCAGCCTGGACACCCAGCAGGGTGTCCTGAGCATGCATCAAGTGGCTCTTCCAGTACGAGTCCTCCGCGCCGGGCTCCCTGATTGCCATGACCTGGCGGACTACGTCGCTGAGCTGCGTGCGACGCTGCACGTCGCCACCGGCCAGGAGCTGGTCAAGATCCTTGATGATCATCTTGATGCTCCATGCGTCGTACAGCGCGTGGTGGAGCCGGAGCACGACGGCCTTGCCGTCGGAACCTTCCAGCAGAGTGAGGCGGGAAGGGGGCTGCCTCAGGTCAGATGCCTTGTTGTTGTCTTCGCGAACGTAGTCCTCGACAAGAGCCTCAATGGGCTTGGTCGAGTCCTGAAGCGCCGTGAAGCCTCCCGATGGCGACCATTTCTCGCCCAAGGTAACTTGGACAAGCCCTGCATCCGCTACATCCGTTCGCACGAAGGTAGTCCTGAGGACCTCGTGAGTTCGGCAAAGCTGTGCCCAGGAACTCTCCACCGTCTGCTTCTCTAAGGAATCGCCGACTCGGTAAACCCATGGGGCCTCGAAGAACCTCTTTCCGTTGTACAGCCACTGTTCCAGGTGCGAACGCTGGCCTGGCAGAGCGGGAAGGACGGACTGCACAAGGTCCTCTCCCAGCCCGAGCCTCTGGGCCGCCTCGGACATCAGCTTGGCCTGCTGGCGCAAAGTGAACGCCCGCGGCCTAGTTGCTGGCTGCACGGTCTTGCTGCCGTCCTCCAGCTGTCTATCCGTGGCCGAAGCTTGTGTCGAGTTCGCGACGACAATGTCGTGGACGCTCGCGCCCTTCATGATCTGGAAGACGCTCACGGTCATCCGCAACCGCTTCCTCAACAGGCTTGAAAGACGGATGGCCAGGATAGAGTCCAGGCCCACGTTGATGAGCCTCGTGTTGTAGCCAATATCCTTTCCCTTGCTTCCCTTCCCGAGCACGCTCTTAACTACTTCCAACACGGCATCGGCGTTTGACGTCGAGGTATGGACCTCGGATTGGCTGGCCGCTACTTTTGTCTCGGGGGCGGCAATCCTCTTCTTTGTGCTCTCCATGCGGCTAACATCGAGCGCCGGCTTCTGCAGGTCGTCCGAAATTATCGATCTCACTGCAGCCTCCAGGTGACTTCCCAGGACATCCACCTCCTCATTAGTCAATCTCGCCCTCAGCTTGCCGCGGAGTGTGTTGTTCTCGATCCGGAAGCTGGTAATCAGATCGTAATCATCATACGCTGGCTGATCGTCGCCGGTGCTGTTTTGTTCATGAACTGGCTTGAATGGGGATGCCAAGTTGCCAGCTTCTTCATTGTCCGGGTTGTGGCCCACGACACCGTCGAAAACGAACAGGCTCTGGAACAGGCTTGCAGGAAGATCCTCATCTCTACCTGCCGATGATCGCCATAGCGTCTGGACCTTCCTCAGAGACGCCATCGCATTTGATCCCAGGGCCTCGTCGCTCAGCCTCTGGACCTGGGCAAGTCCGTCGGCCACGCTGTGTGCCTTGTCAAGGGTGACCCTCATGGGCACTGTGTTGATAGTGGGACCCACGACAGTCTCAACGTCGTGCCCGCTTGAGATGACTTGTCCGTAGACGACGTCGGGCTGTCCGTACACGAACTCGGAGAGAATCTTCGCCCAGGCGAGCATGAGCACCGTCTTGGTCGTCACGCCGGCAGCCTTGCACCTTGTCTGGAGCAGGGACAGCTCCTGTTCTGTCACGGTGAAGTGGAAAGCGTATGATGCCGACAGGCTTTCGGGGAATTCGAGGGGAGTGTAGCGGTAGCCACGCAGCAGGTTGACCCAGAAGTCCACAGACGTCCTCTGCATTGTAGAAACCGCCTTTGCGAACGGCCGGAACTCATGTCGTTGGCGAGCCTCGATCTCGGCATCCGTGACCTGTTGGCCGCTCAGGCGCCTCTTGTAGTTCTCGCCCAAGATACGCCAGACGGTCTGGATCGAAGTCGCGTCGTACAGGGCGTGACCGATCTTCAACTGAATCCTGCCTCCGCCCAGCGCCGTCCAGGTGGCCAGGTCGCTTTGCTCGGTCGGGGAGACGAGACCAACCCATGGTGCCTCGTCGTCCTGGGTGAAGATGAACCTGGTCCTCAGGATCTCGCATGCCTGAACTGTGTCCTTGACAGCGGCGAAGAAGTGGTCGAGGTCCTTGGTGTCTGCCTGCAGGGCCTCCTCTGATAGCTGAACGGTGTGGTTGTAGGTGTAGGCCTTGCCCGATGTGGCCAGTGAGGCGCTGAGCATGCCCTCCTGGAGCGGTGTTGCTACGAACAGGAGGTCCTTAGCGAGCCGCCCCAAGGTCTTGTCGTACTTTGTCTCGTCGTCTTCGTTTGCGTCTGTCGAGTTTTGTTCTGGTCTCCTAGTGCTAGTGTTGGTGTTGGCCCTCGCCTGCTGCAGAAGCCTCGCGGTGCCGTGGATAGTTCGAGCCTTCAGCACAGCGTCGGGGGTCAACTTGACTTTCTCGGACTTGTTGATCAGTCTGACAAGCGGGAGGACAGTGATAGAGTCCAAGCCAATCTGGTACAGAGAGGTCGTCTTATCCTTGCTGATCTCAGACGGATTCACGCGGAGTAGGCGGCTAAGAATGTTCCGTACGCTGGCCAAGGCTGCACCGAATTCGGCATCCGAGTCACTGTGGTCGTCTTCGATGCTGGATGCGATCTCCGCAGTAACGGTCGTGTCAACATCAGCAGACAACAGATCTCCCACTCTGGCCTCCTTCTCAGAGGAGGCACATGTGCCCACGGCCTTCTCAAAGAGCTGCCCGACCTGCTCCAGGTCTGACTCGGCCAAGACGCCGGCCGAAGAAAGCGTCAAGACAATCTTGCCACTATGGTGCAGGTCAACGTCGAAGGCCAAGGCCAAGTCACTCCTGCTCTCGGTCTGCAGAGCACTCATGCGCCCAGGGAGAGGCTCTGAAGCATCTGCAGAGGGAAGGACGTTGATGCTGAGCAGGCTGTCAAACAGCTTGTCCTCCGACCCGGCCCAGCGCTGCACTTTCTCCACACTCACGAGGGGCATGGTTCCCTGGCAGGTGTCGACGTGAGCCTGGTGGACCCTCTGGGCGAACTCATGCAATGGCTCGTCCTTCTTGAGGCTGAAAGCCTGCACGAGGGTGTTGAGGCATGGACCGAGGAAGTCGTCCACGCCACCATCGGCAACGTGGTCAAGCAGGGGGCGAAGTGACATGACAAAACCATACACCACCGAGGTTGTCTGCTTGGTGAGCTGAGACAGGCAAAGGGCTGTCGCCACCTGGAACGCTGAAGAGGCGGACACGATGGCAGGCTGTGAGTTCAACTTGTCCCTGATCTGGGACAAGGTCCAGGGAAGAGTTCGACTAGAGCGAACGGTTCCCTTGGTGTCGTCAATGGACCCGAGATGGCACGGCCGAACGCCTCCCAACTTCTTTTGCCACAGGCCCTTCGTGGCATCCAGCTGTGTGGGTGAGAGGTAGCAGTGAGCAGAGACTCTTGTAAGAACGTCGAGACTCTTATTGGCGGTGACCACATTGTCTTGGCCCGCAACCCCGTCATAGATCTGCTCAACCCTCTTGATTAGCACAGCAATGGCGACGCCATCAAACAATGCGTGATGGATCCTCAACGAGACAAAGGCCTCGCCACCTTGCTGCTTCAAATGGAATCTGATGGGTGGTCTTGTGCCCATCTTGGCCACTATGTCAACTGGCTCCTCCCCTTGCGTGTCAAATGGCGAAGAAAGAGGAGAACGAAGCACGACCTGGAAAACCGCACCGTCGTCCTCCCGTTGCACGAAACAAGCTCTCAGCACGGCCTCGGTCGCGACGACCTGCTCTGCAGCCTTCTGCCACTTGACCAAGTCTGTCCCAGTATAAAGTCGGTAATTGAACTGTGCCACATACGGGACGACTGTAGACTCGGAAGATGGAGCCGATTCATCGTCATGGGCGCTCATCCAAACCATGGACCGGGCGACCAGGGCCGCTTGCAGGGGAAGGCACGGCAACACTGCTTCGACATTATCATGGGCCAGGCCTGCCGAGATCTGGCCGGGGAATGCCGTGCTGAGGTTGAGTGCATTGACTTCTTCAAGCCTATTGCTTGCTGAGGTAGCTTGCTTTAGAGTACCGGTGGTTTGAGGGAGGTGATGGTCAGCCAAGAGGGCTATGGATGCCACTGTGGCTGAGGATGAGAGGATGTCAGAAATGCTGACTTTAGAGAAGCCACGCTTCTTCAGAAGAGCGACCAGATGAACGGCAGACAGGCTGTCAATGCTCAGCCGAATGCTGCTGGTTGCCTTGCCGTTGATCTTGTGGCCCACAACCTCCTCCACAGCTGCGACGACAAGAGACTCCTCGGCGTTCAAAGTGCTTGCAGCGACGTCGACTCCTGAGTCGTCAGAAGCCTCACTATTGGCATCTTGGGACGCGAAGAAGTCATTTGCAAGCTTGGCCAAGAGCTTGGTGTCGACCTTGCCCGAGGCGGCCAGGTATGGAATCCTCGAGACCCAGAGAAGCTTGGGCACCATGAAAGCTGGCAACTTGGCCTCGCATTTCTGCCCCAGGCTCTCCAGTAGCAAAGTCAATGCCTGGCCCGGGTTTTGAAGCAGCTCGACCTCGGCGGTCATCTCGCTCCTGAGGCGAGCCTTGCGCGCAATAAATCCGAAGAGCTGTTGCTGGTTACCCTCACCGGCGACGACCGCGGCGGCGAAGTCTAGCTCGCCCTCGTCGGCGGCCTGTTCCTTCAGGAACGACACAACCTCGTCCAGCTCGAGCCTCTGGCCGCGGATCTTGGCCTGCTGGTCGGCCCTGCCCAGGAACTCAAGGCTACCGTCGTGCATCATCCTCATGACGTCGCCGGTCCTGTAGATTTTTGTTTCGGTATCACCCAGCAGCGAGGTTGTCTGGAAGCTCTTGGCGTTCTCGTCTGGCCTGTTCAGATAGCCCAGGGCCACCTGGGGACCGGCGATGCAGAGCTCGCCGGGCTGGCCCCTCCTGGCGACGACTTGCTCGCCGTTCTCTCCGCTGGGGGCCAGCAACAGTGCTTGGAGGCCCTTGAGCGGCAGGCCGAGATTTCGGGCGTTGGAGTTACGGTTCACGATATGGCCCAGGCAGCCGATCGTGACCTCGGTTGGGCCGTAGAAGTTGATCAGCTTGGCACTTGGGGTTCCTTCGTTCTTTCCAGACGCTGGGCTTGTCCATGTGTCCAACAGCTCGTTGGATGCCTTCTCACCGCCCGTCGTAACCACCCTCACGGACGGCACGTCCTCGGGCCGGAGCCGCAGCTGCGTCAGCACAGAGGGCACGCTGCCGAAGTGCGTGATGCCAAGCTCGTTGATGGCGTGTTGGAGATTGCCCAGCAGCGCGGTTCGGTCGCCAATGACGACGCGGTACCCCAGGTGCCAGGGCACGAAGAGTTGGGTGAGGTGCGGGTCAAAGGCCCTGGACGTGAGGTTGAGATACTTGCCGCGGCCACCGAGTTGCTCAGGCTCGGCCGTTGGTGATGCGGGCTCGTTCATGCGCAGAGAAAAGGAGGAGATGAAATGGCACAGGTTGCGGTTGGACACGCGCACGCCCTTGGGCCGACCTGTCGAGCCTGAGGTGTAGAGCAGGTAACCTCCGTGTCCATGGCCGCTTGCAGACAGAGGCTGAGGCGATTGCTGCTGCTGGAGTATGAGATCCACGTCTCCGTCACCCTCGGGAAGCAGCAAAGCGGGAGGATCATCGTGATCCATGTCCAAATCCTTTGCGAGCTCCTCGGTGGTGATGACGAGCTTCGCGGCCGCATCCCGGATCAGCAGTTGCTTTCGTGCGAGGGGCAAGTCTTCGTCTACGGGGAGGTAGATGTAGCCCGTGCGGAAGATGGCCAGAGTTGCCGCGAGCGACTTGATGTCCCTGCCCAAGTACAAAGCGATGATGTCGTCCTGTTGAAGACCGACCTCGTGCGATGCCAGCTGGGAGGCGATGGCATTGGTGAGCTTGTCCAGCTGGGCATATGTGACGGTCTTGGTAGACATTGCGTCCTCGTCCTCGTCAGGATCGTCGCTGGTGTGTACCTCCTCTGCTGCTATCCAATCTGGATGCTGCACTGCGTGCTGGGCGACGCTTTCGGTTGGGTCAAAGCCTGAGCTTGGTGTGATCTCATTGATTTCACCACTAACAGACACAAGACGGCGGTCCAATTTATTTTGCAGCTGGCTGAGAGGGAGCCGTGGGGATTGCTTCATGACCCTGGCCTGGTCAATGATCTGGTCCAGCATGACTTCCAGCTGCGCCCGAGAGACACGCCTCGCGTCACCAGTGAGCTCCATTGTACCGTCTCCCTCGAAGACATTGAAGGCAAGAGGGTGCTCCACGTTGAGTGACAGAGCCTGCCCTGCCTCTCGGAACAGCTGCTGCTCAGCGACGGCACCACTGTCTTCATCATCACTCGACGACGGGTGATAGACAAAGACACCAGCGAAAGGCGCATCGCCGCTTCCAGTACCCTCATTGAGGAGTCTCTTGATGTCCACGGGGTGCAGGTGGTGGGTGACACGGAAAAGGTTGGAAGAGTCGCGAGCCATCTCGGCCCACAGTTCCTCAGCTGAGTGGGCATCGGCCCGGACAGCCAAGGGAAGGGTAGCTATGGCGGGTCCAACTACACTGGCAAGGTCCGGATGAACCAGTCTCTGAGAGACTGTCTGGCCGAAGACGACGGCCTTGAGCTCGAGGTAAGATGCAAGGACGCAACCGAAGGCTGACTGGAACAGAATTGGAAGAGCGGTTGGGGGGCTAGAGGCGAGGACGTCAGGAACCGCCCTCTTCACTCCGATGATCCTCTGTTCCTGTTTTTGCCTGGACTGCGTAAGGTCTGGGAAGGGTGCATTCAGGGCTCCTGCCGTCTCCCTAAGACCAGCCAGACGCTCGGTCCAGAAAGAGGCGGCCTCGTCTCTCTGGGCGGTGGTGGGCAGCAGACCGAGTTCCATTCCTCTAGAGAACTGCACCACGTCGTCATGAACGGCAGTGTTCTGTTGGTAGAACTTGGCGACTGCGTTGAGGACGGTTTCAGACGAATCGTGGTCATAGAGAGAGTGATGCACACTCAGCATCATCTTGCGATCCTTCTCCGCGACTGTGACAGCCCAAGGGGAGGACGTGGGCGTCAACTCGGTCAGCTCTGGTTCCTTGGCCCACCTCGCCAGATTCTGGTCCTCGCCACTTGACAGCCACTTCCAGCGAATTGCTACCTCTTTTCGCACGACTTGAAGGATGGTGGCCTGCAGCCCCCGTTGACGGGCCCATGAGACGCCGTTGGAAGACTGGCCTTCTCCTTCCACGACAGCGTCCAGCTGGGCGAGAGGAATGAAACTGGTGCGAAGAATGTCGAACGTGCTGGCGGCTGCAGTCCAAGCCGCCTTCAGGCGCTCGCCGTCTAGCGTATCCAGATGGCTAAGAGCAAACACTCGGTGGGCCCAGTAGGCTCTTGGCTCGCGCATTGTCTCGAAGATGAGGGACTCCTGCATTGGAGTCGCGGGCAAAAGGAAGCTGTTTGGTGGGAGCGTGTCACCACGCAGATTCTTTGTCAGAAGATCGCCTGTGGCAGCCACCCACGACTTTTCAGGTGCTTTCACAGTTGAAGCTCCATTCGAGTTGGCCTCTTTGCCCGCCTTGTTCGAGCTTCCCTTTTGTTTGCTGAGGACGATGTCAACCAGTTCGCCAAGGAACTCGCACCTCATCAAGTCGAGCACGCCAACTTGGACAGAGAGCTGACGTCTCAGAGACCAGGCCAGCTTGGTGATCTGGAGGGAACTGACACCCAAGCCGGCCAGACTGTCGCCAGGGGAGAGAGGCCCGATATCCACCTTTAAGTTGTCGGCGAGAACCTGGAGCACGTCACGTTGTGCATCTGTCCATTGCTGCTTCTCGGCCGACTGGCCGTCGGTGTCTCCAGCTGCGGCACCTCCCGCCAGAGCCTGGAGATCCGAGCTCTTGTAGATGGCCTGCAGCTCCTTTCGGTCGACCTTGTTCGATGCGGTTCTCGGCATGGTCGTGCTCAGAACGACGACGTGTCCAGGCACCATGTACGAGGGGAGCATGTCTCTGGCCCTCTTGAAGACCTGCGCCTGGATGGCGTTCGTGTCGACGCCCTCCTTCTTCACGGAGACAAAGGTGACAACGACCTTGTGGTCGGCACTTTCTCTGTCCGGGCGCGGGAGATAAAGAGTCTCGACGTGCTCGATGGCATCATCCTCGTCCTTGATGCTCGCGCAGGCGGCGCTGATCTCGCTCAACTCGATGCGGATACCCGTGATCTTGACAAGGTCATCGTTTCTGCCAAGGAACTCAAACCCGTGATCATTGAGACGAACCATATCACCGGTGAGGTAAATGCGCTCGTCGATCCCGGGCCCGCCTTGGATGAACTGGGAGCCCGTCTTGGCCGGGTTGTTGAGGTAGCCCTTTGCCACCTGCGCTCCACCCAGGGCCAGCTCGCCGACTCCGTACCGTGGTACGAGCTCCCAGCGCTTATCATCTGACCCAGGTACCGGCACTTGGTGTACGACATATGCCGTGCATGGAGTGAGAGGGAATCCCACGTTGGCAGCCTTGGCCTGGTCCCTGCTCTTTCCGAAGAACTGTCGCATGGTGGACACGACGGCGTTTTCAGCAGGGCCATAGGTGTTGTACGCACGTGTGGTGATGCCAGGGGCGGCCCAGGCCTCGGCGACATCCTCAGTCAGCTTCTCGCCGATGAAGGTCACGTACTGCAGCGAGCTGCCCCGGATCTCCTCGACGGCGATACTAGCGCCGAAGCTGGGGGTGAGGTGGGCGTGCGTGGGGCTGGCCTTCCAGATGAACTCGGTAAAGGAGCCCAGGACGAGCTCCCGCGTGCCACTGATGACGCTACCGCTAAGGCCCCATGTGTAGAAGAGGTCCTGCACGAAGACGTCGAAGGAGTAAGCCGAGAGCTGCAGTGTGCGCACTTGTTCGACCTTGGGGTCGTGCTCGACTTGAACCTGGAGGTCTTGCATAGCCTGCGCCGCAGCACTGTGCTGGATCATGACGCCCTTGGGCTCACCCGTCGTGCCAGATGTCCACAGGAGATATGCCAGATCCTGCCCACTCAGGGCACCTGACTGGATTCCCTCTCGCGGCTTCGGCTTGACTGGTTCTGACTTGGTGTGTTGGTCCACGAGGATAACGCGCATGCCCTTCAAGCTCTCGCTAGAAAGACAAGGCTCTACCAAGCTCCAAGACTCGGTGTTCGTCAGCAACACCTTGCTCTCGGTTCTAGCGATGAGAGACGTCCGTCTCGCCACGGGAGAAGTCAGGTCGACGGGGCACCAGGCAGATCCAGCCTTCAGAACCGCCAGTACGGCGACGTAAAGGTCGACACTGCGCTCAATACACAGTGGGATGACGTCGACGTTCTCCTCGCGAAGAAGGTACGCCAGGCCATTGGCAAGAGAGTCAAGCTCTGCGTAGGAGAGCGACGTGGGAGGCGAGTCCAGGGAGCTATAAAAGGTCAAGGCGAGACGCGAAGGGGTGGCTTTCGCCTGAGCCTCGAATTGCCCATGGAGTATTTCCAGATGCTTTTCGTCTTCGTTGGTTTTGGCATTTGCCTCGGGAATTGTTCCCTCAGCAGATAAGAGGCTTCTTGGCAGACGCGCCGGCAGTCCAGAGATCGCATCATCAGGAGATGAGCAGAGAATGGTCTGCGTGAGAGCAGCCAGTTGCTTCACGATGCAGCTCGCCGAGAGCTCTGAAAGCGTTTCCTCACGGTACGTGAGCTTGAAGGTCAAGTTGGTGAATTGGCTGCGGTTGGGTGACGAGGGATCATTTGGAAACACTTCAACGAAAATGGGGAAGTCGTAGCGAATGACTGGGTGTCGGACTTCAGTCCACGGGATTTGAGAGTCATCATCCTCGAGGCCACCGTCTTCGACCGGGTATGCCTGCAGAGCCAGGGCAGTATTGTACGGCAGCGTCTCAAAGACGCCCCATGACAGGTGCCGGTGTCCCAGAGCAAACTTCCCGTGCTTAGTGAGCCCGTCGACCAGCTGGCTGATGGTCTGAGTCTCGGGCAAGGCAACGCGGCAGGGCACGACAGAGAAATTCGGCGCATGTGTCGTGGTAGAAAGGTGACCTGAGACAACGCTGCCGAAGGTGATGTCCTCCGTGTCTGCCTCGGAGAACATATGTAGAAGTAGGGACCAGGAGGCTTGGAGAATAGCCAGTGGGGACGCACCGGCACCCAGGGCTCTGCTCTTATCCTCGAGGACTTGCCATGGAAGATTACTCTGGTACTGTACCACTGCGCAGTCCGAAGCAGATTTGGACTTGTTGCCGTGCACATTATTGC
Source organism: Diaporthe citri (assembly GCF_014595645.1). Taxonomy (NCBI): domain Eukaryota; kingdom Fungi; phylum Ascomycota; class Sordariomycetes; order Diaporthales; family Diaporthaceae; genus Diaporthe; species Diaporthe citri. The sequence goes on from NW_025064850.1 coordinate 1,351,581, forward strand.
CGCTCAGTGTACCAAAGGGCTCGATCTCCCAGCCCTTCAACGATTCTCGCCACTGGTCGTCTGTGTTGGGGTCCACGTTGGAGTAACACTCAAGGACTGCGTCGAAGATGCTTTGCCTCTGCAGAGGTTCCAAGCCCGCGTACCGTCTGGCTATGTCGCATATGAGCACTTCGACCGAGGCTCCATCACAGATGCAGTGGGCAACGCTGATGAGAAGGAGGCCATCGCTGTCAGGGGTGGTCTCATCTTCGACCACCTGGATGTGGTACAACCTCTGAGACTCCAGGCTGATGTTCTCTTCGGCCAGAGCGACCCATGCCTGGGCATTATCTACAGAGAGCGGCCCACTCGCTTTTCGGTGAATCACTTGTGGAGCGTCGCCGTCAGTGCTCTTTGGCCTACGCCACGCCTCTGGTGTCAGGATGGCCTGAGCAAATGGTGATAGGGAATCGTCACATGGCAGCAGAGCGGACCGGTAGATGGCCTGCTCCAACAAGACCACCTCGACGGCTTTCTTAAGCGCTGGAGCTGAGACGTCTGGCTTGAGTCTCAGGACCGTGTGGCTGATGTACCTGGTCCTGTCCATTGCGAAGCTTACTGCCAGCTGGCTCTGTTGAGTGGTTGCTGGTAGGACCGTCTCGATATCAGCCTCACTGGCGACATCGAGTTTGTCGAGGACCTCGGGGAGATGGTCAGCAGAGAACTGAGCGAGCCTGGCACGTGTCCTCTCCTCCGCAGCACCACCTGTACCGCCTGACGATGTCTGCGTTGAAGGCGAGGGGAAGAAAACAGAACGGATGGTGGCTTTGCTGTCCAGAAGGAGTGCTAATGATGGTTGCAGATTCCTCCTGGATGATTCAGGCCACCGCTTCCTGATCTCCCGCAACAGTCTCATGGCGCGCAGACTGTCCACTCCAGCGTCTGCGAGAGGCGTAGCAGCCGATATTTGGCTCCCGCCCAGGATGTCTGCCACGATGGACAGCAACTGTTCTTCCAGTTGGGCGTCATCGTCTGACAGGGGCTCAAGTGTTTCTGAAGCGTCGTGAGTCGAAAGCTTCGGCTGCAAATCCTTCAGGACTTCTCGCACGTGTGCCGAAGCCGCTTTGCGGTCGACTTTACCGGACGCGGTACGCGGGAGAGACTCGGCATGGATGATCTTGAAAGGTCTCATGTAATCGGGAAGATGCCTCTCCGCTGCCTCATTGCACCTTCTGAGGACATCGTCCTCGAAGTTCGATCCCGGTGTGGTGATGACGAGGTTAACGACCCTCTCTGAGCCGGGTGCAGAGTTCTCGGGCTTCCAGACACAAGAGATTGTCTCCCGGACGGTCTCGACCTTCGACATCAGCACGCTCTCGATTTCACCGAGCTCCACGCGCCTACCGCTGAGCTTGACTTGGTCATCGGAAATTCTGCCCAGGAACTCGACGATGGGCCTGCCCGAAGCATCCCAGACTATGCGGGCCCGGTCACCGGTCCTGTATGCCCTGCCCCAACCGGCTGCGTCATCATCGTTGATGAAGGCTTTCGAGGTCTCTTCTGGCCTGTTCAGGTAGCCGATCCTGCTCACCTGTGGACCGGTGATGAGAAGCTCTCCGGTGGCGCCCATGGGCACGGGCTTGGTGGACTCCTCGTCCACGATGAGGACACCGCAAGTCTCGAGAGGCGAGCCGATCACAGACCCTCTTTGACCATCGGGTACATGCGCCTGTGCGATACAGTAGATGGCTGTCTCTGTGGGGCCGTAGCCGTTGTATAGACCACTGATGCCCGACACACCTTCGTCGTGAGAAGCGGGGTTGTGCTGAGCAAAGTCGTGCACCACGCGCGCATTAAGCGTCTCTCCGCCGAGCATCAGCCCGCGGATGGACGATGAATCAAGCAGGGTGGCGAAACTGGGCGTGATGTTGGTAATGTCGGCGTTTAGCGTAGTGACAACCTTATTGATGTCCTGCAGCGTAAGATGCCGAGGAGCGCAGCAGAGCGTAGAGCCGATGCTGAGCGTCCAGAAAATTTCGAAGAGGGAGATGTCAAAGGTTGGCGCGGCACCTTGGAACCATCTCGTAGGTTTGCTCCCTGGGGTTGACTGAGCTTGAGAGGGAATGAAGCCGTAATGGGCGCTCAGGGCAGAGATGGTGCAGGCTACCGAGAGGTGGGAAACGGCCACGCCCTTGGGCGTACCGGTGGTTCCTGAGGTGTACAGGATGTAGGCGACATCATTCTCTGTCGCGGACGAACGGCCCTCCTCTCCCAGCCTTTCCACTTTCTCGTCACATGTGGCAAGATAGGAGCTCACATTAATCAATGGTGTGTTGCCCGTCACAGCCGCGGGTGATGATGCGGCCTCGAGGAGAGCCGTGGGCTTGAGGTCTGCCATCAGTGCATGCACTCTCTCCTCTGGGGCGTCCACGGGGATAGGACAAAAGGCCATGCCGGCTTTGAGAGTTGCCAGGTAGCTCGTGTAGAGCTCTGGGCTGGGTCCCATCATGACCGCAACGGTCTTGATGTTGGACGCATCGCTTGCAGCGTGTGCACCTTGTGCACGCACGAGCTCTCTCGCCAGCGCATTCGCAGCATTTTCCAGCTGCTGGTAGGTCAGTTGCCTCCTCTCGCCGCTCCCAAGATCTAAGAGGAAGTCGACGGCTGTTCTATCAGGCTGTTCATCCACGCGCTGTTCAAACCACCTGTGAAGAAATGCCTGCTCATTCTGCTTCTCCGCTGGCTCCTGAGAAGACGGAAGAAGAGGAACGGGCCTGGATTTTGGTGGGAAGTTGAGCACAGAAGGCCTTGTCCATTGCGTGCCCTCGGTCTGGCCTCCACCTTGCTGCAGACTCCGGATGAGATCGTCCAGCATGCAACCAAGGGCTTCAAGCGCTGCTGCAGGTACGAGACCGGGTGGTGCGCTTAGACGTACGTTCGGTACGTCAAAATGCAGCTGGCAAAGTGTAAGTACGTGCGTTGCAAGATGATCTGCGCAGATCTCCGATATGCTTTGGGTACCGAGAACTTACTTTTGGAGCTTCGATAAGACTGCCGTCTCCAATGGAGAAGTCGGTCGGAACCTCACCCGAGGCATGGTGGTATTCGACGAAGCTGAACTCGTCTTGGCCTGCATGCGCAAGGATGAAGCCACTCCCGTGAGTGCTGGTCCGTTTTTGGATGCAGTATGCCTCTCCATCCTGCAACACCACGATGCGGGAGACGAGCCTAACAAAAGCCTTGATGCAGGTCTCCTCGTCAGGTCTAGGTGAGAGTGCACTTTGCCATTGAGCCAGTTCTGGCGTCGATGGTGATGCTCCTTGCCGAGAAGCTTCAGGTTGGAGACAGTGCAGTGGCCTGAGCTCCGTGATTGGTGGTGAGGATGTTGTTGATGTCATCTTGATGTTCCCGGATGTCTCTGGTTTCCGGTTATGTAGGTCGTGTGGCTACGAGAGGGAGAGAGTCAAACGAGTGTCACGTCGGAGAGTATGAGTTGTTCATTGACTGGATGCAAAGTGCCAGGTGGACCTGAAGCTATATCCAGCTGTTCAGGACTGTGAGCAGCGCGTCAGGGAAGACAGCGACAGCCTCAGTTCTAGCTACTATAGTACCCCTACAGGTCACTCTGGGATCTCGCCATCAGATGCCCAGGCCAGTCTTCTGAGCGCCCTCAGTGCTCCGGTCTAGGAGCATGGTGGCTCTCATTCAGCCCATCTTCCTGTCCTTGGGCAGCTGGGAATCTCACGCCTCGGCAGTGTGGGTACGGCATGACCCCAGCTGGAACTCGGCCCACGAGTTTTGTCATTCATTCACTAATAATGTGGTCCTGCAAGTGGTGCCCATCACCCGTGTAGAAGTTGTAGCTTCCAATTTGAGTAACAGAATCGGTCTTTCCTTGGGCGGGCCCTGTATTAGGGTCGCGCACTACGTAGCACACCACATAATTTGTCGAGAGAATCGGCCAGTGGCACGTTTGAGGTGACATTTTCGGCCCAGTTTGCAACGCAATGCGGAGCCCCCACGCGATGGGGGCCAGTCCTCGGCGAGCTTTTCGGTACTTGGCGTGCTTTATCAGATCTCATTATTATCAGATTTTTTTTATCTGATCATCAGTCAGGGCCCGTCATCAAGATGACGGGGTGGCTTGAGTCAAGGAGGAAGGTCCTGGTTTAGCCTCCGGCGCCGCGATTTCAAGCTGCAGGGATGCTAATGTTCACCGCGACGGTAATGCATGTGTAAGATATTGGTGTCTGCCTCTTCGAGCGGGGTTCGTACTCAGCTGGCAATTGGCTGCAGTGGGTAGGGATCGGCCAGGATCACGGAGAAATCTCTCTGCTCCGTTAGCAACCTTGATTGTCCTCAAAGCGTCCTGTTTTGTGACGATCCCGGGTGGGATTCGGCTTCGTATTACTAAAAGCGGCCTTGGCATCGCCGCCGTGGGCGTTTATCTGATTCATCTGATTAGATTGCCAAGACGGCCGGCAGTGAGCCAAGACTATTCGTCTCAGGGACCCTGGTTTACGTGCCGTGCACTGTGTCACTGCCAACGCCCCGTGCCACTGCTTAATGGAACTGCATGCATTAGTGGTGTGGATCTAAGCGTGTGAACAGATTCTTCTTCCTGTTATACTAACATTAATTCAGTAAGATCTTGTTATTAGAATTACTGAATTCCAAATGCTACTAAGATAGGAAAAAAAAAAAAAGGCACTAATACTAAATTATTATACAATTCTTTAGTATTCTTTAGATCCAACACACTGAAAGCTATGTAGAACATAATATTAGATCTGGTATGTCATGCCTGTAGCACGCAATGAGATGCATTATGATGCATGCGGGTTTGGACGCCACGACTCTTGGGACCGAAGCACTGACAACGGGGCTATGTATTTTTCCCAAGCAGACCCGACAATGCGGATCACGTCAAACTTTACCTTGATCGGCAGCCGATCCTCGCGTCTATGTTCGCGGCGAGTGCTACCTACGTGTGTGGCGTCCACTGGACGGCAATCATGCACAGCATCACTGCGTGGCGAATGTGGTGCAACGAATCTGGTGAGACTTAAGGTGTGACTCAAAGTAGCAATGAGACAAGTAATGCTCGAAGCCTTGCGGCACATGAAATGCTCCTGTGGTCAGTAAGCAACTAGGAAATGATCAAGAAGCTGCAGGAATGGGATCGAAAGCGGTCAATTGATTCAATCTGCTTTTTGGTCTTCATCTGTAGGCACACTTGATCACTACTAGTAGCTAGCCAATATCGCTATACAAAGTGACCCTCCTGGAAGAAGCGCTCGCGCTGAAGTGCGAAAAGCATAGCCGTCTTGTGCGGCAGCTCGAACCTCTTCTTCTTCTCCTGCGGCAGGTACTTGTTCTGGATGTGCACATGGGCCAGGTCGTAGCGCGGCTCGGCCACGACCTGCTTGGTCCTGGGGTCGCGCAGGAAGCACGTGTGCTTGATGGAGGTGGCGACGGCCTCGTAGCGCTTGCCGCCGCGGAAGTGCTCCTCGCCGACAAGGATGTGCGAGTTCTGGTCGTGCTCGCCGACGGTGATGTTGCACTGCCCGCCGAAGAAGCACGCCGCGTTGTCCTCCTTGACATAGCCAATCTCGGTGTAGCCCGCCAGCTCGCCGTCCCACAGGAACACGCACGACATGGTGTGCGGGTCGGCCAGCTGCGCCGCCAGGTACGCCCGGTGCTTCTCGTCCGGCCCGCGCTCCTTCCAGCCTGCGTTGACTCGGTCCGAGTTCTGCCAGCGCGCGTACGTCTCGAAGTGCAACGGGTTCGACGCGTCGATGTGGTGGATCTCGAGCTGCTGGCCCAGCTCCACGATGAACCGCGAGTAAATCACCGAGCCGGGCTTGGGCTTGGGCGGCCTTACCGGGTGCACCGTGCAGACGTTGCCCTTCCTCGTGAAGCCCAGCTGGTTGGCAAAGGCACCCAACCTGCCGTTGAAGCCTGGGAAGCTCGCCTCGGGACGGGCACGGAGCCAGTGCTGGTTGTCTGGCGCGCCGGCACCCTGCCAGAAAGCCTCACGTTGCAGCCAGTAGATGGCATCTGGGCCAGAGGTGCTCTCAGACAATGGTGAGATGACAGCGAGGCCGGTACAGCGCAGATACTCGCCCACTCTCTCGCCGTCTACAGAGATGGCGATGATATCGTCGTCCCTGTGGCTTGGGTGCAACCAGAGTGCGTAGATGGAGGCCCACACCAGCTGGAGAGCGAGGTCATTGGAGTCAGGCTCTGGAGGTGAGCTGTCGATTGTGAGCCGCAGGACTTGAGCCGACTCGGCCCTGTCTTCGTTGACCATGGCTGGTGAGATTCTGGCCTCTCTCTCGTCATTCTTCCACTCGGCCAGCAGACTGTCACCGGAGCCCACCACGAAGCCGGTGCCTTTAGTGGCTATCCATACTTGCGTGGTGCCATCAGGAAGTCTGAATGAAGTCCTCTCAGCGTCGACATCTACACCTCCAACTGTTCCTGTGCTTGCTAATGCGTCGAGTCGGTGGCCCGCTCCCTCGGTGCCGTTGACTTTGACTTGACTCTGCACTTGTGTTGCCATTTTTGTCACTTGCTCTGACTGTGATCTAATTAGAGTAGTGTTCTAGCCATACCAGTGCGGCCACTCAGATTGGGAAACTTACATTTGATCCAGTTCTGTTTCTATGCAAGTTCAAGACTTCAAACTTCTGCGGCAGATAATCAGACTAATGGACTAGGTGTGGCAACACGCAACTTTAAAACTTGAGCTAAGACTGATAGAGATGACGGCACTCGTTTGTTGCATTCCCAGCGGAAGTAGCGTGTGGGCGGATTGCTTATAACTTGATGAGCATTGGATGGTTGTGTCTCAGCTTGGCCTAGCTCATTGGGTGAATCTATTAACAATGCCAAATGATGCCAAGGCTGTGTACTGCGACATTACCAAGTGGACTAGCAAGTATCGTAAAATCCCCACATAATACAATACAAGATGAATGATAGATTAGTGATGTTACTGATAATATGGGTACAGGCTTTAAAATTTATTCAATATTTGAAAATTTTATTATTATAAGTAATCATTACACTAGGACAATCATTATCGTTCCAGCTTAGTAAAGGAACTTAAAGATTATAAACAGTTTATAATTATTTATTACTCGGAAATTATTTATAAATCTCTTTTTTGAAAAAGAAAATTAAAATTTAATAAATTATAAATTCACTTTTAAATTTAATAATGTTACGTGGAAAACTACTATTAAAATCTTGTTTCATGTTCAACAGCATATCTTAAGTATTTCGTCTTTAAAATGCTTAAGAAAAAGTTATCTTGCCGGCAAATCGCTTGGTTGTGATGACGGTAATGTGGGTCCATCCTTCCAGCTTCTGAACATTTTTTCCCACATATACAGTGCGGGAGAACGGTAGCAGTGACACAAGCACCAGTGCAGCCGCCTGCTGTGGTATCCGCTAAACAAGCGTCTTTTTTCTTTGCAGAACGGTTGCCAAGAATACGGTGAACTTGTGTCTCTTCTCATGTGTCATCGAGCCGATCCAAATACGGCCACGCCCTCGACAAGAGGCCAGCGCAGAAGATGTCGACACTCCACCTTCCACAAGCACCCGTGGGGTCCGATTCTGACTTTTCGGCCAAGGGGGACTGTAGTTCCGTCCTCGGAGGCCAGCCTCATTGCCTAATTCGTACACTTGTACAGCACTCCTGAGCAGGGGTTTTTGGGTAAGGGGCGAGGACGAGAATGCCCCCTAGTAGCCGACCTAGGCGCCACCAACAGCAACTACCCGACAGCCACCAGACCTCGCTCCTCTACTCAGGCTCGCTTCAGGACACTGAAACACATGTCGTAACAGGCACATTCTAGTCCCTGGACCCAGAATGGCTAGTAACGTCACGGGAACCTCTACCTTTCCTCCTCGGAAATGGTACAGGAAGGTGCCGTTTTTGTCGACAAAGCCCATTGAGAGACGACTGACCGAGCCTGCCTCAAAAAAGTCCAAAAAGGCAACCCCAAGAGACGTGGAAGATGGAGCTGGAGACGGGGCCGGAACGGAGGCCGGGAGCAGCCCAAGGGCCAAGCTGCCAGAATCGACAGCAAACTGGTTTTCGATCCTGTTGTTCGGATGGCTGAGCCCAACCCTCAGGATAGGCTACACCAGGCCTCTGCAGACCGACGACCTGTATGATATGCCCGATCACAGGCGGGCCGAGGATCATGCCGACAGACTCGAACGTTTTTGGGCGGCGAGGTTGGAGAAGAACAGGAACCGGCCAGCTGAGTCTAAGTCATGGAAGCCATTCTGGATGCGACGCAGGAGCGACACAACGGTCCTGACCATGGCCCTCAACGACGTCTGCTTCCGCTGGTTCTGGCTCGGCGGCCTGTTCAAGTTGTGCGGAGACCTGTCCCAGATGGTGACGCCGCTGCTCATCCGCTTCGCCATCTCCTACTTGTCCGACCCGTCGGAGCACGCCACCCGCGCGGGCTATGGCCTTGTCGTGGGCCTCTTCCTCGTGCTGGTCTTCTCCGTCACGGCCAACGTCCACGGCTTCTACCGGTCCTACACGACGGGCGTGCTTCTCAGAGGTGCGCTCATGCACACCATCTACCGGCGGGCGACGTCGGACCAGCTCACGGAGAGGGCTAAGCTCCGCAACGGGTACACAGGCGTGGGCAAGCTCATGAGTCTGATGAGTGCCGACGTGACGCGTGTAGACTTTGTGTGCGGCTACTTCCACTCTGCCTGGACCAGTATCCTCCAGATGGTGCTCTGTCTCGCTCTGACCATCTGGACTATGGGCTATAGCGCCCTCCCCGGCTTTGGCCTGCTGGCTCTCTTGTATCCCCTTCAGACCTTCATGGTGAGCAAGCTGCTTAAGCTCCGCAGGGGCAGCATGCCCTTTACCGACGCGAGAGTCAAGGCTGTCGTGGAAGCCGTCTCAGCGATCCGGCTCGTCAAGACCAACGCCTATGAGAAGAGTCTCCTCGCCAAGATCGGGCACCTCAGGGCTGATGAGGTCGTGTACATCCGCAAGCGAATGCTTCTCAGGGCTCTCAACACGGCCGTCTCATACACGGCGCCCATGATTGCTGCTGTGCTGTCTATAGTCACCTACGGGGCTACGCAGGGCGGACTGAAGGCGGATATCATCTTCTCCGGCCTCACCTTCTTCATGCTGCTGAGAACGCCACTTCAGGCCCTGCCTACTTCGCTGTCGGCCATTGCGGACGCCCGGGCGGCTCTCGAGCGCTTGGCTATCTTCATGACCGCATCAGATGCAGGTGGTCCCATTCCTCCGAAATTCGTGGGAAGCAGCACGAATCCAGAGCTTGACGGAGACAAGCCACCCCAGACCGTGGTTGCAGTCGAGGAGGCTACTTTCGCTTATCATGATGACGAGGATCTCCTGGACGAAAGAAGCGAGACATCGACTCAGAACACTACAGAAACAGCCACGGAGACAGCCCAGGACGGGAAGAACCAGGAAGCGAACCAAGGCCAGATTCTGGCAACGCCCCTTGAAAGCCAACCGCACAAGGCCCGAAGACTGCACATCGACTCGCTCATCGTTGAGAGAGGCCAGCTCGTCTGCATTGTTGGGCCCGTTGCATCGGGCAAGTCATCGATATTCAAGGCCCTCATGGGCGACATGCAGCCCCTCCAAGTACGGAACTGCCAAGTCAACACGCCCTCGCTCGCCTACGCCTCCCAATCCGCCTGGCTGCTCAGTGAGACGGTCAGGGAGAACATCGTCTTCGGCCGGCCTTTCGACCAGGCCTGGTACCATCAGGTGCTTTCCCGGTGTTGTCTGCACCGGGACCTGGAGTTGCTGCCCGAGGGCGACATGACAGTGGTGGGCGAGATGGGCGTGTCCCTCTCTGGCGGCCAGAAGCAGCGCATCAGTCTCGCCAGAGCCATCTACGGCCGGAGCCCGCTGCTGTTCCTGGACGACTGCTTCTCAGCCCTGGACGCAGACGTCGGCAAGCAGGTGTTTGAGATGGTCGTCAACCAGGCGCGCCGCAACAAGGAGGCGACTGTGGTCCTTGTCACACACTCGATGGTTCTTGCGTCCCAAGCCGACCACGTGGTGTACATGGACAAGGGTCGTATAGCGGAGCAGGGCGAGTACGCGGTTCTGTCTAGACGTGGTGGGCCATTCGCTCGTTTTGTAGGCACGTCCATGGACTCATGGTCATCTGCACAGGACGAGGAGGAACACGACGAGGAGCACCAAGAAGTAGAGGCGAAGCAAGAGCCGCTGTTGCCCGGGTCTTCCCCAGAAGCAAAGGCGCCGGAAGATGACAGCAACAAAAAGCAGGGGCCAGAAGCAGCAGGCCGTGGAAAAGAGATCATGCAGAAGGAGGAGCGCCTGGTCGGCTCCGTCAGCGGCAAGACATACCTCCGCTACGTGGCGATGGGCAACGCATTCATAACGGTGCCGCTCTTCGTGACGTCCATCATCATCTACCAGGGCACGAGCATCGTCTCGCCGCTGTGGCTGACGTGGTGGCAAGGGAACACGTACGGGTCCATCACCGAGTCCCAGTACATGGGCGGCTACGCGGCCTTTGGAATCGGCCAGTCGGTCGGCCTGTTCTGCATGAGCGCCAGCTTCGCCCTCTTCTGCTTCTACTGCTCCAACCGGCTGCACCACGCCTCCATCGCCCGCGTGCTGCACGCCCCCTTGGCCTTCTTCGACACGACGCCGCAGGGCCGGATCACGCACCGCTTCAGCAAGGACGTCGACGCCGTCGACAATGTCGTCGGCGAGACGCTGCGCCTCTTCATCTCGACCACCGTCCAGGCCATCGGCACAATCATCCTCGTCACCATCATCCTGCCGCCCTTCCTGGCCATCGCCGCCGTGCTTCTGCTGGCCTACACCTGGACGGGAATGTACTACCGCCCCTCGGCCCGCGAGCTGCGCCGCCTCAACAACCTGCTGCGCAGCCGGATCTACGAGCACTTTGGCGAGTCGCTCTCTGGGCTGGCCACGCTCAAGGCCTTCGGCGCCGTCTCTCGCTTCGTCGAGGACAACGCCCGCCGCATCGACACCGAGAACACGGCCTACTGGATGTCCGTGGCCTGCCAGCGCTGGCTCAACCTGCGCCTGGACCTGTGCGGTGCTGTTCTTGTCCTCGTCTCGGGCATTCTTGTCGTCGGCCTGCGTGGCACTATTAGCGCCTCCGCCGGCGGCGTGGTGCTGTCTTACGTGGTCCAGGCCCAGTCCGTCTTTGGCAACATGATCCGTCAGAGCGCTGAGATCGAGAACAACATGAACTCGGTCGAGCGGATGCTGCACTACGCGTACAACATCGAGCAGGAGCCCGCCTACGAGGCTGAAGGCGTCGATAAGGACCTGAAGGCTAAGGCGTGGCCAGACGCCGGCCACGTCGAGTTCAAGGCGCTCACCCTCTGTCATCGACCTGGCCTGCCGCCGGCGCTGAGGGATGTCACCTTGGACATCAAGCCTGGCGAGAAGGTTGGCATTGTGGGGCGTACTGGTGCAGGAAAGACTACTTGTGAGTTTGACTGATTCTTCACTTTTCCTATTGGTCCCAATCCCTTACTCGCATTCCAATTACATCCCTGTTCACCATCGTCGCGAGCGGCTGACTGACTACTGCTTTCTTGTCCAGTGATATCGGCCTTGCTGAGGAACACGGAGCCCACGAGTGGCAAGATCGTCATCGATGGCGTCGACATACACACAATTGGGTTGAGTCTGCTCCGGTCAAGCATGTCAGTCATCAGCCAGGATGCTGTCCTTCTGGCCGGCACGATCAGGTACAACCTGGATCCGTTCCAGCAATACGACGACGCCTGGCTGCAGAGGTGTCTGGGCAGGGTCAAGCTCGCACAGTCGGACGAACAAACCGGCACGCAGGACATCGCCAACGGAATCCCTAGTCCCGCCTCTACTGAAGACACCACCGAGCTCGAGAAGCAACAGACGGTCCAGTCGGTACGCGGGACGGGAGGCCTCAGCCTAGACTTCGAGGTCAAAGAGAACGGGGCCAACATCTCACAGGGCCAGCGGTCGCTCATCTCGATCGCTCGCGCCTTGGTGCGGCGGTCCAAGATCGTCATCATGGACGAGGCGACGGCGTCCATTGACGGGCGGGCGGACGCACAGCTGCAGGAGATGCTGAACGAGGTCCTTGGGGACGCGACGGTGCTGACTGTGGCTCACCGCCTGGACACCATCATTGCTACGTGCGACCGCGTCGTTGTCATGGAGGCTGGCCATGTGGCCGAGTTTGATGGCATCCCGGAGCTCTTTGCAAAGAGGGATAGCATCTTCAGGTCGCTTTGTGATGCGTCCAAGATTACCGTTGGAGAGAGGCGCTGAATGTTGACGACTTAACGACTGGGGAATAGACTCCTGGAAAGGTGTTCGGACATGGACACAATTGCACATGGACATCAATATCACATAGACTCGGTTAGACTACAACAATCACTTAATTCTTTAATGCGAGAACGAGGCTGAAGCAACATGCAGCGGTGATTCGAGTCGTAACAATGAATATTTGGACAACCGCATCAGGCGCTCAGTTACAAACTATCAATAGAATACACAGACTATCAATAGAATCTGCCAATAGAACCACACTGATGTCCGTTTTGCGAACAGGATTTTCTTTTTCCCTCGGTCGCTTAAGAATATCAAATGAGACGGCCCCTGGTGGCACGGGATCCATCCACCACGAGGAGTCGCGTGGCTTGACAAGGGAAGGAAACAAGAAAAGAGAAATAAAAAGCATGCTGTGAATTGTGGATGAGATCCATTGTTCTCCCTTTTTGGACTTTTGTGCCGTTCCTGTCACTCCGGTTATTCCCTTGTCCTCGGCTCGATCGTGGAGTGTTGGAGCCCACGGAGAGGCAAAAACTTTGACATGTAGCAATGCCAAGCACCCGATGTCAGAATGTCACATAATACTTAGCCCTGGCGAGAATCCCTCCAAGACCCCCCAAGGCCCCCAATCCCTGTTAGTCATTGATCTACACAATGTAACTCCTATATCGGCCACGCACTGATTTGATCTGATAAGATTACGATGGGGCGCCTAGGAAGGTTCTGCTTCCCGATGGAGCAACCAACAGGTTTCGAGGCCACACCTCTTCAGCTCGTGTGATGGGCGTGGGGTGTTTCCGTGTCCTATTGCAACGCCGCCCACCACCCGCCGCCCCCTTCACTTCCGTTGCACATGCGGGTGCGCCTACCCTCCTTGGCCACCTTGGTCTACAGGTCTCATTGCCACGCTCCACCGCCAAAACATTGCACCTTCTGGCCGGCTCACCTCCTCCCAATCGAGTAAACCTCCGGGAACTCGGGTCTATATAGCACCCAGCGAGATCAACACCCTGTGTCCCTGTCCAGCTGCCCGTCTCGATCTCTGCTCTTGGTCTTCCCCCACGCGCCCTTGCCAGCATGTGCCCTGACCGTCGTCCGGGCCTTCACGTGTACCTTTGACCTGTCCAATCCTACCCGAGCTGCACACATCGAACCACCCCGTCCCATCTGGGTCTTGGGACCACCTCGCCTCGCTGCAAGAGTCTTCAGCCTAGCCTTGGCTAATTCCCACCCTCACTTCTCGCTGATCCCTTCTTTTATCCTGCAGGGCATTGTAACCCTGTGATTCTTCCACGAAGCCACAACAGCTACAGACACAGCTACTCTCACAATGTCGACGCCCAGGGCTGATGATGGCCCGGCTGGCAACAGGCCGGGCTCTCGCTCGACTGGCGAGCCCACCAACAACGCCAACGGCGCCCACGAGGACAATGATCTTTCCCCGCTGAAGACGAACGACCGCCAGACCATCACCTCGAACCTGGGCGAGCCCGTCGAAAGAGTTGCAACTACTGCCCAGCAGGGTGTCACCAAGGTCGAGGCCTTCAACAAGGTGCTGTACCAGTCGGGCCCGACGGGCAAGATCCTGCTATGGCTGCTGGGCGTGTCCATCGGCCTGACCATGTTCGCATATGCCCTCGACCAGGGCATCACGTCCACCATCTTCACCACCATGGCCAGCTCCACCTTTGGGCAGCACAGCTCACTCGCCGCCGTCAGCACAGCCAGCCAGATCGTGCGTGCCATCGCCAAGCCTTTCATCGGAAAGCTGGCCGACATCACCTCGCGGCCCACCACCTACGTCGTGATCCTGGTCTTCTATGTCATCGGCTTCGTCGTCGCCGCCAGCTCCAGCACCTTTGCTGCCTACACCATCGGTATCTGCTTCACGTCGGTCGGCAAGTCCGGCCTTGACCTGCTGAGCGACATCATCGTCGGTGATCTGACCCCGCTCGAGTGGCGTGGCTTCTTCGGCGCCCTCCTGGCCATCCCCTTCGTCATCACCGTGCCCGTCAACGGCTTCATTGCCGAGGGTTTCGTCGACAACTGGCGATGGGGCCTGGGCATGTTCGCCATCATGGTCCCCGTGCTGCTGACCCCGGCCATCTTCACGCTGTACGCCATGCAGCGCCGCGGAGAGAAGATGGGCATGGTCACCATTGCCGGCTCCAAGCAGGAGAGGACCGGTGCCGCTGCTGACGGCGCCTCCAAGAAGGGTGCTGCCCACTGGACCAAGCTTGCGTACCAGGGCCTGATCGACATCGACATCCTGGGGCTCATCATCCTCGGCGTGTCCTTCGCCCTGCTGCTGCTGCCGCTGACCTTGGCCGAGGACGCCGACGGCGGGTGGCAGAACGGGAGCATCATCGCCATGCTCGTCGTGGGCTTCGTGCTGCTCATCGCATTTATCCTCTTCGAGGTTTACCTGGCGCCCGTGCCGCTCATGAGCCAGCGCGTGCTCAACAACCGCGCCTTCATCGCCGGTGTCATCGTCTTCACCTTCAACCAGACCGCCTCGTCTGTCCGCAACACCTACTTCTCCTCGTACATCTATGTCATCAAGGAGTGGACCACCTACCAGTGGACCATCTTCCTGGGCATCACGACCATGGGCCTCAGTCTCCTGGGCCCCATCGTCGGCCTCATCCAGCGCCACACCCATCGCTACAAGTCCATGATGCTCTTCGGCGCCGTCGCGAGGATGATCGCCTACGGCATCCTGGTCAACGGCGGCAGCGGGTCCATGACCCAGGACACGGGCCGCCTCGTCGCCGCGCAGCTCATCTTCTGCCTGGGCTCCTTCAACGTCGTCGGCGCTCGCGTGGGAACCCAGGCCGCGGTGCCGCACGAGGACATGGCCACCGTCATCGCCCTGCTGGCGCTGTGGTCGACGCTGGGCTCCTCGGTCGGCAGCGCCATCTCGTCCGCCATCTGGACCAACGAGATGCTGTCGCGCATGTACGACGAGATGATCCCGGCCGGGGCGGACAAGAAGACCATCGACAAGCTGTACGGGTCCATCAAGAAGCTGCGCTCCGGCTACGCCTTCGACGACCCCATCCGCCAGGCCGCCATCCGCGCCTACGCCGCCATCAACGGCCACATCGCCATCGCCGCCCTCGTGCTGGCCTGCATCCCCACCGTCGCCACCCTGTTCATGCCCGACTTCTACCTCGGCAAGCAGCAGAACGCCATCACCAACACCGGCCTCGACGGCGAGCGCGTCGACGTCCCCGGGCGCGAGGACGGCGCCCAGGTGATGGACAATGCCCCGCAGAAGTCGGACAAGTGGTACTCCAAGTTCATGAGCGCCTACCGGCGAGACATGTAAGGGCCGATTGGACTTGCTCAAGGAAACCCAACAAAATTCAGAGAGCGAGCCTCCAGATGGCGCAGAGGGTCGAGGTATTGGTCCTCTTGTCTCGGTCGCAAAGCACGTGTGAACATTCCGCACTGCATTCATCGATGTTTCGCGGGGTTTGTCCAATCATGACCCCCTCAACTAAAAATAGGTGCATGTGACAGTTCAAGGCAGGGAGATGTGATCGCTTCGGGCGCGCGTCTATGTCCGGTATTGAGCACATTTTATGGTATTGGATAGCAGTGTTTGTAATTGGGGGTGGTGGATATTTTTCGGCGAAGCAGTCGCAGTACTAGCACAATAAAGTTTCAAGATATTATTCTTGAAGGCACTTGCAAACTCTGCCAAAGTGAGACTTTCTTTTGCATATTGGATGTTTCAAATGGTGTTGTCCCCATGGCACTTGCGCGAACATTGCTCCTGAGCTTGCCCATCGTAGCAGGAGCAGCTATGACGGTTAAACGGGAAGAGGAGGGGGGGGGGGGTTACAGAGAATGGAGGGTAAGTACCACGTATGTAAGCCTTTGAAAAGGGTGCCCTGGGGTCCCTTCTGCACTCAAAACTTAGCCACAAGCCCACTTCGAACACAACCAATCGCACTATCGCCACACCCAATCGACCGCCACAGCTCTCAAGTATCATCACTGAAGAGGCTGCTCACAATCATCAAAGAAACACATTCCACCTCCCAGTAAAGTGAATCACAATGATCCCTGACTGGTCTTCCTTGCAACACAGGCAACAGATGCGTTTCACTCCAAACGAGGACAGTTACCGTCCATGGAAACACAGTCACCGATTAGAAGAAAATTGTAGTACTGTTATGGGCTTTAATTAAGCGTCGATAGAGGTGACTCTGTACTATATCAATCTAAACATTCTCAGTCGTCTGACGCTTCTCGCCAAGCTGACTTGGTCGCCTGGACAAGTCTGCTGCGGCGTCGGTGTCGTGAACTGCATGCGACCTGACGCTGACCAATTCCATGTTGGATTCACCGTCGGCATCATGAACGTGCCTTGTACTTTCCAACCGAGTGTCGTTTGCGGTGGTTGCAGTGCTTCCCACTATCGAGGTGACGGGGAGCCAGAATTTCGATGTCAGCATACCATTTGCTCTGCCCGAGCCTCTGTTGCTGGGCCGGTTGCTATTTTCCGGCGAGGAGGGCAATTGGCTCTTCCTCGATGACCTTGACAACCCCGTTGAGTCCAACACCTTGACGACGTATTTGGTGACGATGATTCGCGAGGCCGGTAGACAAGCGACTATCAACCCCGTCGTCAGCTCGACTGTTGTCCACACAGCCGCGTTGTAGAGTCCTTGGGCATCAGTTGACTTCGCCCAGTTCCCGAAGAAGCCGATGATGTATGTAAGGCGGGTGATACTGATTGCTGTCAAGCTGAAATCTGCGTTAGTGTGGAGAATAGATTCATGTTCAGGGGTTTTCTCACAGGAAACCGCAGGCAAACATCAGAGTTACTGCCAACTTCCTCTTGAAGGTCATGTTCAGTCTCCAAACTTGAGTCCCTGGCAAGATGAGCATCCAAACGTCGATGGCGATGTTAACAGCCGCATGGCCATATGCAAAGGCATTGATATCGAAGCAAGTACCCTCGTATTCTCCGCTCCAGCCCTTCCAAAAGTACCAAAGTGGACGACATTGGGCCCAGCCGACGAAAAAGAAACAAGCTATGGTAAGCACGTTGAATATCTGCGTGCCCCACATCACCCGTTGAAAACCGGGGCTCTGGAATATCAGCATGTAGAAGAAGCATATCGAAATCTTGATCATCCCGAGGCATAGGTTGTAAACCGCTTCGAAGGCGAAGAACACAATGAAGCTTCCATCGATCTGCCAGAACTCTAGGGCCCAGTATGGTTTGCCAACCCCTAGATCAGCTTCAACGATACCAGAAGCGAAGAACAAGATAGCGAGAACCTGCCCAAATTAAATTCAGTAAACGCGCTTGCAAAGAATCCACAGTAACAAGCATCATGGGCACGACCGATCACTTGTTCGAAGCGTGAAACAATCTAGCTTTCACTTGGTTTCCCAGCTAATCGTGAACGACAAAAGGACATACATACCCAAGCAATGACGATTGTCGTGTCATCCAAGCCCCATGGTACGAGACGTAGAGCTCTAGTGGTCATCCTCAGAAAGAAGAATATGGAGTGCGCGACGAATAGCAAAGCATGGAGCAGCTTCAGGCTCCCTGAGCTGTCTGTGACCGGGACGCCACATCCCAGAGAAGCGGCTCGTAATGTCACTATATGTCGTTCCCAGTCAGTTGAACGTGGAGATGATACAAGATTGAGTATGACGTCTCACAAAGCTGGTTTTTGACAGTACAGCTCCCGATAACACAAGTTTGAACAAGGTCATTGTATACTTTGTCTTCGCATAGACATGTCTGGTTCGTGAGTGGACAAGATGATTGCGAGATTTCGGAGACTAGGCAGGAGACCTGGGAAAGTCAGATGTTTCGTTCCAAAACATCTAGAGTTAAGCGGCACGAGATAGACTTACACCACATGCTGGCACAGCCGTCAAGTTCAGCATCGCGCCAACTGTGACAGGCGTGAATGGAAAGGGCAAGGTGTGATCACAACGACAGGCATTCAGCACTTCTTCAGGTCAAAGCAACTGTGATGAGATTTCCACATGGCATCCCGCGACCTATAAGCAATATGGGCACCAGCTCGAGCAGATTGAAATGCAGCGCCGAGCGCGGTAGTGTCGATCGCCGCTCCATACAGGATGCCACCCATCCGCTCGGTCCTCTTCGCCGGTAGCCACCAACTGCCAGTCCTCGAGAATCTGTACAAGACAAAAGTAAGCTAGAAGTTCGAGACATGGTTTTGTCAGATGTGCGAAATTGATTGAAAGGGGGGCGTGGGTGACATCGGCCTTGGGACGAACCACTGGCCCGCGCTTGTCAGTGGGACGGTTCGCGGGCGTCCGAGCGCGAGGATCTTCAGACACTGCAGGTTTACTGCAATCTGAAGGCCTGCGCACTGACCGGGACGGATGCTTGCACTCGAGTTCCCCGTGCCTTTCTTTGTCTACTTCCAGTATGCTCGCCGAAGCCTTGGCCTCGAATCGACTGTCTGGTTATACTCGGGGCTCCTTTGAGCCACTTGCAATGCTGCCCCCCCAAGGATCTGGGAGCCGCCGGGGAGGCCAGTCCGAGACTTGGAATTACCGATCAAATCTAGCTGAGGGCCGCGCCGCTCCTTGCTAGTCTTGGTGTGCCGAGGCCACTGCCAGCGCGTGGACTGGGTGGCGATTTTATCTAGATGGTGAATCTTAAATGCGGTAGATAACTCTTCGCTTCAAGTTCCGACGATAGCAAGTGGTTGGTTCACTTCCACGATACAACTTGGTGAACTCTCTTGTGCAAGGACCGGCTGTCAGACACCCGGCAGTGGACGGCGAGCTAACCCTGCAGGCGCTAGAGGCCTCGATTTGCATGTTTGGTCTGGACTGAGTGATCCTGGTCTAACAAGCAGACAAGCAGGTCCTCGAGATCGACAGGGAAACGACAGCAGCACTGCAGAAAGTGCTGCACGTGTCCGCCTGTGCGGAGACTCTGCATTGCCGAGCAGAAGAGGCACCGCGATCAGACCCCAGTCGGCAGTTTTATTGTCATGTCATTGTCATGATCCCCCTGAAGGACTTGTTGGTTGGGAATCGCACCAAGACAAAAAAGAAAACGTCGGATCCCAGATGTCAGCGACGTCTTGCCACTGCTACCCAGTTCGACCAGTTGCAACGCCATACTACTGACATGACGAACTGGCCCGTGGACCGTGCCTCCCGCCGGCGGCCAGTGTGACATTATGAGGCGTTAGCGCGAACGCCTCGAGCGCCTCTTCCCGAAAATCTGGCTCGAAGTCACTCTGACCATGCTCTGGCAATTTGCGTTCTTGCGTCATCCATCTACTCTGCGTGCCGTCCAGGCCGGCCGGCGTGCAGCTCGCGAATCTGTGGAGCCACGATTGCGACCCCTTTCATCGCCAATCTCGTCCTCCCTCTCAGCTCGCCTCGCTTTGATATGTGTATTACACCCGCTTGTACCCAGTAAACCTGGTTGATATGGTTCGCTTGTGAATTGGATCATGATTGGTCAGAGCTTACCACTTGCACTATGTACACTCAGACACCAACCAACACAATCTTCGATGGGCCAGCTGAACCCAGACAGCACGTTTTCACATTCCACAATCGCTACCTAGGCACACTTCGAGTATAGCTCGAAGCCCAGTCTCGACCCGTGGTTATATAGTCCAAATTTGGATGCAAGACTATTCAAGCCCCTCTTTCATGCCGACTCCTCAGGCTTGCCGATACAAGGCAGAATCAACTGAGAAGGGTACTGGCCGCCAAAGTAGACAGTATGTTGACCGCGGTTGAGTTCATGCTCCGGCCTAGGCGCAGACCAGTTTGCATACTCCGCAATACTGTGATACTGGCCACCCACGCGCAGGGAAATGCTCTCGCCTGCGCCGAAGTCCACGCCGAGGGCCCAGATACCGATCTCAAGCTTGACAACGGTACCCTTCGGAACAGGCTCTTGGCGGTCGTGTGGGTGGAAAGGGAAGTTCGGGTGGATGCTCTTGCTAGGATCGATGTGCCTCTGCGATGCGCGGAGGATGCCCATCTGCCCTAGGTGCACTGAAACAGGTGTCAGACGATCTGCAACCACGGGAATTCAGGTTTGGACTTACAGTTCACGCTTTGCTGTTGCTTTTCTGGGATCTCCTTTATGCTGCCCACGGGCGTCGCGTGGACAGGGAAGTTCAGGTGCATCAAGTCTTTCCCATCCTTGTCCTTCTTTCGCAGGATTACGAAAACGGTGAAGTCATCTGTGTCCTCTGCTGACACGTACAGAACCGTCTTTGGGAGTCCGATGAGGCGCGAAGCCGACGCGAAAGTGTGAGTGAACTCGACCCAAGAATGTCTGTCCTCCGAGTTGTAGGCTGCCGTTGAGACCTCGCTCGGTGACTTTTCGAGTAATTTCCCTCCTGGTGCGGCGAAAAAGTTGAGATACTCTGTCTTGGGAACGGGGAAGTCCTCCAGCACAATGTCATGTACAGCCTCTCGGTCGCCAAACTGCAGGGCAGCCCACCGCACCTTGGGTGTGTCTTGTTCCCAGCCGTTATCCTCGCCCTTGAGGTAACGGTCCATGAACTTGAAAAGCTCCTCATGGGCCTCTGGACAGGAATAAAGTTCGAACCACTCTTGGTAAGAGCCCCACCGAATCCACTTCTTGGAATGTGGGATCTCCATCCACGCGCGTATGCTGCCCATGTTGTGCAGGTTCGACACGTCGCTTCCACGGATGTAAGCCGGACACTCAATCCTGGACAGATCGACTCGCTTATCTTTCCAGAACGCATTGATAGTGGGCGACCTCCGATACATTTCCGCGAAGTCCTCGACCCCGGAGTTCGGCGGACCCCTGAGAATCTCTTTGGTGATGAGATCAAAGTTTGACATGGAGAACCACCCACCACGACAGAATTGCTCACGGTACAGGTCGCTTGCACCCTCCCACGGTGCGATGGCCTTCAGACTTGGTGGCCTGGTGCTTGCGATGTACCATTGAGAGATAGCGAGGTAGCTGTTTCCAGCCATGCCGACGTTCCCGTTGCACCAAGGCATCTTGGCCACAGCCTCGATCACATCGTAGCCATCCTCCCCTTCTTGAGTCCCCATAATGACCATGGACCCGTCACTATTGCCCGCGCCGCGCGTATCCACGCTGATCAGGGCGTAGCCGTGCGGACACCAGACGGCTGGATCGAGGCCCTCGAATTTCTCAAGGCCGGAGAGCTCGCCACGCTTGACACATGTATGCCACACAGTCATTGGCAACATGTCGAGCGCCGAATATTTCTTGCCGTAAGGGGACCAGGAGAGAATGGCGGGGATCTTGTTCTCTGGCTTTGAGACGTCGAGACTCGCCTGAGAGGCGGGCCGATAGATATCCATGTAGATGCGCACTCCGTCTCGCGCGGTCACTGACACATCATGGTCAACGCGAATATCAATTGGAAGGGGCTTGGTATCCGTCTGGCTGAAAGGGCGACTGCCAGCGGGGTGCACTGTGTGTGTGCCAGGCTTGAAGCCCTCATAGCCGTTCTCCCCTTCTTTGGGCTGAGATAGTCGTTTGATGGACACCTGAAGAGGAATTGGAGCCATGGTCCTTGGTCTTCCGGGTACGGTTATCGGAATTGGTGAGGAAAGTCTGAACCAGCACTTATGGTACTTGCAACCACGATGTCGTACGCCTGCTACTCCAGAGAACAATAATTATGTGGTGAAACTCGTGCAGAATACGACGAAGTATCTGGGTCACACTCTAGTTTTAACACTGGCCAACGCGGTCTCCTTCGTTGACTTCCGAGGCTCGACCTCGGGCTCTAGATGCACCGAGGCTCGTGACGAGACTTTATAACGACGGTAAGGTGGGAGTTTTCCGCATAGAACAGCTACAGTCACCCAAGGCCCCATCTCAGTTGTGACAGCGTCGCGTCTTTCAGGGTCTTCCCCAACTCTGGAGTGGCCCCTTTCCCCGCAACGGCGACGGTGGGGGGAGGGGCCAACGCTATGTCCTCCTCGGAGCGCTACCCATCTCCCTCGGAGTAGCGAAACCTCTCAGGGCACATGGTCACTACCGATCGGGTGTTGCACAAATCCACTCGAGGATAAATACGTCTCTTGTGACTTGAAAAGCTTTCCTGGAAGCCCTTCCTCCAGACGAAATCAACCTCACAGTGACACAATTACCACGGAATACACAGTCAAGCTCAACTCATCTGAAAATGTCTAGCACAGAAACAACCACTCAGACCCAGGAGGCTGAGGCCCACCGCACCTTCGCCGCTCAGTTCGAGACCAAGGATCTCGTGGGCTTTGATACCAGCAAGGTATACGGGGACTGGCGCGATGAATTCCACAAACACGGCTGCGTGCTCATCAAGGGTGTCATCTCGCCTGAGCGGGCCAAACATTATGCCGACAAGCAGATCCGGTGGCTCAAGAACTTTGAGCTCGGCTTTGATGAGAACGACCCTGAAACGTGGACAGAAGACCATCTGCCCATCAGCTTCAAGGGCGGCATGTATCTCGCATATGGCGGTCCGCACGAGAAAATGGCTTGGGAGGCACGCACCGAACCAGGCGTCATCGAAATCTTCGAGAAGCTCTGTATGTAAACACGGTTCCTTTAATCTGCCACAGTGCCCTGCCCCTCGCATGCAGTCAGCTTCCAGTGCCTGTCACACTACTCCACCACAGACCACTAACATATCGTAGGGGATACAAAGGAGTTGATTTCTTCATTTGATGGCATGAACATTTCAATGCCAAACCGCAAGGACGTGAAATGGTCGCCATGGCCTCACTGCGACCAGAACCCCGAGCGCAAGGGGTGAGTTGACATCTTTCCCGCCCTGGTGCTGCCGCCACTGCTAACTCTGTCGAACACAGCATGCAAGCCGTTCAGGGGCTTCTGAACTACTCCCCTAATGGTCCCAAGGACGGAGGTCTCATGCTGATGAAAGGCTCGGCCCACCTCTTCAACGAGTTCTTTGCTCACAAGCGCGAGTCCAACGACCACGAGGATGCCCCTCCACCAGAGATCAAGTTCATGGACCTGTATCTCTTCTCGGAGAAGGACGTCAAGTGGTTCGAGGAGCGCGGCTGCGAGCTCATCAAGGTGAACATGGAGCCGGGTGACTTTGTCCTCTGGGACAGCAGGACAATGCACTATGCGCGCCTGCCTGAGGGCGAGCAGATCCGGAATGTGCAATACATCTGCATGACTCCGCGCAGGTTTGCGACCGAGGAGGCTCTGGAGGCCAAGAAGAAGTGCTTCGAGACTTACACCGGCACGACCCACTGGCCACATTGCAACATCAGGCCGGCTGATAACAAGCCAATGAGAAATGGGGAGGTTTGTCCTAAGTACAGGACCGAGCCGTTTGAGAAGCCTGAGGTTACGGATACGGTGCTTCGGTTGGCGGGCGTCAAGGCTTATTGAAGTTTGATCCGGTTCCAGAGAGTAGCACTAGCATGAAATATACCGCTATATACACGTTTTGGTCCCTTGTCTGTGGCATTAGCTTGGAATTCCAAGTGCAGCATACTGTGAAACCATCTAGATAGTTATGTAGTTTCCTCAACCTCTTGCTCCATACCTGGCCTGAAGAATGCGTCGCGTGTGAGTTTTTAAGTTTGCCCTAACTGACCAAGGGATGAAAACCGTTTGAGTTCCGTAGATGTAGGCTTGTGTACCCAGCGATCCAACGCCATCATCCCAACTTGATCGTATAACCCCACAGATAGGGCATTTGGATGGAGTTACATACTGCCTAACGCTAAAATCGTCCACTGGGCTGGTCGGTGTTTCAAATCGAGAATGCCTGGGCCGCAAACCTTGCAATTCCCGGCCGGGATATTGTGCAGGTCTGGAGATGCATGATTGCTTCACACGCATGTGTAGCCTGCGATCAATGTCAAATCCCGAGGTTTCTATTCGACTTCGAGAGTGTCAGGGATACCCACTCACAGTTGATGCCTGCTTCCGAGGACCAACTTCGGATCTCCCTACCCTTACTCCCTGCTTAGTGCCCAGACAGCGGCTCCACCTCCCCAGATTCCGGAATCTGGGGGAGCTCCCCCGCACAAACTTTGGGTGCAGGCCGAGCTATAGAAATCGAGCCGAGCCCCCGGGTCGGTGCAAGCCGTCCGAATACACTGCAGTGAACCGAGGGCATCAGTCGACATCAGCCCAGGTCCAGCAAAGACATGGCACCACCGGCGGGCGTCAGGCGGGATTCGACCCATCTTGCTTTCGGAGCCGGGGCAGGAGCCGGACCCGGAGCCGACATGGACGTGTCCAATGATTCTCCTGGTCAAGAGTCCGTCACGGCCGTGGATAGCAGCGGCGACAAGGCGGAGAACGCGCCCAAGCGAATACGTCTAAATCTCGCCTGCAACCAGTGTCGCAAACGGAAAGTTCGATGCGATGCGGAGACCCCCAAGGTGAGCAAAGTCTCTATTAAATGGCATTCGTCTTTTTACGTGTTCTCTCAAGTCGTCGGGACGCTTGCCTCATGTGTCTTGGGCCGGACCTAAATGTCAAGAGCGCTGGAGGACGGATCGAACAGCACATTGGTTTTGCCCTTTACAACAGGAAGACCGAAAGTAACTAATACCAAGTTCTTTAGTGTCGAAATTGCTGGCTTCGGGATGAAGATTGTGAGACTACAGACCCACGACATCCCGAGGCAGGACCCGTTGTTGTGCGTAAATGGGCCACCAAAGATGGTCTTCTTCCGGGGCAAAACCCAGCTGCGACCCACCGTAATCAGGCCTATGTGCCCAAGCACATCAGTGCATCGCCTCAAGACCGTCCAAGTAAGTTATTCATTCAAGTTGTGGAAATTGCAGTGCAAGTCTAGACCAGAACGGGTTGAAGGAAAGTCCTCATCTACGTGCCACTCTTTGCAAAGGCTTCTTTGAGCTACGTGGACAACATTGCAGCTCCTTGAGATTGGATCGAAGCCTCTTTATCAGTCTAAAATACAGGTAGAAAGCTAATTATTTTCCTTCAGATACTCAGAACCTCCAAAACTCGCCTCAACATATTAATTCCACGACGCTCGGCACGAGGCATGAGGCAACTAGCAGATCGCCGCATGACTGGAACTCCACACCAAACTTTGGCACGAACAGTACGCCGTCTAACGGCAACGGCGGAACTGGAATGAACCTTTCGGGAGACAGGAACACATCCCAACCTTCCGATCTGAGGACACAATCGTGGGTCTCCAAAGCATATGACGCTGCTGCTCAGGGCCAGGGAGACGACCCGGATCATGCGGCGAATGGTCAACATCAACATCCTGATATCGTCATCAACACTGATGATAACTCCGAAAAAGTGAAGGTTAGTACTTATTCTCCCTGGGAAATCGTTCTATAATTTAAAGGCTGCAACTACGACACAATACTCATTAATACTTTAATAGTATCTTGGTGGAAGCAGCTTGCAGTGTCTGACTGCGTTCTTGGACATGCATCTGCGAAGGAGACGACTCCAGACCATAACACCATGTTTCAGAGAAGGAATGCGATTTGTTGAGGAATTTGACCTTCCTTTGAGAGTCATGATGCCCAACCTACCCGACTCCGCCCAAGACCACATCGAAACTTTCTTCGTGAAAGTCTGGCCATTAATACCCGTCGTCGACCGCGAATTCATTTCTGCAGAATTCGACCGACTACATCGGAAGCAGCTTGTGCATCCCGGGGGCCTCAGCCAAGCCATGAGTAAACAGGTTCGTCGGCAGCCTTGCTGTTGATCTCCATTATTTTCTTTCACAAGAGACTAATTTCAATGTGACAGGATGTTCCCTCAATCGTCATTATCTTTTCAATACTAGCAATTGGCGCAGATGAAACCGCTGGCTCTGCCACGGATTTTGGGAACTCTTATCTTGAAGCTGCATACAGTCTTTACGGACACTTGGTTGCCAGTCCGTACTTGCCAAGTGTCCAAGCTTTGATACTACTCGGATTTGCCCTCCGTGGCAAATCCAAGGACGGCCAGTGCTGGCAGCTCACTGGGCAAGCGGTCCGAATAGCACACTCTATAGGACTTCACCGGCACATATCATCACGTTCGAGACAAGCAAATAGAGGTTTCCCAGAAACTTTTACGTCCGACCAATTAAGCGCGGCAACGCTCTCCTTGGAAGCTCGAGTCTGGTGGTCATGCTACGCAATTGAGAGGTTGATGGAGCTAGAAACAGGTCGACCCTCGGCTTTGACCGAACAGGAGATTGACCAAATCCATTTCCCACACCCCCAGAGCTCGGAAGGAGACTCTGTGACGGGGCCTCTTCATCTCTTCGTCCTGTGGGTCTCTCTCGCACGCGTCATGGGCCAGATAAGCGAGCATCTGTATCACAGACGCATTTCAGATTCATGGCAACTCCTCTATGAGACCGGGCGGCTTGACCAGCTTCTTCTGGAGTGGGTCAAAACAGTGCCGGAAGGTATCAAGCCAGGCCACGAGCTGGTCCATCTTGGGCCCGACACAGAGGACTCCGAGTCCGGTCACCAGCATCAACACATCGCGGCATTCCTTTCGTTGCAGTATTATCAGGCACAAATCACTTTGTTCAGGGCATCTTTGGCTTTCCCAACACAGAAGTACCTCGAGGAGATCAGGACGAGGAACGCAACCAGGCGACTTCCTTCGTATCTTCGGCTGCTGCAGAGTCAGAATCTTAGCATCGCGGCCGCGAGGTCCATGGCGCGTCAGGTGCTCGAGATAGCAGATCATGTCGTGTCCTCGAAACATCTCTTTGCACCAACTCAAACCATTTCTTGCTGCGGTTGTTTTGGGGTTGAATATTTTGAAGAACCCCGGCAAGCGGATGATTAGGAGTGATGTGGAATTATTGGTTGGCACGACTGACTACATCGAAATGTTCTATCGAAAGACAGGACAGTCTGCAGAATTCATAAAGGGTTGCGAAAGACTGCGTGACAGCATCTTGGAAGCGGTCGCCACAGAGGGACAGAGTCCCATTCAGGGAAGAAGAGACAGTCAAGCTGCCGATCAGGGTACGCAACTGTTGCCTACTACGAACAAACGTTCGAACGAGGAAGCTCGCGGTTCTGGAGGATTTGACGCCCACATGTCTGGTATTGAGCCACTGATGGTCTCAAGAGAAGGTCCCCCGTTCTTTGAAGCTTACGAAGAGATTACGTTGGAGCAGCTGTGGACGTCGATGAGTACTGATTTTCTGATGGGCCAGCCACTCGAGTTTAATCACCCAGTAGAATAACTAGTGCGAATCAACAGTTCATTGACACCAAACACATCAAATGAATTTCCTAGATTGCGTCTGCAGTACACCTCTGTCCGCCCCTTTAACTCCATGAACTAGCAAGGATCAACAAGCTTGAGCTTGTCCATTTCGTCCACCAAGCTCGGCCCTTCTGGATCTGATGGCCTGTGGCTTTTCCTGGCCTGCCTTTCCAACCAATCAACCGCCCCTTGATATTCACAGTTAAACCTCATAAACTCAGCAGGATCCAGCGTTACTTCTCTGCCCGCCGTGCCTGGCCGTGCTTGCTCCCTGCTATATGCCTGGATCAGGCTGGCTCTCTCGTACCTCGCCTTGAACACCTTCTCCAAAGCCTTTTCCACCTGATCCTTCGACACCGGCCGGTCGTCGAGGTCAGACAAGAAGGCCTGAATAGCCTCAGCATCTTCGATCGCCTGACTGGCACCCTGTCCCTGAGTGGGCAGCATCGCATGTGCTGCATCACCGATGAGTACAACCCGACCCTTGGTCCAATTCGGCAAAGGGTCAATGTCACGGAGCTGCCACAGCCCGATCTCATCGTCCTCTGCTTGTTCAAAGATGTCACGAAGCCAGGAAGGGAAATCGGCAAACGCGGCCAGAAGCTCTGGCTTGGAGCCTGGCCGCGTCCACGACTCGTCGGCGGGGTCCTCTGCAGTCTCGTCTGGCACCAAGGCGACGATGCCGAGCAGTGTTCCGCCTCTGCCGGGGCCCATGATGACACGCTTGTCCTTTCCGACGAGCATTGTCGTTGCTGCTGGGTCTTCCATCTTAAGAATCCCTTCTGGTATCTGTTCAGTTGGGAGCTTTGCGGCGGGTATGAGCATCCGGTACGCGGAGAGCCCGGTAGGCTGGGCGGTCCTCTCCTCACCCACCACGACATTCCTGATGACTGATTTGATGCCATCTGCGCCAATGATGAGGTCCGCTTTCAGAGTTTCACCACTTTTCAGAGACACAGTCCCTCCAGCCGCGTCACAATCCACTACCTCGGCCGAAGTCTTGATCACAACGCCTGGCTTCCCCTCCCAGTCACCCTCAGTCGTACTCGCCGCCTCTCTCAAGGCCGCGTGCAGATCTTGCCGATGGTACAGCATCCGGTCCGCGCCAAACGTGCTGGTGTTCAGAGGGATCCCCCGGACCAGAATGCCCTCCGTGTTGAACATGCGGAATGCCTTGTCGGCTTGGGGCTCTGCGACCCGTTGCAGGATGGGATCAAGGCCCCATTCCGTCACGATCTTGGAAGCATTCGGCTGAAGGGAGATCAGAGCACCTGTCTCTCTGAGCATGCGAGAACGCTCTAGCACCGTGATCTGGCGCCTGGGAGCACGTAATGCGATTGCCTAATCGGCTTTGTTAGAGTCTTGCACTGTACAAAGTTGTCACTCTGAATCTACTAACAGTAGCAAGTCCTGCTATACCGCCCCCAACAATGATAATGCGAAAATCATCGCCGGATTCCGTGGCAGCCATGGCAGTATTGAAATTTGGTAAAGGAGTTGGGATAGTCTGGACAGGTATCACGAGACGTGCATGTGACCGACAGTGTGCTCCCAAGACCTTGGGCCTTGGGTATTACAAACATGTTCTGAACGCATTGATTATTATCCACGTCTCGCCCATTGGTTTCCCCCGTTCCATGCTGGGCCCGATTCGTGGTCCCAGTCCCGCCCCCGGGATGGCGGGCCCGGAGCTGAGCCGGATCCCCAAACCTTACCCCTGAGTGCTCCGAGGACCCTCAAGCGCTCCGAACCGAACCGAGCCGAACCCCTTCAACCAGGTCCGTACGGCTTTGATGGGATGATCCAGTGCAGTCTCACTACCAGGAGCACCAAAAGTAGACCTCGGGCTAGTCTGATATTTTGCCATCTAAGATGTTGTTAAAATTGTGGCCCACTACTCCGTGTAATGCCCAGTTGCTCGGCATAATTGGCATAAGCAAGATTCAACCCACCTAGCATCTTTGAGGACACACTATTGCAAAATCCAAGTCCAATTTTTGACCAAGAGCGTTATTCACACAGCACAATGGTCATCAACTCCACCACAGTCACTGAACCCACCACTCGGGGCCAGCCCACTGGCGAGAATGGCCTCAAGAACGGCAACACAGAGCACAGCGGCTACCGCATGAAGGTCGACGGCACCGATCCCGTTTTCGGCGATTGGCGCGACGACCTTGTGCGGGACGGCTACGCGGTCGTCAAGGGGGCCGTGCCGCCTTCGCGGGCGCTCGAGTACGCCGATAAGATGTACTCGCTCGTCGAGTCGTTCGGGCTCGGGTATGACCGCAACGACCCCTCCACCGTCCACCCGGACAAGCTGCCCGTCATCAACGAGAAGGGCATGCTCCTCCCTTATGGCGCTTGCCATGAGGCCTTTGTCTGGGACATCAGGAGTGAGGAGGGTGTGCTCAGCACGTTCGAGAAGGTCTACGGGACCGAGGACTTGCTCGTGTCTTTTGACACGATCAACTACGGCTTTCACAATCGCAAGAACCTTCCTTCCAACAGTCCCTGGCCTCACCAGGACCAAGACCCGGAGATTCCTGGGTTTAGATGTCTCCAGGGTCTGGTCAACTTGCTGCCTAACGGCCCAAATGACGGAGGTCTGATTGTGTGCAAGGGTGCACACTTGCTTAGTGAGGAGTACCACGACCACTTCCGTGGGAAGGAGGACCGCATCCCTCAGTGGACAAACGAGTGGTACGGCTTCAAGGACGAGGGCATGCAGTGGTTGAAGGACCGTGGCTGCGAATGGGTCAAGCTGGAGGCAGAGCCTGGCGACCTGCTCCTCTGTAAGTGCTTTCTCTCCTGACTAGGCAGCCCATTTCCTCTTAATCTACTCACCACTAACGGAAATTTTCCTTAGGGGACTCTCGTGCTCCTCACTACAACGTCCCAGCTACGGGAAATCAGGACAGGCTGGCCATATACACCTGCTACATGCCAGTTGCAGATGCCAGCCAGGATGATCTGATCAGGAAGAAGGACGCCTGGGACAGGAAGGTCGGCACGACGCACTGGCCGAATGCGCAAGTCTTGGGAACGAACACGGCCATACGCAATGGAAAGCCAGAGAGTGTGCAACGGGAGAGGCCACTTCATGAGCCCGTATTGAGCGAGAGGGCTTTCAAGCTTACTGGAATACCGTATATCAAGGCTTGAGGACCCGGGATCGTTATCGCCATGTATTTCTATATTAGTTTCGACGAGAATGTCACTCACTATTCGGACTGTATCCGCAATTGCCCCGAGGTCCAGAGTCCCACAAGCTTCACCTTTGAGAAGCGAACTGTCATTCAAATCTACCTAGATGGATTTGCCTGAGCTGATCAATGTCAATGACTAACATTGATACTTGGTGAGTTCTAAAGCTCAGAATGACTTCATTTAATGACTGTAAAGTGCTCCGGTGGGATCGCATCCCCCATCCGTGTGGCTTGGAAGCTGAGTCGTCGTTTTGGTGGTCCTTCGGCTCGTTGCGACTATTTTGAGGGAGTTCAGTAGTCTCGGAAAGAGCAGTGGGTGGCTTCGGTTCGGTCTTCTGCCCCGGATCTCCCCCGCAAACGCCACCTGCCGACCCCAGATTCCAACCCCACAACTGCCAAGTAGCACCCCAGACTGGCGGGATTTAGCCCCAAGAACTAAGTCCAACAAAGGGGCACGCGGACAGCTGAAACCAGGGGGGAGGGGAGGGTAGATATGGGACCCGTTCCGAACGAGACCACCACAGTAATCAGAGACCCGGTAATGGCTCAAGCCATCAGGGATGAAGCCGGCCCCAGCGTCGAGCCGACGACACCTTTCCGGCTCGTCGCTGTAACATCAATTGGCAGGCGTTCGGTTGGTCGTTGCAATGAAAGTCCCCTTGCCCTCCTTGGCCCCCTCTCCGGGATGAGGACGCAGACGAACCGAAACGAGATGATTGCATAAGAACAGCGACGTCCACGTCGTATTGACACTTTGACCGTGCCCATGAAGCTGTCATCAGCTCACAGCAGCGATCCTTTCACCTCCCTCAACATATCCCGAAAAGTCAGCCGTGGTGGAGTGCCACAATGGGTGAAGACAAGTCAACTATACTTGTATGCAACTCTTCACTGCTCTTTATTCCTCTCCAGCGCGTCGAGTTGTGCTGGGTTCCTGGTGTTCACTTGGATAACACGCACACACGTGCCATGATTCAAACTTTGCTGACTATTCGCGTACAAGCATGTCGAGTCGCGGGATGAGATCGACATTGCTAAAGCCGCGACTTTAGCAGACCAGCCCGAGGAGTTTCATGGCGATGTCGGCTTGGCTGGTCCAGGAGACACAGTCTACTTGATCCCCACACCTAGTCCAGATCCTCGAGGTAAGATAGATATTGGTTGACCTGCAGTCCTCAAACGAAATCTTGGTGATCGTAAGGATTACTGACAATCTGAAAACAACAGACCCTCTCAACCTACCTGTGCTCCGAAAATGGGTCAGTCCTTTCCCAAGCCTATTATACAAGTCTCGGTGGTTAATGCGGAGGCTTGTAGTTTCTCCTGACCTTCGTGGCGATATATGCAACCGTCGGGTTGACAATGGTCAGCGGTCTGGTAAGTTCGACGTCCCGTCCACAAGTATTCTCATTCTACTATGTGTGAGCCAAAATGCTGACAAGTTGTCATAGGGAGGAGTCCTTGGTACTTTCATACCAATATACGTAGCAGAAGGGCGTACAGAGGCTGAGATAACCTGTAAGTGTCTGTCTGAAATGTTCATGTTTTCAATTGCTGACTTTTGTGGCGACCAACAGGGCTTATGACCTTTCCAACCCTCTTCATGGGGATTGGAAACCTGATTGGAATGCCGCTCGCTCTAGCCATCGGTCGCCGCCCCGTCTTCTTGATCTCCACTCTCATCCTCGTCCTTTCCGGAGGCCTTTGTGCTGGCCAACAATCCTACACATGGCATCTCGCGGCGCGCTGCATCATGGGTCTGGCAGCAGGGCAATCCGAAGCCCTGTGCCCCCTGATGGTGCAAGAAACATTCTTTCTTCACGAGAGAGGTCGGACCCAGATGTACTTCACGGCCATCAGCAACATCCTGACCAGCGTGTTGACGCTGCTCACGTCGTACATCGCGGCGTCCATTGGCGTCAGCGGCTGGTACGGCCTGGGCACCGGGCTTGCTGGGTTTGTGTTCATCTGCAGCATCTTCTTCGTCCCGGAGACCAAATACGACCGGCCGATCGCGGCATACCAGGGCAAAGGCTCCAGTGTAAGCCAGTTCGCCGGCCAGACGGGCGGTGGGCGGTCTGAGAGTGATGACGCAAGTCCCGTCGCGACGAGCTACCTGGTGCGGCGCATCTCGACCACCGACCCGCGGGAGCTGGACACGGTCAACTACAAGCCACGGACGCTTGCGTCGGACATGCGCCTGTTCGTGAACAAGCCAGACTGGGAGGAAGGTCTCAGGACGTGGCGTCGGATGTTCACGGTCATGCTGTTCCCGGACATTCTCTGGGCCTTTGTAAGTGTTATGGCGGCTTGACAGCTGTGCGATTGGGGGAGCCCTGACTGACCATCATGCAGCTTCTGAATGGCCTCACCATCGGCGTAAACATATCGCTGGGGACAACATATGGTTCCATTCTCGCGGCCCCTCCCTACTCGTGGGCCTCAAAGTACATCTCCTTCGCGATGGCAGGCCAGATCGTCGTGTCATTTGTCGCGCTGCCGCTGCTGGGCGCCGGCTCCGATCACCTCGTCCGCTACCTCTCCAAGCGGAACGGTGGCATCCACCGGCCTGAGTACCGCCTCGTGCCTCTCGTGTTCCCTGTCATCGTGGGCGTCCTGTCTGCTATCCTGTACGGGCAGGCGGCGGCGCACCCAGATCGACTGCACTGGTTCGCGATCGTGTTCGCCGTCAATGCGTACTACTTCGCCTTTGTGGGGGCGAACCAGTGCGGTATCGTGTACTCGCTCGACTCGTACCCGACGAGGTCGGGCCCTGCCTTGGTCGTCATCTGTGCGATGCGTGGCATCTTGAGCTTTGGTACGTCGTACGGCGTCACGCCCTTTATCAAGCAGAGGGGATACGATGGGGCGTATCTGATATACGGTATCTTGACTGGCGTGCTGGGAGCCATGGGTATTGTGATATACTTCTTGAGTGGTCGGATCCGAGCTTTCTGCTCCCGTTGGGCGGTACCGACGAGTGAGACGAAGCCGACGTACTCATGATGGGTGATGGGATGCTATGTGGGCTGGCTCATTCTACAGTCAGTCTTTACAAGCAAGTACTGTGTGCCTTGTTACCTGTGGCCTTCAATATATCATGTGTTGTATAAATTGACTGCGAAGGTGGCCAGTGGAGGTCAGGTGGTCTTGCCGGCTGCCGGCTGCCTGAACAGGTCAAAAACTTTTGCCTGTTTTGTGCCTCTGTTGGTTCTTCTACCTGCCCGCCTGTCCGCCTCCTTGGGCTTCAGGATTCGCACTTCCCACTCCGCCCCCTCCAAAACCCACCACCCTTTATTCTAAAGCACGTTCCCTTCCAGATCTCCAGATCCCCTAGAGGGATAGATATGCCCATCACCATTCAGTTTACGCTCTGTGCAGGTGTCTTCTGCGAGTAGCTGCACGTCCACGCCTTGTCGCGTTGGAGTCGCAGCTCCTTCCAAAGTTTACTTGGGAGACGCGACTGCCCGCCTCTGAACGCGTCTCACATGTCGACCGTCTTCCCCTTGACATCGTGTCAGTTGACCGATGCTACCTGCCTACTGTTGATCCTCAGCTTGTCCCTGACTACACTGTGAACTTGGCTGCGTCAAGCTATTCCCACTAAACGGTGTCCCACAGGAGGTAATCCCAATACACGGTGTCCCATAGGACTCATCCCAAGGGAAATCATCGTACTACACCGTGTCCCACAGGAGGGTAGCCCACAGCACATCATCCCACAGGAGGTTGTCCCATAAGAGGCTATCCTACAGGAAGCTATCCCACAACCACAAAACACCATGGCCGAGCCCCCAGTCAAGGCCGACCCCGGCTCTGACGAGCAGGGTTTTGATGACGCTAATGCCATGGAGTACACGTACCAGAACCTGTCTTCTGATGGCTCGAACCACATCGACCAGCTCATCCGCAGCTCGTCTGTTGTAGAGCTCGAGGCCGGTGTCCAGGTCGGTATTCGCCTGCTTGAGGGCCTCAAGACGGCCCTGAACGCCTACGGAGCTGGAAATCCTCAAGCAGCCCAGTGGCTCCAGTACATTCAACAGGTGGAGGAGACGGCCAAACCAGCTCGCACCGTGATCGGTGTCGTGTAAGTGAACCATCATCCATTTATTACAGTGAACAGTACTTATACCAACAACACAGTGGCGCCACCGGTGCGGGAAAGAGCAGTGTCATCAACGCGGTCCTCGATGAGGAGAGACTGGTCCCCACCAGCGGACTCCGAGCGTGCACTGCTTCAGCCACCGAGATCTCGTACAACCACTCAGACGACCCGAACGAGCTGTATCGCGCCGAAGTCGAGTTCATCAGCGCGGAGCAATGGTATCGACAGCTCAACACCCATCTGGAGGATCTCATCGACGGCAACGGAAACATCTCTCGGGACTGCAACAACCCTGACACCGAGGCCGGAGTGGCATACAGCAAGATCAAGGCTGTCTTCCCACACATGACAAAGGAGCAAATCGTCAGACGCGCGAGCGACCCAGCTGCAATGGCTCAAGAGCCCTCGATCTGCACAGTTTTGGGCAGTGTCAGACTGCTGGGTGCCACTTCTTCCGCA
Source organism: Diaporthe citri (assembly GCF_014595645.1). Taxonomy (NCBI): domain Eukaryota; kingdom Fungi; phylum Ascomycota; class Sordariomycetes; order Diaporthales; family Diaporthaceae; genus Diaporthe; species Diaporthe citri. The sequence goes on from NW_025064850.1 coordinate 1,386,950, forward strand.
GACCTCTACGACGAGTTGCAGCAATACATTGACAGCAAGGAGAAGACAAGCTCCCAGATGGAGTACTGGCCTCTCATCAAGGTAGTACGAATCTATTGCAAGGCTGCTGCTCTTTCTACGGGCCTTGTCCTTGTCGATCTTCCAGGTAAGCACCTTCCCAATTTAATTCTACTTGTTATAAAGAAAGGAGAAAGAAAGCGAAGGAAAAGAAGGGTAAAAACACTTAAAGAAACGGGGAGGTGTGTCTGCCGCCTGTGGTCCGTGCCTGAGAGCTTTTCGTCAAGTTGCATTTTGGAAAAGGTGCTACAGACGCATGACGGCATACCCCTCCCCAGACTTGTATTCGAGCTCTTGGTCGGTGCTTGAATAGCTGACGATAAATTCTGCAGGTGTGGAAGACAGCAACGCTGCAAGATCTGCTGTCTCCGACAGCTACATCAAGGTGTGCAATGGTCTATGGATCACAGCGCGTATTGATCGAGCTGTCAGCGACAAGACCGCGCAGAAACTCTTCGGAAATAGCTTCAAGAGGCAGTTGCAATCCGACGGAGCCTTCTCTGCCATTACTTTCATCTGCACGAAGGCAGATGATATCCTGTCATCAGAAGTCAAGGACAGCCTGAAAATCAAGGACGAAGTTGGAGATTACTGGGAGCAGATTGAGCTTCTGGACCAGAAGCGCGACAAGCTGAATGTGCAGATCGAAGACCTAAAGAAAGAGAAGGGCGACTGTGAGGCAAAGATGCATAATCTGGACAAGAGCTTCGAAGAATGGGATGACCTCCGAGAAAAGCTGCCCCATGGGCCCGTATATCGGCCTTCTCAGAACAGCAAGAAGCGAAAGCGCAACATTAGCGCGGGCCGACGACGCAAGATGCGAGGCTCTGTCAACGACCTTCCCGACTCCGACGACTCCGACGAATCTGACGACGTGGACAATTCCGAAGATTCTACGGACGGAGAGGATACTCAGGCTCCCCAGGACCAGAGGGTGCCACTGACGAAGGACGATATCAAGACTGAGCTGGAGAGCCTCAAGGCGCAGAAGAAGGAGACCCGCCGTTTCAAGAAGAGTCTCAGCAAGGGACTTGCACAGGCTAAGATGGAGTTGGCCCAAATCAATGCCGACGATGCCTTAATGCACTGAAATGACGTCGCTCTGCATCCAGGGCAGGAGCAAGTACGTGAAGGACTGCATCAAGGGACACTTTGTAATGGGAATCAAAGAGTGAGTGTTGCCTTCCCAATCACGAGGCATTCAACTGCTTGGCCATCAAATTCGACTATCCGCTTTCCTTGTTCTTCACCTTTGGTTTGGCATTTTGTCGTCTCTCGCCATTGTTTGGATCTGCTGACTGGTTTCAAAACATTTAGACTCGACCAAGAGCTTGCCATCGAGAAAGATGAGGCCAATTTCGACCCGGAGAACGAGATCCGAAACTACGATGAAGTCGCACGAAACCTTCCCGTTTTCTGCGTCTCAGCACACGCTTACCAGAAACTGGCTGGAAGACTTGAGAAGGATGCAGTCCAAATCTATGGTTTCGCCACGCTGGACGACACCGAGATTCCCCAGTTGCAAGAGCACGCAAAGAAGTTGACAGAGCATGGCCGCATAAGCACTTCCCTCCTCTTTCTCAGCGAGTTGAACCAGCTCTTGAACTCCATGAGGCTCTGGGCTGCGACAAGTACCCGCACGGCTATGAGCGAGAAGGATCAGATGGTTGACGAGAAGGTTTTGCGTGCTTGCTTCATGAAACTTGAGAATGTGAGTACTTATACGTTCTTTTACCTTCTCTTCCGTACACTGATCTTTGTTTTCAGGCCTTTCGTCAAGCCGTTGTGGACTGCCACTCTTCTATGAAATACGGCCTTCAAGCGCTGCTCTACAAGGCTTTTGATCACCTCATTCCGGTCGCTTCTAGCAGCGCCGTTGAGACTGCGTTGTAAGTGGAATTTGGAGATTTTTGCAGGCAATTGACATCATTGCGCGAGATACATTAGTCCTCCACGAAAGACTTGAACCCGATTTTTGCTACACCATATGCTGCCTTTGAACCACCCTGATTACCTTTTCCACTGTACCACCTGCCTTCAGCACCAAGTGCGGTCTACTAAATACTGATAAAATTTGTACCAGTGGATGGGGTAAGCCTAGATCTGATGGTGGCATGTACTGGGGATCGTACAAAGCCACGTGCCGACGCAACGGTTCTTGGACTGGGATCTATGGTTCGAGAGACTTCAACGAAGAGCTGTTCGAGCCGATTGATAGGCGATTGGCCGGAAGGTGGGAGAGGGCATTCCAACACCACATCCCTTCGGCCTTGGCAAAGTTCATCGGAGGATGCAAGATGGTCCTCGAGGCATTCCACGACGACGTGGCTACCAACGTACCGGGCGCGGCTGCGAACCCTGCTGGGCTCAACATGCTGGGCCAGCAGAAGCGGACCTATCAGATGATGCTGGACACCACCCCCAACTCCATTGGTGCGAAGATCACAGAAACTCAGCGAGAGGCGAACCGGGGATTTATCCCGGTCATTCAAGAGGCTATGGAGCCTGCCTACGATGCCTGCGCGAGAGAGCGAGGTGAGTATTTATGCAAATCCTCCGGCGCGATGCCTCACTAACGGAAGTGTTAACAACAGGCCCCGGCACCTTCGGTCGTATGAAGTCCACCATGGAGTCTCACGTGAACGCCACCCGCAACAACATGTTCCGAGCGGCGTGCGACGTCGTCAGGGGACAGCTGGACGGGATGTGCGCGGACGTCGAGCAATGGATGACGGTCTTCATAAACGACCTGTTGACCAAGCTGCAGCGAGACTACCTCACCACCCTCGTCGGTGAACACGCCGAAGTCACTGCTGCGGTCCCCTGGGCCGAGCAAATGCTGCACGGCCAGGTTTGGCCCATCCTCGAGGATGCCGATTCTCGGTTCGCGCAGATCTGCTTCCCGGCGGGTGGCGGAATCCCCGCGGCTCCAGTGGGCTCGGAGCAGGAGGACGAAGACCTTATTGCTCGGCAGCTGGAGGACGTTTCTGAGTCAGACACAAAGCCAGGTACAAAGCAGGAGCCGCTCTGAGGATGGCTAATGGTGGACGTTCGAGTGTACAAGAGTGCTCTCCGAGTTTTCGGAGGGTATAGTTTGGATCCTCGCGGCATGCTGATCTGGGTAGTTGAGGGCGTCATAAAAGAAAAAGGGCGTCTAGAAGTTTCGGGTGATGTCAAGAGGCTAATGGCTGTATGAGCCGACGAGGTAGTGCTTTCTTAATTAGCATCTGTCTTTCCTCACCGAAAGTCACATCATAATGGAAAATGTCTTGGAAAAACCTGCATCCAAGGTATCCCACGTGAGGCCATTGCTGCACGGGTATGTAGTAAAATGATAGAAGTATCATGTGGGGATTTCTCCCACAGGAGGAACTAGATTTATTACAGGGCATTATCCCATAACAGGTTATCCCATAACAGGTTGTCCTATAGAAGGTTGTCCTATGGCAGGTTATCTAATGGTAGGTTGTCCTATAATAGATTATCCTATGATAAGTTATCCTAAGATAAGTTATCCTATGGTAAGTTATTCTATGGTAGGTTATCCTACGGTAGGTTATCTTATGATAGGTTATCCCATGGTAGATTATCCCATGGCAGGTTGTCCTATGGTAGGTTGTCCCATGGTAGGTTATCATACGATAAGATACCCTATACCCTACTAGTATAATAGGCTACCCCATAGTAGGTTGTCCTATAGTAGGTTGCCGTATCTGAGACTATCCTATAGTGGTTATCCTATCATAGGTTAACCCGTAACGAACAGGCATGATTTAATCATCAAGGTTTCCCCAATGTTGCCAGGTACCTAGATAGGTGTATTTGCAGTCATGTTCCCGGGTAGGTGTGTTACAACCCAGAATGCTTCCAGCATTGCCGATTGCGTTGACCTTTCTTCACCGTAGATTAATCTCACACAGATGTGTGTTTAGAGCAAAGTTCAGCAGATGAATGCTCACCAATCATTCAGGTGTGGCTGTGGCATTTGAACACTTTGTTACCCCTCGTCCGAATAGTCAATGTGAGAGGAAACCATACTTGAATGGCTAACCTAACGCTCGGCCCCGACATGTGAAGACTCAGGTCTCTGTTGCTTATAATGATTGTGAAACACGGCTCAAGAAGTTAAGGACCTAATCATTTGACGATTGGTCTTGGATCATTTCGACCGAACCTACGCCTCTTGGCGCTCACACCCTCATTTGTCGAAACTGGGTTGCAAACTCAATTGAGCTGTCTCCGTAATGTAGGTAACGGTCTGAAATTCTACCTCGTATATTCACCTCTCGCGCTGAGCTGCCCCTGAATCTGGAATAGTCCTAAGGTCAGAATACGACCGTGCTATGGTGAGGTGGGGTGAGTCTAAAGTGAGCTTTACTGAGTATGGATCGGTTCGGTTATACTTGTTCGGGATGTGCCGGCAGCCCGGACTAGACCTGTCCCTTGACCAGGCTCAAGGCTCCCAGGCGGACGGAGGTACTCTAAGTCCTAGATTCTGGTCACAAGATGACCAGTAGTAAGTTCGCCATGGTGTGTGTATCGGACTTCAAAGTCGTAAGTATACCAAGCGGCTCGCAACATAGTGTCTTCATGAATTTATTTTCTTCACCATCTCCTGGCCTCGCTTGGTTTCTTGCTTCATTGTGTAGCGAGAACTTCTCGCAACAGACATAATCTTGTTGAGTGAATGTCGCAAAGGCTTCCTGCAAAACTCCGCACTTTAGGAAAATGGCATTGTAGTTACAACCGGACTCTGACTCGCAAGGTAATTTCTATTACGGGCAACATCCATCCTGATATGATTTGTTTAGCTATGCCCATGGGATACACCTTCCTACTGCATCCCAATACTCAGTAAAATGGTCAGTTACTGGCCCGTAGCGAATCTCCGGAGTACTTTGGTGCAAGAGCCTCTATTCATGAGTTTTCATCTTGGTCAAGTGATTTTCTGAGCATTGTTAATGCATCCGCAGCCGAAATTCGGTTTTCAGGCAGGAACCTCATGAGTCCTTGCATGATAGGTAGCAGAACCTGAAGCTTTGGCTCATGAACGCTATCACGAAACTTCTGCTCCAGTCGTGGTACTTCCGGCTTTTCATCCTCTATATCACCTGTTAAAAATATTCTCTTTGTTTCGAATGGAATTGTCGAACGTAGACTTACCTAATATTTCGTCCAAACCATTTGAGGTGGTGCGCTTCATTTCCTCCCATTTTGGTCGCCATTCCGCTGGCAAGTCTTCATTGAAGTCAATCATATTACCGATCCATCCGTCAATCCCGTACGCTAGGAATGGCTTTTGAGAAAATATATGAGAAAGTAAATCTGTAATGAATTTGATCAGCCTTTGCGACTTCGAAACCGAAGTATTCATACTTACTATCCATCCAGCACGCCACAGGTCCATTCTGTAGTCGATGCGTGGGGTAAACACGGTCTCGGGTGCGTTCAGGCCAAAAGGCTGTGCAATTTTAACAGGCTCAGCCCCTCGACAAAACGCTTCACCCCAGTCGATAAGGCGAATGTCCTCTTCGTCCTCTTCTAACCAGTCTTCCCATCGTGTGCTTTCCACGATGTACTTGGGTAAGCTATCCTTTAAGGGCTCGTCGTCGACTGGACGCAATTCTTCAGTCTTTGGAGGCCCAAGAATCTCAGCCAGGCGTTCTTCGGAACAGTCTTTGAAACAAGAGCTGGTAAAAGCTATGTTGCGTGCACTGACATCTAAACACATTTCCGGTTAGCACTGGCTCCCCATATCAATGCTTTTGTAGAGTACTTACCTCCTTGTGCATACCCGGCCTTATGCAGTGATGCAAGGGCTTGAAGCAGTTGCTTGGTGATTCTCAAAATAGTATCCACCTCGAGGCGTTCCCCAGGTTCATTGTACTCGTTGCTGACGACATAGCCGACACTAGGACCGAGCAGTTCCAGTACGAGACATTGATGATTGCCGTTAAGTCCTGCGTGTACGAACGAGTCTAGCAGACGGACGACATGTTTTATAGAGTTGTCCTCTTGCAACGCACGCAGCGTTTGCAGCTCTCGGGACCGGGATGTAGCGTCGGCTGTTAGGATCTTCAGGGAGACCCACTGATGTTGCCTGTGATTACATACTATCAGTTGTGTCCGGGTGAGAGCAGAGGGTGTCCAACCACCTACTGGTTATCTCTGGCTAGCCACACTGTCGAGAACCCGCCCCCCCCCAGCCTAACTTGTCGACTATTCGGTAACGTCCCTTTCTGAAGAGATCCCCAAGGTGGACGGGGTGATACCCTCCTGGTTCATAGCGAGACAGATTTTCCTCGTCCCATAGCTCCTTGATCTGATAATGGCAGGCAAGAAATTCAGCATTCATGACGCCACCTAGCCTGTCTGAAAAAAGGTTGATGGAAAGTCAGGGAGTAGGGACAGATCAGATGCAGGCCGGGTAGCGATTTGTGATTGCGACGAGGTGAGTGTTAATCCGTGAAGAAGTTAAGTGTGTTAGAGCTGGGGATGAGCAGGCGGTTTTAAGGAGGGGGATTAAGTAATCAGGTCGCCTGCCTCAGTGGGTTCGGCCGCCCCCAGGAAAGACCGGGCGGTCGTTCAGTGACTGTGCCGCACCCCACTACATTCGATCCACATATCTAAGAGTAAAAAGTGAACTACACACCAAAACCACTGTGCCTCTTTCCTCAGCTATTGTGGAGCCATGTTGGCTGCTGCGGACTGCTCTCTCAGTGGAGATCGGTCGCAATGAGACCAGTGCAAGTAGCTCCGAAATAATGGATACCTTTGAGGTCAAGTCTAGCCCGGGAATTGCGGTACCTCGCGGCCACAAAACGTGATTCTCCTGACCAATCAATAGAATCGAATCTCAGGATTATTGTACAGAGGGATCGTACTAAGGTACTGCGCTTTACCTTACTCAGTAGTATACTCGCGAGATCTCCCAGATAACATGCTAAGGCTGGCTTGAGGAGAGGACATCTCCCTGCTTACCTAATCAGGTAGGTAGCTATGCACCTGAGTGGGCGATATGCAGGTAAAGTTGTCAAAGTCAAAATGCGCATTAGAGATTCGATATTCTGTTGTGTCACTTTCTTGAAGACAGCAGTAAATTGCTCTTGTTCTTAGGCAGGACCAGGGCGTGGTCTGTATATTGATCTGTATATTTTAATCTAACTGGAAAACATCGTGCGAATTGGACGACTCGGCTGATGACCTGCAGACCTATCAAAGTGGGACGCGGTCACACATTAGGACACATTATTGTAACATTTATCCACATGTCTCTAAAATAAGATCTTCTACGGCACTGTCGCAGACTTGTGTCCCCTCAATCAGCGGAATACCAGTCACCACCGAAGCAAGTAGGAAGGCCCACTGTATCATACCTCGCTGCACCAGCCCACCAGATCCACATGCTGGCCATGAAAATCCTTAGATCGCTGTCAGTTTGTAGCCATTGTATCTATGTTTAGTATCCAGGCCGCAGCAGTGTCGTTGGTGCCGGTTTGAGGCCCTCACGAAGCCCTCACGAGGCCGCGACTGGACCAACAGCTGGAACAGAGATAGGATCAATACTCTGCAAGACTCCGGAAGAGGATGCTGTTACCTGTAAGCCCCATGTATCCTAAATAAGTATAAGAAGCAAAGTCTTTATCTGCCAAACGAAAGTTGTCTGCAGAATCACAACAATCATTCCAACCTTCATTCAAGAAAAGTGCTCTTCACTCTCAACCCCTTAAAATTTCAAGCCCTTTTTAACCATTTACATATTAAACGTATTATATTTTTGAAAGCTTTCTCTGCTTCATAACTATTTATCACTTGAAACTTGCTCTTATATACTCACTGCACAATGCCTGTTATAGTTACTTATGAAGGCGCATAAAAGATTGCAGAGTTTAAGACGTGAATCAACACGGCGGGGAATAACTCCTCGCAGGGCCATATATTTAACCAGGCAAAAGTCATGTAAGTTATTTAAACTACCATACCTTTAGTAAGTAGTTTATTAAGTCTTATTATTAATATAATTAATGCCTTAAGGTTTAAGTTTTTAAAATATGCTTTAAAGCATATTTATAAGGAACTAAGTGTTTCTTTTGCTATATAAGAGGGCAAGCCTTAATACCTTAAGTTACCTTATAATTTTATATAGTTAATAATATTTATACCTATTTACTTATTAAAGAAAAACTAGCTTTAATAATATGCTAAAAAAAACTTAAAAAAGGAGCTAAAAATTAGCTATTTAAGGCTTAATTATTTATAAGAAAACCTTTATTAAATTAATAAATATAACTATTATTAATTAAGCTTATATGGGCTTTAAAGGGGCCGTAATCTCCCTTTTATAAGCAGGAAAGGCCTAGAAAAAAACCGAAGGCTTTAACGGGAGTTAAACCCACTGCCTTCGCGTTTACCATTACGCAAAGGCCACCCGGCGTCTCTACCAGCTACGCCACGGTGCCAGTTATGTGAGTTATGTTTGATAATTTAGGCGTGCTGTGACAGTTGTGGTATTTATAATACTGATCTTGTTGCTAGAAACAATCTCCATTAGAGCATGCAGACTTCTTGGGACCCATACCCTGAGCCTCATGCTACCGTCTTGTTGACCAACGCTAGCCTCAGAACTCAGGGGCTCTCTACCACCCTCCATTGGCGTTTAAAGGCAAATGGAGGCAGTGCTAAGTGTTTCTATGCACCGGCGCCCATGAGTACCGCAGCCCGACAAGCAAAGTTGGACGAGAAGAAATCGAGGAGGGAGAGGAGGAAGTCTCGCAACGCCCCTGGAGCCAAGGAGGCGAGGGATAAAGCCTCTCAGGCCGCAAACAATGCAAAGAGAGAGGCTGACAAGAAGGCTGCAGCAAAGACTGCAGAAGCTTCATCGAGCAATAAGTAAGAAACGAAAAACAGACCATAGGGTTGTATACTTAGCTGGCTGAGTATTACTGTCAAGGTTGCTGGTTAGATAGTCTGAGGGGCAGGCCCCATATCCACTCATTAGGCAAATTTCTCATATTAGTCAGAATCGGAGAGACTGTTGTGAAGTGCCCGTGTAGTCTCCTTGCACAGCAGTCTCTGCTCTTGCAGCTTTATGAGAATCCCGCCTTCTTTTCTTATACGCAAGGGTTAGTCACTCGCATATGCAACTCCTTTCATATAAAATAGGATTTAAGGAATTATTTCCGTGTTTTTAATGCTTTTAAGGGTATCACGTTTTGCCGAGCCTGTCCTTCTCGACTCGGACAACATCCCAGTCATCGATCCATCTCTTTCATACGCGTCGCAGACGTATCGTGAGTTCGGGACTGTTTTCTGGCCGGATATAGCCCGAACAAGGCCTCAGAACCCAGCTTGGGCCATGTTCAACACCCCCGTAAGCAATGACCCAATCCTGCCTTTGAAAGCGCTTAAGTTGTCTTGAAATGCTGTAGCCACATACTCAGGCTTAAGAGATACTCTCCCAGCCAATTTTCCGCTGTACATCAAAAGGCTAACCTAACACACTCCAGTGCCGCATGGACGAATACGAGCAAGAAAGTGGACAGCTCCTAGTTGACAAGACACGCTTCTGGTATCACCTACAGCTGGCTTCTTTCCTAAACAACGAGCACGTGCCTACTACGGCGAGCTCCTCCTCGGGGATAAAGACACATTCAGGTTCGCCTGGCATGCGCTCAAGACAAAGTACGGGAAGCCCAGGAGGTGGCTCACGAGCATCGGGACGGTGAATGATGGCTTCTACTGCGGCCACTCGCTCGCGCAGTACCACCCGGATGACGGCGACGACCGCATCGCGTTCGTCCACGGCGGACTGGTCAAGACCGTCCACCCGGAGGTGATGAGATGGAACCGGGAAAAGGGGGGCTACGTTCGGGATTACAAGCGCGCACTGTCAGATAAGAACCCGGCGGTGAGTGTGGATGTGGGCATTAAATTTGACGGGGCTCTGTACAAGCCTGACCATGGCCCTGACTTCCATGCTGCCATGTGCACATATATGTTTGACGTTGAATCGAGGAATCTGGATGAGATTCTCCCCGGGTTTGAGCAGGTATTTGAGGAGATAGGGGGTTACTGGGCATTGGAAAGTCCTCAAACTTGAGGCTTCCGTCATGGATTGTTCCAAAGACTGAAATCTGATTATTGCCCAAGAGTCTGAACAGTGAAAAATATCTGAGCTTTCCCTTGAGGCATTACGAACCCGTGACCTGGGGAGCCTCTTGAGACATTCCTTCTGCGTTGTCCGAGACACCATCTCGTATTGTCCCTGCTATCTTACCGTATTCGTCCACAGCGAAGACGGTGTAGTACTTTTTGCTGTTGACGACAACCAAAAAATCGTCGTCACCAAAAATTGCCAATGAATGGCCGCCCCAGTCACCTGACAAATCGTCCTGAGCGAAGTAATTAATAGGATACAAGTGTCCATCAGACGGCTGTAGACCCGACGATCTTGGACAGTCCCTGGCGTGGAATCCTTCCCAATTACAGTGGCCGCCAAAGAAGGACAACATGTAGCGCAGACCAATGCCGGCACCAATGCACGACGTCGAAGGAGAGACATCAGGAGCGCGGATAACATCATACTTCGGGTTTCCCTGTTCCGATGCTTCGATCGCAGCTCGGGGCGCGTTTTTGTCGATCAATTCCGGCGACACAGACGTCATAACACTTTCTAGGGCCCTTTCGGGCGTTTGGCTCTTGAATACAATGTCTGAGCCTGCTCCACGCCCGCGAGGATTTGGAGGTCGCCCTAATGCCACAAGGGGGCAGGGTCGCACTCTTAACTTCTCTGGGCTGGCCTGCCCGAGTACCAAGTGATTGTTCCAGACTAAGGAGATGTCTCGGTTGGCGTTCATCGGTGCTTCGAACCTTAGATCTCCGAATGATTTGCTAATAGTGTTGAACGTAACGCCGCTGACTTGGACACCACCATCGAGATGGTTTTCCTGCTCCAGTAGCTGGTATGTGCCGTGTGCATCAACCCTGTGAGCGCCGAAAACTATCCAGTGGCGTCTGTCAGGTGGAACCCTGTAGGTGAATATTCGACAACACCGTTTGTTCCTGAACTCGCACACCCAGAGGAGGAGAAAAATGTCAGGGTCGAAAGCTCTTTCGTTAAATGTGGCCATGAAGAACACATCTTCGTCCCTGGGATGGAACATGACTCTCGAATTCTGTATCTCGTAAGCTGATAAAGGCTCTCTAGGAGTGCGTTCGGGCTTTGCGGGCCCTCGATATTCGCCTTCGTCCTGCGGCATGGCCACATCGATATTGGCAAGACCGTGACCAAAAGACCAAAGCAGCAGCTCGCCACTCTGTGTCACGACGACTACAGATCGATACCGTGTGAAACATCTGTGTGGTGGGTTCTGCAGAGTAACCCGATCAAAGGCATGTGACGTCAAGTCCCACGCGTATCTAGTGCTATGATTAGCAGGGTGTGGAACCATTCGTGTATTTTGGACGCACAAAACTCGTTCCCCAACAACTCTAGCCACCACAAGGTCTCGTCCAAGTGCCCAGAGTGCCAACTTGATTCCTTGGGTCCGCATAGAGGGCAGAGAAAGATCCCACCGCCTATGTGCATGAAAATCGTGCACGAGTATCGAGTTCACCCATTCGCCAGGGGCCGGCGACAATTGCCAAGCAAGGCGGCCATCAGCGTAGAGATACTTGCTCACGGTAGGGCCTGAGGTCGGAAATCCTAATCTAGATGCTGGTCCGGCTTGGCGGAGCGCCTCGATCCGTGCCGTTGCAGAAACCGGTGGCGGGATGTGTCGGGATGCAGAGCAGGTGAGGTCCTGGAATGTGCGGCCTCGCTGAAGGCCCTCGACGCGATCCACGGGGAAAATTCCATCGGACCCCTTGAGGAATCCGCACGTAAACCTGGCAAGCGACAGAAGCGTCAGCATACTGTTCACACAGGGATGGGAGGAGGTTCACTTGCCTGGTCCGAAATCTCCCGGTGTCTCTCAAGTGTCGTCTCCTGATAACTTGAAGTAGCTCCGAGGATTGACAATCCCTTTCGGAAAGAGCGGGAAACCACTTCTTTAGCAGGTCATCGGTCAACTGCTCGCACTGCAGGAGCAGACCTCTCCATCTGCGGCAGACATTGGTGCAGTAGTAGATGTCTGTAATGTCGAGCAGGTCGACGATCTGAAGCTGGATCTCGTGTGGCAAATTGGCCCCAGAGGACTTGGAGACGCCGCAGAGAACGTCAAATCTACGCTCCAACCGTTGAAGAGCGGTTTGGAAGCATTGAAGCTCGTCATCACTCAGGCGCTCAGCAATACCAAGGATAATTTGCTCCCTGGCGTCGGAGCTGGCGACATCAAAAGCTCGAAGGAGTTTGGCTGCCATCATGATCTTGCGCTCCCGTTTATCCAAGGGGAGAATTGCGCGAGAAGAATCTCTCGCAGTACCTGATCTGGAGCAGGGAATTACACGCGAGCCATCCCTCAACAGTTTATCCCATAGGATGTTATCCTATCGAAGGTCGCCGTGTTCCACTGGAGTTTATGCTGAACACAAATAGCAGCTGGCAGGCAATTATTTGACGATGAGAAGGAACAATGGATGATACTTGTAGTGTATGCCCACATCAGGCGTGATGTATTCAAGCCACGTCTTGATGGGTTGACCTTGGCACTTGATGAGCTTGACCCTGGTGACCTCGCCTGTGAGACAGGGCAGTCAGTGGACCACAGCAGTAGGCCTGGGTACGTACCTGGGCCTCGGTATCCCTGGGGCCTTATCTAATCAGCGCAACTCCGAGCTCCGGCCTTTGGAGCCATGACACAATAAGGCGACATGTCGGATCCCCTGGATTCTCTCCTCTTCTCTTACCACACAGCAAACCATCAACACACATCATGGCTGGCGCCACAAAGAGCGGTGGTATACAGCCGCTTCCCCCTCCGAGCACGGCCAGCGAGAGCACGAATCCCCTGCTCCAACCATCCCCATCCTCCACCGAGGACGACGCCTCCTCCGTCCTCAGCAGCCCGGCCTCTTCCTACCGCTCCGACTCACCAAGTCCCTCCTTCAGACGTAGGCACCGCGCTGCCCTCATCACGAAACGAAATGTCTCCTTCATCGGTGCCATGTTGGCTGCCCTCTGCGCTGGCTCCATAACAGCTTTCTCGCTGTACGGCCATCTCTTCCAGGAGCGCCTGCACTACACCCAGTACCAAGTCAATGGAATATCCATCGTTGCATCCTTCGCGCTCTACATCCTGGTCCCATTCTTCGGCTACACATGCGACCGCGTTGGGCCTGCGCCGCTCGCCGGCTTGTCTGCCGTGCTGTTCGGTGTTGGCTACGGCCTGGCGGCCGGACTCTACAAGCAGGGCGAGGCAGATGGATCAAAACCGGGGAAGCTCTCCTACGCCCTGATGACCGTTGCTTTCGTCTGCATTGGAATGGGCTCTTGCGCCCTCTATATCAGTTCGGTCACCACGTGTGCCAAGAACTTTGGAAAGGGCAAGCATCGTGGGCTAGCGCTGGCGATGCCTATCACGGCTGTTGGGCTGAGCGGCATGTGGCAGAGTCAAGTTGGCAGCCGCTTGCTGTATGAGCGCAATCCTGACGGAAGCAAGGGAGATGTGGATGTCGTCTCCTTCTTCATATTCCTTGCAATCTTGCTCTTTGTGGTGGGCACGATCGGGTCTTTCACCATGAAGGTCATTGATGAGCAGGATCTCATTGACGAAGCCGTGGAGGAGCTCGAGAGGAGTGGCCTCCTCGATGGCAGCGCATTGTTCACGCCAGGGCGCACTTCTGCTGGTGGCTATGGCACGATCGAGAGGTCCAACCCGCTGGATGATGAGGAAAACGCCAGCCTGTTGGATCCAGCCAAGGATTTTGAGGATGATGCAAGGTTCAAGAAAAACTGGGTTCTCAATGCCGAGACTCGACGATTCCTGAACGATCACACCATGTGGTTCCTCGCGGCTGGGTTCTTCTGCACGATCGGGCCCGGTGAGGCTTTCATCAACAACATGGGTACCGTCATCAAGACTCTTTATCCGCCGACTGCCATTCTCATCGGCTCGTCGACATCAGCCGCGACACATGTTTCCATCATTTGTGCAACAAGCACAGTAGTTCGTCTCCTGGTGGGTGCGCTGACGGATCTCGTGGCGCCGACGCCAGAATCACAATATGTGCAGATCCCTTCGTCCCAGCCTCCTCGCACGATCCTACACCGGATGAAGTTCTCTATTTCTCGCGTCACATTCCTACTCTTCTTTGCACTTCTCATGTCCATAGGCTTGGCCGTGCTAGCCTCGGGCGCGATACAAAATCACGGCGAGCGATTTTGGATCGTTTCCAGCCTCATCGGTGCTGGGTATGGAGCGCTCTTCAGCATTACTCCGATTATCGTGACGATAATCTGGGGCGTCGAGAACTTTGGTACCAACTGGGGCATCGTGGCGACATTCCCAGCACTAGGGAACACGCTCTGGGGACTGGTCTACTCGGCTGTCTACCAAGCTGGCGCAGAAAAGAGCCCCAACCCACCAGAGGCAGGGAATGGCGACCTCTTCTGCTACGGGACTCAGTGTTATGCCACCGCTTACTGGGCGATGGCGATCAGTGTCTGGATTTCTTGCCTACTAGTGCTATGGGCCTGGAAGGGAAAGAATGGATGGTCCCAGCGAGGTATTGTGATTTGATTTCAAATTGGTTAAGAACTCTTCTACATTCGTTGCATTTCCTTATCAACAGTTTTGTCTTAACGGTCACCTCAGAATCATCTCCTCTTGTCGAACATGCATCAGTTGGGCGTTCGGGGGATAGAAGGCATTTGGTGACTGTTCATGTATTCGAGCCAGAAAGACCTCCGGTCTAGATATATATACATCAGCGGCTGCTCATCCCATATGTTTCATAAATAGATCTGTAAATCTACGCGGCCTCCTTGCCCTTAGTCTCTGCAACAAGCTTCTCGATTTCCCACAGGATCTCGGACTTCCGCGTCTGGCCGCACCAGCTCCCCTCGACCGCGTTCACCGCAATCGTGTTCCACTCGTCCACGCTGAGGTTGAAAGCCTCCTGCACGGCGTAGTAGTTGTCCAGGATATACCCTCCAAAGTACGCCGGGTCGTCGCTCGAGATGCTGAATCGCACGCCCTTGTCCAGGAACGTCCGGATCGGCACCTCGCTGATCTTGGTGACGCCCCTGAGCACCACGTTGGACATCGGGCACACGCTCAGCAGTACCCTCTCCCTCGCCAGCCTCTCCATCACGGCCTCGTCGTGCCTCGCGTTCACGCCGTGGTCGATCCGCGACACGCTCAGCTCGTCCAGCGCCTCAGTAACATACGCTGCGGGACCCTCCTCGCCCGCATGCGCAGTTAGCCGGACGCCCTCCTTTTTCGCCAGGTCGAACGCCTCCTTCCACATCTTGGGCGGGCTGTCCTTCTCGGTCGAGCACAGGCCCATGCCCGCCAGGGTGCCGTCGCGGAAGTGTCCCGCGTCGCGCATGGTCTGGAAGCAGGCCACCGACTCCGGCACGGGCAGGTGCCGCAGCAGGCACGGGATCAGCAGGCTCGAGACGCCGAGCTCCTCCGGCGCGCCTCCGCGCCTTGGTGAAGCCGCCCACCACCGTCTCGTACGCCACGCCCCGGTTGACGTGCACCTGCGGGTCGAAGAAGACCTCGGCGTGCCGCACCCCCTGGGCCGCCGCCTTCTCGAAGTAGGCGTAGGCGAGGTCCTCGAAGTCGGACTCCTTGATCAGCACCGTGAACCCGATGTAGTAGTAGTGCAGGAAGTCGTCCAGGGACGAGAACCTGGCGTAGCGCTCGTACAGGGCCGCCGGGGACGCGAACGCCGGGTCCTCAGAGACAGCGGGGAGGGCGATCTTGTTGCGCTCCGAGAGCTGGAAGAGCAGCTCCGGGCTGAGCGAGCCCTCCAGGTGCATGTGGTGCTCGCATTTGGGCAGCGCTGCGAGGAACTCGTGCACGTTGTTCTCTGTCATTTTGGATCTTAGGTGTGTGTAGATCAGATGGCTGGTGGTTTCTGCTACACCGGGTATCTCTTTGGATCACTTCAGAGACAGTCTGTGTAACGCCTTGTCTGTGAGAACACGATCTGCCGCCTCGGTCTGCGAGGCCGCCTTGAGGTGATTTGTGACGATGTGCTGGTGTTGTGAACCGGTCGATGGACTGTCACTTCCGGTACGCGAGAGCAACTTGGTGTTTATCACGACCGATTCCTCCTAACTAACCTAAGACTTCTAAGCGACGTTGTGTAAACGAGGGAACCGCAGCTTGGTCACTTTGTGTACCGTTGACGCCTCGATTGAGATTCTGCTGTCCACCCCTTTTTCACTGAATCGGTAACAGATTGACTGACTCAAATTGGCCCGACGAAGAGGAAGGCTTTGAGGGAAACCCGCAGCAGTTATTTCACTCAACAGACTCCTGCTGTGTTGGAGAGACAGGATCAGTGATGCAGAAGACAGGATGCACTATCTGGAAAACGGCTGCAGAATTTTCTTATTCTTCTCCATTTGGTGGTGGTCTTCGCCTGTCGTCGCCCTCTAGCTCGCTGTCGTCCCTAATCCACTCTGCAGGGACCCGGCGACCGCAGGGACCCGGCGACCGCCGGCCCTCGAGCCTGAGAGGCCGAGGCCTGGAGCTGCCGGCCCGCGGTGCTAACAAAATGATCGGACTCTCCTGCAGGTGTGCTGAGTCGGCCCGGAAAATCCGACCTGGACGCATTGGATGAGCTCGGCAGGAGGGGGACAGCGCTTGCTGAGGCATCGTCAAGATATCTCGGACCACGGGGACCTCGCGATGTCTGTTGTCGCCGACGCAGTCCACAACACACAGGACGCAGGCACAGTCACAGCCCTGCGTGCTTCTATGCCAAGCCACGTTCAGGGGCACAGGGGCAGGATCCGAGCGTGCCGATGGATGTCGACAGTCCATCACAGCAATAGTGACAGGTCAGTTAGCTGGATACACCCCCCTCCCTTCTGTCCTGTTAAATCCCCAACTTCTTTTTCGGCACGTTCCATTCCCGCCCCCAGCCCGACCGGGTAACACACGTGTAGCTGAAGTTTGCGGACGGGCACTACGCGAAGCAGCCACACAACAAAAAGCAATAGCAGCAATGATAAGATTGAGAGAGAGCCCAACGTCGATGCCGTGCATGGCATGGCATCATGGAGCATGGGCATGTCAGCCCGTCATCTTTCAATCTCCGGGAGCGCACCTCTTCGCTTTCGGAAATACCGCCACCGCCCAACCACACCCCACGGTTGCGCTGTCAAGGACAACGCTGCCAGTCAGAGGTCAGCTAATGACACCTGTCAGCAAGCCCAGGAGGCAAGCTCCCTGTCGCAGGGCTTCCGACGGGTTGAGCACGGGCTAGGAACGCACATTGTACGGTCTACAAAGCAGACTAGTAGGTGTGTAGGTGTGGTGCGCATTGCCCGCCCGAGAGGAGACTCGCAAAGCCGGTCACATAGAGTCTCCTCTGTGCAAGGAACATCGCCAATACTACTGGCGCCGTCGTCGTCAGCAGAAACAGCTGATAGGGGCAAGTCTCGGCGGAAGGGAAGTGGGACGAAGCAGGATTCCCCCAGGGTGGCAAGCCTCCATCGAAACTGCGGGCACGACTCACGATGGCCGGTTTGGAGCACTCCCCTTTCGGCACTCTGCAAGGTGACCAGTGGTCGAGGGAGCAGGCGTGACAGCACTATCCCCCTTTTCTTACCTGGACGCGTCCCACGGCAATGGATTTCCATGCCGGCGGTCGCGTGGCGACCCGATGGCTGGCAGGGAAGATGCCGGCGGCAGCCATGGACCAAGGCAGACTGGCAGGCTGCTCAATGCGAGCCCAACCCGGCCATGCAAGACAGACCACCCATTCGTGGCGTGCTGTAATAAACACAAAGGTTAATTGCGTGCGCGCACAGGTCCGCGTGTGATCCGTTTCAACGTCGCATGCACGATAAGGTTGCGGCTGGTTCTGCCAACAGGTCTGGTTGTCTGCGTCTTACCCGCTGGCCCGCCTGCGATTGGAACCTTTTAAGCTCGGGCAGAGTTCTCTCAGGACGTGCGAGCGCGACTGCAACGGCGACATCAGTCCAGCTTAGTGGCGGTAGTGGCACGACTGGCGCGGCAGCATCGACCTGTGTCCATGTACTGTACGGAGTACCTGCCATCCCATCATTGCCCGGGTGCCAAAGCTTCTATCGGCTAGGCCGGCCTGTCAAAGAAGTGTCACGCAGAGCTTCACGTGGGCTAGGAGCATTGGCGAGCGCCCGACCCGGGCGCGTCACAGTGGTATCGCTGTGTGATATGGTTCGAGCAGACATGTGCGCAATATGCGGCACACAAAAGAAAGAGTGAGGACTGAGCCAACAAGACATGAGTGTGCCGAAATACGGGGCTGGCCTGCTTGGCCGGGTAGGTAAAGAGGCCAGCCGAGGACGTGCTCATGAACGGCCACGAGAGCCATACCCTAGCAAGGCCGAGGAGAAGCTGAAATTCTCCGTGGGTGCTCTCAAGCCATGGCCAGTACGATTTCTCCTCATTGGGGTATCTCGCAGACTGCAGCGGACAGGCAGAGGCACTGCCAGTGGTCGTCAGGCCCGAGCGTGCGGCAAGCCAAGCCAGAAACATCAGGCCAAACCTCCGCGGTAAGAGAAACATCGGCTCAACGGTCAATGGCTTCTGCTTGGCAGTCCCTGTCGATTCGAGTTTCAACCTCTTCATGACACATGCCATAGGCTTTCGGAACCTGTCAGTGTCGTGACGTGGTAGGTTTCGAGGCACGGAGGAGAGATAAGAGCAGCTCAGGGGCTTGAAAAACAGACGACACTCCAATGAAGCCATCATGGCCGCTGAGATTGCCTCGTTTGCCGGCATCCTATCTGTAACGATGTCTTGTTACAGATCAAAGGGAAGAGGACACCCATCTGCAGGACCTCAATTGGACTAGACACTTACACCATGGCGGTGACGGTGAAGCCCCGAACAAACCGCAGGTCTGCATAAGCGACCGACTCTCCGGGCCATTGATGTGCTGCAATCAACGCTTTTGGTCGGGGGACGTAAGCTTGTCTCCAGGTCTGTCAGCGTGTTTCTGGGCTATGCCACTGACATGCCCTCCGGTGTAGCGGCCCCGTCTACGTCAAAATATTTCAAGACAGCGGCCCGTGATACCTAGGTATTTTCGCTAGTTCATAGCCGCGTGCAAACATTGAATGGAGTTTGCTTGGTCGTTTTAGGTCGACATCTGGGATCACTTGAGCCCCTCTCGACCTGCCTGGACCTTAGTAGTCACGCACACGGGTCTGAGTACAGTGGTTCCAATACTCGAAACATCCATGGGCCTGCAGCAGTAGGCGCGCAAGATCTGACGGCACGTTATATTGTTTCGAGAGCACACTGCCGAGTCTTGAAGATGATATGTCGCGAGCAGGTCCGACATGAAGGACGGATGTCTTCACACTAGATCTTGACCAGGCTACATCTCGGTTAAATCTGTAGGTTAGAGTTGCCAGAAAAGTGCTGGATGGCCCGGTCAGCGTCGCAGCGCTTGTTCGTCCTTTGACGGGGCGGTTGAGGGATGACTGACTGTGGTGCAGCATTGTGTAGATGAAACCTGGGGTATAAAAAACACAGGGGTATCTCAACAAGCAGCTGCTTACGTCCAGGTGTCGACCAGGGGCCTAGAGGGCAATGCCGGACGTGGAGATGACCTGACAATAGGATTAGCGAGGCATTCCTGGATCGAAATGCCAGGACTTTGGCACGAGGCCTGCAAATTGCAACTGCCATTGTATCAGAGCATAGTGCCTTCTCGTGTACCACGTCAATTGGTGGAATCCAGCAAGCCGCGTTCAGTTCGGCGCCGGAAGCCAAGCAAGGGCCTCAGACGATTTCTTCGTAGGTCCAACGGCCGCGTCGCCTAGACGAGGAGCCAAAGTCTAGGGGACTGTGGCGGACCGCCAGGCTGCCAGGAAGGCTAGAGATGCCTTCTGTGACGGCAAGGGCCAGATTGGGACAAGTGGTCCCTGGACCAGGCGCATTGACGACGCGGCCAACCGCTACATAATACGGTAGTCTGCTGGATCTCGGATGCGCCCCCAACAAAGCCCAGCATCGCTACCTCTGAATTTTTGTGGATGATTCCTTGCCCCAGCGTAACCAAGACTAGTCCGTACTGTGTACGAAGCACTTGAGTGGCTAACGTGCTCAAAAGCCCACACCGGCGGCCCGACGTTGTGGTGCGCGGTCACCGGCACCAACGACCAGACCCAGTCAGCAGTTGGCAGCAGTCGTTGCACACTGCATCTATCTGCCGTGAGCAAGAAGAAGTCGGTCACGACTCATGCCTGTTGCAAAGTGGATGTCTTCGCCGAACCTTGGCCCACTCTGACCACGCGGATCACTGCCCATGTCGGCAAGCCTTGACCCAGGCGCGCAGTAATCACGATTCCGTCGAGAGCCGCCGGCGATCAGTGTCTCAAACTGGGTTAATGCTTGCGTGAATTTGGTGATCGGCAACGGCCCCTTCTGTTTCAATACTCGGTCATCTGCGCTGGGTTCGCGCCCGTTGAGATGACGGATCTTGGACCTCGCCTCCAAGAAATTGTCGCTCCTCGCACAAAGTCGATGGATTCATGAAATCACTCGGCTGGAGTGAGCATGGACGACGTGCTCTGCAGTGCTACCACTACCATTACCAACGTGCTGCTAGCATCGGGGCGTCAATCTGGTTGAGCTATTTTCGGGTGGTAACAAAGTGATTGTCGATCTGTTCCCATACCACGCGCTGGATTTTTCGGCAATCGGCTACCTTCCAACTAGTTTCCGGGCCAGAAGGCTCGATCAGGCAGCTCACCCGTCACACTGTCTATGTGTTTTGGATTGCGCCGAAGGAGCACGTCAAAGGGTCGCAGTGCCTTGTTGGCAGCATACTGTACTCCTCAAGATCCTCAAACGTACGAGTCACACCCTGAGAACCCCTGTCGGTAGCCGCCGTCTCTAGAACGTGGGGCTATATTACAGCCGTTATCGATGCCGAGGCGAGGTCGCATATGACGTCCAAATGACGGTGGCAGCCTCTGAGACTAGGTGGACAGCTCCTGCTCAAGAGACGAGTGTAGGTTGACTGGTTCGATCATTGTGTCTGGCAATTTGGGATAAATTGTGCACATATCGGTATATTTTTGTCAACAGGATAACTGCCTTGGAGATCGGGTCAGAACCGTGTAGTCTGGCTCATCCAGTTTGCCCAAGAGCTTATGCGCGGCAAGCGGTAGGCCAGAGCGGGAGCCAGGGTCTGGAACTTTGTGTCACCGGTTGTTGCACCAATGGCGTCTGGCGTTCTGGCATGTTTCTGGATTTGCGCCTTAAGCGCCACGAGGCGTTTAAGTGAAGGGTAACTTTGCCCAGCGGCGAATATCAGTGCTCGTCTTGAAGGGCTGGCCTGCAGCACAGGTAAGTTGAGTTGACTCAGCAACGCTTTGCTTTGCAGTTCCTTGGGACAACGGAAGGCCGCTGATCTTGATTGACCGCCAGGCCTCCTGGGCCCCAATCGTCTGGTATTGCCGCTTCGCAAGGAAAGGCACGATTCGGTCCCTTGACGGTCGTCAAGCCGTGGTCGTTGCGATATGGCCGTGTCGTTGACCCGGGTGTTTGGCGGACAGGGTAGGCCTCCTACCCGCGTGTCTTGGCTTGAGGGTGCCGCGAAGCGAACCTGAGTACCAAGCTGCGGGATGTGGGTTTCCGCACGGGCAGTGGTCAGTGGTCAGTGTCAAAAGGTGGCAAGGACGATAGCTTCCCGGAAATTTCCAATGATTGGTTTGCACCTGGTCGTCCCGCTCAGAGCGAGGCGAGTCGGTTCATACAAAGCGGAGCTGGTAGCGGAGTCGAGACGACTCGTCCGTTTGCCGTTCCGAAGCGGAGCTGTAGCGGAGGAAGCCTTATCCAGTATCACTGTGTGCGGAGTAGTATTCGTACCCAAGTACCCATCAGCTGAGCCCCCGACCCCGTGTCCACGCCCGAGATCATTCGTGAGCGATCTGGAATGAGTAAAACGTCCGACCCGATTCCTTCGCCATTGTACGTGGCTTGCCAAGCACTGATATCCAGGTTGGACGACAGCCGGTCTCGTAAGCGTGATCAGACTCCGCTCCATCTTGAATGGTGCGTTGGAAATGGCGCTTTTTGGCACGGCTTCTGTGTCTGTCTCCTTGGTGGATGCATCGCTCTTGAACAAAGGCGACGGCCCGGGTTGACACGGATGGACATGGGACGGGCTTGGCTTCCGGCAAACAGCAAGTACTTCCTGCGTTTCTGAATAAGGAAATCCAGGTCTCTAGCCCAGTCATGCCCGATGTCGTGATCTCGGGGTGCTGGCTGGCGGGCGAGCAGGCCGGGGGACGACCAGGCTAGCCAGGGCGCACATCAACGGCCACAGGCCCCGCCGCACCGCCTTTATCGGCACCCGGCCAACCGGCCGTCACTCCCTGCTGGGGGGTTCGACGGGGACGCAAGGGTCTTACGGGGTCAGAGTCGACAATGACAACCTTGCAGAGGAGGCAGCTACTGTACAGTACTATGCAGTACAGCCCAACAAGGTTTCATGTTGTGGGCACTGGCGCGCAGTGCAGCGGAATGCCCGGTCCTGTCAATGAAGAGTGACATCAAGGAGGCAGAGGCTGTCTGGCAATATGCATGCGCAAGCCCTCGGGCGAAGAAGCGATTGTTCGATCGGCGCTGAAGCCAGCCGACATGGCACCCATCCTGCAAATTCCTGCCGCTAGCGCTCACAGCATTGTGTTTGTGACGAAGGTGGTGACAGGGCACCCCCTGGATTGATCGTGAAGGTCTCATTCGTGGCCTCGGAGGGCTTTGTTGGATGCAAACAGGCATGAGATAACCCCCCGACATGATTGCTGTAGCAAACAGAGGCGGAGAGTGGGATGAAACCCGTGGGTTGTTGGCTCGTCTGCTGAGCGCTTTGCCAAGAGGAGCCATCAAGGCTGGGAGTGACGGCCAGAGAGGGCAGGGAAAACGTGGCGCCTAGTCCACTCTGGAGGTGGTGTGCTGGTACTGTAATCAGCAATGTTCTGGACCGTGGGTCTTGAGATTGATGTGCCCCAGACAAATCCTACGACGCGCGATCGACTTCCGTTTTCGGTGAAGCGTGAGATGTTGGCTGTGGTCCCTCGTCGACGACAGCATGGCACATGCGGAGATGCATTCTGGCTGGCAGGCGGCTGTTAAGCGTGTGGTATGCCTTCTACATCGCATGTTGCCCGATGCTATATCTTTTAAAGCAGCAGCAGAGATGAGTTCACCGCTGCTGCTGCTGCTGCTGCTGCTGCTGCTGCTGCTGCTGCGCCGAAAGCATCCTATATGGCCAAATTTTGGGTTTGTCCGCCACGGTTGCCACCTGTCGTTGCGAGTATGTAGCACCCGTGGCAACCGTGGCGGACAAACGAGCCGACACCCAACAAGGCGAGCAGGCATGGGGGTCGCTGCGACAAGGTGCGGTGCTCATATCAACCAGGGCACGGTACTATGTAGGAGGGGTCGGATCACCTCGACGGCCTTGGCTGTGGGAAGAGGCAGGTAGGGACAGCGCGCCCAAACACTGTGTGTATATCTGCGCTGTTGAAAGAGCAGGCTGTCAAAACTGACGAGATGAGATGAGATGAGACGAGACCAGTGGCGCCTCCTGCGATGACATGACGAGCAGCAGGCAGGAAAGTGGCCCGTAGCATTGGAAGCACATGGCAGCAGCGTAGCATTGCCTCATTGCCTGTCCTGCCTTCGATGTCGTGCATGATTCGCCTGGGGAACGTATATCCAGACCGTCGAGGTTGCAGTGTCAATGCCATGAGGCTGGACTGTGAGGTACGGATACACAGGCCCGTTGAGGAGTGATGAGTTGAGGTCCCGATTGAGGTCCCGATTGAGGTCGCAGTCGAGGGCGCAGTTACCGGTGCAGGCGCGGGCGCGCTCGCGGTTGACCGAGGTCAATGTTGGCTGCTCGCGTCAACATGTCTCGCTGGCGGCCGATTGGGAAGGTTCGGAGTGGTTCTTGGGGGGAGGAGGTACCGGTGTCCGCGTCTGGCGCTATTCTACCCAGCGATGCTACGTACTGGGTACCCGGTACCTGACGCTCGCATCCCGTGTGGGGAACCACTTCCGTCCGCCTGTGCCTGCCTCGCTCCAACCTGCCACACGGAGAAGAGCCCAGCAAGCGAAGCAGTTGTGTGTGTGTGTGTGTGTGTGTGTGTGTGTGTGTGCGCGCGCGGTGTCTTCAAGTGTCCGGTTGTTAGTCTACCGTACATCACAATCTAGACTACAACGTCGGCACCCCTCCCAGGGCAGACAGACATGGTCAGACCAGCCATTGTACTTTACCAAGCAACCCACGGTAGAAACCCGCAGGCACCCATGTCCTGGCAACAGGGCCTCTGCCCTGCCCTCTACCCTCCTCTCCGCCAGTCTTTGCAGTTCCCGCGAGATCATCGCCCCCAAGCTGCATGGTGTGGCGTCGACGATCTTGCTGATCAGAGTCGGAGTCTGCTGGTGCTTGGAAGATGCCGACCGAATTCCAGACTAAAGATCAGGATCAAAGATCAGAATCAAGATCAAGGCCCAGCCTACTACACTCCAACGGCGCACTCGGCTTGGTGCGGTGCGGTGCGGTGCGGTGCGGTGCTATAAGCCAAGTCGCAGCGCTATGCCATGCCGCCCCACGGGCACACATGCGGTATAGCCGCGCAGCACCTGGCTTGTGGATGAACCCGGCGCTTTGGTGATGGCGGATCGACCAGTCCAGCCTGGTCGCACATGGCGTGCCGGGGAACGCCCAGCCTCAACAGTCATCATCCTCACTCGGTCTCGATCGTCCTCGGAGACTCGGAGAGCACAACACACGGGCCCTGGCGTTGACCATCTCATTTCGTGCTACACAGTCGGGCCCGGACGCCAGAAAGGCAGCCACACTCCCACACTCCCACGCCTGTCTGTGCAGTCTGGCAGTGCGACACCTTGCCTCGTCCAGACCAGGTCAGCAGAAGGACAGGCCAGGCTCTGTCCCGTCGGTCCGTTCCATGCCCTCGCAACACTATCTGCTGTTTCGGCTTCGTCCAGTTGAGTCCCACAATGCCTGCGTGTCCGCCTTGCAGTATCCTATCTATCCTATCCAATCTCAGACACCGGCCAGGGGACCGAGGGTCACGGCGACAGTCACGCATCCTGTCCAGAACTGCGGCTTTTAATGAGGACTTCCTCGGGTGCGGTTCAGCCGTCCTTGTTGGGACAGCTGAGCTCCAAATTTGATCTACCGGTACCAAAGCCCAACAGCAACGCTCGGGGAGCGGAGTGCTGACGACTAATAACAAACCACTTGCCGGGCCCATTCCGTGACACAGACACCACGTCCAACAAGTGCCGCAGTGCACCACGAAAATTCAACAAGCTCGTCTTGGTAGATCGCAATAGTCTACCACTGCTGAGCCCCGGTACTTGGATCCGGCACAACGTCGGACAAGCTCTAGGCCTTTGCTTGCAGTGGGATACGGTGCTCCCTGGGCCACGCGGTAGACTTCCGTCTGGCCATGTCGGGGGCTGTTCGGATCCACTGGTCAGCAAACCCCAGTTTTTTCCCTTGTCGCTGTTCGGAGACTTGTTCCAGTCACCACACGGGAAGTTCCACCTGGCCCTTGCTACAGGGCCTACGTGCTATAGCAGATATGCCCACGTACAGTATTGCTTGGTACTGTGTACTGTGGCACATGGGTCGCTCCGGCACGTTGCCAGCTTTCCCGCATCCCCTTGTGCCTGGGAAAAGCCAAGTCGGAGCAGTTGCGTGTAGAGTGGGTCCCGACCAAAACAACTCCCACCCCTTACTAGATGCATACAGCCACAGGGTCCGCCATAGCCAGCAAGCCGGGAAGCAGCCTCAAATTGGCCAAATGTCCCTGGCAGCCTTGAAGAAACGCGCACCAGCAGCGATAAATTCCCGTCAAGCGCAATGGATTCCTTTCAGAGTTGGCGGCGGCGCCATCTGACGCCACGCGTTTGAGAAACCTGCGCCCATGCCTTGTCCAGGAGCTTGCCACCCCTTCATTCCTGCGCCACCGGCCGCGAACAGGGAGCAAGCAGCCGTTGCGTGAGGAGTGAGCACGGCCAGCTGATCTCGTCCCTACGGTGGACTTTGTCGACGCCACCTCGGGCACGGTGCCGCTGCCAGGGAGCCAATGCCCTACGCGGGGAATCGCGTGACATGGCTCATCACTTCACGGACAGCATTGTCATGCCAGCCACGCCGGACAGTCTGTTAGGCGATACTCCGCCCGACGCGTACAGGAAGGCACACGCCGAGGGCAGTGCTGCAAAAGAGGCTCGGCAACGTCGCCAGATACCCCTGATATCTCAATCTCGAGTTGTGTGGGACTCTGCGTTGCCGAACTCCTGCCTTGTTTCATTGATCGAAGCGAGGAGGATCTGGATCCATTCCACAAGACCACAGCCATGTCCATTCTAGGGAGACTCGACCCGGCAGTGGGGAAAATTCGCCGGTGCGGCGTCGCTGTCAGTAAAATCCCCGATCTCTGGGTCCGCCAATCGCTAGCAAACCATAGCACAGAACTATGGTACCTGGTACCGATGCGGTCCGACGGACAACAAGCTCAGCCAGATTCTCACACCGCAGGCCAGCGGGACTCGTAGGTGGTGGGTGTACAAGCTGTACCAGCACCCTCTCGTTGTGCAGGACTATTCGCACGGGGGTTGGATGAAAGCCTTGATAATAATGGCAAACGCATATCATGTGCCGAACCCAAGAGCGGCAACCTTGTTTGACGCAAAGAATAGACTAGGAGTACTAACACGATTTCGGCGACCAGGCCGACAGTTTCTCCAGCAAGCAACGGCGCAAGTCTTCACAACGGCCACCACGGGTAACGCACGGAGGGTCGCGGCTACAACCATGTACTTGCACAGGTATCCGGTACAGCCTTGGACCATGCCAACATTCCACACGTCTGACACCATTTTCTGGACTAATAGGAACACAACGCTGGCGACGCATGCGCCTGCAGTGTTCAGGTCCGTCCATTCAAGCTTCCGTGGTAGCCATTCACAAGTACCCATTCAGAGCGGCAGCCGAAGCGCAGCCCGTGAAGGGGTCTCCCGGTCGCATGAACATGATTTCGGCACCCCTCTAGCTCGCCATCAGTTGAAACCTTGTCATAATTAGAAGCGTGGCACCCACATGCCAGAAAAGGGGTAGGAAGCCGCATGGCACCTAATGTCTGGATACTTCAGGATGTTCATCAGTCTTGAGTGTAACATCCTGCAACGCCATGAAGTATCGTCGCCTGACCAGCCTACTACACGCTCACCTCTTCCCAGCGAGGAAGAGCACCGTGGATACCGCCCCCACCGGCTGATCTGTGTACAGGCCTGGCCTGGCCGGGTGGCCGGGCAGTCAGCTCGCCCAGAGGTGGGCAACATTTAGTCGTCCGGAAGCGACACTCTGTTTTATCCCCAGGGCTGGGAGCGGGAAAGTGCCCGGCTTGTCACCACCGGGAATGCAGCAACAATGACCCATGGCTTAATTGCACACCTGTATTAACGCAGCGGCCACCTCGACTGCAGATGCTGAACTATGGGGAACAGGGGCTCGCTCTGGGGTCCATGACTAGCAGGCACACAGGTCACAGCAGAAACCGCCTGCCCACAGCCCCTGGGGCCGCAAAACACGCCAGCAATGCCGGTTGTTGAACATCATTCAAGATCTCTTGGTTTGCCCTAGCCAGTGTGCGCCAGGGGGGCCTCGTCAAGTGGGCCTAGAGAATCCATCCCTCCAGATAATCCTTCCGATTCAGCGTTAACACGCGGAGAGCCCCGGCAAGCTGCAACCCCTGACCGGATGGACCACGCAGAGTCGGAGGCGGCGTGCATAGTGCCTACTGCGCAGTACTACGTACGTACAGGCAGGGTAGCAGTACGTACCGAGACAGCTCCTCCCTCCACATCGATCTCCACTTACAGGCCCCAACTTGTCATGGCAAGTCAAAGTCAAGCTTGCATGGATTCACGGAGATCTCCTTGCACTCCCTCTCTCTCAAGCCGAGCTAAGTTGACCTCGGAGCCATACTTGTCGACGTTTCCTTCGACATACTAGTAGTCGTCTCCTCCTTCTAGTCACCCCATAGGCCTAGAATCTTCCTTTTCCCTGTCCTGTCATCACCTGCACAAGCCCTGTCTCCTGAGCTTGCATGTCCCTCGATCTTCATCGGCAGGATCCTCTCTCTGTCTGCCGACTCAATCCGGAGCTGTTTCTAGCCTGCTCAGCTCTGCAACCTGGCGGCCCGGTGGAACTGACCTGCACCTTTCGTACGGAAGTCTGCGAGATTGGCTGCGGATATTGTGTTGCCAAACGTCAGTCTCTTGTCCAACTCCTCTGTCCACTGAAGACGCTGCGAGGTACTTGGTTCGGCAACTCTGGAGCGAGCTTTTACGCCAACTGGGCAGTCGCATGCCAGCAGATGCAGCACTGCGCTTGTCGACGTGCTCTACGACGGACTGTGTCCCATCTACCCCCGCTGTGAAATAGAATATTCACCAGGGCCAACTGAAGGGAAAGTCTGCCGAGCAGCTGTATGCCACCACGGACCAGAACACATTGGGGTTGCACAGGAACTGCAGCACTGCGAAGTTGCCGCCAAAGAGGACACACCTACCTGTGCTCTGACGAATTGGGGTGGAGAGTACTTGAGACATCTCTGCGTTGCCAATCCTGATCGACCAGGTAGATAACGGCCAGTTCTTGTGTGTACCAGACCAGACTTGGTCTCGATTTGTGAGCTGTGGAGGGAGGCTGGTAAATGGGGAGCAAGTCCGCCACCTAGTCGCGACCTCAGTTCATCCACAACCCGTCCTTTGGTCCAGCCGACCAAAGACAGAAAACAACAAGACCGCCCCAGAAATATAACTCTGCATGTTTCTCGACAGACAGCTCCCCGGAATCTCGCCTATTGGGGAGCTTGTGGGGTCCTTGCCGAACAAGACCAGAAGTCACTGGTCTATAGACTCGTCGAACATGGCAGCCGCGTCACACAACCAATACCCTCGATCTCCCAACCCTTCCACAAGGTCATACGACTCTTCGTCAGTATCTTCTGCAACTTCTCCAGCGCCTCCCGCCCAGTACTTGGGCGGCTTGATGAGCACAAGTGCGAGGTCGAACCCGGCGCCAGCACCACACCCCATCGGTATCCCCCCATTGCCCCCAGTTCATCAGCACTCGTCCTTCCAGCCGTACACGCCAGTCACCGCGACGACCATGATCGGACGGGACTCTCTACCGTCGAACGACTCCGTTGCCAGCACGCCCGGAACAGCCAATGCCCAGCTCCCACCAACATCCGCCAGTAGCAGCAATGTGCAGCAGAAGCGGGCCTACCGCCAGAGGAGAAAAGACCCTAGCTGTGACGCCTGCCGAGAACGCAAGGTCAAGTGCGACGCGACAGAGACGACCAGCTGTTCCGAATGCTCTAGCCGGAATGTCAAGTGTCAATTCACCAAGGAGACGAACCGCCGCATGTCGTCCATCAAGCAAGTACAGGACCTCGAGAAGCAGATCGAACGTGTCCGCAGGGAGAACAACAGTCTCCGACGCATGATCTCTGAAAAGGATGGACAGCTTGACGTGGACGCCGAGGGCATCGAGCAGCTACCCCTTCAGCTTCCCAGCATTGGAGCGGAACCGAAGAGGAGGAAGCGTCCGGCGCCCATGCACGATCTCTCCAGGGCGCGATCGAATTTGTTGAGTTTCTCGAAAGGTGTCTGGAAACCGCCAGCACAATACCGTCACTCTCTAACCCCCACTCTGTTCGACACCCAGAGGCCCGAGTTGCCACCAATACAGGCGACGAAGCAGCTCCTTGACAGCTACTTTACCTCTACGCACAGCATGTTTCCAATACTCCACTGGCGGACTTTCGAGCAGGGCATTGAGGATATGTACAGGGCGCCAAACTTACAAAGTGTTCCTCTGTCGTTCATGTCTGTGTTCTTCGCCGTTCTGGCAGTGGGCAGTCTGTTCACACCCGATGCGCCAGGCGAGCGGTCATACCGCGGTGCCGAGCTCCTCGAAATGTCACGGAAGCTGATCGATCCGTGGAACAACAATTTCGTGCTGGATGATGCGCGGACGCTAACTCTACAATCGATCTTCCTCAGCGAGATGAACCTCAAGTCCGCGGCCTGGAACTGTCTAGGGAATGCCGTCCGAGTTGCGCAAGACATAGGGCTATACTCCGAATCAGGGCCGTGGCCGGTAATCGAAGGAGAAATGCGTCGGAGAGCTTGGTGGACGATCTACATTCTCGACCGCAGCCTTTCCGTGGAGCTGGGCAGGCCACTTCTGATCGAAGACTCTGACTGCGACGTGTCTCTTCCCGCAGGCGTTGACGACGCTTACATCCACGACGGCGGGATGACTGTCCCTGCAGGAGCCGAGCCCCTGACGAACTCCCTTCTCGCCCTCATTAACGTGGTGCGATCATACGGCGCCCTTCACAAGGCTCTTGCCTCGCCAGTGGTTGCACCAACCCGCCTCGCAACTTTCGACTCGCACTTCGCATCATGCCTGCGCACCTTCCCGCCAGCGTGCGATCCTTCGTCACAGGTGCCGTTGAGCCCACACCTGCTCAACCCCTTGATCTATCTACTCCACGCGCGTCTCCTCCTCCACAGGCACAACCTCACGCCCAGCTGCCCATCCGACGTCCGAATTTCCGCGATCGAGCAGTGCACCCACACGGCACTGGAAACCGCGTCTCTCGTCACCCGAACGACACCTCAGCTCCCCGACGGGGCCACTTCTCTGCTCACTATGCACCTCTTTCGCTGCACACTGTTCCTCCTGCTTGCGGGATACCTGGATGCAGCCACCGCCTGTATCCGCGCACTGGCCGCCATCGGTGGTCGACGAGATGTCACGACGCCGTGTGGTCGTTTCCTGGCGTTTTTCGCGGCAGTACTGGCGGGCAAGAAGACCGAGTATGCGGCCTACATAGCCAGAAGCAGCCCACAGACTCTCGCACAGCCGCCTCCCGCCGCTGGGAGGCCACAGCACAGTCCGCTGCAGGACGCGCTTCTCAGGGATGAGGAGCTGCTTGTGTATGTCAGTGCGGATCTTCAGGCTGGCCCGGAGACTGGATGGGTCTGGGCAGGCGGTGAAAGGGATGCGCAGGCTCAGCAATCTCCCAGCCCTGGGCTGGTACGGAGCGGTGCTTCTGGAAGCGGAAAGGGAGCCCTGTTCAGCTCGGAAGCCCGGACCGGGCTCAGCGAGGAAGAGAGTCGAGACTGGGGCGGATGGGAGAGGGTTGAGGGCCTGATCCGCGGTCTGTCATCTGGGTCGACTACGCCTACTGCACCGGCAAGCGGCGGGCCCTGGGCCCATGCGCGTCCTGCAACCCTGCCACCGCCACCGGGGCCGCCATTGCAGGTCAAGATGGAACCAGGAATGGGCCAGTTGCCCCCAGCGGCGGGGCCAAGCGGCGGAGGAGGAAGCAACGGCAATAGTCCCACGACAGGCAAGACGAAAAGTCAGGACCGGATCAGCATCGCGAACATCATCTGATTCCACGCTACAATCATTTCGGAGGCGACCCGACCGCGACTTACGATTACGACAACACGACCCTGTCCATGTACCTCCAATTGAAGAATTTCCGCATACTGCGGTCATCTCGGGCTTTTGGGTCTCATGGGTTTACCGAGCGAGGTTTTATATCACGAAAAGACTATTTTCGGGAAATACACCGTTGTGCATTGCAGTGGATGGTTGTATGACTACAAGACGAGCCAACAGACATACGATACCTGGCTTTGAGAATTGATTCCCTATTTCCTTTTCGAGCGACCGACATTCTTAATAAGTGCGAATACCTATTTCATAACATCATGTTTTTTGCTTGAGGGTGAAAGACTGGAGGAGGGGGAGGCACGGACTTGGGAGTGAAGAATCGGAACAACTTGTTGTGTCTGGCCAAAGGGGCAGACATTGGGCAACTTCTGTTGACGCGGGCAGTGCGGGCGGGCTTGGGTTGAGAGCGCGGCTGGTTCTGTTCCTCAGCAAGCTTAATGGGAGTCGGGCGCCCATGTGACACTGCAGGGTGACCCGATCAGGCGTGGGCAAGAGACGGTGGTCTGGTCTACATCTGCGCATGGCATGGCTATGTTCCGGCGATCCGATGTTCGCTCTTGCTTCCTCTACTCTACCGATGGATCTTACGGCATCTTTCTATTTCTATCCCTCATGTCTGACTGCTGCGTGAATCATCTGGGCTGAAGAGGACCTGTTCTGTACAACATCTACCGGATCTTTGCTGGTGCCTTGCGGCGAGACTAGAAGAGCGAAAGGGAGGCGAAAGAGGTGCGGTGTCACTGTCCTGGAGGAGCGAGGTTGAAGAGACACGGGCGCGGGAGCTACGCGCTGATGCTGATGCTGATGCTACAAAGGGGCCTACTAGGGCCTTGTACATGTTCTCTATCTGTCTGGCAGGGGCTGTCGACCTAATCCACAGTCGACGGCTTTCCCGCCCAACTGTACATAACTGTGCCTGTGTACAGGCGTTTTGTCGGGAGTTGCATGAGAACGCTGGGGCATGAACGTGCAAAATGGAGGAGACATACATACCCACCAAACCACCCAGACCTCTTGTGACCGCCGCGGACATGATTGAGGACCAAAGACGTAAAAGCGCTGTGTATCGTGAACCTAAACAGAGAAAAGGGGACATGCCGGCACGCTGTCTGTGCCAACGCAAAAAGGTTTGTTTGAACCAACTCGCCCAGAAGCCAACCACCTGTGCCCATCGGGGCCGCTCGGGATCCCGATGTCTGGAGGCCCCGGGTCGGGTCGACTCGCTTGGATCCTCCTCCCTCCCTCCTTAGTATAGCTCGCACACGGCAGTGTGTCCCATCATCAGACATGGTGAACCCCGTCCCCGGGCACGACATCGGCTTCCCGCAAAAAAGCCCTGGGAAGACCTGTCAACCCACCGTGACATGGCCGTCACCCACCACATCGCATCCGCCAGCCCCCTTTTTCTGACAGGGCAGGGCACCCCGACTCTTCTCGGCCGAAGGGCAGGAACATTCCAGACGCTCACCGTCAGCCTTTGTTTTTGGGGCGCGCCTATGTAACCTCTTTTCTCACTCTTTCATCTTGGACAAACACCGGCCCCCACCCTCCCGTGCCCATCACCCTCCTCTCCCGGCCGACAGATATAGTGCCCGGCCGGCTAGCTGCGTCTGCCGGGCGTTGTTTCGAAAAAAGGGTTGATCGTTGAAGAAGGGGTGGGAGTAGGTCTTGTCTACCTGTTTTCCTTGGCTCCTCCCCTTTTCCTTCCCCGGGTCACACAACTATCTCCCCACATCCCCCCTGCCGCACCGTTACACGGCGTGCAACCATGGCCTCCTCAAATACGAAGTCTCGGTGAGGCTGACTCAAAACACACAAGGGAAATCGTTGAGACTTCCGGGAGTTGGGTCGGAGGTTGCGAGTAAAAGGACCGCAGGGCTTGGGGGGGGGAGGGGGCCCTGTGCAAGGCGGTCAAAGGGGGGCACCTTTTGGCGGCCCGTCCGCTTCGGCACATGTGGCGAGCTGCAGTGGATAGGACGGGTTGGGGGCCAAAAAGGAAGGGGTCCCTTGGAGCGCTGCGCGCCTTGTCAGAGTGCCTTGTCAGAGTGCCATTGGGAAGGGGCCAGGGCGAGGGGGGTTAAGAACTATTGACTTTCGGCAGCTACCTAGGTGTTACCCGACGGGTGCTGGCGCTGTCTTCCGTTCCAGGGTGCGAGTCTTTCTATTTCAGCTCCAGGGCTCATTGATACCTATGCTTGCTGGTGTGGGCAAGGGGGGACTTGTATAGTCAGGTGTTTAGTCTTGTGACCTGGCACCTGAGTCTTTATGTGTAACAGTAGGTCAAAAAGACAATGTAGACAAGCGCACTTCTCAACTTCCCAAAGAAATTCATTCTGTGTTTTTTATTGCTATTGTATACTTTGTTACGCTGCATACTGCAATTCACCGCATATCCTGATGCGTCTGTGAATGAAGACCGCCGACAATGTGGTCCATGCGGCTAATCGAAACTTTGGAGAAAGCTATTTGTGTTCCCAAGACTGGTCCGTTCCCTCAATTGGAAGGGCCCTGCACAGCGACTGACTCCATCTAGCAGACTGCATGGGTCTTCCCCGTCTTTCCCTGCAAAGAGTGCTTCTCATTCTGTAGAAATACGTTAGCTTAGTCTCAGCCTCGGCTTGGCAACGTGATCCCATGTCATTCGTGGAATACGCAGAAAGGCCAGGGAAGGCTATGGGTAGGATTCTGCAAGCGACATATTCGCCAACCAGGGCGACATATGGTTTTAAGCAGGCAATCCCTCCTCGCACTGATAATTATCAAGACGGAAATTTCCATGCGCTTTGGGAAGGATTGGGGATGGCAGGCAGTGCTAGCAAACGATTGTCTGTGACAATGTCGATCAAAACGTACCTTGTACTTGGGATGGTTATGAGTCGCCTTTCCACTGTGGAGGTGGTGCTTGTTAATGAAGTCCTGTTGACGCTTCACAGCATCCTTGTCCATCTTCTCCAGGAGTTGCATGCACAGTTTGACATCTGTGATGAGCGCCTCGCATCGGCTTCGGGTAAAGTCCTCCCTCACCACCACACGGAGCATCTTGAAATTCTCAGTCTTCGGAGCCATTGTGTATGCCGGCACGATCCATGAGCGCACTCGAAGCTAAGAATCGTTAGAATCTGCCATCCGTGACCATCCAGATATAAGGGGAAAAAAAGGGGGGCGGCAAGGGGGGGAGGGGGGGCCAAAAAAGAAGGACCTCATGGGTCATCAGAACACACCTGATGTGCCAGTGCAAATTCGTCGTATGACCTCTCTGATTCAGAATCTGGATCCAGGCGGAAGGCCACTCTGCAGAAATAGGAGTCAGCTATCAAAGCACCGTGGAAGAAGTTTCATTCGAATGTGGGGAAGACCAGGACACAGTATGCCCATAGTTTGTCTCAAGATCTGCAGCCTCGCAAGGCCTTCGAAGCACAGGCCACAGGTGTTGGATTTTTGTTCCGAGGGTGTAGATTGTAATCGGAAGCTGCTTACAGCGGAAGCTGCAGTATTCAGTGTCAGCTATGAAAGAACCAAGACAGTAGTTCTATACAAATGTAGGGAGGAAGAGGCCAAAGAGGCCACAGTGTGGCCATGGCCTGTCTCAAAACCTGCAGCCTGATACTACCTTTGAGGTATAGGCTACAGATAGGAGCTGTTTGTTCTCAGAGGGTTAAAATGAATCCAGAAGCTGCTTACACCGTCTCCATTTTTCTGCGACATGATTATGAACCCTAAGGCCTCCAGGGAGTCGGAGAGATAATCTGCGGTCAGGGTAAGGTTCCTCATGATTTGGGTGTAGCCTTTCTTGCCCAGTCGAATCAGTTGGTACTGCAGCAAAAGGACTCAGCCATCAAAGCACTAAGGAATAAGTTTCAATTAGATATGGGGAGGACTGACATATTGACCGATGACCTGTGAAGCTCCTTTGGAGAAGTTGAGCGTGAAGGAACTCTGGTCGGCACCGAGGTAGTTGATGTTGAACACCAGTTCCTGGGGCAAGTGCTCGGCATCCCGCCAGACGACCCAACCAACACCTGGATATACAAGCCCGTACTTGTGTCCTGAGACGTTGATCGAGACCACTCTGGGCAAACGGAAATCCCACACAAGGTCTGGATGAACAGTGTTAGAGCTCAGGGGCACTAGGGAGGACGGGCGTATATCTTCGGGGATCCACGTACCCGGGTTCACGAATGGAGCCACGAAGCCACCACTGGCTGCATCAACGTGGATGGGTGTGTCCAAGCCACGCTCAACCAGCAGGTCATTGACGGCCTTGACATCCTCATACTCGCCTGTGTAGGTGGTTCCGAGGATGCAGCAGATACCGATCGTGTTCTCGTCGACTAGATCAACAGCCTGCTTGGGGTCGATCACATATCGATCCTCAGTACAGTAGACTAGTCTAAATAATTGTGTGTTAGCATTCCTTCAAGCACGTGGCTTTCCAACCTTGCTGCCGAACCGGTACGTGATGTGTAAAATCTCCTGAGCGCCAAAGACACATTGAATTGGGGAATAGCTTACCTTTCATCTATTTCGAGGTATCTGGTGGCCTGTTGTATTGTTAGCATAGCGTCCGCATGGCTGTTATGGTAAAGTGATGGTAGGTATGCCGGCGAGCCCCGTGGGCGCCACCTTGCCTTTCCCAGAGCACATGGCACTTTTTTTCCCAATGAGTTTCAGTGCGAGGATATTTCACTTTCCTTCTCCCAGCAAACCTGGACGGCCGAGTTCATGACGATATTGGGGTTCTCGGTCGACTTTCCCTCGGCCTTGCGCTTGTTCTTCCAGCGTCTCTTCATGGCCAGGACACCCAGTATAATGGCCTCGGACGAGCCGACGCAGCTGGTACCGACAGCACCAGCACCCTCGCCAATTGGAGCGTGGAAGAGGTTTCCGATCATATTGACACACCGGCTGAAGGGGCAAGTCAGTAAAAAGCCACATTGGGGGAAGAGGGGGGGGGGCGTAGCTGCCGGGGGAAGAGAAGCTCACTTCTGCATTTCGGCTGTCTTTGGGTACTCCTCGTAGTCGATGAAGTTCTTGGAGAGTGCGTCACTCATGAGCTTCTCGGCCTCGTCCTCCATATAGGTGGTGACGAATGAGGCGAGACTGTCCGGGTATCAGCGATCAACCCAAAACTTTACGTATGATCATTCAAGGCGTACTTGAGCATAGGATTTCCATCCAACGACAGCTCGTCCTTTATAAGCCTGTAAGCTGCCTCGCGGGGCATTTCGCCATCAGGAATCTCGTAACGGGGGAGATCCTGGGCGGCAAACTTGGAGCCGTAGACCGAGGTGGTGAAATTGTCGTTGTCGACTGCTTCAAGGTGGATCTTCCTAACCTCCTTGGAGAGGTGGTCGTCCTCCTCGGGGGGGAAACTGGAAACATGGCTCAGATGCACCTGTACGTGTTAAAACCATGACAGACGGGGGGCCGTAACAGGGGAAGAATGATGCTCACCATCTTGGGTGGTTTGTAGGAGGAAGAAAGCAAAGCGGTTGTAGTGGTAGATCTGACTCTGTCCTGAGCTCGATGGAGAGGGTCCAAGGCTCGATCTTATATCTGAGGGAAAGGTGATCTATTTCTCTGGGAGGCCGCCTTTGAGTGTCTTATAAGCTGGGAGGCGAGTCAGCACTCGTGTCTCTGCGGTGGGCTGGGGGGTTGCAGATCCGTGAAGTGGGGTTGAGGTCTTTACGGGCAACTCGACTCGTCCGCGTCCAGCCCAGATCACGCAGCAGGTGCGAGTGATTGAGTGGCGTGGTCGAGTCAGCGTGGGGTCAGACTCACACGAGATAAATGGTTTCCACAAGTCGGTTGCTGGGAAGAGAAGAGGCGGGGACAGGAGGAGGACGCGGTGGTGACGACTTAAAGGGGCAGCAGGAACAGCAGCAGCTTACTGAGGGCGTGGAGGGGAAACGCGGGACACGACAGGGGGGCATAGCTCGAAGCTCAAACAGCTCCCTGCCCTGACTGACGTAACGCTGGGCGTCTAATGCGTGTGTCGACAGGGGAAGCTCCCCAGTTTGGGACAGCACTGTGCACCGCTTGTTACGGGCTGGGCCTGTACGGAACCAAGGCCTCCCACCGGTTGGCTCTCCCCGTCATGCCACGCTGAGCCCTTGGCCATTGGCATGGACCCACGTGTGTGTGCAGATTACATGGTATCTAGTCAGCAAGTGGTGCTACTGTCCAATCACCCCATGTGCAAGTCGGGGTGTGTCTCTTGGGCGACAGGCAATGAGACAGGTGTCGAAGAACAGGACACAGACAGTAACGAGCACGATCGCCAGGGGCTATGCCAGCTGGATCAAACACAACCGCCCTGGGCATCGCTCCCCCACGGGAACGGAACCAACGGATCGGCTCTAGACCCCTTCTGACATGGCTCGGCAAAAGCTTGGTATTTAGTCGAGGCAGGGATCACGCCGATCCAACCTCAACGTTCAACGTGGGGCGCCCCGGGGCTCGGGGCTCGGGACTCTCCAGACTACTTGGTAGTACAATAGGCTACCTCACAGCGGGCACTCCGCCGGCCAATCGATCCGTCATAGCTACCAGTCCGCCCTCGCACAAGCTGCATCAAGTACTGTTCTGGGCCCAAGTCCCTCATTCTGTACCTTGTTTCAGACCACTGCCTAGCTCAAACTATCGCCGCCGTTCGTCCCGAGCTGCCCTTAGCCCGTCGTTGACTGGCACCATCAATAAGTCCTGTGAGACGACCCTCTATGGGACAACCTCCTCTAGAGTAGCCTCCTGTGGGATAACCTCCTGTGGGATAATCTACTCCCGGGTAACCTCCTGTTGGACACAGGGAAGATACGACGACGCTTATCTTCCCTATGTGCAGACATGCAAGCATACTGTGCCCTTGTCTCACGTCGACTCCGCTTCCATCAAAAGTTCCATCTTAATCTAAGCTGACGATGAGTCCAGCTCCACGACGCGGTTCGCTCTTGCGGAACCAATCCCAAAGGTGGTTCAATGTTGAATGCCCTAGTGTCCAAGTGTTGTCTACCCTCAGTCACCTCCATCCTCTTCTTGGTATGAGTACCCTGATCGCCGACCACGATCAGACCCTGCCTCATCCTCGTGAACGTGACACACAGACGGTTCGAGTTCGCAACAAACTTAGGGCCAGACGAGGCGGACACGGTGCTGAAGAGTAACACGAGGTCCTTCTCCTGGCCCTGGTACAAGTCAATGGTAGCACAATCTAGGCCCATAGGGTTGTGGGTCCGAATTGTCGGCTCTGCTCCATCTGGGCCATCGTTATCGTCGACCTCTCCTGCCACGACCAAGGCACCCATGTCTCCAGCCAGGTTCCCATCATGGCTTTGGTCAGCGACACCATCGCCTTGCTCGAATGGGACTGTGTCTGTTGTGAGGTCAAGACCTCGCTCGTGCAGGAAATCTTGGTGGTAGTTCGTCATGGCTCGGTACGGTGTCAGGATGCACAGTCTGTCCCAGTCGACATGAAATCCCGCACTTGGCGACAGGAAGTCCGGCCAGAGGTCCTTTTCGAAGAAGATCTTCCACATGCCCTTGTTGACTGAAGACTTCGAGTCTGACAGCTTTTCACACTTGGGGGGATGTCCACGAAAACCGGCCAGTATCTGCCAGGTGGTGGCGGCGAGCCCCCTTTGTCCATGGCCCAAATCTCGACATTGTGGGCAATGGCAGTGTCAGTACCTGGTGTCATGACGTCTTCGATGCCTCGCCTGTGGTAGAATGCCTCTCGGGCTGGATCGAAGAGACCGGGAAACATCCGAAACTGTTGGTCCATGAGGAGGATTGGCCACTCGAGTGAGCAGACGCTCCGCAAGGGAGGAAACATACTGGTCCTCGTATGTGTTGACTCGGGGCACCATGGGTGATGTCTTCGACGCACTGAATGTCGGCAGTTGCTGTGGGTCGAAGGCGAAGAGGAAGACAGACTGGTTGTAGACACACTGGAGGACGTGGGCCTCATCGATCGCAGCAGCCTCGTCGACAGCGAGGACGGAAGCGCGATTCCGGGTGAACCACTTCGCCATCTTGCCAAGTGCGGCGTATGGTGTCACCGCAACCAGCAGCGCAGACGAGTAGACATGGTCAATGCACTGGTCCAGATGGAAACTGAAGGTGTTGCGAAGTCAAGACTTCTGTGGTTTGGGCAAATCATCGGGCGCATCGTCCAACTGCTGAGCCACATGCTGCGCATCGCGGAAGCACTGTGGTGAAGTTGTGGCGTCCAGACACCGATCCGTCCAGGGAGAAGACTCCATCCCGAGATGGTATGCACCCAGAACGCGAAAGACAGGTGTGGGCACCATTTCGACCGCACTCTGAACTCAGCATTGCGCCATTCATTGCGACATCGGAAGACGCGCTTGCAAGCCTGCTTGTCTTCTGCCGCGTCAAAGGCACAGACGATGGTGTAGTCGAGACCGCTCGTCTTCACCAGAACCTCGACCTTCCTGAGGCAAGCATCGAATGCTTCATGCCGTGACGCCGTGAGGAGGACAGGCATGTTTTGCGGCACACAGAGGGTGATACAACCAGCAAGTTGCTCAGATTTACCGCACCCGGGGGCGCCATGAATGAGGAGGGTAACGCATGGAATTCGAGACAGAAACTCAACCCGCTGGGCGCGACGTGTAGGATGGATGCCTGCGAGGATCCGGTCTTTTTTGCGGACTCAACATCAGACAGCATGTCGAACTCAAAGTAATCTGCACCAGCGTGCCACAGAGCAAACTGCGGAACGTGTCCGCTCCTCGTCGTGTGATAGTACTGTCATCCTGCACGGCGTGGATAAGTGATTGGCCTCGACAGGCGCCGGTACGGTCAGGCTGGTTCACACCGGTCAGGTCCGCCTCTGAATCTCCACCTCTGATCCAATCGTCGTCAGTTGGAGGGGGCGCAAGGCGAGCAATGCCATTGAAGTTGCGACAAGCCGCCTTGGACGTATCTTCCAAGCGTAGGTAGACGTCGTACGACTCGAGAATGCTGTCGTATTTTGAATGTGCCGACGTCTGTGATCGCGACCGGTGGTGGGTAATCTGAAGAAACGTAGATCACGACACAGAGTGAGTTGCGAGGGATCGCGTCTCGGAACTGAGCTGGGGCCGTTGCAAACCGACCCGCCCAAAACGGCTTGTCCAGCTTCCGCGCCTTTGTATTGCCTCGGAATCGAGGAGGCGAGGGATTGAACGGGACAGCGACGTCCTGGCCAGACTCCAGGTAGTTGTCGAGGACACCGTGGTACTTGCTGATAAGTTCTCTTCACCGAGGTCGATGATGAGCATGCACTACTCCGATTGTGCCTGGATGGCGTGAAGAAGCGGGCACAAAATGGAGTCGATCTGAGCTCTGTAACACTCACGTTCCAGATCGACTCGTATTCGATACTGAGAACCAACAGCTGATCTTCTCCATCGGGGCGCTGTCCCATTGCGCTCCCGTACGCGTAAGAAATTCGAACGGTTGCGCGTTGCGCGCTATGAGACCGCGATCTCCATGTTGTGTTCCTGATTGCAATGCAGCCAGAACATCTTGTGGGCCTTTATGGTCGTAGAACCCGCGTCCACGATGGTCTGGTAAGTCGGGAGCAAGCTGTGTAGGCTCATAGGAGTTTAGCAGCTTCTTGTAAGCGCCATCGAAGTACTAGAGAGGCACCCCAGTCGTGCTGATCTCGAAGTCAGTCTGTTGAAGGGGACGATTCTTGCTGTAGCATTTACTCACTTGACAATTTGATGATGACGCAACCTTGAGAGGTTTCGGTAACTTGAAGAGTTGACGAGATTGCGACGTCAAGAGGCTGGTGCAGAGGAAGGCTGACGGCCTGGGGCATCTGATCAGATATTTAAAGAGGAAAAGTGTTGGTGCGATCATTGCATCCGTGAGGTGATTGTTGGTAGGTCTCTCGTACGTATGATAATCGTATGGGGAAGCAATCGTTTATTGGTGTTATTCTGTTTAAGTTTTAAGAGGCTACATGCCCCATAGGGGATAACTAAAATAGTTAAGCAAAGGCAACGGTTATGCTTATCAATACTTATAATTTTCTCTTTTTTTAATAAATATATATAATCCTTATTATAATTAATTTAAAATAATAATTTATTATATATTAAATATATATAATTTTTATTATAAGCATTATTAAAATAACTTAAAATTATAATTTATTATAAGTTTTAAAATAAATTTATATAACTTTTATTATTATATTATTCCTTAAATTTTAAATATTATATTTATTATTTTTAATTAAAATTTTATTATTTTAATATTTAATTTTTAAGATTGCTTTTTTTTAAAAGTTATTAACTTTTTTATAAAAGCTTTAATTTTAACTTTTTTTCTTTATAAGGAAAGTTAATATTTATAAAGCTAATATTAAATTCTTTAACTTTATATTTTTTTTTTTATATATTTTTTATAATATAAATATTATTAAATTTATTTTTATTTTTATTATTAAATTATAATTAATATTATTTTAACTTAATTTTCTTTAATTATTATTTATTTTCTTGAAATTAAATATTATAAGTAACTTATTTATTTATTAACTTTTTTTCTTATTTTTTATTATTTTTTATATTTAATTTATGAATTATTTTTTATTTAAGTTATTTAAATAATAATATATATTTCTTAATAAATTTCTTTATATATAAGCTTTATATATATTTATTAATAATTTAATATAAGAAGTTTTAAATTTAAGTTAATTTAATAATTTAATTCTTTAATAACTTAATCTTTTTAATTTAATATATATAATGTAATTTATTAAGTAATAATTAATATTAAATAATAATTAATGTTTTTAATTTTAATTAACTTTAATATTTATTTAATATAAATAATTTAAAGAGGTTAATATAATTATGTTTAAGTTTAAAATAATTAATTTTTAATAAAAGGGTTTTATTTTAATATAAATTATATTTTAATTTGTTATATTAATTTTATTTTATTTTATTTATTTAAATATTTAATGTATTAAAAATTAATAATTATAATATATATCTTTTATTAAAAAAAAATTAAATCTTTTTAATTATTTAAATAATTAATACATTTAAAAAAAAATATAAAACCTTTTAATATTCCTTAAATAATATAAATTTTTTATATTTTAAAATAAACTTTATATTATAAAATAAAATAATATTTATTTTATAAAAGATTATATATTAATAAATATAAACTTAATTAAATTAAAAAATAAATATTTATTTAATATATTATTAAATACAATATTTAAATATTTTTTTATAACTTTTTAATATATAAAAATATAATTAACTTATTATTAATATTATATAATATTAAACTTATTAATAAATATTAAGCTTAATATTTTTTATAATTTTATAATTTATTTTTAAAATTAAGTTTAAATATTTTTATAATTATTAAAAAACCCTTTATAAAGCTTTAAAGATTATTAAAAATTAATTTAAGCTATTTTATAATATAATAATTAAATATTAAATTATTAATAATAACTTTTATAACTTTAATAAAATTAACTTTATAATAAATATAATTATTATATTAATAATTATTATATATATTAATAAATATAAATAAATTATAAATTTTATTATTTATAATTATTTAAAGTATTTATTATTTTATTAATTAAGTAATAAAGTTAATTTTTTTAAATAATTAAATTATTAAGCTTATTTTTAATAAATAAAAAAAATAATAAAATTAATTTAAAATATATTTAATATTTTAATAAATATATTAAGTTAAAAAATATTAATTATTAAATATTAATTATTAAATATTAATTATTAAATATTAATTATTAAATATTAATTATAAATAATTATAAAAGTTATATTTAATTAAGTTTAATTAATATTATAAAAATAATAAAAATATTATTATTAATATATTATTATATTTATTTTACTTATTTTAATTATTAAATATTATATTATATTTATTTTTAAAATATATATATAATAATAAAATTAACTTTTTTATTTAAACCTTAATTAATTATATCATTAAATTTAAATTCTTTTTTATATTTAAAATAATTTATAATAAAACTTTTATAATAAAAAATATTAAGTTTAATATTTATTTATAAACTTTAATATAATTTTTATTTACTTTTTTTAAAAAATAAAAGTTTTAAATATTATTAAATATTTAATAAATTATTTAATAATTAAATTTTATTAAAAATAATATCTTTATTTATTAAAAAAACTTCTTTATATTAATTATAAAAGTTATTAATTAAATAATAAAAGAATATAAATTATAATATATTTAATTACTTTTATAAATAAATAAATTTATATTTTTTAAATGATTAATATAATATTTATTATTAAATATTAAAGGGTTAAAAGAATTTAAATATAATTTAAAAAAGCATTTATTATTAAAAGATTTTAAGCTTTTACTTAAAAAAGAATAAAAAAAATAATTAATTAATATAATAAGTAATAATATTAAGAAATTAATTTATAATAAATTAATTAAAAGATAATATAATAATTATAATAAAATTAAATATAATATAAAAACTTATAAAAATATAAAGAAAAATTTAATTAATTAAATTTTAATTATATTATAATAAATTATATTTTTAATAATATAATTAGCATTATTTAATATTAAATATATATATTTTATTAAAAGTTAATTATTTTAAATTTAAATATAATTATATTAACCCCTTTAAATTAATTAAATTAATTAAAATTAAATAAT
Organism: Diaporthe citri; assembly: GCF_014595645.1. Taxonomy (NCBI): domain Eukaryota; kingdom Fungi; phylum Ascomycota; class Sordariomycetes; order Diaporthales; family Diaporthaceae; genus Diaporthe; species Diaporthe citri. The sequence continues at coordinate 1,431,446 of NW_025064850.1, forward strand.
TAAATATAATTAATATTAATTAATATTAAATTTAAATAAATTATTTATATTAAATAAATATTAAAGTTAAAAAAGTTAATTATTATTTAATATTAATTATTACTTAATAAATTACGTTATAATAAATTTAATTTAATTAATATTAATTAATATAAATATATTTATTTTAATAATATATAATAAATTATATTTTTAATAATATATTTAATATTATTTAATATTAAATATATATTTTATATTAAAAATTAATTAATTTAAATTAATATTATATTTTTATTAATTATTTTAAATTAATTAAATTAATTAAAAATAAAAAATTATCTTTTTACATTAAATAAGTATTAAGCTTAATTAAAATTAAGTAAAGTTAAAAACATTAATTATTTATTAATATTAATTATTTATTAATAAATTATATTATTATAATAATAAAAATATTATAATAATTTTTAAAAATGTTGGCTGGGTTACGTATTGCAATATGACGTTTAATTGGTATAGTGATTAATTATTATTGACTATAAAAGGAAGGAAAGCAAAAGGCCTGACTATGCTAGCTATTTTATATGCAACGCCAAGGCTACTGCCTGCTGGGCACCCTAACAAATTAAAGCTACCTAATCCTAAATAATTCTCCATATAAATAATACCCATTATTTCCACACTAGCAATCTTTATTTTATAAATGCATACCTCTTTTAAAAAGTATAAAAGAAAGAAAGGTATTAAGTTAAATTAAACTTAAGATCAAGAGATAATTAATTAATTATATATATAAATTAAATTGCAAGTATATTATTATTTTGCTGCGCTATATTATTATAAAAAGCAGGCATATAAGAAGGCCTAAGTTATTATTAAGAAGTTAAAGGTTGGTTAATTTATTAAAGTATGCAATTAATAGGAAAAGGTTAATTAAGTATATATATATATTAAAACATCCTAATTATATAAAGTTAAAAAGCTTAAAAGGTTATAATTACCATATAAACATTTTATTTATAATGCATTTTATAAACTTATACTTTCATTACCTATAGCGCCTAGGTTAAATAAGAATTAAACTAAACCTTTAAATTATTAACATAATTATTTAATCTCTAAATAACTAAAATTTTCCGTTTTAGCTTAGCCTAAGCTTTGCCATACCTAATACCGCTTATTAAATAAAGAAATCAAAAAGTATAATTAAAGGATAGGTTAGAATAAAAGTTAATAAGTTATAAAAATTAATAAATAAGGTATTTAAATAAAGGGAAAGTAAAGTGCAAGATAAAGAATATTAATTAAGTTAATAAATAACAACACTTTTAATTTTAATATATAAATATTAAACTATGAAATCTAACTAAGGACGCTTATTAAATACAAGCTAGCAACTTAAGTACCCATAAGATAGTAGTAACCCTTATTACTTAAACCCTTAATACATAAATACTATTATAAAAATCTTAAATATAAGGTTTGCCCTTAAAAGGAATATAATTTAAAGTTAGTTAATTGCATTACATTATAAGGTAATTTATAAGTAATTAATAGATATAAATTAAACTTTTACACTTTTACTATGCATTGCCTTTAATTAAAAAAGTTATCTTATTATCCCTTATCTTATTATTCCTTATTAAAAACCTTTAACAATCTTTTTATCTTTATAATTATGCAATACATATATTTAAATTAATTACATTAATATTAACATAACAACCTTATAATATATAATATAATAATAATATCTAGGGTTATATTAATGCAATCTGCTAATAAATTATTAAATCATACTTTAATAATTTAAGTTTAAGCTTTAATACATTATAGTTTTCTTAACTTTTTACTATATTTAAATAATTACCTTATCTTTTTAGCTGCAATCTATATAGCCCTATACCTTAATTATAATATTATTTATATTCACAAAGTGCTAAAAAGTATTATTAAGAATACTCTTTATAAAGGCGTTAGCTAAGTTACAATCCTCAATAATCCAATAAATCTTAAAGATCTTATGCTTTTTATATAATTACCAAAGAGCCATAATATTAATTATAAGGCACTTTTCTTTTATTATACCAAGCTTAATTAAGCACTTATATAAAAAGTATAAGTTAATATATATCATAAAAGGAATTATTATAATATTTAAATATATAATAATTTAGCATAAAGTAACTACCAATACTATAGCCATATTAAAGCTATTAACCATATTATAAATCTTTAAAGCTAAAACGCTTTGGATTACTTTCTAGCACTTTATTAAGAATTAATGAATAATATTACCTTTAATATTCCACTTAAAAGCCTATTAAGTTTATATCTTATTTATAAATATAATAATAAAGCTAATTTATAAGCTAAGGTTCTTATTATTAGCAAATAAGCTATTAATAAAAACCATTAATTTAATTTAAGATAGATTTAAGGGCATATATTAAAGTCTATGCTTCAAGTTATTAGCTTATCATTATAGCCAGCAATTCAGCCTATTGCAATCCTTATAAGAAGGCTTTTAAATCTAAGCTACTATTAATAAGTTAAATACTGCCTTAAGTTAATAAATAAAAGCAAGATATATTCCTTATATACATTGCTTTATATATTATTAAGCATAATTATTAGCCTTATCGTTAATAAATATAATCTTCTTACCTTAGCCCTTTTAATAAAAATATAAAATACCTTTATTAAAAATGCTTATAATTATGCCGTTAAAGATAAGTAACTTATTAAAAGTAAGTATCTCTTTTAGTTTATATTAAATATTTACCTTTTTAATCTTTTATTCTTTTAGCTTTAAGAATACTAAAATATTAAGGGATAAAGTATTATTAATTTACATAGCAATAATAACAAAAATATCCTTTTCCTAATTTGCAATTAAGAAGCATAAGTTATATATTAAGATAACTATACCTAAATTATTATAATAAAACTTATAATAAGTTGCTTATTAATATATATTAAATTTAATAATATTATAAAGTAATTTAATAACTTACATAATGTTTTTAAAAGGGTATTTATTTTAAATCTTAGGGGATAAGTAATATAAAATAAATTGCTTAAGCTTAAACTTTAATTAAGAATATGCTTAAATAATATCTTAAAGCTTTAGTTAAAAGCCTTATATTAAAAGGAATGGGGCTAAAGCAATTAAAAGCCTTTAGTTAGCTCTTTAAATAATTAAAGATTATATAAGGATATTATGCTTATTCTTATTACTATATTTAGCAATAATAAGCCGTAATTTCTTATATAGCTTCTTAATCTTACCCTTAATTTTATAAATAATGCATAACTTAAAAAGCTAAATACCTTTATATATCTTAAAATCAAAGCGTTTAAAGTAAAAAACATTATTGCTAATTAACTTTATAATTTCCTTATAATTAAACTCCTTAAATAAGTTACCTAAAGTATTAATCATACCATTATATTAAAGTTTTAAAGAAAGATTATAGTTCTTAACCTTTTGCTAAGTAAGATATATTTCTTTTAGCTTATTCTTTAATCCCTTAAGCCATTTATATTATTAAGGTTATAATGATTTTAATATTGCTAGGATTAAATTTAGTTTAAATTAAACGGGCTTATTAAAAGCATTATTTAAGTTAGAAACTAGCTAAATATTATCTTTACCATTCTTATCCCAATAATATAGCTAAATTAATATTAATTAAAAGATTATTAGGTTATTTAAAAGGTTTAATATAAAATTATATTTATTAATACTAAGCAACTTATATAATTTTTGCTAATTATGCTTTTTTTATTATACTTATATATTACTTTATAATAAAAAACTTAATACTTTTATAATATTTAGGCCATTATAAGTATTTAAAGCTATATTAACTTATTATTTAATATAAGCCTTGCATAGCTTTCTTATAGCTTTTTAAATAGCCACTACTTTTTTAAGAGTTAAGGGAGTTAATGCAAAGTTTTTTATAAGTTTTAAATATGCATTAAAAATAAGGAGTATTAAAATAATGCTGTTAGGGCTAATTATATTATTTATTATCTTAATAGCTATTTATAAGATAGCTTCCTTAATATAAATCCTTAAGAGTTTAGCATAAAGGATGTTAAAAGCTTTTTAAAGCAAAGCATAATACTTCTTAACCTTATTAATAAATTAATATGCCTTTATTAATACTTACTTATAAGTAATGCCTATGATTTATGCAATATTTTAAACTTTTGCTAAAGTAAAGTTAATTTCAGCGTTATAAATAATATAGTTAAAAGGTCCTAAATAGGTATCTATTTAGTATTACTAAATAACCTCTTATATATTCTTTATAAAAAGAGAGATAAGAAATCGCCCAGCTTAAAAAGAGGTTGCTAAATTAATAACTTGCAAAACGGGTAAATTAAGTAAATATATAACATTTATAATAATCTCATAGTTAAAGTTAATATCATCCTGGAGGTTAAACTTAAAACGTTATAATGCTATGGAATAAAGTTAATAATAATAATAAAATTTAAAAATTACTTTTAAGATAAAAGGATTAATATCGCTATAATTAATATTAATAAGGAGGTATGAAAAATGGTTAACTAAAGGGTATTTAAACCTATAATAAAGTTACTAAAGCTTTATTTTTATTAAGAACATTACTAGCATATTATTACTTCCTATATTAAGGAAAATTTATAAATATCCTTACTTTTAAGTAATTAAAAAGGTTTTCTTTAAGTACTTATCTTTTTATTAAATTATCTTATTAATAATGTTTTAAAGGAAGAAAGAGTTCTTATTTATATCCTAAATATAAAAAAAGAAGGGAATAGGCTTATTTATAATATAAAATATTAATAGTTTTATTAAAGTATTAACTTATATTATACTAAGTAACTTAATAAATAAGCTTAAGCTAAATTATACTTATGCTTTATTAGCTTATATAATATTTAAGTATATAAAAGACACTTAATATTGCAAAGCTTAAAATTGCTTATATTTAACTATTAAAAATATTGCTATACTTATATTTAATATAATATTTTAATATTGCTAATAAAAGTATTAATTTTAAATAATAAATATCTTTATTATTAAGCAATCTTTAAAATTAATATAAATATTAAAGCTACCTATGCTATTAAAAAAGTTATAAAGAAAGGCTTAGTTTATTAAAAAGGTATAATAAGTATGCCCCTTTTTACCATTATTAATAGCTAAAGTTATTATAATGCTAATAGCTTTAAAATTAAAACCTTTAAAGCTAATAAAGAATATATTAAACTTATTATTATTAACTTATTATTTAATATCCTTATATATATAAATATATATAGCTTTAGCATGCTATTAATCTTTAAGTAAGTAATTTATTAATTAATATTCCTCTTTATAATATATAAAATACTTTTTCTTCTTACATTATATATTACCATTATTGCTTTTATTAAGCTAATATCCATTATTATAGCTATCTTTATAAGGTTCTTTATTATAGCCGCCGCTTTTAAATTAATGGAGCTAGCTTAAGTAAAAATTAAATTAAAAGCTATTACCCTTAAAAGAAGATTAAGGGTACCTTAGGCATTAATTATTATTATTATATTACTTATTAAAATAATATTACTTTTTAATATTCATAATAGCTAAATTATTATTATTTTAATTATTATAACTATTAGCATAGCCTTATTTATAAGCTTATTAATTATTTTCTATAATTATATATTATAATATAAAGTTTTAAGCCTTTAATACCTTAATATATTATTATAAGATAAAGTAAAGTTGCTTAATATTTATTAATACTATTAAAATAGCATAATGGAATTTAAAAATGCTTTATACCGCTTATAAAATTATATCTTATAAAGAGCCATCCTTATAAGTAATATACTTAAATGCTTTATAGCAAAGCTATATCTTATTAATAAGCATTTAAAGAATATCCATATAACTTTTATTTAGGTTCTTTTATTAAAAAGTAAAGAAAGTTAAAATATTTTAATTTATAAAATAATTATAGTAATTATTATTTATATTAAAGCAATTCTTAAATTTTTTATATATTTAAGCAAATAAGTTTTCTTAATTAATAACTTAAATATAATATATCTTTATTAATTCCTTAAGCATATATAAAAAAGCTACTTTAAATTATTAAGGCTAAATCCATAAGTTGCCGCAAGCCTTATAAAAAAGGAGGATCTTATTATTAAGAATATTATATAGTTCTTTGGTAAATATCTTATTTTTATAATAATATTTACTTAAGTTAGCTACTATATTTAGGTTAAGTAAGAAGTTCTTTATTTTTATTAAAGATAAGAGGGTATAATAATTATATATTATATAAAAGTTATTAGCTAAAGGAAGGTTGCTGCTTTTTCTTAATAAATTAAGAGGTCCTAAAGGGTTATTATTATCTTTACCATTATTGCTAAGTAGGCTAGGCGGTTTAAGTAGTTTAAAATTAAGAAAATCATTATTAATAAGTAATTCCTTATCTTTTATTAAAGCATAATTAAAATTAAAAATAATATAAATATTTAAATTATAGTTCTAAATTTAATTAATCTTAAATATAATGCAATATTCTTGCTTTTAATTTACTAGCTATTTAAGATAATTTAATGCTTTAAGAATATATATAAGTCCCCTTAAAGTATTCGCTTTCTAAGTATAAATACTCTTAACTTAAAGAGTTTTCTTAATAATGCATAATAAGTCTTTATTAACTTATATAAATATTAGCTTAATTTAGCCATAAAAGTCTTTAATAAATGCCTTATATGCTTTATTACTTAATATATATGCCATAGCTTAAATTTAGCCCTAAATATAGATATTTAAGTATTATTTGCTGCTAAAAAATCCTAGGGAATTTATCCATACCAAGAAATTAAATATCTTAATAATGCTTTTAAGTATAGGAGTATAATTCATTATAATTAATATTAATGGACCATTTTAGCCGGTAATATTGCTTATTATATCTACCATCTTATTATTTTAATAAAGTAATAATAGAAATATATTTAATTTAAAAAAGAAAGTAGTAAAAAGGGGAAATAAGTGATATTAAGGGAAAATAAAAAAGTTAAGGGTTACTTTTATAATTTAGTTATTAAGAAGTAAATTAATTCCTTTCTTTATATTTATTTATATAATGAGATATAAGTAAATATATTATTAACGAAAATAAATATTAATTTAATTCTTTTAATTATAGCCACTAAATTTAAAAATCATTATTAAGGTTATTTAAGATATAATGAATGTATATATATTAAGGGTAAGGGAGTTTGCTATAATTTCTTGCCATAATAACTACCTTTTTATATATTAAATATCATTATTATTATAAACTACGCTATGTAAATTTATAATGTTAATAATGCTAATTAGCATAACTAAAAGGTTATTTCTTTAAGCCTTGCTAATTTATAATTACCCTTATAATTACTAATTAATATTAGCTAAGTTATATATTGCAATATAATGTTTAATTAATATAATAGTTAATTATTATTAATTATAAAAGGAAGGAAGGTAAAAGGCCTAACTATGCTAGCTATTTTATATGCAGCGCTAAGGCTGCTGCCTGCTAGGCACCCTAATAGGTTAAAGCTGCCTAATCCCAAACAGTCCTCCATACAAATAACACCCATTATTCCCACAAAAAATACCTTTTAATTAATATTTTAAAAAAAGTTTTTAAAATAAAATAAAAACTTATTATTATAATTAAATAAATATATAATAAAAATTAAAATACTTTTTATAATATATAATTACTTTAATTATAAATTATAATTATTATTATTAGCTAAGTTAATATACGTTGGTTAATAGTAAATTAATTATATTTAAATTAGCTATATAAAAGAAAAAAAGGTTATAATTATAAGTTGTAATACCTCCCTTTAATTATAAATTATTTAAGGGTGGTTATATGTTGCTGCACGTAATTTCTGCTTATTGGTATTTTAATGCTAATTACTTATAATGCTTATTGTATTTAATATTGCTATACCCTTATAATATGCTTATAATTATATTAATAATCTTTAATTAAGTAATTAATGCATATTTTTAAAAAGTATATAAGAAAAAAAAGTTAAATTAAACTTAAAGCCATTAAATTAAAAATATAAAATAATTAAAATAATTAAAATTAAATATTTATTTAATTGTATTAAGTATTTATAAAAGATAAATATATAAAAAAGCTTAAGTTATTATTAAAAGGTTAAAAATTAATTATTTTATTAAAGTATATAATTAATAAATAAAAGTTATTTTAATAATTATATATAATAAATTATTTTAATTATATTAATTAATAAAGCATAAATTGTTACTTTTATTATATAAATATTTTAATTATAATATATTTTATAAACTTATACTTTTATTATTTATAATGCTTAAATTAAATAAGGATTAAATTAAACCTTTAAATTAATAATATTATTATTTAATTTTCAACTTATAATATATTTTAATTTAATTTAATTTAAGCTTAATTATACTTAAATTTTATAATAAAATACAAATTAATTAATTATAAAGGAAAGATAAGTAAAATAAGTTATAAATATTAATAAATAAAGTATTTAAATAAAGGAAAAAAGTTAAGTATAAAGAATTATTAAGAAATTATTTAATATTAATTAAGTTAATAAATAAAAATATATATATAATTAATATATAAATATTAAACCGTGAAATTTAATTAAAAATGCTTATTAAATATAAGTTAATAACTTAAATACTTATAAAGAAAATAATTTATATTATTATCTTTAAGGGTAAAATTCTTAATATATAAGCATTATTATTAAAATTTTAAATATAAGATATTGCTTTTAAAAGGAATATAATTAAAAGTTAGCTAATTGCATTACTTTATAAGGTAATTTATAAGTAATTAATAAAAGGAAATTAAATTTTTATTAATTTAATATATTTTTTATTAATAAATATAAAAATTAAGTTACTTTAGCAATCTTTTCTTTATAATCTTATTATAATTAAGTTAATTTATTATCTTTCTTTATTAATTTTTATAATAATATATTTCTTAATTTTAAAAATAAAAAATAATATTATATTTATAATTTATTAAATAATATAATAATAATATAATATTCTTACTTTATATTATATATAAAGCTAATATAACCTTAAATTATTAATTATTATATAAATAAGAATAATAATTTTAAATTTAAGTTTTAATTTAACTTTTCCTTTTTCTTTAAATAAATAATTATCCTTAATTAACATAGCTTTATATTTTAATTATAATATTATTAATACTTATAAATTATTTAAAAGTTTTATTTAATATATTCTTTATAAAGGCATTTATTAAATTATAATTATTAATAATTTATTAAATTTTAAAGATTTTACGTTTTTTATATAATTATTAAAATAATATTAAATTAATTATAAAGCATTTCTTTTTAATTATATTAAACTTAATTAAATATTTATATAAAAAGTATAAATTTATATAAATTATAAAAGAAATAATATTAATATTAAAATAAGTAATAATTTAATATAAAGTAATTATTAAAATAATATTTATATTAAATTTATAAATTATATTATAAATTTTAAAAGTTAAAATGCTTTTAATAACTTTCTTATACTTAATAAAGAATTAATAAATAATATTATTATAAATATTTAATTTTATAAAGCTTTTACCTTAAATTTTATTAATAAAAATAATAATAAAGTTAATTTAAAAGCTAAGATTTTAATTATTAATAAAAGAATTATTAATAAAAATAAGTAACTTAATTATAATTAAGTTAAGTATATATATATTAAATATTATATTTAAAATAATTAGCTTATTATTAAAGCCTTTTATTAAGTTTAATATAATTTTTTTTGCTTAAATTAATAATTTAAATAAAGATAATTTTTATATCTTAACTTTTTTAATATATATTAATAATATTATTCTTTATAATAATAATCTTTATATTATTAAAGTTAAGTATTATTTTAAGAATAAGTATTATTTTTAGCTTATATTAAATATTTACCTTTTTAATCTTTTCTTTCTTTATTATTAAAAATATTAAAATAATAATAAAAAGAATATTATTTATTTATATAATTATAATATTAAAGTTATTTATATTATTATTTAAAATAAGAAAGCATAAATTATAAATAAAAATAATTATATTTAATTCCTTATAATAATATTTATAATATATTATTTATTAATATATATTAAACTTAGTAATGTTATATAAAGATTTAGTAATATATATAATAATATTAAAAGGATATTTATTATAAATTTTTAATAATAACCTTATATATATTATATATTTAAGCTTTAACTTTAATTATAAATAAGCATAAATAATATTTTAAAGCTTAATATATATTTTTTATTAAAAAAGAAATAATGTTAAAATAATTAAAAATTATTAGCTTAATTATTAAATAATAAGGGATTAAGTAAAAATTTCTTTTTTATTATAATTATTATAATTAGCTATTATAAGGCATAACTTTTTATAAGGCTCTTTAATCTTACCCTTAATTTTATATATTATTTAAAACTTAAAAAGCTATATATTATTATATATTTTCTTATTATAAAGTATAAACTTAAAAACATTATATTTAATTAAGTTTAATATTTTCTTATAATTAAATTCCTTAAATAAGTTTTTAAATATAATAATTATATTATTTTATTAAAGCTTTAATATAAGTTTATAATTATTTTTTTATATTATATAATAAATGTTTAATTAATAAATGCTTAAATAATAAATATTTATATTAAAAATATTTTAATAATAGTTTTTAACTTATTCTTTGCTTTTAAAGGTTATTTTTATTATTTTAATTTTAAAAAATTTAAGTATATATTTAAAAGATTTAGCTTAAAGTATATAATATATTATAAATTATTATTTAATTATAAATTTTAAATTATAATATTTTTTATTTTATTATAATAATATAATTATATTATTATAAATTAAAAAATTATTAAGTTATTAAAAAGATTTAATATAAAGTTATAATTATTAATAGCAAGAAGTTTATATAAGCTTTACTATTTATTTTTCTTTTATTATATTTTTATATTACTTTATAATAATAAATTAAAAGTTTTTATAATATTAAGTTTATTATAAATATTAAAAGTTATATTTATTTATTATTTAATATTTATTTATTTTAAAAACTTTATTATTATTTTAATAACTTTAATTTACTTTTATATTAAAAGGATAAAAGCTAAGTTTTTTATAAAGTATAAATAAGCTTTAAAGATAAGTAATATAAATATAATTTTTTAAGGGCTATAAGTATTATTAATAATCTTTACTATTATTTAAAAAATACCCTTTTTTATATAAATAATAATTAATTTAATATATAAAATATTAAATGCTTATTAAAAAAAGCATAATAATATTTAACTTTATTAATAAATTAATAAACTTTTATTAAAACTTATTTATAAGTAATTCTTATTATTTATATTATTTCTTAAAACTTAATAAATATAAAATTTATATTAATATTATAAAGAATTTAATTAAAAAAGCTAAAATAAGTATTAATTTAATATTTATAAAGTATTTTTTATATATTTTTAATTAAGAATAATTTAAAAAATTAAGCTACTTAAAATATTATTATTAAATTAATAATATAAAGAATAAGTTTATTTTTAAAAAAATATATAATATTAATAATAATCTTATATTTAAAGTTATAATTATCTTTTAAAATAAATTTAAATCTTTATAAAACAAAATTATAAAGTTAATAATAATAATAAAACTTTAAAATAATTTTTAAAGTTTTTACCTTTATATTATATGTAATATTTTTTAATAAATAATTAAAATATTTAATTAATAAATATTTAAAATATTAATGTAATTAATATAATTTTTTTTATAAAAAATATAATAAAGGTATATAAAAAGTATTATAAGTATCTTTACTTTTAAGTAATTAAAAATATCTTTTTAAAGCTATTTAATTATTATTAAAATAATTTATTTATTATATTTTATAAATAAATATATAATTTATTTATATTATTTATATAAAATAAAAAGGGAATATATTTTTTAATAATATAAAAAGTAATTAAATTAATTATAACCTTTATTATTATTATTTTTAAAAATAAAGCTTATAATTTCTTATTAAATTTAATAAGTGCTTTTTTTATTTATAAGGTATTAAGTTAAATAAAAAAATCTTTATATTAAAAAGCAAGGTATTATTTATATTTTATTATAAAGAAAATTATAATATTTATATTAAAGATAATGCTTTAAAATTAAATATAAGCATATTTTTTAATTAAGGTAAATTAAAAAGTAAAAGTAAATATTATATTATTCTTAAAATTATTTTCTTTTTTATTAAAGGTAATTTTTATATTAAATTCCTTATACTTTATAAAAAAAAATATAATTAATATTAATAACTTTATAATTAATATACTTTATTTATATAAAGTATTAATTATAATATTATTAACATTTTATTAATAAATAATTTAAAAATTAATAATTAATCTTATAATAAATATAATACTTTTTATTTTTAAAAATATTTTAATAATTATTATAATAATAATTATTTTAAAAATAAAAATTATTATTATTATTTATTTAAATTATTATAATTAAAGCCTTTATAATTATAATTATTATATTTTAATAATTAATATAATATATATTATCTTTCTTATTATTAAGATCTTAATTATTTACATTATAATATTAATTAATATTATATTAAAAATTAAATTTAAAAAAAGATTTTAATTTTAAAAATAATAATTTATATAAATACTTAAAATTAAAGAATATATATTAAAGTTTTAATATACTTATATAAGTATAAATAATTATTATTTATAAAAAGTTATTCTTTTAATAAAGTATATTAAATGCTTATTAATATAATTATAATTTATTAAATATTATAATAAAAACCTTTTAAGGGTGCTTATTAATATTTTTTAAGTTAATATATATTTTATTAAATATAATTAAGGTTTAATTATAAAAATATTATTAATAATTAATCTTTATATTAAAGTATATATTATAAATAAAGAACCTTATATTAATATAATAAATATAATAAATCTTAATAAAATCTTTTAAAATTAAGAAAAATATTATATAAAATTATTTAAGTTTAATATTTATTATTTAATAAATATTAAGAAAGATCTTTATTTTATTATTTAATAAATTATATAATTTATTACCTTAATTTTTATTTTTATTTTATATTTTATTAAATTATATATTATTATTAACATTAAAAAGATTATTTATTATTTATTAAGGAAATAAATTTCAATATAAATTATATAATTATAAAGATTTTAATATTATAATAAGTAATAATATTAAATATAAAGTCTTTATTAACTTTTTTAAGGAAATGCTTATAAATTATTCCTTAAGTTATAAAGTTTTTAAGTATTTTAATAAACTTAATTTTTATTAAAATAATATTTCTTAATATTTTAAAAAAGCCTTTATACTTAATTAATTAAGGGTTTTCTTTTTATAAGATAATAATTATAATACTTGCTATAAGGGAATTAATTAAATAAAATTTTGCTTTAATTTTATAAATAATTAAAAATAAGGAAATTATAATTTTTAAAATCTTTTATTATTTTTAATAAAGAAAAGTAATTATTTTAAGTTTTTAAAAAGAAAATAAAAGCTATAAATAATAAAATTATATTAAGAATTAAAGTTTTTTAAACCTTTTAAATAATAAGTATTTTTTAAGTACTTATTATTTTTAATTTTTAAAATTAAAGCCATTAAATATAAAACCTAAAAAATTTATATATATTAACTACTTTATATAATTCCTTCTTCCGTTATAAAGAATACTTATTATATATAAATAATACTTTTAAATTAATAGCTTACTTATTAATACTTTCTTTAATATTAACTTTTTTCTTTTAAAGGAATTTCTTAAAGTTTTAAATAATAATTAATTTTTTAAATATTATTATATTTTAAAAAGTAAAATCTTTTATAAAGTATTAAAATAAATTATTATTTATATTTTAATATCTTATTATTTCTTTTATAAACTTAAAAATAATAATATTTACTTAATTAATTATGTTATTTACTTTTATTATTAATTTATCTTAATAATTAAAATTAATTTATTAATTTTAAAAATTATTGTTAAAATTAAAAAATAATTAAAGTTTTTATATAAAAGCATTATTAATGTTTAAAGATATTTCCTTAATATTATTATTAAATTTAATTATTTTATTAAGTTATTAAAATATTTAAGTAATTTATATATAAAAGAAATAAAAAGAAGGTAGCTAAGGAAATATATTAAGATTATTTTAAAGCATAAAAAGAAAGTATTAATTATATAATAAAATAGTATTTATTAAAATATATTTATTAACTTAAGTAAATATAATTTATTATTTATATTAAAGTAAAGTAATTAAAAGTATTTGTAATACTAATTATATAATAAAATATATTATATAATTAATAAATTTAAGGCATTATTAAAAAAAATTTAATTAATAAGTTAAATCTTTATAATAAAAAAGTTAAGGCATTATTAATTTCTTTTTATTAATTTTAATTATTAAGCATAATTAAAAGTAACTTAAGCTTGCAAGGGGCGCTCTTAGCTATGGTTAAGTTTATTACGGTAAATTTATAAAATGTTTCTTATATAGGGATTGGTTAATTAATATATTGCTTTATATTTATAAGGTAAGGGGGTTATATGCCCTTTAGCCCTTTAGCGCCTTATTTACTTATTTATTTATTTATTATAATAATTATAATTAATTCTTAGCTAATAAACTTAATAAGCGAGTTTATATTTAAGGAATATTTAAATTAGTAATGTTTTAAGCAATATATAATAATAATAAATTAAAAGCTTTATAGCTATTTAAGATAAATACTTAAATTAATTGCTAAAAAGCTATCTTAAGTTAATATTATTTATTAATAATAAGCATAATTTATATAATTTATCTTTTTAATTAAAGCAATAAAAGCATTGCTTTTAATAACTTACTTAAAGCATTACTTATTTAAAATAATAAAAGCATTAAATTATTTAAATTATTTAAAGCAAAGCATTACTTTAATCATCTTAATTATCCTTTCGCTTTATTATATAACTTATTTTTATTATATAGCAAATCTTTTTAAGCTTATCTTATTAACTTATAAAGTTTTATTTACGCCTTTAAGAAATTAATAATACTCCTTTAATTTTATTTTTATTATATTTATAATATTATTTCCCTTCTTTATTACTTTTTTATTCTTAAAAAACCTTAATAAGTTTTTCTCTTTTTATTTTCTTTTATATATTTATTTTTATATGCTTATTAATTAATAATTATATTATTATATATAAAGAAATTACGTTTTAAGAAATTAAATTAGCGTAATTAATTATTTATATTTATTAAATTATTAAGCTTTAAAATTATACCTTATTTATTTTATTTTATAAAGGGGTGGTTTTATTAAATAATAAAGAGTATTTTTTATTATTTTACTTATGTTAAATAAGGCAAGAAATATAATAGTTTTAAAGTATTAATAAGTGCTTATAAGTTTTAATCTTTTTTTTTGTATTCTTTTATTTTTTTTTAATTAACTTTTAATATCTTAAGTTATTATAAAAAAGAAAAAGTTATATTTTTAAAAGCTTAAGGCTTAAAAAGCTTTATATAAGGCTTATTATTAAGCAAATAAAGTAATGGCTTATTTAAATTATTTACATTATTAAAAGGAGTTTTTAATTTATTATAAGGCTAATTTAATAAATAAAGGTTTAGCTGCCTTAAATATATTTAAGGAGGCTAATTATATAAAGGTTATTAATTAAGTTATAATTAAAAAAGTTAAAGTTATTCTTAATATTTAATAAAATAATGATTTTAATATTATAAATTAAGGTTTTATAATAAAGTTTATTAATATAAACTTTTTTAATTAATTATTTAATAATATATTTAAAGTATCATTTAATAATTTATTAAGTTTTAAATATATTTTTATAAATTATTTTTATCCTTATAACTTTTTTATTTAATTAAATATTTTATTACTTTTTATATATTTAATAATTTAAAATACATTTTACTTTATATTTTAATTTATAATTATTAAGCTTAACGTTAAGAATTAACATTATATTAATTAATATAAATTTTAATATAAAAATATAAAAAATTAAGTAAATGTTTCTTTTTTTAATAATATAAATTTATAATTTAGTTTTAATATTCTTTCTTTAACTTTAAATAATTTAAATTTTTTAAAGTTAAGTTTATTGCTAAATTACTTACTTTTAATTTATTTTTTATAAAATAAGTAAATTATATTTCTTTTTTTAAAAATTAATTCCTTTAATTTTTATTAATTTACTTATTTCGCTATATATTTTTAAATAAACTTTAAATTTATTATAATTTTTTTATAAATATTTTTAATTTATTTTATATAATTAATAGCTTATAATGCTTTTATATTAAAAATTAAGTATTAATAAATATTAAAGTTAAATTTATAATTAATATAAAATAATGAAATGTTAATAATATATATATTTATATTATTATATATAAATTATATTAATAATAATAATAATACTTAATTATTTTGCTAATAATTAATATAGTAATATATATATTATTTTAATATTTAATTAAGTTATTTTATTTATTTATTTATTTATAAGTATATTATTATTAAAAGTTTATACTTAGCTTTTAATTATTTTATTAAAGAAAATTAAAAGTTTAATGTAAATAATTTATTTTAATTAAATATAATTTTATTTAATAGCTTATATTAATTAATAATTATTTTAAGAAATATATAAATAAGTTTTTTTATTATATTAAATTCCTTATAAGGTATAAAGTATATATACTTTATAAATTTATTTATTATAATTAAAATGTTATTATAATTAATTCTTATTATTAATTCTTTAAATAAAGAAAGCTTAATAATAAAGTTTAAGCTAATTAATTTCTATAACTTATTTAATATTAATAATAATTATAATAACTTATATAACTTATATTTTATAAGCTTACTTTAATTATAAAAGTTATATTTATTAATAACTTAAGTAACTTCTTATTTTATATTAAGAAAGTTTTAATATTATTTTATTTTTAAGCATATAGCTTAAATGCCTTAATAGCTATATATTAATGCTTTATAAAGTTCTTTAATAACTTCTTTTTAAAGAGCTATTAAGAGGTAATGTTTTCCTTTATAAAATAAGGTTTTATTAATATCTTAAAGCTGCTTTTTTTTATTATTTAAGATGTTTTTATAGCTTTATTTAATTTAATTAAGTTATTTTATAGTAAATTATACTTAATAAGCCGTTATAATTTATTGTTTTAATAAGTTATATTTTAATTAATCCGCGGCAAATTACTTTTTTAAGCACCCTATGCTTAAGCTTTTATTTAAGTTCTTATGAAATATTATATAAATTTTAAATAAAACCTTTTATTAATAATTTAATTATTTATTAAAAGCATTAATTTTTTTATTTTTAAATTCCTTTTAATATATAATTTTAATATTAAATTATAAAAGATATTTTAATTATTTAATTTATTATTTATTAAGTTCCTTAATAATTATAAAATATATTAAGTTTTTATGATTTATAAATACTTATATTTAATATTTTACTTTAATTAAGTAATATTTTTATTTTTTAAATGCTTTAACAATTATTATTAATTCTTTATTATATATTAAATAGTTAAATTTAAGTTTATTAAGTTTTTATAAAAAGAATGTAATAAGGTAAAATTATCTTTATGTAATGGGCTTGAGCTAGAAGCCCAAGCCTTATATAGTGTGGCTAGATAATCCAAGGGAGCTTGGATTATTACGTACCTTTTGGCTTAATTGGTTGCTGCTTTTGCAGCTTATGAAAGAAGGCGCTAGCCAGCCTGCAGCCCCTTTGGGGCCAGCCCATAATAAATAATCTAAGCTTTAGGGTTAAGAGTTTAAGTCATGGTTTTACTCAATCATAAAGAAGATCTTTGGCTTAAAAAGGCGATGTCGCGGGTAAGCCTTAAGGGTAGTTATACCACTATATAAGGGGGTCTTGGGGGAAGGGGCTATGTGATGGGCTTGGGCTAGAAGCCCAAGCCTTATATAGTGTGGCTAGATAATCCAAGGGAGCTTGGATTATTACGTACCTTTTGGCTTAATTAGTTGCTGCTTTTGTAGCTTATGGAAGAAGGCGCTAGCCAGCCTGCAGCCCCTTTGGGGCCAGCCCATAACACTTTATTTATTATATTATTTTAGTTCTCTTTTAATAATAAAGTTTAAAGCATTAATGCTTATTTTATAAACCTTTTTAAGGTTTGCTTTTATAAATATAAGTTTTAAAAAAACTTATTTCTTAATTTAATTAAATGCATTTTATATTTTTTTTCTTTATTTAAAGGGTTAATCTTTCTTAATAAGGTTAATTAATAATATAAATAATTCTTTATAATTTTTAATATATTATTAATAAAAATTAATATAATCTAAAAAGCCCTTAACTTTCTTAATATTAATTAAAGTTAATTAATTCTTAATTATTATAATTTTAAAGGCTTGTGTTTTAATTTCTCTTAATGTAATAGGCTTGGGCTATTGCCCAAGCCTTATATAGTGTGGCTAGATAATCCAAGGGAGCTTGGATTATTACGTACCTTTTGGCTTAGTTAAAAGGTTGCTGCTTTGCAGCTTATGGAAGAAGGCGCTAGCCAGCCTGGAGCCCCTTTGGGGCCAGCCCATAACACTTAATTAAATTATATATTTAAGAAAATTAACTTTTTATATATAAAAATAACTTTTTTTTTAATTTTATTAAAAGTTTAACATTTTAAAAAGTTTAAAGGACTTAATATATATGCTATTTATATTACTTAAACATCTTTAAAAAAATTAAGATATTATTTAAATAAATTATTATAAAGTAATTAAGGTATTTTTATAAAATATTATTAATTATTACTTAAAAAGAAATAAATATATTAATAAGGTTAAAGGGTATAATTAAGTATTTAAAGTAATTATACCTTATTTTAAAGGTAATCTTTTATTCTTTTTTATATTTTATTTTAATAAGGTTATAAATACTTTTAAGATTTAAAGTTATAAACTATTATGCTTCTTAAAATTTATTATATAATTCCTTAATAAATAAAAAGAAGTATTAATTTTTAATTATAATTTCGTTAAGTTATTAATAATTTATATAAAGGTATAACTTTTTATTTTTCTTTAATATAAAGAAAATAAAGTAGCTTATTAATAAGGTAAATAATTAAATATATCCCTTTTTAAATTATTATTAAGGTATTTATATAATGTTTTAAGCTATTCCTTATTAAGGTTATAAATCTTATAAAACTTAAGGTAACTTTCTTTTTTTAAAGGTATCTTATAATTTTATTAATTATATTTAAATAATTTAATATTAAATATTGCTTAAAATAATTTTAAATATTTTTAATACTTTTTTAAAATTTATTTTAAGTTATTTATCTTTTTTTATTATTATATAAAATAAATAAAGGTCTTAAATAATAGCTATATTACCTTATAATATATTAAATATTATTATTTTTTTTGCTTATTATAAAGCTTTTTTTAAAAATATAATTATAAATTTTAAGATTTTTAATAAATAGCATACTTATTTAAGTATTATGTAAATTTCTTATATCTGCCGTTATATTACTTAAGCTAGCTGCCTTATTATTCCTTTAATTTATAATAAATTAAGGTGCTGCTATTATTTATTTAATTTATTTAAGGGGTTAACTATTTTTACTTTAATAATTAAATCCTTTTTTTATTTTTAAAAAGGTTTATAATATAAATTTATATAAGCATTAGCATTATAATTATTCTTAAGGATTAAATTTATTTCTTTATTCTTAATTTTCTTATTTATTAATTAATTTTAATAAATTTAATTAATAATTTAATTAATTTAAGGGTTGCTTTTTTAAGTTATAAAATCTTTAATATAATTTTATATTTTATTATATTTATAATGTTAAATTAAATTATTTCTTTATAATTATTAAAGATAATTAATAAATAATTAATCTTTATATTAATAATTTTATTTTTATAAAATACTTTTTATTTATTAATAATGCTAAGTATATAAAGTTTTATTTTTTATTATTATAATATCTTATATTAATTTATTATTATTAATAATATAAAGTTTCTTTATGCTTTATTATTTAAAAATATTATAAAGGATTGTTATTTAATTTATAATATAATTTTTATATATTTATATTTTTTAATGTTTATTATATAAAGAAACCTTTTTATATTAATTATAGCTAGTTAAGGCTTATTTAAACTTAACCTTAATTATTTTTTATTATTTAATTTTTTATTAAAATCTTTTTAATTTATTAAATAGCTCCTTATATAAGTCTTTTTGCTATCTTTAACGCTTATATTATAATTATAAGGTTTTTTAATATTATATTTTTTATATTAAGTAATAAAATTACATTAAGTTAGCAATGTTAATATTAATTTTAAAGTTTTAATTTAAGGTATATTTAGCAATTAATTTATAAATAATATCTTTATAATTTAGGATTTTATAAGTAATATAAGGGGTAGTTTACTTAAAGTTTAAGAATAATATATCTTTAGCTAAAAAAGTATTATTAAATATTTTAATATTATAATTCCTTTTACTTATAAAGCCTTATTATTTTCATTATATTTAATTATTTAAAAAAGAAATTTCTTTTTAATCTTATTTATATAATGTATTTTATATTTATTAAAAATATATAAAGCTTATAAGATTTCCTTATAATTTAAATATTAATAATATATTTAAGGGTTATTATTAAGAAAATATATTATTAATAATATAAAAAGTTCTTTATAAATTATTAATATTATTATGTTTTTATTTTATCTTAAGATTATAATTTAAGTAATGCTAGTATTAAATATTATAAAAAGTGCTTTATTTACTTATTTATAAGAGTTTTAATTCTTTAAATTTAAAAGTGTTATTTAATTAATGTTAATTATAATTATAAGTAATTTTTACTTTATTATTATAAGAGTTTTTTAGCCTTTAAATGCTTTAAAAAATTATCTTAACGCTTTTATATTTAAAAGGTGTATATTATAATTATTATTATAATATATTATTTAACTTATAAATATATAATTTTCCGTTAGTTTTTTAATAATTAAGTTAACTTATTATTACTTTAATATTAGTTTTTAATTATCCTTTTTCTTATTTTAATAATTTTATATAAAGTATCTTTTTTTATTATAATTATAATATTTAATATTTTTTTAAGCTTTTTTTAAGCAATATTAAGCTTTATTAAGCTTAAATATTGCTTGCTAGCTATTATTTATAATTAATATTATTTTTTAAAGTTTAACTTATTTTATTAATAAAAGAAGTATATTAAATCTTATTCCTTTTTTAAATTTATACTTATAAATTTAATTATTAATTTAAATAACTAATTTTATATATTAAATAAAATTATTTAATTAATTAAATTTAAATAAATTTTTTTTTTTTTTTATTTTTTAACTTATTATAAAATATAAAAATCTTTATAATATTAATATAATTAACTTTAATATAAATTTAATAAAATTCCGCGGCGTAAATAATAATAAGTTTTTTTTTAATATAATTTTATAAGTTTCCTTTTTACTTATTATTCTTTATTTAAGTTTTAAAAAAGCAATTTAAAAGTAAGCTTATAATTTTTAAAGTTATTAAAGATATTTTAAGTTTCTTATTTATATTATTTAAACTTATTTTTTTAAGGAAATTTATAAGGTAAAGTTTAAATTATATTAAGGCTTATCTTTTTTATAAAAAAAAAGCTATATATATAATTTATTCCTTATTAAATTAATTATTAAGGTTATAAAAGCATTAATAAGCCTTAATTTAAATAAGGTAAGTTTATAATTATTTTAAAAAATTATTATAAAGAATTAAGTTAATAAGCTTAATAAATTCCTTAAGTTTAATTAAGGTATTAATAATATTAATAATGCTTTAAAATATCTTAATTTTAACTTTAAGTTTTTTTATTTTATTATTTTAATTAACTTATTTTTAAATATAAGCATAAAGATTTTTAATTTCCTTAATTATTTTAAGGTATTAAGCTTATAAGAATTTAAAGTTATTATTATTTAGCTTTTATTAAAAATTCTTTTAAATATAATTAAAAACTATATTAAAATAAAAATAATAATTATATAAGTTATTACTTAAAGTTTATATAAAATATTTAAATAAAAGTAATTAAAATATAATAATTATAATTAATTTTTAATTAATAAATTTAATAAATAAGTTTATATTTAAAAAATATTTAAGGTAATAATATTTTAAATAATATATAATAATAATAAATTAAAAGTTTTATAATTATTTAAGATAAATATTTAAATTAATTATTAAAAAGTTATTTTAAGTTAATATTATTTATTAATAATAAATATAATTTATATAATTTATTTTTTTAATTAAAATAATAAAAACATTATTTTTAATAGCTTATTTAAAGCATTATTTATTTAAAGTAATAAAAGCATTAAATTATTTAAATTATTTAAAGTAAAGTATTACTTTAATTATCTTAATTATCCTTTTGCTTTATTATATAACTTATTTTTATTATATAGCAAATCTTTTTAAGCTTATCTTGCTAGCTTATAAGTATTATAAAAGGAAATATAAAGATAAGATAGCTATCTTTAATATGTTAATTTAAATTAAGATGGCGCTACCTTTTATATAAGGAAGAAGTTTTATAAAAATTGCAAGGTAAGGGTTTTATGCTTAAGGAGTGTGGGGCTTAAAGCCTTAATAAATGCTTGTAATTAATGAGGTCCTTTATCCATATATATATTTATAATAAGGTTTTATTTACGCCTTTAAGGGATTAATAATGCTCCCTTAATTTTATTTTTATTATATTTATAACATTTACCCTTTTTAGCTTTTTAACTTTTTACGCCTTATTTACTTATTTATTACACTTTAACCTTTTAACTTTTTATTTATTTAATTTACTTATTTACCCTTTTATCTTTTTACTTTTTAACCTTTTATTTATCTTTTTACTTTTTTATCCTTTAACTTTTTATTTACTTAATTTATTTATTTACTCTTTAATATTTTATTTACTTTTTAACGCTTTATTTACTTATTTATTACCTTTTAACTTTTTATGCCTTATTTATTTATTTATAACCTTTTACCTTTTAATATTTATAATTAAGCATAATAAAAAGGGGTTTAAAGGATTTTCCTTAAAAATTAAAATAATTTTTAAGGCTTTATAATAATTATAAGTTATTTTTTATAATTATCTTAAGTTTATTTTTAATTATGCTTATTTTTAATATAAATTTTTAAGCCTTTTTAATTAATAATATAATTATAACCCCCTTAATTAATAATATAATTATAACTCCCTTAATTAATTTTTTAAAAGTTAAGTAAAATTAATAATATTTTTATAATATATAAAAGGTTATATAATATTAATTTTAAGGAATTATAGCTTTTAATTATAATAAATTTATAAAATGTTTTTTATGTAAGGATTAATTAATTAATATATTATTTTATATTTATAAAGTAAGGAAGTTATGCGTTTTTTAGCCTTTTAATGTTTTATTTACTTATTTGCTTATTTATTTATTTGCTTTTTAACCCTTTAACCCTTTAACCCTTTGCATTTCATTTGCTTATTTATTATACTTTAGCTTTTTAGCCTTTTATTTGCTTAATTTACTCATTTGCCCTTTCGCCTTCTTACCTTTTAGCCTTTTATTTATTAATATAATAAAAAGCACACCCCTTAAATGGACGGATGTAATGAGTTAGCTTAGAATAGCTAACGTCCCTGCTTATTTCTTTCCTCCTTTAAAAAACATATTTTATTTATTTTTAAGGAAGGTAAAAAGTATTAAGTTGGGACTTAAGTAGTGCTTGGGCAAGGCTTATTGGCTACTTGCTAATGCTTAATTTAACGCCTTAATTATTCCTTTTTTAATTTAATTAATAGCCTGGGAAAAGTAAATTTAATTAGGAGGTTTGGGAAGGGTTTGAGTTGTGATTTGAAGTATTGTTAATCTTAGCCGTTTTGGGCGGACTCATTACATCTGTCCACCCGGGGGGTGTGCTTTTCATCATTCCGCCCATTCACCCTCTTACCCTCTCACTCTCTAGCCTCCCATTTGCTCAATTCGCCCATTCGCCCTCTAGCGCTTTATTCACCCTTTGGCGCTTTATAAGCGCAGCAAAGGGGGGTTTAGGGGGTCCCCCCTGGGAATTAAAATAGCTTTTAAGTTTTCATAGCAGCCATAAGCCGTCCCTTATAATCACCTTAAGTTTGCTCTTAGCTATGCTTATCCTTAATATAATTCCTTTAAGCCCCTTAGCTAGCAATATAATTATAACCCCTTTAGCTAATAATATAATTATAACCCCCTTAGCTAGCTAGCTTTTTAAAAGCTAGGTAAAATTAATGCTATTTTTATAACTTTATAAAGGGCTATATAATATTAATTTTAAGGAATTGCATTTAACTTTTAATAATATAGCTATTAATATTTAATTAAATAAAGTTTTATTATTAATAATTACTTACTTTTATAATATTAATATTAATTATTTAATATAAATATTATAACTTAATTATAATAATTTTTATTATTAATAATTATTATTTAATTAATAATAATATAAATTTATTATTTATTTATTTTATTATTTATAATTATTTATAAATAATTATTATTAAATATTAATTAAATTAATATATATTAATTAATAATAAATTAATTATATTTAAATTAATTATATTTAAATTAATTATATTTAAATTAATTATATTTAAATTAATTATATAAAAAAAAGAGTTGTAATTATAAGTTATAAAACCTTTCTTTAATTATAAATTATTTAAGAATAATTATATATTATTATATATATAATTTTTGCTTGCTGGTATTTTAATGTTAATTATTTATAATATTTATTATATTTAATATAATTATGCTTTTATAACATGCTTATAATTATAATTATTTATATATATTATAATATAATAATTATTATTTATTATATTTAAAATAAGTTATTATATTATTATTTTTTAATTTATTATTATTACGATTTAAGCTTTGCTTATTATAATTAATTAACGGGCTTTAATATAAGTATAAATAAAAAACAAACCTTTTCTTTTATTTTTTAAATATAAACTTTATTTAAATATTTTATAATAAATAACTTAAAGCTAGCTTATAATATATATTTAAAATCTTTTTATATTATAAACTTATAATATTATTATATAAAACTTAATATAATAAAACTTAAAAAGAATAATAATAGCTTATTAAGCCCTTTTTTATTTTAAAAAACTTTTATTTTAAGAATATTTAATAACTTAATTAATAAACATAAAAGTTAAATTTATAATAAATAAAAAAGTAATTAATATTAAAAGAGCTTATTTTTTTTATATTTAATTAATTAAAAACTTTTTATAATTAATTTTTACTTTATATTAATTTTATAAACATATTTAAAAAATAATTATAAAGCTTTTTAAAAAAGGTTTATTTTATATTTAAAAATTCTTTTAAGTAAAAATATATTAAGCTTAACTTAATTATATTATAATAATATTATAAAAAAGAAATAATAAAATTTTTTATTTAATTTAATTAATTAATTTATATAATAAAAACTTAAAATTAATTAAATAAATATAAAATATTATTAATAATTAATAGCTTAATTTTTATAATAAAAGTTTAGCTTAATTATAAAAAATAATTAAATACTTTTAAGGCTTTTTATTTTACTTTATAATAATATAAAAACATTTTTAATATTATAATAAAGAAAAATAATATTTAATTTTAAAATAATAAAATAATAAATATTAATATTATAATAATTTTAATAAATAAAGTTAAGTATTTTATATATAATTAACTTAATTATTATAAATATAATTATTTTAATTATTATAAAAAATAAAAATATAGCTTTTATTAAATAAAGTTAATAAAAAAAGTTTATTTAAAGGGGTATAAAATATTTTTATAAAGTAAGGCTTAAAATATTATTAACTTAATATTAGCTTAAGTTTAAAGTAAGCTAGTTATATATTAATTAATTTAATATTATAAAATGCTTAAAATTTAAAAATTCTTTATTAATAAAATAAATTATTTTATATTAAGCATTAATTAATTATAAATTATATAATAAATTCATAATTTTAAAGTTTTAAATAAAAAAATTAATATAAAAAGCTTAAATTAAAAAATTATAAAAATATTATTAATTTAATTATTAATTTATATTTAAATAATTATTTTTTATTAATTTACTTTAATTAATATATTAAATTATAAAAATTAAAAATATATTAATTATAAAAAATAAGCTAAGCTTTTAATATATTTAAATAATATTAAAGTATAATTAAATAATTAAATAAAGGATAATATTTAGTTTATAATTAAATTATAATACTTTTTATTTTTTATTATATAATTATTTTTTAAGGCTTATTATAAGAATTTAAAAAAGAAAAATATATTATAATTTAAGCTTTGCTTATTATAATTAATTAATAAGCTTTAGCCTTATAAAAATAAGCTTTAATATAAGTATAAATAAAAAGTAAACCTTTTTCTTTATACTTTAAATATAAACCTTATTTAAGCACCTTATGGTAAATAACTTAAGGCTAGCTTATAATAATTATTATTAAAACTTTTATTATAACTTAATATTATATATATTCTTTTTATTTATTATATATATTATTATTTTTAAAATAAAAGCTTAAAAAGAAAAATAATTTATTAAGGATCTTTATTATAAGAAATAAATTTACTTAAGAAATTATAATATTTATTTATTTTAAAAAAATAATAATATAGTTTATTAATAAGTAGCAAATATTAGTAAGTAGCGGATTTTCATAACTTTACTTAACTTTAGTTAATATTAGCATTACTTTAAGGTTAATAAATAAATAAAAAGTTAGCATTAATTAATGCTAATTACTTTTAATTCCTTATTTTTAATTAATTTAATTAATTTAAAGTAATTAATATAAGTATAATATAAGTTTAAAATAGGCAACTTTTAATAGGAAACTTATATTTTATATTAAATAATGCTAATTATATTATTAAAAATATAATTTATTGCAAATCATTAAAATAAATATATTTGCATTATTTAATGCTAATTAAGCTGGATTTGCTATAATATAATTAAAATTTAATTAACTTAACCCTTCTTTATCTTTCTTATAAGTTCTTGCATTATGCTTAATCTTGCTATAATTATTATATTATTATTTAATTAATTTATTATAAATCGCTTTCTTAATACCATTATTTATTTTATTAACTAGCCGCTTTCCCTTTTATTTTTCTTAAATAAGAGCTTAAGATTCCTTAATAATAAGTGCTTTTTTAAGCTGCATTTAAGTTCTTTTAGCCCTTTAATATTTAATAAATATTATATTAATATCCTTAAAAATATAAACTTAATCCTTTAAAATAATAAGTTTATATATTATTATTTATATACTTTTTATTATTTAATTAATAGCCTTTATAATTAATATAAGAAAGCTTCCTTAATAAATAGAAATTCTACCTTTAATAAAGCTTAATTACTTAATAATTTATTAAGCATTAAATAATATTTAAGACTTTTAATGCTAAGAAGAGATAAAAAGGGTTTGCATAAAAGTTTATAAGCGCATATTAAGCTTAAAAATAATAAAATTTAAATCTTAAAGCAAGATTTTAGCTTTTTTAAATGCCGCCTTAATATTATTTTTTTTAAAAATTTTATTATAAGCTGCTATAAATAAAAGAAAGAACTTAAACTTAATAATATAGTTAATAAATGCTTAAATAAAGAGGTTAATTTAATTATTATATATATGCTTTAAAGGTAAGTATAACGTAATATTTAATGGTTAAAGTAAATAAAAAGAATATAGCGATATATTAATAAAGATAATATTATTATTCTTATAATATTAATTAAACTTAATTAATATATAGCTTTTATAATTATTTAATATTAATATTTAATATATACTTTTTATTTATTATTTAATATATTTATTAAAATGTTAAATTTATTTTAAATTAACTTTATTATTTATTTATTTATTTAAAGTAAGTTTAATAACTTAATTATTTAAAAAACTTAACTTTATAGCTTAGCTTGTAAAATAATAAGCGTTTTAAATAATTATAAATAATAAAATATACTAGCTTTTTATATTAATATATTTAATAATTATAACTTATTTTTAGTTATTAAGCTGAATTAATTTAACCTTTTTATGCTTATTAATATATATAATTATTATTAATATAGTAATTATATTTATTATAAAGCTAATTTTATTAAAGTTATAAAGATTATTATTTATAATCTTATATTTAATTATTATATTATAAAATAGCTTAAATTAATTCTTAATAATTTTTAAATCTTTATAAAGAATTTTTTAATAATTATAAGGATAATTAAATTTAGTTTTAAAAGTGAGTTATAGGTTTATAAAGCATTAAGCTTAATGCTTATTAATAAGTTTAATATTATATAATATTAATAAAAGGTTAATTATATTTTTTATATTAAAAAGTTATAAGGAAAATTTTTAAGTATCTTGCTTAATAATATATTAAATAAGCATTTACTTTTTAATTTAATTAAGGTTATATATATTAATGCATAATTCTTTGCAAAAACATTATTAATTTATTTTGTAATAAAGTATAGTTTTAAGAATATAAAAGATTTTAGTAGCTTAAGTTATAAGTAAGGGTTTTACATTATTTTTTTTAAATTTTTAAATTATTTAAATAGTTAAAAGGATTTTATCTTTTTTAAATAAAGGATATATTAATAATTATCAATTTTTAATATATTAAATGTTTAAATAAGTAAATTAAAGCAAAATTAATATAAAAAACTAAGATATAATTAACATTAAAATAAAACCTCTTTATTAAAAGTTAATTACTTTAAACTTTAATATAATTATTTTTAATTACTTTAAATTAATTAAATTAATTGTTGGCTGGGTTACGTATTATAATACGATGTTTAGTTAATATAATAGTTAATTATTATTAACTATGAAAGGAAGAAAGGCAAAAGGCTTAACTATGCTAGCTATTTTATATATAACGCCAGGGCTATTGCTTATTAAGCATCTTAATGAATTAAAGCTGCCTAATCCCAAATAATCCTCCATATAAATAATACTCATTATTCCTATATTAGCAGTCTTTGTTTTATAAGTGCATGCTACTTTTAAAAAGTATAAAAGAAAGGAAGATATTAAGTTAAATTAAACTTAAGATTAAAAGGCAATTAATTAATTATGTATATAAGTTAAATTATAAATACGCTATTATTTTACTACGCTATATTATTATAAAAAGCAAGTATATAAGAAGGTTTAAGTTATTATTAAAGGGTTAAAGGTTAATTAATTTATTAAAGTATATAATTAATAAGAAAAGGTTAATTAAATATGTATATATATTAAAATATCTTAATTATATAAAGTTAAAAAGCTTAAAAGATTATAATTATTATATAAATATTTTATTTGCAATGCATTTTATAAACTTATACTTTTATTACCTATAGCGCTTAGGTTAACTAAGAACTAAATTAAACCCTTAAATTGCTAATATAATTATTTAATCTTTAAATAACTAGAATTTTTTATTTTAGCTTAGCCTAAACTTTATTATATTTAATGCTGCTTATTAAATAAAGAAATTAAGAAATGTAATTAAAGGATAGGTTATTAAAATAAGGGTTAAGTAAATAGAGTTAATAAGTTATAAGGATTAATAAATAAAGTATTTAAATAAAGGAAAAATAGGATATAAGATAAAGATTATTAATTAAATTAATAAATAGCAATACTTTTAATTTTAATATATAGGTATTAAACCATAAAATTTAATTAAAAACACTTATTAAATATAAGCTAATAACTTAAGCATTTATAAGATAATAATAACTTTTATTACTTAAACCCTTAATGCATAAGCATTATTATAAAAATCTTAAATATAAGGTTTACTTTTAAGAAGGATATAATTTAAAGTTAATTAATTATATTACATTATAAGGTAATTTATAAATAATTAATAAATATAAACTAAATTTTTATATTTTTGCTATGCATTACCTTTAATTAAAAAAGTTATTTTATTATTCCTTATTAAAAACCTTTAATAATCTTTTTATCTTTATAATTATATAATATGCATACTTAAGTTAATTATATTAATATTAATATAACAACCTTATAATATATAATATAATAATAATATTTAAGGTTATATTAATGTAATTTATTAATAAGTTATTAAATTATACTTTAGCGATTTAAGTTTAAGCCTTAATGCATTATAATTTTCTTAACTTTTTATTATATTTAAATAATTACCTTATCTTCTTAACTATAATTTATATAGCCCTATACCTTAATTATAATATTATTTATATTTATAAAGCGTTAAAAAGTATTATTAAGGGTACTTTTTATAAAGGTATTAGCTAAGTTATAGTTTCTAGCAATTTAATAAATTTTAAAGATCTTATACTTTTTATATAATTATTAAAAAGCCATAATATTAATTATAAAGCGCTTCTTTTTTATTATATTAAGCTTAATTAAGCACTTATATAAGGAGTATAAGTTAATGCATCTTATAAGAGAAATTATTATAATGCTTAAATATATAGTAATTTAGCATAAAATAGCTATTAGCATTATAGTTATATTAAAGCCATTAATTATGCTATAAATTTTTAAAGCTAAAATGCTTTAAATTACTTTCTAGCACTTTATTAAAAATTAATAAATAATATTGCCTTTAATATCCTACTTAAAAGCTTATAAAGTTTATATTTTATTTATAAGTATAATAATAAAGCTAATTTATAAGCTAAGATCTTTATTATTAATAAATAAGCTATTAATAAAGATTATTAGTTTAACTTAAGATAGATTTAAGGGTATATATTTAAGTTTATATTTTAAATTATTAACTTATTATTATAATTAATAATTTAACTTATTATAGTTCTTATAAAAAGGCTCTTAAATTTAAGCTACTATTAATAAATTAAATGCTGCCTTAAGTTAATAAATAAAAGCAAGGTATGCTCTTTATATATATTGCTTTATATATTATTAAGTATAATTATTAGCTTTATTATTAATAAGCATAATCTTCTTATCTTAACCCTTTTAATAAAAATATAAAGTATCTTTATTAAAAATGCTTATAATTATATTATTAAAAATAAGTAACTTATTAAGGGTAAATATTTCTTTTAGCTTATATTTAATATTTACTTTCTTAATCTTTTATTCTTTTAGCTTTAAAAATGCTAAAGTATTAAGGAATAAAGTATTATTAATTTATATAATAATAATAATAAAAATATCTTTTTCTTAATTTATAATTAAGAGGTATAAATTATATATTAAGATAATTATACTTAAATTATTATAATAAAATTTATAATAAATTACTTATTAATATATATTAAATTTAATAATGCTATAAAGTAATTTAATAACTTATATAATAATCTTAAAAGGGTATTTATTTTAAATCTTAAGGAGTAAATAATATAAAATAAGTTGCTTAAGCTTAAACTTTAATTAAAAGTATGCTTAAATAATATTTTAAAGCTTTAATTAAAAGCTTTATATTAAAAGAAATAAAGCTAAAGTAATTAAAAACCTTTAGCTAACTCTTTAAATAATTAAAGACTATATAAGAATATTATGCTTATCCTTATTACCATATTTAATAATAATAAGCTATAATTTTTTATATAATTTCTTAATTTTACCCTTAATCTTATAAATAATGCATAACTTAAAAAGCTAAATATTTTTATATATTTTAAGATTAAAGTATTTAAAGTAAAAAACATTATTATTAATTAACTTTATAATTTCTTTATAATTAAACTTTTTAAATAAGTTACTTAAGGTATTAATTATATTATTATATTAAAGCTTTAAAAAAAGATTATAATTCTTAACCTTTTATTAAATAAGATATGTTTTTTTTAGCTTATTTTTTAATTTCTTAAGCTATTTATATTATTAAGGTTATAATAATTTTAATATTGCTAGGATTAGATTTAATTTAAATTAAATAAGCTTATTAAAAGCATTATTTAAGTTAGAAATTAGCTAAATATTATCTTTACTATTTTTATCTTAATAATATAACTAAATTAATATTAATTAAAAGATTATTAAGCTATTTAAAAGATTTAATATAAGGTTATATTTATTAATACTAAGCAACTTATATAATTCTTATTAATTATACTTTTCTTATTATACTTATATATTACTTTATAATAAAAAACTTAATACTTTTATAATATTTAGGCCGTTATAAATATTTAAAGCTATATTAACTTATTATTTAATATAAACTTTATATAGCTTTTTTATAACTTTTTAAATAATTATTGCTTTCTTAAGAGTTAAGGGAGTTAATATAAAGTTTTTTATAAGTTTTAAATATGCATTAAAGATAAGGAATATTAAAATAATATTATTAAGGCTAATTATATTATTTATTGCCTTAATAGCTATTTATAAAATAACTTCCTTAATATAAGTTCTTAAGAATTTAATATAAAGAATATTAAAAGTTTATTAAAGCAAAGCATAATACCTTTTAACCTTATTAATAAATTAATATACTTTTATTAATACTTACTTATAAGTAATGCTTATAATTTATATAATGCTTTAAAATTTTGCTAAGGTAAAGTTAATTTTAACATTATAAATAATATGATTTAAAAGTTTTAAATAAGTATTTATTTAGCATTGCTAAATAGCCTTTTATATATCCTTTATAAAAAGAGAAATAAGAAATTACTTAGCTTAAAAAAAGGTTGCTAAATTAATAACTTATAAAATAAGTAAATTAAGTAAATATATAATATTTATAATAATTTTATAATTAAAATTAATATTATCTTAAAGGTTAAACTTAAAATATTATAATATTATAAAATAAAGTTAATAATAATAATAAAACTTAAAAATTGCTTTTAAAATAAAAGGATTTATATTATTATAATTAGCATTAATAAGGAGGTATAAAAAATAGTTAATTAAAGGGTATTTAAACTTATAATAAAGTTATTAAAGCTTTATTTTTATTAAGAATATTACTAGCATATTATTACTTCCTATATTAAGGAAAATTTATAAATATCCTTACTTTTAAGTAATTAAAAAGGTTTTCTTTAAGTACTTATCTTTTTATTAAATTATCTTATTAATAATGTTTTAAAAAAAAAGAAAGTTTTTATTTATATCTTAAATATAAAGAAGAAAAGGAATAAGCTTATTTATAATATAAAACGTTAATAATCTTATTAAAGTATTAACTTATATTATATTAAGTAATTTAATAAGTAAGCTTAAGTTAAATTATACTTATGCTTTATTAGCTTATATAATATTTAAGTATATAAAAAATACTTAATATTATAAAGCTTAAAATTACTTATATTTAATTATTAAAAATGTTACTATACTTATATTTAGCATAATGCCTTAATATTATTAATAAAAGTATTAATTTTAAATAATAAATATCTTTATTAATAAATAATCTTTAAAGTTAATATAAATATTAAAGCTGCTTATATTATTAAAAAAGTTATAAAAAAAGCTTAATTTATTAAAAAGATATAATAAATATACTTCTTTTCATTATTATTAATAATTAAAGTTATTATAATATTAATAGCTTTAAAGTTAAGATCTTTAAAGCTAATAAAAAATGTATTAAACTTATTATTATTAACTTATTATTTAATATCTTTATATATATAAATATATATAGCTTTAACATATTATTAATCTTTAAGTAAATAATTTATTAATTAATATTCTTCTTTATAGCATATAAAATACTTCTTCTTTTTACATTATATATTGCTATTATTACCTTTATTAAGCTAATATTTGCTATTATAGCTACTTTTATAAGGTTTTTTACTATAATCACTACCTTTAAATTAATAAGGTTAATTTAAGTAAAAGTTTAATTAAAAGCCATTACTTTTAAAAAAAGGTTAAAAGTACCTTAAGTATTAATTATTATTATTATATTACTTATTAAAATAATATTACTCTTTAATATTTATAATAACTAAATTATTATTATTTTAATTATTATATATTATAATATAAAGTTTTAAGCCTTTAATGCCTTAATATATTATTATAAGATAAAGTAAAGTTGCTTAATATTTATTAATATTATTAAAATAATATAATAAAATTTAAGAATGCCTTATATTGCTTATAAAATTATATTTTATAAAGGGTTATTCCTATAAGTAATATACCTAAGTACTTTATAATAAAGCTGCATTTTATTAATAAGTATTTAAAGAATATTTATATGGCTTTTATTTAAATTTCTTTATTAAAAAGTAGAAAAAGTTAAAGTATTTTAATTTATAAAATAATTATAATGATTATTATTTATATTAAATTAGTTCTTAAGTTTCTTATATGCTTAAGTAAATAAATTCTCTTAATTAATAATTTAAGTATAATATATTTTTACTAATTCCTTAAGCATATATAAAAAAGCTACCTTAAACTATTAAGATTAAATTTATAAGTTGCTGCAAGCCTTATAAAAAAAATCTTATTATTAAAAATATTATATAATTCTTTAATAAATATTTTATCTTTATAATAATATTTACTTAAGTTAGCTATTATATTTAAATTAAGTAAAAAGTTTTTTATCTTTATTAAAAGTAAAAGGGCATAATAATTATATACTATATAAAAGTTATTAGCTAAAGAAAGGTTGCTGCCTTTTTTTAATAAATTAAGAGGTTTTAAAGGGCTATCATTGCCTTTATTATTATCATTAAATAGGCTAAGTAATTTAAGTAATTTAAGATTAGGAAAATCATTATTATTAAATAATTCCTTAGCTTTTATTAAGGCATAATTAAAGTTAAGAATAATATAAATATTTAAATTATAGTTTTAAATTTAATTAGTTTTAAATATAATATAATATTTTTGCTTTTAATTTATTAGCTATTTAGGATAATTTAATGCTTTAAGGATATATATTAATCCCCTTAAAGTATTCACTCCCTAAGTATAAATGCCCTTAACTTAAAGAGTTTTCTTAATAATACATAGCAAATCTTTATTAACTTATATAAATATTAACTTAATTTAATTATAAAAGTCCTTAATAAATACTTTATATACTTTATTACTTAATATATATGCCATAATTTAAATTTAGCCTTAAATATAAGTATTTAAGTATTATTTATTATTAAGAAATCCTAAGGAATTTATTTATATTAAGGAATTAAGTATCTTAATAATGCTTTTAAATATAAGAATATGATTTATTATAATTAATATTAATAAACTATTTTAGCTAATAATATTACTTATTATATTTACTATATTATTATTATTTCTTATTATTTTAATAAAGTAATAATAAGAGTATATTTAATTTAAAAAAAAGAGTAATAAAAAGGGGAAATAAGTAATATTAAGGGAAAATAAAAAAGTTAAGGGTTACTTTTATAACTTAACTATTAAGAAGCAAATTAATTCCTTTCTTTATATTTATTTATATAATAAGATATAAATAAATATATTATTAATAAAAATAAATATTAATTTAATTTTTTTAATTATAGCTATTAAATTTAAAAATCATTATTAAGGTTATTTAAGGCATGATAAATATGTATATATTAAGGGTAAGGAAGTCCGCTATAATTTCTTACTGTAATAACTACCTCTTTATATATTAAGTATTGTTATCATTATAAACTATGTTATATAAATTCGCAATGTTAATAATATTAATTAATATAATTAAAAGGTTATTTCTTTAAGCCTTGCTAATTTATAATCGCCCTTATAATTACTAATTAATATTAACTAAGTTATATATTGCAATATAACGTTTAGTTAATATAATAATTAATTATTATTAACTATGGAAAGAAGGAAGGCAAAAGGCCTAACTATGCTAGCTATTTTATATATAGCGCTAAGGCTGCTGCCTGCCAGGCATCCTAACGGGTCAAAGCTGCCTAATCCCAAACAGTCCTCCACATAAACAACACCCATTATTCCCACATTAATTAAAAATAAGGAATTAAAAGTAATTAGCATTAATTAATGCTAACTTTTTATTTATTTATTAGCCTTAAGGTAATGCTAGTGTTAGCTAAAGTTAGGTAAAGTTGCGAAAATCTGCCACTTATTAATATCCGCCACTTACTAGTAAACTACATTATTATTATGGGCTAGCCTTGGGTTGTTTGCCATAAGGTATTTAAATAAGGTTTATATTTAAAGTGCAAAGGAAAAGGTTTACTTTTTATTTATATTTACGTTAAAGCTTATTCTTATAAGGCTAAAGCTTATTAATTAATTATAATAAGCAAAGCTTAAACCATAATATATCCTCCTTTTTTAAATCCCTATAATAGGTTTTAAAGGGTAGCTATATAATAAAAAATAAAGAATATTATAATTTAATTATAAATTAAATATTGCTCTTTACCTAGCTATTTAATTATACCTTAATGCCTTTTAACTATATTAAAGGCCTAGCTTATTATTTATAATTAATATATCTTAGCCCTTATAATTTAATATATTAATTAAAGCAAGTTAATAAAAAATAATTATTTAAATATAAGTTAGCGGCTACATTAACGGCATTTTTATAATTCTTTAATGCAAGCCTTTTATATAAGCTCCCTTACTTAAAATCTTAAAATTATGGATTTATTATATAATTTATAATTAATTAATGCTTAATTATAGGCAATTTACTTTATTAATAAGAATTTCTTAAATTTTAAGTATTTCTATAAGGCTAAATTAATTAACATGCAATTAATTTGCTTTAAGTTTAGGCCGGCATTAAGCTAGCATTACTTTTAGGCCCTACTTTATAAAAAAAAATTTTACGCCCCCTTAAATAAACTCCTTTCTTTTATTAACCTTAATTAATAAAAGCTATATCTTTATTCTTTTATAATAATTAAGGTAATTATGCTTATAATAGCTAAGTTAATTATATATAAAATACTTAATTTTACTTATTAAAACTATTATAATATTAATATTTATTACTTTGCTATTTTAAGGTTAAGTATTATTTTTTCCTATTATAGCGTTAAAAACGCCCTTATATTACTATAAAGTAAAGTAAAAAGCCTTAAATATATTTAATTATTCTTTATAATTAAGCTAAGCTTTTATTATAAAGGTTAAGCTATTAATTATTAATAATATTTTGCATTTATTTAGCTAACTTTAAGCCTTTATTATATAAGTTAATTAATTAAATTAAGTAAGAAATTTTGCTATTTCCTCCTTATAATGCTATTATAATGTAATTAAGCTAAGCTTAATATGCCTTTATTTAAAAGGGTCCTTAAATATAAGATAAACCTTCTTTAAGAAGCTTTTTAGCTGCCCCTTAAATATCTTTATAAAATTAATATAAGGTAAAAATTAATTATAAAAAGTTCTTAGCTAATTAAATATATAAAAAAATTAAGCCTTTTTAACGTTAATTGCCTTTTTATTTATTATAAACTTAGCCTTTATTTTTATTAATTAAGTTGCTAAGTATTCTTAAAATAAAAATTCCTTTAAATAAGAAAGGGCTTAATGGGCTGCTATTATTCTTTTTAAATCTTGCTATATTAGGTTTTATATAATTATACTATGGGTTTATAATGCAAGAGGACTTTAAATATATATTATAAGCTAGCCTTAAATTATTTACTATAAGGTATTTAAATAGGGTTTATATTTAAAGTGCAAAGGAAAAGGTTTACTTCTTATTTATATTTACGCTAAAGCCTATTCTTATAGGGCCAAAGCCTACTAACTAATTACAATGGGCAAAGCCCAAACCGTAACAGTTATAAGTATTTTAAATGCTTATTTATATTATAAAAGCTGCTTGTATTATAAAAAGGGGGGGGGGAGTTTAATTAAAGAAAGAAAGGGGAGAAGAAAAGGTAAGTTTAGTTATATTTTACTTTATAAATATATTGCTTAAGCGCTACTTTTGCGCTGCTTACTTATTTTGTATCACTAGTTATTCTGCTTGTATTCCAACACCCTTACATGCACCTATAATACCGTCTGGGACCATTGTCGTCCTAGTTGTTGGTGGCTGTTAGGCTTCTGTGCATCCTGACATCTGATCGAGCTATAGCAAACTAAGCATACAATTTTCACTACTGTTGCAGCCAAAGATATTCGTCAGACCATGGGACGACAATGACTAAGCTCATAGACAGGGCTTGAGAAGGCTTATGAGCTGGACCTCAAGTTGTGGCTAAATATGTTTCTGGTAATAATAATTATAACCAGATGGGCCAGAGCCATAAATTTGAAGTTGCAATCAAATCAGTCCTGGTTTTGCCACCATCAACTCCCACCAGAGACAACAGAAGGACCTTGATTTCTTCTTCAGCACAGTACTCGCTTTGTTAAACCCTAAAAATCGTTGCAACCCAAAATTGGTTTCAACATGTATAGTAGTTCAAGTGGTAGAGACAATGATGAGAAAATCTTTCTATAGAGATCATCCCTGAAATTTGTATCCTAAAGGTCTTCCAACTTGAACTGCATTAAGTGCTGTACATGCAAGCAATTTGGTATGATGAGAAGTGTACATCTTGCTCAGATGATGATCTATACCTAGGCATCAATTGATTTTCAACTGTCTTCCATTTTGTCAACTTGATGCGTCTTGATATTTATTACTACTGAGAGACGTTAGGTAGCACCCTTGTGTGCTTCTCCAAGTCTGCTTTTCTTCTCATGTATTGGTAAACACGACGATCAGGCCAGATAACCTTCAACCACACATTGACCATAAATGGCAGTCCAGACCAAGTCTCCAATATGAAAACCTTGCACAACCTCGCAGCATTGTCGACTGAGATGCGGTTGTTCATTTCCTCCGTTCAGAGCCACAACGAGCTTCCATGCTAGAGGTGTCAGACCTGGTATGTCTTTTCGAGGGCGTTCGGCTCACGCCTCCCGGCGGATCGTAAACGTAACCGATGCTGTTCCAGGACTCGCTGGCCATGCCCTGTTCCATCTATCGGCCGACTGATATGAGTAGTTAGCACTTCTCACACCTTGAATAGAATGATAACGCGCAAAGCCCACATGAGAAATCACTATATAATATATTTTTTGGAACAGCACTTCCGGGTTCCCCTCCAGAGAGCCCGCATGTCCAATGCCTTCAAGAACAAGGGAACAACGAAATATCGAGTATCTTACTGGGGTCCATGTCCTGCGCTATCTTGGTCTCGCCGGTACTACTGGTCGATTTGTGCTGGCCTCCCCATGGTCGGTTGATCTGATTCCAGCTCACTGTGGTGCTGTCAACAGTTGAGGTCTGATGATTCAAGCCAGAGGTGCAAGACATTTGAGCTGAGGTAGCCACCTGGCCCTGTGTGCCGGAATTCGAATCGGTGTCCTTGGCTGGAGGCATGACGGTCATGAATGAACTTCAAAATAGAGGAGGAAGAGCCATGGGACTGAACATCAATGGGGTCTTTGGGCTCGGTCGATTTCGTTATCATGTGTCTAGAACTGCTTCCAGACCTGGGAGGCTTATATAATCGTAAAGCTAGGGCTCACAAAGAATGGCTCTTGACCGATTTGCAACGCCAGAAAAGACGACGCCAGTATAATCTTCTCCAGTAACAGCTTCTGATGCAGTAAGCGCCATTCAGCATCGCCCCGACAAAAATATTGGCCCATGACATTTGATATCATGAGGCTTCTCCGAAAGAGCCAATGCTAGATTGCTCCTTGCACTGATCAATTACGGCTGCCCAGGCGTGCAAGCATTAGATGACAAATGTGGCCCAGTCCAAACACACAGCGCTGCGGAAAACAAATCCAGCCCACTTGCCATCTTTTGCTGACATGGCGATGCCAATGTTCGCCATACAAGATATTACGCCTGTAGTGCAAGTACCTTCCCATGGAGTTGCTTTTGGGGGCGAATTGGCCGAAAAGAAATGGCCATGTTTTGTGGATGAATCCGCAGACAAGAATCTGGATTTGGCCCGGTTTTGTCACACAAGAGAATGAGATGCGAAGAAATTGGCCCACTTGAGAAGGGGCTGAAAAGTGCAGTTTGTGAATGATGTCCGCAACGCGCAGCCAGAAATGGCCCAGAAATGGCGCAGGCAAGCTTCGCCCGTTTCTCATGTATGACAAGTGATGTAACCGCAACATCCAAGTGCATGTATTGGTCAGAGCAAATGGCCCATTCATTCACAGGTCAGCTTATAATCCCCAAGGGCTGGATTGCTTTTCTCTTCCCGTTTTGTCTTCTCTTCACCAGTTGGTGGGGCCTCTGTTCCCCATGCTCTGTTCGGGCGGTCTACCTACACACATGTAGGTAGCTGCCCTCTCATCAATTTTCATGTCTCATATCTGGCTGCATTCACCTTGGTAATGAAGTGGACTGCATTCCTGCTTTATTCGTCTGGGAGTAAGTATGATTTCATTTTCAGAAGGCTCGGTGCCGTCAGTCACCGTAATCTGACTTGATTCCAGGGCAGAGCAAAACCTCATGATTCTGGAACCCTTCGGGGTGACCAAAAGCATCTACCCCATCACTTGTCTAACACACATGCTCTCCTCGCTTACAATTCGTCACACATTTGTCAACATTGTTCCGCTCCTTTTTGGTTCTTTGTGAATCTTGAGCGTCTCATTTATCGTTAGTCTGTTGTTCTTCGGGGACTTCCGAAGTCCCTGCAGATAA
Organism: Diaporthe citri; assembly: GCF_014595645.1. Lineage (NCBI taxonomy): Eukaryota > Fungi > Ascomycota > Sordariomycetes > Diaporthales > Diaporthaceae > Diaporthe > Diaporthe citri. Next base: position 1,472,552 of record NW_025064850.1, read on the forward strand.
AATTCAGGAGCAACATTTTTTCTACACAACCGTGGCTGCGCTTGAATTTAGTATCAATGCTTTTGACGACAACTACATCTGGTGGGACGTACCCAATACTTGGGATAATGTTTTGGAGGACTCTGATTTCGAGAGACTTGATGGAAGGGGGCAAGGTGATTGGGACTGCCTATTTCAAGGTGACCTCTTTTTGAACGGAGACTGTTCTCACCTTTGTCCTTACAGAGGCTCTGCTCACGGAATCGCGCATGTGGTACTTCCTCTGCTAGGTGGAGATGATGAACAGCTAACGGCTCCAACAGAGAACATCTCAAGACGAGTCACCATGAGGGATCATCTCGTGCTCTCATTTCATGCACCAGACAGGGTGAGCCCGGCTGCAAGCAGGTGTTCAACGACGAAAGAAGCCGAGCACGCCACAGGCAGCAATCCTGTAAGGCTCTCTCCCCGCAACTTTTTCAGTGCTGCTGCGACGGAAAAGTCAGGCGTTGGGCAAACTTCGTTAAGGGTCACAGAGCTTGTGTCTCGAGAGCTGGGGGTCTCTACAAATGTAATTGCAAGGAACAGTTTGCGAATTTCAAGGGACTGGAGGAACACTATAATGGGAATCACATGGGCAAGAAAGGTCGAACTCCATCAGATAGCCAGAAACTGGCGAGATGATTGGACAGGCGTCAAGAAAGATCGATGATCGAAAGCAATGTTGCTGGATGTTAAGTAATCGAATGATGATGACTGATAACAATACGTACTCTGGTTCTCGCCCGCGCGCCTCGTGATCCTGGGGTAACTATAGTACCCGAAGGACAACATCAACACACTCAGTAAGAACCCATGTGCGACACTTCTACAGACCAAGTCCTACTAATGCTGTCTCAAGCTCGTGCTGAGCCTCTCGATCGATGGTCTTGATCAGACACTCATGACTCTCACTAACCATGTTCTTCTCCCCAGGTGCTCCCCTAAGTACAGATTCTCTTCCCCATCCCAGACCCCCTCGAGAACATACTCATGACCGAGACAGAGTTGCGACTGCCTCTTTATCAGTCCATACTCATCGCCACAGTCCAGAACAGGGGCGTGTCCGCAGCCAGGACAATAGTCCTCGTGACGCCCTTCGGCGGAGGCGGCGGAGGCAGCATATGCATGGGACGCTGGCGATGCGATTGTCGCATCATACGAGAGCGTCCGGTTCCTGCCGCCCGCCACTTCCTCAGCTTTCCTGATCTAGCAAGCGCGCCGCTCCTCCGTCCGGGGACTCCACAGGTTTGCGAATATGTCTTCGTCAAGAACCTCTAGGCCTTGTGTCTCCCGTGGACCTCCCTGCCTGTGATGAGCTACCGTTCTAGCAGAGTCTAGCAAACGTAAACATGCATGCGAGGGACATTTTATACACACCAAAGCCCACAACCCTGGCTTACTAGGCCGTTCTGACGATAGCTATTAAGGTTCCTGCTGGGCGGGTGTACCCGTGCGACAGGTGTGGCGATCCTGCTGCCAGCGGTGACAGGCCGGGCCCACCTGTCTCCATGTGACAAGGTGGAGGAGGAAGAAGCACTTGCTCCGGAAAGGGAAACATGTGAACAACTCCTAGAAGCTATAGCAAGTGAGTGCCGAAAATACTACCAACCGGTGCGGTGAGAATTGGAACGCATGCTACCTACGTACCCCGGGGTGCTCGCACGCATTAGCCTTGAACCTTAAAGAGCGCAGCATCTGAGGCAACACAAGGTAACTAACTACCTGCATATGCCTGCTTGCTCCTCCATCCGAGACCGCCCGTGGTGCAGCAAGTATCAATACAAAGAATACAAACAACAAAGGAAAAAGGCTTTCACCGATCTGCACGGCATCAGCGCAACAGACCCCGAAAGCCTCGGCGACGACGTTTGGAAACGAGCGGTTCGGCCTGCCCTCGCTTGAATTACCCCTGCCCCTGCCCTACACGGCGAACATGATCGCCCCCAATCGGGGTGTCCACACGGGAGAGATGGGACGAAAGAATCGACCAAATCCCGCCGCGGAGAGAAACCTGCGGTGCCAGGGCCAATGGTTGCCCTTCCACAGTTCCCGCAGGGCACGGCAGATGTTGGCTTCTCCTCAGGACAGCCTGCCCCCTTCGTCGCGGGCTTCCGCGGATTTCGGGACGAAGGCATCTCCGAACGGCGTGTCCGCCCAACAGACAGGCAGGCAGGCAGGCACACAAGCACACAAGCAAGCAAGCAAGCAAGCAAGCAGACAGACAGACGCCTAACGGTTGGTTCGGGAAGAGAACGCTCAGGGAGCCTCGGGGGCCCTGGGGGCCGGAGAGCAGCTGATCCCTCGCCCCTCATGAGGCTGATCATACGTCGAGCCTCGTGTAACTCCGTGATTCCGCCCGGGGTTTCCGAGGCTCAGATTGGACACCATTGCACGCCTGACATACGCTGACATCCCTGGAGAGACGGTGACCCCAGAACTTCACGGTGGCTACTTGTGCCCACGAATTGCTACGAACTCGACTTTTGAGTGGCAAAACGCGTCAAGAACTTCGAGGCCAGTGCCTTATAACATATATAACAACAAGCAGTAGATGATATGTCCGTGTTGAAAGTTAACCCTACAAAGTATATAGTCCGCCGGTATGAGTAAATGCAGAAAAATGGCCTCATGGCCAAACGCTCAAAACTCCAATGCCATGCTCCGATCCGGTGCAACCATTCCCTTCGAAAGTGTTGACCGCGCCACTGATAAAATTCCTATGCATGTTCCCCTTAAAGTGCCATCCCAGTCGTAAGCCTAGTCCCATCCTCCAGAATCGTGGGGTATAATGGTATACAATGGACATAGTCGCCGTTCGGTATCAAATATCGGTATTCCACGTCTCGTTTCGTCGTTGATGAAAACAGCCAGCCGTAATTATCACGCATTTTTCGGTGTCATTCATGTCTCGTCCCATCCAACTCTCGACACAGAAGCAGATCTCGCTAACTCTGGTTCGCAGCCTCAGTGGTCGTCGATGGTGAGCTACCTGTCCGTTCGGAGGATCGCTGCACAGCTCGTTCTGATGCGGAACCTATCCCTGAGTCGGTTGGTAAGTCCGGACCGATCACGACCCTCATCTTCGTTGCTCGCAGATGACCCTGAACGCTGCTCCGTTCGATATCGTCGGAGGACCTCGATGCGTTCCTCGACAGTCGCGTGCCGAAGTCGGTGCAGATCAAACAGCCTAGACCGACGTCGAGAAGGGTTCGAAGACTCTGCGTTGTCGTTGGCATCAGCGCCTAGTGGCGGTGCCTCGCTGTTCTCGTTGCGTTCATCATCACCACCTTCGCCTTGCTCTGGGCGTAGGTCAAGTCGACTATAAGCAACATTGTTAGCATGCATTTACTCCAAGAAGGCAGACAAGCGGCTTACCAGAGTGGGCAGGTGCCTGATACATTCACTAGCCAAGGATCGACACACGGTGGGTGGAATTTGTGGTTGCAGGGAAGCACGCGGACGTCCTCGCCAACAGTGAAATCCTCTGTGCAAATTGAGCAACCCAGGACCTCATCAGCCTGGGTGCCACTGGCTGTATTGTCTGTGCCGTGCTGGGCAACACGGCTGGTCCCTGCGGCATCTGCCTCGCAGTCCGATCCGGGCCCAAGAGCACCCGACGCGGCGGGTGCGACAGGAGAGCCGAGTGGACTCTCTGGAATAGTAGATAGGTGGCGACTAGAGCCATTCTCGGGTGACTGACGGTCCGCGTTGTTGTCACCTGTCTGCTGCGACGCGCCATTCTCGAGCTCGAGATTGGGATCTGGTTTCGGTTGGGAGTCTCCGAACTTGACGATGGGAATGGTTTCGAGCACAGCACGAGCCAGACCCTTCGCACGACTCTGCCTTGGCCTCCCACCGAAGGCATTGCGGGGTCCATATCTCTCGGGATATCTATGCGCTCGTATGGCGCCGGTTGCAATAATGATGAGGAACAGAAGTGTAATGAGGCCGGTGATGCTGTACAGTATGCTCATGGCGACGGCCGAGTTGTTTCCGCCCTGCTGGCCGGCATTGTTGTTGTCAGTTTCGGTGAAGTTACCGGAAATCTGAGCTCGTGCTGTCCCTTCGGACATATTGGCCATGAGTAAGGTCTGAGAAGCGGCCTGCTCGTCCGACATGGTCAAAATGCGGTTGAAATTAAGGTTCTGGCCAGTCAAGCCGCAGCACATTCCCTGTTGGCTGTACAAGAGGATCGCGGCTGGCTGTGGGTCGTTGCTCATGAGGGCGTTCAGAACTGCGCTTGGTTCCAGGAACGACGTGTTTGTCTGGTCACAAGACAAATACGGGATCACATCCGAGCCACTGATACTGGCATAATTGCTCGCATCGGCAGCAACCATGTTGCCCTCGATGTTGACTCGCTAGTGGCATGTTAGTGACATGTTGGGCTTGACGGGGAGTGTGTCGCGGGGTGGTGTCGCTTACCCCTCGAGCAAGCTGCGACTCATTCAGACCAAGATTTGTTGTCAATGGTATGACAGTGTAGGACAGTGGAACCGGGTCTCCCTCCGACGCCGATATCAGCATCTGCATTTCAGACTTCCGCTGCCAGTCGAGCACCTCGTTCATTGTGTACGTCCCCGCCATCTCGGATACGGCGCATCGAACACTGGCAACTGCCAATGACAGCGCAAAGATCCAATGTCGACCCATCCTACCTCGCAGTGAGACCGGCGACGGTTTTCGCGGTCCCAATGAGCGATGTGGTGTTGTGGCGTGCGGCTCTGACGAACGACACACAGCTCAGGGGCCAGCTCGCGCGGCGGGCGCTCTGGTCAAGGCCAGTACTGGACCAATTATTTTGTCTGTCCGCGGGGACGTCGTCACATAGCGGTCTCGTAAACGTTGTGATGGCGTTTCTCTGCAGCGTTGCAGTGGATTCGGCGTGAAAGCAGGGCGAAGGGCGAGATATATCTCACACGGGCGGACTTGACATGAGGTGAGATGAGGGCAGTGAAGAGGACAAGACGGTAGGCAGATCCCAAGGAGAGGAGAGAGCGACTGGGCGGTCTTAGTGCTGGTCGCGCTGGGTCAATGAGAAGCGGCTATTATGGTGCCAAGATGGCTTGGGTTCTGGCTGAGAGCCAAATATCTGGGGACGAGGAGCGGCGTGTCGGTGATGTGGCCTGGGCACACGGCAGACAAGAGAAGCGGGCGGCGGGGATTAGATGCAGGCCGGACTGGCGGGCAGCTTAATGATCTGACTTGAGGCTGTGTGGTCGGTCAATGGTCACGCGAAAGGATCGAAAGGGAAAGCCAAAGCCAGCTTCGGTTCCGGCGGCGACTGCTCTGACTTGGTCCTCTAAGTCTTCGGCTTGCGCGGACGTTGGGTGAGGCGAGCGAGCGAGCGATAGAGTTGTGGATTTGGATGTCGAGGGGTAGTGAGCTGAGCCGATCGAGCCACAGGGCAAGGAAGGTTGAGACAAGACAGTCTATAGGTGATAGGAGAGCTCGGCATCAGGAAGGTGGCTTGGCCTGACCCGACTGACCCGGGTGTCACAACAAGACTATAGTGCAGGCCTCGTTATGGCAGGGTGTTTCCCCCAAAGAAGGGCAGCAATTCGCAGGCGGCACGAGATACAGCAGTTCGTGATTGATGAGCGGTTCCGAGACAGGTGCAGAGGGCGAGGGAAAAGCAGCGGCAGAGGCGGGAGGCAGGACGAAGCGCCGCCACCGCGATTGACTGCTGGCAACAGCTGCCACAACTGCTACCGCTGCATTGAGGCACTGGTTCGTTTGGTGGTTTGTGGCAGGTCTGAGACGCCGTCGACGTTTTAGCGCGGTGGCTTCGTCAAAGCAAGCAGGCACATGCCCTGATCAGTCGAGCCTGCCGCAGCAAGCACCTGGGCAATTAGCACAGTTCCGTGGTCGCAGTTGCAGCTGGCAGTCCCAGCAAAACCGGTAGGTGCTGCACCGTATAAGGCAGGCAGTCAGTCGAGAGCTGGCTAATTTTTCTTTCTTTTCTTGTTCCCAATTGCCAAGGGCCGATGAGGCACGACTGATGACGCCTTGCCCAAAACTGCCAATGACCCTCCAGCCCGCGCGCCTTCCCAGCCTTGGCGCATGCTCCCCAACTCGATGGACAGCTCTTGCCCATTGAGGGACCAAGACGCCAAGAATCCGCCCAGTTGCGCACTCCCTCGAGCGGACTCGAAGGTTGGAGTAATTAGGGTTAGGACAAGCAGTCACCGTCTACTCCTCTTCGTCCGACGTCTGGCCATGCCCAGCTAATGACTGACCTCGGCGCTCTGTTCTGCTGTAACGTGTGTATGTGTCAAGTCTCTTGTTTATTTATCTATTCGAAATCGGACGGAGCGCCTCTGCCCGTCAAACCGGCGGCAGCCCTAGCCCCAGCCCTAGAGGCTCTAACTTTGTTCTCGGGGTCTCCATGCTCTCGGAGTCTCCATGTGGCCCCTGAACGAACCGGCCCCAACCGGCCTCCAAACAGCCTCCAAACCAGTCAGTGCCCTCAGGTCGAGCGCAGCTTTGGGAAGAGATGCACATAGGCCAGTCCGATTTTGATATGTGCAATGCCCGTCTGTCTTGCATGCCGGATACTTCGCATGAACGGAGATGCACCTCAAGGGTCGTCCTGCCGGCTCGGCTAGTGTCGATGAGGCTCAAGATCCCACGGCATTGCACTGCATGGGATCCCCCATGTAGCAGGTTTTGAGCCTCACACGGCATCGGTTTGAGGTTGGAGGGGGGCCCTGCCGGGGCAGACCGCTCCCACGCTGCCCTCCTGACATCTTGCCATTTCTCGGACAAGAACACCGGGTCCCAGCGCCTTGCGTGTAGGAGAATAAGACTGATCAACACCACGCCCAGTTCAGGCTGAAGGCTTCTCCCGCCTCCAAGGGCCAATGAATCGAGGGAGCATCCGGCACATCTCCGCCAAGACGTCTTTCACCCCGTCTCCTCCCAAAAAATGGTCCCTATTCTCCTACGCGATCCGATCATGGCTCAGCCACCTCTGAGAAGGCGCTGTTTCTAGACCATGCGCAAAGGGCTGACTGCATAAGGCAGACCTGGGGAAGATGAATCGTAGCCCAGTGTAGCCCTGCGGCGATCGTCTCGTCGCAACTACAGCGCCTAGGGCTTGCGTGTGGACGTGGGTCAAGACAGGACGTTGAGCGCCATGGCTGCGAATTGATCCGAACGCTGCGCAAGATATTGGAAAGCCCAGGCGTGATGGCCTCTGTGTCATTCGAGAGAAAGATCGGGTGAAACCTCGTCAAAGGCCTTGCGGGCAGGATTCGGACGCCTGGCCGCGCGGAAGGCCACGGGATCCGCGATCCACGAGTCCTGTAGAGGCAACCACGCCGAGGGCAAGCATTTCTCGGCTGGACGAGAAGCCGGGCTATTTATGAGGACTTGGGACGAAGCAGCCACTTCCAGACTCTTCTTGGGATGAGAATCACGAACATCAAGCAAGTCGGCCATGGTTCTGATCCACCGCGTCGCTGTACGTGGATTCGGTCCAACCACTGCATCAAATTTCCTCCATGTCGCCCAGATCGTCCATCGCAGGAAAGTCGCCTATCTCCACCCTCTCCGGTCTGACAAACACACCATGCTTCATGTCCGACGGCTGGCCCCAGTACCTGGCGCCGTTGACACTGCCGTCGTTCTTGCCGACGGGCTCGTCAAGCTGAATGCCGACCCACGCACCTGAACCATTGGGGATCTCCTTCACGTCGCCTGCGTACATGACGGTACCCCTTCGCGTGTCATCGCCTCCGACGCGGCAACGCTTCCCGGCCTCGATGCCGCGACTGCGCACCTCCTGAGCGAAGGCCGCAATCTTGGCTTCCTCTCGGCTGGGGGCGTCGGGGTCGAATCGACCCAGCTTCTCAGCCTTCTTCCAAGCGAGCACCGAGTCGGTCTTCTTGGCGTATTCTTCCTCCGGCATAACGTACTTGTCGACGCCGCTGGCATCTGTGTAGTTCGGCCTGGCCCCGGGAGGCCGTGTGTCAAGAACCTAAGCTGCTGTCAGCGTGGTCTGTTGACGAGCATGAGACTGATTCTCGGAGTTCGCTCGAGGAGACTGATGAGGCTGACAACTGTGTCTTGCAGCGGCGGAACCTGCAGGACTTCGATACAATGCAATTGCCCGTGGTAACAAGACCAATAGCACACAGGCCTTCGAGGCGGCACGAATCATGGACGTTCGGAAACGTGACAAGGCCGAGCGACATGACTTCTGGAGCACCAAGACACTTGTTCGTTGATTTTCCACGTGCAAAGCAAGACGCCCTTCCTCAAGAGCGCTGACACTTGCGATCCATGTCGAGGCTTCTTGTCCATGCTCACCGAAGCAACCAGTAGTGCACAGACAGCGACCGCTCGCGCAGACACAAGGGGAAAACACTCACGTGGAGTTCAGCATACGCAGTCAGGCGGAATGCGGTGAGTTGAGTTGAGTCCTCATCGCCGGCCTCGACGGGTACGTTGCCGTCAGCTGCGGTCTTGAGGAGGATCCTTTGGGCCGAGGGAGGTATTCCCGTGACGGTCTCAAGCTTTGACTTGAGTGTGCTGATTGACCATGATGGGGTAATGCGGCGCTCCGCTGATGAGTTTTCGGAGACGACCAGAAGTGGTACGTCAGCCATTGTGCCTGTACGAGACTGGAGCTTTTAATGTAGTGTATTGTGCCGTGTCTCGTCGACACTCCCAAAAACCACACACAGTCGAGTCAAGACCCAAAGCTCGTAGTCCGTCCGCAAAATGCACCCAGTCTCTCCGCACGCAATCGAATAAAGTGCCGAGACAGTAAGTTCGTAGGTGCCAGGCTCGTTTGGTGTCTGCCGTGCTTCTGGTTGTCAAGTGTGCTGCCCTTGGAAGACGATGAGGGCATCCAAACCCTGTTGAGCCTCAGCCTGTGTAGTCAGTGCCGGGCACAGATAGTTGGACCGTGCACCATGTTATCTTATCAGCGGCTGGCTCCTTCCTCCTCCCGCGGTGTAACTCCGCCATCCCCTTGTCGCCTGCTAACCTGGTTCTCTCTGCCTGTCCGCACGTTGAGTTCTCAAGCTTTGACATTGACTGACAGCCAACTTGATTGACCTGACTTGTCTTGTCTTTTTGCCACGATCTTCGCAGGGTCGCATCCGAACCCTTCCACTCTTATGCATTCCAGCCCCTCTGTCCCTGCTCTCCTCGGCTGCAATTCTTCGAGCTTGAGATTCATTCCGCGGCGCGATACTACCCTAATACGTACAGCATGTCCTACTATGACAGCACACTCCTACTAGGTACGCAGTACCATCTGATCGGCGCGAGACAACGCCCCTCTCCAGCCCTAAAACACGTTTGGACCACATTGCGAGGGCGGTGACACAGGGATCACAGCTCCTCGGAGTGACCGGCGTCCGTGGGGAGCAGGTGACGGCCGCCAGTAAGGTCGGCTGGAGGAGGTCATTTGAAACCAGTCAGGTCGGCCAGCCTGACCTGCTCGCTCGCCACGCTCAACATTCACGCGGATGCTTGGCTGTCTCTGCGCAAGTAGAATCGACCGTCACCGACGATAGTGACCATTCATGTCGAGTAGCTGGTCTCGAAGCCGTTTGCAGGCCCTGGATCTGAGCCCTTCCTGCATCGTGGCGGCACGCCGTTGACGACGCTGCAGCCGGACGCAGAGCCGAACGTCACACCCGAGATTTCGCGTGTTTCTGTCTCTGGCCACCAGAGTATCTCCTCGTCCTAGATCTTGCCCAGGACATCATTGGCTTCCCGCATCCCTGGACAAACAAGTCGAGCTGCTGTCTGGTCTGGCTTGCTGCACCTCACCTCGGCGCCGTTGAGCGGTGCCGCCGAGAAGCAATTCCATGGTGCCACCAGCCGCGGCAGACTGCAGTCTCACATGGGCATGCCCATGCTCGCTGTCGCCTCGATGCCATTGTCAGCCGAAACAAACGGAAACAGAACACACCCACAGAGGGTTGTTGCATGACAGGCCAGGCCGGTTGACATGACTAGTCCGTGTGCAGTAGCAAGCTGCATAGCTACTTGTTGCAGATTCTTCAGCTGGTCATTGGCTGGTTTCGGATGTGCGCCCAGACAGGTTCATCTCGCATCTTCGCATCTGCTCCGGCTCGCAATCAATTTCCGAAACTGTACCGGTTCGTCTGGGTACCACGTCGTCAAGATCTCCGCGATCTAATGAACCTAACGCCTCCTCGTGCCGTCCCATCTCGTCGCCGCGGACCAGTCAAAACGCGTTCGTGGCAATATGGACAAGGTCACGACTTATCTTCCCGGTGTGCGGCATACTGGTCACGTTGGCTCCAGTGACGCAGCCGGCTCACGTAGCTCCAATCCAAGTGCTCTCGGCGCCGCCTGCTGCAAAAAGTAGCCCACCGGTGCCAATTGGCGTCCTCAGGCCATATATTTGCGTCATCCTTGCTACCTTAGAACCCGTCTTGCCTATGCAATACTCACCGCCTGGCTGGATTCTTGCACGAAGCCTGCCAACAAAGCCTTCGATGCGACGTTTCCAGAAGTACGAGGCCGAACTGGGCCGTAACGCGTGATGACGGCGCCTCATCAAGAGGCTGCCCAAAGCCACGGTGGGGGCGTTGGTCTAGCACAGGACCCAATGCAATGGTCGCACTAGCTCAAGGTCTTGCTTGCGTACCATCATCTAGCTTCACAAAGCCACCAGCGCCGCCTGCTCCTGTGTTGAAGGTTTCTGGCTCAGGGCTGGCATTGAGAGCATGGTTTCGCGGCATGTCGGCCTGTTCCTGCTGAGAGATATTCGGGATCGGCTTCGCCTTGATCGCCGGCATCAAGATATGCCCACCAAACGAGCGTCCCGATAGTGGCGAGATGGGCCGATGAAGTATGCCCAGCAGATGCACCTTACGATCCATCAGCGATCCAACGAACCAGCCTAAGCCCTGGCCTCATGCAAGGCCAACAAACCGTTCTGTTGACCTGCATTGCTCTGCTCCGCTCCGGTGCTCCATGGGGCTACATCCTGCCTGACCCCAAGCTACCTTGCCACCCATCCTCACGTCTTGTCCAATCACTTAAGGGAGGCTACTGGCAAAGTCAGGGTTTCTGGGCGCCTATTTGGTGCGGTTGCCTTACATACGGTACCAATTATGCCGGCACCAAATGTTCGCGCACATGAGATTTCCCTCACTTGACTTGCGTGTTTGTCCGGAGAGGATTGACCCTAGCTCCTCCATCTTCGGCGGCAGGCAGACGCATCTAGGTTGTTCGACAGCCGAACTCGTTAATCTCGCAGCCGCAGGAACTTTACTTTCTCCGGCCCGCGTACAGACTGTCAAAATTGTGTTGTGAGTGTCGCGCAACGTCTACAATTCTTTGTGGCACTAGAAGAGACGACCCGAGACACAGACCGCGCTTTGTACTATTGTGGCTCGGGCAGCAACAGCTACGACGGCCTGGGCGCACCCTTGCGCCGCATCCCTGGTCCCTACCATGCATCACGTAGTACGGACTGTCATCTCGCAGATGCGGCATCGTGCGTCCAAGGCTTGATGGCGCCTGGACAGCCCAATCGCCTTTTTGTTTTCTGCTTGGAGCTTCCGTGGTCAGCTTTACTGCCCTGAGGATGTTGCGCAAGACCGCTACGTGTTCAGGGTCAACCCTTGCCCACTGATCCCACACGCAGTGTGGATATACGTGCTGCGGCATATCATAAAACCCAATCTTGCCTACGATAGGTCCGAGAGGGGATCCAGGCGTGGAAATCAAGACTGCCTTACTCGTTGTCAGACAGACAGGGCAAACAATCCGGCAACGCAAGGTCGTAAAATACTCAGTGTGCGGACCGGTGCCCAAATGAGGAGAAGTCAATTCTCGTTAGGTATGCAAAGGACCAGCCCTCTTTACTAATGAATCGTAGTTCGTGCAAGCCATCGGCTACTATCGCGTCAAACGCATCTTGTACCGAATCGTACCGCACGGGGAGAGGGACATCTTAGATGCTGGTGATCACGGCTCATGGACAGGGGCTGTACCGTGACGGAAGTCAATTTACAATGCAGACCACGGTGAAGTGCGGCGGTTTGCGCATGCCAAAGTCGTTGAACGACGGGCCATGCGACTCAATGCTCATTGATCAAAGATCGATGATTTATTCTACATCCGATCCTGATGGGCATCCGAGCGAACTGATTCAGTAAGGAGGGGAATGGATTGGGACGCAGAGCTGACCGCCAGTTCATCACTTCAACGCAGGCGTGAGCTAAGGCTCGGCGTCCCAGGGAATGTCCCAGAGGCAGATATGCAGCCGTTTGGGCGTCGTGCTGACGGCAAGCTGAAGTGTTGGCGCATGCTGCTGCAACCTGCCACCACCAAACAATGCGCTGAGCACAGGAGGATCCTAAAAGCAAAGGTCGCAACGACAATGACCTTGTCGACACCGAGTAGCTTTCTCGGTCCGGACCCCACATCCACTTCCGAGACGTCTAGACAAGCCTCCTCCAGTCCATACAGAGTATAGACCGGCAAATCAACGCACATTCGAAATTGTCGAGCCCGGAGGAACTGGGCCAGGGGCATTTTATTACGCACAGACTTGGGTCTCTGACGTCCCGACTCCAACGGTGACCTTCGGGCCATCCGCCGAAACTGCGACACCATCCAACGGATGCAAAGGTTTCCAGGCCCCACCAACATCCCGCTGGTGTCCGAGCTGGGAGGGGGTGGGGAACAATGGGACGGAACGCGCGCACCCCCAACTCATCCATACTATCTACGTTATTCATCTGTCCATGGTGTGGCTGGACTGGGCTTCAAGCACGCTGTCAGCAGCTCCGACGGTGGCCACCACAGCGAGCGAGACCTTCAAGACATGCAGTCCGTGGCCCAGCGCTCCGGGACCTAGTTGCAGCCCTGGCGTCCATGGGCGCGACCCTTGCTGCTAACCAGGCTGGGCCGTAGTGGCGAAGAGCTTGGTCTGCTGTACACATCAAGAAGCTGTCAAGCGAGATAGACGTGGCGCACGCGAAACTTTAACAGCGTCGGCTTGCTCAGGCTTCTCAAACTTGGACTACAAAGTCGACAGTACACTGACTCTGGCTCCAATGTGTTATCTCGGACACTGACATCGCTGCCGGGGCATACCTACATCAGTACCCTGACTTGACAGTGAAACTGTTTGCAATGCCCGAGAGGCGCCCGGGACTCGTGGAGTCAATGCAGATCCCAAGATGGTCAAGCGCAAGAATCGCGGGTCATGTTCACAAGCCCAAACACAACCGTTGAGCCAGCCAGTTTGATTCAGTCTCTGGACTCTCTGGTAACCGAGCCCCAAGTGCTCCTGAGCCTCATTTTCGCCCTGACATCAACTTCTGGACAGTGACGAAGGCGTGGACGGCCAGCGCCCGTAACGGCTGAAGACGAGGCGTAGGATTTCGCTGGAACTCGCCAACCACCTCGCAGACCTTTGGATGGAATGGTTTCACCGCTCATGCGCCCGCGCTTATGCCACAACCTCGACGAGCAGCCACTCGCATCGCATTCATACTAATTAATCCGTGGCCTTGTCAACCTTATCCGCACAGCCATCAGTCAAAGGATTCCTGCTGCCCCCCCCCTCCCCAACCCACCCGAGTTGACTACGTATACCAGCGTTTCCTGCACACTGACACAATGACCACATTGCCGCAATCCACTGACCTCAGCGGTGCACCTTACTCAGTCCGCGGGCTCCCTGAAGGTCCGATTCAGACCCAAGCTCCAAGTGCTTCCGAGAAAACCATAACCCAGAGCCGCCATCCCGGCAACTGGAACTATAATTGCCGTGTCGGCGAACTGGCCCACAGCCCTCGCTCTCATCTCATCACCTGCCCCGGTTTGCCCGCTACCAGCATCTCACCCACAGCAGGGACCCGTCTGGTCTAGGGCCGGCCCCCGTAAGGCAAAGCCGCGAGCGCTGTCCTTGGGCCCAATGGGCTGGCATGATGCCGGACCTTGGTCGCGATTAGGCCATGGCAAGCAGTGGGCATCGAGGCGATGGACCGAAGGGGAGCACCCATCAGGTCGCAACCAGGGGTGTAAATGGAATAGCCGACTGCCCAGCGAGCTCATGCATGAATTCGTGGCCATGTCAGCAGCCCCTAGTCGTAGCTCACACACCAACAAACCCCTTCTTGGGTCTGCATTCGAGAAGTCTTCCCAGGGTGTCCCTCGTGGTGGCCCACAGCTCGGTGGAGGGTAAGCGCACGTCCGGGGGGCGCCCCTACAGACCTCGACCTAGTTACGCATTCCTTTCTGACGATTTTGCTTTTTCTGACTTTGTTTCGAGTAATGTGCAGCAGCCACCTGCCCACTCCTGGCCCCTATGGTTCATCCAGCTAAAGACGGCGCCGCAACCCTGTGGTGATCATCACACTTCTTACTGCCGACTTTGACACTGCAACCTTCGGCGGGTCGTGACCTTTCCCAGATCAACCCTATATCTGAAAAATGTTCGCCCTGATATAGGCGCCGGGCATGCTAGAACCCAGCCCTGGTCTCCCAAACCCGTCACAAGTCACTCATACCCGACATGATATCAGCAACCCACTTGGGCTGCCTTGTCCCTCGACTTTTGATTCTGGACACACCCCTCCGCTCTGGCTACCCCCTCCCCGGCCTCTGCCTCGCCTTGTGTGCTTGGCCTAGCTAGTGTTCTTTTCTCATCCTCTGCGTCGTCTACCTACCTGACTGTACTTCTCGTTGGCCCTCGACTGAGGCATCTCGCCTCATAGCACTCTCAGAATCAGACTTCTACCTTCTGTATCCCGGTGATGCCCCCACAGGCGACTCCACATCCTAGATCACTTGCTTTCCCTTGAACCTTCTTATTTCCTTGCTCTCCTTCTTCCTATCATTTGCTTGCAGGCGCATCTTCCCGCAGCTAGCCCAGCTCCAACCCTGTCGAGCCCGCCTCCATCCCACACTCCATGCCCTTGGGAGGACAACGACCACACTGGCGGCTTGCTCTCCTGCGGTGAAAGGAAAACTTTGACAAACTGGGTTGACTGACGTATTCGCCCGCTTCTGGGGCTGCCATCTTGCGCTACTTGCTGGGGACTCTCTGGACGGGACTCGTGGGAGTGGGATCTTGTCCCCTTCTTCTGCCTCGTCAGGAGCTGCCGTAGCGCCAATCATGTTCATGTCTTTTACTTCCCGAGACGCGACCCACGCCTTATTATAACTCTAAAGAGCTCGTCTGAGCCACCTGGAAAGCCACCTCGACTTTCCGTGTCAAGCTTGTCTTGTCCAGATTTGTCCACTCCGCACCCTTTACGCCTTCAGCCTCCCTCGCGTGGCGTTCAAGGTTTGGGTCCATCATTTTGCTTTTCTATTACAACATATCCCTCCAGTCACCCACCCAATAAGCACCAAAGACCCTTTGGTCGAAGCATTGGCTTCTTTCTCCAAGGCGGCACGAGAAGGAAACGAAGTGTGGGCAGCCCTGAGCTGGACAGCCACACGTAGCGAAGAAGCCCGTGACGGAGCCGACGGAGGAGCTATCAGGCCTTGAATCGCAAACGGCCAGGTATCACCGAGGAGGCTCATACGTCACCCCCCGAGCGGTGGTTCGACTGAGTCTCCACTTCTGATCGCAAGGAGGCAGGGGGTGAGCCAGACTGCCAGAGAAAGAGAAGGAAGCGCAAAGTCAACCGCACAAAACTATCTCGACGGCCTCTTAGCCCATGACACCTGCCATTCATTGGCAACATCAGGGCTAAGACACCATCACCGTGGATATCAGGTCTCTCCTCAAGGTCCCTCCCGACTCAAATGAGTCCTCCGACTCGCCTCCCAAGCAGCCCCCCCAAGAACGATCTTCGTCCGTCCCTGCGCCTCCCCCTTCAGCGGCAGCACAAGCAGCCGCTGATCCCTCAAGGCCAGCAACCACGGCAACCTTGGCACCCGCTGCGGCCATCTTCGGTGGTCCGCATTCAGTCGCCAGCGTGGCTCCTTCAGTCGGAACTCTGTACGCCGCGCCGCCGCCGGCGTACCCTCCGCCAGGCGCATACCCTTTCCTCGGAGGAGGAGGATATGCACCAGCAGGGGCTGTCCCGGGAGGGGGGGGAGGGCAAAGGCCTGGTTCGGCAGCATCAGGAGGCCTTGGGTCAATAGGTCCTGGCCCGGGGCCGGGGCCGGCCCCGTCGCCAGCGAGCAAGCGCAGCATGCCACCGCACACAACCGAGAGCCCCGCCAAGAAACAGAGCAAATGGTCCCCGGAGGAGGACGCGCTGATTATCGAACTACGCGGCAGTGGTATGAAGTGGGAGGACATCTCGAAGCGGCTCCCCGGGCGCAGTGCGATTAGTTGTCGCCTGCACTACCAGAACTACCTCGAGAGACGGAGTGAGTGGGACGAGGAGCGCAAGAACAAGCTTGCGCGCTTGTACGAGAGGTGAGTGGTCGCCACACCATGCATTCGTTTCCCCATTTGCGCAGTCCATGGCCGCCTTCGTGTCCGTCTTTTCTGCTTGCAGGTCCAGCCCCCAAAAGGACAGCAACTGGGCTGGACCGCCCGGGTGAGGCCCCAACCACCGCTCCGATCTGTGGGCAGTGGGCACAGGAATGCCAGCAGGAAGATCCACACCCCCATCAAGATGCTCGATTCAAGATTCTCGATCTCGTGAAAAAGCCAGTGCCGGAGATTTACTGACTCGTGCGGCCTTGCATAATTGCAGGTTCAAGCCGGAAATGTGGGCCAAAGTGGCAGAGGAGATGCAAGTCCCATGGCGAGCCGCCGAAGCGATGCACTGGCAGCTGGGCGAGGCCGACATGGCGCGGCGGGCGGGCGTCGTGCCCTTCTCGCTTACGTCGGTCAACATGCAGCAGGACAACACCCGGCAGTCACCAACCAGGGGCCACATGCACTCCCACTCGCAGGGAAGCATGCCGAGGAGCGACCCGCACCTGCTGAGCCGATACGCGCATCGCGGAGGCACGCCTCACCTTGCTCAGCCGCCGCCGCCGCCGCAGCAGCAGCAGCAGCAACTGCCACCGCAGCACCATCACCAACACCCTCCACCGCCACACACGCTGACGATCCCCCCGCCCGTACCGACGATACCGCCGCCGGGGTCTGCTGGACGTGGTCCACTGCCGCCGAGAAGGGAGAGTCTGCCGCCCCGACAACCCCCCGGCGACCTGTACGACCACGTCCTTCCCGCTCCGGGGCCGGGACTGGCGCCCATTCAGACGCCCGGCGGCAGGGAGCGGGGCGGGACAGGGGCAATGCACCTGCCAAGCGTGGCCGAGCTGACGACAGGCGTCAGCCCATACTCGACCCCTGCCTACTCGCTGAGCCGTGCCAGCGCGAGCCCAAGCGCGACGGCCAGCCCGAGACAGACTGCGTTGCAGGCCTCGCCTCTGGGCTATGGGGAGTCCAGCAGCATCGGAGGAGGCGGGCCGGCCACTCCAGGGTCTGGCAAGAGGGGGCGGTCAAGTCCGGACGCCGGGAGGGAGGCGATCAGGAGGCGGCACTAAGCGAGATGGGGAGACACACAGACAGAGAGGGTAATCCCGGGGTGTGCATGAAATTGGGACGAGGATGAAAGTTACGAAGACTACGATGATTTTTCTTGGGGGGCCTAGAGATATTCCTACACATACACAGCGTCATAAAACGAGATGGGACGGCCGGCGGGGCCCAACGGATGGACGGACGGGGGTTGGGAACGGACATGGCCGGGGCAGGACAGGACGATGGATGGCTGGTTCAACGTTTTTCCACACTCAACACAACACACACACAATGGCGCGAGGATCACACGGGAATTGTTTGCGTCGTCAAGTGGGACGGACCTTGACGGGGGGAAGGGGAGACGAGCCGAGTCCACGACGATGCGATGCGATGCCAATGAGACATGCTGGGGCAACACGGTACTTTGCATTTTACGGTGTGCATTCTGGAATCGGAACAGGTTATCCACATTCTGGTTTTTTGTTTTTCTGGTCGGTTTTTCCTTTTCCTGTCTTGAACTGTCCTTTTGTCCCGATTTTTGGGCAAATCAAAAAAGAGCGAGAACAAGCATCACACGCATTTTATCATCATCATCATCGTCATCATCATCATCATACCGGAAAGGGGGCGGGGCGGGAGAAGGCCGGAGCAACCTGTGCTTATTTTTGGACAACCTGGGAAACATCGGGGAATTTTTCCCCTTCTCTTGCGAGCCGGTTTCCTTTATTCCCAACCTTGTTGTTGTGTTTTTACACCTACGATACCAAAACCCCCTGTTCTTTTCCTCGCCAGCGGACCCCCACCCACGCGCTCACGAGGCCCCGGGTTCCCTTTCCACCACCCCTTCATCCGTCCTTGTCAAACACGCAGCCGGACACGCCGGGACGAAAGGGAGATGGAAAGCGTGGTATTTTCATCCGAGTGGTTCGGGAGGGACGGGGGAGGGGGGAGGGGTGTGAGTATGAGAGGGAGGTTGCTGTTGGAAAAGGAAAAACCCCTTCCTCTTGGACAAAACCTTCTGCAGAAATTTTTAACGTTGGCATGGGGGCGCGGCGGCACGGCGGCGGCGACTACTGGCATGGACAGGCAGGAGGGGGCTACTTGCATGGATTCGGAGTCAAGGGGAGAAGTTCGCGATGCTTACTTGCGACGAACAAGAAGTATCAGCCCAACTGGGTTGTCTCTCTCTCTCTCTCTCTACGTATCTTCGACGAGGGTGGGGGACGGGACAACCCAGGCCAGGATCAAGCAAGGGAAAAAGAAACGGAGGGAAGGCAACGCCCAACATCATCACTCCCACAGAGAGAGAGAGAGACTTAGACCTCCCTCTTTCGAACGCCTTGAGACGCGGCGGCTTCTTGTACAGTCACTACTTTTTATTTCACAGCGGCATAATCATACAGATATTTTGTTTAATTTTCCCCTTCCCCATGATCACACGTGTCGTCCTCTCCCCCCTCCCACCCCCGGCGGCCGCCTCGCGTGGTATGGTTCTCAGCCGCTGGGGCGCCCAGGGACGAGGTGGGTAAGGGCGGGGGGCTATTAGACTGGGAAGCGCTGGCATAACATACATCACACTGACACGCTCGGGTTTTGAATATTGCTCGGGGTCGTGGGTGACTCGGGTGCCATTCGTGGGAAAGATGGGATCACGGGATGGTGGGGAATGGGCGCGCAAGGACAGGCCAGGCATCTCTTTGTTGTTCTTTTTTTGTCCTTGGTGTTAATCTCGTTGCATACCGGCTGTTCCCATTTTTTCGGCGTCATTTTTTCCTTTTCTACACTGCTTCTATTTTTGTTTTGTTTTTATTTTTTATTCTTCTTCGCTTTCCACCCCTTGCGCGATCCCCGGGCATAGCGATGGATGGGATGGAAATGGAATGAAACGACGGGAAAAGATGAGACCTGATACCAGCACGGCACCTGAAATGGGTGAGAGGAAAAAGTGTGGAGACCCCTTTTCTCGGTGTCTATTCCTGGGTTTGCATGGGGAGGGCGTCACCACCACTGGGCCACACCACCACATCATCTGCCGAGTGTCTGAACTGCCGGCTTCAGTCCGAATCGCGTGTGTCCGACCTTTGGTTCAGGCCTGGCCCCACGAGGTTAGATCTGGCACGTGCGTGTATGTGTGTGCGTGAAGTGTGTGCTCTTCGGGCAATAGTTGGGAACAAAAACGGGTTCGATAGAGTTTTGGCCTGACAGCATAGTCGCGGCGTATCTAACTATCAAACACCTCCCGCGCGCCGATCAGAAAGAAGCAAGCGATGAGATGGATCATCGATGGAGCCCTAGATCGTTTTCTGTCAACCGTTTCGATCCCGTCATGTCCGTTGTCCGCCAGGGGAGTCCCATCCTCCTCCTCTTCTTTTCCTTTTGGTCTTGTTGCCCCTTTTGGTCAAAGAGTCTGGTTGGGTCACCCTGCAATGACCCACCAATTGTCTCGCTCGTAGCCGCTGTTCAGGACCGACCCCCCTGCGGCGGCGACTTCTTCCTCCAGCTCGCCCTTTCTGTAGAGGTGGTAGTACCGGTGGAAGGTCTTGTCGGTGTGGGCTGTCTGCTGCGAGTTCCCGTCGGCCACGTCGTTTTCGGCTGTGCCCGGATCTGCAGTAGCGTCGGCTGCAACGGCTTCGTCTTCTGCATGCTGTCGCTGCTGTCGTTGTTGGCAATGCTGCTGCTGCTGCTGCTGCCCGCCGTCCGACGTGCGGTCGCCTCCTTCACCGCCGCTTGCCCCGCGATGTTCATCTGTTGACCTGTCCACATGCTGTGTCTTTGCTTCTTCTGCCGCGGCGCCGCCCTCGGATTGCTTCTGCCGCTGTCCCTGCTTCTTCTGGCCCTTCACCCTGGCCTTCTTCTGCTGGGGTGCCTTCATTACCCAGGGAACCAGCAGGTCCTGCTCCCCACCTTCAGCCCATCCCCTCCTGCTGCCGCTCTGCTCCAGCGCCCAGACGTACACAAGTACTTGGCCTGAGCCTGAGCTCGAGCCCTGCGCATCTGCAGCGCCTGTAGCGGCGCCTGCAGCATCATGCACATCATGCGCCTGGGGCGTCACCCCTGCTGGCGTGCCGCGGCGCTCTCCCCGCCTCACGCACCGCAGGAGCTGCCTGATGGCGTCAACCCGCCTCTCCCTCGTGGACAGGTGGTGGATCACGGCGATGCAGATGACAAAGTCGGCGCTAGCCTCCCTGAAGGGCAGTACGAGACTGTCGGCCGTTACGGCGTCCGCGCCTGCTATGGTCTCCCCTGGGGGAGCTGGGCCTGCTTCGGCATCTGCCAGCTTGCCGTCACCCTGCTGCTGCTGCTGCTGCTGCTGTTGTTTCCGATAGCGTGTGGTGCACATCGAGTCCCTGGCGAGAGCCACCAGCGCAGCACTCCTGTCGCAGCCCAGCATGGCGACATCCCGGTTGACGCCCATGTTCTTGCCATTTCCGCAGCCAATGTCCAGGCCCACGGAGCCCGGTGGCCGCGAGGCCAGAAAAGACGACACAAAGGGCCACGGCTTGTGTCGCGTCGCGCTGAAATGAGAGGCGATGGCCTCGTATACGCCGTGGACATGGGTCCTCGTAGGCATCTGCTGGCCCATCGCCGTCGCCTGGGTGCGATGGCTTCGCCGCGGGAGGTGACGCCAGCACCATGGCCGTGCTCTCGACTGCAGTACGGACTCCAATTTCCGCCCCGGACGAATGCAGGGGCGCTGGTTGGTGGGGCGGGGAGCTGCCTCAGGCTGAGGACAGTTCAAGCAGGCCACTTCTTGGCTCCCAGCGGACACCAGACGGCCAGCTCAATGTCGGTGCCGTCTGGGTTCGTCGAGAAAAAAAAAAGGGGGGGGGCCTCGCCGTGCGTTGGCCAACTCGTGTGTGCGTGTGCGTATGTGTGTGTGTGCGTGTGTGGTAGGTGCAGGCAGGAATGCTGGACGTGGTCCGATTTGCAAGCAGGACCGTTGCAGGCGATGTGATCCCGGATCTAAAGCTTCGGATTGGGCAAGTTCCAGCGGACAGGTCCAGATAAGGTTCAGCACGGTCCGACCCCAGATCACACTCTAGTGTGGGTGTCGTTTCTCTAGACCGTCAGACCGTTGGGCCGGAACCGGGTAGGGCAAACTGGGTCAGGACAGGACAGGATACAACGGAACGGAACAGAACAGATCGCCCGCGGAACAGAGCACAGCAGCAGGTAGTGCCGAAGGTGGAACACAGGCCTGGCGCCCGTTGTGCGTCTGTGTGTCTTGGTTGTGCGCTGTGCGCCTGTCTCGCCTTGTCACTCGCTGGTACTGTACTGCGGTCGAGTCGAGTCGGGTCGAGTCGAGTCTCGTGGTCCCCTGCCGCTCGCACCTCGTCCCCCGTACCTTGTCTGCTCAACGTCTGCGGTCACAGTGCGCTTTTTTTTGAGACCTGTCACAGCAACGGTAACAGTGACAGTGACAGTCCAATACCAGGGATGTACCTGCGACCCAGCAACAGGCGAGGGAGGTGGTCAGCTAGCGGCCCCCAACTGTGGTGTTACCCGACCGAACCAGTGGCTGCGCAGCTCTCGGAGTTTTATTATTGAATACCACTCCGTCGATGTTCGCTGGCCAGTCCCCTTGGCCCGAACGCTTGTGAGATGATCTCGTAATCGAGACTGGGGGGAGCCTGCGTGCGGGTGTGGGTGCCGGTGTGGGTGAAGCAGTCAGGCGGCTGCATAAGGGTGAGTAAGATGCAGGCGGAACGGTACCATCGCGCGCCTCTAGCAGCGGCTGTGAGGTCGCTCTGCCTGCCCGCGGGAATACACTAAGGGGGAGGTGGAACAGAGGACTTGGCTGTGTGGTACGTGTGCGGTACACTACAGACGCAGACAAGACAGACCGACTGCCAGACCGACAGATTAATAACTGGCAGACACGTTGTCTGACAGACAGACAGCGGCAGAAGCAGCATCAGAAGCAGCGGCAGAAGCAGCAGGCCGTGTGTCGTCAGATTGAGGCTCAACGGTCTGCGAGGGCGAGCCCTGTGCAGGTGCAGGCGCCCGAGACAAAAATTCTCGGCACGACCCACTGTCGTTTGTTGACGTGGATCTTGCAGCGACAACCGATCGAGCAACAAAGAAGGGCCTTGTGTGTCGTTGTACTGGGCCTGTACGTTGGTTGCACGTTGGTTGCACCCCGGCAGCATGTGAGATTGTGTGCGTCTATGCGCTTGTGCGGGCGCCTGTGGCCTCTGTGTGTGTCGTTGCACCTTGTACTCGGTACTCCAGAAGGGGGGGGGGGCGTCCCTATTCGCGCCCTCGGCCCGGCGTGGATATAGTGAGCGAACCAGGATTCGGGCTGCGGAGCTTTTTTTTTTTTTTCATTCGGGGGCCGTTTGTTGAGCCCTGTGTTCCCTTCCATCCATCCATCGATCTGCTCGCTTCTGGTGTTTGGTTTAATCTCCGACGTCCTTGTACTGCAGGCCAGGCCATGTGCATCATCATAATGCCTCCCACCCTTGTCCATATCCCAGCCCTCTCGGCCTCATCAGTCGAAACTTGTCTCGAGAGGCTCCTTTCTTCCTCCGGATTCAGACACGACATGCCTCTTGCTGCGGCTGATTGGTCCAATCGGCTGCATTACAAATTGCACATGTCTGGTTCACGAGTTCCCTCACCGATGGACCGACAGCCCGCCAGCCCGCCAGGCCAACCGCCATATCGGACGCCCGTCTCGAACCGTTCGTCGTCGTTATTATTGTGTCTTATGGGCGTGGATGTCTCCTCTTGATTCAGGCTCGGTCATGCGGCCTGAGCCTAACGGCAGGGCTGAAACACGGACAAGCTGACCTGCTTGATGGCAAAGGGGAAACCGACGCGTCGTGCACGTGTATGTTCGCGGTCTATTCATTCTATATCGAGCCCCCTCCCCGGTCTCCGCTGCCATCGCTCTCCAACTGGGAGTCCCCCGGTGCGCGAGCCAGGCGGCAGCACACCATTCCATGTACACTGCCCCAGCTGTTTGTCGACACGACGAACCTCTAGTATTGGAGGGTCCACCCTACTGGTTGCCAGTGTTCAGGGGGCTCTTTGCGTCGAATACGTCCGACGTGATGAGCGCCGGGTACTCGATGCCCCCTTGCTTCAGGGCCTCCTCCATGACTTCCATGATGACAATGGACTCCTGCCAGGGCAACGTAACGCTCTCGAGCTTGCCATCTCGGAGACACCGGGCGCATTCGTCGGCCTCCCAGAACATGCCATGTCCCCAGTTCCTCGCCTTGTCCTGGGGAATTGGGCAGTCGACAGCCTCGACCTTGCCCGGCTGGGCCTTCCGGATAACCTTGTACTGCAGCGGGCGGTAGGCCGGTGCCGCGACCTGGATCTCGCCCTCGGATCCCTGGATCCTCATGGCCGGCCCCGCCGTGCCCAGCCCATCAATGTCGGACGCCGCCCTCAGCCCGGTGGTCGCGATGCCCATCTGCTTGTGCTGCGGGAAAGCCAGGACGAGGGTCGTATTGTCGTCGGCGCCGGTTCGGTACTTGTTCATGCTGGCCACCACCTTGGGGACTTCCTTGTCCTCTTGCAGGTGGTACAGGGTCTGGAACAACCAGGTCAGCGAGTAGATGCCCAGGTCGAGTAAGGCGCCGCCGGCCAGGTTCGTATTGACCATGCGATGGGAGTCGTCGAATTCCAGCGAGCCGTCTGGCTTGTTATTGTTGAAAGAGTTGTCGGCTGTCGCAAGATAACCACATCGCATAAGCTGTCAGCCCGCACGTTCAGACGGTTCGCAAGGGGCTGCCACAACGGCCATGCAGACCGCATGACAGGTGCCCAGTAGTCGAAACCATGTAATCACTTCAAAACTCACCAGTGACCCGGTAGACGGTCCCAATCTCCCCGGACGTGATCAACTCCCGGATCTTGATACTCAGGGGAAAGTATCGCGTCCACACGGCCTCCATGAAGAAGAGGTTCTTCTCCCTGGCCTTGGCCACCAGCTTCTTGGCCTGCGAGGCGTTCACGGTCAGCGCCTTCTCGCAGAGCACGTTCTTGCCGGCCTCGAGAGCCAGCATGGCGTTCTGGAAGTGGTGGCTGTGGGGCGTGGCCACGTAGATAATCTGCACGTCCGGGTCGGCGACCAGCTCGGCGTATGACCCGTACGCCTTGGGGGATCCTGGCACGCCGCAGTCCTTGAAGAAGGTTTCGGCTCGCGACTTGGACGAGGACGAGGCTGCAGCGACAACCTCATGGGTGACGTCGTGCACGTCACGGGTCTTGGGGTCGTTGAGCAGGTCCTTGACGAAGGCTAGTGAGCGCGTGTGTAACATGTCAGCCGGCGACTCTTGTCTTGCTCATCCTGTCTGCCCACGCCTGCACTTGCACGCATGTACTCAGTAGTAGTAGGATTTGGTGAGCTTAACTGGTTGCTATGCCACCCGTGGCCATGATGCCCCATTTCAGCGTGTAAGCAGCCATCTTGGATAGTGTTGTATCGCGGTTCGAGTCGAGACAGGAGGTAGCAGTTCCTCAGGTGAAGTCACCACAAGATTCTGTTGAGCGTCCGGAGCGGCTGGCTTGGCTCAATGGCTGTTTTGGTCAACGGCTTCAACGAAGAATTAGTCTAGTGAAGATCTACGTGGGGGAAGTCGCGAAAGAGATACCGATTCCGATAACACGCGGACACAGACGGACAGCGTGGGGCTACCCCGCGCTTTCTGGCAGCAGCACCAGGTTGATGATGATGTCTTCTCCGCACCATGCCCCTCCCACTGCGGAGCTCGCCCCTCCACCCTGACGGTCCGCCTTGCCGCGCTATGGCACCCCACATGAATCAGAGACGTCGACATCGGCCTCATGGATCATGGTCTAATTTGACAAGAGGCACCCAGAAGCGACAACATCCCGATGCCAATCGGGAGTGCCAAGGTTGCCGAATGCCGCTTTAACCTCCGAACATGCTGCGGAAAGGAGGAAAAGCCCCGGGGGTTAGGTGGGCAGGAGCAGTTCTCGGCGAGCCGCTCCAACTTCTAGCTCACACTTAGACAACCACATCACCATGCCCCTGACGGCAGGGAATCAAGACCCTAGAGGCCTCGTGTGTGCAAGCGCACCTTTCAATTCCTTCTGTTCCCCGAGCACGAGTGATATCAGAAGGAGTACTGGCCATCTTGGTCTTCTGGCACACTGAAGAGCATCCCAGAGAAGTTCGAGGCCCAATCTGTGGGCGAGTGTCCTTTAGCAGACTGCTTCTCCGGACACACAAGGCTGTGGAAGGCTGTCCCACGGTTTAGCCGAAGTTGCTGTGCCTTTTTCTCTCCCTACCTATCTGACTCTTCCTCGCCAGTCAGCCTCCAGGGCTGAAAGGGCCAGCTGAAGACCGTGTCGCAAACAGACCGCCTCTCCCTTGGTGCTTTTTTCCGATTCTTTCCGCGCGGAATACATGGGCGACGCTTACCTTGCATCTGTGGTTTTGCTTTTGGTGTTTGTTGAAGAAAGGGATGCGCTGAAGTCTGCTCACGTGCTCGCAGTTTCCGCGGAGTTTGGCGTGTCTGACCAGAAAAAGAAAGAAAGAAAAGAAGATCTACATTCCTGAAGACATGGCATGCATGCGGTCTCGAAGTTCGAGAACAGCCCAAGTCATTGACAACCAACCGTGTTCGTCAGAGTCACAGGCCCGGAGGAGAGCGGAAAGATGGCCTCTCAGAACGAACCGGGGGAGGTCACTCCGACGGACTCTTCACATCTGTGACAAGAGTATCTCTTCCTGTCACTTGAGTTTTTGGACTGACCAGACATGAAAAAAAAAATCGTGGATGTTGTCGTTTTGTTATCGCTGACTGTGGCTTTCTGTGAGTAAACCGCTCGGAGACAATCATCACCGACTAAGCTGATATTTATATTTCCAAAGGGTTATCAGACCTGACCTGCTGTTATTAGACAGCAGAAAGCTAGGATTTCTACCTTACTGTTTGCGAGTATCATGGGCAGACTCATCTACGGCACAGCCTGGAAGAAGGAAGAGACCGACAAGTTGGTCTATTGCGCGCTGGAAGAGGGCTTCAGAGCAATTTCCACCGCAGCCCAGCCAAGTAACTACGAGGAAGCACTGGTCGCTCTGGGAGTTCGACGGGCCATCGACGCAGACGTGGTGTCGCGCCGAGATGTCTCTGTAAGGTCTCCCCTGTCCTGCGTATCCTTGCGTCTTCCCTTTACGTGGAGCTTCTCACAGCACTTCTTACTCGGGCCGTCTCTGACAACTCATCACAGATCCAGACTACGTTCACCCCTGCCCACGACCAGGCCATCAAGAGGGTAGCGAAGGCCAACAGGACAGGCGCTCACCACCAAGGATGGCCTTGCACGCCGAGGGCCAGCACCCCCAGTGACTGCCCCTACGACCCCGCCACCTCCCTGGCCGAGCAGGTCCGCAGCTCGCTGGCCTCATCCTTGAAGCACTTCACCTTCACGCCCAGCAGTCCCGAGGATGTCTACCTCGACGCCGTCATCCTGCACACCCCCTATCCCGACCGCAAACACACCGAGGAGGTCTGGACCGCCCTCTCCGCCTACGTGCCCCACCGCGTCCGCCGCCTGGGCATCAGCAACGTGACCGACGAGGAGCTCCAGCACCTCCTCGACTTCTGCCGCGCCAAACCGGCGGCCGCCGCGAGGCCCACAATCGTGCAGAATCGGTTCCGTGACAGCGACAAGGACGCCTTCGACTCCACCGTCCGCCAGATGTGCAGGGAGAACGGCATCGAGTACCAGGCCTTTGGCGTCCTGAGGACCAAGGCCTTGCTCCAGGACCAGCAGAGCGTCGGTGCCGTTGTCGGCCTGGCAAACGCGAGCCGCGAGGCAGCCCTGTACGCGCTCGTCATGGCCCTGCAGGATGACATGGCCGTCTTGGATGGCACCTCGGACCCGCGGACGATGGTGGCTGACATCGAGGACTTGCGGACGATCAGTGGATACGCTGAGAGCCCGGAGTGGAAGAGGGCCTTGGATAGTTTCAACGGCGGGGTTCATTAGCTGATGACTGTTGAGCGGATTCTTGATTATTGGGGCTCACTAACCAGCCTCGTTTGATTATGACTTTTCCCTCTCTCTCAACTCGCCAATTCCTTCGTCTTGACACCGGCCAGGTGATCTCTGCCGTATCTGAAATGTCCCTTCTACATTACACAATATCTAAACATTGTCATCACCATTAGATCCACTCCCTGCAGTGTAGAGCTGTCCAGGTGATGAGTACAACCTCTACTCCGAACAAACGTGAAGAGGTGTCCTGCTGATTACTCTGGCCTGCAGTCCCACAATTGTGTTACTTGCGCCTGGAACCCCAACCTTGACCTCCTGATCGTCCGACCTGCTGCGAACACACCATATTGTATTGTGCTGTCGGTTCTGTGACGACAGACTGGGAGGATGGTTGTAGAGCTCGCACAAGGGGGACCATGGACCAGAATTGAATTCGAGGATCATCCCGTCAGCCAATTCGGGCAAGATGTTGAGCTGATGTCTGGGAATCTCCCGTCAGCCACGTGTTCCTGTCACGTATCATTGGCAGTGTGATCTCCATGTCACCTCGGAACAATTGGATGACCTCTGCATGGGGGAAGCTCGCTGGCAAGGCTTGAGTTGAGAGCTTTTTTCTAATCCAAGTCCTAAATCGGCCTTGGAGGTCTGGTTGAATCATCCCTGGGCATTGTGTAAAAACAGGCTGCCGAGTGTGGCAAGGGCCTGCTGAAGGGCAAGCAAATACTTGCCAGATAGATTCAATATACCTCGCGATCAGTAGGTTGGGGGGGGGGTGGGGGGGGGGGTTCTGGTCTTCAGAGTTACCCAGAAGGGACAGTTGATCTGCCGCATTCAGCCTTTACTCAGGGGCCTAGGGTACGAGGAAAGAGAGTCACCAACAAAGTCCTGTCTATGGGTTTGAAAATGCACGATGCTAATTCATAGCGACTGCCTGCTTCCTGCCAATCAACCGTGGAGCAGGAGTTCAGATCATGCCCTCGATGATGGTCTAAGCTAAAATACACACTTTTGAATGTGCCCACAGCTGTGGAAATTTCTGCATGCTCGAGGACCCCTTCCTTCCTGTGATGCATCCGCTCCGCATGAAGCTCCACAGGAGCTGCATACTTCTCCTTGGAGATCGCGCTGTTCTTGGGGATGTTCATTGACCCCGCCAATGTATTTCAGGCGATGCCCTTCATTAGCCAATGCAGCTAGGAAGTAATCACCAGTATGGCCAGGTAAACTTTGTTTTGTACCGGCATGACAGCCTGTGAGATATCTCACCAGTCATGGACAGCCGTCACATGGACAGCCGTCAAATTCTAGGTCAGAGGCTAGAGGGCCTTTCACCACAGTCCGGTACGTCCCAATTGCCTCTAATGCTGCCTTCTATTTAGGAGGATCATGCATCCATCTTGAGGCGACCTGCCCTAAGATTGCCCATCTCACCCTATTTGAGAGTTAGCACGAAGTTACTTTGAGCGCCTCCCGTCCAGCAAGGGACTCACCTCAGCCTTCCTCTTCCCCAAGACGGGGTCAGGTGTCGACGTGGCACCACCGCCCCCATCCTTGGTCACCTCGGCGTAGCAGCTCGCATGGTATGCCCGGCCGCCCACCCTCGTGGCGTCCGTCCACACCCACTCCTGTGCCTCGTCGAGCCACTTGGTGACAAACTTCTCCTGGCAGATTGGGCAGACGGTGTTGGTGTTGTCTCCGTCCTCGGGGACGGGTATGTACTGGATCTTCGGGCCAGATGACTTGGCAGCTGAGGAGGCGGCCGCATTGTTGGCTGCGTCGGCGTCCGCGTCGGCTTGGTTGTCGTCGACTGTCTCACGGGATTTTATCCAGTCCTGGGAGTGACATGTCAGTCACGTCAGACGTTCTTCCAAAGGGCAGGGTGGGACATTCTCAAGTACTTACCGCCTGGTCAACGTACCAACTACGATGCTGGCCTCTCTTCTCTGCTTCGACGATCCTTTGATGAACCCGGAAGTGCCAGTCCATGTGAGCCGTCTTCTTTCTCCTCCCCTCCTCATCTGTCTTGAAGCGTCTCCCACACTGTGTGCACGGGGGGCCTAGTGCCTCGTATATGGTGGGGATAAGATGTGGTCGGAACCTAGTAGGCTGTCAGAAAACACTGGTCGTCATATTTCATCACATAGCTTCAAAAGAAAACCCAAGAACTAGTGGGAGGGCAAGTACGTACTGTTCCAGTGAAGATGTCGTCAAACTGATGTCGCCGCTCGTGATGATGACCGGCGGTGGCATTGACGATGCCGCCAGACTGCGGGCTGACGCGAGGATGCTGGCAAGGTTTGGCGGCAACGAGATCCCCCCAGCCGCAGGATTAGGTGTCGAAACAGGAGCCGTGCCTGCTGCAGCTGCGGCTTGGGGTGGAGGTCCAGGTGGGTTGCTCGCTGGCGTTCCACCAGGCTGCGGTGTGGGTGGTAGGAGACCAACACCACGCAACGCACCCAATAATGCCATCGGATCAGGAGTGGCGGGTTTCTGCGGTTCGGCTCTCTGAGGAGTAGGAGACCGCAGAGCAGCAACAGCCGCCGGCTGTGGTAGCGGTTGCGGTTGAGGTGTTGGGGCCTGAGGCGTGGCAGACCGCCGGCTCAGCAGCGCAGCCAGAGCACCCTTACCGAGCAGCGCGTCAAGAGACACAGAACCCGGTGGAGCCGAAGCAGGCGGCGCAGGGGCTACTGGTGCTATTTGTTGAGGCGGGTGCTGTATAGGGGCATGGAAAGGGGTTCCGTGGATGGGGGGTGTAGGAGTGACAGTCTGGTGGGCATTTGAGGCCCGGTATTTTACGGCAAGATTAGCTACTTGAGTCTTCACAGGCACCAACTGCTCTTGCGACAGCATTGCCCCGCGAGTCTTCAGAACCGTCTGCAGATCCAACAGCGCCTTCAGCTCCGTTTGTATACTAGTATCATACGGCGACCTCCCAAGTTCAGCTCTGGCGGCAACGACGAGTTGCTCGATTTCATTAATCAAGGAATCTATGCTTATTCCAGGTTGAGCAGCAGGGGCACCGTAGGAACCAAAGGATGGTGGTTGGAAAGGTGCCGCGGCCGGGGTCGACATGAGCGGCTGCGGTGTTGGCCCAGGGTAATGAGCAGGCTGGAAGAACGGTCAGTCAAGGTACGCGAGCAGGCGGGTCGGGACATTCTTACTGGTTGCTGGGGGTATGCTGGCTGGCCGAGAGCTGATTCTGGTCGATGGCCATTGACCCCGGCATGAGGTGGTTGTGGCTGATTAAACTGCTGGCGCGCATTAGGAGGAGTCGGCGTGTTGCGATGGGGCGCAACCTGTCGTCCCCCTCTGCCGAAAAGCTGATGTTGGGTCCGCATTTGCTCCTGGTGAGCATGGAGGGCCGAGGTCCTGGCTTTGATCAAGGCATTTTCGATCGGGCGAACCACATCGGGTGGAAAGACGGGGTTCTTGTCAATGGACCCAGGGACGGGCTCCTTCCAGGTCTTCAACATCTCCTCCATTTTCCTGCGGGTGCTGTCGTTGACCGAGGCATACGAGTCCATGAATGTCGAGTACAGATTCTTGCCAAAGAATAAAGTGTAAGGGGTGCCAATGTTCTTGACGATCGAGTCCAAGACGTACATGGCTGGGAGCTTCCTCTGCGGGGGCACCTGTCACAGCGTCAGCAACTGTTGCATGGAAAGGTCGGGATGCAGGCCGTCGAGTCCTGAGAAGGGGAGGCTGGCTTCTCGGGACAAACAGGAGCGATGAAGCTATCGGGACGGGGGCCACCTACTTTCTTAATGTGCTGCTCCAGGGTCTCTGCGATTGGGAAGGCATAGTTGGTCAAATCTCTTGCAATCTGGGTCAGGTTCGTGATCTCGAACCGAGAGTTCATAGTCAAGCCATCCAGGGCGCTCTGGTAGTCCTCGATCACCTCGGCCGTCTGGTCCTGCTCGTCGTATGACATGGTGGGCCTGTCTGGGAACTGAGCGACGAGGGTGGTTTGCGGGTTGCAAGAGTTCAAGGGCACGCTCGACAAGAGGGGGGGAAGGCCAGGAAGGCGAGGTTCATAAACAGGTGACAGGGCCCAGCGTTTGCAAATGTGGCATTCAGAAATGGCCCGGCACTCCAACGTCACGGCCAAATGGACACCGAACAGTGAATCTGAATAAGCGCAGAACCTATTGCTCCCTAGAGACTGGCGCTCCGGAGGATGACGCTCTTTCCAGCACGGCCACCTCCAGCCCAGCCAAGAAAGGATGTGACACGCAAGATTCAATCTCGATCGCCTCAACTGTTCATCATCTTCCTCCCCAAACGCGCAAAACGGTGAGTATTCACTTCCAACAACTGTAATATGCACTTCGGGGAGCTTTCGTGGGCTTCGCTTGCAGTCAACAGTGGTCGAGGATGGACTGCGATCTCGATGGGCGATCGGCGGCGCGGCACGGCTTGAAGCCCAGCGAGAAGTCGTACGATGGTAGGCACTGGACAAATCTTTAATTGGCAGTCGGCCACGTTCCAAACTTTGAATAGATGTGGGAAGGTTATTTGTGGTCAGGCAGTGAAGCCTGTTGCAGTAAGTAGCAGATGTTGTGAAGTTGAAGGAACGGCGAGCAAACGGACGTCGAGGGCGTGGAGCCGGACTAGCTGGACAGCGTCGTTTACGTAAGCCGAGCTACCCATGCTGCCATGCAGAAGCCCGCACGGACTCCTTCTGATCTTGAACTCTGTTGTTGTCATCGCATCAAAAGGCAGCACATTTCGATCACACAGGTTTGTTTTTCGTTGTTCAAAGTGAGAAGAGACATGAGAAATCACCTTTTCTCCCTTGTCTGTAGCTTGTTACCTCAGACACAGCGTATCTCGGATCCCTTCGTCAGCCCATGTAAGCATGGATAGAATCAGCTCTTGATTATGTTGCTGTCTTGCTTCCACCCTCATCCCATCCCAGCAAAGTTTCAGGTTTGACATTTCCATTGCCAGTGTCATTGCTCGCCTGTCGAAGAGTCCATGAGATAAGAGCTTTCGGTGACCCCTTTGAAGTGCAATTCATCTCTCCGTGGGTAGTCTCTAGCTGATCCCCACCTCCCGTCTTTGCAAGTTCAACAGACTGGTTGATGATGCTGTGAATGTCAAACTTGCCAATCCTGTTTATATATCGATAACGGTCAGCAAACTGGGTGTCCCTCAAAACTCTACAAGGTGATAGTGGTTGAATGTAACTTACCAGGTAGTGCTCTTGCCGCCATCAATCCGCTTCACTGCCAGCTCACAGCTGCCAACGGTGAAGAGCTTGTAGTATTCGTCGGACAGGTCGGTCGAGTCCCTCCAGTCCGACATCTCCACGCTGAAGTTGGCGGTGCCCGAGCTGTCCATGATGTCAAAACAGTCAGTCACCTGGACCTGGCCACCACGGATGACGCCAACAGTGGTCGTGTCGCATTGATCATTGCTGGTGTTGAGGGTGTTGTTCTTGACAAGGCCGGGCGTTTGAGACTGAGGATCCTTGGCAAGGCTGACCGCAGCAAACATACCACAAAGGAGAAGGATGGTAGGAAGCATCTTGTCAAGTATTGGAGGTGTTTGCAGGTCGAAATGTGTTGCTTCTGGTGGGCTTGCCAATGGTATCGACGCTGTTTGAGAATCCTTTCGAGATCTGTGGCAGGTGGCAAAAGAGGCGGGAGTAAGTGATTTGATGATCAGTTGGACTTTCGGCTGGCATTGTGTTCAGCAAGCTATGACTCTGAGCTACGTGTGATTCTTTAGCCTGTTGGTCTAGACGTTTCTTAAACTGCAGATCACATTGGTTCATTGGCTTGTCTAGCTGCCACAGACCATATGCCCCCATCTGGTTAAATAGCTCCCCAAAGAAGGATTATAAAGCTGATTGGTGATCAAAACTTGGGGTGACTTATCAAATGGGTTACACTTTTGAAGGCATGTTGACCTTGTATGACATGCCGGAGTTTGTTGACGAATTGTACGGTATCAACGTCACCATGCCTTTTTCATAACGGCAAAAACATTGTCACGAACACGTTGAAGCTCAGCTGAGGAATCTATGACACTTTTCTGATGGAGGCACAGGTATGCTCAGGCAAAATTGTGCTGGGATCAAAACGATTTGCGTCAGTGATTGTTCCGACGAGGGGATTCCTGAGAGTCTGCCAAGTGATCCATTCCCCAAGGCACAAAAGACCTACCCTAGTTGGTACTACCAGGAGTCCGCAGGGTCCACTCAAAGTTGACCTCTCCACCGTTGCCAGCATCCGAGTCGCAATTCATCTGTCCCTCGACCGTCTCGAAGGTGACGCCATCGTGCGAGCTGGAAATAGCACTGTGGACCAAGTCCTTCATGTCCTGGTCTCCAAGCCTATGTCGAGGTTTTGAAAAGTCAGTAAACCATCCTACTAGCTAGCTTTCCTTTCCTCTGGCTTGTCGTCAGGGGAAACTCACAGGATTGTGTTGTCAAGGCCGTCGAGTCTCTTCAGCGCGAACTGGCAGCTGCCGTTGGTCCCCAGGATGAAGAAGTGGTCCGCGAGCGCCGTCGAGTTCTCCCACCGAGACAGCTCGTAAGTGAAGTGGCCGTAGTCCCATTGGGCTAGGAGGTTGTTGCAATCTGCGATGGGGACCGTCTTGTCCTTGGCGCCAAAGTCTGCCTCGTGTTAGCAGCCACCTTACACCGGCGCCTAGGGTGGTGGTCTTGGCGAGGTGCTCCAGGGTGTGTGTGAAGTTTGGAGGTAGTGCCCAAGGGTGAAGTTCAATACGTACAGGTGAAGGAGCTGCTGCCGCAGTGGTTGCTGGCGGGCGTCTCCCAGACGGGGTAGGCAACGCGCGGCTTCTGGTACTGGGGGTCGGCGCCGAGGCAGACCATCGCCAGGAGGGCAAGGCTGGCGAGAATGATCTTGAATGACATGTTGGGACGTTTTCGAGGCGGAGTTGTTTTCAGTAGAGATTTGGTCCCAGGAGCAAGCTTCTGGAATGATAGATCTCATGGTGGGCAGGAAGAAGCTGGTAGATTTGAGCAGGCACCTGCTCGGGCTTTTATGTCCTTAGCCCACGTTGAACGTCCATCTCGTTTTCATCCCTTCGTTGGCTTAGTGAATCACTCGTGTGCCACTGTCTTCAACTATGCCTACGTGTTTGTACAAACCTAGCGATCCTTCGTCTCCCGGGAAGCTAACGCAGGAGGCCATTGTACAGTCATCAGAGACATTTAAACCGACTTATTGGGATTTGTGCCGCACTGACCCGCTACAGACTCTACGAAAGCCTGATAAGTATGGGCCATGTCTGAGCAGGCCACGTAACATGATCACGGTCTGCTGCTAGCCCTCCGAGACAAGATGGTGTCTCAATGGTTAAGTGTACTTCCACCGGCAAGGCAAGCCACAAAGGTCACAGAGGGACCGATCTACAATTTGGATGTGACAAAAGGATTTGGCCTGACATTTCGCGAGTGATGGTCACAGAATAAACTCGCGGTGGTACTACAGTGAATATTCCTTATTAGAGCTAAGGATTACCTGCTTCGCGATGCTCGGCTGCGCCGTCGCACCGAAGCCACTAAGGCGAGTCAGCCTCCACTTTCCTACCTTCTCTCCTCCGAAATTATTGGGTATCTGGTTTGGATCTCTCATCAACGCCGGTAAACTGAAAATGAACGCCTGGATATGCTTTTCGTTCTCTCGTGATCGTTTTCGTTCTTCAACCTGTTCTCCGCCCTATCGGACGGAGTCCCTAGGAACCACTCGGCACCGTCCGCAGTCGACAGCTTGTTTTCCTAGAACCTGTTTAGGTGTGAGGCTGTGGAGTAGATACTCGAGCGGAACGTGCGCGCCTTTCCGGTGTAGGCGGGATGCAGAGCGGTTGGTGGGCGCTGCAAAAAAGGGAAATGTCAGCGCGGGCTAGTTCTTCCCTCTTTAGATCCAGTTGCCCGCGGGCCTCTCACATACCTGGACGTTGGGCGCGATGGGGCTCGCCCGGTCGCTCCCCTCCCACGACTCCCTAGCGGTAGCGGGGCTCACGGGGCTCACGGGGCGGATCACCACGTTCTCCTGCGGGTGGTGTTCGGGGTACTGGGCCTCGACGTCCCGCTCATGCATGACGGGGGCGCCGATGGGCCCGCTGATCTGGGGCCGCTTGTCCTTGCCGAACATGCGCGTGATGCGGTTGTTCGCGAAACCCTGCGTGAAGTTCTGCGTGAAGCGGTTGCCGGCGTTGGCGTTATGCTTTTCCTTGCGGATCGAGTTGGAGTGGCTGCTGCTGTTAAGGGTCGAGGCGTCGAGGTCGTAGTCGGGGGGCAGTGTCCTGGTGCGGGCGTTGTAGACGTTGGCGCCGTGCTCGCGGATCATGCGGGCGGTGATACCGTGGGATCCATTGCGGAATAGCACGGAAACGAGGAAGTTGAAGAAACCGAAGACGAGGGCGAGGATTCCAGCGGCCAGGGTCAGTCGCCAGAGCGGCAGGGACAGCTTCTCGACCAGGTTGTCGCCGTTCAGGGAGCCGAGAACCCAGGCGCCCATGGACACCATCCACACACCCAGCCAGGCCAGTGAGTGACCCCTGTTGCAAGCGTCGACAGTAGAGAAGGTGGGCCAGTTGTTGCGGAAGAAGTCCCTGACGAACCGCGGCTGGGGGAGCTCAGAGACGATGAGGACGAGCGCAATAACGGCAGTGACTAGGTGAGAGAAGGCCTGGAAGAAGAAGAAGCTGTTCTTGACGTCGGTCTTGATGACCATGACAATGCTTGCGGCGGAGACGCTGAGCAGGGCGATGATGTTGCAGGCGCGGAGGACCTGGAGTATCCACCACGCAGAGCCCAAGAAGCGGCCACTGTCAGTCATGTTGATCATCTTGTTCGCCTTGATAGTAAGAGCTGTCTGAATAAAAGCTGGAAAAATGTTAGCAGGGACGGGATGGAGAAGGGTCTGGGACCGATGTTGCGTACAGAATGTATGAGTTTTACTGCCGGCAGTAGTGAGTACGTGGGTATGTGAGTGAGTGAGTGAGTGACGATGGTGCTGGTAGTGGTGTTTCCGGATTCTGTCTCGCAGATTCGAGGAGTTAAGAAGAGAGTGGTTGGTATCAGGGTCGAGTCCTTTGAGTGTCGAGGCTGAGGATGTCGGCGCCAGGTGGATGAGTTTTATGATCGAGCCTGCGTCGAGCAGTACTATTGTAATGGAACAATGTAGCGACAGTATGAATGGATATCAAGCATTGTCCACGGCAGGTAAGCCGATCTACGGTTGGGTGGGTGTGGGCAACAAGACAATAGTAGAGATGAATGGAAAAGCGGGCGTGCCGTCTTTAATAGAGACTAAGGAGCGCGTCCTATTGTGGTCTGCGAAGAATGTGCCCCCGCAGCATCTGATAGAAGACAAAAGGCAGGATTCACGCGGAAAGCAGGAAGGAGGAGGCGGCACGAGCAGTCATAGTCATAGTTGTCCTGCCGGTCCTGCAAGTGCAAGGGTGGCCCGAAGCTCCTTTCATTGAAACAAACGCGGTGCTGTCCAATGGATTGGTCTTGAAGCATTGTTCTAGCTGCGGGAAGAACGGGTGTTCTGGAGCGATCCCAGGCGCCAGGGTGAAGTCGGTTTCATGCAAACAGCGAACATGCATCTTGGCTCTGGCAAATCCTCTCATGCCCATCAAGGGCCCATGTCACGTAGCGGCAGAGCGGTAGTACGTACCAGCACACCCGGAAGCAACGTCGGTTGATGAGGATGGGTCCAATCTGGACCGTCAGTCACCTTGGCGCGCTCCCGCTTCCGCGGTTGCGCGTTGTTTACGGGATGTGTGCGAGTGCCATGTGGATGCAGGAGGGGGGTCGAGTTCTGGGCCGCGTCGACTCATCGATGAGGCAGCGTGGTACAGACAGGGAGCAGCGATACCCAACCGCTTCGCGTCTGTCTGGCAGTTCCCACATCGAGGAGGCCACCTGCGCATGCAGGAGGGAGGGTGCAATGTCTTCTGTCGTGTCCGTGTCTGGCTTGGCGGCTGAGGCAAACCAGGCAACGCCAGGGGCGAACTCCAGAGCAAGCGCATGATTGCCGTCGAGAGGAGGCGCCTGGATAGGCTCACGAACCCCCGTCGTCCCTGCTAACCCTGCCTAGGGCACGGCGAATACGGGGGCCCCAAAAGTTTGTCGACGCTGGCAGGGTCCCAATGAACTGGAAGGCCTGAATGTTCGGTGGGGAAGCTTGAAGATCGCGAAGCAGGGAGCAGAGCGCGTCCTCAGACAGGCTCGCGATGCGGCGTCGATTGGATGGCAGAGCCTCCCGAGTGTTTCAAGTGGATCTAGCGCCCGGCGTCAAGGTGGACATGCCCGCCATGCACTTGCCACTAACTGCCAACCGCGAAGCCCGAGCCTGACTTTACATTGATAAGAACGTGGCACGACAATCGTCCGAAAAGTCGTTGACTGTGTGTCTAAGTGTGCCTTGCGATGCGTCTTGCGTGACATTGCATCGTAGTTGTCATTGCCGTTGCTTTTTGCAGGCCGGATCCGTCTTCAGTCGCAGCGCGAAAGCACGGATGCAAGCCGGCCATGGACAACCTCAGACGGAGCTTCGACTCGAGACGACACGCCTGACATGCATGTCGAGAAGTTACCGTTTCAATCAACGTGTCAATAGTCGTGTAACTCAATGCCCCCGCCAGGCTTATAAAGAAAGAAGCCTTGAGCACATCACAGGCACAGTTTCAACATTTCCTGTTTCCCGTCCAATATTTCCTGCTGCAACCCAACCGCACTCCCTTAATTCACAGCCACGGTCGCTCGAGCAGCGGTCTTGGGCCTGTGCGACCGGCGCAACCGATCTTGACAGCCAGATCGAAAATGATCGAAATGGAATCCTGCTCTGGGCCTGGTCTGAGACAATCTCCGGGGCCAGGAACTCGCCCAACCCGGGCGCTTGTATGACTTGCCGCGCAGGCCCTTGCTCGACGTTGCTTCTTGACCTCGAACAGGCTCCTCGGCGCTTGCGCTTCGGTGCAGACGCATACACGCGGGCACAGCTTACTTACTATCCGGTTACACCCAGTTCCCTATTCCAAACAAGCAGAATTCCTCGAGTGCACTGGTCCCATGACCCGTCGCAATATCGGGAACGGGCAGACCATGTGATATGTGTGCATTGAGCCATGTATGGAGAGCCTTCATATTGACTGCATACGTTACCGCAATGCTCAATCTCACCAGGACCTTTGACAAGTGGCCTGTACTGTTGGCGAGACGAGATATTGACTACATCACCTGTGCTATAGGGCAACGTGGTTGAGTCCTGGTGGTTGATTGCTTGCAGTGAAGATCATGCTGGTTTCGGTTCGCACCAGTTCCATATTTACCCCAGACGGCAGAGACCAGTTAGACCAGTTGACAGTGTACCCACAGCCACCCCCAGATAGACTGCCATTCTTCTTGCTGTGCTCTCAGTCAACCTAGGACCAAATTGATAACATGTGAAGGATGCCTGTGCCGCTGCACTCGAGTGGATCACTGACTGGAATGCACACAGCGCTCATGGACCCGTGGGTGCAGTGACACACAGGTCGAAAACAGAAAGCGGCCGCCCACAAGCTGTTCCAATGCGGCCTAGCGCGGGCGTCCAAGCGGTGGGGACACAGCCTCGCCATCCGTTTTGTTCTAGGCCTCCTCCCGACGGCTGACCCGGGGTGCCCGTTGTAAGAACTGACGAGGAGCCCTTTTTTCTCCCGTGCCCAACGACTCCGTATCCACGACCACACGCCTCTTCCGCCCAACACCATACATCACACATACACGGCATCCTCGAGATCGAAAGACATCTCCTCCTCCTCACCAAGCACCAGCCATGGCCCGTGGAAACCAGCGCGACAAGGCCCGCGAGGCCAACCAGAAGAAGATGGCCGCCCAAGTAAGCCCACACCGCGTCCCGTAACCCCAGCCCAACCTACCCAGTGCTTTTGCGGCCTCGCTTCCCTGGGCCGGCCCCCAAACTCTTAACCGCCCAGCGGGCCGGTCTTTAAAGGGGCCCAGCTCTGCCCTCCCGGGCGGCTGCCACCGCCTTTGCCGCCGGGGAGAAAAGAAGACAGCCCCCTTTGCAGCCTTGCTGACGTCGTACCCTCGTTGTCCCGCCACGCAGAAGACCAAGAACACCAAGACCGGCAGCGAGATGCAGCGCGACAAGGAGCAAGTCGCCGCCATGATGCGCGAGAAGCAGAAAGCTGGTAAGGCCCCCCTCCCCCCGCCGGGCCTGTCCCAAGGAACGACAGTCGGTTGTGGTGGTGTGGTATCATATACGATCTAACAATCATGGGTTTCACCTCGTACAGCCGACGAGCGCAGGGCCGCCGAAGCAGCAGCCGGCAAGAAATAGACAAACTCTCGATATCTCGACAAAACATCATTACCCCCCTTCTCCCCCGAGGCGGGAGATAGTGACGACGACTTTGACAGAGGGAGGAAAGGCGAGGGGAACCCCTCAGGGGGTCGGATTCTGCTTTTCAGCATGGAGCAACGGAAATGGAATTGGGAAGGACTTCAATCAACACTGGTGACGCCGACACCCCCTTCGCCCACGGGCGCAGAGGTGGTTGTTGGCTGGGCTCGACCTGAGGGCAGCGGC
Source organism: Diaporthe citri (assembly GCF_014595645.1). Taxonomy (NCBI): domain Eukaryota; kingdom Fungi; phylum Ascomycota; class Sordariomycetes; order Diaporthales; family Diaporthaceae; genus Diaporthe; species Diaporthe citri. The sequence goes on from NW_025064850.1 coordinate 1,512,581, forward strand.
GAAGAAGGAAGAGACGGCTGTTGTAGCGTTTTTAGTCAGTCCTCTTTTGGCAATACACTTGCGTGCCCCCCAGAACCACCCGTGGCCCTTCTTCGGCGGCGGGTCGGCCAGGATGCCAAAACGAAGCTTGGGTTTTGGCGGGCCAACGTTCCTCCAGGGCACGTCTACCACAGTCGAATCTAGCAGTGCCGGCCTGGAATTGATCGCCGACTTCAGGAATATCTCCAGGGCGCCTATGTCGTTTGCCAAAGGCCCAGCAGAGGGGAGAATAGTCTGCAGGCCCGGGCTGGCGATCGGAGCTTGTTTCCCAAACGGCGTTCTGCATGTGGTCCGGCTGGTCTACGATCTGTGCAAGCGTGCGAGCATTTGCGAGCACATCACGAGAGGAGGGCAAGCGAAGAAGCGTGAGCGGGGGAACTCCCTTCCGCTGGGGCCTTACCGCTGCTGGAAAGGACGTCACGATCCTTCAGATGCTCCAGGTCAGTCAAAGGACACTCTGACGCCCTGCTATCGTGGTGGACAGAGCGAGCCGAGTGGTAGACACCCCGCAGGGCGAAGGAGACGGTTCGAGCGCACGGCGTTGCACAGAGCCGCCTGAAGTGTCAACGACCATCTCAACCCATCGCCATTCAGAGAGAGAGAGAGAGACAGAGAGAGCCGACACCGGTACGACACATGGTCGCTCGCCCCGACGTGTTACGATGGACGGCGATGCTGAGAATCATCAGAACTTTTCTACTACGATGCCATTTAGGCACCGGATGTCTCCAAGCGCATCCGCCCCGCACGCGCATATGCAACATCTCGCATACAGACCTTATTTTAAGGAGCCCTACGGGCACGGAAGCGGGATCTCTCTGTTCTTTTCTCCCTTTTCTGTGTGTGAATGTCTCGGCATTGGGCGTGCCCGGGAGTATCCAAAGTGGGAATCCCCCCGTTTCAAAATGTTTCTGGCCGGATGGGCACACTCCCGTTCCCGCAGGTGGGCTTGGCGGTCACCACGGATGAATCACGGGACGAAGGGGTGAAGGACAGATAATCCGGAAGAGCACACTGGAAGGAAACTGGCCATTACAGCAAGGTTCGTATCGAGTGCTAGGTCCAGATTCGTCCAAGATCTTCAAGGCTGACTGATGCTGGGAACCTGGCGCCTTGTGGATAGAATGACGCATGCTTTGTGATGGTGTTCATGTGCCTGCAGGTTAGACAGGGACTTTCGACTTTTCTTTCGAAGAAGCCACATGAGAAGTCAAAATACCACGCGAGAATAAAAGTGAAAAAAAGGTTGTACTATTAAGATATCCATCCAGGATACGAGCCAGTCATATACAACCTTCCCCCGCCGCCCCCGTTTATAAAGAGTAAAAGGTTGCAGGAAATCTAGCCTCCTGTCTCCGGCGGGTTGCTGCTAAAAAGGGGTTCTACAGTTTCATTCAAATCATCATAAGAAAAAAGTCGACATCCGGGTCGTCCCAATCACCCCATAATCTTCCCTGAGAGAAACCCCCTTTAGGCGGCTCCGTTCATCATGACCTCTGACATGTTTGCTGGCAGGGCACCTGAGAGGAAAGAATGTTAGCGAGGCTGCGCCTTAGGAATACTTAGATACTTAGGTTCTTAAAGCTTACCAGGAAGACCACCGAAAGCACCGACACCCTGGGCCTGGGCCGCAGGGAAGGAGCCGACGGAGCAGGACACAGCGCAGACGCAGGCACCGTTCTGGATCGTGCCTTGGCCCATCGTGGGAGCGGCGGCAGCACCTCCGGCAGCAGCACCACCAGCGGCAGCACCACCCTCGGCAGGTGGGGCAGCGGCAGCACCACCACCAGTAGCATTCGGTGGGGCGGCACCGGCGGCGGGAGGGGGAGCCTGGCCACCGGTGATGCCAGTGCCGGCGCCGGTGCCGTTCTGGGCGATGGCCATCGACTGGAACATGGCCTGGGTCTTAGCAGCGGTGGGGTTGATGGAGAAGGTCATGCCCTTGCCGCAGTGGCCCTTTTGCTTGCAGTAGAACCCTGGTTATGAGGATTAGCATGTGCTCGGGGAGAGAGAATGTCTGTCACTGGTGACTTACAGAGGGGAGTGTCGACCATAACTTGCATGGCGACCTGTGGTGGTGGGTTGACGGAGTTGTTGGGGTTGGCCTGGAAGCCCGAGTCCATACCACCGGCGAGGGCCGCGCAGGGCGTGTCGAAGGCAGACTGGGTGGCGGTGTGGTTGGCGCTCATGAAGGTGAAGACGACCATGTCGCCAACGGCGGCCTTGATCTCGGCGGGCGTGAACTGCAGGCCCGCGGCTCCACCAACCATGACCTCGTGCGTCTGGGCGGCTGCGGGCGCGGCCATCGGGGGAGGGTTGACGTTCATGGTCGGGGCACCGGCGCCCTGGTTGACCCAGATGATGATGACCTCGGTGGCGGCATTGGTGGTGATGCCGGCGCCGGACAGACCCAGCGTGATGAGCTGCTCCTGCGAAGCCGAGATCTGTGCGCCTGGGCCGGCCATGCTGGCGAGCGCCTGACCTCCTGCCTGTGCCTGACCCTCACCTCCTTGGCTCTTCTCCTGCGACTTCTCCTCTGACTTCCGGGGGAACAGATCGGTATCCCTCTTCACCGGGTAGACATTGTGCACGGCCTTGGCCAGGGCGAGCGGGGCGGCGAGCGCCGCCAGAGTTGCGGAGAACTTCATATTCGAATTGTTGGGCTGGTGATTATGAGTGTGGACGTTGACGATACCGGGCGAATGGTATCTATGTTAACTTCCGGAGTTGGCTTGATGCGTATGATCGATGTGAAGGAAACTGTTGCGTGGTACAATAAGGTAGCGAGTTCCTGCTCGTGAGAAAGAATGACCGGGTACAGAGAAATGGAAAATGAGCGTGTACTCGAAATCTACACGAGCCAGCAGCAAAAGTACGACGGGTATAGAGATGGGGGAAGAAAGGAAGAAACAAACAAGACGAAGGTTTGGGGCGTGAGGGAAAGAGCTTATATCAAAGCATGGTGGATCGGGAATAGCACTCCGCCATGCGGCCGGTTACGACGACGCAGCTATCCATGCTGGGAGGAGGACAGGATGATGTCTCTGGGCACCCCTAGGCACAGGAGACCATCTCGAAACAGGACCAGCAAATCATCCGTACATGGATCAGCCGCCGGGCACGACTGGGTCCGACCAGAGGCAGGCCAGGGAGGCGGCTGCGAGGCTAGGCGGAAGCCTCGCCTGTAGGTTGCAGGAAGGCACAGACGAGATAATCTAGGTAGGTATGAGTGTGTGAGTGCGTGCAGGTACATGTGTGCTGCGGGGGTCGCTGGTGCGGGCACAAGTACCGTTCTGCCACAAAGGCAAGCAGCCAGGGCCTGGTTGAGACGCGGCACGCAGTTGCCATCCCAACCTAAAGCAAGATACGCTTGAGTTGCGGCCCCTGCTTCGGGACCAGAGGCTGGGCAAGGGCCGGTACCAGAGCACTATTCAGCCAGTCCCAGCATGTGCAGCATGCAGCACCCAGTTTTGTGGGTGATGATGAGACAAGCCAGACAGGCCAGACAAGCCATGACGGAGCCGGGGCCGGCCAAGTGGGCTTGGTGCTCGCGGTGCCTCGCAGCGCCCACGGGCAAGGACCAAGCAGGGGTTCCCCGTGTGGCTGGCCCCGCGCTGGCTGGCTGGGCTTGGTACCAACCCCCGTCTTGGGACTGCGTGCAGGAGTCGGGCTGTGACAGATCCGTCTCGCATCGTGTTTGGCATTTCGCCGCCACCACGCACGCGAGGAGCGCCAACCGCCCCGGCGCTAATCCACGACGGTTTTCGGTGGGTTTGCTGCTCTCGTCACAGCCGAACCAGGCATCGACTAGCCCAAGCTCGTTTCGCTCACCTGCTCATCACGACCCCCAAGACTTTTCTTCCCCTCCCCCCTGGTGGTTTGCAAGAGCAGCTAATGACTATAGATCAGCACAAAGAAATCAGCAGGAAAAAGATTGGCCACATTCATTGCACATCATCATGAATGTAGCCCTCGTCCGAGGTTTTTTTTTTTTTTTTTCTTTTTTTCCGGGACCCCAAATAAAATCAAAGATTGAATTCGGGCCAAAGGGTTCAGACCAGCAGCAAGCACTCCATTACGCTTGCGGCTCCTCCAAATAACGTTTAGAGTTCCCGCACCACACACAGCACTAGCCTCACCCACCTTAATCAAACCGCCGGCATGACAGGCTCAGGCCATCCCCCCAGCTCAGCTGCTGCACCTACTCAGGCTTATCTTACTGGCCGGCGCCTGCAACGTGCAGCGTGAGTGCTTCTGCAGCAGGGCAGGCCGTTGGTGTTTGGTGGGTCTATCTTTAGCCAGGGGATCTTCGTCTTCCGCGTGCTTCGCACCCACGGCTTGACCAGCTGTGCAGTAGGAACTTTGTCTCGGCATCTCTTGGCCCCGTGGAGGCTGAGCCACTCCTCACTCCCTGCCCTACAAACTGTATCTGTCTCTTGTTTCTTGAGTTTGTCTCTTGGGCTGGTGTGTGAGTGCGTGTGCCCTGGGAGGCCTTCGAAGACTGGCCAGTCACCGCACGTGCCGAGGCATCCTCAAACGTCCGAATCCCAGGGGTGGGCGGCCATGGACCAGACGACAACGGGCAGACTTCGTCTGGTCTCAACTGTGGAGCAACTCCTCTACGCCGCGCCCTAACAAGACTCCCCCACAAGCCTGGGCATCACCTCGCTAGCGGGCCGTGTACATGCTCCCCGTCCAGAGTTGGTCCAAAGGCTCTCACGACGAGATAAGGTGTTGCTGAGGGAGGGGGAGGCGAGGTGGGATTGGGAACGGGCAGCATGCAGCCCTGCCCACAACTCTGTAACGATGCGGGTTGCCGGTCGACGTCGAGGGCCCCACTGTTCGCAACGCAACAGTCCGGAGAATTTCTTCGACAGACCCACCTTGGGGACGTTTGGTCCAAACTGCCGTCATGCTGCACGCTTACAGTATCTACACTCGACCAGCATTAATTTTGTTAGCTCGGCATATCTGTGGGTCAGCGACCCGCAGGTCTCTTCACACCAAAGCTTTGCCCAAGAAATACCTATCTATACTGAAAACATACATCTTTTTTAATAAAAGTAAATACCTCTTTCTGGCCTTAAAACTTTGCTATTGCTAGTATTAAAAAAGAAATTATTAAGTGATAATATTAAGAAATAATTATTTAGGAAAAAAGAAAGTATTGGGTATCTTTTGGTAAGTATAGATATAGAGTAAAGAGAAGTTCTCAAGATAATAAGCCCCATAGAAAAAGCGAGCTAACAAAATTAATGCTGGTCGAGTGCATCTGCATTGGGCCCCCTGTGGATACAAGCCTGCCTGCCCACGCTGACAGGCTGATACTCTTACAGTAGAGAGGTCGCTCTCGGAGACGGGCCTGACAGGTCAAATCGTTTTTGACTTAATTTTTTTTTTTCCCACCTCTTCCAAATGTTCGAGCCCGGCGGCCCCCCGGTCGGAAACGGATGGGGCGCCGATCCGGCCGCGGGGGAAACATGGGACGTTTACGTGAAGTCATAATCACCAGATTTCGGGGGCACACTAGTATGCCTGCTAGAGATCATTATCGGGCAAGGGCACTAGAATGTCTTTCTAGGACCGTTAGATTAGATCGTCCTGATCACACAGTCCCAAGCCCCTCGTGATGTATCCAGGCCCGGTGAGAAACCCAGTGTCAAGCGGCCTAGAGTATGGTTGGTTTCGTATTCTGTCTTGGTCGAGTACACCCTGAGTAGGGAGGTCGGCGCCACCGTCTGAATCGTTCAAGCCTCATGTCCCTTGCCGGGAAATTGAGGTGAACATCTGTTCGTAGTTTGCCCAATCTTTCGCATGGCAAAAACCATAGACTTTCTTCTTCCTCCTAGCCCTCCGTGGTTGCATGGTCCATGAACAGCTAGCTCATACTGCCGGGCTAGCGGCACAGCACGACCCCCTCGGTGCTGCTACGCGAGCTGTTACAGAAACCCCGTCCTGAAGGTCGATCAGGGGAGGTTTGGATTAAGGGCCCCCCCTAGCATTGCGCCGCCTTACTCAAGAGTATTATACCCAAGGGCCCTTCTGAAGAATTCCAACCTCCCGGCCAGGAAGATTTGTTTCCCTTCAGTGACGATGCCATGCCACGGCTTGGTCGTGCCCCGCCGCGCCCTCTTGCCGGCTTGCATCCGATGCTCAGCCTCCCGTTGTGATATGCTTCCGCGCAGGCTCACAGGCGGCAATACCATGCCGTGATGCGCGATGAACGGCTTGGTATGGCGATCACGGCCGGGGCTGACGATGCCTGGCCTGGCTATTGCTGGTTCTGGTGGGTCTGCTTGCCCTCATACAAGCCCGTATAGTATCCCGCGTAATACCAAGACATGAGAAGCCTCTTCAAGCCTTCATCTTGCACTGGTTGATCCAAATAAGTCAGTCCTGGCAATCTCGGGGCCGGGTCTCGCGAAACGGGCAAGGACAACGAGGGTAGATGGGTTCGTCTGTCCGCATGTCCTACAACGTACCAGAGCCCAGCAGAACCTGAGGGGGAGCCATGTCGTTTCCTCCGGCGCCGACGCCATGACTCTCGCCGGCGTGTCTGCCGTCGCCAACGCTGCTGGCCACGCCATCGTTCATGCCATCCTATCTTCCACCGACCGTGATAGGTCAACCGTCAGTAATCTGGATCGCCAGGTGGGACGCGGACGGCTTCAGATGCCAAGCTTTTGTGATCTGCTGGGATTGCCTCTAGGGTAAGGGCAATCAGCCAGGCAGGAAGAGGACTGGCGTGTGTCTCTGTAGCCGTCCATCAATGCGATGAGACTTACCTTGGTAGCATCATCTGTGCTTCCCGCGGTGATCTCCTCGCCGTGTTCCTGTGGCTGCTGGTTCGAGGGTGTATTTTGGTCCGATGTCAGTGCCGCAGACGACCAGACGGGTTCAGACTGATGGTGTGTGTCGCTCGTTTCAGGCTTGGCATCCTGTGAATACCTGCGACGACGCGTGAGCTGAACCGTTCGGCCTACGAGGAGAGAGTTCGGACCGGTCTGAAGGTTCACCCCTCCTCCCCTGGGGCTGCTGGTGTCGCACGTACTCGGGAAGGTCCTCTAGCTTTCCTCCGCTAGCATGAATGCTGTGGTATTTCTGCGCTTGCCAATCAATCTCAGTTCGCAAGAGGGTGGTCTTCGGGAGTGGCTTTCCGCAGAGGTGTCTGATATCGGTCTGCACACGCACACGCGTTCGCGGCACATACCTTGTACTCGTCCAAAGCCTCATCCCAGGACCTGATCAGGGCGGAGTCATCCCAAACATCGTCATGTGCCATCTCATTTCTCGGCCTTTCCATCTCGTGGGTGTCCAGCACGGTCACTGCTGACGTTGTGGGTGGACGGACGAATGGACGGCCTGTTGTCGGGTTGTCGATTGAGATTTAGGAGGCGTCTGGGCTTTTTTCAGGCAACTGCCGCTGCGGTTTCATGGCAGCAGCAGCCACCTTCGACCCGGGTCAGAACAGGTCAACCTCATCACTTCATTCGTCAATTCTACAGTCAGTCAGTCAGTCAGTACCTGGCATCATCAGGTCTATGTTGTTTTGTGAATATTACCCCGAATTCCAATGTGCATCGGATTTTGAACTTGAGTTCCCATTCTGCAGTCGACGCCTTGGCAGCACCACGACACTTCAGAACAGCCATACTGTGGCTAACAGGATGAGCAGAACCCCGTCCTGTCCGTTATTCAATCACCTGAACCCATCCCGAACCTATCAAATGTCTCTCCAGCACTGGGAGAACAGTGTGAAGGATTGACCTGTACCAATTGGGCTGACCGACAACCTCGCTCCAGTCGGATACGGAAACCCGGTTCACACAAGGCTCGTACGACTGTCAACGGCGTTGGGCATCGACAATGGAAACATCTGGACCTTCAGACGCCAAAATGCAGTGCAATCACAGTTCAGGGCTGGAGTCTATCGATACTCAAAGCGGCCGGGGAGGACGGACTCCCAGGTCCTAGCCAGGAACTGCGGAGTCAGAACCCTCGGTGAGCCATCCCGTAAACTCTCCCGGGCAGAGCACCCTCTCAACCAATATCATCATTCCATCATCGATATCAGCGTCTGTGGCAGTAGGACTGCACCTCGTAGGTATCTTCCAACGCCGGCATTGAGGGTAGGATAAACTCCTACGCCAACAAATCCAGTGTCTCACATGATAATTTACGAGATACCACGAGATAAGTCCCGCATCTCTACAAGTAGGTGTGCGTGCTCTCAGAAGCCCGCATGCAGCTTTGCGATCCCTGCAAGCTGTGCTACGATACTTTTCCACCCCATCAGTCCAGTCACCACCGGACGACCGTCCGGGCGACAGTCACCCCGCGGTGCCTCAACGCGGGGTGTGCTCAAGTGCATCTCGGGAGGTGCGGATCGTATACGAATCTAGGTGGGCGGACAGAAGACCGGTCTTTGGGGGTCCCATGGGGTGATGTCCCCAGCTCTCGAGCCGCAGCGGCCGAGGCGCCTCGATCGGCATTGCCTCTCCGCGATCACTCGCTTTGGGCGGATGCGGCCTCGACGCTTGGCACGCGTCCAGTCTGTCTGTCCGTCCGTCCGTATGCACGATAGAACCGTCGAGAGCAGGAGAGCATGCGATCCATCGCCTGAGAAGAAGTGGTGGGAGAAGCAAGAGACGAGGCTCGTGATATTCCCGTGTGCAGATTTGCCTTGGGCCTCACAGGGCCGAGAACCATCTTTATTCCCGACTGACAGGACCCGAACACCAATGGCGACGTCGGCGATGCACAGAAGTGGGGGGTGTTGGTTCTTCTAGAAGTCCCGGGTAGCTCCATCGGAGCTGGGGGATGTGGGGAAGTTTCCCCGAAAACCTTGCCTCCTGAGAGTCCCCCAAGATCTCCCAAGCCCCAACGTCATCCCATCGCATCGCCTGCGCCATCGGACAGGTGAGGGTGGCAGTACTGCGTGGTAGTAGCTGGACGGGGAAGCTTTGCCAAATATGATTTAGGAGGCTCGTCAGCTTGTTGAGGAGCAGCCTGCAAAAAAGCAATCAGATTCTCCCTTTGCCTCCTGATGAGTGCCTCAGTGAATCACATAGCTCCTTGGTATTGTTGATCCCCAAGCCACATCCTTGAGAGCTTGCGTGTTGGTGCCCGATATCTATACCAGAATCCTTTACACCGGCCTACCTGGACCTTCAGAGCTCGCGTTGCACAGCAGAACACAAGACAAGCTGACTGCAGCTTCAACTTTGTTGCCGTTTGAAGTACTTCCACCCGATCTGCAAACCAAGCACAGAAGCATCGCAAGTGGCTTATAAGCCCGCATCTGATTCACCATGGCGTCCTTGTCAGACACGAATCTGCCCACAACTGAGGAGTTAGTAGTCAGCCTTGACCCTCGAAGCTTGCAACAACATCGCACAAGCCTGGGTTAGATAAACCTTTACAGCAAAGCAGCAGCTAACACGAAAAACAAAATGGACAGGCACCAAGCACACTACATCGGCATCGATGTCGGTACAGGCTCTGCTCGAGCCTGCATCATCGATTCGTCAGGAGAGATCAAGGGGCTGGCCGCTCAGGAAATCAAGCTATGGCAGCCCGTGAGCGGGTATGAGGCATCGCATTATGTGAGTGAAAACAACACTAAGTCGTTGTTTACTAGGGCAGCTACTGACAACGGTTGCTATGTAGGAGCAATCAACCACAGATATATGGGATGCGATCTGCTACTGTGTCAAGAAAGTCGTTGCAGACTCTTCCGTCAAGGCAGACAGTATCAAGGGTGTCGGTTTCGATGCGACTTGCTCCCTAGCAGTCTTCACTCACGACACAGATGAGCCAGTCCCCGTTACCGGGCCGGACTTCGCCAACGATGGCAATGACCGCAACGTCATCCTCTGGCTCGACCACCGGCCGATCGAGGAGACGGAGAAGATCAATGCGACCGGCCACAACCTTCTCCGCTACGTCGGCGGCACAATGAGCGTGGAGATGGAGATCCCAAAGGTGCTCTGGCTCAAGAACCACATGCCGCCCGAGCTGTTTGACCGCTGCAAGTTCTACGACCTCGCGGACGCATTGACACACCTAGCGACTGGCAACGATACCAGGAGCTATTGCAGCACCGTCTGCAAACAGGGTTTCGTGCCCGTGGGAGTCGACGGCAGTGTCAAGGGATGGCAAGAGGACTTTTACCACTCTATCGGCCTGGGTGACTTGGTGAAGGACGACTTCAAGCGCATGGGAGGTGTTGACGGGGTGGTGAGCCCTTTCGTTTCACTCTTCACGTCACAGCACGATGTAGAAAGACCGCGGCGCTAACCAGCAACCACAGAACGGCACGTACACAAGCGCAGGAGAGCTTGTTGGACCACTGTCCGAGAAGGCTGCCTCGCAGCTCGGCCTGCCCGCTGGCATCGCCGTAGGGAGTGGCGTCATCGATGCGTATGCCGGATGGATCGGAACCGTGGGTGCTAAGGTCAAGCTCGGTCCGGACCACCTTGATGAGGATCACGCCAAGAACGACGTAAGCCAGGCCTTCACCCGGCTCGCCGCCGTGGCGGGGACGTCGACCTGCCACCTCGCCATGTCCAAGGACGCCGTCTTCGTCCCTGGTGTTTGGGGCCCATACCGAGACGTGCTGATCCCAGGCCACTGGATGGCGGAGGGCGGGCAGTCGGCGACGGGCGAGTTGCTGAAGTACATGCTCGAGACGCACCCAGCGTATACCGAAACACTGGCCAGCGCGAAGGCTCTCGGCAAGAACATTTACGAGTTCCTCAACGACAGCCTGCACGAGCTGCACAAGAGGATGGAAGCCCCGTTCATGGGCTACCTCACGCGCCACTACTTTTTCTACGGCGACCTCTGGGGCAACCGGTCGCCGATCGCCGACCCCAACATGAGAGGCGCGGTGATCGGCATGAGCAGCGACAAGACGCAGGACGGGCTGGGGCTGCTGTACTACTCGGTGATGGAGTTCATCGCGCTGCAGACGCGGCAGATCATCGAGAAGATGAACGAGTCCGGGCACACGATCCTGAGCATCTTCATGTCGGGCAGCCAGTGCCAGAACGACATCCTCATGGACCTCATCGCCACGGCGTGCGACATGCCGGTGCTGGTGCCTAAGTACGTCAACGCGGCGGTCGTGCACGGGGCGGCGATGCTGGGGGCCAAGGCTGCCAGCGCGGACGAGGACGGCAAGACGGAGCAGCTGTGGGACATCATGGACCGCATGAGCAAGCCGGGCAAGACGGTCCGAGCGGACAAGGACCCGGCCAAGAAGAGGCTGCTGGAGGCCAAGTACAAGGTGTTCCTGGAGCAGTGCCGGACTCAGCGAGAGTACAGACAGCAGGTTGACGCAGCCCTCAAGGACATCGTGAACGGTGGCCCGAACGGGAAGTAGAAGTGGACTGAACGGTCTGAAGTGTGTTTTTTAGTTGTGTATCATCAAGACTCGCTCGCTAGCCTAACCTGGCCCAAGAGGCTAGAAGGGCAATCCAAGTTGTGGGGAAAATCGCGACAGGGAGAAAAGGGAGGATAAGGCTGGCGTTGGGGAGGGCTTGGGAAATTGATGAAGAATGAGTACCCATCAAAGCGTGCTCGACACAGGCAACCTTGAGTGTTCTTGATTTCAGATATATAATACAACTCTGACCTTCTTTGGCATGTGAGCTGGACGTACCTTGGTCATTGTGGATCTAGCTGCTGGCTCTTGCTCCAGCTGGGCCAAGTAAATTTTGAGGGCCTCAGCGCTTGCCGGCCGGGGTGGGCAGCTGCCACAGGCCGCATCTCCCCAGGCCCTGGGGCAACCCCAAAGCATGGTAAACAAAAAAAGTTGCTGAGACGGCCGCGAACCTGACTCCTCGCAACGCGTGCAGTCGACGTGTCTTCTCGTCCTGACTTGCTCCTGTCACTTTGTCGACCGTCCCTGCACATGTCACTGCAGTTACCATGTCTCTTTTCGCCAACCTCAACACCGGGGCGACCAGCCAGCCGGCCTCAACTGGTGGAGGAGGCCTGTTCAGCGGGTTGAACAACAACACGAACACCAACACCACCACCAACCAGACTGCTGCTCGACCCAGTCCCTTTGGGCCTGGGTCGAGCCTGTTCCCTCCTCAGCCGGCCAGCCAAGCTCCGGCCACGAACAGCCTGTTTGCGCCCCAGAGTCAAGCGGCTACGACGTCCGGCCCCAGTCTCTTCGGAAACACAACGGCCACGGCACCCCAGACCAACAACCTCTTCGCAACCTCCCAACCCGATGCGTCGAATAACCTTGGCAAGAGCCTGTTCAGCAACACCATCAACACCCAGGCAGCCAATGCGGAGGGAAAATCGCAGCAAGCCGCCCCGACCGGTGCCTTCTTCGACAGCCTGCTAGCAAAAAACAAGAGGGTCCAGTTCGATGGAGCTACGCCCATGGAAGACCTCCCCAGCTTGCATCTCGGCCTGGGCGACCTTCGGCAACGCCTGCGCAAGCTCGGGCCCAAGGCGGCCCCGGGCGACCGCCAGCTTGACGGCCGCGCACACTACCTGCTTGCCGCCTCCGGCGTCGATCCTGGCACCGCGGTGCGCGATCTCGGCTCCCTGGGCTTCCAGACCTCGAGGCTCGATCGATCCGCCTACGGCGCGGCGCAGGGCGAGGTGGATGTCGAAACGTATCTCTCGAACCTGCAGAACAAGACTACACTGAGCATGATTGCGGACGGGCTGGAAAGGTCTGTCAAGGACTTCGATGCCTTCTTGGAGGACAACGTCACCATGGAGTGGGAGGCGCAACGGAGAAGGATCTACGAGCACTTCGGCATCAAGTCGAAGCAGTCATCAGCTGGTGGTCCGGGGTCACCTGGGAGGGAGTCCCGGGGTGGCTTCGGCAAATCACGACGGAAGGGCGTGCTGTCATCTGGCCCGGACAAGTCGACGGCAAAGGAGAGTGCGTTTGGACGGTCTGGTCTCGGGAGGTCTGTCATCGGAACGCCCAGCAGGATTGGCGCCCATTCTTCTGAGTTCTCAGACGTGGGCGGCGCTGGAACTGTCAGCGGCGCGAGCGGGTCTGGCGGCATTGATGATCGCCACTTGCGAGAGAAGCAGCTCAAGCTGGCGGAGAAGATTCACCAACTCAACGACGCCCGTCAGCAGGCGCAAGCTGTGGCATACCCGATTCTCAACGAGCTCGCAGAGGTCGAGTCGAAAGCAGGCGATCGGCATGGCGAGCATCTTGTGGACGCGTACCGCGCTATGGTGTTAATTGTCGGCGAGATCCCTGACGCAGACTCTCCCGGCGCAGATGCTACGGCCAGCGAGAGGCAATTCTCCAGTGTTTATCTCAGCCTCGAATCGAATTCGCCAGGAACGATTTCTCTACGCAAGCGGATTCTGGCTGGCGCCAACAGGTTTCTTGAGAAGAAATTCATGGATCAGATCGAGCAGCAGATCGCCAAGAACCCGCTGAATGCCCAGCTTGGTGGAAGGCCGGACGTTGTCAGCAAAACCAAGGCATACGTGCGCCTTTTGGCCCAGGGCAAGCATCTTGCTCCCGATAACACAGATCTTCAGTCGATCAGGCGCGAAGGCCAGGACGAGTATGTCTGGGCGGTTATCTTCTACCTGCTTCGATCGGGACATGTGAACGAAGCCGCGCGGTATGTCATCGAGAACCAGAACCACTTCAAGAGCATCGATCGATCGTTCCCTGCCTTCATGAGCGACTACGCCACAAGTGAGGAGCGGCGTCTTAAGAGGCAGCTTCAGGACAGATGCAACACCGAGTTCAGCCAGCGCATCCGCAATGCTCCTGACAACTCGGTCGACCCATACCGTGCGGCATGTTACAAGATCATTGGTCGCTGTGATCTGAGCAACCGCAGCTTTGAGGGGTTCACCGCCGACGTTTACGACTGGATGTGGCTGCAGTTCAACCTCGCGCGTGAGGGAGACCGCTCGGTGGAGATCTGGGGGGAGACGTTCGGGCTGGCCGAGGTGCAAAACACCATCAAGGAGGTCGGCCTGAAGTACTTTCCCAAGAATAATGTTGATGATGCTAATGGCAACTTCGGCATGTTCTTCTTCATGCAGATCATGTCCGGGATGTTTGAGCAAGCCATCGCATACCTGTACTCATTTTCCTACGTGGACGCGGTTCACTTTGCGATTGCGCTGGAGTACTACGGGCTGCTGCGGGCCTCGGACTCGATGACGTCCAACAATGACCTCCTGACACACAACACTCGCGAGCAACCGCAGCTTCGGACGGATGTTGGGCTTCTACACGCGCGACTTCCGGGCAGGCAACGTGGCTGCGGCGGTGGACTACATTATTCTCATCTGCCTAAACCTCGACGACCCCCAACCAGCAAGCCGGCAGACAGCATGCGGAGCTGTGCCACGAGGCGCTCCGCGAGCTTGTGCTGGAGACGAGGGAGTTCAGCAAGCTCATTGGCGACATCCGGCCGGATGGGCGACGCATGCCTGGCATAATAGAGACTCGCGGCTCTCTGATCGGCCTGCCAGATGAGCGGGAATTCGTCAGAAGCATCACGCTGCAAGCCGGCCGCTTCGCGAACGACAACGGGCGAACGACGGATGCGGTGCTGCTGTACCACCTGGCCGAGGACTACGATACGGTGGTGGCGATTGTCGGGCGAGCTCTGAGCGAGGCCATCTCGTTGGAGGTGGGAGGGGAGCCGCTGCGGCTGCAGCCAGTCAAGCCACGTGTCGAGGGTGGACGGCCCGGGCCACAGCTGAACAGCAGCCTCAGCCTGGCGTCCATCGACGACCCCGTGGAGCTGGCGAAGACGATGATGCACATGTACGAGGGTGAGCGGTTCTTCCGGGAGAGTATCCAGGAAATCAACCGCATGGCGTGTAGTGTGCTGCTGCAGATGTCGGACATCAAGAGCCTCGTAGGGGCTGGCCAGTGGGTTCAGGCCCTGGATGTAAGTTGACACGGCCCTCGAGGGGAGAAGTGATGATTCGAAAGAGAGAGCTGACGATGTGACAACAAAACAACAGCAAATCAAGACGCTTGAGATCCTGCCTCTGACGGCGAACGGCGACCCGTCGACGATCCGGGCATACGCGGCCAAGTTCGCCAGCCTGCCGCAGGTGGTGGCGGCCAACGTGGGCAACCTCCTGATGTGGACGGTGATGTGCTGCACGCGGCAGCGGGAGAGGCTCGGCAGCGGGCAGTTCAGCGGCAACGAGAGCACGTCCAAGGACCTGCAGGTGCAGCTGAAGCAGATGAGCATCGACCTGACAGCGTACACCAGCCAGCTGCGGTACAGGTTCCCGTCCCACCTGCTGGAGGCGCTGGCCAGAGCATCAGCGGACTGAGGGAGGGCCAAGGGTGTATGGGCTGCAGTTGGATTGAATTGACGAGCACTGGCATGAGCAAATGATAGATTTAGCAGAGAGGGCGGCGCGGAGGAGGACATGATGTGTACAACAACGGTCACAGACTGATGAACAAGACACTTGGCCTGGCCAATCCATGATGAGGTATGGGCAGGCGAATCACCTGGTGTAGATGACTACCCATGCGCACCAAGATTAACGATCGGACGGGTATGCTGCATGATCACCACGAACCACAGAAGTTCTATAATAAGGTAGGCAAATATCTACTATGCCCAGTCTGGGTGGGCTACCACAGCAATGTAGACTACCATCAAGGGACAGCTTGGACAGGGGGCATACCCAGCTCTGCCGAGCCGTCCTACCGTAGCAGGTAATTGGTAGCATTGCACACATTGCACTATGGGTCCAGCCGCTTATCACTGCCGCTATCAGGGCAAACGCCGAGGGCACACACCACGCCGCGGACAGCAGCGCCGATGAGCTCGAGCAGCAGGGATGGCAGCAGTAACGATGGCGACCAAAAAAACAGGAAGGGGAGACTCGAAGCCAGACAAAGCGCCCCTGCCCTGGACCTGGACATGGACTGTGCTTTGCCGAGGGAGAAAGGAGCGAGACAAAAGGTGCGGTGGGAAAGAGCGAGAAACTGGACTGGACGGACAGGCAGAAGACCGAGAGAGAAGAAAAAGCTCTCCTCGCTCCTGGACTGACTCGGACTGGACGTTCTCCTCATCGTCCACCAAACACGCTCTGATTCATTCCCGCCCTCGCCATACTTTGATACCGTCCTGCCAGTAAGCACAGCACACCACACAGCAAGCAGTACGGGACGGGAATAATCTGCCCATCTGGGACCTGCATCTGCATCGGCACCGGCACCTGCAACCGCGTCTAGCTCTGACCGGTCCTGCCACTCACTCTGCCGTTAGCTGCTGTGCCACATGACACTGACGCGCCCAGCCTCGATCCGATCTGATCTGATCTGATAACCAGGATTCGGGTAGGCGAGGAGCAAAAAAAAAGAAGGGGAGGGAAAAATTGAACAGAAAAAAAAGACAGCATTCCCTAGAGAGGACTGCCCAGCTGATCCAGAAACGGAAACACCCCAGCCCTGCTGGTCAGCCGTGCGTTCATCGCCTGCGAACCTGTCCCGTCTCGCCTGCTCGACCCGACTCGACTCGTCGTCTTTGAGGCTCAAGTCGACCCAACGACTCGGCTCGATTTTGCTCGACCCGACTCAGCTCACTCTGGGACGACCCTCTTCCCCGGATCGCCAACAACGACGCGACTCAGGACCTTCGCGACAGACGCGTCGGCCCGCCTACGGGTTTCTAAACCGGGCAGAATTCCTGACTCTGCTTTGGCTTTGGCCCTGACTCTTGATTGACTCTGAAGCCTGGGCCTGAGCCTGGATCTGGATCTGGATCTAGATCTTATCAGAACGGCCCGCCACGGCGACATCACCACCACCAACACCGCCGCCACCCTCACGGGGCACGTGGATGTTGCAGGGTCTCAGTGACGTCGGACTGGGGCTCGGGATCGGGATTGGGTCTGGACCTGGAACTGGAACTGGAACTGGAACTGTAGTTGGAATTGAAACAGAAACCGCCAACGCTGAGCCTACGCTCTTCTCATTGGTACTACTATCACCATCACCGTCACCGTCAATTTCACCGTCGTCGTCGACACCAGGGAATGCCCAACAACTCGTCAATCACGGCTGCATCTCCGGCGGGAGGAACCCGTGCTAGCCATGCCCGCGCCAACAGCACACAAGGCGAGCCCCTCACCGCGGGCGTGAAAAGGGAGAGGGCCGCTGACGCTACTACTGCCTCGCCCGCTCAGTCGCCAAGCGCCTCGCAGCAGTCGACTCCTGCCCCGTCCTACGGCCACGGCAATGGACCCGAGTCCAAAAAGCGCAAGTCGGCGGCTCCGGGCTCCCGGGGTGTTGCGAACCTGACGCCCGAGCAGCTCGCCAAGAAGCGTGCAAACGGTACGTTTAAGCCCTGTCATGAGTCTGAATCCATCCGTCCGGTTCTCAACATGCCTTTCGGGAGCTGCATGAGGGCTCTTGGCGTGTTTGGCTCCGCTTCGCTTTTGCTTTTCCTTCTTCCTATTTTCGTTTTCTCTGCGCTGCAGTGGATAAGCGTGCCCTGAGGTGGAGCTCGCGTTGGCTGACGTCGAATCATAGACCGTGAAGCGCAGCGCGCTATAAGGGAGCGGACTAAGATGACAATAGAGAACCTCGAGAACCGCATCAGGGAGTTGACTAGCCAGCAACCCTATCAGGAGCTCCAGGCCGCCTTGAGGGCCAAGGAGGCTGTCGAGGCGGAGAATGCAGATATCAAGAGGCGTCTGGCCTCTGTCATTTCCATGCTTCAGCCCTTGATCAACTCGTCTCAAACCGAGCAGCAACCGGTCCTACCTTCTCCCGGTCATTCCTACCTCAATGTGTCCGCAGCGACAGACCCAGCGCACAGCGCTGGCCACAACAACGCGTCGACGCCGTCGAGCGCTGCGTCGCCAAGCCAGGACCCCTACGCAGCACAGTGGAACTCCGGGGCCTCCACCGGTAGCGGGCCCGTGACAGCACAGGCCCAGGCGTACAAGTCCCAGCTCAACCAGCAGCGTCATGACCTGGCACACGGCTTGGAGTTCGGCACGGAACGTCTGGGTCTGGACTTTCTGCTCGATCAGTCCCAGCGCGCAAGAGGCATCCACAACGTGACAAACGGGACGGCACATGAGTCCCCTGCGTTCCGTCAGCATGCCCCAGCCACGACCTCCTCTCATCCTAACTCACCCTACGCGCACTCTGGCGGCCGCGCCGCAGACTATGTCACCGCCCCAAGAAGTGGCGGCATGGACAGCAATATCGACCCGGCCTTGCAGGGCGCCATCGACCCGGCCCTGTCCAACTACTCCACACCGATCAAAAACTGCCCGCCCACCTGCCCTCTGGACAGTCTCCTCCTGGACTTCCTCCACGAGCGCCGTCAACGCGCCGCCGAGGGCCTGCCTACCCAGGAGATTATTGGCCCGCGCTACCCCAGCGTCTCGTCGCTGCTCAACCCCTTGAAGGATTCTCACCCGCTCTCCAAAGTCTTCATCGACATTCTACAGACGTTCCCGGACATCTCGCAGCTCCCGGAGCGCGTGGCGGTGCTGTATGTCATGTTTCTGCTGATGCGGTGGCAAATCCACCCGTCGCAAGAGAACTATGAGCGACTGCCCGAGTTCGTGCGGCCGCTCACCGGCCAGCTGTACACACCTCACCCGGCCTGGCTTGACTCGCTGCCGTTCCCGGCCATGCGGGAGCGACTCATCACCGACTATGCGCCGCCAGAGACATTCCCATTTGAGCACTTTTTTATCCCCTTCACCACCACGTTGAGCCTCAACTGGCCCTACGAGGACACCGACACTCTCCTGCAGAGCCCAGAGAGCGACGAGCTCATGATCAACCCCGTCTTCGAGAGGCACCTGCGCCGCCTTGAGAACTGGACCCTCGGCGATGCATTCGCCCGCGCATTCCCCATGCTGGAGGGCACGTACAACCTCAAGGTTGACGGGCCGGGCGGCGGCCGTCCCCGTGGCGGGCGGAACAGCTCAGAAGGGAGGTAGGGTGTCGGGCGGGGAGGGTGTTGTCTACGAGATGCCGCGTGCTAAGGGCATTTGTATTCGGTGACAGGTTTTGTTGGTATGAGGTGCGGCGCCGGTGAGGTTCAAAAGTCCTTTCTGCATGTGATATGTGTGATGTACGTGGTGCGTATTGTTTTTCCTGCATCCTTGTCTGGCCTGGGTTCACAGGTGTTTGGGGCCGAATTTTATTGTCTGCGCGTGTGTTTGTGCTTAATCAGGTTCGTGGCGTGCGAGGACGTTGTCTAGAGAGACTAGAGGTGCGTTTGCTTTTCTCTTGCATAGAATGGTGTGCTTGCATGTGTGAGGGTGTTTTTATTTTCTGGGTGGCGATCCGTCCCAAGGCCGCAAGGTAGTTCTGCATATTGCATATAGCAAATAAATCAATAGCATGACCTGCCAGCGATGACAGCAGGCATGGTTTTCCCAGTATGGCAAGAAAGGGCTTGACAGAAATCAGAATTTCGATTTATAGACATGCATGTTGAGTATCTTAACGTGAGAACAAATCCTTCCTTGCTTCCTCCCACGTCGCCGCACGCTTCACCTCGAATCTGATGGGCTTCCTCATAGCTCTCCTTGCTCCAGCGGTTGGAGCAACCTGTCCAATGCACCCTGCAAATAGCTACCCTTTTACCAGTCATCCATGCCGTCGTCAACACCAAAAGTAAACTTCCTCACCACGGGGCCCACGCCCACGAAGAGGCTCGCCTCCTTCTCCCACCGCAGCTTATGGAACTGCAGCGCCTTGACAATCCCTCCTTCGCCGGGGGCCCTCAGCACCCGCGGGTCGTCGACGTCCCCGGCCCGCAGCCTCCGCCCCGTGCGCAGCGAGAAGACGGCCACGGTGCCGTCACCCAGCGCCGCGGCCACGACCCCTCCGCCGCGGCCACCGCCCGCGATGCCGCCCGCGTCGTTTGTCACGTCCAGCCCGATCTTGACGCGAACCTCGTTTTTGTACCCGGGGAATTCGACGACCGGCTGCGGGATCTTGCTGTTGTGACGCTGGTAGTTGCCACCGCTGCCGTCGCCGCCGCCGGTGGACCTGCTCGGCTTCGTCCAGCGGGTGTCATAGATAGCCATGGTAGATCGGGGTCCCGCGACTAGGACGCGGTGGTCGTCCAGGCAGCGCAGGTGCGCGGCGCTGCTCCGGTGGCGGAACGCAGACTGCAGGCCGGAGCCCGAGGAGTTCGGGGCGCGGATGTCGACGCGGAGGACCTTGGCACTGCGGCAGCCGGCGTAGCAAACGCGCGGATTCGACGGGTGGTAGTCGACGCTGAAGACGTCGCCTACGCTGCCGTCTTGGTGGTGGTTACGGCCCGAGCGGGGACGTGCGGTCCCCGTAGGCTTGGGGGTCACCCAGGAGACCTCGCCGCCGGCCCTCGAGCCGCCGATGGACATGATGCCTTGGCTGGTGGCGATGAGGGCGTCAAGGCCGGAGCCCGAGGTGGAGGCGGGGCAGGCGCGGACCGCGTGCATCGTTACGTGGCTCCCCTGCAGGTTGTAGGACAAGTAGGAGGCCGTGTCGCCCAGCAACCAAGTTGGCCTCCGGCCGCCGTACTGCTGGATGCCGTATTCGAAGTCGTCACCCGGCCGTAAGGGCTGGAAGAGGGTGATCCTGCCTTGCGAGGGCGAGGTCGGGTCCAACAAAGTGAGGTTGTTTGATGCGATTATCATCTTGTGAGAGGCCTCGTGGTACGCGATGGAGGATATGTCGCCTTGGATGTCCTCGGAGCGTAGTGCAGACAGTCCTGAGTAGCGCATCATCTCCGTGATGCCAAAGTTGATCATTTCATCCGTGTCGGTTGGTAGATAGGAGCATTGGAGCTGCCGACGATCAATGCCTGTCGTAGCGTTAGTTATGCCGGGTGTCAAATATCATCAACGAGAAACATGCCTGCGTATGCCATGCCTAGACCAGCCGCCTCGTCACCTCCCTCGACGAGGAGACACGATACGCTGGGTGCACCCGGGTCCTGCTCCTGGCCGGGCAAGAACGACACCTCTCCCTTCTGTCGCAGGCCAGCGGTCCAGCTCTCGACGGGCATCTCGGGGTCGACGACCCCGAACTCACGCAACAGCCTCCCTCCGACCAGGGGATGGGCGAGAAGACTGGATCGCTTGATGCATCCTTTCAGTCTCTCCTGCCGCTTGCGCTTCTCCTGGGCCTGGACCTTCTTGGCTTTCCGCTTCTTGACATTCCCAGCTGCCCATTCTGCGTTTGCTGGCGCAGTGGGATGCGATTCGATCTTGAAGTAGCGATTCTTCTCCTCATCTGCGGGCTGATGTTAGTGACTGTGGTGACGATGAGGGCGGCTAAGGTGACTGGCCATAATAGAACCCCGGAATTTCGCGGTGGGCCATTTTGATGCTCGTTTGCAAGCCAGGGTCGGCTCAGTTCACTGCCGCAGAATGAGGTTCAGTTCGACTACCAGAATCGCTCCAAAGTTCCGATTCCCAAATGAGCATGTTTCTCGTGACGAAACGTGGATGAGTGCGTCTCAGTGACCGGATGAGTCCCAGAAACTCATCTCACGGCCTTTCTTTTCATGGAAGTGCAGACGCGAAGGTTGCTAGAAAATGGAGGTCATGGCCACCACATTTTTGGTCACGTGCCAGAGAGAGGCACCAGAGCGATCATGTTGCTGTTAAAACTTGGAGCCTGAGGTCTTCATCAAATTGCAGTATCAATGTGATGCCAAAACTTTTCCGGCACGAAGAAAAGCAGTGTCTTGTGCATGGCTAGCCAGGTAGCTACGACCATTGCTCAGCCTTGTCCCTTCCGGCGGACGACTACCCGAGGGGTAGTTGATTGGTGGTGGAAAAGGAAGGTGCGGCAAAGCTTCCTTCACCCAGCACCACCCACCCCATGGCACTCTGTGGGGAGATAGCATAACGTAAGCAGCGTGTTCTGACAGCAGGAACATCATTCCAGCACATACAGACCGACCGAGCCTCTTGCTCCGGTTCCGAACAGCTCGCTAGAGCAGAGCCCCCTGTCCGGCGCGCACATCCATCTCCACCGGACACCGGGGCACCGGGGCACCGCTCGTGTATTGAAGCCTCACCGACCTGACCGACTCGACACCAACACACCGTCCTTCTAGAAGCCTGCTGCATGTGGTATTGGGCCCCCTTGGGGACTTATCCGGGTGGGCTTGCCGCACGCCTGCACATGCAATGCAGCCCATTACGGGGCCCCGGGACCGCACAGTAGCACACTCACTATGTACCGCTGCGCACACTCGTGCCTGCGGAAGAGGGCCCTCAGGCCGGGGCGGCGGTCGCAGGGCTCCACCGCGCTGCATGATGCGGACGCATCTCGGGCCATTGCCGTGGCAGCGCGGGCGGATGAGGCATTTTGGATCCTTCTGGGGGTGAGGTCCCCTTCCCAAGCTCTCGTGCTCGCCCCGGCCGAGTTTGAATTCCCTCACACAGTCCGGGGAACAGTGTGCAGCGCCATCCCGCATATGTAGGTCTGGTCCCCTGGCTTTTGTGCGTACAGCACCATACAGTAAAAAGTAGACACCATGTGGGCAACGGATCACCCACGACGGCGACGACAAGAGTGGGAAGAACTTGGTCCGATTCATGTGAAAATTCCCCACCCTGTACCTGCTGATGCCGCTGCGCAGATGCAGCCACTTTAGCCAACTTTACAGCGAGCGGATCTCCTTAGCAAGTCCTCTTACGTACCCACGGGCCTGCCCACGCCAGGTGCCATCATAGTACCTAGGTAGTACGACGAGCCTGGCAAGGCCTGGCGGCGCGAGCAAAACGGCGAGCAAGTTGGTGGTGGTGGTGTGGCTGATCGCGCCCCTCCATTTGCTCTGCCTGCCCTGCGTGGCTGCCCCTCCACACCCCTCCTCTCCCCGTCAAGACTTTTCTACCTGACCTGACCTGACCCCTCTGCACCACCTTCGGCCTCTCCGTCCTACAGTAGCTTCCTCCAAACAAACCAGCACACATACGCACACGCCAACAACCCAGATCAAAGCCCACCCGAGAAAACCGACAAGATGGTCTACGTAATCACCGTCCACCTGCACGCCAACGACCACCCGGACAGCGTCGACAAGATCAAGGCCAAGCTGATCGAGGCGTCGCGCGTCTACTCCAAGGACAAGGAGACCCTCAGCTGGTTCGTCATGCAGTCCACCTCGGACCCCAGGGACTTCACCATCGTTGAGCGCTACGAGAAGGAGAGCGTAAGTTCAAACAAGCCCTTTCCCCTTCAAAAGATATCATGTTTGCCAGAGAAGAGCCAGGCGTGGAGGGGAGCCATCAGAGAGAGCCACAAACATCCCGTGACGAGCGATCAAAGACAAAACAGGTAATTAACAACCACGCTTTTTCTCAACCGCCCTACAGAGCCAGAAGTATCACCTCGAGAACCCATACTGGAAGACTTTTGACCCCTACGTCATCCCCCTCCTCGACCGGCCCATGGACCTGCGACGCGCTGAGGAGCTCGACACCAGCAAGGACGTCGTTGTGCCTGTTTAGATACCACGCATACACACACATACAAACAAACATATATCAAATATATGTGTGACCAATGATTTAATTGAATACCATAAATATCAGTAAACCAGAAAGCGGTGTTACAAATGATCGAATACCATGAAACCCAGTAAATCAAGCAATGGCGTTGCATACCTTCTGCGTAATTGGCACGGCACAGCAAAAGTTGCTGTAGGTTATACTTCCTTCGATTTAAAGTGTGGTTTAGTCGCCGTAATTGTTCATTCAAGACACTAAGAGATTCTTCTTGGGCCGCCTTCAGCTGTCGGGCCTTGGGCACGGGTCACGTGTTTTGGACGCTTTGGAAGTTGCCCCAAGCCAGCCTGAAACAAAGTTTGCTTTCCAAACAAAGCCACATGTCGACCAACACTGGGGAATCAAGTCCATGAGTTGTGGGCATTAACTGATTTGTATTAAGTTCCTCTAATGAACTGACGGGCTTCCAGCTCCATCGTCTTTAACGCACATGCTAATTAACTAAAATTGAAAGCCTTTGGCCGCATGTTTGCAGACAATGAAAGGTCGGCCTCGGGTATATCTTCTCCATTCCCGACCCTCTCCTACTGGGTCTTCTCGTGTTGCGTAGACACACGTTGGAGGGAAACAACTGCAGACTGGTGTTAGCACCTGGCACATGATGGTTCGCTTTAGCTGGGGTAGTAGTGGATGACTTACCGAAATCCTCGAGGGATCGTTGCTTCTGGTTGCCCTTGGGCGACTTGCCGTGCATAAGGTTGTCAAATCCAACGCTGTCCTGGAGGAGGTAGTAGACACCACCCATGACACAGAAGATACCGAAGGAGTAGATCCAGATACGGACGACGGCCACAATGGAGGTCTGGTCACCACCAACGAACCATCCGAAGATACAGAAGAGGGAGGCAATGATATCGACGACAATGATAGCGCCGCTAAGTTGCCAAGAGGGAATGGAAGACCAGAAGGGACCGTTGGCACGGGTGATGAAGATCAGCCAGTTCTCGGTCAGCGAGATCTCGAGGAAGACAACCTCGTCCAGGTTACCGAAGTTCTGCACGATACCACCGTCGACACCACCAGCGTACATGGTGGTAACAGTGATCCAGGTACCGACAGCCAGGACGACACCGAGCAGGACAGACATTCCCCAGAGCTTGGGCAGGTTCCACTTGACGGGCGTCCTGCTGAAAGGAGCGTTGTCGTAGGCAATAGCAAGAGTGGCGATATCAGCAAAGATGGCAATGAAGACAACCAGCTCAATGTTCAGCGATCGGTTGAGGATGGCAATCCAGAGACCAAGGTAGATCTCGAGGTGGATGGACAGAGCGATACGGTAGACGACGTAGGCGTACATGCGGTGGAAAATCTGGCGAGAAGTCTTCAGAGCGTCGATGATAGCACCAAGACCGGGGGCAAGGAAAACAATGTCGGCGGCGGAGCGGGCGGCGTCAGAGGCACCCTCGACAGCAATACCGGTATCAGCCTTCTTCAGAGAGGGAGCGTCGTTGACACCGTCACCAGTCATGGCAACCAGGTAGCCACGCTGCTGGAGAATCTCGACGACGTTGTACTTGTGCTGGGGGAAGACCTCGGCGAAACCATCGGCAGCCTCGACGAAATCGTACACCTCCGAACCGGGCATGTCACCGCCACCACCGAGACCGAGACGCTCAGCGTTGTAGACGTTGGTGCCAAGACCAAGCTGGCGGGAGGTCTCACGGGCGATACCGACGGCGTCACCAGTCAACATCTTGATGGACAGACCCAGAGTCTTCGCCTCGTTGATGGTCTTAGCAGTGTCGTGACGAGGGGGGTCAGAGCAAGGCATGATTCCGAGGATCTCCCAGGAGCCCTCGCCACGCTTGCGGGCAACACCGAGGGAACGGAAACCACGGGTAGCGAACTCAGCAACCTTGTTCTTGTAGGCTTGGTCGACCTCCTCGGGGATGGGGTGGTCCTCCTCGACAGTCTTGAGAACGAAGAGAGGGGCACCCTTGACACAGGTGATGCGCTCACCCTGGGGAGACTCGACGAGAGCAGTGACCTTCTTGGAGACGGGGTCGAAGGGGAAGAAGTTGATGACCTTGTACTTGGAGAGGACAGACTTGGCGCGGGGGTAGTACTTGAGGGACTTCAGGAAGGCCTTGTCGATGGCATCGATACCCTTCTTCTTGCGGGAAGCAGCCAGGCAAGCGGTGAGCATGAGGTCTTCAGGGTCAACACCGGCGACACAGTAGGGCTCGGCCAGAGACAGCTTGTTCTTGGTCAGAGTACCGGTCTTGTCAGAGCAGAGAATCTCGACACCAGCAAGGGACTCGATGGCGGACAGCTTCTGGACAATGGCCTTCTTCTTGGCGAGGTAAGCAGCGCCGACGGCCATGGTGGTAGTAACGACGGCAGGAAGACCGACGGGCACGCCAATGATCGTGATGGCCAGAGTGAAGCGCAGGATGTCGACAATGGGGTTGGAGCGGTAGAAGCTGGAAACCCAGACGACGAGCAGGGTGAAGACGACGAGAATCAGCAGCACCGTTCCGATACCGTTCAGGACCTCAGTGAAGTGACCAGATCCGGCGTTGGCGGCGTTAACGAGAGCGGCGGCACGACCAACGAAGGTGTTGTCACCAGTGGCGGTAACAATGACGAAGGCCTCGCCACGCTTCACGGAGGAGGAAGCGAAGCACTGGTCACCCTTGTGCTTGTCGACAGCGAGAGATTCACCAGTGATGGCAGACTGGTCGACCTGCAGGAAAGCATCCTCGGTGACGATGCGACCGTCGGCGGGAATGATGGTACCCTCCTCGACCTGAAGAATATCGCCGGGAACAACCTCGGGGGCCTCAAGCTCTTTCAGGGTGCCGTCACGCAGGACGACAGCCTTAAGAGCGAGGGTCTTCTTGAGTTCATCGACAATGGAGCCGGCCTGGAATTCTTGGATGAAACCGACACAGGCGTTGAGCAGGAGCAGAGCGCAAATGACACCGAAGTCGACCCAGTCCTCAAGACCGGCGGCCAGGACAGCGGCAGCCTCCATGACGAACTGGATAGGACCAACGAAGTACATGAAGAACTTGAGGATCATGTTCTCCTTCTCCTCCTTCATCTGGTTGAGACCATACTTCTTGCGGCGAGACACGACCTCGGCCTCGGTCAGACCAGTGCGGGTGTCCTGCGGGGGAGGGGCGGTTAGCACTTGTTCGTGATGGAAACTGATTGTGGGGTGGGTGTGTTCTGGCTTACAGTTTGCAGGAGCTCCTCAGGAATGAGACGGCCACCGTGCTCGTCACGCTCCTCCTCCTCGGCGTCCTCGCCGTGTCCATCTTGGGACTCGAGGTCCTCGATCAGGGCGTCGATGTCCTCATCTTCGTCCTCCTCGTCCTCGACCTTGGGCTGCTTAGGCGGGGCGGACTCGGCTGGGGCGGCGTGCTTCTCGTCGAAGTTGCCGGACTCAATCTGCGTGTTCAACGCAGGAGAGTTGGCGTGGTCGGCCATGGCGAAATGTCGACTCTCAGCGCCAATTGAATGGGTATTAAGTCACTAAGACACAATAAAGTGCTGGGTAAGGGTAGAGAAAAAGATTGCGAGATATATCTCGTGTCGTCGTCAAAGGTCTTCTGTCTGGAGACCGGGGGGGCGATCAGGCAGGAAAAAACAGAGGTGTAGTAATGTTGTTTTTCCGTTGCTGACCTAAGTTGTGCTCGGAAGCTCCGTCGCGGTGTTATGGCGCGAGGGAGATTGGGAAAGTCGCACGACAGAGGGTGAGGGTGTTTTGGGGGGAGGGAGAAGCACCGTGAAGGTCGCACCTTTTCAGGTAAACTAGGTTCGAAGCCTTCAAGTGGTGTTAGGGAGGGAAGGGGAAGGAAGGAAGAAGAGATCGAGTCGGGGACGAGGCACTCTTTATTAGCTTTGCGCTCCTGCCCTCGAGGTGCGAGCGAGGCCCAGGGAAGGTATGGTACGCGGTAGTATGTACATGGGAAGGAGGAGGAAGCAGGTGTGGGTTCCCTGGTGAAGACAGGTACTGTGGTACCCTGGCGTTCCCTCGCCTAGCGCAGTGGACGGCCGGCACTAGGAGCGTACCCAGGTACCGTCGCATGCATGTGTGTTGCTGCTTTTGCAGGCTACTGGGACTTGCTCTGTTTGCCCGTACTGTACAGGCTGGTGCAGCATGTGCGGTGGGCAGCAGCAGGGTGCCAGAAAAACAAACCGCGCAAATCTGAACTGTGCACCCTGCAGTGTTGACACTAGGCTGGGCCGTCCGGCTTACCACGGTCGGCTATCTCCAGCGATGCGCGAAAAGAGAGAGAGAGCTCCCTTCTCTCTCGGCTTATTCCCACCGCAAGCTCGACCCCGGCGTGGGCATGGGCATGGGGCGCCCTTGCTCCTGGCCGCCTAGTGCCTGCTCCACGCTCCTCTGGACCGTCCCATACCGTGCGAGAAGGCAGGTCCGTCCAAACAGAACAGAAAGAACAAATCTCGTCCCCACCCCGTCCCATCGCCCCCGGCCAATCACGCGGCCGTCTGGGGGAGCTTTGGCCAATGACGAGTCGGACGCAGCTCCCAATTGAAGTACTTCCGAATCAGATCAGAGCGAGGTACCCCGGCCCCGCAGCCGCAGCCTGCTTGACCCCTGGCCATCACCAGGCTGGGCCACCAGCACGCCTTCCACGCTCCCACCGTGCTCAGGGCCACCCCCAGACGCCCCAATCTCGCTCCCAGCCCGGAGCTCGAGGTACATGGGCAGCAGCTCCACCAGAGGTACCCCGACCGGTTCCTGTCCCATGTGGTTGCTGCCAGATTCCACCAGTTCTGCTGTTTCTGCCCTGCCCATGGCATCCCCATCCCCAATCCCATTCCAGCCCAGCCCAGGTCCAGTCTGGTCTCTCTCGCTCGCTCTCTCTCCCGCCAGGTGCTATCTATGGATTGATGAGGGATTTTTTCTCGCTGGTACTCCGTCCCCTCCCTACCTAGGTACCTCGTCGCTGCGTCTCGCCCTCGGCATCATTTCGCGAGATGACGACACAGGGAACCTGCGGGTAAGAAAACAACTCGCCCAGACTGGCGGTCAATTGCCATTGTCAATCGAATCAATCCCGGGTCGGGTGAGGTGAGGCTATTTCCACCCTCTTTTGCATTGCGGTGACACCAATTGGTCTCTCCTGCCCATCCCATCCCTTTCCCGGTGCCCCAACCTTGTGGCACCCCCGGCTTCTGTAGTGCATGTCCCATGCATGCTGTTACTGTTCGTTGATAGTACAACTTCGATATGGTTTCGCCCTGAGTCGGCAGCACGACTGCTGACATTGGCACTGACCACTGACATCTGCCCGCCCAAGGCCCAGGTCCGTAGCCGTGGGCACGGAGACGCGCCCGAGGCCAAGCAAGATGCAACCCCACGCAGACGCAGCATCAACATGATTAGGAACCGTGCTTTCGATTAAGAGTCAATATCGACATTTAGTCTTTCCTCCGAAGTCTGGAGGCGAAATGAGCCAGCCAGCCACGGCCCATGAAGCCCCATCGCCAAGGCACCCGGGACACTGTGATGATGGCGTTGCAGGACAGTACGACAAGTCTCTGTCAGGTCTGTCAGACTGACGGCCCTGCCAGCCCGCGAGCCGTCACGGACCTTGCTGTCGGTGCTGCTGGTTCCTGCTGGCGGCTCCTGCTGATCGCGACGCCGCACAGTCATCAACATACTATGCAGCCAGGGAAGCCAGCAGCCAGCTTCTTCCCCAGACCCTCACTCCTCTTCTCCAGGTTTGGGGTTCTCCAACTCTTGCCACCTCGGCGGCAGCGATGGCAAACTTTGGACACTCCAGACACTAAGGCCCATACGTGCGTACATCCGCACATACGCGTGCACATACAGTATAGGACAAGACTGTATCATACGGTCCCATACCATATCAGGCCCTACTCTAGACTATGCACCTAGAGATGCAGCAAAACAAGCCGCCGACAACCCTCGCTGGTCTGCCTATCAGCCTGCCGGACCAGTGTGACTGAGAAGCGCAAATGCAGGTGCTTGGTCCTACCGGAAAAGGCAGATTGAATAGGTCACCAAGCTTTTTTCCGCCGTTTTTCACCTCATCGCGCGAACGGGCTGGGGTAGCCCTTGCTGTCCAGCTCGGCTCTTGTCTTGGGCATGGAGCTCACCACAAGGATGCTCGTAGCTCCCGCGCCTTTGGACCTTATCGCGTGCAGCCACCACGGCCGGGCCTTGACCTTGTTGTTGTTGTTGTCGAATTTTTTTTTTTTTTTTCTTCATCCTCATCCCGTCCGCACCCGCAGGTTTCATCTCGTTCATCCCGCTCATCTCGTCCGGGCGGACTTTGACACATTGACGGCAACGGGCCAATAGGCGTCGTCTCCTTACGACAGACTGGCGTCGGCAGCACCTCGTCACATCGTCTACACAACACCAACATCCACCCGCCCACCCTTCCTTCCACGCATTGATAGCGCCCGTGGTAAGAGGCGAAAGTGCGAGCAAGGCCATAGCC
This sequence comes from Diaporthe citri, assembly GCF_014595645.1. NCBI lineage: Eukaryota > Fungi > Ascomycota > Sordariomycetes > Diaporthales > Diaporthaceae > Diaporthe > Diaporthe citri. The sequence continues at coordinate 1,542,607 of NW_025064850.1, forward strand.
GCACCGTACAACGGCACAAGTCCGCTTCTCCGCCTGGAGCAGCACCTGCAAACCGCCAGCAGCCGTTTTCTGGAATCCCTGCCGTCGTGGGCAGCGTGGGGTGGAAGAAGGGGAAGAGGGCCTTCGAGTCCAGCAGACCCAGCCGCATCCCACGTCCCACCCCATTCCCCAGCGATTGACTGTGGGCGTGTGTGGAGCTGCTGCCGTTGATCACGACTTGGCACTAGGGAGCTGCAGACCTGCACGACGTCCCGCTAGCCTCGAGGACCGTCTTCCGCTGAAACTACGACTTTCTCGGCCAGCTGCAGTCCCCAAAACGGCCACAGAAACCTTCGCCTGCATGCGCGATTTGACGTTGGAAAGCCGCCGCCGGCCGCCTTCCTGTGCGTCCCGAGGATCGAGTCGCGTGTGTCATTCTATGCACGTTGATGCTGCTCATGCAGCTGAATGACAACGACAGAGTCAGCACCACCGAAGGCTGGTGTGGAAGTGCCGATGATCCATGCCTCTTCATCTGGCTCAATACGTCATCTGCTCCGCCGATAGGCAGGGTGTCAATTGGATCCTGTCCTGCGGGCTGGCTGCACTGGCTGACACGAAGAAAGCCTCGAACAGCCTCGGGATCATGAATCCTCAACTCGCTTATTCCCACACGTCCACCGTAGGGTAGCCTGCCATGGTTTTGCGCGCGCGCGGTGCCGATCGAGCCGGGTTGCGCGGTGTGTCTGGGGAACTTTGTCGGGGGCCTTAGCGCCAGAGGTTAAAACCCATCTGCGTCCCGTGGCAGTGAACTGCTTCCGGGATGTGCGCTGACCCGACCAAATGCACGTAGTCACTAGCCACACTGAAACCGGGCCATGTAGGGTCGCGAATTGTCGCTCACCGATTTGGCATTCCCGCTATCGGACTGGTCGGCGTCGGCATCACCGTGCTTCACCACCTCTCGCCACGTCGTGAGGATCTAGCGGCGAGAATTAACGCTACCGCGCCTGATTCTGTCTATTCTCTCATGCGTCGGCCTCGTTTTCCCCACGATTGCCGCATCTGAAGGAGAGGGGGAGCAAAAAATTGGCATCGATCACAAGCGGATTGCCAGCTCAGCACATGGCGTTTCAGACAGGGTGCCCTGTCGCGATCCCAGCCTAAAACAAATAACCCTTCAGTTGGGACTGTCACGTACGCTTCCGTAGCAAGCAGTACCCTCACCTCCACCACTATAATGAACGCGAGGCAGTCTTCCCTGGGCTTTAGTCAACGACCAGAGCGGGCATCGCGCATGATGTCAAAGTCGGCCGATAATTGTCAATTAAAAGTGCCGCCGACTTGGCTGTGATCCAGACCTGACCATGGAAATCACAGACGTGCTATCTAACATTATCGAATTACCACTTCCCGTCGCAGTCAATGCAGCACCAGATCAGCACCTGCCACCCAAAGTCTAACAGAGTAACCTCCAACGCTGAACGGGCCGAGCGTCCCCAGACCCAGAGGAAAACTCTCGCCCTCGGCTGTCCATGCAACCTATTCGCTTCGCATGATCGCCATTTACCCATAGCCGCACAAGCAGGCAGATAGGACAGTGGCCGTTACTAGCGCCACCTACACTGCTAAACAAAGGCACAGGTGGCCTAACACGACTCACCGACGGGAGTTCCTTGTGCCAGCGTGGTTGCGTGGGCACCGGGCAACGACCCAGCGGCGGCGCCCCAGCCAAAACATCCGAGAATTCTCCATAGACAGGTCGGTCTGCTGGCTCGCGCACACGCCAACCGGGGCAGCGGCTGTGTGCCCTGCCCTGCCGGATGGACGCTGCCTTTTGACGGGTTGCAGCAAAGTGGTCAACGCCTCACAGACCAACGCCGCCAACGGTCCCGGCGCTCCAACACAGAGTGTACACACCTGGCGCCAGATGTCAAAGGCACAGAGGCACCGCAAAAGGGCCGTCTCCAGGGCCCCCGTCCTACCTCCTGAGTCCTGGACGATCCCCGTCAATCAGAAGAAGCGACGGAAGAACGAGTGGGTACTGGAATATATGGGGTCGCGTCGGTGCTATCGGGTCGAGCGACTGGTGCTAGGCCGTTCTGGGCCAGTGCACCCTGCCGTGCCATCGCTTGGGGTCCAACGGCGGCACTGACGGCACTCGACTTGCAGCGACCGCGAGATTCTCCGCCTAGGCAGCGAGGCGGGCTGGCAGGCTAGGCAGGCTGGCAGGGCCAACAGCTACCGCGGTCTGACTTGTCGCAGTTGCAGCCGCACTTCTTGGCCTCTCAATTACTCGCCGCGCTCGCCTCGCCAGCCTCGGTATGGCGATCCTCAGGTTAGAATTGCCGCTTCAAGACCAACGCTGTCTTGTCCTGATCGGACATTGACCGTGCCAGCATTTGTTTTGTTGGTTCGCGGATCCTGAATCCGGATCAAGCATCCCGAGCGTTGGCCGCTTACTGTGTATTATATCACGCTCTGTTATTTGGCATATTCCGCCAGTCTGCTGCGAGTCCTACGCTGGCGCAATTTCCCATGCAGCGATTAAAATGTCGCAGCATACAAAACCACCCTGCCTGTCGCCGCTTGTTGCACCGGTTGCAGCCTCTTGACTCGCCTCCGCGGGAGGTGACCTCGATGCAATCGGATCAATCACAACGGGCCCTGTTCGTGAAAACGGGTCTCGATGGAGCCGCAGGACCCCTTGCGCCCTAGGCTGGCCTTGGGGGCTGCCCCGATTGGACCTGCATTAGCAAATGATGGTCACCACTTATCGCAGGTCACCCTGCCCTGCCATTTGCTGGGTGAGGCTGACTGTGGGCTTGACTCTTGCTTCCTCGGGTATTATTCCTGTGATCCACACGGACCATTGCAGGCGGAAGGAATTGTTATTCACTGTGCTTGGTTTGCAGGCTTGCTAGTGCAGCACTGGATCAACGCGGCTGGTACCTTAATGAGTCTCGGTTCCTAACCCAGGGCGCTGGAAGGAAGCTTATGAGCATGTGTCGCGTGTTATGCTGTGCTCATTTCCGGAGGCGCGAGCTGCTCCTGTGGGTTCCAAGGAAAACCTGCCAGGGGAAATTTGCGGCCCCAGCTCGCGATGCTGGTTTTGATGTCATCGCCATGACCAAAACAAAAAGCTGTTGCCCCGACAAAGAGCCGGGATTGAACGACTCAAAATGGGAAAGCACCGTGGTCCATGACTTCGTGGTTCGCTTGTCCATGACTCCCGCTGATGCCCACGTTACCCGTTACGTCTTTCTGTTATTACGAAACACCAATTCCCTGAATCAAGATGGGCTGGACTCTTACCTTTATTGAGATTGCAACCCTACCTGCCGTGCGCAAGGTGACGGGCCGGGGCTGAAACAGCCACTGGCCGTGAAACGAAAGCTTAGCCCGCGGTATACTTGACGCCTGTTGGATCCTCAACAGTCAATCACCACCGGAAAAGTCAAAATCCTCAACGGGACTGGGTGCCGCCTCGCTACGCCAGCCACCTTGTTTCCCCTTCGATACCAATACGACATTAGACGCAGAAGGAGGGCCGGGCCAGGAACACAAGACCGAGTGGTCACACTTCTAGGCCCACAGGATTGCTCGCCGATATTTCGCGCTGTGGGGGCAACTGCATCCTGGAGAGCGGCTGAACATTGAGTTTTGCTCGTGTCAGTCTTGTCGACCGTGGCAAATGGACCATTTCGCCATTAAGGTTTCTTCCCGCTGGCACGTCTCCCAGTCTTTACTTGGTTCAGAGCGGCCCGTTTGGAGCAATCTCGAAAAACGCATTGCCACGCCCGAATTCACAACCAAACCAAAGTCTCATCATGGCTGCGGAAAAAAGCCAAGTCTCAGCCTTGCATATCCTATGAGGTCGGATTTGGGCTCAGTCCGTGGGCCGTTCTCGACCTAGGCCGGCTACTTTTCATGCGGGCATAAATGTTTCTCTCTGCCTGAGACGAACACCGTCCCCCGTGTTTACCATGCACGGCAGGAAACGGGGCGGTGCGTCCCATGCTCGCAGCCTCTTGGGACTTTGGACGATCTTGGCCTGTCCCCTTGACAGCGGCTGTTTCAGGACGTCGCCTTCCTGCAACGATGGACAAAGTGCCGCTTAGGTCAGCTCGGCGGGCTTGTTTTGACGACATGACGCAGCATTCTTTATTGCTGCTCGAACTCGCCGGCGGAAAGCCTTTCTGAGTTAGGCCTCGCGTGCAGGTCGCTGGTGGGCTCGCCTACGCTCTGACCGCGATCCTCTACATCCCACTCATACCTATCAACTGTACGAACGGGAGTATATGGATTTGGACCGGAACAGGGTCGGAAGACAGCAACGACCGGCCAAGTGGTCGAGTTCGTGATGGACTGGTGCAAAATCTGCCGGCGCATTCTGGCGCGTGCACAGAAGTTGCCCCCGAGAGCATCCGCTTCTTCGATGGCGACGCGGGGGGAACGCTACGTTACGAGAAGCCGGCTCTCGAGACGCCAGGCGGTCCGGGTCGAGGTTTTCTTATTCCAGCCTTACGAGCGCCCAGACCATCCACCCACGGGGGCGATGCGAACCGCCAATTTGGCCTGTGTCACCAGTGTGGCTTGATCGTGCGGGCTCAGGTAGCAGGTCGCTAGCCCCGTCACCAGAACGCCGATACTGCTCGTGTGGATTCCAGTGCGCCGGGTCCTGTCTACCGCAGGCCGCCGTCGACCTGGTACAAGGCTAGCGGCCGCAGTTTCTTTGTCACGTTCCTCACAGTGTGAGTTGTCAATCGCATGATGGAATGCATGAGATATGAATGCCACGTGCGGGTGTTGATCGCTCGCCGGCCGTGTCTTAGGACTGGAAACTTCTGGTCCATTCGTTGTGGCCCTCGCCGGGAGTTGCCCCGTGTTACGGCTTGCTGTGTCATTCAGTGTTGTTTGCTTTTCTTGTACGGGGTGCTTTTTCTTGATGCCTGGGTTTGGATTGCAACTTCTTCCTGCGAGCATGATCGTCACGATGAGGAATGTTATAACGGAGCTTATGACCTATCTATCACCAGATAACCAGGTGTCATGGTATGGTTTTTTGGGTGGGCATTCGTGGATCGATTAATTACAACCGTAGAACGACTCTTGCAACATCGGTCTATGACGGCTCCAGAGGCATCCACGGATGAAGCTAAGGATGTCACCTAGCAACTGTGAGAATGGGACAGGCGGGTAGTCAAATCATACTGCAGTTACAGGACTCCTTGAGGGACTCGCGCTCGGCTCTGTAGTAAAGGCGAAGGCCCCTCTGCGGCCTCTCCTGTTCTCCGGACATGCCGACATCCAAAGGCGCTCGGGCACCCTTTCTAGGGCTGATGAACAAATTACCGAGGGTTTTTCCCATAGTACCGGCTCTGCTATACTTATTATGATATATATTCTTCAGGATATTTTAACCTATGTGACATCGATCTTGATTGCTGGTCGTGAGGATCAAGAAACCCTATACATTGCGCAAGATGCCCCATCTTGACTCTGTCTGATACTTGACGTTGTATACAACTTGGGAGTGTCCCATCTTATTTCCACAGGAATTGGTCAGTGTCATATTGTTGAGCATGGAGATTCGGCTGAGACCTAGATGAGCCACTAACTACCGTCCATATCGGATCACTCGACTTTCGTGTAGTGAAGGCTGAGGCAGCGCCCACGAGAGGCTCTCTATGTCTCGAGCCAAGTTGCTCTTAATCTGTGTGGCCTCTGAGCAACACTCAAACACATCGCAAGAACCTCCACAATTTCATGTCGTTGAGCATGTCACTAGACCTCGAGCTTTGGAGTCGAGGGCAGGAGCGATAAACCCCACGCTTCGTTTGCCTTCGCACAACATCTTCTTGTCTGTCCATACGCGGTGCCCTGAACTGGTGGCTTGCACTCGTGCAGACCTTCATGGTGACCCAAAGTATCTGGCCAGTGACATGGAGTGATCACGTATTAGGACGTGTTCGTGACGGGCCAGCTACACCTACTAGGAGACATCGCGAGTTAACTGTCAACGATATGACCTCACTCCGAAAGCAGTCACGCCTGCCTCATCCTGACATGGCTTGAGCATTTGGTCACCCCGGGCGGTGAATCAGCATCGGACACGGGGACAAAATAGACGGTGTGTCGCGATCAAATGCTTGAAAGCAGACTGCTGCCCTTATGCAAACTAGCGACTGAACGTAGAGACAAAAATCAACAGAGGAATCCATCGCTTCTTTCCGATAGGACAAAATGAAGGATGACAAGGAAAATAGTCTTCAGGCGACTGAGGTCGAGAATGTTCCTCAGCAACCCACAAAGACTTGCCGTTGGGACAGGTTTCTCCATTGGTTCCGAAGAAGGCCCCGCGAGGGAGAAGGAGAGGAAGGCGCTCGTGGCCACGATGGACACGGTGGGAAGGCCTCACCGGAGAGGAGTCTCTCCAACGACCACCAGACCAATGTGCGGGCGGATGAAACGCCGGATTCCGTCTCGTACGTCGGGTGGTGGTCTGGTTTGCTCTAGGGGATTCATAACAACTGTAAATGTGATCATATACGGTACACATGGTGGTTTGATCTATGTATCGTGGCTGTCGACGTCTGTAAGCTAAGGTAGAACTTTAAAAGCAACATATTCATTCTACCTCTTTGACACTCGATCCCGTCGTATGGCGAACTGTGTGAACTGTTCACCTATCCTCGTGATTTCCCACTGCTTTCCCAATTGTTCTGTCATAAAGTTGAGAGACCTAACTCGTCGGCACATTGTGTTTCATGCCCGGGCAACTGCTGGTCTTCCAAGCCATCATCAAGCCAGAGGTCCCGTGGCATGAAAGCATTCGACTTCACAAACAAGTTCATTTTATTTCTGTGCTACCTAGAGTCAGCCCGGTATTGTCCATGCTCGTTGCACTTCTGGAATATCTGCTAGAATGGCATTTTCGAAAGGAAATGTGCATCTCTTCGAGCATGCTGAGGGGGTTTCTCATTGCAGAACGGGCTAGAAGACGAATCAACGCTTGTGGCTACTTCTGATTTATCATCAAGTGCAGGACACTCTACATACATCACCATGTCGCGAGGCTTTGCCATGGCTGAGCGGAAGGCTCCTAGGCAATTCATCCGGGAAACCATGGCAACCAGTCGAGTCGAACGGGAACGGGAGAAGGGCACCAAGAAGTGAAATTATGGAGTGCATGATTTGATCGAAAACGACTTTCGTCTTCTCGTTACTAGTAATCCTGTAACCGCAGCTCGTGGTCTTCCCTGGCAACATGGACCGAGCACTATCTCTGAGAACCAGGCTCGGTTCGATTGATCCCCTTCGCAATCAACAACACAACGTGAACAGGCGCCCCATAAGTCTGTCATAAACCGTGTCCATCCCAAACGCCATTACTGGAGACCGTCTCCGATGCAGTATGCATTATGTCAGTTGATGCGGGTGCTGAACTGGGCAAATCAGACATTCCCTCCCCTTGTAAACCATTCACTGTCGTCTCTGGTTGAAGCATCTCTGCGAATTATTCAGCTGATGAGCCTGCAGGACATTTTCCTGGGGAGGGCCTCACCATCATAATCACAAAGCGTCCTAGCTATTGATGTGATCTGTCTACGTTCTTTTCTCGGTTGAGGCAGTCCAGTGTAGCGCGACGCATGACGCTCACACAGAGCGCCTTAGAGATGAATAGAAATCTCTTGTCGCTAATGCACCACCTGAGGACGAACCAGGTCCTGTCGACTGTGATCCTCCTTGGTCCTAGTAAGGAGGATTGGTGGTCGCATCGGGGGCTGGGAACGCAAAGCCGGGTGGGAAGACGGGGAAGCCGTTCGAGTCGGTGGAAATGCCATATGGAAACCCGGGAACAACTGGCTCGGTGGCGGGTGCGTTGTGATTGTTGGCCGGGCGGTCTTCATCGCGGTGTCGATGGTCGCCTCTTCCACCCCCGCGTCTGCCATGGCGACCGCCACGCTCGGGGCGGTCGTCATTGTCGCGATGAGAGGATTTAGGGCCATGGCTACCGCCCTTGTCCGTCTGCATGCGTCTGCTGATGGCTTTGGATGACACGCCGGCGCCTATCTCGATATCTGGCTCCTCGACGACCATGCCCTGGGCGATTGGCTGGCCACCACTTCCACCATACGGCGCTGTGAGCATCCACTTGCGATCCGCCTCGGTGAGCTTGTGGATAGGGATAACACTGATCCCAGTCTGGTAGTCGCTGCAGTCACGAGGTCCAAAGCCGACGCCCCAACGAGTGCGCAATTGTGCATCTGGGCTGCGACCTTGGTCCATCGCCTCCTTGGCGTTGACAGCGTCTTTACGACTATACATCTTGACGAAGGCATGACGCTTCTCCTTGTTTACGATGCACGTCTGGACGGTACCAAAGCCATTGAAGATGTTCCGCAGCTCGTTTTCAGAGCAGTTCACGCCGCCGACAAAGAGAGTGCGGCTCAGCACCTTGATGCACCCGCTGGGCAGGCTTGGATCGTGCTCTATCCACTTTTGCTGCTGGAAGGCAGGCATTTCATCCCGTCGAGGGCTGTTGTGGCCTTGACGTCCTGGAGGAGACCGTTGCCGGTACTGACGACTGCGGTCACGATCATCGTAGCGATCACGCGGTGGAGAATTACGCCCATAGTCCCCAAAGCGCCGATCATCACGACCACGGGGAGAGTCACGATGCTCCCAGTGTCTTCCCGGAGATCGCGAACGAGACCTTCCATGGGTTCTATTCGTGGGAGATCTAGGAGCACGAGCGTCATCAGGCCTCGGAGGTGCCCAGCCGTTTGTGCCATTGGGGGGCAGCGGGTAGGAGCCTTGACTCGGCTGAGATACTTGAGGGGCAGCGGCGGGAGTGTTGGACCCGAGGGCCTTCACGACAGCAGCAATTTGGTCTGCGGGCACTCCCTTTTGGATTAACTGCTGGATGAGGGCCACCTGCAATGCGGTCGGGTCAGTGGCGCCCGGCTGCGGCGCAGGGGCGGCGGCTTGCATTCCATTCAAGATGCCCGCCATACCATTCTGAGCGCCATAGTTGGGCACCTGCGCAGGCTGAGGCTGAGCCGGAGGCTGAGGTGCCATGAATGGCAGCGCAGGCGGATTTACAGGCGGAGCGGTAGGAGGCTGTGATGTTGGCAGGAAGGGCATGCCCTGCTGTAGAGAGTTCATGAAGGACGGGGGAGCTGCAGGGTTACTGGGGGGTCCGGCGGCGGGAAACGCAGTAGAGACCGGAGCTGGTGCCGGAGCAGAGGTGGCCGGAGTCTTCTGAGGATTGTTGGCATTCTGGCGGGCGATGTTCGCCAGAGTTTCCATGATGTTGGCTGGAACTGCCGGTGGGGCTGGGGTTGGCCGGTTGCTGAGCGAGTGCAGCGTGTTGGCTGGTGGGCTGCCTGGAGGAGTCGTAGATTGGTCTACGTTGGAACAACAGGTTAGACATTCTGCGGCGCGAACCATGACACACGAAGCCTCCAGGAGGCTTATTGAGGGACAGGAGGGCCGGAAGGCCAGACTTGATGGGTGGGTGACCTACTGTTCAGCTTGTCTTTGAAGCCCTCGATCATCTTGCCAGGGAAGGTCTGTCCCTTCTCCCAGATGTCGACCAGCTTTCTGATCTTCTCCTACGCGCGCAAACACTAGTAAGTCTCTATACACCAGAAGGGAGCGTTGAGAAGTGCCCATGAGGCTTGAGGTTTACGGGTCGCGATGCCTCACTACAACCATGCAGCTTCTCCGGATTGCCTCGAGCGGGAATGCTCGCGATGGATACAGGACTTACCCTCTGATCCTGTGGGGCGGAGGAAGTAATATCGTTCATCAGGACTGGCATGAGTTCCGTCACCCTGTTGACGCCGGCGGCGAAGCTGCCATCTGGGGCGGAGCTGCCGACGGGCTGGCCCTGCTGTTTGGCCTGTTCCAACCATTTGCGGGTTACAGAGTCTACAACGTAGAGGACACCAAGCTTATGTGTACTGGGGGGCTTTCTTGAAGTGGGTGTAGATCTTCTGAACGAGAACTGACTCGGACTATGCGCGTTCTTGTTAGTATGCCATAACGCGTGCAGGATAACTGCATGTGCTCGAGCTCGGGCTGCAGTGGTGCTGGGTCACTATGGGAGGCAGCATTCGTACCTGAACGTTGGCGATGCAGAGACTGGTCAAATGGCTGATCTTGGATCCAGAGACGCCGGGAGGCTTGAGGCCAAGCATGGCCTGGAGGCTGTTCTCCAGGTCTGCTACGGCGGACGACATTGTGCTTGATTTCCGAAGTGCTCAGCTGAGAGACAGATGGCCACCCAAATATTGTAATACGATCGGATCTCAACAACAGACCTCTGGCCCGTCCGACGTCGTCACTCTGAATACGATGTTCACCAGTGCCTCGATCGCTTGCGGGCGACGACACGATAGTTTGGAGTAGCGACGACACAATCGCGAGATACGGTATGCGTCTTCCTCAGGCAACGGTCAAAGTGAATCGACCCCGATCTCCCCGACGGCTCGCAAACCAGAGCGAAGGCTACGCAGGCACAGACAGGCAAGGCCACCTGAACCTGGGTGGAATGATCTGTAGATGTTTTGCGTCCGACGCGTGCTTTCTTGACTTGTCTGGTCCGACTTGATTGACAGCCACAAGTTACCAGGAAGCACAGCAGTGTACGGCGGTCAGAGTGGTCAAAGGGGGCCCGTTCAGTCACTCAAGACAACCAGACAGACCGACGCCAAAGCCTACAAAGCTTTCCACTGCGCAGGCAGGCCACAAAATCTAGCGAGGCCGACGTGTGGCGGGACGAGGGCAGGACCGAAGTCAAAGTCGGCGCCAAAGCTTTACGTAAGGGGTCCAGGAGTGGCGACGAAGATGTCGAGATTACTGCAGATACGATAAAGTGCCCCAGGGCAGTGGAAGATTGGTTGATGAAGAGATGGATGCCGACGACAAGAGTGATGGTGTTGTTTGGTGTGGCTGTTGGATCTCGTCGTGGTGTTGGCGAGGATGTTTGGGAGAAAGAGATTTCAAGCGTCAGGCAGGAGTGTGGTGCGAATGTCTGGTGGGATCTTGGTCTGATAAAAGAGGGGGTGGGGCCAGTTCTGATTAGCGCCGAAGCAGTGGCACCAAGTAGGAACCTGTGACTGCCACGCCCATGCCATGCCACGCTACGCTGCAATGGATGCAGGCTTCGCTTCTGGCTGTCTGGGGCCGGTCGGATGGGCGGACTGGGCGAATGGGAGTGCTGATTGGAGACTGCTCAGTTGGATTGTTGACGTTTATTAGTAACTTTGCCTTCAAAAGTTACTATCAATCGAATGGGACCGCAGGTGACCTGTCATTCATAGAAGAGTGTTTTGGTAGCGACGCCAACAATGAATGGATTCTCATAACCAGTGCTGCTCGTTCTAAAATACGTAGTATTCCACATTGGTTTCCAGGACCTTGGCCCAGAGCTGAACGCCTGGACAGTGATCCGTCATTATTACAGTATTACTCGCCATTCACTGTCTACATGAAGAGCATACAGAGATCACCCATATCGATGCTCGATGCGTGACCTGAGCAGTAGCGCATCAAGCGGGATAAAGTCCTCCAAAATTGACTGTCTCCAGTCGCTTGCAGGAGGACAACCCTGACAAATGAGCAAAGAAAGCCACAGGTGTCTCATAATTGATAGGTCAAATTGGTGACAGCGAGCAGTTGCTGTGAGCCTCAGCTGTGCGGTGGCAGCGGCGGCGGCAGCAGCAGCAGCAGCAGCGGGCGACCTCGGAATCGCGAATGCCACCTACCACCTGGGCAATCGGGCCTTGCTGGGACCTTCGATCCCGAAACGTAATCGCCGTTGACGAGACGACCAGGGCCCGTGTCGAGTGAGCCTTTTTTTTTTTTTTTCTTCTCAGCCTGCCAGCTCTCATTGCCTACACGGTACCTTGCGCTGCCAGGGCAGGTCTGGTCGAGTTCCCGATAATTCTCATGCTGATGTGAGAAGACACGCCGCCGGTGGATAATCGAGTCTAATAAATTCACAGAATGCGCCCCGGAGTCCGGAGGGAGAAGAAAGGGACAAGCTTCGGAGCTGACGTCAATCTGCGAAAACGCGCTGGGCCCAGAATATTTTCCCCGTTGTCACTTTCCTGGGGAGGCCGATGCAGGTACTGTACATAGGGGAGCTAGCCTCGCTGGTAGAGAGGGACGATGCACCGCCTGCAGCTCCCGTCCCAAGCACGTAGAAGCATCACTGAGATGGGAGGTTCAAGCGGACCTAAAAATGAGGCAATCGAGATGCCTAAGTAGTCATGTCCATGTTCGTCATGCCCGCGTGTCAGTCACCGTCAAAGACGACACGTTGAACAGCTCAAGGCCGAGGTGCGAGCTTTGAAACTGGGCTGTGAGCCTCCTCCGTGCACGTAGTTGCTTGCCGTACCGGGCCTACCAGGTGGCCCGCCGCTTTGATACGCCACAGTACCTCGCAGCCGTACCTGTACATGGGAGCGCTGCGTCGAGCTGCACCCCCAACCAATTCGCATCGGTTATCTCTGGAGTCCACCATCCATCCGCTCTTCCGAATTTTGCGCCGCCCTTGCGTTCTTTTCTCTGGCCTTTTTTAACCCCGACAACTTACTTCTGCTTTCTTCCTCCAGTCCATCTATCAGCCTCCCTCTGCCTGTGCCTCTGCCTGTGCATCTGCATCCACAATGTCTGCCGCCATGCGCCTCGGTTCTTCCGCCCTGAGAACTTCTCTCAGGGCTCCTGCTTTCTCGGCCGGAACCACCTCCTTCCAAGCTATCCGATGCTACTCCGCTAAGACCCAGGTACGTCGCCGCCATTGGGAGCTACCGAGCAGCTCCAAACCCGCGCGTCCGCCGTGACGAGCAGTCCGGACTCGGGCGACATATGCTTGGCCTGTCTTGCTAACACATCGCCCTCCTGCCAGACCCTCAAGGAGCGCTTCGCCGAGCTCCTGCCCGAGAAGATCGAGGAGATCAAGACCCTCCGAAAGTCAGTCATGACAAACCCGCCTGTTCGGCCCCATTTCGCGCGCAACTAGGAGGATCCATGGCTGCTGACACGGGCACGCACATCTAGGGAACATGGCTCCAAGGTCGTCGACAAGGTCACCCTCGACCAGGTCTACGGTGGTGCTCGTGGCATCAAGTCCCTCGTCTGGGAGGGTTCCGTTCTCGACTCCGAGGAGGGTATTCGCTTCCGTGGCAAGACCATCCCCGAGTGCCAGGAGCTTCTCCCCAAAGCCCCCGGCGGCAACGAGCCCCTGCCTGAAGGTGAGTTCGGTCCCTCGCATCCGCGCGCGTTTTCTACGAGTGTGCCCTAACATTTCAGGTCTCTTCTGGCTGCTCCTGACCGGCGAGGTCCCCACCGAGCAGCAGGTCCGCGACCTGTCCGCCGAGTGGGCCGCGCGATCCGATGTGCCCAAGTTCATCGAGGAGCTCATCGACCGCTGCCCCTCCGACCTGCACCCCATGGCCCAGCTGTCCCTCGCCGTCACTGCCCTCGAGCACACCTCCTCGTTCGCTAAGGCCTACGCCAAGGGTATCAACAAGAAGGAGTACTGGGGACACACCTTCGAGGACTCCATGGACCTGATCGCCAAGCTGCCCACCATTGCCGCCCGCATCTACCAGAACGTCTTCAAGGGAGGCAAGGTCGCCCCTGTCCAGAAGGACAAGGATTACTCCTTCAACTTCGCCAACCAGCTCGGCTTCGGCGAGAACAAGGACTTCATCGAGCTGCTGCGTCTCTACCTGACCATCCACACCGACCACGAGGGTGGTAACGTCTCCGCCCACACCACCCACCTGGTCGGATCCGCCCTCAGCTCGCCGTTCCTGTCCGTCTCCGCCGGTCTCCAGGGTCTTGCCGGCCCCCTACACGGCCTTGCCAACCAGGAGGTACTGAACTGGCTCGTTGAGATGAAGAAGGCCGTTGGCAATGACCTGTCCGACAAGGCCATAACCGACTACCTGTGGTCCACCCTGAACTCGGGCCGTGTCGTTCCCGGCTACGGCCACGCCGTGCTCCGCAAGACTGACCCCCGTTACATGGCCCAGCGCAAGTTCGCCCAGGAGAAGATGCCCAACGACCCCATGTTCCAGCTGGTCAGCCAGGTCTACAAGATCGCCCCCGGCGTCCTGACCGAGCACGGAAAGACCAAGAACCCCTACCCCAACGTTGATGCCCACTCTGGCGTCCTCCTGCAGTACTACGGCCTGACCGAGGCCAACTACTACACCGTGCTGTTCGGTGTCTCGCGTGCCATTGGTGTCCTGCCCCAGCTGATCATCGACCGTGCCGTTGGCGCCCCCATCGAGAGGTAAGCTATTCCTAGTGTTGAAAATAAGCCCGCGTGGCTGGCCTGTACCTGATTGCTGACGCGCGCACGCCGCAGGCCCAAGTCCTTCTCCACCGAGAAGTGGATCGAGATCACGAAGAAGCTGTAATGAGTTCAGAGGCATTTACTTGTGTGGATTGATACCGGCATTTTTGGAAGACCAGGATGATTAAAGAATTTCACAGACTGGGCGTGTTATATACAGGGCACGAGGAAACAAGACGGTAGACCAAAAGGGATGCGTTTGCGAGTGATATGACGACTGGGGAGGTAGAAGCAAGGAGCGATACCCCATGCCTGGCGCTTGTATACTACATTATGTATCCCAAAATTCTGTACGATGTGAACGAGCATTCGGATCCAGCGAGCCTGGTGTCATCAGCATCTGATGTTCTGTGATGTTTGTTTCCCCTTGGACGGCCATTGGCCATAGGGTTATTTGAAGTTGTACAACCTGCACCCGGCAACATGCACCGTGTGCGACGACCGTTGCTACTACCTCGACCGAGCATTGGCGCTGACAAGCTGACTTAAGGTGGGTATTACTCGGGCTTTCAGCCGGTGGCTTTGGGGGCTCGTATCTCTGATGCACCTGTGGAAGCCCGAAACCGCCCGTGCCAAGCCTCCCTACCGAGCTGCCGAGAAGGAGACGAAGAGGTAAACGAGAATTGAAAAAGGAACAGCACGTTTCGCGGACCGGGACAAAAAGTCAATCGAACCGACCCCTGACAGCCGAAGGCTCAACTGGCCGTCGAAATTTGAGCGTTGGCCCGTTGGGAAACGTGGGGCTCCATTGTTGAGGGCGTTGAGTGTGGGAAGCTCCGAGGCGGCGCTACCAAAAGATACCTGGTCCCTGCGCGCTGGCCGTGTGTTGGTCCGAGGTACCTTCTGCTGACCTGCCGTCGGAGCTGCTCTGCAGAAACCCGAGCAGGAAGCACGTTCAGGGCCCTGCGCCTGTGTGTGGTGTGCCGTTCTGGGTACCGTGATGCGCAGGGTACCCAGGTACCCGAGCAGCTCACGCCCGCTGATCGCCAATTGTTTGGAGCTGATTGAGGGAGTTGAATGCCCGAGAGAGAGATGCCAACCTGCCCGCCCTGCCCGCCCTGCCTGCCCTTTCTTTGTCTGTCCGCCGTCCGCAGCTGAGATTCCAAACCAGCCAGATCTCCTATTCATCCTTCCATCTCACTGCATCGTCGAATAAGTATACTGTCAATCCAGCCCATCGTCAAACAACGATAGCAACAGCAAGAACAGCTACGAGAACGTTGGAAAGCCCAGAGTACTCCACAAATGTAAGTGCAGCTCTGCTCCCGCCTGCCTTGCCCGCTGGGGGACGGAGCTCTCCCCCCCAGACCATCAGCGGCGGACGTGGGGGAAGCTCCCCCAAGCTGGCGCACTCCGGCGAATAGCACCCGCACACCGAAGAGTAGCCGACAGAACTCGACTGACATGTGCGGGTTTGCAGATCTGATCCAAGAGAACACTTCCCCAAATTCCTCCAGAAACCCTTCATTCATTCCCTGCAGTCTGCAGTGCAACGAAAGGTCAAATTCGGAGCCTGAAATCTGTTTCTCGTCCAGAGAGTAAACCACTCTTAGTCTCTGGTATGCTTCTTCAGCCCCGACTGCCTCATCGCGCACATCCCTTCCAATACCCCAGGTCTCTCTAGTTAGTACACGCCATTCTAACCTGTGCGACCTCCGGACAGCATAGCCGAGTCCGTCTGATCCTCGACGTAGACAAATCAGCCGCGAAGAAGCACACTGTCTCCCTTGGTCAGGGCCCCTTCCCGTTAAACACCCGCCATCGTCATGTCCGCCACCGCCACCACCGCCGTGCCCACCCCGGCCTCGGGGAAGACCCTGGAGAAGAAGCCCATCAAGTTCTCCAACCTGCTCCTCGGAGCCGGTCTGAACATGTTCGAGGTCACCACCCTCGGCCAGCCCCTCGAGGTCGTCAAGACCACCATGGCCGCCCACCGCAGTGACGGCTTCACGAGCGCCCTGGGACGCGTCTGGTCCCGCGGTGGTGTCCTGGGCTTCTACCAGGGTCTCATCCCCTGGGCCTGGATCGAGGCTTCCACCAAGGGCGCCGTGCTCCTCTTCGTCGCCTCCGAGGCCGAGTACTACGCCCGCGCGGCTGGCGCCTCCGAGTTCGTCGGCGGCATCACGGGCGGTGTGACGGGCGGTGTGGCTCAGGCCTACGCCACCATGGGCTTCTGCACCTGCATGAAGACGGTCGAGATCACCAAGCACAAGGTTGTCGAGGGCGGCGGCAAGCCCCCCTCCACCTGGGCCACCTTCGCCGACATCTACCGCCGTGAAGGCATCAGGGGCATCAACAAGGGCGTCAACGCCGTCGCCATCCGCCAGATGACCAACTGGGGCTCCCGCTTCGGCCTGTCCCGCCTGTGCGAGACCGGCATCCGCAACGTCACCGGCAAGCAGGACGGCCAGAAGCTGAGCCCCTGGGAGAAGATCGTCGCGTCCGGCCTGGGCGGTGGCCTCTCTGCGTGGAACCAGCCCATCGAGGTCATCCGCGTTGAGATGCAGAGCAAGAAGGAGGACCCCAACCGCCCCAAGAAGATGACGGTCGGCAACACCTTCCGGTACATCTACAACACCAACGGCCTTAAGGGCCTGTACCGCGGTGTCGCGCCCCGTATCGGCCTGGGCATGTGGCAGACCATCTGCATGGTCGCGCTCGGTGACATGTAAGTTTAAGCAGCAACAACACCCCCCCCCCCCATACCAATATCCCCAACGTATCATGTTCGGATCGCGGACTAACGCTCATTCGTCCAACTACAGGGCAAAGCAGGCTGTCGAGCGGGTGACTGGCGAGGCGGTCACGGCAAAGCATTAGAGCGGCAGGCGTTAACAGGGTGAACATTCCGGGCTGGTTCACGAAACAACTTTACGCTTCTCGAGACGATGGTATGAAGAGAGATAAAAAGGGAAGACAAGAGGATTATGTGTGCTTTTTGTGGCCGACATTTTCTTGATTTCCGAGTATTGAGATGGTTTCTTTTTAATCTTTGGTCTGCACCGCGTCAGCATCCAGTATCATGAGATAGACAGGGCGGGCGTTCCGAGCTTGAGCTACAGTTGCATGCATATAAAGAGATATGTCGATGCAGCATGCACTTGTTGCCTAGTGATTGATCATTTCATGTTGTGGTAATGTCGCCTGGTCTGTAACAAGCTGATATGCTGGATAGACTGTGTCTACCAGCGTTTGGATCCTCGTCTGTATGCTTTTGGGGCACACCCAATAAGTATACGTTGTCCCAGACCCAAAGGTGACGGTGTATATGATTTCCACGACCACATACGCGTACAATTCAGTTGTCTATCCTCACAGCCTCGGTACCACCCTCCCCTTGTCGACTTCACATGGTTCGGTCCTTCAACGATTGATATCAACCGTGTGCGTCGCTACTGTCTCTGTGGACAAGGTGTTCCGCAGATCCACATCTTTGATTCGAGCTACATAGGTTTATTTACAGTGTGTGAAGGAAAGCGGAAAAGAAATATTGACCTCAGACTGTGCCAACGATCCCACTGTTTTTGACAGTGGACCACACAGGCTAAACGAAGAAGAGCCCCTTTGCAATACCGTGACGCCGACACATGGGGCAGGACAAGATCCCATTCTGGAGCGCCTCGCTCCGATGCAGACTACGATCAAGCATGTAAGTGCTTTGTCTCGCCTTGCCCCGCCTCTCCTGACGGTTACGTCGTGCGCGGGCGCAACAAGTTGGCTGGAGGCACGAACGCAATAATTTTTTTTTCAGAAGCCCATGCCGTCGTCTTCCTCCTTCTTCCGGTCGACGACACCCTTCTTGAGGTTCTCCTCGACCTCATCAATATACCCGAGCCCACAGTACTCCACGCCATCGCGAAGCTCCTGCAAAGGGACGCGGTCTCTTTCGAGTGCCTCCCGGGTCTCGAGGCTCAGCCCTTCAAAGTCCAGGTCAAGCTTGCGGTTCTCCTCGTGCCGCCTCGCCACCTCGTCCGCCTGTAGCTTTTCTCCATCAACATCCATGTGGTCGGCGTCCTCGCCGGAGAGGCCAATCCTCTTCACACGCCTGGTGCGGATGGGGGCCTTGGCGAACAGCTTGGAATTGATCTGCTGCTTGCTCTCAACGTACGCCATAAGTTCTCTCGTCGGGTCGTACTCGGCGTGTGCCTCACGTTGAAACAGCCCCGTGTCTGCGTAGTTGACGTCCTGGACCATTCCCACGGTGGGATCTCCGCTGAACTTCAGCTGCCGCGCGGTGACATAGGCGCGGCCCGGATCATAGCTAGTCTCCCGTCTTTGGAGGAGCTGCGGCGGAGGTGGCGGCTCGGGGTGCGGCGTGATGGGCGTTGGTCTGCGCCGGGTCGTCGCGCCCAGCCCCGGAGGGCCAGGCAGGCTGACAAACGACGGGGGTTTCTCCTCGTCTTCGCCGACAGACAAGATGAAGACGCGCCCGCTTGCATCGCCGATCACGAGTTTTGAGTAGTCGGGCGAGAATGCGCCGTGTGAGATCTGGGCCGGTGCCTCGAGGATGACTCTGCCTTTGGCTTCTTTTCCTCGGATGTTCCAAACCTTGACTACTCCATCCGAAGACCCCGTGTAAAACCGATCCATCGACGCCGCCCAAGCTGTGAATTTCACGCCGGTATCGTCTTCGTTATCACCCACAGTGATGCCCTCTAAAGGCGGTCCGTGAGCGAGCACATGAATAGGTCTCCTTAGTAGACTCTCTGGCTGTGCTGAGTCCCACACATAGGTCTTGCCATCCGTACAACCGGCCGTGATGTAGAAGAACGCAGGGCTATTCGGCATGATGGTAAGCTCGTTGATATCGTGAGCGGTGCAATCGAAGGACTTCAAGAACTTGAATTGAACATCGTATCCAGACGTCTTGTCTCTAACAAAGATCCTGACTTGTGTTCGAATATCGGTATCGAATTCGCCTGCCGGTGATGACGCCGCAATGAACTCGGGCCGATACGGGTGCCACTGCACCTCAAAGACATTTTGGGAATTTGCACCCGGAATGCGAACCGCCTGTCCCGTGATGCTATCCCACAGACACAGCTCGCCGGTGTTCAGGCGATCCTCGGGGATATCGTTTTCATCGTCTGTAAGACTACGCGGGGAGAAGCCAACCAGCAAAAGATGACGGACGCTCTCCTCGACGCCCCACTTCATCGTCGACGGGAAGTATGTCCACTTGGTTGAGAAACTTCCATCTGCGTCGGGTACCCTAGTAGCCGAGAATGATGCATATGGACTGTTTGAAATATTCTCTGGGTTGATAGTGTAGATTCTGACAGCCTCAGTCGGCACGTCGGCAGCAGTGGCTACTAAACCCGTTGGATGTGCCAGTTGGGAGGCTTGGACGAAGTTGACGAAGCCATTGTGCATCCAGGTGCCAACACATCGCATCGAGAGCCCTGACTTGTCGACTTGCCAGATCTTGGCGCTCCGATCGAAACCAGAGGTGTACGTCCGGTCGTGTATTGGATCGTGGTCTGACGAGACAACAGAGGTGTAAAGCCATGGGTCTTGAGACTCGCGCATCTCATCTGTTGAGTTCTCGCCCTTCTCGACAATCGGACGAGGAATGCGGTGGTTGGAATAAGACTTCAGCTTAGTGAGCGCCGGAGCAACCGAGCCTAGCAGAAGGTTTCCAGGCTTATTATACTGCTGGTTGTGCGAGTCCATATGCGCCGTGGTACCGGCGATATACGCAGAGCTGGATACCCAGCTGACTGCAGAGATATCCCCAGCGCAGTTGGTGAACTCTGACCGGAGCTCGAGACCGTCTTCAAGACTTTTGCGGAACTCATTTGTGAGGTCTCTCATTCGAGTTGTTCTGAAGCGGTTTCCGGTGACCTCCCGCGCCATGAGAAGCGAAGAAAGGCGGCTATCGCGCAGGGCTTCGCTGCGCTTGTCAAAGACATCTTTCTCTATTGACAGTACGCGTGGGTCCTGAGTCCTAGCTTTCTTTTGCATTACATCAGAAAGGAAGTTAGCGATGTCTGATCTGGTTCTGGTTTCGATCTCGAGTTCGAGCTGGCGGATCAGGAACTCGATATTTTCAGGGCGTTCCAGCTTTCTCAGCAGCTTCGCCAGGCCCTTAACCGGGTCGTCGTACTTCTTAACGGACCCTGTCACCCGTCGAGCCGCCACCTGGAGCGCCACCATCTGGAGCTTACGAGCTTCCTCGAGAGTGAAGTCCACGTGGAAAATATGTGGCTTGTCCAATTCACCCGGCTGCATCTTACTCAGCCGGCCACTACCCTTCAAGATCTCTTGCCGTACCTCCGCTTGAAGATATGGACGTTGCTCGAGGGAGAAGTAGACTGAAGTGGATCGCTCGTTCATATCGTGACTATCTTTGTTGGACTTCCAAGCCGCGACCTTAGCACGGGAACGGAAGTTTGCCGGGGATGTCGGGGCCGTTTTTGCAGCGGATCTCGCTCTTTTCGAGGAGGGAGGTGTACGTGGCCGCATAGCACGGGGTGCAGTTGGAGGTTGAGAGGTCCGTGGAAGCACATCCTGGGACTGTGTGTTTGACGTGACGACATGCTGTGCGATCGGCTCCCTGACCTGGTTCTCCTGCGGCTTGTTGACGGTAGTCGGAAGGCTAGAGAGGTTCTGCGCTGGATTTCGAACAGGCGTGGGCGCGGTAACAGAGGGCAACCCGCTGGGAAGCGGTGAAGAGGTGGAGGCAGCGGGCGGTCGAGCAGCAACAGGGTGGCCGTTCACAAGTCCGGAAGCTCGAGAAGGAGGCAGTGTGTGCTGTTGGGCCGGCAGGGGTTTGCTTGGGGGCGAGTGAGCAAATTGCGTCCGTCGAAAGCCCTAGCCCATATATGTCAGTCTTCGAATCTTCTCATGACCAGCCACACGTCGTCTTACCGGAAGACCAGCGAAGTTCTTAGCCAACGTTCTCGCACGTTGAGTGGCAAGGCTGACCAGTCCATCAGGAAGGCGCCCATTCTCTCGAATTACGGTTTCGAATTGGTCTGTTAGGGCTTTTTGGATCTGTTTTCGACGAGGTTGTCAGAGTCATCTTCAGTGGGGCAGAACTCTCCCAGTATCGTGTAGGGGCCGACTTACTTCTGCTTTGAGCTTATCATCATCTACATTCTTGTTGTTGAGCGCTTCAACAGCATTCCTCGCATAGGAAGAAAGGTGTATGCCGACAGATTTCGTAATTACTTGCTCGTCGTCCACCATCCCCCGCGGTGGTTCTGAAAGTTTCTGCCGTTTTGCCGGTGGCGAGGGGGCGTAAGCAGAAGTACTGGGGGCGTGACGCCGGTAGAACATTTGTTCTTGTGAAGGAAGAGGTGGTACGTAGGGGTGCGCATGCGCACTGCGGTGGGACGGGGGACCGCCAGGCGGCACGAAGTCCCCGAAGCTGTTGACGACGCGGTTGACGGTGCCATTTTCGAGGGCAGACGGAGGAGCCGGTAGCCGCGGTTGAACCTGCCGCACGGCGTCGTCATCGTCGTCCGAGACGAGGTCGATGACCTCTCTGGGCGCCGTTTGCGGAGTAGGCGCCATCATGAGTCCTAAGCTCGAGCGACGCGAGATTATTTAAGTAGGCGTCGCCATTCCAGGTGGCGCGTCATGAAAATTGCTGGGGTTTTAACGCTTAACTGAATATTCCCCACTAAAGGTGCTAAAAGGGACCCAAATTAGAGTAACTAGCTTTAAGAATGCTTAAAAACTGGAAATGTAAAGTAAAACAAGGAAAAAGCATTTAAGAAACTTTTATTAAAATATAAATTATATTTAATTATTAAGAAAGTAATTTAAATATAAAGAGTTTTAAGCAATAAAACCGTATTATTATGCATTTAAAAATATCTTATAAGTTTTTATTTCCAGTTAAAAAGTATCTGAAATCTTTTTTAGAATATGCCTGGTTTGATTGAGAACATGACAGAATGAACATGTTTTTGATTCTTGGGAAGACGACATTGACATTTGACATTGCTGGCAGTTTATTGAAAGCTAGAGTCATTCCACGGTGAGAGCTTTCATGAAGGCGCTGCCAACTTAAACATGCAGGGAAAAGCTGCTAAGCCCCCCTTCCTCAGGTTGCAATCCTAGCATAAAAGTTACATAGTAAAGAGCATGTACGCAATTTTATCAGCAAGAAAGGAATGGCATGCATTATTTCGCAGAAATATTATGCTCTGGAGAACATGCACAGAGCCCCAGGATTGCGTATGACAGGTGGGACCACAAGCTCTGGATAGAGTCAAGCAATTAGCGGCCAATCACTGGCATTACTCGCTTTGCTGCATTGCAGCGACAAGGCAAATATCGCGCGCTATCGGGACGACAGAGTCCACCCGTGCATGGTCTGGCAGCTCTGACTAGCACAGGAACCGAGGTACGAAACTGCTCACAAGTTTGGAGGCTACAGCGCTGTATCCCAGACTTTCAAATCATATTACAGATGTCTACAGATGTCTAGCTCGACTGTGAGAAACACAGTCAACACATCGCGTCATGTTTTATGGCAGCTACAGCCGGATAAACCAGGAGGGGCCGAGGAAGTTCAGAAAGAATGGGCAGGAATTGTCAACAATACTTGGCAATCACATGTCCTTGCACAAAGCCATATTTTTTTCTTCCCATACTATCTTGCTCCCAACCATACAGTTTATATGACAGTCTAGGGAAACGACACCGCACAAGCGGGGATATATTGTGGATTGATGCGGCCGGAATCTACAGCTTGGCCTTTGTCAGCTCGCCCTGGCGGTGCAGCTCCTCGTACATCTCGTCAATTTGTTTCCTGAAGGCCCTCGCCGTCTGGACACGTTTGATTTTGAGCCTAATGGTCTGTTAGCACTGGTCTGTCAAGCCAATAATAAACAAGGAAAGGGCCGGCTTGAAGGTCAGCGGCCGTGGGGATGGACTTACGTCGGCGTCAAAAGCTCATTGTCGATTGTGAAAGGCTCGATGTCCATGTAACAGTTCCGCACCTTCTCGTAGCTGTTGAACTTGTGCCTCTTCCCATACTCATCCAGCTGCTTGACGAACGCCTTGCGGACCTTGGGGTCGTTGGCCGCGGCCTTCAGCTCCGCGCGGTCGGTAGCCGAGACCGTCTTCTTCAGGATCTTGCTCGCGTACGGGGCGAACTGGTCAGGGTCGATGCCGAAGACGGCGACCAGCGTGCTTTCCTTGGGGTCACCGTGCACGTACGCCGTCTGGATGATGGGCGTGCTACCCATGTAGACGTTCTCGATGCGCTCGGGCGAGATGTATTCACCCTGCGCGAGCTTGAGCACGTTCTTCTTGCGGTCGATGATCTTCAGCCGGCCCATGTTGTCGATCTCACAGATGTCACCGGTGTGGAACCACCCATCAGGGTCAATGGTCTTCTTCGTCTCTTCCTCGTTCTTGTAATAGCCCTGGAAGACGATGGGGCCCCGCAGTAGCAGCTCGCCACGTGGGTTGGGCTTATCTGCAACGGTATATTCCAAGTCGGGAGCGGACTCGAGGCAGACTTCCACGAAGGCCATTGGGGAGCCGATGTTGCCGGTCGTGTAGTCGTCCTTGTACTGTACTATGCCCACGGCGTATGTCTCTGTCATGCCGAAGCCCTGGCAGAAGTCGTTGGCGAAAGCAGCTCGCAGGAACTGGTGTACATCGGGATCCAGCTGGGCACTACCGCTGACCATCGAATGCACACGGTCCAGGCCGACAGCTGCTCGCACCTTTGGTGTCCATATCCTGTCGTATAGGATGTGCTTGTTTGTTGCCTTGCCTGGCGGGAGCTTCATGGATGCCTTTTTCGAGTTGATGACGTGCCTGGAAAGAGCTCCCTTCACTCCCTCCGCTTGAACGGTCGCCGTGGTCAGGGCAGCCTGGAAACGGTTGAAAAGTCTGGGCACCGACATGAAACCCGTAGGCCGCAGGATCTTCATATCCTCGACCAGGGTGGCGACATCGCCGTGGAAATACCCAACAGGAGCACCGGCGAGGAATGCAGCCTGATCGGCCATACGACCGTATATGTGCGCCAACGGAAGGTACGACATGTGAACGTCATGTTCACCAACGGTGCCAGAAGACCGCGCGGCAGAGATTCCGGCAACGGAGTTTCCGTGAGTGAGGACAACACCCTTGGGGTCGCCAGTCGTCCCCGAGGTGTAGTTGATGGTGAAGATGTCTTCCTTCCGTGGAGGCCGCATTTGACGTCCAGAGTTTCGACCAATGGCCTCCACCTCACCGATTGAAAAGATCTGTATCCCGCTATCGGCGGCCACCTTGTTCAGCAGCTCTTGTTTAGAATGTCCGCTCATCTCACCGTCGTCCAACGAGTCGAGAGAGATGATCAGCTTGAGCGAGGGCACCTTGGGCGCTATCTTCAGAAGGGTGGGTATATGCGGCAGTGAGGTGACCACGCATACCAACTCGCCGTGGTTGATGATGAACTCGGTTGTCTGGGGGCCCAGCGTCTCATACAGCGTCACGGGATACAAGGACTGCGAGACCAGGGCAAGCTCTGTACAGATGGTCAATGTCAGGCTTGAACAAGAGATATATCTGCAGCATCTGGGAGGTTTTGCGACTGAACTGACCTGTGATCTGCCACTCCGGCCGATTCTGGGACCAGATTCCAACACCATAGCTCTGAGCGGTGACACCGATGCGGTGATGCAGCTCCGCGATACCAGCACCGAGGTTCTTCCTCCTCTCGGCGACCTCAGCATACGTTTGCCACTCGTACTTGGGCTCCCAGGTCTTGGTGGCTGGGTTCCAGGGCCGGTGGCCCAACATGCGCTTCGTGGGACGAGCCTGCCACGCCTCCTCGAAGAGGTCATGGAGAGTCAGACAGTGTGGTTCGAGCCTCTCGAGCAGAGGGCCGTCGCGAAAGGCCCAATTACGGTAGACAGGAGTTCGGTTCTCGCGCTCGGAGCCGGGGATGGGCAGGCCGTAGGGAGAGCCTGGGGGAGGAGGCGTGGAGCACTTGGCTATGAGCGCCTTGACGTCAGGTTCGTAGCGCATCTTGGGTGGCGTGCTGGGGGTTTCCGTTTCTGTGGACACAACGCGGTCAACGTGCTGGCCTCTAGCAGGTCTGTAGCAGATCATGGGTCTTGGATCGAATTACTGACCGGAGGGTATGGGCTGTCAGTACCAGTTGCAGGTGTCGCGTCGAGAGTCGAGATGGGGTGCGCCGAAGGGACCGACCACGACTTGGGGGAGGAAGGCACGGGGAGACTGGAGCTGGTATGCGGTACGGAGGAAGGTGGCCACTTCAGTTGTCAAGACGGGTCGGTTGCTCTACAAGAGAAAAGAAGAATAGTATTTGAGAAGTGTCTGCTCTATCATGTTCTGTCTGCTTGCTGCACTGCACTGCCCGAGCGAACGAGTTGGTGGTAGCCAAGGGGTGGCAGATGACCAGGCTTAGTTTAGTGGGCTTCCCGAGAACCTCGGCAAAGAGTGCATCGTATCGTACGGTAAGTATCGCATCATCGACCCGTCCGGTAATGGAGATGGCTGTCTACATTTTATTTCCAGTGCATTGGTGCTTGATGCCAATTGCTGTGGACGGAGACCAGTCTGAGACGGAGAAATTCATTGCTCGTTGATTGCGAGACTTCAGCATGGGTGAGCATCACAGGTGATGATAACTAGCAGTTTGGAGAGAGAGCTACGTGTAGACAACGTCCCTCATCCAGGTTGCAACGTCATTCTTCTCGGCCTGGCCACGGACCCACCCACCCTCCGAGTGCCCCGACACGAATAAAGATGTGCAGTTTCAAGTGCCATGAAGCTTGATCACTAACAGAAGCCGCCCGGGGTTGTGGTGCATCTCAGATAGTGCAACGATCACATGCTTTTCTTGCACAGCAAGCCTTGAATACCTTCATACTTAACATGGTTGCTACCTTTTCCTCGTCTTGACTTCTATGAGTCGATCAGGCTCAGAAGATCGTCTCCATTGAGCCATGTGCTAATCAGCTACCACATGTCTCGCTTGCTGATCGTCATCTCGATTACCTCTATTGATGAGTTCATCGGCGCAACCGCTCAACTATTCAATCGTTGAACCGTGCCTCCGGACTCCTCCGGACCATCAACAAGCCATCAATACATATCACTCCTACCGCTCCGTCGATGGCCGGGTGCGCCAGGCAATCCTCCTAAGCCGTGTACCGGCTGAACGGGCGCACATAATGTGTCTGGATCCCTCCGGCTGGCCGTCGCATTGCGCCGAGGTGCACGGCGGCTTGACACTCAACACCTGGGCACGACACTTCTTCACCTGCGTCTCACCATTCTTGCTACATGCTATTTATTATTGACAAGCGGCCGGTCTAGAGCGTGATAACTTCTCGCACCATCTAGACCAAGACACAATTCTCAGCCTCAGATTTAGAGTCCAGAACACAAGCATTTGCAGGCCCCACCATGACTCGACCCGAGCTACTGGAAAATGCCAGTGGACCAGACGACAGCTCCTTGGCCGTGCTGGCTTGAATGCAGTTGCTTGAGTCTCGCCAGAGTTTTCCTCCCCTGTTGGGCCCTCAGCGGTCCAAACTCCAGCACACAGACACACAGACCTACCCCAGCTGCGGGACGACAAGTCATACACCCCAGGGCCGACCCCAGAGCGAGGTCTCAACGTCGCCATGCACCGGCCGCTCTCGAGCACTTGGCCTCGAAGCGAACCGATTCAGTCACCTTGGTCCACTTGGCGCTCGAGATCTCTCAGACACAGGCCAGGCAGGACGACTCCATCTTCCCGGACCAGTTTGTCGTTAACGCCTTGGCACGGGATGGCCTCGAGCACACCCGAAATATCTGGAAACAGAGGCCAGCGCCTTTCCTTGAGAGCCAAGCCCGCTGTCGCTGGACTCTGACCGTCCGGAGACTGCCAAGGCGTCGAGGAGCCTTGTCCTCAGAAACACGACGCCCCAGCAAAACATGTTTCCTTGCCACTTGCCCTGCACTTCTCCTTCCAATTCCATCTTTCCCTGTTTCAATCCCATGGTGCTGATCTCCCTAGCCGGCTGGGGGGTCTATTTCTGTGCGGTCTACTTGAGCTTTTATTACACTACCGAGGGAGCGAGGCCAGGTGGCCCTCGATCACGCCCCTCCGCCGCATGGCACGTCAATATCAAGTGCGACCGTACGACCATGCTCCTGCAGCAGTGCAGACATGTATAGTCACGGTGTTCATGAACAGGCAGGCCTTGAGGACCACCAACTGGTGTGCGCGCTTGCCAGTGCAGCGCCAGCGAGGCTGACCCGTATCCGTACTCCGTCCGGGACGCCTGCGGCACAATGATCACCTGTCGGCGAGGCTTACTTTAAGCTTAGCAGACTGCACATGGTTCCGAGCAAATTCAATCAAACGCGAGAAGATGAGTCGAGTCACTAGGTCGCTCGTCCCATTCGCGCGATCCCAACCCATTGGCTCCGTCCTAACCGCCGTCACGTACTGCCGGCGGTTACAGAAATACCTCCTCCACCAGCGCGTGCCCACTGACGCTGCAGGTGCAGATTTATCTCCGCCCGGGGGCATTGAGGTCAATCTAAAAGTATAGCATCAAGGGCCCAGGGTGCGCCCCAAACCGAGCATGACATTGGACGGCTTCGTCGCACCCTCCTGCACCAGATCGTGGGCATGCCCCTGTCGTGCCGTGTTTCACATAGGCTTCAGGTTGGTACATCGTAGCGCACTTGTCTCCCGGGCAGGCGAGGTTGACCCTGGACACATGCGCGTCCATGCCACAGTTGGCTTCACTCCGATATATACTGGCTCGATGCTTTTAATGCCCTGCATGCGCGCAGTGTCTTCCCCCTTCATTAAGTCTTCTTGGGTTACTTTCTCACTTTCTGGGCCACCTCCCTATTTCTCCTTCTTTAAACCAGTGCACAGGCTGCCCGTTATACCATACATTCTCTTTAGTTGCTCGACCCGCAGACTTCGAACTCCACCAACAAGACCAGTACCCATCTAATATTCCAACCGACGAATTCACGACTTTCAAAATGGGTTTCCCTCTGATGCTCGCTCTCCGTGCCGTGCAAGGCGTCTTCGCCGTGGTTATCCTGGGCCTGTCGGCATATGGTAAGGCTGCTTGGGAATGAACACAGCCGTGGGATTGGGCCACCGGAGACCATCTTGCTAACGGGACGCAACAGTTGCCAACTGGTACAATGTCGACACCCTGACTTCGTCGCCTTCTCAGGTCAACTTCTTGGTCTTCGTACCGCTCTTCTCCCTGATCTCCATCGCATACCTTGAGGCCGTCCCCAAGTTCATGCCCAAGTGTGAGTACCGTCGGTCCCCATACCATGGTTCCAAGCTGACATTGTCTACAGTCTCCCACCCGTGGGCCGTTCTCGCCCTCGAGGTCACCAACGTCCTCTTCTACTTCGCCGGCTTCGTCGCCCTCGCCGTCTTCCTGACGCACTTGCTCTTCTGCCGTGGCGCCGTCTGCGGCTCCGCTCGTGCGGCCACCGTCTTCTCCTCGTTCAACTTTCTGCTGTGGACCGCCACCGCCGCGCTCACCATCAAGGACGCGCTGAAGGGGGGGTTCGCGGGCCTCCGCAACGGCCGTGGTGGGGCGGGGCAGGGCATGCCCATGCAGCAAAACGCCCAGATGAAGGAGGCCGCTATGGCCGCATAAACGCCTACTACGGCTCCGACGGCCGCGGTTCGTTCTTCGGATACGTCCCGGCCACGCCGCCTCACAAGACCGCGTCCCTCGAGGTGACGGTCAAGAAGCTGTCCTCGTGGGACCACAGGCGGAGCACCCTCGCCAGCAGCGAGGACTGGGAGATCGCTACCTTTGTCGGGAGCGAGGAAGAAGTTGTCGCGGGGAATGGATATGGGCGTCGTGATACCTGGTGAAGGGATTTGTTAGATGGGTTGCGCCAGCTGTGCTGTGTTGGACCATTTGATTTCGGGGGGTATAGAAGCGATTTAATGACTTTGAGGATCCATGGTTGGAATGGGCGACGGGCTCGTATTAGCATCTTTACGTATTGCAATGACAGGCCTGTGAATATGTCTATATGTATACAGTTATGTATATGACACTCAATATCGCTTCCTTCAGACGTTGCTCAGACGTTGCTGTCATAATGAGTGAGCGGTCGTCGTTGGAAGTTGGCCAACTTGTAGTGTCATCGGGTCAGCCAAGGCCACCGCTCACAAATCCTGCAGACTGCCCACTCACACTATATCAGCCTCTCATACACCTAGTCTCCCAATAACATTAAATGCCGAGCGTGTAAAACTAAAGAAATTATATGAACTCAGCATACACTGCTTCTCGGAAGTCACCTGTTTGGAAAGGCCGAAGTGACTGACACTTAAGACTGCATTTGCTCCCTGATGATTTTTGATGAGTGCAGCCTAGATGTGTCCCAGTGAGAGCTTTTGCATGACATGATTATGTCAATGTGGCTGATTATGTCCTTCATCTTGCCAGAACCGGCAACATCTATTGCTTCGCTTGCTGCGAGTTGATCCAACATATTATTGTTTTAAGGAATTCATGCAACGAAGCCGCCTCAAGACTTCTCTAGGCATCACAGAGCATCCTGAGGCTGTATGATTGAATACTATGTCTGAACAACCACTACCTGGAGGATGTCAGCTACTTGCATGCGTTACGCTCAACGGCACGAGAGTGACCGAGGAGCAGGATCGAGTGTATAGCGAGTGAGCAATGCAAAAATGCAATGTAAAAGTGTGGAAACACGAATAAGCACTTCCTGACACTAAGACTTCTGGTGCGAATAAGTGGCTTCTGACACAACACCGGTTTGCAGAAGTGGATTGAAGAGTCAATGCCTAAAGCCATGCATAGCGAAATTGACTGTAATTTCGTGCAACCTACATTGTCTCTTGTCCCACTACTACAATCATTGTTGTTCTAGCTTAGTAGGGGGACTAAAAGAATGCAAATGGTCTACAAAAGTGTGGAATATTTTACTCATTCTCTTCGAGTTTCCTTCGATAGCAGCGTCGACAACAAAGACGATCAAAGTTGAAGACAAATCAGATTTCCACTGAACTATCTGTTGAGAAACTCGACCAAGTTGGCGAAGAGAAACGGCACCCCTCGACCAGACAATTCAGACCCCCGACGCAAAGAACGAAACCGAGTAACGTCCTCTCAGATTCAGCGCCCACCATGAGACACAGCTGAGCCTCGTCCTTGCTAACATGTCCAAAGAGATTGAGATTTGACGACAGACGCAGCAGTCTCGGGGGAAGCAGCCTCATTGGAAATGCCCGGGGAGGATCCGTACGCGAGATGCAGGAGCTGCCACAGGCTCCTGTACGAACTGGACATGAAGAGGTACGAGTACAGAATCTGTTACAGGTGCGGTGGACGTGGATTTGTCCGCTCGGCGACATCTGCTAATTGGTTTAATTTTTGTCGCACCTGTACTGGTAATGGATACCTTGACCTTGGTCGATGCGTGGGCTACAATATTGCTTGCCCTGACGGAACTATCATCACGAAGCGGCACATAACCGTGAGTAGTTAACACAGCTGAGCCGTACCACCAAATACGCTGCCCCTGAATCGCTGGCATGTGCCTCCATTTCCACATCTCTGCATATCCATGACTTACATGTATATCTTGCACGCCCACAGCATGTGAATCTCTCAATTCCGTTGCCGGCCCGACAATATGTGCATCTGTTTGGTGGGACTCAGTTCCTGTCAAGAGTGAAACGCCCGCGTCATTGGGCGTTTACCCACACACACAGCACAGCACCTTCTCAGGTGTGCAAAGAATTAAAGAGCGTCGCGCAAGATACTCATGGGGGTCCGACGTAGCCACCAAACCCTACTTGAAGTCTTGCTGCCTTGAGAGAGGGACTGCAACTGCTCGTGGCAGTCAGCAGACGGGAGATGCATATCGAGACAAGTTGAAGGTTCTCTGTCTGTCGAAAGCCAAAACCAGCCCTGAGACATGTATGCAATGAAAAAAATGCTACGAATCTTCTTCCATCCAAATTGTCTTTGGGACGAGGGGCCAGCCATACTCAACCCTGGCGGCCAAGTAGGAATAGCATTATCTCATTCCGCACTCTGCTGTGTGCAGGCGGATACTGCTCACAAGTTTGAAAATGAACACTTTAAAGGATCATTTCATCGTGTGTGCTGGGCTTTTAATTCCCTTTCTTCCAGAATTGCCTTCTAGAGAGAATGGGTAGAACACGACGGCTATCTGGGGGTTTTCATACCGGCCCGTGCTCGACGTCTTGATGTGTGACAGAGAAGGTCATGTCACTGGCGTGTTTTGTGGTCTTTGACGGCTTGGCCCGCAAAACTAGGCCCGCACCGTCCGTGGGGAAGTCCTGCCGTGGCCTTTTCTCTTGGGTCACCGTCTTCCTCGGCCAGGCCAGCGGCATTGGCCTGGGAATAAGTCAGCCCACGGTATAGGACAGACCACAATCTCGTGAGTCCATGCTTGCCGATGCGGCTCCTCTTGCCGTTGAGTGCCCCGTCGACCCACCAGTCACTGCAGATCCAAGGCTAGCCGTGACAACGCCATACCGAGACTGGATGGCACCTCCTGTATCGGTAGATCATGGTTTCTGATATCGAGGCTGCCTTTATGAAATACAGCTCGTAGAGAGACACACACACATGTACAATACAGTACAAGAGGACATGCGGAGGTGCATTGGCGTACAGATGCATAGATGCAGTCGCCAGCCTGCCGGGGCGGTGGGCCCAGAAGCCTCCGACTGCTGTGTGTGGAAAACGAAACGCAGCCCCCCCCCCTGTCGTTTTGACTCGCGCTCTCCCATCCCCTCCAAAATCTTAAATCCCCTTAATAATAATAATAATATATATATCCTTATAATCATTATTTAATAAAAAGTATAAATAAAATATTTATTTATATATAATATAATTATTTTTATATATATAGTTAGGGCTGGCGGCTGGGGCAAGGCGGCTGGGCCCGTGCAGGGCCCTGCACGGGCCCCCTTATCGATAAGCCCCTCCTGCCCTATAGCTGTAGCCCAAAGGGCTCCTCTAAAGCCTTCCTTCCTTTCTTCCTCTTTTTTCCTTCTTAGGCCAGCATACTCTTTAAATCCACATAATTTGGTACACATTTCAAGCCCTCGTGCCGTGAAGCCCAAGTGACGTCTTATATATAATACTGTTTTTTAAATTTAAAATTTAAATATTTTATATATAATATAAAGTATTTAAATATATTTTAATTAATATAAATTATATAAATAATAATAATAATAAATCTTTAATAAAAATATAAAATTTTAATTATATTAAATATAATTTTATAAAATAAAAATTTAAAAATATTTTATATTAAAAGTACTTAATTTTATATATTATTTTTATTATTATATGTAATTTTATTATAAAGATATAATAAAATATAAGTGGATTTAAAATTTAAGCTTTTCAGCGCGGAGGGGAGAGCGCGAGTCAAAACGACAGGGGGGGCTGCGTTTCGTTTTCCACACACAATGGTCTGTGCCACCTGCAGGAACTGCCATCTCCAGCACACCACTCGTCTCACGTTACTCACACAGCACGCGGCAAAAGGAAGCAAACAGCGGCCATCGGCCGTCGGCCGGCTCGAGAGTCCCTCTGGCACGCGGCTTGGGGAACGGCAGAGCATCGGCGCCAACCCTTTTGGCCAGCACTCGACGTTGGCGGTCGAAATGACGTGCTCGGCTCCCCCACTTCCCAAGCGCGCAATTCGAGGCCCAAAATGAAACTGAGGTGCGAGTTCACGCTTGAGGCCGATGGGCTTGACGGTCACGCAGGCAATGGGACAGGAGCTGGAGAGCTGGGGAGCTGGAGCTTAAAGTACATAGATAGTCTGGGCCGCGCTGGTGATCACTTGACTTTCCGTTGACTCTCACTCACTGCCCGCGCTGCTGTAACCAAGTCGACCTTCTGCCCCAAACCTTCAACGGTGTAAACAGGTACATACCGTAATTGGCTTACATCTTGGCCCACGATGTCGGAACTCAGCAAAAACTTCGAGACCCTCCAACTCCACGGCGGGTGAGTCAGTTTCCTGCCTCATGAGAGCTGTTCCAGCAAGCTGATCGCCATGACAGACAAGAACCAGACCCTGCCACAAATGCAAGAGCTGTACCAATCTATGCAACAACTGTATGACTTGAAATAATTATTGTGTGTGCGTGTGTGCGCAGGACGAGATACTGAGTGGTTCTCATAGAGCTATGTCTTCAACGACTCAGCCCATGGCGCCAGGCTGTTCGGCCTCAAGGAGTTTGGCAACATATACAGCCGTATCATGAACGTAAGTCGCACTGAAGCGGCTACGCTTGCGCTGCCCACGGACCTGTGAAGAGCAATTCATTGAGCACCCCGCATCCAGCCTACTGTCGACGTCTTTGAGAAGCGCATCGCCGCCCTCGAGGGAGGTGTAGCAGCCGTCGCCGCCTCGTCGGGCCAGGCGGCGCAGTTCATGACCATCGCCGCCCTGGCCCAGTCGGGAGACAACATCGTGTCGACGTCCAACCTGTACGGCGGCACCTACAACCAGTTCAAGGTCGCATTCCCGCGCCTTGGCATAAGCACCAAGTTTATCGACGGCGACAACCCCGAGGAGCTGGCGGCTGCCATCGACGACAAGACCAAGGCCGTGTACGTCGAGAGTATCGGCAACCCGCGGTACAACATCCCGGACCTGGAGAAGATCGCGGAGCTGGCGCATGCCAAGGGCGTTCCGGTCGTGGTGGACAACACTTTTGGTGCGGGCGGCTACTTCATCCGGCCCATTGACCACGGAGCGGATAGTACGTTGTTTCCTGGGCCCAGGTAGCCCCAGAAAAGGGAGTTCTCACAGTTCCAGCTGAGCGCCATTGCTAACAAGCGAGTCCGTAGTCGTCGTCCACTCGGCGACTAAGTGGATTGGTGGCCACGGCACCACTATCGGCGGTATAATCGTCGACTCGGGCAAGTTCGACTGGGGCAAGCACGGCAAGCGGTTCCCACAGATGGTTGAGCCATCGGACGGATACCACGGGCTGAAGTTCTGGGAGACCTTCGGTGCCATCACCTTTATCATCCGGGTGCGGGTCGAGGTCCTGCGCGACCTCGGCGCCTGCCTGAACCCCTTCGCCGCGCAGCAGCTGCTGCTGGGCATCGAGACGCTCTCTCTCCGCGCGGAGCGCCACGCCCAGAACGCGCTGGCGCTGGCGAGGTACCTCGAGAAGAGCCCCTACGTCAGCTGGGTGTCGTACCCGGGCCTCGAGAACCACCCGAGCCACGAGCTGGCCAAGAAGTACCTCAAGAGGGGTGCGGGCGGCGTCCTCAGCTTCGGCGTCAAGGGCGGCGGCAAGGCCGGCAGCCAGATCGTGGACGGGTTCAAGCTCATCTCGAACCTGGCCAACGTGGGCGACTCCAAGACGCTCGCGATCCACCCGTGGACCACGACACATGAGCAGCTCTCGGACGAGGAGAAGATTACCTCGGGCACAACTGAGGTGCGTTTTTTCGGTGGTTGTCCAAGACCGTGGGGAGTAGATTCGCTGACATTCACCTCCTGCAGGATCTCATCCGCATCTCGGTGGGTACGGAACACATTGACGATATCATCGCCGATTTCGAGCAGTCGTTCGAGGCCGCGTCTGCCGCCACTACCGAGGGCAAGGAAGGTAAGCCCCAGGACAAGGAGCAGGAGGCCGCACCGACAGTTGTCTGATTGAAGAGAAAGTTCCGTCGTAGCTTTTCCTTTTTAGCCAGCAGCAAGTCATGCTATCCTAATTCGATACTGGATTAAATCAACACGTGTCTTCGGTCTGAGCACATCGTAGCAGCGCGGATGTAGACGGAAACCTTCTGCATCGTGCGGGACTCGGAGACTGAAGAGGGTTTGGAGCCATGCACCATACTACCTAGGTACCCTGCCCTGGTTTTAACACGTTCTAGCTCAGCAACTCGCTGAGATATTGAAAGACTGTCGATATTATCTCGTTTTGGTGGCTGCGCCAACTCATTCATCAAGCCGCTTCCTGTGTCTGTAAATGAAGAATGGCAGGTGCTGCAGTTAGACTACAACTGCATGCCACAGCAGCTGTACTTGCCAGATTTGGGGCACCTGGAGGCTCGGTCCCAGTAAGCTTAAATGCAGCGCCCAACCAGGGTGCTTGATGCGACCCACCCTGCAGCATCCAAGCTCCTAGCTCGGCAACGTCCTCTCAAACGGTGGAATGTCCACAGCTGAGCCGCCAAACCAACCTGCATGTCAAGACAGATCACGCCCGACGACCTGCCCAGAAGACGACAACGCCGAACAGAGGCGCCCACACCACCGTCAAGATGCGCAGCGATATGTTCACCCCGCTGGCCCTCTCCTTCCTATCCGTAGCGGCGGCGGCCGCCACGACGACCATCAACCTCGTCATCCCCGCGACGCACATGCTCCCCAACCCGCGATTCCTCCCGCCCCAGACGCACGCGACGCTCTCCTCCTTCCACTCCGGCGCCTCCGCCTACCTGTCCCCCGCCAACACCTTCGCCTTCCACAACGTCTCCGAGGGCAGCTACCTGCTCGACGTGCACAGCCCCACCCACGCCTTCGCGCCGCTGCGGGTCGACGTCCTCCCCGTGGTGGCCGGCGCCGGCCAGACCGAGAAGGAGGAGAGGACGGCCAGGCTTAAGGTCGCCGCCTGGGAGACGTACCGGGGCAACGACTGGAACAACAAGGGCGAGGCTGCCGCCGTCACGAACGGGGGCGCCCTGGAGGTCAAGGTGCTGGGGCCTAAGAACTTTTTCATGGAGAGGAGCTCATGTAAGTGGCCACGAGGGTTGGGTCCTCGCAGTTCGATTATGCTGACGCAAGTCTACCAGTCAATGTCCTGAGCATTCTCAAGAACCCCATGATCCTGCTGGGTCTCGTCAGCATGGGTATCTTCTTTGGCATGCCATACCTGGTTGACAACAGTGAGTCTCTCTGCCTGGCTTCTCCCGGATATATCGAGCATGTCATGTTTGCAGCGCTAACGCAACGACCAACAGTGGACCCGGAAATGAAGAAGGAGTGGGAAGAGAGCCAGAAAAGCAACCCCATGAACAGCCTCATGGGCGGCCAGCAAGGGGCACAGAACCCAATGGGCAACTTTGACATGGCCGCCTTCCTGGCTGGATCCTCAAAGGACAACAACGGCGGTGGAGGGTCGCGGAACCAGAAAGGTGCCAAGAAATAATGCCGTCTACACATCCAGGGCCCTCCTATTTTGTATATCCGGTGCTCACATGAGTAGATGACGAGACGGAGCGTGTTAGTTTGGCTGATACATCCAGACCAGGAGATCATTAGGCATTGCAGGCTTGTGCCTGACGAAGAAAGGCGCAATATGGCCCGGGCTTTTGTTTTCTGCGCATGTAGACTTTGGCCAGCAGGTCAAGTAAAACAATGTGAATTCCTTGACAATCCGCAGTTGCGTACTACAGTTCCTCGAGCGACTTACTCGACTCTACGGAAATGGCTTGATGAATTTGGCCATTAACTAAGAAAAGGCGCACAGCTTTCAATCCGGTCGATTACCCACACTCACTCAATTTCGCTCGCTCCGAGATCGATGTCAAAATGGGCAAAGGACGGTTTTCAGTTTTATTCATCGCATGGGGGCAGCTTTCCCGGGCTTGCTCGGGAGGAATCAGGAAATCCGCAACATCACCACGCTTTCATCACTCTGCTTTAATTTCAGCAGAGCCATGATTGTGTCCAAGCTGGTGTGACCAATCATTTCATTGTCTTTTCCCAGCGACAGGCAATGACCTCAGCGGGTCAGAATTGCGGAAGGCGGGCAGGTTTTCCCATATTCTCACGCCCAAAGTTTCCCCCAGTATCTGCCGTGCCCATCTACGGCAGGGTCTGACCTTAAAGGGGTGGGCCAGTACCCAAAGGTGCACGGGGTGCCGAACGGAAGGCCCAGAATCGGAACACACTCCCAAGTCCCTCTGAGACCCTGCTCACTTATCCCACGAGCTATACTTCTCGCCGCGCGAGAACCTCTTCCTCCTCCCGCGGCGGCCGACGCAGCAGTCGACGGACCACCACATCAGGCAGACCAGCATGGCGGCCGTGGCGCCCCACGTCAGGCCCAGGAACCTCCTCCCGGGGGAAGCCGTGACACCGACCTGCTCGGCGTACCTGTCGACGGCGCGGGCGCCGATCACCGCGATCGCCGTCGCGAGGGCGCTCGAGATGGCAACCACCAGGAACGCCAGCAGGGCGATGACGATATTGCCGCAGGCGGACATGCGGCCCGAGAAGGCGAACGAGACGATGGAGGCGAGCGTCGCGAGGCCGATCAGCCCGATCGAGACGCAGTCTGCGGTTGTTCTGTTAGCACTGGCAGAGAGACTGGCGTGGTGGATGGCATCCTAGGGGGTTTCCATGGGTGGCGGAGGGATGAACAACGGGTGGGCAGGAGTAGGTTTTCACGCACAGATGATGAAGGCCACGCGCTGCACGATGTGAATAGCGTCAATGCCGCGGTCGATCTCATCCGGCCAATTTAGGTCCGAGACGTTTAGCCAGCCGTTTCCGGAGGCGTTCAGGTCGCGCTGTAGGGCCTCGCGGGGGTCGAACTGGAAGTTGCCGCTGCGAGGGCTGCAGTACGTGAAGTTGCGTGTGATCTCGTTGCGGGAGACGGTCTCGTTCGGGATCGCTGTTGGCTCGTAGTAGCCCTGGCAGTACTGTGACGGTTGGTGTCAATTTTCCCGTCTTTCCTTATGCCGTGTGAGACCCAAGACTCGCTGGAGTCCCCGGGGAAGATGAGAGGTCATCCTGTTTCCAGCTTGGTGCTTACAGTCATGAGATTGGCCGTGTAGAAGTCGTGGATGCCAAGCCGCTGGAGGACGGTATTCAGCAGGTCCTCGGCGTCGTCTTGCAGAAAAGACGGAATTGCATCCAGAATGGCGGCCAGTTCGGGATGGCTGTCCACATAGCTACTATTGAGGATGCCTTGGCCGACTTGTGATGTGTTCACCTGAGGGTCTCAATTAGATCAAGCACGGATATCTCGGGACATTGTTAGGATCCATTGCCATCTTACCGTGATGAGTGAAAACTCCGGCAGGAACGACGTCGTGGAGCCTGCGAATAGACACAGTAGTGTCATTGCGAGGGCTCCGAGGCCCAGCAATGTTGGTCCAAGGGCAGAGAACCTCATCGTGTTGTGGTTCCTGATGGGCTAAGAGGCTCGAAGCGATTTCGACTGTACCTTGAGCAGGTTGTTTGCTCTTGGTCGGTACAGCGTTTTCTGCAATAAAAAGCTGCGACCCCCACGATGAGGTCGTCGACTCTATATACTGAGCTGAGCTGGTGGGTCCATCATACATTTAGTGTTGGAGTTGTACCCAGGGCACACGTCATGTCCTGAGCTACAGAGCTTCTAGGGGCCTCCAAGAACATAGCGTTGTGACTTTTGAGTATCAAAGCGGCGCCGCTAGTAGAGCTTAGCACTGCCCATTGGAGATGCGTAGTCGTACTCGGGAATCATCGTCAACGTCCCATTCCGCTGCAACCTATAGCAGCTCTTCCATTGTATTATTCACTGCCGCGATACTGCTCCTGTGTCTTGCATACCCTTTCAACCCACCGCGGATTGCTGTTTGACTTGCTGTCCTCTTGGGCAACCTTTCTCCCCCGTATACATTCAGAGTCTGTCTCGATGTATCATCACGAGCAAGACATCTGCAGCAGTATTAAGTGAACTCTAGCCCTAAGCCGCCGTCGGCTTGGCACATATAGTATGCCAAACTGGACAGGCTCGAAGGCTGCGGGATGACTGAAAGATGCGAAGCACCTGCGCCAAGCTGACCTTAAACCTGCAGTTGCTACGTACATCACAGCTGCCCAGAGGTGGCAGTACTTAGTAATTAGGCCAATGCTCGATAGCACACTCTTCCACCTTATCTTCGAGAGGCAAGCTGGTCCGGTCCAAAATGGATCGTAGACGAGCTGGAGAGTTACAACATCCCAGTCCCAACAACAAAAGGGCGCTATGCCAAAAGACCACTCAACAAGACCATCAAATGGTTTAACATCGGAGCCATGATCGTTAGATGTGGAATTCAAACACCTGACAACATGAACGTGAATGATCCGAGAGACGGGGACGTACTGCTTCAACGACAAAAAAGAGCATGTATTAAAAAGAAATTCAACATGCGTGTCGTGAGGCATGAACCACACAGTTTAATAGGTTTTGATCCCCCATTGACTATCCTGTCCCCATCCTTGTGAACTTGAGGAAATCTACGCAGGTATGTTGCCATGAGAATCAGCTAAATCGCAACAGAGTAACTGAGACTGTTGAAAGTGTGGAATGGATTGCCTCAACATGACAAGTCTGGCAGACAACTTTGATTGCAAGTAGAGCTTTCAATCCTATGTTGTATTTTACAAGAAAACACGTATATCGCTTGTCGAGATAGATGGTCGGACGGGAGATAAAACTTGAGAGGCGACTGCACCGGCCGCGACGACTGAGGCAGACCGTGGATGAAGTACGCAAGCTTAGAGAAAATACCGAAGGGTTCAACAGAACCGCAGCTGCATTAAAAATGCAAAATATGACATTTCCATCCGGGCGTGTGAACTCACCGGAACTGTGACAACCACATTGTCACTTATTGAGCATATCGGGAGGCAACCCATTCAGTACATGGGTAATCATGTTATACCTAGCCACATTGGTAGACGGGCGTTTCCGTATGCCAATACGCATACAAGTTCTTGTTTCCCTTCCGATCAACTTTCCCCTGTCTCCGCCTCTCCTCCTTCTGCACCTTCACCGTGTGCCTGAATTGGGCCGCCAATATTGCGCGCTGCTGAGACGCCGGCAGGTGCACCAGACTGTTTCGGTCGCTGACGCTCATGCTCGCCATCTGATATGTCACTGTCCCTTTCTCCCGTTTCTCCCTCTTCGGCAACAGCCGCGTATCGTGTGCGACCGAGTCGGGATCCTCTTTGCTAGAGCCCTGCTCCTGTTTCTCGTCCTCGTCGTCGCCGGCTTGAACCAGAGTGTGCTCTAGTCGTGAGGCATACGTGCGGGCTCGACGGCGCAGCTGGGTGAATGTCGGCCCTGCTTGTGCTGATGACTGCCTCGATATGATTTTACCTGATGGTAAACGCATCGAGTCCTGACCAGCTGGTAGTGGCTTTTGACTCGAGCTTGCTGCCGTTTCCTCCTGATCACTCTTATAGCCGTCGCCTTCAGTTTCACTCTCTGAGGCGTCTTCCGTCTCAGAGAAGTCGTAGAATTCAGCAAACTCCGAGTCTTCTCCTGATGTGTCAAAATTGCAATGGCCTTTGCCGGTCATATGCTGCTGTACGGCTTGTACTGTAGCCCTCTTTGTTCCGCATTTTATGCATTCTCGATATCCGAAGATAATAAGATGTAGATATCTGAACAGAGTCTCGAGGTCGACTGCTAGTTGTTGCTGATGAGGAACAAACAGGCCGTGTGATTCTCGCACGTGTACCACACTGTCATTGAAGCTTGGTGAGAGCTTTCCACAGAAGAGGCATTGCTCAGGGGTGAATGGTGGCATGGTGGATTCAGGAGAGTTGCTTGACTCCTGAGGGGATGTGGTTGTAGAGTTGGTTTGCGGACTCAGTGGCAGACTCATTGGCAGGGCTGCTAGTTGTGCAGTTGTGGTTGAAGTTGTTGCTGTGGTTGTCTCTAGCATGCCGATGATGAAGTTGAAGTGGTCGTAATTCAAGACTCAAACACACTCAAGTCTTGGGAAGTGCTCAGTTGTTGATGGATTTATCGCAGAATGGATACTAGGGAACAGATTAAACTAATTCTCAACCCGTATTATATAGTTGGACCCTGTTGTATCTAGACTACCGGCTGAGAGATGTAAGTGAGTGGCACCCTTGAGACCACGGCTGGGGGGACTTGGGGTCCGTGACTCAGGACCACTCAAAGGAGTCTCTCAGGCCCGTCAGGGCGGAAGCGCAGCACTACTGGACCGGAGCCCCACTAAAACATGCAGCTTCAACGAATGAGAAGCCCGTTGGCTTACTGACGAGGTATGATTCATAGTGAACAATGAAACCGTTTTCCCTCAAGCCACTTGCAGTGCAGTTACTTAGATGGCACAGCCCAGATCGAGAGCCGCCGTTTCCCACTTGACCCAAGATTTGGCACATGCATGATGCCCATGTCCAAGGGAATTGGCGAGACCGTTGCAGATTGACGACCAAATCCCCAGCCTCGGGATGGTATTGGGCTAAACTGTAGTAAGACCGGAGTCTTTCGCAATCTGAATTAATGCCGGCACAGGCAGTGGAGGGCGAAGGACATGTTTGGCAGAGTAGGGCTGGCTTAGCCATCTGCCTGGGTAAGAAGATGTCTACAATCATCTTCTCAACAGTTCATGTCCCTGTCTTCTGTCTTCTCTCAAGGTTTTATGTATGCAACAACCGAGACCTGGACATGCATATAAGTACGGCAGGTGCAATACACAACGGCAGAGTCTGGCCAACTGCACAGCACGACTTCATATTCCCAATATGTCCACCCTATTCAGCATAATGGAGAATGAAACAAAACAGAACCGGTCCGAAACGCCAACATCCAGACTTCGTGAGCTCATGACCAGGTGAGGTGATCAGAAGTCGCCACCTCCGTCGTCGCCGCCAAAATCATTTCCGTCCTGGAAACCATCCTGGTAGGCTTCTTGCTCCTGATGATCGTCGAATGCCTCGTTGATGAGAGCGCCACCGACCAAGCCCGCTCCTAGACCGAGCGCCGCTCCACCGGCCATTCCCATACCTCCACCGCCGGCCTTCTGGGGCCTCCCTCCGTAGCCACCGTAGCCGCCGCCGTATCCACCGCCATATCCTCCTTGCGGAGGGTAGCCACCGTACCCGCCCTGGGGAGGATAGCCTCCGTAGCCCTGCTGGGGGTAACCGCCGTACTGCTGCTGCTGGGGGTAGTACCCGCCCTGCTGGGGATAATGGCCGCCGCCGTGGCCTCCGAAGCCACCGCCACCGCCGCTACCGAGCTTGCTCTTTCCGGCGCCGAAGATCTTGCCCAGCAGGCCCTTGCTCTTGGTCTCGCCCTCGCGGGGTGGCAGTTGGCTGGGGTACGGGCTCGAGCTCTGGCCGGGACCCGGGCTGGAGTTCATGTAGCTCGAGGCAGCGCCGCCGCCGCCTCCGAAGCTTCCGCGCGCGCGGGCGTCCTCTTCTTCTTGTAGCTTACGCGCAAACTCGGCGTCCGAGTCGGTCGAGCTGGAGGCACCGCCGGGGCCGGTGGACTGTGGGGTGAAGGGGTTCGTCTTGGAGTCGGTGGGGGCGGGCCCGCTGCCGCCGGCGTAGGCGGGTGGAGGGCCCGGAGGGGCGTCATCGCCCATGGGAGGCCGGGCTGGCTCGGTGGGCTTCTCCCATTGGGACTTTTTGGTAAAGGTGTTCACGTAGAACCTGGGCCATATTAGTACTTTGTCTGGGATGACACATGCGTCCGTTGTTGCGAAATTGCTCACCATTCTGAGTATTGTGCGTTCCATCTGGCGACCCATCCCTCGGGAACCTTGGGAGGTGGGGGCCCTGAAGGAGCCTCGAAGTCTGCCATAATCGTTGGCCCAATTGTTGAGGTTTGGAAATCTGCGAGGGACTTGGTTCAGAATCGAGGTTCTAGGAGAAGATCAAGTCAAGGTAATGATGGCTTCTTGCTAGGGATTGTTGATGGTGCTAAAAGGTGGTGGCGATAATGATGGTGGTGGTGGTGGTGGTGATGACGATCAATTGGGCGAGATGTAAGTTGTGGTGGGGCGGAAGTGGGATGTCACAGCAGGTGTTCGAGAAGTCGATGCAGCTCGACGATCGCAAAGGCCATCGGTTATCCCTCAGGCCGCGGCGTGTTCGTAGCTTACCTGGGCTTTATAGCTCTTCGAGAGAGTGACCGGGTCGATGAGCTGGTGGGACCTAGAAGCAAACAGTTGCCTCCGGAAAGTCAGGCATACGACGATGGTGGCAGTCCGGCGGTAGGTGATGCGAAACAGTCCCCAGCACAGCCCCAAGCTTACTGCTGCAAACCACAGTGGCACGGGGTCTCAGAACCGAAATCCCGGTAGGCCTCCCTCCCGAGGACGAGGTCCTTGTCAGTCGGGCCCCGACTAGTCGCTCGCTCGCCACTGCTGTCTCCCAGTCTAGTCGGCCTACCTAGGAGTCCGCTTCTCATCCCACGAAGCCACCTGTAGCACGTGGCCTTCCTGGCCTTCCTGCACCACCTCGACCGTTGGCATTTGTAATGATCCTTGAGGGCCTCGAGATCCGCCGGCATCCTGGCATTGACCTTGGCAGCCATCCTCGAGCCGTCCTCGTGGTGCCCTGGAGACCCAGATTCCACGGCTCCATACGCCCAATCGCCACAAGCTTCAAGACTGATCTTTGGACGAAGCACCACCACGGCCTCAGAGCACCCAGATACCGAATGCGTATCGCAAGTCTATGCAGCTTGGAATGCTGCACGCTCAGAACAAGTCATGTGCCTCCTCGGAATGGACTTATTGATCCTCGAATCAGCCTTTTGTGGGGGGGCTGTAGGATGTTCAACGGCCATACGGCAGACCTAGTGGACTTCATTGTTCCCCCATTGACACGCCCGCAAGGCAGCAGCTTGTTGTTGAACAGGCTGCGCCCACTC
The DNA here is from genome assembly GCF_014595645.1 of Diaporthe citri. NCBI lineage: Eukaryota > Fungi > Ascomycota > Sordariomycetes > Diaporthales > Diaporthaceae > Diaporthe > Diaporthe citri. The sequence continues at coordinate 1,586,613 of NW_025064850.1, forward strand.
AATTAGCTGTGCCACAAAGGACAGGCCAAGTGGCTTAACATGTTGACAAACACTTCCCGTAAGACAGGACTGATCCGGCATGGATATAAGAGCTTACGGGTTGGCTGCTAGAAGCCGCCTCAACCACATTTGAGCGCCACTTGAACATGGAGTCACTTCTAAAAAGACCGCGGCCCAGCGCCTGGGAGAAATTCTTCCGCTCGCCTCTCCTGTACCTCGCCAAGAAGCTATACAGCTTCCATAACGTCGTGCCACGTCGCCCCATATCGGATCCTGTCACCGTCGTCTGCGTCTCAGACACACACAACAGCCAGGCCGAACTCCCCGACGGCGACGTGCTCATCCACGCGGGCGACCTCACGAAGAATGGGACGCTCGAGGAGCTCCAGGCGGCGCTGGACTGGCTCAAGGCGCAGCCACACGCGCACAAGATCGTCGTCGCCGGCAACCACGACACCATCCTCGACCCGGCGCGAGACCCAGGAGACGAGAGGGTCCGGCTCGACTGGGGGGATATCACTTACCTGTGCAACGAGTCTGCGACCGTCCAGTGTTCCAACGGGCGCAAATTGCTCGTCTTCGGCAGCCCCCTCTCACCCCGGTATGGCAACTGGGCGTTCCAGTACCCCAGGCCGGAGGACGTGTGGGCGGGCGCGTTGCCAGACGGCGTGGATATTCTCGTCACCCACTGCCCGCCTCGGGCCCATCTCGACCTGTTGAGCCTGGGGTGTTCGCATCTCCTCCGGGAGATTTGGCGGGCGCGGCCGCGGCTGCATGTTTTCGGGCACGTGCATGAAGGCCGTGGGCAGGAATGGGTCGGGTTTGATGAAACGCAGGACGCCTTTGAGAGGTTGGTGATGAGTGGAGGCTTTGGGAGGATTGTGAGCTTTGGCAGACTGGTCTTTGAGGTTATTCGAGGAAGGTTCCACTCGGCAAAGGAGGCGTCATGCCTGTTTGTCAACGCCGCCATGGTACGCGGGCTCTGGGAAAAGGAAAGGATGAAACCCATTATGGTTGTGCTGTGATGGAGCAGTGCTGGGTGAGTGGTCCCCAGGCGATCCTTTGACTGTTGATACAGATCAAACAGAGTCTGCTAGAACAAAAGACCAAAGTTGGATTGTTCAGTTGCGTTTGAGTTTCATAGATGATAGGCATCTTTAATACTTAGGTAATCTTCACCCTTTTTTTAACCAGTGCTCCTTACACTGGTAGTAGAATCGGAGGAGTAGCAGTGTGTCCCGGAAGTCATCCTTGGGCAGTGATTTTGCAATTTTGGTTTGTTTCCTACAAGCTGTTTATCCCTAGCCGATCAGGCCGGTATCTGTGACACTTGATGTGTTACATGCACATGCGTGCTCACTCCTGCACGAGGCTCAAGAATAACAGCAGACAGCAGGGGTTAATGAAAACTGTAGCTGGCTGTGAGCCTGTGACGCAGTGATATGCAAGACGTTTGTGTGAGCCACATTTAATCTACCCCGTCAACCATTAAATGATCAACATTACTCGTTGGACACACAGTCTGCGTGTATACCATAACCGGTCACGTCAAATTGACGAGCTATGTCCGGATGTTAGCCAAGACTAGCAATACACGTGTCCCGGATTCCGGGGAACTTGGAAGTCCTACATGTCCGTGTGACGACATGTACCTGTGTAGGACTTTGGTTGCCAGAAGCAACAAAGGGAAGCCGAACCCTTGCGAACCACCATTTCATTGCTGTACCTGGCTGGAGCTGGCTGGAGCAGTGAGGCTCGGCAGCGGGCCACACAAAGCCAGCCCCGGGCTGAGGACTCCGCTGTTGTCAGTTGTCAGTTGTCAGCAACGGCAGAGAACGCGTTCATGGTAGCACATGGAGGGAGAGGTGAGAGAGAGTGTGTGTGTCGCATGTCTGTCCCACCGGCTCGCCACTGGACAAACCACGCATGTGAAGGTCCAGACCTGTATGCAGCCTGTGCTTATTACCCCGTCCTCAACGTTGCGCTGGGCAATACCCGTCCCGACTAGGTACCAAGGAAGTCCGTAGTTGGATGCAAGATTGCCAGGGCAGACCTTGGAAGAGGTAAAGAGGACGGTTGGACGGGCGGGCTGTTATCTCCTATCAGTACCAGATCCCCATTGCTTCGTGTACGACTGCAAACACGATTTCCGGCTACCCCCCTTCATAACAGCACCGAATCTGGCATTAGGGTTGAATTACTGCAGGATAGTCGTGGCGGACAATCCAGCAAGGCCGCCCATCTCCAGACAGTCCCCAGCAGTGCTTTTAAGGATCTGGCCAGAGAAGCAAACTCTTCTCTCAGCTTGCAGGTTGTGAATGACAACGCCAGCCCAGTAGACTAGGTAGGGCTGACACGATGATGGGTACAGGGTACGGGTCGCGGAACATTACCTGTATTCCTCCTAGCACGAGCGAGTCTGACCGCGGACTGCATGTACTGTGCACAGTTGTGGTCGGTCTGCCATTCTTTGTGCACTCCGTTGTTTGGCGGCCCTCCTCATACGCCTGCTGGCCCGCAACTCAACTCAACTCAACTCGTACTCTACTGCACATATCATCGGATCCAGTGAGTATGTGGCTGGCCACTGTGACCAGGGTGCTGAAAGAAGCAAGATAGTGAGGGAGATTTGGGGATTGTGAGTGGTACCTAGGTGGTGAAAGAAGATCCTAGAAGACGGACGGAGGGCCGGTTCTGTGAATGTGTGCGAATCAGGCTCAGGTTGAGAGCGTGTCGATGCCAGCTGAAACCAATGTAGCCCAGAGTTTAAGTTGATTGTCTGCCCAGGCATGTCATTTTGGGTCATTTGGGGCCAGCAACCGGGCTGCCTCAGCAATAAACTCGAGGCATAGCATACTAGGTAACTAGGTAGCAGTCAGCGCAGTGCAGAGGAGAGGAGAGCAGTGCAGAACAGCCAGCATGTGAGTACACCAGGGGCAGTCCAGCGGAGGACCAGGCAGAGAGGCAGCAGCAGGCCAGGCAAAGCAAAGGGCAAGCAAAGCAAGGCAAGACGAGGCCAAATTGGAAGGCAGTGCAGGCAGGCCCTAGGCGTATGCCCCCTCCCATCCCCTCGCCTCGCCTCCGCAGGCGGGCTCGCCAGTCCAGTCCAGGCCGGGTCAGGTCAGGTCAGGTCAGGTTAGGTAGGTAGGCAATGTAATCTCTTACTGCCAAAACCCCTTTATTCACAGCCTGTGAGTGCCCCACTCCGTCGCTGTCGCTTGGCCCCTGCCACCCCAACCCAAACCTTGGAACCTCCGACCTCTACTTCCACTGCCTCTTTCCTCCATCCATTGGGAAACAACCGTCACGCCCGTTCTTCCTCCTCCCGTCCATCTTTGACTTCCACCCATCGCCTCGCCTGCTTCTCACCAGCCTGCAATCCTCCACCACAACCGCCAGCCCTTCATCTCACAACCCACATCCTCCAAAATGGCAGAACTCCGCCGAAAGCTCGTCATTGTCGGCGATGGTGCTTGCGGAAAAACGTGTCTGTTGATGTGAGTAGCCACTCCTCCTCCAGCTGCCTCTGCTGCCTTCTCTGCTGCGACTGCGCCTGCTATCATCTGCCTATCTATCGCCTGCTTCATCTGCCACCGCCCATCGACCATCTGCTCATCAACAACCTGCCATGCCCGCCCCGTCTCTGTTGTCCTCGCCGTGCTGACCTCAATCCCAGTGTTTTCTCCAAGGGTACCTTCCCCGAGGTAAGAGATACGCCCGTTTTGCCGCGTCGATCCCGAATTCGTCATCTCCCCCATTCACCGTGCCCCCTGTCACGAGGCCGCCTATCTGGCAAAAGTCAACAACAACAACAGCAGCAGCAACAAACCACCACCAGGCCATCTAATCCCCGTGGCCGCTCTCGCCCACACCCACAAACACCGTCCTCCACCCTGCCGTCTATAACAAACACACAATGCCATCTCGCACTCACAAGCGCGTGTCTAATTCATCCTAGGTCTACGTCCCCACCGTTTTCGAGAACTACGTCGCCGATGTCGAGGTTGATGGCAAGCACGTCGAGTTGGCACTATGGGATACTGCTGGCCAGGAGGATTACGACCGTCTCCGACCGCTGTCATACCCTGACTCCCACGTTATCCTGATTTGCTTTGCTGTCGACTCCCCCGACTCTTTGGACAACGTTCAGGAGAAGGTAAGGCCCTTAACCCTCCCTCCCCTGAAGATGTCCCCCATCCAGGCGAGTCACCTCGTGAGTCACCTACTAATGTTGATGCCTCCTGCAGTGGATTTCTGAGGTCCTGCATTTCTGCCAAGGCCTTCCCATCATCCTCGTCGGTTGCAAGAAGGATCTGCGTTACGACAACAAGACCATTGAGGAGCTCCGCAAGACAAGCCAGAAGCCCGTCAGCCCCGAGGAGGTAAGTGTGGCCCCCCTGTGTCTGCCTTGAGACAAAACGCTCCTGTGGCACACCAGGCCCGGCACCTGCATGTGTGCCTGTTTGGGATCGACGCAGGTTGCTAACGGGCATGCTATCAAATAGGGTGAGGAGGTCCGCAAGAAGATCGGTGCCTACAAGTATCTCGAGTGCTCAGCCAAGACCAACGAGGGCGTCAGAGAGGTTTTCGAGCATGCCACACGTGCTGCACTCCTGCAGCGGAAAGGCGGCAGCAAGAAGCACAAGTGCCTCGTCCTGTAAGGGACCCCCACTTTGTGCCTTCTAAGGCTCCTTTCGACCAAGCTATTCCGGTGATGTAAACCATCATTGGCATTGCCACGACTAGCCTACGGTCCCTCAAATCTTGTCCTTGACTTGATTCGTGAGCCACCAAGGCATGATCTAGAGACGGTGATCAGGAACATGTCAAGATGGCATAAGAGTATCCAGGGGTGACGTCTCTCTTTTATTTTTCGGCTGGCGTTAATACCAATCGGCCGTGGTCGTCGTGCACGCCTCATATCACCGCATACCTATCTTCATCGGACCGGCGTGTCCTCTCTGGTCGGGGCAAATACACACGGCGGGGTTTAATCGCTCGTATACTTCGGAACAGGAAACAGCGGTGTCTTTTAGCCCGCATCTGACAACGGCGTGGTCTGGAAGGGGCAACGGGGATTTGCGAGTGGTGTCTTGTGCGTGCGAAAGGATCACAGAAATCAGAGACAAGGACACTGCGTGTTGTGTGTAAGGTGGGCACGAATTGACGTACCGGGGGATCCGCCACGGCCGAGCTCTCGTAAATATCTCTCCATCATGCGCTATTTCATTCCCCTTTCCCCCTCAACCAAACACTTCGATGTCTCTTTGGACTGGGAGGAATGCATGAGCCGGAAGGGGAAGGGACAGGAGAGACGAGCCTGCTTACGTACAGTGATCTCGGGTCACCCTGGGTTGTGTGGTCGTTTCCTTATATCTCTTTTCGACTCTTTTTTCCCTTTTGATAATTTAACGGGCTGCCTGCGTTGTCGTGTCGCCTCATTATTTTCCGATTTTCTGGGGAGATGGCTGCCCGGGGTCTTTTAGGTAGCCTGCTTTTCGCGATACAGATCCTCATTGCGATTAGTGGATGCATCTTGTGTACAATACTAGTTAACTTGTCTCCAAACCGCCCACCCGCGAGCCTTGCACTCCTAAGCATGCCATGCCATGTCATAATGGAGTGGTACTGCACGTCTGGGTGTCCAGGCGGCTGGGCCTGCTGCTCGTTGATAACGTTCTGATACGTCAAGCTCAAGTGCTACCCCGATGTCTACGTAACCGCACATATCATCAAAATGGTTACGTCTAGCTTGATGAGCCCAAGATCGCGAAGGCAAAGTAGTCAATGGTGCCGATCCCGAGCAACAAGTATGTAGAGGTTGGAAGCCTCGTTCATGCTGGTGATGAAGGGTTACCAGTATGTCGCCCACGAAAGAGTCGATTGGTTCTTGATGTGAGGACACCCAGTCAAGGGAGACTGACCCAAGGCCGGAACGTGGTTATGTCACGAGCACAGGACCCTGAGATTATTTGAGACATGGCGCGGACGTTGATAGAATAGGGACTAGACTGTCTTGATCACCATAGATACGTGTGTGTCCGACAACGACCCAGTTTCAGCAGCACTCGAGCTAACCTGACGCCACCAGAACCGCTCCAGCAGAAACAATCTCCGCCCAGTCTTTGACAGCAATGCTGCTACATGACATGTAGGTCGACTACTGAGGGCATGTCTGCGGGCGCGCTCGAATGGTCAGCACATCACGATCTAAGCCGGTCTGGGCGAGACAGGATATTGGGGGACGGACAGCGCCACAGCTTCCGCAGGTCTTGCTAGAGCCGTCGGACGAGGCTCCGCACTTGGGGCAGGCAGTTCCGTGCATGTTGGGTGAGGTGTTGGATTTCTCTTGTTGTGCTTGTATGCTGTGAAGAGGAGCTCCTTGTGCGCGTGTGTGCGTGCTGGGTTGTGGTTATCAGACGTTATCGTGAGGTCTTGGATATGTGGCTAACAAGGTGGGCTGCAAATAATCACCTTACCCAGGGAACCCGAAGCAGTGGCAAAAGGCGGGGTTTATATATATGATGGCATTAAGAGCCTGGAAGTGACTGGACTGATCTGATCTGATCTTGGGTCTTGGGATCCGTTATCTTGATTCAAGGCGACCAAACCCGTGATCCCCCCCCCCCCCCCCGCCCCGTCGCTTTAGAGCCATGCAGGCCAGCCTGCTGGTGTGGGTAGTAGGGTGTGGGAAATGGTAAGCCGGTCAAGCGTTTACATACATACCCGCCGCACCCGGGTAGAATAAGATACCCTGTACTTGCTAGTGGTGATGCTTTTCATGCACGCCTCGGGTTCCATTTCTTTACTACCTACCCTCCACGCCGACTATCTGCCTAGCAGGCAGGCACCTTGTGCGCGTTCGGTCTCGCGCCGAGGCGCGTGGGGCTACGTACGGTCCGGAAGTCAGGGTACATGCTCCCCCAGGGAGAGACAAAACGTTCTCTCCCCAGACAACGAACGCTCGGCAACCTGAGAGGTTGGAGAAGGGCTGGTAGGCACAAACAAGGTCACACCCGCGAGCACAAAGCGCACCTCTGCGCCCTGCTGACCCGCCAGGCACGCTCCCGAGCGGGCGTGGGCTGACTTCCATATCCCGCGCTTCATGGTCACTCTCGAGTAACTCACCTCCTCGTGGCTCGTAGCCCCTCCGGCCTAGATCACCCCACACCCGTGTAACCTGTCGGCGCTCATCACCTGCCGAACTGCAGCAGTTGTTTGTCCCGGCTCGGCGCCCGTAAGGCTGAGAGCAGCAGTCACTCAGCCGTACTGGAAGGCAGGTATTGGTCCGGTGCAATTCCATGTTCTATTGGAAGCAGCGGTTTCCCGCCGTCTGGCCCGGCCTGGTACCGTGGCCTGGTATGACCTACTTGTACTTATCCAATTTCATCTAATATCTATATGGCCATTTCCGCGGCGAGCGGGTGTGCCTTTCCTTTCTAGGCGGCGCTTTCTTCTACATGCATTGAGCCACGCCCCCTTCGCCTGGTTATTCGCAAGAGACGTCAGTTCAGCCTCGACTAAAACGAGTCAAGGAAACGGGAGCGACGGAGAAGGGCAGGGCGGACGAACCTCTGATTATTTTGCCCACCGCTTGGAGCGTACTTATGACCATGACACAGCAGCCGAAAATGGCGACGGCGACGGCGACGTACGTCTTCCACGACCTCGACGACAGCTTGATGTAACAGAGCGGCGGGAGTATGTAGGCCATGGCGGAGGCGCTCGTAGCGCCGACGAGCTCGAACACGGAGCCGAGGTCGCAGGTCATGACGCTCAGCACGGTGGCGCTGATGACGAGGCTTGTGCTGAAGATGAGGTGGAGGTGCATGTTAAAGGGCTCGCCGGGGAAGTAGTAGTTAAGCATGACCTCGCGGCAGACGAAGGCCTCGAGGGGCAGTGTGGTGAGCATGTTGAGGCCGAGGCATAGGCGTGCGATGTTGACCATGGTGTTGTCGGCGGGGAAGTTATTGAGGATGTTGCCCAGCGTCTTGTCGCCGAAGGTGACGAAGCCGGCGAGCGCCATCAGCAGGCACGCCAGCATCGACACGCCCGTGGAGAAGTGCGTGACGCGGCTGAAGCGGTCGATGGTCGGCGTCTTGAGGGAGCCATAGATGAGGAGGGAGTTGTGGTGGCATACAAAGGCTTCGTAGGCAGTCAGAATCACGACAGCCTGGCACAGAGGAGAGTGGTCATGGACATACCAAATGATATTACCCCTATCGCCGAGAGTATGCCTGAGTTCACCGTGAGCAGTGGCGTGCTGAAGGATCCACGATCCTCTGAGGGCACCAAAACGCCCTGGATTACGACAGTAACTAGAATGACCATCATGCTGATCAAGGCAAGCGTGCTAGCTTTGGCAAGCTTCTCGAGGGTCAGCATGCGTCTGGCAAAGATCCTGAGATGGATGGCGGGAGGGACATTTGACACAAGGAAGGATGTACTCACCTTCGCGATGTCCCTATATAACGTCAACGGGTAGCTGACCCCAAGTATGAATATCACAATCACAGCCCTCCTATCCGCCAGTATCCAGAGCACCGGCGTGTCCCTGAGGCCGGGCCAAACAGCCTGCAGCACGTGCGGTATGGTGTCGCCCACGATGACCCCGAACGCGACCATGCCGCCGAACGCGAACAGCCACTGGGCGAGGCTGATGGCGATCAGGCCGCTCCGGCCGAAGCAGTGCTCGACGGTGCCCTGGAAGCTGTTGGCGCCGCTGAGCTTGCTGTTGACGACGATGAGGCAGATGGTCCAGTCGACGACGAAGGTGAGCCCGACCAGCAGGACGACGCCCGACAGCAGGCCGGCCTGCTTGAACGCGTAGGGCTGCCCGATGATGCCCGCGCCGATGATGCTGTTGGCCATGTTCATGAAGGCCGACCGCAGGCCCGACTTGGGCCGCTGCCGCTCGCTTTCAGCCCAGCCCTCGGCGTCCTCGTGCTCGCCGCCCCAGGGCCCGTTGGCCAGCGCCACGCTGGGCGCCTCGATGCCCGTCAGCAGCGGCCGCCGGTGCTGCCCGTCCGCGTCGCCGTCGGGCCCGCCGCCGCCGATGTCGAAGTCGAGGTCGTCGAAGCTGTCGCGCTGCGAGGACGACGACGACCCGCGCCGCTGGCTGTCGAAGCTGTCCGCCGTGCCATTGGGCGTCCGGCCGTGGAGGATCGTGGGGTTCGGGTCGAAGCGGACGCGCTGTGGCGTGCGCGGCGTTCGCTGGCCCGGTGGTGTCGGCGTCCCTGGGGACTGGGGCGGCCTCATCGCGCCGTGCGCCGGCCTTGTTGCCCCATTTGCGTCGAAGGCCGCTGTCGGGTCATGTTGTTGTTGCTGCTGGTGTTGTTGCTTCCCGAGATCGTCATCGCCGTCTGAGGACCCTGCGTCGTCGTCGAACAGCAGGGCCTCGGCTTCTGGGTCGCGTGTGCTCGCTGCTTCGGCGCTGCCGGCGTGGTGTTGCGATCTGGCCTCGGCCATCGTTTGTTGGAGCTTATCGCGAGCTCATTGTTGTGCAGCGGGCGTCGAATCTCTGGGTTCTTCTCAGCCTGCTGACTGCGTCGACGAAGGTGCAGTTGGGTACGGTGTCTTGCCGGCTCGGGCAGGCTTATTGTGCTGAATGGGTCGTCTTTCCTTCAAGTCGTGTCAGCTCGTCAGGCGAAATGTGTATGTAAGTAGGACATGTATGCGTTCGGGGTTCAGGGGTCTGCTATTGAACTACGGATCCGGCCTGTGGCCTGTGGCCCGTGGCCCGCCCATGCCGGGTCGCAAAGCAGTAAAGATCTCCCACTGCAAGAGTCAGACACCATCAAGGTTACGAGAATAGGAGGGAGCAGAGGCTGTTATTGTGAATCGAAATATTACTGTGCGTATATTCGTAATATACACATTACAATGTGCTATGTATACATGTATGTATGAAGTGCCCGGCCCATTCGGGCTCATTTTTGGCGGACCCTCAAACCTTCCGGCCGAGGGTTCACGGGTATCTTGCTGCGGGATGGATATCATGATGCCTCCTTTTCTTTTATTTTGAAGCTCTCTGCTTCTCACTTGTACAGGCCGCTCTGGCCAGCACCTTCTCCCCTTGACTTGGCCGCAATTTTCTTGGTCTCGTTTGTTTCGAGGTTTCTTTTTGCATGTAACCTTCCACTACTTCGCTATTGTGCCAGTATGACCATGACGCCAACAGCGAACAATGCTGATGTGCATGTTCCAAGCATCAACTGCTTGCTCGGCGATGATGCCGCAGATGTCGTGATACCGCCTGTCTCCGCCGCGGCATTTGCTCCTGACGACGAAGTTCCTGTGGTGCTGCTTGCCGTCGAGCCTGCGCTGCTGGTGCTTGTGCTTGTGCTCGGCTTTTTCACGACCTTGGTTGCAAAGCCTGGTGATGAATCAGTATTGAGTCCTGTGTGTTCGATCATAGCGAGCGGCTCGAAGAAGAAAAATCAAGAGACTTACCAACCCGCGTCTGGTCGATATCGAAGACGGTATACACATTCTTCAGGTACACGGCCCCAAGAAACCATGCACCGGTCACAACTTCGCGGCCGAAGATATTGCTCGTGCAGACACCGCTATCGGACGGGTCTGACAGCCAGTCCTTGACCGAGATGTTATGCTCAACGCCGGAGAACGTGACAGTGATAGACTTGTCACTATCGCACGGGGCAGTGAAAGTCACCCCGTCGGAGCTGTTGGCACCCGGAATGATCTTGTGGAGGGCCGCGACATCATCGGGCGGACCGAAAGCATAGGTTGTTCCAGTATCGATGTACGCGAGCCTTCCGGTAACATTGGCCTTGTTGCTGTCGTAGCCGATGCCAGCCATCGGAATTGCCCAGTCCCCATTGGCTGTGGCGTTGACGGGCGTGTAGGTGATGTCTCCCGTGAACTTGCTGGAGTCGATGCCACCAAAGGTGATCTGTCCTGTGTTCGGGCCGTCCTCAGCTCTGTCGAGAGCCACACTGAACACGTTGGACTTGAGTAGCTTGTCTTCCTTGACGCTTCCCATAAAGTTATCAGATGAACCGTTGTTCATGGACAAGCCCAATATCCCGTCAAAAGCAAAACTTTTGAAATCATCCGAGGTTGTGTTGGCCACGCCGAAGGCCATGGTGACTTTCACAGACGCAATCGTCATCGAGTCTTTTGTCAACGTCCCGTTAACAGCCCCAGTGCCATAGTTGAGGGAGAATTCATCGCCAACGGCTTTAGACGTGGTCGAGTCTGAGGGTCCCCAGGTCGTGTGCATCTTACAGGCATCTGAGTTGCAGTTTGATCCCATCACCCATGTTGTTCCGGCTCCTGTATCACAGAGCATGTACAAGGGCTTGTCGCTGGATCCCAGCTTTGCTTCGATAAAGTAGGAGAAATCCGTGCCATCTTGGTCAATCCCAGCACTGTTTGTTCCGGAGGGGGTTGCCGCTGTTGAAACAGAGTACTGGTTGTCTCTGCCGACCAGAACCTCCGGGCTGGGCGAAGTGCGGGATGCCTTTGAGCTGAATTTGCGAGTCAAGCGTCGGGCTTCGCGAGCTGCGTTGTCCGCCGACAGGCCGCCATCCCTAGCAGAACTCTTTTGTGAGATCTTGTATGTCGTTGGCTTATCACCCTCTCTGTATGACGGAATAAATGGATAGAATGCCAAAGCAGTGGTGGCCCATGTCGTCAAGATAACGGCACAACGCATGATGCCTCTTCAACCCGAACTGCTGATTTGGTGATAGTGGAGTTACAGCCCTCACAATTCCCCAAGCGAATTCGAGATTCAATGAACCGATCTGATTGTTTGCCGTTTGATCAACTCATCTCAGGTCCAAATTCGAGTTCAGACAAAAGTCAGTCCGGAGGTGGCGCTGGCGGGGATGTGCAAATTGGCGACAGTCGACGCGACAGAGCAGCGTCGATGACTGGCTGGATGACCGAGAACAGTGAAGGCCTCAGCAAGTCCTTGGTCGAGAGTACCAGACTCTGGCTCTTCTTTCGTCGACCGGATTAGATATTAGATATTACGTAGTAGAGGCTGGTGGTAGAAGCAGCTCCAGCATCCCCGAAAGACTTCCACTGGGTGCACACTTGAGACAGGTGAAGGAAACAAGATGTCCCGTCGCAAATGCTGAGGTGGATAGAGCTATCGTGACTGGAACGCAGTGGCTGATCTTTATGAAGTAGCAAAGCTCCGAGACAAAGGGCGCTACTGGACAATGCAAACGAGACGCAAACCACGAAAAATTGCAAGCAGAATCAGTAAAGATGCCGCGCCAAGTGAGGAACAAATACGACGTGCTGGGAGAGGGCAATCGACGGTGGCCTCGGGAGAAGTCGAGGGGTTCAAGGGAGTGAGGAGAGGAAAAACGGACAAGAGAAGCACTTGGCCGAGGAGAGATGGGCAAGACAAGACAAGAGGAGTTCGGGAGAGGAGGTGAACGCGCCTCAGGACAGAAGAGGAAAGTGATCTGGCATGGAGTACAGTAGACAGACCACTGCTGGATGCAACACAAGCTTGCACTTGTTGCTGTAGTACAGCACGGCACAGCTCGATGTGCCGGGTGGAGCGGACTCGGGCAGGGTTACTTCATGCTATCAACGATTGACTTCAACCCCAGATCCACCCACCCACCACCGTCCACATTCAGTCCAACGGGGCTTAGCACCGAGTCCAAGCTGGCCCAAATGGATCGACTAGCCAGGGGCAAGCTCTGGCTGGGCCTGAGCAATGGGGGCCACGCTCGATCTTCCCCTGGCAATCAGCGCCGACGTGCCTGCTTGCCCTCTTCCGTCCTGGCGCGTGCCCAGGCCGTTGATAGTGCGTGTGGTGTTCTTGGTCCCGGCCGCAGATCGAAACATTGGATGAGCGTTGGAGGCTCACGTATGGCTCACGGGCTGGCGGGCTGGCGGCTTGCTCTGCCTGGGTGCAACTTCGTCACTGCATGTTTAATTGGACCTTGGCACTAACCAGGACAGAGATGCACGGAGTGGGCTCTTGCAGATCCTCGAAAGATCACTTCAAGCAGCACCGGGGCTTTTTTTTTTTTTTTTTTTCCTCGTTCGTTTGTTTCGCGGCAGCAGCAGCAGCACATTCCAGGTTTTGCACGACAAAAAACAAACACGAGAACTCTAATCCGGGCCTTCGCGACCTTGTCATATTCCCTGCACAACCGCCCTCGGTGAATCATGCAGTCTCTTGTCCGATGGGCGACAGGCGGACAGCTTCGGGGCGCGGCTCGGGGGGACACCCCAATTTCGATAATTCTTAGACTAGAATCGATCATGGATGGGCCAAGCCCTCGTCCATCCACGCGCCCAGACTCGCCAGAGCCAAGTGTGCAGCCAAAAAGGGCACAGACGGGGTCAGGGGTCGGCATGTCATGTCAGATGTCAAGGCGATTTGAGAAGCTCCACAAGCAATAGCACAACTTGCTATCACGAGACTGCCCGTCTCGGCGGATTCAATGTTGTAAGCTTACCAACTCGCAACACCACATGTTCGTCAGATTCAAGTGCTTTGGCGTTAGTGTATGCTTCCCTGTGTAAATCGGTCTTGACAGGAATGCTATAGTCTGCTGGGCGAGTAGACTCTGCCCGTGACATGTACCCATTACACGAGATGAGCGCATCCCACCCCATCTAACCTAGTACCAACCGAGATGCGAGCCCATGAACCAACGAGTTGCCGCTCCGGCTGAGCCAGAACCAGAAAAGAGTTCTTTCCACAATCAGGGGTAAAATCAGAACTCGTATGCAAGCCAACATGCCATGACCACCACACTCAGCCGCATCTAGACTGTTCGCACCGTTGTCCTTTGTGCTGTGGTATTAGGCTGTCCGCAAGCGAGATGTCTCATAATCTCACACACACGTGGCGCATCAATGTCCTACCGCAAATACGCGCGCAAGGTCCAGATCAAGCGCGGTGCAGATTCGCCTCAAACCAGGTCTGGGCCATCACGAGCGCACGTGATGCCTCTTCAGAGTCCCCAGTCTTGTGTAGCAATGCCGTCCTGGTGTCCTGAAAGAGCGTGGCCTCCTTCTCTCCCATGGGCGCCGATGCTGCCAGCGTTCTCAGGAAGACCCACGTCGACTCGTTGGTCCACTGCAATGAGACCGCGAGCTTGGCGGCCTCTTCAAAGACAGCTGAGGCCTTGGCAGCGTCGAGCTTCGCGAGCAGGAAGTGCAGGTATGACCAGCCGGATACGTCGGTATGATTTCGGAAGCACCAACGTTTTGTTGGTTCTAACAGCTCCCTGAGGACGTGGTCCTCTTGTCCATCCTGGCCCTCCGGCCTATTGTTGGTCAGCCAGCGGGCATGGCACCAGGCGTAGTAGTTCCTAGGATGTCTCTGGCCAGCTACCATGACCACCTTCTCCAGGCTTTCAGCGACGTTGTGCTGGGAGCCATGGCGTGCTGCCGTCTCGACGAGCCAGCGGCGATGGCTCCATAGAGTCGGGGACTTGGTATGTCTGTGAAGACGGCTGGTGAGCAGACTGTCCACGAAGAACATGTCTCTCTCGATGGCTTCAAGCAGACGTTCTTCAGACGGGGCTCCGGCCGAGACTGCCAGCTTCTTGCGAGCGTTCGCGGCCGTCAGGTGCTCCGGATCCATCAGAAGCACCACGCTCGTGACGGCCAGGAGTCCGTCATACGACAGAATGCTTTCGGTGCTGATGTGGCGCTGAAGGATTTTCCGGGCAACGAAGAAGGCCTGCACAAGACCGTATTTGGAAACAGCTATGGCATTTCCATCCTGCAGGAGAAAGGTTCCTGGTTCAAGCGGATGGCTCTTCCCTAGGATCTCGAATTCCAGTAGTTCGCCGTGTTGGGCCTTGCGTTCGCTCAAAGCTTTGGAAATCGCCTCGTAGGCTGCCGTCGGATCGCTGTTGCTCAGAGCTTCAGCGACTGACTTGTTGACAGCCCTGGACATCTTCTTGCCTAGGACTTAAAAGCTCAGTTCACGCCTGTTGTGGCCTTCGGGTAGTCAGCAATGCGACGAAACGCTCATGGATATTTGTCTTCTTACATCCCAGACCACCTTGCAAACAGGGGCTGGTTTCCAGAAGATGATTTGCGGTTGCCTACTTAATGAAAATCTCTGCTGTCATAGCCGTTTGTCACTTAAGGAGTTATTTTCATCGATCGTGACATAATGCTGGCACAGATACTCGTTGTCAGTATCGGTGCGGTTGACTGGAGATGAATTCCATGTGAATCAGCTGCCCTCAAGCTCCGGTCCCCTCGCTCGGGCCCAGCAATTTGAAGTGACGCCCTTACGTAAGACACTGGCGGCTCAAGTTCAACACACTCCTAGGGGCGCTCAGAAGACACTCGCGGAATGAATAGGAAGATCAACCATGAGTCCTCGGAATTTGGGAGTTCACACTGAATGGCAACGGGTGTGTTCTGAGGCTGGGTTGCCAACGCCGCAAGCAGGGCAGACGGCTCCCGTTCGTGGGGCACGGATAATTCCATTACTTGTTATGCTGCCCTCTTACACAACAACGGTGATATGGTATATGAAGTTTTCTTGGTCAGGCTTTCGCCGTTCCATTACGCCCACTGATATCTGCCAGTGTCGCAAAGTGATGCCTCTGCTCCCTCGTATCATTCGCAGTACTGAAAACTGCCAGAGAACTGCCGCACCGGTATGCCTTCTCGTTCATCGCTCCTGGTAGCTCCCATTCGATTCCGATCTCTATGCGCCGCCAACAAGGATGTTGCTGCAAGTACGTCCTGTTAGTTACTTCCATTCATCATTGACATCGCAAAGAAGATTCCTTGGATGTGCCGGTCCCTGAGACTTGACTCTCCTGGGACTCGCGTGGCACGATCACCACGAGTGCCAGCTACCCCTGATGAAGCGAAGAAGGGAGGATGCAGTCTGAGGAGATCTCTTACTTGAGGGGAATGTGTATCAGCTTCACGATGTATCCGACGAAGCCCATGATCAAGACTGCATGCCAGGGAGTCAGCATCTGGAGCCGCACGTCGCGCGATCGAGTTTGGTGTGAGGATTCGAAGGGGGCAGTCTTTCGGTGTGGTTGCAGTGCTTGTGCGACACGGAGTAGTCGTCTCTAGGGACGACATCGAGCGGTTCACAGGATTACTCACAGCCGACGCCAACTGCTTGCGAGATCTGCACACTCTTGTGTTAGCATTTTGCCAGATGCTTCCAATATTGAGGAAAGCATACCTTGAGGAACTCCTTCTGATCAGGCTTCTGGCACCTTGTCACTAAGAAACAATTAATGTTAGCATCAACAGCCTGGACAGGTGGAGATCGTCTGGAGCGCGATAGGAGGCCACTTACTGAACTGTACTCCATCCTTGACGAATTCCCGGGGCACCTCGAGAGCTTCAGAGACTTGGTCGGCCATTGTAGATGATTGTGGAGTTGAGAAATCCGAAAGAGAGACTGGGCAGCTGCGGGTAGACGAGGCGGGTCGATTTGTGATTAAGGAGAGGTTGAGCGAAGAAGGGTGGTGAGAGAGCGAGTTGGTCAAGGTAATTGATTGCCTGCTAAACACGTCGCCTCATCCGGGTTGAATTGAAATCGCATTGCTGGCCTTCCGGCCGGCGCAACTCAATCGACAGGGTATCGGCTGCTCCAGGCGCCGCCAAGGGTCTGCCACTAGCGGGCTACAGCTGTGCACCGCCCGGCAGAATCCAGAAAAAGTTACCTGACTTAAGGTGAAGAGGAAAAAAAGATGGCCCAGCAGTTCTAGCTTTCTCTCTAATATACCATTTTCCACTGCAAATAAGGCATTGAACCTCGAATTTTGCCCAGCATGCCGGTGGAACTGCGACCTAGAAGGTCGAAGGGTACGCAAACGATCAAATGCAAACCTCATGTGATTGAACTACGCTGACCAGAGAAAAGCTACCGCGTCTGCAGAGTCGGCCGCGGTCGAGGAGACGCCCAAGCCCAAGGTTGCGAAGACCCCAAGGTCCACAAAGCGCAAGGGTAAGAACTAGATTTTCCTCCGAAACCACAGAGAAGCTGTGCTAATTGATTGTCAGCAACCGAGGATGGCTCTCCCACTGCCACCAAGAAGCAAAAGTCTGTGAAGACCCCGGCCAAGACCAAGGATGCCACGGACGCCCCGACTGAAGCTGCTGAGCTATCGACACCGGTTCCAAAGTCTGCCAAGAAGGCGAAGACTCCGGCGAAGAAGAAGGATGTGGAGGAAGGGCCCTCGGAGGTAGCTGAGAAGCCAACCCCGAAGCCCAAGAAGGACAAGACGCCTGCAAAACCTAAGGAGACTCCCCAGCCTGCCGTTGCGGACACCCCGAAGCCCGCCAGCAAGGCCACTCCAAAGTCCGCCGCCAAGGAGACCCCGAAGACTGCCAGCAAGGCGAAGCCAAAGTCTGCCCCAGAGACTGCCCCAAAGGAGACACCCAAGCCCGCCGGCAAGGCCACTCCGAAGTCTGCCCTTAAGTCTGGAGCAAAGTCTGCCGCGAAGGAGACCCCTAAGCCTGCCGGAAAGGCGACGTCAAAGTCTGTCTCCAAGGAGACACCGAAGTCCGCTACCAAGGAGGCCGACGAGACCCCCGCGCCCAAGCCCAATGCTAAGCAGGAGAAGACCCCAAAGAAGACGCCGGCCAAGGCAACCCCGGCCAAATCCGCGAAGAAGTCTGGGAAGAAGGCCGAGCCCGAGCAGATCGTTGAGGAACAGGAGAAGATCGTCCAAGAGGTTGAGAATGATGCCACAGCCGCCGACGAGGAGGAGCAAGCCTCCTCTGATGAGGAGGTTGATGAGCAGACCAAAGCTCTTGTTCTGGCTGTCGACAGTGGAGATGAGGACGAGCAAGCTTCTGGGGTGATCACCTTCGATCAAGGACAAGACGTGGGCACAATTCCTGACGTCTCTAAGGAGCTTTCCAAGAAGGAGAAGAAGGAAAAGAAGGCACTCAAGGCCGCCTCTTCAAAAACCAAAGACTGGAGTGATTTACATCGGTCGTCTGCCACATGGTTTCTACGAGCACGAGATGAAAAACTATTTCTCCCAGTTCGGCCCTATACGCAACCTGAGGGTCTCTAGGAACAAGAAGACCGGCAGGGCGAAGCATTTTGCGTTCGTGGAATTTGAAGAGGCCAGCACTGCTGAGATTGTGGCCAAGACCATGGATGTGAGTTGTGCCCCGTATTCTTTTGGCTGGCGTTAAGTGCTAACGTTTGCTCAGAATTATCTACTTTTCGGGCACATTCTCAAGTGCAGTGTCATTCCGAAGGCACAAGTCCACAAAGATCTCTTCAAGGGATCGAACAAGAGGTTCAAGGTAAGTCCACATCTCTCGGTGCTCAATCACCGGCTCAACTGACGTCCATACCTAGTCGATACCGTGGAACAAGATGCAGGGCAAAGAGATGGAGCGGCCGAAGCTTGAAAAGCAGTGGGAGAGGAGCATCAAGCGCGAAAACAAGAAGCGAGCTGCCAGAGCGAAGAAGCTTGAGGCCTTGGGTTACGAGTTTAACGCACCGGAAGTCAAGTCCGTCACCGAGGCCAAGGCCATCGCGGAACCGGAGGAGGCACCAAAGGCGATCGAGGCGCCACCACCGGCAGCTGAGGCCGAGTCGGAGGCTGCTCCTGCTGAAAACGCTGTTGAGGAGAGCACTGTCGAGGAGCCAAAGGCAGAGGTGGAGGCAACGCCGGCTAAGAAGGCCACCAGAGGCAGAGGAAGACCTGCAAAGACGCCCCAGAAGGCCGCCGCAGCAGCAGAGACGCCTAGGAAGACGAGGAGGACCAAGGCGTAGAACATCGACGTCTAGTCGCTTAACATTATCACTGCATGTCTAGAGGTGCAGATGCTACAAATTTCAATAGTCATATCTCGCGCCAGCGAACCTGAAGAGTCCACTAGAGACGTATCGTCTCGGACAGTCATCAGGATTATATAAGTGCGAATATCAATCTGCTTCGCAACATTCAGTGAATGCGACAGAACTCATGTGTGTAGACAACATCGAGCTCTGGGATGGCGAAGGTGGAAATGTGAGGAGGGAAAGAAAGAAAACCAGCAAAAATTCCTGCGCCGATACGAAGAGCTATGTACCCAGGGTCGGCGAGCCACCCACTTGCCTGACCCCCGCCCCTGGCCAATGAGCGCTGGCGCCCGTAGGAGCCACCTTTTCCGCCTAGGCTCCCGGTTCCGCTCCCTGGGGGCCAGGCCTGCCCAGGTGGATATCGAACCTGGCAACACGGCACCCGCAACTCGACCGACGCCTCGAAGCAATCGATCCAATGCCATTCGTTTTGAGACGCATGCGTCCCAATTGATATCATGTCTTCGGCGGCCCCACAAGATGCGATTACAGCAGCTCAGGGCCAAGCCGCCGGCTCGAAAAAGAAGAAGAACAAGAAGAACAAGCCCAAGAAGGCGCTCGACACCAACAACGCCAACGATGGCACAGGCTCGGCTGAGCCCAGTCCTCGCGACAGCAACAGAGACCTGTCAGCCGACGAGGAGCCAGACACCCCGGTGGTAAGTCGAGAAGCACGACCCAGAGGCCCCAGACCCACTCTCGCTCTGCGGACCCGAGCTCCTGGACACATAGCTCATAGGTCTGGACCGCGGCATCGTTAGCAAGGGTCGCTCTCCCACAAGGCTGCGGTGGCTCATTTGCATCGTCAACCCCTGTTCCTAACATGTATATATGACAGACAGAGAGCAGTGATACCAGAAGAGAGAACCAAAAGTTACCGTCGACCTCCGTGACGGCACCCGACACGCAAGGGAACGGACATGTTCGAGCGCCATCCGGGAACGGTCATCCTGTCTCCTCCGACCCCCGTCCAACGCAAGCGATCACCACGAACGACACAAGCGCAAAGCTAGAGGCTATGTCGGAAGAGCGAGAAGCGCTCCGCAAGGAGGTGGAACAGCTCCGAAAGCAGCTCGAGACGATACAGGAATCCCACACGTCGGAAGTGAGCAAGCTGAAGACGGACCTCGAAGAAAGCGAGTCTGCGAAGGACCAGGCCGAGGAGCAATACCAAACACTGCTCGGAAGGGTTGAGAAGATCAAGCAGACGCTGGGCGACCGCCTAAAGAGAGACAGGGCCGAGCTGGAAGAAGCGAATCAACGTATCGAGGAACTCGAGGCGCAAAATGAGGAGCTACAGAAGGGCGATTCCTCCCACGAGGAGGAAATAGCCAGGCTTACAGATGAGCTGCAAGAGTCAAATCGTGAGCTAGCGACTCTGAGGAGCCGGAACAACCTGGCGCAGCAGAACTGGCTAAAGGAGAAGGACGATATGGCGAGACAGGTGCAGCACTTCCGGAGTGAGCTGGAGTCTACGAGCAGCGCCATGGGCGAATGGGAAGTCATCGCCATGGAAGAGCGGCAGGTGAGGGAGAGTCTCACGGAAAAGG
Source organism: Diaporthe citri (assembly GCF_014595645.1). NCBI lineage: Eukaryota > Fungi > Ascomycota > Sordariomycetes > Diaporthales > Diaporthaceae > Diaporthe > Diaporthe citri. Next base: position 1,606,971 of record NW_025064850.1, read on the forward strand.
TCGCAGATCTCGAGGAGCAGCTGTCATCCGTCAGGGAGGCGTACGAGAGAGCCGCGGAAGAGAGGGATAGCTCCCTGCAGACCATCGATGGGTTACAAAGGGCTCTGCAAGAAATCCAAGAAGCAAGAAGGAAAGAGCTGAGAGATCTCGTTGAGTCTTCGGAAGAGCAGCTTCAGGAGATGAAGAAGCGGGTGGAGGAAGCCGACAGTCGTGTAGCAGAGGCCGAAGAGGCCAAGGAGAGGCTCACGAAAGAGCTGGAAAGGACAGCCCCGTTCGAGAAGGAGGTCAGGGAGAAGAACCTGCTCATCGGGAAGCTGAGGCACGAGGGTATCATACTCAACGACCACCTCACGAAGGCTCTGCGGTATCTGAAGAAAACGAAGCCAGACGAGCAGGTGGACAGGTAAGCGCATATATCACACTACTACCGTAAGGATTCCATGCTTACATTTCAAAGGCAAATCATCACAAATTACTTCCTGCAATTCCTCTCGCTGGACCGGTCAGACCCAAAGAGGTTCCAGATCCTACAAGTCATCGCGGGCTACCTCGCCTGGACGGACGAGCAGAAGGAACAAGCAGGCCTCGCCCGCCCCGGCGCCTCGAACAGCACCCTCCGGCTCCCAGTCTCGCCCTTCCACCGGACACCCAGCACACCATCCCTCAGCACCGAGTTCTTTTCCGAAAATGCGCCGACGTCGGGCAAGGAATCTCTGGCGGACCTCTGGGCCGGCTTCCTCGAGCGTAGCGTGGAGGAGGGCCGGCCAATCGACACTCTAGGCACCAACTCGAGGAAAGGGAGCGTGTCTAGTAGCACGGGGACAGGGACAACAGTAACCAAGCCAGATGGCGGGAAAGGATAGACGGTGAATCCAGGCCGCTTAGAGACTTCGAGAATCAAGATATTTTAATGGCATTCTGTTGGCGTTGGGGCACAGCAGAGGGAGGGAGTAGCATGTACGGGACGGACTTAGACAAGCACCCTTGGGGGAGAATATCACCAGGGCCGCTAGATGGAGTCCATGTGATGGCCACGTTGAAAGATCACTTGAAAGATGCGATCGTGCGGTGACTATCGTGGCGTTTCTGTCTAAACTCATGTCATGGCCTGCTGCAACACATCGCGAGCGTACGTCTCGGCAACCTGCCCGATATTATCCAGGTCGACCCGCCTGTTCTCCACAGCGTCGCGCATGCTGCCCACGACCTCCTCGCTCTCCATGGCCTCAGACATGATTATAGCCTCGTGGGCCCAGTACCTCGCCTCGGCGGCCCTCAGCTCACCGTCCCTAGCGGTGGTGTTCTTGATGACACCCGCGGCGTGCAGCTGGTTGCGCGTCTTGGCCAGGCCGGCGGTGACGCCGTCGACGCACTCCGAGACGGTCCGCGCCACGGGGAACATGCGCCGCGTGCCGCTCAACCACAGCGCGCCGGCGACGAGCACGTCCAGCGCCGCCAGCCCCAGGTGCCGCAGCGCGCGCGCCCGCCAGTGGAAAAAGGTCACCTCGCCCAGCACGCGGGCCTTCTCGTTGCCCGCCACGTGGTCCCAGGTCGCCAGGAGGTAGACGTCCAGGGCCGCGGCGCCGACCGCCGCGTAGGCTGCCAGCGATCGCCACTGCGAACCCTCCTTCCCCGTCAGCCAGGCCGACGTGCCGGCTCCGAGGAGCGCGGCATTGAGCAGGTGGACGGCGGCGATGGCCGGGGCGGCGTACAGGAGGTAGGTCGTGGGCTCGTTGGAGTTGCAGAAGGGGCAGTCGACGAGGGCGTCCGGGCCGTACTTGTAGTAAAGCAGCTTGGAGGCGCGCGACTCGAACTTGTCGTGCAGGACGTTATCCCTGGGCGTCAGGGCGCGCAGCGACGACAGCCGCGAGAGGATCAGGTTGTTGGAAGAGGTCGGGTTCGAGCGCGTCACGGCGAAGACGTTCTCGGGCGCCAGAATGGGCAGCGTGCTGGCCGCGAGGAGGGACGCCGCTGCGGCGAGGAGGATGACGGCGGCGAGCGTGCGGGTGGGCAGGGGCCGGATGGGCTGCTTTGGGTTGCGCTGGGCGGCGCGCGCGTTGAACCAGGTTATGGCCTTAGGGAGGAGCATGGGCCCGAAGAAGATGACGAGGGACTTGATCCTGGAGGGTGGATGTGTTAGTCTGTGTAGCTGGTGAAAGTATGAGTGGTGTTGTCTGGAGAGGTGGCTACTCACGTCCCCCATGATACCGCCATGGCTGCTGCCGTTGCTGCTGCTTTGCTGAACGAGAGTTGTGTTGCAAGGAAAGGAGGCATTTGGGATAGGTGTTCATGACAGCCGAATTGGAGTTGTATTTTAGTGGACAAGGCCCTTTGCTAACCAGCCGGGGTGCGACTGCCGATCTTGACAGCAAGGGGATGGATGAAGTGGCGCTAACCCAGGTAGCTCCGATAGTGGGGCGTCCTGAGGAGCTTACAAAATTCGAGAAGCGCAAAAGTTCATCCAGCAATCGTCCTCTGTCTTCCACAAACCAACCGTGTACTCTGCACGCAAGGATCGATATTTCACGGCCTCTGTGTTGTGAGATCTGATCTGGGTATTCTGCGAAAACTGGTTTTGTCCCTTTCGATCCCTTCTGAGTTCTCAAACTTTGATATTGAAGGCGAACAGGAATCACGGTAGGTTGACAGTTCAGCGTGCGGCTCACCAGCGAGCAGCACTACAACAGAACCAAACATTCCCCGGACATGGGCACTTTCGAAGCTTTAGCAATCTTTTTCCTCAGTGGTTGTCAGAGTCAAAGTGTTGCCCAGAACAAGCCCAAGTACTCTGCCAAGAGTCATCTCACTTCGTGTTGCTGAGTTTCAGCTCCGGCTATGAAGAACTCTGCGTCAAATTTGCTGAGAGACATACGCGATCTCCATATCTAGAACACCAAGCTTTTAGTTGTCCCTAGGTTGTGGCGCCGCAATATGCAAAATGGCCACGCTCATTATTATAACTCCTTCTTGCTGCTGTCCTCCTTTTCCTGTGACTTTTCCGAGCCCGCGGGGGCGGCAGAAGCCTTGACAGGTTCCTCCGCCTGCTTTCCCTTCCCGCCCTGCATCGCGGCCGCCACCAGACCGAGGACCGCCGTGATCGTGTCCGCCACCAGCGTGATCACGCCCGTGCAGGCGAGCTGCCACGACGCGACGCTGACGCTGCCCATGGGCGCCCGCGGGAACGAGATGATCCACTCGGCGTAGTAAGGGAACCAGCCGTGCGGCAGCCAGAACATGGGCGATTTCGAGTACCAGAACGGGAGGAAGTAGCGCAGGCCCGAGGTGCACAGCCACCGGGCCGTCGTGACTGTCTTGTCGAAGGCGGCCTTGGAGCCGTCGATTCCGGTCTCTGTACGATGGGGAAAATGTCCTGTCAGCTTCTCTATCGTCACCGAGTGATGCCCTTTACCACCGCTGTCCCGGTCCCAGGGGGAGATCCTGTATCTGTGTGTTTGTCGGGGACTCAGGGATGTTCGAGGGAGGGAGGGGACGACGCACTCATCTTCTCCAGCTCCTCCAGCATCTTGTCGTGCTGCCGCCGCAGCTTCGCCCACTTGGCGAACTCGTCCTGGCTGCTCGTAGCGTTCAGGTCACGCCGGACCTTCAGGTAGTTTTGTTGTAGCTCGCGCTGGTCGCGGATCTGCTTCGAGGTGCCCAAGGGGGTCGCGATGTAGAGCTTCCATAGCTTCGGGGGAGGGAGCAACAGGTCAGCCAGGTTACCTCACGCACTCATCGGTCTCACCACGTCGGCGTCGTGACCGGGAGCAGAGGTAGTGTGGGCAGAGCATCAGCTACTCACCAGGTTGTTGATGGTCGCTGCGCCGATGCTGTTCACCACGGCGACGGCAAGCTCGACCGCGAAGATGACGAGGAGGGACGCCATCGTCGACTGTGAGTTGCTGAGTGTTGAGTTGGAGAGCTATGAAAAGGCAGCCAATGTCTCCAGGACCATGCTGCCAAAGGTGCGAGCGTGGCCTTGAGGTTGTGGAGAGCCGGACTGATTGCTTAGTGCTGCAGCTATGGAGGAGTGGGATTGCTTTTCAACGTGTTGCATCATACCCGAATTGCAGCCTTGGTTTTTGGTGCAGCCCCCAACGGTCCTCTTTCTGTCTCAGCAGACCACACAGACTCGTGGAGATTGAGAGCAGAGAACCAACAGGCGCAGTCTTGAATAAATTCATACCTAAGTTGCCACAAACAGTATATTGATTTAACCAGTGAATTCTTCCTCATACACAACTTCCTATATGCTGCATGGAAAACTGTGACACTGTGCAAGATAAATTCCCGTTTGGGCAGGATAGGCCTCTCTTGGTGCCTTTTTATGCTACTGAGAGCCTGCGCATGTCTTGGGAATCCCAACGCCTTGGACCTACATGTACAGATACACATGAGAGACACAGCATTCTGTCTCACTCTCTCCTTCTCTCCATACCTGCCTCTCGCAACATCATATACAATGATCACACTGATCGTGCAGTCCAAAGCAAAGCCGATTAACTCCACCCATCAACATTTCCGTTCCTCATGGGGTATTGGGCAGCGCCGTCTAGATCCAATACAGTGTCCAATTTTCCCACCTTCCCGAATGCATGAGATCATGCATAGATAGAAAAAGGCCCAACCAAGCTTACAGTGCCCTTCCCCCTATATACCATTTTCCCTTGATTGCCCCGTCAGATGCATCATTAAGTCGTTGACCTGGTTCGGTACGTAGAGGTTGTAAGACCCTACGCCAGAATATCACACACAATTTTTTAATTTGATGGCTGTCAGTCGTCGTACTCGGCGCTCTGGTCGTCCACGAGGATGAGAACCGTCAACGCTGCAGCATAGGCCTCCCGGATGGCGCATGCCATGCTACACCGTGTTTGTTAGCAATCCGTTTTGATGCCTGTCATCTGCGAGCATGGAAGAGAATTCACTCACCAGGTCTTTCCGATCACCGCAACGACCGCACTCATGCCCCAGTGAGCACACCAGGCCCTCGCGAGGACCTCGTTGTCGGGCACACCGAAAGCCTCGATCACCAAGACCTTCTCGTCGTCGTCCTCTCTGTCATAGCCATTGCCATTGATGTGGCCGTTCGTCGCGGGGACGCCCTTCGACGAGCCCTCTCCGGCCGGCGACTCCGACTCGCTGCGCGAACCATGGTCAAAACCGTTACCGTCCAGCCTCGCCCTGCTCTTCGGCCCGTAGAGCCCCGCCCAGTCGCGGATCTCGATAATCTCGTCCACCTTGACCGTCTGGTGGGCGTAGTCGAAGAACAAGGGGTGCGGCCCGTCCGTGCACGGCCAGGCGTGGATGAAGCTCACGTCGTACGTCAGCCTCAGCGGCCACGAGACCCCGTCGATGGCGAACTGGATCGCGGCGTCAAACCACTTCGGCCCTGGCTCCCCTGCCCTGTCCGCGCAGGGCTTGAGCGTGAACATCTCGATGCGGACGGTATCGACGATGTCGTCGACTTCGGGGTGCACCAGCTCATACTCCTTTACGGGGAATACCTCGGTAGGAGGGCCCAGCGGGTCGGATCGTTCGGACATCGAGGTCACATCGTCGGACTTGAGGCGCTGCCGAGGCCGCCGAGATCGTATTCGCGCTATCTGTGACCGCTTGAGGTGGGGAGTTGGCCTTGCGGGGCCAACCCAGCCGGCGACTTCGAGGCACGTTGGCGCAAGGACCTTGCCGACGATCGACGTTGAGGTCCAGTATGTATAGCTGTTGCGGTACTGGAAACCGCAGTTGGGGTTGAGGTGGATGAGTAGAGCTAGGTCGTCTGTGGCTTCGTCCGGGTCGATATCGATCAAAGCATTCATCATGATGAAGGGGAAGGTGGGCTGTTCAGTGTTAGCGTTGGAATACAGGCAAAAATGCTAGGAAGGGATGTCAAGTTCTCACCCCGGGTAGCACCAAGCCGCTGAAGAAGGCCATGGCATGGGAGCTGACGGCATCGAGGTTTGCAGCCTGATCTCCTTGCCTCAACGCTGCGAGGGTCTCGGCAAGGTTGGGCCACTTCATCATCTGCGCGAAACGCTTGATCATCTTCACCTGCCGCCGCTTGAGTTTGAAGCGCAATTTGACTAGGGGCGAGTTAGTGTGTCAATCTTCTCGCCCAGACGGACTATTCCATACCTTGATCTCCCGTGTTCCCATATGCCTCTATCCTCACGTTGTCCCGCCATCTCCTTGAAAGGGCGAGATTCCATCGAATAGTAGGAGGGAGCTGCTCAAGGAGTTTCTCCTTGGCCCACTCTGTATGCTGCCTGGAATGTATCCTCAGATCCAGCTCCATGCTAAGAAGAAGCTGGTGGAAAAACTTGACGTATTGGTCATGGTTCGCGTGTCCTGTGTCGAAGATGAATCTGGTAATGATGTGATTTTTGGGGTTTGAGAAGTCGATCCAGTGGTCGGGCCGGGAGAGAACGAGGATGAGATCGGTGATTTGTTTGTCGAGTGTCTTGTGCGGGCTGAGCATTCGGTCGGGGTCCTTCAGAAGCTTCCTGTAGAGATTCTTGTACATGTACTCCAGGTCGTCGTCCTCAAGGCCACCCTCCAGATCTCTCAGCCTCCCGAATATGCGGACCAGGTCCACGTCGCGGGGCTGCACACCGGAATCGCGTATGTTGAGCGCCGGCGGGTACGCGCTCGCAGTGGACGCCCATTGATTCAACGTGACCGTGCCAGGCCGTTCGCCAAAATGGAAAGAGAAACTGGGCTGTTCTATGGTCTCCCAGGGATATGTGGCAGGTCCTGGCCCTTGCAGCCTCATGGTCATGAGCTGGGTCATGGAGTCGTGCTGGTTCACGCCGTCGGTAGCATCGCCTCTGTTGCCGGCTGTGGTGGCGTAGGTCGAGAAGAACTGATCTGCGAGATGCGGTATTGGCCTCTTGACGCCTCTGTGGGCAGGAACGCCCCGACATATGAGCTCCATGGCGTGGCCGAGATTGAGCTCCTCGTCGCTGGCGCACCCGGAGGGTGGCCATTCGGTCAGGGTATAGGGCGGGCTGTAGGGCCCATTCCCATTCGGCAATTGCCGTCCTTTGCCCTTTGGCGGAGGAGGGTCTGAGACGGGGCGCTTGAGCCGATTCCGTGACTGAGCATGGGGTTGAGAGCCGTTGGCGGGCTCGAAGTGCTTCGATGGGTTGGCCTTCTGGCGCAGGTTGTCACCCTCACTTGCCCTGCGCGGCCGCAGCTTCAGCCTCTCGCCCTGGACAACCCCATTGTCCTCAGTGTCCTGTTCGCATTTGGTGTCAGCAGGCGAGTCGCACGGCGGACGGGCACATGGCATGAGATGAGCGCTGTCGCATAAGTCGAGGCGGAGTGGGGGTGGAGTGAGGTAGCAGCCATGCTTACCGAGAAGGCACCGCCGCCGCCGCCGCCGTGGCCGTTGCGGGCTGCTGTTGACTTTGTGCGGAAAAGGGTCCTCCAGAAGCCTTTCTTCCTGTCCTTATCTCGACTCATGTCGACAGCTTGGATGTCGAGCCCCCGTATTCATGCGCCGTTGAAAAGTCATGAATGTGCCTGGTTGTGAGTGATGTATGGGAGCGACTAGACTCGGCTACTGAGCCGGGGTGGTTTCAATTCAGCAACACAGGCCTCTGAAAGGCAGGGCAGGCACAAGCACAAGCACAAGCACAAGCACAAGCACAAGCAGGCACGAGCACAGGCCCAAGCATGAGGTGTCAGCGAGGGCGCTCGGATTGCCGGGTGCACGTCATAAAGTTGGAATGTTCAGATGAGCTGGCGACCGCAGTGAGTGAGGCCGGGAGGCAGGGCAAGTCGGGCGAACCCTGGGGCCTGTGTCTCAAGTGTGATAGGGCAATTTTTGACAGTCATGCGTTTGGAGTCTTGGACCGGGAGGTTGGGACGAAGGGTAGGGGTTGCGAACGGGGAAGATCGATGCTGGGAGCGAGAGCGCAGCGAGGTTGAATTGCCTTTCGGATCGCAGATCAGATCATGCTGCCAGCCTGCGTGCTACGCACTCTTGTCCTCCTCGCTGAGCAGGCTACTATTTATTAGTGTGATTGCAGTCAACGGCTGCATCAGCCAGTCGCGACGGAACGGAATGGAATGGATGGCCTGCGAACGCCAGAACCGATGCAGGACCCCACCCCAAATCAGGCCGAGGGAGATGATTGCTCTATCGAGACGACGGCCAGCATGACTCTGCCCTGCCTGAAACCAGTGTCTGTCCTTGTGAGCCATTCGCTGAGGCAGTGAGGAGAACCTCTGCCAGCTGTGGTGTAGGACGTTCGAGCTGCATGCAGGTGAGCCCCAGTGGGTAGCAGCAGCTGCAGGAGGGCAATAGAAGCTGTCCTAGGCATGTACCCGGTACAGTAGTCTATAGAGGCAGTGAGATATGAACAAACGGCCTGCCCATCCTTACCAAGCCTCAAACCGTGACAACGACGTGGCCCAAGAGACGGTCACCGGTGCTCCGAACTGCCGTGCGTGGTACACTTGGTCGGCCGCCGGCCAAGTACCTGCACCAGCTATGGGCAAGCGTGCAAAGTGCGCTGTTGTGTGCCTGACAATCATCTCTCGTGCCAGCGCCGGTCAATGCTCTACCAAATCCGCACGCGCCAACGGAGCTCTCGGCGAGCACAGCCCTGTGGTAGCCTGCCTAGCCGACTAACAACAACCGCCATCCAGGCCGTCGTTCGTTCGTTCGTTCGTGCACGCGTGGCCATGTTCACTTGTCCAAGTTCCCACGCCACGCTACACCGCACTACACTATACAACTCCAGCCAGTCGACCAACCCCCACGCAGACTTGAGTGCAATTCTGGCCGTCTGGTCACTGGGTCTCCTGCCATTTCTCGCTGTCGAAGTTTGAATTGCTGACTGCGGCTGCGGATTGGCCTCAAAAACCAGTAGAGTTCTGTAGCGCTGATCCTAGCCCTGCCAACGCAGACCCCGATCTCAGCCCCGGATGTGTTTTGGCCATGTGCCGTCCTTGACAGCGGGAAGGGCACGGTCATGAGATGGCTTCGGGGTGGCTTGAGGCGCCGGGGGATCTGTTCAAGACCAGACCGACCACTCGTGGAGGTCCATGCGCTGCAAAGTTGAATCGAAATCGGGCGGGTATGGCTCGACGCCGGCTCCAGCCCCCCAGCCCTCCAACCGCCTCGCTGTCCGGTCCAACCTCTGCGTTTTCCCACTTCGCAAGCATCTCCCGGCAAGCAACCTCAAGACCGTGCAAGAAGCCGGTTTCACACCTCCGACTCACCACCGCCCACTGCTATCTGCCCACTCCACGCGGGCCGCCTGTAGGGAGGGAAAACTGCGGCAGCGGCGGGACAATGTCGGATGGGCGAGTCGTTCACCGGCAGGATGAGGAGCCACAGATACAGCCCAAGGTCCCGCTGCAATATATCTGTTGCGGCCTGACGAACATCATGTGTGTCGGTCAGTGTTTGGACAGTCAGACTGGCAGGCAACGGACGTGCACGAGTTGTGTGCATGCGAGGGAGGTCGTTGTCTCGGTTCACAGCACAGAGCAGGATGCACCGATCAACGGGTCCTTCGAGAGGCGTGCTTCGAGCAAAGGCTCGAGCATGACTTTGCTCAGTCGTCGAGGACTGAGCCAAGTTCAAAGTTCGCCCGGGCTGATCTCTAGCAAAGACACCACATCCATGGTCTGAGATTCGTGGTGAGTCGTCTTCGAGAACGTGGTGTAGGAGGACACACCAGCCTGGCTGGACTGTCGCTTAAACAGCGTGGCCGCCACCGAGGCTACGGGCAATCGAGACTGCGTCTGGAATGGCTGCTTCCCCTAAGGCAACTGACCAATGCGACTCAAGTAGTAGTGTATACTGCTCAATCCTATAGGATTCTAAGGTTCGCTTCTTGTAAGATGACCTCTCATGGAATTACCCCTTCTGGAATTACTCCTGCACCCGTCAGGATAATCTTTGAGAATCCGGACGAGGTCTTTTTGCTCCCTTCCACATGCCATTGATCACCGACGCAGAAGTTTGGGGTGCCGTGCGACCCATGAGGGAACTCTACCGGTTGGTTGACAACATGACGGAAAACTCTCCAGATATTCAACTAGGTAGATGTGTAGTCGATTTATGCTAGGTGTTCTCGATTCTGGTAGCGTATTGTGCTGTTTAGCAGCAACGGAGAGGTTGCATCGGCCTCGGGTACCGGCCGGAGGCTGCACCGATCAACGACTGCCAAATGGAGCTGCCTGCCGCTAAACGGCCCAAGCTCAAAAATTCCCATGCCTTACGAAACCGACCTACATCGCGGATTAGACCCCGTCGACGGCCAGCCAATTCGACCACGCTCACAGTGCTTGATCCCGACAACACCTGCCCCTCCTGTCCCGGACTCTGTCGAGCAGACAGCCCTGTCCTAGTCCGGTCAATTCGGGGGAGCAGCGTCGCAGAAGCAGCCCCCACCACCTAGCGGCTGGCGTGCGGCCGCGACCCAACCCACGATGCAGAAGCTCCTGCGGCGGACGGCCCAGGCCGAGCGGCAGGTCATACGGCGGAGTAAGAAGCAGGGCAAAATGATGAAGATGGCGCGCCAGCGACAAGAGTTCAGGCAGCGCATGGGCGGCACACAGCAAACACACGCCTCGCTAAAGGACGCCGCACGCAGGCGGCGAGAGGACTGGGAGATGGGCGCCCTGGCTCCCCAGCGCGACACGCCCCTGCGGGATGCCAACGAGTCCTACTGGGGCACTGTCAGCCTCCAGCGGAACCTGGCGGATACCCTCCCAGAGAAACAGAGGGATCTCGCCTGCCGGTGGGCAGGCGGCCGCAAGACCCTCTGCATCAAGGCAGGTGACCGGGTGGCCATCATGGATGGCCCAGACAAGGGGAAGATCAGCGCCGTGAAATACGTCCAAGAGGAAGGCGCGTTCGTCGCGCTTGAAGCGCAGAACTTGATGGTGAGCTTGTTCCTTGGCGGCCTGTGGAGTGCGGTCGGCAAATCCATATGCGAGGCGAACCGATGGGCTGACCATTCTGACCCGCGCAGCAAAACTTCACCGTCCCGGACTATATGACAAAGTTGCAAGGTGAAAAATCCGTCCATGTCCAACTCGCCGAGTATCGTGCCCCGATCCACGCCGTCCGCCTCGTCCACCCCCTCAAGGACCCCGTGTCAGACGAGATCCGCGACGTGGTCATCAACGAGCTCGTGGCCCGGAACTACTACAAGGACAAGGTCACGGGGCGCGAGACCTGGTCGCGCGTTGTCCCCGGGCTGAACATCGAGATCCCGTGGCCCAAGGCCTTCGAGGACGCGGAGAAGCAGAACCTGGAGGGCACCTTCGAGGACCACGCGTGCGACACGCTGCGCATCGACGTCGAGGAGAAGACGTTCGTGCCCACGCTGCTACGCCCGCCCATGCCCACCGAGGTCATCGACGAGCTGCGCAACCGATACTCCAAGTTCCGCACGCGCCACGAGGACGAGTACGTCGCCAAGAAGGAGGCCGAAGAGGCCGAGAAGGCCGCACGCAGGAAGTCGATCAAGACGATGCGCACGCCGGTCCAGGAGCTCAACGCCAAGATCAAGGCCGAGAGGAAGGCCCGCGGCCAGCCGGAGCTGACAGAGGAGATGCTGGCCAAGATCGGGGAGGTCATGGCGAGGAACAGGAATCGCACGTTGGCTGGGGCTGGCATCGCGCAGATCGAGAGTCCAGCAGTCACCGTGGATGTAACGGCAGCGCCCAAGGGGACCGGAGAATCCCCATCGCCATGATTATGTATGAGAAAACTAGATAAATAAATGCACAATACTGCCATGCCACATAGGATGGGCGGCATTACGGGCTTAGGGAGACGGACATACGCCAAGATGTCCCGAGCAAGAATATGCTTGTTCTACCCAGCTATGCGTGCCATGCTATGTGTGTCCCCCCTTTGTGCACATGCTCCGATCAAGATCCAGAATCATTGGCCCAGAAGAGTCAGTTTTGAAAATGCCGTGATGACAGGAGCAAGCTGCCGGCCGTTCACGGCGTCCAACGAGGCGTGGAGCACCGCATCCGGCCCGGTCGGCCTGTACTCCTCCGCGCCCGTCGCGCCCAGCTCATCCTCCTGCGCCTGCTGCTGGTCCTCGGGCTCCCCAAATACCTCGACCACGGCAGCCCTACAGGCGGTGACAACCTCGTCCATGAGAGCCTCGACGGCCCTGGCGCGCTCCGCCATGCCCCTCCGCATGAGCCCGAACACAAGCCTCTCGGCCTCCCCCTTGCTCCCCTCTACGCGCTCCACCAGCCGGCGCACGCTGTTGACGAGGTACTCAGCCTCATAGACGGTGCCCTTGCGGCCCCGGGCGCGTTTCTTCTCCTCGCGCCGGCGGTTCTTGCTCGTCGCGCGCGACACGTTGGACCCCAGCGTGCCGACGCTGCCCTGCTTGCCCGTGTACCGCGTGAACAGCGACGCGCTGGTGCTGACGCGCGACGAGGCCGCGACGGACACGTCGTCCGGCAGGTCCGCCAGGGCGCCCGGCCGCTCGCCCTCGTAGAAGGCCAGCGGGTCCTCGATCGCCTTGCGCCGGAGCTCCGCCAGCCGCGGCACCTGCGCCCGGAGCTGCGCCTTGCAGTCCGCCAGGAACTCGGTCGTGCCCGACAGCGCGTCCGCGAGGCCCGCGTCCACGGCGGTCTCGAGGAGGTCTCCTCGCCCGCGGCGCGCCGCCAGCCGCATCGCGTCCGCGAAGTGGTAGCCCTTGCACAGGCACCTGATCGCCTGCTCCAGGGAGTCGAGGTACTCGAGGTGTATCGTCGCCGCGGAGGAGTAGCCCTTTGCCTCCCAGAGTGCTTCTGCCAGGGTCGTGGCGAGCTCAGAAAATGAGTCTGCTGACATGGGTGGGTCCTGCTGCTGGGCAGTGAAAAGACATTCGCGCCAGCAGGTAGCGCCAGCAGCCCGGTAGCAGGCAGTGGCGCGGGCGAAGTTGTTTAGGGATTCGTAGGCGAGGCCGGCTTCACGGTTCTTGGACTGGGATTCAAGGTAGTTGGCATACAGGTCTGTGAGAATCCTGTGTCGCTCGGGTTCATAGCGATAAAGCCGCAGTGCGGTCTGGTACAGCTTGTATTTCGTCGTATAGTTCTGGACTTCGTCAAAGACACTGATGGCGTGTAAGTGTTGTAAGGCTTTCTCCCGCCGGTCCAGGTGGTCATCGATAGCGAACTTTCGTCTGAGCTCAGGTAGTTGGTGTAGATCTTGGATAAATGGCAGGTACTCCCGCGGATCTCGTTGTGATTGCTGGGCAACCAGTAGAGCAAGGTCCAGGTTGTAAAGTCCCAGCGCATGGTCATAAAGTCTATTGACGTCTTGCAAGAAGCATATGTGCTCAACAGCCTTCTCGGCCATTGTCTCATCGTCCTGCATCAACTTCGCAACTACAATCAGGCCATCTTCGAGAGCTGGTGGGTTCTTGCAGACGTTGGCAGTGATGATGTTCTGTAGGTTTGTGTCTTTTCGGCCCTGGAGTGTTTCCAAAACAGAGTCACATATTTTGTTCACCTTGGAGGAAGTCCCATTGCCGACAGTGGCGAAGTTCTCTTGAGGTGGTGCGTTCGAATCTTCCATTGCCGTCTCCTTGGAAGTCTTTGTGTTCTTGTACATCGTCTTCGTCACATCGTCCTCGCCGAGTGAGGCCAAGAACAAGTCGATATGTGCCACGTCGCCAAGCTGGTCTAGAAAAAGGCCAACGTTCGATAGGAATTGGTCCGGCTTATGGTCATAGAGTATGTTCATGTCCACTCGTTGTGTTCTGCAGTGAGCGAAGGCCTTGCCATATTCCTTGGCATCAATCAAGGACCGAATACCGGCCAGGACCATGGCCCGAGGGTAGATGGTTTCCAGGTTACCGCGAGGCATCTGGAGCACGACACTCATGGTTGTTGGCATGGCTGTGACAAGTCTGGCGCCCCTTTCGATGCTTCGGCATCTCTCATCGTTCTCCGGGTCATCAGCAGGTAGGTTGAGATCTGTCCAAGTCAGCATAGAGTCTGTTACAGCCAAGGAATTATATGGCACAAACCTTCTGGCCTGCCCAGATGGGCAAACTTCAGTAAGTGGTTACTTGTGGTGAATATCAGATGGTCGCATGTGACCAGGAACGAGGTACAATTCTTGACGAGTAACTGAGAGTTTGCGTAGAGATGGCCACTTCTTGACAAACCAAAAGCGATAAATTCGCCGCCGATCTCAAAGGTTTCAACCCATGGGAGTTGAAGTGGAAAGCGGACAACCATGGGCCCCAATGCATCATCCTTCTCTGACAAGCGAAAGAGCTTCCCAGATCTGGCTTGAACACAGGCCTCAGCGAGAGACCCACTGTCCGATGCGTTCGTGAAGGAGGCCGTTTGTGTGAAGAGGACCTCCTCCTCAAGCGGAGTCAAGTCATCAATTATGAGGTCGCCGGCGTCGCACTTGAAGCTCAGCCGGCAAATGTTGAGCCCGTCGTTGAAGTAGAGCACACGAGGCTCGTAGCTCGATGCAAAGCAAACCTGAAGGGCTGTTCTCATCAAACCGTCCATTTCAGAATCGAATTTGGTGAGAAGTCTTGGAACCAGTGATCGACCATTCTTCGTCTGCCACTCGTACAGGTCGACGCCATTGTGGTGCAATACAGCCATCGTCTCGTTGTTAGGGGCGAAAGCAATGTCGATTACGGTATGGCTGGCCGTAATTTCGAGCATGGCCATGGGTGGAGGCACGTTCGCGGTCCGGAATGGTGTTATTTTAACCGTCTTACCATCGATGACAGCAACCGCTCCGAAGTCATCGGGTGGCATTAGCGAGCCTCGCGTCACAACGAAAGCGAACTCGGTATGAAGTATGTTGTCTTGAAATCCGTCAGCAGTGGCTTCTCGTGGGACTTCGGGTGGGTATACCAACCTGTGTCGGCAACTGCGAGGCGCAAAGCCTTCTCCGGGTGCCATGAGGCGTGCGAAAAAGGTGATTTCAGGAGGATCTCTTGCTTCAAGTACCAGTGATAGTTGCCCGTGGTCCAAAGCTGCACGGTGCTGGCAAACGAGACTGCGAGCACCGTCGAGTCTGCGTTCCATTGCAGGCCGATGTTCAAGGAGGGGTCATCAAGAGGCTCGGTCGAGCGTATTGTGAACTGGCCATGCCTCAGTCCGTTCCTCTCAAAGAAGACAACATCAACGTGGTCAGCAAAGCGCTGGATGCCAGCCAGCAGATTCCCGGCGGGTCTCCAGCTCAAAGCACCTTCCAGGCCGTCGACCGGCTCGCTCACGCTATCGAGAACGCCCTCTCGGCTGTAGACGCGTATGACTCTTCTTGACGCAGCCTCGACGGTATTGATGGCAACATAGGCGCCGTCTCCTCTCCAGCTGACCACCGTGCGCCCGTCGTCGTTGGGGCTGACCGTTCCCTGGTCGATCTTGTCGGGTATCGTGGGATCACGAAGAGCCTTTGCCTTGGCTCCCCTGCCCTGGAACTGGGTCTCCTTCTTGCCCCAGCCGACACTGACGTGCTTGGACGATGCAAGATCGGCAGAGGTCATGGCTGCCTCGGCGATACCATCGAAACTGCGGCTCATGAAGACCACTTTCCCGTCCTTGGTGGCGATGAGCAGCAGCTCCTCGTCCGGCGACCACCGTGCAGACGTGATGCCGGCGTCTATAGAGCCCATGATCTCGATGTGGACATCCCCAGGACTCAAGCCCTCCTGCACAACAATGAGGTCGCCTCCCTCGAGGACGAGACATGCCGTCGTCGTGTCACTAAAGTAGTGGAGACTCACAACTCGGTCGACAGGCACGTCTGGGTTTGGACTCGGCGCATCCCACGAGGCTATACGTTCGCACAGCCTGAATTGGGGTCAGTATATGGTTTAAGCGGCGGTGGACATGGTGAGTGACTGCGTGGGCTCACAGTGGGAGTGCCGGGTCCTGACGGGTGACATCGTCGACCACTCTTAGGAGCTCGATCTTCTGGTCGGGGGTATTCGGGCCGCAGGTGACGAGCACCTCATCCTTGCTGGGGTCCCAGCATGTTGCCGAGATATCTGACGGGGCCTTGCCGACTCTGTGGCAGATGTTGCGAAGATTTCTCATCGTACTGGAGGTCAACGAGCGATCAGGCCCTTGGCAGCGCCGACTGGGGTTCCGCAAAGAACCTTGGAAGGCTTGATGGCTTTGACACCTGCTCTCTTGCTGGTAGGCACCAGAAAAAAAGTCAAAAGAAGACTTGTTGCCAGGACGTTTGCGAGAGTGAGAGTGAGGGTGAGTCTGGATGTGATAGTGAGTCTGGACGCACTGTGCTGCAAGATGGTCACCGTCCATCAATTTTTTTTCCGAGTTTGACGGACGCCAGTCCGTACATGCAAAGCATACATAGACACATGCGTCTCACAGTGCAATTCACCGTCTGTCTACGGCATGCTTCTTCTACTTGCTCTGCCCGTCCTGTTCGAATCTAACTAGGTATGTCAGGTCCGAGCCAGGGTATAACGGCCTAAAACACCCCAGCTCGCAAATTGGGAAACAGATTTTACTGGCATTGTTTCTTGTTTGATAGCAGACGTCAAGGATTGTCAAACCACGGGCATTTCTCTCGGCCCACGGCTGAGGTGAGGAGGAGGCACTCTCTGGCCCAGGCCGGTCCCGTTCGGCTACTACTCGTTAGCTTCTTCGGCTCAGCATGACCTATGCCCCTAGTTGGGCCTACGCTGGCCCACCCCACCTCTGCCCACTTCTGTCCCTGCTGGCCCTCGAGTTGCCCCAACCGGAAACAAGAACATCTCATAATCCGGGGAGGTGCGACAAGCTGCTGCTGCTCCCAACGGCTAACCACGACAGGCACATCACAAGAGTCAATCCACAGGGCCCATCAGACCACACATCAGCCGTTTTCTACTCGACACCCTCCGCCACACGACCTCCTGTGCCACTCTCACAAGCAAGTAGCCGAGTCAATTGGCTGCTGCAAGGCCTGGCTGGCTGTTTGTTTATCATCTCTACCTACAGACACAAGGACCCCCGGGAATAGCACCTGGCCTGACCTGCCGCCAAGGGCGCAAATCACGTCAAAATGGACGCAGCATCTGCTTATAACCAGCATTCGAGCCAGGGCCGCCGAAAGAACCGCTCCTTGACGAACCTCAACCACCTCTCCCTTGCTCCGTTGACCACAAAGCTTCCAATCAACGACACTGAGATCATGTTTACCGAACTGAACATCCACACCTATTCTACCTCGTACATCCAGGGCAAGTCCGCCCCCACAACTCCCTCCCTGCTGAGCCGCTCCCCCAGGCGAGGAACCTCCAGGACCCGGCACCATTCACGCCAGGGCTCCGCGACGCCCCTGCCGAAGAGCAAGTCCGCCGTCCACATAGGCCCACAGGGCAAGACGCCCAGGTCCGGCACGACATCGCCTGGCGGGCAGCGGCGCGGGTCAAGAAAAGAAGACCATGTGTCTGCCCGCGGCCGGACCGACAGCGACTGGCTCCTCCGCGCCGGGGTGCTTATAAGCAGCGAGACGCGGGAGTCCAAGGGCCAGTCATGGCTGGTGTCCCGCGCGAGCTCGACCAGCCTGACGGGCATGCAGGGCGACCGAGAGGACGACGAGGACGACCATGACCCGGACATGTTCGAGAGGGAGAGGATAGCCCGCGAGAACGCCATCGCGAGCAAGCATGCCAGCCGGAGGGGGAGCCTGGGCTTGTTTGAGGGCGACGAGTCGCCGCTGGTCAGTCGTACCGGGAGCTTCCACGCAAGCCGGACAGGTAGCCGTAGCCAGCTGATCACACCCGGCGAGAGGGCCAGCATTGAGGGCTACTTTGCCTCCCACGCCCCGCACGGAGACTACGCACCCGGTCCGGACTTCGTCAACCTCGACGAGAAGCTCGAGGCGATTGGCTTCGACGGCGAGATGGATCAGGATGACGAAGCCGACGTGAGGAGGCTGGTCAAGAATGGCCAGTCCCGGCCGGGCACCTGGTTTGGGAACATCTTTGGGTGGACCCTGGCCTCCGTAGAAGAAAACGACGAGGACGACGATCCCGACGGAGAGGGCTCAGATGGCGAGGCAGATGTGTCTACACCCGAGACACCTTACGAGAGGCAATTCGAAGGGGCTACCATCTTGTCCGAACAACGGATGCCCGCCCCTAAGGCTGAGGAAGGCGGCTGGCAAGACGCTGCCTGGCTGCTGAGTGTTGCGTCCAAAGTGGCTTGGTCCTGAAAGAGCAAGTACAAGCACGCACTTGTCGGTTGCCGAAAATGGAGGAAGATGACGGGCAGCGATGGACGACGCAATCGGTCACTTTCACGATTGCGGTACGGGGCGTGGCTTACCCACACACCCGTGGGGCCCAACCCCGCCGTGACGGCGTTTGGGAACCTACTCAGACACTTGCCGTGACGAGGCCCCTGCCACGGCCACGCGCGGCCACGGCTCCAGAGGAAGCAGAGTGACCCCAGGTCCGTCGCCTGTGCTCTGCGGCTTAATGAGAAGCCACTTTCTGTCTCCGGTAATCAACTGTATCTCCCCGGGCAGGGTTGTCTGACGGTGCCCTAACAGATGCGTACGGAGGACTATGGTCTGATGGCGTCGATGACAGTGACTTATTCGGCAGGCAGGCGGGCCGGTCTCACGGAAAGCCTGCATATATGGACTCGGCCAGACCGTGGGTCGAGGGAAGGCTACTGGCTGGGGAAACTGTCAAAAACCTGTTTTTGTTGAAGAAGTGTAACTCTGGCAACTCTGTGTGCATGACTTTTTCTGGGCGAGTTGGTTCTACTTTTTGGGCCGGTCTTCTTCCCTCGCAACACATCTCTTAGTCAAAAACGGTGGGGGAGACTTATTGACGGCTATTTACAAGCCATGTACTGCATAGAAGTGGACAACTGCTCCCGCGCGAATATTTGTCACGGCTGACCTCGCACCAAATAAGATTCAAATACACTGCTGTGTCCGATCCCTGTATTTCAATTTTTGGCTTTCTACAGGCCACAGGAAGCAGGAGCAATAGTGGGATGGCTCGCCCACACATTGTGGATCTGTTAACCCCGCAAGACAAATCCTAGAGGTGGGAGCATGAAAAAAAAAAGGCACTATTACTCTCATATGCAATCAATCGTACCATTTTGGCGCTAGTAACTTGCCTAACTATTAACACCTTTTTTTTCATATATACTTTTTTTACATTTCTTAATTTAGTTTTAATTTATTTAAAATATATATAAAAAGAAAATTATTTTTTTAATTTTATTATTATTTTTTATTATTAAATTAAGTATAATATAATTTATTAAAAAGTAATAAATATTAAATAATAATATTATTTTATATTTTTATATAAGAAATATAAGGAAAAATAACTTTATATTATAATTAAAATATATTAATAAACTTATATTATTTTTTAATATTATTTTAAAGTTTTTATATTTTAATAAAAAAATTAAATAAAAGTTATAAAACTTTAATTTAAGTTTTTTATATATAAAAATATATTAAGAAATTTATATTAATTTTAAAGCTAAGCTTTATTATAAGTTAACCTTAAATTATTTATTATAAGGTGCTTAAATAAGGTTTATATTTAAAGTATAAAGAAAGAAAATTTGCTTTTTATTTATATTTACGCTAAAGCTTATTTTTATAAGGCTAAAGCCCGCTAATTAATTATAATAAGCAAAGCTTAACTTATAATATATCCTTTTTTTTTAAGTCTTTATGTAAATCTTAAAGGGCAGCTATATAATAAAAATAAAAAACACCATGGTTTAATTATAAATTAAACATCGCTCTTTACTTAGCCATTTAATTATATTTTAACGCCTTTTAAATATATTAAAAGCCCAGCTTATTTTTTATAATTAACGCGCCTTTAACCCTTATAATTTAATATATTAATTAAAATAAGTTAATAAAAAATAATTATTTAAGCATAAGTTAATAATTAAATTAATAGCATTTTTATAATCCTTTAATATAAACTTTTTATATAAGCTTTTTTATTTAAAACCTTAAAATTATAAATTTATTATATAATTTATAATTAATTAATGCTTAATTATAAGCAATTTACTTTATTAATAAAAATTTTTTAAATTTTAAGCATTTTATAATGCTAAATTAATTAATATATAGCTAGCCCGCTTTAAGCCCAGGCTAGCATTAAGTTAATAATGCTTTTAAGCTTTACCTTATAAAAAATTTTTATACCCCCTTAAATAAATTTCTTCCCTTTATTAACCTTAATTAATAAAAGCTATATCTTTATTTTTTATAATAATTAAGATAATTATACTTATAATAATTAAGCTAGCTATATATAAAATACTTAACTTTACTTATTAAAATTATTATAATATTAATATTTATTATTTTATTATTTTAAAATTAAACATTATCTTTCTTTATTATAATATTAAAAATACTTTTATATTATTATAAAGTAAAATAAAAAGCTTTAAATATATTTAATTATTTTTATAATTAAGCTAAGCTTTTATTATAAAGGTTAAGCTATTAATTATTAATAATATTTTATATTTATTTAATTAACTTTAAGTTTTTATTATATAAGTTAATTAATTAAATTAAGCAAGAAATTTTATTATTTCTTTCTTATTATTATAATTTAAGCTTTGCTTATTATAATTAATTAATAAGCTTTAACCTTATAAAAATAAGCTTTAACATAAGTATAAATAAGAAGTAAACCTTTTCCTTTGCACTTTAAATATAAACCTTATTTAAATATCTTATAATAAATAACTTAAGGCTAGCTTATAATATATATTTAAAGTTTTCTTATATTATAAACTTATAATATAATTATATAAAATTTAATATAGCAAGACTTAAAAAGAATAATAATAATTTATTAAGCCCTTTTTTATTTAAAAAAACTTTTATCTTAAGAATACTTAATAACTTAGCTAATAAAAATAAAAGTTAAGTTTATAATAAATAAAAAAGTAATTAATATTAAAAAAGCTTAATTCTTTTATATATTTAATTAGCTAAAAACTTTTTATAATTAATTTTTACCTTATATTAATTTTATAAAAATATTTAAAAAATAATTAAAAAGCTTTTTAAAAAAGGTTTGCTTTATATTTAAGGACCCTTTTAAATAAAGGTATATTAAGCTTAGCTTAATTATATTATAATAATATTATAAAAAGGGAATAATAAAATTTCTTATTTAATTTAATTAATTAATTTATATAATAAAAGCTTAAAGTTAATTAAATAAATATAAAATATTATTAATAATTAATAATTTAACCTTTATAATAAAAGCTTAGCTTAATTATAAAAAATAGCTAAATATATTTAAGGCTTTTTACTTTACCTTATAATAATATAAAAATGTTTTTAATGCTATAATAAAAAAAATAATATTTAACCTTAAAATAATAAAATAATAAATATTAATATTATAATAATTTTAATAAGCAAAGTTAAGTATTTTATATATAATTAATTTAATTATTATAAATATAATTACCTTAATTATTATAAAAAAATAAAGATATAATTTTTATTAATTAAAGTTAATAAAGAAAAAAAGTTTATTTAAAGGAATATAAATTTTTTTTTATAAAATAAAGCTTAAAAGTAATATTAACTTAATGTTAACTTAAGCTTAAAATAAACTAGCTATATATTAATTAATTTAACATTATAAAAATACTTAAAATTTAAGAAATTCTTATTAATAAAGTAAATTACTTATAATTAAGCATTAATTAATTATAAATTATATAATAAATTTATAATTTTAAGGTTTTAAGTAAAAAAGCTTATATAAAAGGCTTATATTAAAGAATTATAAAAATGCTATTAATTTAATTATTAGCTTATACTTAAATAATTATTTTTTATTAACTTATTTTAATTAATATATTAAATTATAAAGATTAAAAATATATTAATTATAAATAATAAACTAAGCCTTTAATATAATTAAAAAGCGTTAAAATATAATTAAATAATTAAGCAAAGAATAATATTTAATTTATAATTAAACTATAATATTCTTTATTTTTTATTATATAGCTATTCTTTAAAACCCATTATAAAGACTTAAAAAAAAAAGGATATATTATAATTTAAGCTTTGCTTATTATAATTAATTAATAAGCTTTAACCTTATAAAAATAAGCTTTAATATAAATATAAATAAAGAATAAACCTTTTCCCTTATACTTTAAATATAAACCTTATTTAAATACCTTATAATAAATAACTTAAGGCTAGCTTATAATACTTATAATATTATTATAATATATAATTAAGCTAAGCTTAATATGTTTTTATTTAAAAAAGTTTTTAAATATAAGGCAAACCTTTTTTAAAAAGCTTTTTAATTATTCTTTAAATATCTTTATAAAATTAATATAAGGTAAAGATTAATTATAAAAAGTTTTTAGCTAATTAAATATATAAAAAAATTAAGCTCTTTTAATATTAATTATTTTTTTATTTATTATAAATTTAATCTTTATTTTTATTAATTAAGTTATTAAATATTTTTAAAATAAAAGTTTTTTAAAATAAAAAAAAGCTTAATAAGCTATTATTATTTTTTTTTAAATTTTATTATATTAAGCTTTATATAATTATATTATAAGTTTATAATATAAAAAAACTTTAAATATATATTATAAATTAACTTTAAATTATTTATTATAAAGTATTTAAATAAAGTTTATATTTAAAGTATAAAGAAAGAAATTTACTTTTTATTTATATTTATATTAAAGCTTATTTTTATAAAGCTAAAGCTTATTAATTAATTATAATAAGCAAAACTTAACTTATAATAAGCTTAAAAAATTATAAAATTATATATAAATGTTTTTTATATATAAAATAAAATATATAATTAAGTAATATTTATTATTTTTTAATAAATTATATTATAAAAAAATATAATTATAAATATATTATAAAAAAAATAATATTAAATATAATATATTGTGGTTATGAACATGCCATAGGGGGATAGCAACACTATGGGTGATAAGCATTATAAGCAATTAGCATTAAAGCACCGGCAGGCAAGGGTCACGTGCAGCAACACGTGACTACCCTAAGATAGTTTATAGCCAAAGGGAGGTTTTGCAGCTTACAGCCGCAACCTTCCTTTCTTTTATATAACTAATTTAAATATAACCAATTTATTATTAATTAATATACGTTAACCCAATTAATATTAATTAATAATTGCTTATAAGTAGTTATAAACAGCAAGATAAGCAATAAATTTATATTACCATTAATTAAGTAGCAATTATTAATAACGGGAACCACTTTAATTAAGTTACGATATTTACGCTAAACAATTAATATTAATATTATAAAGATAAGCAATTATTAATAACAAAACCCTATTTAATTAAGTGCTAATAGCTATGCTATAATTAAAACCAATAAAAAGAAATTAATAATGCCTTAACCTTTTTATTACAAAGATTTAACTTATTAATTAATAAGTCCTTAATAATACCTTAAATTTATTAACCATATAACGCGTTTTATCATATAATTAACGCTAAGAGTGCCTATAATTACTTTACTTTAACATAAATAACAACCTATATTTACTTAAGTTAATAAATACTCTTTAATAAACACTCTTTTATTGCATAATTAATACTTTCTTTTTATGCTTTAAAATAACCTTATTACATCCCCTTAATTACCCTCTTTCTTTTTCCCCTATATATAAATTACTTAAACATTTTAACGGCTTAATAAAATAGCTAAATTTAATAATAATGCTAAGGAAATACTCTTAAATATTAATAATGCTTTTATATAAGAACTTTAATTACTTTTTAACCTTAATAAAAAGTTTTAAAGTTAATAAGTTAATTTTAGCTATTAAAATAAATTAATAATAAAGGTAAATAGCATAATTAGTTAAGTAAATACTGTTATTTTTAAGTTTATAAAGGAAATAATAAAATATTAAAATATAAATAATAATTTACTTTAATGCTTTATAAAAGACTTTGCTTTTTAAAATATAATAATATTTAAAAAGTTAATTATTATTTAAAATTTTAAGAAATTCCTTTAAGAGAAAAAAGTTAATATTAAAGGAAACGCTAGCAAGCAATATATTAACCTAAAAGTATTATTTATATATAATAAATATCTTTTATAGCGGGAAAAGGAATTATATAAGGCGGCTAATATACATAAACTTTTTAAGTTTTATACTTAATGGCTTTAATCTTAAAAGCTAAAAATAATAAATACTTAGGAAATACCTATTATTTAAAAAATTTAAAAAACCTTAGCTTTTAATATAATTTCATTATTTATAGCTTCTTTTTATTAAAACTTAAAGCAATTAATTCCCTTTATTAAAGATAATAAAGAATCTTAAAAACTATAACCTCCTTATCCTTAACTATTTATAAAATTAAAATAAAATATTATCCAACTAACTTCCTTATAATAAATATTATAATTATTATCTTATAAAAAGGAAACCCTTAATTAATTAAATATAAGGGCTCCCTTAAAATATTAAGAGATATTATCTTAATAAAAACTAAGTTTATTAAAATACTTAAAAACTTTATAACTTAAAAAATAATTTATAAGCATTCCCTTTAAAAAGTTAATAAAGACTTTATACCCAGCATTATTATTTATTATAGCATTAAAACCTTTATAAGCATATAATTTATATTAAAACCTACCCTTTTAAGAGATAATAAATAATCTTTTTAATGCTAATAACAATGCATAATTTAATAAAATATAAAATTAAAATAAAAACTAAGGCGGCGAATTATATAATTTATTAAATAATAAAATAAGGATCTTTCTTAATATTTACTAAATAATAAATATTAAACTTAAATAATTCCACGCAATATTTCCCTTAATTCTTAAAAACCATACTAAGATTTACTATATTTATTATATTAACATAAAGTCCTTTATTTATAATATATACTTAAAGCTTAAAGCTTACTTTAATATAAAAGTTAATTATTAATAATATTTCCATAATTAAACCTTAATTACATTTAATAAAATGCATGCTAACTTAAAGAATATTAATAAGTACTTTTAAAAGGTTTTTATTATAATATTTAATAAATTATAATTATATTAATAAGCACTTAGCGCACTTTATTAAGGGGATAACTTCTTACGGATAATAATTATTTATACTTATATAAGTATGCTAAAATTATAGCATGCACTTTTTAATCTTAAATATTTATATAAAGCGTTATTCTTAAGATTAAAATCTTTTCTTAAACTTAATTTTTAATATAACGCTAATTAATATTATAATAAAGATAATTAAAGTATTAATAATAAAGAAAATAAAGCATATTATATTAACTGCTAGTATTAAGATAATAAGCCGTTAAGCCGTGGTAAATATAACCAGGGAGGCTTTAGCTATAGCAACTTTAACTAAGGCAACTATAATTAAGGTAACTTTAATAATAATGGCTTTTATTCTTAATATAATTTTTATTATAGCAGCTAATAAAATACCTTAAGAAATAAAAAGTATTATATTTATAATAAAATTAATTATTAATCTTTAAACTACTTACTAATAAAATGTTGGCAATGTTATAATTAATACCTTGCATAAATAAAGTACGTTAATTATAAGGCTATTAATATTAATTATATTGCATTCTTTATTAAATATAAGGGACTTAATATAGAAACTACCTTTAATAAGAAAGAGAATAATTATAAGAATAATATAATATATTATTAAATTATTAACGTTAAGCATTAATAAGCGGGACACCCCATTAAGCGGGATACTTTTTAGCATTAATAGCATAACAACCTAAATTGCAGCACCATAATAAAAAAAAATAATTAAATTTAATTAAAATTGGAATTTATAAATAATTCTATATCTTTCTTATAGGTTTGCGTATTATGCCTAGTTTTGCCGCAGTTGCTACATTATCTTTTAAGCGGTTTGCCGTAAATTAACTCCTTAGCGCCACTACTTATTTCACTAATTAATTGCTTTTCCTTTTCCTTTTTATTAATTATCTTTCTTGCCTCTTATATATTAAGTGCTTCTTTATTTTATATATATATTTTTTTAGCCCTTTAACGCTTAAAAAGTGCTGCATTTACCTTTTAAAAAGTCTTATTTTCCTATGTTAATAAGAATATTGCATAAGCTAATGATTATATATTTTTTAATAATTAGTTAATAGTAAATAAAATTGGTATTAAAGAGCTTTCTTAATAATAAGAGATTTAATCCTTAATAAAAGTTAATTAGGAAATTGCTTATATTAAGTTATATAATATTTAAGAGACTTAAGGTATAGGTAGGGTTAAGGAGCTTAATATAATAGTTGGTATTTAAATCTTAATATTTAGCTTGGAAAGAATAACTTCTTGGTTAAATGGGATTAAACCTGCTTTTTTAAAACCTTTCTTAATAGTTTTTAGCTTAAAAACCTTATTATATACGGTATAAAAGGTAAGAAAGAATTTAGTTTTATTAATGTATATAATTTAGGCTTTACTAAACTAAGTAATTTCTATATTATATGCCTTTTTTAATGCATTAAAACACTTAATATTTAGTAGCTAAAATAAATAAGATAAATAAGGAGGCATGCAAAGAGTAATAATGTTCTTTGCCTTGCAATATTACTTAAAATCTATAAAATAATGGCTTTTATGCCTATTAAGAATTAATAGCTAGTAAACGCCTTTTATATATAATGCAATATATTTTTTAAAGTGCTAAATCCATTTTATAATAATTTCATTACTTATCCATTTATTTAAGCTTATTTTAATTATTTAATTATTTAAAAGGCCGCCCTTAATATACTAGCTTATAAGGTATATCTTAGCCTTAATAATTAAAAATAGCGGTTTATATTACTTATTTCTATTAATTAATTTAATAGCTATTACTTATTGCTAATTCTTAAGCTATATTTATTTTACTTATTCTTGCTAATTAAAATATATAATTATTATTTTAAGTAATTTAATACTTATTATAAAGCCCAACTTATTAAAGTTATAAGTATTATAATTAAGGATGCCATATTTATTGCATATATTAAATATAAAGTTAAATTATGCATTTATTACATTAAGATCTTTATATAAAGCCCTTTAGTAATTATATATATAATTAATGCATGTTTTAAGACATGGTTTTAATAAAATAAGTTTTTTTACTTAATTAATTTTAACGGCGCCATTGCTATAATTATAAAGTAGGGAATTTGCTATATCTTTTATATTCTTAAGGATAAATAAATATCCTTAGGAATCCCAATTAAGTATATATTAAATAAGCACCTTTTCTTTTATTTTTATTAATTTCTTATTATTAAAATGGGTGTTGCATTATGCGGTTCAGCCGGCTATTTTATAAGTAAGTATTAAGTAAGGGATATAATATTTCTTAGCTACGCGTTAAATGCTTAATTTTGGGTTGGATTTAATAGCTTAAATAGCAAACTAAATATTACTTTCTTTTATTTTATTTATTATAAGATATAACGTAAGAAAATGCATTGAGAAGTTAAATTAAAGTAATTTATAGAAAAGTGTCCCGCTTAGTGAGATGTCCCGCTTATTAGTGCTTAACGTTATAAATAATGCCTTTCTTTATAATCTTTTTCTAAAAAACATAACCATTAAGAAAGATAACATTAATAAAAATAAAAAGGATATAATAATTACTTTTATTTTTGCTTTTTAATTTACTTTAATTAAAAGATATGCTTATACTTAGTTTTAAGGCATTATCCTTAATATAAGTGTTGCAATCTTCTTTATAATAAAATATAAATAATACCTTGCTTTTTAATGCAAAGACTTTTTTATTTAACTTAATACCTTATAAATAAGAAAAGTGCTTATTAAATTTAGCAAGAAATTATAGGCTTTATTTTTAGAAATAATGATAATAAAGGTTATAATTAATCCAATTACCTTTTATATTATTAGAAAATATATCCCTTTCTTGCTTTATATAAGCAATATAAATAAGTTATATATTTATTTATAAAACACAATAAATAAACTAATTTAATAATAATTAAATAGCTTTAAAAAAATGTTTTTAATTACTTAAAAGTAGGAATACTTATAATACTTTCCATATACCCTTATTATATTCTTTATAAAAAAGAAATTATATTAATTATATTAATGTTTTAAATATTTATTAATTAAATATCTTAACTATTTATTAAAAAACATTAAATATAATATAAAAGCAGGAACTTTAAAAATTATTATAAAGTTTTATTATTATTATTAGCTTTATGGTTTTGCTTTATAAAGATTTAAGTTTACTTTAAAAAATAATTATAACTTTAATTATAAAATTATTATTAATATTATATATCTTCTTAAAAATAAGCCCGTTCTTTATATTATTAATTTAGTAATAACGTTTTAAGCAGCTTAATTTCTTAAGTTACTTTTAATTAAAGATATATAAAAGGCATTATATAAGTGCTAAATTAATACTTATCTTAGCTCCCTTAACTAAATTCTTTATAATATTAATATAAACTTTATATTTATTAAGTTTTAAGGGATAATATAAATAATAGGAATTGCTTATAAATAAGTTTTAATAAAAGCTTATTAATTTATTAATAAGGTTAAACGCTATTATGCTCCTTTTTAATAAGCATTTAATATTTTATATATTAAGTTAACTATTACTTATATTAAAAAGGCTATTCTTTAAATAATAATAAAGGCCGTTAATGATACTTATGGCCCCTAAGGCATTATACTTATACTACTTGTTTTTAAGGCTTATTCATGCCTTACGGAAAACTTAGCCCCTATCCCTTTAACGTAAAAGCAAGCTAAAGCCATTAAAATAGCTATAAAGTTTTTAAGGAGAATAAACGCTAAACAATAAGTATATACAGCTCTTAATATTTATAATAAACTTATAATTATAAAAACTCTTAGTTTATTATTGCAAAATAATATAAAAGTATAATAAAAAAAGGATAAATGGCAAGGCTTATATAAGCTTTTTATTATTAATAATTATAACCTTACTTTAAATCTTTTAAATGGCTTAATAATCTTTTAATTTATAGTAATATAGCTATATTATTATAATAAGATAAAGGATATTATAGTTTAAACTTTATAGCTAAATAATAGTTTGCAATATACTATATATTTTAAGCTAAATCCTTTAAATATACACTTAAATCCTTTAAAATTAAGATAATAAAGATAACCTTTAAGAGTAAAGAATAAGCTAAAGACTTATATTAAGGTATTTTTAATATAAATATTTATTATTTAAGCATTTCTTAATTAAATATTTATTACTTAATGCAAGAAAGATAATTATAAATTTATATTAAAGCTTTAATAAGATAATATAATTATTATATTTAAAAACCTATTTAAGGAATTTAATTATAAGGAAGTATTAAACTTAATTAAACGCAATATCTTTAAGTTTATACTTTATAATAAAAAGATATATAGCAGCATATAACTTTTTAAGTTTTAAATAATATGTAAAATTAAGGGCAAGATTAAAAAGTTTTATAAAAAGTTACGCTTTATAATAGCTAATTATAATAATTATAATAAGAAAAAAATTCTTATTTAATCCCTTATTATTTAGCGGTTAAGCTAACAACTTTTAATTGCTTTAATATTATCCCTTTTTTAGCAAGGGATATATGTTAAGCTTTAAGATATTACTTAAGCTTATTTATAGTTAAAGTTAAAGCTTAAATATATAATACTTGCAAGGTTACTGCTAAAAATTTATAATAAGTATTCTCTTAGCATTATTAAGTTTAATATATATTAATAAATAATATATTATAAATATTATTATAAGGAATTAAGTATAATTATCTTTATTTATAATTTATACTTCCTTATCTTAAATAATAATATAAATAACTTTAATATTATAATTATATAAATAAATAATACTTTCTTTATTATTACTTTAGCATTTTTAATAATAAAAAAAGAAAAGATTAAAAAGGCAGATATTTAATACAAGCTAAAGATAATACTTACTCTTAAAATAGCACTTAACTTTAACAATATAAAGATTATTATTATAAAGAATGGTATTATTAATATATATTAAAAGGGCTAAAGCATAAAGATTGCCCTTATTTAAATCACTTTTCTTAATTAAGGATAATAATATGCTAAGCAATAAGCCCATAATGCTTACTTAGCTTTTATTTATTAATTAAAAGCTGCATTTAACTTATTTATAGCTGCTTAAATTGTTAATTTAAGCAAAGAAAACTATAATAAACTTAATAAAAAGCTTTAATAATAAGCTAATTATCTTAAATGCAGTATATAATATATATTACTTAACTTAATTATAATTAAACTGCTTATCTTTATTAATAATTATTTCGCTAATAACTAAGATCTTAGCTCTTAAATAAGCTTTATCATTACTCTTATTAATAAAACTTAAGGCAATAGCTTTATAAAATTAAATATTTATAATAATATTATTTATTAATTCTTTATTAAATGCAAGAAAGTTATTAAAAGCATTTTAGCTTTTAAGATTTATAATATAATCCATGAATTTAATATAAGTATCATTTTAACAGCCACTTTATATTAAATTACTACTTATCTTAGCATTAATATCATTCCTCTTATAATTTATATAAATTCATACTCTTTATATAAGTGCTTAGTTAAGCTTAATATAATTAAAGAAAAACATCTTATAATTAACTTAATAATACTTTAATAATTATATAAGAAACGCAAGATTTTTAAAATTTAATAAATTGCTAGTAATTATAGCTTAGTAAATGCCTTTATAAAAAGTACGCTAAATAAAACTCTTAAGCAGCTTATAAATATTAATAAGATTATAATTAAGGTATAGAGATATATTAATTAAAAATAATTATTTACTTAAGTAAAAGGAAAAGATATATTAAAACTTAATGCATTGCTTATTATTAAGGGAAAATATTTAAATAGGAGTTAATAAAAGTTAATAAGTTAAGCTAATTGCAATAAAGTTATAAAGAAAAAACTATTAAAGTAACTTAATCTTTGCTTTTATTTAGCAAAAGTATATAAAATTAGCAAAAGTTTAAATCTTTCTTTTATTAATTAATTGTGAATTATTTTAAGGAATAATATAATATAGCCTATATTTAAAATTACTTCCCTTTTAAGGGCAAACTTTATAGTTAAGATTTTTATAATAATACCTATATATTAAAGGTTTAAGTAATAAAGGTTATTATTATTTCATAAGCATTTAAGTTGCTAGCTTATATTTAATAAGCATCCCTAGTTAAATTTTATAATTTAATATTTATATATTAATTTTATATATATTTTTATTTACTAACTTAATTAACATTAAATAATCTCTTAATACTTAACTTCTTTCCTTTATTTAAATACCTTATTTATTAACCCTTATAACTTATTTTGCTTATCCTTTCTTTATAATTAATTAATCTTTATTTAATTATAAAAATTAAATATAATTAAGCTTAAGCTAAATTAAATTAAGGTATATTATAAGCTAAAGATTAAATAATAATGTTATTAATTTAAAGATTTAATTTAATCCTTATTTAATTTAAGCGCTATAAATAATAAAAGTATAAATTTATAAAATGTATTATAAATAAAACGTTTATATAGTAAAAGTAATAATTTATGCTTTATTAATTAATGTAATTAAGGCAATTTATTATGCATAACTATTAAAACAACCTTTATTTATTAATTGCATACTTTAATAAAATAACTAACCTTTAACTTTTTAATAATAACTTAAGCCTTTTTATATGCCTGCCTTTTATAAGTACTTAATATAATTAAATAAATATATACCTTTAATTAATTTAATTAATTAATAAATTTAAACTTAGTAGCTTTAAGTTTAATTTAACTTTTTTTTCTTATATATTTTTTAAAGGCATGCATTAATTACTTAATTAAAGATTGCTAATATAATTATAAACATGCTATAAAAGGATAGCAATATTATAAGCAATAAGCATTATAAGCAATTAGCATTAAAGCATTAGCAAGTAAGGGTTATATGCAGCAGCACGTAACCACCCTAAGATAATTTATAGCTAAAGGGAAGTTTTGCAGCCTATAGCCGCAACCCTCCTTCCTTTTATATAGCCAATTTAAATACAACCAGTTTGCTATTAACCAACATACGTTAACCCAACCAACATATATATTATAAATAATTAATATTAAAGTATTAATAAATAAAAATTATATATTATAATATATAATTGTGGGAATAATGAGTGTTGTTTATATAAAGGATTGTTTAAGATTAAGCAGCTTTAGCTTATTAAGATGCTTAGCAGGCAGCAGCTTTAATGCTATATATAAAATAACTAGCATAATTAAGTTTTTTACCTTCCTTTCTTTTATAATTAATAATAATTAATTATTATATTAATTAAATATTATATTATAATATATAGCTTAGCTAATATTAATTAATAATTATAATTATAATTATAAATTAATAAGGCTTAAAGAAATAACCTTTTAATTATATTTATTAGCA
The DNA here is from genome assembly GCF_014595645.1 of Diaporthe citri. Classification (NCBI taxonomy): domain Eukaryota; kingdom Fungi; phylum Ascomycota; class Sordariomycetes; order Diaporthales; family Diaporthaceae; genus Diaporthe; species Diaporthe citri. The sequence continues at coordinate 1,639,526 of NW_025064850.1, forward strand.
TTATTAATATTATAAATTTATATAACGCAGTTTATAATAATAATAGTACTTAATGTATAAAGAAGTAATTATTATAGTAAGAAATTATAGCGAATTCCCTTATCCTTAATATATATATATTTATTATGCTTTAAATAATATTAATAATAACTTTTAAATTTAATGGCTATAATTAAAAGAATTAAATTAATGTTTATTTTTATTAATAATATATTTATTTATATCTTATTATATAAATAAATATAAAGAAAGGAATTAATTTACCTTTTAATAGCTAAGTTATAAAAGTAACCTTTAACTTCTTTATTTTCTCTTAATATTACTTATTTTTCCCCTTCTTATTACTTTCTTTCTTAAATTAAATATACCCTTATTATTACTTTATTAAAATAATAAGAAATAATAATAATATAGTAAATATAATAAGTAATATTGCTGGTTAAAATAGTTTATTAATATTAATTATAATAAATTATACTCTTATACTTAAAAGCATTATTAAGATACTTAATCCCTTGATATAAATAAATTTCTTAAAATCCCTTAGCAGTAAATAATACTTAAATACTTATATTTAAAGCTAAATTTAAGTTATAATATATATATTAAATAATAAGGCATATAAAGCATTTATTAAGGATTTTTATAGTTAAATTAAGCTAATATTTAAGTAAGTTAATAAAAACTTATTATGTATTATTAAGAAAACTTTTTAAGTTAAAAGCATTTATACTTAAAAAGTAAATACTTTAAGAAAATTTATATATATCTTTAAAGCATGAAATTATCTTAAATAATTAATAAATTAAAAGCAAGAATATTATATTATATTTAAGATTAATTAAATTTAAAATTATAATTTAAGTATTTATATTATTTTTAACTTTAATTATACCTTAATAAAAAATAAGAAATTACTTAATAATAATAATTCTCTTAATTTTAAATTATTTAAACTGTTTAGCCTATTTAATAATAACGGTAATGTTATGGGCTGGCCCCAGAGGGGCTGCAGGCTGGCTAGCGCCTTCTCCCATAAGCTGCAAAGCAGCAACCTTTTAACTAGGCCAAAAGGTACGTAATAATCCAAGCTCCCTTGGATTACCTAGCCAGCCACTATAAGGCTTGGGCTTCCAGCCCAAGCCCATTACATAGCCCCCTAACTACTAGTGGCGCATAATTACCCCCAAGGCTTACCCGCGACATCGCCTTTTTAAGCCAGAGATCTTCTTTATGGTTGGGTGAGACCATGACTTAAACTCTCAACCCTAGAGCTTGGATTATTTATTATGGGCTGGCCCCAAAGGGGCTGCAGGCTGGCTAGCGCCTTCTCCTATAAGCTGCAAAGCAGCAACCTTTTAACTAGGCCAAAAGGTACATAATAATCCAAGCTCCCTTGGATTACCTAGCCAGCCACTATAAGGCTTGGGCTTCCAGCCCAAGCCCATTATATAGCCCCCTAACTACTAATGGCGCATAATTACCCCTAAGGCTTACCCGCGACATTGCCTTTTTAAGCTAGAGATCTTCTTCATGGTTGGGTAAGACCATGACTTGAACTCTCAACCCTAAAGCTTGGATTATTTATTATGGGCTGGCCCCAGAGGGGCTGCAGGCTGGCTAGCGCCTTCTCCCATAAGCTGCAAAGTAACAACCTTTTAACTAGGCCAAAAGGTACGTAATAATCCAAGCTCCCTTAGATTACCTAGCCAGCCACTATAAGGCTTGGGCTTCCAGCCCAAGCCCATTACAGGTAAAGATAATAATAACCCTTTAAAACCTCTTAATTTATTAAGAAAAAGTAATAATTTTTTTTAATTAATAACTTTTATATAATATATAATTATTATGCTCTTTTACCTTTAATAAAGATAAAAAACTTTTTACTTAACTTAAATATAATAATTAACTTAAGTAAACATTATTATAAAGATAAAATATTTATTAAACAATTATATAATATTTTTAATAATAAAATCCTTTTTTTTTATAAGGCTTATAATAACTTATAAATATAGCTTTAATAATTTAAGGCAGCTTTTTTATATATACTTAAGAAATTAATAAAGATATATTATACTTAAATTATTAATTATAAAAACTTATTTACTTAAGCATATAAAAAACTTAAAAATCGCTTTAATATAAATAATAATTACTGTAATTATTTTATAAATTAAAATACTTTAACTTTCTTTACTCTTTAATAAAAAAACTTAAATAAGAATTATATAAATATTTTTCAAATATTTATTAATAAAATATAGCTTTATTATAAAGCACTTAAATATATTACTTATAAGGATAATTCTTTATAAGATATAATTTTATAAGCAATATAAAATATTTTTAAGTTTTATTATGCTATTTTAATAACGTTAATAAATATTAAGCAGCTTTATTTTATCTTATAATAATATATTAAGGTATTAAAGGCTTAAAACTTTATATTATAATATATAATTATAAAAAATAATTAATAAGCTTATAAATAAAGCTATATTAATAATTATAATAATTAAAATAATAATAATTTAGTTATTATAAATATTAAAAAGCAATATTATCTTAATAAGCAATATAATAATAATAATTAATACTTAAAATACCCTTAACCTTTTTTTAAAGATAATGGCTTTTAATTAAACTTTTGCTTGAATTAGCCCTGTTAATTTAAAGGCGGTAGCTATAATAAAGGACTTTATAAAAGTGGTTATAATAATAAATATTAGCTTAGTAAAGGTAATAATAATAATATATAATGTAAAAAAAAAAGTATTTTATATATTATAAAAAGGAATATTAATTAATAAATTACTTACTTAAAAATTAATAATATGTTAAAGCTATATATATTTATATATATAAAGATATTAAATAATAAATTAATAATAATAAGTTTAATATATTTTTTATTAACTTTAAAGGTTTTAATTTTAAAGCTATTAACATTATAATAACTTTAATTATTAATAATAATAAAAAGGGATATATTTATTATACCTTTTTTATAAATTAAGCCTTTCTTTATAACTTTTCTAATAATATAAGCAGTTATAATATTTACTTTAACTTTAAAGATTATTTAATAATAAAAATATTTATTATTTAAAATTAATATTTTTATTAATAATATTAAGGCATTATGCTAAATATAAATATAATAATATTTTTAATAATTAAATATAAGTAATTTTAAGCTTTATAACATTAAATATTTTTTATATATTTAAACATTATATAAGCTAGTAAAACATAAGTATAATTTAGCTTAAGCTTATTTATTAAGTTATTTAATATAATATAAGTTAATACTTTAATAAAATCATTAATATTTTATATTATAAATAAGCTTATTCCCTTCCTTTTTTATATTTAAAATATAAATAAAAACTCTTTCTTCCTTTAAAATATTATTAATAAGGTGGTTTAATAAAAAGATAAATACTTAAAGAAAATCTTTTTAATTACCTAAAAATAAGAATACTTATAAATTTTCCTTAATATAAAAAGCAATAATATGCTAATAATATTCCTAATAAAAACAAAGCTTTAATAACTTTACTATAGGTTTAAATACCCTTTAATTAATTATCTTTTACGCCTTTTTATTAATATTAATTATAATAATATTAATTCTTTTATTTTAAAAGTAATTTTTAAGTTTTATTATTATTATTAACTTTATTTTATAACATTATAATGTTTTAAGTTTAACCTTTAAAATAATATTAACTTTAATTATAAAATTATTATAAATATTATATATTTACTTACTTTGCCTATTTTGCAAGTTATTAATTTAGCAATCTCTTTTTAAGCCGGATGTTTTCTTATTTCTCTTTTTATAAAAGATATATAAGAGGCTATTTAACAGTATTAAATAAATACTTATTTAGGACTTTTAAATTATATTACTTATAATATTAAAATTAACTTTACCTTAGCAAAATTTTAAAGCATTATATAAATTATAAGCATTACTTATAAACAAGTATTAATAAAGGTATATTAATTTATTAGCAAGGTTAAAAGGTATTATGCTTTGCTTTAATAAGCTTTTAATATTCTTTATATTAAACTTTTAAAAACTTATATTAAAGAAGCTATTTTATAAATAATTATTAAGGTAGTAAATAATATAATTAGCTTTAATAACATTATTTTAATACTCTTTATTTTTAGCGCATATTTAAAACTTATAAAAAACTTTATATTAATTCCTTTAACTTTTAAAAAAGTAATAATTATTTAAAAAGTTATAAAGAAGCTATGCAAGGTTTATGCTAAATAATAAGTTAATATAGCTTTAAATACTTATAATAACTTAAATATTATAAAAGTATTAAGGTTTTCATTATAAAGTAATATATAAATATAATAAAAAAAGCATAATTAATAAAAACTATATAAATTACTTAATATTAATAAATATAACCTTATATTAAACCTTTTAAATGGCTTAATAGTTTTTTAATTAATATTAATTTAGCTATATTATTAAGATAAGAATAATAAAGATAATATTTGGCTAATTTTTAACTTAAATAATGTTTTTAATAAGCTTATTTAATTTAAATTAAATTTAATTCTAGCGATATTAAAATTACCATAACCTTAATAATATAAATAGCTTAAAGGATTAAAGAATAAGTTAAAAGAAATATATCTTACTTAATAAAAGGTTAAGAATTATAATTTTTCTTTAAAGCTTTAATATAATGACGTAATCAATACTTTAAATAACCCGTTTAAGGAGTTTAATTATAAGGAAATTATAAAGTTAATTAATAATAACATTTTTTACTTTAAATGCTTTAATTTCAAGATATATAAAGATATTTAACTTTTTAAGTTATGCATTATTTATAAGATTAAAAATAAGATTAAAAAGCTATATAAGAAATTATAGCTTATTATTGCTAAATATAATAATAAAAATAAGTATAATATTCTTATATAATTTTTAATTATTTAAAGAGCTAATTAAAGGCTTTTAATTATTTTAACCTTATCCCTTTTAATATAAGGCTTTTAATTAAAGCTTTAAAATATTACTTAAGCATATCCTTAATTAAAGTTTAAGCTTAAACAACCTATTTTATATTACTTATTCCTTAAAATTTAAAATAAATACCCTTTTAAAACCATTATATAAGTTATTAAATTATTATATAATATTATTAAATTTAATATATATTAATAAATAACTTATTATAAGTTTTATTATAATAATTTAAGTATAATTATCTTAATATATAACTTATATTTTTTAATTATAAATTATAAAAAAAATGTTTTTATTATTATTATTATGCAAATTAATAATACTTTATCCCTTAATACTTTAATATTTTTAAAGCTAAAAAAATAAAAGATTAAGGAGGCAAATATTTAATATAAGTTAAAAGAAATACTTACTCTTAATAAATTACTTATTTTTAATAGCATAATTATAAGCATTTTTAATAAAGGCATTTTATATTTTTATTAAAAGGATTAAGGTATAAAGATTATATTTATTAATAATAAGGCTAATAATTATATTTAATAATATATAAAGCAATGTATATAAAGAGCATATCTTGCTTTTATTTATTAATTTAAGGTAATATTTAACTTATTAATAATAACTTAAATTTAAAAGCTTTCTTATAAGGATTATAATAAGTTAAATTGCTAATTATAATAATAAGCTAATAACTTAAAATATAAACTTTAATATATGCCCTTAAATTTATTTTAAGTTAAATTAATAGTTTTTATTAATAATTTATTTATTAATAATAAAAACCTTAGCTTATAAATTAGCTTTATTATTATATTTATAAATAAAATATAAACTTTATAAGTTTTTAAATAAAATATTAAAGGTAATATTATTTATTAATCCTTAATAAAGTATTAAAAAATAACTTACAGCATTTTAACTTTAAAGATTTATAATATAATTAATAGCTTTAATATAGCTATAATGCTAATAGCTATTTTACGTTAAATTATTATATATTTAAATATTATAATAATTCCTCTTATAATATACATTAACTTATACTCCTTATATAAGTATTTAATTAAGCTTAATATAATAAAAAAAGTACTTTATAATTAATATTATAGCTTTTTAATAATTATATAAGAAATATAAGATTTTTAAGATTTATTAAATTGCTAAAGATTATAACTTAATTAATGCCTTTATAAAAAATGCCTTTAATAATACTTTTTAACGCTTTATAAATATAAATAATATTATAATTAAGGTATAAAGCTATATAAATTATAGCTAAAAAGATAAGGTAATTATTTAAATATAGCAAAAAGTTAAGAAAACTATAATATATTAAGGCTTAAATTTAAATTATTAAAGCATAATTTAATAACTTATTAATAAATTACGCTAATATAACCTTAAATATTATTATTATATTATATATTATAAAGTTATTATATTAATATTAATATAATTAACTTAAATATATATATTATATAATTATAAGAATAAAAAATTATTAAAAGTTTTTAATAAGAGATAATAAAATAACTTTTTTAATAAAAAGTAATGCATAATAAAAATATAAAAGTTTAATTTATATTTATTAATTATTTATAAATTACCTTATAATATAATATAATTAGCTAACTTTAAATTATATTCCTTTTAAAGGTAAACCTTATATTTAAGATTTTTATAATAATGCTTATTAAAGTTATAAAAATATAAAAAATATAAAATATAAAATATAAATATAAATATAAATACATAAAATTTTAAAAATATAAATATAAATATAAATATATAAAATTTTAAAAATATAAAATATAAATATAAATATAAAAATATAAATATAAATATAAATATAAATATATATATTTAAATATATAAATATAAAATATAAATATAAAATACATTATATATAAATATTAATTAATTAAATTTAATATAAATTCTTTTAAAATAAGCTTAAAACTAGCTAGTTAAATATATTTTTTTTAATTTTATATCTTTTTTTTTTTAAAAAGCTATTACATATAATATAAAAGTACTTTTTTTTAAAAAAAAGCTTATCTTCTTATTTAAGTCTTATCTTATTTAAGTTTTTTTTCTCCTTAAATATAAAGTATTTATAGCTTTTTAATAAATTTAAATATAACTAAAATAAAAATATATTTAAAATGCTTAAATTAAATAAAATTTAATTAAAATTTCTTTTTTTTTAAAATAATAAAATTTAAATTAAATATTATATAACTTATATTTATATTTATATTTTATATTTTAAATATAAAATATAAATTTAAAATATAAGGCCTATATAAATATAAATATAAATATAAATATAATATTTAAATATAAATATAAATATATATATTTATATATTTTATATTTTTAAATATAAAATATATAAATATTATTATAACTTTAATGCTTATATATTAAAGGTTTAAGTAATAAATGTTATTATTATTTTATAAATACTTAAGTTGCTAGCTTATGTTTAATAAGCGTTTTTAATTAAATTTCGCGGTTTAATATTTATATATTAAAATTAAAAGTATTATTATTTATTAACTTAATTAATAATCTTTATCTTACACTTTACTTTTTCCTTTATTTAAATACTTTATTCATTAATCCTTATAATTTATTAACCTTTATTTTAATAACTTATCCTTTAATTATACTTTTTAATTTCTTTATTTAATAAATAACATTAAGCATAGTAAAGCTTAAGCTAAGCTAAATTAGGAAATTTTAATTATTTAAAGATTAAATAATTATATTAATAATTTAAAGATTTAATTTAATTCTTATTTAATTTAAGCGTTATAAGTAATGAAAGCATAAGTTTATAAAATGCATTGTAAATGAAATATTTATATAATAATTGCAACTCTTTAAGCTTTTTAATTTTATGTAATTAAAATATTTTAATATATATATATATTTAATTAACTTTTACTTATTAATTATATGTTTTAATAAATTAATTAATCTTTAACTTTTTAATAATAATTTAAGCCTTTTTATATGCTTGCCTTTTATAATAATATAGCATAATAAAATGATAATATATTTATAATTTAACTTATATATGCAATTAATTAATTGCCTTTTAACCTTAAGTTTAATTTAACTTAATACCTTTTTTTTATACTTTTTAAAAGTAATTATTATAGGCTGGCCCTAAAGGGGCTGCAAGCTGGCTAGCGCCTTCTTTTATAAGCTGCAAAGCAGCAACCAATTAAGCTAAAAGGTACGTAATAATCCAAGCCCCCTTGGATTATTTAGCTATATTATATAAAGCTTAGGCAATAGCCTAAGCCCATTATATAGCCCCCTCCTCCGGCTTATATAGTGGTATAATTACTCCCAAGGCTTACCCACGATATTACCTTTTCAAGCCAAGGTTCTTCTTTATAAAAAGGGTGCCTATACATTGCAATAAACATAACTTAAACCTTTAACCCTAAAGCTTGGATTATTTATTATGGGCTGGCCCTAAAGGGGCTGCAAGCTAGCTAGCGCCTTCTTCCATAAGCTGTAAAGCAACAACCAATTAAGCCAAAAGGTACGTAATAATCCAAGCTCCCTTGGATTATCTAGCCATACTATATAAGGCTTGGGCAATAGCCCAAGCCCATTATAGTAATATATATTTATAAAATAAAGATTATTAATATAAAAATAGTAAGTGTTGTTTATATAAAGAATTGTTTAAGATTAAGTAGCTTTAGCTTGTTAAGATGCTTAATAAGCAATAGCCTTAACGTTATATATAAAATAATTAATATAATTAAGCTTTTTACCTTTCTTCCTTTTATAATTAATAATAATTAACCATTATATTAATTAAACATTATATTGCAATATATAACCCAGTTAATATAATTATATTTAAATAATTTATAATTAAAAAAAGGTTTTATAATTTATAATTATAATTTTTTTTAAATAATTAATTTAAATATAATTAATTTATTAATAATAAATAACGTAATTTATTATTTTATATTTAATATTACTTTATATTTAATTTTTATTAAATTTATTAATTTTAATTAACTTTAATATTTATTTAATATAAAAAAATTAATTAAATTTAATATTAATTATTTTTAATTATTTATTTTTAATTTATTTAATTAATTTAAAAAGATTAATATAAATATAATATTAATTTAAAATAAATAACTTTTAATAAAAAATATATATTTAATATTAATTAATATTAATTATATTATTAAAAACGTAATTTATAATAAATTAATTAAATATATATATTAATATTAATTAATATTAATTAATTTAAAGAAAATATAATTTATTTAAAATTTAATTAATTAAAGTTTTTTATATTTTTTATAAGTTTTTATATTATATTTAAGCTTATTATAATTATTATATTATTAAATAATTAATTTATTATAAATTGCTTTTTTAATATTATTATTTATTTTATTAATTAATTACTTTTTCTTTTATTTCTGTTAAATAAAAACTTAAGATTTCTTAATAATAAATATTTTTTTAAATTATATTTAAGTTTTTTAGCCCTTTAATATTTAATAAATATTATATTAATATTTTTAAAAATATAAACTTAATTTTTTAAAAGTATAATTTTATTTATTATTATTTATATACTTTTTATTATTTAATTAATAATTTCTATAATTAATATAAAAAAAGTTTTTTAATAAATAAGATTTTACTTTTAATAAAACTTAATTATTAAATAATTTATTAAGCATTTAATAATATTTAAAACTTTTATTTTTAAGGAAAAATAAAAAGAAAGTATATTAAAGTTTATAAGTAAATATTAAGCTTAAAAATTATAAAGTTAAAGTTTTAAGGAAATATTTTAGCTTTTTTAAATATAAATTTAATATTATTTTTTATAAAAATCTTATTATAAGCTGCTTTAAATGTAAGAAAAAACTTAAATTTAATAATATAATTAATTAAGGTTTAAATAAAGAAATTAATTTTATTATTATATATATATTTTAAAAATAAATATAATATAATATTTAATAATTAAAGTAAATAAAATAAATATAATAATATATTAATAATAATAATTTTATTATTTTTATTATATTAATTAAACTTAATTAATATATAACTTTTATAATTATTTATAATTAATATTTAATAATTAATATATTTCTTTAATTTAATATATTTATTAAAATATTAAATTTATTTTAAATTAATTTTATTATTTATTTATTTATTAAAAGTAAGCTTAATAATTTAATTATTTAAAAAACTTAACTTTATTATTTAATTAATAAGGTAATAAGCGCTTTAAATAATTATAAATAATAAAATTTATAATTTATTTATATTAATATATTTAATAATTATTATTTATTTTTAATTATTAAGTTAAATTAATTTAACTTTTTTATATTTATTAATATATATAATAATTATAATTAAAATAATTATATTTATTATAAAGTTAATTTTATTAAAGTTATAAAAATTATTATTAATAATTTAATATTTAATTATTATATTATAAAATAACTTAAATTAATTTTTAATAACTTTTAAATTTTTATTAAAGCTTTTTAATAATTATAAAAATAATTAAACTTAATTTTTAAGTTAAATTATATATTTATAAAGCATTAAACTTAATGTTTATTTATAAGTTTAATATTATATAATATTAATAAAAAGTTATAAAAGAAATTTTTAAATATTTTACTTAATAATATATTAAATAAATATTTACTTTTTAATTAAATTAAATTTATATTATTTAATATATAATTCTTTATTATTTTATTATTTATTTATTCTTTTATATAAAGTTTATTTAAAAATATAATAAATTTATATAATATAAACAGCATTTAAAAATTTCTTATAATTTTTTTAAAAATCTTAAATAACTTTAATAATTAAAAAGATTTAAAATTTATTTAATAAAAAAATATATATAATTATTAATTCTTAATGCATTAAATTATAATGGGCTTGAGCTATTGCCCAAGCTATAATGCATGCCTATGTTAAGCCTATATTGCACTTAATTTTTTTATATAATAAAGCATATACTTAAAAAATAAATTTAAAGTTAAGCCTTTTTAAGGCTTAACTTACTTCTTAAATATTATAATTTATAACTCCTTTTAAATATCTTTTAATAAATGCTTAAGGCTAACTTATAATATTAAATTATAATCTTTAAATTATATTAAAAAGGATATTTATATTATAAAGGTAAATAATCTTATACTTAAGATATTAACCTTTTTATAAAATATATAGCTAAGGATTTCTTAACTTATTTTAATATTAAGCTATAAAAATGCTTAAAAAGCACCTTAGCCTTTTTAGCTATTTATAGCAATATTTATTAATATTAATAATAATATTACTATATTTCTTTTTATAGCAATATTTTATTAACTTATAAAGCTTAAAGTATATATAAATTCTTTTAACTTACCCTTAATTTAATATAAGTTGCTTTTAATTAAGCTTTTATTTAATAATAGTTAAGAGATAGCTTTTTAACTTAAAAAATTATAATATAACATAAATTATAAATTAATATAAACTTTATTAAGAGTTCTTAAGAATATTAAATCTTTTTATAAAGCTAGCTATTTATTAAGATATAATTATATATTATAATATTTTATAAGCAAGGTAAGCCTTAAAATAGCTTTAATATAAATAAGTTCTTTAAATACTTAAAGCATTATTATAAAAACTTATATTAATAAGTAATTACTTTAGCTAAGCTTAAAATATTTTAAATATAGGATTATAATAGCTTTACTTAATTTTATATTTAATTTAAATAGCTAATAGCATAAATTAAGGGCCTTAAATAATTAAGTAAAATAAAGTTAAATTACTTTTATAATTAACTTTCTTTATAGCTTTATAATAAGGTTATTAAGGCATTAATTTTATATATAAATTATAATAAAGTAATAAATATATATTATTAAATTGCTTATAAGCTAAAGGTATGAAACCTTAAGCATTAATAATATATAAGCTTAATTTTACGCCCCTTAAAGCTTTTAGCTTAAGGGTAATAAGTAATAAGTTGGAATATAATAATAATAAATATAGTTATGGCGGGTATAATAAGGGGCTAAAGCGCTAAGAATAAGGCGCTGCAAGGGCATTAAAGCACCTTTTTCTCTTAGCTAGTTAATAGCTAGGCTAAGATGCCTTAAATTTTTAAATTTAAGAAAAAAGCTTAATAAAGGTACAAAGCATGCTTATATTATAGTTAATAGGGATACTTTATAGCAAACTATAAACTCCTTTTTATAGCTATGTTAATTTAAGTTTAAGTTATAAAGCTAGTTATATTTTATAAAAAAAACCTTATTAGCTTTAAAGGAAAAAATTAGCTTTTAAGTAAAGTTTTGCTTAAAAATATAAGTTCTTTTTATAAGCTTAATTTATATAAAAATAATATTAATAAGTATAAAATAAATTAAATAAGCCTTTTTTCTTAATTTTTATTATTATAAATTATAAATATATTATTATTACTTAAGTAAATAATAAGTATAGCTATTATGCCGTTATAAATAAATAATAAGTATAAAAGGTAAAACTAAAGCTAATAGCTTTACTTATTTTAAGAAACTTAAGGATAATTATTAACTTATTATAAAGTTAATATATTATATATATAATATAGCTTTTTTTAAATATTAATGCATAATAAGCCCTTATCTTAGCTTATATAGTTTTAAGCATAGCTTATCCTTTTTTATTAAATTTACTTTAATTATATTATTATAACGTTTTATTAAACTTAGCTTATAGTTATATAATAATTAGCATAGCTTAAGGGATAGTTATAAAGAAAGAGGGCTAGTAAAATATAAGCAATTTAGCTTAATTAATTTTTAAGGTAGTTATAAGAATATAAATAAATTGCTTATCTTGCAATAAGATAGTAAATATTACCTTAATGAAAATAAGCTTAAGTAAGGTTATATAAATCCTTTAAGCTATAGCTCCTTAAGAAAGAAATAATAATAATATAAAGCGGTATAAAGCTAAGCCCTTATTAAAGGAAGTATAAAACTTTATTAGCCTTTTTAATAAGAATTAAGCTTTTACCCTTTTATTATATTAAGGTTAATTTAATTATTATATTTATTTATTATTAATAAAGGATAAGTTTATATTAATATTGCTATAAGGCTTATTATATAATATGCCTTAAAATTAGCTATTTAAATTATAAAAGCAAGTTATAAAACTTTATAATAAAGGTTAAGTAAAGATTAACTCTTTGCTTATAACGGCCTTAATCTTCTTAATATATAAGATAAATAAAGGGTGGCGGTTTTATATAAATTATTATACCTTTAATAAGATAACTTAATAAGATTATTACCCCCTCCCCCTTATTAAGGAGATATTACGCTTTCTTTTTAATACTTAATAATTTATAAAGTTAAATATTTATATAGCCTTTTATTAAATATAAATAGCAAAGGAATAAAAGCATTTAATGGCATTTTAAATCTAGTTTAAGTTATTTAAATAGCTAATTTACCCCTTTAATTTATTTAATGCGCTTATTATATTTTAATAATATATTAACTTAATCTTAGCTAATATCTTAAAAAACTATATAATAACATACTTAAATAATATATTAATATTTTTCTTAAGCTTAAAAAAAAATTATATAAAGAAAGTATAAAAAGTTTTATATTACTTATAAAATGCTAAATTAAACTTAAATTAAAATAAGTATAAATTTATAATAAAAAAGGTAAAGTACTTAAGCTTTATTATTATGGCTAAAGTAAGCATTTAAGCAAACTTAAAAAAGGTTAAGGCAATTTAAAAGTAAAAGGCGTTATAAATAATTTATAATATTTAAAGCTTTATAAGGTTTATAAATTTTTATTACAACTTTATTAAAAACTTTTTTAAGATTATTAACCCTTTTCTTTATCTTATTATTAAGGGGATTTCTTTTTAATAAAAAAGTAAAAAAAATAAGGCTTTTTACTATCTTAAAGCAGCATTTATAAAGGTATTAATTTTAATTAAATAAGATTTAAACTTAAACGCAGTTATAAAGGTAAATTGCTTAAAGATAGCTTTTAATGCATGCTTATTAATTTAAAAAGGAAAGGCTTTTTATTTAATTGCTTATTACTTTACAAAGTTTTTTTTAATATAATAAAATTATATTATTTATAATAAAAAGCTATTAATAATAATTAAAGCCTTAAAAGTATAATTATTTATGCTTTAAAGCATATTTTATTTATTTATAATACTTATAAATTATAAAAGCCTTAAGTACTTTATTAACTTTTAACTTTTTTTAAAAAGGTAGGCTTAATAAGCTAAAACTTTATTCCTTTTTTGCTATGATTTTTAATATTACTTAAGGATATAAGTATAGCATTTTAATGCATTATTATAATAAGAATAAAATAAAATAATCTTAAAGAAAGATTATGTAATTAAGATATTTTAATTAATTTTAATGGTAATTTTTAATGCTTATATTATTATGCTTATAAGGCTGTAGTTATTTAATAAATTAATATTAATTATGCTTTAAGATAAGGGAGTTTAATAAAACTTATAATATAAGATTTGCTATAAGGTAATTATATTTAACTAGCAATGGTTTTTTAAAAAGGCTAAAATAGTAATTTAAATTGCTAATTATATCCTTAACATATATAATGCACTTTAATTTTAAGGCTAGCTATAGCTCTTAAGTTAAGAATTGCTTATTATATTAATGTTATAACGGGTTTATAACTTTTTTATAACAAAGTATTTAAAATAAAAAGGAACCTTTTAAGTTTTTTTATATAACTTTTATTAAAATAATATATTATAAGTAGTTTAATATTTTATTTAAAACTATAATATATGCCGCTAAACTTAGCTTAATTAATAATTACAGTAAGGCTTGCTTTGCCCTATCCCTTCTTTAAATTATTATTAATTTTAAATATTTATTAACTTTATAATAAACTTGCTAGCTTATAAAGGTAGCTTGCATTATTTAATAATTATTATAAACTATTTCTTAAAATAAATTTTTTTAAAAGCAATGCATTTTATAACTGCAAAGGATTATATATAACGTTTTATTACTTTATAATAACGTTATTATAAGTTCCCTATATTTATTATTAACAACCAAGGCTTTAATTAAATAAGAGTATTTTAAGCTTTTTTATACGCTTAAATAAGCATAAAATGCTTTTTATTTATAGTATATTATTTTAAAATAAATAGCAGCATAAAGTAAATAAATTAAGAAGTATAAAAGTATTTATATAATATTATTATCTTTTTATAAAATAATTAAGCTAATTACTTTTTAACTTATTAAATAATGCTAAATAATAAGAATTTAATAATAACCAGCTAAAGCTTAAATTAATTAATAAATAGGTTTAATATATAAATAGTTTTAAGCCCCTTAAATATAATAGCGTTTATAGCTAGTTTTAAGGGCTAAGCAGCTATATTTTTAAATTATTTTTAAACTAAAATGAATATTGCTTAAGCTGCCATTATTTTTACTTAATAATAATAAAAATAAGTAATTAATAAATATTACTAAATAATGAAAAGGTTTTGCATTAATAATTAAGTATAGCTATTCTTAAAGCACTTTTAAATTACTTAATTAATAAAAAAGCTTAATTAACTATATTAAAAATATATTATAATAAATATTCTTATACCTTAAATAATTATTTTAAATATATTAAGCTAAGTTTACCTTACCTTTAATATAAATTAAGTTAAGCACGCTATAAAAAATTTACTATTTACTTAAATATTTATAAATACTTAGCTAAGTGCTATATTAATTTTAAATAAAATAAATAAAGGTTAAGATAAAAAGTACCTTATAAAGGAAATCCTAGCAATTAAAAATGCACTAAGGTATTTATAAAATGGTTTCCTTAAAAGGTAAGTTTATATTAAATAAAAAGATTGGGATGTATTAATATAGGAACCCTTTGAAAACTTATAAGAATTAACGGCCCTTAACTTATTTAAGGCGCGGTAAGGAAATGCTATTACTTATAAGGGATTACCTATTTAAGGTAATTATAAGGCGGGCTTATATTAAGCTTAATAAGCTTATTTAAAAGCATATTGCAAGGCAATAAGAGTTATAAGTAGGGATGAAATAAAAATAAGTAAGATTTTATTATATTATTATAAGCTATTTAAATAAAGCTATAAGGCAAGCTTTAAGTATTTATTACGCCTAGGCGGGGCGTAATAATGGTGGAATTTAAACTTATAATCTTATTTATATATAAATACTTTCAATTAATTAAGACTTATTATGCATTTACTTAATAAATAAATTAAATTCCCCTTTTATAAAAATTAAATAATATATTAAGCTAAAAGAAAATTAAGCTATATAGCTAGTTTTTTATAAGGTAGGATTATATTAAGCATATTACCCTTTTAAAATTCCTTTATTATTATTTATTTAAATAAGTATATTAAAAATGTTTAATTATAAAATTAAAAACTATAAGGGTTAGCAATAAGGCTATAATAACTTAATAATAATAAGAGTTAAACTTATAAACTTTTTATTTAAAGATAAAGCTTTTAATTACTTAAACTTATTATGGTTATAATAATAAGTTAGGCTGGTTAATGCTTATAATAAAGGGCATTATAATTAAAAAAGGGCAAGTCCTTAAAGTCCTTTTCCTTATTTTCTTATTCTTCCTCTTTAAACTTATTATAAGTATAATGGCAACTTAAATTGCAGCCATGCTATTTAGCGCTAAAGATTTAGCTAATAAGAATATTTAAGGTATTAATTATTATATTAAACTCCTTATAATAGCAATCCTTAAATATATTAAAGCATACTTAAGGTTAAGTTAATATAAATATAAGAAAAGAATAAGGGGGGTATTTATATTAAGGGCGTATATATTATTAATATAATAATTAGCCTTAGCTTTTTAATTATTATTAAGGGTTATAAAGGTGTTTATTATTTCTTAAGTAAAGTAAATTAATTAATAATTATTAGCGTTAATATTATTAATATAATACATAATTATATTAATATTAATAAGGAATAAGAATATATTAATAAGCTATAATAGGGTTAAGGGTATACTTTTAATAAGATTAGCAAAGGCATTAATTAAGGCTATGCTGTAAAAATAAGCATAGCTGCTTAAATAAATAGCAAGGATAGTAAAGAGTAGCTTTATTAATATAATATTTATAGCTTTATGAAAATTAATAATAATGCAATTAAAAGCTAGGGTAAATATAGCTATGTTATTATAAGTAAGGGTGGTAAACTTAACTTACTTAAGGATAAGGATATAGCTATTATTAGCGATAGTTACTTCCTTTAAGTAATGTTATATATTTTATAGCAGCGATAAATTAATAAATATATATATATACTAAATGCATTTATACTTATAATAATAATAGCTAATGCAAGATGTATTATAATTATTAAGGATATAGGTAAGCAACTTGCTAATTTTGCAAAAAGTTATAATGCATGGTTTATAAGGGAAGGGCAGCTGTTTAGCAAGCTGCTAATCTTTATTATTAAAATCGTTAAGCATTTAATATGATTTTATAGCGTGATATCCTTATATTTAGTTAGTAATTATAATAAATTTATGCTAAGGAAAAGATAGGGTAACTTTAAGGGTTATGTTGCCGGGGCGATAAAGCGGCTTATTATTGCTATTATTATTAATAGCGGCTGCATTAAAGCCGTTATATTAATTATTAAAATTTGCAATAAAAGCCATTTTTTATTTTTCTTTTTATATAATAAAAGGGGAATAAATATTAAGAAGAATATTAAGGGATTAAAAGGGTATTAATAAGCTAAAGAAAGGGTGCTTAATAGGTATAATATAAATAAAGAAGGGTGCGTTAAAAAGCTATTAAGGGATTAAAAGGGTGTTAATGCATTAAGGTAGTAACTTTTTAATAAAAAAGGGCGGCTATAAGGAGAACGTAATGGGCGCAAGGGAGAATGGCTAAAGGATTAAATTGCAAGGAAATTAAGGAATTATATAAGTATTAATTACATTAAGAAAGGCTTTTTAGCTAAGGGTAAAATGGAATTAAGAGGTAATTAATATAAATAAAGAAATAATTATAAGAGCAGTAAGGAAGTTATATAAAGGCAATAAAATAATATATATAATAAGTATATTATGGTAATAATATAATATTAAAAAGAAAGAAATTATAAAGGGGAATGTAACCATAAGAAAGTTATCTTAAGTAGTAATAATAAATATAATGCAAGGATAATAGCTGTAATAAGCAATGTTAATGCATTAATAAGAGCGCGCTATAACTTAAGGCTAATAATATATATAGCTTATATGTAATTACGATATATTAATAAAGAATTATATATATAATAACAATATTATTATATTATAATAATATATAGCATATATAATATGCACTTTATATTGCATTATATTAAGCATAGCATATAAATATAGCTAATATAAAAATGAAATAAATAATTATTGCTTTTAAGGCAAATAAATATAATCTTAAGATGGGTATGCAATGGGGCAAATATATAACCGGCATAATATCGCAAAAGCCCTAAGTTTAATTCCTACCGCGCATAATATAAGAATGGAAAGGGGGCTATATAATGGGCTTAGGTTATTACTTAAGCCATAATGCATGCCTATGCTAGGCTTATATTATACCTAACCCTTTTATATAATAAGGCATATACTTAAAAGATAAATTTAAAGTTAGGCCCTTTTAAGGCTTAACTTACTTCTTAAATATTGCAATTTATAACTCCTTTTAAGTACCTTTTAATAAATGCTTAAGGCCAACCCATAACATAAATATTTAAATAAATAAAGCAATATAAAATTAATATAAAAAATAAAACCATAATTTATATTAAAAATAAACTTATTTATTAAAAGTTAATTATTTTAAACTTTATATTATATGCTAGCCTTAAGTTATTTATTATAAAGTATTTAAATAAGATTTATATTTAAAATATAAAGAAAAAGGTTTGCTTTTTATTTATATTTATATTAAAGCTTATTTTTATAAGGCTAAAGCTTATTAATTAATTATAATAAATAAAACTTAAATTATAATATATTTTCTTTTTTTAAGTTTTTATAACGGGCTTTAAAAGATAATTATATAATAAAAAATAAAAAATATTATAATTTAATTATAAATTAAATATTATTTTTTACTTAGCTATTTAATTATATTTTAATGCCTTTTAATTATATTAAAAGCTTAATTTATTATTTATAATTAATATATTTTAATCTTTATAATTTAATATATTAATTAAAGTAAGTTAATAAAAAATAATTATTTAAGCATAAATTAATAATTAAATTAATAATATTTTTATAATCCTTTAATATAAGCTTTTTATATAAGCTTTTTTACTTAAAATCTTAAAATTATAAATTTATTATATAATTTATAATTAATTAATATTTAATTATAAGTAATTTACTTTATTAATAAGAATTTCTTAAATTTTAAGTATTTTTATAATATTAAATTAATTAATATATAGCTAATTTATTTTAAGCTTAAGTTAACATTAAATTAATATTACTTTTAAGCTTTATTTTATAAAAAAAATTTATATTCCTTTAAATAAACTTTTTTTCTTTATTAACTTTAATTAATAAAAATTATATCTTTATTTTTTTATAATAATTAAGATAATTATACTTATAATAATTAAATTAATTATATATAAAATACTTAACTTTGCTTATTAAAATTATTATAATATTAATATTTATTACTTTATTATTTTAAAGTTAAATATTATTTTTTTTATTATAATATTAAAAATACCCTTATATTATTATAAGATAAAGTAAAAAGCCTTAAATATATTTAATTATTTCTTATAATTAAGCTAAGCTTTTATTATAAAGATTAAATTATTAATTATTAATAATATTTTATATTTATTTAATTAACTTTAAGTTTTTATTATATAAATTAATTAATTAAATTAAGTAAGAAATTTTATTATCTTTTTTTATAACGTTATTATAATATAATTAAGCTAAGCTTAATATACTTTTATTTAAAAAAGTCTTTAAATATAAAGCAAACTTTTATTAAAAAACTTTTTAATTATCTTTTAAATATCTTTATAAAATTAATATAAGGTAAAGATTAATTATAAAAAGTTTTTAATTAATTAAATATATAAAAAAATTAAGTTTTTTTAATATTAATTATTTCTTTATTTATTATAAATTTAATATTTATTTTTATTAATTAAATTATTAAATATTTTTAAGATAAAAATTTCTTAAAATAAAAAAAGACTTAATAAATTATTATTATTTTTTTTAAGTTTTATTATATTAAGTTTTATATAATTATATTATAAATTTATAATATAAAAAAACTTTAAATATATATTATAAGCTAGCTTTAAGTTATTTATTATAAAGTATTTAAATAAAGTTTATATTTAAAATATAAAGAAAAAGATTTACTTTTTATTTATATTTATATTAAAGCTTATTTTTATAAAGCTAAAGCTTATTAATTAATTATAATAAGCAAAGCTTAAATTATAATACTTTAATATAATTATATTAACCCCTTTAAATTAATAAAATTAATTAAAAATAAATAATTAAAAAAAATTAATATTAATTAATATTAAATTTAATTAATTTTTTTATATTAAAGAAATATTAAAGTTAATTAAAATTAATAAATTTAATGAAAATTAAATAAAAAATAATATTAAATATAAAATAATAAATTATATTATATATTAATTTAATTAATATTAATTAATAATTATTTATAAATAATTATAAATAATAAAATAATAATTATATAAAAAATATAAATTTTTTAAAATTTAAATTATTAATAATTATAATTTAATAAATATTTTTATAAAATAAATATTAAATAAAACCTTTAAATAATTTATTAATATAAATAAAATTATAATTAAAATATAAAATTATTATTAATTTAACTTTTATATAATTAATTTAATTATAATATAAAAAATAAGTTAATATAAAATTATAACTTTTTTTATTTAATTATAAATTAATTATAATAATTTATATATAAAATATATAATTATTAATTAATAATTAATTAATATTAATTAATAATTATTATTAATAAAATTAATTTAAACTTTATATTTTTAAATTTATATATTATTTATAATATATTTATTATATAAATATATTATATATTATGCTTATATATATTATTTTTATAAAAAGCTTTATATTATTAAATATATAATATTTAAATAAGCTTAATTAAGTTATAAAATTTTAAATAAATTATTATAAGTTTTTTTTTTAAAATAAAAAAGGTTTTAATAATTATAAAAAACTATATTATAATAATTATTAAATATTATAAAAGAAAAGGATAAATAATAAAATTAAATAATAAAATAATATAAAAAAAATAGCTTTAAATTTTTAAATAAATATAAAATAATTAAAATAATTTATAATATTTATAATAAATAAATTATTTAAAATTAAAGTAATATTATAAAGATAATTATTATAATTATTTAATTATAAAAAAAATTATTACTTAATTAAAACTTATTTTATTTATATAAATAATTATAAAATAAAAAAATATTATAATATATTATTTTAAATAAATATAATATATAATTATATTATTTTAAAAAAAGTTTTAAATAAATATTTTTTTTATTATAATATAATTAAAAATTATTTTTAATAATAATTAAAATTATATTTATTAATTAATAATTATATTATAAAAAAAATTAATATTATAATAAAGTTTTATTTAAATTAACTTATTTTTAAAAATTTAATAATATTAATTAATTTTTATTTTTATTTTTATAATTTAATTATATATATATATTATATTTTTTATATTAAAAAATATTAAATAATTAAAAAATATTTTTTTTATAATATAAAATTATAATTAACGTTAAGCACCAACAAACAATGCACATTAACGAGCAACGTACTTTTCCCGGAATTATTATAATGCATCTTATAACTATGTTTTCTTACGTTATATTTTAAAATAAATAAAATAAAAGAAAATAAGATTAAACTTACTATTTAAGCTCTTTAAAATAACCCAAAATTAAGTAAATAATATGCAACCAATATTTATTAAATCCTTAAGTCTACTCTTTGCTATAAAATGGCTAGCTAAACTATATAATATAATACTTACCTTAATAATAAGAGATTAATAAAAATAAAAGAAAAGGTGTTTATTTAATATATACTTAATTAAGATTTATAAGGATACTTGCTTATTTTTAAGGATATTAAAAATATAACGAATTCTCTGCTTTATAATTATAGCAGCGGCGCTATTAAAATTAATTAAATAAAAAGACTTATCTTATTAAAACTATATCTTAAAATATATATTAATTATATATATAATTATTAAAGGGCCCTATATAAAGATCCTAATATAATAAATATATAATTTAACCTTATATTTAATATATATAATAAATATAATATCCTTAATTATAATACTTATAACTTTAATAAATTAAGCTTTATAATAAGCATTAAATTACTTAAAATAATAGTTATATATTTTAATTAATAAAAATAAGTAAAATAAATATAGCTTAAGAATTAATAATAAGCAATAACTATTAAATTAATTAATGAGGATAAATAATATAAATCGTTATTCCTAATTATTAAGGTTAAGATATACCTTATAAGCTAGTATATTAAGGGCAGCTTCTTAAATAACTAAGTAATTAAAATAAGCTTAAATAAATAAATAAGTAATGAAATTATTATAAAATAAATTTAATACTTTAAAAAACATATTGCACTATATATAAAGGGCATTTATTAGCTATTAATTCTTAATAAGCATAAAAGCTACCATTTTACAGATTTTAAGCAATATTATAAGTTTAAAAACATTATTACTCTTTGCATACCTCCTTATTTATTTTATTTACTTTAGCTATTAAATATTAAGTATTTTAATTTATTAAAAAAGGCATATAATGCAGAAATTAACTAGTTTAATAAGGCCCGAATTACTTATATTAATAAAACGAAATTCTTCCTTGCCTTTTACGCTATATATAAAGGGGTTTTTAAGTTAAAAACTATTAAGAAAGGTTTTAAAGGAGTAGGCCTTATCCCATTTAACCAAGAAGCTATACTTTCTAAGCTAAATATTAAAATTTAAATATTAATAGCTATATTAAGCTCCCTAATACTACCTATACCTTAAGTTTCTTAAATATTATATAACTTAATATAAGCAGTTTCTTAATTAACTTTAATTAAAAACCAAATTTCTTATTATTAAGGAAGCTCCTTAATATTAATTTTAACTGCTATTAATAGGTTAGCAAAAAGTATATAATTATTAACTTATATAATTACACTTTTAACCTAAGAAATTAATAATCTTTAAGTTATAAATACAGCATTTTTTAAGCATTAAAAAGCTAAAAAAACATATATATAAGATAAAAAAGCACTTATTATATAAAAGGCTAAAGAATTAATTAATAAAAAGGAAAAGGGAAAGCGGCTAGCTGGTAAAATAAGTGGTAACGCTAAGGAGTTAATCCACAGCGAATTAATAAAAAGATAATATATGTTATGGGCTGGCCCCAAAGGGGCTGCAGGCTGGCTAGCGCCTTCTTCCATAAGCTAGTTTTACTAGCAACCTTATAGCTATCTAAGCCAAAAGGTACATAATAATCCAAGCTCCCTTAAATTATCTAGCCACACTATATAAGGCTTGGGCAATAACCCAAGCCCATCACATAACCCCTTCCTCCAGAGCTCCCCCTCCTTATATAGTGGTATAATTACCCCCAAGGCTCACCCACAACATCGCCTTTTCAAGCCAAAGATCTTCTTCATAATTAAGTAAGACCATAACTTAAACTCTTAACCCTAAAGCTTAGATTATTTATTATAGGCTAGCCCCAAAGGGGCTGCAAGCTAGCTAGCGCCTTCTTCCATAAGCTAGTTTTACTAGCAACCTTATAGCTATCTAAGCTAAAAGGTATATAATAATCCAAGCTCCCTTAAATTATCTAGCCACATTATATAAGGCTTAGGCAATAACCCAAGCCCATTATAATATAATAATTATAGCAAAATTAAGCATAATGCGCAAACTTATAAGAAAAATATAAAATAATTTATAAATTTTAATTTTAATTAAATTTAATTAATTTTTTTTAATTATAATGCTGCAATTTAAGTTATTATGCTTTTAATATTAAAAAGTATGTTGCTTATTAATATGCATTGTTTATTAATGCTTAACGTTATTATTTATAATAATTACTTTAAAATATAATTAAATAATAAATATAAATATTAATTAATTTTAATTTAAAGGTTTTTAATAAAAATTATTTAAAAATATTATATGCTTTATTTAATTAATATATAATTATAAAGCTTATATATTTTATTATAATATTTATAATATATTATTTTTTATAATTATTATTATATATATATATAAAATTATTAATATAAAAATAATATATATAAAAATAATATATATAAATATAATATATTTATATAATAAATATATATATATATAATATATAAATTAAAAAATATAATTTAAATTAATTTTATTAATAATAATTATTAATTAATGTTAATTAATTATTAATTAATAATTATATATAATTATATTTAAATTATTTAAGTTAATTTATAATTAAATAATTATAAATTATAACTTTATTATAATTTATATTTTAATATAATAATTAAATTAATTATATATTTTCTTTATTTATTATTAATTATATAAAAATTAAATTAATAAAGTTAAAATTAATTTTTAAAAAAAATTAAAAAAAAGTAAAATTAAAAAAATTATATTATATTTATATATATATAAGGTAAATATATTTAAATTTATTAAAAATACCCGTTTTTTTTTAAAAAAATTTTTTAAATTTTTCTTTAAAATTAAATATTATATATTTTATATTTTTAATATTTTTTTTTTTTATTTTTAAATAAATATTATAAAATAAAAAAAAAGTAATTATTTTTAAAATAAAGTATTATTAAATTAAGAAAGTATTTATTATATAAAAGGTGAAAATATTAAAAAATAAAGTATATTTAACTTTTAGGTAGGTAGGTTATGTGCAGGTCACTAGCGCCAAAATGATATGATTGATTATAAGGTTTTCCCTTAATTTTTATCCATGTAGGTATGACATCCCTGCATATAATATAACCCTGCCAACCAATTAAAAGGTTTTAATTTCCCCTTAATAACTGCTTATCGGCACCCTAATATGCACTTAAATCTCTGCTAAAATTAAGAGGTGCAGCATAATTATCCCGCTTAACCCCGCACTGCCCCACTCTATAGCTGCCATCAGCTGGCCGCCAGCTGGCACCTTTACTTTGCAAAGCTTTTAAATAGCTTCTTTTATAAGAAAAAAAAAGAAAAAAAGTTGACCACACTAGGAATTAAACCAGGAATACTTCTTATTTAAATAAGCCGACATCGCTAACTGCAAATAGTATGCTAAGATAAAGATGTAACACTATAATTGGGGAACCTTAAAATGTATGCAAACTTCCTAGCACACACCGGTACCTTGGTTGTGGACGGGCATACGCAGCTATTGGTTCAAATCAAGTCAGGGGACCCCTTGCCAACGCGCTGGAAGTCGCGAATTAGCCTTCTTTAGGGGAAAACCCTGTACATATGAGAGTAGCCGCGCGGAGAGCGACCGCGTGACCCACAACTATTATAAGCATCCGATTCATGTTGCCTTACTTGAGTCGATAGCAGGAGACGTTCACGAGAGGAGAGTATGACCGGATTGGACGTGTTTGTCAGCCACAAGCCATGCCGCCTGAATTGGAAGCTGTAGTACGGCTAGGCTGTCAGGGGCCGCTTGTTCCGGGATCTGCTGTACATTCAGCCCATGGTGACGTTCTACAACACCAAAAATCTTCAGCATCGTGGGGTTGACCTTGAAAGTGTGTAGCCTGGAGAATGCATTCGGCCCCTCTCTCGCGGATAACCTGCATTGACTCAATTACGCTGAGCAAACAAGGTGCTCGGCTCTCCAAATGTGCGACAACGTCAACCAAAGCGCGGAGTTGTCGGAGACATGGCGGACTGGATTAACGACTTTTTTCCTACTCGAGTAGGGGTCTCGCCGGTAGGTAGCTGCTTTATTAAACCCTGCAAATTGCCGGAACGCATGGCAGGATCCCCAGTCCAGGGATACCCAAGCCAGTCTAGTGTATCTGCATGCAGCCTTGGAACCCTAAAAGTATGACGCGTGAGCTGTATGACGTCTGATCAGTGGGAAGCCCCGGCCGATGCTTTAAAGAAGCTCGAGGCGCCGTCCAAGCTGGTGTGGTCGCCAAGAACTTTATCACGGATCGAGGTAATGGGTAATTAGGGCAGCATCGAAAATGTGTGGGGCTGCCTCAAAATCTAGTCCACTACGCGTGGTGGAGAAGCGACGACGGCCGTGTCCTGACCGTTCGAATGGTGGATAACTGGGTATTCCTCGGCAGCTGCGCTAGGACAAGACCCGTCGGCTGGAGTGTGATTTCTCTGAGGTAGCGTCCGCATTGCCGGGGACCGGAGAATTGGTGTGGCTGAAGCACAATGGCGTATACCGTCTGAGAACTCAGAGTCTAATTGATCACCCAGCGCGCCGAATTGGTTGATCGAGGTCGGTGTGGCCGGCGGGCGAGACACAGCTCACCGCACCCCAAGATCAAGAATGATCCGACCGAGGTCGACACGTTTGTCTGCCCCTCACCGACTGGACTGGTTGGCATTTCGCGATGCGGCCCAATGTAGCGGTACGAAGCGTAATGGGGTAACCAGGTGTTCTCGGTCGATTGCCGTGTACCAGGGACGTTGTAATACCAGGGCCCATTAAGCTGAAAACAGTGGAGTCGTCGGCTGTCCGATTAGGAAGTGCCCTCCAGGCCAGCCAGGCCGGTGTGTGTAGGGCCTGTAGGGCCCTCGGTGCCGCGGGCGGCCTTGTTCTGCTGTGGGCTGAATCGGGGCGCTTCGGATGGTTGAACAAGAGGGAGGTCGGGGCAGATGAAGTCCAGAATTGCCAGGGTGCAGATCTTGACCACATCAGTAGAAGCTACTGGCCATTAATGCGCCTTGGGTCTGGCAAAAAGTTGCATGGCTATCGCAGTGGTTGTCGAGCTCGGGCGGAGCTTGCAGGCCTGGAGACGCACACACTAGGGAGAGCCGGGGAGCATGTTGCAGGCTGGCAGGCTGGAAGGCAGGCTTGGTTGCGCCTGTCACCAAGACTCCATTCGCACATGGCGAGGGCGGGCCTCGTTGATCTACTGACAGATCACACCATCTCGGACGAGGGCAGAGACTCTGCAGAATATCAACGAGGGTCTGCTGTTGTGATGGGGGTGGACGGACGGGCGACCCTGGGTGGGATTCTCACGCTGGGTGTTGTACTGATACCTGGGCCGGGGCCGAGTGTCTCTCTGTCTTTGTCTCTCCCTGCCTCGACTCCAGTCGACTCGACACCGCCTCGGCCTGTACTGGCTTGGTCGACCCGGGGCAGCAAGTGAGGTGGCGGTGGAGGGAGAGAAATAGTATCGCCGGGAGCAATGCGAGATGTGATGTTGAGTTTATTTATGACATGGCGGGTGGCGCTGCCGTTGATGCGCGAGATCACTCGAGTTGGAATTAGGAGGGAACTGCCGGCTACTTAACGAAGGGCTGGCCTCAAAGTTTGGGTGTGGGATGGGGACGATACTTTTTGATGCCCCTGCCTAGACCAGACGGGAAGGTGGGCCCCAGCAATGACGTCGTGCCTGTCTTTGACCCCGATACCCTGTGCCACGCTTTGTGGGGCAGCGTCACATCATTGGCCTGCGCTGGTGCGGTACGCAGGACTGCAAGCACTCGCGCCTGGCAGGTCCGCAGGCCTGGGCAGCAGAAGGTACCCGGAGGATCTGAGCATTGATGCCGCAATGCACACTACTGTGCTCTCGCCCACACTCACCCTCGCACTAGCCGCAGGAGGACGAGGACGGAGCATGAGAGCAAAAAATTGCACACAAACTCCCCTGGGGTGCACACACCTCAGCCTGTCCAACGGCCGGCCCACTGGGTTGTCTAGTCTGTTCTTGCCCGCGCCGCATGACGGAGGCTCTCTCTCTGGCCCTGCCCTGCAACCTTTTCCCCTTCGCAGACCTCAGACCTCTTCAGTACACAGCAATTACCCCTCCGAGAAACCTGCCCACACCAGCCCGCCTGCACGGTACCTACATTGACCAGGTCAGGTCGACAGACTCTCAACCGAGTGGGACATCTGGGCTGCCAGGGTACCCACATCTTATTTCCCTTCCGTTTCTCGGTTGATGCTAACCTTGTGACCGAGCGACAGGCACCCCGATCCCTCCACCAGTGACGGACATCTAAAGCTGCACAGCTCTCCTCCCAGTCTTGAGTCACCCGCTGTCTGGTTGACTGCCGTGCCGTTGCCAGCAAGCAGAATTCGGGATAGTTCACCTGCACAGTTCACTCCTCCTGCCCTCTGGACTCTGGTTCGACCGTACCTCAGGTAGGCTGCCCGGACTCGAGACCCTGGCCACCCATGCCTCGAGGCCTCGTCAACCTCGTCGCACACCCGCCTACAGCGCTAATTCCACCGGGCCTTACAGTCACTACAATCCTGCTGCCCACCCCGCCAGCACGGTCCTGAATATCCTCATTTCGCCGGCCCTGGGTGAGACCTTGGGACTTGTCAGAGCCGCGTGTCAACTCTCGACACATATCTCTTTCTCCGTGTCAGGTGAGTCTGCTACTACGTCACGCACATGTCCGCCCAGCATCAGGAGCTCATCACCCTCATGCGCTCGCCTTGTTACCAATGGCCCTTTCTTCCCCCCTCACCCGAAGCCTGCTGTAGATGCCATCACGTAGCCACATTGCCGCCCTGCCTGCTACGCCTCTGCTCCTACGAGAGCAAGCAATGCGACTAGAGACGGCCCATTCTGGTCACTCTGATGAACACTCGTGGCAGGGACATGGCTGGCCATAGGCAGGAGCGCTTTGCTTCTCTGCATGGATTTGCTCTGGATGCCCGCCCCATCCCACCTCTACGCCATCCCCTCTTGCATCACACCGGCCCGCTTCTGCTCATGGCCCGCAATGTCGGACCCACATGTTCTTTTTCTGTGCGCTGCGGCTGACCACGTATATTTTGGTAGCAACCGACCAGGTTTCGCCCTCCCACACTGTCACCTGCTGCTCCTCCCTATCAGCTAGGGAACCCCTCCCTTCACATAGAAGAACGCAGTATCAGGTACGCTGCGCATTAGGGAGTCTGTCAAAATGCCCGAGGTATGTAGTCAGAGCCTGGGTTTCCATCCGTGCCGAGTCATCCACCCGGCGGCCACACGTCACGTTGCTGTTGCTGCGATCTGACAGCTGACAACCGGCGCCTTGCGCAGAACGAGGAGGCCCTGCCAGATTTCGGCGACCATGTCGACATGGGCACCTTCTCCCAGATCCTGGAGATGGATGAGGATGAGAGCGAGCGCGAGTTCTCCAAGCCTCTGGTCCTCAACTTCTTCGAGCAGGTTGAGGAGACCTTCGAGAAGATGGACACTGCCCTGTGAGTGATTTGGCCCCGCCCGTTTCGCATCATCGACTCTTTAGTATTACCAAGGCCAGTTTACCAAGGCTGTCCGCACGGAAAATAGTCCTGGAACCTGAACTGACAACCGCCCGCTCTGCCAGTGCCGAGAAGGACCTGAACGAACTGTCCAGCCTCGGCCACTTTTTAAAAGGGTCCTCGGCCACTCTTGGCTTCAACAAGGTTCGAGACAGTTGCCAGGTCATCCAACAGTACGGCCACAAGCAAACTCTCGACGGCACCGAAGAGCCCGATGAGAAGGTGTGCCTCAGCAAGATCACCGACGCTCTCAAGACGGTAAAGGTCGATTTCGCCGAGCTCGAGAAGGAGCTGAAGATCTTCTTCAATAGCGGCGACTCCGAGACCAATGAAGATTGATGCCTTGACCTAGCCAAAACTTCACCGAATTCCCATCTGGCGCGCTCGCCTCCAATAGCGGGAAGCCTCCGGCCTCGCCATGGCATATCCCCAGCGTGTGCGGCCTTGGGATACCCATGAGGCCGGAGGCTGACCTCATCGGCTCGGGTCGCCCCAAAGCCCGAACCCATTCCCTCTGGACTGCATTTTTCAGGATACCATGTTTTTATTTCAGAGTCTACTTTGAGAAGAAGCCACGGCGGGCCCCACGTCACAAGACTACTTGCAATGACCAAGGCTCAAGTCTTTTCAAAGATTAATACGGTGGTGAGGGGGTGGTGGTGGAGTGTCCACCCAGCTCTGAAGGGATTGTTCTGGGACAGCCGCTTCGCTTGTCATGTCCCGTGGCTCCCATAAGAAGACCATTAGAAGCATCAATCCTACCAAACCTGGACTGGGGACATCGCCACTGCGCCGTTCTATGTGTACTCGTCGCTGCCTTATTTATTGTTCTTACTGCTGCGCCTGCGCACTATAGTCTCATTTGCAACACTGATTTCATATATCGAGCATAAAGTTTCTGGGAATCCCAAACATTAGAGCTGATACCTAGAGTAGACATGTAGGGGATCGGAAAGGAAGAAGATCCCTATGATATAGAAAGGTTTCAAGAAGAGTTATTTAAGCTATGGCCTAACAGTAGTGGCCCATGGTAGCTGTGCGCTTGAAGCGACAGAACCATGAAACTAGTGTGATTTACAGTGTGCAACATGATCAGCAATGTCGCATGGTTAGGAATGCTGAGTCTGACCTCCACAGGAATGAGGTGGTCGTAATGGTTACCATCCAACCGGGTTTGCTGCCGTCTCACTGGCAGTCTTCGTGCGCGAGGCTACTTTTGCCAAGTGAAACCTGGCCAAAGGCTTCGGTCTCTCGATTATTTCTTTGGTGAACTACACAGCCAAGGACCTCAGGATTCACTGGTATTCACCACCATTGATGTGTAGACGCCACGAGTCGACTCTTTGGGGGAGGGGGGAGCGGAAAGCGCAGCCCAATCTCGAGTCCATCCGCCAGATGGTAAGACCCAGAAGATCATCCCAACCACCCGAGGAATGTTATCCTAAGTGGCTTGGTTGCCTTTTCGTCACTTCGAAGGTGGCTATCCCACGGTCGAGCTCCCAAGGACAGCTTGCTGCGCAGATGGTAATACAGCGCCGTTGGAATGCTCCTCAAAATTCAACTTCAGCTTCAACTTCGTAGGCGGCATCTACTACTGTGCCGTTCTCCTCGATAGGTTTGGCGCTCATCCTGCAGATGGCAACCTTGTCTAAGGGCGCATTCTCTAGCCACACCCTGGTCTTCGTAACGATCCATAATAGCCTGGCCGTCAGCGACGAAGGTCCGATCTCCCCTCTTCTTGCCGTGGCTATTCCGGTTCCCCTTGACGTAAATGGTGTTGACGATAGTCGCATGCAGTAGCAATGGGCGGTCGTCAGGGGCCAGAAGACCGGCTTCTTTGAACAGCGCCTTGATCTTCTCCGAGAACCCGTGGAGCACCCCGGTCTGGTCGGACGGGGCCGCAAAGAGCACCGTGGCCTTGTCGGCCTTCTGGAAGGTGTGCAGGCCCTTGAGGGTGATCAACAGCTGCGGCTGATCCGTGCCTGCCTCCCCACCCGAAGACCCGGGCATCACTGGCGCCTTGACGCTGGACATGATCTCCCGCAGCTTGAGCGACCTCAACAGCTCGACGGCCTTGTCCAAGCCCTCGTCCTTTGGGAACGACATCATTCCCAGTGTCAGATGCAGTGTCCCTACGGGGCGAACCGCATCGAACGGGAGTTCAAACCCTCCCAATGCTTTCGGCCGAGTGACATCATCTCGGAAGGACGCGATGCTCTGAGACAGCTGAGGTCGGGACGCCGCAGTCACCAAAGGGATACACAGGAAATGCGTCAGCGGAGGTGCTTTCGTCTTGTGGGAGGAGGCCATCTTGATGCCTTTGAGGAGCCGGCTCATTGGCTGTCTGTGATGATGTGTTGGGAAAGCCTAGCTATATCATTGGCTATCTCAAGAAATGAACGACAGGAGTGATTGTTTGGCGGCGCATGGTGCTCGGTCGGATGGTCGTCGGTGACCTCGCGATGCTCATTCAGCTTGGGTCGGTTTAAGGCTCGGCAGGGCTCCCTAACCCCTGAACCCAGGTAGCAGAGACCCCAAATAGGGCTACGTAGGTCGATTGAGCCCCTGTTCGGACGGCTCCTAGCGGCTGGCAGCGCTTAGTAAACGAAATGACTACATCTGACGTTAACCGCCGACAGAAGCTTGGGAGGCTATGCCATCTTCAGCCTTCCCGGAGAGGCGGTTACCGTAAGGCGAGCCCAGGCACCAACTTAGGAGCCCTTCGCCTCGACAACTCCTTGAGCCCCAGCCCTCGTCCGGAGTTTTCTACATGATGCAGCTGTTTTGTCGATGCGGCAGCATCCGCTACGGCTATCCCTCCTCGAAACCCTTCCTACCCTGAACCCGGGTCGAGACGACTCGCGGCACCACCATTTCGGGCTGACCCAGGGACAGCCAAGCACATTTGATCAAGACAGCATCACTCCGATGAGCCCTCCGGACAAACGCGGAGGAGCCGGTGGCTCCAAGGGGCCCACCCACGTCTTTCGCGGCGGCAGCCCACGCAAAGAACTGCCCGCATCCTCGTCCTCGTCGTCCTCGTCCGCAGTGCGCACCAACAATGTCATTGCAGCTCCACCCCGAGCCCAACTCAGCTCCTCGCCGAGTCCCGAAGGCCCATCTCGCACGCCAAGCGGCAGCGGCCCTCCGCTCAACGGCAGCAGCAACGGCACCGCCACACCCATGTCCCGGCGCAGTAGCAATGCGCCAAGCACGCGCTCACTCGCGGTCTCGGTACTGTCCTCAACCGAGGCTGGGATGAAGGAGAAAGACACGCGAATATCCATCCTGGAACGCGAGATGGAGCTCATGGAGACCGAATTCCAGCGGGAACTTGACAAGCTCTCCCGCAACGAGAGCGAGACTGCCTCGTTCTGGCAGGCCAAGCACAGCGCGCTGAACCAGCAGTTCCTGCGGACTGACACCGAGCTGCGTCTGCTCCGGGACGAGATGCGCGCGCGCGAGGCAGAGACCGAAGACCTTACTAAGGGCTGGAGAGACGCGCTGAGGGCGGAGCTGAAGGGCCGGGAGGACGAGATCAGGGGTCTCCAGGCGCAGATTAGGGGCCTCAAGGAGTGGGTCAGCACCAGCACGAGGGCTGACGGCACCACAAGCGACGAGGTCTTCGGTTCTGGGATGGCGAACCTCGGCAACAGCTTGCAAAACTGGGTCATCACGTATTTCCGCAAGGTCAAGATCGACCTGTCCAGGGCAGGCGGGACGGCACTACAGGAGCTCGCCAATCTCGTTCCCATGTACGAGGAGCTGGCACAAACCGCGAAGATCCATCTCTTGCAGTCAATCGTGTCCAGGGTCCTGGTGAACAGGGTATTCAGAGCTTACTTCGTGGGTTTGTCACCTGACCAAGAACAGCAGTTAAGGGAGACTGAGAGAATGATGGCATCTTTCGGTACGTGGACACAATTGTTACTTCCCTGCACTCTTCCGGAATATTGGCCGAGACATTCGGGGCTTACATGCGTACAGGATCTGTCGAGTCTGTCAACCAATGGCGCTCTGTGACCCTGGCGATCCTGAAAAAAGAGGCGGTACAAAAGATGCAGGTACAGACGATGCAAACAGCTGACGATGTCGTTGCCCACGTCAACAGGGTCGTAGACTCCCTTGCATCGGACAGCGCCACCAACACTGACGGCAGCACTGCACCAGCAAATGTCTCCACAGATGCAAGGGACCAGGCGTTACGGCACCTCGTAAGCAGCGCCATCGAACTGTCGCGCCTTCTCGTCGTGCAGAAGGCAGTCTTCGAGGTATGGATGCCCGAGATAGTGCCACATCAGCAGGTCATGTTTGATCATGCCACGATGGAGGACATCGGCGGCGAGGACGAAGATTCCCTCGTCCAAAGAGAAATATTCTGTGTCACCTTTCCTGGCCTCATCAAACAAGGCGACGAGAATGGCGGGCAGCTACAGTTTAGAAACATTATATCGAAAGCCAGGGTGCTCTGTAGCCCGGAATAGACGAACGTCACCATGATCTTCAAGATCATGCCATGAGATCAGGCTCGGCCGGCAGGACATCAGGCGCCGGAATTCCTTCCGGTACTACTCATTTGTGTCCACTGCGTCAGGGGTTGAGCTGATATCGCCTCGGTCGCCTAGTACTTAGGTGCACCGTGAGACTCGAAAACGGTCCCATAGCACCTTTACTATCTCACAACACGGGGAGTACCACATAACACGAGCAAGGGTCTAAAGTTTCTTCGGGTCCTGTGCGATCAGATGCTCCCAGAAATCGGGCTCCGGCACCAAGATCTTGGTCATTGACGTCGACCGCGCCAATAATTACCCAAGTCTCTCACCGAGGACCCCTCTTACCACCCAGTGCTCACACTCCGTCAACTGATGCTCTCGCTCCGTCTACTAGAATGCTGCGAGGGCCCGTCCGGGTGAGCGGGACAAGGCTTCCGGCCGACACGGGCCTGACGTGTAATGGGATCGTCAAATCGGCGAAGAAATTCAATCATGTGGCTCAACTTTAGTCGCCACCGGTGACAATTCTGAGTCACTCTCAAGAGGGGAGTTCGACCAAAGGATATCTGGCATTGCCAACGGGGGCTCGTCGAACGCTCACGCCCACATTGAATGATTGGCCGGCGTGGAGGTTGCATGATGCAGCAGCTTGAAGCAGCGTTTTGGTGGTGTGGGTGGGGGGGGACAACGGAGACGCGACCATCTGCTTACTCACGCAGAGCCTCAATCGTTGGGGGTTTCCGCACGAGCCCACCTGCAGATCGACTCTCTCCCGTCGTCTTCGTTTCATTGTGCGGCGCTCTTGGGGAGGAAGGTTGGCAGGCCTGCATGCAGTACCTACTACACCCAAACCGGCAGCCCATCTTCGGGAGGCCAGCCCAACGTGATCGTGCGTTTCCATCTCAGATTCAGTAAAAGGAGTTGTGACTCGATTCAAGTCCTCTTCCATGGACTTGAGGACTAGGGACTTGCAGGCTTCGGAAAGCTGCTCGTCCACCATGGCGAAGCCACCCGGTGTGCCGGACAGCGGATGTCTCCGGGAGTTTGACCCAAGCCGGAGCCGGCACGTCGATGCAACCTGGGAGGTGGCTGTCTGCATGATAGCCAGACCGCCAGAGCTCGACACAATATTGACGAGTTCCCTGTGCGATTGGTGAATTGTGGGAGTGATCAGGGCGACGACCATACAGATCATGGGACGTCTTGCGGTGAGGCAAGGACAAAAGCCACCAGGGCGCGTATCGAGCTGGGACGCATGCGGCCATGACGGTTCACAGCCGGAGGTCACTCCCACCTGAGGATGTGGCTTCTGCCGACATCGTACGGAGGCGGTTCTTGGCTTGACGCACCAACTCCAGCGTGATCGAGGGAACCCACGGCAATTGTGGCCAGGCTACCCGGGTATTGGATAATTAGTCCGACTGTGCTATCCTGGTATCGACAATATTGCGAAAGTATATAACGACGACAAAGGCTACTCACACGATAAAAACAGTCCTTTGTAGGTGATGCCCTGGCGGCCAATCGCCAGAGGAGCGGGCCCTCAATGTGGTAGTGACCAGCAGGATGCGCCAAGGTACCGCACTGGTGGAGCTTCGAGTGCATATGCAGCAAGACGCCATTGATGGTGTGCATTCACATCGCCAGGGCTGGTCCGGTTGGATAATGCGGAGCTGCCAATCGCCATCGGACCCAATGCGCCTGAACCGGTTCGAGATGGTCGCCAGCGAGTGGCGGGCCGTTGATTGTCTTTCGTCACTGAAGTGTTTGCCAGGTGGAAGAGGGGCCGGGGGAAGGGACCAGAAGTCGAGCGCCGACCGTCCACGTCGCAAGACATGGCAGGATCCGAAGCGAGAAAAGTCGCGAGGCCGTTCCGCGATCCGGAGTCGTCCATCATTTTCCGCTGGGCTGTCAAACGGCGCTCAAGCGAGCGAGTTGCTCGCGTCCCTGTTGCACCGTGTTCGGTGGTGCGTATGTGGGTAGCTTGTCAAGCAGCCCAAGCAGGGGTGGCCCGCCGCGGGCATCTGTCGTGGAGAGGGAGGGCTGCAACATCATCGCTTGACCCTCTCTTATGTACCCCATCCCATCGGAAAGGAAGACGCACCCGAGATGGTCGATATACATCTGCACATGGTCAGTCTTCTCCCCCACGAACTCGGTGGTGTATAATATGTGATCTTACCCCCGTCGATGTTCTCTGCCGGGTTGCCACTCTCCCCCCATCGGCAACAGCCTTTTCCTCTGCTATCCTCTGCACCTCAATGCACAACCCATCACTGCATATTCCCAGCACTGTCATCATCTCCATGGTAGAAGCCTACCATGCAGAGCACCCACAGATCCTCCAAGGGCAAGGGAAGGGCCGGGGACGAGGACTATGCGCAGTCTATCGCATCTCTCAGTTTGAGTGATTACGGTGACCACCTGCCCCGTAGCGGCTCCTACGGATCCTCGTACGCAGAGGTATACGGCTCATCTTATGAGCAACCATACACTGGCGACAATTATAGCTGGACGGCCCAGACTTCGCTTGCTCCCATCCAGTCGTCATCGGCGGCGTATGGCGGTACCCCGGGCTATAGCAGTACCCCGGGTTATGGCAGTACCCCCGGTTATGGCAACTCCTATTCAACCACCCCTGCCACCAGTTCGACAGGAGGATACGGGTATCGAAACGAATCCTCTGCCACTCCGACCTATAGCGGCTATACGGGACGCGACAACGCATCCGTAACTGGCAGCTCCGTGCCTTCCTCGTACGGGGCAGCCTCAGAGAGTGGGTGGAGCGAGACGTATTCCCGCGGGACTGCAGCATCCTCTGTTCCCTCGGCGCATAGTAACCGGACCGACGTGAATAATACCATCAACCGTCAACGCCCGCCGAACGAGCGGTACCAGCTGCCCTGCGAGTTCCATAACCTCACTGGTTGCACCAGAGTGTTCCCCGGCGACGACATGCAAGACTGGATGGACCATGTTGAGGGGCACCTCCAGAGCAAATTCCCGACAAGGCTGAGATGCTGTAAGCAGCCCCGTTCTGCAGATGGAAAGGGGTCGGGCCAGAAGCGGTAGCTGATACCATAGGCTTCCAGGGTTCTGCAACGAACACAACTTCGACGCGAGGGAAACGTGCGAGGGAGACGTTCGCTCCAACTTCAACTTGCGGATGCAGCACATCCGGCACCACATTGTGTATGAAGGCTACCGGCCCGACCCGATGCACAAGGACGGGCTCCTCGTCCAACACCTCCTCGACCGCAACCTCATCGACAGACGCACATACGACAGCATCGTAAATCCCACGACAGTGCCGCCTATACCAGGCAACCAAGACCGCCGCAGCGGCCGCAGCAGCCATCACAGCCATCACAGCCATCGTTGCCTCCCACAGGTTGAGGAGGAAGTCGTCGCCGGGCCCAGTAGTAGGCACCACCGCTCCTCAGAGCACCAGAGGGAGCATGAGCACAGCCGCTCATCACACAAGCAAAAGCGTCGAAGGTGATCTGTCGAGGCAAAGATGCCGCGTCACCGTGGGGGGCTCATGCGCCTGCATCCGTCGTCCTCGGTCGAGGCAGGTAGCCGGCAGGTGTCCGGGACACAAGCACGCGGGCCGCGGACCGCGTCCTGGATCGTACTCGGTGGAGGAAGGCGGCCGGTAGGACCACTTGTTCCTGTTGGGCCTTACGAGGCCACGAAGCTCCCCGTGGCCTTGAGCCTGTGGCCTCACCCTTTCCCTTTCACATCCTTTCCCAGGCCGTCGTGGCGGGTGCTCGGCTGTTTTGGCGATTGCGGACAAGACGCAAGGAGCCGTCGGCCAGACCTTCTGATGAGCGTGTTTGCCAACTTCTGTGATGTCTTCTTAGCAGTTTCGCTTCGGAAGGTGGGATCTGTCGTGGCAGGTTGGGTTTGCGTTTCTGTATCAGGTGGCACCGCTTCCGTCCTGTCCGACGGGGGGTTTCTTTCAGGCGCGGTGGGAGTCGGCCTGTCCGCCCGGCAGGGCTAAGAATGAGTGGACGATGAATGAATTGATGAGCGATATGACTTCGATTCTGTAGGAAAGGCTTTGTTTCTGACGAACAGGAGAGAAGCCTCGCTTTTCTGAGCATCAATCGTGTGAGATACACAGGAACAGGGGCGCTCAGAGATGTGCCTCTCAAGACGGGCATTTTTCTCGCTTCCTCCCACATTTCTGGAAATTGATTTGATGGGAAGCTTCTAGCCAATCAAATGAATCGAATCGTGACCTCTCTAGAACCCGTGAGACGGCCCCCATGGGTCCGCTGAGTATCCTCAGCGGGGGTAAAAGGGGCTCACCCTGGGGTCTTATATTCACTCACTGCCCCCCTAGTGGCAAGGCCGCCAGACCGCCTCGAAAATGAAGGGAAGAATTACAAAGCTGTGCCCTCCTCCGCAATTGCGTGCATGTTCGATTCCCGTATCGGACAAGAGAAAGGCGGCAAGGAAAAGATTATGGGTGGTGGCTGAGTGTCCGTGTGTTGCCATTCTCATGCAGCTGATTACGCCCCCTTCGCCCGGCTTGTATGGGAGAAGGCAAGAAAGAGGCCCAACCAAGGCAACATGTCATGCGCTTGCATTTGCACCCTGCATGGGTCAACGTCCGCCTTTTCATCGAGGACTGCGAACCATCTGGATGCCTTACGCGCAAATGCGCGCAGGAAAAAAGGAGGCAGCTGCAACCGGATTGCCTGGTTGGCCTGTCTGGAAATTCCAACACACCCGGTGTCTTTCTGCTCGCTTGTGCCGCGACGAGCGCTCGACTCACCGCGAGGGTTGGCGTGGCCAATCGCCTTGGGTTCTCGGGGCACGACGGCCTTACTTGTGCAAATCGTGACAGATCTGGTCTCCTGTGCCACGCTGGGCTTTGCATTGTTGCGCCTTTTGACAAGGCTTCTGAGCATCTTTTGAAAGGCTTGGAAGCTTGGTCTTCGTATACTGTACTATATCGCTGTGTCTAAATTCATGCACCACGCAGGTCACATTCGCACTTGCAAGGCACTCCGTTCTCAGGAGATATCCACGCTGACCACCGTCGACCCTCCAGGTCATGCCCATTACTGGAAATCTGCGTCCACGCGACCGTACCTGACCCCGTCAACCTTGAGTTCGAAGCCTAAGCCTGCACTATCAACAATCATCTCGAGGGTGAAGTCTAGATTGTCAAACTCGACCCCCCTCGTCGTAGTCAAGCGGGTGAATAGGCTTCGGGGCACTGCATTCAAGTCCGTAGTGAGCTTGCACACATGTACCAGATCCCGCGTGTATGCCGCTGGAGGCTCGTCGGCCTCGCAAGCAATTAAATCATCCGTGACCACCAGAGATTGCCCTGGTCTAAAGTTCCTCGTGTAGTGGAATGCGATTGGTGTGAGTGGCGATATGGCCTCACCCTGTTCCGATGTCAGCATTTGTAAACACACCGAAAATAGCCATTTCCGCAAGCAGGGTAGAAGCTTGCCTTTGCAATGTGCCACTGCATCCGATCGCTCACCATCCACCTCTCCCACAGTGGGCTCCAATACCTCTCACTGACTGAGTGCTTGTCCTCGTCGAACACGGTCGCATAACTCGTGCCATAGTGCATTCTCGCCTTTCTCGAGATAACCATGTTCCCCTCCAGCCCTCTGAGCACTGCGCCACGGACAACTGCCGTCCAGGCATACACCGGCTGCATGACCTCAATAGAAGAGTTGTCGCCGGCGCTGCTCAGAGCACTCGCATGCGTCGGCCTCTCGCTGTACGGTGGAGGTGCCGCACTGGTAAAATGCGATTTGAGGCGTCGATATAAGTAGTCGCTCTGGCCGAAGCCACCAACCAGTATGATACCGGACACGATGCCGCCTTTTGCGCGGAGGCCGTCGACCTGGCCCTGCACGAGATCGCAGACTTCCTTGACGACGGGCTCGAAGATGTCCTTGGCTTGGGCGGCAGTCATGACGAGGAATCCCGAGTCGAGGCCGATTTCTTCGTCGTCCGCAAGCCCGGGAAAGGGGATATTGATCTCCTGGTGCTCGTCCTCGTTGAAATTCCGCTTGACAAACTCCTCAAAGTACCTCAACCCCATCTGCCAGGTCTTGCCCTTCTTGGCCTTCATCTCGTCGAATCGGGTCTTCCCAAGCCGTGTCTTGACATGTTCCTCGAATCGATAATTGAGAAACGCGCTACCGCAGAGCCCACCTGTCCCTACGGCCGACTCTTCCACTTTAAGTGGTTTCAAGGAAATTATTTTGTAGGCGATCAGGCTGGGACTTAATCAGCACGTGTCGCGAGCGCAGTCAGAGATTGTGGGCGAACACTTACTCAACCGTACCTCCACCACCATCGCATACTATAAAGTTATCTCCAACGTTAAGGTGGTTCGGTTGTATGGCCTTGAGCGTATAGACCGCAGCCGCCTCTGGCTCGCTGATCATCTGAATGGACGATTTTGCGCCCATGCCTGCTCGCTCGGCTGCCTGGAGGGTTGTGTTTTTCGCGTAATCAGACCACACCGCGGGACATGTAAGCACGAAATCGACCTTAGTAGACGCCATAAACGACTCGCCATACCGTCGCGTGAGCGTGTCCATGGTGTGGTTGTATATCTGAGTCAGATAGTCGCTGACGGCATCGACGACTGTTTTGTTGTATTTCTTAAGCTGGCCCGCCGTCTCGAGTGGGCTCACATAGAACGGCAACTTTTGTGACCGGTCTAAGAACAGTTTGATACACCGCAGACGCGACTCCTCCGGCTTAAACTGGAAGCCCCATTTCACGGTTGGCTTGGTATCGGCAGGCGCATCTTGGGGCAGATCATAAGATATCTCTGTGGGCACTTTGTCCGAGGTTATGCCATTACCCCCGGGCCAGGTCTTGATGATCTCGACATCGTCCGGATTAGACGTATAGACGGCAGCGACACTGGGAGTGGATGTCAGTCTGGAATGGCTCCTCGCGTGCCAAAATGCTTCTGACCGGCCTGGTCGCAGCCCGGCTCCAGGGGATAAGGAGGGGGGGGGCGGCCAAGCAGACATGACGAAGCAGAAACAGATGGGGCAATGACCCAACTCACCCCGAGAAGGTTGTCCCAAAGTCGACGCCAACGATTAATCTGTCGGCTATTGGCGCGAAGTCTCTGATTGGCTCCCTGACAGGCCCATTGATGGCCTCAGTGGATGAGGGCAGGGCATAGCTGGTGAAATAGTTTCTGCTCTGCTGGTTGCGCTCACTCGTGGGCGAAGTACGGATGGGTAAGTTGAGGTTGTTCATGGTGGCCGGCGAAGGCGAGAAGTGGATGGCCGATGCCGTGGCTCGAGTCGAGCGACAACTCACTTCTATCTCACGGGCAGTGTCGTCATGCTCAAGCCAGGGTCTGAGAACAAGACACGGAGAGGCGAGCGGCGAGGGATGGCGTGTTTTGTAGTGCTGGTGTTGAGAGAGGGTCCTGTGAAGATGCAGATACGGATGAAAGTGAGTCCTCTGATCAACTTGGCCCGGTTGGTGAAAAGCGCGCCAACAGGTTCGCTCTCAGGTGGTGACACTGCTGCGAGACCAACAATTCACGTCTGCCACCGGAGCAGATTTGAGGTGCCGGTTCTGTTCGCGGTCTCTGCACTCGTCTGTTCCTGTATTGGAGCGCTGCTGAGGAATGGGAGTGCTGTTTGATGGATGGCGGACGGTAAGTGCTGACTGCCTTGTGGCTGACACTCAACTTTGGTGACCCAGCTCCAATTGATGGACGGAGAGTGGGGCAGGAGTGGTCGGTTCCTCCCGAGTCGTT
This sequence comes from Diaporthe citri, assembly GCF_014595645.1. NCBI lineage: Eukaryota > Fungi > Ascomycota > Sordariomycetes > Diaporthales > Diaporthaceae > Diaporthe > Diaporthe citri. Next base: position 1,681,588 of record NW_025064850.1, read on the forward strand.
CGTTAACTTCCCTACCAGGAAAGGCGGGCAGACAGGTTGCCTCGTAAAGCAGTCGCACAATACGCCCTGCTGAAAGCCGTCCGAGTTGCACGGCACGGCCTGTGAGAAGAGAGGGGGGCAGATTGGAAAGAAGAGAAGGACGAGAAAGAGGCAGCCCAGTCGATGCGAATTGACACGATCTGCTTTCAAACCAGTCATTTCTGGGCCCGATTCCATCGAGAGGAAGGTGCGTGCTTACGCCACGCGTATATATCCTAGATCCTTCCAGGAATCAATTCTGCTGCCTGATGTCGGCCGCGTTCCTTGCTCATGCCACTACTCACTCGAAACCCTCCCACCTCCTCCCTAAACTCAATTCGACCGCTGCGCTACTGTACCACACACCTAGCTTACCTAGTCCAGAAGCACAGTTCAGTTCCTTCAAGGTCCCAAACATTCTGTCTACCTGCTTCCCGGCCACTCGGTAGAAACTGTGAAGACGTCTGTCTCTTCAGAATCTCTTCCCCTCACAACCATCCCATACAAACCACCACATCAAACTCGGCAGAAATCCATACACACGCGCACACACACACACACACACACACACAACATTCGGGAAGCCCCATATGGCGGCGTATAATGTGGCAAAGATAGTTGGTTTGCATTACAATGTCCACTGTCTGGACCCAGATATGTAAAGTAGACTCAATTCTAAACGACGGCCTCTCGCATCATTCCTCTTCTCGAAAGTGGACGGGTTGAGGGCTTGGTCGCAGAACCTGTCCTGACTCCAACTCCTCTTGTGTACAACAAAAAGTGTCCGTTTTTTGTTCTTTTCCACTCTCCCAAGGATAAACCCGTTTCCAAAACCCTCGCCCACCAAAATTCCCTGCCCCAAGCCACCGCCTCAGATGATCCCAATCCAGTGACACCAATGTAAATTGTGTGACTGGTTGTCCGCATCCCCGGACAAGTAACGGTGGCAAATGCCACCCTGTGTCTCTAACAAAAAAAATAAAAAGAAGAGTCTCCGGTCGTTTGGTCGAACCGTCCAATCTATAAGGGGTATTCTGTACGGCAACTTCAACTCGCGAGAAAGACGCAACCCACCCTGCCGCGGGCAGGGGGCTCGAAGTCAACGAATCCAAATGCAAACTGATGCCATGTCTGCCGCCCAACAAATGCCGCAGCCGTGAAACCGGCCCAAGAGAGTGACGCGGTAGTGCTCCTCAACACCAAAAAAAAAATAAAAATTTAACTCCGTGAGAAAATGACCGGATTCGAAATCGAGCCCTTTGCGTGTCCAAGTTCAAAAGAAAAATGTTCGTCCGCGCGACTTCGCCGCCCTAGAATCGATGGCTGGCCGCCCAAATGCTTGCCGAGGCTGACGCTGCCCACTCGCTTTCCTCGTACGGAGGCGTCGGCCACTTGTATTCCGAAACCTTCCTGTTCAGATCCAGTGGCTTCGGCGCAACCACCTCCTGCCCATCCCCGAAGAGACATGCGTTTCCGTTGGCCGAGGGGGAGGGGGTCGGGTACGGGTTGGCAAATCCGGCGTTCGTTGGTGCTTGCCGGTGGTTGTCAGTCCTGCCGTCTCGCTCGATCCGTTTCATGGCCTTGTGTGTCGATGAGAGGACCTCGTCCAGGAGTTCATCCGCCTCGTCGGGAGCATCGTAGTGGTGCACTCCGTGGGTGGCTTGTGCCCTTCGTGTTCGGCTGGAAATCGGGCCGCCGTTCCTCGCGGCACCAGCGAGGTTGTCCACGGACCGGGGCTTGTGCTGCGGCAGGGAGTGGTGACGCTTCAGGTTGCTCTGGGAGTTGGCCTGGTGTGCGGGAGGGGCCGGGGCATGCGGGTTATCGGCATTTTGTTGGACGTCTCTCAAGGCTCTGTCGAGGGGTTCGTAAGTGTCCTTTGGCACAGGTGCCGGTGGTTGATCGATTACCATGGATGATCTCTGGCTTCCCCATGGACCGCATCCAGCTTGGGCCTCCATGTCCGATTCAATGGGCGAGACCGGGGGTTTGGTGCCGTCCGGAAAACCTCCGTGCCCTCTTCCTTAGGTGGGAAAAGAAGCTCTCCTTATGGGCACTCGGTGGTGACGCCAATCCACTGCCGCCGTTCAGAGCGCGCTCGGCCTGTTGTCGATGGAGCTCGGAGTAGTGGTTAGAATTCGATTGAACGGAAAGCTGTCTTCCAATCTTCTTGGATGATTTGTCCTCTTGGGGCCCTTGCCTATGAGCACCGTTTGCGTAGGCGTCATTGTACGATGGCGTTCGGCTGCTGGCTTGAGCCGTCACGGCATCTGAGAGAGGTGAGATAGGGCGGATAGTGGGAAGAATTGGCATGGGCGCCACATTAGAAATACCATTGCTCCATGTTGTCCTCTTGGGTGCGGCTGGCCGGGTCTTTGCGGGTACCACGGGTGCAACCTCAGGCACGATGTGGACGGGTGGAGGTCGAGAAGCGGTTGGCTCCTTCACAACCTGTTGTGGGACTGCCTCATTGGAGTCAGTGCGGCCAATAAGTGACTTCCTGAACCACGATGGCTTGGATGAGGTTGGCGGTGTCGCGGCATCCTTGGATCGGCCGATCTCCGAGGGCTTCCGGCCCAGCATTCTTGATGAGGACTTCGGTCGCAGAGGATCAACGGCATCGGCGAAATACTCATGCTGCAGAGTTTGCGTGGACGTCGGCCTGTTCTTAGGATCCCACATCAGGCACCAAGTCACGAAGTGGCTTAGCGACGCGGGCCATTGTGGTGTTTGCAGAATCGTGTCCATCGAGTGGGGGGCCATCTTGGGAAAGGAGAACCCCAGCTTTCCGGCCAGTCTGGTGCCCTCACGCCAGTCACCACCACCTACACGCTGGCCGGCCTTGTTGTACCAGTTTCCTGGGCTTCCCATGATCTCACAGACCCTCCAAACTTGGTCTACCTCGTTTCCACCAGGGAAGAGGGGCTTTAGCGTGGCAATCTCCACCGCCATTGCGCCAATGGCCCAGATGTCCACCGGAGCAGAGTATTCGCCGGCCCGTAACAGCACCTCGGGAGCTCGGTACCACCGCGTCGAAACGTACGTCGTATATGGCAGCTTGGAGTGTGTCTCCCTTGCCAGTCCAAAGTCGGCGATCTTCACAGTGTACGTTGGGGGAGTGGAGGGTGGCGTGACAAGAGCCGAGTACCGCCTGAAGGAGTTAGAAGTATCTTGGTGAGATGAAGTCGACACCAAGATGTTCTCTGGCTTGATATCTCTGTGGAAGAAGTTGTGGGCGTGAATATGCTCCAGTCCCTGCATAATTTGAAAGAGGATGCTCTTAACGCTCGCGTTATCGAGACATTTGTGATCTCTGGCCTTCATCAGCTGGTAAAGGTTTCCCTCCATGTACTCCATGCAGATGTGGAGCTTCTTGCTGAAGGGATCCAAGAAGATGTCCAGGGCTGGAACCAGATGTTGGTGGTGTGGTAGTGTCCTGAGGAAGACGACCTCTCTGAGCTCAAGGCACGGCGTGAAGGACTCGAACGACTTTTTCATAGTTTTGATCGCGACCTGAATCACATGTCAGCTCCCTCCACTCCAGCGGCTGTTGCTCGCTCTGCTACTTACGACCGTCCCTCTCCTGGCGACGTTGGCACCAGCGGTCCGGACCCTCGCCAAGACGACGCTGCCGAAGCTTCCATCGCCGATCTCTTTGAGGACTTCGAACCTGTCCTCCAGGGCATACCCGTTAGAACCAGTCAAGGCTGACCCTCGATGGGTCAGGTCGTGAGCGACGGTCATGACTGTGTGTGGTGGTGAAAACCAGTTTCAAGGTGAGTAAACGATGTCTCCAACCCCTGCAGTCGGATAGAGGGCTGTCGGACGAGTCTTCGGTGAAGCTCTTTTTGCAAGAGCTCAATGCTGTAATTGGAGCATTCAGATTCAACAGAAGTGAGCGTCGACGGTTCAATCGATGGCGTTCGGCGGGTGTTGTAGGCGTCGAATCCGGTGCACGTCGTGGTCGAGGGGGTTGTATCCGGTTATCGATACTTGGAATGGATAGCTGGGATGTATGCGTGAAGGAGGGTAGGCCGGAAACCAGGTTGACTTGAGTTGGGATTGGATATAGGAAAGTTCAAAAAGAGTGGACGGGCCTCCTGGAGAATTGGGCCTGGAATTATTAAAAGGAAAAGTGAAGAGATTGATGGGCGTGCAGGGAGGGACCAGAAAGATTGGGATGCGGGTCCTTTCCCTTAGGCGGCTCCGGGAGTTCTGACGCAGGTACCTCGACTTTCGCGTGAGGCTTCCGGGATTAGCGTGAAGATGCAATTATTAGAATAAACGTGGATCCAACGGTAATCAAATGAGCCTGGCTGCCCACACGGAGTCGGTGCCCTGAAGGGCGTCGAACCGGTTGAAACTAGGTTGAAGGGGATGATTTAAAAGGAAAAGAAGGACCGGCTGTAGTTTTGCCAAAGATCAGGGCCGTCCCTGGGGTCTAGGCCGTGGTTGTTGCTCTCCGTTCGCTGCGTTTGAGAGGCGTCTTGCAGCGGGATTGGAATGACGGGCTGAGGGAGAGCCAAGAAACACTACCAGTCAGAGCAGACACCCGCGACAGCTGGACGAAAGAAGACGTGTGTTGTGGGCCGTCAGACTGCAGCTTGTCTGCGCCTGAGATGACGAAAGGTTGACCTGATTTCAATGGCTGGTCTGCTGGTGTCGCTACTGGAACTGGCGTGAACTGCTGGCCGCAAGACGATGGGGCCCGTGAGTTCTGGCTTGGGGAGCTTTGTGGGTGAGAGGGCAGATCGATCCAATAGCGGGTGGGTTCGACAATTCCAGAACACCAGAAGGAGAGCAGGAGAGTAGAACTGGGGACTCGTGCGCAGACTGGGCGTGGGTCTCGAGAAGCTGGCGAGCAGGTGGCTTTGTGCGAGTGGCAGACCCGGTCCTTAGCATGAACGAAAGAAGCTGGGGGTGGTCGAGGAGGATCGATAGGGGCAGACAATCTCGCTAACGATTCGGGTCTCAGCGTTCTCTTTGAGGGGCCCAATTTGCGCCCACGACCAGGGTTTCCTCGAGCCAGTCCCCGTATTTCTTCCGTCGTGTTGCTGTGGCCCGTCCCACGCACGGCACGGTGAAGAAGCGTATGAAATGATGTGCAGAAAGGAGACGGCTGGATTTGACAGGAAGACTGCTCCACCCGGTTGAGCGCGACCCCAACGAGATTAGCGGATGGGTGCTCTCAGGTGAGGCGGCAGGCGGCTATGGCATTTCGAATGACAATGCGAGAGTGGGCTGTGGTTGTGACGGTGGGGTCTGGGGGGAAGGCGAGATGATGAGTTGACCGAGAGTGGAAAGAAAGGAAGGACGAGAACAAGAGTGCTGACGAAGGTATCGATCAGGCCGGGTCAATCAAATCAGGGTCAAATCAAGTCAAGTCAAGGTGCGTGAAGAGGTTGCATGCTGTAAAACGAGCAGTCGAGATGAGTCGTCTCGCGGCATTCGAGGAGGGAAGGGACAAGGGACGGCCGGGAGAGGGAGAGAGGTACACGGTAGCTCTGGTTGCCCTGGCCTTGCCCTGACCTGGCCCTGACCAGCGCTGCAGACTCGTTGCAACTGGTTGCCTGAGCCGAAGCAACCTTGGAACCTTGGGACCTTGGAATGCCCTGTTAGGTAAGGTACGGCAACTTGTCAGATGCTGATGTGCCAGTGGTGTACGGAGGTACTGGTGCACTGATGCCGGTGGTGCCAATGGGTGGGTGGTGGCGCCCGGGGCTAAGGGCCCAGGTCCCAGGTGAGGTTCATGCATTGCAAACGAGGAAGGGGCCGCCGTCAGTCACTGCACCGCGGCACTGGGTGCGCAGGTACAACGGCGCGAGGTACATCACACGCGAAACCGAGGGCAAAGGTACCAGGCTGGCTGGGATGTCTGAGTGCCTTTGGTTGTGCTAGCATACCTGGCGGAGGATAGCATAATAATGAATGGCTGCTGCTACTGTTGGTCCGTCCGTCCGTCTGCCCGTCCAGAGGCCAGGAGCGTCCCAAAGGCTTGCTTTGCCTGCCTTGTTGACACGTCGTTGTCGAAGCGATGCAGAGCTTTCGCATAACAAACAAGCGGTTGCTTGACAGACCCCGCCCCCAAAACAGCGAGTGGCAATGCTCTATTCTGGTCATCTCCTCGCAGCAACCTTGCAGCAGCGAGCAGCATCATCTCCTGCTCCTGCTGGGCTGTCTGGGCAACTGCCGGTGCTCCTCGGAGGGCCTGACGAGCAAGTGCAGTGCAGGACCAGTGCAGAGGCCCGGGCAGCACATACTTTCGCACGCCTACGCAGCACTCTGTGCTCCAATGCGGAGCACGTACGGAGTACACAGTGACCTCGTCTTGTCGGAAAGGCGGTTGGGAGGGCCCCTGCTCCAGCTGCGCTCCCGGCTGCAGCTCAGCCCCCTGGGTGCAGCGCTCTCAGGAACTGATAGGCGTCTACAATCCAAGCGGTCAATGCCCCGCGTAATTCTCGTGGGAGACGCGAGCTCAGACTCGTGCAGGGCTAACGGTCGCAACACTTACGCCCACGCATGTCAGGGATGGCCAGAACACGATCCGTTCCGGCAGAATTTACCATCCTAGCGGTTACGCGACGACGTTTTGGCGTCTGATCCCTCCGCTGCGCGGCACGAGCGCCAGGGGGAAACGGGGGCCGGAACAGGAGCTACCACAGCGCAGCATGTAGCACATGGACAGGAACAGGAACTGGCGCAGGTGATCATCTGCTTGTTGTCGGCCTCCTGCATTCAAAGTCTGGAAGTGAGGGGGAGCCTGGGGGGCAGCTGGAGGCTGGTCGACGCCATTCTGTTGCAGCTCGTCAGTGCGTACTCGTGAAGGCAACGGTGACGGTCGTGCACGCACACGCTGCACACTGCAAGCTGCACGCTGCACAAGAGATCGCCATTGATCCGAGGCCCGCTCTTGCCCATCTCGGTCGACCGTTGGAGGTGGAGCAAAAAGCAAGCTCCTGCTGAAGATTCAGAATTGCACGTGTGTGGTGCCGAGGGAGGCTGGCCGGCACCACTTTTGACGCGCCTTCTGCATTGACCAGTTGTTGGCAGCCCGCCAATATACTCACAAAAAGGGTCTATCCCCATTCTATTGCCACTTTAGAGTTACCTTTGTCGGCTTGCTTTGATGAGCAAAGCGTGCCCCGTGCTATTGGCAAATGGCACTGTTCACCCGGGCCCAGCATGAGCCAAGAGCGTCATCATTTGCGCGTCAAGCGGATCAATCCCAAGCAGGAAAACAAGGGGAAAACATTCGGCATCGTCTGTTGTCCAGTCATGCTGTCGTTGACGATGGCCTCTTCCTGGGGACAACACCGCGTTGCTGGTGTCCGCTGCCAGCTCACCGTGCCTTGCAGGCTACTGCAACCCTTGTCCTCTTTGGGCCATTGGGCAAACGTATCTGGACGATCTAGTCCTATTATGGGAATGGTAAAGACGACAAGCATGGATCCGCTGGGAGAAAAGGGGGGATCAACACTGGACTTGCCCTACCACAGCTGCCATACGAGAGCCGGCCGCGGAATCACACCAGAATTCCGTGCTCACCCCCCACAGGAAGTCTTCTTGGGGATCGATCGGCTGCTGCCCAAGACGATGGTTGTTCCACGAGACCTTGGTCAAGCAGTCAAAGTCGAGCTGCGGCTGCAGCAACAAGCTCACTTAGCTTTGTCACCACGGATACCGCCGCAGAGGTCAAGATGTCGGTATGTTCACCGGTCAATTAAAATCACAAATAGGATTTCTCACCCGCCAGCAAGCAGGCCGTGCACGTGGAGGTATCGATACTTTATGCCCAGGGTCTGCGGGGTTTAAGATTCGGCCACTTCAAGTTGAGACGAAGCTCCCCGGTTGAAACGAGGCACGGGGAGCGGCAAGCTGCCAAAGAAGCAGAGAAGAACGGGAGGAAGATTCGTTCCGGAATGAATTAGTGGACCGGCGTCGTACTGTGGTACGAAGATAGGATCCCGGAAATCTGCCGCCGAATGTTTAGACGAAACGAGTTGTTGAAGAAGGCCCGTACAGTGAAGGCACCAACAACTCGCAGTTCGACGTCATTACCTCGGGGTGGGTTCCATTCTGTCCAGCTTCATATATCCGAAGTTCGAGTCCTCGTCTTTCGGGTGGCCATCTCATCAAACTTGCCACGGCCGGCACAGTGCCTCGAGGAGTCGCCTGTTCGGTGAGGCTTGGGGCAGCAAGAGTACACGCCACCGGCCGACGAGCTCTCGGGATCAAGGTTCCTGGGGAAGCCCTTGCCTTATTCGCGCCCTGAGCTGCTAGTCATTGTTTTGGTGTTAAGACTGACCTGACTGGCCGGGGCAAATGAGGTTCTCGAGCCGTCTGTGTCTACTTTCATGCGACGTTTTGGTCGGGTGTGAACGTGGGGCGACTTGTTCATGCACTCATTTTAGAGCAACACCGTAAGCAGTCCGGCAAGCAAACGCTTCGATGAACATGCTTGGCCGGAGATTCGCCTTTCATCTCACGGGAGCTTGGGCCTCTGGTTTGCCCCAGGCCCCCAGAAGCCGTGCCGTCCTGCGTCCATGTAACCCCTACATCTGTGGCTAATAGGGTAGCTTTGGCCAAATGAGTGGTAGGGGTCTAGCTGTTGACGATACCATCAGGAAATTTGTCCCGAGGCTAATTCAAGGTTCAAGCTGCCTGCGAAGCACGCCGCCGGCCACGGATGGCAGCGCTGAAATTTGCAAAGTGAGGTGAAATTTGTCTCGTCTCAGCGCCCGCTCAATGCCGTCCCAAACAAGGTCATGATATCTGCGTCTGCGGGCGAAACCTCAGCCTTTGTTCCTGTTGTCACGGATCGGCACTGACTCGCCGCCAGGTGCAAACCCAGCCCAAGCCGAGTCGGGACGGTTCATCCTCTCCCGAAGCCCGTGACTGTCAGGCACTGCCCGTAATCACAAAAGAGCTGGTGGTCGCATGCACCTTGGGCCACAATGTAACTCGTGGTGAACTTGGGGCCTAAAACGCCCAGAGGCCCTGGCCGCGAAAGGGGGTTCGCCGGCCCTTGGTGCACCAACGATCCGGAGCGTCTTCCGAACCTAGGGGGGCCCATCGCGCTTGGTCGTTTCGGGCCATACCCACTCTCCTGGGAATCTCGGTCGCACCGTTCGTCAGTTTCGCTTCGACCGCTGTGGGCTCGTGTCAACAACAAGATTCCCAACACGGAAAGCTCGGTTCTCGCCTGTCTTCGTCAATCGGAGATCCACTCCTTCTGATAGCTTCCATCGCCTAACCAGGGCTGGTCGACGGGAACCCCACCGCCGTTGAGTTCGCCAAGGGTGCCGCGATTTGCGCCGCTTTCCCACCCGCGGCAGACGACGGCGCGCTGGCATATGGGAATGTCCAGCTGCGTGCGTAATGATGGTGGCTGGTCTGTGGACGAAGGATGGACAACTGCCCCCCTCCCTCTCCCCCGGATTTTGGACCGCCGAACCACAGTTGACGCGGCAACGTGGGCCGGAGCTTTCCTCTGACCGCTATGTCCTGCTGTCGGCGGTCAACGACAAGTCGTCGTGAACGATGGGGCCCAGAGCCACCCAGCCCCCCGGGTCGAGGGGTCCGTCGCGCTCACCGACTTGGATCCCACGTGGTTTGAGAACTGTTCTCCGCTTTTCTCGTAGCTTTTTCGTGTTATCGAGACTCTTTCTTGGACTATTCTCGCATTGGTGAATGGATTTTGTGTCTAGGGGGGCAGGACACCGGGCAAGTGCTCGGCTAGTAGGATAATGTATGTACCTTGACATTCAAGGTTTTGCGTTGTCTCGTCTCGGATGAACGCAATGAGGACTCGATGTGTCGCGCCCGGGACTCGGGACTGGAGCGATATTCCAGGAGGCTACGTGATGGCTGGAAGTTGGGGCGCCACACTGCCAGAGACTGTTCGTCGAGAGTGTCCTGATACTTGGAATCAGCCGTCCAGACACTCAGTCTGCTGTCTGGTGAAGCCGTTGCGCCTGTAGACCCCTGCAGAAATCGCAATCCGGCATTGTCATCAGACGGTGTGTATGGACGAGTTCTAGCTGCGAAGGTTTTCTAACAAGACACGGTTGGACGCTCTGCAATGCCTTCGGCAGCGGCTTTGAGATGTAGTGAGTGTAAAGGTTAGCCACTTAATGTTATTGATAGAGTAGACTGGTTTGGCTGACTCCGTCAAGATAACTTCCTGAGGAAGCACCGCTTTGCCGTTCATGACAGGATCGAGGGCAGATATCCGTGACGAAATCTTGTCTGTCTATTCAGTAAAGGATTCCTCCGCTCCGAACAAAGAAAGTGCTCGAATTGGAAGGGCATGTTCTCCAGATATGTCAAGACCGTCCGTCTTCCTTTGGCAGCCAGCTGGGGCTAGCTGTGCGTTCGGCCCCTCTGATGTGGCTGGCAGTATCATGTGTACTCGTCCACGCCCACGTATGGCATCGCAATACGCCTAGCTATACTACATACAGCTCAGGTTAATATGGGCTTCATCGGTGGAAGGACGGTGGTCTTTCTTTCTTACACTTGGGGAGAGAGCTGTGGTGATTCATGCGTTGTCGCCTGAAGGCAAAGGAAGCAAACGGGCGTTTGAACATGCTGAACAACTACTCATCTGAAACCTTGATTTCCCTGGTGACCACAGCCAGAGCCTTCACAAAGCCCCGCCTGGCGAAGCTTTGCCCTGGAAACAGCCAGGCAGCCATTGCCTTGACCAAAGTCCTAGAAAACAGGTGCCTTCCTTTTCTCAAAGGTCGTGCCACTCCCTTCAGTCTGGACTCCGTACAAAGGCTTCCAAGGTTGTGAGAAACATTTACCTACAGCACAAGAGCGGCAACAACGACCGCAAGGGGTACCCGCACCTACTTCAGGAGAACACACTCCTTGCTTCTCTTAGTCTCTAGCCTCGAGACTGTCTTTGGTCTTTTCCCCTCTCTTTTTCTGAAGGCAGAGTCTCTTCAAGGGGTGGTACGTATGACTTAGGGTACGTGGGTTGGTACCAACCTCCTCTTTCGAGGCACACACCAGCATCACTTTGCACCTTCCACCTCCCACCTTCCATGTCCCCTTCTCGACCTTCGTATTGAGCTTCCTTCACATTTGGATCCTCCTCATCTATCATCACCACAGTGGTGGCAACAGTGTCTTCGAAAAGCCTGAGCCACTGATCACCCACCTCTCCCAACACTGCCATCATCCCAACGGCCATCTTCCACCCAAACTGAAGTCCCCAAAGCAGCAGCTTTGCCGTTTGCTCTCTCTCCGCAACAGCCACCCTTCGATACCAAACCCTTCAGGGAAAACGGGACGAAATCCTGTCCAGCGCCTGCCTGCCAACTCTCAGTATGTTCTCACATGCCATCGTTTGCCGCTTGTAACCTTTCTGAAGACCTAACCACACAGTTTAGGGGCATCCATCTCCGCTTTGGTTTACATTTGGCCACCCACCTCTCAGGAGTCACTTGATCCAGCCGGCAAGATGTCCGACTACTACAGCAACAAGCACAACAAGAGCCTTCCAGCCATGTAAGAACACGAAGCCCTTTTCCTCTGTCAGGCTAGGCCGAGACTGACCATGTGCTCCTACAGGCTCAAGTGCGCGGCTGACGGCAAGTTGGAGAAGAACAGCATGTTCTCGAACAGTATGCTCAAGAAACGATCCTTCAATCCCAATGCCCAGATCACTTGTCGCAAGCACACCGCTAGCGCTGCTATCGAGTTGCTTTGCAGCAGCTGCCGCAAGCAGAAGCCCATCGAATTTTTCAGCAAGAATGAGCGGAAGTCCAGTGGTGCCCAGCGCTGCCGCGCTTGTGTCGAGTGGATTGAGTGTGACGAGCCTGACCACGTCCCTTTGCCAGCCCCCAACAGCATTCGTGATCACAAAGAGATCAAGGTGTACAAGGGCGATCCCAAGAACACTGTGCCTTACCACTGTGACGAGGATGGCGACTATATCACTGAGCCTCGCGACAACTCGTGGGTGGGACGATCCCTGGAGACCACGGGCGCCGAGACTGGTGATGGTCTTACAACCGAGAACCTCCAGCACATCAACGATGCCCGCAACTCACGCTCTGCCTCCAGCCGCGGTTACGGGAGCTACCATCCGTCCTCTGCACCCACCGACTCGGCGTCTACCACTGGCACTGAGGAGACGGCCCGGCCCCGCGACGCGCCCCAGTTCAATGCTTACGGTCCCAACGGCCAGTTCCAGAGGCGCCAAGCCGGCACTGCTTCTTCAGTGACCTCGGCCACTTCCCGCAGCACCACCGGAAGCAAGGACTGGGCCAGACCGGCCACCCGCAAGTATCCTCCCGCATTGCCTCGACACATGGAGTACGAGAATCCCGATACCGTCGGACACGACGCCTACGATGACGACGACAGCTCAGACGGCTGCTAGGTGGACGATGGCCCGGAACGTGCTCTAGCCTCGCATGACATTGTCAGTGCGGCTAATGGCAGTCACGCGAAACGTGTATTCGGGTTGCTGTCGGGGCCTGGCACGTCGAGCAATTTTGGAACTTGGTCGAGCATTTTGGGAGTTCGCCGAGCATTTTGGAACTTTGGGGGAAGAAGATGGCTTCGCGGATCACTGCACAGGTTAGATTGAAACCCGGTAGGCTGCGATGGACACAGCAAGACAATGAATACGACAAGATAGTATTCTGAACCCCTTCAGATCCGGATGACCGTATATTGGGCTGCATGTGCAACTTCATCGTGATGAAAGCCATCCTATCCACTCGGGTGGAAGCAGGGCGGATCTTGCGGGACCCTTCCTTTTAGTGCCCTCACCTGATCAGTGTCTCGAGTTCGGCCTCGATGATCAACATCCCGGCGAGTGCCAGCACACGGCGAGAATACCACGGGAATACCTGCCGACGCCATTGTGGCGGCTGATCGCGACCAGTCCTTGCTGCGTATGCCACTCGGGTGAGGATGCGATTGGAGTGAGGTGGAGTTGGATGTGGGAAGACAAGCAAGTGAGGCAAACCCGGGGAGTTCTTTTGCCACAAGCGGACGTAAACATGTTAAATGCTGCAGTAGAGCCGCAGATATTCTCCAGCACTTTTGGAGATCGACAGAACTGCACACACCCCAAAGTTACCGCTACATGTGCAGTGCAACGCAGCGGTCTCTTGACAGGCAGACAAGCCATGTTGACTGTTTCCAGGTCGTCTGCCCTCCCCCTTATTGAGGCCTGATCAGCAGGGATGGCCCCTCTTCGTGAGGCTTCGCTGGCAGGGCGCCCGACTGCTACGAGGCGGGCGGCAGAAGCAGAGAGACCAGCAGGAGCGGCACACCGGGGGCCTTGGCTGTAGAGTTGTGTTTTCGTTCCCTTTCATTCCACTTTCTGTTTCATCGCGCGAATCAAATGTCTGCCCAGCGGCACCACCGTGGGGTTGACGCATCGCCGCCCCGGCCCCCCGTGACGTCGCGTCGCCCAACGTCGAATATCTACAAGCCCTACTTCAACACCTCTCCGGCTCCAGCTTTGCGTTCCTCGAGTCATCTCAACCTTTTCATCTCTGATAGCAGTGTGTTCCTTTGGATTCGACGGCCCTTTTCTTGTATCGCGTGTTTTCAACTAGCTCTCCAACGTGCTCTATTCGGGTTCATCATGCATCGATAAACACTTTCCGCCATCTTGTCACGGACCAAATAATACATGACCATGTCGAAATACGAGGACGATAAAGGTCAACCCAGGGAGAAGGAGAGGGTGCCGACGCTCAAAGCGACCGACTGGAAGACGCCACATGGACAAGTCAAGGCACAGAGTGATACCGAAGATGTGTCGCCACGGTCCAAAGGCGAGATTCCCTTGACCGAGAGGCACACAGAAGAGATCCGAAGACGCATCGAAGAAGCCAAAGAGAGGGCAGCGAAGACCAGTCCTCCTGTCTCTGATGTTTCAGTACCTTCTCGGTCTCCAACTCAGCCTGCTGTGCCCCCTCCGATAAACCCCAACCTGTCTACGTCCAGTTTGAGCTCAGTATCCCCGGAGCTTCTGACAGAGCTGCGTAAGATCATCAGGGAAGAGGTCGAGCAGCTAAACAAGGGAGAGAAGCAAGCCGAGCCACTTGATAAGCCATCAAGGCCCCCGAGGCCAACATCCCCTCTCCGTCCATGGACGGACACCCAGGACTATGTCCTCCCTACCGCCGCAGCTGCCGCCGCAGCTGCCACTGCTGCAAGCTTGCCAAAGGACGGCGGTGAGAAGAGATCAAGTCCGACGACAACAGGAGGACCATTTCCGACCACCACGCAACACAAGGATCCCCCACGGCATTCAACTGTGCGCTTTAGCAATGAGACTAAAGCGGCCATGCCCGTGCCCCCTCGAAGCGGCGAGGACGACAACCGAAAGAGCTCGTCCACCAAAGATGCCAGGCAGTTGACAGCCATCGACCAGAAGTGGGGGGTGCTGTTCGACAAAGACGGCGAGTCGACCAAGCGGATGGAGCATGTTGTCAAGGGGCTCGCAAACTACATCATCGAAGAGTTCATGCCACAGAGCTCCATCGTGATCACACCCGAGAAAATGGCTGCATTCTACTCGCACCACCGCCTGGACAAGGAGGTGTTCCCCTTTGCAGTCCTGTTTAAGTCACGTTCGAAGCACCTGCACGAGGCTTTGGAAAGCCTATATGAGGACCTGGGATGTCAGTACTTCCTCGCCCCCGTCGACAGCAGATCACGGCCAAGTGTCCCTGGCCTCACGCCTGCGGGCTTCAAGCACTGGCTGGTCTCGTTCGTCCAAGCGTATCCCGACGAAGAGGCCAAGCGCCTGGACAAGGTTGTGTCAGCTTTGCCTATTGAAGCGGACAGTCTCTTGGACGGGAAACCCGAGAGGCTTCCGAAGCAAATATCACGATATCTTCTTCCGGAGAAACCGGTGCGAAAGGTGCAGAAGATAGTGGATGAGGCGATGAGAAACTTCACACAAGACATCAACAACTCGTCAACATCGCAGTCAAATACAGCAATAACAGCAGTGGTGGAAGACCAACACCGATCGTCGCAACTCAGGAGAAACGGCCATCGATAACTACGAGCGGCGCGCAGAGCTCACGGTATATACCAGACGCCGCTATCAAGGAGAATAGGGCGGACGATGGAGGTACGGGCCAAGAAAGGGACAGGCGAACGACCTCGACAGCTGCCAGCGGCAGCCGCGACCACGACGACAGCCGCAGAAAATCGATGGCGACACCACCAGGGCCCGGCCACCTCGGACGGACGAACTCGCTCGACACAGGCGGCCGAAATTCCCAGAGCAGCAGGACGGCCCACGCCTCGTCGTCCGGTGGAGGGCTGGGAAGGTCAGCGACCGGGTCCTCGTCATCCTCGAGAAAGAATCGCAGCCCTCAGAGGAACTCGTATAGCCAGTCTGTACCTTCGGGCCTCAACCGCGACGATGTTGGGGCCGACCGGCGGTCGTCCACGATATCAGCGGCTGCAGCGAGCGTAGCGGCGGCAGTCTTGAGGCCCTCGTCGCGCGCGGCGATATCGGCGGCCCATCTGGCCTCCCAGGGCATGTCGTCGTCGACGCCTGCCCTGGACACGGGTGCGCGAGACCCGCGGGCTGGTGGCGACTCCCGCGACAAACGGCCCAGCCTGGACGAGTCGCTGCCGCGGGCGCCGACGTCGGCCTTCAACCTGAGGGACAAGGCCGGTCTCGACAACAGAAGCTCCAGCAAGCAGTCCAAGAGACGGAGCATGGTGCTCCCCGACCTCAAGGGCCCGACGTGGGACGACTACCTCAAGAGCTCTGCGCCCAAGTCGTCGACCTCGTCGTTCATGAAGAGGGCGGACCCCGGGTACCACTCGTCGGGTTGAGGAGGACGCAGACTGGGGATTGGAAGGAGGCGCAGCGGGTAATTAGCTCGCAGGAGCGAGTGTGCGAGGCTGCTTGGTGCGTTGCTTCGGATGTTGGCCAAGAGTCCCTCAGGCACGGCACGCGACCACGACGCTGGGGCTGTCACGAAAGGAAGCGGGGCGGAGTTCTTCATACGTTTGGTGCTTTGAATAGCTGGATACCCCAAGGCAGACATATTCCAAGATTGATGATTTCAATGGAAGCCGAAGTTTTCATCGTTGCAAAGCCAAACTGTGTCCCCATGGACTTGTACTGCGTAGGTCTGGCTCACCAGGATCCCCAGATGCCCGGACTAGTTTGTGTTTCTTTGGGGAAAAGGAGCACCGATGGGAAACTCTCCGGCGTAAGTCCTGCAGGACCAGCTCGTATCGCCAAGGATCCAAATGTGTGAGACAAATGAACCCACCTGCCAGCTGCCTAGGTCTTACCGTCTCTGATCCGTCTTTCCCGAAAGTAGACTTCGGTACCTGTGCAAGGCTCTGGGGATCCGTGCGAACCTGGGGCTGGCTTAGAGCACAGCTCACTGGGCTTGTTTACCGATTCATGCCAGATCTGGAGGCTCTGTCGCACAGCGCAGAAGTAAAGCACGAAATCCTATAGGAGAAGCCCCTGTGGGATAACCTCCTGTAGGATCGCTAGGGGCTTGGGGTCAAAATTGCCTGTCCAATTGTCTCGGGTGGTCTGCAGCGGACAGCTTCCTGTTGGCTGATGGCATGATTGATCTCGTGCCATGTTTCAATGTCGAAGATTGCGCCCTTGCCTCTTGTCGGTTTTGTCTCAAAGGTCACCAATGGGACAGGAGTCCAGAAACGTGACAGGCTTCTAGCCGATCTCTTGGCAGGGCTTCGAGCGATGGCATCTCCCTGCCATCGGACGGAAATCCGACCATCATCTTGCGGCGGTAGCATACGATCGTCCGAACTATGGCAGCAGCCCTCCAGTCTTGGCCCATATAATATACCCAGAACGGTGGGGTGGCTCATCCATGCGGCACCAACGAGTTTGGTGTGCTACTGTACATAGTTGTCGCAGTCCTACAGGCGTGGTCTCGGACTGCGGACCTGCTTGGCTCCTGCTCCGAGCAGTCCACAGTAAATGGTGGAATTCGTCATTCCGAACAGCCAGGAGAAGATGATGTCACACTGATCTCCGACTTCCTTGGCAAGGCGGGTAAACGGAGAACACTTGTGGCTTCCAGCTCGGGACGAATAGGCAGGTCCATGCAAAAAAAGGAGTCATTCTTGTTAAGTAATAACCAAAGCTTGTGAGGAACGCTGGCTTACTGCCTCTGTCCTTCTGACTCGAGCCTGCCGAGCATTTACCACGTTCGTTTTGTCCCAGCGCTCAACACTGGCGCTGTGCCAGCTATTTTCCCGCTCCTGCATGCTGCAATGCCCCCCATTTGGCCCGTTTGGGGCAAGCTCTCACCTGGCCGCCCTGGCGCCCTGGCCGAACACGACCAATACGCGGAAAACGAGGTCGAAACTCCACTCCCGAAGCATCCCAATAAAGCAGGCGTCCCACTACCCAGGCTGATCATCCGAGGCACCCCGGAGACCCTTCGAATTAGCTTGATATAAGCTTATTCGTTTCAAGCATGCCGCGGTTCCTCCTATAACGCCATCCTCTGCCCTCGCCTCCATCCTGCTCAACGCACAAACAAGTCTAGTCTGGCCTTCAGGATGGACGTGCATGGGCATGACCTAATGCTTATATTTCCTATTCCTTACGACGCCATGCTATTTCCCACTAGAACAAGGCGCTTCTGCCCTAGCGAGTCGGCTTGAAACTCCCCTCTGGGTTAGAAGTAACACGCCCACAGTGTCGGCGGCGTTGTCGCATCCTCGGGGCCAGTCAGAAACCTGAGCTCGTATTTTGCTCAAATACCCTTTCCGAGAGGAGTGCGCCTCTGACTCTGCCTCAGCCTCGCCCTTTGTTTGCACCACGATGCTTTCGGCTCAGAATCTCTTGCTCTTTGCCAAATGCGGGTCTCTCAGGGGGGGACCCAGCCAGCAGATTGGGATCCACAACTTGGGGGACAGCCCCCGTGGTACTTCTGACTTCTGACGTCTGGCTGGCTGGCGGCACGGCTGGGCCAGCTGGGCAGTTGGCCACAGCCCGCTGGCAGGACTATGCACTGGCCGATCGCTGTGGGCCGATACACTATGCTTCGTGTTTTGAGTCGCAGCAGAGGCCCAGTGAGTCAATCCCGTCTAAATACAGTACAGCCAGTGCACGGCACTGTTCCTGCTCGCTCGTGGGCGGGCTGCCCCTCGCCTGCTCAGCGCCTTCGATGGCTGGATGGCAGCTGAACACATCCAATGGGGGGCTCAGCAGCGGTTGGCCGGCTTCACCGTCTCATTCGCAATCCTTCTCGTATGCAGGATTGCCAACCGCCTTGCAAGGGTGGATTCACCGTACTAACTTTAGGCGTGTCCCGCTTGCCTTGCTTGTCACATCTGGTCTAGCAGGTGGCCTAGTGGCGCAGTTTGCAAGACGGGGGCACGCGACCAGGCACCAACTGCGGAAACCAGCCCGTTGTGTCGGCTCAGGAATGAGTGAATGCACGTCTCGATCCAGGTACCTGGTCCAACTTCAACGGCCGATTGACTTCCCCCCTTGGCCCCCCTGCACCGCCAGCAGCAGGCTACTGCACCTAGGCGTGCTAGACAGCGGCTCTTACGTGAGTAGACGGGCCAAGCAGCTGGGCAAGGTTCGAGAAACGAGGTTCGTTTGGGCGAGGTTGGCCACAGCCCAGCCCTCCACCCACCCAAAACGCCCTGGCCCACGTCTGGGACCGCACGCGACACATTTCCTGAAGTAACAATTTCTTTGACATGTTCGGGGCGGATCTGCATTTGGACATGACTTATGTGGGTACCCCTACCTTTGTCCTGTCCTGTTCCTGTTCCTGCTCCTGTTCATCTGCAGGCGACTTCCCCATGGCATCAACATCTCCCTCCCTTTGATCTGTGTTACGTTTTTTTCTGCATGGAGGCCATACTGGTTCTCGGGCGTTATCGATCGTGATGTCTCTTCAGAAGTCGACATCTTTCCTGTTTGCTCTGTTCTTCATATCGGTAACGTCTACTAAGGTGCTACACCTCGCGCTGCACCTGGGCACGATACCCCTAGCGGCTTTCTTTCTATACCTCCCTACATTTTTCATACCCGATGTCGCCCTCTTGATCATTACCCGACTGTTGCTACGGCGGGAGCGAGGCGTTGGTTCTTTGGTTGGTCTGCTTTTGGGAGTTTTTATATCGTACGTCAGACGAGTGTCACCACACCTGGGGCTTTCTCTCGCCAGATGCTGGGCAACAAGGCTAAAACTGCGAACAGATGTATCACCTTCGTTGCTGCATCATGTCAGCTAGGATTCTTCACTAGAACGGGCGCAGACATCCAGTGGTCCGCAGCCCGCACAGTCGCAAAAGACAAAGATGGAGTCGCCGTCCTCCTAAGCGAAAGCTCGAGCGTGCTCGTGCCGGCGGCCATAATATTTGCCTTGGCATGGTTCTCCCATGCCTGGCTCTACGAGGTCTCTGGAAACATCCTGAGGGCTCTGGGAGCGCTCTGGCGTGCGAGTGAGTCACCCAGACTGGTATGCCGTGGGCAGGGAAATGTCGCTAACTCATCGTCGCAGCCTACAACCGAGACGCCGGCCCCATCCAGTCGAAAGAACGAATCGATGGCGTCGACATTGAACATTCCGCCGACGACAGTTATTCAGACTCGGACGAGACAATTGTGTGGTCGGAAGGCGACAGCATCTTCGGCCGGGGGAAGTCGGACGAGAAGCCCGTGGGCTTTTTTGGGCGTTTGCGCACCTCATTGAAGAGGAAATTAAAACGATTTCCGCAATGGATGGTGCTACCCGTTACGGCATTCGTCCTGGCAGTCTTGCTGCTGACAAGGCCCACCAAACCGTACAACCACATATCGACGACACTCCCGCTTCCGCTTTTGACTCTCGTCAGCTTCTCATTCGAGCCGTTCAATTCCTGTGGCCCGACAGAACGCGTTGTCGAAAACGATTGGCCATTGCCAGAGCTCATCAGCGAGCCACACTGGAAACCAGCCCGTGACAACTTCAAGGGCTGGGCTCCCGGAGGAATGAATCCCCTGATCAGGGCCTACCGTGAGAGGATACCTGATTGGCTGCCGGTGCCGATTCCTCCTGAGTTTGCCCGGTGGAACTCGACTGAGCCCGCAGAGGAGACCTTGTCGGTACTTGACGCGCCCAACGGAACGACGGTCGATGGGAATGGCACAAGCTTGGCTTGTGGACCAATTCTCACCCGGCAAGCCGACTACAACCCTGTCGACGACCCTCTCCGGATTACCAACCTTGATTTGGATCCGGTCGAGCCCCTTCGAGCTGCACTCGAAAACAAGAATGCGACCATAAAGCACGTGGTCATGATCCAGATGGAGTCGATGCGTGAGGAACTTTTTCCCTTGCAGCAGGGTTCCCTATGGCATAAGATGATTCTGGAATCGCACCCGGAGGAGGGCCGTGATGAGATCAACGCGCGTTTGTCGAAGCTCACCCCCAACTCCGAGAGGATAACGGGCAAAGCTGGTGGATTTACGAACTCGACCGGCCATCCATACGTCCGAGAGGAAGAAGAGCCGAGCTGGGCTACTTCCATAGCTGAAGGTTTTGGCGGTCTTAACGTCGTTGGCGCTTTTACCGGAAGTTCCGTCTCAACCAAATCAGTCGTTGGAAGCCATTGTGTAAGCATTCCAGAAGATTCAAAACCCCGTCCTGGACGACCCAGGTATATGGAAGCAAACAAAAGTACTGACATAATCTTTGTAGGGTGTTTGGCCCATGGCTGTCGATGGCCTTGAAGAATCGGAGAGCCAGGTTTACCAACCCTGTCTCCCACATCTATTCGACATGCTGTCCAGCAAGAAGATGAACAACACCGAACTGGACCAAAGTGACATGCGAAACTGGCCGTGGGACCATAAGTACTTCCAAGTAAGTGACTATGGGATCTGATTTCTGCCCCAGATATCTGCAATGAGCGGTCGGATCTGGGTCAGATGCAGGCTCTTGAGACGAACATTGAGATGAACATGGCGCTCGACTCTCAGGTACATCTTGATTCAGCACTTACTAACTTGCATCACCAAATAGGCTGTCACAGACGATTACGATCGACAAAATGTCATGAATGAGAAGATGGGCTTTAGGGATGTTGTCTCCAGGAAGACATTGGCGAAGGATGTCAAGAACACTCCTGGGATGATGGAGCTCAACTACTTCGGCTATGCGGAGCCGTACTTGAAACCGCACTTTGATGAATTTATCGACCGGGCTCTGGCCAATGACACGAGGATGTTCTTGAGCCATTTCACCTCCACGACCCACCACCCCTGGAGGACGCCCCCTGACTGGACCACAGTCCGATATATGGGCAAGAGCCACGGCGGAGTCAGCCACTTCGACTTCAACCAGTACCTGAACGCCATCGCCTACCACGACGCATGGCTCGGGCAGGTGATGCAGATGATCGAGGACAAGGGCATTGCCAACGAGACCCTGGTAGTCTTTGTCGGAGACCACGGCCAGGCGTTCCTCGAGGACACATCGGTGACGGGTACGCTCGACAACGCGCACGTGTCCAACTTCCGCGTGCCCATCACCTTCCGGCACCCACACCTGCCGCGCGTGCAGTATGAGGCCAACGCCACGTCCATCAGCATCCTACCCACGATCCTGGACCTGCTCGCGAACACGGGGTCGCTGAACGAGGAGGATAACAGGGCGGCGGTTGACCTTATCAACGACTACGAGGGCCAGTCGCTCATCAGGCCCTACAAGACGCATGATGACGGCCGGCGGGCATGGAATTTCGGCGTGGTCAACCTGGGCGGCAGCGTCCTGACCGTGACGTCGGCCGATGCGCCATGGAGGATGGTACTGCCCGTGGAGGAGAAGAACTCGATCGAATTCCAGCTGTCGGACCTGCAGGTCGACCCGCTGGAGGTGGAGCCGGTCAAGGGCTGGGACATGGTGCACCTGATCCTGGACGCACGTAAGAGGTACGGACAGGACGCTGCCACATGGGCGGACGAGGCCGAGAAGGTCGCGCGGTGGTGGATGTTAGAACGGAAGAGGCTCTGGAAATACCGGTCTTCCAAATTTTTTTAGAAACTCATAGCAATTGTTCTTGAATTTTAATGATATCAACTGTCACCCAAGTCTCTGAAGACGCAAGCGAGGAGGCACTAGAGGCTATCTCAGCAGATCTGAGGCTACTAGTAGTGCAACAGCCGCGCTGGAGACTGCCTGCCTTGTGGAGTGAGGTGCCATTTTGCCGGGTCTAGCTCGACCAGAGCTCTGGGGTAACTTGGACTTTCCACCCGCGGCTGTTGATAGGCCTCAGTCACCTTTCCCCATGGATTATAGCGCGGAAAGTAGCCCCCCCCTCCTCTTTCCCTTTCCCTTCTCCTACATGGGGCAACGTCATTTCTTACCTCTATCCCCGGACAATCTGGTACTAACAACAGCCGATCATCGATCTCGTCGCCAGGCCCGTCGTTTCTTGTGTAGCTAAGACGCCCGTGACCAACGACTCAGAGCCCTCTGCCGTCCCCCTTCACGGCCGAAGCAGCGCATGGTGACGTCGTATTACTGCGTGGGACGAATCCTTCGACGGTGATGGTGCAACCTCTTTTACCTCTGATAACCTGGCAGACTCGAGATCTTCCTCCTGGCACTGGATACTTTGACATGGCACTCCTAGCGAGCATGTTCCTTGGGTATCTGCCCAAATATTTGGGACCGTCTTTGACAGCTTTAGCGGGGCTTCCCCACAGTGCCAAAGATATGCGCCAGAGGTATCATCCCCGACTTTCAACGGCACCCGCGACTCCCTCCACGGCTGCGGGCTTTATGTCATGGCGCCTACGCCAAGCTTGTTGGCTCGATGGGTGTGAAGCTCGCGTGGACATCCGTGTAATGCTCACGGCGAGGTGGTTGTAGGTAGGGTGAGAAATGCATAAGTAAACAGCCGTCTCTTGCTACTCATCCTCCCAACCATTTTGGCAAGTGTCAGCTCTGCATGCACACATTCTAGCCCGGTGGCTTTGAGCTTGTTCTTGTGCCCAAGACTTATAGTCCTTTCTTGACCACCAAGCGCCCGTCTTGGTCATCTCTGGGCGGTCTTGGACTTGCTTGTCCGTAGGATTGGTAACCCGCGCCCCTTAGCTGCGAGTCGCTCTTATTCCCGACATGGCCGATACTCGCCCACCTGAGAAAGATCACAATCGGAGGGAGTCATCTGGCTCCCTTTCCAAGGCCGAGGTCGAGCACCAAAGCCGTGGCCCCTCCGTCGACCAGCCCGCCGGTCCTGAGGACGAGGGTCTGCGCCAGCGACATGATGCCTCGGCCCGCATGGAGAACCCGCTCGCCGGCTTCAGCCGCGAGGAGGTGACGCGCTTGGCCGAGGAGTTCTGCGCCAAGCACGGCTTCACCGACGATGAGGACCTACGGGTCTTCCGGCTGGGCGCCGCAATCGCGGGGAATGACTTCCAGTGGGACACGGTCGACGGCCTGAGGGACGATGAGAAGGAGGCCCTCCGAACGGAAGTCGATCACAAGTGGAGGGCTAACCCGAAGACACTATATGGCGTTATAGTTGTTTGCGTATGCATGCACCCTCCTTTTCCTTCGAAAGTTCACAATGCTACCGTACTTTTTATATCAAGACAAGAAATACAGCATTTGTACTGATTCACTTCAGGCACTTTGCGCTGCTGTACAAGGAATGGACGAGACAGTTGTCAACGGTGCTCAATCATTCTACAAGAAATCGTTTGGGATCGGGGATGAAGAGTCGATGCGGGATTCCTGGCTCGTGGGGCTGGTCAACAGCGCCCCGTACCTTTGCTGTGCTGTCATCGGTTGCTGGCTCACAGAGCCCATGAACAAGAGATTCGGCCGCCGGGGTACAGTCTGGATAAGCTGTCTCATCTCTGCGCTGGCGTGTTTCTGGCAGGGCTTCACGAGTGAGTACCTGTCTCCTTGTTCTTGCGTCATGCGCTGGTACTCGAAAGCTGACACTTTGGGGGGTTGAGACACCTGGTGGCACATGTTCATTGCGAGGTTCTTCCTGGGGTTCGGCATTGGCCCCAAGTCGGCCACGACTCCCATCTTTGCTGCCGAGTGCTCGCCGCCCAAGCTGCGCGGCGCCTTGACGATGCAGTGGCAGATGTGGACTGCCTTTGGAATAATGGTGGGATACGTTGCTGATCTCGCCTTTTACTTTGTAAGTATTCCTGTTGAGAACAGATATTCGCACAGAAAGAAACGGATGGTATACAAATGCATTACACGCCTAGTGCACTCGCATCCAACACACCCGCCCCGTTCACCCACACCCAATTCGGATACCCAAGCCCAATTTACATGCCGGATTTACACGCCTATTCCTGTTGGGTGGTCAAGACGCGATCTGGCCCCAATAGGTGGTTCCTGCGACAATTCTTACACTCAGAACTAATTAACATCGCAGGTCCCCGATCACGGAATCCCGCTTGGTTTGAATTGGAGGCTCATGATGGGCTCGGCAATGATTCCCGCTGTCGTTGTGTGCTGCCTCATCCCGTATGTTGATATCTCCTTGCTCACTGCTTTATCTACCCTCATTTGAAGGAGAAACACAAGTCCAGGTCCGACACTAGTTTATTGACACATCATAGGATGTTCCCGGAGTCTCCTCGTTGGTATCTGACAAAGGACCGCCACGGAGACGCCTACAAGGCTATATGCAAGCTACGACTGAGTAAGATCCAGGCTGCCCGAGACTTGTTCTATATGGACTTTGGCCTGAAAGCGGAGAGGGAGGCCATGTCCATCGGCAAACAAAACCGAATCAAGGAGCTCGTGACTATCCGACGTAACCGAAATGCAATGATCGGGTCGGAGATTGTTATGTTCATGCAACAGTTCTGCGGAGTGAACGTGATCGCATACTACTCTTCTGAGGTGTTCCTTCAAGCAAATCTACCTGAAACGAGTGCCCTGGCAGCCTCTCTCGGATTTGGTATAATCAACTGGCTGTTTGCAATCCCGGCTGTCTATAGTGAGTTTAGCGTTTCAGAGAGGCACAGGGTATTTGAGCTGACCGCTCGCAGCCATTGACACCTTTGGACGGCGCAATCTCCTCCTGACGACATTCCCGCTGATGTCCCTCTGCTGTGAGTAAACCTTTTGGCTTCGGAAAGGGGGGGGGGGCGGGTTGGGCGCGAAGGCGAAGACCGACCGGCATGCTGATAATCATCAAAACAGTGTTCTTCGTGGGCTTCAGCTTCTATATTCCCGAAGATTCGACTGCCCGGATTGCTGTAAGTGTTGACCAAACCAGTCTGCCTTTGCTGGGACGCCGTTTCCTGCGATGTCCGGTGCCTGAGGCTCAGCAGGGGCAGGCAATATCATTTTCATTTGTCTTCATTTCTCACCCTGGAAACTTCGCAGCTAACCTGGAGCGTTGTAGTGTATCGCCCTTGGTATCTACCTCTTTGGAATGGTATACTCCCCAGGCGAAGGCCCTGTTCCATTCACGTACTCTGCCGAGGCGTATCCTCTTTACATTCGCCCCATCGGAATGTCGCTCGCGACGGCCACGACGTGGTTCTTCAACTTCATACTCAGTGTCACATGGCCGTCGCTGTTGCAAGCGTTCAAGCCGCAAGGAGCCTTTAGTTGGTACGCCGGGTGGAATATCATAGGATTCTTCTTGGTGAGCATTCAACGACATGTATCTGTTGAGTTCACTGGCCTACTTCATTAACACGTGTGGATACTACAGGTCCTATTCTTCCTACCTGAAACCAAGGAGAAGACTCTCGAAGAGTTGGATGCCGTCTTCAATGTGCCGCTTCGGGTGCACGCCAAATATGGACGTAAGTGGCTTCAAATGCAACCCTTTTCCTTTGGTGAGCAATCCAGAGACGTGATCATCTGTGAAGAGGATCAGATGGTTGAGATCTCTGGGTACCCCTGGGACCTCTTCCTCAGTTGGTGACGTGCCAACCCAGTAGCTAACGAATTCCCAGTCCAACAATTCAAGTATTTCATCCACCGTTACGTCTTTTGGAGCCACGTGGACCCACCCGCGGTTCCTCGCCAGGAGATTTTGAAGCATTCGGAGAAATCAATTGCACCGAAGGCTGAGTATGACCCAACTAAGCGAGTATAAGAGTGGTGGAGTTAGTTGTACGATACCCTCAAAGCTATGGAGCTAGTGTACAAGTGGATACTTTGTTGCGGCTCGGCTTGCTGGCGACCTGATCAAGGGATACCCCTGGGAAGGGACCGTCGTCAATGGGTGCCGCGGAACCGAGCGAGCCTCCAAAGCGCAGAGTGACGCTGGAGGTGAGGTGATACATCCATTTGTTTGGGGATTCGGGCCAGGCACTCTCTGTGCACTCCATGGAATTTTATTTTGATTTGGTGAAAATAAATCCTCGTGCTCTGCAATTCCATAGGACGTCTCCTCCGAGGGCAAGCGTTGACGCAAATTGCCTTGACATTCTCAGCCGTTGAGAGGCGGTTGAATACGCAAGTAACCCAAGCCTACCTGGGCACCCGCCCTCGCTACTTCCCACCTCGGAAGGCTTATCCAACGATCGCATTCGGTCCAGGAAGGTAGGAGGCGAAGTAAGCACCGATGAGTGTAGCATTTATGCATCGTTGAGAAGTGATATTCATCGCCTCGAGCAAATAGCCCTCGAGCGTCCGCGGTCGCCGAAGGCTAGTGCGATACGCGTCCCAGTCTCCCGTCGGCCTGCGTCACGCGCCCAGCTGCCCGCCCCGAGCCGAGGTAATGCACTATCAGCTACCTATGGCAGATCGGCGCCCTCGGACGGCCGCCCGTTCTGCTGCATCATCGCATAAAACTTGCCGCTGGCCGACGACACTTGTTGCCTGGCGCAGCTCGCTCCTGCTTTTGACGGCCGTTGCAGATGCAGTCCAATTTAATTCTTGTGTGCTAGTCTTGCTACGATCCCGCACATCAGACTCCACTGTCACTGGGCGCCGGTCAACAAGCTATCCAAGATGCCGGGCTCGTCGCGGATGCCCATCAGCCTGCGGGACGGCCTCAACAGCGTCAAGAAGTCCCGCCACGGCAACCCCATACAATTTCTCAATGTTGAACTGTGAGTGGTACTTCCAAGACGGGCGGTAATCTCCCCCTGCAGCCCAGATTGGCCTGGGGCCTATGGCTTCTTGCTCTCAGCTGTTCCGACCGTCTCTGGCCTGGATCAGCTTACGGGACCCCTCCCTGTATGGGCCCGTATGGTCCGGAGCTGTCGCAATCTCCCTGGTGGCCCTTCATGTCGCTCCGCACCTCAGCTCCCTGGGCCACCCGGCGCTCCGCCCGTCTGTATATTTCCGCCGCGTGGGACCTCCGGCTGACCTGACTATCTGACTCCAGACTCAAGAACATCATATTTTTCTACTTCCTCCTGCGGTGGACACGGCGGTCCTTCTGGAAACTCAAGGGCCGCGGGCTGGTCGGCACCCTGGTCGAGCTGTACACGGACGCGCGGCGGATCGCGTACGGCTGGTTCCTCCAGGCGCCCGGGGTGCGCACCAAGGTGAAGGCGCAGGTGGACGAGGCCAAGGCGAACCTGCAGAGGAAGCTCGTGCGCGCCGACGAGACGCGGTACCTGTCGCTGCCCAAGCAAGGGTGGAGCGACGAGGACCTGCGCGCCGAGCTTGGCCGGCTGGCGGACCTGGACCACACGCGTTGGGAGGACGGCTATGTCAGCGGGGCCGTGTACCACGGCGAGGACCCGCTGCTCAAGCTGCAGACCGAGGCGTATGGCAAGTTCACGGTCGCGAACCCCATCCACCCGGATGTGTTCCCCGCCGTGAGGAAGATGGAGGCCGAGGTGGTGGCCATGGTGCTGTCGCTGTTCAACGCACCGCCCTCGGCCGCGGGCGTGTCGACGTCCGGGGGCACTGAGAGTATCCTGATGGCGTGCTTGAGCGCCAGGCAGAAGGCCTACGTGGAGAGGGGCGTGACAGAGCCGGAGATGTGAGTGTCGCGTGCTCAGCGCACATCGGATTGAGGCTTCCCCGGACCAGTTTAGCTGACTGTCATGGCTGCAGGATTCTCCCTGATACGGCGCACACGGCGTTCCGCAAGGCGTGCGAGTACTTTGGGATCAAGATGCAGCTGGTGGCATGCCCGGCACCGAGCTACCAGGTGGACACGCGGCGGGTGGCACGGCTGATCAACGCCAACACGATCCTGCTGGTGGGCAGCGCTCCCAACTTCCCGCACGGGATCATGGACGACATCGCGGCGCTGTCCAAGATCGCGCTGCGGCGCAAGATCCCGCTGCACGTGGACTGCTGCCTGGGGTCGTTCCTGGTGCCGTTCCTGGACAAGGCCGGGTTTGAGACGCAGCCGTTCGACTTCCGGCTGCGCGGGGTGACGTCCATCAGCTGCGACACGCACAAGTACGGTTTCGCGCCCAAGGGCAACAGCACGACGCTGTACCGCACGGCGGAGCTGCGGGCGTACCAGTACTTTGTGATCCCGGACTGGTCAGGCGGCGTGTACGCGTCGCCCGGGTTCGCGGGGTCGCGGCCGGGGGCGCTGATCGCGGGGTGCTGGACGAGCCTGATGAGCGTGGGCGAGGAGGGCTACCTAGACGCGTGCGTGCGCATCGTCGGGGCAACCAAGCGCATCGCGGAGCGCATCCGCGACTCGCCCGTGCTGGCGGCGGAGCTCGAGGTCATGGGCCGTCCGCTGGTGTCGGTGGTGGCGTTCACGGCGCGCAACCTCAACATCTACGACATCGCCGACGCCATGTCGCAGCGCGGCTGGCACCTCAACTCGCTGCAGGACCCGCCCGCCATGCACGTCGCCGTCACCATGCCCATCACAAAGGTCTGGGAGAAGCTGACCGACGACCTCGAGGCTGTCATCGAGGAGGAGCGCGAGAAGGAGCGCGTGCGCATCGCGCAGGGCAAGGGCGCCAGGGGCAAGGCCATGGGCGACTCGGCTGCCCTTTACGGCGTCGCCGGCAGCCTGCCTAACAAGAGCATCATGGTGCAGCTGGCCAACGGCTTCCTGGATACCCTGTACAAGGCATGAGCAAACGGTATGAGGTATGAGGACGGAACGGATGCGGAGACCTGATGAACAGAAGCAGGGCGAGGAAGCAGATTTGTTATCATAGCTTTAAGGAACGGAACTGCGGCTATCAAGCATCTGGGAGGGCCTTTTGTTCAAGCTGGGGGCATCTGCATGGCACAACATGGACACTGTCGTTCTTAGAAGGGTATCCCTTGAGGTCGTTACAGCTGTGTTATATACATATATGCATGAAGACACAACCGAGCGAGGCGAAATGGTCCGCATGGGGCGGGTGTATCTCACTTCTACCCGCGGCCACCTACACCTATACCACACAAACACACATTTATGACGAGAAAGAAAGAAGACATTTAAGATACCACAGGAACTGCAAATACCGCTGACAGCAAAAGGGAGACATGTCTTTCAAAGAAGCTTGTATTGTGTCTAGCTCTTCCTGTTCTCTGCTCACAGCTCAATGAGGGTTGGCTTGTGCCTGTTCCTTTCTGACTACCACCTGTAGATGCTGGAGACAACCACCCTGGCAATGTGCCTCTCGTCCATACGGTCCCAGCCATTCCTTTGTAGCTGTCCAGGCTTTGTTTTGTTGTGTTCCGTTCTGTTCTGGTTCGACCCCTTGTTTTGTTCTCTTCATTAAATCCTCGCTTTCGAGGTCATGATGCTTCCCAAGCTTGGGATATCAAACAGCGATACGTGTGCCACCATTTCGGCTTGGGCACTCTTTCCCTTCCAGTGTGCAGGTGCCTTGATGACCTGCCCTGGGTAATATGGGCCGCACCTTTGGTGACGGGCCCTTGGTGGCTGGTCCTTCTTTCCTCTTGTAGTCGAGGTTGACAGTGTGGTGGCGGGCAGACAAACAGACAGACACTTCTTCCCTGTGCCTGCTGTCCATGAACTCCCCTCCTTCCCATCTCCTGCCGGCAGAGACCAAGCCTAAACATGACATTGCTGCCTTTTCCTTCAAAGTCGTTTACATTATCTCTTGTCACCATCAACACTGGTTGGCAATGCATGCAGCAGCATCACCCCGCCAACCAACCATCTTCACCTTCTTCAGGCCTATAGCACAATTCCAAACAGTCCTACAGGTCAGCGCCACGGTCTCGGAAATGGCCCATGCCAGGGTCACTCTGCTTCACCGCATCCTCCACGTCCCCTACCTGTCGCCTCTCCGAGATCTCGAGTTGGTGCGGGCTCTTCAGCCGCTTGTGCAAAATATATCTCAATCCCATCGTCAATCCTCGAGACCTCGCTTCTGAATCCCTCATGACTACTGATTGCTACTGCAAAGGCTCCGACGAGCTGGACAACCTGTTAAGATGCAAGTACACGTCTGTGCCGTACCTGCTCGAGGGGGAAAAGAGGTATTTTGTCAGCAAATGGGTCTCTCTTTTTTCTCGTCCCCACCGACCCTCCTTCCGGGCCGAGGCAGACCTGGGTTGAACTTACCCTTCCATGCTAATCAGTTTCAGATCGCCTCCGAAGTATCGTGCATACAGCCTCGATATGGGCAGTCCGTAGCCGAAACCCGCCATCGGCGCCTTGAAGTCGCTCTTGTCGAAGTCGGGGTCCAGGCTCGGCGTCCTGTCGACGGTCGTGTACATGTACGTCCACACCAGCGGTATCGCGCTGCGTGGGATGCCGCCGCCCTCATCTGAGATCTTGATGGTGATGTCCTCCTTGCCCTCGGCCACGATCACCTTGGTCACCGGGAACTCCTGCTTGTCCTGGCCGTGCGTCTCGACCACGGCGCGCAGCGAGTTCTTCAGGGTCTCGAAAAGCATGTGGCTCAAATGTCCAGGCACGTACATGAAGTTCAGGTTGGGGTTACACACGAGCTGGATCTTGGGCGCTTCGAACAGGCCATAGTGGTCCTCACACACAAACCTTGCATTTTCGATGGCCTCCTGCGCCAGATCCTGCACGTTGGTCTTGGTGCAGATGATGCCGACATAGTTTGGATCCGTGTAGTGGCTCTGGTCGGTCAGAGCGATGTGCTGGCCGATGAGCATGCGGATACCGATGCGCGACATGTAAAACCGATCGAGGAACGATTGGATCGTGCCGTCGATCTGCATGCGTTGCCGCTTGCGCTTGTATTCAAGGATGCCCTGCGCCATGGTGGTCACGACGCCGTCGTGACGCCGCTTGATCTTGTGCAGGGTTTGTGCAAACTTCTGGTTGTACAGATGCAGATCCGGAGGCCAATCACCGCTGTCGTCGACCATGGCGAAGTACCGCCGCGCTGCCTGATACTTCTTGGCCCAGCTTTCTCTTCCATTGCCATTCGCCTGTGGCATCGAGGTATACTGGCCCTCCTCGATGCTGGGGTTCGGTGTCGCCTCCGGTAGCATCTGGCCTTTTCCGAGAGACTTGCTCGGGCGCATGAGCCTGTCTCGCACGTCATTGGGGAGCTTTGGTCGTGGGAGGTCGGTGATCTCCTGTTCCACCGCCAGGGTATATGTGAGTCACGGTGAACTTAGACAATGGCCGAAGGAGGAAAGGGGACCGGACACGACACATACTTCGAATGACTGTGCATACCAGTCATGGACTTTCTTCACCGACGGCATCTCACTGAGACCGTCGGGGAGGGTCTCGAGCTCCTGGACCCTGTGTGCCAGTCTTATGGGAAGTTCCTCGGAGAGGAACTGGGAGGCGCGGAATAGGGTACCTGCGGAGAGGGGTATGAGCATTGGCTGCTGGCTCGTCCTCGCGGGCGTGCGGACGCGATGCAGGCCCGCGGCATTGCAGGAACTCACCGACAGAGGGTCTCTCGCCGAATTGGACCATCTGGCGCAAGCTGACGCCGGTAGCTGGGAAGGAGGCATAATGACGGATGGTGTCCATCAGCTTCTCGGTCTTCCGCCACGACATCTTGACGGGTTACACGTGGATGCCCACGATTGCCTGAGGGACGTCTGGTTGCCTATGATTGCCTCATCGACGTCCGATACTGTCTCAAGCGGACGCTGACGGAGAAAAGGTGGGTTGTGAGGGATCTCGAGTCCTCGTCGAGAGTGCGCAACGAGAATGACTGTTCAGAAGAGGCGCCCTTAGCCGAGGCAACGCCGGGATTAATCGATATGGAGAAGTATGGGAATGACGCAACGCTATTTTGTGGACGGACTGGGGGTCACGAGGGCTGAGAGCTTTTGAGCTTCGAGGTCCTAAAGGCCCGCGGTCTCATGGAAATTCTCGGCAGACCGTCTGAGGATTGAGGGGGTCAGGTTGAGGGGAGAATTGAGATATTTCCTAAGCCCTGTCGTTGTCCAGAAGGGAGGTGTAATGGATGTGGTGCAGAGGGCCAGAAAGCTTAAGAGCGGCTCGGCTGGTTCGCTCGCAGACCACATACAGACCGGAGCTCAACGTGCAGTGCAGCGGCAACCGAACAAGCACCAGGACAGTCCCGCTCGCGGCTCACGTCACGTCACGTCACCTCTCTGGCTACTACAGTACAGACATCTTGGAAGCCCAGGTGATACGCCTGGGAGTGCGCCGAAGAGCCCCTCGCACCTATCACCTCAAGGCCTCGTCTACAGCTAGTCTATATGCACCGCAGGCGCCCCGGTGCCCGGGTAGCTTCAAATCACCCCACAAGGGCAGGGCGGGCGGGCAACCTCAAAAATGCCTGGGTGCAAGGGCGATGCGACGGGGACAGGGGAAAGAAGCTCCATGTTTCCGACTCGACCTCACAGGGGCAAGCGGACCCCACATGAGTGCATTACACTACCGGCCGCCTGCCGCCGGAGCACCATTATTACTACGCAGCGAGTGCCTAGCCTGGGTGTCACAACCAGCAATCATGCTGCAGCCAAGAGCGGTGATGAGGACAGGCGACACCACCAGGTAACTGTCCACTGACTCAAGTGAGCTCTCAACCGCTGGCTCTCAAGCTCCATGTGGACGACAGCCGCTGACTGATGTCAACCATGATAGCAGTTGAGGCCTTTTTAGACCTGTGCTGCACGGGGGACTCGCCCCGGAACGGGCCAGACAGGGACAGATCAACGAGCCTCTGCATCACATGCCAGAAAGCCGTTCAGCCGGGTCGCATCGCTCTCCCGGGCTACCCTTCCCCGGCATGAAGCCCAGCACTATGCTGTGACGGTTCTCCTCTAGGCCATCGAGCTGGAGATTATGGATTGCTGATCTGGACACCGGTTCTTGAGAGGATACGTTTGCTCATAGCGTTGTCCTGCTGGAATATCTACAAAGCATCTGATGACTGTATTGTACACACACAGTAGCTCTACCGTAATAAACACCACAAGTATGCAGCAACATACTATCTTGGGATCCGAGTGGGGTGATGTGATCTGCATGCACCAGGAAGGCCGAGCTGGGCAAAAATAAAGCATGCCTAGGTTCCTGGGTACCTAGGTAGAGAGAGAGAGAGAGCTCACCCTAGCTAGCTCCCAATGTGTGTGCGAGTCGGCCAAGCCCGTCCAGCCCACCCTAACAGCTCGACGCTATAGGATGAGTCTCGCAGGCACTTGGGCAGACAGGTAACACAGCGTCAGCAACTTGTCCAGTTTGAGGTCCTGTTACGGACTGGTGAGAAAACTTTTTTCAAATATCAGATGTCGGGCGATCGGAAGTCGTCCTTTTTTGCAGATTCAGCGAAGCTGCAGGGCTGCGGATGCGGCTGCAGGCGGTCCAGAGCCAGGAGTCCAGACTCGGAGCCGCCTGCCTCACACCACATCAGTCCATCTCGCTTTGGGCCCTTCTGGAAAACTGACCCGTAATAATATCGTCTCGCACTCAGCACTCAGGGGTCGCCAATCTACACTTACGAATTGCGACAATGCCTCTCGCCGCGACTTGCACAAGTCCCACGGACTATGTCCGATCAAGCCTCGCCGAATGGTGGTGCTAGCCAGTGCTTCTTGCTTGTGCAATGGTCTGATTTCACATTCGCAACTACCTTCAATCGCGCATCAGCGACGTCACACCTGCAAGCTCTCTACGCGCTCCCGCAGGCCGCCCCACTCGCATACTCACCACCAGGGCTTCCACGGCGACCATAACGACCATGCGCCCGGCCTGGAACCATGAACTTCCACATATCACCCCTCTCGCCCCTGAGGCCGCAGTTCACCGGCTCTCTCAGCCCGAGCCCCAGCGCCGCCCGCCGCGGTAGCCCCTCCGAGCCCGATGACACGAACCACGACACGGTGGGCCTCACCGGCCAGCCCAAGATCGAGGTCGACGGCGTAGAGGCCGACGACGAGATGGCCAGCGACTCGGACCTATCAGCGGACGATATCACACAGGACAGTAGGGACGTCCTCGTGCAGCGCCTCAACGACCTCGCCCAGCGCCTCAGCGGCGCCAACGTGCGCACCGAGAACATCGAGGCCCTCCACGCCCAGGTCGACGCCATGGAGAAGGTGCTGTCGCGCCGGCGCAGGAGCCCCGGCCGCCACACCCCGTCCTCCACCGCGCGGCGCAGCGCGTCGCTGCAACCCGGCGGCTCGCGCCCGAGGTCGCTGGTGCTGCCGCCCGGGGGCGACGGCCGCGATGCGCTGGGCATCATGGCGCCGATGAGCCCCTCGTGGCTGAGGTCGCACTTCCAGAGGCGCCCTTCTTCTATGCACGGCGACAGGCCCGACGAGACCTCGGAGCTTCACAAGGCCGGCCCCGTCCCGATGCCAATCCCGCCGCCGGCGCGACACTACCAGCCTGCCAGCGAGCATCAGCTTCAGCCCGGTGAGGCGACTATGACCAGCAGCTCGCCCAAGATCTCGTCCGAGATGGCCGATAGCATCGTCCTGGAGGCTGAGAACCTGTGCGCCGAGATGTCGACCGTCATCGAGAGCCTGCAGAAGCGGCGCGAAGAGTCAGATGTAACCTTCCCTTGTGATTCCCTTGAACCCATATCCGCCCCTTTTCCCTCTCCCTTCCGCCCCCATCGTGTGCCCTTCAAATCCACGTCCTGCCCCCAAAACGCTATTACTGTTTACACGTGCTGACCAGTGCCTTTACGCGAACAGCATCTACACGCAATATCTGTCGAGCGAGAGGAAGCTGCAAATGAGCGACTGCGGCAGCAGGAGGCCCGCATCCACGAGCTCGAGGAGGCGGTCGCAGAGGACGAGTCGGAGCTCCGGTACCTGAAGATCCAGCTGCGCGCCATCGAGGCCCAGTGCGCAGGCTACGTGCCCAAGGGGGCCGACCCGGAGCTGGAGCAGAGCATCCGCTTCTGGAAGAGGGACTGGGCGGAGCTCAGGGACAAGTGGGCCGCCAGGAGGGGCTCTTCTTTCGCGAGCGGCGACGAGTCGGGGACGTTCTCCAGCCTGACGAGCCCGTCAGCAAGGTCGGCGCGGTGATGGGGAAAGGGGTTTCTTGAAAGAGGCAGGGACTGCATATTTGTTCAGGGCGTGAAAATTAATCGATACCCATGGATTGCTTTCTGTTTTGCTTAGGGGGGAATAAAGCAGACATAGTGGTCGTCTGTACCCAAGGGCCGCACACTTACTACACTTTCACAAGAGATGCTGGCTAAATTATATTCTTCTGAGGCAGAGCCTCGATTCGGTCAGACACAGTGAAGACAATGCGATAGCCTAGTTCTTATGGCGACGCAAAGTGTCGTCCACCGAATACGAAGCATGGATGCCAAGTGTCTTGCTAATAGCATGTTCCTCTCAAGGAGCTGCCCGGTGGGTGAGTGAGGTCGGTCTGACAGACATTTGCCCAGAGGCTGAGAGCGCGTTCTGAGGTATCATTGAAGTAAGATTGACTACTTGGCCGTATACAAAACATGTCAACCATGCGAAAATGAACTCTAAGCCCCTGTCTCCTTGGCCATCGTCAAGCATATGACAGACAGACAGACCGTCCCAGCGGCGGGATCTACACCATCGTCCACAGGAACAAGCGCTCTGCCAGTCGCTCCCAGACGCCCGTCTCCAAATGCTGCGTGACCATTGTCCCACTGTGAAAAGAAAAGTCGCCCTAAACGCCAAATCATCTTCAGGCCTTTGAGTGAGGAGCCACAGGATATCTCCCTAGAACGCCAGCGACAGAGGATGCAATTCGCTACGCTGAAAGCCGCGGAACAAACTTCCGCCTCCGCTCCTCTCTCTTACTGGGTCCTATAAGCCGACCTCCAGACGGATGCGTACGGCTCCGCTTCGGCCTCGCAGGTCGGTTTCTTAATCGACTTGGCGCATTTCGCGAAGCGGACGGACAGGTCGCCTGTGGAGTACTCCTGGCCCTTCTCCGACTTGTCGTAGGAGTTGATGAAGCGCTGAGGAACGAGGGCCAAGTTTGACAGAATCGTCGGGTGCCACTGCACAATGTGTTCCTACAACAGCATATTAGACCGCGCTCTTTCCAAATGACAATGCGGGGGTTATCACCAAAGCATGCGTCTCCGCCTTTTGGAAGTTGTAGCTTCTGTACGTGGGGTCAAACCACGTATCGAGTAAGAACCGCGACCACTCCGAGTTGCGGACCAGCCAGCTGTTCGTGGCCAGGCCATCCTTGTCCTGTGTCACCACGAAGTGGACGTCCTCGGCCTTGAGGTGGCTGAACGTGTGGATGATGCTGTCGGGCGGCACGACGGGCTGGTCCACGATCATCTTCTCCTCGAGCTTCGCGGCCGCCATGACGTCGCGCTCGATCGCCAGCGCCGGGTTCATGATGAACGTGTCGATATCCACGTACCAGAAGTAGGTGGCGTCGGGGAACTGGGTGAGGGCGTGGCGCATCGCGACGACCTTTGTCCAGGACACGGGCGCCTTTTTCAGGTTGTAGTCGCCTACTTTGGGGAAGAACGTCGCGTAGCCTGGGCGCATCGTGTCAGTCAGCCTCATCTTCTAAACCATGGCCTCTTCTTCCAGGGAGACGACAAGAGACCGCGTCCACCACTGTAGCCTGCGCCGTCCAGTGCCAACATACCGTGCTTTTCCGCATAAAGCCTCCTGTTCTCCTTAACCAATTCCGTGTACCTCGCGCCAAACCTCCCTTCGTCCAAAACTGTCACTATCACTGCTGGCGGTTTCCCAGAAGGAACGTGGTTGGCCATCCCTGAGCTTCCGCCCCTGCTGCTACTCTGCGAGCTCCCGCCGCGCGTAAGGAGCCATAACAGGCCAATGAGTACGAGTGCTGCTATAGCGAAGGCTTGCGATCGGTATCGCCGTGGTATCGAGAAGCCGACCCCGTAGCGGGAAGAATTGCTGCCGCGGGGGAGGAAGGCTGGGGCGTTCGAGGATTTCCTCTTGGGATATGGGAGATGCATTATGTATTATCTTTCTCTGACTCGGATCATGTGGTGGATGGCGAGGGGACTTTTGGTGCGCTCGCAGTCCGTCAACGAAGGCGACCGCGAGGAGGAGAGGGGCCAGCCAACCCCCTGAGGGTTGGGCAACAAAAGCAACGGGCTTAATAAACAAGTGGCGATGGCGAGCGAGGCGATGCAGCCAACGGTGCTGTCGTGAGTCAACACGGCAATCGAGGTAAGCGCCTTCGTGTTCGCTGCTGTGGTCTGATGGAAGAGTAAGCCGCGCAGGTGGGAGTGAGGCCGCAAGCTTGCTCGCGCGCTATTCTCGCAGGGCAGTTCCTTGCGCTGGCGCCAGCACGGAAAGCAACTCGATCGGATGGCGAAGCAAGAGCTCTCGGCAAGGGGACAGTGCAACGCGTATGTTGTTGCAGCTTCTCGCAAAAGACGGGTCGATCGGTTGGAGGGAGACTGCTGGGTTGGGAAAGACAAGTGCTGGGTTTGGGTCTCACGGGAGGATGAATCCAGTAGTCTAGTCGGGCGCAAGGGCTAAAATTGCCGAGAGCCTCGACACGGTAGATTGCAACTCGCCCAAATTGCGTATGTCAGTGCCAGGCTCCTGTCATTCGGCAACCTGCTGGCAAGATCCCTCCCCTAGCCACGATACGTCCTCAGCCGCAAGCCTGGGACGAATAACAACGCTGTCGCGGAGCTGTTGTCACATTGCAGGCTTGGACCGTCATGGTAGGCCCTCGCGCAGCAGACCCTGGGGTTCAGAGTAGTTCCACACCCATGCCAATACCCACCTAGTGGCGCCCTGTCATGTCTACCGCAGACCATGATCCCGGTCAGACTAACAAGGTGCGGCTTCTGAGACGTCAGTCACTATCTATATGCCAGATCACAATGGAATATCCATCAAATAGTTCCAAGGCACAAGAGGTCAGGCTTAATCATTACAATTAGACTGGATGATGGGCCAGACATCCTTTGGGAAACTACCGCTATTTCTCGAGAATTGTTCACACTCGCTCGTCGCCCGAGGCGACACCAACTGCAACCTGGAGCTTTTTTTGGTACATTGATTTTTTTGGTCAAGGTTCCAGAACATTACGGCAGATTTGTATCAGCAGAAGTCACCCTACACCTTCATCAGGGTAACCGGGAGGTCTGAAGGGCAGGAGTAGATTCAGGCGCGACCCAAAGACCGGCCCGAGAGACTGAAGTTGACGTGCTCGTACTGGTCCCATGTTGGAAAATGAACAAGACGCCCAGAATCCTAGGTAGTAACAAAGCGTTGATCTCTGCACACAGACTAGTTGACACAGCGCGGAAGAGCAGGTCCGAGGCAACTTAAGAGTGTGCATGTTGGGTGTTGACAAAGCTTCGCGGGGAATGGTTCGCTGAGATATGCGGTCGAGAGCGCCGAATGCCCTCACTGGTCCTTTTTGGATTCTGTCGGCTGTTCTTGACCCTCATCCTCATCTTCGCTGTCGTCTTCGGGAACGTCGATAATGTCATCGCTGACTTGGCTAAGATACCGCGCGCAAGCCGCACTCACGCCTTTCCAGACAGCCTGTGCGAAGTCAGTAGATGATCAGTGCGCTGCGCAAGGAGAAATATGGGCAGACAGGGCATGTGGGCATACCCCTATGAACGTGGCGACTCCTACGGCCACCAGTACCCAACTGACGTTCTCGAGCCTGTCCCTGCCTCTTCCACGCCTGCCGCCACCGATTCTGAAATTCCACCAATGCAAAGGGCCGAGGCCAAGAAACACCTTGACGAGGCCTACAAGCCCCAGGGAGAGCAAGCCCTTCGAGAAGTGCACAAACCAGGTGTTTGGTTCATCGTCGGGTATGTATTCGAGGATCTCTTCGAATCCATCAAGTCCTCCCTTCATGACGTCCACAACGGCACCGGCGGGGTCAATCCAGAT
Organism: Diaporthe citri; assembly: GCF_014595645.1. Lineage (NCBI taxonomy): Eukaryota > Fungi > Ascomycota > Sordariomycetes > Diaporthales > Diaporthaceae > Diaporthe > Diaporthe citri. The sequence continues at coordinate 1,720,779 of NW_025064850.1, forward strand.
GTTGATGATAGGATCGGCGACAAAGCCTAAGATGAACAAGGCGAAGACCATGATCGTTGCAGTCAGAAACATACGGAGTATTCCGCTATTGAGCCAGCGTGACCATTTTAAGCTGCTTAGCCTGTACTCGTACTTGCAGGTCGGGCATTGCCATAGGTTTCGATCTGACGGCGAAGCTCCTCTCCAGGCACGGAGACAGCCCTCGTGGACATACTGCTGCGACCCTTTGCACTTGCAAGGGCGCATGAGCCTTCCAAGCTCCGGGTCGTCCGAGACGTATCTCACACGCGGCTTCCCTCCAAGGTACTGCGTGGACAGGTTTGGCTCCTCAAACGTCGGCTCGACCTCATCGAGGCAGATTCTGCAGGTTCGAGGCGGGTAACGTCTGCCGTTCTGCGACGATTGCTCCTGAGCGGTTTGCGCACTATCACCGTGCGCAGGCTCATCACCAAAAGACGAGGCTGGATCCGACGGTGTCGGCTGAGGGGTGGTCTCCCCAGAAGAAGACGTGGTAGCGTTGTCGAAAGACCAGGTCGGCACGGGAGCCGTGGGGTTGGTTGGTTCGGACATGACGAGTGCGGTACTAAATGCGGAGAAGGAAACGAAAGAACACAGTGAGTAAACGTAGAAAGTGTGGAAGAAGCGCGCGCGGGCGGTCTAGGGATTCAGAGTGAGCAGCCTGAGGTCATCTTCAACCGAATGAGCCGGCTGTCGACCCAAGGGTTGTGCGGTTCATAAAGACGACGCGGGTAAAGGAGCGGTCGAGTAGTCAATCAAAGGAGATGACTCGGTATTACAAGTATTGTTGTTAGTGCAGTACGGACGAACGAGCTTGAGTGGCACTGTATTGGTAGCGGTCGAAGTTTTGTGAAATAAAGGGTCCAGGCTGTGAGCTTTTCGGGAGCTTTGGACTTGACACCAAGCATCAAGTGAGGCTGGTAGCTGCCAGCCGTTAGGTAAGCTGCCACCCCTGCGCCCCTGCCTGGCCCGCCTGCCCGCGGCTCCAGGGCTGCGCTTGGGCCGGGGGAGCTCCCCCAGCAGGTTGCAGGTTGACGCGTGTGGACTCTGCCTAGATGGTTGCAGCTGCAAGTTCAACATCATCAAGCTTCAGCTGTGCAGCCGTCCATCTCTCTCCTCCACCCAAGAACCTCCCAAGGACCGCAGACCAGCCTGTCCACCCGTACCCGAGCCTCGTCAGTATCTAATTAGCAGTCATGGCTGATAGATACTCCTTCTCTCTTACCACCTTCTCGCCCAGGTAAGCTCAGTCGCATCCCCAGCCGCGGCTGCATATACGTTTGTACTGACCCAGAGGATAGTGGCAAGCTGGTGCAGATCGGTCAGTTATCGCCAACCGTCGAGCCATACTGGAATCGCATCTGGTGCCCAATGCAGCCCAATCACTGATACCCTCGAACAGAATATGCCTTGAACGCGGTCAACCAGGGCGTTACAGCGCTGGGCATCAAAGGTCAGTGCTCTCCCCTCCATCTACCCAAGCGGCAGCTTTGGGACTGACATGGCAGTGCAGCCACGAACGGTATCGTCCTCGCCACCGAGAAGAAGTCCTCCTCGCCCCTCGCCGACCCTTCCTCACTGTCCAAGATCAGCCTCGTCACCCCCAACATCGGCATGGTCTACTCGGGCATGGGTCCTGACTACAGAGTTCTTGTCGACAAGGCGCGGAAGGTCTCACACACCGACTACAAGCGCATCTACAACGAGTACCCTCCCACGAGGATATTGGTGCAGGATGTCGCGCGGGTCATGCAGGAGGCCACCCAATCAGGAGGTGTGCGGCCGTACGGTGTGTCCCTGCTGATCGCGGGATGGGACGAGGGCGTCCTGCCCGAGGAGGAGGTGGAGAAGGCGGCCAAGTCGATCGAGGGCGAGGGCGGAGAGAAGAAGATCTCTGGCAAGACTGGAGGTATCCTCAAGGGAGGCCCAATGCTGTACCAGGTCGATCCATCAGGCAGTTACTTCCCCTGGAAGGCGACAGCCATCGGCAAGAGTGCGACCTCAGCGAAGACGTTCCTCGAGAAGCGGTACACGGAGGGCTTGGAGTTGGAGGATGCAGTGCACATTGCGCTGCTGACGCTCAAGGAGACGATCGAGGGTGAGATGAACGGAGATACAATCGAGATTGGTAAGTCACACCATCCAGGGTACTGGTCATTCCGGATTATGAGCTAACATTTCCGCGCAGGAATCGTTGGGCCACCAGCAGACCATCTTCTTGGAGTGGAGGGTGTTGAGGGCGCAAAGGGCCCTCGTTTCCGAAAACTGAGTCCTCAGGAGATTGAGGACTACCTTACGAACCTATGATTTGATACCGCCTGATGCCACGCGGACGTTACGACTGTACCATAGAACAGATGCATAGAGGGCAAATGGAACGGAAAATGATGCATGACCTGGGCTATGCTGATCCCTTGTGAACCAAGAGGAAGGAGTTTCTTGCCCCAGCTTGCACGCCGACGACTCTTCGCCCGTCCTTTAAACTAAGCGAAACTCGGGTCCATGATTCTTCTGATTTGCTAGGTAGACCTAGCTGCCCATTCCCATTTTCACCGATGACGAGCACGTCACCGTTGGTCGTCAAGACAATGATATGTGTCTCGCCGACAGCAACGTCTGCAATGTCGTTTCCTTCGATGTCGACTGGCGTTGGTTCGTCGGTGGTATCTGATGGAACGGTCTTCCTGCCGGGGTGGCCGCCCCAAATATAGAGATCGTTTCCTGTAGTCAGCGCTGCAAGCATGTATCCGCCGGCAGCTATCTTGGAGATGGCTCCCGTGGGCAAGTCCTGGAGAGCAATGACAAGGCCGGGCTCGTCCGCCGGGCTAGCTGGCGATACTTCACGGCCGAGACACGCGGAGTATCGTTCATCGCCCAGGGTGTAGACTTCACCTGTGCGCATAAGAGCCGCGAACCCGGCTTCGTAGGCCACGAGCTGCTGACACGGCGGAAGCTGTGGGAAGTTCTGGCACTGGTCTTTGTTCAAGAATCCGTGGAGCGACTTGTGCCAGCGGACCGAGCCAGTAGGATCAAGAACTGCCTGTTTGTTGATGTGAGCTTCGACGGCCCAGCTAAGATTATATGTACAGTGCTCTACGTACGACTGATCCATTTGATGCCTCGGCGAGCGTACGGTTGGATAGAAATTCCTCGTCCCATAGCTGTCTGTGAGCCGTGGGTAGATATCCTGCAGTTCTCACTTTGCCATTGACGACCACTGGACACGTCTGAGTAAGCAATCATTGCACAACACCGCCCTCGGGTTGACTTTTTGCCAAATTTGCTCAGCGCAACCTGGTTGGAAGAGAAGTAGTCGTTCTGAAGGACCAGCAGCCTACCTGTGGTGTATGACAACGATGGTCGAGGGCGGTCTATGGCATCGCCCGTTAGCACGCAGGTGAATTCGTGTAAGTCGTCTGGCTCAGCATGGCTCTCGGCGTCTTGGAATTGGAGTTGGCCCCAGGCGTTGAAACCCGATGCGTACAATTCCATTAGCCAACTTGGAGTCTGAGTCTACGCGGTGAATACGGGTGCTGTGGTTTGTACGGAGGAGTTGCGTAGCTGTTGATGAAGCTTACTTTGAGAACCGATTAGCAAATGAAACGTCCTAGATTTGGCGTGCTTTCTTCATGATCCAATTGCAAATCAAATTGCTGAATTGTTGACCAGGAACGACCCGACTCCGAACCAGCGGAAGAGCAGACCAGACCAGCTTGAGTTGAGCCTTCCCCTGGGATAGCCTGCCTCCCTTTTATAACCAACTTCCATCAGCTGCCCTCGCGGGTCAATAACCCCGTTTGAATGAAAGTGTAGAGTTCTTTGGGTCAATTCAATGATATCTTCTGCCAACCTCGCACCCGGCGTTTCGGGCGTTTGCCGTGCTCGCTTTGCAGTCCAGTGCCTGCACTGCTCCAGACCCCCTGCGTACGGTGGTATTCCGTCCAAACCTTGACCGCAATACGCGGTTTCTGCCGCCTCTCTGAGTCCTTTCACTGCGATGTATTTCCACAAACCAAGAAAACGGGTTCTTGACGTGTCTGAGCCGGCCAGTCCTTCCTGTGCTGTCAAGCGGCTGAGTGCAGCGGCCGCTACGGGGGGCCTCACGCATCTCAGAACCCACCACAGTAGGCCTCGGGTGCGCGTCCAATATTTCAACCACCTTGCCGTCCCCAACGCTGGGCGCCAGCTTGACTCCCTTCACTCTTTCTGCTCTGCTTGTGGTTTTCCCCCGTGGAACGCTGACAGTTTCTGCCGCCTCAACATAATCGGTGCTACCCTGTAGCCGAGCGAGGGTTTTAAACGCCAGCCTCGCTATTGAGCTTCACGTCCTGCCGCACCGCCTCCCAAACAGAGCCGTCCAGTGACAGTCATGGCGCACTACAGCGATTCCTCCGGGTCATCTGAAGATCTCAGTGATGCTATCAACGAAACCTTGGCGGCAGAGGATCCGTTGCCCTCATCATGGAGTGTGGAATCCGAGCCAGACGAAACTCCCGCAGGACAGCTCAAGGACCCGTCCAGTATTACTGCAAGGGCCTACCAGGTGGAGATGCTTGAAGCCTCCCTCAAAGAGAATGTCATTGTCGCCATGGATACTGGTAGTGGAAAGACACAAGTGTAAGCTTCCCCATATCGAAAGGTTTCCTAATCCTCAGACTAATCTATCGTCGGGCCAGCGCTGTTTTGAGGATCAGAGCAGAGCTCGAGAGGATGCCCTCTGATAAGGTATCACCGCCAGTGACTTTTACCCTACACTACCGCCTGGGGCCTTGCTAACTCATATGCCGGACTAGATGATTTGGTTTCTAGCGCCGACTGTGTCCCTATGTGATCAACAATTTGGGGTGATCAAGACCCAAATACCGTCGGTGCTGCCGAAAATTGTCACTGGATCTGACAACCTGAACAGCTGGTCAAAGTCCACCTGGGACAGTGTCCTGGTTAACGTCAAATTGGTCGTGACAACCCACCAGGTCTTGTTGGATGCACTGCTACACGGATTTGTGCAGATATCGTCTCTGGCACTAATAATCTTTGATGAGGGTAACATAGTCTTCATATCCTGCAGATTCTTTTCTCTTCTTTTCTATTACTAACGATTTATTTAGCTCACAACTGTGCCAGATTGCATCCTGGCAGTAGAATTATGAGAGAGTTCTACCGGAATTCAAAGGACAAGGGCAACCCAGTTCCTCATGTCCTCGGCTTGACCGCGAGCCCTGTGGTCAGGGCGGACATCTCAAGCCTTGAGGAGCTGGAAAATACACTCGACGCAACGTGCCGGAGCCCCACAAGGCACAGACAGGAGCTGTTGGCACATACACGGCGTCCGTCTGTGTTCAACATTCAGTACAGGTCCAAGTTGAAGGTACCCCGGAACGAATACACGCAGTCCATGTCCAAAATTCACGAAGCTTATGCAGGGCTGGACATCAAGGAGGATCCGTACGTTCGCTTGCTCTGCGCGCAGAATACGGACGATTCCAAGAGAAAGCTTTCCGATGCCTTCATGAAAAAAGCCACCTACACCCAAGGGGCAATGAAGAAATTCTGCAGGAGGAGCGTGGAAATCTGTCGGGACATGGGGAGCTGGGCAGCGGACTGGTACATCTTCGAAACCATACAACGTTTCTTGGATGGCGTTCGCAGACAAGATGTCATCATCCAGAGCTTTAAATCCGCCGAGGTGGTCTATCTGGCTCGAATCTTCCAGAATGCCAACATCAAACCCCCTTTGGAAGCCTACGATGAGTCGACCCTCTCAGAAAAGGTGAGGCAGCTGATCGATGTGCTCATCAAATACGAAGGTGACGCTAGGGGAATCGTCTTCGTGAAGGAGCGAGCGACCACGGTGATTCTCACACAAGTGCTGAAGAGCCACCCGGAGATCAGCAGACGATATCGGATCGGCAAGATGGTCGGGACTTCCTTCGTGCCAAGCGTCAAGCAAGACTTCCTTGATTTGCCTGAAAAAGGCAACAACCTCTCACTGGAATCATTTCGTGACGGCCGCCTGAACCTTCTCGTCGCAACCAGCGTGCTCGAGGAGGGCATCGATGTGCCAGCCTGCAACCTGGTGATTTGTGTAGACAAGCCAGCCAACCTCAAGTCCTTTATCCAGAGACGCGGGCGTGCCCGGATGGGAGAGTCACACCTCTACCTTTTCGAGGAAACAACAGACATCGGCTCGAAGAAAGAGTGGGAACTTCTTGAAGCCAAGATGAAACAGTGGTACGAAGACGACCTGCGAGAGCTGCAGATCTTGAGAGAACCCGAGGATTCCGAAGGTCCAGACTATCCCGAACTTCGGGTCGAAAGCACCGGGGCCCGTCTCACCATCCACGACGCCAAATCTCACCTTGATCACTTCTGCGCGACCTTGTCTTCCAGGAGGTTTGTCGACTCCAGCCCCGACTATCTCATTGAGAAATTTGTGGACGAGCATGGCCGGGCAGGCACGCCGAACTTAATCAAGGCTACCGTGCTCCTCCCGGTGTCCCTCCCCCCGGAAGTACGCCAGGCTACAAGCAGCAAGGCATGGTTTTCCGAAAGCAATGCCTGTAAAGATGCCGCCTTTCAGGCTTATCGGGCTCTTTATGAAGTGAAATTGATCGATGAGCATCTCTTGCCGCTCCAGGAGGAAGGCTTTGGCATTGAGATAGAGGGTAGGCCGGGAATGATTGTAAGTAATACCCCAGAATGGTTCTGTTTATTTACTGAGTCGGAATCGTCCCGACCATGGTATTACGGATTTTGATTTTACGCTTAGTACGAACTCTATGCTGAAGCTCTTTTTCTGGACTTGCAATTTCCCTGGCACAAGACACTGACTTATATCAAACAGGAAGCCAGAGCCCAATTTGTTCCTTGGCTACAAGTGGCTCGGGCCTGGAAAGACAACACTGGTGTCCGACGGAATCTGAGACTACTCGACCAGGACCATTGTGTCAAGTGCGAACTCGAACTTGTTCTTCCGGTCCCCCTTCCTGCGATGCCGCCAGTCACTGTGTACCTTGACTACCGTTACCATCTTGTCCTGGACATAGGCAAAGATGTGCCTATGGAAAACGTTGACGATTCAGCCTACGTTACGTCGACTCTGCTCTCAGCCGCATACGCTCATCGCCGCTTAGACATCAGACAAGGAGACTTCGTCGTACAACTAGCCTCACCCAAAGGTACATTGCCATCAGAGTGCTCAAGGGCCCTCTTTGACGCGAACTCTGTGACATGCCATGGCCTCATCCGCGACGCCTACGGCAATCCTTACCTGTTTGAATCTGTGCTGCCATCGAAACCCCCAGTTGAGTTTGTGCAGAGAGTCTACAAGGGTTTTGAAGAAGACCCTGAAGATATCCAATACGTGTCGGTTAGCAAATTTCCCAGAGGACCGGGTCTGTTCCAACAGCCACTGCCTCCGCAGCAGCCACCAAGCACGAGGCCTTACTCTCAGGTGCTCCCCATGAGTACTCTTACGATCGATGATGTCTCTACGGAGTACACAGAGCTCGGTCTTCTGATACCGTCTCTAATACACTATATCGAGATCTACTTGATAGCAAGTGAGCTCTCAAGGACACTCCTTGCGCCACTTAATCTTGGAGATATTTCGATGGTCGTGACTGCAATCTGTACGTCAAGTGCTCGAACGCCAACTAACTACGAGGAGATTGAATTTTTGGGTGACAATGTCCTCAAGCTTTTGACAACTCTGAATGTTGCAGCAACTAGTAAGTCCCACAGTCGGTTATGCCACAGTCGACTATCCAACAGTCGATTGCCTATTCCCATCCTCTTCACTTGAGTTGGGCTTCAATAGATGTCACCGTCATAATCCCAGCACATTACTTGGCTCGGAAGATAGGCCTATTTCATGCAATATGCTAACCCACTTGTCAGATCTCCGAATGCCTGAGGGATTACTGTCACGTCTCAAAGACAGGATTGTAAGCAACGGAAGGTTGTGCAGAGCAGCCCGCGAATCGGGATTGGATCAATTCATCATTTCGAAACAACTTGCGCTCAAGGGCAGTGGTGAGCGATGGCGGCCTCCATATATCTCAGACCTGCTTGAGGCCCCTGATCAGGGAGTACAAAAGCGGGTGATGTCGTCCAAAACTCTTGCCGATGTGGTAGAGTCTATCATTGGCGTCTCATACATCGATGGAGGTCTGGAGAAAGCTCGACACTGTATGTCCTTGTTCCTTGGGGAAGGCCAGTTCCAGAACTGCCAAACCACCAGAGATGTGCTATTTGGAGCAGTGGAGCCTAAGAACATGGTTCTTCCTGCAATATATGAGCCATTAGAAGAGTCGATAGGTTATTTCTTTCGCGAGAAGGCGCTTCTCGTGGAGGCAATGACCCACCCAAGTTATGTCTCTGCGTTGTACACATACGATCGCCTCGAATTTATAGGGGACGCTTTACTTGATCATATTGTGGTTCAGGGTACGTATGAGTTTGTCTCCTTCTATTATCAGTTATCCCATTCACATGAAATCGTCCATAAACCGCACTTTAGTCAATGAGATTAACAGCTAAATTGCGAAAGAACTCTTCATCAAGGAACCTGAAGCACTGGAAAACTGGAAAATGCACCTCCTCCGGACCGCGCTTGTCAACGGGGACATACTCGGCTTTCTGATCATGGAATGGGGTCCAAAGCTGTCAACTAACAATGTCGTCCTCGATGATGAGAGCGGAAGCGGGAGTGAGGATGACAACTGGAGCAGGAAGCGCAGCCCAGGTCTCGAGAACGTCGAGATCACCACCCCGCTGTGGTCCTACATGCGCTACCAGTCGATCGAGCTGACCGGTGAGCGGGAGGCCACCCGCGGGCGCCACGCCGAGCGCGAGTCCATCCTCGACGCCATACATTCCGGCACACACTACCCGTGGGCGCTCCTAGCTCGGCTCCATGCGCCCAAGTTCTTCTCGGATCTGTACGAGGCACTGGTGGGCGCCATCTGGGTGGACTCCGGCAGCTTTGACGCCTGCAAGGCCTTCGTCGAGAGGTCGGGGCTGTTGTCGTATCTGAAGAGGCTTCGGGGGAGCCCTCCTGTGCATGTTCTGCATCCGAAAGAAGAGCTGGGCCGGCTGGCCCTCTCGGAGACGGTGAGCTATGTGGTCAGGGAGGCCGAAGTAGAGGACACAGGAAGCGGGCGCTTTGGATGCAAGGTGCTTCTGGGCCAGAGGGAGGTTGCGGACGTGGAAGGTGCCCTCTTTAAAGAAGAAGCTAGAGTCAGAGCCGCTATGGAGGCTGTAGCGAGATTGTCGACGGCATAGTCGAAGATAGAGGCATTGAATGGCGCTCCTATGGGTATACTATTTTGTTCTAACTAATGATCATATGCAGCACTCCAGTTTCGTCTCCCTTGTCAAAAAGTTGTCCTTGGAGGCTCGTTCCTGTCAGGTTATATGTCACAGAATATCCCCACATTATCATGCCCTTGGATGGGCTATGCGTAGCTACTCATAGTCTCAACAAGATGACATGCTTCGGCTGAGAGGATTAGGCTTAATTCTTATCATGGTCATGGTGATCGCAAACCTGGGGACAGTGATTCGGAACAGTGACAGGAGGTTCTGAGACGACTTTCCATTTTCGGAATCACGCACGTCTCCATGAGATATCGTAACTTAGAAAACTTGACCAAGATTTTTAAGAATTTGTATTGTTATGTGCTATGACTCTTGAGAGGCTTCTGCCCAAGAACCGACAAATCCCAAACGCTCACACCAAGAACTGCTTCACGGCAGAACATCTGCAGGTATCAATATCACGCTCCCCAGCCCGGGAAAGTTAAGAAGTTGCTACCTTACATTGGACCCAAAAAAGGGCTCTATGCGGTATGCAGTCCTAGCTCGTGCAACGTGCACATGCCTGTTGTCCAGATACGTGGACTGCCATGGTTCATTACGGTCCATTCATTCCAAGAAGAAGAACAGCAAGCAACCGAGCTCTGTGAATCTAACAAAGTCGACTTGGATTCAATCGCCATCGGTGAGATCAACTGCTTCCCTGCCATCACTCGTCTTCACAAACTTTCTCGGTCGCTGAGACATCTGATCTTCGCCAGGCTCTCGCTTGACGGCTACTTCCGAGGAAGCATTCCCTCCTCCCTGTGAAATTTCAGCAGGTTTATGAGAATATTGAAAACAATCGGAGTCTAACATTGCTTCCCAGCGACCGTAACTGTGCCAGGCGGCTAACCTCTGAGACGGGCAGGGCATCAAGGTCGACTGGCTGCGGAGAGGGTTCTCGGGAGCGCGGGATGACCAGCTTTTCCTGAAGAGCAGCTGCTAGCAATCAGCTACCAGGGAATTTTTAGAGATAAAAATGTATAGTGCCGTACCTTTCGACCGGTATTCAAAGTAGAAGACGGCTAGCGGAACATCCAAAGGGTCAACAAAGGACCAGGTTGAAACCGTCAAATAAGGGTCAACGACTGCGGCGGCAGAGAGTCTGGCAAAGGTTAGCCGAGGGTGGAATTGACTTCGATGATCTAACAATACTTACGTAGCCCGATGAGAAAGTGCTTTGCCCTTCACGGCGTTTTCAGCTAATTCCTTCCCCATCTCATCAAACTTGGTAGTCTGACGTAGATTCTCCGGTACGCATGTGTCGATGATTCTGGTCCGCCAGACGCGGACCCGAATGAGTCCAAGAAGTCTTGCGGCTTCTTTGTCCTTGCTAACCCGTTCTCTGTCATTCTCATTGACTTCTGAATAGTTAGCATCTCTCTATCAAACGCAAGAGCTCCGGGATGTGTACCCGTGGATATGGTGGTGAATCGGAACCTGCGCGATATATAGGTTTGACCATTCCACTCGTCTTTGCCGTCGAGCAAGACTGGTGTACGCGCAAAGTTCATCAGGCGGGCTTCGAGCTCTTCTTGGCCATCTAAGTCAAGGCAAAATCGAAGCCGTTTCTTTTTGTTGCCGTCGAGATACTTGTTGTTCGATGTGACATGAAGTTGTACACCAAAATCGGTATCGCCGTCCACCTCCACATAGCGTCGACATTTGCGGGTTTCGTCGCCGAAGCCATCATCTGAGAGATCCGCTCCCTTATCTTCGTACTCTTTCAAGGGTGAGCCGTTGACGATGATGTTGACCTCTAGACCGACATCTTCTAGGATGGCCATATTGCAGTCTGTGATGAGTCAATGGGAGAGTCAACTGTTGGTCTTGTGGATTTGGCACGGTCAGCAAAGGAATTTGAAAAGAGCGGTTCACAATACGTCTGCTGCAGTCAGGGAGCCTTGATTGAAGCGGGACCACTCATCGAAAGAACTCAGACGGGTCGAACAAGCGCTTGTTGATGAAGTGTTCTGATGGGTGCCTTGTGCCCTAAAACACGGGCAGTCTTTAGATAAAGATATGCTCGAGGAAGGTGCTAAACAGGGCGGAGGGATATCCGAAACGGAAAGAGAAGAACTTGAGTTAGTGTCTATGTTGACTCTTAGGGGTAGAATGCAAGCAAAGCACCACCAAAGAAGTTGCAACCTTTGCCACTGGGAAAGAAGCTGTCTCCCATTTGGTCACTGCCATCTTATCAATCGTGCAAAATGGTGCAGTAGCATAGATGATAGCTGCCTAATCTAACGGTCTCAGGGCCATCTTTCAGTCTCCCCTCAAACCGGAAAAATCATGGTGTAAATGCGCAAGGCGCAAGGAGTCAAGAGACAAGGGGTATCGATGAAGCAGATACTCGGCCACCACGGGGCTGCACCTCGGCAGACAAACAAACGCAAGCTACCCTCAACCATCTTCGGTCAAATCGATGGCCTTCTTGCCTCCCTCGGTCTTCACATACTTGAATGGCCTGTCTGTTGGCAAGTACGACCCTCGCACTTGGAAGGCTACTTTAGTTATCCCCTCCGGGGCACGTAGCCTCTTAGAACTTAGATAAAACAATACTAATATATAATTACTTCCTATATAATTATTATACATATAAGAAACTTATTAATATTAATTAGTAATTATAGGCACTATAAATTAATAAGGTAAAAGAAGCAATCTTATAAGGATTTCCCTAACTTAAAAATTATATCCTCCTTATTAATAAGCACTATATAATAATAATTACTTCTTTAAGCCTCCTTATATTATTAAATATCCTAAGTAAATATTATAAAGATTAAATAAATTAAGTAGCATTTCTTATAATATTTATATATATATTTATTGCTATTTAAGAAATATATATTTATTATATATAAGACTTTATTAAAAATAAATTTATTTTTAAATTTTCTTTAAAACTTAATAAAATTTAATAAAGCTTTATTTTATTAATAAATAAAGCTTATAATTATTATAATTACTAAATAAATAAAGCTTATAATTATTATAATTATTAAAGTTAATATAATGTTATATTATAAGTAAGTGTAAGTTATGCATTATACTTTTAATTAATATAAAAGGATTTAATAATAAAAAAAAGCTTTAGCTTTTAAGGCTTAAAGGAATTAATAACTTTTTCTTCTTAATAATTATAATTTACTTATTATTAAATTATTATTATTAACTTGCTTTTAAATATTATTTATTTTATTAATGTTTTTTTATTTTATTAATTTTATTTTTTATAATATTTATTATAAAAACTTATAAGTATAGTTAATAATGCTAAAGAGTATATAGTTAATAAAATGCTTGCTTAAACTTTAATTAACTTAGCTTATTATAAATATATTAATTTAAAACTATAATTTATAGCCTTTACATAAAAAGCATTAATAAAATACCTAATTACTTACTTAATAAATACTTTAATAAGCTATATATAATAAAACCTTTATAATAATAATCTTTTTATTACTTATTATAAAAACTATATAGTATAAATATAAGTAATATTTAAAGTATTGCTAAATCCTTATTAATAATATTTAAACGTCTTCCTTTAAATGCAAGGTATTTATATAAAATATAATAATTAACTTATAATATTATAATTAATTATTATAATTTAAGCTAAGGAAAGATTAAAACAAATTAATAATAAGCTTTATAATGCCTTATTAGCCTTAAAATTAAATATAAATAAATATTATATATAACTTTAAAAATAGTAATTATAAGTATAATCCTTATAAGCATTATAAGCAAGCTTTAAATAATAATAATTACCAAAAGGATAATCCTTAAGATAACTTTTATTATCATCGCTAGCTTTAAATGCATAATTATAAAACTTAAACTTAATAATATAATTTATTAAAACTTAATATAGCTAATAAGGTTTATTATTATTAGCAAAGAAATAAAAATAAAGTTTATATTAAAGATATATATTATATTTAATATAATTTTAAGTTGCCTTAAAAATGCTTTTATTAAATAAAAAGTATAATTTATATAAAATTCTTTCTTTATAATATATTTTTAATAAGCGCTTAAATTTAATAAAGTTAATATAATTTATAAAAATCTTTAATAACTCTTATAAATATATTAAGAACTTATATAACTTATTAAATAATAAGATAAAGATGTTTTTTAATATTTATTATTATATTAAAATTTAGCTAAGTTAATTTTATATAGTTTTTTTTTTAAATATTTAAAGATTAAGCTAAGGCTTATTATCTTTATTTTATAAATTAAATTAATATATTTATAATAACATACCTTAAAATTAAGATATATTTTAATATAAACCTTAATTATTAATATTATTATATAAATTAAATAATAATAATATTTATAAAAATAAAAGTATAAAATTTAAATAAAGATTTATATAAGGTTTTATATTTAATGCTTAATAAATTATAACTTTATTAATAAGCATTAAGTTAAGATTATATTAAAAAAGATAACTTAAGAATAATAATAATTAAAGCTTATAAAGAAGTTTTTAAGTTAAAAATAGCTTTTTTTAAATTAGCTTAATTATATAAAGAATTATTTTTAAACTTAAAATTTATAATAAAAATATAATTTAGCTATGTAATTATAATTTATATTATAAATAAAGTTTTAAATTAATATTATATTAATTATAAATATAATAATTAAAAATTAAGAAAAGGATAATAATTATAATTTTAAATATTTTAAGGAAATTAAAGGTTTAATTAATTAAATTTAAGCTATTTAAGCTTTAAGCAATTAAAATCTTATGGCATTAACTATAAACCTTAAAATAATAATGCTTATAAAAAAGAAAGAAAATAACTTTAAAAGAAAAGATATTATATTTATAAAAAGAAAGGATGTTAATTAATTAAATATTTAGCTAATAAGTAATATTTAATAAAAAAAAGCTATTTAATATAATATAAATATAAAGGTTATAAGGATAACTTTAATATTTTTTTAAGTAAGTTTAAGGAATATAAAATAAATAATAAAGATAAATTTTATAAATATAAAGATAAATAAAATTAAGATAATAATTATAATAGTAATACTTATATTATAAAAATAGGATTTAATAAGAAAGTTTATTATATAAATATTAATTTCCTAGCTAATAAAGTATTTATATATTAAATTATGGAAAATAATATCTTTTAAATAAAGATAATTATTATAGCTAGCTAATTTATCTTAAAGAATAAATATAATTAAATTTATTTTTAAGAAATTTTATTAAATATTAAAGCATTATTAATATTTATAGCTAAATATAAGTTATTTCTTATATTATAATAAAAAAACTTAAAGTATTAAATTAATATAATTATTATAAGAAAAGCTAAAGTTAAATTTAATAATAAGATAATTATTAATTTGCTTAGCATAATAAAAATTTTTATCTTAATTAATTATATTAACTTTTATATTATTTAAATATAAACCTTATTCCTGCTTTGCTTAATAAATATAAATAAGCTTTAAGTATATTATAATAATATTATAAATAAAATGATTTCTTTTAATAATATAATTATTATATTAATACTTAAAAAATAAGGTTACTTATAATTTTTCTTAAATTAAATTATTAATATTATATATTTTTTTTTAAAAATAAAAATAAAAAGACTTTATTATTGCTTTAAATACTTATTAATAAATTAATTATACTAAATATTTAAAAAAGCTAATAATTTAAATATTAATAAATAAATAATAATAAAGATTAAAAAGATATATTATTATTATTAAATAAATAAATTTACGCTTAAGCATTTTAAGTTTATATTATATAATAATTATGAATTTAATTATAAAATCTTGGTTAACGTAATATATTTAAGTAAATATTTAATGTTTTATATTATAAACTAAGCCATGGCTTTTTAAGGAGCGAAATTCTTAAAATTTATATTTATAAAAATTGCATAATAAATACTATAAATGCTTTAAATTAATATATATTAAAAATTATTAAATATTATTAAATATAATATAAGAATAAACTTTGCATCTTTAAAATTTTATTTAAAAACATAGATAATGGGAATTAAATATAAATAGATTTTTATAAAGGCATATTAATTTATTAAGAAAGTTAAGAAATATTATTAAGCCCTTAAATAAGTATATAAAATTTTATATATTAAATTATATAATAATATAAATAATGATATTATCTTATAAATAGCTATAAAAGCTATTAATAATACTGCTAAATTAAATAAATTAATTTTTATGCTTTTAATTTTTAGCGCTTACCTATAAGTATTATATAAGTTATTATTATTATTATTAATATAAAAGCAAACAAAAGCTATTTTAAAGGCTATAAAAATGCTATAAAAAACCATGGCTAAATAATAAATATAAAATGCATTAAATATTAAGGTTAAATTTATTTTTAATATAAAATATTTATTATAATATAAAGTTTGCATATAAAGAAAGAGAAAAAGGTAAAAGGGTTTATATAAAGTTATTATTATAAATAGCTATAATATAATCTTAAATATATTAAATAAAGCTATAATGTTTAAATTAATAATTATTTAATTATATTATTAAAATAATAATAAGGAAATGAAATCCTTATAAGCAAAAAACTTAGCTATAAAACCTTAAATGCAACTTATTATATAATTATTATTATTAAAGATAAAAAAATGCATTATTATATTATATATTTTAAAAAAAGAAAATGAAAATTATAATTTAATAATTAAATTAAGATAAAATAAAGTTATTATAATATTAAACTTATTATTTAAAGAGTTTAATAAAATAAAAAGTAATAACTTTATTATTAAAGGTATTTTTTAAATTAAGAAATAATTAATAAAGCAATATAGTAAATATTATTTCTTTAAGTCTTATATAATATAAAAGGTAAAAGGTAAAACTATAAAACCCTATAAGAAATCCTAATTTATTATTTAAAGTTATAATAATAATAAAAAGAAATTAATTTTAATGCAAAGCTTAATTATTTAAAGAATAAGCTAATAAATAATCTTTACATTTACCTCTTTATTAATTTAAGAAAAAGGCATAATTTTTATACTTTAAGATATTACTTAAGCTTACTTTTAAGCAAAGTTAAAATTATATAAAATAATCTTTATAAAGTTATTAAAGGAATTAAAGAATAAATACCTTTTAAGCATAATTATTTATATTATTTAACCTTTATATAATATAATAAAATTTAGCATTTATTAATTTAATATATATTAAAAATATTATTAATAAAAGCTTAAGATAAATTACTTTATATATAATTCTTACTTAATAATTATAAAGCTTATATAATTCTTTAAAATAATAGGCATATAAATAAATAATATATTAATTTTATTTATATTAAAATTTTAAGATAAGGAGGAAATTAAGATAAAAGCTATAAATTTATAAGGAAAATTAAAATAAAAGCTAATGCCTAAAAATTTAATAAATTATAACAAGGCTTACATAACCATAAATATTATTAGCTTAATTACTACTTAATAAAAGGAATAAGCTAATAAACTTACCTTTATTAATGCAATAATTAAAAACGCTTTTTAAAAATACCTTAAATAAAAAGCTTATAAAGCATATATAGCTTTAATTTACTAATTAAAAGCTTTATATAATCTTTTATTAACTATATAAGTATAAAACTTAAAGGTAGGAAATTATAAGAGCCTAAATATATAATTATTATAATAAATAAATAACGCTATATAAGGAATTAAATATATACCTTTTAATTTTAAAATAACGAAACTTTTTATATTTATAAATAAATTATTTATAAATAATTAAAATTTAATATTTTAACTTAAATATATTATTATTTTTATAAATAAGATTTATAAGGAAATTAAGGGATTTATAATAATAAATAATATTTTCTATTAATTATTAATAAAGTATAAATATATTCTTTAAAATATATTAATAAGTAAAATTTATAGCATAATAAATAAAGTAAATATTAAAATCTTTTTAACTATAATAATTAAGATAGCTATAAAATAATTTTTATTATTAAATATACCTTTAATTATTTATATAAATTTATATAATTTATATAAATACTTTATAAAGCTAAAAATAATAAAGAAAAAGCGCTTTATAATTAATATTATATTATTGCAAAAGTTATATAAGATAAGAAAAATTATTAAAGTAAAGTAAATAAATAGGAAAGATAACCTTATTAACGTAATAATAAAACTAATTTTAAATATTACATTATAAAAGCTTATTAATAATAATAAGCTTTATATATAAGTAAATAGGTTAATTAAGAAACCTAAAGTAGCTCTTTTTTATTAAGAAAAGAGCAACTTACCGCTAATACCTTTTCCTTTTAACCTTACTATTATTAGCTATAAAACTTTATACCTTTTAAACTTAAACCCTTAATATAAACTTTAATCTTTTATACTTTAATTAAAACCTTTTTAATACCTTATTATATATAAGGATAACCTTATAATTATTAATATTATTAATAATTATTATTTTAAAATTAACATTATTATTATTATTACCTTTTATTACTATTTATTAGCAATAACATTAAAATTAACTTTTATTAAATTTATTTATAATTTATTAACTTCTCTTATAATTAAAAAATAAATTAATAATTATTATATAATAATTATAAAGTTTTATATTATAAATATTTATTTTAATTATTAAATTTTTATAAAATCTTTTCCTTTTTATTATAATAAAGAATATTAATAATAACTTATAAGAATTATTTAATACTTTTATTAATATGCCTTATAAAAATAATAATAATAAGCAAAATTATTTAATAAATATTGCATTTACTTCTTGCATTAAAGATATACTTAATATAATTATTACCATAGCTATTATTAATATAATTAATATTAAAGGTAGCCTTATTGCAATCCTTAAATAAAATTAAGATTTCCTTATAAATATTATAATTATAATCTTAATTAATAAAATAAATATTATAATTATAACCTTAATTAATAAAATAAATATTATAATTATAACCTTAATTAATAAAATAAATATTGTAATTACATTCTTATTAAATAATAAGATAAAAATTAAAATTATTATTAAGGTTATAAAAAGGGTTAAAATTGCCTTAATTAATAAGGATAAAGATAAGCTTATTAGTTTTGCTAGTTCTTATGATAAGGTTATTATTAATAATGCTTATTTAATAGATATTAATAAAGATATTAATAATAATAACTTTTATTTATTTACTTATTTAATAAATATTAATAAGGATATTAATAATAATAACTTTTATTTACTTAATATTAATAGTAATTTAATTATTGCTAATAATGAAAATAATTAAAATTAAGTTAATAAAATCTTAATAAAGATTATAAAGATTACCTTTAACTTTATTTTTATGCTAAGCATTAAAAAGAATAAGCTGCTTATTAAGGTTAACTTCCATAGAATTATTAAAATTAATAAGCTAAAGGTTATAATTATAACTTAAGCTAAGATATTTTTCTTAAATAATGCTATTATAATAGTTATTATTTAAATTATTAATAACTTTTAATATTAAAATAAGTAAATATCTTTTAATAATATAGTTAAAAAGCTATATATTTATATTAAAAGCATTGGAATTCTTAATGCAAGATTGTATAATATTCTTAATAATAAGAATTATTAAGGTAATTATTATTTTAAATGCTAAATTATTATAATTTTTATAATAAATAACTTAATAAGAGTTTTAATCTTAAGTATCTTTTATATATATTAAATTAAAAAGATTTAATTATTAAAGAATTAAATTGCTATGCTAACTTAGCTTTAAAACTTTTTATATTAAATTATTAATAAGCATATATAAGGCTTATATATAAAGAAATTTATTAAAAAATATATATTATTATTTAAGCAACTTAAGCAAAAGATAATTATTAAAGAAATTAAAAAGAATAATAAAAAGTAAGAAAAGGAAATAATAAATAATTAAGCTATTTATAATACTTAGTTTTAAGAAAATAAAAAGTAGCTAAAAGAGATTAATTTAAAGTAATATTAAGTATATTTTAATAATAAAAGTAAGGATAAAAATAATAATGTTTATATTATAAAGGTGTTATGAGCTGGCCCCAAAGGGGCTGCAGGCTGGCTAGCGCCTTCTCCCATAAGCTGCAAAGCAGCAACCTTTTAACTAAGCCAAAAGGTACGTAATAATCCAAGCTCCCTTAAATTACCTAGCCAGCTACTATAAGGCTTGGGCTTCCAACCCAAGCCCATTACATAGCCCCCTTCCCCAACTATTAATAACGTACAATTACCCCTAAGGCTTACCCGCGATATTACCTTTTCAAGCCAAGGTTCTTCTTTATAAAAGGGGTGCCTATATATTGCGGCAAACATAACTTAAACCTTTAACCCTAAAGCTTGGATTATTTGTTATGGGCTGGCCCCAAAAGGGCTGCAGGCTGGCTAGCGCCTTCTCCCATAAGCTGCAAAGCAGCAACCTTTTAACTAAGCCAAAAGGTACGTAATAATCCAAGCTCCCTTAAATTACCTAGCCAGCCACTATAAGGCTTGGGCTTCCAGCCCAAGCCCATTACAAAAGGTATATAATAAAAATAAATATAAGTTAAAGGGTTTAATATTAGCTTTATAGGTATTAATTTTCCTTATAAAGAAAAGATTTAAAACTAAGGCTATTATATAAAAGTTAATAATTTTTATAAAAAAGCAACCTTAAAAGCTAAGTATTAAGAATAATAGGTATAATATTTAAAGAATGGTATAATAATAAAGGTTATAAGTTTAAAGGGTAATATAATAATAAAAGTTATTAAAACTTGCTTTAAAATTTATAAGTTATGATTTTAAGCCTTTTTAATAATGCTTTTTTATAATAAAGATTATATATATTTAATATATAATAAATTATAATTTTAAGGCTAATTATAATAAGGATTATTAATTATAATAAAGATTATATATATTTATTAAAAGAAGAGAAAAACTATAAGTATTAATAAATATAACTCTTGCACTTAAAAGGCTACTTTAGTTATCCCCTTTAGGGCACGTAGCCTTTCAGAACTTAGATAAAATAATACTAATATATAATTGCTTCCCATATGATTATCGTACGTACGAGAGACCTACCAACATTGTCGGAGTTGATGATCTTCGTGTCGTCCTCGTCCTTGACACATATAGCCCGCTTCTTGCCATCCTAGAGACCTGTAAGTCGTCGCCTTGACAACACGAGACAACACTCACCTTTATCTGCGACAATCTCTCGCGTGCCAGGCGGCGGATTTCATCAGGTGAAATGTTTTCCAGATCGGACTCCATGGAAAGACTTCTTGGTCGTGGGATGATAAGCTGCTGCTGGAGCGCCTCTGCGACATGTTAGCACTCAACCCAAGGAGAGACCTCTATGATGGATTCAATCTACCTTTCGAGCGATATTTGAAGTAGAAGACAGCGAGCGGAGAGGCGTACGTATCCACGCAGTCAAAGTGGTAGGTGTCCCAGTTGGTGGACTGAACCGGGGCAGACAGTCTAGACACTAGTCAGAGGAAAGAGCAGACCGTCTTTCTTTGATTCCTTACGCTGCTCCATGCGACACTGCTCGCCCCTTGAGAGCTTTCTCAGCAAGAGATATGCCTTGTGTTCCAAGTCTCAGATGGTGTGAAGAAGTATGACTCTGGTCTTTGTTTTTGAAAATGATGCGACGGACAGAGACCCGAATGAGTCCTAGATTCTGGGCGACCTTCAGATCCGAAGCCACACGTTTCTTGTTGGCATCCTCGACTAGAGGGGTTAGCCGCTTCCAAATCCTCGAATCGAGCTGGGGACTTGCCGGTAGTCACAGGGGTAAAAAGAAACTTGCGTAGGGTTTGGTTTCCCTGACCGTGAACGCCTTCCAAGAGCTCTGTGTTGCGGCGTTGGCGGATCACTACTGTCGCGACATTGTGGCCGCCATCGAACGCCACTGTGAATGACAGTCCGTGGTTTTGTGATCGACCAACCCACTCCTGCCCAGTGTTGGTCCCCGGGATAAGCCCGACATTGATGGCGAACCCGGCGTTGTCAACGGACTCCACATAGCGGTGACAAACGTTGGCGGTCTGCCTACGAGCGTTGTTGTTGACATCAGGTTCTTCGTCTGGGCACTCGGCGGCCGCTGAGCCATTGACGTTGACTTTGACCTCGAGGCCGAGCTCCTCGATAACGGCCATCTTGTTGGGTGCAGATGGCAAGGAAAACGACCTCGGGAGAGTTTACGGGCAAGCAAGTGGGTGTTGTCCGCAGAGGAGTCCCTGGTTTTCGGTGGGGGCTAATGTGTCAAGCAGACGCGGTCGCGTTGACCAAAAGTTCATGTGAGTTGCCTGCAATGTAATATCAAAAAGGCAACTCGCCGAGTTTGAGGAGGCGCAGAGGGCCCCTGTCTTATGTTTGCCTACTTGCCTCCGAAACGTCAACATTGTTGGATGATCCGGGGAAGGAGAAAGGTCTTATCGATATGTCGTACGACTTGACTGCAGTACATAGACTTGATTCGTATAACACGGCCTAGGACAACTTTGTCCGCGGGGTGATCAGCTATGGGATGACCTCTTGTTGTGGAAGGCTACAAGTGTTATGAGGGGTTTGAAAGCATGATTATAAAAGCGTCTATCTCCTAAGAGTAGTTTAAAAGGAGGAAACAAAAGAAATCTGGCTATTTAAGCATTCCAGGAAGTAATTATAAACTAGGGTTAAGGATATACATATAATATACCCCCTAATTAAAAGATAGTTCTTACCCTATTAACTACCCTACTTTTTTAAATAATTAATTTATACTTAAAAATATTAATTGCAACTTGCTAAGCAATTAACTATTTAACCTTTCTTATAATATATATACTTTATTACCTAAACTTTAGCCGCTTATAGCCTTATAGCGCAGCCTGCAATTAATAATTAAACCTCTTTTTTAAACTTTTTAATTAAATCTATATTTAAAAACACTTATTTTTATTAATTTTAAATACTTTTTTAATTATATTAAAGATAATTAAAAGCAATAAAAAATAAGCTTTTAAGCCTTAAGCTATTTTACCTCCTTATACCCTTAAGGTTTAAAAAAAGAAATATAAATACATTTAAATTAATAAGGAGCTTATTAATAAAAATGGCAAAAGCTTTAATGCTCTTCTTAAAATATTGTTAAATAATATACTTAAAAGTAAGTTTCTTAATTAATTTAAAAACTAATTTTAAAATGCATATTAATTCTTAATATAGCTTTAAAGAACCTTTAAGCATATATAAATAGCCTAAAGCTTAAAATAAAACTTCTTTTTAAGAAAAAGGTTAAAATAAAGCATAAAAAAAAAGGAAAATATAAAAAAGCTTAAAAAAACTAATAAGCATTACATTCCTTATCTTCCTTATATTAAGAGTTTTATACATAATTATAGTAATAATTCCTATATAAATTATAATAATAAAGGCAATTATTATTATTATTATATTTAAAGCAATTCCTATAAGCTGCTTTTAATAGCCTTTTTACTATTTATGCTTTATCTTTATTATACTTAATTTAGCAATTCTTTAATGCTTAAAAAGTCTTAATATATTTAAAAGGAAGCCTTAAATATATATAAATATAAAAAGTTTAATCCCTTTTGCATTAATTATATTCCCATAATCCCTTTTAATACTTAAAAGCTTTTTACTTTATAATAATAACTTATAAAGGCTATAAAGAGTAAATATAAGGATATAATAAAGTGCCTTAAAGCTTAAATTATAACCGCTTTAAAGTAATGCAATAAGTTTAATATAAAGGCTTAAAAGCTTTAAAATTAAGTTACTAATAATATAAAAACCATAAAAAAGTATAAGGATTGCATTATTATTATGATTAAGCGCTTTAATTTTAAGGGTAATATTAAAAAATAAATATAATTAAATCTTAATTTAAAACTATAATTAAGAATTTAATTAAAGATTAAGAAAGTTTTTTAAAAAAGTTAAAAGGTTATTGTAATAATTAAAAAAAGGTTTTAAATTAATTAATATATTATTATAAAGATTAAAAGGTAATTTTTAATTATAAAATAATTTTTATATAAGAATTGCATTATAATTTTTAAAAAGTATAATTTTTAAAATTTTTAATAAAAACTTAATAATAAAAATAATTAATAAATAAATTAATCCCCTTTTATTACTTCCTTTATATTTTAAAGATTTAAAAAAGCTTTAAAATATTTAAATTAAGTATATAATAAAACTTTAATAAGTTTATTTATAGGCATTTTTTTAGTTTTTAAATATATAATATTAAAGGTACCCTTTTTAAATTCCTAGTTTAATTATATTTACTAAATATTTATATGCTTAAGCTTTATTTTCAGCTATTTATGCTTATTAATAATTAAGCATATTATTATTTAATTATTACAATAAATAATTTAAGGCTTGCTTAAATTTAAGATTATATCTTTAAATAAGCATTTTAAAGCTACTATTTCTTTAGCCATAAGCTTTAAAGCTAATAATTTAGCCTTAATAATTAAAATAAAAATGGTTGCTTATTTATATATTTTTTAATATATAAAGCCCCTAAAAAGAATTATTATATACCTTTAGGAAAATCTCCAATCCTCCTTATTATTAGTAAATAAAGTATTTCTAGCTATTAAAAACATTTAAGCTTCTTAATTCCCTTTAAATTATAGTTTAAGGAATTAAATAATATATAAATATTAAATTATATAGTTTACTGCCTTAAAATAACTTAAACTTAAGTTTATAAAAAATCTTAATAATATAAAGCAAGGGAATGCTATATTTAAGCATATTATAATTACTATATAAAGGATAGAATTAACTTTTTCTTAAAACTCTTAAATTTCTTATTTTAAGGTTTATTTAAAAAAAGGCTTAAGCTCCTCTTTAAGTATTAAAGTAAATAATAAAAAGTTTTTGCTTTTTAAAAGGTTATATTTATTTATTATTTTTTTAATATATAAGTTATAAAGAAGCATTATAATGCGCTTTTCTTAGTTTTTAAGAATTTATATATTTAAAAACCACTAAGCCTCTTCTTAGTTCTTTATTTTATATATAAATTTAATCCTATTTTTAATCCTTATAAAGGAATTACATTTATTTTTAGGATATATAATTAAAATATTATTTATATAAAAAAGAATTGCTACTTTATAAGCTAAGCTAGTAAAAAGGTATAGCTTTTTTAATAAGGGTTTTAAGCTTAAATTTTATAATATGTAGCTAAAATCCTTATATTAAAAAGATAGAGAGTTTTTAAGTTTATAAAGTGCCTTTAGGAACACTTTATATTTCCTTAACTCCTTAAATTTATTAAGTAATTTGCAATAAATTTAATTTAACCCTTTTTAATTAGCATTTAAGAATGCAATTATAACGTTAAATTATTAAATCTTTAAATTAAAGTGTATAGCAATTGCCATTATTATGCAAAATGATTTTATAGCTAGGGTTATAATATATATACTTTTTATAATAAAATAAGGTTGCAAGTCTTTTTAAATATAAATTTATGCCTTAAAAGATTTAATTATTCCATCCTTATTAAGCTTATATTTATATACCTATTTTAAGGATAATAACGTTAATTTTGCTTTTTAACGCTTAATAGTCCTTTAAATACTAAGCTTAATAAGGCTTTACATTTCTTAATATATTGCTTTAAGCTATTTATCTTAGAAAGGGCTTTTTTAAGCCTTTCTTTATATAATTAATTTTAAAGATAGATTTTTATAATATCGCTATTATAAGTAAGGCTTAGATTTAATCTTAGGGGCTTAAATAATAGCTGCTATTATATTATTTAAGGTTAAAAAATATAAGTTCTTAAGTATTTTTTATTTTTATCTTTTAAGTTAATTAAGTAAAAAAGTAATTATAAAGTTACTTTAAAAGGTTATATTAAAGTAAAATGTAATTGCATTTATTAAATATAATAATTAATTAAAGAATTTCCAAGGGCACTTATCTTAATTATATATTTAAGAAAATCTTTTTATAAGTTTAAACCCTTAAATTTATTCCTATATCCTCCTTATTTATATTAATTAAGAGGATTCTTAATTTCTTATAGCTTTAAGTATATATAATTCTTAAAAGAAAGGTTTAGGTTTATTAATTCTTGCTTTATTAATAAAAGTATATTTTTCTTTATAAAAGCCTTATTTTAATATATTTAGGGTTTTTTTAAGGGTTGAAAGTCCTTATTCCTAATTTCTTAAGCTTTTTAAAAAGGCAATGCATAGCGAACTTTGCTTTTTAAATTTAAAAGTCCTTACCTTTAAGTTCCAATTAAAAGTATTAATTTTATTCTTTCTTAATATAGAATAAATATTAAATTTATTATTTAAATTAATTAGGTTATCTTTTACATAAAATATTAAGAGTATAATATAAATATAATCTTAAATCTTTTTAGCATTAGCAATTTTAATATTTAATGATTTTGCTTTAAGAGTTAAAAGGCCGTTTTTTACTTTATTTATTATTAATTTATAAAATATATCCTTATTAAATTATATATTTCTTATAAAGATTATTTACTTAAGCAAGGAAATTTAAATTTAAAAGATATTAAATGCTATATAATTAATTAAATACTTAATATAGGCCCTTAATTCCCCCTTTATAAGGCATCTTTTTATATTATTTTTACATTCCTTTTTAAGTATATATGCTTTATACTTATAAGCATAAATATTACCTTAATAAGGCAATAAATAAGCTATAAAATAATAAATTTATGCTGGTTTAAATTATTAAAAATAGTAATAAAACTATGCATATAAAAGAGTATTTAAAACGCGCTTTTTTTTTCTTAAAGTAAGCAATATATTATGCAATTAAGTTATAGCTTATATTGCCTTTAGCCAAAGGTTAAAAGGTAAATTAGTCCTTAGTAATATAATTAGAGCACATTTAATTATTGCTTTGCTAGCTTTTTTTATAGCATTATTTACTTTCAAGGTTTAAGGGAAAGCGAGTTTTAAATTAATACCCTTTTGTTTTGCTTATTTAATATATTTAATATTTATAAATTGGCTAATTATTACTGCCTTAGCATCCTATTTAATTTTGCAAATATTTAAATTATATTACTATTTTACCTAGCTTTTATAAGTTTAAAAAATGCTAAATACTTATTTTTAAGTCTTTAATATAAGGGGGAAGATATAAATAAATCTTAAGAACTTATTTATTACCATAAGCTTATAGTTTAATTTATTTAGTACTTATAAATAGTAAAAAAGGTTTTATAAGATTTAAAAAAAGAGTCTTAAGTTTTTGTTTTTTAATAACCCGCGTTAAATTATCTTTTTAATAAAGGCTTTAAAGCAATTCTTATAATTAATTTATTTAATTCCCTTAAATGTTATGCCTTAAGCATATTAAATTAATAATTTAAGAATATTAGCCCCTAAGTATTTAAACTAAAGATATTAAAGGGTTATTAAGTTTTCTTAATCCTTATTTAAGTATTAAAAGGGCTTAAAAGATTTTATTAAGTTTATTAAAAAAATTGCAAGCTTATATATACCCGCAATGCTTATAAGTATTTGCAATAAAAAATAAAGATAAGAAAATTTTAATAATATATATTTAAGAAAGATTAAATTATGCTATTAAATAAGTTTAAAAAAAATAACGCTTTATTTAAATAATTTAAAGCATAGTATTAAATTAATTTTATAATATTAAACACTTAATTTTTATAAGAACGCTTTTAATATTATATTAATATAAAATTTATTTATAATTATTATATTTTTTAAGATTAAATCCTTAGTTCTTTTTCTATTTACTTTATATAATATATTTTTAAAGCGCCTTATTTCATAGCCTAAAACTTTTAAAAATAAAGTTCTTGCTTTAATAATATTTGTTTTAATAGCTTTTTTAAAAATACTTAAAATTAAATAATTAATGGAATTAATAAAGTAAATAGCATTATAATTATTTAAAATTATACTTAAAAATAAAGAATATAATATAAAATTTAAAATTATATATATTTCCAGGGAATTAATTATAATTAATAATTATAATAAATTAATTAAAGTATAAATAAATTAATAAAAAGTTAATAAAAATATAATAAAGATATTATTAATTAATTAATTTTTTAAAATTAAGGTTTAAAAAAACGTAAATTTGCTTTATAAGGAAAAATAAAATAAAAGGAGGAAATTAAAATATTATTTCTTAATAGCTTTTAAAAATGTACTTAAAGGAGTTTTTAATATTTTTAATAAGCTTTATATTTAATTTTTAAGCAAAAGATTTTTTTAAGTAAGCTTTTAAATTAAATTCTTATAATAGTTTTTTTATAATTATATTTTAATTTTATTATATTTAAGTTTCCTTAAAGGTATTTTTAACTTTAAAATTTATTCTTTTAAAAGCATAAAATAAAAATAGCAGTAATTAACAGGAAGTTAAGTATATTCCTTTTATTAATTAATTCTTTAATAAAGATACTTATATATTTTATTTTATTAATAAAATTAAAATAATGCATTTTCATTCCTTAATTGCTTTCTTAATTAATTACTTTTTATTTTAAAAGGTACTTTTAGTTTTAATATAGCAAATATTGCAATATTCCTAAAGGCTAATGCAAGCTTATTATAATGCAAAAGTACTGCTAATTCTTTAAATAGGGTTTTTAAGAAATAAATAGGTTTTTTAAGCATGTTTTATTTAATAAGTTCTTAGCACTTAAAAATTGCTTAATTAAGGGTAATATATATTGCAATTACTTATAAAAAGTTATTTAAATTAATAAATTCTTTAATTTTAAATAATTTATAAGTATAAGCTTATAAATATAAGTTTATAAAGTCTTAATATTATTATTATGATTTAATACTTAGTTTCTTTGCTTTTTCTAGGTATTGCTAATATTAAGTTTAAAGGGTGTTTATTATGCTTAATTTAAAAGGTATAAGGTTATTTTTAATATTTTAAATTACTTATTAAATAGAAAACTATTTTATATTTACCATTTTAACTAAATATAAGGAGAGAATTAAGCTAAATATTATTTTTTATATTTATTTTTAAATTTTTTATTTTTTGCTAAATTTAATTACTTTATTAAGAGCTAGGGTAATTTATTATTAAAGATATTAATTATATCCCTTTTTTAATTTATTAAAGGATAAGGGAAAGAATAAAGTAAGTGTTATTTTATCTTTTAAAAGCTTATTATTACTTAAATGCTCTTAATACTTATTATATAAAGCCTTTTAAATATTTCTTTTCTTCTTTTTATATTATATAAATTAGGAATTTAATTTTAAAATTATATTTAGTTGCTTAGCAAGGGCTGCATTTAATATATTAAGGTTTATAAATTCCTAGCATTTCTTAATTTAATAATGGAATTATAATATAGCAAACTAAGTAGGAAAGGAATAAATATTTAAATAGATTACTTAATTAATAAGGTTTAAAAAAGTGTTTATAGTTATTATATAAATATATGCTTAAAAATAAAAGAAAATAAATAATATAAAATAAATATAATTAAGATATGCTTTATATAATTTATTTATAACTTATAAAAAGGAAAGATTATTTTATATAAATTAAGCTTATAATTATGGAAGGCTATAAGTATTATAAGGGGTTTAAAAGCATAATTATAAAAGCATTTATTTCCTAAGAGTAGTTTAAAAGAAAGAAATAAAAGAAATCTGGCTATTTAAGCATTCCAGGAAGTGGTTGTAAACCAGGGTTAGGGATGTGCGTGCAACACTTGTGGGATACCCTGTGGTGTACCCCGGGATAGCCTCCTGTGGAGCAACATTCTATGAAAGAGCCTGTCACGCCGCAACACCTTGTTTGTAAATCAGGTCAAGACATTATTGTGGGAGCCATAGAGCTCGCTCTGTGTGTCTTCATTTCTAACGCGTCATCCAGCTCCGTGCTAAGCAGCGTCAGGCGCTGCAATGAGAATCGCTGACAGTCCCTCGAATGTTGGGAAGGGGGAGACAGTCTGCAAGTGGGTCCCGCATATGCGAGCGATGCGTCGGTATCGAGCGATGTATGAAACCTTGAACTGACCACTCTGTACTGTACACAGTAATAAACCACCGTATCTAGGCTCCCGTACCCCATGTAGTGTGCATCTATGCTGTAGTCCTCGGCATCAGCCTACCCATTTGGCTCGTGTAAGTAAGGATTGGTACCGAGGTACCCAAGTGACTTAAGTAAGCTTCTTGGCACCTGCCCCCAAAGTCATAGCAGAAGCGACCAAATCGTCAAGGCCATATGCAGCTACTATTACCTCACCCATAAGACACGACCTGCAACAGAGCCGCTCGCCGTTCCCAACCATCTGCAAGCCACCACCACCACCACCAACCACCTACCACAGCGATGTGCAGGCCGAGTTCATGAGGACTCTCCAACCACTCCTTCGTGTTGAAGGAGCTCCATCATGTCGCCGGACTCGGGCAACATTCGAGTGTTCGTTCGCTTTGACGATGACGGGACCACCCTCTTC
This sequence comes from Diaporthe citri, assembly GCF_014595645.1. Classification (NCBI taxonomy): domain Eukaryota; kingdom Fungi; phylum Ascomycota; class Sordariomycetes; order Diaporthales; family Diaporthaceae; genus Diaporthe; species Diaporthe citri. The sequence goes on from NW_025064850.1 coordinate 1,750,747, forward strand.
TCCGGCGAGGAATTGAAGTGCACCATCGTCTTCAAGAACGTAGCCCAAGCTGCCCCCAGCAGCGCCGGCTCCACCAGTTCGAACCATAATCAATTGCGCCCTCCGCCCCAGTCTCGCGCCGCCATACACCATGCCTCCAGCCGGCTGGCGCCACCCCCGTCGACGTCCACCTCCGCGCCCCGTCGAGGCCATCGCCCCAGCTCGTCCATGAGCGCTCCTGCAAAGACCTCACGCAGTCGTGCAGGCTCCGTCCCGTGGACGCCACCATTCCATCCTCCAGAAACACAGTCGAGTAATGGTAATGGCCATGACCATGGTCACAGCCACAGTCACAGGAGATCGGTGTCAATCGTCTCCATTGGGTCCGTCAACTCAGTCGACAGCCATGCGACGAGCAACGCCGGCTCGACTGCCTCGCGGCCCAGCCGCGGCCATGGCCGGTCCGCGAGTCTCCAGATAGTCTCTCGCGGCTCGGTCGTACCCGGCCCAAGATCTGGTTGGTGACAATCACTATAGGGACATGGGATCTCGTAACGCTGACTTGCCATAGCTTCACACCCCCAGCGACCCTTCAACACGCCGACCTCACCTCTGTATAATGCGTCCTACCCACCGGACCGAGGGTCTCCCTTCCACCGGCCCTCGGGGGCATCTACCGTTCCAAACACTCCTGGCATCGGCTCTCTGGGCTCTCCAAGAACGCCCTCAGCCGCCTTGTCAGAGTTCAGGTTCCCAATGGGCCCCTCGCCTCTCTCGGATATGACCGTCGGCCCTATTAAACCTGCACCTGATACTACCTGGAAGGGTGCTGCCACGCCTCTTGGAGAGCCTGCGAACATACCAATGCGCCCGCGAGACCCGATACCGATAATCAACGAGCAGATCACCCCAGCTGCTGCCAGAGTCCTGTCGACAAGCAGTATAACTGGTACGCCAAGGAGCAGCGGGGAGTTTTATTCCATGAGCAACAATTCCACCGAGACTTTGGCCTCCGAATACGTAATACACCAGCCCATGAGAACCCATGGGAGGCCACCGCACCTACGTCAAAAGTCAACCTTTTCCCCTCAGAAGGCCAAGCGCCCCGAGGCTCTGATGATGGGGTATGCTCAAATTCAGGGCTCCTTCACACTGGACGGTTCTCTGGTCAATCTTGCACCGTTCGAGCAGGTCAAGCGGAAGGCCGTGGTGGGAGGGCAGGGAGGTGGCGTCGTTGGCATAGAAACTTCCAAAAGGGAGAACGGGTTCATGCGGGGCTTTGGCTGGGGCAGCTTCACCAATTCTTTGGGGGAGCTGTTGGGCGCTGGCGAGCTGAGCAGCATCAAGGAGATGCGCGGAATTGCCAGCTCCAAATCTGTGCCACTACTCTCTACGCCACAATCCATTCTGTTTGTGGATTTGCAGTTGGCCCCTGGGGAAAGCAAGGCTTTCGAGTATACCTTCAGATTACCCAAAGGCCTGCCCCCAACGCACAAAGGAAAGGCTATGAAAACATCGTACAGCCTCGTCATAGGAACACAACGCCCTGGTGGCACTAAAGAGCAACAAGTCAAGTCGGTCGAGATACCGTTCCGCATGCTAGGAAGTGTCAACAACCACGGCGAGATGCTCGGGCACGATCTCATGTCCCCATATATTATGTTGCGGGATCAGGCTCGAATACGAACCATTGGCATGGGAGATAGCCTGTATATCGACAGGAGGCCAAGCGTAACAGAGGCGCGAGACAGAGGCGGCAAAGAGGCAGGCCCGGAATCTACCATGAATGGGTTCCTGTCCTACGTCGACGAACTAGTGAACAGTTCTCGTCATGGCTCGGGCGCAGGTTTACTTTCGCCGACTGCTGTTACTGGATCCAGACGGCCATCGTTTCTGGAAGAGGTGAACAGCGCCAAGGATGCCATCGACCTGGCCATCATAAGGAGTAACCTCACAGCGGAAGGTCAGCAAAGCGCCAACCGTTTTGAAATAGCTCGTAATGGGCGCAAAGTAGGCGTTGTCATGCTTGCGAGGCCCGCATACCGCCTGGGTGAAGTAGTAACCATGGCAGTCGACTTTTCGGGCGCAGAGGTACCTTGCTATGCAGTTCACGCCGCGCTCGAGACGTCTGAAAGGGTGGATCCCGGTCTGGCCATGCGCTCTGAGGCAAGCATCCATCGCGCCTCGAGGAAGGTGCATGTGTCCACCTCTGAGGCCACGCTCTTCTCCCGGCGCATGATCTTCAACCCTGCCATACCGATTACGGCAACACCCGAGTTTGTGACCAGCGGCATCAGCCTGGAATGGAAGATCAGGCTGGAATTCGTCGTACCATCTCAAGACGTAGAACCGCAACCAATAGAGGACCAGGGTCAAGAAGACTCTGATCAGGAAGGTGAGCAAGGGCAGGAACGACGACTCATACCTACGGAGAAGTCGAAATCCCAGCACCAAGGCCCTCACCCTCTCCTGGAGGAGATATCCCGCGACGACCGCGGCGGCCTCGTCCTCGTGGCGGCGGAGAACCTCGCCTGCGAGAGCTTCGAGGTAGCCGTGCCGCTGAGGGTCTATGGTGCCGTGTGCAAAGGGCTGGAGCGGTTGGAGAGGGATGAGGCGCTGGAGGAAGGACTTGTAGTATAGCGGATGTACCGCATTTGATGGCGCATATGATAGCACGGGGAATTGAGGAATTGAGAGGGAACGTTGCATAGACACAGGCGGCATGACAAAATTTGATGGGCGGTTTTACTATGGGATAGAATCAATCTATAAAATGACTACAAGTGTGATAGGTTTTGTGTCCGCAACCTCAATGTCTGTGCATATTACAGCTTAGAATCAAGTTCTGGTCGTCAAATACCTTCAGCTATCTCCCTCTATTATTGAATACGGAGATTCGCACCTGCAAAAACGGAGGGCACCCCGGTACATCACCACCTCACCCACACCCAAAACCCATACCCAACACCTACACCTAACACCCATACACCTAACACCCATACACCTAACACCCATACACCTAACACCCATACACCTAACACCCATACACCTAACACCCATACACCTAACACCCATACACCTAACACCCATACACCTAACACCCATACACCTAACACCCATACACCTAACACCCATACACCTAACACCCATACACCTAACACCCATACACCTAACACCCATACACCTAACACCCATACACCTAACACCCACACTCTTACTTATACCCATACCTAACACCCAACACCTATGTACCTAACTTATATACCTAATTAATATACCTAATTCAACTTAGGTATATAGGGATTAGGTATAGGTAAATGAATTATACCTAGGTGATGTGCTTTGATAGCTATGGCTATGGTATAAGTTGACGTACCGGTGTACCCTCTGTTTTTGCAGGTGCGAATCTCCGTGTTCCTATTATTTCGGAGCCACCACAGATCGGGAGGAACCAAGGATCATATGGGGCTGACTGAAATCACTGCACGATGTGAACAGAAGAGATATCCGGCTCTGTACGTGATTAGACTTCCCTCTGTCACTGTTGCTATGGGATAGAATGCGAACGAGAGATACACTAGATCGTGCAAGGTATTGGCGTATCTGAAATAGAAGAAACATGGCAGTATGGCGCTGGCGGCGAGACAGTACCAAAGTGAAAGCTGACTGAGTATCTGTATAGATGATCCCCAACGAACAATGCATTCTTCACTGCCAATGCACTTCTCGATAAACTCTCATGCCGTTTAGCCAAGCATCTTCGATTGGGACATTCTCGCACGACAGCTCTTGCGGCACAGAAGTCTACCATGGCAAGATGGTTGTGTCTGCTGCATATCCATCACTTTTCAAAAGGGGACTCCTCGGCCTGGTGTAAATGTGAATTCGTTCACAGCCAGTGTGCTCAGTACTGATGTTCAGTGTGTGCCTGAGGCGGCACCATACCCGCCCTCGTCACAAATGTCTCCTGCATGCGCGTTCACAGGACACCTGGCATTTCTTGCGCATAAAAACTCCGTTTTTCCTTTGCCCCCTGGTTCTCTTACATATGAATACTACCGATGCTGACCCACGCCGTAGCAGTGAGGTCGACTTGTTCCCCGTCGTACCTTTCGCCCTTCTCACCAGTAAAGATAGAGCAAACTCCGCCCAAAAACGAACAACGGGAGCCTGAAGTGGGTAAAGCTCGACCGACCATCACCGGGACGCCTTGCCAAAACTTGTCGCCAAACCCACGCGTATTGAAACAAAGGGAAAGATACATATTGAAACAATACCAGAATTGGCGGCTTCCTCAATTAGAGGGTTTTCTCGTCCCCTCGCCAGCCGTCCTCGGCCGCACGCGCTCAACTCCAAAGGTGCTAGAAGGTGTCAAGAGAGTAGGGCTGCTCTCCCCACTCCTACCACCGTTGAACTGGGCCTCGGACAGCCTCAGCCTCAGCCGCTCATCGAGCATACTGACCAGCCTCTCGCTGTACTGGTTGAGCAGTCCGCTCAGCATGGACTCGCTCACAGCCTGGCTGTCTCTGCTGATTCGCTCGCACAGGGCGGCAGTCGTGAGGCGCAGCTCGTTTTCTAGCTCCGCCATCGCTTCGGAAGAGATGGTGTCCGCGGATGAGAGCTTGCTTCGGTATGTGCGCAGTTGTCGGCAGTCTGCTCGGTTGCCGTCTGCAGCGATCCGGCCCCGTAGGACGACCGCAGGCTGATCGCGCTGGACTTCTTCCGTGCTGTGGGATGGGACGGGTTGCCGCCGAGAGCTGGAAGAGACGGTCTTCGAGTTAGGCGAGCTGTTGCCGGACTTTCTGGAGAAGGGCATTCCCCGGATCTACTGGATGAAGTCCGGCGGGATGGGCGTTCGTCTGTCCGAGAACGTGATGGACTAGTCTGTGGAAACTGTGTGGTGGTTGGTGTTTTGACTGAGGATGAAGATATGTTTTGTCGAGACTTGCGATGACGAAGGCTCCTCGTTGGCGGCGATCGCCGTCCCCCGGAGGAAGAAGGTCGTGGAAACTCAGCTAGCTCAGCCTTTGATAGGACACGTCGCAATACTGGCCGACTCGAACCACCTGGAGGCGATGGAGACCTACTCCCTGCCCTCAGTTCAGGGTCTCTCAGGTCCAAGGCCCATATCATGATTGTTCCATCACATCCTACACTGACGACTTTGCGGGTTGCTTCCCCGCTGTCTACCAATGTGACACCATTGATCGATTCCGTGTGACCCCATTCACGATCCATGAAGGCCCCACTCTGAGAATCGTATACCCTGACAGATTTGTCTGTGTTGGATATCCCGATGATGGTAGGAATTTCGTCGCGCTTGGACGGGCCAAAATGGAGCGAATCGACCACAGCGTTTTCGGTGCCATTCTCATCTGTACACTTGAATGTGTTTGTTTGCCGGCCAGTCTCAATGTCAAAGCGACAAATGGATCGGTCCAGGCTGGACACAAAGATTGATCTGCAGTCGGAATCCAGGACCATAGAAACCGGAGATGCCTTGAGCGAGATGGACCGGGAGTAGATTGCGGCCAAGGAGTCTGCCTCTCCTTGCTTGGTGACCAGCTCATAGACTTGGATATTGCGATCCATGGAGCAAGTGATCAATCTGTCATCTGAAGACAATATCAGATGAGTCACCCTGGCAGGGAACTCAAGCGTTTGCAAGAGATCGAAGGAGCCATCAGACAGTCGTTGAAATAACTGGACAGTGCGATCTCGTCCACATGTTGCAATGATGGTCCTCGAGGCATTGCTTTGGTAAGCCACGTGAGTGATTTCGGATGAATGGGCCTTGGTCTCCAGGAGTTGCTGTCCTGTGGAGCGATCTATTATTCGAAATACGCCCGCCCTATCCCCAGAGGCAAAGATGCGCCCACTGTCCGCTCGTACCACGCACAGCTGGTTCTGCGGGTCTGTCTCATTACCCAAATGACAGTCGTCCACAGGAATATCAAAGCTGTGCTTGACTATGCCATCCAAATCCCAAAGAAGGACCTTTCCGGATTTTGACCACGTGAAGAAGGCAAGGTCCGTCTCATCAGACATGGTGAGCGGTTGGACACCGAGCACAGGGTCACTCTGCCCGGCTAGCCTGATTGGCGTCGACTGCTGGGCAGACTTGTTGGGCAGTTGATCTGCCTCCCAAATCTCAATGGACCGCTCTGAGTCTATCGTGACGAGTTGATCTTGGACGACTCCCATAACAGCGAAGCCGCTCAGCCCTGATTCTCCCTTGGCAAGCTTGGGTGCAGAGATGGTTGCAGCTTCAATATTGAGTGTGCTAACGTCAAGGGTGACAAATTGGCCATCTTTGCTTCCCAGCAGTGCGACTGAGCCACGTATTGTGCAGCAGGTGACTGGGAATCCCGTCTCAGCTGCAGGTGTGAGCTTTATCTGTCCAGTGCTGTCGTCCAGGATACATATGTCGCCAGCGTCGGAGCAGAGGAGTGCGTGAGCCTCATCAACAGGTGTTGCGCATCTGAAGCTCGCCTCCAGTAGAGACCCAAGCAAGACGTTTCTCCCAGTCAAAGTCTTCTGGGCTTCCTGTGGCGTCAGGCTCCTCTTCGGGGGCGAAGGTGGCCGCTGCACCTCATCGACCACCTTCCAAGCCTTGACATGTCGAGTTCCAAAGGAGACTAGGGTGCTGCCCAGCCAAATCATTCCATTGACTTGGGCAGTACACCGATTTTGTTGGAACAATCTGGCAGACCCAGTCCTCGGATCGATTTTCCAGATAAATAGAAACCCGTCATTGGGATCGCCGAGAGAGGCGAGGAATCTGCCGTCTGGAGACCATGCCACTGCTCGCACACCGAAGGCGTGTTCGTTTATCGAAACCAGAGGCTGATCTGAAGACGAGCCCTCCTTCAGGGTGAAGATGAGGACTCTTGGAGAATAGCCAGTTTCGCCGACAGCTAGGAACCTTCCGTCCCGACTCAAGGATACGCATGTCGCGGCTTTGATTCGCTCGCGACTGGTCCATGTTTTCGACGCCGGGGAGTCGCCCCTGTCAGACGGTGACGAGTGAATGGGATCTCGCGGAGCGACTGCCACCCTGTTCCTTGCGTCGTTTGCTTTAGGGGTGGCGTAAAGGCCAGAGGAGCCGTGCTGGACTGGGGCGACGCTGAAGACAGGCACTGCTGTAGGACGAGCGCGGTAAAAAAGTTGGCTGCCGTCCAAACCCGCCACGACGACAGCCCCTCCTGCTATATAGCAAAAGCAGCGATCGACCGAGTCAAAGCCGGTGGGCGAGCTGCAAGTCGTGCCGATGACCCGTTTCAAGAACAAGCTCGGCTCCTGGGCCTTTCCGCGGCCCGGGAATCTGGAGTTCGGCGAGGTGGCTGGAGTGTTGGAGGGCGCCAGTTTGAGATGGCGATTCGAAGGAGTGGATGCCATGATGACTGGAGAAGTGTTGGGGTGTCCGTCCTTCCTTGTCCTACTTCGGGTCATGAAGACGGCATCCTCTGCAGGATTGTAGGACCGCACGGAGCTCGGAGTTGACTAGGCGCGTAGTTGGTCAAGTGAGGCAAGAAGGGAAGATGTGCCTGCTTTATTGCTGAGAGCTCGATAGCAACAAGGCAAGGAAAGCTGGAGCCAAGCTTCAAAGACAACGCAGCAAGAGCAGGTCAGCAAGCCTATGAAGCAGGTCAGCGGACAGGGCCCGTTTGCTCGAAGAGCCGTGACTGCTGATGTGTACAAGTCTCCAATTTACCGAAACGTCGATACACTATTTACGTACAGTACGATGGGGTAAAAGAGCGGATGGAGCCTCGACGACAGCTCCCACAAGGTGCCACGAGGCGGCGGAATTAGTCGGCAAGCGCGTTTGAAGGCATCGACAGAGAACGCGCCGAGGAGCTGCTGCTGGCCAGAGTCAGGACGGCAGAAGAGCCTTCTGAGGAGCAAGCCCAAGTAAGATTGAGGAGTGCAGCCACAGCCGAAGAGGCAGAAAGCCGACGGTGATCAGAGCGCCAACGGTAGAGCAGAGCAAATTCCCCCCTCTCCATCGTCACGCTGGTCCGAGAAGCAGTAGCAGAAACAGTACCACGGTCGAGGAAGGGTCCGTGTAGTGCTCAGGCAGCTCCAGACGAAGGCGCACTGCCTGGCCGGGATGCCGCTGCCAAGTCAGCACAGCTCCATCTGGCGACATGAGTTGATTCGTCAATTGATCAGGGGGTTCCTCCCGCCTAGTGCGTATCTGTGTTGGCATGGGGCCCCCATGCTGGGCAGGCTGGGTTGTCACGCCCCGGAGCACGGAGATTGAGGGAAAGGGGCCTTTCGCATGGAAGCGCCATCGAAGTTTCCCGTGCACAGTTATCCTGCCACGTGCAGAAAATTCATGTCATCCATGAAGCAGAGACAGTCCGTCACACTGATCGTCGCGTTGGCCGATGGCTGAAATTCCACTCTCGGCAGGCTCTAATTACAGCTCCCAGGGATCCCAATGTCAGTGTCGATTTGTATTTGACTCGGGGCAGCATCACATCACAGGTCATCAAACGTATGGTACTCTATCCGAGTCTATTTCACATTGTCACCTCACAGGAAATTTGCACAGACGATACCATCCTATCGGAGCAAAGACTATCCCACAACCGGCCATCCTATAGGAATAGTCCCCAGACCGTGCCAGATTCTGCCTCCTACCCTGGGAGCTGTGTCAGGCAAGAATCACGGTGCAACATTTATAGTAGACCAGAGCATCTTTCTCACTTCAGGATTGTCGTAGAGGCAGTGAGAAGATGCCATTGGATCGCGGACCAAACTGTCCTTTAGCGATCATCCTCATCTTACACCAAACTCTTTGACAGCTTCATCTGAGCCTGCAGCCGCGTGGCCGTCTCCTGGTCGACCTTTTCCGCCTCACCCTCCTCTTCGCCATACTCTTTCTCACGTGGTATCGTCCCCTGCCAGGGACTTGCCTCCACCCCGGCCTCGCGCCACCTTCGCGGAGGCTGTCTTCCCAGCTCCGCGTACCGCTGCCACACGCTGACCCCGCGGTTGAACCACCTGCGCTGGCGGTCCTCCTCCTCCTCGGCCGTCGGCTCCCACTTGGCCCTCAGGATCCTCCGGATCGCCTCGGGCGACACCTCGAACTTCTCGGCCAGCGCCTCCGTGGTGTACATGTCCGGGAACTGCTGGTGCAGGACCCGGATGCCCTCGAGCGCGTCGGGGGACAGCCTCTTGGGCGGCCTCCAGCCCTCTGGAAACTTCTGCTTGAGCGCCTGTTTCTGTTTCAACCACACTGGTCTTTCATCCTTCCTTGGTTCTTGATTCTTAGCCTTGGCAGCCTGGCGTTCGATCCTTTCCTTTTCGATTCGTTCTTTTTCCTTCCGTTTTTCTGCCCTTTCCAGTAGTGTCTTGTCCTTTTTGCCTTTCTTGCCCTTTTTCGCCTTCTTTGTCCGCTCGTCTGCACTGTCCTTGGACTTCTGGACCTTTTCTGGACTCTCTGCTTGCTCCTGACTCCCTGGTGATTTGTTTCGGTATCTAGCCGCTTTTCGGATCGCGTTCTTGGAGCTTGGCTTTATGGAGAACATCATGTCGTGCTCTGCTGATGACTCCGCAGCTCGAGACTGTAGAGTAGACGAGGTCGGGTCCCGCTCTGGCTGGTCTTTGTGATGGTCTTCTGGAAGCGCCTGTTGCCCTTGTGTTTCCTGCGCAACGACGTCGGAAGACCCTGCGGTAGTGTGTGCTCGTCGGCAGTGGGAAGCAACAGAGATGTTGCGGCTAGGGAGCCGCGGGCGGGTCGCGAGCCATGCCGATCTCACATGATGTGTCGTCGGAGCGTGGACCTGGGCCAGACTCCGGACAAATATTTGCAGAGCAGCTGTGCGGCATGAACAAGCCATGTTCGCGGCCTCGAGTGTTATGACGTGCTGGAGAGGACCGGCGTAGTGGCCCTGTCGGCAGCGTTGAGACGGATAGTAGAGTGACGATTGGGGAAAATTTCAGAAGCATCTCGGACCCCTGGTGATGGCCGCTGCACTACAAGCTATGCAAGCTTTAGGTAGCAGGGGTCCGTTGCGGCGGCGCGCTAACGCTTATCTGAGCCCCCGTTCCACGCGACTAATAAGTCTATTAAACAGCCCCGGCCGTTTACACGCGGCTGACGTCTTGTCGACCGGATCATACACGGACGTAGTCGAGCACAATGGGTGCACAACTTTATCCAAGACTTCACCTCCATTACATTTCAAAGGCTGCTCTTGCGAGGACCGTTCACTACCCATATCATTCTGTTGAGGAAGACTCACTTATGGAAAGTTTCCAGGAATGACACTCCTGTCCTGTATTTGCTGCCGTTAACTAGTTCTCAATTGCACTCTCGGCGACCACAGTCGAGTATGGAGTATAGGACACTTTGGGCACTGCAAAGAAACCTCTCTACGCGTTCTGTCATGCTGGGATCGTCAGACCCAGTGAACTCATGAGGTGGCGACAATGCCGGATCGCGGGTCGACCCCAACTAACACATGTCAGGGATGGGAGCCCAAGTTCAATGACACGCATAATCCCTACATGTCTGTTCCGAAGCTTCAAGTGAAGCAAACCCCCCCCCCCTTCGATCTAAGGACTAGTCTTTCATGAGTTTCCCTTGCCTTCAGTCTGACTATCGTCTGCCTGACAAATGCTGATCTTGATCGTTGTTGTTGCATGTCTTTCTGATACCCCTCGAGCCGCTGCTTATTGCAAGCCATCATCTGCCGCGGTTCCCCTCTTCAGATTCGCCAAGTCGCTACGGCAGTTATTATAGAATGCTTTTCACAAGAGAAAAGCGTGATATACGCAATAGCTGGGGCTATACTTATGAGTGGACTCCCGAGCATCAGACCAAGGAGCAGCTGCGGCCACTAACCTTTAGCTACGATGTACTTGGGGCGGAGTGTCTGGACCGGCTAGACGCCATAAGCCCACCTCGGACGTCGAGACCAGCCCCACAGACGTCCGTGGACGACAATACACCCAAGGCATCGTCTCAGGGCGACGGTGGCAAGGATGGCAGCCCACGGCGGGACCTATACGCCCTTCTTGAGCAACATCACGCCTCGGACCCAAAACTCAACGAGTTATGGACACAGATCCACACGGTCCCCTCCTGGGTCGACTGGGACCAGATCAAAAGGGGCCAGGACGTCTTCTACCGGTACGGCGGGCCCAGTATCGTCAGTCTCACCTTCCAGTCCCTGGTGGGCGGCATGGGCGGCCGCCGCGTCGTCGAGACGCTCGCGCGGACGGGGGGTTTCGGCGCAAAGGTGGCCAAGCGCCGCCTGCTCGAGACATTCCAGCATATCCTTCAGGTGACGCGGGACCTGGACAGCGTCAAACCGGGCGGCGAGGGCTTCGCGAGCAGCGTCAAGGTGCGCCTTTTGCACGCGAGCGTGCGGCGGCGCATCCTCGCCCTGGCGCGCGAGAGGCCGGGCTACTTCGACGTCAGCGCCTGGGGCGTGCCCATCAACGACCTCGACTGCATCGGCACCGTGCTGACCTTCTCGTCGGCGCTGGTCTGGATCGGCCTCCCCCGGCAGGGCATCTACCTGCGCGAGCGCGAGATCGTGGACTACACGGCGCTGTGGCGGTGGGTTGCGTACCTACTCGGGACGCCGACGGAATCCTGGCTCGTGGACTACCGGAGCTCGAGAGTCATGTTCGAATCGCTGGTCGAGGCGGACATCGACCCGAGCGACATGTCGGCCGTGCTGGCCAACAACATCCTGACGGGGCTGAGCTGCCAGCCGCCGACGTTCGTGAGCCGCGAGTTCCTCTGCGCCGAGGCGTACTGGCTGAACGGTTGGGAGCTCGCGCGCCCTCGGGATCGAGCGGCCTAGCTTATATCACCAGGCGTTGGTGGCAGGGCAGTGCCTCTACTTCATGGGCACTTGCTACCTGTACCGGTCGATACCGGAGTGGGATGAGCGCAAGAACGAGGTGCGTTAAATGTCCCTAGTCAGCTGGTAGCTTTTCTTTTACCCTTTCCATCATCTATAATGTCCCACACGGCCAGTCTAGGGTAAATTCCTGGTGTGAAAAGAAACTAACCTGGGTGATTTTCTTTTCGCGCGGCCGCAGCGAGTTAGGAAGTTTTTCTACCACCTAGCAGTGCACAACAAGGAGATCGGCCTCGGCAGCGAGACCAACTTCGACTTTAAGTATGTGCCGCAGCTGGGCCGGACCACAGAGTTGGGCCACCCCGAAGGCTCCAGGCTGCGGATCGGTGCCCCTGAGCGCCAGGGCTTGACGAGCCTGATGTTGGCAGCCGCGCTGGTCGCGGCCGTGGCTTGGTCTGGGTTCAGGGCCGCCTCCGGCCTCATGGCCGCTGTCCATGTGGTTTCGTGATGCTGAGAGTTGATTGACATAGCTTATGGGATGCCTAGAAGGGAGCCGTAACTAGTGGAAATTGGGGCAAAGGTTAGTATCGTGGACATTGTGTACTGTTTGTGTACTGATCACTGGACAAGCAATGGTTATTGGGACGAGCGTTTCTTTGGCATCGCTTATCATTCTCTTCAGCATGTTCTGCCTTGAGCCTCTGTGCATACTCAATGGTATCGTACAAAAATTCTATGCCTCCCACCCGTCGTCATCATATCCACAGTGACTCCTATCTTCTAAACAGAAAGCCCAATCATAGCTGCCTCCTGCCCGTCGAATTCTATTGTGATGCCACCACAGAGTAGCCCGCATAAACCGTGGACCGAAACAGATGCTCCCTGATATGTGATGCAGTAGGCAGTGACCCAAACACGCCGCTAAACGCCATGACCAGAACACCTCGCAGCAGTAAAGACAGTCTCAGTTCTCCTCGCCCGCTTTCTATGCGTCGCTCATCAGCTCGACCGGCGGCCGCGCGGTGTGCGCCATGATCGGCTTGTCCACGTCCATAGGGCTGATGTTCAGCTCGTCCACGGGGGCGTCCGTCATGTCGTCGACCATAACACACGGCAAGTTGGGGCTGCCACCGTGGTCCTCCGGGTGGAAGATGAGGGTGGAGCTGCGGCTCCTCGTCTGCCTTGCGGACGCGGCGCTGAAGCCGCCCGGCGACCGGCCCTCAACGGGGCTGATGGGCGAGTCGGCGGCGATCTTGTGGTGGTGCAGCTTGGCCAGGGCCTCGGCCAGGTCCTCGGCGTGCACCTGCTTGTTGGGGGCGCCCTCGACAATCTGCTCCCAGTCGTGGGGAGGGGACGGCGGCGGGGAGATGAAGAACAGCTTGCCGGCGTCCGGGAGGGCGAGGTGGGTGTCCTTGGGGGAGGTGTCGACGGGGGTGTGCTGGCCGAAGTAGACGCGGCACCGCTCGCCGAGGATGGCCTCGCCGTCCCAGATGGAGCGGACGGCGATGGCGTCGGATATCGTGTAGAAGGAGACGAGGATGCGGCGGAAGGACTTGAGGGGAGCCCAGGTGTGGATCATGGCTGTCTTGGCGATGAGGCCCTTGATGGTCTGCAGGTTATCGGGCTGGAAGACGGAGAGGTCTTGGAGGTTGGTGATGAGCAGGGTGTTGGTTGCCGGTGTTGGTTGTTGCAGGGCTGGCAGGTTGGAGAGGTCGAGGGTGAGCGATTTCCTGGAGGCACGGCTGGACGCTCGCGACGAGTCCTGCGGCCTCTGTTCTGGTGATGTCGAAGCCATGTTGAGTGGTGGTTGTTGTGTGTTGTGTGTGTTTGCGTGGGAGTTGGTGTAAGAGTGGCAACTCTGCAGTTGTCGTGAACAAGTACAGTCGTTTAGGTGTAAGAGGTGACTGCTAGTTGTAGTTGTAGATGTTGTGGTTGCGGGTGTGTTTGGTACTTGGGAAGTGATGAGGTGTTGATGGATGGGGCAAGAGGGAAATCGGCGTGGAGGTGTGGTTGTTCTTATGGGTGGGAGGACAGGAAACGGATGGTGTCTGGCATCCGGCGTTTGGCGTCTGGAGTCTGGAGTCTGGGTTTGCCGTTCGTGTTGACGATGGAGACTCAGGCAGGCCCGTAGCCTGTAGGGATGGCTAGCTTGGAGTGTGGCTTAGAAAGTCAGTGATTTGCCTCAATGATTGCCGGAACGGGCGCCAAGCGAGCAGACCAAGCCAGCGCGGAAAGTGGGATAGAGCAGATAGAGCGGGGGTTCCAACAGGAACCGGTGGCGGCTGTTCCCTGGAGACTTGCCCGGATGAAACATTCAGATGGGCAAACGGTCGCAGGGACAGCCGACCAGGTCCGCAAAACAAAGCGGCAATGCAGGCGTAAGGATTGCTGGCTGGGGGACGCTGCAGGTGACGAGCGATCCCCACCGATCGGTATGTAATCTGGTGGCCTCTCTGAGGTGGTGCTGCGCTGTGATCTGCTGTGCTGTGCTGGGTGCTGCGCTGAGCTGTTACGTACCCAACCACCGAGCCCCAGTCGGACTAACTGACGAGTTGCCTCCCAAATCCTCCTCCAGGAGGACTCCCTCTTCCTTCCACTGCTGCGAGCTCTCCACCCTCGATCCTAGCCACGGGGCATACGAGACAGTGACCTGCCCAAAGCGAACTACTGTGCATCTGACTACTTGGTACTATGCATCTAGACCACATGCCTGGGTTGTCTGGTGCTGCCAACGCCAAGACAATCCGGGCAGAAACATTGAATGCGAAGCGTTGGGCCGATTGGCACGGCTCGTCTGCTGCCTCAACACAAGACAAAGGACAAGACAGGACCAAGACAGGACACATTGCAACACGAACAAAGGTTGTGTGTGATGGTCCGGTGTGGTCTGGCTTGGTCGAAACTACACAGCCTCGTCGCCGCCGCTCGGTGCATTGTATGTAGCACCGTGTGACCCGTACCGAGAGTATGGCACGGAAAGGCCTTCGCCAAGGCGGCCTCTGCACGAAATGCGCAGGAACGTGGGTTTGGCCGTCGACAAAGCCCACCAGCCAACCATTGCCACCGTTATTGTCACCAACCAAGTAGTCTAACTACCTAGACTACCTAGACTACCTGGTCTACTAGATACTACCTAGGTAGGTAGGGAAACTACGCCTCCGTCAGGATGTCCAGCAGTACCGTGCAATCGTCCCTGATTCAGGCCCGTGGGCCCTCAGACCGTCCGCACGATATATGCTTTTGCTCTGCCTCGCCTCGCCTCTTGCCTTGCCCCGACGTATAAGCCTCAGGGGATCATTTGCTTTCAGACGACGTCGAGGCTCAGCCTTCCCTCTCGGCCTGGTGTCTGTCTGGCTGATGACGTTTGAGCTCGAGCTCAGCCAGTCACCCAACCATCAATTGTCGGCTTTACCCCATCGTGACGCCGCATGGCGGCGGCTGCTAGACCCATGCGCCAGGGAACCCCTCGACTGTCTGGAGAGCGTGGAATGACACGACTGTCCGCTGGCCAAGCATCTCCTTGTCACCTTCTCCATCCGCGACGAACGCGAGCGAGGCTGAGCCAAGCCGAATCTGGGCAATATGCTATAGTCTGCACGGCAAAGGCAGACAGACAGCAGATTAATGTGCAGACAGAAACATGTGGCCAGGTCATCTTGGTTCAATAAGCCACAAACCACGCCGACGCGTCTTCCCTCGTTGCCCACCTCGTTGATTTCAAGTGAGATTCAGCAACAATGCGGGACCGTCGGGTATACTCCTGGTACGGCCGCCAAGTCAGGCAGTGTTGAAAAAGATCTTCCAAAGTTGAGGTTACCATCAAACCCAGCAGGCTTGGTCGCAGGCAGACTAATGTGCCCGGTCATTGGCCTACCACGCCTTGGCTCTGGTCCAGAACTCCTAACCACCTCCAGATTTCTCAAACTCCTTGGCTAGACTTTGATCGAGGGCTTTCCCTTCCCCAACCCCTCCCCAAGTTCGACGTCAGATGCCGGGAAGAGAAAAAAAAATGTTTACACTGCACAGCCACCCAACCCTCGCTCCCGTCTCCCTCTCGGTCGCTCTCTTCCCAGGAACCGTCCTCTCAAACTCCTCGCTTGTTTGACTCGTCCCCGTCCCTGCTTGCCAAGTGCCGTGACGGCATTTCTGTCATCTGCCCGCACCGAGATGGGCTTGGATTGAGGGGTTTCTGAGGCACTGCACAACCAAGGCATGTCGGTGTGGGTTGACTTCTCCCGTCTGGAGATGCCCTCAAAGCTACTCTAGCGCGGATCAACCTCGACGTCCCCTTGCGGCACTTTGCCCAACTGCGGGGACGAAGAGAAAAATCCATGGATTGGCACTCACGCAACCGCCAGATGCGGTCCATCATCCGCTGGTGTGCGACGATAACGTGAGCTGTGCCTCACCCCCGAGTTGCGGATAGCCGGGTCAGAGTGGCTCAGCCTGCCCCTCTGGCGGTGCTGAAGCACTATGCGTGCATCATCAAGCCAGCGCCATCCTCTTGAGATCACCTTTCCCCTCTCCTGATTCTGATAGACCCATCCGTTGGACCTGTCGGTACCGAAGTCTAGGGGATGTCGACCCTCGCTGAGCCTGCGCGCGTGGAGGAGGCGGGAAGCTCCAGCGATGGCAGCGCCTCGATCCTGTCGTCCTAAGGTTATGGATCAGCATCACCAAGGCGAACCACCATCTCAATCCCACTCTGGTGACTTGTGCAGGTGATGGGGTGGATGGTATGCGAGAACTATCACATTGCACCCTGATAATCAAGCTGAGCCACTTGAATACAACATGTGCAGCCGGCATGAACACCGGAGCTGCGCACCGTCACCTTGGGAGTACGTAGACGGAATGGGCGAAGACAGACAAGTCTTTTGGGGCGAGTACTTGCGTCTTCGCTCAGAACCAAAGGGGTTGATCCTACACGAGGCGAAGGTCATTGCCCAAGGCCATAAGCATCCCTACATTCTGTATCCTGTGTTCATGCTTAGCCTCGGAGGCTACATGTTCTTGGGCAGTTTCCCCTATTGCAATGACTTGTCGGTAGTCATGTCCCACCGAGCTACTGAACACTCGACAGCAGACTGCGAGTCACTCACTTGTCAAGTCATCCAGTAATAGGTTATCCTAAAGTTGGTCATACCATGGCAGGTTGTATCTCGAAGTAATCCGCATCATCCTCAGGCTTTCAACATCGAAGTTGTGTCCATGCTCTGGACTGCTTTCAATTCAAGCGCTACTAGAACAGAACTTGTCACCTCGGACTCAACTATGGACCCGGCCTGCACGAAAGTGTACCTGAGCCCCACAGCTAGTCCTCCCTCGTAACAGTAGGCGCCCGTGACCGAATTGAGCTCGGAACGAGTTGGCTTGTCCATGGAGGAACCGCAGGAGATACAACATGGCATCCGGCCTACGGGGAGACGGTCTCGCGAGCGATACCATTCTCCTGCCTTTCGAGTGATCGGCAAGAAACCACATCAGAATCCCCCTGCCTTCCCCCGGGGTCTGACTCGACCTCACGGCCAATCCAAATGACCCGACATGGATGCGTAAGCCGAGGGCGCGGTAGCCGCGGATCGTCACAATGCCTCGTGTAGCCAGCAAAGGGCCGAGGAACGAGAGTACTGCTTGGGTATCACTTGACTCTTTTTCTAATATTCCCTGGCCCGAGTCCAGTGCTATCAGCATCATGAGGCGTGTGGGAGATCACCTCGATCTGTACCTGAACGATAGCTGTGGTTCGTACCCACTCTTTTCCTAAGCGCGTAGCAAAGGAGGCCTTTGGATTTACACACGGGCGCTTGCGCGTGCCGCCCTCCACATTGCCGGACCCGCTACCTGATCTCAACACCGAGCTTCTCCACCAGCGCCTCGGTGACCTCGTCGTGCATCTTGTTCGTCTCGGCGTTGGTCAGGGTCCTCTCGAGGCTGCGGTAGTTGATGCGGTAGCACATGCTCTTCCTCCCCGTCCTGGGGTGCGTGAACTCGTCCACGAGCTTGACGTCCTCGACCACGTCGCCGCCCACGCCGCGGACCACCTCCATGAGGTCGTTCTCGTGGAAGTCGTGCGCGTTGGCCCTCGTGTTCCCGCCGGCCGCGGAGCTCGACCGCAGCCAGAACGAGACGTCCTTGTAGCACTCTGGGTGCCTCGAGAAGGGCACAAACCGCCGCACCAGGTCCAGGTTGTCGGACACCCCCGCGAACTGGCCCAGGAAGCGCTGGTCCCGCGACCAGAACAGCCGGATGTCCGGGATGTTGAACAGCAGCATCGCGATGCGCTCCAGGCCGATGCCGAAGGCCCAGCCCAGCTGCTGCGGCTGCCCAGCATTGACGTACATGCTCTGCTGCGTGACACCGCACCCGAGCACCTCGAGCCAGTCGCCAGCGTAGTACACCTCGAGCTCCCAGCTGGGGCTTGTGAAGGGGAAGTAGGCCTCGACCCACCGCACCCGCAGCGGCTCGTCCTTGTAGTCCGGGTCCGCCGCGGCCGCCGCCTTCTTCGCGCGCGTGAATATCTCCACGACCATCAGCTCTAGGCTCCGTTTCAGGTGCGCCGCGATGGCCTCCGCCTCCTCCGGTGAGTGGTGCCCGGCCTGCAGGGGGTTGCGCTCCGCGTGGAAGGGCGGGTTGGGGTCTTCCACCTTGATGCTGTGCTTGGGCAGCTTGTCCAGGTCGGCCCACACCGCCGCTGCCACGTCGCCGCCGGGGACCTTGGACCTGTCCCACAGCCGCGCACCCTCCATCTGGTGGAAGACGGGGTAGTGGCTCCGGTCGACCTCGTCGCGGCGGTAGACGTCGGCGCTGATGAGGTAGCCATCGCTCTCGTTCGCCTTGAAGATGGCTGCCTCGTGCGCGCTCGTGTGGGTTCGCAGCAGGGTCGACTCGTTCACGTAGTAGGTATCTGAGCGGGCGCGACCTGGGTGGTCCGGCGGGAAGCCCAGGGAGTCGAAGTTCTCTTGGACAGAGACGACGGGGTGAAAGTTGTTGTAGTATCTGTACGTCGGCGCGGGGAACACGGACTCGATGATCTGCCGCGTGATGGACACGGGGTGGTCTTTTTGCAGGTGCAGCTTGCGGGTCGCTGCGCCGATCACGTTGGTGGGAACATTGTACCAGCTGTCTTGCGTGTAGGTCCGGCCATCGATCTCAACCGACGAGGGGTTGTTGGCGTCCGTGGCGACGGGTGCGGCGGCTTGGTCATGTCAGCGGGGCTGCGTCGCGAGGAGAGCGCTGAGGCTTTGCGAGAGGTGTTCACCTGTCGAGTAGGCCGTCCAAGGACGATGAGGCACCTGTGCAGGCTTGAAGGCCGTTGGACGGTACCGAGAGACTGGGACGCGGAACGGCGCGACCAGCTTGGACGGGGCCACGCGTAGTATAATTCGACAAGGAGAAGCCATTTTGTCTTCGACTTTCTGTTGTCCTATGGCGTCATGCCATGTCCATGGAACCCGCCCCCTAATCCGAAAGCCAGCCCGCTGAGATGCTCAAATGGAGCTTGGGGGTTGTGAGGTGAGGCCGATCACGTCAGGAGCAGCGACGGCTGGCTGAGGTCCAGACAAATACTGCTAGCTGCCGCGGGAAGAAGTTCCACAGCATGCAGCTATCGCTTTTCTCCCGATAGCGCTGCAGCCCCTGTCCCTGCACCGCAGACGTCACTCCACCACGACCCTGCATCTGATCAGTGAGTGGGATGGCCCAGACGGGACGGCCGAGCGGGAGAGACGGTCGAAAACTCGATCCTCCTTTGGGGTTCGGCCGGGGCAGAGAGCCGTTGAGTGGCCGTGCTATACAAAACTTGTCGTCATCGTCGACGGCCCCCCGGGACTTTTCCTTCTTACCTCGAGGCCCCAATTCCGCTCTGTTTCAATCGTTTTTGCATTTGTTCAGTCTCTGCTCCCCGGCTCTTCACCTCGAGGTAATGTCACAATAACATTGTCCTCGAGAAATGCAGCCGGAAAAAGAGGCAGCGGCTTCGGCGTCGGCGCCGGCCAAGCAAGCCTTGGCTCCGAAGCAAAGCAAACAGAGCCATGGCCCCTCGATCCGGTATCCGTTCTGGTTCGGAGGATCTGCGAGTTCCATGGCGGCGTGCGTCACGCACCCTTTGGATCTAGGTGAGTCTTGACCGAAGGCTGTCTGGCCCTTGAGTCGCAACGGGACTGACGACCTTCTGTCTACAGTCAAGGTACACACACCCACACCACCAGCCATGCTGTCTACGTGACTAGGTACTCGCCTTTAAAATCATTGTTCTCCATGGTCTGACACGCGACAAAAGGTACGGCTGCAAATGCGCTCCGGTGACATGCCCAAGTCCATGCTGGGCACTTTCAGATACATCATCCGCAGTAATGGAATCCTCGGCCTGTACAACGGCCTGTCCGCCTCCCTGCTGCGCCAGCTCACCTACTCGACCGTCCGATTCGGCATATACGAGGAGCTCAAGAACCGAATGACGCAGAAGAACGGCGGGAAACAGCCCCCATTCCCCATCCTCGTCGCGCTGTCGTCCGGCGCCGGATTCATTGGCGGCATCTCAGGCAACGCGGCCGACATCTGCAACATCAGAATGCAGCACGACACGGCCCTGCCACCGGACCAGCGGCGGAACTATAAGCACGCCCTCGACGGCATGCTGCGGATGGCCAGGGAGGAGGGGCTCATGAGCTGGTTCCGCGGCGTACTGCCAAACAGCATGCGCGCTGCTGCCATGACGGCCAGCCAGCTGGCGAGCTACGACACCTTCAAGAGGCTGTTGATAGGATACACGCCCATGTCGGACAATCTCGGTACCCATTTCACGGCCTCCTTCCTAGCGGGCGTAGCCGCCGCAACAGTCACCAGCCCTATCGATGTCATCAAGACTAGGATAATGTCCCAGAGTGGAAAGAGCGTGGGCATTGGGACGCTGCTGAAAGATATCACGGCTGCGGAGGGATTGGGGTGGATGTTCAAGGGTTGGGTTCCCAGTTTCCTCAGACTTGGACCGTAAGTTTCTCGCCTCAACCTCCAGGCCCATGACAAGCTAACTCGGATCAGGCAAACCATCTGTACTTTTGTGTTCTTAGAGATGCATCGCAAGGCATATAGAAAGGTGCAGGACTTGGGTGAGCCGCAGTGAGCATTGTCCATCAGCTTTGAGGAAAACGCAACCAGGTCAACAGTACATAGGATACAAGTTGGTGGCGTTTAGCGACAGCATTGGGCGCGGGGTCACGTCGGTCACAGAGCATTATAAGGGCGTTCTCATAGAGTGGCTTCTCAGTCTGATGGGACGGCATTGTTTGACTGTCCTGCTGTCCATCACGAAGCGCAAGCATTTGTACCCTCAGTACCTTTCTGGCGCCTCTTGGGCCAGTTCGCAAGCTTCATTTTCCAGACCGCGCATAATACCCTACCGTGACCAAAACCCAAGGGAGCCCAACGCCTTCCAATGCAATTTTTTCCCCCCGAATTTTCGTCCGCTGGCGTGTAAATCTTGGCTGACCATTATTATGTGTCGATCGCTTCTCACCGTCGGGCGTATGATTTTGGAAAGGCATCCCTACCTTGCCTCTGATTCTCTTCTCGGTGGTGGCTGCCCCCAGAAACGGTGGGACCCTGCCTTATTTCCCAGGTCAAGGACCTACGATTCCAGGCATTCATGTGCCTCGAAGCGTAACCAAGCCGCAGAGGTTGCTCAACGGACATGACAGTCTAAGGATCATCCCAGGGTCGGCAACTCGCCCGGAGACGGCACCGCAGGCACGTCGCTAGAAGCTTGTCGAATTACGGGTCATTTCAACCCCGACATAAACCTCCGCCTGGACGAATGTCTAATAGCCATTCTGTCCTGGATTGCCGTAGGGCGTAGTGGTGCCGTAGGAAGTGGCTCCCCCGAAGTCACCGGTGCCGTAGGGCGTGGTGTAGCCCTGATCTTGCCAGGGATCACCGCCGTTCATGCCATCGGGGCTGCGAGGACCGCCGTAGTCACCAGCGTTATCGCCCTCACTCAGACCATGTATCAAGCCAGCAAGCTTCTGCTGCATGACCATGATGCCTTGCTGGATGATGGCGTCCGGCTCCAGGTTACCGGCACTCTCGACCTCGAAGTAGAACTTCTCGGGGACAGCGTCAAACTTGAATACCTCACCGGGCTGGGGCGGTTCCTCAAACGCGGCGTACTTGCTCTCCGGCCTGTCCTGCTGTCAATATTGCGCGACCATCCTCATATGCTGGCGAAGACCTACCACTCGTGCTCAGGCCTTGCGCCCTCGCCCTTTCCCTCGAACCACAGGTCCGTGTGACCAAGTTTGTTGTGCGGGTCGTATTCGAATCCAACAGCCGCAGTAGGGGCCCACTTTGCATGCTCCTTTGCGATTCCCTTCTTTGCAATGCATGTCAACTTCAACTCCTGACCCTCTCGCAGTTTCGCGATCAACGGTCCCTGGCCATCTGGGTCTGTGATGACGGGGTTGCCAACCCACTCGTTGGGGCGCATAGGGTCGACAACGAGGTCGCGGGCATAGATTTTCATGATTTCACCCTCGGTGGTGCACTTCGCATGTAGGGTGATCTTGACGCTGCACATTTCGCAGTACTGTTCGCATTCGCAGTCACGGGTATAGAGGACATCGTCGGCATTCTTGGAGTTTAGCGGCAGCAGGCCGAGGCGGTGCGCAATGAATTCGTCGGCCAGCACGCTGCTGTTCTCCTCTATCTCGACCAGGTCGATAGCCATGATCGGTATCTCGGCGAGGATGACTCGGCGCAGGGCGTTTGCAAGGGAGAGATCGACATTGGCAAGGTTGAAGTTGACATGGTGATTGTCTGCCTAGTGGTCGCGCATAGGATTAGGACACTGCAACTGTACCCAGAGGCGCTTCCATTACACGCAATGGGGCGTCTTCTGCTCACCTCTGTGATCTTGACCTCCATCTGCTTTGGCGCCAGCTCGCCATTTCCGTCCAGATTCATGGGGTCGTACTCCATCTTGACCGCCGTCCCCAGCTCCGAGGGAGAATGCTGGGCGCTAGATGATTTGGCTTGATCTGCTTCTGTTGGGTTCCAAGAGGGCCTCCGATATATGTGATATTAGAAAAGAGCGATGCGGTGTGTTGGTGATGAGGCGCGTTGGATTGAGGAATGCCAAAGCCGCAGGCTGCACAAGAGCCGGGTCTTCAACTCACGGCCTTGAAAGCTCAGGACAGGGTACTTCCAAGTGGGAACCTGAAAGCGGCGCTAGTCGCCTCTTCACAAGTACTTCTAAGCGGGCAGGCGGGACGAGCTTTTGGGGTGGCTTATCGGCGGTTATCGGAGCTTCCGAGGTGCAGGTGGTGCCGTACAACCTTGATTTCTTACCTAGGTAGGTAGCAGCTCTACTCTGCTAGGAAGGCAGAAATAAAATTTCCCTTGCGTCATAAAACTTTTCCCTTCTCCTCAGACCACATATCTTACAGCCCGCCGAGGCCTCATACTCAAGCCCACCATGCTCAGACAAGCGCTCGTCACTCCTTCCAGAGCTCTCCGCTCTTCAGCCCGATCAATCGCCCAGAGGCCTCTGGCCCGGCCCCAGACTATCATAGCTCCTCTGGCAACACGGAGTGCACAACCCGCCGTCTCGAGATGGTACAGCGATACCCCCAAGGCTTCGCAAGAAGCCGAGACGAAAGCGGACGAAACAGAGGCCAAACCAGCATCCGAAGGAGAGGCAGCACCAGCTGAGGACCCGGCTGTGACAGAGCTGAAAAAGAAGCTGGATACCAAGGAGAAGGAGGCCGTGGACTGGAAGGTACGGGCCCATCACGCGATCGATCTACTTCATGATCTCCCAGGCTTACATTACTTCTAGGACAAATGCCTGCGCTCCATCGCAGACTTCCGCAACCTCCAAGACCGGACCCAGCGCGAGGTCAAGAACGCCCGCGAGTTCGCCATCCAGAGCTTCGCCAAGGACCTGGTCGAGAGCGTCGACAACTTCGACCGCGCGCTCTCCATGGTCCCCGAGGAGAGGCTGAAGGCGGCCAAGGAGAACGACGAGCTCAAGGACGTCGTCCAGCTGCACGAGGGTCTCAAGATGACCGAGAACATCCTCATGAACACCCTGAAGAAGCACGGCCTGGAGCGCTTCGACCCCGTCGGCGAGAAGTTCAACCCGAACGAGCATGAGGCTACCTTTATGAGCCCTCAGGAGGGCAAGGACGATAACACCGTCTTCTACGTCCAGCAAAAGGGCTTCAAGCTCAACAGCCGGGTGCTGCGCGCGGCCAAGGTCGGCGTCGTCAAGAACAAATAGGCTGGACCATGACCACAGGTCAGGCAGGACGTGCGCTTCCTGATATCCCCTTGTATTACTACCACCACTCTCATGTGCTACCAAAAGTCTGGCATTGGCGTTCAGGCGGCTAGGTGTGATGACTGCTCCTCTCACGATCACTGGGACAAAAAGCTTTATGGATGATGGCAGGGTCACGTTCACGAAAATTAGACGAAGGATCTGCATAGTCCATTCTTGTATATAGAGACTACCACCTCGCATTAATACGGGAAGATTCATCCGAGCCTACAATAGTACAAAGGTCCGGAGAAGCAGGACGGCTGATATGAAGTAGGCTGGATGCCGAATTCTACCCGAAAATATCAAATCATATGGTCAGAAAGCGACTACCTCAACTATTCCTGATTCCTACAATTATTTTGGATGTTGACAACTGGCCAATTCCTCGGGAATGGGCGGCAAGTCATCGCAATTCAACACCCCAGTATTTGGGGGCAGTGATGTGTTCAGCTCAAGCTGGTCAAGTTAACCACAGCGCACTGGGCCAAGTGTTCCCAGCTAACAAGAATGCATTCAGTCAGTGGAATTTGCCAACACATATCATGTCGACAAGTTACAGTATCGTGTTACTCATTTTACTACACTAATGAACTCTTATGTATGCCGGATCGAGATCGCTGATCCAAGCAACCTCCAGGACCGAACCGGAGGCAATGCCAGTTCTTGATTCTGGGCTGAGGCCGGTTGTCCCTCGCTTTCTGTGCTCCTCATATGAAGCATTTTGACACTTTGCTGACAGATAGATGTTGTACAATGTTCGTCGCCATTCGACCCTTCAGAACCTCGTGCCCATCCTTGGGCAGTCTCGCTTGCAGACAGCATGGCTACATCTGGCCACTTATTATGCGAGCCGCTCTTCTTCGTCGGATACACACATGTTGATGCGCTTTCGATCACATCAGACACTGTATTTGAGTGTCCTCCGCCGTTATCGGACATCTGCGGTTGGCCCTTTCCAGTTTGGTCTTGACCACCCGCACGAAAACCAACAAGCTGTCGCAGACCTGCTTTGGACCTCGACCAGAGCCCTCAGGAGTAGTTGCGTCGGTTCTTCCGTATCTCCTCCGGCTCCCAGATGTCAGGGTACATGGCAAACACCTCGTCGGGGGTGTCCTTGCCCATGAATTCGAGCATACTCCTCTGAATTTCGAGGTGTGCGTCGAGCTCGCGCCGCAGCTCGTCGCGCTCGCGCACGCGGACCTTGATCTCGGCCATCTTGGCCTTGGCGATGTAGCTGAGCTCGCGGATGTTGCCGTGCACCTGCTTCATGATGCGCCGATCACGAATGTTGCGGTGCTCGGCGACGCAGTCGGCCAGCTTGCGGTTCTCGTGCTTGAGGCGCCTCGCCTCGTGCCGCAGCCGCTCGGCCTCGGCGTTCGCCTCCTCCTCGGTCTGCACCAGGTTTGTGACCTCGCGGCGCTTGCTGTCGATGATGTTCTGCGTGGTCTCGAGGCCCCAGATCCTCTGAATCGCGCCTTCGACCTCGGCGGGCCCGTAGTACTCGGGCTCAGATGGCGTCCTCACGCCCCAGGAGGGCTCGGGGGAAGTGTTGTTCATGCGAACCCAGCGCATTAGCTCGGGATCCATGCGGTTAAAAAGGTAAGTAGAGTACGCCGGAGGCATGGAAGGGTTCAAAGCTGTCCAGTCATTGTCTATCAGTACACTCCCACTACATAACAGAGAAGCGCAGCATGGGAGCGACGACTCACGAGGCGGTGACCACAGAATGGACGGCTCAGACCTTGCGTAAGCGCTGCATTCGGGACTCAACTGTTTGCCGTCCTCCGCATCGTATAGGCTCTGCGTCGCGCGGCGCTTTGTCTGTCGTGGCAGGGCGGTATTGGGAGAGCAAGGCCGTTGACGGTCGTCCTGGTGTCTTGTTCTCAGCATATCAATGGCCGTGATGGATTACATGTGAGTCGTTGACGTGGTTGTTCGGACCGAGCCCAACCCTCACTCACAGGGATCCCATAAGTCTTTTGTCCTTCCCAAGTCGATCTGTACTTGTCGTCGCTATGCTGGTCCCATCTCTTCGTGCCTTGAGACCACTGAGCAAAAGTATCTGGAGAGATCCAACCGTCCGCGGGATCACCCTCGCCGTCGTCTGAGACATCGCTGGCTGCGTACTTCCTCCATCCATCTGCTGCACAGTCGCTGCTCAGGTATAGGTCGTCCGACTTGGCCGTGTCGATGCCCTCTGGAAGCTTCAGATCCACAAGTCCGAAATGCTCGATTATGGGGCGGT
This sequence comes from Diaporthe citri, assembly GCF_014595645.1. NCBI lineage: Eukaryota > Fungi > Ascomycota > Sordariomycetes > Diaporthales > Diaporthaceae > Diaporthe > Diaporthe citri. The sequence goes on from NW_025064850.1 coordinate 1,777,118, forward strand.
CAAAGGTGAAGATAGACTTGCGCTGCGTCTCTTCGTCATCGTACATCGCTGGGCCGCGGGCCTTCCAGTCGAAGCGGTCCTTGATCGAGTTCTCGATGTCACCCAGCATGCTGAATTACAAGCACTTTTAGCCTTTTGAAGCAAAGTGGACACCGGCAGGTAAGTAAACATACGTGACCTCCCCGTCAGCTCGCTTGTCTGTTTCCAGCCTGGCGATCCATGTCATCAAAGGATCCTCCATGTCAGGAAGGCCTTTCATGGCGACATAGGCCTTCATTGTCGTGCCCGACAAGGTCCAAACCGCATCGCGGTCTTGCCCCTCACTGGACCCTGAGCGAACACACTGGGACGACACATTTTCTGCGTATGTTAGCTCACGTGTGAATACCTTCGTCTGCTTGAGCGGCGTACCAGGGGTGCCGTGCTCCTGAACTGCCTCCTCGCTCGAGGAATTCATGGAGGATGTCATCTCAAACGATTGAGGCCGGGGAGAAGATCAAGGTCAGCGTGAGATCTGGGAGAACAAAGACTTGAGCAGCGAGGATGGTCGCTGCCTCGTGCGTAGGTCCTAGGGAAGGTGAGGTAGGTAGGTTAGATTTAGGGCGGGGGTAGGCAACGTCTTTAGGCGGGCTGGAATTTTGCTCGTTTTGAAAGCTCAAACAGTACCGCTTATGACGCGATGGCAACGGTGATGGAGACATGCAAAATACAACAGGGGAGGTTGGTTATGTATGGAGCAAGCAGGGTGCGTGACAACACAGCAAGCAAACCAAGCTGAAGACCACATGCTGGCAACACCACGCATCGGATTATGGTACTCAGGCTCTTCTTGGAGACTCAGGTTTAGCATTGATTCTCTAAGCTCTATCAAGTCTCTGGGACCTCCTTCAGGACTTGCCTGTGTGCACAAAGCATAGCCCCTCCGTCATTTCGTGAGATCAAGAATTCTCGACAAGCAGGCTGTAGGCTTTTGAGGATAGAAATATAGTAAAATTGACGAGGGAAAAATGCCATGCTCTGACTCCTCTGTTGGCTCCAAGAAGAAGCAGCAAAATGATTCCGATCATACCTTGATTCTGGTGTGACTCTCATCACCGCATCACTTTTTGCCCTTGCCTTTTGTGGCTGCCTTGCCCTTTCCACGGCCTTTCGCGGGCTTGTCGTCACCATCGTCTTCTTCATCGTTATCGGCAGCCTTCTTCTTGGCAGCTCGCTTGGGCTTGGCCTTGGGTTGCTTGATGTACTTGTCCTTCTTGAGATCTATCTCGTCATCGTCTTCCTCCACCGGCTCGGCGACCTCCGCCCCATCATCCTCTGCCTCGATAGCGTCTTCAATGTCAGGCACATCCTTTGCAGCCTTCTTCGGTGCGGTAACATTGCTGGCTTTCATGAATGGCACAGCGTGGGACATCGAGTTATATCTGTTCGTGTTAGATTCCAGCGTTTCACTTTGGCTCGCGACTAGACTTACGTTCTCGTGAAGGCTGCCTTCGTCTGGGTCTCGATCTTCACCAGGCTTTCGTCTTGGGGACCGACACCAAGTTCAAGCATGGCATCGAAGTCCTCTCTCGTGAGGTAGTAGCTGTCCATGAGGTCGATGACCTCCTGGACACACTCCTTGCCCTCCAGAGCAAGGCGCTTGACAATCTGATGCCACAGCACAGGCAGATACTGCTGGCGGATCTCGCTCACATCCCCAGAAGACTTGAGCCGCATGTGTGCCTGAATCTCTCGGACGTAGCGGCCGAGTTTGCCTAGCTTGCTGTTGTTTCCGAGCCACTTTGTGAACTCGGTACCAATCATTTGGCCAGCAACGAAGCTCGCCGGACGGACTGTGCTGAAACTGCGTGTGTCGGCATGAGGCTCCAATGCTGTTGTGGACCGTGTATCATGCGATCAACAAGATCACCATCGCTGATGCTCTCGGCCGCTTGATCCGCCATTTCAAGGTATTTCATGTTCGCCTCCCTGCTGTTGTAGCCCTTGCCGCTCAGACCCGCTGGCTTCGCCTTGAGGTAGTTCTCCTGAATCATGAGATAGCTGAACTCGTGGTCGTTGAAGTACAACTCAATCTTGTCGTTCAGTGTGGACTTGCTTGCTGGGTTGAACAAATTGCCACCCAACAGTTTCTGGCAGATGTCCCAGGGCTTCAGGACGACATGCTTCTCCCACGCCTTGGACATCGATTTGGTTTGGTCAAAGTCCATAGATGTTTGGTCAAGCTTGATCGTTGAAAGCATGTTGATGATCTGCCTGATGTCCTTGTTGCTTCCCTCAATGAGAGCATCGACAACCTGCAGCGGCAGCTTGAGACCCTCTCGATGGCAGATGGTCATGATGCGAGATCGGACCTGCTCCACTGTTGGACGTCGGAATGGGATGTCGAAGGCTGCACCATCGAAGGGTTTCATCTTTGGCAGTTTGCGTTCGTTGCATATCAAGATGAGTGGTATCTCTGTTTTCTTGCAAAACTTGGCCAACGCTCCGACACCGCCTCGGTCACCAGCTGACATGCCGTCAACTTCGTCCATGATCAAAACGATATTCTTCTTGGCATCCTCAACCTTCTTTCCATCACCGGCGAAGAAGCCTAGGAGAGAGGTGTTGTTCATCACCTCGCTGACTCCGTTCTCAACCATTTTCTTGCTTCGGGTGTCGCTGGCGTTGCTCTCGATTACATCGAACCCCGCCAGCTTTGCTGCAAGATGCGCCGAAGTCGTCTTGCCTATACCAGGAGGACCGCTCAGAATGACTGCCCGATAGCCACCCATGCCATCGGCTCCAAATTTCTTGAAGTCATATTTGCGGTTCTTGGGCCAGGCTTTCAGCCAGTTCTGAATCTTTTCGACTTGGCTCTTGTTTCCACAAATGTGGTTCAGCTGAGAGGGCGCATATTTGCTCGTCCATAGCTGTGAGTTGGCAGCGATGGCCTGGGTTGGAGCAGCCGCTCCACGTGCTGCAGCGGCCTTGCGCGCTTTCTCTGCCTCGATCTGACGGGCTTTTTCTTCCCTCTCCAGCTCCGCAGCAGCCTGCCTGACTTTCTTCTCATCGGCCTCTTGCTTCTCTTTGGCCTTCGCCGCGTTCTTCGCCGATCCGCCATTTGCGGGTGCTTTCCGTATCAGTTCGAACAAACCGTTTTCGTCGATTGTCTTGATTCCGACCTCTTGGATTTTCCGAAGCTTCGAGGGGCCTGCATCATCCCCTAGAACCACGAAGGTGGTCTTGCTGCTCGGTGCACCCGTAACTTTTCCACCGAGGCGTTTCACTAGTGCTTGTCCGTCCTCTCGGCCGAGAGTCTTGAGCTGACCCGTGAAAACGAATGTCATTCCTGTGAGGCAATTTTCCTCTCCCTCCGGTATTTCAGCCGTGCCCTCCATCGGCGCAGGCCCCGAGTTGCCTCCGCCAGCAGCTGCCTTTCTCCAGTCGAATTTCGCGTCGGGGTCCTTAGCAGGCGGTGTCGGTGGCCTGACCGTAGGCACGGAATCAATGAATGCCTGATAGCTGGCATCCTCCTGCTCTGGCTCCTTCTTCTTCTTCGGGGCTCGAGGTTTCGACGCAGCAGCTTTCTTCCGTGGAGCCTCTTCGAGATCTTCATCGTCGGAATCCGGCGATTTGCGCTTCCTTCCATTGTTGGCAGGCTTCTTTGGTGCTGGCGCGAAGTCCTCGTCGTCATCCTCGGATTCCTCAGCCTTAACGGGCTTCCCTCGGGAAGCAACCCGCTTGGGCTTGGGCAGGACTTCCTCCTCGCTCTCCTCTTCCAAGTACTCGTTCTTCCTCTTGCTTCCACTTCGCGCATCGGCAGCGAATATGTCATCCGCGTCCTCATCGCCGTCCTCCATGTACGCATCCTCGTCGTCGTTCAACTTGACCTTCCCGTGAGACGTGACAGCCTTGGGCTTAGCAGCAGGTTTGCCCTTGCTGGTTGCTGCTGCTGCTGCGTTGGCAGCCTTCCGGGGGCTCTGGCGCACGGGCACGCTAGGTTTCTTCGGAGTGGACTCGGATTTCTTGTTGTTCGACTTGGACGAGGTGAAGTAGTCGTCAGCAGAGATCTCCTTTCCTTTGACTGGCTCTGGCTCTGTAGCTTTCTTCTTCCTTGGCGTAGACCTTGCTGCCGGCTTGCTCGGTTGTGCGACGGGTTCATCATCCTCTTCGCTGTCATCAACGACCTTACGCGGTCTCCCACGGCCCTTCTTGACAGGCTCCTCCTTCTTCGGTGCAGGTTTGGCCGGGGCAGCACCTCCCCTAGGGGCGAAGAAGCTTCGTATGTCGGACATTGTGATGATATGGGCGTCTGATGTTTGAGATCAGCGGTTGAGATACTTTGGAAGAGACCCTAGAGAGGCAGATTCCACCGGCACAATTGGGTCGGCGGGGAACTCTGGGAGTCGAGTTCCCGTTTGTGGAAGAAGGCAGAGGCAGAGGTCAAAGGAGGAAGCTCGAGACGCGTGCGTGACGCGATGATTGCTGGAATCACTTAAAAAAGAGTGGGTCGGCCAAGGCAGACATGGCCCGAGCTCCTTTGCGCTCCGTGCCTGCCTAGCATTTTCCCGATTTTGACATCAGGAAAGCAGGCACAGCGCAAGCACCCAGTCCCCCATCTAGCGGCACCTCAGGTTGCGAAACCTGGGCATCGACAATGATGAATCGGCAAGGCCCATCAACACTTCTCAATGCCCTGAAAGGGCTGAGGGTGTTGTCCCCCGCGACCCCTCTACAGCCCTTCCACGCTGCAAAGGTCCCATGCCTCGCCGCCGCTGCCAGGACATTCACATCCACAGCCCCCCAATTAGGGTCATGGCTGGAGCCATTCATCGACCGAACGAAGAAGAAAATGAAGGGAAGACCGAGAGTTGCCACAGGAGGCTCTGTAAAAGGCACAACGATTATGATTGGAGACTACGGCCTGCGCATGATCGACCACCACAGGAGGATAAGTGCGGCACAACTGAAGCTCGCGGAAGCGACCATCAAGCAAAGACTTCGTGGGCAAAGATACCGGCTGTACACAAGAGTCAATTGTAACATTGGCGTCTACATCAGCGGAAACGAGGTCAGTTTTGCCCCGTCTGTTTCTGCGGTTGTCGAGGAGAAGGCGACTAACAAACGGACAGGTTCGTATGGGTAAAGGAAAGGGTTCCTTTGACCATTGGGCGGCGAGAGTTGCGGTCAACCGTGTCATCTTCGAGATCAGGGGAGCATTGCACGAGCAGGTTGCCCGAGACGCCTTCCGACTGGCTGGTAACAAGCTGCCGGGCCAGTACGAGTTCATCAAGAAGGGTGAGCCAGCTGTTGTGGGCATAACAAAACTGGACGGGGTCACTCTCGACGATCTGAAGCGACCACGAAAACAGGTGCCTACGGTCGAAGCACCCAATGTGGCACCAGCAGTAGCGACCACTCCGTCCACTGTTCCTCCGACGCCTCCAGCACCATGACGGGTGACAGTCTTTCAGAATGTAACATAACCAAATCTGGCTGTACAATGGATATACCCCGGGCTTCTGTCGCTAGAAAAATGGAACAGACAAGGTCTGACCTCCCCAGGCCAGACAAAGATTCATGCGTGCTCGCTATTGGTGAGCTGGCCAACTCACACCGGGAACAGGAGGAGGCACCCCATAGCCTAAACACTGCATCGTACGAGAAAGGCACTTCTATACAGTGTAGAATAGAAGTCCATGGCATTGAAAGCCCATACGTTTGCTGCGCATCCGCAAAAGGGAGATGGAATGAGGACATACCCCAACCAATTAGTAGTTCACAGACAGCCTGCTGAATCCCAAATAAAGCGTTTGCGCATATAGGTTGGCAGAGGGCAACGGATAGACGAAATTCGAAGATAAAACAATTGTTGGCTGCAAGTCAACGCAGGAGCGTCGATGGTATTGAGGGCATCAGCTCAAGCCACTTTATATGACAAGCCCAATGCCGGGAAGACCACTCGCTACCACGAGCTGGGCCATCTGCCCATTTCCTCAGATGAAGGGGGCCCATGTGCATGTGTGGGCTTTGGATATCTTGCCTTTCTGCAGTCCATTCGATTGTAGCCCCCGGACAATTATGATTTCAGCATTTGATCCTTGTTTCCAACAGGAGCCGCCTTTTCTACGTTCTCTGTCTACATGGGCATGGCTGTTAAATCAATCAAAAATTGAAAGTCTTGTCTGCTATGTGTCCCTAAAGTTGCATAGGACCTGTGGTGGTTTTATGATACATACTACGGTACACCCTACATATGTTCAAATATAAAGTAATGCACAGATGTAAATGCAACGGGGGAGGGCCACTGGGAAACTACACACCCAACACCTACACACCCAAAACCTACACACCCAACACATATACACCCAATACCTATACACCCAATTCACATACCCCGTTTAAACACTTAATTTATATACCTAGGGCTAATTCGACATGTAAATTGGGTATATGAATTACCATGGCAATGACTTTCCCATGAGTAAAATGAAGTTATATATCATAGAAGTTATGCACAACAGGGTTCTCATCACCTTGAAGAGCTTGAAGGCCGCTGAATATACATGGTCCATATGCTCCTTTGAAACGGGCCATGGGTGAAATTGGCACAGCAAAAGTACTGGAGCAGCAATAGCTCAAGAAATCATTTGCCATTCCACCAAAGAAGTACTGCTTGGGCATAGCAAACCGCCTCCTTCCCCTCAATTTACGCTATTTGTAGAGATTTTATCGCCTAGTGAAGACTCAATAGACCACTTTATGCGTTTCATGATCCTCCTGGGTTGGTAACCTTTGCCTGTGGTTTGCAAGACTGTAGGTGTGGTGAAGAAAGTTTGGTTAGTCCATACATTGCGCCTATGGCCAAAGACTTTGAGAGTAATTCTGGTATGATGGTTGTATCTTACAAGTTGCACCTTCACCGGTGCCGTGAAGACGTACTCATTGTGACGCATCTCCACGTATGCGTTTCCTTTGCCATACATGTCCTCCAACCAGTCTCTCAATTGCTTGGAATCAGTCCAGCCTTTCCACCAGATTTTTCCGCAGGGGATCCGGGTCTCACAGGTGGTGATCCGCTTGTCTGGGTTGTCAGGCTGTGGGTGGCGAAGAGGTTCAAGTTAGTCCAAGCACTCTACCAAGGGCTGATTCTAAGCCATCGTGGTACAGTAAATGTGTCTTACAAGCTCAAACTCCTCCGGTGCCGTGATCACGTATCTTGTGTCCTCTTTCACTAAGGCGAAGCGTCCTTTGCCATATTTCGTCTCCAGCCAGGTTTCCAATTCCTTGAGGTTGGTGTAACCTTTGCAGCAGGCTAATTCATAAGGGACATACATCACCTTCTTGAATATGGTCGGCTGGTCCTCATTTGTCGACATTTCCTAGGTGTACTCTTGGTCTTTGGATTGAGTGAGCTGTGGTTTTCGGGTTGTCCACACTGTCAGATCTTTAGTATGATATTTAGGTTCTCATATACTGGGCGCTTGGCTGTTGTTACGGTGCAGCATAGAAGCCGTAGTAATAACTTGTTGTTGCGGGAAGGAAGGAAAACTAGAAGTCTACAAGCCGCAGGCGAAGCTGTGGCGTTTATATGGTGGGCCGCTGTAGTGGGTACCGTGACAGCTGTGAATATGCATGAGTCTTGAGATATTGTTCCGTTCCTCAATGGCTGAGTGAAAGGGGCCTTTGTTGAAGGGGGGTTAATATTACAGGTTTTAAATACCTGAGGCGTTGGAAGAGGATGGCGAGGTTCTTTGAACTGACATCAAATCAGTTTGAGTGACATACAAAGATTCGTGAGTCAACGCAGACAATCTTGTTCTGAACAACTGTGTTCAAACCACTCTCCCAAGTCCCCACCCATGAGTAACGCGTTTAAATACGCATGGAACAACGCAATCATCGAACAGGTCACAAGGAAATTCGAGACTATCATGCAAAAATTGCCGGGCCTGGTGACCTTGCTAGGGGATACCTGGGCGTATTTGACATGTAGAAAAAGACCGTCGCCCATAGCTGCATTTCTTCATTGTTCTCATGGTCTCGTCAGTGTTTTGTAGATCACATGTGCGACCTCCACAATATTTCCCACTGGTTGATCATCCACACTTCTAAACAGATGACCGCACGTGTAAAGCTATCCAACTCACTAACTTCCCTTCCCAAGTTCAGAGGCTCAACAAAGACTTGGCGCCTGCAATCCTATTGTTTCATCCTGCAACACAAAATTCATTCTCTACGATTGTGAGACATTGGAATCTACCGCGTGGCTTATCACCAGTTCTCACACGCTGGCATAATGCTCACCGTGGCGAGTGGCCTTTGGAACTCACTGCTTCACTATAGACTTATCGAAATGGCTCCAGAATTTGCCGAAGCTTGCCATATTACACCTTTAAACGCAGTTTCCACGTTGTGATCTCCTTTGCTTTAAGGTGGAAAATCAGCGCTGTCGAAGCAGGCGTGGCTTGTGTTGTGACATGTTGGGTACACAATGAGGTTTGACGTGGCACTGTCCGTTGACACTCAGATAGGCACCCACACCCTGAGTACCACAGGTTTCGGGAATTATTGTAGCCCAGGCAGACACAGAACTAGTGCAGAGTCGCTCAAACTGGGCCTCCCGCCACATGGCCGCCCACCATGGCCTCAACCAAGCTCATTCTCATGCATGCCAGCTAACTGGGGCCAATTCTCTTACACAACTGACACACTACCTTATCCCTCACTAGTATGCCCGCAAATCAGCTATAACAAGGGGCTCTGTCCAGACTTGGCCCCCAAAGTCCTGAGCGCTTGTGCCTGGTTAAAAGTCTGCGTCTGCCACCAAAACTTGGCTTGCTCTGCACAACTGGATTAATTTTTCAAGGCGGCTCTAAAAACACCCAAAGCCAAGCCCAGCCCTACATTGTCAACATGTTCTTCGTACTGACCTCTCTGCTTGCAGCAGCACAAGTAGTCACCGGCATATGTTACTGGCCGGATGGGTCAGCGGACCCATCGGGATACGTATGTAATAATACAGCAGTATCTCAAGGCGGGCACAGTTCATGCTGCCTGCACAACGATGCCTGCTATGAAAGCGGGAGTTGCTTCCAGGACTGGTCAGGAATCATGTATAGGCAAAGCTGTACGGATCCGGACTGGAAGGATCCGAGTTGCCCGCAGTACTGTCTCCAGAAAAGTGCGGTAGCATCCATTATTTTAATTCTAATCCCTGACCTCAGTCACTGACTTTACTTATTTCCGCTCGCAGACCAACTGGAAGTCGGGGTTTGGATCCAGTCCTGCAGCCTGCAAGACAAGAAGGCATGCTGTGTGACGGATGCCCCTAGTGCGAGCTGCTGCAACGACACCAGCAACTTGTTCACTTTTACGCCGGGTTATATACAAGCAGTCATCAACGGCGACGGCACGAACCGCTTGGGCCCGTACGTGGCAGCGGATGAAAAAGCTGTCACGACACCGACCTCGACAGCATCAACGGGCTCTGACGCCGGCTCCTCTAACGATACATCTGCCAGCGCCACTGTCGCTGCCACCGATGACACGACTTCGCTATCGACCCCCGTCAGAGACGCCATAATCGCAGTAGGTGCTGTACTCGGGACCATCCTTCTGATCACACTTGCATCACTGGTATTCGTGTGGCGGAAGTTTTCCAAGGAGAGGCGGCTGCGACGCGAGGAACAGGAGGCGCTCAGGCGGCAACAGAAGGAAACTTGGCCCCAACTAACCCACGAGGCCACGTTTCAAGCAGGCGGAGGCGGCGTGCCAGGGGGGAGGAGCGAAATGTACGCTGGGGAGTTCAAAGGCAGGCCTTGGTCCCGAGATGTGCGGGAACTGCCCGCATCTCAACATGTTGGTGAGCTGAGTACGTAGTACATCGATTACCATTGGCAAGCTCTCTAAGCCGGGTGAACCTCGTTTCGCAGATACTTTTCCGGTCATACTTCGAGAATTATAATAATGGTTGTCATTTGCTTGACAAATTCTGCTGGTCTGAGACTCTTCGCGTAGATAGAACCTATAGACACGAGTGTGCCTGTGTAATACAGTAGTCTAGTGAGGTGCCCCACTTCTTGTGCTGTAAGGGTACAGGGAACACGAACCCTGGTCAGCTGCGTATGGGTCCAATCAACCCGCTGCCTGTATAGACGCGTCGCGCAAACCGCGACTCAACTTTCTAAGGCCCGTCATCCCTCCACCTGTCTTTTGGCAGCACCTTTGAGCCACTTCTGCAGTTGAATACGTCGAGAATAGCAATTGAGTGGGACCTAGAGTGTCAGAAACGGTCAGAAATTCCAACATGGCGTTGATTGTCGACAAGCATCGGCCACGGTCTCTGGACCAACTCTCGTATCACACAGAGCTCTCTGAGCGGCTTAGATCACTTGTACGTAGCGCAGGTGATGGCTGACTTCATACGTCTCTACTGACACCACATTCTTACCAGGCCCAAAGTGGCGACTTTCCTCACCTCCTCGTGTACGGACCATCCGGCGCTGGCAAGAAGACCCGCATCGTCGCGACGCTCAAGGAGCTTTTCGGCCCCGGCGTGGAGAAGATCAAGATCGACGCGCGCGTGTTCCAGACGACGTCCAACCGCAAGCTCGAGTTCAACATCGTCGCTTCCGTCTACCACCTCGAGATCACGCCCAGCGATGTGGGCAACTACGACCGTGTGGTGGTGCAGGACCTGCTCAAGGAGGTCGCGCAGACCCAGCAGGTCGACCAGGCCGCTAGGCAGCGTTTCAAGGTCGTCGTCATCAACGAGGCCGACCACCTGACGCGCGACGCGCAGGCGGCCCTCAGACGGACGATGGAGAAGTACAGCCCCAACCTGCGCCTGATCCTGCTGGCCAACTCGACGGCCAACATCATCGCGCCCATACGCTCGCGGACCCTGCTGGTGCGGGTTGCGGCCCCTACGCACGAGGAGATATGTGCGGTCCTGGCATCGTCGGCTAATAAGGAGGGCTGGCCTGTGGTCAAGGGTCTGCACCAGCGCATAGCGGAGGAGAGTGGACGGAATCTGCGCCGGGCTTTGCTGATGTATGAGGCGGTTCATGCGCAAAAGTACGTTGGTTCAGCATCTTGAGACTTGGGGTCCCGAGGGTACACCTGCTAACATTGTTGTCTTGCAGTGAGAAGGTCACCGATTCGACGCAACTGCCACCCCCGGACTGGGAGGCTCTCATCCACCAAATTGCCAGAGAAATCATGGAGGAGCACACACCAGCCAGGGTGCTGGTGGTTCGGGCGAAGCTCTACGATCTCCTCTCGCACTGCATCCCGGCTACAACCATCCTCAAGACTCTCACATTCAAGCTCCTGCCCTTGATCGACGATGCCCTGAAAGCCGACGTCATAAAATGGTCAGCCTTCTACGAGCACCGGATCAAGACAGGGACCAAGGTCATATTCCATCTGGAAGCGTTCGTTGTGAAGTTCATGCGGATATTAGAGATGTACCTGATGAGCATGGACTTTTGAAGAAAGAGCAGGACGATAGGAGAAGGACTCCCGTAACAACGGCTGTCATGCTCTTGACGTTACAAGTACGGCTGCACGGATCGAGGGGCGGGCGCTCTGGGCAGGGTGGCTCTACGAGTCGCGCGGACCGGGAAAGCAGATGGTTTCGTGCAGAAGACCAATTTGATCACAGGCGAGGGCGTTCGAGACCAAGGCGTTTTTGGACGGGTAAAAGTACCTGGAGGAATGGTTTGGTTGAAGCTCACTACCGCCCGGCGAGCCTCCGACCGGAATGAACTAGAGGCGTCTCGATATGGAACCCATCACGCACAAGCGAGAAGCTTGTACCGGTCAAGCAGCCTCGCATTTGTTGGGAGACGTGCCACCAAGCCGCAGTGTGCGCGCATTTTGTGTGCTGCGGAGAATATGCAGTGCACCGCGAGAGGCTGCCTACAAACGCATGTCCACTTGCTTGGGCGGCTCGGCGTAGCCCCGTAAGGTCCGATTGCGCAGCAGAAACGCTGCGGTGGATCTCTGGTGCAGACGCGTGCTGCATGTAACATTGGCTGAAGACAGCGGGACGACGACGCAGGACGAAAGCGCGTTTTGAAGCCTACAGATTAGACCTTGACCTGAATTTGGTGGTTGCCAACAAATAAATGGCTTGAGCCGAACAGATGCGTTTTCACTCCAGTATGACGGGTATGACAACCATTGGCTAGGCCCACTCACCGTACTGACTCTGCGCCATCAGCGTTAACCGAGCGAGCGAGCCTTTGAGGGCCATCGTTCAGCTGTGCCGTCGCACGAAGAGGCATATCGTTCGTCAGTTTGGCTTGGCTGCCCAGCCCTGTGACAGGTTGGACAAGGGTGAAACCACGCACTCGCCGGGCAGCGCTGGCTGTATGGCTGCATCGGGTTACTTATCAGTCTACTGGCTTCCGTTGGTCCATGAGAGGTGGCATCCTTGCGCCCCGAATTGGCTCGCCAGTGTCAGCTCTTGCGTAGCTCGACCCAGACCCGGGAGTCTGGGCGCAAGACGATCATTCGTCAGAAGGGTGGTGTCCACGGCCGCCCTCGACCCCGTCCTACCGTGCCCAGCCAGCCAGCTTGGGTGTGAAGTCATCTGGCTGGGCCGCGCGACGGCGGGGGAGATCCTGGGGGGAGCCACCACGGTGCCTGGGGAGAGCTTCGAGGGGCGGGCACGCGGGTGGCTACGGCGTGGGTCATCTTTGTGTTCGCCTAACCTCGGACACGCGCTGGATTAGCATTTGTGACATCCGGGACTTGCCGCCAGATAACCGCAACTCCAAGCAGCACAGAGGTCACCAGCTCGCTCTCTTCCAAAGTCGCGAACTTCAGCGAACTGCCAGTGGGGAGATGTATGAGTGATTTGTTGAGCCTCGAACCCGTCCCTGCGTCTGGGTGTGGGAGAACTCCCGTGCATCCAGCGGCTAATGATCGGGCCAATACCCAAATAGACAGGTATAGTATATACGGGCCATTTATTAGCGGGTGCAACCAACGACAATACCTGCAGTTGTGCTGACGGTAGCGCACGAAAGTTGCCGTCCCCACCAGCACGTCAGGTCCTTGCTGGTTGACGATCTCCTCGGGCTGTACCTATGTACATTAAATTACATCCGGCACTGTTATCTGGACATCAAACCAGAGTCCAGAGCCTAGAGACGGGCTCGATAGACCACAGTGAAGATCTACACGGTCGTCGATATTTGAATAGGATCATGCATACTGTCGGCTGCCTACTGCAATAGGCAATACATTAGGGGGGCCTACGGTCCAGTTCAAAGCCCCGTGCCCACCTCTCCACGATTCATCTCGGCCACTCTTACCGCGCCAACGCTACCCCAGGCCAGAAGGATTGATGCGGGGAAGCTTAGGAGCACTTGGGAGTAGCTTGGCGTGCCGGCTTTGTTCGTGGCTGTCCCTAGCGGCTGGATGGGCTGGATCAAGAACACCCCGTTGTCTCTCGGGCGTTGGGGCTGAAAAGGAGGGGGGTTGATGGAAGGGTTGCATGTGGCTGCGAAAGATGATGTACTGGATCTGCCGGGCTGGACGTCAAATCGTCTTCCTGCCGTTGTCCCGAAAGCTTCTTTGGACATGATGGTCTGTGGCCGGCTAGGCGCCTTGCCTTTACCGAGCGTCTGTTCGGCCTGGTTCTACACCCAAGCTGCAGCTCCTTACTGAGCTGGGGCGATATCGCATCGTGCATTGTCGAGGATGGGGACCTCTGACTCTGCCAGCTCTGACGAGGTGGATGGGGACGGGGACCGAGGGGAAGGACGGAGGGGTCTGGCCAGAGCATGGTAGGGGGGCTGAGCCTGGCCGGTGTCGAACGTTTTTGCGCCGAAAGTCTGGCGATGAGCCAGGCTCCCCAGGCAGAGTGACGCATCCCAAGGCCTTGCTCGCTGGATTGCCAATTTCGTATACAACCAGACAACTCAACGGTCCCTCCCACAGAGGGCAGGTCCCAGTCACAAGGGAGGCCGACTTAGGAGCCCATGGCCAGATAATCGCCAGAGTTGATGGGGTTTTCGGGCTCTCGGTTCTCGGTCTCAGACGTTGAGGCGCGATGCACAGAGGGAGCTCGGATGGAAAACCGGAGAGGCAACGGCTGTGCATTGCATTGCAGTGCAGTGAGCAGTCCGCCCTCGGGCAACAGAACGACACGACAAGAGTGAAGAGTGAGAACGAGAAAGAGACTTTGTCTCGAGAGCTCCGTTGCTGCATGCCGGCCGGCCAGACCCTGGCCAACACGGTCCCTCGCAGGCCTGGGTAGGGGCTCATCTGATCGAGGGACGAGTTCGACGGAGTCCGGACAGACGGAAAAGTTGTCGCTGAGTAGCCTCGCTCCTCACCTCATGGCAGTGGGGTGTCAATCCCGGCCGGGTGGAATCCCTCTGCACTAGCTCGAGGACCCCCGTCCCGGTGGGTATGGATTCATTCCCGAACAGGCAGTGTTCGGACACAAGGGACGAGGGGCCCTGCGTGCATGCTGTGGGCAGAAAGCAAGAGGGTGAATTGAGTGAGCGTGTGGGCGAGTGAGTGAGTGAGTGACTGACCAGGGACCGGCGACAAGTGACCAGTGACCGGTGGTCTGGCTTCTCATCAGCAAACTAATACAAAGCTACCCCCCTAGCCTCACCCTCCGCGTCTGAGCTGCTGCTCTGTCTTTCGATTGTTCCGTTTTCCAATTCCTCCAGATCCTTCACATCTATAGACTTAAAGGTGTCACAGCCTCTCTCACGTATTTTCTCGGCCAGCTCCAGAAGCCTTATACGCATCCTCTTCAGCTCTTGAAGCCGAGACCTGCGCGACTCAAACGGACCTTCTCACCAAACGTCTTCACATCCCCGGCTCACCCAACAGCTACCCCGCCATCATCGCCACAACCACCATCACAATATACACACACACGCCCGCCATTGATCGTCATGGCTGAAGGCGCGCCCAAGGCCCCAGTGGTCGCAGAGGCCCATGAGGTCGACACCTTCCGTGAGTCCTTCCGTGCCCCCAGAATGTCCAGAGACAGGCTGTCTGGTGAACCCCCGGCGCAGGGCCCTCAGACAGCGTGGAGTCTGTTGACTAGACGCTAACAGATGCTGCCAATAGATCCCCCCCAGAAGATGCTTGACAGTACGTGCACTGTACTTTTTGGGTGACTGGAGACCAATTCTGTGCTAACTGCAATCCTACAGAGCATCCCAGCAAACCTCACCTGTCTGGTAAGTCTGCAACGTGTTGGGAAATTATACCCCACTGCTGGAATCACCGCTGACGAGGTGGATCAGGCCTGGAGGACTACCAACAACTCTACAAGCAGTCTATCACGGAGCCAGAGAAGTTCTGGGGCACCAAGGCCAGGGAGCTCCTCTCCTGGTCCAAGGACTTCCAGACTGTGCGCACTGGAAGCCTCGTCAACGGCGACAGCGCCTGGTTCCTCGAGGGTGAGCTGAATGCCTCGTACAACTGCGTCGACCGTCATGCCGCCAAGGACCCCGACCGCGTCGCCATCATCTACGAGGCCGATGAGCCGAGTGAGGGCCGGAATCTCACCTACTCTGAGCTGCTCCGGGAGGTCTGCAGGACGGCCTGGGTACTGAAGCAGATGGGCGTCAAGAAGGGTGACACAGTCGCTGTCTACCTGCCCATGATCCCGGAGGCTCTCATCGCCCTGCTAGCCATCACCCGTATCGGAGCCGTCCACTCTGTGGTGTTCGCCGGTTTCTCCTCAGACTCCCTCCGCGACCGTGTCATAGATGCCCAGTCCAAGGTGGTCATCACCACCGACGAGGGCAAGCGTGGTGGCAAGCTCATTGGCACCAAGAAGATTGTGGACGATGCTCTGAAGCAATGCCCCGACGTCAGCCACGTGCTTGTGTACAAGCGCACTGGCGCTGACGTGCCATTCACCCAGGGCAGGGATTGGTGGTGGCACGAGGAGGTCGAGAAGTGGCCTGCATACATTGCCCCTGAGCCTATGAACTCAGAGGACCCACTCTTCCTCCTGTACACTTCTGGGTCGACCGGGAAGCCCAAGGGCGTCTTGCACACCACTGGCGGCTACCTGCTTGGTGCCGCCATGACTGGCAAGTACGTGTTCGACATCCACGATGGGGATCGCTACTTCTGTGGTGGAGACGTCGGTTGGATCACAGGACACACCTACGTTGTCTACGCACCTCTCCTGCTCGGTGTTTCAACAGTCGTCTTCGAGGGCACACCAGCGTACCCCAACTTCTCGAGATACTGGGAGATTATCGATAAACACCAGGTGACACAATTCTACGTGGCACCGACCGCACTGCGGTTGCTCAAGCGCGCTGGCGACCACTTCGTCAAGAGCAAGATGAGCCATCTCAGAGTGCTTGGCTCCGTCGGCGAGCCCATCGCTGCTGAGGTATGGAAGTGGTACTTTGAGGTTGTCGGAAAGGAGGAGGCACAAATCGTCGACGTAAGTTGCGCCCCCACGAGATCAACCTATCAGATTCCGTGTCAGGATATTAACTCTTTGAGTAGACCTACTGGCAGACCGAGACCGGTTCCAACGTTATTACTCCCCTCGCGGGCGTGACCCCAACGAAGCCTGGATCCGCGTCTCTCCCCTTCTTCGGCATCGAGCCTGCCATTATCGACCCTGTGTCTGGCGAGGAGATCCACGGTAACGATGTGGAGGGCGTCCTCGCCTTTAAGCAGGCATGGCCTAGCATGGCCCGTACAGTATACGGCGCACACAAGCGTTATATGGATACATACCTGAATGTTTATAAGGGCTACTACGTGAGTACAACTTTCCCATCACTTGCTAGTGCCATTGCTAACGCCTTGCAGTTTACTGGTGACGGTGCCGGCCGAGACCACGAGGGATTCTACTGGATCCGCGGCCGTGTTGATGATGTTGTCAATGTCTCTGGCCACCGTCTGTCAACCGCCGAGATTGAAGCCGCACTGATCGAGCACCACTCCATTGCAGAGGCCGCGGTCGTGGGTATCAACGACGAGCTGACCGGCCAGGCCGTCAATGCCTTTGTGGCCATCAAGGATGGCAGCGAGGCGTCTGACGCCCTCCGCAAGGAGTTCATCCTGCAGGTGCGTAAGAGCATCGGGCCATTCGCAGCGCCCAAGGCTGTCTACATCGTGCCGGACCTGCCCAAGACCCGGTCGGGCAAGATCATGCGACGTATCCTGAGGAAGATCCTGGCGGGCGAGGAGGACCAGCTGGGAGACATTTCGACCCTCTCGGACCCGTCGGTAGTTGAGAAGATCATCTCGATAGTCCACAGCGACCGGAAGAAGTGAGCTTGTGGGGGAGACTTTCCCTGGAGGTAGCTTGCGGCGGTAGATCTGAACAGGTCTCTGGGTCTTACGAGCGAATTCCGGAGTGAACGACGGTGCTTGGACAGTTTACATATGATGATGCTTATAATATCAACATGATATCTTCTGGCGGGCGAGGAGGGGTTGGTTAGGAGCAGTGTACTTCTTGGGTTCATACACACAGAGAGTTGCTTATCAAAGCCGTTTACCCGGACTTAAGAAACATGAATTGCGCCGAAGAGAGCGAATAAAGGTCCTGGCCGTGCGCCTCGCGTAGTTTGTGCGTATTTACGGCCGTCCTGGCTGGGCATCATCATTCATCGCGGGTGGAGCGAGATGGAGAATAACCAGCGCGCGGTGAAGGATTACAGAACAATTCTGGAAGCCACAACAGGGACTGAATGCAGACGGGAATAAGGACGAACAAGTGCCGTGCCACGCGGGACTCGTCATCCCCAGCTTGGCAACAGCCGGCCAGCCTCCGTAGCGGGCTTGGGAGGGGGATGAATAAGGTTGAGGAGTGGTGTTGTGTGGTGCTATCGCTGCCAGGACGGCCGCTTTTTTTTCTCACCCACACCACCCATCCACCAGCCAGCCAGGCCCCATTTCCGATCGCCCCGCCGCTGTCCTGCCGTCACCACTTGGTGTCTGGACGAGAGCTACTTCCTTCCGCCCCCTCACATAGACAGATAGGTAAGCGGCCGAGCTGGACTCTCGTTGGCAGAATGTCCCCAGAGCCAAGAACTCTCTACGCTCTCCCTTGGTGGCTGTGTAGGCTGCTGATTGCGTGGTCGAGCCCTAACAGGTCACACAGTGTGCGTGCCTCAGTGGAAGGAAGGGCGGTCTCGCGCATCGTAAAGTCCGAGTGGTTTGTCCGGGTGATTCGGAGGGGTTGGCTTTTGTAAGACAAAGACAACAGCCTTCAAGCCTTGCGTGGTGGCAGAAGGATGGAGAGGATGAGATGCCGGGTGGGTTTTGGGCAGTTTTTGGCACTTGCTGAGCGTCGCCGGCCTGGGCGGGGCGTTGATTGGTACGCCCAGGCGTGTCGAGTGCGCGTCTCGGTCGTCGATTCGCATAGTAGACACTGCTGATACACCTCGGCGTCCTGACACAATACCCAGGGCCTGCTAGCCACTAAGATACAACAGTATGGTGTTTTCAATTGTTTGCCCTCCTCAAGGTGCAGGCCATCTCCCGTCGGGGCAATTGCCTGTGTGTGGCCTGCCCAGGCGCGTTGCGGCGTGTTACCCTGGCAAGTGCGTGCAAGTGCGTGCAAGTGCGTGCCTAGAGGGCGTTGCATTGGTCCTTCTCGGCTGACGGCTCTTGAAACTCATCCGAAGCTCAGGGTTGATCTGCGCCTAGTCGATGGACCCACCCCTGGCAGGTGCCTGTGAAGGGGGGATGCTCAACCCACGCAGCCCTGCCGTTTTACATGTCTGGACATTGTCTGCGTGCATCCATATACACACAATTCTCTTCTAGCTTTAGTGAGTACGATATTCGCTGCTGCTGCTACTGCTGGTGCTCTCGTTTCGCAGTGCCATGACCGGGGCCCTCGGTAGATCCAGCTCGGACAGTTCCATCGCTCGAGCGGCCCGAATCATCGAGGCTAAAGTGTACCATGCACCAAGGCGGCTACTAGTCTGCTTGCGTCTGTCCTAGACTGCTCTGAATGTACACATATGCTCAGGAGGGAGAGAAACCGGCGCCTAGGTAAAGATCATGCAGTGCGGTTCGGACTGGCGACCCCAGAGTTTCGTGTCGTCCCGTCTGAAGTTTCTGGCTGGCTCGCCTGCAATGCCGGGGGTCTTCCCAGTCGCCCGTGGACTCCAGGTGCAGGCCTAGGGCCGGGCCCGACGAGACATGCGAATCACACATCCCATGTAGCGAGCCAGATTCTCGGTTCCAGTCGAGTGCGACGGGTCATGGTAGACTGAAGACAGACTGCGTTCCCTGTGGGATTAGACCTCCATACAGTACTGCCCTCGTATTGATCTAAACTTCAAGGTTACGAGATGCACGCACGCAGATGCACATTAAACTAAGGTTATCGGACTTTAGATTTCTAAGCCTGCCTTCCCAGATAGAGTAGCCCCCGCCCGTGAGTACTGTGCAGTCTTTCTGCCGCCCGTGTTCCATTCCGATGCACTGTGCATTGTTAGCCCATGCTGCCAAGATCCCTCGGCCAACAAACGTGCACATCGCTGATGATGCACCGCCTCCCTATTGCCTCGCCTAGCGAAGCAGGCCGCCTTGGTACTTGTTGGAGGGCAGATTGGGGCCAGAATTGGGGCAAATGAGCGCCCAGTGGGACTCATGAGACTGGAGCCTCGGGCACGAGAAAAGGAAAGAGGGCCCCCAGCCAGCCAGCCCAGCCCACCCTAACCACCTTCCACACGCCTGCTTTGCTTGCTTGCCCGCTGGCCCACTCAATTAATCCATTGCCCAGATCCCCAGCGTTTTGCCTCTGGCTCATCCCGTCAATATCGGACCGGCCTAATAAGTCCTAGCCTCCTGCTTCTCCTTCCTCATCCTGCAATACAATTCACCCTCTTTGCGCAACCACCACATTTCGCTCGACCCTTTCAACGAGCCTGTCTGACCATCAGGCTATTTTCTGTCTTTACTTGCATTTGAACGACCACACTTTCGTTTTCCACACCCACCCGAGCGCAGCGCAGAGTAACACGCAGTCCTACTCAGGAGGCGTCCACCTTCACCTGTCAACTTGTCAACGGAGCGAGTTCACAGGCCCGGCCGTGTCGTGTCCAGCGTCGTGTTATCTACAGTTTCACCCATACCTATGTTTATAAAACCCTATTCGGCGCGCAGGTCTTGAATTCGCAAGACTCGGGGCTGATTATGAAGCCCTTCGGCAAGCTCGCACTTGCGATTGCCAGTCTCCTAATAATCCCATCTGCGATAGCCGAATCGAGACAGCGGAACCCGCTCCAGACCGTGACCCGCCTTGAGTCGCCCACCATCATAGCACCCTCACATCGAGTCCATGCCCACTCCCACTTCCAGGCAACCTTCTCCCTCGCCGACTCGCAACAAAAGGTGAGGCTTTCGCTCGAGCCCAATCACGATGTCGTCGCCGAGGGTGCCACAATCACCTACCTGGGTACAGATGGCAAGATCCAGAAGACCGAGCCCATAGAGCGCCTAGATCACCGCGTGTTCAAGGGCAACGCCTTTGTGCAGTATGCAGGACAGACTGAGTGGGTCAACGTCGGCTGGGCAAGGATACACGTCCACAGGGACGGACCAGAGCCCCTGTTCGAAGGAGCCTTCCAATTGTACGGCGACCACCACCACATCCAGACCAATACCAATTTCCAGAAGACTCGCCGCAAGGACGATCCCGAGATCGAACAGGCCTCCGACGAGTACTTGATCTTGTGGAGGGACTCGGACCTCAAGGGCGACGACCTATCGGCCCACAGCCCCGACGAGCTCAAGCGATCGCTGGCACAAAAGGAGACATGCACCTCGGACCAGCTGGACTACAACGCCGATGAGAACCATCCCGTATACCGCAGCCTCGACGGCCTTGATGGCCTCGATGGCCTCGAAGCAAGGTCGTCGTGGTCTTCGATGGCTACGAACATGCTCTTCGGACGGCAGATGGACGGCACGACGGGTGGTAACGGTGCGGGCGCTAACCTGGTCTCAACCATCGGTTCGACGTCGGGTTGCCCATCGGCCAGGAAAGTCGCTTTGATCGGCATCGCCACCGACTGCACGTATTCGGCCGAATTCGACGGCAACGAGACTGCCATCAGGTCCAATATTATCAACCAGGTCAACACGGCGTCCCAGCTGTACGAGAGCACCTTTGATATCACCCTGGGCATTCGTAACCTTACTATCAGCCCCCAGGCTTGTCCGTCCACCCCCAGCTCTGACGCGCCATGGAACGTCGCCTGTTCCGATTCGGTCTCGATTACCGACCGCCTCAATCTGTTCTCGGAGTGGCGTGGCCAGCATGAGGACAGTAATGCGTACTGGACGTTGATGAGCACCTGTGGCACTGGGTCAGCTGTCGGTCTGGCCTGGCTTGGCCAGCTCTGCATGGTTGGCTCTTCAAGCTCGTCCGGCGGGAGCAGCAACGAGACGGTTGCAGCCGCCAACGTCGTCGTCCGAACCGACGGGTCCACCGAGTGGCAGGTCTTCGCCCACGAGACAGGGCACACCTTTGGCGCCGTGCACGATTGCACTTCCGCGTCATGTGCGGACGGCACGTCGACGAGGCAGCAATGCTGTCCGCTCAGCTCAAGCTCCTGTGACGCGAACGGCCGTTTCCTCATGAACCCCTCCACCGGAACAGGCATCACACAATTCTCAGCATGCAGCATCGGCAACATCTGCTCGGCTCTGGGCCGTCAGAGTGTCCAGAGCAATTGCTTGAGTAACAACAGGGATGTCACGACCATCACCGGGAGCCAGTGCGGCAATGGGATTGTCGAGTCCGGCGAAGAGTGTGACTGCGGCGGAGAAGCTTCATGTGGCAATAACTCATGCTGCAATCCTACGACCTGCAAGTTCACCTCAGGATCATTCTGCGACCCGACAAACGAAGAATGCTGCACCGACCAGTGCCAATTTGCCAGCAACGGCACCGTCTGCCGTGCCAGCACAGGCCTCTGCGACCCGGAAGAAACGTGCCCAGGCGACTCATCTTCATGCCCGACCGACGACAACGCCCCTGACGGGACGGACTGCGGAGATGGCTTGCAGTGTGCCACGGGCCAGTGTACATCCCGGGACCAGCAGTGCCAATCGCTCATGGGGTCGCTGGTTACGAACAACAACACCGAGGCGTGTGGCTCCTCGAGCTGCCAGATCCAATGTCTGAACGACAATGTTTGCTATGAGCTAAACCAGAACTTCTTGGATGGCACGACGTGTGGCGGCGGTGGTACGTGCAGGAACGGAGTGTGCCGAGGCGCCAGCGCCGGCGACGAGATCCTGGCATGGATTCACGACAACCCCCAAATATTCTATCCAGTTGTGTGTGTGGTGGGTGGTCTCATCCTACTGGCTCTTGTAACCTGCATCTTTTCCAGGTGTCGCCGGAGCAGCCGCAGGAGAGCTGTGCCATCGAGGGCACCGAAACCCCCAGCAGGATGGGGTTCTATCTCGCCACCGCCGCCTGTTATGAGCAGGGGACCGCGACCGAACCAGTATATGGGCGGGCCGCCACCGATGTATAATGATGGTGGCTATCAGCCATATCGGAACGCGCGGTATGCGTAAAGGGATGTTATTCTACCAAATGAAGTTGATCGGAGATACCATTTGCGGCAGCGTCATCGTTAATCACGATCGATACTGAGAGGGAGCCCTGGCCCCGGAATTAGAAGAGGCGGGCAAGCTTTCATCTACAATTTTCTCTTGCATGGAGACCGGCGTTCAATGGGCATTGATGGGAATGGGACAAGGGCCTGGCAAGGACCCCTCAGGATTACCTCGAGAGACAGTATCTTATATACTACAGCTATCTTATAGTCAAATGCATTTATATTGTTCAGTCTGCCTCGCACTCCCGTAGAAAACGTCAGGCAATTTAGCAACGGCAGTGTCTCATCTGACACGTTCAGAGCATCAGATGGGCGAATTTCCTGCACAGACAGAAATAATCGTGTCTTGAGGCATGCATGTCCTTCCATTTCGCTATGGAGGTTTACAATGTGGTCGTAAGTCGTAATTCATGGCTCCTACCGTACAGCACCAAGCACATCCAATCTGTCCGAACACCCAAGAGCCTACCGCCTCCCGCTCCTTGAGCCACCATCTCCTCGGCCACGCTGCTGCTGCTGCTGGGCAGCCGACATGCGGAGGGACTGTTGGCCCTGGCCATGGTACTTGTGCTGCTGGAAGCTTGCCCTGGGCCCACTGATCTCCGGGATGGGCTCGTCGTCATCATCATCGTCGTCCTCTTCATCGTCGAGGCCGCACATGATCTTCTTGAACCTGAACCGCGTCGCGGGTAAGGTCTGTTGGGGTAGTCAGTGGATGTCGTTACTATGTGAGCAAGTAGATTTGTGCGGGGCGAGAGAGGAAGGGGTTGAGGCAAAATGATGAGGGGGGTTATATGTAGAGTAGGTGAAGAAGTAGATTAAACGGGTGAAATCAGTCAGGTGAAACATACGGCGCCGCTGCTCTGCGCGTACATCATCAGCAGCTCAGGGTTGTCGAGCACCGTCTCGGCCCAGTCGCGCCTCTCTGTCTTGGTGAATGGCTCCTTGGGCTGCCTGTCGGAGGTGCCGCCGTCAGCACACCCTCTATCCCGCTGGACTTGTATGCCCGTCGCACCCATGAAGTTGACCTACCTCGACGAAGCTGCGCGGTGGTGGTGGTGATGGTGAGAGTGATGGTGGTGGGAATGGTGGGAGTGGTGAGGATGATGGGGCGCCATCCTGCCGCCGCCGGGCAGGCGCTCCGGGCTGAGGTCACTGCCGTCGGAGGCGTCGCCGGCGTAGGGGTCCTTGCCGCGGGCCTGCAGGTCGCGCATCTCGTCGGTGAAGGGCTGGTCCATCATGTCGGCCGGGGAGCCGCCCCATGGCCCGCCACTGCGGAAGGGCCCGCCGCGGGGCGATGCTGACGAGGGCCCGTGTGCCGTGGTGTTGCGCGCGTGCGAGAAGGGGTTTTGCGAGGACGACATGGGTGCACGGCTTGTCTTGGTGTGGGAGGTGGTGAGGTGGGAGAGAGAGCTAGAGGTCAAAGGTGAGGTGTCGCAGGTGGGAAGAGGTGGTGGACTCTCTGCCTGCCCCTCGCTGTGGGCGAGGATGAGTTGCCGTTATGAGATGCCTGAGGTGCGCGCAGGTGTTGGGTACAGTAGTGGGAAGCGCCGCCCGGAAGAGGCAACTAACACGCCTTGGGATTCCCAGCGGCGACAGGCCCGAATATCTAGCTGCGTGGGCCTGCAGCTGCCGTGCCACGCCACGACTCGCTCCTCTTTGCTCCTCTCCTCGTCGACATCAAACGGCATCTGCACGCTGCTGTCACCGTCGCGTCGCCAACCACTTATCCTTCGTCCATGCTGCCGTCATGCTGCGAGCCTGGGGACCAGTAAAATGGGCGACAAGGCGAGAGACCAAACGCACACCGTGCAGCGTGCGCCCGACCAGAGTGATGCCCGCGAAGGGCCATCTAGATTATTCACTGACCGTGAGAGGGGGGATACGACGGATGTCTCGATCTCAGCACCAGTCCTTTCTTGACTCTTGATGTGTATGGCGAGACTCGAATCTGGAACAATGGCATTGTGCTGCGACCAAGATGCTCGATTCTATCAACCAACCAACTCGTGTCCAGCCGAGTCTCTATTGTCTATCTGAGCCGCCAGAACTCCCACAAATGACACGTCAAATTCATGCCGACTTCCACCGCAGCAGCGTGATCGAGTGCTTGGGGAACACGAAGCTGCCCTTGCCGTCCCACTCGGTCTGCTTGATCGCGACCTCCTCCTTGCCCGCGACGTTGACCACGCCGGGGTCAGCGCCGTTGACCGAGTGCACCTCAACCTTGCCAGACACGCCCTTGAGCGTCGTCTCGAAGCCCTGCTTCTCACTGATGTTCACCGCCACCACGTTGACGTAGCCCTTGTCATCGACCACGGCGCTGACGTCCAGCCACGGCGCGCCGTCCTCCAGCACGCCCTGCAGCCACGCCGGCGTCGTCTCGCCCGTGTAGGAGCCGCACTTGACGTGCGCAGCCACGGTCCACCCGCGCATGTAGCGGCTGAAGAGCAGCAGCGGCCACCAGATCGTCTGCTTGACGATGCCGTCCTTGCTCGTCATCAGCGGCGAGATGACGTTGACCGTCTGCGCGATGTTGGCCATGCCGATGTACTTGCTCTGCCGGATGAACACGTTGAGCCAGATGGCCACCGCCAGCGCGTCCGACAGGTTGTACTTCTCCTCGGCCCCCTTGTCGCCGGGCGCCCGCTCCGGGTCCCACACGTTCCACTCGTCAAAGCAGATCTTGACCGGCGGCTTGGTCGGCGCCACGTTGTTCTCGATGCGCGCAATGTCGATGAGCGCCGCCGCCGTCTGGATCGCCCGCTCCGCCGACAGCGGCGCCGTCACGTTGTGCAGGTGCTTCGCCGACGCCGTGTAGATGTGTATCGAGTGCATGTCCACCACCGACACGCACTCCTTGAGCACGTGGTGGTCCCACGACGTGTGGCCCGTCTCGCCGCACAGGATCAGGCAGAGGCTGGGGTCCAGCAGCCGCAGCGCCTTGGCCCACTGGAACGCCTTCTTGGCGTAGTCCTCCTTGGTCGCCTGCTCCACCTGCCACGGGCCCCAGATCTCGTTGCCCAGTGCCCAGTACTTGACGTTGTACGGCTCCGGGTGCCCGTTCTGCCGCCGCAGGTTGGCGTAGTACGTGTCCCGGGTGCCGTTGCAGTAGTCCACCCACGCGAGCGCCTCGTCCAGCGTCCCCGTGCCCATGTTGAGGCAGATGTATGGCTCCACCCGCTTCTCCTTGCCCTCGCTGAGCACGTCGAGCCACTCCATGAACTCGTCCGTGCCGAACGTGTTGGGCTCCGTGCCCAGCCACGCCAGCTCCGGCCTCTTGGGCCGCTTGTCCTTGGGCCCCACGCCGTCGAGCCAGTGGTACGTCGCCACGAAGTTGCCGCCTGGGTAGCGGACCACGGGGATGTCGAGGTCCTTCAACGCTTCGATGACATCCTTCCTGAAGCCCTTCGCGTCAGACAGAGGGTTGCCGGGGTCGTAGATTCCTGAAGGATCTTGTGTCAGTGTCCTTTCTTTTTCCGGCCAAGGTGAGTTCTCTGAGCCTGCCCTGCTGGAGGCTTCTCTCATAAAGTCACATTGAGCCGAGAGGGAAGGGAAGTGGCGCCCGTACCTCCATATATGCAGCGTCCCATGTGTCTGCATCGAGTGTTGTCAGCTACACTGCATTGTCGACCCTCGCTGTACGCCACGGCACGGAGAAGACCAGAGATCTTCACTCCCAATGCAGACGTTCAGGAAGCAATAACACGATCGGACGGGCACTACACATACTCGGTGAAGCCGCCATAGGTCATGGGATCTATCTTGGAGAGCTTCTTCTCCGCGTCCACCTCGATGAGGGGCTTCTCGCCATCCGAAACCTTGGTGAACGTCGTCATTTCTGCTGCGATTGAGTCTCACGATACTTTCTCTGCAAGAGGGGGGAGTTCAAGGGCCTTTCGAATTTCTCTAGCTGCTGGGCACTCGCTATCTATCTCTTATTCTGGCACATGCCAGGACCCACGAGGAGAAACACTTGTTTGGACAATTTCACGCCCGTCGCAACTTTCCCCTCTGCTACCCCAATTTCCCTACCCCGAGCATCACGGCATGCGCGCAGCCGTGGACATGCGCATGCCAACGAATATGCAATGCGGCATGGGTTATCTGCGCCCGAGCCCGGCCGTGTCCCGGTCGCTTAGCCGACGCCGCCGGTGATTGGTGCGCATCAGCAGCGGGAGGTGACATCGCGCGGCCGGCTTCCAAACAGGGACAAGGCGCCGCCGTTCCCAAGCGTACGGCGAGAGAAGCTTCTTCGAACGGTAGGAAGCCGGTCACGCGGTGAGGGCGTCATTCGTGGGTTGATGAATCGCTCCAAGCTGGACGGGATTGCCTCGGTCTGACTGCGAGCAAGACACCCCGGAGCAAGATCATGCAGTCATTGTCATCCTCTCCGGGCCGTTGACATTTGTGAGCCTCCCCTGCCGGCGGATGCGCTCTTGATAGGAGGAAAAGAGGTTTCTCCACCGCCGCGGTACCGTATGATGATGATGCAGTAACGGTGTGCTGCCTGTGACTGGTCCAAGCCGTCGGGACCCATCAGAAGCCCGGTCGTCGTATCCTCTCTCCAAGGCTGCCCAAACCTCGTACGTAACCCCCCGCATGAGCACGAACAGGGGTTTATCTGGGGTTTGGGGTAACGGCCGAACTTTTTTGTTTGTTACGAGCATTGGGACCCATTGTTAATGTGATGGACAGGGGAACGAAAGGCTTCGGCCGCCCTGGGAACAGGGGCATCACCAACGGATGATGCGTACCGAAGGAGCGCGTGGGTGGAGGGTGGCCTTTGCTCGCTCCCCGATCTGACCAGTCTGGACTGCAAGCCGACCTCTATATATATGAAAGACGGGGCCATCCGAGGTAGGAACGGTGAGTCGACCTCCTGTCTCCCGGAGCAGCACTGCAACCTCTCACGCGTTGAAAGGGCCTCTTCTGCTTTTATACTTGCTTTCCTGGCCGTGGTATACCCCCCCGGCCCAGCTTGTCAAGATGGTGCTCGCACCAAAGACATACCAGGTAGGACAAGGTCGCCTCACTTGCCCCGGCACATACAGCCCTGACTGACTCTCTGCTATGAGTAGTTCCTCGTGAGCGTCTTCGCCTCCGTCGGTTCGATCCTATATGGTTACGATCTCGGTGTGATCGCCGAGGTCATTTCCTGCCAGCCTTTCAAAGATGACTTCAACAACCCGAGCTCAGTCGACACGTAAGAAAAGACACCAGACCCAATATACCGTCGCTCCCTTTTTGCTGACTTGAAGTCTAAACCAGAGGAGTTGTCGTCTCGCTTTTCACCGGAGGTGCCTTCTTCGGCGCCTTCTTCGCCGGACCCGCCGGTGATCGCCTAGGTAGACGATGGACCATCTTTCTCGGATCAATAATCTTCATCATCGGTGGTGTCTTCCAGACTGCTGCCAAGACCATCCACTGGATGTGGGGCGGTCGAGCCATCGCTGGTCTGGGAGTCGGCTTCTTGGTGATGATCATCCCGGTATATCAGGGTGAAATTGCCCACCCCAGCATCAGGGGACGGGTGACTGCTCTACAACAGTTCATGCTTGGAATCGGTTCATTCATCGCCGGATGGCTCAGCTACGGCACCTACAGCATCCCGAGCTCGGCAGCTTACAGGAGTATGTGCTCTCAGTATCATCCCCTCCTTGTTGAACACCGCTGACCTGACCTGCTCGCACAGTCCCATTGGGTATCCAGATCCTCCCAGCCGTCGTCCTCGCCGCCCTCATTCTCTTCTTCCCGGAGAGCCCTCGTTGGCTCATCGACCATGGCCGCGGAGAACTGGGCCTGCACACACTTGCAAAGCTGCACTCCAACGGCAACATTGAGGACCCATGGGTCAAGGCCGAGTTCTCCCAGATCGAAGAGGCAATCGGTTTCGACCGTGAGCACGAGGCTAAGAGCTACATGGAGCTGATCAGGACTCGGTAAGCACCTATGCTGTGAACTCGCGCGGTGGGAAAAATGCCTCTTTGGCTAATGTTGACCCCAGGTCCTCCTTCCGCCGGCTCCTCATCGGATGCTCCCTCCAGGGCGCCTGCCAGATGACCGGTGTTTCAGCAATCCAGTACTTCAGTGTCAACATCTATGGGCAGGTCGGCATCGGCGGGCAGGATACGCTCAAGTACCAGGCCATCAACAACATCCTGGCGCTGCTGGCGCAGGCGTCGTGTGTGCTTTTCATCGACCGTGTCGGCCGTCGCTGGCCACTCATCTGCGGCAACCTCTTCAACTGTGCCATGTTCACCATCGCCACGATTCTGATCGCCCTGTTCCCGGGCGGAGGCGCCGGCTGGGGATTCATCGTCGTGACGTGGCTGTACAACATCTCCTTCTCGGCGACGTGCGGCCCGCTCAGCTGGATCATCCCGGCCGAGATCTTCGACACGCACACGCGGTCCAAGGGCGTCTCAATCGCCACCATGGTCTCGTTCGCCTTCAACACCATGATCGCCCAGGTCACCGACCTCGCCATCAAGGACGTCGGCTGGCGCTACTATCTGCTCTTCGTCATCTGCAACTTCACCAACGCCCTCTGGTTCTGGCTCAGCCTGCCCGAGACCAAGAACCTGCCCCTCGAGGAGATGAACTACCTCTTCACCAACGCCCCCTGGATCGTCCCCGGCACCGACAAGAGCGTCTACACCGCAAACCTCAACGCTGACCTCGAGAGGCGCGCCGGCGAGATCCAGGAGAAGTCCAACGTCGCCGGGCACGACGAGCATGTTGACGAGAAGTAAAGACCGCACCGTGTGAACATTTGAGCATATGCGTGTGTGTTATTTGGGACAGTTCCTATGAAGGCGACGGGACCTGAGGATTCTCCTCTTGCATGTACAATTGACCGACCATCAGAGTCCAGAATTGACTTGAGAACCCTTAGAGTATATACCCTGGCGTTTGATTACATAGCTGCTACTGTAATCGATATACACAAATACACTTACCAGCATTCGACTCCTCTTCTCTTGTGACCGTCAGCTCAAACACAACTGAATTATGAGGCCATCTCCATCAACGTAGCATTCAAGTCCCTCGCATCCCCGCCCCCTCCTCCATCCCTCAACAAACACACGATTTCCTTCCCGCAAGCCCGTGGCCAGAAATGTACACACGTACGTAAGTCGTAGCTCGCAAAGAGAAGCATCCCACCCGCCCGCGTCTCGGACAGCTTCCGGCCCCTCTCGTACCACCGCGGATAAGTGGCGTCAGCCTCGCCGACTTCTTCGGACGTTTGGCCCCGTGCCGCATCAGTCACCCCCCCCCCAACCACCCCCGGAGCTTTACCTACTCTTCTTCCCAAAGGGCTCCATTGGACCTGAATATCAACCCACGCTGTAGGTCGTTGTTTTTCCGTGAAGGGTTCGGGGTTCGCGTGCCGGGTGGCTTCGGTGTCTGTTGCGTGAGCCTTGGTGTCCCAGTAGAAGAGCATCCTCTCATGATCAACGCAATGAAGACGGGTCTCCGCGCTTGAATCTGGTCGCGAACAGGGAGGACTAGTCTGCGCAGAGATGAAAGAAGATCAAGCTCAGCTGGCAGACTATATTTGAGACACCGCACGAATGCTTGAAGCGGGTTCACAGATGTTGACGCAAAAACATCCCTATTCCAACCCTCAACTAGGCCGAATTAATACGGCGTCGATGAGAATCTCCGTGCACAAGTCTCTGTTCACAATGGCGAAGATGTGCAGGACGCAGGGGTCCCACGGGGAACCCAGGTTCCGATTGCTGAAGTGGCTTCTATTCTGTATTTTCTGTGTATGTTGTATGATTCCAGAATATTTCCAGCCTACCACGTGGGTATTGCTTCCTAACACGTCCCGACCTGTCCACACTATCCAGCAGATGCCTTTTTGTTCTCGGTTTTGAGACACTCACAAGATAACTCCCCAACGCCGGTTGCCAAGCTGGTCCATCCCCGCCTCCACGCGCCAATCCCACATATAACTACATTGAGCCGGTGGACCAGGCCCCACTTTATCGATGAGTGATACCATGTATCAATGCTCGGTGTATCAATTCCGACTGCCCTTCCTTCCGTTTGTATCCAAGACGTCGTGCCCATGATATTGGCTATAACCATTTTATTCCCATGACATGCCTGTGGCAATGCATTGAATGCTCCACGCTCGTTGTGATACTTCTTGCTGCTCGAGAACGCGGGCGCCGTGTGCAATGCGTCCTTGTTATGCCTCAGTGCTTGGCAAGGTGGCGCGGGGGGAGCGAGTTGGTTGTGACGTTTGTTCAACCGGCTCGATCCTGCCCGGTTCGGACAAGTATTCATTCGCTATGAGCGGTGCGGGTCAATGTGGCCCCTTTCCCTCATTGTTTTCGTGACATGGCGTTTGATCGGGACCAATGCATTTGGATCATGGTCGTCATCGGAAATTTACCACAGCAAGCTTACAAAGTTAGCAAGACAAGTCCAAATGAGCTTCCCGGAGACATACCAATCCATTCACGCCGAACGCGAGTCTCTGGCCGTTTGCGTCCCAGCTTAAGCAGTGTTGATCCTCCGTCTCTGGTTCGCCATTCAGGCCATTTATCTTGGGACTCAATCCGCCAGGCGGCAGACTTCTTTTCCAAGCCGCCCGAGGGAAAGCATATTCGCCGACCTTAAATATCAGGATTCGGTCCCTTGTAGCCCCGGCGAAGAAGGCACCGTCGGGGGTGAAGGACAGACCAACGACAGGGTTGTCGTCAATCGTCCGCTGGAGTCTGGGCCTGCTGTCGGGCGAGCGGGCATCCCAGATGGCGATTGTGCCATCCTCACCCCCTGACGCTAGTAACAGCTCACTGTCAGGTGCCCGGCCCTGGATCGGTTGCCATTGCAGAAACGTGATCTGACCATCATGAGCGCCATGGATGGTTCGGCGGACGCCGGCAGGATCCCAAATCTGGACAGAGTAAGCAAAAACATAATTGAGGTCTTCGCGGCAGGGAGGAAATGGGATAGTCCCCGAACTTACGTCGATGTCACCCTTCAGCGTCGCCGCTGCAAAGTGTCCAGTGCTGTCATACTGAATCTGTGTTAATGGATCGTCTGTCCTTGTTGAGAGTTCCTTGGACTGCGTGATTTCATTATCCGTGCAACGCAGACAGAGAACCTTGTTGCCAACGCTCAGTAAGAATTCATGCTCGTCGACCCAGACGGCATCTGGTTGCTGGGCGTCGACGTCTTGGTCCGGTGGGAAGGTGTGCTCGTATTCGACAGGACTAGACTTCGGCGAGGGGAATACAGTGACCATCCAGCCTGTCGTGTCTCCTGAAGGGTTTGAGATGGGTGTGATGCTCAAGACCTTGCGGTTGACAGGGTTGCATCGCAGTTTGACGATGGGCGCCTCCAGGCCGGTATATGTGTGCATCTGTCTGCCGTCGAGATTCCAGAGGTCGATGCGAGCCTTCTGCCCATCATCGGTAGCGACAGCAATTTCCTTGCCGTCGGAACCCCAGGCCATGACGGTGACCTTGGAATGGGGTGGGAAGTCATCCGTGACAAGGTTGATAGAGGGCCAGTCGGGATCCACGTGATCAGCCACCTGGTCCGGACCGGTGGCACGCGAAACGGTCCAAACGCGGGCTAGTGCGTCAGTCCCGGCAGCCGCCAGGCGGGATGGGTCCTTGGGGTTCCACTCGCAATGCAGAAGGATTGGGTTCTGGCTAGCGCGTGGATGTGACACGTCGGCGATCGGGGTTGCTGCAAGTGAGGAGGAATCATCATGGGCAAGACGCAAATAAACAGTCTTTGCCTCGAGGTCGTCGACCTTGTCAGTCTGAGTACCGTGATCCGGGCCCTCTGTTCGGGGAGCTGGGGTCGGGGCCTGTTCGCCTTCCAGGGGTGAGGGATAAGCGTGGTTGTCGGATTGGTGCTGATCGATTTCCATGGGGCTTGTGGCTGCATCCGCCCCATTTTCGAGGCCGTTGGCATTGCCCAATCTCGGCCGCTTTGGGGCGTTCCCATTTGCCAGCTGGCTCTGGGAGTCGACCTGCCGCTTCAGTGACGACTTGTCGGCCTCGTCGACAGCCGGCGGTGGATGAGATGCTGGCAGGGGCTCCGGTTCCTCTATCTCATCCTCAAGCTCATCGTAATTGATGGGGTGCTGCGGCACAAGGGGCCCAAAAACCCCGAACTGGGGTTTGTCGGGCGTTGCCGCAGCGTCGGCTGGTACCTGCACGTAAATTTGTTAGTGTGCTGCCACAGAACTGCGGCTCGGCCAGAAGCAGACGCAGAAGCAGAGACTGGCTCTGATGGTGAGCGGCGACACAGCGCCAGGTCCGGGAGACGGGTGGACGGGACGCAACGAGGTTTCAGAAACAACAGGAGCAGGGTCAAGTTGGGGGTCCATACCCGTTGTTGTGCGTAGTCCCGCTCGAGTCCGTGGTAGATCAGGCCCTTGTTGAGGACGGAGACGAGGGCGTAGTTCTTGACATGAGACGCGAAGTCAAAGTGCCGGTGAGGAGCCTCCACGCGCCACTCCTTCTGGAACTTGGCGGCGGTTTCTCGAAAGTCTGCAGTGCCACGCAGATGCCCTGGTTAGCTGGCCACGGGGTACGGGAGACGGGGGGACACGGGGTGGGGGGGAGGGAGGGAGAGGTGAATTGTCAGCCAGACAAAGCTATGCACATACTGCCTTCGAGCAAGTATCTGTATCCCGGGTGCAGCGGGCATGGTTAGCAGACAGGCCAGGTCAAGAGTGAGAGTGAGGTCACATCGGGATCGTGAGTGAGGGAGTGGACGGGCTGGCAGGTGAGCGGGCAGGTGAGGGAGTGAGTTGTGAGTGAGTTGAGCAGTGACTGAGTGACTGAGTGAACGGGTGGGCGGACAGGTGAGGGCTGTTGTGCTTGGCTGGGCAGTGGGCGGCGCAAGGCGTGGAACTGGGCGTGGAGCGTTGCGGAGGAAAACGAACCTCCAAATGAGATAGTTGACTCTGTCCGAGTCGAGTAACTCCTTCATCGCGGGCGGCTGGCGGTGTAGCAACGGCAGAAAGGGAGAGGTGGCGGGGCCAAGGACTGGATTGGAGGCTTTGGAGCGATGCCTGGGAGTGTCGGAGAGGTGATGATGGCCTGTAGAGGGCGGCAAGGTTACAAGTTGAGGCTTTGTCGAGAGACGCACCGGTCGGGTTGGGTGAAGAAAGAACGAATCTACGTCGACATGGTCGATTTTGGAAGGGACTCCAGTCCCCAACTCCAAAACTCGCTAGCCCCAGTCCAGTCCAGTGGAGTGGAGTGGACAGGCAGGACAGGGCCAGACAGGGCAGGGCCGGGCAGGGAAGGGCAAGAGGAACAGGAGAGGGAGCTGTTGCCAGGAGTGCCAGGCCTCTGGCTCGCCGGCTCTGGCTGTGGCTCGCCTGGCTGGAGCATGGATGATGGGCTGGCTGTGATGGGCTAAGCTAGCTGGCTGCCAGCCCGGTACCTGGGTACCTGGCCGCCCGAGGTACGGGGGTACACGGCCCATTAAGCTAATCTGGGATTCGTTCGCATTCAAGGATTTGCGCAGCAAAAGTGGGCTGCCGCTGGCAGATCTTACCAAACACTCGACGGCTTGCTGGAGTGCAGGGGTCTGCCACACGTTCGCTCGCGCACCCCCCTCTCCCCCAACAGTCGCTTGCTCTCTCGTCGTGCTTCATGTGTGCTGGCGAGTACTTCTGCCTGGATTCAGCAGGACAGCTCGTCTGGGTCCCAGAGGTGGACATATCCTCCCTACGAGCTGCGATCGATAGCTTTCACTACCAAATGGGCACCCGTAGACCTGCCGTGCATCGGTCATCGCAATGGGCAGGGTGTGCTGGTCAAGTTACAGCCGATGCATTGTGATGCCCTCTCCCACAGTAAATTTCCGAACCGCCTGCTATCTATCTACCACAGTATCTGGCCTGCCCAGGCGAATACCATGATCATGGTCCTATAGGTTCTGCTGGCACACACTGTGGGAACGCATGCATGCACCCCGATGCACGTCCGTACATCTGCACCTCTGCACTGCTGCATCGCGGTGAGATGCTCGTCCGTGAACCACCACCCGTTGATTGTATTTGTTCCCGGTTCCTGATTTATCACAGTCTGCTGCTGTCCCTGCCTGGGTAGCAAGGGCTGCGAGTCCGGGGCTCTACCGAATGCTGTGGCCAAGTCTGGACTAGGAGTAGTTGAGGCCCCGTCGTCAGTCAGAGCCTGAGGCAATCAGAAGCTTAACATCTATGTTGCCTCTCTGGCCAAGCTCTGGCTTGGGTGTGACCACCTACCTGTTATCGGTGGACACACATCCGGCTGATCGCCACCTCGTGCAGCAGTGTGTAGTAATGTACTCGCGTACCGTTGTAGCTTCAGCTTGAGCGGGTGAGTGGCTGGGCCCGAGAGCTGCCGGACGTCCCAGACAGGAGGAACACGCGGGAATGCACGGATTAGATTACGGAGCTTGACGAAGCATAATAAGTCTGCCTCTCGGTCAGGGGCGTCCTGGGCTGCCCTGGACCTGGACTTGGACCTGGACAAGTCGGATGAGAAGACCTGCACTGGAAGTTGGGTTTGTACGTCCGTACCTTCTGTGGGATAACCTCCTCACTCCTATCTCCTTATAGGGTGGGTTCGGGTAGGTTGAGTGTCGGCCGGCCGGGTCTGCGACTGAGTCTGAGCCTGAGCCGGCTGTTTTAGCCTCGAGCAAACGATCGCCGAGCTACTAGTCTGCCTGTGTTCTGGCTGGTGACATGACAAGCCCATCTCTCTTGCCGCCATCCGCGGGGACTTGCCTTCCAAGGACTTGAGATGTGTGGGGGTGGGCGTAGAAAGGGGACTGGGCACCTGGGCCAAGCCTCACAATCCTCCAAGTTCAGCATCGTCTCCCATCGTCAGTCCCGCGGTCGCACATGCAGACAACCTGTCTGGGGTGGGAGCAGATGATGTGCAGGCGAGCTGGGTCGGAAGAGGCCAGAACAGATCACCCGGTCGTGTCTGGCCTGGTTGGTTGCAACTTTGCAAGTCACCCATCTCCATTCTGCCCCATGCGCTCTGCTGGCGGATCGGACATTGACAATGCAAGCAAGCCCGTTGTGCTGCTGCGGGGGTGGACGCTGTTGGGTGGCAACCCCCCGAAAAGTCAAAAAAGGATCTCGGCTTCACAGACTCGGCGTCATCAGTCCCGCAACTCAGGACCAGGACATGACAGGTAGTCAAGGATTGGACAGGCCAGGGCACAGATCCGGATCCAGACCACACAAAACTCTACAATGGTTGAGAGCTCAATCGAGCATGTGCACACAGCACAGCAGCCTCTGCGGACGCCGTGTGACCGCGCCGGCACCGTCATTCGAGTTGGCATGCTGTGTATCGTAGCTATAATGTACTCTCTCTATAGTCCAATGTCGGTGGAGGGTCAGTACCCTCCTTCTCGGCGTCTGCATCTGCCCCCGTCAGGCCCCGTCAGCCGCCAGAGACCATGCGGCCCCGGCCCATCTCAGAAACTGTTTGAGCCCTCCTCGTCTGCTCATGTGGGCTTCGTCCTTTTCTGGGGCCGCCCCAAAAGGGGTGTGGGGCCCGTCGACCAGGGGCGTGCTCGGCAGCCCATACAGGGCTCCAGATGATTCGCTTCCGCGACCGTGCCACAGGGCTCGTTCATTTTAACGCCATCTGGAGGCTAGCTACTTTGAGTATGTGCCAGGCCCCCAGCAAAACCACCCCATTCTGGGGAGCATAGAGCCTTTGGCGACTCGTTGCACAAATACCACACTACTCCGTGGATGCCTTCGTGCCAGCCACACGCCACATGCCGAGCACTACTTCGGCTTCTAGCGCGTCCCGCCGTCACCTTCTGCATCCCCGCCATGCTCAGAATGTCCTCCTCTTTAGGGACTTGAAGAGGAAAAAGGAAGAGAGGCTTGCCGGGGACTTTGGAGCCGATCTATTTGCCCCTTGGGACCTCTGGATGGCATGGACGGGGGAGCCTTTTTTTGAAGAAGGGGGGGGGGGGGTAGGGACACGCAGGGGTTCGAAGGGGAGAGCACAGCTCGCGGAGCGATCTCCAGACAAGGGTGCCTAAGTATGGCGTGGCGACAAGGCGAGGCTATATCCTCTTGTTGTATTGTTGGCACGCGCTCTCCGGCGCGAGTAAGCAGTCAGGACAACGTCTGGATGGTCGTGTCTCGAATCAAGCAGCACGAGGTCGGTAATGCTTTCCGGGACACACTACTGTGAGCTGTGCGTACACAGCATGCCCGATCTCATTCAGCACCCAGGCACGTTCATCACAGCGGAAGCTTGGAGCCAGCCCAGCCTACTGTGGTCAGCAAGCAGCGGCAGCAAGGGTGCATGAGCAAGTCAATGGGAAGGGTCGGGAAGTTGGATCTGCGCCCGGCACGCTCTCATTGGCCTCGCGTCATTGGCACACGTTCGTCCTGGGGAAATGCCCGACAGGCATGTTTCAAGGGGACGCTGCTCTTTATGTACGTACCGCATCTGCCATTTATCCTGCAGCGTGGCTTGTCTGCCTGGTCTGCTTGTCCAAACCAACCCCAGGCCAGGAGTGCGCCTGCCGGTCTCAGTGCAACATTGATCGGTATTGCGCCGCCGCGCGACGCTTGACCCTCGAACGCCTCGGTCTCAAGGAAAGAGCGTCATCTGGCTTGAGGTAAATCACCTTCGTCATCGTTGGATGAAGCATGGGGGAGGACACAAGGCGACAAGCGCACCGTGAACCTTGTTCGTAACCTTTTCGGTACCCACTGTTCCCGTGGACAGCATCAGCTGTCCCTGGTTCCTACTGCGTGCATGCCACGACCATCCCAGGTCTGTACACGTATTGCGCCGTGGGATCTGGACAGCTAAGATGACTTCCCAATCTGTCCTTTTTTTTTTTTTTTTTTTTTTTTTTCAGCGAATCGTGTTGGATACCTAGGTATGTGGCATCATGGCTACCTAGGCAACCGTAACACCGCTTCAGTCCTGGGAGTACACAGTGTCTGGCCACGATTCAAGCGCTCAATCAATTACTTGCTGACGCTGGCCCGAGAATGACTTCGCCTGTGGCTTGCCGTGCCATATTTCGGATACCTGGGAGCAGGATTGCTCTTCCTCCTTTGACTGCAGCATTATCTGCTTGGGTGCTTTGGCTTTGCAGTCTCCCAGTCTCCGAAGCGACTGTCCGATACTGATAAGGCTGGAATCTCAGGGTCCATTCCCTCGACACTGATCAGCATGAGGTCCGTGCGTGGTCAGGGCCCCCCTGGGCGTTTTGCACCTGCCTCAAGTGGCCCTTGACACTCGCCCAGAGCCAGCATCGTGACCGACTACCCTTGGGCCCAAAGAGCTTCACTCGGAGCTGCTCAAGCCCTCAAGGCGCGCCCATCTGCATGCACCCTGCACCCCGCGCCAGCGTCCTCCCCCAGCCAGCACCGCCGCCATGCCTCCCAGAATAAACATACCGCCCGTCACGCGCATACTGCTCATCACCCTCGGTCTGCAGAGCATCCTCAGCGCCGCCATCCGCTACAGGCAATGGACCGCCAACTCGGAGATCGTCATCCCTTACCTCAACCTCATCCCACAGCTCTCTCTGATATACCCGTGGACGTTCCTTACAACAACCTTGGTGGAGAGCAATGTCTTCACCTTGGCCATCGCCGCCGTCACCCTCTACCATGGGGGCCGCTACCTCGAGAGGGCTTGGTCGTCCAAGGAGTTCGCCAAGTTCCTCTTGATTACCGCCCTGATACCCAATACCTTGTGCTTTGGCGTCATGGTGACCTTCTTCACCGTCACTCGTAACGAGAGCTGGACGTATGCTACCCAAGAAGCCCTTTCTCTACGTGAATCTTAGCAACTGACCGCGTCTCTCCCTATCCCAGGCTGACCACCATCGCCGGCACCATCGCTCTCCAGATCAGCTTCCTCGTCGCTTTTAGCCAGCTCGTCCCCGCCCACACCGTCACCCTCTTTAGAGGCATCCTCTCCCTGCGTGCCGCGCTTCCCCCTCGTCTACCTCGGCCTGGTCCTGATCCTGAGCCTGACGCCCCTCCTCACCCTCGCCTCCTTCCTCCTCGCCGTCTTCGGCCTCCTCACGAGCTGGACCTACCTGCGCTTTTACAAGACCGTCTTCCCCGACCTCGATTCGTCCCAAACACCATACTCCCTCCGCGGCGACGCCTCCGAGACCTTTGCGTTCGCCGAGTTCTTCCCCGCGCCCGCGAAGCCCCTGGTGGCCGCCCTGGGCGACCAGATATTCAACGTCCTCGTGGCTCTGCGCCTGTGCACGCCGTTCTCGCAGGCCGAGGTTTCGGCAGCTGGCGGCAACTCCGGGGGTTACCATCCCTACAGCCACCGCAACGCGGCACCGGGCAGCGCGAGGGCTGAGGCCGAAAGACGGAGGGCGCTGGCGCTCAGGGCGCTGGATCAAAAACTGCACGCGGCCACTGCCGGGCGGGGAGGCGCTGCTGGGTCTTCTTCTGCTGGCGCTGCCGCTGGAGGAGCTTCAGTTGCAGGGCGGCCCGTCTCGCCCGCGCCCCCTCCACCTGCAGTCACTGCGGATCCTCCACCAACGACAGGTCCCACGGTGCTGCAACAACCGGTGTCCAACAACCAGACGGCCATGACGTCGCGTCCAAGTGACGGCATGTTGGGGGAGACGACCTACACACCTGACCACGACGACGGGGACAAGAGCGAGGCATAATCCACGCTGGGTCCGGAAGTGGGTGGCCCTCCGCCGGCCTGGTGACCAGGCGGACCGACCCGACCGACCCGATATTCAAGCACTCGCAGATACCCTGTTTTAGAGGCGAGGTCAGAAGGCAGGATGCAAGGGGCGTTTCAAGGCGCGCCAGACGGTATTTACTGTAAAAGATCACGCGTGAAAACTCGAGGAGCACGGTGGGCGGGGGGCGTTTAGCTTTCGAGGCGGGCACGGTGGTTTCGGTTTTGAGAACTCCGCGCGGCGTTCCGAGCGGTTGCGACGTCTCGTGTACAGTAGTAACTTAACCAACTGCCCAAAAACTGCAGCGGTCTGTTAATTTAGGGGTCGACAAGGCGGGAATAGGTAGACCGGCCAGGCAGGCATCCACGGTTAGCTTACACACCAGAGATCTTTGTGCTTGAAATCTCTCTCGGAATCTTAGCATCGGTTTATTCTTCAAAGAGCTGTATAGTGTGGCCGTCACGTGTGGCATGTATTTCTAGATCTGCTTCTTATTTCGTGCCCATGGTCTGAGATCAAAGTATTCTGGTTTCTATGAGCCCCATCTTATAAGTCTTTCACAGGATGGAGGAATAGGTGCAACGGGAGTGATTGATGTGTTGACAAATTTCCTTGACATGGCAGGAAGCAGTCATGCTGGGTGGCTTCAGTCAACCTTCGGCAACAAGAGCGTCACGCATGTCAATCAGGACCGTTCTTGTTCTCGTCAGTCATGATCTGAATCTGAAACTGAATCCTCCTCTACTTGACTGAACATGTTTGACAACAACAAAGCGATATCATTGTTATTATATATATTGCTGCCTCCTTTCTTCCCCCATCCTTGCCCTGCTTACTTGTCTCATTTTCACCACCAAGGCGTTCGATTTACAATTGTGAACAAAATGAAATTTTGGCTGTTGCGTGAGCAAGCCGGGACAGGTATAGCGCAGTCCATAAACCTCACAAATACATAGATACCAATGAAGTCAAGAAGAGGACGTTGACCAACAACGAGCATCACCAACGTCAAATCAAACACCACCACTGACAAAAGGACATACTGCACCAGGCACCGGTTTCCACTGCATGTCACTTAACCCACTGACCACAACTAATTCATGTCCGCAACCAACAAAAGCATGAGATCACGCCTCTACTCTGTCTTCGGCCCACCGTTTTGCATCAATCCCGTGGGCGACGTGTTGTTCTTCAGATCACCTGCCGTAGAGCCTGGACCGGACGCAGGATGGACGGCCTTCTTGTCGTCCTCCCCATCGTCGTCGTACTCCTCATCAATGTCCATCTTCCTAGCAGCCCGTTCCGGCTCATGGCTTTGAGGGGGCGGCGGTGGTCCCTGCATGGGAGGCAGCTGGCTCGGCATGTTGTGAGTAGGTGGGTGATGTGCGGCCTCCGAGGGGTGATAGCCATGGGGACGCTGCTCTTCGACGCGTCTGTGCTCCGAGGACTCACGGCGATAAGACTCAGCTCGAGCCGGCGTGGAAGGGCGCGGCTTCTTCGAGGCCGTCTCGTCCTCCCACTCGCGCAGGCGCTTGGGACCGACCGATGAGGCCGGTTATCATGCTCATTACGGTGAAGCGCGGCCTCCGCAGCAGCGGCTGCAGCAGACTGAGGTGGTGGAGCTCCGGACTCCATTTGGCTAGGCCCCGAGGGGTCCTGCTGAGGATACGGCGGTTGGTGCTGCGGATAAGCCGACTTTGGCGAGGGCATGCGGTTGTCGTGCATGGGGCGCAACTCAGGCCTGGGGCTGTTGTTCCGATACGCCATCAGCGGCGTCGGTCCCGGGGGAGGTCCATTTACTCCATTGGTGGGCGGAGGAGGTCCAGACGGAGTAGGTGCAGGGGATGGGCCGCTGTAGTTGGGATTAGCGACGCGAGGTGGTGGTTGCGAAGTTGGTGGCAGGGGCTGCTGCTGAGGTGGTGGCGGTGGAGGGTAGTGCAGAGGAGGCGGTGTTCGCGCCCTCATCATCGGACCTCCAGGCCCTGCTGGACCGCCTTGCCGCGCGGGATCCTGGTATTGTCTCATTTGCTGCTCTTGGCGAGGGCTAGGCTGACGAGGAAAAGATGGCGGGGCTGGTCCCCTAAGAGGCTCACCGCGCTGCTCATAAGGATTTGGCGGTTGCGGAGGCGGGTTCACTTCCGAAAGCCGCGCCCAGTTGCCGGCTGGTCCAGGAGGAGGGCCTGGCGGAGGCTGGGTCTGCTGGGGACCAGGTCCCGAGTTGGACCACTGAGGACCAGGAGGTCCGATGGCTCCCTGGTGCTGGTAGGCCTGGGGATGGACATCAGTTGGCATGGGAGCCGCACCGGCGCCGTTAGTCTGGCCGTTGCGGAGAAGCTGCAGCCGGGCCTTGATGTGAGGGTTGGACGGATCCAGCTCGGCCGCTCTCTGATAGGCATCCAGCGCATCATTAATCTGGTTGTTGCAGCTCTCATACTGGAAAGCGTGTTAGCAGTCTGGAGGACGCAGGTGCCGGGACTTGTTGCGACTTACCAGAGTGCCGAGGTCATACCAGACCTCAGAGATGAACGGGTTCAGCCGGATGGCTCTGCTGTATGCATCCAGGGCGTCCCTGTACTGGTTGATCTGGTAGTACAGCACACCAATGGAGCACCAGAAGGTTGGGTTGCGGCCGTCCCTATATACAGCCTGCTGATAGGCTTCATATGCCTTGGGATACTTCTGCTGCGACATGTAGCATCGGCCAAGCAGGTACCAGCTCTGAGCATCGCTGTTGTCTTTGCACACAAAGTTAGCACATTGCAACGCTGAAAGATGGGTGCGGCGATGCGCAACCTACCTGCAGCAACAGACTTCTCCAAAAACTCGATTGCCTTCTCCTGGCTGGCAAAACTATTGCTCTGTTGGTGATGCAGCCAGCCCAACTGCTGCAGAACCTTGGCGTGATTCGGATCCCGGTCCAGTACACGCTGATATGCGTTTTTGGCACTGTCAAAGTCCTTCTGCTGCTCGTGAACATGACCGATTTGAAACCAGATGTCCTCTTCGGTCAGCGGCGGCGGCGGCGAGTTGACAATGTACTTGAAGCACTAGAAGTGTGTCAGAGAGTGTACTACATGAAGGTAATGCCGGATGTCCCACGAACCTCAAGACTCTGGCCATACTTCTGCTGCTGCTTGTAAATTATGCCGAGCCGGAAATAGATCTCGTTGGCCTTCTCGAACCCGGGCTCCATCTGCATGACTTGGGAGAAAGCTTCCTCGGCATGATCCAGGGATCCGTAGCGGTCGTATAAGATGCCTATTCCGTACCAAAGCTTCGGTTCCTGCGAGACTGGAGTCAATGGGTTGTCGACAAAGCCGGCAGTCTGGTGTTTACCGACCTTCGGGTTGCGGAGGTTAATCAGAGCATTTTGGTAAGCAGCATAAGCCTGTTGCAGATCATCCATCATGAGGTAGCAGTGTCCTGCATACGGTGTGTCAATCAACCGCACGGTCGCACCGATACATTTTTAGAGCCTTGTATTTCTCTCGGGGGCGGGGAATAACTAACCAAGGCTGCCCCATGCCTCGCCGTTGGCTGCGTCGAGCTTGAGGATCTGGTTTAGGTATTCTATGGCCTTTGGGAAATCCTCGCGTGTCCTCAGAATGGCGCTGATGGAGTTCATGGCCTGGGTGGAGCCAGGACTTGCGCGGATGGCTTGCTCATAGGCGAACAGGGCGTCCTCGACGTTGCCCAGGATCTCGGATAAGCTGCCTGGAAGGGGCATCAGCTAGCTGCAGATAGCCGGCACAACAAGGAGCGTCTATTTGAAAGCCGCCGGCGCAACCAATGGGCAAGCAATTGCGCCGGCGCAACCAAGAACTAGGACGTGGAAGGTGTCCCAAAAGACACCTGTGATGTACACGAGACTGACGTACCTATTTGCATCCAGACAGCCTCGTTCATCGCAAGGATCTGTCGCGAGGGTGCCCATGCGCCCTGAGGCGGAGGCGGAGGTGGAGCGCCGACCGCATGATGCAGAGGCATCGAGGGCGACTGGTGGTGTGCCGGAGCAGCCATCAGGGTGAATGGGATTTATTTGGGTTGGCTTGGGGGTGGGGAGAGGAAGCGATGCACGACGATATTTTGTGAGAGGCTATGTGCGGTTGAGGTATGGGGGTAGCGATAATTACGAAACCAAGCAGCCGCTGCAAGTGTCAACTGCAACTGTCAACAGGTTGCCTCATTGAAAGGGTGAAGGGGAGTGCAAGCCAGTGTGGAGAGACACAATTGAACAGAGCAGGAGCCGGGTGAGGCAGATGCAGGTTTGTGTGCGGCGGGCTGGCGAGACTGCGAGGAAAGAAGGGAAGAGTGGAAGGTTGAAGCGGCTCCCTGGATCGGTGGGCGGGAGGAGAAAAACCAACGGGGGAGATGGGAGCAGATGAGAACGCAGCTCTGGCAAACTCCCCTTACCCACGGATTGGGGGACGGCCGGGGGTGTGGGTAGCTGCTAGCCGTGGAAACAAATGAAGGAATCCTGACCAGACAGCCAGACAGCCAGGCCAGGCCAGGCCACCCAACCACACGCGAACCGAACACCTCCAGCACCGGGCGGGTGGGTACGTACCTTGCCTGGGTAGCTGGCCCTGCCCTGCCAGCCAGCCAGCCAGCCCGCACCTCACCTCCAGTGTTCGGGTCAGGGGTTGGCTGCAGCAGCCGGCAGGTGGCAGGGTGACGACGTGCTGCAGCAGCGGCGCC
Source organism: Diaporthe citri (assembly GCF_014595645.1). Classification (NCBI taxonomy): domain Eukaryota; kingdom Fungi; phylum Ascomycota; class Sordariomycetes; order Diaporthales; family Diaporthaceae; genus Diaporthe; species Diaporthe citri. The sequence goes on from NW_025064850.1 coordinate 1,821,106, forward strand.
CGGTCTCGGTACAAGGGCCCAGCTTCGGGCCATCTGCGAGAAGTCCACGCTACCTGACATTGGGCCTCAGAGGGTGTGGAGGAACGGGGTGGGCTTACGGGGGTACGAGGGTACCAGGGTACAAGGTAACATACCTCACCACCGCCTGCGCACCCTGCATACCCAGGCCCAGACCCGCTCGCCTGCAGCCCGCAGCCCAAAGCCACCCCTCCCACCCCACCTTTGCACAAAAGGCGGGTCGCCCAAGACAAGCCTCTGCCTTTGGTTTTTTTTGGGATCGTGGCTGCCCCCGGGTAGTTGGGGGAACGGGGGGTGGGAAGACGGGGTGAGCAACAGCCCTCTTGTTACGTAGGTCCCCTCGGCTGGTCCAATGGTTCAGGGAAGGTGTCACTGCCCGCACGGCCCTGTTCGGGTTTCTTGGGACCTGCCACAAAAGGGGACGGGACGTGCGGCTTCTCCGCACAGGCCTAACAACAGGCAGCGTGTAGAACTGAATAGTCTATATGCTGCGTGGTACCTACCCACGCCCTTGCTTATTCACCTGCTTGCCAGGCGTGCCATGCTCTGCTGATGTGCGTCGGTTGATTTGAGGGAGGAGCGCAGGATGTGTAACAGCCCCAGAGAGGGAAAAGAAGAAGAAAAAATAACAGACATGTCGGCTGCTGCGTATTATGCGCCAGTGCCCTTGGCTAAATACGTTACCTGCGTTGGGACGATCCCTTTGTCGGTAGCTTAGCTAAAATAGGTACGTAAGTCCACTACCACACGACAGTACTACCGCACCGCCGCCAGCAGGATCCTCCATGACGCCCGTTCTCTTCCGACCCGTGGACGAACCCGCATGGCGCCAGATCTACAGCAGAGGCCTCGACCCGCCGCCAGCCATGTTGCCATGACAGCCCGAATTGATTCAGATGGTGCTGTCTAGCGCGTGCCTCCGTCCCGACTGGTGATAGCATCACAACATCTGCTTACCTCGGCCTTTACTGCGAGTAGTGTCTCCCATCTTGCGCCAACATGTTGCCGGCCTTGCAACATCTAAAATGGGAGTCATGCCTGGCGCATCATGCGGTCTGTTGAAGCCTGCCGGAGAGATCTGAATCGTGATGCACGAGAGGCCTTGTCGCAGATACGGGGACATACGAGTTCTGAGAGTGCTGGTGATGACTGTGAAATTATGGTTGCAGTCTCCGGTGGGTGCTGGGCTGCTGCTCTCCCTCCCCAATACGTCTTCCTCCCACTGCCGCGGTGAGGGCGAGGGCGAGGGCGCTGAGGGCGTGATGGGCCGGTGTGGAAGATTCCTTTCCATCCAGTGTGTGATGTCGACTCGCAAGCGGGGTTTAGGCGGTAAGAAAGGGCCAGATGTTTGTTTCATCCCAAGTCTGCCTGATGGCTGTTGCATCCGAATGATGGGTTTGATGGGCGATGAGGCAGCGCAGATTCGCACCACCCGTCACGCTCCTGTAGGCTGCTGCACCAACAGCTCTCGCCGCCCGTGCCCCTGCCCGCGCCCGCGCCCGCGTGCCGGTGCGTGCCTCTGCAGGGCGCTGCCAGCTTCCCTTGTTCTGCCCGCGAGATTGGGTTAGGGTTCTGCGCATCATGTCCTGACGGTGGGTATTGGGGGGTTGTTGCAGGGGGGCACGGTGAATGGGGACAAATCTAAACTGATTTCCGAGGCTGGCGTGCACAGAGGGTGTGTGGGGCCTGGGCAGGTGGGCGGCTGGTGATGACAAGGCCCTGACAGGCCCACCACGGTCGACTCGTGCATCATGCAGGGTTGGCCGAAGCTTCATGGGCCGGATGTACCGAGTACGCGGCGGGACCCCTTCCATCTGAACAGCGCGGTACCGGGACCTTGGCCCTCTGACGCTGCCGGCACCCCTCCCCTCACGCCCCTCCCAGAAACGGGGGTGTCTCCGCGGCACGCCATGACGCCTTCTGCTTAGCTGCAGATGCTGGGGCCGCAGGGAATGGCAATCGTTCTTTCTGTTCGGCGCCAGGCTCCTGCAGCCCCCCCGTGCGTCAGGACGGATGCTGGGCCCGCCCGAACATAAAACGGGTAATAAGACTCAAGACACAGGACGGACCGTAGGTGTGCCACGGTACGTATCTCGACCAGCTACACTACCTAGTCCATCTGCCTTCTTTCTCCCTTCCCCAAGGCCCCAGCAAAAGCCTGCGAGCCAGCCTAGCCAGCGAGGCCTTGTCCATTCCTGACTGCCTGCGCCCACTCATTCTACATGTCTGTACCGTACTGCACCGCACCAGGCCACCACGGTGACGGTGATCAGGATTGATGCTATGGGGCCGCTTCATTACATTACTCGTGAACCACGCGCCGGCCCACCCCCCTCCTCCCCTCCCGAGCGCAGCCTAACCCGGTTCGTCTCGGGAATATTCCTCATGGTATTTTCCCGGGTCGGAAAACCCCTCTGGCAATACGTGTACTGTGTAATAAGAACTCAAAAGAAAGAAGGAAAAAAAAAAAAAAAAAAAAAAAAACAGAGCGCGCCCTGGCCTGCCTGCCCTGGCCGCGCCCCCCCCCCCTCTCCCCAGGCGGTCGGTTCCGTTGCAGGCGCCGGCCAGCCACCACCAGACTAAGCCTCCAGCCCCAGATCCTCTGTCACGAAGGCGACCGAGCATCTCGCCTGTTCGCCGCGCGCCTTGGCCATCGCATTTGGCCCATTCCAACACCCCAAACGGATCTTGGCCCCTTTAAGGCTTGGATCGAGGCGTCCCAGCATGCCGGCCAGCACCTCCTTGCCGCATCCCAAAAGCTGACCTCGTCGAACTTTAATAGCAACAACAGCTCTGGCCGTGCTGGTCCCGCCCCCGACCCGGGGCCGCCATCGAGAGTGGATAGGCACAGTACAGCACGCAGATCTGCACCGCAGCCTGGTAGTGTAAAATTCGATGAGTTTTTTGTCGTCACAGGGCCGCTCGTAAAGATGCGTGGCCGCATTTCCCCTCGCTCCACACACCCGAGGATCTGCAGCTTGGAGGCGAAGGACGAAGCTGCACTAGTGACGGAGGGGAGTGGACATAAGCTCAATCGTTTCGTCGGCGGAGCTTATTGACGATGACCCTGCATTCTCCGGACGCAGGACGAACGGTTTTGCGGGTCCCGCAAGAACTTTCGAAACCCGCTGCTGGGTGTCGGCCTCCCTCGGCAGTGCGGTAAAGGCGCCTAGCGAGGCCGCCCAGCCCAGCGCCAGGTGGTTGATGTACGGATCAGTCAATGTGTTTCGAAAAGCAAAGATCGGACAGGCTGCTTGCCCTCGTGGAGCTGGCAGCTATGTCATGGGCGTATGTGTGCCAGCTAGCGACCGACGTACAGTAGTGCCGCGGTTGAGCAGCTTGTCAGACACACACGAGGTATCAGTCAATGATGCGATGGAAACCCAATATAACTATATTCGATACATTGGCAGGAAATGCTCCCGCGCTTGCAAAACGTGTGCGATGTGCACCATAGGCAGGGCACCGCTGTCGGCCCAAGTCATGCCCAGCATTTCGAAAAGGGAAAAAAGAAAAAAAAAGGGGCCGATGCAACGACCAACCGAACAGCGGTCGGGCATTCCCTTGCGTCAAACCATGGGTTGACGTTTGCGGTTTTGGGTTTGGCCTTGCGGAAGTCAAGTCGGTGATGGCTGTGCGCACAGCTACCCTCGTTTGTGCCTGACTGCGGCAGATGACATGGTAGATTCCGGGGGGCGCGTCAGTGGACAGGTCGATCGTCGTGTTGATGCCAGAACTACAGTACCTTTTCACATTCTGCTAGAAAAACAACGGTGGGTAGGCACGCGCAGCAAGGGACTCTGTGCGAATCGTCATGCTCTGCATTGCCGAACCCAGCTTTATTTTTGGAGGAAGTCCGGGGCTATCGATGTCCAGACCGGGGTTAAAGGGGCCGTGTGCGATCGCAATTGAGTGTCATCGTCTTCAGCGGTTCGTGACAACTCGCAGGGTGATTCCCACGTGGATCTTGCGGGATTCGCACCATCGGCTCGTTCCTTCTTTCTTTTTTTTGCCTTCGGCCCAACCACGGAGAGAGTGGACGGACAGACAGGGCTCTGCTCGCACGGGCAGACAAGACTTAAGAGACAAGTGCTCTTCTCCCGTCCGTGTGAAGTCAATCAAGATTTCGGGCCCGTCGAGATGTGTCCGTGTGTGGAACGATCCGTTCTGTTTCAAAGCGCCGCCTCGAAATCTTGAATAGGGGGGGTAGGGGTTAAAGTTGCTGCTCCACGCGGGCATTTTCCTGCTGATATCCCACATGCCCCCGTGATAACGAAAAGGCAAATGATCCCTGGTGGCGATGACGGGACGAGTGTGAGATGATCTACGGTTTCACTTCCGGCGCAGAGCGGGGACCCGTTCGATCGGCTGGGCTTCTGTGCGTCTTTCCATCGATTTTGATGTGAGGCCCTTCCCTAGCTCGTCATGCAGAGCGGGCGACCGAAGAAAGACCTTGTTGCGTCGCTTCTTGCCCGTTTACGACGTGCATCTCGAGTCATTGTGTCAAACTTTTTGAAACTTTCGAACCTTCAGGCTCGCATCTGCCGTCCTTTGCGTGGAAACACATGGCCTAGTGTACATCCTCGGGGACAGGTCAAAGGAGCGCTGGGCTGGGCTTGGCTCGGCCTCGAGACTTTAGCCGCACACATCGCGACCTCTCCACCGTCAGCGGTGGTAAGCCGCGGTCGGCCCGGGATTCTGGGTAACAATGGGCAAGGGGAGGTGATTGGCGTGATCCATTGGTGGGTTTAATACACCTTGGACACGGCATATGCCCTCCCCATTCGCAGAGCGACTGACCGCTTTGGGGGGGTGACATGACTCATGGCTTGATGACAGACAAGTCGATAGTGATGACCGATGCGCAACATTTCTATATATGGTAACCAAGGTGTGTGATGCGGAGCTGTGAGGGTTTGTTCGACAGCCACCGAGCTGCCACCTGGCGGCGCGTGTAAGGATCGCCCACACATGTTGGTGTGCCGGAGAGGAGGCGGTGGTAGCTGGGTGACTTGCAGAAGCCGTCGGAAGGTGCATATGCCATGCGGCTGGACGTCGATGCGCGCGATGATCGAGCTGGAGCTCAAAACCACCGCGGATTTCCCGTTCGACAAGGTCAAAGCTACTGGGTTACGTCGTCCGCTCACCACGGAGCGCACAGTCGTCTACCTTGCAGTGCAGTCATGTACCCAGAGGCAGCCATCTTGCGGGCAATGATTTAATAGAAAGGGGGACTATAGGGTGGCCGGGAGTTTGGGCGTCTGGTACGTTTGAGAGTGGTAGTGGGTGGGTGGGACAAAACCTCGGGGAGAGTCTAGGATGTGATGCATCCACCCTGTCGACGGCCGTGATCGCCTCACCCGTCTCGTCCTAGTGCCGTGCCGCCGCAATCTGCACCCTGTGATTGAGGTGCATCATGCCGCATCGCATGGCCGCGGCCAGCCGTGGCTATTGGGGCCTATTGCATTGTGCACGAACTGCGGAGGCGACTGACGGGTCAGTAGACCGTGGGTTGCTATCGCTTGAGCAGCAGCAGCAGCAGCAGCAGCCGGAGTCTTGGTTTGCTTCTTCTGGGGCTTGAGTTGCTTTTTTGCAAAACGGCTGCAGTGTCTTTGCTTCGCAGGTCGTGCGGAACTGGAGTCCTAGGGACACTAGCCCCTTCAGGCAGTACCTACATACATGTAACACATTCTCATGCCGCCCTCATCATTTCAGGATAGACTAGGCATGGCTGGGTCCTTGTCTTCTGTCATCCGTCACGAACAAGGCCCTGTCCCAGCTTCCCGAGGTTCGCGGTGGTATCCTCGTCAGCACCGGATCTATGTAGTGTAGAGCGTGCAGCCTGTCGATCCAACGTTGCTTTATTGTTATATAATTATGTATAATAGTACCTAGTTCCAGGTGCTCAAGCCTTTCGCCGCGATGCGAGCTGCGGGAAGAGGGCAATTGCCGCATCATGCCCGTCACGGTGGTAACATATGTTCTCTCTCGCGTTGACACTGGGAGCCCTTCATGTGCCTCGCTTTCAATAGAGATGCACGATCGGTCCAATTGATGCCCAGCATGGATCGATCGAAATGTGGCCGGTAATGCGCGCATGCTTCGTGCGCCATCGACTAGAGTATAGCAACTTGTGCCGTTGCACCTGGGCTTGTGGCCTGCATGTCTAGATACTCACCTTCGGTTGACCATGCGATGCGAGTACTTGGTGTAAGGTTACTCAGCTTGACAAGCAGGGGAAGAGTGCAACAAAGGATGCCGGAGCCTACACAGTAGCCAGGCTGAATGGGCCGATTTGCGAGAGCCAATCTTCATCGCTACCAAGGACCATGCCAAGCAGGGAGGGAGAAAGCACGAGTTGCCGAGCCTCGTGCTGATGCGTGTGCTGATGTAGATCGACAGCCGCCACACTGCCGTCACCTTCAAACAAGACAGGGGCCCAACGCTGGCCGATTTCACCATCTTGAAGCCGGCATCTGTCGAGGTAGCAGTGTTCCAGATGAGCAGATGCGCTGGTCCATCCGACCTCCAATGAAGGGCGAAGCGCCCGGACATGTCACCAACTCACCAACTATGTGCCCATCCGATGCCGTTACTCTGATCAAGCTCGTGGAATGCGCGCACTGCACTGAGACACAGATTGCGTGTGTAGCGTGTTCATGTCTGAGGTCGACGCATGTCACGCAGCACAGCACAGCACATTTCACAACACGGCTGATCCGCAAAGGTGTCAAGCTGGCAGCTGGGTAACAGAGGCACACACAAAGTCTCCGTCGGCAATCTTGGTAGTTGTCACGGCTGTGGTTGTAAGCTGCGAAAGGCCACCAAGTCTGCCAGTGGGGATGGGGGAGGAGACACCCCTACACTTTACCTACTAACGGGCTAGGTACCTCCTGTCCTGTAGTAATCTAGTCTAGTATCTTGTCTCTTCACCAAGCAACCCGTTCCCAAACCTTGGGGTGTCGGCTTCCCGAGGCAGCCACCGGGCCGCGTTTTTGTGCTGCATGCTCGCCTGCATCGGAAACGGATTGCCGGCCACAGCCCACACACCCAGGCTAGCTGGCTGGAGGGCTACCCAGGTAGATTGCTGCTCATGGCTGCTCCTATGATGTGCGGATGGCAGATGACTGCATTCAACAGTCGAAGGGAACAAGTGTGATTTGGACAGGATGCTTGTTTGAAGCCCGTTGTAGGCATTGATGCGACGATGAACAGCTTCCGAACTAAATGAGGATCAGGTCCCTGCTCGAAAGAAAGGTCGCAGCAGCTCGGCAACAAGGTAAACGTAGAACTAAGGGATATCACATATGGAGCAGAACTGAGAACTCAGAATGCTCAATGTCTGAATATTCCGAGGTCGCTCGTTGATTCTGGCAGACATACAGTATTCAATGACTATAATTGTAGTCTTGAAGCCTGGGTAGGGGGATACCCATTGCCCACAGCTGGTGGCAGCTGCCCACCATCTGGCGTGTTCACGTGACGCTGCTCCACAGATCCCACCAACGGCAAACTCCCCAAGGTGAAACTTTTTGCAGCTGCGGCCAGCCTCAACTGCCAGCTTGTTGTCCCAACCCATCAACCGCCTACCCATCCTCCACGACAACTTCGCGACAGAGAGCTCAAGTCAGCCAAAATGTCGCACCGTAAGTTCGAGGCTCCTCGTCATGGCTCTCTGGCCTACCTGCCCCGCAAGAGGGCTGCCAGGCATCGTGGCAAGGTCAAGTCGTAAGTTATCGCCAAACGTCCCCGTGCATCCACCTGGAATTGATGGGTTGTTTTTTTCCTTCTTGGTGTGAGGGCGGCTGCTGATCGTGATGGGCTATTACAGCTTCCCCAAGGACGACTCCAAGAAGCCCGTCCACCTGACGGCCACCATGGGCTACAAGGCTGGTATGACCACCATTGTCCGCGACCTCGACCGACCTGGCGCGAAGTCCCACAAGAAGGAAGTTGTTGAGGCCGTCACCATCGTTGACACGCCACCTGTACGAACAATGCAGCCCGCTTGGCAATTGAGCCAATGGCTAACATCTTTCACAGATGATCGTTGTTGGTCTGGTTGGATACATCGAAACCCCCCGTGGCCTGCGATCCCTCACTACCGTCTGGGCTGAGCACTTGAGCGACGAGATCAAGCGCCGATTCTACAAGAACTGGTACAAGAGCAAGAAGAAGGCCTTCACCAAGTACGCCAAGAAGCACTCCGACAACGCCTCCTCCTTCACCCGCGAGCTCGAGCGCATCAAGAAGTACTGCTCCGTCGTCCGTGTCCTGGCCCACACCCAGATCCGCAAGACCCCCCTCAAGCAGAAGAAGGCCCACCTCATGGAGATCCAGATCAACGGTGGCTCCATCGCCGACAAGGTCGAGTTCGGTCACGGTCTGTTCGAGAAGCCCGTCTCCGTCGACTCCATCTTCGAGCAGGACGAGATGATCGACGTGATCGCTGTCACCAAGGGTCACGGCTTCAACGGTGTCACTGCCCGTTGGGGTACCAAGAAGCTGCCGCGTAAGACACACAAGGGTCTCCGTAAGGTCGCTTGTATCGGTGCCTGGCACCCGTCCCACGTCCAATGGACTGTTGGCCGTGCTGGTCAGATGGGTTACCACCACCGTACCTCGGTCAACCACAAGGTCTACCGCATTGGCAAGGGCGACGCCGATGACAACGCCGCTACCGAGGTTGATGTCACCAAGAAGACCATCACTCCGTAAGCTAACACCCCAACCTCCGTGAGCTCTCCGCACAAGATAAGAATAATACTGACATGCCCAAACAGTCTGGGTGGCTTCGTCCGCTACGGTGAGGTCAAGAACGACTTCGTCATGGTCAAGGGCTCTATCCCCGGTGTGAAGAAGCGTGTCATGACCCTCCGCAAGTCCATGTTCACCCACACCTCGAGGAAGGCTCTGGAGAAGGTCGAGCTCAAGTGGATCGACACATCGTCCGAGTTCGGTCACGGTGCTTTCCAGACCCCCGCCGAGAAGAAGCAGTACCAGGGTCTCCTCAAGAAGGACGTCGGTTCCGCTTAGGTTTCTACTGCTTCTCTCTCACGGCGTGGTGTCACGGCTTTCTCTTTGCTGCATGGATGGGTTGGTTAATAGGTACCGGGGCTCAACAAGAGCTCGTTAGGGGTCAGAGTCCCAGAAGGTTTACGATGAGCCCTCACTGGCGTCAGTGGAAAATAAAATCGTGACGAATTTACTCATGAAATGAATGATACCACCTCTTTGACAACTGTATGCTGTGCTGTGCGTTTTTGGCCTTGTGCTCAAATTCAAGTCCAGAAGAGAGCATCACTTCGGGCCGGCACAGACCAAGTTCGAACCTGTCAGATGGGCTCCTTATATAGATCCATCCGTGAGCCCATTGTCTTCATCATGCCAACATTTTCAAGAACCAATCCAGACTAAGGGAACGTAATTATAATCTGCTGAACAACTAAGGTCTTCGTAGAACCTGGCATGGAAGAGTTTTGCCGACTGCAGGCTTGGTGCTAGGTTGCCCGGCAATCCGACATTTTGGAGTGTTGCTATCAACCCTGGAGAAAAGTTGCGTCATACTGGAAGTGCTTCACAGCTCCCCTCCTTGCGAGCAAATGGTGACCCCTCCGGTCGGAACTACACGAGTGGCATCTCAGCTGGCAAACCTCAGTGGCGTCGGAAACAATAAAATCGCAAGCACCCGGCACTTTGCATTTTGCGCAACTCCATCATACCCGCGAGCCATCCTCCTACACCACCATCTTCGGCACGAGCATACCCAGCACCATCAACCACAGCTCCGCTGCTGCACCTCCAAACCGAACCTACTTCCCGCACACGCGCGACGTAGTCAAGGAAGAAGCCTGTCCGGAACCACACACTTGAGGATGGCGACGGACGATGAATACATGGACTTCCTGAACAAGGCCAACGAGGACCCGGGCCAGGGCTCAGTCTCGGCCCAGGCACAGGGTGGTCACGCGAAGAAGGAGCTCAAGGCGGCGGACCACGGGGCGAACATACCGCAGCCGCTGGTCAAGGCTACCAAGGGTGCCTTCTACTTATCTGATTCGGACGAGCCGTTTGTGCCAGTGTCGCTGGCGTGGGAGAAGGGCAAGGGGTTGCCAGACGAGGGTACGTCATTCATCTTCTTTTACCTCAAGTCTCGAGGCTCGCACTTCACGCCCTATCCTGCACCAATGGACGAGAAATTGACTAACTTACCTGTTCTCTGCGCAGAGGAGATTGCGAAACTGGTCGAGCACTGGGATCCTGCGAAGGCTGAGGTTGAGATCTTGGACCCGGTCGACTGGGACAGAAATGGGCAGTACAGGGAGGTTATTGACGCGGTCCGCGAAGCCGGGAAGGGCAACGACGTTCGGGTATATCGCATCGTCAAGGACAACTCGAGAGTGGAATACTTTGTGGTGACGAGGGCAGGAGAGGGCAAAGGTGCCAGGCTGGTGGGCGTCAAGGCATTGGCGATTGAGAGCTGAAGACTGGCAGGTTCTCAGGCATTGCGAGATGAATCACGAGAATATGAGCAAATTCAAACCAAGTTTACTATCTAGCAGTAATTGTCTACACACATGTTTTTTCTCTCTTCGTGACTTGTTCACCGGTGCATGTTTGTAAACCCGAATTTCCTCGGCTCGTGTAGCACCTCTAGAAGAGCTTTGCCTGTGACCCCAGGGCCGTCTTCCAGTGCCCCTCCAAAGGCCGTTGGTTCAGGGCTCAGCCGCCCCGCCTCGCCGAAAACCTAGCGCCCTGGTCCCTGAAATTGCCGCTGGACGACACTCTGTGGCCCTGCCGGGGTACTCGACATTCAACGGGGCAAATGCAGCACCTACCTAGGTAGCTCTCACCTACCCACCGACCCAGGTCGCGAGTGAGTCAGCGTGAACCCACCGAGCTCACGACGCCGGTTCAGTGAGTCCTTTCATTGAATCGAGCGGCCCCATATTTTTGGCTCAAAAAGATGAGTGTCCCAGTGAGTTATTCGCAGCAAGTTTCTCCTGGCATGTCAAAGATGGCACAAACTAATCCATCATTCCAGGACCAGATCGTCCCGTCGTTGGACACGGTGAAGGATGTGCTGGCTAAGCAGCAAGGACCGAAGAAACCGAATCTCGTGCCGCTGTACGGCCAGATCTCTTCGGACCTGATCACGCCCTCCTCGGCGTACCTGAAGGTCGTGGCTCACACGAAGTCGCCGTACTCTGTCCTCTTTGAGAGCGCTGCGTCCGAGCAGGTCGGCCGGTACAGCTTCGTCGGGGCGGGCCCGAGGAAGATCCTGAAGACCGGCGAGGGCCACGGCGAGTCCTGCGATCCGATCCCTGCGCTGGAGAAGGAGCTCTCTCAGTATGTCGTCGCTGAGGTCCCGGATCTGCGGCTGCCTCCCCTGACGGGAGGTGCAATTGGATACATAGGATATGACTGCGTCAGGCAAGTAGCTGCACGTGCTCCGGACGAGCGCTGTCACTGACGAGTGTACCTGTAGATATTTTGAGCCGAAGACAGCTCGGCCTATGAAGGATGTCCTGCAGATTCCGGAGTCACTTTTTCACTTCTATGATACCATAATAGCCTTCGACCGCTTCTTTGGCGTCATCAAGGTTATTACCTATCTGCGAGTGCCAGAGAACCCAGCCGACATCGACAGCGAGTACGCCAAGGCGACGACTGTCATTGAAGATCTTGTTGGCGTCCTCGAGGCCCCCGAGACTCCCTTGCCGGAGCAGAAACCCATCCAGCTGGGCCGTGAATACACGTCCAACATTGGTCAGGACGGATACGAAGGTCATGTCAAGAACCTGAAGAAGCACATCATTGTGGGAGACATTATCCAGGCTGTCCCATCCCAACGCTTTGCACGGCCCACGGATCTGCACCCTTTCAACGTTTACAGGCACCTTCGCACCGTCAACCCTTCGCCGTACCTCTTCTTCATCGACAATGGTGACTTCCAGATCATCGGTGCATCCCCCGAACTGCTCGTCAAGGAAGAGGCCGGCCGGATCATAACCCATCCCATCGCCGGTACCGTCAAGCGGGGCAAGAACCCCGAGGAGGACGAGCGCTTGGCCGCAGAGCTGGCGAACTCCCTCAAGGACCGCGCAGAACACGTCATGCTGGTCGACCTGGCGCGCAACGACGTCACGCGCGTCTGCGATCCGCTGGAGACCCGGGTCGACAGGCTGATGGTCGTAGAGAAGTTCTCGCACGTCCAGCATCTCGTGTCCCAGGTCTCGGGTGTCCTCCGGCAAGGCAAGACGAGGTTCGACGCCTTCCGCTCCATATTCCCTGCCGGCACGGTCTCCGGCGCCCCCAAGGTCAAGGCCATGGAGCTGATCGCCGAGCTGGAGAAGGAGAAGCGTGGCGTCTACGCCGGCGCGGTCGGGTACTTCGGCTACGGCAGCGTGTCTCCGTCTGGAGAGGAGAAGGAGGGAGCTATGGACACCTGCATCGCTCTTCGCACGATGATGACCAAGGATGGCGTAGCGTACCTGCAAGCTGGTAAGATCAAGACACGCAGGCCTCTTGCAATGGGTTTTGTCGCTAACATATGATAGGCGGTGGTATTGTGTTCGACTCGGACCCGTATGATGAGTGGATGGAGACAATAGTAAGTCACAAACGTCTTTTTTGCCCTACCCAACGATACAGCTCATCGAGAATCACTTGTATCATGAGACCATGAGACACGGTTCTCGTCAGCTACCTTTTGCGCGGTCTCGCGAGTGGGACAGCATTCTGATATGTGTTTACAGAACAAACTTGGCGCGAACATGCAATGCATCACCTCCGCCGAAAAGATTTACGTGCATCGTCAGGCGAAGGGAGCGCAGTAGCGTCCACGGGCCCTCATCGCAGCATTTGATGACCTCAATTCACATCTGTAGGAATTTACAGAAGAGAGCCAATGGATTTCTGATGCCCAGATCATAGCTAGTCTTTCCTGGTGATGAGGGCGAGCGCTATGCCGACAATCTCGCGCAGAGTGGATGATCAATTGATCGTTCAAGCGGTCTTGGTGACTGTCTCCGCGCCCTCGTCGTGCCACATGCCAGACAAGTCTCCCGCTGGGAGAACATCCTGCAGCCCATTTCCCTTCTTGAACTCGAGCTTGTCGAGTTCAATTCCGTTGAACGTGCGGACCTATGAGTTAGGCCCCAAACAATTAGTCAATCCCGTCCTGCATACAGTCACACAGGCTCTCTCACTCTCTTTGCCTTGACTCCCCAACCCCCTCCCCATCCCTTCTGGCTGCGGACTTACACTGATCCCATACCCGGTCCACTTGGGCATGTAGAAGTCCCGGAAGTCGATGCCCAGGCTGGCGCCACACTTCCCGCAGAACATCTGGTCCTTCTCCTTGGTGTTGAACCGGTACCTCATCACCTGCGACTCGCCATCGCCGTGGAACTTGACGTTGTCGCGGCTGGGGTCTTTTTGGGTTTGCAGTGCCGTCGTCAGCAACAGAAAAACAGATAAACGTGCCCGGATCTGTGGCACTCGCATGTAGGCTATATATGCCCTCACTGGGCTGGGTTCGGCTGGACTGGATTGTCGGACTTACACACGAGCAGGTAGCCAAACCTGCGGCACGCGGAGCAGTTGCACTCGAGCGGCTTGTACTCGGGCAGCGGGGGCGAGAGCGTGACGTTGAATTTGATATAGCCACAGTGACAGGATGCCGGGTATGTCTGGCTGGGCTTGGGTTCCGGGGCCACGGCTTCGTTCGACATGGTGCTGCGGTGAGGTGGAATTCGGCGAAGATCAAGGCAGATAGTAGGTGTTGTTGATGTTGTGTGACTGGCTCGCTTGAAACAGACGGACAGTTTGCTTTCTTGTGGTGAGCCTGTGACCACCATCTGCTCGTAGCCTGGTGAGGGGTAGATATGCAAGGACACTGTGAATCTGTATATGGATACTCGGACTACATGTATATGTAGATAACAATTGGGTGACAGGTCACTGTTGAAATGCTCTTGCAACCAGGCACCCAGATGATGGGCCTGATTGTGTAAGCGCGGCCCAGATTGTGCAGACCCACACTCATTGGGCGTGCCGACACGGGAAAGGCAGGTGTGTCTCCCCGGGAGTCAGCACTGCTTTTTGGGATTGTTAGTTCACGTACGATACTGGGGGTGATCCCCAGGGGGCAGGTCGTGTCATAGACTCGTATGCATTATGAAAGAGAACGGATGTTCACACACAAAGAAATGGATGGTATACAGATACATTACACGCCTAGTGAACTTATATCCAACTCCCACACCAAACACTCCCACAACCAGTACACCTACACCCAATTCATACACCAGATTCACACACTTAATGCACATACACTCATACATTTATATACTATGTAAATTAAGCGTTTAAATTAAATATGTAAATTAGTATTGATATGTAAATTTGGTGTGGGTGTTACGTTCTGATTAGCTGTGGGAAGAGTATTCAAGAGGTACATGTTTACCATTCGTTTTCTTCTGTGCGAATATCAGTTCTCTTATGAAAAAGTTGCAGTGTCATCTTAGTCTCCTTTCCACGTACTTTGATGGCCTCATACATGTTTGCATACAGGCAGGCAGGCCGTATCATATTTTCTAGGGAAGAGTCTCGACCCCTACCGGTGTATAGAGAATATAATTGCGACTGCCATCCGATGTCCTTTTGCCTACTTGTCTCTGACCTGGTCAATTCATGTCAGAACGTCTACCATCAAGTCCAGATGTAACAAGGTGCAGCCTGATGTCGAGTGTCTCTTCTTCACGCTGTGCTCTCTGGGTCGGGTGTTTGAGGTGTAACTTAGACATTATTGATTTATAAATCGTCATGGGCCGGTCGGCTCATACGATGCCGACCTCAACACCCCAAGCTCTATATACATAAACTCGAGTGGATATCAAAAAATGCAGACCGCTGAGCTCATAATCTCATATCCATGGACTCCGTTTGCATAACCCATTCCCATAATTTTACCTTCTTTTTTACAGCCTCAGTCATCGAATATCACCCTAGACTGCCTCAGTGGCCTTGTCGCCATCCTTCCGCGGCACAGCCGCCGTGACAGCATCATTACCGGCCCGCTCCTTGTCCTTCTCCGACTCGACGTCCTCCGAGGCGTCCGCCTGGGGTGGGGCCGGGAACGAGGGCGCGATCTTGCTCTTGGCGCGGATCTTGTGGCCGTACAGGTAGAAGACCACGGGGATGGGCACCAGCACGGCGGCCACGCAGCCCAGGAGGGTGGAGGCCCACTGGATGCCCATGCCGTTGAACATGTAGGTCGCGAAGAGTGGGAACCCGGCGCCGCACAGCGACCGCATGAAGGTATTGCCTGCGATGGCCGAAGCAGCGAAGAAGAGGTACGCATCAACTAGGTAGTTCATGCTCTGGAGGAAGATGGACATGAGCCCAAAGCCAGTCAGGAGCCCGGAGGCCGTGGGGACGATCCAGTGGATGTCGGCCCTGTATCCGGTCCAGCCGAACCAGAAGATGCCGCCCATGAACGCGACGCCGCCGGCGATTACGGAGGGGAGACGCCACTCTGGGATGGGCATGCCGTTGTTGGATGTGAGCTTGCGCTGGTACCAGGGCTGCTGGGCCAGGACGACGACTCCGGCGATAAGTTCACCGATGATCATGCCGAAGAAGCAGAGGCCTGAGCTGCTGGACTTGAAGCCGTGGACGCCGACGAAAACGAGAGGGTAGGCTGTTAGGAACAGGTACAGAATGCCTGGCAGAAGATTTATTAGTAATTGTTTTTTTTTTCTCTTTCTTTCTGTTTTAAGGGACGGGCGCAAAGGCCTCTTCGCGGTTAAGACTCACCATAGACAAACGACATGTAAATGGAGAGAAGGAGCACGATCGGCTCCTGGAAAAGCAGCCTCATAGGACGCGAAAAGTTCTTCTCGACCAGCTCCCGGAAATCAATCTCGATCTCCTCCTGCTTGGCGTGTATGAAGTGGTTCTGAGTCCTGCGGCGCAGCTCGGCGGCCTTGGCGACCAGAATCTGCGGCGGGTAGGTCTCCTCGAGGAACAGCAGGTCAAGACCGAAGCTCGCGAAGCCCATGAAGCTCGTGATGTACATGGTCCACCTCCAGCCGAGGTAGCTCTCGACGATAAAGCCGCCGATGAACGGGGCGAGCAGCGGGCCGGTGAAGACGGCCATGGAGAAGATGGTGATGGCGATGCCTCGGGTGGCGTTGTTGAACATGTCAGAGAAGACGGCGGCGACGACGGCCAGCGGGCAGGCGCCGAAGAAGCCCGCAAAGAAACGGCAGATCAGGATGGTCTGGAGGTCCTTGGCCACAGCGGTCGCGATGGTGAAGATAGAGAAGCCGAACATAGACAGCACGAGTGGCAGGCGGCGGCCCTTGAGCTCGGAAAGCGGCGCCCACAGGGTGGGGCCGAAGGCGAAACCGAGGACGTAGAAGGAGACGCCGAGGATGCCCACCTCGGTGGACACGTTGAACTCGGCGGCGACGGCGCGCGTGCCGGCGGAGAAGATGCTGGAGGTGAAGGCGGATGTGAGGGTGGTGAAGCCGAGCATTGCTGCCGTGAGGATCCTGCGCGTTGTTTCGTTAGCAATGGCTCCGCCAGCAGAACAAACGAGGCCATTATGTGACTGATGTTACTCACTTCTTCCTCAGGGGCCAATTCTGGGCGTGGAGCGGGTCGTCTGGCCCGTCAAACTCGACGACATACTGGTCATTATCCAGAGGCTCGGGCAAGGTCTTCCCTGCGCCCATTGGAGGGAGCGGCCTCCTCGAGTCGCGGGTGCGTGTGTTGCTCTTCCCCAGGCCGGCGCCGACGGTTGCACTGTGCTGGCTCCTGGCCGTGTGGATGCGGTCGAGCTCTGTGGGGTGGCGCTCCAGGTCTCGTTGTGTTGAGACCCTGCTCATCCCACCGGAGGTGATAGGGCGGCCCCGGACGGAGCCATTGGACGAGGTGGAGACGGAGGAGGCGCTCAGAACTCGCTCGATCTCGTGGGAGGCGCGGCCGTCGTAGTTGGTGGCGTCGACCTCGGCGGCGCTGATGCGACGGTCGAGGTCATCCTCCCAGCGCTGGTTCTCGGCCATGATGATGGTGAGAGACCTGCGCTGTCTACACGATTATCTGTGGTCGTCTTATCACTAAGACAGATGCCCCTTTATGGGGATGAGGTGGCGGTGAGTGAGTGAGTGAGTGCGTGTGCGTGTGTTTGTATGTGCCTGTAAGTGAGGTGGGCCTGTGTATGTGAGTTGTCGTAGCTATTCATATACCCCTGTATGACGTAGCTCTCTAATTGAGTTGGGAGGGAAGCTCAAGGTTAGATGAAAGCAATTGATCAATGGGACGGGTCACCGAGTAGACGGTTCAGCCTGGTCGATGGTTATATGTATTGCAGGAGAGAGTCAATTGAGGGTGGGAACGCATTCTAGAACCCATCCATCCCACCGACCAAAAGCCCACATGGACCGGGACGACGGTGCAATTTCTACTGTCACTCCCTGGAGGGAGCTTGGACGGGAAAGGCGAAAAAAAAAAACACAACCTAGTGGAGTAAGATCCGGCCTAGAGCCTAGGAGGTTCCGAGGCCAGAGGCCAGAGATCCAGATCCAGGACAGGGTGGGCATGGGCCCCAAGGAGACAGCCGGTTGCTAAGCAGACTGCAGGTAGCTGCGGCCTGTGTGCTTGTAAGCCGGGCTTTTGCCAGTGAATTCCGACGCCAGCGCCAAGCTCTTGGTTGACTCGGGCACGCACAGCACAGGGCTTAGCCCTCGGTGGCCTAGTCGGATCTCGCTGCTTCGCTCTTTTGGCGCAGCCACCCTCGTCTCTTGTGCCGTCACGCCGCCTCCCGTCGCTTGACACTCCCGCCCGCCAGCTGCTGCTTACTGATGAGACTGCAGCACTCACTCGAGCAGAACGGACTGTCGGGCTGACGGGCTGACAGACGGAGGAACAGACAGGCGGGCCGGTGAGTGGGTGGGTAGCTTCCAAATGGCCCCACACCCGCCGGCCAGGCAGGTTCTGTGCTTTGATGGGTGTGGATCTGTGCTGGTGCATTCAGAGGATGACTCCCAGCTGATGATGCGCAGCGCAACACACAGACTCGCAGTCAGACAGCAGCCGTGCAACAGGCGAAATATCCATCTCAGACACACCTGCGTCAAAATCTCTCAGCGCACGGCGACGTCACGCGCCCATATCCAAACTCTATCTACGGCAGAACAGTGCCCGTGATCTGCTGAGCCTCGAGATAAACGAGAGATAGCCTTCAGGCGCCCGGGATCGGGACCAGGACAAGCTCCCGACCCGGTTCGGCAAGCCACGCCCTCGGTGCTCGCGTTTGACAGGATCTACACCGCCCGCATGGATTAAAAATGTCTGCCACGGCACCGAAAGTCAAAAGTGATCAGCCCCGGCACACCCACCGGCTTACTCAACGGTCCCGGCGAAAGGATTTCACAACTGCGATGCGATGCAATCCCGACTCGGATATTCCATGGACGATTGTGCATTTCTCAGCCGGCAACAGAGCCCACCCCAGGCTGTCAGGGAAGGGTTTTACATGTGGTCTGAACGAGGATTTAGACGCCGCTCGCCCCATCTCACCATACCTGGAAAACAGCAGCCCATGATCCGATCTAGGGGGCAAAAATTGGTTCCGGTGTTGACGCCTATTGCCGTTGTTTACCGTCCAAATCCGCCGCCCGGTCTCCATCTTCTCCTTTTTGCTGGACCACCCCTGCCACCCGTGGGTATTTTTACAGCATGCAAGGCCTCGTGGCTCCATTCCCACTTCTATCCGCATGCACAGCAATGCAACGTCGTGAGGAACCGCCCCCACCGGCTGGTGTGGGCTGTTCGTATGTAAAAGTGTACTAGCAGGTGGAGCATCACGGCAGCACCACGGCATTACAAGTAAATATAATTAATTCTCTATAGACACCACCTGTAGCGAACTTGTAGTGCACGGGAGGCAGGGCCTCATCGGGCATCAACGCCCCAGTCGTCCCTCTCTAAGAGAGCAGCCGCCTCCTCTAGGCTCAGCCCGCTCGTCTCTGGGTACACGCGGTAGACCACCCAGTTGCCCGCCACGCACACCGCGGCGTAGAGCACAAACGTCCACGTCGGCGACAGCGCGTCCATCAGCGGCAGGAAGCTCAGCCCGACCACGAAGTTGGCCGCCCAGCATGTCGCCGTCGCCGCCCCGCTGCCCAGCGACCGCACGCTCAGCGAGAACAGCTCGCTCTGCATCCACGGCACGTTGCCCAGCCCGATCGCGTACGCTGCCACGTACAGCATGATCGACGTGAGCACCACCACCGCCGCCCCGTGGCTCGGCGCCGGCGCGGGGGCGGGCGGCGCTGCACCCTTGGGAGTGTCCGCAAAAGTAGAGGTCGACAGCTGCATCATCGAGAACCCCCAGGCCGAGAGGAGCAGGCCCAGCACCATGAATGGGATCGAGCAGAGCAGGATCCGCCTCCGGCCGACCTTGTCGATCACCATTAGCGCAACCACCGTAAAGAGCATGTTCGTGACCGCGACCACCATCGAGGTAAGCGTCGGGCTGTCAAACCCCAGGAGCTTGAAGATTGTGGCCGAGAAATACATGAGGGAGTTCTGTAGAGCGCCGTGGTCAGCCACATAAGTAACACACATGACCGGGAAAACCGTAGTAGTAGACTCACGAATCCGCACAGCTGCTGCAGGCCCTGCAGCAGGCAGGCGATGGCCAGCGCGCGGCGGTTCCTCCGCACGGCGAGCAGCTCGTCCCAGCCGTCCAGCCACTGCGCCCGGGGGCCCAGCGCAGGGGACCTGCGGCGGGCCTTCTGCGCCTGCTCCTCGTCGCGCACCTCGGCCTCGATGTCCTTGAGAACGACGTCTGCCTCGGCAGCAGCTCCCGCCCCGCTCCCAGCGACGCGCCGCACCACAGCCCGCGCCTCGTCCACCCGCCCGGCCTTGACCAGCCATCTCGGCGTCTCGGGCATGCCGGCCACGAGCGCCAGCTGCAGCGCGGCGGGCGCCGCCCCGAGCCCGACCATCCAGCGCCAGCCCGTCCCCTGGGACCCAAACTCGGCGAAGCCCCACCCGACGATATACGCGACGACCTGGCCGAGCGTGACGAAGAAGATGTTCATGGTGACGACGCGCCCCCGGAACGCGGCGGGCGACAGCTCCGCCAGGTACAGCGGCACCACGAACGAGGCGGCCCCGACCGCGGCGCCGACAACGGCACGCCCGGCCACCATCGCAGCCACGCTCGAGCTGGCCGCCTGCAGGGCCGAGCCCAGCACGAAGAGGACGTCCGCCAGGAGTATCACGCGCCTGCGGCCCAGGCGGTCGGCGAGGACGGAGGAGGCGGGCGAGACGAGGAGGGCGAAGAGGGCCGTCGCGGAGGTGATGACCGACTTGTCGAGGGAGGTCAGGGCCCTGTTGGAGAGGGAGGTGTCGATCGAGACGAGGGTCGCTGATATCACGCCCGTGTCGTCTGTCGCGTGCCTTTGTTGTCAGCCAGCGGACGGGGCGCTCGTTGGGATATGGGATCGGGGTAGGGAGAGGGGAGGGGGGAGCTTGTTGGGGCTGTGTGTGAGAGTTGTTGCGTACATCCAAATAGAAGCCCGCCTATCCCAGCGGAGAAGGTCAGCAGCCACATGAACAGGCCCGGGGACGAGGCCTTGCCGGCCTCGAGAGAGGCTGCCCGCCCGACGGCATCGTCGAGGCCGTCCTCGTAGTCTTCCTCATGGTCCCGGTTGGATATCAAGGGGGCTTGTTGCTGGGTGTCTGGGTGGTCCATCCTCCGTGTGTGCGATGGTTACTACTATCGCCAGCAGCCAAGCAGAGCAGTTTCCATCTGGTACGAGTACTGCTGGGATCGGTTGAACTATGAAGTTAAGTCGTTGTAAGGCGTGGGTGTGGTTGGTTGGTTGGCTGCGCTGGATCCCGTTGTCCAACAGGCCGGTTCAGGGGGCACCGAACAAATGCCGAGGACCCTTGGTCCCGAGACTCCGGGCACGCGACGCCGTCTTGGCCAATCCAGTGTTACGTAGGCGACATCAGGGGGGACCCGCTTTGCTGACGTTGTATTCTCGTTCACTTGTATGGACTCTCCCATTTTGTCTTGCTTTTGGCTAATACCTCATCACGCGTACGGTACTGTCAAATGGTACGTCGTCGATAGCTAGCTGCCCGAGTCTATTGTTGCCTCGAATGAAACGCACCATCCATCCCTGAATCCAGTCCACCCATGGCTTATGCTTCCGTACCAGTGTCATCTAATAATCCACTCTAAATAATTCCTCAGACGCAATCCTGATAGATATCAGGGGGTATCCTGCGGTAGGGACTGTATGTTCACCTGTACAAGTTCGCGCTATAACGCCGATGATAAGCACCATTACCATGTAAACCACAGCTCTCCAAGACAACCAAATCGATAATGACGATGAGTGTCGTCACAAGACCTTCATCACCGGAATGAAAAGAGATACCACAGTAAGGACCGACGATATCGCACCGCCCCAGCATATCGAAAGGAAAAGCGTCCGGTCCTGCAGCATCTTGATGTTCCTGTTCCGCGTCTTGACGGCGTCGTCCCAGATCTTGCGGACCATCGGCTTAGACTGGTACGCCTTCACGAATGCCCTCCTCCTGTACTTGTTCGCCGGGCCGAACGTCTGCATGCTCGGCTTGCGCAGCGGGTCGTCGTTGCGGCTCGACGACAGCCGGCTCGTGACTCGGATCGCCATTCCGTGTGCCGGCTGCTTCGACCTCCGTTTTTCATTGTCCGAGCTGATGTGCGTCGTAACCTCAGCTGCCGAGTTAAGCTCATGAGCGTGACCATCTGCGTCATCGTCTTCGAGCAGCTGCTCTTGTTCCCAGGGTCGTAGTTGGCGGAGGCTCCTTAGTTGTAGAATGAGGCACAGCCCTTGTATTGCTGCTATTAGGGTGGTGAAGCCGGGCCACCAGAGTATTATGCTGAGCACGCGATAGAATTGGGAGAGGCTGGACAGGACGAGTACCTGGTTGGCCAGGAAGCCGATCATTGTAACGGTGAAGGCAATAACTCGAATAAATACAAGACGCGACTTGTTGGCGTTTCGCTGGCTGTTATGAACAAAACGTGGGTAACAGTCAGACTTCAAAAGGTCTTCTGCCGCGGTGAAGGCGCGCAGTAAAGCAGACGGATGTGTGGTCAAGCTTGCAGCCTTTTGGCATGCCGCCAGGTCCTCGTCTGATATCTTCAGGCGTCTGGGCGCCTTATCCGTGATGTATTGTTTAATGATCATGTTCACCTCGTCGCGGAACGGCTGTCTTTGATCTGTAGGCTGTTCGTCGATAGGATTAGAATTCAGAGGCATTGCGATGTGCGTTTCTCGTTGAGCGTCTTGTTTGGTAGCATATGGAGCTGCCTTCCGAGCAGCAGCGGCGGGGACACTCAATATACTGGATGACTTGCTCGGCGTCCCAGAGTCGACTCTTGTTTCGCTTCTCCCCCCTAGCGACCAGTTTGGGTGTTTTCTGGCGTTCACAACCTCCATGATGTTCAATATCTGGTTCAGTCTGTCACTTCCATCTCGTCTGTGAGTCTGTGCGGCAGGCCCTTTCTGCCCTCGTTGACTGGCTGGCTCCCACGCGGGCGATAATGACTTTTGCTGGGGTGACAGTTCGCTCCATCGCTCGATGTAGTCGCAGTACCAGATGAAAAATTGTAGTAGTTCGGGGTTCAGATCTTTATAGACGAGAAAGTCCATGAACTCGCCAAGAGAGCATGGCTATTGCAATGATCAGCTTGGGCAGTGAGAGACTACACATCTCGATGTGTGCAGTGGAACTTACCGGTGCTGCCGTGTTCTTGACCACTTGTTCGAATGACAGCTCCGATGGAAGCTTCGACCGCCGCGACGACTTCCCATCCTCAATACTGTGTATATCTCTTGAGATCTGTGATTCTGGTAGCATTGTTGTTGGGTAGGAACTGTAGCATCAACAGACAGACATTGACGAACAGACCTAGATGCATGAGCTCAAAGTGACGGCTCGCAGCTCAGTTCGCATGACGCAGGATGCAAGATGTAGGAGGGAGCGGGTTACAGATTTTGCATTGGAAGTAGGGCAGGATGAACATAAAGCTGGGGAAACACATCGCACACCCTCCAAAGCACAATACCACCTTAGGTTCAAAGCTCGGTGATCTCAGCGTAGAACTTGGTGGCAGCCATGCGGCGAGAGCAAAGTCCCTGGTCCTAGACACCAGAAAGTCACCTGGCCGCGGTGGAAGTACCTTTGAAACTTCGGGCTACAAAAGTTTGTGAGCCTTGGGGGAGTAGGTACTCCATTCATGGATAGACTCAGTTCTGTGACCAGCAGCGTGTCGGTCTGGGATAGCCTTAGGTGTCAGCCAAGCTGTCATCACGCGGCTCAAACCAGGGAGAAGTTGGATTGCTAATATGATGTGAGTTAACCAAACCAAATGTCCTGGTATCACTCGATTCAGACACGAGTCCCGTCTCTATAGCAGGCTGCTGTATTGGAGGGGATCTCTCGTAGATCTCTCTTTCTTGCACTGACGCGCCCCATGGCCCGGGTGGTCGGTGTGTGATCACCATCGCAGTGATGCGTCCTACCCAGCCAGTCGCCCCGATGTGCGTGGCGGATGTGTCCTCGGGATCGAACACGGACCAGGAAACATGGATTTTCATGCGGCTGAAAATCCGGATGTGTGGAATCCCCCATACCTCCGTGACTTTTGTTATAGGTGTCCTGGTTTCTAGAGGCGCCCCCCACAGCGTTTCAGCATGTGTTAAAACCTAATCGGAGCGCGACTGGACGGCCAATCGTATCCTGTCGCCGACAACGCTGACAGCGCAACTTCAACAACTGCCAACGGACGAAGGTGTCGTTCATGCGGTTCGACGGACCGTGCAGCTGACAGCACTTTGACAAGTTGCAGAGTCCTGGTCGGGTTCAACGGCTCGAGGGCGACAGTTGAGCTTGCTCATTAGTTGCATGGCCCTTGCGCGTGTTCAGCCCTGCCAGCATCTGCCAAGGCCGTATACCTGAGCCTGGTCTCTCAATATCTCAGCTGACATGCTGAAATGCCAGATGTGTGGTTCAAAAGCGAGATTATCGGAGACGTTTTTGAATACTAATAAGCTGTACTTCGTAGGCGCCCTCTCGCTGCCTGCTTCCCTGTTGAGGATGGAGAGTGATCAGTCGGCCTGCCCGTTGTAGCCCAGGGGTAATGTACTTGAAACAATCTCACTG
The DNA here is from genome assembly GCF_014595645.1 of Diaporthe citri. Classification (NCBI taxonomy): domain Eukaryota; kingdom Fungi; phylum Ascomycota; class Sordariomycetes; order Diaporthales; family Diaporthaceae; genus Diaporthe; species Diaporthe citri. The sequence goes on from NW_025064850.1 coordinate 1,845,370, forward strand.
ACCGCTGCGCAACAGCCATCCCGGCTCAATCCGAGCAGCCTGGTCATATTTCGGACGATAGACTTTGTCCGTTACCATAGCCGCTCGTCCCCAGGTAGCGTCTGTGCGCTAGCCTGGTCCGGTTCGTTCAGCCGATCTTTGATCACCAAATCGCATGCGAGAAATACCCCTGCAGTTCCGCAGTGTGCAATCCAATGGTACAGTCACGTCTCACATCAACCCCTGTTGCACTGGATATAAGCCAGGGTGACTGACTATACGCCTCCTCTCAGTCTGCACGTTTTGCCAAAGCCGGCGGTGACGATGGCACAAAATGTAAGGTTCCAGGCCTGTACTGTTGTGAACACAGCCCGCATCGTTTTGTCCGACCGCAGATGAAAGCTCCGACACGTGCAGGCAAACAGGATGGCTCGGGCAGTTCTGTTACGTGGTGCCTAGCAGTCTGCTTCATGCGTTTTCTGTTCCGCCATTTGGTCGCGACGGAGATCTGAGGGATCGCCGTCCGCCGCCTGGGTGTGAGTTGCAGTGTCGAACGTGCACGTGTAATATTGCCAGAGTAAGGCAGACCCGGTGGCGCGGGCAAATTGATAGACCCGGGTAAAAGCCCCAACTGATGCTACTGTGCAATATCGAATGTGAGTTGGGCAACACCTCAGCGCGTTAGGTCGCTCAGTGACTGTAGTCGGTCAGGTTGTCAAACTTTCCCTCATCCATAGCAGCTCTGTGCTACCTCGTAAACCTAGGCCCCATCACACAAACAAGTGTGTGCGATCTTGAGCGATAAATGGTGGCTCGCAATGCTCTTGTACTGGTCATGGTCTTCACCCATACTGAAGTTCATGGTTCCGGCAGGAGCCACTGCTGCCGATGTAGCTGCTGGGTCCCTGGCCACATGCTCGAGAGACAGCCACCTTGGCCTCGGCGCTGTCCTTAATCCGGTGTTCCGAGGCAGGTGGCAGCAAAGACAGAGGCTGAGAGGGCATTCGTGGCTTGCCAAGCTTGCCTCAGACATGAAGTGCGCAAGACATACGGCACACTATTCTTGAGGCCGGCCGCCTTAAGCATTCCAACCTTCGGCTCTGCTCGTCACCGGCGGCCCGGACCAAGGCTTGCGAGCGAGACCTGTCGAACACTGAGCTGATGTGTTCCTGTGCCATTGTCTGTCAGCGTGCTACAAGCAGAGAGGCCAATTTGCTATGCACAGTGCGGAGATGTGCGAAGAAGAGTTTCGACAGGGTGCGGCCAGCTGGGGTTGACTGTTGTTTCTGCCGCTTGGGGCCCATGATTGGTATTCATTCTCTGCTTCCACCATAGCCGCGTGTATGCCTTGAGCAGTGATCGCCCGGAAGCCTTGCGAAGGCCTTGCGTGCTTGTGCTTGGGATGGGCTGGGGCTGTGCCATGCGGCAGATTCAGCTTGGACAGATCGAGCCTGTGCGGATCTACAAACATCGTCCCTGCCATCTCTGCAATGCAAGAGACCGGCGGGCGGCAGCCTGCATGTGCAGCATCGCCAAATGCCAGCTGCTTGATTCTGTCAATCAGGGGTCGGAGGGGGCCTTGTGGCACGAGAGTGTGTTGCAAGATGTCGTGGGAATCTCATGGCGTTGCGGACGATCAGACCCAGGAAACAGATTGTAATTAGCCGGTCGCAGAGAAAGGCGGAAGGCTGCTGGTGACGTGGTAATCGCGTGTGTCTCTGTCCGATAGCCTATGACAATGGTGCGTTGTTCCTCGAGAGACTGCACCCACCGGAGTGATCGTCCAGTTAAGCTTCGAGGAGGCCTAGACCCCGTGGGGAGGACATGGGGCTCCTCCGATCCTTTCATCTTGCACCCGGTGCCCCCCCTCCCAGCGGAATTACATAACTTTTGAAGCTGCGGCATTCAGGGCAGCTCAGAATAAGCTCGGGTCAAGCTCAGCTAATACCACCTGGCAGCTCAGATAGGTTATTCCAACTCGGCGCAGCTGTCATGCGGATCAAACTGTGATGCAACGGGACGATGGCACCTTGCGGCTTCACATTGAGGGCGAGACCTCGTCTATATCAATTCCTTCCTCTTTTTTCCCCATGCGCTGGCTCCTGCCCCTGGACATGCTCACATTTGCGGAAGCTAGGGTACCAGACAAACAGGGCAGGCACCTCTCCAATTGCCCAGCCAGCAAGCCCAGCGCTTGGGTCGATTGGTCGCTGCTTCCGGCTTCTGCCCTGGTTCGATGCCCGGATATTGCCTCTGATCTAACCTGCCTTGTACAAGCGACAGACATCAAGGGGGCTTGCACCTGCAGGCGGTTGATCTGCATTTCGACCAGCTCCTAGTAGCTAAGCTGCCCGCCCCACACGTGCGAAATGTGTCAAGGTACCTAGGCACGTTTGCGCGTTCGTGAGCGTGTGTGCTCCCAACCAGACTCTTGTAGACAGACTATCACGGCCGTACTGTTCAACCCAGCTCTGGGCTGGAAGCACGGTACGTGCAACCCACCGGCGGCGACTGAATCATTGAACCAGTACGGATGCAGCACAGCATACCTACTTACCTGGGAAGATGGAGACCAAAGGTCTGCTAACATGATAGGTCTACCGGCAGGTGGCAAGGATAATTCAACCCCCATGTCGACAACGCCGTGTGATCCTGCGCGCTACATCATCTTAGCCAACAAGTTGTTGTGTATCTATGCCCCCGTCCATCATCGCGCGTCTGTCTATTTTCTGTGGGTTTGCCTGCCACCTCTGTCTCTCCCGTTGACTTTGTCTCCCCAATGCCGGCGCCCCGTTGGTCCTTCCTTCTACAGTTTGTTAGATGCCAAACGTGTGCGTCGCACTTTCGTGTCATCATCCTGTTTGTTTCCCCTCGAATTTGAGCGGGCCTGTGACTACCTGATAGGGAAGGACATATCCAACCCGACTCTCACTCGAATTCATCAATCACACAACATTTGAACCTTCGTTGCCTCCGGTTCTGCGACCTTCCCCTGCCCACTTCACTCAATAAGCTTCGAGTGTGCCACCTTTTTGGTACGCACATCGAACATTGACGACCAGGCACCATCCTTACACGCCCTTGTGGTCGATCCATCACGCTCACTGGGATGCCAATTTTGGACGCCACCATTCCAAATCCATCATGAGACTCTCTCACGTCGTGCCTCTCGCGCTGCTGGGCGCCGTGCAGGGCGCCGTGTCGACCATCTCGGCCTTCGGCAACAAGTTCTTTTACGAGAACGGAACCCGTAACGTCCCATTTGAACTAGCCGCCGCAGGACTGACCGACTGACCACGTCGAAACAGAATTCTTCCTCAAGGGTGTCGCCTACCAGCTCACTTCGGATGATCCCCTTGTCGACTCGGAGCAGTGCGCCCGCGATGCCGCGCTGATGCGAGATCTTGGAGCAAACTCGATTCGGGTCTACCATGTCGATGCCTCCAAGGACCATTCCGACTGCATGTCCACCCTGGCCGATGCTGGCATCTACCTCCTCGTTGACCTCGACACCTTTGATACTTACATACTCCCGGTACGGCCCGTCCCCTCCCCCGGCGCCTTGTGGATCTTGGTATATTCTTGTCTCTCTTGGCTGAACCTTGGCCGCTGACTCGCACCCAATTCCGTCTCGCAGACTAGCCCATGGTGGAACCAGACCCAGTATGAACGGTTCACCGAGGTTATGGAGTAAGTATGAGCCCATTACTGCTCCCGTGTCTCATCCCATTCCTTGGGAGAAGCTCTAGGGACCTTCGCCTGGGTGTTCATAACAAGTCGCTGATTTGTCGTAGTGAGTTCCAGAAGTACGACAATACTCTTGGTTTCTTCGTCGGCAACGAGGTTATTGCTCAGGCGTCGCAGAGCTTGGCCGCTCCTTTCATCAAGGCTGCTGCCCGTGACATGAAGGCCTACCGCAACTCCAAGGGATATCGCAACATCCCCGTCGGGTACTCTGCGGCTGATATCGCTGAGTTGCGGCCTATGCTGCAGGACTTCCTCACTTGCGGTGGAAATACTTCAGACAGCGTCGACTTCTTCGCGCTGAATAGCTACGAATGGTGTGGCGATGTAGACTACAACACATCCGGCTACGCCAACCTTGAAGTTGGAGCTGCCAACTTCCCTGTTCCAATCTTTTTTTCCGAGACCGGTTGCAACACTGTTCGGCCTCGAACGTTCGAGGACCAGGCTGCCATTTTTGGCGAGGAGATGATTAACGACTGGGTATGTCATCCTGTCCCCCTCTCCCAAAACACACACACGGGGACACATTCTGTTGTGTCTCAACAGCGATTTGACCTGCCATGTGATGCGACTTCATGACGACACGCGGTGCTGCTACATAAAATTCAGGGCACGCAGGCTACTTGTCATGAACGAAGTCTCCTGAGCAGCTCGAAAAACCTTTGACAAATGTTGAAACATACCACCAAAAATGTGATTCAACACTGACCAAATGCCACAGAGCGGCTCCATAGTCTATGAGTGGATTGAGGAGACGAACGACTACGGTCTGATCTCTTACGGACCACCTGTCGATCCTACAGCTACCGGCAGCAACATCGTCGCTGGTTTCACCAGACAGGGCACTCCGACACCTGTGTCTCCGGACTTCTCCAACTTAAAGTCGCAGTGGGCCACTCTCAACCCAACAGGCATCAAGAGCTCAGACATGGACACCAAGTCTCTGTCCACACGATCTTGTCCCCCCTCGAGCACCGGCTCTGCAGGTTGGCTCCTGAACGGCGATGTTCAGCTCCCCACAGTCGGTGAGACGCTCGTCGGAACGACTTACACCACGTCTGCGCCGACCGGCTCCGATGGTTCACCGGTCGCCAACTCGACGAGCGCGTCTGCCTCTTCTACGTCGAGCTCACAGAGTCCTGCCAATCCGAGCATGCAATTCACCAAAATGACAGCCGCGCTTTTGGGTCTTCTGATGTCCCTCACGCTGATGCTGTGATCGGGGCATCCGGAGACGACTGGTAGTTGAACGACCAGCTGCACTAGACACCAATGAGTACATGATAACGTCTTTTGCACTCACCGACAAGATTTGGCGCGGATGGCCATTAGGCACACAGATTCCATCTCATTCATACCCGTTGAACACGACAAAACGGTTTTAATTGAACCTCGGTGTAATGGCTCGGCTTCATCAGCGAAATTAGAGACTTTAACTCTGTCGATGGCCAATAATGTGAGGGCAAGGAACAGATAGAGCAACGAAGATTCTACACACTGAGACTATGGCGCAGCATAATGGTTGTGGTTGTTTGGGCATCGCTTAGAGCACCTGGCTGGTGTTCTACGTTAGACAGTCTAACCTCCATACATCTAGGACATGAAGGCTCACATCACCAATAACAAAGGTCGCATTGCCATTGGCGGGTTGAGTGGATGGGCTCATTTACCAATAAGCGAGTGATTGCTCAGGTGCGAGCAACATCAGATTCCCACGAGCATTCTGTTTTGTGCATTGCCAAGCACAAGATATCCCACCAACCCCATTGATCATGCTAATCCTTACAAGATGTGTCATAAAATGTTCGAGGGTCATTACATTGGCACAGTCTAGCCTCGTTTCTGCAGGTCTATCAGCCTTAGCGACCTGGTGCAACGGCCTCCACCGTCTGTTATGAAGTCTGCCACGGTCTTGACCTATTGATGCGGAGGTTCTGAATGGCCTTCAGCCCACTGCTTAGCTCCCAGCGCTCTGACTGGGCCCCCTGGCCCTGGCCATGTTCACTGCCCTTGCTCCCAAAGCTGTCGTCGCTGGCTTGTCGCCGGTGGTCCCGCTGCCCAACGATGACGGGCAGACCAGCGCCGCCCCTCATCGCGAGCTTTGACGGCGGCTCGCCACCATAACCTTCATCGCTCGCGTCGCGGTCACCGTCATCCTCGTGCTCGTAGAAGCTCGACGGGTTCGAGGAGGACGCTATCGTCGTCGCCGCGGTCATGTCCGCCGTCGCGAACCCCTCCTCGGGCGTTGAGGCCTCGTCTATCGTCGTCATGACGCTATTCCGGCCGGTACTGATGGCGCCGCCACCTCCAACCGCCGCCCCTAGTTCCCCGAGTTGGTCCCAAGCGTCGTACTGGTGCACGCAGTGGGGCTCCGTGATTCCGCACGCCTGCGTCAGGATCTCATACGTGCGGCGTTGGACATCGAAGGCCGAGGGCCGGTCGGCCGGGTGCGGCGACAGCATGGTGCTCACGACCTGCAGCAGGGGCACGACGCCGCGGAACGCCTGGCCCTTGTCGCCGCTGGCGTCGGCCTTCTTGGACGCCTCCTTGGCCAGGGCGGTCATCCACCCTTCCACCTGGCCCAGGTTCTTGTGGAAGGACGAGTCGAGCACGGCGCCGCCGCGCCCGGCGTTCTTGTGCTTTGCGCTGCGGTGCGACGCGAAGGCGCCCGCCGACCGCTTGAACAGCCCGTGGCTGAGGAGCTCCAGGATCACGCAGCCCATGGAGAAGATGTCTGCCGCGAGCGGGTCGAGGCGGGAGGCCGCGTCGGAACGGGGTGGTGCTGGTGCCGTCCTGTGCTCGGTGTGGCCGCTCTTGCCGCTCCTGATGGAGGGTGCGCCGGACCGGGACGAGGACGGGGCTGATGCCTTGATCCGCGGTGCCGTTGGGGATTTGGTTGACTTGGGCCACCGCTCAGGCGCGGCGTAGTCGTATGACCCCTTGTCGAAGAGGCCCCCCTGCCCTGAGGAGGAGGAGTCAGGGCTGAGCCGTGAGAAGCCGGATAGTAGGATGTGGTTGTCGTGGGTGAAGAGAATTGTGGTCGGTTTGATGTTGCCGAGCCACCGGCCCCTGCTGTGGGCGTAACACAGAGTGTCGACGAGGCACTGGATCCAGTCCAGAACCAGCCTTCTCTTGGCCGTCTTGTCGACGTTTTTTATTGATTGTGGTGTGTTGGTCAGGTACACGCTGAGCTTGTACTCGCTGACCGGGGTGAAAAGGACGTACCCGAAGCCCTGGTGGATGTACGACGCCCAATATGACACGAGGTGGCCGTTCTGGAGGTCTCTGATGGAGCTGATCTCGAACATCAGGTCCTCGCGAGACAGACACCCCTGGTCAGGGCCCATGGGAAAACGACGCCTGCAGAAGACCTCGCCAGGGACATTGGGCAGTCCGACCCTATCTATGTCATTGCTCTGTATCAAGCCTGGCCGCCTATCGTACACATCGAGGGGCACGATCTCCTCATCCTGGTAGTCAACGTGCTCGCCCTTCCTGAGCGGCCTGAGCAGATAGTGGAACTGCCGGTCAAAGAACCTCCTCTCTGCTTTGAGATCCTTGGTGGCAGTAAGGCAGAGCCTCTCGACTTGGTCCAGGGCGATAGGCAGGTCGACATCCTCCCAGGAGTCGTCAATGACGCCGAATATCTGGTCCGGAACCCCGAGGTCGACGAGGATGAGGAACAGACGCTTGGCACGGCCCTCTATCCACTCCCAGTACGTGCAGTCGGTGAGACCATCGCCAAAAGCCAGAGGCTTGTCCAAGCGCTCGATCTCGTCGGGCAGGAGATGTGAGTGGACGAACTGCCTCGTCACGGTCTTCTCGATGCGTGCTGTGTCGAACCGCATGACTCGATCCATGACGGAGTGCTGCCCACGAAGGTGTTTCTACCCGTAGGGCTGAGCAAGGGAACATGGGTATTAAACCCGCCTTGTTGTCACATCTGCGGAGATATATGGGGCAGATAGAAACCAAAAAGCAGGCGAGGTGAAAAGATATATAGGTAGAATTACTTGAGGTGGGGGCGAAGAACACCTTGGGTGAGATTGATACGGTCAGCAGCGTGTTTGTGTCGCGTTCTTTGTATATGACCGGTAAGATGCCCAGCGCCCTGCTGATAACGAATCGGGTGTCATGCAAGCAAAGCATGCGAGATCGTCGAGTCCACCACAGGCAGCCAGAGGCAGCTGAGTCCGTAGACCCGGGGACGAGGAGAACAAAGCCAGGGCCAGATGCAGGATTACTGGCCTCCAAGGTTCAAGGGAGAGAAATTGGTCCCGGACCTGGCCCTTTTTTCCTGCTTCTCCCACGCAGGAGACAGAAGGATAGCAGCCTGCTTGCTTCTGACATGGTGATGAAGACGGCGAAGTGGCATCACTTCTGGGCCGTTCGGAAGGAGAATGCGTCGAGAAGGGCTGGGGGTGGGCAAGGATGAGACGGACCCTGTGAAAGCTTGACGTCGCTGGACGAGGAGGCCATGGCAGTTCGGTCGGGCGGGCTCCACCCACAAACCCACAAGAGCGCGGCCCAGACTGTCCAAGGTGCTAAGCTGCCATGCGGACAAGGGTGGCACTCCTTCAGCAAGGCAGGGCAGTGGCCGTAGATAAGGAGATCGCCCTCTAACCTCTCAGCCCTCTCAGGGCTCACGGCATGAGGTGTCTGTTCTTACCAACCGATTCCTCACACAGGCTGCTCAACCTTGTGGCCCTTTATCATCGTTTCCATGTGAGTGGGACCAACGTCTGTTCGTGCGGGATGCCGGGCACCCTCCCTGGTCTCCTCGTGCCTTGCTCTGCTGGTTTCGCACTCCCCTTGGCGGCGAACCTTAACCCCCCCCCCCGAGGTGTAACCTGCTTCATAGCCGATATGTCTCGTGCAACGATGACCAGACCTGGGAGGGCACACCCTCAGGGGTGTCTGCCCGTGCACGTTTGCTTTTCCGTGCTGGCGAGATCCCCGGCGCGCTGGTCTTCCGATGCTGTCTGTTCTCGTGCTTGTGAGAAGTGAGCACGTCGGTGGCCGAGCCTGGACCATGTGGGGGTCCACTGCGAGTGGACGGTTCATCAAGGTCCTCTTCATTCTCATATAATCTGGATCGTGTAGCAATGCTCCACGATCTTGATCCGATCGCACATGCCACGTTGCGAAGAGACATGAGCCCTCGGCTCGGCGACATGGATTACGAGGTCGGCTGCTTGGCCTCGACGATCGGAGCCTATAATGTCGATTCATCGCAACGAGGACCTTGCTTCTCATTTCAGAAGCAGAAGCTATACGGCACTGATTATAGTCTTCTACTGTTCCTTGGGTCTACGCACTTTGCATATTGGCCCCCACCCCAACCCCAAACGACAAGCGCGGAGCAGTCTCTGCTCGGTGATGTATGCTTCACGAGGCGCGCGCTCATGTCCTTGTTGGTCTGTGAACCATTGCGACACCTCGGGACATGCCGGGCCAGCCGACTGGGCAAGTATACATGCTCGTCAATCTCTTACTTATCTAGGTGGTAAAACCCTGCGCCTTGAGAGTTTAGGGGTGCTGTTCATCCCGTCGAAAGGTTTCCAAGCAGGACTGCCTGATGGCAACGACACGGCATCCGAGTTCCATTTATAGCCCTGGTACTGTGAACATGGTCCGTTGACTAAGGGACAAGAACGGCAAAATAGGTGACTATTGTCTAGATTATGGAATTGTTTTACTCCTATGGCTGTCCTCATGCGATTGGAATACAGCTCTTTGTTAATGGGTATATCGTAGAGTACATGCTGGCTGCATAGAAAGGTTATAAACCGGCTATTTATCCTTTCTTATATCTGCAACGGCTTAGTTCTAGAGCCGGCCTCGTCATATCAGGCTCCCGTTCTTCTCATGGAGCTCATTGCCCTTGCGGCCTATGAAGCTTTTCATCGCGGTATCCACACCAGCCAGCCTCCTCACAACGGTCTGCAGGCTCAGCGGCAAGACGTTGTACCAGTCCATCATCCTCGCGTATAGCGGCGCGCTGATGAACTCGGCCTTGCCGTTGTCGATGGCGCTGATGATCTCCTTGGCGATGTCCACGGGCTCGACCACGGGCGCCAGGAACGAGTTGGGCGTCTGCACGCCGTAGAAGAGCGGCGTGCTCAGCTGGCCAGGGGTCACCAGGACGGTCCGGATGTTCGGGTGCGACTGCTTCAGCTCGGCGGTCAGGGACTTGTGCAGCGCGATCAGGCCGGCCTTGGCGGCGGCGTAGTCGGTGAGCTGCGCGGCGCCGACCTGCCCGATGACGCTGGAGATGGTGACGACCGTTCCGCCAGTCTGACCGCGGATGATGGCGGGCAGGAAGGTCTTGAGCGTGTAGAAGCACGAGAGCAGGTTGGTGGTCAGGCTCTTGTCGATCTCGTCGGTGTCCATGTCCAGGAGGCTCTTGCCCACCACGACAGCTGCGTTGTTGATCAGGACTGTTGGGGTGCCGAGCTGCAGGGAGGGTCAGTCATTGATCAGCTTGGGGCGGAGGTGGGCAGTGCAGGCCTTACATCTTCCTCGACCTGCCTCGCAACACGCGCGAGCTCCGCCTTGTCGGTGACGTCGCACTTGTAGTGCGTGACGCCCCTGGCCTCCCCGTTCTCGAGGTCCCTCACGTCCAACACGGCGACGGAGGCGCCGCGCATGCCGTACACCTCAGCGATGAGCAGGCCGAGCCCACTCGCGCCGCCGGTGATGACAATGACCTCGTCCTCGAGGTTGACCTCGCGGGGGAGGCCGAATGCCACGCGCTTGTTGATCTCGCCCAGGAAATACCAGATGGTTATGGCCCAGGCGTAGTATATGGAGACCTGCATCGGGATCTTGTCCCAGTCCATGTGCTCGGCGCGGAAGCACAAGGGGATCATCCAGGCCACGAAGGGGTGGAAGAAGGTCACATTGAGGACCTTGAGAAAGAGGTCGATGGAAAACGGTGCGAACCATGAGTCCCGCTGTGGTGGGCGGTCGAAGCCGCCGACTGATGCCATCATGGGATGAAGTTGCGGATCTGAGGTGAAATATGCTATGCTGCTCTGCAGTGGGTGCGCCAGGTGAGCGTTCGTCGATGGTCACACTGCTTTGGAAGCTTTTGAAGATGTGGGAGAGAGAGAGCGGTCTCCGACGTGCTACGCGATTGTCAAGCTTCTTCAACGTGAAGAAAAACGTATTAGGACAGGATGGGTTACTTGCGACAACGGAGAAGTTCCCCTTGACGCAAGATTCACATGTTGAAACAGTAGACTGGCCCCAGCAGGTGTCAGCTCAGACCCCTGATGATGCCCGCCCAAGGGAGCTCCAGCTCACCCCTGTCGCCCGGCCCACTGGCTCGTGGTGGGCTCGACCGGCTGACCGGCTGACGGGTCACTTTCGGCTGGGCCCGATCCTGTCCATCCACGGTTCAGCTGCTACTCGCGCGCCCCACTCGTCAGAGTAGTAGTGGCTGAGTTTGGTTCATCTATGAGTGTGATTGTTCGTATTTTATAGTCTGACGGAAGACTCAAGTCTGACAAGATAACCTCCAGTGGCATCGACTACAGATGTACTTTTGTGACCACTTTATTGACCTTCTCCTAGGCCAGCCTACCAGGTATCATGATTTTCCCGCCCAACGCCTTGCAATGCATGTCAAATCACCTGAACAGTTGTGCTTTCCACAACACACCTTGTTATTTCTCGCGGGCCAGGATCATCTTCTCCCGCTCGCTCCGGCGCTTCTCGAATTGCTTCTTGCTGTGCTTCCTCTCGTTCTCCTCGCGCCTCTTGATCGACTTCAACTCCTCGTTCTTGATCTCGCCAGCCTTCTTGACAACCTGAGGTATATGTCTATGGCGTTTGATGCGTCGAATTTCGGGCCTGCATTCACATCTCAGTCAGCTCATCTAGAAAGGCAGATATGAATCACAGATAGACGCAGTCTCCACTTGGTATCCAGATCTCCCTTGCACATCTGCGCCCAAGCCGGCTTAAGCCACGAAGTTCAAGTGGACAATGCACGCGTGGGCGGGCTCTCGAAATGCCAAGGGTGGCAGTGGGAGCACATGATGAGAACCATAAAGAATCAAGCAGCACTCACATGTGTGAAAAGCGTTCCACAAGTTTGGAATTGTATTCCTCGGCTTGTCGTTGCCTCGCGGATTTGACGCCCTCTCTCTTGGAAGCATTCGCTCGCCATAACCTGACGTTTCCGTCATCCGACCCAGAGATCAGATACTTGCCATCCGGCGTCCACTTCGTAGCGAACACACGTTGCATTCTCTTGGTGTGGTAGATGTCGCGTGAGTGTCCTTGGTCACGGGCAAAGATTCTGATCGTTCTATCGTACGAGGCTGTCACGAGCTCTTCACCGGTCGGTGAAAATTCCACGTCCATCGCGGCCTAGATTTATCGTCAGAGGACATACGGACCAAGATTGATTCTTCACGTTGTCGCGTTGACCAGGTAGATTTGGATGGACTTACAGCAACATGTCCCTTCAGCACGTTGAGAGCCCTGTCAAACTTCCGCACATCGAACACATAACAATTATGGTCCTCGTTTGCCACAGCAAGGTTGAATGCCTCCATTGGGTTCCACGAAAGTGCGTTCGACGCGAATGTCAAGACAGTCTTGACCACTGGCGTGGAGAGCCGCACGTCCCAAATCACTATCGACCTGTCAGACGCAGCTGATGCCAGAACAGACTGCTCCACCTGGTTGAATTTGACTGCATTTATCGTATCCGTAGCGTTCGGCCAGCTATACTCCTCAGGCGCCCCTGATATTTTCTCGAGGTCGTATATTTGGATCTGGCTTCCCGACGAAGCGGCGAATGCGTTCTTGGACCGGTGGTGGCTGAGAGAAGTAAAGGCGCTGGTCCCAGTGAAAGTCGTGAGAGGGGCAGACTCGGCGGCGTTGGAGGGGTCGAAGAGGTGGATTTTTCGGTCGGTTCCGCAGGTGAGGAGCTTCTGGTCCTTTGTCCAGGTCAAGCCCTTCACGATGTTCGCGTGCGCATTTACATGCCACCGCTGCTCTCGGCTTTCCATGTCCCAAACCTTGACCACGCCGTCACCTGAGCCGCTTGCTAGCATGTTGAGGGAGTTCGGATCCTTGGCGAGCTGGTAGACTCCGTCCACATGGCCTGTCCCGAGCTGGCAAACGAAGGGCTGGGCGAACATCCTCTCCATCTTCACGGCGTTGAGGGCGCGCTTGTATTCCCTGGCCCGCTCGAAAGGGTGGACGCTGGCATCCATGTTTTTCGGTTGCTTGGCCACATCTGAGCCGGCTGGCTGGACAGCCGCTGTCGATCGGCTGAGAGCCTTGATCTTCATGGTTGATTGTTCGTGGAGTCGAATGTGAATCGGATTCTTAGATGCAGCTTCAGAAAAAAAGTTAAGAGAGATGGAGCGCCGTTCAAAAAAGACGGCATTAGCGATAAGCGATAAGGAAACTAGCACCCTAGCCAGGGTTGTGACCCACCTTTGGCAAGGTACCGAAGTACCTAGGTACTACGTACATGGGCCGCTATAGCGGCGGGCAAGTTTGCGCGTGCATACGGCAACCTGGACGGAGCTCTTGTTCAGCAACAGAGAGGCTGACTTGCCGCCGAAACTCTCAAGGTCAACACCCAACCCCCATCGACCTGCTTCACAACCGCAACTCTCTCCCCGACCAACGATCTCGAGCTCCATTTCCAACTCTGCACAGCACCCGGAAGGCGACTAGGCCTACTTCACATACCAACGAGACACAATGGCGCAGGGAGATTCGGAGAGAGTGCGGGAGGCGCAGAAGGTCGCCTCCAGCGATCCCAAGAAGGCCGAGCAGATCTACAAGGACATCGTCTCAAAGCCACCATCTCTCACTGACGCTGCAGTACGGGAATATGAGACTGCTCTGATCAGCCTGGGTGAGCTGTATCGAGACCAAAAGTCAGCCATTACTCTGCGCCTGCTTGCTTCGTCGGAATAGATCCGCTAACGGTAGGAACAGAAACACCCAGGAGCTGGTTGAGCTCGTGACCAAGAGCCGCACTGTTCTTTCATCATTTGCCAAGGCAAAGACGGCAAAGCTAGGTATGTAATTCGTTCTGGTGCACCAAATCTACACGGATCGGCCATCGCTAATGCTCGTGCCTGCGCAATAGTCCGCCAGCTCCTTGACCTCTTCCACGACATCCCCGACACGAACGAACTTCAGATCTCGACCACCAAGTCATGTATAGACTGGGCAACATCAGAGCGCCGGGGCTTCCTCCGACAGAACCTTGAGACCCGTCTCGTCACCCTGTACATGGCCAAACAATCCTACTATGACGCCCTCACCTTGATCAACAGCCTGCTCCGTGAGCTCAAGCGACTGGACGACAAGCTGGTGCTCGTTGAGGTGCAGCTTCTCGAGTCTAGGGTGTACCACGCGCTTGGAAACATTGCCAAGGCCCGCGCTGCCCTGACAAGTGCCCGCACATCCGCCGCCTCCGTCTACACCCCACCCTTGCTCCAGGCCAACCTGGACATGCAGGCAGGTATGCTCCACGCTGAGGATAAGGACTTCACCACCGCGTACTCGTACTTCATCGAGGCTCTGGACGGATACTCCCAGCTCGACGAGACGGTCAAGGCGACGGCCGCCCTGCAGTACATGCTCCTGTGCAAGGTGATGCTGAACCAGGTCGACGACGTCAACCAGCTCATGAGCTCCAAGCAGGCGACCAAGTACGCGACGAAGTCGCTGGAGGCGATGAAGGCCATCGCGCGTGCGCACTCAAACCGGTCGCTGGATGAATACGAGAGCGTGCTCGGCTCGTACCAGCGCGAGCTGGGCAGTGACACGTTCATCCGGGGTCACCTGCGGCGGCTGTACGACGCCATGCTGGAGCAGAACCTCATAAAGGTGATCGAGCCGTTCTCGCGCGTCGAGATCGACCACGTCGCCAAGATGGTCAAGCTCAGCCCCGTCCAGGTCGAGGAGAAGCTGTCGCAGATGATCTTGGACAAGGTCATCATCGGCGTCCTGGACCAGGGCGCCGGGTGCCTCATCATCTTCGATGAGACGCACAGGGACCAGGCGTACGATTCCGCTCTGGCGACCATCGAGAAGCTGAGCAACGTAGTCGATGTGCTCTACACGAACCAGGCGTCAATGCTGGAGTAGATGGACAGATCATGGGGGCTCGTTTGTAATATTAACATGATAGATCACCGGTGACTAAAAGACACTTGTGGCGAACCATCTTTACGTATATTCATCTTCTGCATGATATCAAATTTGTTGACCAAAGTGACCTTTTCACGCCGATTGCCACCCCGCTGTACAATCTGATGCTGTTTGTAGGCTTGGTTTGTTTTCAAACCGGGTATCCTTCACAATTCCTACTGTCAATTTCCAGTCATTCCGTCCTGAACACGATGTTCGAGGGCTATGCACCATCAACTTATGCTCATCATCATCATAAACTCCACAGTACAAAACAAAGGAAAATGAAAGGATCATCGTCTCTTGGGCACCAGCCCGACTCTCCTCCTCTCCTCGCCAACAATCAGGGAAAAGAGCCGCTTGGCGAGCGCGTCCTCGGGCCACCCGCCGACGTCCCTCTTAAACGCGTCGACGATGTCCAGGTGCCACTGCTCAAGTGCCATCCTCTCGCCCTGCGACGTGACCATCTTGCCGAGCAGCGAGCTCGACGCGCGCTTCTTGGGCGAGGCCATGACGGCATCGCTATGCCGGAGCTGGAAGTCGAGGGCGTTGCGCCGGTAGGCCTGCAGGAGCTCGTCCAGCAGGAGCCAGTGCCTCTTGGTCCATTTGGTCTGCGAGAGCGGGGAGTCGGCCGGCTCTTCTTGCTGCTTCTGCTGCTGGCTGGAACTCAGGTGCTTGTGGTGCGGGGAGGAGTGGATGTAGGATTTGAGCGCCGACGGTTGATTCTCCTTGCCTCTGGGAGAGCGGCGGGGCGAGAGGGAAGGAGGGCGGCCCAATGTGATCGGGTTCTTGACCTGGGCCCCGGCTCGGGCCTGGCCTTGCGCCATCGGGGAGAGAGTGCTGCTTGTGAACTCCACCACGCGTCCAGGCGTCTTGGGTTTTAGCGGAGATCTCAAGCAAGATTTGGACGGTGACATAGTCCGGCCAGGGAGTGGCTTCAGCGTGGGGGCCTCAAATGAGGACTCTTCGGGATCCACAGGGGTGCTAGGCCGCTCAATGGCCTGCGGAGAACTCGGCTGTGCGTCGCTTATGGGATCCGAGACATGCAGGCGTTCTGTCGGTGCTCGACACGACGACACTTCCCAGTTTTCGAACAAAGCTGCATCGTTTTGGCTAGGGCGAGGAGCAAGACGCTGCTGTGTAAGGCGCGGCCGCTCCGGCGTGGGTGTGGACTCGGACGATAAGTGACCCGTTGCATCCTGTCCAAAGGGCTGGTCAGCTGCCGGGGCTGGCGACGGCAGCTCATCCGAGAGCCGGCTATCCCATGATGGCTGCCTCTGGGGCGGGATTCGGGCATTTTGCGTGTCGTGCAGTGTTCCTGGCGCAGTAATCTGAGCGGCATGACTCTCAGCTGAACTCTGAGCTATGGACCTCGCTTTCAATGCTGTCCTAGCCCTTTGTTCCCGCTCTATAAAATTGGGAGAAGACGAGAAGAAGTCCGACAGATCCACCCTCTTTGGCTGTTTCTGTTGCTCTGGTGTGGGCTTCTTCGCGGAAGGCTGGGTGGAAGTACCACTGTGCAGATCAAGAAGTGAATAGTCCTCGAGATTCTCAGGCATGTCTTGAGGGACGCCACGGGTCGACTGCTTAAAAGCCGGGCTCCTGCCAGGAGGCAGGGTCTGTGAGATGGTGCTTCGTGTTCCCCAGTCAATAGACAGCCCACTTCTCGCAAAAACGTTGAACGACTCGTTGATCGATTCGTTGGCTCGCTTTTGAGCTGTCGGAGACGAAGCTGTCCTGTCTGCTTCAATGGCCCAGACGTCTTCGTCATCAGACCCATCCCCATCAAGCGGTGCCTCGTCAATCTGCATCGCATCCTCCTTCGATCGCGTTTGGATCCTTCCCTCTTGGATTACTTCCTCGTGAAGCTGCGGATACCGGACGCTTTCGATCTCAGGTGCTTGATCCTCGGCTGGCTGCAAAAGAGTGTCATCGGTCCGCGGTTCTTCTGGTAGACGGTCCGCTGCCCCGTCCCATCCACTGCCAGACCCAACATGCGCGTGACCCGGAAAGACCTCTGAACCGAGCAGACCGGGCTTCCGTGACATCTCACCTCTCCAGTTGCTGCTTAGTCCTCGAGGTGCAGGGTCTCCCGACAAACTTCTGTCGTCCACCTCCCCTATAGTCGCTTTTGCGACACTGGCTCTGCTACTATGCACACTGCCTTCACGTGACGCCTGCCTAATACGTTCCATGAAAGCCGAGTTGCGAGCACTTCCCCCTCGGTCCTTAGCGGGGGATGACGGCCCAAACGGATCCTCCCAAGTTTGCGTGACATTAACCTGGGGAGAAGTAATCCTCTTCGTTCCTTCTGTGACAAGGCTTTTCAGATGGCTGAGTGAGAAAAGAGACTGAGTCCAGGTGCTCTTTGGTGGTTCGGGGGGCGCTGGGGGATTATGCAATGTGGCGTTGGAAGACGTATCCCTGTGCACAGCCTCTTCGTCCGAGGGCGCGTCCAAGCTAGATTTCCTGACGGATCCTTTAAAAGGGCTCCCCAGGACACTGCTTCTCGCGGACGGAGAGGGAGGGTCGGACAAGATGTTCTGCAATCTCTCGCCAACACGCACAATCGGAGAGAGGAATGGTCGAGGACCAGGTGATTGGGAGGGGAAGATTGCAGCATTTGCCTCCCTTGCTTGCGCGGGCTGCAGATGGATTGAGGGCGGTCGGTTCGCGGGTGTATCCGAGCTCCGGCGCGAGTCTTGCATTGGTTGTTCATCCTCTCGATCGAAGGTTGTGATTTCTGGTGGGGAAGAACCTATCTCATCATCACGGTCGACAAACATACTTTGCTCTTCATGAGGTTGATTCGTCGCGGGAATGCTTTGATTGCTGGAGGAAGTCGGCTCATCTGGAGGAGTCAACAAACGGTTGGAGTCTGAACGAGAGCGATTGGGATGGGGTGGCGAACTCTGCTGCGTGGCCTGGCTGGACCGTCTCCCGGATTGGGCGGATCGGGACGCAGAGCGATGGAGGAAGTCGCCGTCGTCGACTTGGCTGCGGCCGAGGTGTTCGGCCGGGGACTTTGGACTTTCGGGAATGTCACTCTTCTGGGAATCGCTTGGGGTAATCTCTTGACTGCAATCCGCGTCCGGCGCCGAGTGTTGGGCGGGCACGACAGCCATGCTGAGTTCATCTTCACTAGGACTTCTTGCAGATTGCGGCATCTCTTCTTGAGGTTCCACAGCCGCAAAGACTTCCTCTGGAATATCGGAGAAGGAATCGTCGTCGGCATTCAGCTCGTCGTCGCTCATTTCTGCGACATTGTTGTTATCCTGTACTCGTATCGGCTGAGCAGGAGATTGCTTGTTCTTCTGCAGTGGCTGCGGTGCAGCATACTCGAGTGGAAAACTAGCTTTGGGGGGCTGTAAGGGGGGCTCGGAAGATTGACTCTGTCGGGACTGTGGCATCTGGCTCCTCTGTGGAGAGGTCTGTTTCCTCCCAGACGACACATTATGCGCCCTGTCCGGGTTTGCCTCAGCAGGTGTCTGATCCCGCGATCCAAGTAAGTCGACATCGTCATTTTCTTCGTCTGTCGCATCCATCTCTTGTCTCAGCGATTCTAGCGTCTTGTTGATGAGCAAACTTGTCGTCTCTCCTATCTCGGGCAGATCTGACGTTGGTGCGCCCCTGTTTCCTTGAAAAGAGGGCATTGTCTCAATACCAATCATGGTGAATGTGTCTGGGTCCACGGTATTGTCCGTCGCGTCCTCACTCCTAGCCGGGTGGAAGCTGTGATGAGACTTGGCGTCACTTCTATCATCGACCTCCATCATAGGAGCATAGTCGTCCGACTCCCCGGGTAAAGGCCCCTGATCCTCTAGTTCCATGGGGTCATGTCTGACACGTCGCGAGGCTCTAGGTGTTGTTTCGCTGTGACGCGACTGTGTATCGCTCCCATCATCGCGGTCCATCATAGGCGCATAATCTTCGGACTCGCCCGGCAGAGGGCCTTGGTCTTCCAGCTCCAGTGTTCCATGTTCGGCTTGCGCATTTAAAGTTACAGGTTCGTCATGGTGTGAGTCCACGTCACTTCTCTCGTCGAAGTCCATCATGGGAGCGTAGTCGTCCGACTCGCCCGGAAGCGGCCCTTGAGAATGTTGCTGTTCGAACTGGGTTTCGTCAAAAGACTCTGAGGGTTCCATGGCCTGTTCTGCCGTCGGGGAGGGGTGCGCATCGCGAGGTGGGTCTGATAACTGAGCCAGGAAAGGGTCTTCCTCGTCGCCGTCATCCTGGTACGCGGCACCTCCATCTTCAGCAACTTTCTCTAGCGAAAGACGCTCGTTGGTGTCGTCTGTATTTTGTGAGGCCTGCCGGTCGTGGCTCTGAAGCGGATATAAGTTGATGCCAGTTGTTGTGAGCTCGTCGGTGTCATCCGCCTGGATCGACTTTTGACGTTTTCGACCTGGCTTTTTAGTTGTTGAAACCTGTGGCGGGGCGTGGCTATCTTGGTCTGAGGGTGCAGTCTCCGCTTTGCGCTTGGGCGGCCTGCCTCTCTTCCTGGCGGGTGTCGGCTTTTCCACGGTCGCGGGTGCTTCTGATTGCAGGGCATCACTGCTAGCAACGGGAGTGCCTCGTGGTTTCCTCGTAGCCTTGGGTGTTGGGGTGCCTTTCTTCTTCCTCTTGGCGCCGGCCGTCGCTGGTGTCCCGGGCCTGGTAGACGAGCGCCTGCGCCTCCGTGGTGTCGGGTCGCCTTCATCGTCCGTCAAGCCTCTGAGGGGTACGGTCGTCGTGGTCGTCCGCGCTCCCCGACGTGGGCTCGGCTGGGGGGTTGGTGATCCAAACAGGAGTCGCCTCACGTTCGCGCCTCCAACACCAGCACCGCCAGGCCTCGTTATGGGATTGCCATCCGGACCAGCTTCCACGGTGACGTAGATTGTCTGAGGGGTGATCTCGTTGCCAACATCGAGGGCGAACATGCGCTTTCGAGGCGACGTTCCTGGGATTGCGGAGAATCGAGAGGAGGCGGCGCTCTGAAACGGGCGACGCGTCGTAGACGGAGGAGGCGGCGCGGCGGAACCGGGCGGGATGACTATCGACTCGTCGCCCAAAGGGTCGGGCGACGAAGGTAACTCGATTTCGAAGCCCGACATTTCGGCGAAATCTCGATATGATCGCCGGCGATGTCTCGACATACAATGCGCATTTGGAAGATCAAGAACTAGAAAAAGATAGCAAGTAAAGAAAGGGTCTCAGTGGCCTCGCGGTTGTGACGCGTTGTTTCCACGGAGACGGTGCGAATGGGTGTGGGCGTAGGCGCGGGCGCGGGCGCGGGCGAGAGCTTATGTGAATTGGCAAGTCAGCAAGTCAGGTTCACGATTCACGGGACTGAAAGCTCGTGCCAGGCCTTGTTTACACCCTCTACCCACGGTAGTGTAGACTTGCTGGCAGGCTGGTTGCCAGGGGCCACATTTTCTGGCCGTGCCGTGGGCAAGGTACCTTGGGTACCCTGCACCTTGGGTTCACTAGCGCACTGGCCGAAAACGGACCCTTGGCGGGTACCCACGTTTTGCCCCGCTTTTCCTCCGTTGCTGCCATGGGTTTGTCCTGGTGATTTGGGAGGCGAAATGATCTTCCTCACTTGGTCAGCAAGCCATGGAATTTCCACTACTGCATTGCTATGTACGGGCTCCCGGGATGACTTCACTTGTCAATAACCCGGGGCAAAAGAACATTCTAAAGATCCCAGTCCCCGTGCACGTGCTTTGAGTAAGTTCCTGGGTAGTCATTTCTAATATCACCTATAGATGAGCCCTTTGACGGTTGAGTAATCATCGTCTGTACCGCATCGTCCTATTGTATTAGTCAAATATCGCCCGTCTTGGTCGAGCCCGACATTTCTCCATCCTCGGGCTCTGCTCGTGAGGCGCCCTTGACAATGACGTGATCAACTCTTGGTGCGAGAGGGACAACCTCATTTGCAACTGATGTTCAGAATAAAGGCTGGATTTACACGGCTGATTTGTCAGGCCGACGTGAAAGCTCCACGTATATATACCACTTCCACGCCTGTCGTTGGAGTGGTTCATGCTTATGTTCATCACCACAACACTGGACTACCTGCACTGACATCTCTGTTCTCACCTGCCTTCCTACTCCAGTCTCATATATTAGTACTTACTTGAAAGAGACGCTCGATACCTTTCGCGCCAGTTCGTCTAGCCCCAACAATGGCCATCACGTCAAACGTTCCTCGTGGTGCGGTCACGGCGAAGCTGAACTATTTTACCCCGCCGGCTGACGGTTCCAAGCCATTCAACCATGTCGATACACCGCCCGAGGGCCTACCGCAGCGCAACTTCACAGACGAGGTCGTCGACACCGTCATCCACGACATCAGGGGGAACGAGGCTGACTACAACCTGGACAAGGATGCCTTCCAGGTCATCCGGAATGTCCCCGAGTCCAAAGAGAAGGACTTCACCGACGACGCATCCATCCAGGCCAACTACTACCCTGAGCTCGAGGAGCTCCTGCTGAAGAACATCCCCGGCGCCAACAGGGTGGTCTTCTTCGACCACACCATCCGCCGGACGGACCCCAATGCAAAGCGCGCGCCCGTTAACAGGACACACATCGATCAGACCGCCGTCTCTTCCGAGATGCGCGTCAGACGCCACCTCGGTGATGAGGCCGACAAGCTGTTGCAGGGGAGATACCGCATCATCAACGTCTGGCGCCCGCTGAACAAGAAGCCCGTTGAGTCGTATCCCCTCGCGTTCGCGTCCTCGTACAGCGTCGACGACGCGGACGTCATACCCGTTGAGCACCGGTATAACAATGGGTACACTGGGTTCACGGCCGCTATTAAGGCCAACCCCAATCAGAGGTGGAACTATTTGAGCGGAATGACTGGCGATGAGCGGTTGTTGCTGGAGTGCTTTGACAGTGACGCTTTGAAGGAGGGTTCCAAAATCCAAGGTGGCAGGCTTCCCCACACAGCCTTTGAGGATCCAAGGACGCATCCCGACGCCGAGGGCCGCGAGAGCATTGAGGTCAGGGCGCTGGTTTTCGGGCCATGAGGAGTCGGGCAGTCATAGGGGCAACATAAAGCGACGACAGAATGACTTTAATAATCGGAAGCATGGTTGATCTTTGGTGTATTAACTCATCTAGCGCAATTTATTCAATACACGTATGTTTTTCTGGGTGAAACAAGTTCCCTCATGCTTGCTTGATGTCTCGACGCTCCCTCATCTGTCCTGACCGGGTATAATGCTCAGCCTCGTCTGCCTCTTCTGGTGTTGCTTCCTTGACGGCTCATAGCCACTCCACCAGAGTTTTGGCGGCTCATAGGGACACCAGCCATGGCGGGTGCTTGTAAAGAGCTTGGGCCCGGCTCTCCACGCACATTACTGACTTCAACCTTGAGTTCTACGCGGAGATCGTCTGCGCTTGGCCGATCTCCTTGCAGGTAGGCGACGAACTTCTCCTCCCGAGGGCCCGCAGCGACAGCCTCGAGCACTTTTCGACCGCCGTTGGGGACGTCGAAATTTGACCCCACGCCGTGAAGCTGCTCGTACTGACGCAGCACAGAAATGGCTTGCAGGTCCGCAAGAGCATCATCTACCGCAAGAGGAGCCGGGCCACTGGCCTCGGTCATAGGCTTTGCCTTGTTGTATGGCGCAGGTACGATCGGTGGAAGCCTGGGCTCCTGGGCGTCAAGCCTCTCAAGATTGCCAGGCAGCTCGAAATTGGCAAGCGCCTCGATTCCAACCAATTTGTTGTCGTAGAAATTGGGATTGTGTGTACCGCCTCGCGTACTTCTGGTCGCATGCGATACCTGACGCTCCATGACGGGCGCAGAGGGGACAGAGTCTGTGCCGTCCTCACCTTCCTCATGTTCCTCGGGGCCGCTTTCCGAAGGCGATGATACCACACCATCTTTGGATTTGTGCCGGAGCATATACTTGTGGGCCGCGAGCGCAGCATTGTTGTAAGTCATTGATAGCTCTTTGTCGGTGAAGAGCTTGTCGATGCTGTAGATTGGACCGGTGCTCTTTCCGAAACGCAGTCTATCACTCTGCCAGACAGGGGTGATGTTGTTTGTATCCAGCGTCCGCCGCTGTGGCACTGGCGATCCGTCGTCATCATTGGCGTTCCTTTTTCTCTTCTTGTTCTCCGAAAACCCGGGCATTTCTTCCATCTCTCTCCTGAGTCGGGTGGCCCGCTTGCCATGCGTCCCTCCCGGGCTAGCCGGGTTGGTCATGCTGAATTGGTTCGGGTGAAGGAGCAAGGCGGATGCGTCGCTGATCTCGAGTGCCTCCTTTTCTTTGCTGAGACGATATTTCTTGCTTGCTATGGTATTGATCAAACGATCGCGGACGGTGGAGGCTAATGAATGATGCTCTCGCCTTGCCTGGAGGACTTTGTAGTTGTACACGTTTCGATGTTCCTGGCATTTGCGGTCGTATTCAGCCTAGCAGATTTGTTAGCCCAGATGCGCGTAGTAGTCCAGCGTGAGTAACGAACCTTTTGCTTGGTGATTTCGTAGTCACGCTCCTCGACAAGGTCTTCTATGTCATGGACAAAGTCTCGAAACCTTGGGCCGGCCATCTCAAGCAGAGTTCGGGCAGTAGCGGGGTCTGTATTTCCGAGAAGGGCGGGATCGGTTTGCTCCAGGTCGAGGGCCTCGAGAGGGCGCTCGCAGTAGGGGTCAACTCGCATTATGAGGTTGGTGTCGAGTTGAATCTTTTGTAATTGTTCACGGTAGGCACTGTCGCGACCTCTCGAGAAGTTCTCGGACATCTGTTGAAGTCGGTCATGCAGAAGTTGGCGCTTCCTCTCGCGCTTGGATTCATTTCGAGCTGGAGGAGCGGGCTCATGAGGCACCGAGACAGCTGAATTCGTTGCCATCTTGTAGTCAAGTCTGGAGACGATTTGGGCGGTGTCTCTGGGAAGGGTCGGGGCTCGAGGGTCTCAGACTTCTCCAGGTCTCGGATGTCGTTGAGAAAGAAGTGAGTTTGTGGGGAGTGCGACGGCGGCAAGTCGTCTTGGAAGACAAATCTGGCGGGAAGAAACGAGCGAGTTATGATTTCCTTGCCAGTAGACGCAGTGGGTAAGCCCAAATACAGGAGGCGTTCTCGAGAATTCAATCCTGTGTTGTGTACTGGAGGGGGCTGGAAACAGGCAAATTCAAGAGAGTGAGGGCAGGTGAGAGAACCGCCGAAAACAGTGCAGTTGTATGGAAGAGTGTTAGAGTGTTTCCAGCCGTGGTGATCTAGAAGAAGACTTGACCTGCCGGCTCATGCTTGCAAAGGAACATCCAATTGTCCAAGATGGGGAGTGGGGAGTCGGAGGTGAGGAAAACGCAGGCGAGCTCAGAATACCCCATCTAGGTGTCCAGCCGGGGGGTCGGCTGGTCAGGGTGACCGGGCATTGTGACCAAGCCTCGACTGCCTCACTGCAATAGCTACCAATTCCTGGTCAAGGCCTGAAGCTCTCATTGGCTGCGAGATCCATGCAAACGGAGGATCGGCCGACTTAGATCCGTTATCGAAAGTGACGTACCTCGGCGATAACGAGTCCAGCCCCACGGCGGCTTGCGACCAGACCCCAAGCAGTCAGTCGTAAGTGACTTTCTGCATGCGAGCTTGACCATTCGTTATTCGTCGCAACATCAGCACAAGGCGCCGCGGTCTGGGTGTGCTTCTCTCCTCTATTTTCTTTTCTCCCGCCCACCCATGGACATACTGCCTTCCTAATATACCTCGAACAAAGATCAACGCTCATGAAGTAACAATGGAGCACCTTTCTCTCAACGATCCTCCTGGCCAAGGAGGCGGAGCTCCTCCTCCAGGACCCGGCCCTCAGGGGCCTCCCGTGCTTGGTAGAGCTCCTCCTCCGCCTCAGCAACTGCCCGTGCAGATGTTTACGACCTCGGCATCGCTTCTCGACCTGACTGACAGTAAGCGCCCGGGCTAAGTAGCCATTTATTCTACATGCGAGGCTGACAACCGCTTCAGAGAAGCTGATGGTTGCCCTCCGCGACGGCCGAAAATTGTTGGGAATTTTGCGAAGCTGGGACCAATTTGGTATGGTGAATCGACTGGACAGGTGCAGCACAACGGGATGGAGTTAACACTGGGGCTATAGCGAATCTGGTTCTGCAGTCGACTGTGGAGAGAATCTTTGTGACCCCCGACGCGGTTCCCACGGACCACCCCGGCGCACAAGAAAAGCGAGGCTTATACGCGGACTACCAGCGAGGAATGTATCTCGTCCGTGGCGAGAACGTGATGCTACTGGGCGAGATTGACCTAGACAAGGACGACGACCCACCGCCGGGATACGATAAGGCCGATCCCGACTTGGTCGAGAAGCTTGCGAAGCAGAGGAAGGCTGAGGACAAGACAAAGGAGAAGAAGAAGCAGAAGAATCTGTCTGCTCTCGGCTTTGAGGGCGAGAGCATGGGCGATGCCATCCTTCTTTGAGTTGGCTTCGTTTGACGAGGCCACCGCTGGTTGCGCAATAAGCTGCAACCAGCTTTAAACGCCGGTTGGCTGCATGAGCAGAATATATTGTGAAATGCTCTGGCAGTCATGCACGCGGATGACCTGCTCAGGCCTAGAGAAGGTCTTTTGGCGGCCGGCTTATGATACGATGAGAGGTATCATTACGATTGACCAGATCTCTGGTTGAACATCTCAAACCATGGCGCTTCAGCACGCGCCTCAATCATGAATCATATTTGCGAGACCGTTTCTACCTGCACAATAAGAGTGAGTCGAGCTTAGCTTGCAGTATCACTTTCAGCTCGGTGGACTCCATTCTCATTCAGGCGAACGTGCTCAAAGTTTAGGGAATGGAAAGAAATATTGCTCGCATGCTCGTCACTCTGACAGAGGACCGAGTTTTTGAAGCTTCAAAGTTGGCTCTTCATTGCTCTGTCTCGCCTACGCTATAATCCAGGAGTGAACCCCTCGACCGTAACATCCCAGTCCTCCGGGAAATGCGGGCCCGGCTCTTCACCCCAACCGCCTCCCATCATAGACGCTGCCTCATGTTAGCTAATTTCATCCTCCCAACACGACGATTTCGAGAGCATTTCTGAGCTACGAATTACGGCATTAGAGCGGAGATAGACTTGTACATACTTGCAAGCAGCAGAGATGCCGCATTAGGAAAGTACGGCGTTGGAACACGAGACCCTCCTACTGGATATCCTGCGTCGTCGAACTGGAAGACGGGATGGAGGAGGTAGGCAACGGCCTGGTTCACATCGCCCAGCCTCAGTGAGTTCATGGCCAACAGGGAGAAATCCCATCCATATGACTCTTCTAAGTCCCAGAGCTCTAGAATCTTGTCGGCCGTGTTCTGGACGATGGTCAGGTTCAAACTAGGCCCGCTCATCGGAGGCGGCAGCCAGCCGTAGATTCCAGCCATTGCTGGATGCTGTGTTCGCGGTGATTAGCTACTGGCAAGTTACCTAACGGTCGTGACTGTCATTTTGACTCAGAGGTGTGGCCGGTGCTACTCACATCGTTTGTAGTTGCATTATCGCTCCACATATTTGGGATGCCTTCGTACACAGGATATGTATCGTCCACCACAGGCAAAGGCGCAAGCTTGTCCCTAACGGTAACCCAGTCCTCGGGAACGGACTGTCCTTGACGCTCCTTCCACTTGATAGCAATATCAAGTCCAAATCGCCAGTACGCCAATTCGAAAGTCGGGTTGATTGTTACATTCGGGTTTGTGTTTTCCGAAACAGGGTACATCGGCGGCCCAAGGTTGTATACGCCGGTTGAGTTATCAAACCAAGGGAAAGAGGCCATGAAGTCAGCCGATGCTGTGAGTACCTCATCCCACCTCTCCAAAGTCGTGTCGTTGGGAAAGGAGCGGTATTCTACCTCGGCAAAGTACAAAGGATGAGGCTGCTGCCAAATTAATAGGGAGTTGATTTCTCCCGGTGCGCTTCGCCCGCTCGGGTCCGTCATCTTTCCCCAGCGTGCGCCTTTGTAGCCCTGCCCGGCGGCCCTCTCGACTGAGGAAGGAAGAAACTGATCGTACATACTTGGTACGCTTCTCCACATCAGGTCAAAGTGGTTCCATCGGGCAAAGTGTACGAGATGCCAAAAGATCATTTCGAGGTGGAATTTGCCGTACCATCCGTTGTTGACGAGTCCTGATTCCTGTGGTGGGAAAGAGGATGCCGAATTGACAGCCAGGAGGTACTGCGACAGGATAATTCGTCTCTGTAGCTCGGTTGCATTTGCCGAATCGACAGAAGTGAGATCAATGAAAGCCCCTGAGCTCCAATATGACTCCCACCAAGCTCTCGACTCGAAACCCAGTTCTTCAAGAGATTTCTGGGATGCCGCTCCATCTGGAGAGAAGTTTGCGGTCATATCCAGCTTTGCTGATCCAGAAATTGTAAGAAAGTATCGATGAGTGCCATCCTCTGGTCCTGTGATCTTCCCGTTGCCATCCCATTGTGCCGTCAAGTAGTAGCTATTGTCGTCTAGCGTATGTTTAATGGTGGCCCGGCTGCCTGCAGTTTCCAGAGATGTCGAGTGATTGCTCGTTGCATTCCAGACTCCTACGAAAGGAGCATCAAACTTGTTGCGATCCGAATATGGGAAGTCAAAGAACAGGCCGAGAGAACCAGCAGAGAGCAGATCAGATTCAACACTGATACCGACAGTGTCAGTATCTGGTGCTGCTCGGACCTCAACCGTGACCTTGCTTCCATTATATGTAAAATTGGAGAAGATTGTCCCGGTCCACAGATCCAGGACTTGTGATTTGTCCTCGAGGCGGTCCTCGGTAACATTTGTACCGCCAAACCAAAGTCCTATGTTTCCGAGGTTCAGCCTCTGGGGATTCTGGATCAACCAAGTGGATATTTCGTTCTCAGCAGGGTTCGGCTGTGCGTAATTGACGAGCTGTCCGTCACCAGAAAAATTAAGCGGTGGAGTCCACCAGTTCAGCCCAGTGTAATCTTATACGCATCAGTATATAGTGACCATGTAAGAGAGAATGAGGGCCTCTTCTCACCATCTACAGAGGTCTGATTCGGGGTTGTCGGTGAAGAGAAGTTGTGCCACCCCCAAGTAGACATAGTTGCAAAAGGCTTGAAAGGTCTGGAGGCCTGTCACATCCACGCCAAAGGCAAAGTTGCCATTTCCGACTTGCAGAGGTGTTGTGCCTGAACTCGCATTTCGACGAACGTTGAACGCTTCAACAACTTGTTGTCTTTGTATGGGTAACGCAGCTTCAGCCAACGCAAGATGGGTACAGACTACCAGGAGCCTAAAACTATGCATGGCGCATAAGAGTCAAGCTGCTCTTGAGCTCCAACCGGGAAAGTTCGAGACAGCTATAACATGGGTTGATATTCTCGCAGTGATTGCCGTCTAGATGTAGGCAATAATGTCAAGCCGGGGTAGAGAAGTAGCACCGAACCAGGAAGAATTGCTGGTGGAAGGGTAAAGATGTTCTAGAAGGAACACAAATCTGCAACATAGACGATCATGAGAAGGAAAAGTATCCAGTTATCATACCATGAGAGATCGACACTAGTAAGGCAAATCAGATATAGATTATTGAACTTTCAACGATAGTTCTTCGCAGTAGTCCAATAACGGGGTGCCGTACGCTGTGAAGCTGGGCCATTCGCGCATCGTTGACCCGAGGACATGGATCGGCAGCCAGGGACGAGGGGCGACAAGCATATCTAGAGTTCGTGACTTTGAAATGACTGATCCGGGTCTCCACATCAGATTGAGGCTATTCAAACTAATTCAACCGGCAGACAGAAATGCGGAGAATCCGGGGTGCATCACGGGTTAGTTGATCTGAGCGATCCAGGCTGCATACTGCTCCACCACGGACATCTCGGATGCGTGAGTCACGGGGAATGGACAGCGTACGGTCAGGCAAATCAGAACAGGACAAGCATGTTGAAGTCTTGATCCTGACCGTTGACATACTATACGTGTTTGTGAGTGCTCGACGGGAGGAGGATGCAGGCATGGACTCGAGAGTGAGGGGCACTGGTGAACGTGCCCAGTGTGCCCGCATACCCAAAATCCACCATTTCAAATCCGACCTTCTACCAGGGTCCTGGAGTGCGTGCGCAATGACCACCGCTAATTCTAGGCCCCTGATCCTTGGCCTGCGGGCTGCCCAATTTCCACGCCTTAGCAAACGCGCCGCGGCAACGGCAACGGCTGCTGTTTTTGTTTTCCTTCTATTTGGTATCATCATAGCCTAGGTAGCTAGCTTCCAAGGCGCTCAGTTTGAGGCACCGCCACATTCCGATTTCACCAACCAAACCAAAACACCAAACCACCCAGACAGGGCCTTCTCACTCTCGTCTGACTTGGAGACATAGGCGACTAATCCATCTGAACTCAGGTATGAACAAACATTCGACCAGGCGCACGGCATGACAACAGACAAGTCCCCTTTCGGATGTGCCCCACTGACATTGGAGTATTGTGAGGCAGGAATCTACCCATCCCCGACTCGTGTCCCGCGACGATCAGAAGTCACGATGACTTCCTTTATCGCTACCGTGTATGTCGCTCCCACTCGTTCCACTCCCCCTGGCTCCCCGCAGAGCGCCCCCCCCCCCCAATCGACAGCCCAAAGGCCGCACACGAAAGAGGACTACAGGCTTACATGCAGATAGGAGCAACAACCGGCGGAACCAGTTCCGACCGCGACCCGGTGGCAAGCAGGGAACAACCAGCTACCAGTTGCGACAATATGCCGAGGCCACTCTGGGAGGCGGCAGCCTTCGCAAGATCGTGAAGCTGCCCGAGGGTGAAGACGAGAACGAGTGGTACGCTGTCAACAGTAAGTACCTTGCAACCCAACGCACCGCCGCGTGACCGTCCGAACGCGCATGCTGACCCCCGGCCGAAGTGGTGGATTTCTACAACCAGATCAACCTGCTGTACGGCGCCATCACGGAGTTCTGCTCGCCCCAGTCATGCCCGGAGATGAAGGCGACCGACGAGTTCGAGTACCTGTGGCAGGACAACGAGAACTACAAGCGGCCCACCAAGATGCCCGCGCCGGCCTACATCGAGCAGCTCATGACCTGGGTCCAGAGCAGCATCGATGACGAGGCCGTCATGCCCAGCCGCATCGGCGTGCCCTTCCCAAAGACCTTCCCCTCCCTCGTCCGCCAGATCTTCAAGCGCATGTACCGCGTCTACGCCCACATCTACTGCCACCACTACCCCGTCATCCGCGAGCTCGGCCTCGAGCCCCACCTCAACACCAGCTTCAAGCAGTACGTGCTCTTCATCGACGAGCACAACCTGGCCACCGGCAAGGACTTCTGGGGCCCGCTGGGTGACCTGGTGGACAGCATGTTGCGGAGCGACTGATCAAGCATGGGTTGTAAGATAGGCGCGATTTCGGATTTCTGTGTTATTGAAGCTGGCGTTGGGGCATACGGTTTTGTGCTTGTGATCAAGGGTGTAAGAATTAATGGATGCGGGGCTGGCTGGAGTGCTCAGGAGCCAGGCACTTCCCATGCCTGCGAAACAGGCCCTTGCCTGGGGCTCAGAATATGCTGCAGACTGGACTGTAATCGACTACAGCATGTCTTGATCCCGAAATTACGAGGACTTAGGTCTTAAGACATAAAAGTCATGCTGACTCCTGGCTTTCGTGATGCCATTTTCAAACATATTCCGCGGAAAGGAAACTCATAGCTCGAACACTGTGGACAGTGAGCTCTGACCATATTCCTGACGGCATCTTCTCCAACCTCTACCACGGGCACACTGATCCCATACTATCATACTGCAAATCTGACGATGAAAAGCCCAACGGCAGGACTAGGACGTGGAATAAATGATCTCTCTATTTTGGCTCAATTCAACAACAGATGCTGGTCAGTATCCTTGGCCCGGAGGCTCACTGGCAATCCCGTGCACCTCCCGTCGTCGCCCTTTCCCGTGCCCCTCTTTCGTCTGACATAAAAGAAGTAATTTACAGGGTGTCGGTCAGGAGCTTGTTCATCTTCGCGATCTTGGAAGAGACAGAGAGGTCGATGGTTCGGTCTCCGATCTCAACAACCAGGCCGCCGATGATGTCAGAGTTGACCTAGTCGCGTCAGTGTATGGCAAATTCCCTGTAGGACTTGTTCTTTCTCCCTACCTCGTTGGTGACCTTGAGCTTCTTGCCTTGGCCGACATAGGAGGACTTGGACACGGCGGTCTCAAGTCGGCTCAGGGTCCGGTTGTCCAGCGGCTATGCGCGAAGCATTGCGTCAGCGTAATGTCCACGTCTCATATATCTTATTCCTCCGTGGTGTAGCGCCATCATTGCATGTGCCTCGCTGAAAGTGCACGTTGCAACCATCGTTGCTCCACCCAATAAGGTAGCACACGTACCGTAGCGCTCGTAACCGTCATCTCGACCTCGCCGCGCGCAGCGCTCATCAGCTCGCCAAACTTGGTGCAGACGCCCCCGAGGAGGCCCAGGCGGTTGTTCTCGGCAAGGGTCTGAAGGAAGTTCTTGACGGTGGCGTTGGAGCCGGCGGTCTTCTCGAGCTCGGCGATGATGGCGGACTTGTCGGCGGGGGTCAGGGTCGGGGCGTCGAGGATGGCGGCCAGCTTCGCGTCCTGGGTGACCAGGCCGCCCAGCTTGTTCAGGGCGGTGGCGGTCGGGTCGAGCGAGGAGGACTTGACGGCCGCGGTGTACTGTTTGTTCGGGCAAAATGACGCATTAGTTTCCAGGTGCTCTCTGCTCGGCTGGCCCGTGGCCCCAGCGCATCAATTGCACGTCCCCCATCTTCCCATGTCCCAATTGACATCCATCACCTCCACCTCGGGGTCGACTCGGCGCGGTGACGTACCAGGGCAGTGGCATAGGTGCCATCGACGCCGAAGAGGGCGACGGGAGGCTTGACGGCCTCGGCGGCGGCGGGGGCGGCGTAGAAGCGTGCCTGCGAGGCAATCGCCCGCGAGGGAGCTGCAGCACGAGCTGAGCGGAGCAGGGCCTGTCTCGAGAACATGGTGACTGTGGGGGAAGGGTCTTGGATCGGAGGTCGTCGAGATTTCAATTGACGAACTTGGTCCGGGACGGAGCTGCGACGTCTTCGGCAAAGTTGGAGTGGATGCCTGAGGCAAGGCCTCCGGCTGTGTTAGTCAGCCCCTGCACCCGTACCTCTCCGCAACCTAGTCACTTCGGGACAACCTGCCATGGGATATCATCCTGGAGGTTTACTTTCTGTGGAATAGCCCCCTGTGGAATCTGACTTGATGCGCTTCAGATGACGGCCGTTTGCGTTCCAATAAAGCTGCCAGATCATGATTGAGTGTTTACAGACTGCATGATTTCAAATCTGGAAGCTTGAGAGAACCCTTCTACATCTCACATCGCCCAGTTTAATTGCCTCTAAAACGCAAGGTGGGTGCGCAAGACAAGCAAAGACCCAGACAACTTCGGATCAGCTGCGCCACTTGTAACTTAATTCTAGTATTCAGCTACTAAACAGAACGGGAAGTAGCTATCATTATGATGATTGGAGTCTTGTGTCTTCGTCGTGTGCTAGTCACCTTCAAAAGTGGGCTTTACAACCTCGCAGACTTGCCTCCAGCGCCATGCCTCCATCTGCCGGCAATATGCCCCAATTGGGAGTCGTGCTGAGGTACTACAGTTATTTGTCCTTGTGGAGCAACTGAAGCCCCCAGAATGCTCTCGTCGGCATTACGTTCACCCTCTACGGGGCCGCAGACTTGACGAGCGTGGTCCGAATCGTGATCATGCTCCCCCATCCAGGCTTTTCTTGGACTTTGGGTCACGCAAGTGTGCTCAATTGAGAAAGACAGTAACTACAGAACAACGCTAAGGTATTCATGGAGACTTTCGGAGTATGATGACGGTCGATCGCAGAATGTGTACAACGAGTATTCAGTAAACATCCGCGTTGCTTCGGACTGCACTTAATTTGTATTGGTCTCACTGGCTTGATTACGAATGCATATTAGAAGCAAACAAATGGAGAGCGAGAGAGGGACGGAAACCAAAAAGCAGATAAGTGAATTTCAGAGCGAGAGAAGCGGGTTGGGAGTATCAAAAGGTCA
Organism: Diaporthe citri; assembly: GCF_014595645.1. NCBI lineage: Eukaryota > Fungi > Ascomycota > Sordariomycetes > Diaporthales > Diaporthaceae > Diaporthe > Diaporthe citri. Next base: position 1,878,324 of record NW_025064850.1, read on the forward strand.
TTAATCTTGCGAGCCACATTGGGATCACTGGCTCGAAAGTCAGAGTCAAAACATAGTGAGGGAGCATGACTTGCGCTAGGGAGGACCAGTATGTCTGCATCACTTACGAGCGGATTGTCTTTCTGCTCGACGATTGAGAGACACTGTCAATAGCAACAAACCAAACAACAACTTCCCGCGCGGGGTCTTGTGCGGAGTTGCGCGTACACTGCCAACGCTCGGCGAAATTCCAAGGACAAGGCCGAAGAACCCTTGATATTCTGGGTCGCCTGATTTGGAGTAACAGCGATGGAACACTTCTTCACTCACCTGCAACCACTTGCTAGCTCTGGTGCTCTGTTCGTGTCCGTCTTGGGATGGTGGTCCGCACCGAGAAAGAAGCCACCTGCCTTATACAGATAGGACCCAGTTACCGCGAGCTGTTGCCGACTTAGAATGCAAAATATGAGCTGGGGGTGTTGTGAAGCGTTCCGATGCGGGAACACTTGAACATCCGTGACTTCTGAGCAGGTAGGACATAAGAAGAGTGTTCCTCAGGAGCATTCAATGCCAGTGTAGAAATCAATACAGTTCTAGCTGTCCAACGCAAAAATGCAGTCCAAGTCAATCGCCATCTTCTTGTCGGTCTTCTCGTCCGCTCTTGGACATCCAGCTCTTGGTAGCCGCCAGACTCAAGACTGTGATGCCGTCCATGTCTTCCTCGCGCGAGGAACCAGCGAGGACTATCCTGGCAGGCAGATCAGCGTCGTGAATGCAGTCTGCAATGGTGTTAGCAGCTGCGGTTATGAAGATATCCAATACCCTGCCTCTTTCGTTCCCGACTATTGCACGTCTGTCGGTGTCGGCGTGGTCAATGGGACATCTCAGATCACCGCATACGCAACCCGATGCCCGAATGCACAGCTAGTGCTGTCAGGCTACTCCCAGGTAAGCTGTGATGTAGTTGGGGTGTTAGAAATGTCTCTGGCTAATCATTCATGACAGGGTGCGCAAGTTGTTGGCAACATTCTCGGAGGTCAATCTGGTGGTTCTACGGGCTGTACCACCCAGGACTCTACTGGCTTGGATCCTTCATCATCACCAGCAGTTCAAAGTGGGTTCAGACGTCGACAGGATGTTGGTTCCCGGAAGCTAACCGTCTCTGCAGTTGTGGCGGCTGCTTTCTTCGGCGATGTGACGCATGTAGGAAATCAAACATACAATGTCGAATCCGGGGCACCTTTCGATGGGGTGAGTACAGACCCATTGTTTCTTTTCCATACCCAAACTCGATCCACGAGACTTGCTTCATGACAGCCTAGACTGTGATGCTCCAAACAGCAGCTAACTCGGTACAAAGATCTACCCCAGGACAGGAACGCAGCTCGAGCGCCTCAACGAGTTCTCCACGAAGCTTCGGTCCTGGTGTTTGGCGGATGATCCTGTGTGCGCCCTAGGTAACGACGGGGCCGCCCATACTAGCTACTTCACCCTCTTCTCAGAGGAAGCTGGAGCATGGGTTCAGACGAAGCTGACGCTGTAGTATTGACTTCGAGGTGCATCTTGCTTCTCTGGCAGGTCCATTATTTGGCATATTCAAATCAAATGCGACTTGGTTCCTTTGTGGACACCATGGAAATAGCTGATGTTTCTTCTTTTTCTCGTGGTGCCGTTATGTCTACCCGCATCGCTTGTATGTAATTGAGCGGCTCCCAGTAACAACATAAATATAACTTGAATCGTGTTCCTCTTCAAGTGTGTAGTAAGAATGCAAGTTCAAAATAAAATTGACCCTACAGGACGAACCTGCCTCAACTGCGGTCCCACATTACCAAGAGGTTTTCCCGTGCGGAAGTCCCACCAGAGATGGTGCTCGCCGTGTACTGGCTCTGGGTTACTGCATTAGCATACTGATTCCCGAAATTTAGTCTTCGAATGAGTTGTTACTTCAAACGCGAGAGATCGACTTAATCAACAAAGAAACCGGTGACTAATTCGGTCGCAAGATCTTGTCCAGCGGCTTGATCTTCTCAGCCATGCGGGCGGTTGACTGAGCTCCAGTCTGAGTCTGTCGAAACCCGAGATCCTCTCGCTCGTTACCTGGTGACGTGAAGCGTGACATGGTAAACTTTGGGTCATCGGGGACGGGTAGCTTGGGTCGCAGGCCGGGGTTGTCTCTCGACAGTGCCTTTTTGCTGCTGAAGAAGAGGGGTATTAAAATTGTGGTCCAAAATCAGCTTTCGAAGAGTAGGACAGAAATGGCCGCACAACCCAGGACGTGAGATGCCTCCTGAGTGGAGAGAGATACATCGAGAACAACAAGAGTTTCAACGTACTCAGGCTCGAAGTTTCGAACAGCTTGGTTAGATGGAGTTTTGTCCATGCCGTCTGCTCGGACTAGTGGTCAGAGTTGCCATTCACAGAGTAACAATATGATGCACCAACGGCGATGAGATGAGCACAAGATGTCTCCAATATTTCCCCGCGGGAGCGTGAGGGTGGAGAGGAAGAGGGCAGAATGTTTGGGCGGACAGTCGCGAAATGATAGACACAGGCAGAGAGAGTAGGGTTGTTTGGCGAAGAAGAGGAGGGCCAGATAAGCCAGCGCGTGAAGGAACTGCCCCTTTAAATATGCTGATGAGTCTTTGCGGACTTGGAATGTGTTGATGATTTAGATCAAATACGGGTATCTCAAGGCAAAAGTCTACAAAGGTCCCAGGAAAAATTACATTTTATTGGCGAGAACCGCACGAAAAATGCCGGCATCAGGACCACAGTGTCACAATAGTCAATATAGCCAGGCATCACTTTGGCTAATGTCCGGCCCCAAACCGTATCTGCTACATTTGTTTGATAATTGCGATTTCAGCACCATGGCATATTCGGGTAAGTGTTTGAAGAAAGCTAGCGGATCATGTCATGATGAGTCAAGGCAGTTGAAGCTGTACATCGACCACGAGACCTGCGCTTCAACGGCTACCTGCGTTCGATAGTTGGGATGCATTTTCTTGGTGGTTTGATGGCATTCTTGAAAGCCCATGCTGACTTAGGAAAGCGACTCGATCACTGGATATGGTCATGTGGAACGGATTCTATAAGGTATGCAGGATGACGTTGGCCAATTCCAAGTCGCACCCTTGTTGGGGTTGGGTGGACACGAGCCTCACGACGAGGTCAAACAGTTAGTGATGTAGTACAGATTTCGATTGCAGTCCCTTCGTGCCACGATATGTTTATTTGGGACATTGTTGAATGGGTGCAATGACATCATGGGCCGCAGCAGAATTGGAAGAGGCAGGTCCGGGACCTTTTTTGCAGGATGCCTAGAACCCAATGGTGGACGGAAGCCTGCATGAATAGGGTTGTCTCGACTGTTCCGTCACACCAATACCGACCTCGTTTGTTTTGAGGCGATCGTCGATCCATCTGAGCAGTAATAAGGCTCCTCACTGGTCTGATATGTGACGTCGAGCTGCTCCAGAAGTCTCCTTTGACTTGACATTTAAATCAAGACACATAGAATTCGTATGCGCCTTCACGGCATCGCGATTGGCTTTCAATAAGCAAGCTTTGGTTACCACAATGTTGAGCCGTTCGTGGGGAACGATCAGTCAGCAAGCACAGATGCCTCTAATGAGGCATCAACAGCTTTGCGGCACCCCGCGAGGATAACGGTATACAGTGGTTCGCCCACTGCCTCACAGCTAGTCGTGGCTCTCGGCACGTCCGTAATCTCTCGTTTCCCAACCTGCTGTCCAACTCTGTAAACACACTTGGGCCTCAAATGTACATTAGTTTACGGAAGGTTCCGAAAAAGTGGTCTTGATCTAAGCCACTGATGTATACATGCCTCGTCATTGGCCTAGTTTGCTCCTCTACACGGACTTGTGCACCACGCTAGGTGCATGTGGGAACCCGTATCATCTGACGGTGTATTGACTACCTCTGTGAGCATTCGGAAGAAATGTGGGCTCTGCCCACAATACCACTCAATCGAGGAGCCTATCCATGATGCTGTCCAGACTCCAGCCGCGATTGGCACGGTGATATGCTTCACGGGCGACCTGCCACGGCAATTCTACGGCGGATTGGGCGAGTATAGCCTCTACCCCGTGTGTTTGCGTTATTTTTGGCCCACTTGTAACATGACAGCCGGATACGCAGTCGACTTAGGCGAGACGGTATGACCCCATGTACTCGTCCATCGTAATGGGTGGCGAGATGGGGATAGCCGGACTCGATACGACACACCAACTCGCACTTTTGAGCTTGTGATACGCGCCTTGCTTGTAAATTTGCGTGGTGCAACACTGAACAATTATCAACAAGGACCTTTGTCGACACCGGAAAAACACGAGATGTATCGGAAACAAAATGAGTCTGATGGGGGAGGGGAAAAGGTTGCCCACCTTTGACAATACAGTCCGAGTCCGAGTAGTGCTTTTCAAGACGTTGAGTAGCAACAGCCCGGTGCGAGCTCAAGGTATTACATGGATTCACTAGCAATATGTCCACCAATGATGCCGCCGAGTGAGCTGACCACGCCGCGCCTCGACTTGGGACGAATCATGTAGGATTCCATTCCGTGTGCACCCGCTCGCTGCTGCCTAATTGAGGACAGAAACAAGCCAGATCAGATTCAATATCATGACCTACCAAACACAGAAAGCTCCATTTCAAACTTCAAACATGCAGCCGAATCACTTCTGTTTCCCTTCGACAAAACTGTCCAATGAGCTCGTCGAGCTGACACCCTTTTCGGTAAGCCAGGAACCACGTCCTTGGTGTTCAGGTGTGGGCCGCTGACATGGCCAACAGGCCACGAAACATGCTGCAACCTTCTACAATCTCTCAAAGGAACACCCGGAGCTGTACGCGCATTACCCACAGGGCCCATACCAGGACTATGAGAGCTTTGTAGAATCATTCGTCTGCGGTCTCCTTGCCCAGAGCAGCGAGACTCTGGCGTTTGCCATCATCGACAAGACGAAAACGGATGATTACCTAAAAAATGCCGCATCAGACAGCGGTGAAGGCGCCTTGGCTGGAGTCATAGCCTTCATGGATGCGAATTCTTCATCACGTTCCCTCACCATTGGCACGCTGTTCACTCTACCCCCGTACCAGCGAACGCATGTCACTAGCAATGCTGTAGGTCTGATGCTCCAGTATGCGCTCGACCCACCATCTGATGGTGGGCTGGGGCTGATCCGGGTGCAGTGGAGACTAGACTCGCGCCACGACGCTTCTGCCCGGGTTGCGGAGAGGATGGGACTCAGGTATGAGGGCACAGAGACGTGGTTTCGGTTGATCAAAGACGGGGTCGCCCGAGGCAAAGTGGGTAATGGGAAGCCTCCGCCGCCCGGCAGTGAGGAAGGGGATGTGTGGCAGGACAAGACGACCTATTCTATGTGCTGGGATGACTGGCTTGGAGGCGGCCGTGAGAAAACGGTGGCAGCGATGGTGAAGAGATGAGAAGGACAGCGTACTAAGGTCTCGGAGATGGGCTACAGACATCCACGATCATTCAAGAGTACATTGAGCTGATAACTATCCTGGCCTCACACATCGTTCGGTCTAACAGCTTACTCATAAATGAAGTCGTGATTGGGACAAGAGTGCTATTCAGTCAAGTCAAGTCAAGTTACGGACCCTACAAAAGTGAGTATTTTCGGGCCAGCTGCGCCAGAGAAGCTGAGCTGCCTTGTTTTGCAGGCGCTTGAAGTTATTGGAGCATCAGCAATGGCATCAGTAGTATAAGAGGCCGGGGAGGGGAGTACACAGTATGAGAGAGTCTAGGTGCTTGGGAAGCATGATGTATCGCTAGTGAAGGGGTGGTCCCTGTGGCACCACCAATGCCAAGCCGTGTAAGATGATTGGCTGTTCTGCGACACAGAGCTCCCCTCTGCTTGAAGCTGCAAGCAAACACTTCGATTGGGCCGACCTCCGTTCCCAGCCCAGCTGCTACGATGATTCTGTCTTGACGTGGCCTTTCTTCCCTTCGCAACATCATTGGCGCGATCCTATAGAAACCTTCTGTGGTTCCTTTGGACTGAAAAGTTGTGTTCTGTTTTGCCGAATTAATGGCACCAAAAAGCACCACGTTCTGATCCATTCATATCGAAGAGACTCTCCTGGATTAACTGCCGACCGTGGTACTCTTTCGAATTTTTGCTCTAGACTGATTTGTTTTGACTATTACTATTTGGGTCACATACAATGCCTTCCGGCTGCTCCCAGGTTCTGAGCTAAGTACAAGTGACTGTGCACTGCTATGACTGGAATGCAGTCGTCAGCGAAAGAAGTTGAGCACTGGAGGGAGATCGATAATAGCCATCATATAAAATAAATAGAACTCTGATGAAATTCAAGAGAATCTAAGTGTAGAAAATTAAATACCATCCGTCTTAATCCTAAGTGTCCCAAAAGCACAACATGCGCCATGCAAGAGCTTGAAATACTTGGATTGCCCCCAGAGCCCAAGCTTCTATCCTCACAAGAAATGACCGCTGAATAAGAAATCGCCGCTCATCCGACATCCGCCCGATTTCACCAAATTAGAATCCACCGTTGGGGTTTGGGTTGGGAATAACAGAGCCTCCTTGGACAACAGGGGGGATGACAGAAGTACCCGTGCCAGCGGCCAGAGCCTTGTGGGCAGCCAGGGTGTTGGGCGAGTCAAAGTTCTGGTTGATCACGCCGGTCATGCCGTTCTGACAGTGGTTGCCGGTAGTCTGGGCACAGTAGTACCAGATGGGGTTCTTGTCCTTGACGACGATCTGGAAGACGTTGGGGGCCTGCACGGCGTCGCCGGTGGGCTGGAAGCCGCTGAAGAACGGCTGGGCGAGGGAGGCGTCCGGGACGCAGGGCTGGCCGAAGGATGACTGGGCGACGGAGTGGTTCTTCGGGAGGAAATGCCACTCAACGACATCTCCCACCTCAGCCACGACGTTTTCTGGGTCGAAGAGGAGGGCGCCTCCACGACCAGCGACGACAGGGTGGGTAACACCAGTGAGGGTGGTTGTCTTGTCAGGGCTCGAGGTGGTAGTCGCGGTTGGCAGAGCCATGGCAACAGCCGCAGCGGCGAGAATAGTGATCAGGTTCTGGGCGAACATTTTGATGAGGTGAATTTCCTTGAATATGGAGTGCTTTTTGGATGAGATACTTGGATACAGAGTGAAGAGATTGAAGCTTGTGCTTTAGGGAGTTGCGGTTGAAGTGTTTGTGAGGATGGTGATGAGGTCCAGAAACTCAGCTCGCCATGGGCACGTCGTCCTCTCTTATAACATTTCCAGCTCACCTACGATCATGTAAACAAATACACGAAAAATCACCTTCATCACAACCAAGCCATGGCTTCCAGGTTCCACGGCGGCACGGAGACTGAGGTTTCCGATCAGCAGCGCCGTAGGGCTGGGGCGGAGCCCGGGACAGCTGCTGCGCCTCGCCTGTCATCCCAACATTGAACAGCACAGTCCTTACCGCGGCCGGGCGAAAAGGTCTGCAGCCAAAGGCTATTTCTGGGATGAACGCTAGCTTCTCGGAGCTGGCAGCTCTTAGCGCCTTAAGCGCGGCCGCTGCTGAGCCCACTCGGCCCTCCGTGAGCAGGCTGCGCTGCTCACTTTGTCCACATTGCAGCGGCCGCAAGGTCACGAGGGCAATTTTTCTCGGTGAGTAAAACTCATGCACGGCTGAAGGACTTCATGCGCGGCTGGAGGACTAAATGCCTGTATCATAGGGCGTACGGTATAATATTGCTGCGAGAATGCTGGCTGTGGAACGGACCTATGCCGCCGACATCACATCAAGTACTTACACCACGATTCCTGCCTTTGGTGTTCTCAAAATTGACCTCTGGTGTGGCTCGAAAACCAAGATGCTTTAGACTATATAAAATTTGCGAAATCAACTCTTGTGGCACAAATTTCAATGTTGTCGTGTGATATGGCGTCAGAAGGAGGTAGGCTGACAAGACCACTGTCAGCGTATCCGCCAAGTGTCAGCAAAGCCGCGAGATCAAGTGGAATCTCGGCATTTAGAGTCAGGCATCGGTCATGATTGACCAAAAGCGAAGTCGCGTAGTACAAGTCTATTATCTCAGGGCCGGGGATACCCGTAATGGATTACGTCGCAGGACTTCTTCCTTCACTGTAAAATAACTCGTTCAAGGAGCTCATCTAGCTGAATGCTACCCAGATGTACAGAGTTGAATCATATCATAATTTGTCTCGATACACAATCCAATAATCAATGTCTTCCTTTTGGCACTCTGTGCCGGGTGCTACCCTCGACCACTGGTTAGCAGACGTCAGCACCCGAGCAACCGCAGCAGGGACAGCAATCTACGGACCGCTGGTGCTTGGCTTCATTTACGACAGTCTAGTCCTGGGGCTCTACTGTAGCTTCGTGTGGAGATGTCCTGCCGTCGTGCTGGAGCACTTCTACCGGATCATGATCAAAGGCGCAGCGCAGCGTCGAGAATCCAACAAACCAGGAACCGAAGCTCAGGTCAGGATTTTAGACATCGGTGTAGCTACTGGCTACTACATGGCCAAGACGAAACTTCCTGAGAACACTCTGGTCACGCTGTTTGACCTAAATCCGAATTGTCTGGAATATGCTTCCACGAGGTGTCGACAAGCTCACGGCGACTTGGATAAATTCGACGTCGAGACTGTCTGCGGGGACTTCCTGGCCGCAAAATCCGACCCATCCTCCGTACACTGCCTGCTCGAACCCGAAAGTCGGGGGAAACAGAAATACGACGTCATCTTCACGAGCTTCCTCTTACACTGTCTTCCGGGGCCGCCAGAGCGTAAGGCGAAGGCACTGGCTAAATTGTCGCACTTGGTTGAGCCGGCTTCTGGGGTCCTATGTGGAGCGACAATCTTGGGAAAAGATTCCAGAGAGGCATGCCACTCCCTGCTTGGTCGATTCATTCTTTTCTGGCACAACTTGCTGGGATGGTTCGACAACAGGAACGATGACACGGAGGTATTCATTCAAGCTTTGGAAGAGGCATTTGAGACTGTCTCTTGTCAAGTTATTGGTGCAGTGCTATTGTTTGAGGCAAGGTGTCCCAGGCGGATGGGTAAGGCGTGATTCTTTGGATGGGCAACATTGAACGATTCTGTAGGGCTATTCAACTAGAAGAATACACTCCGGACGCCAGTACAAGGCCCGGGCGGGGTGAGACAAGGGAGATTGGGGCCAATGACCAGCTGTCTCATCATGGACGATGGAATGAAGACCCGACTTTTTGAGTCGTCCTCTTCTCAATTATCGCCTGATGTGAAAGACAAAACTGTGTCTCTAATATCCACATCGAAGTGTCAATGTTTTTGGCTGACGCGTTCCTCGCCAATGGCGGGAATCAATATATTATGAACTTTATTCGTTGCGCGAGTCGACGTTTATGCATCTATTCTGATCATCTTAGATTTGGTGGGTAGCGGTGTAGCGTTAGTCCACTCCTGACGCATGACTCTCTCTCGTCGGTGAGAACGATTCGTTATCTACTATTTAGACGTGTCACGCGCTTCCGCTTTCAGTCTCCCCCACCAGGGTGTTCAATTTATGCCCCTCTTGTCACCTCAAGCGAAGCCATGTCGACCTTCTGTCCTTTCACAGCCCCCGTAGTCACGCCGTCGTTCTCGTGGCCTGAAACATTCCCATCAATGTCTTTCGACGCCGACGTCTTTTACCTCGGTCATCTCTGGGAACTCGCAAGGCCCCGTGGAGTGGACTATTTACAAACCGAAGATCGGCATCTCGACGAACCTAAAGAGACAAACAAAAAAGGCACCACACGGGAGATTGGAAAACTCTTACGGCACGCAACAGAGAAGGCCTTGCGATACGCGCAAAGAGACTCATATCGCCGCCACAAAGACAACACATACATTGTGCTGAACAACCTCACGGATGACGAATATTCAGAACAAGACTGTGTTCGAACAGGATCCAATCCTGACTTCGTTAGGTCTGGCAGCTTCAGATCGAGCTTGAGCCTCAAGGCAGAGCGCATCATACGTCGAAAACGGAATTAGCTGAAATGGAGTTTGACTTCTGCTGAGAAGACCCAGTCACCCAGCAACATCGTGGTCAGGCTTTCCACGTGGTGCGGGCTGGACTTGGCGGGTGACTCCAAATTAGCCCTAATAATTTGGCCTATGACGATGGAAACCTGAATATTATGGCATCATGGATTTATGTGGTATCGAATGGAGAATTGGAAAGAGAGAACCCATGGTGGTACACATGACCGAGAGGGGGATTGGAACGAACAAGCTTTATGACTGATGATAGGTGTGACGGGGTTAATGGCCCAAGTTTGAATTATACCTTGGGAGACAATGATAATGAATCATAGACTTAGAAACTAAGATGAAATGCATTATACCTTCAAAATGGGCTTCTATCACTGCCTATGTACTACTGTATGTACTTGTGAGTCCTGTCCCATTTCATAGCAATAGGGGAGTGAAGGTATTATGTGCTTAAAACTAAACTGTCACTGTAATTAGTTTCATGGTATTTCAGGGCAATTTTCTGTTCTTCCAGCTAACAACAATATTAAACTTTATAACAAGATCACCAACACAAACCGTTTCAGCACTGCTCCATTCCATACGGTCTACACAATATCATTGTCTCTAAAAGAATATTGAGGTTTTATAAATCAGTCACCTCTACATGTCTACTATATTAATTGTCACTGCATTGGAAATGCCTGCATGTGTCTGTAGATTCAAAGGCTATCTTTCAAGTGGATACAACACGTTGTATTTAGGGCTAGGATATGATATTCGACATGCTAGAAGATATTGATGAGAGCTGGGCGATTCTCAGAGCAGTACTATCTTTTATATCACTTGACTTTGATGAGATATATATTTTAATATCAGATAATGCTTCGGTCAGAGAAACAACATGCCTTTATACAATGCATACCTCTGCCCCTGCTCAATGCAAAGACACACACATCCAGTGTAACAACTCGTGTGATGATCTGATGATAGAAGCTCAATTACCAGCCCTCCAGCTGTGGGAGTTATATCGTGCTCCGGAACGCCTCGCTTGTCCATTCAATCCTCCAAGCAATCACCCATGCTTACAAGCGACCACTCAAACCATCAAATCAAAAAGTCCTCCATTAGCGCCTGGGGTTCCGCTCCCCCTTGCCGTCATCATACTGGTGGTCCCCAGGCAACTCCACAGGCACCTCTCCGTCGTTGCCCATCTCGTTCGCACGGTTGTCCCCCGGTGCTTCAACCACGCCCGGCATGGACTGCAGCTCGTGCGACCGCTGCTGTGACTCGTGCACGTTGATCAGATATCCCTTGTCTTCCTCTTCTTCCTTCCTCCCGGCTCCTCCGCCGGCCGCATCTCTCAGCCCCGATTCCTCTATCTCTCTCCTGAGTCTCCTCTTCCTCTCTCGCTGCTTGGGCCGGAACCAGAAGAAGTAGACTGACACAGCTGCGATGATCCCCAGCCCACAGACGCTGCCGACCACTGCCCCTGCGATGGCACCATCCGAAACGCGGTGGGAGGTTACGACGGCTGCTGAAGCTGACGATGATGACGACGATGAGGCTGTTGAAGATGCTGATAATGTTGTGGATGTTGCGGCGAGCGGGGTACACATGTCTATGCTGTAGTAGACCCATGTTGTATTGTAGCACCTGGAGATATATGCCATCTCCGCTTCGCCTGAGCATATATCGGATGTGCTGTCACTCAGATAGATCGTTGCTGGAGATACCGGTCAGCAAGCCGAACACTTCGTCCGCAAACATACCAAGCAGCAGCAAGTGGAGGTTGGTCGCCCACAGAAGGGCACGATTGGAGGGGAAGAACACACGTGTGCAGCCTTCATCGAGGACAGTGAACATGAAGCTCTGATATGTTGAATCAGCCACCCCCGCGATGTTCGTGCAGAATCCATCCGGGTAGCCGTTCTCTCCTGCGATGCGGGTCTGGGAACGCTGGCAGTTCGCGTCCGAAAAAGTGGTCAGACTCGACGCAGCGGTGCTAGCGGCACTGCAGAGCAGCAGGCACAGTGCGGTGGGGAGTTGAGACAGCATTTTGACCCAGGTTACGCGCCTACAAGCCCTAGGTCTACACTCGCGGGACGTAGCTCCAAACTGTCATTGAAGGGGGAGGGTTATGTTGAGGAGAAAATGAACGGCCACAGAGAATCCAGCTAGGTAAGGCATGGTTCGTTTGGGGGCTGAACACAGGCCAGGAGGACTGCGCGCTTGTCCATGGGAAATCCTCCCGAGGGGCTTGCCGGGGTTCGCAGGAAAGGATTGCCTTGGCCTGCAGGTGTGACTATTCCGAACTTGTCCTTGCGAGAGCGGACACATGTGCGCTGCTACCTACCCTGTGCCGGCTTCCCATGCTCTTCAGCCTCAGCCCCCTCCGAAAGCTGAGGTATGCCGTGGGTCTCGTGCCACAAACAGAGGGGGCAAGCCGGAACAAGCCTAGTCGTTTCTTTCCTCTTCGCGTCCAGACCCTACAACGGCGAAGTGCCGGTTGGGTCCCAACTCCAGGGCATCACGGAAATCTCGTGGATTGTTCACGCCTGCGCGCCAACACGCAGGATTGTGGGGCGTCTCAGAATCCCAGTCCTTGGTGCTGTGAGGGCAGGACCCGCTTCCCGGGAGTACATCCCTGAAGGGCGAGGCTCGCCGCGGTCTAGTCGCTCAGCTTTATAAGGTTACTGCAGCTCATTTGACCCCCGACGAATGAGATGGTCGCAGGCACGGGCGGAACGAGTTTAAGCTGTGTGTGACCACAGCGATCGCCAGCACGGACAAGACGATGCCAAATCTCCCAAATCTCCCAACTCTTGGCGAGAAAAAGCCCCCCCCCCCCACCTTCCGCTGGCGCAGCGGGATCCGCCCGCAGCCACGATGGACCCGGGTTTTGGGCAGCTGTGGTGGAACGACGCAACTTGCTTTTCTTCCAGACCCAACCCAGCTCAAGACCCAGCGAGTGGGAATACCTGGACCCTTGCATTGTTGAGGCTCAAAAGGCGCGCGTTGACGTCGGTCTCAGATCCCACTGCGCCATGCCGTCGGAACGCCATCGCGTGAAGGGCCTGGCAGGTAGACTTTTGAGGGTTGCAACGGCTGCTGTCGTTTCCTCGAATGCATTCGTCTGGTCTTTTGGCACTAGCTGAATAGACACCCGCGGGCCGCTAGACTCTGCGGGCCGCGGTGTCTAGGAAATGCCGGTCGGGGTTCCAGGGGCTGCTTATGGACCGGTGGTCTAGTGTCTGACTACCGCAAGCCTTGCGACGCCGACATGACTGACTACCTGTGGGTTGTGTTCCTGTAAGCATCTTAAGTGATAGCGCGAAAGGAAGCACACGCATAAGTGGTCAGCACCATCGGGGGGGGGGGGGGAGGTGTTGTACAAACTACGAGTCCACTTTGAAGTTGCAGCCACGATGAAAAATGATGGTTGGGAAACCAGAAAATCACAGCCAGGCGCCACAGCTCCACTCAGTCGTGAAAGGTCGCTCTTGTATTCTGCAATCATGTCAGCATTTTGGAGAGAGGGAGGGAGGGAGAGGATTGTTAGAATCTATTATCGGCTGCCTGGACGGTGGTTTGCAAGCACCTTGAGGTGTGCGGCGTGTGCCGAAGATTTCACCACGAGATTTATTCGCCGGCACCGAACAGTAGACACCTCTCAAGCATCCGCTCCGTGGGACATAGGTTCAAATACCGTTGCCGGGGGTGTGACAGGTTCCGCTACCATGTCTGTGCCTATACATGAGTTCTGGAACAAAGCAGCAACATCGCCTGGGATTGATACCCTGTTTCCCCTAGCGTCTACGGCCCTCTCTTTTCTCCTCGACTTACTTTAAAGAACTTCTCAGTGACTGGAACCGTGTCACATCTGCGCAGGACAGTACTTTATTTTGAGTATTGGCATGGAGAAGATCTTCCTTAGGCTAGGGAGGAAGACCTTTTGAAGTACAGAACGAATAGCGTGGTACACGCACGATCCGTCCAAGGCTGTTTTCTGGGAGGTCAATCAGCTCGCTCGCTGCATGAATCCCTCACTCATTGAGGCCTTTCGTGGCATGATTCTGACCGAAGGATGCAGCCAGCACCAAAACTGCACGAGGCCCGCTGCTCGGCGGAGTGGACGATTGCCAATGTTGGACAGAGTCGCAATGGTCCCACGGAAATGGCGGCACCCTCGGCACCGTCACATCTCTCATGTCAGACCCCAGCTTGGACTTGCATTGTCAACCTTGTCCCATTCTGAGCCAATACGTGGTGAGCGGTGAGTGGGTTCAGAGCCAACATTTCACGAGTAGATGCGCCATGGCTGGATTTTATTGACTTTTATTGGAGATTTTCCGAGATCTGAGCAGCACTAGACTAGATATCATATACCAGAGGAAATCCCAATCACCTGCAGGAGCTTGGAAGAGAGGCAGACGCTAGGAAAACGAGAACAGTGGAAAAACACAGGGGGCTGCAAGAAACAAACCAATGAGTACCGATTTCTCGACGTGCGTGTGACCACCCTCCTGAAGCAACAAAGGAAATCAAGGAAAATTCATGAGCTCATAATTCGTACCGGCATGACATAACATCCCACAAGGCAGTGTGCAATGACTTGAGCTTGAGCTGTAAGCAACGCTGCCATCCCTTCTGGGTCTTCACTTCCTCTTCTTCTGGCAAGTACCCCTGTCTGTGTGACGCTTCATGTTGTCCTTCCTGTCGGTCTGGTAGTTGCATCGCTTGCAGGTGTACTCCTCGTCTTTAGACAAGTTGGCCAAGTTGGGGTTCTTCTTGGCCCAAGAGGCATGGTTCGCTCGAATGTGCCTGTCGAGCTCTCTCTTCTGGGGACACTTCTTGTCGCAGGCATCGTGGGGGCATGATAGGGGTGGTGCATGATTACGGTCTTCAGGACGTTTGTGTTAGCGGCCTGATATGAGAAGGGGGGCGGTCATCTCTCAAAGCGTCTTCAAGAGTGAGAGTATAGAAGGGTTGAGAATGTTCATACAGTGTTTGCTGGTAGTAACAGTCAGTGAAATCGTAAAATCGTGGCCTCGACTGATGGCTTTGTGGGTGTCTGGATGGGGCTCTACGCAAGCTTACGTGAATTTATGTAGCTTGGAATATGTCTTGTTGCATATGCCACAAACGTGTAGCTCGTCGGACGAGATGTTCTCTTCAGGGGAAGAGGCCTGGTTTCCTGGACCAGGGTAGTGGGTGGGCGTACTCGGGCTGCTGGCGTTGCTTGAGGGAGCATCATTGATCTCGGAAAGTGGTGTGGCTTGGAGCGCAGGCTGCATGGGGTTCATGTTGCTAGAATTTGACAACAGAGTTTCTGGGTAGGCAAGGGAAAAGTCAGGGAAGGCCGTTGGATCCTGCTGGAGGAAATTGTCGGTGTTGTTTGGGCTGGTGGGAGGGTACTAAGTACTCTCGCCCGAAACAACGTGAGACGAATCCGAATAGCCAAAGTTTATGTAGGAAGATTCAGTAAAATAATCTTCAGTATGGGCACTGGGGTCAAATCCAGGCTGGAAGTGGTCAAGGTTTCCAAAATCCTGGAGAATTTCATTGCCACCGAGACCTATTTGGTCCAGGGTCAAGTTTCGGGGGTCCACAGATGGCTCCTCGGTGAACCCATGCTGTCCCATGAAGAATTCGCAGGCGTCGGATCCATCCAGAGTGTCTTCCATGTAAGTCATGTGGTACTCTTGGGAAAGTGCGCTGTGGCCTACGCCGTGGCCACGTCGGCTAGACCTCTGATGGTTGTAAGTGGACGCCATTCAGGAGGCTTAACATCCGACAAATCAGTACTCGTCAGAGGGTTCAGTCTATGGCTGCCACTCCTTGTGAGTCTAGAACCCACAAGTGCCGCCAGTGAGTTTTGATCAGGCATGTACATACAATATCAGCACTCGGAAATGGTTCCTGAAGCAGGCTAGACACGATTCCTCCCGGGCTGCCAAGTCAGCTTCCGCATCAGGCGGCCGACTAGATTCTTCAGCACTTACATGTCTTGTAGAGACGCCTCTGGTTCATTCAACGCTCGTGAGCAGTGCCGAAACAGTGTGATTACACACGCAAGACCGCAATACACGATCAGTTTACTTGTGACCACAGAGAGGAGTTGGAGAAAGGGGTCTGAGCCGAAAGGAAATGACAGTGGGGATATTCACGAGAGATCTCTGGCTGGTTGTGCATGTTTAACCGCCCCGGTTTCTCGTGTGGGCTCCAACCTCGACGCGTGAGGCCCACCGCGGCCAACGCAGTCAGCACCTATGTCACCTAATTCCATTGAAATCTGTCAGTTTCGATGCAGGCCGGTCAATTGTGGTCTGACAGTTGGTTTCTCCTGCATGCGTGGTTGGCACGAGCTGCACTGCCTCGGTCGGCCTCAAGCATTGAAGGCGACGAGGCAGACTTGCGGTAAATTGTGTGGAACCATCATCCAAGGGGCTTGGAGGTGATCCTGGTCGGATTCGTACTGTATGCCGAATTTCGGTGGAGTCAGCCAATAGGGCTGTCCTGCAGTAGGCCTCACAACATGCAAATAGCTTGGTGCAGGGTGGTGTCCCGATATCATTGGGCTGACCGCAAATGCAGGACATGATTGCTAATGTTCTGTTGGGCCTTCTAAGGCGTAATGGCAGATGCCTTGAATTCGCGACTCGAAGACGCTTCAAACGTTGAGTCGTCCATTGTCTATAAATCTGTCTCGAATTCCGACCCATCGAGTGTTTTCAGATTCAAGAGGAGTCAACACAACAGTTCAACATTATCCACCGTCTGTTGGCTATCAACTACTCTCTGCCAACCTCCCTCGAAACTTTCTACAACAAGAACATACCCAGTCATTGAGAATGCCCTACTTGCAAGGTGATGTTGCGAGCGATTCGCTCAGTGATGAGAATTGACGCTGATTCTTCATAGGAACCGATGCATCTCCTGAGAGTGCTCTCGTGCCGTTGGGCAAGCTTCAGAGGCGATTCTACGAGCCGCTTGTCCTCCTGCTTGCACTCACTCAAGCTTGCATGTACAACCGCGCTCCCAGGGCCCCGGATTCGCTAACTGAGGTGCCACCTCACTCACTGGATGAACTGTTCAAAGACTTTGTCAACAAGCTCTGTCAGATCTGTGACAACAAGCCTCGTGGGAGCACCGTGACTGCGATTTCTGTACTCCAATACCCAGACCGCGTGCAATAGTAAGCAATACTCCCGGGGGGTTCATTCTTGAAGAATCATTTGAAACATTCGGAAGCCCTTCTGTGTCTCGCAAAGAGCTAACGAACTGACGAAATGGTTAGTCGTTTTGCATCGAATCAGCGGTCTGAGAGTGACCTCCTGGAAGTGAAGACCTACCTTCAAGACATCCTTGAAACGCTCAGAGGCTACACTGCGTCCTCTTCGACCCCTCTCGTGGAGTCCGTTTTGAGCAAGATCGTTGCTTTCAATGGGCAGAGACTACAGATCTATGTCAAGCATATCTCTGCCCAAACTCAGTCATGTCTCAAGACGCCAACAATTTCAACGGAGTTGTCTGATAAACTCAGCGAGCTTCAAGACCTGGCCCTGAAGGCGGGCGATCAGGAGCTCGAAGAGAGTAAATGTAAGCAAAACTGCTAGTGTTTCGAACTCTAGCGAATGAGGTCAAAGTGATGAGACTGACTCTTCCAAAGTCTTCAAAGTTTGTGCAAACCTCATGCTGTTCATCAAGGACTTCTCGAAGTCTCCCACGTACAAGAGTCTGCATGAGAAGGCCAGCTCAGGTACCGGTAGTCGTGAGCCTTCACCATGGGCCGAGCTACGCCACGCTGCTGGAAGGCTTCTATCATATTATCAAGCATCAAGAACTCTCATTGAAGCCCGGAAGAAGTGGGAGTGTCTATTTCACGATTTTGAAATAGACTTCGTCCGTTCATCAAACCAAATCAGCAACCCTATGACCGACCGGAGAGTCAACGCAGGGGCCATTATCGGCCGTATGACAGGGGATGGGACCAAAATGCAGGAATACAGGGCCCATGCCGAGGAATTGCAAAAGTTCGATCTTGACGGGAAAATCAAGGAGCAGGCCGCGAAACCTTCTTTCAAGCCCCTGGTCCACGCCGAAGTGCTCGTCTACCAGTCCATGCTGGATGAGTTTGGTCCGGCCGGGCCGCACTCGTCCCAGTTCTTCAATGGGTACAAGTACATCGGGTCCAGCAAACCAACCTGCCGGCTCTGCGACTACTACTTCACGGCGTCCGCCACGGGCATAGACGTGCGCAAGACCCACCGCAACCTCTACATCAACTGGCGCACCCCAGATGTCTACTCGCACCAGGGCGAGGCGGCGGTCAAGCGGAGGCAGCAAGTGCTCATCAAGGTGTGCGACAGGGTCTGCGAGGACGCCTTCCGCACGCTGGCCGAGAAGGTCCCGGAGAGGAAGAACCACGACTCCAATACGGACCCGACCTTCCCCGCGCTGAACCACGGCACCAGCGTTGGGTTCGACGGCGGGTGGCGTGACACGGACGCGGACGATCTGGCGGCGTCCATGGGCCAGCTTGGTCTGCGCGACTCTCCAGGGGAGGCCCGGGAGGTGCGACATGAGCCAACACCGCTCAGGGCTGCTTCGGGCTTTGATGCAGACGATGAGGAGGGAGGGGCCCGGCTTTGGTGAGGGGCAGATCCCAGTATATGAATGGAAATGAAGCATACGAATGGTGGTTTCGGGGGTATTTTCAGTGAGTTCGTTTGCTCGTTCGCTCTCAGGCCCGAGGTCTACAACACCTCACCCAGCAGCACTCGTTTGAAGCAAGCCCAGGTGCGCGTTCTGGAATAATCAAGTTTCCGTTCTTGGCCAAATCAGAAGAGGACTGCGGGCCTGAATGATGTACCATTTCTTCAACGGACTGATCAGGGTTTCCATGTCCAAACCCCTTTCCTGAGATGCATTTGAACCAAGTGCAGAGATAAAGTAAACAGAAGATGCACCACACCAAAAAAATTAAGATCGCCTTAAATGCAATCCCGGTATCATCCCAGAGACTCCAAAGTAGCAGGAATAACCACACCTCCCCGAGTGAACATGCCAACAATATCCCTTCCTCACCAAAAAGTGCTCGAGACCCCTATTGCCCTTTCTATGCCCTTCGCCTCCTAATTGTCCCTGATCCCATTCCCAGAGAAAGGCTCTCAAACAATGCCACTTGTAGATCCACCCTTTCGCCCTTCCTATTCATTGGTCATACCGATGCTGCTGGAGCTCCCACCATTGTTGAACCCACTCGTGAATTGCTGACGCTGCCTTTGCTGATATTGGTACAAGGAGTCTCCTGAGTCCTGTCTCGAGAACGTCCCAGGAGTGAATGACCCGATCGGTGTCCCCGTGCCACTGTTGTAGGCCGAGACGTGGTTACTGAAACTGTCCACTAGCGGACTGGTCAGGTCGTACTCCCAGTCCTGCTGGGGCCCCCCGTTGACGTCGCTCGTCCAGTCCGGAAGCGGCACCGAGGTCGTCGTCAGCGACGGCATAGATGCCGGGATAGAGCGCTGACCCGCAGCTACGCTGTTTAGGGCGGTGCTGAAGGCATTGACGTTGTCAGGGTCAAGCAGCGGGTCGCCAAGGAAAGACGAGCTTGACTGTCCGGCGTTAAGGTTGCCACCCATCGAATACATCTCGGAATCGGGATCCGGCTCCTGCTCGTCCTTGACCACCTCCCCGAGGATGCCACCCATTTGCTGGCTGCCACCGGTTGAGCCGGTTAGCCACGAGAGAGACATGCCCTCGGGTCCGAGGATTGGCGATGTGAGCGACGGTGTCAATACCATTCTCATTCCGCCCGGTCGCTCCTGGGCAAACATCAGCAGTCTATCAGCGAACTGCGTTCTGCTGTTTGGCGTTGCGCTGAGGGTGCGGACAAAGAACTCGAGTGGGTCGATGGCGGCGCCTTTCCTGCTGACACCGAGAACACCGAGGTCCCCGCTTCCGGGCAGGAAGTCCATCCCCATCAAGCCGCCACTCAAGGAGCCGAGTCCACTGATTGGGGTTCCAGCGGCACTGGCGCGGTCGACTGCACCGAGCACATTCATGCACCAGGTGCCAATCTCGAAAATCTTCTCGAACATCCCCATGCCGTGTACTTCGACTGCGGTGCTGGGAAGGCTCTGCAGGACGGCAGCTGTCGAGCGCGCGATTGCCAAAGGGAAGGCGAAATGCATGCTCTCGTGTGGGGCTGTCCAGCTCAGTAAGCTCTGGCGAAACGAAGCTTGCCACACAATTAGCCTCAGCCACTGCTGGGTGACGAGCAGGTCGGCCTTCTGAATAGCAGTTGGCTCAGATAGTATTATTTCCTCGTCGGCATCGTCGTTCGAGCCCGAGACTGATGGTGCTGCTGTCACGGGTGCAGAGAAAATCGGCGCCGAGTCTGAAGACGGCGTAGTGGCGCGAGATCGCTGGAGGAAGGAAGGAGGCTGGGCCAGAAGATTCTGGAGAGCAAGGTAAGTAGTCGCACTGACCCGAGGATCAGATCCTTCGTTCCAAGCCGATACAAACGACTCGTCCAGAGGCGTGTAAGACGACACCAGCTGCAGAAATCCAGCATGGATGTCCGGTGATTCGTAGGAGTGACGCGTCGTGGGTAACATCGGCGTCTTCTTAAAAGTGATGGGTTTGTTGCGCAGAATGGCGAAAGATCTAGGTACGACGTTAGACTGAGCAGGGCAAGGTCACACACAGTGTTTCAGTGGTTTACCTTTCAGTGACAAACAATATCCAGAATACCCGTTGCCTGCACAGGGCCTCCTGAGGGGTTAAGCTAACGTATGTTGAATCATCATGCAGTCCCATGTCCTGAGCCAGGGTGAG
The DNA here is from genome assembly GCF_014595645.1 of Diaporthe citri. NCBI lineage: Eukaryota > Fungi > Ascomycota > Sordariomycetes > Diaporthales > Diaporthaceae > Diaporthe > Diaporthe citri. Next base: position 1,899,176 of record NW_025064850.1, read on the forward strand.
TGCTTCCCTCAAATACAACCAAGACTTCCGGTTCTGATTTATCTCGAAGAAAGAAGTCGACAACCAAAACGAGGAGATAACGGCATGCAGCGACGCATCCTCCATGAAATCATAGGACTGCCGGTTGGACACGCACTCGTCCAGGAAAAAGCGGCCGGCGTCTTCCCACGACGCTGGGCCGTCAAAGCTGAGGCTTTTCCCGGACATGTGCATGCTTACCAGAGCACATAGGGCAAAAATAAGGTTCTTTTCGGACGGCGTCATCTGCCTCGCGATCATGGAACGGATGGCTGGCATGTAGAGGACTGGCATGATGGGATAGATGTGTTCATAGTAGAGGTCAACACATTGCGGGATAAGATGCAGGAAGGGCCGGTGGAGAGGTTGGTGCTGATCGGACGTAAAGATGCTCCTTGGTTCTGGCCCATTGCGAGGATCTGAGGCGTTGTTCCGCCATGAGACATCCTGTGGTAATGCTGTTGACGGGTAGGCGACGCGGGCTGGCTGGACCTCAGGTTCTGCACTGTTGTCTCTGCTGTCTCTCTCCTTCTCCCGCGCTCTCAACTCGTTGCTATGAAGCTCAGTCAGCGTCTCTTACGACAACAACAGAGAAACTCAAGTCCAGAAAACCGCGCATTGAAGCGCGCCGCCATACCCCAAGTCGCCCAGCCGGGTTTGCAATCACAGGTCTCGTGGGGCAGATGGATGGATCATGAACAGATGAAATGAGGGCAACACACATGACGCGGCCATGGCCCCTCTTGGGACCACGCTTCCTGGGAACATGATCCCGCTTGCAAGTCAAGCTGGCATTGAGACACTGCTGGCAGGGAAGCTGCCCGTCGCAGCGAATTCCTGGGGGAAGGCTGTCAGCATGGCAAGACCCAGCTGTGTGACTGAGGCAGGGCGTGGGAGAAGAGCCAGGCACGCATTGGTTGCAGGGGCGACAGAGACGCGCGTGTCGAGTTCAAGGAGCGGCAGAGAAGGGGAGGGTGATGGAGAGGCGGCAACTGGGGGTGAGGCAGAAGCAGGACAAGGCACACGTACGTCGTCTCCTACAGTGATCACAGACGGTCCGCTTGGACTGAGAGGGCCTGGAGGGCGAGGCGGAGGGGCCGGCAGGATCTGGGTCGGCAGCGGCGCCGGAATGGCGCAGGCTGAGGGCCGGGTCGGACTCGGAGGCTGGGGCGGGAGGCACGGCGGATACGAAGTCGGAAGAGTCGTCTTCGGTCTTCATCCTGGGGGCGGAATCAGAGGGAGGGAGGGGAGGGGAGGGGAGGGGCGGGCAGGCGTTCCGTGACCCGTGATTCCGTGATCCGTAAAGGGTGACTAATGTCCGGGGGGTGGCGGGATACAGGGGGATCCGCTCAAAACAAACTCGACATAATGATAGCCGGTAGGGCGGGCCGAGTCATCAAGCGACAGGAGGGTTTTGGTGGACGAGAGAGGGCGCTGGGTTGAGTGAGGCTCCGCGAGGGTTGAGAGAAGGTTGCGAGTCTTCAGCGAGAGAAGGAGCGATGGCGGGCGGGCAGCAGGGCGGAATGCTCGGGGCCGGGACCGGTTGAGTTCAGGAGGGAGCAGCGCAGGCACGTCGAGGTCAGTTGTCAAGGCCACGCACTGACTTTACCTTGACTGGCCGGGCGATCGGCGTTGGAGGTGGATGGGAGGTGGATGGGATGGGATGGGATGGGAGGGGACGAGTGGGTGTGATGGCGAACCGCGATGGGAAAGCAGCTGCCGCCTGGTGACGGAAGATCTGGACGGGCTTGGAGGGGTTCGCCTCTCCCACTTCCCAGTCTCTCTCTTTTCTCTCTCTACAAACGCCTGCCCACTGCTCCTGCTCCTGTTGCTGGTGGCTCTCTTGCAGCGTTCCTTGCCCTGCCCTGCCCTGCCCTGCCCTGCCCTGCCCTGCCCTGCCCTGCCCTGCATCTACCTCCCTCCCTATCCTACCCTCCTGACCCTCCAGTGCCAAAATGAGCCGGCTACCTGGCCAAACACCTCGCCGCTCGAGGCTGTCTCCCTGCGACTGCGTTCGCGCCGCGTTGCGTTTGCGGACTCTGGCCGTGCCCTGCTGCAGATAAATGCGGGGAAACCAGGATCGCGTCGCATCCGACTCCTGCAACGGCTTGCGACTATACTAGCGTCTTCGCTCGGTCTGCCCTCTCTGTGGTGTTCCAAGGGGGAAAAAAACTCTTTTCCTGGTGACGGGTGCTCATCAGGTGATGCCGCTGATGCCGCTTGTGCCCGCCGAGATTTGAGGCAGGGAGGGTGGGAGCATCAAGGGGCGGATTGCCGCGGTCTACAGCTATCGTTCCACCTCTTGGCCTACATGGCGACTTCAAATCTTGCTGGTATCCTACACATCACCATCATCATATGCCCATATATGCACGGTACACTATTGCAGTACCATGTCGCATCTGACTATTTTAGTCTGGGCCAGGGCAAGCGACTCGCCCGTCTGCCTGCGTCTGCCAGGACTCAGGAGATTTTTCTCGACTCTGATGGAGCCTCCAGAGGAGCCCAGAGGAGCCCACCCAGACGGCCAGAGGGGCCACCGAGAGACACCCCCGTCGGCCAAGTGGCTCTGACAGGGCAGACGGATCGACCAGAATGGATCTTGCGGTGGCTCGAGCCCCCCTGACAAGAGACCCGTCCGCCCCACCCCTGGCCCCTGAACTTCAGCCGCAAGACCTCACGGCATCAAACCACGTAAGTTGCTGGCTCCGCTTGCAGAAAGCTTGATTGGCGCCATGCGTCATGGTAGCTGCGCTGCGGGCTTCGCCTCAGGAGTCTTCACTCCATCCGGCCGGCCTGTCTGCTGAGGCATTTGGCCCGCGGTTTGGTTTGATTTGAGTTGTTTGGCTTGGCTGACCGGGACGGTCCAGACGCCCTTGTTTTGTTTCCGAGATATGGTATGATAAATCATGCGCTGTGCTCTACTGTACTGTGCTGTACTGTATTCTACAGTCAGGGCCGGCATCGCCTGGAGACCACCTCACAGTTCCTCCTTGAAGAACTTCTCTTCGCTTCCCTCTCCTTCCTCGCCCTCCCCGCCCTCGACCTCGGCTTCACCTTCGCCTTCGTCCTCGCCCTCGCCCTCCCCGTCGTCCACAATGCCCCGGATCTCCGGCACCTCTCCCGGCACCTCGACCACCTCGAGCGTCCAGGCTTTGTCTCCCGCGATTTTCTCCAGCTCCTTGCGAAATTGGTCTATGGTGTCCGGATCCAGGTTGCGCTTCTCAAGCCCTTCGTCCGTCATCATCTCCACCTGTCCACCCTCGGCCTTGCTCAGGGCCCTAGCAAGCGTTTCGATAAGCGGTTTCGTCGAGGCCCCTTTGCCCGCAACGAATCCCCGTGGCGGCTTCAACTTGGGTGGGGGTTGACCGTCGTCCGTGCCGTGAAGCTCCTTGCCGCCGATAATGATGCCGCCTATCTCCATGCCGCTGAATTTGTTCCTACCCTGCGCGTCCTGCTGTCTCTGTGTGGCGTCTTCGCCCTCGGCCCCCTCGTCGGCCTCCTCTTGACCCTGGAGGGTACCCGCGGCCTCTGCGGCCTCGATGCTGTTACGCACTCGCCAGGCGTTCGCCTCGTCTTCAGAATCGAAGATACGCTGACAACTGATGGGGTGTGCGCGAGTCTCCTTTGGTGGTAAGAATGCCACGTCCTCGCACAGGCGAGGCGTGTGAACCAGCATGAGATATGAACATGTGGTAATCTCCTTGATCCAGCCGATACGGTCAACCGTCGAGCCCGGGTTGCAGTGGTACTGGATCTCAATGGTCCTCTCGCGTTCCGTAAGATCGCAAATCGTGCCAGCTCCCATGCGCTGTACGAGGTAGCGCTGATCGCCCTTGACCTGCAGTTCCGTGTGTGGAGGAGGCTTGAAGTCGGTTTGCTGGCTATTCGTGTCCGTCTGTAACTCCTTGCTCTGTTTCTTGCTTTTCTTGGTGCTGTGAGGTTGTTGCACCCTGCCCAGAACGTACTCCTGGCTGTGTGGATCCCGCGCTGGAAGGCCGCCCTTCATGTTGGTGGGGAGCGCATGGAACTGGACGATATCCTGTCCGTAGCAAAACTTGTAACTCCACCAGCCTGACACAAAGTAGAGGCACTGGTTCTCAAGATCGCTCATGAGCTCCCATCCTCGCGTGTTGGCCCGCGCAAGCTCGCGGGCCTCTTCTGCCTTTGCCAGGTCTGTCGCAGTCTGGTTGGGGGCGGGAGGTGGCGCGAGGACGGGGACAGAACAGAGGAACCTGGAAGGTGGAATGTTGATAATTTCGAATTCCTCAGACACCTCTGGCATGCCATCTTCGGGATCGCCATCTTGACCGGCGTCTGCGGCCGCGGACTCACGGGTCTGGCTGGTGAGGTCAGTCTGCGAAGAGAAATCGGCCGTGTAGGTGGTCTGGGCGGATCGTGAGGATTCAATAATTCGTTGCGCATCTTTCTCGAGAATTATGGTATCTGGGAAGACGACTTCAAACTGTCAGGCTAGTCATCAGCATGCAGCGTGAGGGAGCGGCCAAAAGACAGCAGCGGCTTCTTTACCTGCGGATGGGCCAGCATATCATCGTGGATGCTGAATCCAGGTTGCCGAGCTCTGCACAGCTGCAGGCTGGCTAACAGAACGAGATTGAGACGGCGCATCATGCCGCTAAGCACTGTTCTGGCTCACATGAAGGTTGCGAGATGGACACTTGTTGGTGCGCGAGCAACTCGTAGACGTGTAAGTTGGTTCCCATTGAATCCGGCGCTGACGTTTGTTAGCCAGTCAGCCAGTTGAGAAGTGGCATCAACGGCGCGCACGGACCACCCGCGCTGTCGGCCTCGGCTGACACGGTGGGCGTAACTTCACACTGTCGCTCACTTCAAACAACCTTCCTTCCGCACTTACTTCCTGCCTCGAAGTATGATCCTCAACACCTACCCATCCACGCCATGCATGTATTCACCGGCCGAATGAAGTGTGGACACTGCACGACGATGATCGTCCCTTGATCCGATTCCAGGTCCCCGTCGATACTCGGAATCCATTTTCCATTACCATGGGCTTCTGATATTTCGAGAGGAGCTCACTGATCGCACCATCCCTGATTTAGCACTCTGCATTCGAACTCCACTGCACAGAGGAGCCACTGCTGATCCAGAGCCTTCCATAAATGGCGATTCTGACGAGGCCGTGTCATCCGAATATACTTTGTTGGACCCTCACACTTGGCATGGGCCAACAGGTGAATCGTCACCACTAATACGGGTAGCGAAATATCAGCACCCACCATCGCTACCACCAGCCCCCGGTGTCCGGCCGGAACCTGCCTCTCGTTACGGGCCCGGAGATCCTGTGGACCCTGCGTAACCAGGAGCGACATGTCGGAGGATCAAACCAAGTGAGCATCGACTGACATGTGCCCAGGCCTGGGCTGCGCGACTCGACGAAGGAAGGGCCGATATCGACTCGCAGGCGGTTGTGGATCCAGCATGGGAGGAGCATCGTGCTCGTGGGCCCGTCGAGGAGCATGAGGTAATTTGGAATTCCTCGGCGGTACTGAGATGCATTGCGGCCGGGCGATCCGCAAGTGTGTGTGAGGGGCACAATGCAGGTGAGCAGGTTGTGTCAAAGACCATCCTGACCATCCGGGTCCCATCAACGATCCCGTTCCCACCTTGTGCGCGGTTTATTCTGGACCGCCAGCCTTTTTCCCCTATGCGGTGCTTGATAGGTGCAGATCTCACCGATCCAGTCGGATCAAGCCGATTGCGAGGTGGAAATCCTACATACAAAAAAAAAATTGGTGTATGGATTCCTGTTTCCTGCTTAAGTCCAGTTCAGCGTAAGGTGATAATCACATGCGGCCCTAACTGAGCACATGAGTATGCACAAGGGCCTTTCTTGTTGTGCCCTCGAGTCGTGCGGTGGCTCAGGTGGAGAACACAGTTCGGTCTGACTTGGCAGTGCTCTCCGAGTACGTACGTCTTTTGTTCAGGGGCAAGCGTGGATATCAGCAATACGCGTAATGGCTTGCCTTCAGTCAGACAGGAGATGCGAGCCAACATCTGTGACGTGTGGGCTATGAATGTTACATATCGCCGTCAACCTAGTTTGACGATCTGCAGTGGTTGGCTTGTCTAGTTGCTGCTCATTTCCTACGTTGACAGCTCTTAGCGGGCGAAGATCAAGGGGAGAGGCGAAGAGAGGAAAATTTCCCTGCGGTTTAACCAGGCTTCTCGAGTCTCACGTCCTCCCTAACGACTGGAGCTTTTTTGCCCATGTGACTGTTGGTCAAGCTAGTGGTGTCTCCTGTCGTGACCTACGTTCTCAACGATGCGGAATTCATGCGGGACAGACAGGTAATCAAGCAGGACAAATAGCCTTGAGACATGTGAAGTATGTGAGTGGCAGCAGGGCTTGTAGATGCACCTGCAGAATCGGCATGTTAAGCTCCCTGCGCCACCAGACTTTTGAAAAGGTCGTGTAAAACTTGCCTTTTCTTGTTTCACAACCAGCTACCTACGTATATGATGTCCATACAACTTCGACCAGTACTTTGCTACAAGATTAATCATGACCATCGGTCTGGACGTCCCAATGTCTCTCTTGAAGACACTTCGCAACTTTAAAACAGCAGGCCCATCGCATTAATGTTTTCCTCCGGGGACAAGCGGTGGTGCCAGCTAAGTGAACTTCAACAACAACACCCTCTTTGCAACCATCGTAGCCGGCTGCAGCGGTTGTAGCAATTACCTGGGCTGCGCTTTGTCCTATCCATATGCTTGAGTTCTTTTGAATCGCAGATAATTATGGAATGTCTGTGTAATCCTCCGCCACCGCAACCGTCGTGACTCTACGTGCCGAGCACCGCTCTTCAGGTGTGAGGGACTGCCCTTTGAGCAGTGACATACTACCATTTTCACAACAGCACACCAATTCAGGGAGAAACTATATACTATACAAGAAATTATGATTTAATAACTGAAACCCAATTGCATTAGTTTACAATACTTGTTATCCTGGTACCTGTACATGGCTAGCCTAGCAGACACGATATCAGGCTGGAAAAGCATGCGATCAAGGTAGATGAATGTCATATGCCATCTAATTACAGACTAAACTTCAACGACATCAATAGTTCGTGAAACTACCACCATGTTTACTGTTTCACCTGCTTGGTAGCCTTGAATAGCAAGAGGGATATCCAGGTATTCTGTATTCTTATCAAAAGCGGCTAATACATCAGGGCATCCACATGGGGAACAAGACCCACAGATTTCACAAATAAGTATAAAGGTGAAAAAACTCAAATCTAATAATTTCTCATTGAATGGAGCCTTTGAACGCATTGATTTGCTCAGGAAGAGCCATGGAACACTGCAATTGATCACGTGAGGGAGCTACCAACATTTATACTTACTTGGATCCATAGGTCATGTTCATGCTGGAGCTGTCTTCCTGCAGCTGAAGTTCTCCTTATAAATTCTGGTAGCTAAGGAGGAGTCTGGTCCATCAGGGCATGGCTGAAAAGCATTCTTTGGGAATGTAATTACCGACCACTTAGCAGCCATCTCACGGACTTCAAATTTGGTGTTGGGCGACCACAGAAGACTTCCGCAGTGACGCCCGCTCTACGCCTTCTGAGAAGTGTGAATCGACAGCTCTTAAATGCAAGAGGCACGTAGACCCTTGGTGGAATTGAAGCTGACACCTTTCCCTCTCTGAGCAATGAGAGCCCATCCAATCCCCTGGTAATCAGTGTCAAGTATGCTCGCTTGTCCCATCCACCCGAAGCATTGGTCAGATGATCTCCTTCTCCACCCTAGGCAGATTCGCCAGGTCCAGCTGGCCTGGCAGCTTACTGCTCATGTACTTCTTGCAAAGGGGCTTGTGCCTCCTGGTCCAGTCCCTCTTCTGGCAGACTGGGCTGCAGTAAAAGACGGAACGGCACGCACCACAGGCTTTCAACTGTGCGCGGGACAGCATGGCGCCTCCGGGGGACACACACTATAGTTGGCGAGCAAGTAACGTTTAACGGAGCTCTCACAGGAGCCGTGTCCGGCAGCGGCTGTTGGAATCGCCCCAGAGGCAAAACTCACATTTTCACATCCACACATCGTGTGGCCCTTGTCCGCACCCTTGAGACGGAGTTCCCGAGCACCAGGGAAGTCCCCTCTCGCCTCCAGCACGCGCGCCATATTGTCCCGGCTCGCAGCGGCGTCGTTGCGGGGGCCGAGCTCCATGCCGCCAAACGCCTTGTCGTCCCTGACCGCGAGGGCCTTCGCGAACGCAGCCGCCGCCTCGTCGAGCTTCCCAGCCGCGAGATACGTCTCGCCGAGGTTGTTGAAGGAGATTGCGGCGTGGACGGACCGCTCGCCGTGGAGCCGGACCTTAACTTGGACGGCCTCGGAGTGCAGGCGGATAGCCTCGTCGTACCGGCCCGCGCGCTTGGCGACGATTGCGGAGTTGTTCTTCTGGATGGCCTCCCTGTAGCATTCAAAGTCAGCCATCGAAGCATTAAGGAATAATTCCACCCAGCCAATTATAGAAAGGAGCCTGCAGGCGGGCCACAGTATGGGCCATAGCCGGTCTCAAAGCCTGCAGCCTAGTGATATTCTTGATTCACAGGCTACAGATTGGAGAGCCTTCTTCTTGAAAGAGCCAGGATTGTATCTGAGAGCTGCTTACATGGCCTCAGCAGCATCGGTGCCAGAGCGCATCGCGGTGATGTTTTCGAAGACGTCCATGTTGCTAAGACTGGTTGGAGGAACAGCGGCTGGTAGTCGATTCTGACCTCTGGTGTCTCGGAATTATGGCGCGTTTTGGGCTGCGATAGCAAAAATGTTGCCTAAAGCGTTCACACTGCTGAGCATTGAAATCGACCACCTGGGCAGTTGTGGAGCGGCGATGGGATTCTTCTTTCTATGCGGTGGGTGCAAGATTCTTTAAGTTATTTCTATGTGGTCTGATCGCTTGATATGGCGGGGATGCGAAATGCTTTCTCCTCCCTCCCTGGCCTCCCCGCTCTTTGAGTTGCATTTACGGACCGTAAATGCCCGTAAACAACCCGTAAACAACCCGTAAACAACCCGTAAGTGCACACGTAAAAGTGAATCCGTAAAAGTTCACCCGTGCGGTGCGTGCCCCGTGTTACGGGCGGTTGTCTGCAAAATAGAGACAGCACATCCACTAATAGACATGTTCCTGCAAAATTAGGGCATTGACCACTTCTGCATATAGAAGTCCTTGTCGGCTAGCATGCTGATGATAGTGAAAGCCGACTCTGCGGCTTGAATGAGCGTCATGTCCTGCTACCAGGCAATTTGACTAGTTCCCTTGCTATGGTCTGAATGTATAGGTATTTGTAATAAGCTATAGCTAGGAATAGTGTAAGTGCTTGCCTTTTGCAGGAATATTTTGGAGAAGTCGAGGGAAGATTGAGCACCCAAATTATCCCAATGAAAAAATCCCTTTCGTTCTTTGGGCTTGCAATGCAGGCCATTGGTAAGTCCCAATGCGTGCGTGCTAGGGATAGTCTGAAGCGATAGTCTCCCCATTGTCAAGTGTGGAAAGCGCTAGGACAAAGTTGGCTGACGAACTCCAGGGACACCTCCTGGGAAAAAGACCTGAAGACCACCTGGGATTTGAGGTTCGAGTTTAGGATGCTTCTCATTATGTTCCTCGAGGGGTACAACATGACACTAGGCTATTCAACTGTTGTTGTTACCCCTTCTCCCGCCCGACTTACTCCTATTGACATGTTCCTGCAACACCTTCCTGGTCTGCACAAGACTCCTCTTCTGCTTCTGCTTGGCCTTCCCGATGGTCATCAAGAAGTTCTTCTTCCTGGCCTTCTCCTTGTTTGACGTGGACTTGCCCTCGGCCTCCTTCTTGGACTTCCGGATGGCCTGTGTGGATTTGTGCTCCTCCCGATTGGGCTTGCCCTCCTTGGCCAGTGCGACTCTCTCCTCCTTGGTCGTCTTGCGCAGCTTCGCTGGCAGCTCGATCTGTTCGGCCGTCAAGGGGTCGTCGGCGTGCCGGGCTGCGAGCTCCCGCGCGTGCTTGGAGCGGTTGCCCATGGCCTTGTCAAGGTTGGCTTGCAGGCGCAGCTCTTGCAGCTTGGCCAGATCTGCGGGCGAGAGGATGGTGGTTGTGGCGAGCTTGGACATCCGTTCGACTTCTGCTGCCGCGCTGGGCTTGTCTCCGTCTACAAGCTCTGGTGCTTCTGATGATCCCTTCCTCTGGCGCTTGGCCGCTGGCTCCTCGTCCTCGTCCTCGCTTGACACGGCGATCCAGCCTCCAGAATCGCTACTAGCTTCGGAATCAACCTCCCAGTCGCTGTCGTCAGAGACGTCGGCTTCCGGGTCCTCGTCACTGCCAACATCTTCCGGCAGACCTTTGGCCACACGTTTGCGCTTCCTCTCTTCCTCTTTCCACTTCTCAAGCAGCTCAAGGCCCTCAATACCACCGGCATCCTGTTCTCCGAACTTTCGTTGTTGCAGTTCTCCGCTTCGTAGGTTCATGGTGGCGTTCTTACCACGATCCCTCTTTCGGAGCATCTCTGCACCAACCTCGCGGTACAAGGACAGCAAGCCCTTCGCGGCCATCATCGTTCCCTTGTCCTTGCTCTTACGGTACTGCACCAGATCTTGCAGTAGCGTCTCCGTCATAGCCAGAGGCTGACGGACACAGACTTCGCGGATCGAATTCAGACCGGCGGCTGCTACTTCTGATGCCGCCGCTTCCGAGACGAACTCGTTCGCGATCTTCAGGATCAGAGGCTCCAGGGCGTCTGGTGGGACCAGATCGTGCGTTGCTTGGGCCAGGCATGCCAGGAAGGTGGTGACGGACGGCTGTTTCGGCGTGAGAAACTTGATAAACCAGGAATAAAGGTTGATGACCGTGAGTTTGTGCAATCCAACCAGTCGAGTGACCAGTTGCAATACAAGCAATTTACTCTCCAAAGCCAGCTTCGTCTTGGTGTTCAGCAGGTGCTTCTGAAATAATTGCTCGGCAAAGCCCTGGGGATCATGAAGCAGGTGCAGAGCAGAGAAGTTCAACGGATGTGGCTGATTCTTCTTGCGCTCATGCTTCTTGACCTTTTCGACGGCGGATTTATACTGCCTTGCTTGCTTCTTGGACTTCTTGTTGATGCCGTGCTGGTGCTGAATCTTCTTAAGATCGATAGCCTCATCATCACTGCTGTCATCCTCCATTTCCTCTCGCTCCTTGTCACCGCCCAGGAAGAACCGAACTCCTCCAACTACAACCTTCTCGCTGTCGGCCAGACATGCCTCTTTCATCACCTGCACGGGCTTCGCGTCGGTCCATATTTGCCGCCGCCACATCTCGCGTGTCAACCGCACAGCCCACACTCCCTTGGGCGAAGTCTTATCGGAGGCGATGAGGATGGAGAGCACGTTTTGTACCGTTCGATTAAGAGGATGGTTCGTATGTTTCGAATTCGAGTTTCGCAGGTCACTGACAATCTTCTGGTACAGCACAGCCCTGAGGCTTTTGCTGGGCGTCGAGACAAGGATCGGAAACAAGGTGGTTAGGAGGTACTCGGAAGAGATGATTTCTTTCCTTCGCAGGAGCACCAGGCTCCCTACCAGCTTCTCGCGCACGTCTGGGGGAAGGATGGCATGGTGCTGCGTCAGCACCTCCTTGAGGTCGTCTGGAAAGGTCTCGGTCTCCTCTTTGAAGCAGTCGGCGACGTGAGCGATGAAGTCGATCTTGTCATGGAAGTCCTGCGAGACATCCCTGGTCATGTTTGCCGGGTTGTCGAGGAACACCTCCTTGGTGGAGAGGTAGGCCGAGTATTGTCTTTGGAACTCGTCTGCATAGCTTTGAGGATCCGACCGCACTTTGAACTGCAGACTTGCGAGATCGGCATCGAGTTTCTCGAGCGCGCCGACTTTCCTCTTTCCCATGGTCGCCGATAGATTCACCGCTCAATCTGAATTGTCTAGAATTGGCAGTCGAGGATTGGTGATCCTAGAGGGAGGAAATTCTCAGCAGTACGTTGGGGGGAGTAGAGCAAGGCAACCCAAAAATTCCGGTATCGATAAGACTGTGCTTATCTTATCTACACAATGGGCCGGTGGGGGAGGTGGGCCGTGGAGCTGTAGAGCGAAAACCAAACCATGCAACTTGAAATTTGGCAAAGACCATGAAAGTCAGATTGGGAAAAGCCGAGACGCCAAATCTGCGGGATGGTCCAATCTAGGGGACATTCTATCATCGCCTGCGGCGGTCGCACGGCAGCGGCAAAATTGGCACTGGCCGTAGTGCAGGACTTATACATCTTTGGCTGCACAGCCCACAGGCATGGGATAGGAAACGAGGTCTCGACCTCTTGAATATCCGACCTCGACGACTTGACTGCTGTATCAAATACGCCCAGTTCTCATAATTCTACACAAGGGAGACTAATGGCGTGCTCCTCTATCTCATATCTCTCATATCTGAGCCAATGCACTGCTGCAGTAAAAAGTTATCTCCGTGCAATCAATGCCCGTCAACACCTCCTTGGCCCTTCCAGTAATTTTTGTCGACTTTGTCTTCTGCTGCAGGGCTCGCTCGATCGTGCTAAGCAGTGGTTAGTCCATTGTCATTGTTTGACAGTGTATCCCGAGCCCTCAGGGAAGGGTAAGAACGATGCCAGGCTGCAGCTTACTTTCTTCTCAAACTCGGCGTTGTGCCTGTCTACTTCCTCCTGCTGCTCCTTGGTGAGCTTGTCCCTGCCTTGGCCTGGAACGCTGGCGTTGGTGATCTTGGGCTGAGGAGGTGGGTTCTCGGAACTCTCGAGAGGTTTGCCTCCACCGGTCCGGCCCTTCGCGCCGTCACCAGCTAGGCGGTCGGTAGAGGGATCGTTCCCGGTGTCGACCTGGTAGGCTTTCTCGGCTTGCTCCTTGGCATCCTTTGAGCGAGAGCCTCCGGACTGAGCAGAAGGTTGCTCGGCTTCTTTGGGGGCTGAGGAGGCATAGTGTCGTCGGGCCGAGACGGGGAGGGCTACCCCGGTCTTGATCGTGGATGTGGAGATGGGCGGGAGACGGGCGACGCGGAGAGCGAGGCGGTTCATTCTGATTGCTTAGGCACTAAGCAGACTGTGTGCCGACTGCACAGGTGTGGGTATTGTGGGTAAGGTAAGACGTGCGGTCGGTGCTGCAGGTTGGACGTCTGGTCGTCTGTGAGGCTGTGCAAGGGCTTAGATGGCCGTTTCACAGTACTCAGTGAAGAGGAATGTTTTCACTTGACGGGCAGCAGTCAACGGGAGATGAAGAGCTGAAGCGATCTGTGGTGTTGCTCAATGGAAGGAATGGGATCAAACACTGCACCTTCCCATACCAGCGACAGTGGAATCCCTACGTGGTGGTCTAATAGCTCTGGATTACCAGTGATGATATCATCTCATAGAGATGAGGGCGATCAGTCCCTTAATCCGTCTGTCACTGCGATCCTCAGGGAACCTCAAGCAATGACGCAACTTGCTGGTCCGGCAATACAAGTACCACAACAGACCTAGTACACGGTACTAGACCTAATGCTGTCTGCCGATCTACCTTCCTACCTAGACATATGAGCAAGGACGATCTAAAGCTCTCGAAGGCCTCCAGAGGAGTAGATGCCTGCATGTCTGTCAGACTGACTGACTGACTGACACGGAGCAGAGGCTTGTGCTTATGATGTTACGATAAGCTCACTCCATGTTATCAAGTGGTGTTTGTGTGAGCTTCGAAACTCAATTCAAGCTCTTGCAGGTACGGTACCTCAGTCCTACAGTACAGCCTGTATTGCCCGATTGGGTGCATGGCCACATTGCGGGGCGTTTGTTTGTTTGTGAGCAAGCAGGCTGCGCCTCCGGGCCGCCTCAAGTGCTGACGGCTCTTTCCAAGGCTCGTCCACCTCGGGATGTTTGCAAGTACCTTTGTCTGTATACCGGCATGCATGCATGTATGTCACCTACATTGTAATGGTCCCGAGGTCGACGGGGTCTAGATTCCAATCACCCCAGTCAGCGGCGACGAACTGAGCGGGTTATCGATCCCACTGATGACACAGGTTCCTCAAGTATGCAGCCGGAAATGGCTTGCAGTCTGCCCAATGCAGTTATCTTAAAAGTTTAGGTGTCCTTTTACATGCATAGCTAGGCCTGCGGCCTGGCCGTGATATAAAGGCGTAGCCTCCCTACCCATATTAGGTAGGGAGGCTGCATTAAAAAATTAATTATTATAGCATATAATGCTAAGCTAAGAATATATATAGCTTAATATAAACTTCTTATTTATTTTAAATAAAAAAATTATACCTTATAATAAAATTATAATTAATATAATTATTAAGCTAAGTTTAAATATATATAAAAAATATTTAAAATTAAAATATTAAAAAAATTAAACTTAAGTATTACTTTATATAAAAATATAAAAAATATTTTAAAAATACTTTATAATATTATTATAATATTTTTTATTTATATTTTTAAAAATTATTATTTAAATTTTTATTTTAAATAAAGATTTTATTAATATAATTATTATTATTTTTAAAACAAAATTTATTAAATTAAATATACTTAATTAAAAAATAAAATTAAGAAATACTTTATATATTATTAATTACTTATATTTTAATTATTAATAATAATACTTAAAAATATAAAAAATTAATAAAAAATATAAAATTAAGTTATAAAATTTAAAAAATTATTAATTTATTTTTATAAATTATAATTATTAATAAATATAAGCATTTATTTAAAGGTTAATTTATTATATTATAAATAATTATTAATAAAAATTTTACTTATTAATATTATAAATATAATTAAAAGTATAATTAAATACTTTTTAGCTTATAAAAAATAAATAAAAGCTATTATAGCTTTATTTAAAAATTAAAATATTATATTTATTATAATTATTAAGTATAAAAAAAGTATTTTATATATATTTATTATACTTTAAAAGAAAATTATTATTTATTTTATATTTTTTATAAAGCTTAAAAAAAATAAGTTAAAGATATTATAAATAATATATAAAATATATATTTTATTTAAATTAATATTAACTTATATATATAAATAAGTTTAATAATATAATATTAATTAAAATAAATTCTTTATTAAATTTAAATAAAAAGTTTATTAAAAAATATAATATTAATATAATTATAAAACCTTTAAATTTAAAAATAAATTAAAAAGAATAATTTTATATATATTATTATAAGTTTAAAGTAAGAATAAAATTATTATTTTAAAAAGCTTTTTTATAACTTAATATTTAATAATTAAGTAAGTATAATTATTATTAATAAAGTATATATAATTATTATATAAAAAAAAGCTTTTAAATTAACTTTTCTTTTATTTATTAAATTAAAAAGTTAATGCCTTATTAAATATTATTATTTACTTATATAGCTATTTTTAATTATATAAATTAAAACTATATTTTTAAGCATATAAATTTAAATATTAATAATATAAAAATAATTTAAATATTAATTAATTATTTTAAACTCTTAATAATTATTTAGCTTTTTATTTATAAATATATAAAAACTTTTAATGCTTATACTTTTTATTAAATAATATAAATCCCCTTAACTTAATTATTATTATAAAACATTTAATATATATTAATAATAAGAATAAATTATTATAAGCTTATAAGTTACTTATTAAATATCTTTAAGAATATTATAATTTTAATACTTAATAAGCATTAAACTTTTTAAAATACTTTAATATAAATATTTATAAGTTAAATTAAAATTATATATTTATAAAGTTTAAAAAGCTAAATTTTAAATATTAAATAATAATTTTAATTATATCTTTTAATATTAACTTAAATATTAATAATATTATTATTATTATATAATTTAACTTATTATAATAACTTAATATATTTAACTTTTAACAATATAATAAATATAAAATAAAAAAGCAATAATCTTAAGAATAGTTTATTATATTTACCCTTATTTATTAATTTAATTATTTAAGTATAAAGAAAAAGTAAATATATTAAACTTAGCAAACTTAATTATTTAACACTTTTTAATATAAGTAAATATATTAACTTACTTAGCTTAATTATCTTTATAAAGTAATGCTAGTAATAAATAATATTATTAATAAAAATAATAATAAAAGTAATATATAAAGTATTATAAGTATTAAATCTTAAGTAAGTTATGCTTTTAATATTATTATTAATCTTATAATTAAAATAATAAATAGCTAAGCTTTTAATATTAAATTTTAAAATCTTTAGGATTTAAAATTAATACAATAATCTTAATTAAAAATAAAGATATAAAATATATTAAATTTTAAGTATAAAGCATTTTTAAACTTTCCTTGCTTTTAAAAATATATTATAAGTTTCCTTTAAAAGCTAAATAATTTTATATTAAAGTATAAGCAACTTATAAATATATTAATTTACTATAATAATTAAGCTTATAAAGATTATAACTTAATATTTAAGCTTTTAATAATTAACTTTAGCTAAATTAATAAAAGTATAAAGTTATATATTAATTTTATTTAATATATAACTCTTAAAATCCTATCTTTATAATGCTTTATTAAAGCTTAAGATTTAATATTAAAGGCAAGTTATTAAGGCTTAATTAGCAGCAAAATATTTATAAAAAATATAATATAATAAGTTATTAACTATCTTTATTAAAAAACTTAAGTAAAAAAAGATTAATTTAAAAAGGTTACTTTTTAAATAAGCAATTTTAAGCAGCTCTTAAAGAAAGTTTTTACTTTATAAGCATAGAAATTCCTTAATTACAAAGGCAGTATTTTACTTAGCTTATTAAAAAACTTTATCTTAATAATTTAAAAAAGAATAAATACTTTTACTATAATTAAATATAGCAAGCATTTAATTAAAGAAATATTGAAAAATATTAAAGCTATAAAGCAATTAAATATAAGTTTATAAATAAAATAATAATAAGCATAATTTTAATTATATTAACTTAATTAAGGTTAGTAAACTCCTTATTATATTTTAATAAAAAGCCTGCATAACCTTATATTTATAACTTAAAATACATTACCCCTATTCTTAGCATTTATTATTCTTTTCTTAATAGCAATAACAATAATAATAATATTAATAATAATAATAATAATAATAATAATAATAATAATAATAATAATAATAATAATAATAATAATAATAATAATAATAATAATAATAATAATAATAATAATAATAATAATAATAATAATAATTAATTAATTTATTATAAATCTCTTAATAATATGCATTTATTTAATTATTAAATTAACTATTTATATAGCAATATCTTATAATTTTAAAGTAATTAATATAAGAAATAATAAAAAAGGTAATAATATAAATAGTAGCGGCTTAAGTATGTCTTACCCTTATGATTATATTAATATATATTAAATAAGCATTTAGCAAATAAGGAATTGCTAATTAGCTTAAAAATATATATAATATTAATTTTATTTTCTTAATTAAGCATCTTTAATAATTTCTCTTAATGCTTATATAAAATTATATTAAGGCAAATATTCCTGCAATAACCAGAGTTGTGAAATACAAACCAGATATAAGATATAAATATAAATATAAATATAAATATAAAAAAATATAAAATATAAATATAGATATAAATATAAATATAAATATAAGAAAAAATATAGATATAAATATA
Source organism: Diaporthe citri (assembly GCF_014595645.1). Classification (NCBI taxonomy): domain Eukaryota; kingdom Fungi; phylum Ascomycota; class Sordariomycetes; order Diaporthales; family Diaporthaceae; genus Diaporthe; species Diaporthe citri. The sequence goes on from NW_025064850.1 coordinate 1,916,886, forward strand.
AATATAAATACAGTATTTTATATTAAATATTATATTTATATTTGTATTTGTATTTAAATATAATATATATAAAAGAAATTTTTTTAATTCTTTAATAAATAAATTTTTAAATAAATAAAATAAAATTTAATAAATTAAAAGAAATCTTTTAATTCTTTTTTTTTCTCTTTTATATATATATTATTATTTTTTGTATTTATATTTGTATTTTATATTTAATATAAATATAGATACAAAAAATATAAATATAAATATAGATATAAATATAAAAAAAATACAGATATAAATATAGATATAAATATAGTATTTTATATTAAATATAAATATAAATATAAGATATATAAATATAGTTATAACTCTGGCAATAATTATACGTTACTTAATAATAAGGCTAAATAACTAGCTTATTAAAAAGTTATTAAATTTATTAATAATTAATAAGCTTATTAATAGCAATTATCATTATGTAAATAATATAGCCTTTGCATTAAGCTTTGCCTTTAATACATTTCTTATTAATAAAAACTTAATCACAATCCTTTGCTAAATTATTAACTTATCCAACCTTATTTATAATAAGTATTATTAACAGTATAACTTATAATAAGGTTGCATAAGGGCTTTTAATATTAATCCTATATCTTTAATCTTAAAAGGTATTTATTTAAATTATATATATAATAATTAAGCTAAAAACTATTAAACTATATTATAATTAACTATTAATATATTAATATCTTAATTTATCCAGCTTGCTTAGCCTTTTATTTATAGGCATTAAATATATAATATTAAGGGAAATAAAGAGAAAAAGGAGGAAGAAAATAATATAGGTTTTAATATTATATTTAATAAGAACTTATGCTTATTATATCTTTTTTTAAGTTTAGCTTAAGTATTTATTTTAATTAATAATTAAAAGCTATTTATTAATTTAAATATAAAAGTTATAAATATTAATAAAATTAAAGGCACCTTAGCGCCTTAAAGTTAAAAATAATTAAAAAATTATTCTTTAAATCTTAAAAAGATAATAAAGCTTAATAAGTTAATTATTGCATTAATTTATTATTATTTATAAAAAGTTATAAAATAAAAAGAAGCTTATAAAAATAAGCTTTATTAATAAATATAAAATAAAAAGGGTAAACTACTTTAACTTAACGTTATATAAAGCATATAAAAGGGGACTTAAAAGGCTATATTGCTATATAAATATATAAATAATATTTATAATTAACATTTTATTTCTTATTTTCTTTATATTTATTCTTTATAATTAAGAATATTAATTAATTTATTTAAATAAAATATAATGCTTATTTAAGTAAATATAGTTATTATAATATTTAGCTTGCTAAGTATATAAAAATTATTTAAAGTTATTATAAGGAGTTAATAATAAGAATTTATATTTAAGTATATAAGGGTTAATAAATTCTTTACTTAACTTAAGTAAGGAGTTTATTAATGCTTATAGCTTTATAATATATTTATCTTACCCTTATATATAAAAATTATTAAAGGTTATTAAAAAATAAATCTTATAAATTAATGCTTTAATTTATTAAAATTTATAAACTTTTACTTAAATTAAATAAAAAGTTTATTAATTTTAAAATTTAAATAATAAGTTTATAAGTTTTAATAAATAGCTAAGTTACTTAAAATAGCTTTTTTTATATAAATAAGTTACTTTTTCCCTTTTATAATAAATACTTAAATAATATAATAATAATATATCTTATATAATTTAACCTTTAATTTATTATATATTTATAAGAATATATATATAATAAAGTTTAAATATAAGGGGTTTTAAGTTTAACCTTTAATTTAAGCAATTATTTTTAATACTTTTATATACTTTCTTTTTATATATATATATATTTATTTCCCCTTTTTTATAATCCTTTCCCTTTTTAAAGTATTTTAAAATAGCAATAAAGAGCGTTAATATCTTAAGTATATATACTTAAGTTCTTTCTTTTATAATCCTTTCTTTTATAATCTTTTCTTTTATACTTTATACTTATTAATTTATACTTTTAATATAATACTTTTAATAATTCTTTTCCTTTTAATAATTTTTCTTTTTATTTTTATTATCCTTCTTTTTATCCTTCCTTAAAAAAGATTAAGTTTATTTATTAAGTACTTATAAAGCTAAGATAAGATTTAGGGCTTATAATCCTCCTTTTTATTTTTATTATTCTCTTTTTTCTTATTCTTATTTTTATAAGAAAAAGAATGCTTTATAAATAAGTACTTATTACTTTTATTACTTTATAATATAATAATAAAGATATTTAAAGGCATTTAATAATAATTAAGAAAAGTTACTTTATTTTAACAAACTTTTTATTAAAAATTTAATAAAAAATTTATTAAAATAAAATAACTTTCCTTAATTATTATTAAAATTAATAAATTCCTTATTATAAAATATACTTATTATTATAAAATAAAGGTAAATATTAAAATTTATAAATATGCTATATAATTATTAATTATCTTATATTAAATTACTTAAACTAATATTTTATATATTATTAACCTTTATATAATATAAATAATTATTATTATTTAAAATAGCTAGGAAATTCTTATTATTAATATTCTCCTTATTAATAAAAAGAATCTTTATTTAAATAACACCTTTCTTTAGCTTTAAGAACATTTTATTTTATTAATTTAGCTTATTAACTAGCATATTTTATTCTTTTATTATTAAGTTAAGAAAATTAAAGCTTTATTACCTTAATTATTACCTTATAACCTTATTAATATATAGCTTTTACCTAAATTAAAGAATATTATCTTTAAGATTTTTAAGTATATATATCCCTTTTAAATAAATATTAAAGAACTTCTTAATAATCTTATATATAATTAATATTTATAATTTATATTAAGTAAGCTAAGAAAATATTAATTAAACATTATAAATAAAGTTTTTATTATATTTAATATTTATAATATAAAAATTATTAATATATTTATTAACTTAATTAATAAGCTTAAAGCTATATTTAGCAATAATATACTTAATAAACTTAGCTTTAAAAATATTATTATAAACTTTTATATTAAGGGTTACCTTTTTAATTAAAATTTATATTATATTAAGCATTTTAAGTTTATAATTATATAACTTCTTGCCTTAAAAAAAGGCTAAAAGCTATATAATAATATTATAAATTAAATTATAATTATTATGCTAAGTAGCCTTATTAAAGATAAGCAATATCTTAATGCTTATTATATAATAATATTAACTTTAAAACTTAATATTAATTACTTTTTTATTTTTATATTTACTTATTTAGCCCTTATAATTAAAAATTAATTAATAAATATTATTTAAGATATTATTAAGCATTTTATTAAAAATTTACTTTATTATATTATAAAATTATTAAATATTAGCTTTGCTAGCTTTAATTATTAATAATTTGCATTAAATTAAAGCATTAATTATAAAAATAATAAGCTAAATATTAAAATTATAATAAAATAATAATATAATCTTATAATACTTAATATCCTTTTTATTAATAAATTTAATTTATATAAGTAATAATATATTATATAAAATAATAATAAAGAACTTTATTTTTAAGTTTTTAATATTATAATAATTATAAAAAAAAAGCTTAATATAATTTAACTTAATATAAAAGCTAATAAGGAAAGCTTTTATTTACTTTTAAATCTTATAAATATTTTAAAATTTTTATTAATTATATTTAATATATTAAATATAATTAATAATCTTTTAATTATATTTAATATATTAAATATAATTAATAATCTTTTAATTATTATATATTAAAATAATATATATTTTATAAAAATCTTTATTTAAATATAAGTATTTCTTAAAAAGTTTATTATATATATTATAAATATTAAAGATTTTACCCTTATCCTTATATATAGCATTAGCTTAAAAAAAAAGGGTTTTAAAAAACCTTATTTTAATGCATTTAATATTAAATAATAATAAATTTAAGTTTTCATTATTATAAGTAAATAATTAATATATATAATATAAAAAAAGCTACTTAAATACCTTATTAAAACTTTTTTATTATAAGAAAAGGTATTTTTAAATTATTTATATAATAAACTATTATTTTAAGTTAAAATTTATTTATTAAATATATTTACTTTTTTAACTAAATATTTTAAAGTATATTATAATTATAAGATTTATAAATTAATTATACTTTTTATTAATATAATTTTAAATTTTATTTAAGAAATTAAAATTATTATATTAAATTATTATCTTTAAATTATATATATATTAATAAAGATTTTAAGTAATAATTATTTATATATAATTTAATAACTTATTTAAAATTTAATATAATAAATAAATACTTATACTTATAAATATTAATTATAAAATCTTAAATTAATTATTTATTTTAAATATAAACTTCTTACTTAATTAAGGTAAAGAGTTTATATTTAATTAAAAATATATAATTTTTATTTCTTAATTAAGCTAAAATTATAATATTTTTAATATATTATATAAAGAATAAATATTTATATTTATATTTATTAATTATAACTTTAAGTATTATAAATTATATATATAAATATATTAATAAGTATATTAATTATATAAATATTTATATTATTAAAAAGTAAATATAACTTAAAAAGCTTTTAAAGAAAAAAGCTTTATTTATATATAAATTTATATAGAAAATATAATATTATAAAGTAAATTTATAACTTTTTTTCTTTATTAATAAGAAAATTAAGGATTTTTTTATAATTTATATATTTATTTTAAAAAAGCTAAAAAAAAGTATAAATAAATTTAATATTTTTTATTTTATAATAATTTATATATAATTAATATTATATTATATATATTTAGCCTTAGTAATTAATTTTAAAGTTACTTTTAAATTACTTAATATATTTAAAAGTTTATTATTTTTATTAAATAAGTTAAAAATTAAAAATAATTTTTTTTTAAAAAGCTTGCTATTTCTTTATATAAAGTTATAATAAAAGAAATATCTTTTTTATCTTTATTTAAATTATAAATAATAACTTTAAATAATTAAAAAGCTTTATAAATAATAAAATATCTTAAAGTATTTATAATAATAAATATATAATAAAGATTTTTTAATTATTTAATAAAAAATATTTAAAAATTATAAACCTTATTATTTTTAATATTTTTACTTATAAATTTATAAAGCTTTTTTAAAGCATTAAAATTTTAAAAATAATATTTTTTAATATAATTTTTATATTCTTTTTATTATTAAAACTTTAATTATTATAATAAAAGCTTTTAAATAAACTTTTTTTATAAATAATTTTTAACTTAAAATTTAATTATATAATATTCTTTATATTAATTTAAGAATTTTTATAATTATATTATATTACTTAACTTATATTTATAAAGTTTAATAAATTTAAAAAAAAAATAATTTAAAGGTATTAATATATAAATTATTAAATATAAAAGGAATTATTAAATATTAATAAGTTATTAAAGAATTAATAAAGCTTATATATTTTAAATAAAAATTAATTATTATTATTATTAATATAATAATTAAAATATAATATAAATAATATTAAAATAATAGCTTAATTTTATAAATTTTAAAATATATATTAATATTTAATAATAATATATTTTTATAATAATATAAGTAAGTTTTAATTTTATTAAATAATTATTATACCTTAATTATAATTATAATTATAATTTAATTATAAACCTCCTTTACTTATATAATATTCCTTACCTTCCTAGCCATAGTTATATAAGCCTTAGCAAGCTCCCCACCAAAATTTAATGGGGAGTCTGCGTTTAGAAATGCGCCAAGTCATGCGGGCTGGAGGAGGTCTGTGTGTCAGAGATAACAATGCAGGGCGTTTATCCACATCGGCCCCAGTGCCCCTGTCCCTGTGCCGTGACGGGCGGCCGAGGCACTGCTGCCTGCACGGTGGAAGCACGACACACGCCATGCGCTCCAGGATGACGGGCGGGCAGTGGCCTGCAAGCTCAAGGTGTGCGGCATGGGGAGCAAGTGCGAAGGCCGAAGGGGCAGTTCATTTGCAGGCCGCCCGCTAAGCGACCGCATCTTGCACTATTCGAAACTTGGGCGGTCTGCCTTTCTTACACTTTGGTTTTTGCTATTACTTGGTGCCAAATCCATGTTGCACTGTACCTCTTGGTCACACAGTACCTCCTGCATGGCAGCTTGGGGCGTGTGCGGAGTGGGCTGGAGTGCTCTGATCCCGGAAATCACCTCTTCTGCCGGTTGATTCCTCGAGACTCTCACGGCTGGCAAGGATCCAAATTTGGGGGCCCTGGATTGTCAGCAGCAGGAGGCGGCAGGAGCTGTGTCTTGAGGAAGGAAGCCGGCGTGGTCCATCTTCCATGCAACGGAGCAAGAGCAGGCGTGCAGCAAGGCTTCCCGATCGGAAGGAAGGAAGGGACAGCCCCCACCGCTGCCTCCCTCTCCACCCGCCTGGCCTCCTGCTAGCGCTCCTAAGCGATCCGCTAATCTCGAATCAAAAGTTCAGCTCCGACTCCTTCCCACCCCCTCCCGCCCGCACACCCCCCTCACCAGCCCAACCAACATGCATCGCAAGTGCCACCGGGGCCACGCGAGGGCTGGCAGAGCCTCGCCCTCACCTTGTACAATAAACATCCTGCGCCCCTTTGGCGGAGTAGCGATGCATTTCCTCTGGTCTCCTCGTAGCTGCTAAAGTGCTGTATTGATCTCCAGCCCCAGCCCCAAATCCCCCACCCAATACAAGACCTGTCTCTCTTTTGGATCCCGCTCTCGAGTCTGCTCAAGTGACCCATTGTTCCCGCTTCAAAAACACCACGGGTCTCTCCACTCTTGCCCAGAGCCTTCACTCCCGGCCCCGAGCCGTACATCGCAGAACCTCGCCATGGCCGACGTCGCGACTCCCGACTCTGTCGCCGCCAACTCTCCCAATGGCGGTGGTGCAAGAATTGGCCGGCCTCCACAATGGACAGAGTCTCGGTCCAGGAAACTGGCCAGGCTGTACATGTATACCACCTTACCAATGGAGAAGATCATCAAGGCCCTCTTTCCCAACGATGATGTCAAGTATGGCCTCCACGGAGCTGCTGTCTCCATCTGACCTGTCCCATGTGCGATACTGATGACAGCTCAGGAAAAACTCGGCGCAGAAGACCCTGCACAAGATGGTCGGTCACGATCCTCGGCCCCTACGGCCCGTCGACAGGAACGACATGAATACTCGCTTCAAGCTGCTCCACAAGCGCAGCCAACGTCGACGGCAGAGCGATGGGACACCCATTGACCAGGAAGACCGTGTCGTGGCAGGATTGAAGGAGGAACTCGCCACCCCGGCCTTCTCAGATGTGTCCCGTTTTGACGATTCCGCCACGCTCAAGAGCCCCCATATGGACATGCGGTTTGACTTTGCTTCGCCGAGTACCATTGATTCAGCCTCTCCGGGCCCTGTGTGGTCCGCCTTCCCAAAGGACGACGATCAACCTCCTTTCCAGCTTCCCTTTCCCCGCCCCCCTCGTAACGATACAGTCTTCACCCAGTCGACCCAAATGAGCACGGACAGTATTAAAAGCCTCAGGAACCGTATCAGCGTCTCGACCGTCTTTGCTAAGCAGGTGTCTGTCCTGATGAGCAGGCTCACCATCGGTAATTCTGAGAACGACGGGAACTCACCGTGCCGGACGCCGTCGGATTTCTCAACGCATCAGAGCCCCGTCTCAACCGGCCCAACGCCGCACCCAGGACTAGCTGTGCCTGGTGATTTCATGATCTCTCGGAAATATATGCCCCAGTGCCATGCGCAGAAACACTTCGCCAAATCCTCGGACGAAGGCGGCGTCCTCTGCTGGTGCACCATTGCGGACGAGACGGCGGACCTGCCTGAGGCCTTCTATATCACAGACAGGGGGGCCGATTGCGATCGGGCAGCAAGTGTCCGGCAAGGGTCTGCAGGTGCTTCATCTGCGGATCGGTTCGGCAACACTCCTCTCCATCTCTTCGCCGCATGGGATAATCAGATTGGAATCGAGACAACGTTTCATCTGCTCGAGTCGGGCCGCGCAGATCCCTCTAAGGTCAATAACGCGCACCAGACGTTCCTTCATGTTCTCAGCCCCATGTGGTTCTTCGGCACGAATGACCTCGGCGTCCCTCTGTACAAGCTCTTGAATTTCCTCTACGCACGCCACAAGAACTTGATCTACGCTCCCGATGTCTTTGGTCGGACTTTCTTCCACCAGATCGATCGGTTCGTGCATGATCCCCAGATTATTGAAAACATCACCCAGCACTATTGGTCGGCAATCCGGAGGGACGCTTTTGATATCAAGCCGCCCTCGCATGCTACCGATACATCCTTTGCTCCTCCGAGACGCACCGGTACGACGGCGCTCTCGCCCCTGGCCGAAGAGGCCCCAGAAGAAGACTTCACGAGCAGAGACATGGGTCTGGTATCTATTGTGAACGAGGCATACAACAATCCGTTTTTGGAGGACAACGAAGGGCGGAATGGGCTACACTGCTTGGCGGAAATGCCTTTTATCACCAGCAATCCCAGCAGTCCAGACCCCAACACCCCGAATCCATCTCAACCACCGAACACCAACACTAAGGGTTCACTCAAGCGAAAACACGGCAGGGACGACGCAGAACGTATAAAGCCCATCACCCAAAGACTCTCAGTCCTTTCAGGTCTTTTGACGCCGGTGAAACAGACAGCGTCACCCGATGTCAATCACTACGACCACAAGGGCAACACCGTTCTAATAGCATTCGCGGCACAACTCTCTGACGACCAGGACGACAAGAGCGGTCAGCACATTGGGAGAATACTCGATTTGCTCATCGACAACGGTGCTATACTCGACGCACGGAACCGCCAGGGTGAGACGGCTCTCCTGGTCGCTGCGAAACGTGGAAACAAGCACGTCGTCAGTAAGCTGCTCGACAAAGGTGCCAATCTACACGCACGAGACAAGTGTGGAAGGGCTATCATGGCTATTATTGACGCACAGATTGCGCTTTGCTCAAAGGATTTACCGTCATATGGGCGACTGGAGGCTGTTAGAGCAGCAGTGCTCGCCAAGAAGTTGGAGGAGAAGGGGGTAGAGGACGAGCCGACTTTTGTGGATGAGTGGACCTGGGCTTCGAGACGACAGACATAAGAGATCTTAAACACTGGGTCTGGTTCTTCGCGGGATACCATTCCGTCGTCCTTAGTCTCGGCTGGGTATACGTACCGTCATAAGTCATGACGTATTTATGAGTGACGCTTTTTCTGTATAGTACTTTGCTGATGGATACCCCTTTTCTTCACTTGGAAGTCATCAACAGGCGTTCTATGGCAATTGTTGGATCTTTTCTATCAAATGGGAGACTATCTGGTGGCGGTATTCGGTCTCGGATTGCAGTAGATATAGTTGAAACGGCACCTTTTAAGTACATAGCTTGCGCCAACAGCGAGCCAAATTTCATCAATGCATACCGTGCTTCAGGCATCCCATACTATTCTTATTTAATGTATGGATCCGTAAATAGCGGGCAGGCAGCTGCTTACATAAGCAGCGTTGCAGCCTAAAACACTAAAGGCATTGCCCTTTAAGTATAATTAGCAATTAAGCAACCTATATATCCATATCATATAGTTTATAGCATCCCTTATAATTATTGCAGTGCTATTTAATAGGTTAAGTATATAAAAAAGCATAAAAATAATTATTTTTATTAAGAAAACCTTATTAAAGCATTTATTTAATAAAAATCGTAATTATAAACCTTTGCGCTATTAATTAATAACCTTTCTTAAAAGCAATAACCTTTTAAGCAATTAAAACCTATTAAATTACCATTATTAACCTTATTTCATGCTAGCAATTTACTTTTAAAAAGCAACTTTATTAATTAATTTATATAATAATAGCATTTATATTAAAGTTATTACTTATAAGTAAATATTTATAAAGCTAATTAAAAGTTATTATTATGGGCTGGCTTTAAAAGGGCTGCAGGCTGGCTAACGCCTTCTTTCATAAGCTGCAAAAGCAGCAACTAATTAAGCCAAAAAGTACATAATAATTTAAGCTCCCTTAAATTATCTAGCCATATTATATAAGGCTTAGGTAATAGCCTAAACCCATTACATAGCCCCTTCCTTTAAAGCTCCCTCCTTATATATAATAATACAACTACCCCTAAGGCTTACCCGCAACATTACCTTTTTAAGCCAGGGATCTTCTTTATAAAAGGGGTGCCTGCATTTATAGTAAACATAACTTAAACCCTTAACCCTAAAGCTTGGATTATTTATTATAGGCTGGCCTTAAAGGGGCTGCAAGCTAACTAGCGCCTTCTTTCATAAGCTATAAAAGCAATAACCAATTAAGCTAAAAGGTATATAATAATCCAAGCTCCCTTGGATTATCTAGCCACACTATATAAGGCTTGGGCAATAGCCCAAGCCCATTACAATTATAATAATAAGCATTATAATACTCTTTATTAATAGCTAATAAGTAAGTTATAAGGTAAATAATTATTAAATAAGTATTAATAATAAAAAATTTATTAATTTAACGTTATTTTTATTAATTTTTTCTCTTTAATTATTATTGTTTTTACTTTACCTTAATATAGCTTTTCCTTTTTTTTTTAATATTATAGCTGCTTATATAAGTAATTATAACATTATAATTACTTTTATATATAATTATATTAATTAATTTATAAAAAAGGTTATTGCAAAGTAAAATAATATATAAATCGCCCTTATTACTTTTATAAATAACTTTAAAGCTATTAATAATAAGTTTAATAAATAATTAAAGAATCTTTAAAAATAGCTAAAAATTATTAATAATAAGGTAAATTAATATAATAATATTCTTTATGCTTAGCTTTAAAGCATTTTTATCTTTATTATTAAAGGCTAATTATATCTTTAAAGGTAAAATAAAAGCATTAAGCCTTTAAATCCATATTTTTATAATAATAATATTACCCTTACCTTTAAGTTTATAAATTATTATAATAATAATAAGTTTAATCTTTACTTTATTAATAATATTTAAGTAAATTATTTTTATACTTTAATTAACTTTTAACTTAAGAAAGTTTTCTTAGCAATTATTTTATTTAATAAATATTTTTACTTAAAAGCTTTTATAAAAAAAAAGTTTCTATTTTAAAGAAACTTTGCTTTAACATAATTAATATTATAATTCTTAATAAATTAAAAAAGATATAAATCTTATTATAAATAATAATAATACTTTATAAGATATAATTATTTAAAGTAATTATAAAATTTTTTAATAATTTTTTTAGCATTATTTAATAAGCTATAAATAATTAATTAACTTAATTATTTTTATTAAAGTTATTATTTAAATCTTTAATAAGCATAATATTATTTATTTAATAATAATAATGTTTTTTACTTTATTTTTCTTTAAAGATAAGTTATATATTAACTTTGCTTAAAGAATTTATAATGCTTATTATAAGCTATTAAAGACTTAATAAAATGCCCTTTTTATTATAAGCTGGCCATAAAGGGGCTGCAAGCTAGCTAGCGCCTTTTTCCATAAGCTAATTTTGCTAGCAACCTTATAGCTATTTAAGCTAAAAGGTACATAATAATCCAAGCTCCCTTGGATTACCTAGCCATATTATATAAGGCTTAGGCTTTTAGCCTAAGCTTATTATATAGCCCCTTCCTTTAAGGCTCCCTCCTTATATAATAATATAATTACCCCTAAAGCTTACCCACAATATTACCTTTTTAAGCCAAAGATCTTCTTTATAATTAAGTAAGATCATAACTTAAACTTTTAACCTTAAAGCTTAAATTATTTATTATAAGCTAGGCTTAAAAGGGCTGCAAGCTAGCTAGCGCCTTCTTTTATAAGCTAGTTTTGCTAGCAACCTTATAGCTATTTAAGCTAAAAGGTATATAATAATTCAAGCTCCCTTAAATTACCTAGCCACATTATATAAGGCTAGGCTTTTAGCTCAAGCTCATTATACTTTTAATTTAATTAATATTGCTAAATAAAATCTTTATTAACTAACTTAATATCTTTATTAAAATCCTTAATAAGGTTTAAATAATAATTACCCTTATAATAATTAAGAAAATTATTTAATAAGCTAAAATATATATTAATAAAATAATAAAGTAAAGCATTTATATTAACTTATAAATAATTATTTAATTATATAGCAACTTTACTTTCTTTTATAATTTATAAGTTAACCTAGCTATAATTAATAAGTTTAAAATAGCTTAAATTAAACTTATTAATGTTATAATTATGTAAATTATTATCTTTAACCCTTGAATTAATAAGCGCATAATTTATATAATTAAATAATAAGATAATAACTTTATTTATATTAATATAGCTAATAAAAAAGATAATATATGCTTTAATTATAATAAGCAAAGCTATTAAGTAAAAAATTATCATTTTAAGCTTAACTAGCTTAAAGCTTTTATAATACTTAATAATAGCCGCTTTATTATATTTAAAGGTACTTTATATAAAGATAATAAGTATATTAATTTAACTTTCCATTTATATAATATAATTTCTTCTTAGCGTAATAAAAAGCTCCGTTCTTAGCTTTTATTTAACCATAAAAATATTTATATTTATATTATTAATTTAAACTTAAATAATAAAAATAAAAAGCATTATAATTTAACTGCTTAATTTAATAATAATAATAATATTAATAAGCTATTTAATAATATTTTTAATAAATTAAACTATAAGAATTAAAATAGCTAAGGTATTTACTTTATAAAAGTAAGTATTAATAATTAACCGCTATTTATTTACAATAAACTAACTTACAAGGGTATTAATATCCCTTATAATATTTTCTAAGCTAGCTTTTTTAATAATTATAAATTTAATACCTTTTTTAATTATAATTTCGTTATTTATTATTATTTTAAATCTTTAGCGGCATAGCTTATTTTATATAATTTTTTTTATTTTGCTTATATAAAAGGCATTAAAAGTAAGGATCCTTACATTATTAAAGATATTTTTATAATAACTTATTTTATTATAAAAACTAGCCTTATAAGTTAATTTATTATTTTTTATAAAATTATCCTTAATAATACTTTTTTAATAAAATTAATATTTAAAAAGATAATTTTTTATTAATAAATAATTTATTATATTTTATAAAATATTATTTATTTATTTACATTTCTATTAGCTGGGTCACGTATTGCAATATAATGTTTAGTTGGTATAGTAATTAATTATTATTAATTATAAAAGGAAGAAAGGCAAAAAGCTTAATTATGCTAGCTATTTTATATGCAACATTAAGGCTGCTGCCTGCTAAGTATTTTAACGGGCTAAAGCTACCTAATCTTAAATAATCCTTTATATAAATAATATTTATTATTCCCATATTAATAATCTTTATTTTATAAATATATATTATTTTTAAAAAGTATAAAAGAAAGGAAAGTATTAAATTAAATTAAACTTAAAGTTAAGAAGTAATTAATTAATTATATATATAAGTTAAATTATAAATATATTATTATTTTATTATATTATATTATTATAAAAAGTAAGTATATAAAAAGGCTTAAGTTATTATTAAGGGGTTAAAGGTTAATTAATTTATTAAAGTATATAATTAATAAAAAGAGGTTAATTAAGTATATATATATATTAAAATATTTTAATTATATAAAGTTAAAAAGCTTAAAAGGTTGTAATTATTATATAAACGTTTTATTTATAATGTATTTTATAAACTTATGCTTTTATTGCTTATAATGCTTAAGTTAAATAAGAATTAAATTAAACCTTTAAATTATTAATATAATTATTTAATCTTTAAATAATTAAAATTTCTTAATTTAGCTTAGCTTAAGCTTTATTATGCTTAATATTGCTTATTAAATAAAGAAATTAAGGAATGTAATTAAAGGATAAATTATTAAAATAAAGGTTAATAAGTTATAAGAATTAATAAATAAGGTATTTAAATAAAGGGAAAGTAAGGTATAAGATAAAGATTATTAATTAAGTTAATAAATAGCAATACTTTTAATTTTAATATATAAGTATTAAATTATAAAATTTAATTAAGGATATTTATTAAATATAAGCTAGTAACTTAAATACTTATAAGATAATAATAACTCTTATTACTTAAATCTTTAATATATAAGCATTATTATAAAACTCTTAAATATAAGGTTTACCCTTAAAAGGAATATAATTTAAAGTTAGTTAATTATATTATATTATAAGGTAATTTATAAGTAATTAATAAATATAAATTAAACTTTTATACTTTTGCTATGCATTACTTTTAATTAAAAAAGTTATTTTATTATCCTTTATTAAAAACCTTTAACAATTTTTTATTTTTATAATTGCATAATATATATATTTAAATTAATTATATTAATATTAATATAACAACCTTATAATATATAATATAATAATAATATTTAAAATTATATTAACATAATTTACTAATAAGTTATTAAATTATACTTTAATAATTTAAGTTTAAGCCTTAATATATTATAATTTCCTTAACTTTTTACTATATTTAAATAATTACCTTATCTTCTTAGCTATAATTTATATAGCCTTATATTTTAATTATAATATTATTTATACTTATAAAGCATTAAAGAGTATTATTAAAGGTATTTTTTATAAAAGCATTAGCTAAGTTATAATTTCCAGCAATTTAATAAATCTTAAAAATCTTATGCTTTTTATATAATTATTAAAAAGTTATAATATTAATTATAAAGCGCTTCTTTTTTATTATATTAAGCTTAACTAAGTACTTATATAAGAAGTATAAGTTAATATATATTATAAAAGGAATTATTATAATATTTAAATATATAATAATTTAGCATAAAGTAGCCGCTAATATTATAACTATATTAAAATTATTAACTATGCTATAAATTTTTAAAGTTAAAACGCTTTAAGTTACTTTTTAATACTTTATTAAGAATTAATAAATAATATTATCTTTAATATTTTACTTAAAAGCTTATTAAGTTTATATTTTATTTATAAGTATAATAATAAAGTTAATTTATAAGCTAAGGTTTTTATTATTAGCAAATAAGCTATTAATAAAGATTATTAATTTAACTTAAAATAAATTTAAGGGCATATATTAAAGTTTACATTTTAAGTTATTAACTTGCTATTATAACTAGCAATTTAACTTATTATAATCCTTATAAAAAGGCTTTTAAATTTAAGTTATTATTAATAAATTAAATGCTACCTTAAGTTAATAAATAAAAGTAAGGTATGCTTTTTATATATATTATTTTATATATTATTAAGTATAATTATTAACCTTGCTATTAATAAGTATAATCTTTTTATTTTAATTCTTTTAATAAAGATATAAAGTGCTTTTATTAAAAATATTTATAATTATATTATTAAAGATAAGTAACTTATTAAGGGTAAGTATTTCTTTTAACTTGCATTAAATATTTATCTTTTTAATCTTTTATTCTTTTAATTTTAAAAATATTAAAGTATTAAGAAATAAAGTATTATTAATTTATATAGTAATAATAATAAAAATATCTTTTTTTTAATTTATAATTAAAAGGCATAAGTTATATATTAAGATAATTATATTTAAATTATTATAATGAAACTTATAATAAGTTGCTTATTAATATATATTAAATTTAGCAATATTATATAATAATTTAATAACTTATATAATAATCTTAAAAGGGTATTTATCTTAAATTTTAAGGAATAAGTAATATAAAATAAATTGCTTAAGCTTAAACTTTAATTAAAAATATATTTAAGTAATATTTTAAAGCTTTAATTAAAAGCTTTATATTAAAAGAAATAAAGCTAAAGTAATTAAAAGCCTTTAACTAGCTTTTTAAATAATTAAAGATTATATAAAGATATTATACTTATTTTTATTACTATATTTAATAATAATAAGCTATAATTTCTTATATAACTTTTTAATTTTACTTTTAATTTTATAAATAATGCATAATTTAAAGAGTTAAATATTTTTATATATCTTAAGATTAAAGCATTTAAAGTAAAAAACATTATTATTAATTAATTTTATAATCTTTTTATAATTAAACTCCTTAAATAAATTACTTAAAGTATTAATTATATTATTATATTAAAGCTTTAAAGAGAAATTATAATTCTTAACTTTTTATTAAGTAAAATATATTTTTTTTAGCTTATTCTTTAATCCTTAAAGCCATTTATATTATTAAGATTATAGCAATTTTAATATTATTAAAATTAAATTTAATTTAAATTAAACAAGCTTATTAAGAGCATTATTTAAGTTAAAAATTAATTAAATATTATCTTTGCCGTTTTTATCTTAATAATATAATTAAATTAATATTAATTAAAAAACTATTAAGCCATTTAAAAGATTTAATATAAGGTTATATTTATTAATGCTAAGCAATTTATATAATCCTTACTATTTATATTTTTCTTATTATACTTATATATTACTTTATAATAAAAAACTTAATACTTTTATAATATTTAAGTTATTATAAATATTTAAAGCTATATTAACTTATTATTTAATATAAACCTTATATAGCTTTTTTATAACTTTTTAAATAATTATTACTTTCTTAAAAGTTAAGAGAATTAATATAAAGTTTTTTATAAGTTTTAAATATACGCTAAAGATAAAAAGTATTAAAATAATGCTATTAAAACTAATTATATTATTTATTACCTTAATAGCTATTTATAAAATAACTTTCTTAATATAAGTTTTTAAGAGTTTAATATAAAGAATGTTAAAAGCTTATTAAAGCAAAGCATAATACCTCTTAACCTTATTAATAAATTAATATACCTTTATTAATACTTATTTATAAGTAATGCTTATAATTTATATAATACTTTAGAATTTTATTAAGGTAAAGTTAATTTTAATATTATAAATAATATAGTTTAAAGGTTTTAAATAAGTATTTATTTAGCATTATTAAATAGCTTTTTATATATTTTTTATAAAAAGAAAGATTAAAAAACATTTAGCTTAAAAAGAAATTATTAAATTAATAACTTATAAAATAAGCAAAATAAGTAAATATATAATATTTATAATAATCTTATAATTAAAGTTAATATTATCTTAAAGGTTAAACTTAAAATATTATAATATTGCAAAATAAAGTTAATAATAATAATAAAACTTAAAAATTACTTTTAAAATAAAAGGATTAATATTGCTATAATTAATATTAATAAAAAGATATAAAAGATAGTTAATTAAAGGGTATTTAAACTTATAATAAAGTTATTAAAGCTTTATTTTTATTAAAAATATTGCTAGCATATTATCATTTCTTATATTAAGAAAAATCCATAAGTATCCTTATTTTTAAGTAATTAAGAAAGTTTTCTTTAGGTAATTATTTTTTTATTAAATTATCTTATTAATAATATTTTAAAAAAAGAAAAGGTTTTTATTTATATTTTAAATATAAAGAAAAAAGGGAATAAGCTTATTTATAATATAAAATGTTAATAATCTTACTAAAGTATTAATTTATATTATATTAAGTAACTTAATAAGTAAACCTAGGCTAAATTATACTTATGCTTTATTAACTTATATAATGTTTAAATATATAAAAAATACTTAATATTATAAAGCTTAAAATTACTTATATTTAATTATTAAAAATATTATTATACTTATATTTAGCATAATATTTTAATATTATTAATAAGAGTATTAATCTTAAATAATAAATATCTTTACCATTAAGCAATTTTTAAAGTTAATGCAAATATTAAAGCTACTTATATTATTAAAAAAGTTATAAAGAAAGGCTTAGTTTATTAAAAAGGTATAATAAGTATACCCCTTTTCGCTATTATTAATAGCTAAAGTTATTATAATGCTAATAGCTTTAAAGTTAAAACCTTTAAAGCTAATAAAAAATATATTAAATTTATTATTATTAACTTATTATTTAATATCTTTATATATATAAATATATATAGCTTTAGCATGCTATTAATCTTTAAGTAAGTAATTTATTAACTAATATTCTTCTTTATAACATATAAAATACTTTTTCTTTTTACATTATATATTACCATTATTACCTTTATTAAGTTAATATTTACCATTATAACCACCTTTATAAGGTTTTTTATTATAGCTATTACCTTTAAATTAATAAAGCTAACTTAAGCAAAAGTTAAATTAAAAGCTATTATTTTTAAAAAAAAGTTAAAGATACTTTAAGTATTAATTATTATTATTATATTGCTTATTAAAATAATATTACTTTTTAATATTTATAATAGCTAAATTATTATTATCTTAATTATTATATTTATTAACATAGCTTTATTTATAAGCTTATTAATTATTTTTTATAATTATATATTATAATATAAGATTTTAAGCCTTTAATACCTTAATATATTATTATAAAATATAATAAAATTGCTTAATATTTATTAATGCTATTAAAATAACATAATAAAATTTAAAAATACCTTATATTACTTATAAAATTATATCTTGCAAAGGGCTATTTCTATAAATAATATACTTAAGTACTTTATAATAAAGCTATATTTTATTAATAAGTATTTAAAGAATATTTATATGGCTTTTATTTAAGTTTCTTTATTAAAAAGTAAAAAAAGTTAAAGTATTTTAATTTATAAAATAATTATAATAATCATTATTTATATTAAATTAATTTTTAAGTTTTTTATATGCTTAAATAAATAAGTTTTCTTAATTAATAACTTAAATATAATATATTTTTATTAGTTTTTTAAGTATATATAAAAGAGCTGCCTTAAATTATTAAGGCTAAATTTATAAGTTACCATAAGCTTTATAAAAAAGGAGGATTTTATTATTAAGAATATTATATAGTTTTTTAATAAATATTTTATCTTTATAATAATATTTACTTAAGTTAGCTATTATATTTAAATTAAGTGGAAAGTTCTTTATTTTTATTAAAGGTAAGAGGGTATAATAATTATATATTATATGAAAGTTATTAATTAAAGGAAGATTATTATTTCCTCTTAATAAATTAAAAAGTCTTAAAGGGCTATTATTATTTTTATTGCTATTATTAAGTAGGCTAGGCGATTTAAGTAGTTTAAAATTAAGAAAATTATTATTATTAAATGGTTTTTTATCTTTTATTAAGGCATAATTAAAGTTAAAGATAATATAAGTATTTAAATTATAGTTTTAAATTTAATTAATTTTAAATATAATGCAGTATTTTTACTTTTAATTTGCTAATTATTTAGGATAGTTTAATACTTTAAGAATATATATTAATTTCCTTAAGGTATTTGCTCCTTAAGTATAAATGCTCTTAACTTAAAGAGTTTTTTTAATAATGCATAATAAGTTTTTATTAATTTATATAAATATTAACTTAATTTAACCATAAAAGTCCTTAATAAACGCTTTATATGCCTTATTACTTAATATATATACTATAACTTAAATTTAACCTTAAATATAAGTATTTAAGTATTATTTATTATTAAGAAATCCTAAGGGATTTATTTATATTAAGGGATTAAGTATTTTAATAATACTTTTAAGTATAGGAGTATAATTCATTATAATTAATATTAATAAACTATTTTAATTAATAATATTGCTTATTATATTTATTATATTATTATTATTTCTTATTATTTTAATAAAGTAATAATAGGGATGTATTTAATTTAAAAAAGGGAGTAATAGGAAGGGGAAATAAGTAGTGTTAAGGGAAAATAAAAAAGTTAAGGGTTATTTTTATAACTTAACCATTAAGAAATAAATTAATTCCTTTCTTTATATTTATTTATATAATAAAATATAAGTAAATATATTATTAATAAAAATAAATATTAATTTAATTCTTTTAATTATAGCTATTAAATTTAAAAGTTATTATTAAGGTTTTTTAAAGTATAATAAATGCGTATATATTAAGGGTAAAAGAGTTTGCTATAGTTTTTTATTATAATAATTATTTTTTTATATATTAAATATTATTATTATTATAAATTGCATTATATAAATTTATAATATTAATAATATTAATTAATATAATTAAAAGGTTATTTCTTTAAACCTTGCTAATTTATAATTACCCTTATAATTATTAATTAATATTAGCTAAGTTATATATTACAATATAATATTTAATTAATATAATGGTTAATTATTATTAATTATGGAAAAAAGGAAAGCAAAAGGCTTAATTATGCTAGCTATTTTATATGCAGTGCTAAGGTTGCTGCTTACTAGGCATCTTAATAAGCCAAAGCTACCTAATTTTAAACAATCCTCCATATAAACAACACCCATTATTTCCATAATTTCCTTATTAATTAAAACTAATCTTATTTATTTATTAATAATTAATATATTTAATAAAGAAAACGGCCTTTTTAACCATAAATACTTAGCTTCTTGCCCTTAAATAATACTTAAATACTTTTATAAATAACTTTTAAGTTTAGCGTTATTTTAAGGAATATTATGCTAAGTTTCCTAAATTATTTAATTTAAAAAAGCATTAAATAAACCTTTTAATAAAAACTAAGCATTATATTAATATTAGCAATAACTTATTATTTCATTAGCTTCTTTAGCAGTTTAATTTAATATAAAAATAAGCTATTTATAACTTTATTAAGGCATATAAAGGAATATTAATTAAGAAAAGCAAGAGCTTTTAAGTATTAACCTTACATTTAATCTTAAAAAAACTCATCCTCTTAAGTTAAAATACGCTTAAATTATAATAAATAATTTAATATTTTTATTATAATTATTAAAAGCTTAATAAGCATATTAAGAAATATATATACTTTATGCTTAATATAATAAATTAAATTTAATATATAATAAGTTATAAATATTATATCTTTATTAACTTAAAGGATAGCTTTTAATATATTAATATTTATTATATAAATATTAAGAAAATAACATTTATTACCCCCTTTAGCTTATATAAATAATTAATAATACTGTTTAGCTTATATAATGCCTTAATTACCTTTTAAGCTCTTATTAAAGAAGTTTTTTTAAAACCTTTAAAATATTATATATAGCCTTTTAAATAATATTACTATGTAAATAAATTTTATATTATAATTATATAAACATTTGCTTATAATCTTTTAATAATTATATTATTATAATTTCATTCTTAATACTTAAAAAACCTTCCTTTTTATTTATAAAAATATATTTTTAAGCTTCTTTATTTTAAAAGAAGTGTTATGGGTTGGCCTTAAGCGTCTGCTGGAAGGTACTTAAAAAGAGTTATGAATTGCAATATTTAAGAAGTAAGTTAAGCCTTAAAAGGGCCCAACTTTAAATCTATCTTTTAAGTATATACCCCGTTATGTAAAAAGGTTGGGTGTAATATAAGCCCAATACAAGCATACATTACGGCTTAAGCAATAGCTTAAGCCCATTACATAACTCCCTTCCCACTCTTATACTACACGCAGCAGGAATTAAACTTAGGGCTTTTACGGTCTTATGCCAATTATATATCTACCTTACTACACACCTATCTTAAGGCCGTATCCATTTACCTTAAAAGCAATAATTATCCATTTCATTCCTACATTAGCTATATCCATATGCTATACTTAATATAATGCAGTGCTATTATAATATAATAATATTATTACCATATATATAATCCTTTATTAATGCATTGCAATTATATATAAGCTATATATATTACCAGCCTTAAGCTATAACATGCTCTTATTAATGTATTAGCATTGCTTACCACGGCTATTACCCCCGCACTATATTTATTATCATTACTTAAGATAACTTCCCTATAAGCGCACTCCCCTTTGCAATTCCTTCTTCCCAATATCATATTATTACTATAACATACTCATTGCATGCATTATTTTATTACCTTTACACAACCTTTTTACTACCCTTGCAATCATTTCTTTATTTATATTAATTACCCCCCCTTAGCTCCATCTCGCCCCTAGCTAAAAAGCCTTCCTTAGCTTAATTAACACTTATATAATCCCTTAACCTTCTCGCAATTTAATCCTTTAGCCATTTATCTTCATGCCCATTATGCTTTCCTTACGGCCGCCCTTTTTTATTAAGAAGCCACTATCTTAATGCATTAACACCCTCTTAATCCCTTAACAGTTCCTTAATATACCCTCCTTTATTTATATCTTATCCATTAAGCGCCCTTTCCATAGCCCATTAATACCCTTTTAATTCCTTAATATCCTCCTTAATACCTACTCCCTTCCCATTATATAAAAAAAAGAATAAAAAATAGCTTTTATTGTAAGTTTTAATAATTAATATAATAGCTTTAATGCAGCTATTATTAATAATAATAATAATGGCAAGCTGCCCCATCACCCTAGCGATATAATCCCTAAGGTTGCCTTATTTCTCTCTTAGCATGAATTTATTATAATTACTAACTAAGTATAGAAACATTACGCTATAAAATTATATTAAGTGCTTAGCAATTTTAATAATAAAGATTAGCAGCTTATTAAGTAACTGCCCTTTCCTTATAAATTATGCATTGCAACTTTTTATAAAACTAATAAGCCGCCTATTTATATCCCTAAAAATTACAATATATCCTATATTAGCTACTGCCATTGCAAGCATAAATGCATTTAGCATATATATATATTTATTAATTCACTGCTATTGCAAAATATATAGCATTATTTAAAGAAAGCAACTGCCGCTAATAATAGCTATATCTTTATCCCTAAGCAAGTTAAATCCGCCACCCTTATTCATAGCAATGCAATTATATTTACCTTAGCCTTTAACTACATTATTATTAATTTCTATAAGGCTATAAGCATTGCACTAATAAAGCCGCCCCTTACCGCCCCCGCTATTTACTTAAGCAGCTATGCTTATTCTTACAATATAGCCTTAATTAACGCCCCTGCCAACCCCCATTAAAAATATACCCTTAACTCTATTACAGCTCGCTAATATATTCTCATCCCTTATTAATATTAATGCAATTATGCATTATATTAATAATATTAGCGCTAATAACCATTAGCTAACCCGCTTTACTTAAGGAGTGGTAAATGCCTTTATAATCCTTAATAATAATTAAAGAGCCAAGGTTAATTATTATATTAATAATATACATACCCTTAATATAAATACCCCCCCCTTTATTCTTCTCTTATATTTATATTAACCTAGCCTTAAGCACGCTTTAATGCATTTAAGGATCGCTATTATAAGGAATTTAATGCAATAATTAATGCCTTAAATGCCCTTGCCAGCTAAGTCTTTAATGCTAAGCAATATAATTATAATTTAAGTTGCCATTACACTTATAATAAGTTTAAAAAAAAAAAGCAAGAAAATAAGAAGGAGGACTTTAAAAACTTGCTCTTCTTTAATTGCAATGCCCCTTATTATAAGCATTAACTAGCTTAGCTTATTATTATAGCTATAATAAGTTTAAGTAATTAAAAGCTTTATTTTTAAATGGAAAGTTTATAGATTTAACTCTTATTATTACTAAGTTATAATGGCCTTATTACTAGCCCTTATAGTTTTAGTTTTATAATTAAACATTTTTAATATGCTTATTTAAATAAATAATAGTAAAGGAATTTTAAAAGGGTAATATGCTTAATATAATCCCACCTTATAGGAAACTAGCTATATAACTTAGTTTTCTTTTAACTTAATATGCTACTTAATTTTTATAAGAAGGGGATTTAATTTATTTACTAAGTAAGTATATAATAAGTCCCAGTTAGTTAAGAGCGTTTATATGCAAATAAGATTGTAAGTTTAAATCCCACCATTACCGCGCCCCGCCTAAGCATAATAAATACCTAAGGCTTACCTTATAGCCCTATTTAAATAGCTTATAATAGCATAATAAGATCCCACTTATCTTTATCCCATCCCTACCTATAATTCTTATTACCTTGCATTATGCCTTTAAATAAAGCTTATTAAGCTTAATGCAAGCCCGCCTTATAATTACCTTAAATAAGCAATCCCTTATAAGTAATAGCATCCCCTTATCATGCCTTAAATAAGTTAAGGGCCATTAACCCTTATAAGTTCCCAAAGGGTTCCCATATTAATATATTCCAGCCTTTTTATTTAATATAAACCTACCTTTTAAGGAAACCATTTTATGGATGCCTTAGCGCATTCTTAACTGCCAAGATTTTCTTTATAAGATACTCCTTATCCTAGCCCTTATTTACTTTATTTAAGATTAGCATAGCACTTAGCTGGGTATTTATAAATATTTAAGTAAGTAGTAAATCTTTTGCAGCATGCTTAACTTAATTAATATTAAAGGTAGGATAAATTTAACTTAATATATTTAAGATAATTATTTAAGGCATAAAAACGTTTACTATAATATATTTTTAATATAGTTAGTTAAGCTTCTTTATTAATTAGATAATTTAAAAATGCCTTAGGGATAGCCATACTTAGTTATTAATATAAAACCTTTCCGCTATTTAACGGCGTTTATTAGCTATCCGCTTTTATTATTGCTAGGTAAAAATAATAGCGGCCTAAGCAATATCCATTTTAATTTAAAGATGGTTTAAAAATGCAACCGCTTAGCCCTTAAAACTAGCTATAAATACCATTATATTTAGAGGGCTTAAAATTGCTTGCATATTAAACCCATTTACCAGCTAATTTAAACTTTAGCTAGTTATTATTAAATCCCTATTATTTAGCGCCATTTAATAAGTTAAGAAATAATTAGCTTAATTATCTTGCAAAAAGGTAACGATATTATATAAATACTTTTATACTTCTTAATTTATTTACTTTATGCTGCTATTTATTTTAAGGTAATATGCTATAAATAAAAGGCATTTTATGCCTACTTAAGCGCATAAAGAAATCTAAAATGCCCCCATTTAGTTAAAGTTTTAATTGCTAATAATAAATATAAAGAACTTATAATAACGTTATTATAAAGTAATAAAGCATTATATGCAATTCTTTGCAATTATAAAATGCATTGCTTTTAAGAAAATCCATTTTAAGAGGTAGTTTATAATAATTATTAAGTAATATAAGCCGCCCTTATAAATTAGCAAGTTTATTATAAAGTTAATAAATATTTAGAATTAATAGTAATTTAAAGGAAAGATAAGGTAAAGCAGGCCTTACCATAGCTATTAACTAAGCTAGGTTTAGCAGCATATATTATAGTTTTAAATAAAACGCTAAACTGCTTATAATATATTATTTTAATAAAAGTTATATAAAAGAACTTAAAAGGTTCCTTTTTATCTTAAATGCCTTATTATGGGAAAGTTATAAGCCCGCTATAATATTAATATAATAAGCAATTCCCAACTTAAAAGCCATAGCCAGCCTTAAAATTAAAGCATATTATATATGCTAAGGGTATAGTTAGTAATTTAAGCCGCTATCTTAGCCTCCTTAGGGAATTACTACTAGCTAAATGTAATTATTTTATAGCAAATTTTATATTGCAAGTTTTATTAAACTCCCTTATTTTAAAGTATAATTAATGCTAGTTTATTAAATAGCTGTAGCCTTATGGGCATAATAATATAGGCATTAAAGATTGCTATTAAAATTAATTAAAGCATCTTAATTATGCAATCTTTCTTTAAGATCATCCTATCTTATTCCCGCTATAATAATGCATTAAAATGCTATGCTTATATCCTTAGGTAATACCAAAGATTATAGCAAAAGAAGGATAAAGTTTTAGCTTATTAAGCCTACTTCTTTAAAAGGAATTAAGGGCTAATAAAATACTTAAGGCCCTTATAATTTATAAGTATTATAAATAAGCAAAATATGCTTTAAAGCATAGGTAATTATGCCTTTAAGGCCTTAACTATTATTAATAGCTCTTTATTATAAATAGTATAATTTTATTGCACTAAAGAGAGCTTTATAAAGTAGTAAGCAATTAAGTAAAGGGCCCCCCCTTTTTAAACCAATAAGCATACGCTAAGAGCCATCTTTAAGCAATCTGCTTTTATTACTGCATTTAAGTTTAGATTTTATTTAGCTAGGATTAATGCCTTTATAAACGCCGCCTTAAGGTAGCGAAAAGCCATATCTTCTTTACTCCCTTATTAAAAAGAAGTTCCCTTAATAATAAGATAGAAAAGGGGGTTAATAATTTTAAAAAAATTCTTAATAAAGTTATAATAAAAGTTTGCAAACCTTATAAAGCTTTAAATGCTATAAATTATTTATAATGCCTTTTATTCTTAAATTGCCTTAACCTTTTCTAAGTTTACTTAAATGCCTATTTTAGCTATAATAATAAAGCCTAAATACTTTACCTTCTTTATTATAAACTTATACTTATCTTAATTTAAGTTTAGCTTAGCATTTTATAAGCAATGCAAAACCTTTTATATCTTCCTTATATAATCCCTCCTTAAGCCTAAGGAAAATATTAATATATTATTTAAATATGCCATTATATAATCTTTTAAAATATTAGCTAAGATTAAGTTAATATATTGCTAAAATATAATAAGTGCATTAAATAAACTAAAGGGGTAAACTAGCTATTTAAATAATTTAAATTAAGTTTAAAATGCCGTTAAATGCTCCTGCCTTTTTATTATTTATATTTAATAAAAGGCTGCATAAATATTTAGCTTTATAAACTATTAAGCATTAAAGAGGGAGCATAATATCTCCTTAATAAGGGGGAAAAGGTAATGGTTTTGCTAAGTTATCTTATTAAGGGCATAATAGTTTATATAAAATCGCTACCCCTTATTTGCCTTGCATATTAAGAGGATTAGAGCTATTATAAGCAAGGAGCTAGCCCTTACTTAACCCTTATTGCAAAGTTTTATAACTTATTTCCATAGCTTAAGTAGCTAATCCTAGGGCATATTATATAATAAGCCCCATAACAATGCCAGCGCAAACCTATCCTCCGCTAATAATAAATAAATATAGTAATTAAACTAACCTTAATATAATAAAAAGGCAAAAGCTTATTCCTTATTAAAGAAGCTGGCAAAGTCCTGCACCTTTTTTAGCAAGGGCTTAGCCCTGCATTATTCCATACCATTATTATCTTTTTCTTAAGAAGCTATAACCTAAAGAATTTATATAACCTTACTTAAGCTTATTCTTATTAAAGTAATATTTATTATTTTATTATAAAATAAGTAGTTTATTTATGCCCTTATAGCTACTTTGGAAATTAATTAGGCTAAATTGCTTATATTTTGCCAGCTCTCCTCCTTTATAATTATCCCTTAAGCCACACTAATTATTATGCAGTTATAGGCTGGGTTTAATAAAATGTTATAATAATATAATTAAGGTAAGCTTAGCAAAAAGGAATAAGCCATGCTTAAAACTATATAGGCTAAGATAAGGGCTTATTATGCATTAATATTTAAAAAAAGCTATATTATATATATAATATATTAGCTTCGCAATAAGCTAATAATTATCTTTAAGTTTCTTAAGGTAAGTAAAGCTATTAACTTTAATTTTACCTTTTACGCCCATTACTTACTTATAGCAATATAGCAGCTATATTTATTATTTATCTAAGCAATAATAATATGCTTATAATTTATAATAATAAGAACTAAAAAAGGAGGCTTATTTAATTTATTTTATACTTATTAATATTATTTTTATATAAATTGGGCCTATAAAGGGAACCTATGCTCTTAAGTAAAATTCTGCTTAAAAGCTAATCTTTTCCCTTAAGGTTAATAAGGTCCTTTTCATAAAGTATAGCCAGCTTTATAACCTAAATCTAGATTAGCATAGCTATAAAAAGAAGTTTGCAATTCGCTATAAAGTATCCTTATTAATTATAATATAAGCATGCTTTATGCCTTTATTAAGCCTTCCTTTTAAACCTAAAGATTTAAGGTACCCTAGCTTAGCTGCTAGCTAGCTAAAAAGAAAAGGCGCTTTAATGCCCTTATAACCCCTTATTCCTAGCGCCTTAACCCCTTATTATACCCGCTATAACTATATTCATTATTATTACATCCTAACTTATTGCTTATTACCCTTAAGTTAAGGGCTTTAAAAGATATAAAATTAAGCTTATATATTATTAATGCTTAAAGTTTCATGCCTTTAACTTATAAGCAATTTAGCAATATATGTTTATTACCTTATTATAATTTATATACAAGATTAATGCCTTAATAGCCTTATTATAAAGCTATAAAAAGAGCTAACTATAAAAGTAATTTAGCTTTACTTTACCCAATTATTCAAGGCCTTTAGCCTGCGCTACCAGCTATTTAAATTAAACATAAAATTAAGCAAAGCCATTGCAATCCCATATTTAAAATATTTTAAGCTTAGCCAAAGCAATTACCTATTAATATAAGTTTTTATAGCAACGCTTTAAGTATTTAAAAAACTTATCCATATTAAAGCCATTTTAAGGCCCGCTTTGCTTATAAAATATTGCAATGCATAATTATACCTTAGTAAATAGCTAACTTTATAAAAAGATTTAATACTCTTAAGGACCCTTAATAAAGTTTATATTAATCCATAGCTTATATTATATTATAATCTTCTAAGCTAAAAAGCTATTCTAATTATTATTAAATAAAGGCTTAATTAAAAATAGCTTATATTAAATTAAGAGTAAATTAGGAGGGTTTATGCGCGCTTTAAGCTTTGCAAGTTAATAAAATATTGCTGCAAGGAAAGATATAATGGCATTGCTATTAGCATTAATAAACATTATTATAAATAGCTAAAAGGGGTAAGGTGCTTTTTAAGCGTTTTTATAGCTTAGTATTAAAGTAAGTTAAGAGATCTCTGGCTATATATCTTATAAAAAGATTAATATCCTAAATATAAGGTTATTTACCTTTATAATATAAATATCCTCTTTAATATAGTTTAAAAATTGCAATTTAATATTATAAGTTAGCCTTAAGCGTTTATTAAAAGATACTTAAAAGGAGTTATAAATTGCAATATTTAAGAAGTAAGTTGGGCCTTAAAAGGGCTTAACTTTGGATTTATCTTTTAAGTATATACCCCGTTATGTAAAAGGGTTAAGTGCAGTGTGGGCCCGGCATGGGCATGCATTACAGCTTGGGCAATAGCTCAAGCCCATTATAAGAAGGCATTATAATAAACTTAATAAAAATTATAATTATTTATAATTAGCTTATGTTAATTATAATTATAAAAGTTTAAGGCTTTATTAATATTATTAAATATCTTTAAAACTTAATATAAGTATACTTTAAGAAGATTAACGCTTTAATTAATTATATTAATAATCTTAAAGGTTAGCTAATTACCTTATTAAAGATAATATAATGATAATAACAAGATATTTATAATGCTATTATTACTTTTTTAATTATTAAAACTTTTAATTAATAACTCTCTTTTATAATAAAAATAAATATTAGCTAAGGCTTTATAAATGCTGCCCTTTTTTAGCTATATTTATATAAAACTAAGTTTATTTTATACTTAATTTTATACTTCTTTAAAAAGTTAATAAATATATAAACTTAATATTTTACTTAAGAGTAAAAACTTTTAAATGTATTATTAATACTTTAATATTAATTTCATTAAATTTAAAATATAAAGATTATTATTTTTATAAATTATAAATCCTTTAAAACCCTTAATATAAAGGCTAATTAACCGTTAAAAATTATATATTTCCTTAATATTATTAAGCATTACAGCATTTATATTATATATTATATTTATAATAAGCTTAAGCTATTATTTAAGCTATAATGCATGTTTATGCTAGGCTTATATTACACTTAACCCTTTTATATAATAAGGTATATACTTAAAAGATAAATTTAAAATTAAGCCCTTTTAAGGCTTAACTTACTTCTTAAATATTGCAATTTATAACTCCTTTTAAATATCTTTTAATAAATATTTAAGGCTAACTTATAATATTAAATTATAATTTTTAAACTATATTAAAAAGAATACTTATATTATAAAGGTAAATAACTTTATACTTAAGATATTAACCTTTTTATAAAATATATAGCTAGGAATTTCTTAACTTACTTTAATATTAAGTTATAAAAATACTTAAAAAACACCTTAGCCTCCTTAGCTATTTATAATAATACTTATTAATATTAATAATAATGTTATTATATCTTTCTTTATAGTAATACTTTATTAATTTATAAAGCTTAAAATATATATAAATCCTTTTAATTTACCCTTAATTTAATATAAATTACTTTTAATTAAGCCCTTATTTAATAATAATTAAAATAGCTTTTTAACTTAAAATATTATAATATAACATAAGTTATAAATTAATATAAACTTTATTAAAGGTTTTTAAAAATATTAAATCTTTTTATAAAGTTAATTATTTATTAAGATATAATTATATATTATAATATTTTATAAGTAAAGTAAGCCTTAAAATAGCTTTAATATAAATAAGTTCTTTAAATACTTAAAGCATTATTATAAAAACCTATATTAATAAGTAGTTATTTTAATTAAGCTTAAGATATTTTAAATATAAAATTATAATGGCTTTGCTTAATTTTATATTTAATTTAAATAATTAATAATATAAATTAAAAGCTTTAAGTAATTAAGTAAAGTAAAATTAAATTACTTTTATAATTAACTTTTTTATAGCTTTATAATAAGGTTATTAAGGCATTAATCTTATATATAAATTATAATAAGGTAGTAAATATATATTATTAAATTGCTTATAAGCTAAAAGCATAAAACTTTAAGCATTAATAATATATAAGCTTAACCTTATGCCTTTTAAAGCTTTTAACTTAAGAATAATAAGTAATAAATTAAAATATAGTAATAATAAATATAATTATAATAGGTATAATAAGGGGCTAAGGTGCTAAGAATAAAGGGCTGTAAAGGTATTAAGGTATCTTTTCCTTTTAATTAACTAGCGGCTAGGCTAAGGTATTTTGGATTTTTAAGTTTAAAAGAAAGGCTTAGTAAAAGCATGAAATATACTTATATTACAGTTAATAAAAATACTTTATAATAAATTATAAACTCCTTTTTATAGCTATATTAACTTAAGTTTAAGTTATAAAGCTAATTATATTTTATAAAAAGAATTTTATTAATTTTAAAGAAAAAGATTAGCTTTTAAATAAAGTTTTGCTTAAAAGCATAAGCCCTCTTTATAAGCTTAATTTATATAAAAATAATATTAATAAGTATAAAATAAATTAAATAAGCTTTCTTTCTTAATCCCTATTATTATAAATTATAAGTATATTATTATTGCTTAAGTAAATAATAAGTATAGCTATTATATTACTATAAGTAAGTAATAAGCATAAAAGATAAAATTAAAGTTAATAACTTTACTTATTTTAAGAAACTTAAAGATAATTATTAACTTATTACAAAATTAATATATTATATATATAATATAGCTTTTTTTAAATATTAATATATAATAAGCCCTTATCTTAGCTTATATAGTTTTAAGCATAACTTATCTTTTTTTGCTAAGCTTGCCTTAATTATGCTATTATAATATCTTATTAAACTTAGCTTGCAGCTATATAATAATTAATATAACTTAAGGGATAATTATAAAGAAAGAAAGTTAATAAGATATAAATAGTTTAGCTTAATTAATTTTTAAAGCAGCTATAAAAGCATAAATAAATTGCTTATCTTATAATAAGATAATAAATATTATTTTAATAAAAATAAGCTTAAATAAGATTATATAAATTCTTTAAGTTATAGCTCCTTAAAAAAAAGATGATAATAATATAAAATAATATAAGGCTAAGCTTTTATTAAAAAAGGTATAAAACTTTACTAGCCTTTTTAATAAGAAATAAGCTTTTACTCTTTTATTATATTAAGATTAATTTAATTACTATATTTATTTATTATTAATAAAAAATAAGTTTATATTAATATTGCCATAAGGCTTATTATATAATATACCCTGGAATTAACTATTTAAGCTATAAAAATAAGTTATAAAACTTTGCAATAAGGGTTAAATAAAGGCTAGCTCTTTGCTTATAGCAGCCCTAGTTTTCTTAATGCATAAGGTAAATAAGGAATAGCAATTTTATATAAATTACTATGCCTTAAATAAAATAACTTAGCAAAATCATTACCCCCTTCCCTTTATTAAGAAAATATTACACTTTCTTTTTAACGCTTAATGATTTATAAAGCTAAATATTTATATAACCTTTTATTAAATATAAATAGCAAAGAAATAAAAGCATTTAATAATATTTTAAATTTAATTTAAATTATTTAAATAACTAGTTTACCCCTTTAGTTTATTTAATGCACTCATTACATTCCAATGGTATATTAATTTAATTCTAGCTAATATTTTAAAAGATTATATAATAGCATACTTAAATAATATATTAATATTCTTTTTAAGCTTAAAGAAAAACTATATAAAGAAGGTATAAAAGGTTTTATATTACTTATAAGATGCTAAATTAAACTTAAATTAAGATAAATATAAGTTTATAATAAAGGAAGTAAAGTACTTAAGCTTTATTATTATAATTAAAGTAAGCATTTAAGTAAATTTAAAAAAAGTTAAAATAATTTAAAAATAAAAGGCATTATAAATAATTTATAATATTTAAAGCTTTATAAGGTTTGCAAACTTTTATTATAACTTTATTAAGAACTTTTTTAAAATTATTAACCCCCTTCTTTATCTTATTATTAAAAAAAAATTTTTTTAATAAGAAAGTAAAGAAAATATAGCCTTTTATTATCTTAAGGCAACGTTTATAAAGGTATTAATTTTAGCTAAATAGAATTTAAACTTAAGTATAATAATAAAGGCAAATTACTTAAAGATAGCTTTTAATATATGCTTATTAATTTAAAAAAAGGGGCTTTTTATTTAATTACTTATTACTTTATAAAGCTTTCTTTAATATAATAAAATTATATTATTTATAATAAAAAGCTATTAATAATAATTAAGGCTTTAAAGATATAATTATTTATGCTTTAAAGCATATCTTGCTTATTTATAATATTTATAAATTATAAAGGCCTTAAGTACTTTATTAACCCTTAACTTTTTTTAAAAAGGCAAGCTTAATAAGTTAAAATTTTATCCTTTTTTTATTATAATCTTTAATATTGCTTAAAGATATAAGCATAATATCTTAATATATTATTATAATAAGAATAAAATAAGATAATTTTAAAGAAAGATTATATAATTAAAATGCTTTAATTAATTTTAATAACAATCTTTAATATTTATATTATTATATTTATAAGGCTATAATTATTTAATAAATTAATATTAATTATGCTTTAAGATAAAGGAGTTTAGCAAAACTTATAATATAAGATTTATTATAAGGTAATTATATTTAGCTAGCGGCGGTTCCTTAAAAAGGTTAAAATAATAATTTAAATTATTAATTATACCCTTAACATATATAGCGTGCTTTAGTTTTAAGGCTAGCTATAACTTTTAAGTTAAAAATTGCTTATTATATTAATATTATAATAAGCTTATAACTTTCTTATAATAAGGTATTTAAAATAAAAAGAAACCTTTTAAGTCTTCTTATGCAACTTTTATTAAAATAATATATTATAAGTTATTTAACGTTTTATTTAAAATTATAATATATACCGCTAAATCCAGCTTAATTAATAGCTATAATAAGGCTTGCTTTACCCTATTCTTCCTTTAAACTGCTATTAATTTTAAATATTTATTAACTTTATAATAAACTTATTAACTTATAAAGATAGCTTATATAATTTAATAATTATTATAAATTGCCTTTTAAAATAAATTCTCTTAAAAATAATATACTTTATAATTATAAAAAATTATATATAATGCTTTATTACTTTATAATAACGCTATTATAAGTTTTTTATATTTATTATTAATAATTAAGGCTTTAATTAAATAAGGGTGTTTTAAGCTTTTTTATATATTTAAATAAGTATAAAATGCTTTTTATTTATAATATATTACCTTAAGATAAATAATAGCATAAAGTAAATAAATTAAAAAGTATAAAAGTATTTATATAATGTTATTATCTTTTTATAAGATAATTAAGTTAATTACCTTTTAGCTTATTAAATAGCGCTAAATAATAAGGACTTAATAATAATTAATTAAAGCTTGAATTAATTAGTAAATAGGTTTAATATATAAGTGGTTTTAAGCTCCTTAAATATAATAATATTTATAGTTAATTTTAAGGGCTAGGTGGTTGCATTTTTAAACTACCTTTAAATTAAAATAAATATTGCTTAAGCCGCCATTATTTTTACTTAATAATAATAAAAGCGGGTAGCTAATAAATATTGCTAAATAATAAAAAGGTTCTATATTAATAACTAAGTATAGCTATTTTTAAGGTATTTTTAAACTACTTAATTAATAAAAAAGCTTAATTAGCTATATTAAAAATATATTATAATAAATATTCTTATACTTTAAATAATTATCTTAAATATATTAAGCTAAGTTTATCTTACCTTTAATATTAATTAAGTTAAGCGCATTATAAAAAATTTATTATTTATTTAAATATTTATAAATATTTAATTAAGTATTATATTAATTTTAAATAAAGTAAATAAGGGTTAAAATAAGAAGTATTTTATAAAGGAAATCTTAATAATTAAAAATATATTAAGATATTTATAAAATAATTTCCTTAAAAAGTAGATTTATATTAAATGAAAAGGTTAAGATATATTAATATAAGAACTTTTTAGAAACTTATAAAAATTAATAGCCCTTAATATATTTAAGACGTAATAAGGAAATGCTATTATTTATAAAAAACTGCTTATTTAAGGTAATTATAAGGCAGGCTTGCATTAAGCTTAATAAGCTTATTTAAAGGTATAGTAAGAAGTAATAAGGGTTATAAATAAGGATAGAATGAAAATAAGTAGGATTTTATTATGCTATTATAAGTTATTTAAATAAAGCTATAAGGCAAGCTTTAAGTATTTATTATACTTAAGTAAGGCGCGATAATAATGGGATTTAAACTTATAATCTTGTTTATATATAAATGCTTTTAATTAATTAAGACTTATTATGCACTTGCTTAGTAAATAAATTAAATCCCTTTCTTATAAAAACTAAGTAATATATTAAGTTAAAAGAAAATTAAGCTATATAGCCGGTTTTTCGCAAGGCAAAATTATATTAAATATATTACCCTTTTAAAATTCCTTTATTATTATTTATTTAAGTAAGTATATTAAAAATATTTAATTATAAAACTAAAAATTATAAGGGTTAATAATAAGGCTATAATAATTTAATAATAATAAAAGTTAAACTTATAAACTTTTTATTTAAAGATAAAGCTGTTAATTACTTAAAATTATTATAATTATAATAATAAGCTAAGCTAATTAATGCTTATAATAAGGGGCATTATAGCTAAAGAAAGGCAAGTCCTTAAAATCTTTTTCTTTATCTTTTTACTCTTTCTTTTTAAATTTATTATAAGTATAATGGCAATTTAAATTATAATTATATTATTTAATGCTAAAGACTTAGCTAGTAAGGATATTTAAGGCGTTAATTATTGCATTAAACTTTTTATAATAGCGATTTTTAAATGCATTAAAGCGCGTTTAAGGTTATATTAATATAAATATAAAAGAAAAATAAAGGGGGTATTTATATTAAGAATATATATTATATTAATATAATAATTAACCTTAGCTTTTTAGTTATTATTAAGAGTTATAAAGGCGTTTATTACTTTTTAAGTAAAGTAAGTTAATTAATAAGTATTAATATTAATATTATTAATATAATGTATAATTATATTAATATTAATAAGGAATAAAAATATATTAATAAGTTATAATAAAGTTAAAAGCATACCCTTAATGGAATTAATAAGGGTATTAATTAAGGCTATGTTATAAAAATAAGTATAGCTGCTTAAGTAAATAGTAAGGATGGTAAAGAGTGGCTTTATTAATATAATACTTATAGCTTTATGAAAATTAATAATGATATAATTAAAAGTTAAGGTAAATATAGCTGCATTATTATAAGTAAGGGTAATAAACTTAATTTACTTAAGGATAAAAATATAGTTATTATTAATGGTAATTACTTTTTTTAAATAACGCTATATATTTTATAATAGCAATAAATTAATAAATATATATATATATTAAATATACTTATGCTTATAATAGTAATAATTAATGTAAAATATATTATAACCTTTAAGGATATAAATAAATAGCTTGTTAATTTTATAAAATATTATAATGTATAATTTATAAGGAAAGGGTAGCTATTTAATAAGCTATTAATTCTTATTATTAAAATTATTAAGCACTTAATATAATCTTATAATATAATATTTTTATATTTAGTTAATAATTATAATAAGCTTATATTAAGGGAAAAATAGGGTAACTTTAAGGGTTATATTGCTAGAGTAATAAGGTAGCTTGCTATTATTATTATTATTAGCAGCGGCTATATTAAAGCTATTATGTTAATTATTAAAACTTATAATAAAAGCTATTTTTTATTCTTTTTTTTATGTAATAAAAGCAAAGTGAGTATTAAGGAGGATGTTAAGGAATTAAAAGGGTATTAATAGGCTAAAGAAAGGGTACTTAATAAGTATAATATAAATAAAGAAGGGTGTATTAAGGAACCGTTAAGGGATTAAGAAAGTATTAATGTATTAAAGTAATGGCTTTTTAATAAAAAAGGGTAGTTATAAAGAAAGCATAATAGGTATAAGGAAGAATAGCTAAAGGATTAAATTATAAGAAGGTTAAGAAATTATATAAATATTAATTATATTAAGGAAAGCTTTTTAGCTAAGGGTAAAATAAAGCTAAGGGGTAATTAATATAAATAAAGAAATAATTATAAAGATAATAAAAAGATTATATAAAGGTAATAAAATAATGCATATAATGAATGCATTATAATAATAATATAATATTAAAAAGAAGGAATTATAAAAGGAAGTATAATTATAAAGAAGTTATTTTAAGTAGCAATAATAAATATAATGCAATATTATAGTTTGGGCTTTGCTTATTATAATTAGTTAATAGGCTTTAGCTTTATAAGAATAGGCTTTAATATAAATGCAAATAAGGAATAAATCTTTTCCTTTATACTTTAAATATAAACCTTATTTAAATACCTTATAGCAAATAACCTAAGGTTAGCTTATAATATATATTTAAAGTCCTTTTGCATTATAAATTTATAATGCAATTATATAAAACTTAATATAGCAAAACTTAAAAAGAATAATAACAGCCTATTAAGCTTTTCCTTATTTAAAGAAACTTTTATCTTAAGAATACTTAGCAACTTAATTAATAAAGATAAAGGTTAAGTTTATAATAAATGGAAAGGTAATTAATGCTAAAAAAGCTTAATTCTTTTATATATTTAATTAATTAAAAACTTTTT
This sequence comes from Diaporthe citri, assembly GCF_014595645.1. NCBI lineage: Eukaryota > Fungi > Ascomycota > Sordariomycetes > Diaporthales > Diaporthaceae > Diaporthe > Diaporthe citri. The sequence goes on from NW_025064850.1 coordinate 1,954,524, forward strand.
ATAATTAATTTTTACTTTATATTAATTTTATAAAAATATTTAAGAAATAGCTAAAAAGCTTTTTAAAAAAGGTTTGCCTTATATTTAAAAACCCTTTTAAGCAAAGATATATTAAGCTTAGCTTAATTGCATTATAACAATGCTATAAGGAAAAAATAATAAAATTTCTTACTTAATTTAATTAATTAGCTTATATAGCAAAGACTTAAAGTTAATTAAATAAATATAAAATATTATTAATAATTAATAGCTTAACTTTTATAGCAAAAACTTAGCTTAATTATAAGAAATAGCTAAATATATTTAAGGCTTTTTGCTTTATTTTATGGCAATATAAGGGCATTTTTAACGTTATAATAAGGGAAAATAATACTTAACCTTAAAATAGTAAAGCAATAAATATTAATATTATAACGATCTTAATAAGCAAAGTTAAGTATTTTATATATAGTTAATTTAGCTATTATAAGCATAATTACCTTAATTATTATAAGAAAATAAAAATATAGCTTTTATTAATTAAGGTTAATAAAAGGAAGGAGTTTATTTAAGAGAGTATAAAATTTTTTTATAAGGTAGGGTTTAAAAGTAATATTAGCTTAATATTAATTTAAACTTAAAGTAAATTAGCTATATATTAGCTAATTTAGCCTTATAAAAATGCTTAAAATTTAGGAAATTCCCATTAATAAAGCAAATTACCTATAATTAAGCGTTAATTAATTATAAATTATATAATAAATCCATAATTTTAAGGTTTTAAGTAAGAAAGCTTATATAAAAGGCTTGCATTAAAGAATTATAAGAATGCTATTAATTTAATTATTAACTTATGCTTAAATAATTATTTTTTATTAACTTACTTTAACTAATATATTAAATTATAAGGGTTAAAATATATTAATTATAAATAATAAGCTAAGCTTTTAATATAATTAAAAAGCATTAAGATATAATTAAATAATTAAATAAAAAGCAATATTTAATTTATAATTAAATTATAATATCCTTTATTTTTTATTATATAGCTATTCTTTAAGGCTTATTATAAAAACTTAAAAAAGAAGGATATATTATAATTTAGGCTTTGCTTATTATAATTAATTAATAAGCTTTAGCCTTATAAAAATAGGCTTTAATATAAATATAAATAAGAAATAAACCTTTTCCTTTATACTTTAAATATAAACCTTATTTAAATACCTTATAGCAAATAACCCAAGGCTAGCTTATAATATGCAAGGGTAATAACCATGGTAAATAATGCTAATATATTAATAAAAATGCATTATAGCTTAAGGCCGGTAATATATATAACTTATATATAATTATAATATATTAATAAAGAATTATATATATAATAATAATATTATTATATTATAATAGCTTATAATATATATAATATATACTTTATATTGCATTATATTAAGCATAATATATAAATATAATTAATATAAAAATAGAATAAATAATTATTGCTTTTAAAGTAAATAAATATAGCTTTAAGATTAATATATAATAAGGTAAATATATAATTAATATAAAATTATAAAAGCTTTAAGTTTAATTCTTATTATATATAATATAAAAGTAAAAAGAAAGCTATATAATAAGCTTAAGCTATTACTTAAGCTATAATATATACTTATGCTAAGCTTATATTATACTTAATTCTTTTATATAATAAAGTATATACTTAAAAGATAAATTTAAAGTTAAGCCCTTTTAAGGCTTAACTTACTTTTTAAAAATTATAATTTATAACTCTTTTTAAATACCTTTTAGCAAACGCTTAAGGCTAACTTATAATAATATTAATAAAATTAATATTTTTATTAATTACTTTTTTAAGCTATTTAAAAATATAATTTTTAAATTTACTTTACTTATTTTTAAATAAAAAAAAAAAAGAAACTTACTTAAGTAAATTTAATACCCTTATAAGCTTAATTAAATAAATTTATAAGCAATTTTTAAATACTTTTAAAAAAAATTAATCTTTCTTATTATAATTTAAACTTTACTTATTATAATTAATTAATAAGCTTTAGCCTTATAAAAATAAGCTTTAATATAAATATAAATAAAGAGCAAACCTTTTTCTTTATACTTTAAATATAAACTTTATTTAAATACCTTATAATAAATAACTTAAGGCTAGCTTATAATATATATTTAAAATCCTTTTATATTATAAACTTATAATATAATTATATAAAACTTAATATAATAAGATTTAAAAAGAATAATAATAACTTATTAAGCTTTTCCTTATCTTAAGAAACTCTTATTTTAAGAATATTTAATAACTTAATTAATAAAGATAAAGATTAAGTTTATAATAAATAAAGAAGTAATTAATATTAAAAAGGCTTAATTTTTTTATATATTTAATTAATTAAAAACTTTTTATAATTAATTTTTATTTTATATTAATTTTATAAAAATATTTAAGGAATAATTAAAAAGCTTTTTAAAGAAGGTTTACCTTATATTTAAAAATCCTTTTAAGTAAAGATATGCTAAGCTTAGCTTAATTATATTATAATAATATTATAAAAAGGGGATAATAAAATTTCTTATTTAATTTAATTAATTAACTTATATAATAAAAACTTAAAGTTAATTAAATAAATATAAAATATTATTAATAATTAATAGCTTAACTTTTATAATAAAAGCTTAGCTTAATTATAAAGAATAATTAAATATATTTAAAGCCTTTTACTTTATTTTATAATAATATAAAAGCATTTTTAATATTATAATAAAGAAGGATAATACTTAACTTTAAAATAATAAAGTAATAAATATTAATATTTATTATAATTTAAGCTTTGCTTATTATAATTAATTAATAAGCTTTAGCTTTATAAAAATAAGCTTTAATATAAATATAAATAAAAAGTAAACCTTTTTCTTTATACTTTAAATATAAACCTTATTTAAATATTTTATAATAAATAACTTAAAGCTAATTTATAATATATATTTAAAGTTTTCTTATATTATAAACTTATAAATATAATTATATAAAACTTAATATAATAAAACTTAAAAAGAATAATAATAACTTATTAAGCTTTTCTTTATTTAAAGAAATTTTTATTTTAAAAATATTTAATAACTTAATTAATAAAGATAAGGATTAAATTTATAATAAATAGGGAAGTAATTAATATTAAAGAGGCTTAATTTTTTTATATATTTAATTAACTAAGAACTTTTTATAATTAATTTTTACTTTATATTAATTTTATAAAGATATTTAAAGGGTAATTAAAAAGCTTTTTAAAAAAGATTTATTTTATATTTAAAAACCTTTTTAAATAAAAATATATTAAGCTTAGCTTAATTATATTATAATAATGCTATAAAAAGAAAATAATAAAATTTCTTACTTAATTTAATTAATTAGCTTATATAGCAAAGACTTAAAGTTAGCTAAATAAATATAAAATATTATTAATAATTAATAACTTAACCTTTATAATAAAAGCTTAGCTTAATTATAAAAAGTAGCTAAATATATTTAAGGCCTTTTGCTTTACTTTATAAATAATATAAAAGTATTTTTAATGCTATAATAAAGAAAAATAATACTTAATCTTAAAATAGCAAAGTAATATAATATGCTCTTAAAGCTTAGCGTAATAAGCTTATTATGCCCTTAATAAGCTTATAAAAGAGCCTTTTAGGCAATTAATAAGTCCCTTTCCCTTTTAATATAGCAAAAGATTTTATAATTATATTATAAAGCAATAAATATTAATATTATAATAATTTTAATAAATAAAGTTAAATATTTTATATATAGCTAACTTAATTATTATAAGTATAATTACCTTAATTATTATAAAAAAATAAAAGTATAGCTTTTATTAATTAAGGTTAGTAAGGAAAAAGAGTTTATTTAAAGGGGCATAAAATTTTTCTATAAAGTAAGGCTTAAAAGTAATGCTAACTTAATGCTAACTTAGGCTTAAAGTAAATTAATTATATGCTAATTAATTTAATATTATAAAAATGCTTAAAATTTAAAAAATTCTTATTAATAAAGCAAATTATTTATAATTAAGCATTAATTAATTATAAATTATATAATAAATTTATAATCCTAAGGTTTTAAGTAAAAAAGCTTATATAAAAGGCTTATATTAAAGGATTATAAAAATATTATTAATTTAATTATTAATTTATACTTAAATAATTATTTTTTATTAATTTATTTTAGCTAATATATTAAATTATAAAAGCTAAAGTATATTAATTATAAATAATAAGCTAAGCCTTTAATATAATTAAAAAGCATTAAAATATAATTAAATAATTAAGTAAAAAGTAATATTTAATTTATAATTAAATTATAATATTCTTTATTTTTTATTATATAGCTATCCTTTAAAGCTTATTATAAAAACTTAAAAAAAAAGAATATATTATAATTTAAGCTTTATTTATTATAATTAATTAATAAGCTTTAGCTTTATAAAAATAAGCTTTAATATAAATATAAATAAAAAATAAACCTTTTCCTTTATACTTTAAATATAAACCTTATTTAAATATTTTATAATAAATAACTTAAGGCTAGCTTATAATAATATTATAATAATTTTAATAAGTAAAGTTAAGTATTTTATATATAATTAATTTAGCTATTATAAGTATAATTATTTTAATTATTATAAAAAAATAAAGATATAACTTTTATTAATTAAGGTTAATAAAGAAAAGAAGTTTATTTAAAGGGGTATAAATTTTTTTTATAAGGTAAAGCTTAAAAGCATTGTTAGCTTAATATTAATTTAAGCTTAAAGTAAGTTAATTATATATTAATTAATTTAATGTTATAAAAACGCTTAAAATTTAAAAAATCCTTATTAATAAAGTAAATTACTTATAATTAAGCATTAATTAATTATAAATTATATAATAAATTTATAATTTTAAGGTTTTAAATAAAAAAGCTTATATAAAAGGCTTATATTAAAGGATTATAAAAATATTATTAATTTAACTACTAGCTTATACTTAAATAATTATTTTTTATTAGCTTGCTTTAACTAGTATATTAAATTATAAAAGTTAAAATATATTAATTATAAATAATAAGCTAAGCCTTTAATATAATTAAAAAGCATTAAAATATAATTAAATAATTAAGTAAAAAGCAATATTTAATTTATAATTAAATTATAATATTCTTTATTTTTTATTATATAGCTATTTTTTAAAGCTTATTATAAAAACTTAAAAAAAAAGAATATATTATAATTTAAGCTTTGCTTATTATAATTAATTAATAAGCTTTAGCCTTATAAAAATAAGCTTTAATATAAATATAAATAAGGAGTAAACCTTTTCCTTTATACTTTAAATATAAACCTTATTTAAATACCTTATAGCAAATAACCCAAGGCTAGCTTATAATATGCAAGGGTAATAGCTATGGTAAATAATGTTAATATATTAATAAAAACACATTATAGCTTAAAGCTAGCAATATATATAACTTATATATAATTATAATATATTAATAAAGAATTATATATATAATAATAATATTATTATATTATAATAGCTTATAATATATATAATATATACTTTATATTACATTATATTAAGCATAATATATAAATATAATTAATATAAAAATAAAATAAATAATTATTACTTTTAAAGTAAATAAATATAGCTTTAAGATTAATATATAATAAAGTAAATATATAATTAATATAAAATTATAAAAGCTTTAAGTTTAATTCTTATTATATATAATATAAAAGTAAAAAAAAGGCTATATAATAAGCTTAAGCTATTATTTAAGCTATAATATATACTTATATTAAGCTTATATTATACTTAATTCTTTTATATAATAAAGCATATACTTAAAAGATAAATTTAAAGTTAAGCCTTTTTAAGGCTTAACTTACTTTTTAAATATTATAATTTATAACTCTTTTTAAATACCTTTTAATAAATACTTAAGGTTAACTTATAATAATATTAATAAAATTAATATTTTTATTAATTACTTTTTTAAGCTATTTAAAAATATAATCTTTAAATTTACTTTACTTATTTTTAAATAAAAAAAAAAAGAAACTTACTTAAGTAAATTTAATATCTTTATAAGCTTAATTAAGTAAATTTATAAGCAATTTTTAAATATTTTTAAAAAAAATTAATTTTCCTTATTATAGTTTAAGCTTTATTTATTATAATTAATTAATAAGCTTTAGCCTTATAAAAATAAGCTTTAATATAAATATAAATAAAAAGTAAACCTTTTTCTTTATACTTTAAATATAAACCTTATTTAAATACCTTATAATAAATAACTTAAGGCTAGCTTATAATATATATTTAAAGTCCTTTTATATTATAAACTTATAATATAATTATATAAAACTTAATATAATAAGATTTAAAAAGAATAATAATAACTTATTAAGCTTTTCCTTATCTTAAGAAACTTTTATTTTAAGAATATTTAATAACTTAATTAATAAAGATAAAGGCTAAGTTTATAATAAATAAAGAAATAATTAATATTAAAAAGGCTTAATTTTTTTATATATTTAATTAATTAAAAACTTTTTATAATTAATTTTTATTTTATATTAATTTTATAAAAATATTTAAGGAATAATTAAAAAGCTTTTTAAAAAAGGTTTACCTTATACTTAAAAACTCTTTTAAGTAAAGGTATGCTAAGCTTAACTTAATTATATTATAATAGCATTATAAAAAGAAAATAATAAAATTTCTTATTTAATTTAATTAATTAATTTATATAATAAAAACTTAAAGTTAATTAAATAAATATAAAATATTATTAATAATTAATAGCTTAACCTTTATAATAAAAGCTTAGCTTAATTATAAAGAATAATTAAATATATTTAAAGCCTTTTACTTTATTTTATAATAATATAAAAGCATTTTTAATATTATAATAAAGAAAGATAATATTTAATTTTAAAATAATAAAGTAATAAATATTAATATTTATTATAATTTAAGCTTTGCTTATTATAATTAATTAATAGGCTTTAGCTTTATAAAAATAAGCTTTAATATAAATATAAATAAAAAGTAAATCTTTTTCTTTATACTTTAAATATAAACCTTATTTAAATATTTTATAATAAATAACTTAAAGTTAGCTTATAATATATATTTAAAGTTTTCTTATATTATAAACTTATAATATAATTATATAAAACTTAATATAGCGAAATTTAAAAAGAATAATAATAGCTTATTAAGCTTTTCTTTATTTAAAGAAATTTTTATTTTAAAAATATTTAATAACTTAATTAATAAAGATAAGGATTAAATTTATAATAAATAAGGAAGTAATTAATATTAAAAGGGCTTAATTTTTTTATATATTTAATTAGCTAAGAACTTTTTATAATTAATTTTTATTTTATATTAATTTTATAAAGATATTTAAAGAATAATTAAAAAGCTTTTTAAAAAAGGTTTATTTTATATTTAAAAACCTTTTTAAGTAAAAGCATATTAAGCTTAGCTTAATTATATTATAATAATATTATAAAAAAAAATAGTAAAATTTCTTATTTAATTTAATTAATTAACTTATATAGCAAAGACTTAAAGTTAGTTAAATAAATATAAAATATTATTAATAATTAATAGCTTAACCTTTATAATAAAAGTTTAGCTTAATTATAAAAAGTAGCTAAATATATTTAAGGCTTTTTGCTTTACTTTATAATAATATAAAAGTATTTTTAATGCTATAATAAAGAAAAATAATACTTAATCTTAAAATAGTAAAGTAATGTAATATACCCTTAAAGCTTAGTATAATAAGCTTATTATGCCCTTAATAAGCCTATAAAAGAGCCTTTTAGGTAATTAATAAATCCCTTTCCCTTTTAATATAGTAAAAGATTTTATAATTGCATTATAAAGCAATAAATATTAATATTATAATAATTTTAATAAGTAAAGTTAAATATTTTACATATAATTAACTTAATTATTATAAGCATAATTATTTTAATTATTATAAGAAAATAAAAGTATAGCTTTTATTAATTAAGATTAATAAGAAAAAAGAGTTTATTTAAAGAGGCATAAAATTTTTTTATAAAGTAAGGCTTAAAAGCAATGCTAACTTAATGCTAGCTTAAGCTTAAAGTAAATTAATTGCATATTAATTAATTTAATATTATAAAAATGCTTAAAATTTAAGAAATTCTTATTAATAAAGTAAATTACTTATAATTAAGCGTTAATTAATTATAAATTATATAATAAATTTGCAATTCTAAGGTTTTAAATAAAAAAGCTTATATAAAAGGCTTATATTAAAGGATTATAAAAATATTATTAATTTAATTATTAATTTATATTTAAATAATTATTTTTTATTAGCTTGCTTTAGCTAATATATTAAATTATAAAAGCTAAAGTATATTAATTATAAATAATAAGCTAAGCCTTTAATATAATTAAAAAGCATTAAAATATAATTAAATAACTAAGTAAAAAGCAATATTTAATTTATAATTAAATTATAATATCCTTTATTTTTTATTATATAGCTATCCTTTAAGGCTTATTATAAAAACTTAAAAAAAAAGAATATATTATAATTTAAGCTTTATTTATTATAATTAATTAATAAGCTTTAGCTTTATAAAAATAAGCTTTAATATAAGTATAAATAAAAAATAAACCTTTTTCTTTATATTTTAAATATAAACCTTATTTAAATATTTTATAATAAATAACTTAAGGCTAGCTTATAATAATATTATAGTAATTTTAATAAGCAAAGTTAAGTATTTTATATATAATTAATTTAGCTATTATAAGTATAATTATTTTAATTATTATAAGAAAATAAAGATATAATTTTTATTAATTAAGATTAATAAAGAAAAGAAGTTTATTTAAAGGGGTATAAATTTTTTTTATAAGGTAAAGCTTAAAAGCATTACTAGCTTAATATTAATTTAAGCTTAAAGTAAGTTAATTATATATTAGTTAATTTAATATTATAAAAACGCTTAAAATTTAAAAAATCCTTATTAATAAAGTAAATTACTTATAATTAAGCATTAATTAATTATAAATTATATAATAAATTTATAATTTTAAGGTTTTAAATAAAAAAGCTTATATAAAAAGCTTATATTAAAGGATTATAAAAATGTTATTAATTTAGCTGCTAGCTTATACTTAAATAATTATTTCTTATTAGCTTGCTTTAATTAATATATTAAATTATAAGGGCTAAGGTATGTTAATTATAAATAATAAGTTAAGCTTTTAATGTAATTAAAAGATATTAAGGTATAATTAAATAATTAAGTAAAAAGTAATATTTAATTTATAATTAAATTATAATATTCTTTATTTTTTATTATATAGCTACCCTTTAAAACTTATTATAAAAACTTAAAAAAAAGGATATATTATAATTTAAGCTTTGCTTATTATAATTAATTAATAAGCTTTAGCTTTATAAAAATAGGCTTTAATATAAGTATAAATAAAAAGTAAACCTTTTCCTTTATACTTTAAATATAAACCCTATTTAAACACCTTATAGCAAACAACCCAAGGCTAACCCATAACATTCCCTTTATTATTAACTTAAAATAAATAAAGAAGTACTTTATAGTTATTTAAGGATAGCTATGTAAGATTTATATATATAAATAATAACTTAGTAATTCTCTTTATAATGCCGGCATTACTTTAAAAGCAATACTCCTTTTATTAATTTTAAAGTATAATAATTTATTTATAATTATAAAGAAGTTATATTTAATATATAGCTATTTAATAATTAATAATACCCTTTAAAAAGCATTAAAAAAGTATTAACACCTTAAGATTACTTTTATTATTTAGCAAGTTATTATTAAATATATAAAGTATTAATTAATAAAAATATTTAACTTAATATTATTAAACCTTAACCTTATTATATTATTAACTTTATTAATAAAATAAGTTATTAACTTTATATTAATTAATAATATATTAATTTTAATAATTATTAAATATATTATTAAATAAGTTAAGGCAAAAGTTATATTAAATTAATAATTTAAAAACACTTTCTTATTATTAAATAAAATTATTAATATTTTTAATATACTTAATAAATAAATCTTTAATAATATTAATTACTTTATTAATAAGGCTGCCTTAACTTAATATTATTAATATAAATTAAAGCTATGCTTAATTATATTAATTAAGCTAAAAGGTAATAATAAAGTTAAGAAGGCTAATAAAAACTTAAAGCATATAATCTTATAAAAATAATTAATTAATTTAAATTAAGATATTTAAGCTTTAATATAACAAGTAATTATATTATATAATTAAATTTTAAAGTTAAGTAAGTATAACCCTTATTTCCTTTTCCTTAATATATTATTACCTTTAAAGTATAAACCTTATATTACTTATATATAACAACTTATAAAGCAAAAAGATAATAATTTTATAAAATAATTAATTAAGAAATATAAGGCTTTATTAGCATAAAACTATATTATAAAGCTAAAAGCCTTTTATAATTAAATTTAAGCATTTTTCTAAAAAAAATAAAGCATTATTATATATATTTACTTTTAATAATTAAATTTTATAAGTATATTAATATGCTTATAAGTATAAGCTTTATTATAATAATTCCTAGGTTATTACCGCTTATTATATTAATAATACTTATACTTTCCGCAGCCTTAGCGGCATTATACTTAAAAATATATATAATAATATAAACTTCTTCTTAATATATATTATAAATAGTTATTTTATTAAAAGCTTATAATATATTAATAAAATAATGCTTTAATATAATTATAATTAAATTGCTTAATTAATATAACTTAATTAAAAATAAAAAATAACAGCTTATTAATTATTATTAGCTGCTTATTAACATTTTATTAACTTAACTAAATACCTTATTTTTAAGCAATTTATATTTTCCTTACTTAATTAATTAAAAGAAAGATAAAAAGGAAATTAGCTAAATTAAAAGTTAAACTTAAAACTTCCTTATTTAAAAAGCTATTCTTTAAAAGCTATTATTTTTTTAATAAATTTCCATAAAAGCAATTAAATTAAAAGGCAAACTATTAAAATAAATAAAAGTATATTATTATTACATTACTTTATTATTTATTATAATAATAAAAAGGAATAATTATTTAATAAGGGTATAAATTAAATATTAAGCATATATCTTACTTTTCCTTATTAAAGGATATAATTTATATAGTAAGACTAAGAATAATTTATTTAAGAAAGGGAATAATATAGATTTATAAATAGCGAGTAAGCAGCTGCTTATATAAGCAGCGTTGCAGCCCAAAACACTAAAGGCACTGCCCTTTAAGCATAATTAGCAACTAAGCAACCTACACACCCATACCGTACAGTTTACAGCGTTCCTCGTAATCATTGCAGTGCTGTTTAGTGGGTTAGGTACATAAAGAAGCACAAATGCAGGCTCAATAACGCTATTCGCCACTCATTCTTGGATGCTCTAGGGTCGAAGAGACTTTGCGCCTACAAGTTCACATGCAAAGCCTCCCAACCCTGCTCCCCACCACCGTATGCAGGTTCCCAAGAGAGTGTGTTCTTGCTTCCCTGGAAGAGCCCACCTCCCCCTGGAGCCATGATCTCCAGTCCTGACCCTGCCGGAGGATGTCGCTGTTGTGGGCCCCGGCTGAACGGAGCGGTAGGACAAGTACGATCTGGAGGCTCACCATCGTGCGACCTCACACGGAACACGCACGGAATCAAATGATCGCGATTTAGACCGAAACAGAGAATGAGACCCTGTCAAATGCTCACGGCGTCGTTGTTGACCCTGCTGTGGCTTCGGGTTGCACACGGGGGTCTGGCTGGTTTGCTATTTTGCGAGTGTGGGGGGGGGGGGTTGGCGGCGGCAATTGGCCAATCAGCTTACACGCTTTGTGCTGCGATGATCCCGGTCTTCACCCCGTGCTTCGGTCTCTGGCGAATGTGAATCGGTGCTGGATTCTTCAAGGGATATGTCTCGGGCCTTGCTGAATGAATTGGTTGGAATAGGGGTCATGCATTTCGGTATCTGCATTGGGAAGGGAGTGAGGATGGCTGATGGTGGGCGATGCTTGGGACTCATGCAGACGGGGTGGTTGCCTGCGTGGAGCAGTCCCTGTGTGTAGTCTTCCACGAAACAAGGAAACAGGCTTTTTGTTTGTTTTTATAGCGCTATTGAAAGCTGCGATTTGAATCACTACACATGCATTTAATCTCACATTTCTTCAACGTCAGCCCTACTGGACCTGAAGCTGCTGCAGTACCTCTCGTCCAGCAGCAAACGACGGAGGCAGACATCGAACTGCCTCAAAGCGGCTGGCAGAAACCCCATTCACTATCCTTCACGCATAGTAATTTTAACCGGTCCCTTGGGTTCCGTCAAACCCAAGTACTCCTCATACTCCAGCTCGGGTTCCATGGCCTCTCCCGGCTCAAAATTGAGCACGATCTGGCTGAGTGCCAGCTTCAGCTCGATGATGGCAAGGCTGGGATCATTTCCGGGTCAGCTCCCCTGTTCGCATCTAATGATATGTAATTGGCCAGAAAAGACTCACTTTTGCCCAATGCAATTTCTAGATCCGTTGGAGAAGACTACCAGGTGTCGATTCATGGCATGCAAGGCAGAACGAGCAGTGAGCTGTCGGATTCACAAATGTAAGCACAGTGTCGAATTCCAAAGTTCTTTTGCTATCGCCAGGCTCATGAGCCTTTCTTTTGCAGACTGAAATGATGCCAGCAGCTATCAAATCATGTCAACAAATCCGGCAATCAAATACATTGTTCAGTCGGGCATCTGCTGGGCTGTTAGCTGGCTCCGCCTTGGGCCGATCCAGAAGACGGTCTCCGCATCCGCCGTGAACCCCTGCCACAGCAGTTCAACGTGCTGCAGAAGACCCCACGGCGTCATCGAAACCAAGCGCGATATGTTATGATAGAAGCTTGCCTGCCTGCCTTACGAGGGATCATACAAAAGCTGTACATCAGACAGAGCCTTTAGTGCCTTATAGCCCCCGATGGACGCAACCAAGCCGAAGCCACGCCGCATGCGCATATGCCTATCGGTGGACTTCGACGCCCTCTCAGGCTACCTCGGGACGGGCCACACGCCCGAGAACACGCTCTCGGACTACTCGGCCGGCCTGCTCAGCGCCAACGTCGGCGTACCCCGGCTGCTGAGGCTGTTCGCCAAGCACGGCATCTCGGAGAGGGTGACCTGGTTCATCCCGGGCCATAGCATCGAGACCTTCCCGGGCAGGGCCGCCGAGATCGCCGCCAGCGGCGCAGAGATAGGGCTGCACGGCTACAGCCACGAGGGCGCGTACGCAATGACGCCCGAGCAGGAGGACGACGTGCTGGAGCGGTGCACCGAGCTCGCGACGGGGCTGCTGCGCGGCAGAGGCGGGGGCGAAGGCGGCAGCGGGCAGCAGCAGCGGCCGCTGGGCCACCGCGCGCCGCTGTACCAGATCCGCGAGTCCACCGTGGACCTGCTGCAGCGGCGCGGGTTCCTGTACGACAGCAGCATGAACGCGCACGACTCCCTGCCCTACTTCCTGCCCCGCCCCTTCCCGCAGGAGGTGCCCCACGTGCCCGACTACAGCAAGCCGGCGGCGACGTGGATGCGGCCGACACCCTTGCCCGCGCAGCCGCTCCCCGGGACGGCGGAGGCGGCCGCGGCGCTGGTCGAGGTCCCCGCTTCATGGTACACGGAGGACATGACGCCGCTGGGGTTCTATCCGTACACGGCTTCGACGCATGGTTATGTTGCTACTGGTGTTGTCGAGAGGATGTGGTGGGACCGGTTCGACTGGCTGTGGGAGAACGAGTCGTTCCTGGACGAGGGGCCTGGGGTGGGATATGGGTCGATATATCCCCTGATCTGGCACCCTGAGAGCGCTGGGAGAGCGCACATCGTCGGCATGGTGGACAGGTTTCTTGGGAGGCTGGTGAAGATGGCTGAGTCCAGCGGAGGGGAGATCACATTTGAGACTATGGCAAGTGTTGCGCAGAGCTGGAAGGCAAGGGATGCGCCGTGAGGGCATATTTACTATGGATCCCCAAACAATCACAAGCACCAAAGTAGGCTGGCTTCATGTATTCCATGCGCGCCAAAATCATCAAGACGATTATGTATGCATGGTGGCAGAAACGTTGATATACCTACCCGTGGACTCAGACAGATCAGGCAATACTCGCTGTATTACACCTTATGCCATGTCTCTGCTGCTTATTAAGGTAGTTGAGCCGGGGTGAGGATAATCGTTGGTCTTCGTAGAGCCACGCCAGTTCATGATGCGGAAGATGACTGCACAAGGTGGTGACACTGCAGTAGGTTGTTGCAGCAACCATCACGCTTGTGTTGTAAGACATGGAGACTGGGTTCTTTTGAATCGATATCTGTTATCTCGTATTAAATTATTTTTGTCGCTGTGCTGTAAACCGCGTGACCAACACCTTTTTTACACCATGCACTTTACTGTGCAGTCATTGCTCAATAACCACCCCTTCCGCGGTCTGTAACCGACCTTTGTGCAAGTCAGCCTCGCTTACTTTTACAAGCGCCGGCCGATATGCGGCCTTGTACCCAACATAAAGTACTACAAATAGAATGACACTGATGTATGCCGTAAAAAAGTCCACCGTGTTCCAGGGCATGAACGCGGTGAAGCCCTGTGTGATCACAATCAGAGTGTTGAAGAACAGGCCGTACCACGCCAGGTAAGGCTGCAGCGGAGCCAGGTACGGCAGCAAATGCCGTGGGATGTTCTGAGCCTTCATGGCGCGCTGGAACTGGATGTGGGACAGGTTGATGCTGGCCCAGGTGATCAGGCCTGCCACGGCGGTGATGTTGAGGAACCAGTTGAAGGCGTCAGTGCCGGAGGGGGAGAGGTTCAGGAAGGCGAGGAGGCCGAACGCCGACGTGGAGGCTACGGCGTTGTAAGGAACGCCGTGGCTGTTGGTCTTGGTCAGAAATCGAGGCGCGTGGCCCTCGTTTGCAAGACCCACGAGGATACGGCTGCCGGAGTAGACGACCGAGTTCGCCGCCGAGAGCACGGCGGTGAGAAGGACGGCGTTGATGATGTCCGGCAGGACAGGAACTGAGGCGAGGTTCGCGGCGATGACGAGCGGGGAGCCGGCGGCGCTGGTGCTGCCGTTCGTAAGCTCAGGGTTGTCGTACGGAACGAGGATGCCGAGGAAGAAGATCGTGGAGACGAATAGGAACAGGATGCCCCAGAAGGTGTTCCGGATAGCAACCGGGACCGTCTTGTGCGGGTTGCGAGCCTCCCCCGCGCCAACGCCAACGAGCTCTGCACCCTGGTACGAGAAAGCCGCCGTGACGAGAACGCTCCAGAATGACACGAACTTGCCGGTAGCCGGAACCATGTTTTCGTCGTACGAGGCGAACGCGCCTGGGTTCTTCCAATAGGTGAAGCCCAGATATCCCTGGGGGCTTGCGCCTGCGTTGATGCAGATCTGCTCAAGTTTGTCAGTAACCTTTTAACAAGTGCGTCCCCAGAGCTTATCCGGTGTGTTGAGGGATTTCCCCAAGGCGCAGGGATCCCTCAGACACTGCCCGCCGGCTCCAGGAGGAATTCATGGGCGTGGGCAGATTGGCACGCACCGCGAAAATGAGGAATCCGATAATGGTAATGACCTTGATCGAGACAAACCAATACTCCATCTCGCCGTACAATTTGACAGGAACGAAGTTGATTGCCGTGAAGAGAACCCAGAAGACGGCAATCCAGATGCCAATACTAATACTGGAGTTCCAGTACTGGATGATCAAGCCGGCGGCGGTCAACTCGAGAGCCCATGTGATAGCCCCTTGAAGCACGTTAGTCGTACGCCCGCATCCGGCCTAAGATGGCACTCAGGCCATGGGTGACATGGGGTTTCTAGACTCACAACTGAACCAGTAGAGCCAGCCCATCGCAAAGCCCAGAGCCGGGTCGACAAATCGAGCGCTGTACGATGTGAATGAGCCAGCAGTCGGGATATATGTCGCCATCTCGCCGAGGCTGGTCATGACCGAGTAAAGAATCGTCCCGACAGCAATATACGAAATCAGACAGCCAACAGGACCCGCTGTGGCCAGAGAAGCGCCGCTACCGATGAACAAGCCCGTGCCTACTGCGCCTCCAATGGCGATAAACTGCAGGTGACGACCTGACATTTCCCGCTTCAGCTCATGGGTAGAGGCCTCGGTAATGGACTGCTTCTCCGGGTCTGGGCTGGCATCGCCGCGCCCTGCGGCGACTATGGTGTCTGCTTTGGCCATGCTGAGCTCTGTCCTTGGGTGTGCCGTGCGATTGCGACTCCTGAGTGGTATGCGGGAACTGGGATCCGTTCCAGCAGTGGGAGTCCGGTGCCCAAATAAACTGCGACCTGGTGAGTCACGAGAATGACGTTGATACTGGTGTTTTTCTTTCCCGTGTGGGATCCGGTGGAGAACCAATCCCAACAATTGTCCGGTCCGGATGAGGTCGAGCCAAAGCTACCGCCAGAGAGGGTCCTCAGGGGGCAGAGTCGGCCGGAGCAGGCGAAGAGCAGCACTTGGACGGCGAGACGAGAGAACAGGCATATACGGGTGACTGCAAGAGATTGTCCAAGTGGTGTGACAATTATGTACTGCGAGACAGGCCGGGTGGCAGGCAGTGATAAAGCTTTTCCCCCGTCTCTCGGGGACGGGCCTGAACGACAGGGTGGTGGCTGCGCGTGGAAGTGGACTGGTGGATACGAAGCTTGAAGCTGGGGCTCGTTAGACTGGCACTTGGGCCAGGCCGAGCAGGTCCGAGGACGAATGGGGGGTTTAGCGAAGGTAATAATCTAGATGATCTATCGAGATATTTGCAAAATGTTGTACGCATAGAAACTCGGCTGCGGGGCGGGGTCTTATATCAGTGTTGGCGATGCTGCAGCGTCTGCAGCTGGCGTGGTGTGACCTTGGACATCATCACCAAGGCCGGCACCAACACTCGTGGCAACAGCCCTCACCTCCCCCTGCCAGCAGTCGCGTGCCTCACTCGAGACTTCTTCCTTTGAAAATTTCCCATTCCATGACGGGATGGCCGAAAGGGTGGCCCAGGGATTCTCACGGCTCAAGGCATCACAATCGGCGGGCTGCGATGGCCTAGGCATCCCAAGAGCCAAGCTGCCCAAGGTGAGCGAACAAGCAACTGCAGTAGCCCGCGCGTCGAGGCCTGCCTCGCGGGGTTGGAACCCACACCACGCTGCCAAGATCTGCAGGTATGAGAAGACGCGGACGGGCCAGAAGGGGCATCGATGTACTGGAAAAGTGGCGCATGGCCAGACTGGGGGTGAGCGATCTTCCGGGAATAGCAGGGGCGCAGGAGCTCGCGGGCGAGGTGAAGAGATTTTTTCTCGCCGGGGGGCAACGACGAGTTTTCGGGCACGAGGGGATTTCGTCGCTGGGGCCCCTAGGGCGCAGGTGAGACGTTGCTTCCTCAAGTGGGACCACTTGGGTAACAGCAACGCCGGGAATTGGCCGTCGCGACTTTAAGCTTGTGGGGAGTCTGGGCCTGCGACTGGGACTCGCACGTACGTGACAGTGACTGCGATCTATACTGTAATAAAGTTACAGCATTCGATGCTAGTCATAGTCGTGGCCATAGTCACAGTCCGGGTCGCAGACGCGGTCAAGCAAGGCAACGCGGCCTGCATTGGGCCGAGCCGGAGCCGAAGCGGTTCTCGTCGGTGGCGTGCGTCAACAAGACAGGACACTGACAGGGGGCGAGGACAGGCAGGCAGGCAGGGCGCAGCAGACCCACACCATGGTCCAACGCGACACTGGGAACTGGGCACCGGACCGTTGCTTGTCGTGTGCACGGCGTCGAGACGGCGAGAACAGACATCGGAGCTGCCAGCCTTCTTGTCTCTTCTGCCCTCTTTCCCCTTCGTCTAGGCTAGCCGGAGGATCCTTACCATTCCATAGCTCTGCCAGTCTACCCCAGGCTGCTATGTGGACGACACAACAGTACAGAGCAGACTAGCATCCATTGGCATCCCATTGAACGGGACGGCTTACATAAGCTCGCACCCCGATCGGACCGGGCCCATGGCATCATCGTCGCCGTCTGCCGGTTGCAACGGTCACGGGAAGATCCAACCTGCCGGGATCGCTTCTTTGTCTGGGCCCTTCCCCCAATGATATGCCGTGCGCCGTGATCTGCTCATGGCACACGGTCTGCTGCATTCCTGAATCTCGTCACTCAGTATTCCGGGCTCTAGAGGCTTGTCCTTGAACCCTCCGAGTCCAAGTCCAAGTCTAGGCATCCAGCTGCTGGACCTGTCAACTCGCGGTCCGAGAACTCCGCGTACTGCAGCAGGTATGGCGCCCGATAGGGGTCAAGACCGCTCCGGCTACGACCGCCTTGGCACGTCCGAGGATGACGCTCAAGGTGACGATGCCCTCTCATCACGACAGCCTCCTGACGAGGGAGACGCGCTTCGAGGTGGCGACCAAGACCACTCGCCACCCACACCGGCTCTCAGGGTGGCCAAGCCAGGGCTCGACGTCGAAGGCCGCAGCTTCACCCTCCGCGCCATCGCTGCCGGCCTCCTGGTCGGGCTCGTCATCTGCTTCTCCAACATGTACTTTGGCCTCCAGACCGGCTGGGTCTCCATGATGACCATGCCTGCCTCGCTCATGGGCTTCGGCATCTTCAAGACCCTGTCCCGGCACCTGGCCTTCCCCTTCTCGCCCGTCGAGAACGTCCTCGTCCAGACCGTTGCCGGGTCAATGGCCATCATGCCGCTCGGCTGCGGCTTTGTCGGCGTGCTGCCCGCCATGCAGTATCTCCTGAAGCCCGAGGAGCAGGGCCCCGTCGACCTCAGCACTTGGAAGCTTGTCGTCTGGTCCCTGGGGCTGTGCTACTTTGGTGTGGTGTTTGCCGTCCCTCTGAGGCGGCAGGTCATCATCCGGGAGAAGCTCAAGTTCCCAAGCGGCTTCAGTACTGCGGTGTTGATCAGTGTGCTGCATGGCAAGACGGGGCTGGTGAGGGATGACTCGTCCCCTAAGCATCACCACCAGGAGCATGTTGTGCCCGAGGGCTTCGGCGGGCGTCTCGGGCAAGACGGGAATGTACATGCTGTTGATGAGGAAGAAGGCGCAGATCTTCGGAGGCAGCAGTGGAAGGCCAACGTCAGGTTGTTACTGACCTGTTTCTTCATATCGGGGCTGTACACTTTTGCGACTTACTTCTTCCCAATCTTGAGAGATCTGCCGATATTTGGCGTAACAGCAGCTTCAACGTGGCTGTGGACGCTGAACCCGAGCT
This sequence comes from Diaporthe citri, assembly GCF_014595645.1. NCBI lineage: Eukaryota > Fungi > Ascomycota > Sordariomycetes > Diaporthales > Diaporthaceae > Diaporthe > Diaporthe citri. The sequence continues at coordinate 1,973,921 of NW_025064850.1, forward strand.
TGGCTTATGTCGGGCAGGGTATTATCATGGGACCGGCGACTACAATTCATATGGTAAGCCCTGGAATGTACAGAGCATCACTCGGATCTCTGCGCTGACACTGCTCGGCAGTTACTCGGTGCAATCATTGGATGGGGCATACTCTCACCCCTGGCTAAACACCAAGGCTGGGCCCCAGGCAAGGTCAGCGACTGGGAGAACGGGAGCAAGGGCTGGATCGTATGGACCTCGCTTGCAATTATGCTCGCAGACGCCGTCGTCAGTCTCGGCTACCTCGCCTCGCGTCCTTTGCTCCAGCGCCTCACCAAAGCCGGCGCCAGCTTCCACCGCCGGTGGCAGAATGGGGACACGAGCCTCAGCCAGCTGCTTCCGCCGCGTCATCAGGGGTACACCACACTCAGCCCCCAGGAGGACGACCTCCCGCCGCCCAGCCCCTCGTCTGATCACCAGCAGCCAGAGCAGGACCACCACCAGCAGCAGTCGTCCATCTCGCACCTCCTCGCCGAGGCCGACCAGGACGACGCCCCAGCCTCACAGCTGATCTCGAACCGTACGGTGATCATTGGGCTCGCGCTGTCCATTGCCTTCTGCGTGCTGTGCATCCACATCGTCTTCGGGGACTTGGTGCCCCTGTATGCGACCGTGTCGGCGGTACTGATGGCACTCGTACTCAGTATCATGGGTGTGCGCGCCCTGGGCGAGACGGACCTGAACCCCGTGTCGGGCATCTCCAAGCTGGCGCAGCTCTTCTTCGCCCTCATCGTACCGCAGTCCCACCCCACCTCGGTGCTGATCAACCTCGTCGCCGGTGCCGTCTCCGAGGCCGGCGCCCTGCAGGCTGGCGACCTAATGCAGGACCTCAAGACGGGCCACCTGCTGGGCGCGGCGCCCAAGGCCCAGTTCTGGGGCCAGGTCGTCGGCGCCACCGTAGGAGCCGTCGTGAGCGCGTTCATCTACAGGCTCTACACGGCCGTGTACACCATCCCGGGCTCGCTGTTCCAGGTCCCGACCGCCTACGTGTGGATCTTCACCGCGAGGCTGGTCACCGGCCAGGGGCTGCCTTACATGGCCAGGGAGTGGGCCATCGCGTTTGCGGTGCTGTTCACATTTAGTACCATGGTTAGAATCTATGCTACAAATAAGAGGTGGCAGCACCTCGTTCCTGGCGGAATTGCCGTGGCTGTGGGCATGTATAACGGTATGTATCAGCTTCTCCTACCTCTCCTGCCCCATCCATCCACAAGTGAAGCTTCTGCGATCGGTCAGCATGGTTGGAGTAACGCAGCTGACAAAATGCAGTGCCCAGCTTCACATTGGCGAGAACCGTAGGCGGACTGGTGGCCTGGTGGTGGAGGAAGAAGGGCACGAGGGAAGACACGCCGTTGATTGTGCTCGCATCTGGTTTCATTCTTGGGGAGGGATTCTTGAGTATTGTCAATTTAATCATGGAGAGTGCCGGTGTGCCGCATCTGTGAGGCGAGGAGGGGATAGGATTCATATTCACTTCTCTAGCTTCTCATCCCCTTTTCATATAGCATAGGCATTTGGCATTTTCGTACATACCAGAAAGCTTGTAGAGAGGGGAACATGACTGTCACCGGATGCACGCCCACCTAGCCTCTGTGGGCGGTATGTTGAAGACCTGCGGGATTCCCATAGCCAGCTTTGCACGTGTCCGCAATGCTGGATTCGGGGGGATCAAGGCATTTTCAAATTGGCATTTTCTGTGCTCCTGGCATGCCACGGCTTGTTCTATTCTACATACGCATGTGACAAGCGCTTGTCCCACGGGTGTGTTGGGTTGAATTCCATGCCAACACAGGGCACCCTTGAACCTCTGCTGGTCTTGCGTCTTGAGTGGGTGCTTATGGCCTATATATTCTCCAATGAGGAAAATCTACCCAATCACTAGTTTAGAGCCCAGACCTGTGACTTCTCAGCATTCGGCAGCCCGTCCCACTCCACCTTGATCAGCAGCCCACGCGCGTGGTCCTCGGGCGCAGAGTAAGACAGGGTGCCCTCGATCTGCTCCCCGGCCTTGAGAGGCTTGCGCTCATGGCCGTCCTTGTCCTCCACCAGCATCAGGACCTGCTTCCAGTGGGTCTCCTTGCGGTGCGGGCCGGTCGTGAAGGCGTTGCTGCCGCCCTTCCGGGCCGCCTCCCAGTCGTCGGCCGGCGCCTCGATCAGCTCGGGCCCCTCCTGCCGCGACGCGGCGAAGTAGTTGTCGAACCAGATGAGGAAGCCGTCCACGTTGTCCACGTCCCTGGTGAGCTTGCTCCCCCAGCTGGTCTTGAAGGTGAGGTCCTCGACCTTTACGTGGTACAGGTCCAGCGCGTACGTGCTCGCGGTGCCGCAGAGGGACTCGGCCGGCATGGTCTGCACCCTGACCTCCTTGAGCATGCCCTCCTGCATGGCCTTCATGTCGAAGCCGTACACGTCCCGCCAGAAGGTGACGTTGTCGGCGACGTACTCCGGGTCCGACACGGGCGCGTGGAAGATGGTCGTGTGCGACGGCACCAGCAGGCCGTCCGGCTTGAGGTACCTGTCGCGGGCGTAGAGCACCGACGGCAGCATCGCCTCGTACAGGAGCGCGTAGCCCATCCACTCCGAGACGATTATGTCCACCTTGTCGACCGGCAGCACGATGTCCTCGACGCGCCCGCGCAGGCAGGTGATGGTGTCCGACAGGCCGTTGTTGAAGATATTCTCGTTCGCCTTGTCCAGGATGGCTGACTTGTCGATGGCGTAGACGTGTGCTGCCCCGGCCTTGGCGCAGAACATGGACAGGATGCCGGTCCCGCACCCGATGTCCAGGACGGTCTTGCCCTTGAAGAGGTGCTTGTTGTTGTAGATGAAGTCTCGGTAGCCCTCTGTGCGGACGGTGTCTTTCAACATGGTCTCGTGGATATCTGTCATGCTGTTAGGACTTCAAGGTCTGCCTGGTTCTGTGAGGGCAGGAAAGCAGCATACCGTTGTGTGCATAGGACTCCCAGTAGTACGCTGATTCATCCTTCTTCTCCTTCTTCGAACTGGCGGACGACCGCGATGACGAGCCATCATCGTCGGCATGCCACCTCTTGTCAAGGGTCTGCTCCACCGCAAGCCGGTAGTTGGCGAACTGCTTGTTGAGCTCGTCGAGCTGGGCCTGCAGTGAGGCGTCCTTGCTGGCGGCGTCGCCAGCGTTCTCTGTTGTCGATGCACCCTCTGGAGCCTTGCCCTTGCCATCTGCAACATCCGATGAAGACGGCAGGTCATCCAGACACATGATGAGCGCATCGTCAGGCAGTACAGGCATCAGGAATTTGTCATCCTCGATATCCGCCTCAGTGATCTGGTCTGGCAGAGACTTGCCGCCTTTCACGGTACTTCGGACTGGGAGACGGCGTTAGCTGGAGAGTCACACAAGAGCTTGAGCAGACAACGAACTGAAGTTGACAAGTTTGATGCTGCCATAAAAGTCCAGGCCGAGCCGGTCGCGCACCGCCACGAAATCGAAGTTGAAGCTGCTCTTGAGATGCTCCAGCATAGACTGCGCATCGGGGAAGACCTTGTCATCCAGGAGCGAGACGATTTCCAGGCTCTCCTCGTCGACGCCCTCGTCAACATCGTCCCATCCCTCAGAGCCCTCGGACCCGCTGGCAATGTCGTCTGCCTCTTTTGACATGGTGCAGTGCGAGTTGGATTCTGGTGAGCACAAAACACTCCTTGTTTTCTTCTGAACCGTCTTGATGCACTACAGAGATTGTTAGCGCTGTTTAACCGGCTCTTCTGATATCAGTCTGAAAAAAAAATCATGAAGGCAGTGGCACCGTTGCACTTGAGAAAAGTTGGAACTTACAGGGTCCGAACACGTGCTAAAAATCGAAGTAGGTGAAGGGGTGTATGTATGTCAAGGTAGATTTCGCAGGTGAACATCCACGCAGCGTTGTAAGTACGGCGGGCGAGCGAAAAATTCAAGTGCTGCAAGCCTGCAACCCCAAAAATTCTGCATGCGGGAAAGTTTTACGGGTCGTGCCGAACAGAAAGCTCCCCTACAAGAACAATTCTCGTGAACCACCAGACTTTTCCGATCTAGGTCACATCATGTCCTTTGGCCGTTCCATTTTTAGTAGGCGCGATGTTCTGATGTTGTTTTGTCAATTCCAATAGCTGGCTTGCTCCCCAAATGCTATATACACCTCATCTTGCTGATAACCATGCTACATAATCTCATCGCAGGCTGTGCAACGCTTTCACAATCCCGTCGAACCTTCTGAGCCGCGAGAGATGAACTCGTCTGGATATCCAGCGGCAAATGCAGACCTCCCAGAACCCCGGGACTCGACTTTGGGCCAACGCTTGTGCAAGGGATTCAAGGGTGAACAGTTTTAGTCCACGTCGTTCCCACCCTTTTCCGACGTCTCGTCCTCCTTTGCGTTGTCTTCATCTTCGTCCTCATCTGCATCCCCCTCTTCATCGTCCTCACCATCGTCCTCGTCGTCTGAGATGGTCTCGCCCAATGCCTTGAGCTTCTCCTTGTACTTGTTGACCTTCTCTTCAGCATCAGCGAAAAGCATCAGCATGTCGTCCAGCTCGCCCTGCGTAGACTCTTTCTCCGTATCCTTCTGCTTGACAAGTGCCTCGGCCTAGAGACAGAATTAGCATGAGCACGATCCTTGTCAAATAATCACGAGCGTGGCTTACCTCTTTGGTCTTTGATTCAAGATCTTTGACCTTCTTCTCCAATTCAGCAGCCTTCTTAGCAGCACGTTCCGAGGCTTCTTTGGCTGCTGATGCTTCCTGTGTCTTGCTCTTGTTTGCCTACAACATGTTAGCATCTAGCCCAAGGATGGCTGTCAGTTGGGCAGAAGTTACCTTCATAAGGTCTACCTCGAGCCTGCTGATTGTGGCCTTCAGATCAGCCTTTTCTGCCTCCGCCCGCCTAGATGACCGATCTGCTTCGGACTGCCTGCGCCTGTGGCCCTCTTGCGTCTGCTTGCGGACTTCCTCGACCTCACGGGTACGCTGCTCATCCTTCAACGCCAGCTGCTTCTGGTGTTCTTCCTCCTTCAGTCGGAGCTGCTTCTCGTACTCTTCCGCCTTCGTTTTGAGGTCAGCCTCGGCCTTCTTCTGAAGGTTCTCTACCTCAGCCGCCGCCTCTTTCTGCGCTGTGTCGGCCTTCTTCTGAAGCCTTTCGATCTCGGAAGCGCCTTCTTTCCGCGCTGTCTCCACGTGTCTCTGAAGCTCGGCCTCTCTCGCGCTGAATTGTTCGTGCAGCTGCCGGATTTCGGTCTCATGGTTCCTCTGCAGGCTCTCGTTGACGGATTTTATCCGCGTGAGCTCGACCGAGCTGGTTTCCTTGAGACGTCTCGTGTCTGCGCGCTCCTGGCCAAGTTGCTGCTCAAGGTGGGCGAGGCTCGCCTGGCATCCTTGCAGGGCCTTCTCCTTCTCATCCAGCTGAGACCGCAGCGAGTCGACCAGTTCTCGAGAGATTCCTTTCTGGACGCCGTTCGTGACCACTGAAATCTCCATCCCTGGATCTCTATCGATGGCCCGCAAGATACGGCTGTAGTTGTCTTTGAAGAAATCGACGAATGTCTCGTCGAAGTAGACCTCGGGAAGTTTGCCGGTAGAAGGATCAAGCTTTTGCGGGATCATCTCAAAGTCCCGCACGTGAGGGTGAGCCCGCAATTTGCTCATTTTATCAATATATCTGTCGCGGCCCATGTTGGACATCAGATGTGGTTGCAGAGTGCCTCGTGGTATTGGTGAGTCTTTCGTGGAGAACTCATATGCCACGCCAAGCATCATGGCGCAGAGACCCTGAACCAGTGTTTCGCTGGAGCTGTTCTTCACGACAGTTTGAATGAGGCGCTGGACGTTGCTACCTTCCTCTAGCAACTCGTTCACGCCATCTAGGTCTTCGAACAGCCAGCAGAGCAGGAGCATTAGATACCCTATAGTGATGCGCTCATCGTCGTTTCGCGAGAGACTGCCTATCAGATGCGACGTGATGATCTGAATGCTAGTCACTACCTCCTCCCCTTCGGCCTCGTTGCCCTCAGTAACTTGTCTTGCAAGCTCCTTGGTTGTCGCGTTTTCGAAAACGAGATGCAGCATTATGCACGCTGCAAACCAGTGTCTATAAGGGTCCACTGTCGATTCTTCGGTTGGCGAGCGAAGCAAGGTCGTCAAAACGTTCGCGGCTTCGATGGTTCCCGACTTGTGCCCTTCGATGGCTCGCCGAAGGAAATGCTCGCGAATCCCGGGGTGGTTGAAAAAGTAGGCCTTCAAGGTTTCGCACGCTGCCATTCGGATGTCGAAGGCCTGTAAACTGTGAACGCAAAGGGTGAGATCCAAAAGGCCGTCAATAACATAGATTTTGGGGACACCGTTGGCCTGGGCACCGTGTCCATCCTGCGGGCTTTCAAGTGGCGAGGGGACTTGGAGCTGCGCGAAATTCTCTTGGAGCGTTGGGTTGGCTCTGATAATATCGGCGCATGTCACGAGTGCCTACCGCCATGATGTTTAGGTCTACGTGAGGATACATACAGGGCAGGGCAGCACGTACCTCGGCCTTGATAGGGTTCTCAGCGGAGTGGCTGAAGGCAAGTTGCAGGGCGTGGTACAGAAGATGATATTGCCAGAAAGCGCTCTGGTTTTGCATGGTGCCAACCGCACCGCGAACGAGAAACAGGCGGATGACTGCAAGCAAGGCATATACATTCCGGTTACGCTGTGCCTGTGCCCAAGGCGCCACCTCCTCCCCGTCTTCTGGGGGCTTGTATGCGCTCTGGAGCAGTTGCGCCAGTTCAGGGACACATCCTGTTTCGCGGAATTGGGTTTGGTTGGAAGCATTCAATCGTAACAAATTTGCCAGCAATATCAGGCAATCCTCCACGATCTGTCCGCCCTCCGAGAGGGATCCATCCGAGGCGATAATTGTAAATATTCTCTTGAAGGCATCTTCGAAAGCGACCAGCTTTTGTATGTCAACATTTGAGGGGGTGAGGTAGATGAGCAAGGTAACTGCTTCGTTCCGGACAGCCTCTCTTCGGTCGTCGAGTATGGCCACGAGCCTCGAGATGCCAAGGGGCGCGGTGAACACGCATTCTTCGGTGCGTTCTGTTCGAGCAGAAAGGATCGCTATGAGCAGTTGTAGGGAGTACAATCGCGCGTAGAAGTCAGGCGTCTCTAGGAAGTCAAGCAGGAGCGTGATGTTCTCTTGTCTCTGGGTGAACTCGTCGGCCAACCACAAGGCGATTTCTTCTGAGGCTTCGGGGCTGCCCTCGTTGGGGTTGAAGAGCATCAGCAGGGTCTCAAGCACCACCTTGACCGTGTCCACATCTTGCCCATCATTGCTCAGACACCCGATCAGGCTCCGTAGAGCCCCGGAAGCGACAGAAGCCGGGTAGTCCTTTGCGAAGCTGCGCAAACCCTGTATGGCGGCGCGCCGGTCTTCGAGCAGGGTGGCCGAGCTCAGACGACCGCTGAGGACGGAGATCGTTTCGCCCACCGACTGCTTGGCCGGAGCAGTCGCTATGGCAGAGAACATGGTTTTGGAGATTTGCCGGTAACGATCAGTGCCATGGGGCTACGAGTAAGAATGCGTGGGTCGTCGAGTGTGAAGCATGGTCGGGTGATCGTGGGATCTCGGGAATGGTGGTTGAGCTCAGAGCTGCTGATCGGTTGCAGCACCATGTAGACAGGTGGATGCCACCGGTGCTCGATTGACAGCTGTGCTTCTCGGTCCCGCGAAACTTGACAGGGGGTAGGTAAGGTAGGTGGGCAACGCTGACAGCATGAAAATTGTTAGCCTAAGACGATCTGGGGAAGCTTTGCAGCCCGCCAGGGTCCCTCCGATGTCGTCCTGTCTGCCGAACTAATTCAGATCCTCAACGCAGCCGAGCGGCCAGAACGTTGACTCAGAGCTCAACACCAAACGACACTCAATTGGCGGCCACACATCTCAATTGATCTCGCAGCTCCATTGCCTTGGAGAGCCATATATCGATTCTTCTCAGAGACCACCTCTGGGTTGATCGAAAGCATGGCGCCCCGAAGCATTCTGCTGTCGCAATGGCGGGCAGCAGCCTCTAGGCTCAAACCTGCCGCAGCCACCTCCATGCCCGCCATGGCCGCTCGCCACAGTTCTTCCAGCTCCTCGACCTCAGCCATCGCCTATAAGGCATTGCGCCGTCGACAAGCTCCTCTGCCCACCAATGAGGCGCCCCCAGCGTGGTCGGCCCAGGCCGCCGTCTCCAACATCCTCTACGAGACCCCCTCGCCATCCATGGCCCCTCCGAAGCGCCACATCCTGAACTGTCTGGTGCAGAACGAGCCTGGTGTCCTGTCCCGCGTGTCCGGTATCCTGGCCGCCCGCGGCTTCAACATCGACTCCCTGGTTGTGTGCAGCACCGAGGTCGCCGATCTGTCGCGTATGACCATCGTCTTGACGGGCCAGGACGGCGTCGTCGAGCAGGCGCGCCGCCAGCTGGAGGATCTGGTCCCAGTCTGGGCCGTGCTCGACTACACCAGCGCGGCGCTCGTGCAGAGGGAGCTGCTCCTCGCCAAGATCAACATCCTCGGCCCCGAGTACTTCCAGGAGCTGTGGGCTCACCCGCGAGATAACCGCCGAGATTGAGGGTGAGGGCACTGCTGTTCAGGACGGAGTGACCTCTTCTGATCATACGCCTTCGCTTGGCGAAACATCGGAGGACTTCCACCCCAGCCGGCTGGCACCCAGCGAGGCCCTGCGCTTGAAGCATGAGCATCTGAAGAGCATCACCTACTTTGCGCACCAGTTTGGAGGCAAGGTGCTGGATATCAGCAACAGCAGCTGCATTGTCGAGATGTAAGGCAGACCCACAGACATCTTATACATGATATTTACTAACTCTTTCCCCACAGATCCGCGAAGCCAAACCGAATTGACTCCTTCCTCAAGCTGATCGGACCATTCGGCATTCTCGAGTCTGCTCGGACTGGATTGATGGCCATGCCACGGTCACCTCTCTACGGGCCCAAGGGACGACAACAGCCTTAAGGAGGCTGATGATGTTGTTGATGCCAGCCAGCTGCCACCTGGCTAGGTGTTGCTGTAAACTGTACCACAATACAAAAGCAATTAATTTTTACGATGAAAATCTTTGACATTTCATTCAATTTACTGTCGTAGACATAATTGGGTGCAAAGACTTTTGATTCACTTTTAGACGCCAATACCAGGCCGAGATCCCCAGAAACTGAGTAATACGTCACAACGCCAAGGCCGCGATTGCTTTCTTTCTTGATCAGATAATGCGGCCCTTGTTGGTCACGAAGGCCTCAAGTGCAGCTATAGAAAGTTAGCTTTCGACAATGGGGTAGAAGCTGAAGCGGAGGGTGTGTACTTACCAACAGCAGCCCACAATCGATTTTGAGCCTCCGGGAAGACCAATGATCGGTCACTGTAGAAGACCTCGTCATGGACCTCTTCAGGGTGTCGCGGCAGACAATGCATGAACTTCCAGCCCTCCTTCGCGCCTCCCCTCTTGGCCAGGTCATTGGTGATCTGGAACCCTGTAAAGGCCTTCAGCCGCTTCTGCGCCTCCTGTTCCTGTCCCATGGACACCCAGGTGTCGGTCACCAGGATGTCCGCATTCTTGGCTGCTTCCTCGGGGACCGTGGTCTCCGACAACTTCCCGGGGCTGGAGACACCTTGAGCAGCAGATAGTATATGCTTCTTCATGGGCTCGGGGATCCCGTAGCCAGCGGGCGAGGCTACGGAGATGTCGACGCCCAGCTTGACGCAGGCGGACGCGAGGTCGAACAGGACGTTGTTCGAGTCGCCGATCCAGGCGACCCTTAAGCCCTCAAGGCCCAGACTTGCCGGGCCGGAAGAGGAGGACGGGAAGGCCTCGTGGATAGTGAGGAAGTCCGCAATGGTCTGAAGCGGGTGGAAGTCGTCGGACAGGGCATTGATGACAGGGACGCTCGAGTCCTTTGCCAGGCCGGTGATGTCCGAATGTGGCCCGACGCGGGCGACCATGGCCGAGACCATGGAGGAGATCACCACCGAGGTGTCGTAGAGTGACTCATTGACCTAGCAAGAAGTCAGTCAGCACCCGCAACGTCCCACACCCCAAGCGCTGCGAGGTTTTGAGCCTACACCAAGCTGGATGTCGTCCTTGCCCAGAAACATGGGGTGACCGCCCATGAGAGCAATTGCGCCCTCGGTTGAGACGCGGGTCCGGGTACTCCTCTTGCTGAACATCATGGCGACCGTCTTGCCCGTGAGGGCGCCGCCCAGCACACTGAGCTTGTCATCTTGTGCAACCTCTGTCTTGTGGGCCTTGGCGTTGCGGATGAGCTTGGTGAACTCGGCTGGGGTCAGATCATTAATGGACATCAAGTGACGAGGTTGTGCGGAGCTGGAGTACGCCCTGCTCAGCGGCAGACGGGCCACTGCTGTCCTGGCTGTGCGGAACATGTTGACACGGCAAGTCACGGCCTTGGTCTGGGAATCTGGGAAGGTTTCAGCTCCTGGACGAATCGGTGTTCAGGTGGTATGATAATGTTGGATTTTGACGCCTGCACACATGAAGAATTGAGGATGTTTTGAGCGGGGTGTTGTTTGAGTGGTTCCTGGAGCTCACGATGAGTCTTGGAGGTGGGAGGTGAGTCGAATTATTGCAACTGGCAGCTGGTCACGATAATTCCCACGCCGCGGATTGGTGGAGGAGCAGATGATTCGCCAGTATATCAACAATTGGTGTCGCTGGAGCTAACTTGACCGTCTGCTGCATGGTGGGGAGGGGAGCACAGTACGGGACGATCTCACGCGTGGTAGAGTCACACTCTGCGATAGTGCTGCAACGCTTCTCTTTTCTGCCTGAGCAGTCTACAACAAAGTACAGGACCGATGAATCATTCCTTGCCTCACTCTAATGCTTCATGGAAAGTATGTTGGTGCTCCAATGCGCAACAGAATTCCTAGTCATTACATGGGTCTATTCTACTTGATCGTGTAAGTGGTGCGGCTTATGGTGACTCTTCTGTGGGTAAGGCTTTGACCAAATTTGCAACGGCGGTACTCAGACCAAGTACCTAGATAGGTAGGCTGGCAGGCTGGTAGATTGGCGTGCACATGGAAATGGTTGGGATGATGAGTCCGCTGCTCTGCTGGAGTCCCCGACTCCCGGGGGTCTCCATGTCCCCTGACAGGTGTGGATCCAAGCTACCCTTCCCGGCTAATAGGATTCAGCACCGCCTTGGCCCTTGCGTCACCGTCGCGCTTGCCGATCCCGCCAGCCTGGACTGGGGGCCGAATGCCCGCCTGACAGCCCTCAGGTCTATTCGCAACAACACCGTCACCGCCGTCTGGTTCCTGAACATTTGCATATTCCTCGGACTGAATATTCATCACGACGGCTGTCACTTATATTTTTTCATCATCTCTATCCTTTGGTACACCTCAGGGGGCCCCACCCGACCGCCTCGATCCGGGGATCCGACCAAGGTCGGCCCCTGAACTTGAACGAACCACCGTAATCTTGGAACCCCCGAACACCATTCTCATCCTGAACCCCGACCATAGCAGTCACTTGGCTGCGAGAACATCACGATGTCCGACTCGGAATCGTCCCCGCTGCTCTCAGCGGATGAAAATGCGCCGCGACACGAAGTCGAGACCGGAACTGAGTCGACGCCGCTACTCTCGACCGACGCTGCCCACTACGATGGAGCCGAACAAGAGCAACAGAACGGCAACGACGATGCGTCCATCAGATCGTACCGCAGCGGCGGTTCCACGGGAAAGCCGCCACGACGGAGATGGGCCTCGATCATCGCCATGATCATCCTGGGCGTGCTCACGATCAGCATCATGTTTGGCGCCTTCTTTGTGCCAAAGGCCGTCGAGGAATACGCCAAGGAGGCTGCCGTACTTGAGCCAACAAACCTTTCGCTCGAGTCCATCACTGCGAATGGTGTCCGCGCGCGCATCCAGGCCAACTTCAAGCTGGACGGGTCGAGGGTCGAGAACGAGCATGTTAGGAGAGTGGGACGTGTCGCAACATGGTTCGTTCGCGGACTCGGCACTGACGCCACACAAGTCCATGTCTTCCTCCCAGAGTACGACAATGTTCGCCTCGGTAGTGCTGCGATACCACCGCTCGACCTGAAGATCAACGGCGACAACACGGCCATCGATTTCGTCGCCGAGCTCATGCCTGGAGAGGCTGACGGTATACGTACCATCGCGAACGAGTGGCTAGAAGGCAGGCTAGGGAGGCTTCGAGTGCAAGGGAAGGCCGACATTACACTCAAAACGGGTATCATTCCGCTTGGCACGCACGCAGTGTCTGAAGCCCTGACTATTGAAGGTCAATCTCTCTACCAATCCTTTGCGTCCCTGTACTTCGGAGAAAAGACACTCTTCTGAATTATCAAGTCACTTTATTGTTACATCGATTAGTCACTTTGCTGCTTGTGAACAACTGGCTGATGACTCGTACAGGGAGCGACGTGCCCAGCATTCCACAGTACAATATCACTAAGGTGTTGTTCCGAGACATTGACAACCACACTGTGGCTGCTGATGTGTCTATTGATGCGCTGAACAAGTACCCCGTCGAAGTGGATATTCCACCACTTGGCTTCGAGATTCTTGTGCCAAACTGCGGGCTCAACGACCCTTACATCCTCGTCGCTGACGCCCTGACGGACCCTATAGGCATACGACCCCGCGAACTTGTCGTTGCTAGCGTCCACGGGGTGATTAGGCACCTTCCAGACGCATTGACGCGGTTATGTCCCAACTCTGAATCGTCGCCCTTGGACCGATTCCTGAAGGAATATCTCGGCGGAAAAGCTGCTACCGTTTTTGTGAGAGGGAAGCAACAGACGGGGCTTGGTACCCCTCAGTGGGTGGATGAAATTTTGTCTCAGGTCACTGTGCCAGTACCATTCCCGGGTCGCACCTTTGATAACCTCATCCGCAATTTCTCCTTGACCGACGCACACTTCAGTCTGCCTGATCCGTTGGCTGACCCCGACGACACCGCATCAAATCCGACAGTGTCAGGCACTATCAATGTCATTGCTGGACTTCCCAAGGACATGAACTTTGGAATCAACGTCACCAAAGTTCGCGCATCCGCCGATGTCTTCTACAAGAGCAAGAAGCTGGGTATTCTGGACGTGAGCCAGTGGCGAGATGCAAACTCCACGAAGATCCAGGATGACCCTGAAGACCCCGAGCTGAAAATCACGTCTCGCATCGATGATGCGCCTCTGAACGTGACCGACAGCGACGTTCTTACCGATGTGATTCAGACCCTGCTGTTTCAGGGAAAGTCGGTTCGTTTGGATGTCAAGGCTCTGGTCGATGTCAAGGTCCAAACGGTCCTTGGACAGCTGGTTTTGAAAGATGTCCCCGCTGAGGGCAAGATTCCAGTAAAACGTCCGTCTTCTTCTTGGTAGTGTTAGTATCCTTGAAACCGTTCGGTCTGTCAGGGCTGAGCTTTCCTGCCTTGATCCTGTTTATCCGAACAATTTCTAACGATCACACAGCTATCATGAAGAAGCCAAACGGACCAAAAGAAGACCCGCTCCACAGCATCAACCCAAGAGTTGGCAACATTATGATTATGAACACATCACCAGGTTCAATAGAGTTGCGAGCGCTTGTCAACATAACGAATCCGTCACCTTACACTGCGCACATCCCCTATGTCAACGCTCATATTCTCTGCAACGAATCCGTGATCGGTGAAGTCACTGCGGAAGATCTCGATATATCGAGGGGCAACAACACGAACCTCATTGTTACGGCAAAGTGGAATCCATCACTAGGTGGCGAAAAGGCCAAGGTCATCGCCAGAGATCTAATGTCCCAATACCTCTCTGGCCGGAACACGTCGCTCACCGTACGAGCGCACCGCAATAGTATACGTCACAGCCTGCCCTTGGCGAAGCTTTATCACACCTAAACCTCACTGTGCCGACACCACACCTCCAGCTGCCCGGCGACGACGACGGGGACGGTGGAGGCAGCGATAGGGCGGGTCACTTTATCAGAGGCGCAACGTTCCACGTTGTCTCCTCCTCAGCGACCTTCACTCTCGTCAGTCCACTGCAGTATAACACCGTGTACATTGAACACATCAACGCCACCGCATTCTACAACCATACCGAGCCCGTCGGCAAGATCGTCTACGACTTGCCCATCGCTGCACCACCTGGCTTGTCGCAGACTCCACGGCTGCCGGTAGACTGGAGTATTGGTAATGGCGACACGTATGACAAGATCAGAAATGCGCTCGGCGGGGGCTTGAAGCTCGACGCGAAAGCTGTTGTCGGGCTGAGAATAGCAAATTGGAGGGAAACGGTCTGGTACGAGGGTCGGGGCATCGGCGCCAAGGTCAGGCTGTGATCGAACCGCCCCTTTTCCTCTTTTCTTTCTTGGATTTGAACTATATATTGGTGGCCTCCATTTTGGATCACGAGTGGGATAGGGGCAAATTACCACTGGAGAGACCTGGCGTTGGATTTGGCGTTCCCGAGGCCCCCTGAGAGCATGTTTTGTGTCAATAGAAGAGCGCAGAGGATGACCTAGTATAAAATTGCCGACCTTATATCAGCCCATGCCTTGTGCTCTCATCGTATTAGTTGCCGCCTTAGTAAACATTCTTAAGGGTAATCAGCACCACCTGCTCAAGCTGTCTTTCACTGGGCGTCAGCACCCTGGACCATCCGTGCTACACCTACAAAGAAGAAGAGGTTGTCCTGGGTACGAATGGACAGCCACATCCCATATGTGAACTCGGAAGCTACGCTGTGTTCAAACGCTGACTATCTTCCAAATCATCTTTGGTTCGTTGAAGACAGTCGAGAGCCTCGACTTGATCAACCTGGTCAGAGGCATGAAAGCATACTGGACCCGGTCAAAATAATTCCAGGTACCAATCAGGCTCCGGCTGCCGTTGTTGCATCACAGGTGAAATCCGCTATTGACATCTGAGATGCGGGAGTGTTATTGATTGTCAGCCCTAACCGACGGCAGATCATCTGTCAGATTTGCGGGGTGCATTAGCCTTGATTGCCTGACTGCTCGATCGCATGCCAGGGGTAGCTCGTTGGTACGACCTGGGATATGAGCCCATGTCTATAGAAAGTACAATGGTGTGGAGATGCGCAGGCTGGCTGGCCTCGCCGCAGGCATCATCGTTTCTCATGCTTCTCAGACGGTGCTAGGTGCTTGGGCGGTGATGTGATGTGTCAATGTAGGGACTGAGACTGGGTCTCTGTTACTGCAAAGGATACATTTTTGTATCTTACGCCCGGCACCATGAGGACACAGATGTGCAGGGTGCCTGTGATGTGAAGTATCTGGCGAGCTGGTCTCCATACCTGAGTGGTGAATATCGAGACTCCTGTATCCTCAAAGAGGGAGACTCGTAGAGCACGTAGCCGCAGGAGACGAGCAAGACGCATGTATGACCTTCGATACTAAACGACTGGAGACAGCTGAGGTTTCTCCTTTAAAGTCTAACAGCAGGAGGCAAGACCAAGTCACTGTATGTCTCAGAGTGTGTTGGCTCGCTGGTCCACAACGGCCATCCAGACCACTGGTACTGAGGCCCGTTGGATGGAACACTGCAGCTTAACTGCCGGCAGCCTTTGTGTCACAGGGAGAGCTGTGAGGCACTGCGAGCGGATTCACTGCGAAACAACACAATACGGCTACTGACGTCAAATGTAGCCAAAAGTCGAGAACTCGAGAGGTACAACCAAAGCAAACAAACATCTTGGGGAACCAACACTTGTAGTGCCATCCGCCCTTGGCCGCGCCGTACATTAACGTATCTTGCCTTCCCTCAGGCGCATCTCTGTTGTTTCCTGGAAAACGCAGTCCTTCTCTCCAACTTTGGAAGCACTGTCAGGTGTATGCCAGTCCCTGCACTCTCGATTCCAAGGTCGAGTTTCCCCCAGCAGCAAGAGCTACCTGCGTCCAGCTCCCCTCGAGGCGCAGGCCACTCGACGTGCAAACTTTCTTGTCATCGGGGAAGGAGCAACCCACCGCCACCAACACCAGCGCCTCTCACCTCCCCACCTTCCTAATCGACGATACGTGCACATCACGGCAGGTAGGGAAGGAGCGACCGACAACAGACACCCCAATAACAATGCCTCCTCCCCGAGGTGCGGCCAAGATGGAGCCCTCACTTCCATCCAGCTCCAAGGCGACGAAGAAGGGTGGATACCAGCCCTCTGATCCGCCCCTCAACGACGCTGGGTATGAGCCTGACGCCGACGATTCGCCCAATGAAGAAGCCGAAGTGGAGGTTATCATCAACGAATCCGATCTGAACATGCCTTCCAACCGTCAGCGTCCTCCGCCCAGGAGAGAGGCCGACATGAGCTCCATCATCAACATGGCCCAGAGGGCCGAGCTCAGCACCCTTGTCGAGGCCATCATGGAGAAGATCAACACCCAAGTCCAGAAGCCTTTCACATTCCTCGGTCACCCTCTCGCTCAGAAGAACCGTGTTCAGGTCTGGGACTACGGCCCCATCATAGAGGCTGCCCTGGCTTCTGTCGATCCTACCGCTGAGTCTCCAGCCAACGGCGTCGTGATTTATGGATACTGCAAGCCTGGCAGGTCAGTCCAGGAGCAAGACGATGCCGGAGTCACCTCAGTTCCAGGTGAGACCGAAGCAAACCCAGACCCTGACCAAGCCAAAGCCCAAGACGCAGGCAATACCGATGATGGTGCTGATGATGATGGCAAAGTCCCTTCCATTATCATCCCCGAAATCAGTGCCGACAGCGTCGAGGCCGCGGTTCCGTCTATGTCTGAGCTGCAGAAGGATGTTAGCTCCTACTTTGGCAAGTGGAAGACCGCTTTCCAGAAACGATTCAATGACTTTGTCGTGCCCAAGTTCCCCAACTCCAATGCCGGACCATCCGGGCAGGGCCAGGGCACTCCCCGTGGAGGTGCAGTCGGAGCTGGTTCTTCGGGTAGGACCCAACAGCCACAACAAGGTAAGCTGAGGTCCTCTGTCTGAAGATGGCCAGACCTTGGGTGCTCCCCCTGCTTGTGTGATCCCATTCGTGATCCCTCGATGCGGAAAGCAGACAATGGCTGGGAGTCTGATCTACAGCGGCGGAAGACAAAGTGCTAACGCTTCGCAGCGGTCAGAGGCATTGCTTATCAGGCCGACTTGAATCTGATACGACGTTTCCCGCCAGCTCAGACGTCCCTGACTACTCTATCCGTCGACAAGAGACGCCTGCTGCTCCACTCCATCATGCTCATGTTGCTGTCCACAGAGCACTACATCGCATACTCCCGCATATTCATGATGCATCTCGCATCCTCACTGCACATTCCCATGTACGCCTTCATTGAGGACGAGAACCGAGTCGCCCGAAGTCTTGGCAAGATATACAAGACCCTGTGCGACGAGTCCGAGAAGTGCGAGGCCGAGGAACAGAGGAAGCTCGAGGAGCTCAAGAAGGCAAACGAGTGCAAGAAGCCGGATGCTGTCGAGCATACCGACACCACGGATGCTGAGGACACCAAGGTGGTCCAGGAGACCAAGCAGGTCCAAGGAACCAGGCCGGTCAAGGACAACAAGCCCCTCAGGAAGTATCGCCCGATCACGAACCCGGCCCAGGCCGGCACCACCCTTCTTGCAGCTGGCCTCGGCATGGTGCCTGCTGGACAGGGCCTTCCAGCAGTCAGCCTCCCGCCTGTCACGGTGGCCAACCTGCTCGGTTCTTTGAGTGATAATGAGAGCGCGCTTGCCACGTTTTTCGGAGTTAACCCCAACCGGCCGTCCACCAAGTCCATCGACAGCTTCGCTCTCACACTCCAAGACATTGGTTTCATCCCGCTGCACAGTCCCAAGGAATCTGGCTTTCAGAACCAGAAAGATGTTGCGCCCGAGGACCGGCGAATGCGTCTTGTCTTATGCGTCAACGGCCTGCTCACACCCAATGACGATGTTTGCAGCCCTTGGAAGCGACTCGGATCTCAGAACGAGATTTATGCTGTTCGCTGGGAGACCGAAACTCTTCAGAAGATCGGCAGCGCCTTTGAAACTTTGCTCAAGAGTAAGGCCTGGGCTGAGTGCCAAAAGGACCTCAATCGCACACCCAGTAAGCTCAAGTCGCCCCTTTGAAGTTCTCGTGTGTGCAGGCTGACAATAAAAAGTCCTGACCAAAATGCTCCTGTACGACTGGCCGAATTCTCTCCTGAGATCGAGCAAGGTTGTCGACAATGCTTGGATCATGGGCATGACACGCAGCACCAAGCTCTCCTCTTGTCTGTCTGATTTGATCACAGGACATCTCCACGGAGAGCGAGGACTGAGTCTCATCGGATACGGTGTTGGCGCTCGCGCGATCTACTTGACCCTGACGTACTTGGCCGAGAGGAAGCTATACGGCCTGGTTGACTCTGTCATCTTGATGGGTGCACCAATTCCTGGGGATACTGGTACATGGACTGCCCTGAAGAGCGTTGTGACGGGCCGCTTTGTCAACGTCTTTGCTAAGAACGACTACATGCTGGCATTCGCATCGAGAAGTGGACCCAGCTACTTCGGTATGGCCGGCCTGGGCTGCATCGAGGGTGTGGGAGGCGTTGAGAATCACGATGTGTCCGATATCCTGGATGCTCATGTGCAGTATCCATCCCTCGTCGGCGACATATTACAACGAATAGGTTGGGATGAGCTTGAGATCACAGCTCCCCCTCCGTCAAACCCGGTCGGACAGTCCTCAACTGCTGTGCTGAAAGCCCCTGTTGCTGCGGGCAACCGACCCGGCCAGGTCCAGCACACTCAGGGCCAGGGCCGTGGGCGCGGACGCGGGCAAATTCCTGGGCATTTTGAGAACAAGGAGAACACCCAGCCACAGGGTCGTGGTGGCAGGAATGGTCGCAACAACAGCGATAGACGCCTCGCTGGGCAGCTGGGAAAGATGAGCCTTAAGTAGGACCGGCATCGCAAATATCCTGGTCCAGATGAGTGGAGGCCAAATTTTGAGAGGGGTGGTAGTCAGGGTCGTGGCCGTGGCCGTGGCCATAGGTATGCAGATGCTCGGCCCAGCCGCGGCGGACAGGGCAATACGTCTCGAGCCGGACAGGGGCAGTACTCCAGGGTGCCACCACCACCAAACGACAGGCATCACGACTCGACGACTGCAACGAGAAGGCGACTTTATCACGCATGACACTTAGTCCTAAATTCATACATTAACCAAAAGAAGCCCTGGAAGGCGGCGGTAGGGTTGGGCACTTTGATTTTGCACCTTCACTCACCCTATCATTCCATCTTAGGACACGGCATATTCGGCATCGACACGGAGTTGAAGTACAGGCGTCGGTCAGGTTTCGCAACGAAACCAAAATGATTGTAGCATCAGGCAAAGTTTAGTATCGAAAAGTTGGGTTTCGCAGGACTGAAGGTTTCGGCTTCAAAGAAGTTTTAGTATCATGAGACTCGGCCCAAGGAGGAGTTCGGTATGCTTTGGAGCCATAAATGGCCACATAGATCAATGAACTCGAGGAAGTCACCGCCTGATGGCAGTTCAAAAGCCGGTGGAAAGTAGGCCCCGGAAGTAGATATCAGCAAAAGACTCTCGCAAGCCTGGCTGCTTCCCTGCCGTGACCGTACAAATACCTTGAGGACGGGATCTCCTCGAATGTCGGGCACGTTGACTGGCAAGAAGTTTTCTCGGAGAACACGAGAATATGTGCTTGGTTAATTGTCCTCCCAACGAGCCATCACTCCCCCTTCTCAGCTCCCTTGCCACTGGCAACAACGAAGTACCTCTTGTCTCTCCTCTCCACCGTGGCAGCTTCAACCAGCCTCTCCTCCTCGGACTGCACCCTCTCTTGGGCGTCCTTGACCCGCCGCGGCCTCCGCCTGAAGCCAACGGCGGTCTCCCGGGACAGCGCCTCCCGCAGCGTGTCCAGGGTGACGGTCGACTCGGCCACGCCCGTGGCAGTCTCGTCCCGGATGCTCCGCAGGGGCTCCACGCCGCGGGTGTCGACGGACTGGGCGTCGCGCACGAAGTGCAGCTGGGCGCGCAGGGTCCCGAGCATGCGGTCCTCCTCCCCTCGCTGGCCCGGGGGCGGCAGGGCGGACAGGCGCAGGAGGTGGTGCAGGGTGGCCGGGGTGACCTCGTCCGCCGAGGGAGGTGACGAGGGCAGCAGGGACCGGACGGACCAGGTTGGGTTGGCGAATATGGAGGTGAGGTCTGGGGATTCTGGGGACTGCTGCGGGTGTGAGGGTGAGGGATGAGGCTCTTGGGCTCTGTTGGTTTCCTCGCCTATTGACGGCTGTGATAACTCGGGACTGGCCGCTACTGCTGCTGCTGGTTGTTGTTGTTTTGATGAGTCTGTTGGTTGTTGTGACATGCAACGGCGGCGTATCCATCCTGTTGGTACGGCAGGACTGGCCGCGCGGGCCTGAAGTTGAAGGCCCGAGGCCATGAGCGGCCTCATGAACGGAAGGCGACCCGGACCCATCGCTAAAAGGTTTCAAGGCCCCTTTTTGGAAGCCGGTAAAATGTCTTCCTCGAAGTAGTCTCTTTTGTGAGTGGATGCGCTATCAGAAGAAGATATAAATTGTCCTGATCCGGGGTCTTTGTGGAGATGTGCTTTGTCCCTGCACGTATCGAGTCTTGAGGGAGTGATGCCGAGCGTGCTGTAGTCCATATGCTATTCGTCTAGAATAGTCTGTGAATGGGAACTCGGTTAACGCACCATGGGTCAGAAAAGTTGCAAGCTAATTGATTAACCGCCGCAGGCATGCACGGAGCACATAGTAATTAGTGCATAGCAGAGAGAAACCATGGTTCTGAAAACTTGCAAGCTGATTGGCTTATTCCAAAACCCGAACCCCCATTAATGGACAGGCAAGGCCGTAGGCCTCGCCGGGGGGGGTGAGCCGGAGGCGCGCAGCGCCGTAGGGGGGGGGGGGGGCTACGCAGCAGGGGCCCCCCCAAAAGATTAGCCAGCAGGCCTAGACGAATAGCTCCCAGGGCCCCGATAGGGGCTTTCCACCTGGTTTGGCAGGCCACGGCCGTGTTCGAGGGTCGACGTTGGACGAAGCTGATGTGGTGCGATTGGTCGAGAGCCCTGCTGGGATCCCCAGTGCCACGCGCGAGAAAAAGGAACGTACCCGTGTCATGAAACGGGTGCACCACAGCCAAAGACAAGGTAGAGCTACTTCAGGAGGCGGAGCACCATCTGACGCGCTGCGGCCGTGGTGCGGCGTCATACCTTAGCTTCACGGCCAGCCAACAACCACCCACTCTGTCTCCCCAAAGTAGACCTGCACCATCAACTGAAGCCAACCTGCCACCTGTGATCTTCTCCTAGCAGACGAAATCCTCGTACCCTCTTCAAGACGGCTTCTTCCTTACGGCTTCCGAGCTCATACTCCTGGCACTGACCCCGCAGCGCCTTCCGATCCCGAAGAATCCCAACACCGATATCGACGATAGACCTCTGAACACTTTGCGACAATGGCGCAGGATCCTCGTGCGTTGCTGCAGAAGGTGAGTTGGCCTCTTTCCAAAGGGCTGGAAGACACTCGCTCCATGCTGAACGTCTTTGGTAAAGGCAGACAAGCTGCTCGCCAGCGCATCTGGCGGCTTCGGCTTCTTTAACAACAAGGAGGACAAGTATCAGAATGCCGCCGACCTCTACAGTCAAGCCGCCAATGCGTACAGGATGCAAAAAAACAGTGAGTCTTACTGCCTGGGTGCTGCTACTAGGTTCTTGATCGCAGCGGGAGCTAACTATCACCAAGACCGAGAAGCAGGGCAAGCATTCGAGAAGGCCGCACAAGTCCAGCTCAACAACCTGAAGGACCCAGACGATGCCGCAAACACCTATGTCGATGCGTTCAAGGTCTATCGCCAGGAAAACCCCGAGGATGCCGCGCGGTGTCTCGACTTCTCCATCAACCAATACTGTACCAAGGGCAACTTCCGGAGAGCAGCCTCGCACAAGGAGAACCTGGGCGACCTGTTTGAGAACCAGCTGGGCGACATGAAGCGCGCTCTCGAGGCATACGAGGCCGCTGCTGGGTGGTATGAAGGCGATGGAGCTGCTGCGTACGTCCATGATTCCCGGACAAACGCTTCACGAGGTGTGCAGTAACTAACAGGCTTCCCTTAGTCTTGCAAACAAGCTTTACCTAAAGGTCGCCGACCTCGCCGCCCTCGACGGCGAGTACCAGAAGGCCATCGAGCACTACGAGAAGGTCGCGCAGCAGTCCATTAACAACAACCTGATGCGCTACAGCGTCAAGGAGTACTTCCTCAAGGCGGGCATCTGCCACCTCGCCACCAACGACCTGATCGCCACCAACCGGGCCCTCGAGAAGTATCGCGACATGGACCCGAGCTTCGGGACGCAGCGCGAGCACCAGCTGCTGGTGGACGTCATCCAGACCATCGAGAACGGCGACTCGGAGGGCTTCGCCGACAAGCTCTACGCCTATGACCAGATGAGCAAGCTCGACAAGTGGAAGACTGCTCTACTGCTCAGGGTGAAGGGCAACATCGTGGAAGGCGGCGAAGGCGAGCAGGATGAGTTCTCCTAGGCTCCGGCTAGACAGAGTCGGAGGAAGGAGGGGAGGGGCGGTTGACTTTCTTTGCTTCCCTGTTTTTGCTGACACGGCGTTGGAATTGCGGCATTACAGACGTTCACTCAATTGTCCAGTAGCTGGCCACTCATATTCATATCAATGGGAATGAGCAACCCTCATGATCTCTATGAGAGGTGTAAGCTCCACACCAATACACAATCCATTTGGGACTGCCCAGGCGTGTACATTGGCCCCTATATCAGTTTCTTCCGAAGACACGAGGTGCATCTGGCCATAGCTGGCCTTGAAACAAAGACGCGGTATGAATGAGATCGGTTCTTCATAGAAATCCACTCAGGAAGGCTATATACTACATAGGATATCCAGTATTATTGACAATCACACGTTGAGATATGCCTTGACCAGCGGGATTTTGGAGTGCCTCGTACGGAATGCTACGGAATGGTGTACGGTCAGCCTTTGCGACCTCCAGAAGTGCAGATTGATAGTGGGAATCTCGTGTCAGGGCGATGCTGACAGCTGTGACTCATCCCGCCATAGCGTCTTGTTTGGCTGCGCAGCCAAACATTTAGGCACCAGGCACAAGACCCTTAGGTAGATCATGGGCTCATGCTAGCCTTGGGGCCAGCGAGCCGCACCGTCAAGAGCAGACCGATCAACGCAGTTCCTTTCTTCTTCTCCACGTCGCGGGCAAGCCCACGACCGCAATGAAGAGGGTAGTTCGCGTCACTCGGAGACAGTGTGGTACCGAGGACACAGTGGAGGTCAGCTATGAGCGAGCTCAGAGGGCCGCCCACCCGGTTGCAAAAATGAGCATAATCAAGAATGTGCTCCGTTGGAACACTTTCAGAGATTAAACTGAAAAGAACAGATACTACACTTGATCTAAGCCATTGAGGCAAAGAGAGCTGGAGAGGAAAGAAAGAAGGGAGGGAAGAGGGGCGAGGGGAGCTGGTTTATATAGTCATGGACCCTGCATTCTGCCGCTCAGGCGGACGTTTCCTCACCGCCTGCCTGCCTAGACATACAAAAGCGGCGGCATCAATCCTGCAGGCTGCAGCTCTTGCTGCCTACCTAGGTATTATCCATGTGTTTTGTTCCCCTGCTAAGACCTTGGAGCACAGTTGGAAGATTGCGATATCGTGTAGTTTATCATCAAGGCTTAGGAACTTATTCTGTAGAAAGTCATATCACTGGAAGGTTGTACTGCTGAGGGGGTATACTGGTCAGGTTGTATGCAAACTGTTGAGCTGCATATAAGTGTTAAAGTTCCGAGTTGTAAATGAGCGCATTCCGTCTCGTAGCCTGGCTTCTGCCACTAACAAGTTGGCTTATAGATGGTCTGCCACCGCCCATCCCGCTTACCTTTTCTAGAGGGACCCGGCAGAACCCGTCGAGCTTATCGACGATAAGGCCCCACCGCCAAAAACTTTCTGGGGCTCTCAAGTCCCGCCGGCGCAACATTGAGGGTTCGCAACATCAGACCGTCCTCACTTTTCCAGCCAAGTATTACGATGTCTGCCCCAAGTCTGGCTGAGAAGCTTGACAAGATTCGGTCGCCGAATCTGCAAAGCCAGCAGCAGGTCAGTACACCACCGGCTTTCCCAATCCTTCTCGGTCCCGAGTGCGTCGAAAAACTGACTTATACTTCTTGAAGACGTCCGTTGTCTTGCGAGCAGTCGAGTCGACCCTGAAAGAGCAAAACTCCGAACCTACCCCAACAGCGTACTTCGCTGCTCTCCTTGCGCTTCTTGGCCAAACTCCTCCTGGTGGCCAGAAGAAGGATCTCGCCACGGCCATCGTATACCTCCTCGACGTCGTCACGCCCTTTGCTCCACAACCTCTCCTCCGCGCCAGGTTCACTCAGATCCTCCAGCTTCTCGCTCCTGTCGTGTCACAACCAGAAGCAGATGCACCGCTACTCAGACCATCGATTGGATGCCTAGAGTCCCTTCTGTTAGCCCAGGACTCGGCATCGTGGGAGCTGACCGTCTCAGAAATGGGGCCTCGGAGTGCCGTCTCGGGTCTCCTGAATCTCTCCCTGGATCCGCGTCCCAAAGTCCGAAAGCGAGCCCAAGAAGCTCTCAAAAATGTGCTCAAGAATCCCCCGCCTACCCCGTCTCTCGACCATCCTGCAGCCGACATGTGCGCTGAGGCCGCTATGATGAGCCTGACCGAGCTGGCAGAGAGTGCGGCTCGCTCACGCAAGGAGAAGAAGTCCATCGATAAAAGCCAAGACCCTGTCACGATCCATGCGCTTCAATTGATCAAGACCATTGCATCCGGCAGTAGGGGGTGGCCAAGCAAGAAGATAGAGTCCTTGTGCGAACTCCTCATCGGCATCGCCCGCACTGGAAACGAGCACATGACAATGGCTATTTTTGAGATATTCGACATGATATTCGAAGGCATGGCAGCGGACGAAGTCGCCTCGGCGAAACTGCCTCGATTGCTCGACATCATCTCCGAACTGCGCCCTGCGTCCGACGACACACAACTTCTGCCGTCTTGGATAGCGATTTTGTCCCGAGGGTACGAGGTCTCGGCTCAGGTCGAGCCGGAAGACACATTTTTGAAACTACCTGAGCTATTCCAACTAATATCGCAATTCCTCGAGTCCTCGTCAGAAAACATCCGAATCTCGGCGTCCGAATGCCTTGTGTCGTTCCTCGCAACCTGCATACCGAATCAGGTCATATTAGATCCCTCTGTCTACGACGAAAAGACACTAGAAAAGGTCATCAAAGTGGTAGAAGGCCTTTTCAGTGTCAAATATCAAGCTGCATGGGCGGAGACCTTCAAAGTCATCGGAGCTATGTTCGACTGCCTCCGATGGAGGGCGCATCCTTACCTTCTCAACGTTACGAAGATAGTCGGAGACATGCGAGGGAGTGACTCTTTCGCCAACAAGCAGGAAGCAGACGAGGTGCTCGGGAAAGCCATCAGGGCAATGGGACCAGATGCAGTACTCGAGATCCTCCCCTTGAACCTTGCCAAACCAACAGAGGGACAGACTGGCAGGGCATGGTTGCTTCCCCTGCTCAGAGATTACACGACAAATACGAAATTGGCGCACTTCCGTTCTGAGCTCGTACCTCTGAGTGAGCTGATGTTCCAGAGGGTCTTGGACCATGGGGGATCGGAAAAGACCATGGAGGTCAAGATCTTCGAAACTGTCGTCCATCAGATCTGGTCTATTTTGCCCGGATATTGCGACCTGCCGCTCGATCTTCGCGAAGCCTTCGACCAGTCTTTCGCCGAACTCCTGGCAAATCTTCTCTACCAAAAGGTCGAGCTCCGCCTCGATATCTGCAAGGGCCTAAGGGCGCTTGTGGAGTCGAACCAAGCCATTGCGTCGATCGAGGAAGAAGACGACCTTATTCTCCAAAGCCGTGTAACCAAACAGCAAGCACGAAAGAACCTTGAGTACCTGGGTTCTTTATCTGGCAATTTCCTGGCTGTCTTGTTTAACGTCTATGGACAAACTCTTCCACACTCGCGCGGCTCGATTCTGCAGACTATCAATGCTTACTTGAGCATAACGCCATCGGCTGAGCTGATGGAGACTTTTGATCGCGTGTGCAAGATGCTGGCGTCCTCACTCCAAGAAGCAGCTACGAAGACAGAAAAGGAAGGCAAGAAGGGAGGAAATGACAAGATGCCCGCCACCACCCATACTCTCATGGACCTTGTCATAACTATGTCTATCTACTTGCCTAGGGAGAGTTTTGCGGCGTTGTTCGAGATCTCCTCGGTGGTCATCATGAAAGACAGCGACCCACAGCTGCAAAAGAAGGCATACAAGCTCATTCCTCGCCTGGCAGAGTCCGATATTGGAAAGATTGCTTTACAAGAACGACAGAACGAGCTGCAGGCCTTGATTTTGTCCAGCGGAGACAAATGCTCTGGCCCAGCCCGCCGAGAACGGTTGGCAGCGATGTCTGCTATGGTGCCATTCATTCCAAGCGACTCGCTGCATTTCATTCCGGCAGTTCTGTCCGAGGTTGTGATTGGGTGCAAAGAGCAGAATGAACGAGCGAGGTCAACTGCCTTTGAGCTCTTGATCCTTCTGGGCAAGAAGATGGAGTCAGCCACCGGTGCAACTATCGACAACAGCAAAGTGCCTCACATGCCCAAAGACGCCCCATCGGCGACCGCGAACATTGAAGAGTTCTTCACTATGGTGAGCGCTGGTCTTGCTGGTAGCACACCGCACATGATCTCGGCCTCCATCACCGCGATCAGCCGCATCCTCTACGACTTCAAGGACTCTTTGAGCCCCGAAACCCTCGCCGAGATCGTCCAGACCATGGACTTGTTCTTGACGTCGAACAACCGAGAGATAGTGAAGAGCGTCCTTGGCTTTGTCAAAGTCTGCGTCATCAGCCTTCCTAAGGAGCTGGTGGAGCCAAGACTGGGCACTCTCATACCCAACCTTATGATCTGGAGTCACGAACACAAGGGCCACTTCCGTGCCAAGGTCAAGCACATCCTGGAGCGGATGATCCGCAGATTTGGATATGAAATCGTGAACAAGAACTGCCCCGAAGAGGACCGGAAGCTCATCAACAACATCCGCAAAACGAAGGAGCGGAGCAAGAGGCAGAAGGAAGCCGCCAAGGAAGACGGCGAGGAGGCCGACGAGCCAAAGCGAGGCCGGAGGACTTTCGACAGCGAATTCGACAAGGCCCTCTACAGCAGCAGTGAGGACGAGGCCAACTCAGACGAGTCCGATGATGAGCCGGCACCCAGGGGAAAGAAGGGCAAGCAGCAGAAGGGCAAGGCCTACATCGTCGAGGACGAGGACGAGCCGCTCGATCTGCTGGACCGCGGGGCGTTGGCTAGTATCTCGTCGACAAAGCCTGTCAAGATGCGCGGTCCGACCAAGACGAAGGTAAAGGTTGACCTCGACGGCAAGCTTATCCTCGGCGATGACAATGCGGGTGCTGACGAGATGGACATCGATGCTGCCCCGACCGGGGAGAGCGGTGTCAACGCTTACGTGTCCGCGCTCAAGGGCAAGGACGCCCCGAAGAAGGGGCTTCGCGGCAAGCTCAAGTGGTCGAACAAGAAGGGCCAGGACGACAATGACGATGAGGATGGCATGGATGTTGATGAGAATGATGCGGTTGCTATCAAGTCGAAGACGAGCAAGGGCAACAGCAAGCCACGTGGAGGTGCTCCCGCGCGCGGAGGCGCTCATGCTCGCGGGAACAGGTCTGGCAAGGGCATCGCGGCAGGGCGGAGAGGACTGGGCGAGAAGCGACGGGGCCCGCCATCAAACGGCAGGGTGATGAAGCCCAGGGGAGGACGCAGGTGAATATCACCGTCTCACCAGTTTGAGGCTTGCCTGTGTTGGGCAATAGGCGGGCCTTCCTACTCGTCACGATCTAGGATTGAACGAGGTCGCCTTGGAAGGTTGCTTTACGAGTACCGGCGTTTGGTGAGATATATGAATCAAAAGTCGTATCCTTGTTCATTCCGATACTGCTACAGTCCGGCTGCATCCGCACAGCCGTTCTTCGTATTTAAATTGAGGAAAAATACAGTCACGCCGTCCCAAACAACGCCTTCGAGAAACACCTTGGAACTAGCGATTTATGCCCACACCCAGGCAGTTGTTACCCGCTCGCTCGCTCGCTCACCGAAACTTGCTGAAAATTACCGCAACAATCAAAAGAACCAGAATGGTGATGATGGCGATCGTGATCACCCGATTTGTAGCCATCCTACGATGCCACCGTTAGCATGCTGATAGGTTCAGGTCCAGCAGGAGGGTGATCTAGGAGTGGCACAGTACCTACGCGCCATCCCCCTCAGCGTCTTGACGCTCCGGTCGACGTAGCCCTCCGAGTCCAGCAGGGTGTCGTTAGTATGCTGGATGGTCTCGCGCTGCCGGTGCAGGTCGGCCAGGGTCGAGGCGCCGATGGACTCGGTCTCGTTGGCGAGCCTCTGGGAGGCCTTGAGGCGCTGGGTGCTGCGGTCCAGCCTGTCGGAGCCCTGGAGGAGCTGCTGGCGCTGCTCGAGCTGCACGTCGTTGGGGTCGTCCGAGTAGCGCTCGCGGCTGCCGAACAGGGCGGAGCGGTCCTCGGCGAGGGCGCGCAGCTTCCGTTGGGACTGGTCGATAGTCGTCTGCATGTCGCGGAAGCGCTGGTTGGCCTTTGTGCGGGCCGAGGTGGGTATGTTTTGCTTTTCGAGCTGCATCTGTCCGAGCTACGGTTTTCGAAACACGATAGGTCAGCTTGTTGTCTTTTCTTGCCCGCCCGGCCGCCTGCCTTCATGTCTGCTGATGGCGGTATCATGGACACATCGCTTCGAGGATTGGGTTACTGACCAGCTCTTCTGCCTCCTCGAGTGCCCGCTCGGCCTGGCTGATAGCCGCCTTTCGCGGCTCACCGCTCAGCTCGGGTATCTGGTCCAGTTTTTGTTGAAGGTCGGCCTGCACGAGCCTGAACTCGGCAGAGTAGCTCTCGAAGAGCTCCGACCCGGCGTCGGTGTCAAGCGGATTCGACATGATGGTGGATGTGGCGAGCGCGGAGGCGGAAGCGGAAGAGGGCGGAAGGGGTGTGCCTGTCTGGTACTCGAGAGGTAACCTGGAAGCGATCGAGGCGAGGACTATCGTGTTGTCAAGGGCAGAGGACGACGAGCAAGTTGGCAGGTTGTGGTTATGAATGGTGGATGGTGCAGCAAGCGGGTGAGTCTTCCTAGGACGTGTCGATGTCGAAAACGGCTGTTACGCTTCAGACTATCGCCTCGTCGTCGGTTGGGGGTCCCGGTCTGGGAAGTGCGTCAGCAGTGAATCGCCATGCCTGGATGGCGCGGTCAGGGGGCGTTCACTGGTAGGGGCCTCTCAGGGTAAGGGTAAGGGGATCAGGGTAACGTACTCAGGTTTGTACCCAACTGATCGGAGTTGATGGGTGGGTGGGGCAGAACGGCCGGGTCTCAGCCAATGAAGGCGCAGCTGCACTTCTCAGGAAAAATGCTATATCAGGTCCAGCCAAGTTTTGCCTTTCCGTTTCCTTTTCTCTCCTCTCTTCATAGAAAGTTGAAACACCCCGGTGCAGAAATAAGGCTCGACGTTCGTGTTCTTCGGGACTCAGTGATGATTGTCGAGTTGAAATAATCCGGGCAGATTAAATTTCGGCGCTCCTAAGAATTGAATATGCTCGCTCCTCCCTGAGTATTCGATCCCGTTGGGTCTCGACATCTATTGGCATCACGGCCTGCGACTGTCAGTCAGACTGTGATGCTTCTGGACTAGGCGAGGCGAGCTGCACTTTCCAGTTCGCCGTCAAAGTCGCCAGTAGATCGTGGTGCCCTGCCTGCTCCCATCAGTCACCAGCGCATCGCAGCCCTGTTCCGTTCAGCTCAAATCCAGCACGGAAGGTTAGACCGGTTGCTCGACTTTCCGCTGCCACCCCGGTTCGTCCGGTCCGAGGTTGTGTTAACCAGCCACAGGTGGCTCCCGTTTCATCTCCCTTGATGGACTACCTCATAGACTTGATTTGGCTTAACTTGTTCCCAAATGGACAGCTCTGGCTCTCACAATATAATCTCTCCTTCGTCTCTCTCACATGCACTCACGGTCAGCCCATCTTGCGAAAAGTGCACATTACTTCTGGGACCAGCAGGCTTCTTGTAGACCTCCATCGGCCTGTACGACCATACACGTGCCAAGCCAGATCCCTCCGTCACTAGGTGCAAGATGGCTGCAGAGTAAGTCGCAAGCCGTCTCACATGCTCTTTCCCCAACCGTTTCCCGCATGC
Organism: Diaporthe citri; assembly: GCF_014595645.1. NCBI lineage: Eukaryota > Fungi > Ascomycota > Sordariomycetes > Diaporthales > Diaporthaceae > Diaporthe > Diaporthe citri. The sequence goes on from NW_025064850.1 coordinate 2,004,283, forward strand.
TCTCTCTCTCTCATCGGCCCAGCTCAAGGAGCTTGACTAAGAAAGTAGCGTCATGGCGGCGACTTGCAACAAGCCAAAACGCTGTTCCCTGAGCTGCTTGCGCCTCGATCAAACATCGTCCGCACTCCTGCTTGCTGACCAGCTGCATGTGCGTCATGACTTGACTCTTGTCACTTCATGCACATGTTTCCGTTGACCTGGGAACTTGTTCAGCTGTTCTGCCGCAACCATCAACAACCATTTCTGGTCAGCTGGTTTCGCACTGGAATGTCACCCAATCTGAAGAGTCTCGTGCCGACTGGCCCCGTCCAGCACCTGAAGTAAAGCCACTAGGTACTCTCGAGGTCTGCGGGGGCTGAGACCCAATCTCAGGATCGGACATACCACCACTCATATTTGTCGCATTCATCTCCCATGAGCCGGCCTAACTCAGTCTCTAGGAAGAAGGTGGCCATCGTGGGCAGCGGCTGTGCGGGCATAGCAGCTCTCTGGGCTCTCAACCGCACACCCCACGATGTCTACGTCTACGAGGCCGCCGATCGCCTCGGCGGCCACACAAATACCGTGCCATGGACCCGGGGGAAGTATATGACAGCGGTTGATACTGGTTTCATTGTGATGAATTCGGCAACATATCGTGAGTCTTTTTGGTTCCTCCGTCTTGCTTCGAACTCCACCGTCGAGACTAATTGCTCCCGCACAGCGAATTTCATCAACTTTCTTGATAAGATCGACGTGCAGAAGGAGCCAACGGAAATGACCTTTGGTGTTTCACGCGATCATGGTCTCTTTGAATGGGCGGGCACGAGTCTGGACTCTATCTTCACCCAGCGAAGGCACATCTTCTCTCCGAGGATGTGGCGCATGATGTTCGACATTGTCCGCTTCAATCAGTTCGCTCTGGATCTGCTGGCCGATGACGATGGCCAACGAAACACAGCGTACCAGGTCAACGGGAATGGCAATGTTAATGGTGGGCCCGCGCCCAAGTTTCTCAAGGTCGAAGAGACTATTGGGGAATATCTCCTAAGGGAGGGCTACTCGGATGCTTTCCGTGACGACTATCTCATCCCCATGACCGCCGCGGTGTGGAGCACGAGTCCCGACAAATGCACGCTGGAGTTTCCTGCTGTCACTCTGGTGCGCTTCCTCTGGAACCATCACCTACTGTCCACGATAGCGACCCGACCTTCATGGCTCACTATCAAAGAGGGCTCTCAGAGCTACATCGATGCTGTGATGAAGGGGTTCCCGCCCAACCACTTATTCCTGAACACCCCCGTGAAGTCAGTTACAAACGAAGGAGATGGGCGAGTGAGGGTGCACTTGCACGACGGCAACAGCGAAGTTTACGACCATGTTATCCTCGCAACACACGGCGATCAGGCTTATCAAATCATCAAGGACACTGCAACCGCTGAAGAGAGGTCGATCATGTCCAAGTTCCAGACCTCCAAAAACACGGCGGTTCTCCATTCCGACCTCACGCATATGCCTGCCTCTCGCAAGGCCTGGTCAAGTTGGAACTACATGACCCTGTCATCTCCTTGGTCGGGAAAGTCCAATATCGACCAGGTCTCGCTCACTTACAATATGAACATCCTGCAGCATATCCCTCGCTCGACCTTCGGCGACGTCCTTGTCACCCTCAATCCTCTACACGAGCCAGATCCCAAGACCGTCCAGGGCCGCTATGAGTACGCGCACCCTCTATACAACGGCGACTCGGTGCGTGCACAGGCCTTGCTTCCAAAGATACAGAATCGAAGGGGCATAAGTTATGCAGGAGCGTGGACCAAGTACGGATTCCACGAGGATGGGTTTAGCAGTGGGCTGCGGGTGGCTAAGAACCACCTGGGCGCCCGATTGCCGTTTGACTTTGTCGATTCGACATACAGCCGAGGCAGGGCTCCAGTATTGGGTTTGATGGATCACTTTGTGAGGCTCATCATCTTATTGATACACGTGTTCGTGGTATTGCCGTTGGAGAGGATTGTGGCAACATTGGGCTCAATTGAGAAGAAGGCTGTTGTTGGTCACATCAATGGGCACTTGGGGAAATTGAAGGGACAGTAATGACCGCTCATGACTTTATGCATGTATCCTTAGGCATAAATAGGCACCACATAAACAATTTGGTAATTTAAATCATTAGCAAAGCATTGCTCATGTACTGGTGATACTTGCAGCGGATTTTCAATATGTTGGTTGCTGCACTGGTAAGGGGGTCCCCCGGACGTTGCTGTCAGGGTTCGGGGAAGCATCATGCCGCAAGGGATCTCGTCCAGCCTGCGAACCGTACCACTTTGCAAACCAGGTCTCGACAATGTTATGACAACGATGTCCAGCTTCCGAGGTGCAACATGGAAGCTACGAAGCTTGGCTACGGCGCTATCGCGCCCAGCTTGTTCAGGTGCCGCAGTTCGACCTGCATCTGAGCTGCCGACCCTCAGCTGCCGACAGCATCTGCGCAGCTATGCGACCGAAGTCAAAAACACCACGGCCAGGGCAAGAGCCCCTCAGCACATCTCGCCGAGCATGGAGCAGGCGCGCGAGGTTTACAGGCGGAGGAATCGGACAACAATGTGCGCGATCACTTGCTTTGGCACGAGGGTGTAGAATGGTGCTAACCAGGCGGTTTTGTCCAACAGGTTCTACACGCTGAGCATCATCCTGGGCACGGTGGCACTTTCCTACGGCTCGGTGCCTATGTACAAGATGGTGCGTCATGTTCCGTTGTTGCTGAAGCAGTATCTGACCTCAGCAGATCTGCCAAACCACCGGTTGGGGTGGGCAACCCGTCCGCGCGCCCAGCCACGGCGGCTCATCGGGCTCCGAGGACGACCTCGCATCACGACTTGTACCCGTCGAGGGTGCCAAGCGTCTCCGCGTCACCTTCAACGCGTCCGTGTCCGACGTCCTACCGTGGAAATTCACACCGCAGCAGCGCGAGGTGCGAGTCCTCCCGGGCGAGACCGCCCTCGCCTTCTACACGGCGACGAATACCAGCGACAAAGACATAATAGGCGTGGCGACGTACAGCGTAACGCCGGCGCAGGTGGCGCCGTACTTCAGCAAGATCCAGTGCTTCTGCTTCGAGGAGCAGAGGCTTAACGCGGGCGAGACGGTGGACATGCCTGTCTTCTTCTATCTGGATCCGGACATGTTGACGGACCTGAACATGAAGGGCATCGAGACCGTCACGCTGAGCTACACGTTCTTCAGTGAGTTGATCCGAGCTGTCCGCGCTAACTGTCTGCGAACATCGAATGCTAATTGTCCGGAACAGAGGCCAAGTATGATGATAACGGAAACATAAATGTGTTCCCAAGGTCGTGATGCCTCTATACGAGGCATCATGGCACTCGCCAGTGGGAGGCTTGTTTTCTGGGGCCATCAAGCTGTCGATGCCTCGCAGAAACGCCCGGCTCTCTTGCCAGTAATTTTAGTCGGGGACGAATCGTCGACCTCGAATACTGAGATGCTCCCTCGAGCCACAACGAACGAGCCCAAGGGAAGAGCATAGAGGCCTAGCACTCGGCTTGGAACAGCATCGCATTCGAAGCCATTCCATGTGAATTTTGCATGCTGGCTTTGGGTTGTTGCTGAGAATTCTGGAGAGATAACCGCAATAATTGCGTCTGTCACAGAAGATACCATTCATCACCACTCACAACCTTCTAAAGTCGCGTCTGCAATGGTCCAGTACAGCAATGACATATAGATACCCTTCCATGCATGTTGCCTGGTGTGATATTCGGGTATGAAATACCACGGGCCTTTCGGGCGGCCAAGCCTACGAGGACCCCTACAAAGGTGCCAGGGGCCCCTGTTAAGTACGTAGACTAGCGCCAGCGTATCCCTGTACTTGTCAGGTGCAACCCGTTGAATGACGCGAGCTGTTAGCTGTTCGGAGCTCCAAGTCAGATCCTCGTTAGACTACAACTCCATCTTCATCGCGGGTTTCGGTCTGCATTTCTCCTCATTCGTTTGTCTGCAGGTCTCTCCTAGAAGAGGAGAAGCGCCCCGGATTCTGCCGCCTTGCGTTTTGTCCTTTGTCAAAACCTGTCGATTCACCTGCTATGTTTGCTCAAATCGCGCGGCCCTGGTAGCATGAAGGTGGTCCTACCAGGAAAGCCAGAAGCCAGGCTTCAAGCTCTAGCTACTGGCTTCTGGAAATCGAGGCGCATCATCGTGAGTGGTCTCAGCTCTTGACCCTGACCGACTGTGCTAAAAGCTTCCACTAGGCGTACATAAGCGGCAATGCTATCGCGATCTTGTCCGACCATGAAACACTCTTGCAGACCATCTACGACGACGACGAAACCCACCTCGAAGCTGTCGCATTAGACGAAGCCTCCGGAAAGATAGCAATATGCACAGACCGTAGCGTCCGGATATACAGGCCGTTCGCACACGAAGATGGCGTGCTGAAATGGGCGCTGGAAACGTCCTTCTCCCCAGACGTTGATGACGAGGAAACACACGATGGCGTCCGATACGCAATGGCCCTGTCATGGGGCGGCTCAGAAGAAATACTCGTGTCTCGATACGCTTTAACGCTGCATCAAACAACTCCCGACCTTGCCTGCACCTGGCGCAAGGTCCTCGCGAGCCCCGTCAAATACGCTGATCTGTCGTACGACTCAGCGTATGTTGCCTCTGTGGGATATCATGACAGACTGGTGAAAGTATGGCGGCGACTCAGTTACGTTTCGGACGAGGTCCGCTTCGACTTTATGTACCTGTCCCATCCTCTCGCCGTCACGAGCCTACAGTGGCGCAAGCCTTTCCACATCGACCAGACCGTGGACAACGTCCTCTATACTATATGTCTCGACAATGTGCTTCGGATTTGGACTGGCTCGGATAATCACAGCCATCAGCAGTTGCAGCTGTGGGGGAAAATTGATCTTGCTGCATCGGCAGCTGGATCGAGTCTTCGATGGGCTGCCATTGTCCATGGAAGGGATTTCTCGGCTGCCACGGAGACGGCGGTGCAGGAGGGGCCCTCTGAATATGGCAAAGGAGATGGGCCGCTGGTCAATGTCGTGGAGCTGGCTAATCGGAACCCTGAGATCTGCATCACCTTTGACGGGCACGGAAGAATGTCCGCCTGGGCTATGGAGAACATATCGTCTAAGTCGCGATCGAAATCAAAAGAGGACGAGAAGAAGATTCTGCCTTTAGTGGTGGACATCTCCTCAAACGAGTTTGATTTCCTTAGGGACACTTCGCCAGGAACTTCATCACACGTTGAGATCCATGCATATTGCAACAAACCCGACGGGCATTTGAATTTCCTCTTCCACTTTTTCGACGGCAGGATCGCAATTTTCGAGGCCAATTTCCCGCGTCTCCTCGACCCTGTTGCTGGAAAGAGCCGTATCAGGCCAAGATGCGTATGGACAGGCCATTCGGCGTCCATTGCGAAAACAGTGAGAAATTACAGTGGGAGATCAGTGGTATCGAGGACTAGTGGAGGAGAGGCCGTCGTATGGAAACATCCGCTCTTCACCGAAAAGACGAAACTCACGCGGCAGAGCACAATATCTTCGCAAGATCACATCCACCGGATAGCAGTGATACGGAAGGGCCGCTTTGTGGTCTTCCTACACCATGACAGATTGGCCGTCTGGGATTGCAGACAGCTCACACCGTCTCTGGTCGCCCAGATCGATTACAAAATCTCGGGAAAGCCTCTGTGCCTGTTGGTCCTTCCCAGGCGAACCGCTGAGCAATCTTCGGTGGTACACATCGGCACCATTACTTCGGAAAAGAAGGGCCTAGTATGGGAAATCAGGCTCCCTGCATATGACTCGTCTGCAACAAACGGAGTTGAAAAAAATGGTGGTACGAACGGCCATGCACCTCCATCAATTCAGGAATTCCACAGATTTGAACTAAAGGATGCCGGTGATCTGTCCTATGTTCTTCCCGTGGACCCAGCAGGCTCTGCGCCGATGGTACAGGGCTTTCTTGACGTGTTTGCACGCGATGTGGCCATCTCTTATACACATACTGGTCGCGTTGAGTTCTGGACGGCTCGCGTGGGTGATGCCAAGGTTGACTGGCTGTCAACCGCCTCCATGGAGACAGGTGTCTCAGAACCTGCGCTTGCCAGTGGCAGTACCATGAAGAAGGCGGCATTGGTCAACAGCAGTAGAAGTGCTGTCACAATCTGGGACATACGCGGCGCGCAGCTTGAATATAACCAGCAATTTGAGGCACAACACGCCATTCAGGACTTGGACTGGACGTCCACCCCAGACTTACAGTCTATTCTGGCCGTTGGATTCCCATCGCGTGTCCTGCTACTTTCGCAAATGCGATTCGACTACCTGAACAAGGGCCCGGCATGGGCCCCGGTGCGAGAAATCAATATCCGAGAGTTCACACCACACCCCATCGGTGATTCAACCTGGCTGGGTGATGGAAATCTCGTCATTGGGGCTGGCAATCAACTTTTCGTCAATGACCGCAAATTCGATGCCTCCCACGCACTTGTTAAAGATGTCTCCCTCCCATACAAGAAGGACCGCAAATGGGACCTGTTCGACGTTGTGCAGCGACTGAACGGCCCCCTGCCTGTGTTTCACCCACAATTTCTCAGTCAATGCATGCTCGCTGGCAAAGTTATGGCTGTACATCGAATTCTCATGGCACTCCACAAGACACTCAAGTTTTGGGTTGAAGGAGATGAGTTTGATGACTATCTAGGGCTGGAGCTAGACGAGTTCTACGTTGACAAGTCAACAGCAGCGTTCACGCCAGGGAAGGAGACGCGCTCTTATTTCGACGACCGTACATTGCCGGACGATGACGATGAAGTCTTCAGCGAGGATGTCGCCCAAACCATCAATGAGAAGCTAACGAATATTGCCTTGCCTCAAATGTCAGGCCATGAGCAAATTCAGCTTGTGGACATGATTGAGTGTATAGGCATGGTAGAGAAACATCGTCGGTCAATGGATGAAAATGGTGCCAGATTCATGATATACTACAGACAACACGCCCTCCGGAAAAGACGGACTAACGAAGTGACTATGTCATGGAGGGAGATCAATTGGGCGTATCACTCTACCAGCCAGGACATGCTGACCGATTTTGTGGCTCGGCAACACTCAGGGGGGCTCCTTTGGGAGCACGCTCGGGAGAGTGGCATGTTCATGTGGCTGACAGACAACGCGGCCGTGGTAAGTCTACAGACGGCGGCAGCAAAGAGACCAAGCTCGCTGACATTATGCAACAGAAAGCGCAATTTGAAATGATCGCTCGCAATGAATACACCAAGAACGAGGTGAAGAATCCCGTGGACTGCAGTCTCTACTACCTGGCGTTACGAAAGAAAACAGTACTACAGGGCCTGTGGCGCATGGCATCTTGGAACCGAGAGCAAGCCGGCACGCAGAGACTGCTTGCCAACAATTTCGAAGACCCAAAGTGGAAGACCTCAGCGTTGAAGAATGCCTACGCGCTACTCAGCAAACGGCGATTTGGTGAGTGATAGACATCGGCTGTCTGGTCCTGCTTCCTATTATCTGACATACCGGACAGAATATAGTGCAGCCTTCTTCCTGCTGGCCGACAGGCTGCAGGATGCGGTGAACGTGTGTTTGAACCAGCTCAAAGACCTGCAGCTTGCCATCGCCATCACTCGGGTCTACGAGGGTGATCAAGGACCAGTGTTGCGGAAACTGTTGGAAGAGGAGGTGCTCAACATCGCTGCACAAGAAGGCAACCGCTGGCTGGCATCATGGGCGTTCTGGATGCTCCACCGCAGGGATATGGCTGTGCGCGCTCTCATTGTGAATAATTCTTCCATCCGTCTGTCACGAAATTTAGCTCTGGTGCTAACAATTGACCACAGACGCCCGTGTATACGCTGGTTGAGACACCGATCGCGCCGAATTTGAACTCGAAGCTCTTCCTGACAGATGACCCGGCCCTGATAGTGCTGTATGCACAGCTGCGGCAGAAAACGCTGCAGACCCTGCGGGGCGCGTCCAAGGTGACGCCAAAGGTGGAGTGGCAGTTCGTGCTGCACAACGCCAGGCTCTACGACCGCATGGGCTGCGACCTGCTGGGCCTCGACCTCGTCCGCAACTGGGAGTTCCTCCTCCCCGGGGCGAGCCTGAAGCCGGAGCTGGGCGGCGAGGTCAACCCGCTGAAGCTGCTCAAGCGCCGCAGCTCGCTGGTCGTCCAGGACATGCCGGTCTCGCCATTATCCGGCAAGGGACCGCCGGACATGAACCTGGGAGGGCTGCTGTCGCCGACGGGTGAGAAGAAGAGGCCACAGCCGCCGCCGACGATGTTCGAGGAGCCGGACGCCGGGTCCTTGTTGGATAACTTTGGGTTCTAGGAGAGCTGAGAGTGCGTAGTTGTCTGATGCTACGAAAAGTGGAGGAGTAGGGACCGTCTCGTTTTTCTGTGTTGATGGGGGGGAAGCACATTCAAGCCGCATACTCGTACAATAGGGAGTCTGGTACAACGGGATGCATCAGCCAGTCAGTGAAATAAGCAACAGAGAACCGGGTCACGTCTGTGTTCCGACAAAGCTGAATCGTGTCCGGAAGAAAGTTAAGATCTCATACTTCGTGGGAATCTTGCATTCGCCTATGAGGATCTGCACGTGGTGTTTGTGTAATATGGGTGTACCATCTGAAGCAGGCATTCGCAGCATCTACACTAACATTTGCAGTGCGCCTTCTAACAAGAAGCAGGAATATCATGCACATCTTAACGAAAGCAAGGACAGTTCAGGTAGAGCATATTGATTGTAGCATTTCAATGTACGGAACGGCCGATGATTTGGAGGATTAGTTGTTCCTTCCGCCAATGGTGTCCGCAGGGAGTGGTTAGTAGGAGTTCTTGACGAGTTGGTTCCGCATGGCGTTCAACCTGTGGCACAGATGTCGGCTGTGAGTGTGTAGTAGACTTCTACATGCCAATTGATTATCTACATCTGTCAAGTAGTTCATCAAGGTACCTGCGCTGACGAGTCTGGTATATCTCGCCGTCAGGCCGCAAGGGAGCAAAGACTATGACTCTTTCTGGAACCTGCCTCGTGCATACACCGGACGCACCGACTTGGGACAGTACGCAGCTATGCGGTTCGTCCGTTGGCCGCCCCGGCGGTCAGCCGGCAATGGAAGCCATAAGGACGCAGTCATGGACGTCTCTGACAGACGCTCTTGCAGGCTACCACTACTCAAGCATCGCCGTAGATCAAAGGTTAGTTCGCGTGAAACATGTCTGTCCCGGAGTGGGCGAGAATGGCGGCAGATAGATCTGAGTAAGAAGGAAGATAGTGTCGCAGTGCGAAGACACCTCATCTGAGATGGCAATAAGGTTATGTTCCTTAGTAGGGATCAACTTTAAAACCCCGGCCATTTCCAAACAGTGGTTATTGGAAATCTCGCGTCGACGAGGGTGCTCGATCGTGGGCCTGCTTGACTTGTGGGCCACTTGTATGAACAAGGATGGGGACGAGGGAGTATAATGAGGGTCAGTTTCCAAACCCAGCGATCATTATACGGCGAATAAACAAATACATTTATTGAACTCCATGGTAATACTTGTAATCTTATGTGGTCTGAGGCGGGTAGAGATCGATAAATCCTGCCAGGGGATAATAGGCATGTGTCGGACGAAACTGGACGGCTAGACAGCTTTACCAGAGCCGTGGGACTCAGGTGCGATCACGTTTGAGTCACGGCCTGCGAGATTGTGTTATGGGGAAGTTTGGACTCAAGTCAGACGCCAGAACAAGAGAGAGTTGTGCAGAGTAAGTCTATCAATCGGCCATGTTGGGCCCGGTGCGAAGGCACGAGTAAGGTGGAGCCATCTTCGGTGCGGGCGTCCAAAGCCTATACGGAAGGGTACACAGCGTGCTGAGTAGGTAGCCTATGGCGTCCCGCGGGCTGTCTGTCTGTGCCTGCAGTAGCGGGGTGAGAGCGAGCCATGGCAGGGCATGGCAGGGCATGGCAGGGCATGATATGGGTGGGTGGAGTTGTATTGACATCTCGGGCCGGGAAAGAGTTCGTTGCTGTTGTCGACTGTTGAATGGCCCCTCGCATGCAAGCCCAGGCAGGGTTGCACTGTACAGTCGTCGGGCTGCATGTATATCACTCATGCTGAGCTTGGATGGTGATGATGATAACGGTGGATTTATCGAAGTGTGCAGTCTAGCCTGTCTATACATATATACACATTTAAACGTATACATACATACATATATATATGCGGATCGCGACAATTGCATACAAATAGGCAGGCCAGAGGCAAGGCTGTTCCCGCTGCGGGCGCGGGTAGTAGATGGACTGATTTGGCAGGTGGGGGAGGACCCTCCGGTAGTGGTTGCGACCCCTGCATCATGCAAGGCTAGCGAGAGGAAGAAGAAAGAAAAAAAAATACCGCCCACACAGCAAACCCGGTCGGCCGTCCGATCGCGGTGGAGCTTAGCTGCGTGCTGCTGGGGTTATTACTCAACCAACAGCCCTGTAAGAGTCATCGCAAAGGAGTCTGAAGAGTCACCGCATACACAGTAGAGCCACCGTGGGCACATACTCGGCAGCAGACTGCTCAGTACTCACTCCTGTCAGTACATAGGGAGCCCGGTCAGTCCACAGCATCCCTTCGAGCAGACCTCGTCTGATGTGATCTTGGACGTTGTGTTCCCGGCCGTCCTTTGCTCCTCGCCCCTCCTCGCTCCACGGTCCACGGTCCAATTCCCATCCCATCCCATCCCCTCCTCCTACACTCATTGGACGCCAAAGGAGACGAGATCGGCACCAATTCGAGTTACTCTCCTCGCCTCTGTCCTCTACTCTGCCCTGCCCTGCTCGACTGGAGCCCTGAGCTGAGCAAGCTGCGGGCAGCTGATCCCACCCTCACGCCACAATGGCCGCCGCCAATGGCACCGCCAATGGCACCGCGAACGGTGGTGCCTCCTCGAGCCCTACGCGAATCCCAATCCTGGGCAACGAGGACATCATAATCAACTACGGCCTGCTCAACAGCTTTGTCGCGCACGACCTCCTCGAGAACACCCCCTCGGCTACCTACGTCCTCATCACCGACACGAATCTCTTCCCTCTCTATGTGCCCTCCTTCCAGAAGACCTTCGCCGCTGCCGTTGCCTCCAAGAATGCCGGCAATGTGCGCCTCCTCACCTACGCGATCCCCCCGGGCGAGAGCTCCAAGGGCAGGGAGACAAAGGCCGAGATTGAGGACTGGATGCTGTCACAAAAGTGCACCAGGGACATTGTGGTTATTGCCCTGGGCGGAGGCGTCATTGGCGACATGATTGGATATGTCGCCGCTACTTTCATGCGCGGCGTCAAGTTTGTCCAGGTCCCCACCACTCTCCTGGCCATGGTAGACTCGTCCATCGGTGGCAAGACTGCCATTGACACGCCCCTGGGCAAGAATCTGATCGGCGCCTTCTGGCAGCCCAGCCGCGTCTACATTGACCTGGCCTTCCTTGAGACGCTGCCCGTTCGGGAGTTCATAAACGGCATGGCTGAAGTCGTCAAGACGGCTGCCATCTGGGATGAGACCGAGTTCACCGCCCTTGAGGAGAACGCGCCTACCATTCTTGCGGCCGTCAAATCAAAGGCAGACAACCGATTGGCTCCCATCCGCCACATCCTCAAGAGGATCGTGCTCGGGTCCGCCCGCACCAAGGCCGAGGTCGTCTCCGCCGATGAGAGGGAGGGTGGCCTGCGGAACATCCTCAACTTTGGACACTCCATTGGCCATGCCTACGAGGCCATTCTCACACCCCAGGTGCTCCACGGCGAGGCTGTCGCCATCGGCATGGTCAAGGAGGCAGAGCTTGCCCGCTTCCTCGGCGTCCTGCGCCCCGCCGCCGTTGCTCGTCTCGTCAAATGTATTGCGAGCTACGAGCTGCCGACCTCGCTGAAGGACGCCCGCATCGTCCGACTGTCGGCCGGGAAGAAATGCCCTGTGGATGTGTTGCTGGACAAGATGGCCGTCGACAAGAAGAACCACGGCACCAACAAGAAGATCGTTCTCTTGTCCGAAATCGGAAAATGCTACGAGCCAAAGGCAAGTGTGGTTGACGACCGTAATATCCGCGTCGTCCTGACACCTGCCATCCGTGTCACGCCTGGTGTCCCTAAGGACCTGAAAATCAATGTGACCCCTCCCGGTTCCAAGAGCATCTCCAACCGGGCTCTCGTATTGGCTGCCTTGGGCGAAGGAGAGGTGCGCATCAAGAACCTCCTACGCTCGGACGATGTGGAGTACATGCTATCTGCGGTTTCGGGTCTGAATGGGGCTACCTACTCCTGGGAGGACGGCGGCGAGATCCTCGTCGTGAAAGGCAAGGGCGGAAAGCTTGAGGCGAGCCAGGAGCCTCTCTACCTTGGCAACGCAGGAACCGCGTCGCGCTTCTTGACGAGCGTGGTTTCTTTGGCCTCGCCATCGTCCGTTTCTTCAACGGTCTTGACTGGCAATGCGCGAATGCAACAAAGACCTATCGGACCACTGGTCGACTCTATGCGTGCCAATGGAGTTGAGGTCAAGTATCTCAACCGGGAAGGCAGCTTGCCTGTCCAGGTCGATGCTGCCGGCGGCTTCGAGGGTGGTGTGATTGAGCTTGCAGCCACCGTCTCCTCTCAATACGTCTCGTCGCTACTGATGACTGCACCGTACGCCAAGAACCCAGTCACCTTGAAGCTCGTAGGAGGCAAGCCCATTTCACAGCCATACATTGACATGACCATCTCCATGATGAGTGCATTTGGCGTACAAGTCGAGCGATCAGCCAAGGAAGAAAACACGTACCACATCCCGAAGGGTACCTACCAGAACCCGGCAGAGTATGAGATCGAGAGCGATGCAAGTTCGGCTACTTACCCGTTGGCTATCGCGGCTACAACTGGCACTACTTGCACAGTTCCAAACATTGGGTCGAAATCGCTGCAAGGCGACTCACGATTCGCCGTAGATGTGCTCCAGGCAATGGGCGCCACCGTGAAGCAGACAGACTACACGACGACGGTGACCGGCCCGCAAATCGGGCAACTGAAGGCCATCCCACACGTCGACATGGAGCCCATGACCGATGCTTTCTTGACTGCCTCTGTGCTGGCTGCTGTTGCCGATGGTACAACCAGGATCACTGGGATTGCCAACCAGAGGGTCAAGGAGTGCAATCGCATTGCTGCAATGAAGGACCAGCTCGCCAAGTTCGGAGTGCAATGCAATGAGCTCGATGACGGCATCGAGGTCATCGGCCGGCCGTACCAAAGCCTGAAGGAGCCAGTTGACGGCATCTACTGTTATGATGACCACCGTGTGGCGATGAGTTTCAGTGTGCTCTCTGTGGTCACACCAAAGCCTGTCCTCATACTGGAGCGTGAATGCACAGGAAAGACCTGGCCGGGCTGGTGGGATGTCCTGTCCGAGTCTTTCAAAGCCACTCTGGATGGCGAAGAGCCAGCGTCAGAGCACGCGCACCACGGCCAAGCACCCAAGCCCCAGTCAGATCGGTCCATCTTCTTGATCGGTATGAGAGGTGCGGGAAAGACAACTGCAGGAGGCTGGCTGGCGAAAACCTTGCGTAGGAAGTTCATCGACCTCGACGAGGAGTTGGAGCGGAGGGTGGGCCAAACAATCCCAGAGATGATCCGTGGTGATCTCGGCTGGGAGGGTTTCCGAAAGGCAGAACTGGATCTCCTTCAGGACATGATGACGAACCGCGCTCATGGCCACGTCTTCTCCTGTGGCGGTGGAATTGTCGAGGCCCCTGAAGCCAGGCAGATGTTGATTTCCCACAAGGGGAATGGTGGATACGTACTTCAGGTGCATCGCGACACGGACCAAGTGATTGACTACTTGCTCATAGACAAGTCGCGACCGGCCTACACAGAGCAGATTCGCGAGGTCTATGAGCGTCGCAAACCTTGGTTCGAGGAGTGCAGCAATTTCAAGTATCACAGTCCTCATCCAGCCGGCTCCTCAGCTGTCCGGGAGGCACCAGTGGACTTTAGGAGCTTCATTGCTGTTATGTGCGGCCACAGCGACCACTTCGAAAAGGTGAAGAGCAAGAGGCACTCATTCTTCGTCTCGCTTACTGTGCCTGACGTGTCGGGTTCCTTGGAGCTGATACCTCGGGTGGTTGCGGGATCAGACGCCGTCGAACTGCGGGTCGATCTGCTGAAGGACTACTCGGCTGAGTTTGTCGGTATCCAGGTGGCTATCTTGCGGGCCACTGCCAAGATACCAATCGTCTTCACGGTTCGAACCCAAAGTCAGGGCGGCAAATTCCCGGACAACGATTTTGAAGGCGCTGCAGCTCTCTACAATGTCGCTTTACGCATGGGATGTGAGTACATTGATGTCGAGCTGACATGGCCGGAAGATGTTATCCAAGGTGTGGTGAGTGCAAAGGGCTCCTCTCGCATCATTGCCTCACATCACGACCCCCAGGGCACTTTGTCTTGGAAAAATGGATCGTGGATACAGTTCTACAATAGAGCGCTCCAGTTTGGTGACATTATCAAGCTGGTCGGCGTGGCACGGAGTCAGGACGACAACTTTGCCTTGGCGAGCTTCAAGCAACGAATGCTTGCGGCTCACGAGACGCCAATTATCGCCATCAACATGGGACCTGTTGGCAAGCTTAGCCGCATCCTCAACGGCTTCCTAACGCCGGTCTCACATCCCGCGCTTCCGTTCAAGGCCGCGCCAGGCCAGCTGTCTGCTGCTGAGATCCGCCAGGCTCTGACGCTGATTGGGGAGCTGGATGAGCGTCAGTTCTACCTCTTCGGCAAGCCCATTGACCAGTCAAGGTCTCCAGCCCTTCACAACACCCTTTTCAAGGCCAACGGCCTACCGCACGTCTACTCTCGGTTCGAAACCGACCATGCGCCGGATGTGAAGGAGCTGGTGAGATCCCCCAACTTTGGTGGCGCCTCGGTGACGAGGCCCCTGAAGCTCGACATCATCGAGGTTATCGACAAGTTGTCGGACGCAGCCAAGACTATTGGCGCCGTTAACACCGTCATACCCGTACCATCTGAAGACGGTAGCCAGCAGACTCTGCTCGGCGACAACACCGACTGGATGGGCATGGTGTTCGCACTCCGCGAGGCCGGCGTCGTGGGAAACATCCGCACGTCCTCCGCAGGGGGGCCTGGAGTGGTGATCGGGAGCGGCGGGACCACGCGCGCGTCCATCTACGCGCTGCACTCACTCGGCTACTCGCCCATCTACGTCGTTGCTCGCAACTCAGCCAGCGTCACCAAGCTGGCCGAGATGTTCCCAGCTGAGTACCACGTGCAGCACCTCTCGAGCGCGGACGAGAAGGACTTTGCCGGCCCACTTCCGCGAGTGGTTGTCAGCACCATCCCCGCAGACCTGCCGATGGAGGGAGGGATGAGCGACATCGTCTCGAAGGTGCTGAACCTCCCTGACCACGAGGCGAGTGGGAGGAATGTACCGAAGAGGACGCTGCTGGAGATGGCCTACAAGCCGCGGCGCACGGACGTCATGGCGTTGGCGGAGGAAGCAGGCTGGCAGACGATTCCCGGGCTGGAAGTCCTCGCTTCCCAGGGGTGGTTCCAGGTGAGTGCACATGCCTGACTTTCTCGCTCACCGAGGTACACGATCGAAGCTGACTACCGACATAACAGTTTCAACTCTGGACGGGGATCTCACCCTTGTACACAGATGCGAGGGAGGCGGTCATGGCTGACGAAGAGGCAGCTTCCAACGGTACCGCGTGATCTAGCCCCTCGGAGGGAGGGATCGAGCGTACGCATGTGAGATTCCCATGATTTGTGGGGGTCCGTAGACTGTAGAGGGTACAATGTCTAGAATCGGATCAACTCATGTTACGTGTCTGTATGCCAGTGTCAGTGTCAGTGCCAACATGGGGCCATCGTCTCTTGAATTTCCACATATGGGATGATCTCCGGGCGACATGGGAATAACATGTGCGCATATACGGGACCGTTCGCCCAGTGGCAACTTATAACCATCATATTGCAGGCCGTCCCATCGATTGAAAGCTGCCACAGAAAAACTTGGACGAGATCGAACAGACGCGACCTGTGCAACCGAGATCTCGAGAAGCTTATCCTGGCCAGAGCTGAGCGGGAGCTGAGATGGGGTACATGATCCGGGGCCGGGAGTCATGTTCAGTTACAATGCATAATTGTGCCCTGACCTACCCTGCCTTGGAAACATAGGTCGACCATAGTTTTGTCTCTCCCCGCCCCCTCCGCCGGCCCCACACCCTCACCGGCCCCCCTTCCGATCAAGACTCTTGTTCTTGAGATCACTTGGGGGGTTAATTGCCGGAGCTGCTTGACTAGGCAGGTACTCTCTGTCGAAGGTTTGAGAAATGGAGACGCAACACAAAACAAGATACACGCGGGGGCGGGGAGCCAAGTGAGGGAAGGATGTCGCGCATCGGGCGGCAAGCAAGGACACGTCGGTGTTTTGCCGGTCTGAAGCTTCTTTTTTTTCCCCCTTATTTTTACTTTTACGTCCTTCCCGCATTCGCATTCTGAGGGAGCTGTCTACGACCCTGTTGTCGTCCGTACGACATAAGTGGGCAGGGGGAAACTTTGCCGAACCAGGCACCCCCCAAGGGTGTTACCAAGGCTGCCAATGATATCAAGTTGGTTTCTAAGGAAACCTGATGCGACTTGTCCGCGAGGGAAAGAGGAAACGAAACGCCGCCGGCAGCCCTGCTCGCCGAGAACCCTTTTGGAGGCGCGGATAGATAGTGATGTGGGAAGTGGGAGGCCAAAACGTGAACGTTGGAGTTGTGCTTCCCAGGTGCGATTTGATTTCCATATGGGCCCCCACATTCATTTCTCTGAACTCTCTCCCCGGGTTTGCCGGCCTCGCCCCGAGGGCAGAGAGGTGTAATGCAGGAATCATTGTGGAACCCCCCCCCCCCATCCCAGCCCAGGTGTCGCACGAAGACCCCCCGGCTGAAGAGTCTATTTCCTGCGCGCTGCGGGAGTGCGTGTTGGTTGTTGTACACGTTATAGAGTTTGTACCAAGTTGAAAGATACTCCGGGCCCGAGCAAGCCACAGCTTATACGGAGCGGGAAATGGCCAGGCGCTGCGCCCCAGGTCAGGTAGGCAGGCAAAACTCGCTTACTTGGACTACGTACGCACTCGTTCGGTCGTTTATTCAGGCCCACTGTTCACTCACGATATCAAAAACTCATTCCGGCGGATGAAGGCGTGCGAATGACCAATGCCAGGAGGCGCATTCCAGGAACAGCCGGCCATGCCTGCATGAGGACCGGTTTGACAGCCCTGCTTGTGAGACCAAGAATCAGGTTAACGTACATACAACTGACATGATAATAATAATAATAAACCTCACCGGTAAGGCATATACACATGTCTAGCACCTTTTTACGAACTACACCTGCATTGCATGCATGCATGCAAAGCCACAAGGACTGCCCGACATCCCCCCACCAGCGTCGGGGACTGGAGGGAAGGGAAAAAGATACGTAGGTAGGGAAGAGGAATTTAGAGTTGGAAGGATTCGGTGTTTCGAAAGTCCTACACGGCACGCAAAAGTTTATTTCAGAGCAGTCGCCAATCAAATCATGTATGTTCTAAGGACCCTGAATCGCTCTCTCCGCTCGCTCGCCCTGCCTTGCTTGCCCATGCTCGCCTTGCCCAGCTTACGCAAGTCTTTGTCTTGCGCCTGTTGTATCCCCCCCCCCCCCAAAAAAAAAAAATTTGCCTTGGAAATCATGCCCTGCTCCCCCCCTAACGATCAACCCCCATCCAAAATTGGGGGGTGTGTGTTACCCGATTCCTGCAAGTCGTCATAGTTGGTGCAGATCGCGGGGTATTTGTTTTTTTGCGAATGCGCCGAAAGCAACCCATTTCCCCGTTCCCATAACGTGAGGAAGAGAAAAATGAAAATGAAAAACAGCCACACAGATCAAGACCAATACCAAAGTGCTGCTGGCCCCAAAAAATGTCGTGCAACCCTGCCCGGTTAATCAAGGAAGCCCAAAACAAAACCCAACCTGGGTGAGGCGCCAATGCATTCTCGTGTGACAGTCCGATACTCCTGCGCGGGAGCACGGAAACATCGAGTCTCTTTTTCTTTTTTCTCTATGGTCCCCTGTTTTCCATTTTGAGTTCCGTGCCAGTTCAAAAAACATCCGACAATCATGATACCCGATTAGCTTCGAAAAGTAACACATGTACAAAATGCTTCAACTAGACACAAGCAAGGGGAAAAAAACCATTCAAGCAGCTGCTCTATAGTTCCTCCAGCACGCCATGCATGACCCAAGTGCACAAATGTCTAGAACCGTGACACAGTCCTTGTGAATAACCGACCCCCTCCAGATAATAGTACACAAATAGTCGCACAAGGTCATATTACGGTGACGTCCCAAGTCCCATTTTTCGTGTTTGAAGTGATGTTGAGGGTTGAAGGGTGACCCAGCCCGCTGGTGCCAGTGAATCGGGACTTGGTGGTGTTGTTTGTTGAGTGGTGTGATAAGACCTCTTTCGGATGGACACAACACGGGACATGCCGTCTCACCCCACAACAAAAATCGATGCAACTGGGGGCATCGAGATGGGTATGACGACGATGATGTTATGGCGCAGAGCGCGTCGGAGCAACGGCCGGGACCGCGACGAGACAGAGCGGAAGGAAACAGGCACCATGCGGTAATGATGTCCTGTTCCAGCATCAGCCCCGTTTCCGGTTCCGGTCCCGTGTCCATTTCCAGAATTCCCATTCCCAGGCCCAGGACGAGACGGGAGCAGACAGGACATAACAATCATGCCGGTATTTTGGAATGGTGTCGGTGGGGTTGCATATGACTTCAGACTGTCGTGCCCAGGAGCGCCAGGGTGCCCAATTTTGGATTCGGATGTCGGGTCTGGCTGGCTGGGTCAGGATGAAGTCAGCGAGGACCCTGATCGGCGACGGCGTGACGTCATGCTGCAGTCGTGCTTGGTCCCTGCGCAGGACCCTTAAGGCAGAGGGATGACGTAGGATGATGAGCCCTGGCATCCACGCGACAGGGATGGGGCCGGATCCCCGCTGCCCACCCTGGCGTAGCGCCTGCAGCACGCATTGCGGAAGAGCCTCCCCCCACCCTCCATCTCCCAACCACATGACGCCAATGTCGTCAAAGAATCTTCGACGCTGCGGTCATCGACTCAGAGCCCGTCCAATGCGCGCCCATGCCTAGCCCACCCTTCCTGTCAGGGTGGGTGTGTCTTTATCACTGCGGTTCGTCTTGTGCAACTACCCGTGCGTAGTAATGAGAGTGCCGTCAAGCGCGCCTGTTCGCACCATAAGGCGGACAGGAACACCGTCCGGCGCAACTCAGCTGGTCGCCCCACCCCTCTTGCGGTGCTTGCCAGGGAATTCCAGGTCTGGGTGGCAGACGCGGTAGTGCCGGGTAAGCGCGTCGGCGCGGCTGAAAGTCTTCTCCTCGGTGCACACATCGCACCGGACCTTTTGCTTCCGTGCGTTGTGAATAGTGTCCTCGTGCCGCGTCAGGTCGTAGGGTCGTGAGAATACCGTGTTGCATGGCTTGCCAGTGCTCGGGTTAATGCGCTCGCATTTGTGAGGTCCCGCTTGCGTGTTCAGGAAGGTGGTTGGTACCGCCTCTGGCCTGCGCAGACCGTTCAGGCCATGAGCTTGGCGGTGCCCCTCACGCTTGTGCTTCTGAAGCAAGGTTGGCGACTCAAATCTCATCGTGCAACCATGGTACGTGCATGTGTATGTGCCGCCATCCGCGCCAACTGCGTCCGGCCTCTGGGGGCTGCCCAGTGCCGTCGACACAGGTGATGCAGATGTGCTCGAGCTAAGCCGAGAGGATACCGAGTAAGACCCGTTGCTGACAGACGGCAAGCTGCTCTGTTGCCTGTGCTTTGCGACGAATGGATACTGCTGTGGTAGCTGCATTCCTCCTGAGGACAGCTGAGACGTCAGGTAGTTGTCAAACGAGGTGTCGAGCGACAAAGCGCCGAAATTGTTGCTTTGAGGGGTGGCCTTCGACATCTGGTTCGCATCGAATCCAGTCGAGTCTTGAGACGAGAACAACGGGAAGTTGTTGTTGTTATCCCCATCGTTGAACTCCAAGACTGCATCCTTGGGCGAAATGGTCTGTGGCGTGCCGGTGCTGGTGCTGGGCTGGGCCATAGCCTGGCGCAAGGCCTGAGCCGCATCCTGCTCCGCCTTTCTCTTCTCCCTCATGTGCTGAGCAGTGTTGAAGCGCATGTTGGGAGTCTGATTAGGGAAGTCCTGAGCGGGTGCGGGTGCCAAGGGGGAACCCTGGCGGAAAGGCGAGCGGCCTCTTGATATTGAGATCGGGGAATGTGTTGCGCTGAGATGTTGGCTGTTGGCGGCCTGCAGCCGCTGCGCGAATACCTCATGATTTGGCGACATTGTGGTTTGGCTGGGCTGAGATGGCGACATAGAAGTGATTGAGAAGTTAGGGTTGTACAACTCGTCGCTGTAGATATCGGTCATGGTACGGTCCAACTTGGGGACAGTATGGATGGCTGTTTGATTAAAGAAAGGTAAGCCTGTGTTCTCGTCGACATCATTCAGGAAGTCGGCCAGGATATAGTCCTCACCAGGTTTTCGCCTCCTGTCTTCTTCTGGCTCCGGGGCAGCCGGTGTGACTGGTGAGTCACTTGCGACAGAACTCGCCACTGACACGGGACGTGAGTTGGTCGAGCCGCCGCTAGGGAAATCTGGAGGAGGCAGGAGGCCGCTGCGGTCACCTCGCTGCCGTTGTGGTGCGAGCATGTTTGCGTAATTGTGAACCGACGTAGAATCAGACGAGTAGGGCATATTTGTGTAGAAGGTGTCGTGGGTGGTTGGATTTGGTGCCTTGGCGGCGAGGTGGTAGGTCTGATCATCGGCCATGGGCAGGCCGTGGTAGGATTCGCCAGACTCGTTGATGGCGATCTGTGGATTTGTCGAGTTGAACGAGAAAGGCGAGGCCGGCCCAAGGGACCCGAGCGACGAGAGCGAGGACTCGCGCTGGTGCATGTTCCTGTGGCTGTTCTTTGCTGGGAACTGGCTGTTATCGCCCAGCCAGGAATCTGCGTACATCATGTTGACGGAAGGCAAAGCCTGTGCCTGGGCCTGGGCCTGGGTGGAGGGTGCCGAGAATCTGAACAGGTCACCCTGAGGTGTTCGCGGGACGCTTGCGGCGGGCACGCTATCGAAAGCCGACAGCGGGAACTGAGAGATCGACTGAGGCGACGAAGAGGCGCTTTGCGACTGGGTCTCGGAGTCGATATCAAGAATCGGGTCTGAAGAGGTGGCGGTGGTGTTGGGAAGAAAGGCGGACAGCCGTGGGTTTTGCTGTGTGTAGTATCGCTGTCGTTGATGCGAGGAGAGACTGTTATTATATGTTGAACTGTTTGGGGCTAACCACATCATCACGGCGGGTTATATGGGTAGGTTGTCCTTGGGTTTTGTCGAAATAACGAGTTCGAGGGGGGAGTGGCGAATTTAAGGTTGGCCAGTGCCATTGTGGTGACGGGGAGTTTGTATATATAGAGGGAATGGGGGATAAGGGCGTGGGCCGAGTTTGTAAGATGTGGTATGTCGTAAGTGCAGGAAACGGGAAGGAGGCACCCTTGTCGCCCGAGCCGGGATTCGAAGGTACGTACCCAAGTACCTACGTACAGAGGGTGTGTGTGTGGACATGGTGCATTGTCTCCCACACGGACCTGGTGAGGCCCCCTAACCCCCCCGGGAGAAGGACCGGATTTACTGTCATAGGCACCGAATGACAATTTGGCCGCTAGAGGCCTGCGGGGAGCTAAGCCCAAAGGGGTAGTACCCATGGGGAGCCATACGAGCTCGCTAACCTGATTTGACTTTGAGTAAGCCATGCAAGCGTGTGCGACAGTGGGAGTGGTCATCCGTCAGTCATAGCCGTCCGCCCACGGCTCTGTCAGCCGTCATGTCAGGAGAGTCATTCTTGGGACCGGCCACTTGCGAAGGCTTATTGATATTGATCGAGGTGTGGACATCCGATCAGACCAACGTCTGTGAGATCGGGTGACAGGCACTCAGGTCAGCACAGAGGCTAAATGGGAATGTGCCTCGCTATTGTTGTCGTCGTCAATAACATCTTTGCCGATGCTGGTGGGTGAGGAACCACCATGCACAACAGCATGGGAAAGCTAGCTGTGCGTCAGACTGCCAGGCACAGGATCTGGCCTGGACGGCTAACAGAACTGAACAGGAGGACTTGCTGACATCTTCCTGTCGATCCGTGGAGACCCGGACTTAGGCGCCTGTACATCAGGGCGAGGCCGGGGCTGACGGACAGATTGAATACCTACGACGATCAAGTTTATCCTCGTGGCTGACCTCAACTTGATGTGGGCTGTGGATGACAATGCAAGCCGTTTGTTCGGGGCCGGTCACTTCTCAGTAGCGGGTTTATCTCGCGTGGTATCCAGCTTGGGGAGATGCAGATAGTGTGATGACCTCGCCTGGGGGAACCGTATCCCCCCCTGCCCTGCCCCGGGGACTGGTGCTGCTAAGCAGGTTGGCGGGCGCGCGGGCGAGCGGGCGGGCGGCCCAACCATACAAGGAAATTGACCTGGGCGATCGCTTGCTCTCATTGAGCAGGCCGGTCTCTCAAGCACTCGTACGTACTACGTTACCTACCTGGGGGGATGTCTGTACCGTGGCCGTCGGAATGATGCTGCGCATGACTTGGCATGTCTTTGTGTGTGCGCGGTCATCCCCAGGGCCCACGAGGGCTACGAGGGGCTGGCTGATGCTTTCTGGGGATGCCGTTTTCCCCTGGCTTTGTCAGGCCTATGATGTGATGATGCTGATGATGATGGGAAATCCTGAATGGCGATGAGAGCAATGCAAAACAAGCCACCTGAACCATAATTCCAGTCCTGCATCGAGAATTGTCGAGGGACGCCCAACCGAAGCGATGTCATACATAACCTAATTTCCAGGGCTCGTCGGGGACCCTGGATTGGACATAATTTGTGTGCCGCAGCGGCTGTCGTGAAAAAGCCTTGGGGATCTGTTTCCAAATGAACAACGATCGTCATGATTTTCTCTGTTTCCGCGAACGATAGGCATCTGATTCGTCAATCGAGCCCCCTCTGCGTGCCCATCATGCAGTGGTGACGTCGCCAATGGTCGGCTGCCCTCCTCCAATACCCCAAATCGAGGGAGGGACAAGACCTTTTTTTTTTTTTTTGGCTTCACAGGGTCGTGTGTCTGCTGCCCCTCGGGTTGATCGCCGCGGAGCCGGACGGTTGAAAGATTGGGGTCGCTGCTCATTCGTGCCAGGTTGTGGTAGACACACTAGGGGTGGTTCTTTTGGTGACGTTGGATTTTTTTTCGGGGGGGGGGGGGGGGTGGCAGGACACTGGCCGTTGCGTTGCCCTGCACCTGCCCACTCCGACTTACACAGCAAACCGTACCTGGGTACCTACCTACTTTGTGCAGTCATGGACAGGTGCAGGATTACACACGCCAACTCCGAGGGTCCGAGCCTCCACCAAGGTTCCGCGCTGGCCGGAGCAGAACTGGAGGCTTGATTACAGCATCCTCAACACAGACCAGGCTGGCTTGACGGGCTGCCTCTCTCAACAGATCAGAAATTCTCTGTAAGCCTGGTCGCTGCGATTTCTTGCCGGTGCATCAAACACGGCAGGGCCACCTGGGGCCCGGGCCCAAGACAGGTTTCTGCTGTACTTTCCCTTTTAGGCGTGGCCTGGATGGTGCCAAATGGCCGTGGGTGATAAATCCAGGGTCCTCTGCCGTGTGGACCCTTGACTTGCCGAGGCTGCCCGCTGTCAGTTCCCTCCCGGCTGGGAGGGTTGGGGCTTCTGCTCCGCCACAGCCACACTCGACTTTTCCATCTGCTGCCATGGTATTCGACGACGGCGTGGGATGGGCGGATGCAACCTCCACGTGGTTCCTTGACCCCAAACAAGATTTCGACTACCGCAAAACAGGGGCTGAGATCTGCAAATGCTGGCTCTTGCTGCATCTGGTGTCTGCAAGCTGGCAGGTTTGTGAGGCACCGGCCGACGATTAACCGCGTTGCAGCCCTGCAGTACGCAGCGATAGGGCTCAGCCGAGCCACACAAGAGGGTCGCCTCCCGTGGCCTGACCCCATAACCGTACCCGTACCCGTCTCCGGACCCGGATCTCTCGTACCAATTCGATCAACAAACGGGGATCGCTATACCGCACATGCACTGCACAAGCAAGTGCCAGGTATAGCCGCCCGGCCCTTGATCTTACAGGACCATGAACCCCAGATTAGACTACTGCTAGTGATTACTCTTCTCAGGAACAATCGTCACGCTTGCATGCAGGCACGCGAGGTGTGGCTTGTCGTCTAGATGTTCGCCACACCCAAGGCCTCTTTCTCTCCTAGACCCTCTCTCACTCCTTCCCTGTGCAAGATGCCAATTCGCATGTGATGGACCAACCACATGTCCATCCGCACACATGGGGTTTCCCAACAATGCCATCCCACGCCTTGCTGGGATTTGCATTGAGTGCCACGTCGACGGATCAGCATCAACACCCTCGCCTAGCTGGGTATCATCCGTGTGGCTTTAGTCAACTGTATGCGAGTACGCACCTGTCTCGTGGCTGTGCCGTAGTCCACCTACCTGGCTGCCTGGTTCACACAAGCTTGTGAGGTTAGGTTACCAGGACCAGGACAAGGACCATGACCGACGACACATGTCCATCTCGGGCTTGGTGTTGGGCTTGGGACACATAGGTAGACTGGCCTGCCGCTGCCAGAGGTGCGTTGGCAGCGGGGCCAGCCCGACGGTTGTGGCTCAGTCGCTGGTGCCAGGCCTGGCATTTCTTCGGCACGCAGCGGCCCCTGTGGGCCTCTCCATCTCTCCCCCACAAGCGTGCCCGAGCTTTTGGGGTTGGCGCCCCGGCTGTCGCCCGTACCCAGCCTTAAGACCTGCTCTAAATAAACTGATTAATCAGGCCAGTTCGGGGGGGACCCGAGAACGCGGAACGGCGGGCGCCTGGTGTCCCGCTTGTCACCCTGTCTCTACCGATTTTCTTTCCCCCTTTCAGGTCTTTTCTTCACGCTCGCTTTTTTCCGCGTCCCGTGACCCAGTTTCTACTCAGCCCTACTGCCAGCCAGGAGTGCATAGCGCAGTGCTGGTACCGCATTGCATTGCGTTGTCAGACTCCACGTAGGCCAGGCTACCTTAATCTATCCTCACTGCCTAAGCCACGGGTCACGCGCTCGCTTTTGCATACGAAGCCATCATCAACACGGATGACTCATATTGTCCGTCGGAATCCCGACGAGCCTCGGTCGAGCTGCCTGCCTGGCCGGCCGGGTATGCGGTTATGTTGTTGAATACCTCAATTCTCCCCCGGCTGGTAGCCTGGCTGGTTATTGATTTTTTTTGGTTTTATCCTTTTTTTTCTTCTTTTTTTTTTTTTTCCTTCTTTCTATCGTCGCATGGTTCCATCAGACATACCCAAGACCCATGCCGAGACCAGGCCGAGACCATAGGCCCATATGCAACCTGTCCACGCTTTGGCCCGTCGGTCTTGTCGCTCTCATGCAAGGGCAAGCCGAGCTGCCGCGCGCCCTGGTACGACGTCTTGCGGGGGGGCTCGGTAGGGCCCAGCCGGGCCTGCCAGGCTGCAGCAGCAACGGTCAAGTCCTTCTGTTGGGGACAAGAAAGAAGCCTCGGTACGCTCCTGGCCGGATGTGTCAGCACTATAGAATTATTATGTAGCCTACATGCTGTACTTCGTCCCGACAATTTGAACGGCCAGCCAGCTCGGGTGGGAGTGGGATTGTGGGGAACATGATACTTCCCGTCATTTGCGATCTACACTAGATCTAAGGATCTCTGCTAGGGGCTTTTTTTTTTTTTTTTAAAAAAAAAAAAAAAAAAAAAAAAAAAAAGTCCTCGGGAGTCAAACGAGGCCGTTAACCGCGATGAATAGCGCTAGCCGCTGCCTCGCATGTTACACGTCGCCCTCGCTCTCGCCCTCGCACTGGTCATGGCCCATCATGATTCACTCGATCAGCTCAGCTCAGGTCATCAAGTCCCAACGCTTCGACCGTGCTCCAGGCCCTTCCATTTACTTCCTCTCTGTTCTATTTCCTAACCCTGCCCCAGGACATAGCTTTGCAAGTGAAACACAACTAGTGCACGCACACATCGGCGATAGGTCGGCTTGTCGCGGTGCGCTGCGCGGAAATGCACGATAGATACTATAAGAGGTGGGAGCGAAAAAGAGAAGGAAGCCAGAGAAAAAAAAGATTTCCCGCAGCAGCGCCTGGCCAATCAGTGGGCCGTCGGCCGAACTCGCTGTGTTACCTCAGCACACAACGTTGGGGGTGTGGTTCGGCGGCCCCGATGGCCGACTGTGAACCAGCCCACGCCGGGAGGGTGGTGGTGGGCAGCCGCGTTACAGGGGGCTCAGTCGAGACATCCCCCAATCGCACTCCCATTCGGCCCTCGCGCGCGCTCAATTGGGTTTTTTTCTTCACCACTCTCACCTTGGCCAGACCACCAGCCTCGTTCCGACAATTATACTCGATCCGCCCGGCCAGAGCGACTGCAAGGCCCGACATGCAGCAGGTAGAGCAGGCCCGACAAAATAAAACAACTAGATAAATAAAAGAAATGCCAGGAATTAAAATCGATAAAATCGACAAATTCAAACGCGGCCCCCTCTGACGCATGTCACATGAGCCACCCCGGTGTGACCCAAAAAGGATTTCCCGCGGCCGGCGCCCCGGAGATGTTGCAAGCTCAACCCACGACTGCGGAACCGCGTGTGCTCGTGCATTTGCATGCGTTACATGTATACGCTCGACGGGCTTTCACCAAGTATTACTCACCTCCGGGGGCATAAAGCCCTCAATAGGCTGTCTTCGTTCCTGTGGCGCCCTGCGAGGCAGCACAAGCAAGCGTTGATGAGCAATCACACATGCAGCGATGTTCACGTGCGGAAAAGAAAAGGAACAAGAAGATAATAATGCTTGGTCATGTCCAGGCAGAAGGAACATCAGTCGTCCTGCGCCAGAAGACCCGCCTCCCAAGCCTCGAAACCCCCCGAGGGGGACGCTCAACGGTCTCTGGACATCGCAGGAAGCCTACACAATTCACTGCGATTCCGAGGCACATGACCCAGGACTTTCGGATTTCATGATACCCCGTGTGTGGGGAAAGGCGGTGGGTGTCGGTTGTCGAGGTGGCGACGGAGTTGTGTTTACTTGGACGTCTCGACATCGATACCCTCCCCGGCCAGCCGGCCTAACAGCACTGCAGCCTGCAGGTATTTACTCCAGCAGCAAGCAACCGCAGCAACAACAACAACAACAACAACAACAACAACAACAACAACAACAACAACAACAACAACAACAACAACAACAACAACAACTAGGAAGTTGTGGATAGATAGATGGCAAGTGGGGGCTTCCTCGGGCCAAAGCGTGCAACCGTACACCCCATACCGCGGAAATACGAAAAAACACGAGCGATGGGAGGAGTATCAATCAATTCTCGAGAGAGAGCATTGTCATGTGGTCGCCGCCGCCCTGTCCTGGGCTCCCGGGCGGGGGACCCACATCCCTCAACCTTTGCCAGAACACCAAGAAAGCTTTACTTTACAGTATAGTACATGCGTATGCGGTGCCACCGCCCGCCCACACATGAGGCTTCGTATATTCCAGCGCAAGTGACGCAAGGAAAAAAAAAAGAAAAAAAAAAACAGGGAAAACCTCGCACTTCGGTGTCTCGGCCACGCGCAAAAGAGTTTCCAAGAAAATCCCTTCTCCATGTGTAAGACGCAGGTCTTTGGCTGTCAAGTCGGAAAAGCCTTTGGCCCAGCGTCCAAGTCTGCGGGTCTAGAGCAACCCAACCCACACACACACATCCTGTGCTGCAGCAGCATGCAGAACTCAGCCGCTGACGGGGTTCTGCGGGAAGAAAGGTAGGTGTGGGTGGGGTGGAGTGGGCTAGGCGAGAGTTTCCTCGTGTGGCAACTAGCACCCCCTAAGAATAGCAATCCTTGTCCCATTCTCGCACAGCAGGTGCACACTAGGTGGTGCAGACGTGCATGCCGTGCTGCACGCGCCCTAGTACGACTGTAGGACGGTGGCTGCACGGCCTAACCCGCGCACGCCTTAAGGTGAAGGGATTTATAAGGCAGTGCCTTCAATCTGTGCGACGGTGAAAATCCGCAACTATCTCGGAAGCGGGAGAGACACGACAGGATCGCGGCAAGGCCTGGCATATAGGGCTGTGGCAACACCGTGGATGGATTTCCAAGCTGGATCCTCGGGCCAAGTAGCCCAAGTAGGAAGTTTTGATCATTCACGTATGACATGCATGCGAGTAGTTAGCTGTGGTGTTGCTTGGGATTACACAAGCAAGAGAGGGAGGGGGAAACGGGCGTTTAGACTATGCACTGCACTGCCTTCATGGTGTTGCAAGATCATCCCATGCACACATGCACACGGGGGTCCAATAACCATTCAACCATCGACTGTATCGTCAGGATATCTCTGCGTACAAACACCCAGCTTCGCGACTATCCAAAACATCTTGCCACCATTCTAAACCCACTCCGTACCATGCTCCTGCGCCCATATGCAATGGTCGCGCAGGCTGGTTTAGCGCATCTAAACACCTGAAAGCGTCTGCCGCTGCGGTCGTGGAATCCAAACCAGGTTTTACGGGCACGGGCAACTCAGTACGTCCCGGCATTAATTATCAACTATTGGTCCGTAATATTAGCATGTCTGGTCTGACTCCCTGGTGGCGAGTTGGGTTTCTGAAAGGCTACTCACATCGATCAACTTTTCCGTCTGCGCAAAGCACGCCTTGTCTGGCTCCTGCTGCGGGTTCAGCGAGCAGAAGCGCCAGAGGCCTCCGAACCCAATGTCCTCCAGGATCTCGTTGAGCCCCGAGGCACCCCCAGACTCCATCGCCGAGGCGAACTTGGGGTTCGACGTCAACGTCTGCAGGAGGCCGTGGGCCGACTCGAGCGTCGCCGAGTTCTGGCAGTGCAGCAGCGTCTCGTCGAGTATTGCTAGTATCGGCCCGCACAGGTGCACGATCACGTTCGGCCGTCCACTTGCCAGCTCATTCATCCACTGTAGCGTGCGGCTCTGTGCGGCGTCCTCGAGGTACGCGAAGTCGATGAGCTCGATCGCAGAGTTCAGCAGCAAGTCCTTGTCCTTGACCGTGCTGAGCTTCTCAGGGGTCCGCGCTTTGTGCACGCCAGCCAGGCTCGACGGTGGCTTGATACCCGCCAACCAGAGGGTGTCTTTGAGCTCGTCCGGTGTGACCACCCGTGACAGGATGAGCGACAGGTATGGAGAGTAAGGCACGTCCTTCAGTTTCTTGGAAGAGGCTTCTTGCCCCTCAATTGGACTTGCAGCCGTCTCTGTCATGTCCAAAAACGTAGCAAGCACATGTAGGGCTGTAGATTTGGTCATCGTATCTGACAGGCCACGCACGAGACATGCGCACACTGCAAAGTGGAAGTTCTCGGCAGTGAAGTGGATACCGTAGAATGCGTCCAGCGGAAGCGCCACCTCCTCGAGCTGCTCACGGCCCTGCAGCAGGTGTGCCACGAGCTTGGGGCCGCGAGTGTCGCCTGATGTGTTGATATTTGTGAGCACCGACTCCAAGAACACCGCCGCACAGTTGAACAGGTTGATTGGCACAAGCCTCAACAAGAAGGTAGCGAGCCAAAACAACTGCACACCGTAGCGGGAGGTCGACGGGAGCTTGGCCATCATCCGGGACAGTGCTGTAACAATCGCCACCAGCATCTCGCTGCTGCTATCCTCGCCGCTGAAGCGAGTGATGCTGATCCGTAGGGCGACGAGAACCTGATACAGAAGATCGTCGTCTACCTCTTCCCTCGCGAGGCAGCCCATGACGGAGAAAGCACGAGGCTGGATGGCAGGGTTGTTCTGGAAGGCGGTGCTGGCCACGAGGCTCATCCAGCGCGATCGCCAAGCATTAGCAATATCCGTGGAAATTGCTGCGATAGAGCAGACCTCGAACATGATACCAGCCAAAATCTCCGTGGCCGCTAGGTTGGGGCCATACTCTTGTGTCGTAGACATTGATGCCCCATCGCGCCCAGGGAATGCGGGCGTGATGCTCCAGATATCAGTCCTGGTTTCCGACAAGGACTCGAGGATGCCCCGGAGCTTGGCCTGGCGGGCCTCATCCAGATGGAACGACGTACAGGCCGCGTGGATGGAATTGACCAGGAGCCTGTGCACCAGTATGCGGATGTCCGGCGAGCCAGTGTTCGCAAGCATCGTTACGATGTGGAAAATCTCAGGCAA
Organism: Diaporthe citri; assembly: GCF_014595645.1. NCBI lineage: Eukaryota > Fungi > Ascomycota > Sordariomycetes > Diaporthales > Diaporthaceae > Diaporthe > Diaporthe citri. The sequence continues at coordinate 2,034,660 of NW_025064850.1, forward strand.
GAACATCTGCGCCTGTATCCCACTGTCGAAGGACAGCGATACGCAGAACTGCAGCAGAATGCAGACCTCTGGCCAGACGACGTTGTCAGGCAGGTACTTGCTCTGGCGCATAGAAGACCGGTTCATGGCCTTCCGCAAGCGAGTGATTATCTTGCCACGCAGCGAGATGCTGCCAATTGCCGTAACGATCGAGGTTAATGTCTCTGTCTGTTCATCGTGGAGACCTATACTCAAAGCCGTCTTGATCACTTCTTCGAGGAAGATATCGAGGAGAACCTCGTCTCCATGGATGGCCGGCCAGATCGTCTGCTCCAATGTGAAGCTCAAAGTCGGGTCGGACAGCGTCACGTCGATTAACTTCCGGAACAAACTCGCAATCTTATCGCGACCTTTGTCACTGTCGGGCTCAGCTGCCAGCACTGATGATCGGAGGCCTGGCAGCCATGGCGCCAGGTAGGCCAGACTCAAAGGCTTCTGCTCTTCGGAAAAGCTATCCCAGCCGACAAAGAATTCATTCAGGAAATCCGACGTGAGCTGAGGCTCGGCCTGAGCGAGCGTCTTGCTAATTTCCACGATAAACCGTGACGGGTCTAGCGGCACCGCGATGTCTAGAACAAGTCAGCGGGCGCGCGCTCCAACAATCCGCTCCCAGAGTGTCCCAATCGATTTTGGCTTACCTCGTGTGCACACCACCTTTGATGCGACCGTGAAGTTGAAGGCCTTGCATAGGGCGCCCAGCAGATTGTATGAGGAAAGTCGCAAGACGTGATCGGGGCTGGCCAGATTCGTTAGGGCAAGATTCAAAAGCGTACCCGGCACATCCTGTGGCCGAATAAGTCTTTCAAATGACTTCAGCGACCGCGTGTCCTTGCCGTACTTGGCCTTCGCGGCGCGGATCGTCTGTAAAATCTCCGCCTTCTTAGGGCTGGTGAAGTACATGATAATTTTGCCATTGTCAGCCCGGAGGCCAAAGGCTGATTCATCATCAGGCTTCACGTTCGTAGGCGCCTCATCAACGTCACCAAGGCGGAATATATCGTTGATGGTGGCGCTTAGGCGGAAGTTGGGGTGTACCTCCTGCTTCTCGGCTGTTGTTATCTGGACGAATTGGCTGCCTACCATGACCCGGCACGCGATCCTTCCTTTCGTTTTCGACAGTCGTACGACTGGCTTAAAGTCGTAGCGCGTGTCTGCAAAGACGCTGATTGTTTCCTTTGGCAGATGTAGCTGGTTGAAGTGGAAGTGATTTTGTAGCTCCTTGATGCTGCCAACGAGATGGTACTCGATGTTATTGGGGTTGAAGACACTGGCATCTTTTCTTGTCGAGACACGAAGAACACGACGCAGGCATTTGCTGTACATTGTCAGTCCTTCCGACGTCCATATCACACCTTGTATAGTCAAAACTCTGCTTACCGGAATGCACTGTTCATGTTGTAAATATAGACACGACTAAGCTGCTTCGACAGCTCCGTGGGAGTGAGAAGCTCGAGCTTGTGGAAGAGCTCGTCCTGGGGCTCGTCGTTCTGGCCATTGTAGCAGGTTGCGTCGATGAGTAGTCCGAAAGGTCGATGCCACAGGCGGCTGGCGATCTGTCCATGTGTCAGTACGATGACCAATTCTGAGCAAAGAGCAGCGTCACGGGCAACAGCATAGAGTCGTGACAAACAAAATTTTGTCTGCACTTACCTTCAAGTAGCAGTATATCAGAGTATCATAATCAATGTTCTCGTCATCAATGTTCCTCAAGATGATGCAGATGATGGACAAGCCATCCTGAACGCAGAATGTCAGCCGTCAGCCGTGGCTTATAGCGGAAGTGTCAGAATTTTTGAGGATCTTTGTGGGCTTACCTTGCTCTCTCCACCATCATACACAGCCCTCGCCGTGACGAATGATTCGGTACTGCGGAACGCATTGCGAAGCATAAAATTTTGGAACCGAGAGTAAGCTGGTGGACTGTTGGCTGAGATCAACGGCCTATTCCAAGTAACGGCCAGCGCTGGAGGACCAAGATGTGAGATGAGGTTTCTAAGGGGTTCAAGGACAGGGGACCGCATGCGAGAGATCTCAGCCGGAGTTCGAACAAAGTCTCTTCTCTCCTGGGAGGCGAGGCGCTGCCGCACTTGGTCCCAGTGGTCGTAGAGGAAGCGATGTAAAGCCACGCAGGAGCCAAAGTCGAACGATTCATTCGTGCTGGGAGGATCTGTTTTCTCAGGCGACACAGAAATCTCGCGCAGGAAGGTTGTCACCCTATATATGTTCTGCGTGAGGAAGTCGTTGAGAGGGAACATGTACGGCTCCTTGGCCCCGAAGAGCACATTGTTGGCCAAATTCTGGACAACCTTCGCAATAAGAAGAAGCCCTCGACGCATCTCCTTGGACGGTGCAGTAGATACTAAGCCCTCGACCTCGGGTGCCACAATAGCTGGACAGAAGAACCGGAGGAAGATGAAGGCGCCAACGGCAGTGTATTTAGCCTCCGGGAATCTAGGCATGACTGCCGTCGATATGATGCTGCAGATTTTCCTGAATGGCGACGGTATGTTCGCCGACGAAGCACAGATATCGTCAATGAAAACCTTGGCGACTATGCGAAGCTGCAGCGCATTTTTCTGGAGTTCCTCCTGTGACGTGACACGGGCTGGGTCCAGTTCAAGGTCAAGATCCTTTGAAGTTAGCATGAGCCGCTCCACGACTTTTTGCAATGTTGCTTTCAGGTATGCTGTGCCCTTCCACTTTGCATAAATCGAGAGCATCTTCGTGGCCACGCAAGTTCTCCGGAGCAGCTCGGATTCGTTTTCCGTATCCTCAATTTCTTGCTTCACAAGAGCTTCCAGCAGGGCGAAGCTCATGCCCCGGGTCTCAAAGATGTTCAACAGCGATATTGTCACCTCGTCGACCTCGCTGCTGGGGCATACTGCGCTAATAGCAGCCGCCAGAGTCGTATCAGTAGTCAAAAGATCTAGCAATTCGTCGTACTTCTCCGTGACGGCAGTGTCGGACAGGTTGTTGAATTCAGTGCCTTGCATCAGGATGTTGTAGAGAACTTTCACGAAAGCTGTTCTTATCTCAACGTTCTCGTGATAACCAATACTCAAAGAGTGCTTCAGACCGACGTCAATGTTCGCACTAAGGAGATTGGAAAGTACGGTGATGGCAAGTTCAGAGCTTGTAATACTGTCGTCCCTGGCGGTCGTCCCATGATCGTGCCTGCTCGCCTCGGCAGATTCCAGATTGAGAAGCGACAGAAACCGGTTGAAGTAAGTGTGGAACATCTGTGACTTGAGCTCACTTGTTCCAACATCTGACTGTCCGTCGCCTGGTTGCAGTGGGAGACGATACGTTAGCTCAGCCAGCGACCTGAGGCAAGCCCTGTCGAGATCTCTCTGGATTCTCAGTGAATCGTCAGGCCGCGCAGGCCCAAACGCCGCCGCAGACTCCGCCCTTGGGGAGCGTGGCCTTGCGATCCAACTGAATATGTATTCCAGGAGCTGGTTGCGGATACGAACATCATCCCTCAGGTTCAGATGCTCTTTTTTCTTCACGACAGCCTCACAAAGTTGGCAGACTTTGATCTTGACCATGAGGCTGTTCTTGGTGTCTGGAACGCCGTCGAGGAATTTGGCAAAGTTGAGCGTGAGTGCACCTAGATGCACAGACGACGCTGCTCCCAAATCGGAAGGGCCATCCAGTCTGTCCACCAGGGCGCGGAGCAGGGAAATTGACTGCTCGGCAAAAACGATCTCGCTATCAAGGCCCTTGACAGCTGACTCCAGTGCACCTGTGAACAGAATATCCAGCTCCGACTCGAGTGCTTTGAAGAGAGGCTGGTACAATGCGGGCGAGATCTCCGAGGAGAGCACCTCCCGCGTGGTCTCCCTCACACGTACGTTGCTGCAAGCCAGGAGCTGGATGCTGAGCCTCAGATACCTATTGAGTATTGGTTCCTCCTGATTGTCGGAAGACAGCCGATCAATCCATTTCAGACCTCCAAGAGATGGGTCGTCGATAATCGCAGTCTGGTCGGCTACGCAGACACCGCCGAGAGAGGCTAGGAAGCCAGAGTAGTTCCGCCACTCGGCGACTGCCATTTCCGATGTAGTCTCGAGGGCTGCGGTCGACACATCTCTTGATAAATGCAGCCACCTATCAAATGCTAGAGCCCACGCATCCAAGATACCCGCGCTTGGGTATTGCATTCGCCGTAGCAGGCCGCGGATTCTTTTCTGGAAAGCGACCAGTCCGGTGAAGCGGAACGCGCGCGAGCCGATTTCCCGAAAAACATCGCCATTTCGAAGGAGAGATAATGCCGCCTTCGCGGTGCTCGAGGAGGCAGTCTCAACAATATGACTCTCCTCAAAGAACAGGCCGAAGCAGCTGATAACTAGCTGGCACGTCTCGATATTCGCCGAGCACAAGGAGACCAGCAAAAGTGTCTCCAGCCTGGTATTTATGGCCGCTCTCTCGGGTATCTCTTCCGGCAAGTTGGCCAGTTCCGAGAGCTTCCGCAGCAAAACAAGTCTGGACTCAAGATACCCGTGAATCGAATTGATACCTGCACCAAGGTCTTGAGAGTCGACCTTGTCGAGAAGGTCGCTTAGAACAAGCGAGGTCAGTTTCCAGAACTTTTGCTTGAATGCAAGAGAGCATATCCTTTTCGACGCACGGAGAGACTCCATGATGATCGTACTGCCGAATACGCGCACGGTTACCTGCGCGGCCAATCGGCGCACTTCTTCGTTTGAAGTGACCAGGCAAGGCAGGAAAGACTCGAGGCTCTCTTCAAAGTACTCATTCTTTTCCTTGTGCTCTGGAATCTTCACAAAGACGCCCAGTGGGCAGACACAGAGAAACGAGATGATGTGATGGAGCATGCTATTGTTGTCGACTAGCTCCAGGGCTTTTCTCGAAGACCCGTGATCGCCCACGACAAATATTGTGGACATGGTCTACCGCCGAAGTCAGTTCATGTTCGACTGTGCAAGAGCATTGTGTTACATACCTTGAGTTGAGCCAGCGTGAACTCGAACCCGATCGTATAGAGCTGCGTGTAATGATCCGCCTCCTCAAGACCCGCAAAGTGAGAGCAGGCCTGGATCACAGCGATTTTGAAACCAAGCGGAGTGTTCGGGGCGAGGCAGGATGGTGCCAAGGACTCGACACAGCTCTCATAGTTAAGGTCAGTTAGGCTCATAAAGGCAGCGGTCATGATGTCCTGGTCGAACAGCCCGCTATCCGGCCCCGAGCTGTTGCGACGGAAAACAGCGTCTCGAATCTCATCCTGCACGTCCAGGGCGTAACTCATGAACGCCGAATCACTCTCGGGGTCAAAATGCCGGGCCGCACGCAGAAGTAGCACAAGACAGTACGCCGCCTGTTCATTTTTGTTCCTGAGGGTTTTCCTCAAACCGTCAAGAAATGCGACTTTCTTGGACATGCTACCACTCTTGGCCTCTCGCAGGTTGCTGGCAACCTCGAACACATCAGGGAGGAGGAAAAGTAAGGTAATTTGCAACGGGTAGAGCAAGAACTTCCGCCTCACACCATCGGCAACCGAGTCTGCCCTTCCATTGTCATGCACGACTGTCTGTGTCATATCAAAGAGGGTATCCGGCCCACCATCTAGCCTCTTGTGAATTGTGTGCAACTCAACAAACTCGTCGGGATAACGATCCAACCATCTGGTGATCAAAAGCGGGGTGACGATGGCGATGGTGTGCTGGAACGGTCTCCGAAAATGAAGATAACTGGAGCAGATCTCCTGGATGATCAGTCCGAGCTTCTGACTGTCTACCCAGAAGCATCCGATTAGGCGCAACACTATTAATGCGGTGTATTCGTCGTCGGCGCTCGCTGGGGTTTGGACAGTTGCGATATTCGCAGACGTGGCAGTCCGGACCATGTAGATGAGCTTCCTCAGATACTCGAACGAGCTCGTCCAGTTGGACGCACTGACAAACTCAGCGATGGTCCTGCCCTGGCGCTCCAGGCCTTCGATTTTCGAGTCAAATAGCGCCTGGCTCTCAACGGGCTGCTCGCTGCCGGCGGGCGGCAGAGAGGTGGCCAGCTCGGGGTGGTCCGCCACCACGGTGCGCTCGGTATTGAACTCATCAAGCAAGGTCTGGGTCGACAGACTGTATCCTTCCGGGAGAGGTCGGGCGTACAGTCTCAAAATATCCAGAACCCTGGTCACCAGCGCGGAATCGAGTGTCTGCGGAGGAGGCAACTTGGCCCTCTGGGCACTTCTCATTCGCCAAGACTCGGGCTGTGGCGGAATAGAACCCACAGCATTCCAGTGGCTGGTGCAGCAATCGGCAATCAGGCCAAATATATAGATCTCGGATATGAGGACGTGAGGTGGGTGGGTGGAGATTGCTCCGGCCTTGTATGGTCGTCCTAGGTCCTCGATCAAGCCCATCAGAGCGTCGAGGACGACATTGATGGATCCGGCGCTGACCTTCAGCAGGGTGGCACGGGTGATGAGAACGATGTCATCTTGAGCGAGGTCTTGGCTGGTGGTGCCTGTCCGGTGCGGAAGCTACATCGGGGCGAGCAGGAAGTCAGCACGGGTGTTTCTCTCCGCCATCCTTCGCATCCAGAGATCGGGACAGCATCCAATGCGATCCTCGGGGCGTCCCCTTGTCATTCGTCTCCTTACCCTTGTAGTGAGCCTCTCCACAAGACACCGAACCAGACTGCCATCACCGTTCATTGTGCTGAGAGACATAGGGGTGTGTCTCCCTCTTTCGCATGTTTAAAGCAGCATGCCCTCTCCTGGGCAGTTCTGGGATCGGGCTGCCCTCGCGGTCCGGGGGGGATTCGCCTGCAGCGCCAGGCAGTCGACGGGCTTGTAGGTGTCGGAGCGGGCTAGTGATCGCGATGCGTGCGTGACACCGGGGCGAGGATGGTGTGGGATCGGGCGATTGGGCGATTGGGCAATTGAGAGCGTCGGGACAGCGTCGGTGCTTGGGAACGGGCCAGGCTGGGAGACGGCAGCGGGCGTTGACTCGATGGAGCTCGCGATGGGGTTTGAAGAGTGGAGTAGGCGTGGTCTCTCAACAACAGGCTAGCAGAAATGGATCGACACAAAGAAACAGATGATGGCGCCCCTCGATTGAGCAATCGGTCGTCTGTGGTTTTGCGAAGGGGCTTGTCTGGGGCCGGATGTACTGCAACGGTCGACGATGCATGAACTCGCCCTTGGCCTCCCTCCACTCGCCCAATGGACCTGTCTTGCATGTGTCCTCGACCTCCCAAGGCTGCTGGGTGTGTACATGCACATGTACCAGGCCTGGCCAGGGCGGCAGGGCAGCAGGGTAGCAGCAGACTGCGGTGTGCGTAGGGTACCGTACCGTGCTTACCGCGGCACGCGCTAAGCTTAAATGGTTGACCAGCTCGGTACTGCAGTGGGGAGCAAGGCCCGGCGTGGGAGGCAGCGCAAGATTGGGCACAAGAGCTGAGCTGCGGGTGAGGCGTCCCCCCCATGGCCCAGGGGTAAGCTGGCCCCTGGTCCCTTGCATTGCACCCCAGAGGCACACGCAGGGAGAGACACAAGAGAGACAACTTTGGAACACAAAACCCACCCTTTGGTACCCAGCGACCGCGGCAGATTGGGCCAGCCGTCGATGCAACTGAACCTCCAGACGCACGACCTTGCATCTACGTACCTATGCAGGTACACATGAGTCTGGTATATTGCCAGAGGGCTGGAGGAGTAACCGGGCAGGGCTACCACCCGCAAGGCTCGAGCCCAGCATGTGACAACTCCCCTTCTCCCGAGAGAACAATGGAATTACCGCGAGGGATGAGCTGGTCTCGGACGAGGGCGAGCTCAAGCTCAAGCTCTAGAAGCAGCTCCAGTCCACGTAATGTCCAAGCTGAGCAATAGGGCTGTGCGTGCCCAAGGCAGCCAAGAGCCCACGGTCACATCTGGACTACCAGGAAAGGATATCACGGCTGCATTTGGGCTAGGGACTATCCTAAAATGTGACGGCGCCTTATCCCAGGAGAATATCCCACAAACATGAGCAATAACGTGGGCACAACTAACTGACTCTACAACGACCAATGACTGATCAACTGCCCTGCTGACAACATAACCAGGCCAGCCTCCATGTGCCTGCTGTCCTTACTATGCGACAAGGTAAGGCGCATTTAGGGAAGGATTTACTAGGGAGCAGGAACAGGTCATGTCCGACTCAGCCACCATGGCCCTCGTAGAGTGTGTTCTATTAATGGACGAATCCCAGCTCCTCCAGTTCAATGTCGTCTTTTTACATATAATCTGCAGTGCGTGAGGACGCCGGGCTGGATTTCTTTTCACCTCTGCTTGTGTTCCCCCAAACTCTAAACAACCATCCTCACCCGCAATGTTCGCGTGCTGCTTTTCTGGGAGGGAATACGAGGACGACACGCAACACGAGGCCGCTCGCCCCCAAGCAAATAGGCCCCCTTCCGACGAGATGTCCCTTACACCGAAGCCAGTCACGGGCCGCAGGAAACCCTCAGACGCAGCTCAGAAACCACCAGCAGAGTCCGTTACAGCCCCCAGCGACCGAAACAACGACAAGTTTAAGCCGTCAGACTACCTCTACTTTGGCGAAGGGTCATCAGGGTACCATCCCAGGCATACCGTCGCAAATAGCACAAACCAGCAGGGCAGGGCTTCGAATGGTCCAAGGTATACCACGGTTGGGTCAGGAAATCCGTCGGGACGCGACAACAGTGGATATCTGGCCACGGGTCTCAACAACAACACACAGATGGGATACTCCAACCTTACCTATGGGGGGTCGTTGCAGTACAACTTTGCTGGGACGCAACCGATTGGCGTTGGAACCTGAGCAAGTGTGTGGCATATGATGACTGATGCACTCAGTCGCCGTATTTCGTTCCCCAGCGCAGAGAGACTGCCTTTGCAGCCCCTGATACCGTTGCTCAGTCGCAATCCGTACGATTGATCTCGGAAAGCATATCAGCGCTGGCTGTGCTCCTTTGGACCCGCACATAAGGCTCCTCCCTGCCAGTTGTGCTCACAACCTGCTCGTTCATCAAAGCATGGCTGAAAAGGAGGTCGAGCCTTTTGACGCCACCTGGAAGGGTGCACTTCGACTTGACACAGGGGCGCATTGAATCAGCCATAGCAGCTTACGAGCAGACTCTGGCTTGTATGATGGAGGCGCATGTTCCGATGCCTCCTAAGCCGCCACTGCTCCCAAGGCACGTTCGCCTCAACCTAAATCAACCAAAGTGTTAATTGACGGGGTTTTGCATGGCCCGGTGGAGGTGGGTGGGTGGAAGGTCATTCATACCGAGATCAGGCACTACGATACTCGTTCGCCTGGAGTACACCAACTGTTCCCATACACGGTGTGGATCCAAGTATATCCAGGAAGCAGCACGTTTAAGAAAAGAAGCACCCGATGGGCTTGAAGACTTGAATACGGACATGTGTTTGACAGCTTTCGCGTTACAAGAGCCACTTTGCTCTTGTTCCGGGTATTCACAATATCACCTCCAAGTGTCATTGGGTGTCCTGGTCTTCTGCTGGTACCTCACATAAATCTATAGGGCCTCCAAGGCAATCGGCGAGGCTGGGAAACATAATGATTAGCCAAAATACAAATACCGGCCTAGTCATGACAAACACCGGCTGAGCATTGCACGAGACCTACTTTGTAGACAATCTCGAGTAAGCAATGGATTTCTATCAGCGCCATCCAGACGGTCTACAGAGTTGATTGTGCCAATAGGTTCATAAGAAAGATGTAATTTTCGAGCTCGTTTTATAGCATTCCGAGGAACTATCCTGGTCAAACTTTTGATGGCAAACAAAACCAATAGAATAAGCAATGACGATGACAACCGTGGCCACAGGCCCTGATAAGGAAACCCAGGAATTGCTGCTCCACACGTATGAGTGTGTCACAGTAGGCATTCCCGAGCGTTCATCAGAACGTGCGAAATAGAAAACATCCCAGAAAAACAACACAAGCAATGAGAACTCCTAAAAACGGTGGACATGAAGTACAGTTGACCGTCGCGAGAAAGTAGACAGCGCCGTGGGCTCAATAGACGTTTCTATTCGGCGCCTTTGTGGAATCACATCTACTCAAGGCACGCAAAGGTATTGTGAACATCTACCCAGACCTAGCGACGATAGCCACGACCATTGCCACTGTAACCACGGTCGTAGCCCCTGTCCCCTCCATAGCCCCCCTGTCGACGGTCATCACGACCAGAGTACGGCGGTTGTTGATACCCCTGACCTTGATAGCCTTGATAACCTCCTCCTCCTCCTCCACCATACTGCCCTGGTGGTGCGCCATATCCGCCTCCATTGCCATAGCCCTGGTTGTATCCGCCGCCGTATCCACCGTATCCACCGCCATTGCCGAAATTAGCGGGCGGTGGTGGTGGCGGCAAACCGCTACCGAAGCCCACTGTTCCAGGAGGAGGTGGCACCCAGTTGGCCGGTGGGGCTGGATAGCCACCACCGTTTCTAGGTGGAGGATAGCTATCTCGTCCACCATAGCCTCCTCCTGAGCCTCCACGACCACGGCCACCTTGATACCCGCCGCGTCCGGGACCGTAATTGATCGGTTCAGTACGGCCATTCTGATAGTTGTGGCGTCCCAGAGGCGCGCCACCATGGCTTCTGCCTGACCGGCGGCCCTTCGATCGAATCTCGTCCATGTCGTTCCGGTCGAGGGCCGGTGTCGGTAGCTTGACGCCGCGAAGTAGCATAGACTTGTGCGTGTGTGCGCTGCTTGGCATTTCGTAGTTAACACTGCGCACTGTTAGTGACTGCATCTACAAGTAGCTAAAGGTGGGAAAAGTGTGCTGGCATACCTCAGGGAGCGGTCGTAGTCAAGGTCAGGCATTGACTTTCTTTCAAGTGGGTATGTCAGAGCACCGTGAGGGAGGTAATCCTCGATCTTTTTGATCTCACCCGCCAGACCACCACTTGTCCTCGGGTCGAGCTGGTGTTTCGGCGCGCCTTGCTTCTTTGAGTAGAAGTGAATGATGATATCGTCGTACAAGCCTGGGTGCGCATCTGATATTATGAGAACGTCATTTCCAGGCTCATTCCGTGCCAAAGCATCTTCACTCAACAAGTGATACTTCTTCGCCATGGCCTCGAGGAGCCGCGGCATGTCAATAAACGGCAAGAGCGCGACACCTTGCCACGCCATCTTCTTCCCGTTCAGGTCGACCTCAAAATCCTCAGGATAGAAATCAATGATTTCGCTGTCCTCATCTGTCATGAGGTCATGGAAAACTTCAGGGATGGCGTGCCTGGACGCCGCAGGGAGAACGCTCATGAGTTGTTCGTATGGTTTGGATATTCTTCCTTTCTCGAACTTGATCTCGACCTTGTGTAGGTCCACGAAATCCTGGGCGAAGGGCGCATAATGGTAAGGATAGTACCAATCCCAAGACGGGCAGCCTTGGAAGTAGTACATCAGCACCCATGCTAGACCCTCCACGTACGCGCGCCCGACTTTGTGACGGAACTCAACGTCGTTACGGTCCACGTGGAATTTCTGTTCGTAGTATCTGTCGGCGTACCCGTCCTCCCAGAGCCTCACTGTGTCGACGGGCCCCTCATTCTCGGTCGTGGTGGACGGAGTGACGGCGTCAGGACTGTCAGTGCTCGGTGTGCCAGGTTCATCCTTCTCCAGAAGGTCTGCTTTGCGCTTGCGTGCAGCTGAAGGCGGTGTTTCTTGGGCCTGCGAAGTTTCTTCACCCTTCGCCGTCTCCTCCTTGGACTCGGTAGGTTTGTTCATGAGACCCTGGATCTGGCTCTTAAGAACGCTGGCAGCGCTCTTGTTGGCATTGTTTGCATTCTGCAAAGAACTCTTGTTAACAACCATATCGTGCGTGATTGCACTGTTCGGCTTGGACAGAGGGCCAGGCAAGCTCGAGATCGGCACGAAAGCTGCATCGGGGGCAAGGCCGGGCACCATGTTGTCAACCTTCTGATGCTTATTCCTTCCCTGGGGGCCCGAGTTGTTACGCCCAGCTGCGCGAGCTTGCTCAGCCGCCTTGCGCCTTTTGAAACCGGCTTCGCGCCGGTCTTCTGTCTCCTTCCTGCGGCGGAAGATAGCATCCTCCTGTTTCGCAAGACCAGCCAGGATGAGTTGCGCCCGCTCCAGATCGCAATGTCCGTCTTTGGTAAGATAGCCCCCCATGTGGGGCAGGTTGTCTTTCCATATGGCAGTAAGTGTATCGATTCCATTCTCCCGGATCTCGAGGGCAGGAAGATGGGGCAGGAAATCATTGCCAACGAAAAAGCACATGAAGACCCAGTCATCAATAGCGCGCTCGATGTCCCAACGAAAGGGAAGGTTGGGCACATCGAGCTCGACAGCGAGATATTCGCGGAGAATGGAGACATGTAGCCAGATGAAAGGCTTCAACGGATGAGCGTTGTCCTTGCCGTCAAAATCGGCATCCTTGTCCTTCTGCTCTCCTCTGCAGTTCTGGGCATCATGGCCCTTCTGCCCACACAACTTACACATTTTGACCCTGCTATCTTGTGCGAAGACATCCTCACGCAGCACTCGGAAATGAGGCTCATGGGTAGCAAGACCAAGCATGATGAGATCGGCATCTAGGCCATAGATAACATGGCGGGTGTTGGGGTCATGTTCTGGCGAGGCCCTCTGGGAGCGAACAAAGTTCATGATCTTGTGTTCGCCTTCTCCAGGGACAGTCGCGTCTGAAATGATGACTTTCATGTTCGCCCAGGCTGGATCGGTATTTAATTTGTAACTACACCAGTATCTCAGACTGGCTGCCAAAATCTTCATGAAGGGCGTTCCAGGCGTGATGGAGTTTGAGTCAAAAGCTTTCTTGACAACTTCCTCGGTAGACTCAGCAGGGTGGGTACCACCGTTCTGTCGTTTCAGGAGGGTGAGCAATTGCTGCTTGTCTTCTTCCTTTTCTTTGGCATCCTGGGCGGCACGGAAACGACGGGAGCGCTGCTGGTTCATTTTGGCACGGGGAGCAACACCATCTGGCGTAAATGGGTCAGTAAGGTACGTGAGGGTGGTGGCTAGGGGCAGTCGTGACTTACCGACAGCAATCATGAGCAGCTTGCGCGGCCTTACCATGTTGACCACTCGGTCGGTGTACTTGAAGACTTCGACCATCATCTCCTCCTCATCCTTTGGAGGAGGCCTGTCCTCCGGATGTGAGCAAGGGTGGACGATACCATTCATGTCCAGGTAAAGATTGTCGAACTCTTCACCATTTGGGTTGGGCTGCGTATGGTCGACCGGAATAACGGAGCCGTCGTCCATGGTCACGGGCTGGTCTTCAATGACAGGAGATATGATCTTGGGGTATTTGGTGGAAAGCCACCGAAAGGCCGCGGGAATACCCATCTTGTCGTGTGTGGACGGCTAGGGCCTCTGACGAAAGATCAGGATTGGAGTGGTGAGATGTAGCACCTCAAGTTGGATGCGCGCTTAGTCGAGCGGGGAAGGAGAGTCGCTTATTCGGGTGCGATCACTTTCGTGTGGGAAGAGGTATTTACGATGGGACGCGATGTCGTTCCTCCCTTTGCTGGTGTTGTCGTCCAGGTCGTTGCGCTGAGAGTCAGCTGCCTGGGTTCGAGGTATTCAGGTTTCTACCTGCAATTTACGCGGGTCAGTCTGCGACAGGGCCTCAACACCCAGAAGTCACAGCAGCGTGCGAGCAAGAGCCTCCACAAGGCCTGCTTAGCCGGAACCAGATGGCTAAATGATTCTGGCGGATGAGCGTGACTCAAGAGGACTCGACGACGATGGCGAGAGTCGAGGGTTGACGGCGGGAGGATGCGCCGGGAAGTTTTGCAGTATACGATTCCCGCCTAGTCGCTACGTACGAATTGCATGCGGCTCCAACTGGACGCTCGGACCCACATTCCACAAGACTAGGGGTCTTTCTCGATTCGGAGGACAGTACTGGGGAACTGGGTAACCAGGTACCTGCCCAGGGAGCCTGCCGCCCCTCAAGCGTGTACGGATGCATCCGTAGGTACATTACTATGCATACAGAATGTACATTCTGAATACTCTGGCCAACTTACAATAATTCAACAAAAATGCCAATTACAAATGCCAACTTATCTATACAGGCAACTTGCGCAATGCTCAATGATACAACCTTTAGCGCTCACTTTGGGATATCTCAGAGGCCAATGCATTGACAGTTCTTGGCAGGCTGCGGGTTGTCGTGCCAGGAAATAGGCACCCAATAGTTTGGGGTTAGCGGCCGGTGAAGGCCTCAGGGGGGTTGCTCAAGTGTCCGCCCCTTTTGAGAACATGGTCGAATTGAGATCTGCCTTTGTCGCATAAAGCTCCTCCGGTTGGCGGTCGGCTTCTTTTCACCATCTCCCACCGTCACTCTCCTTCCAGAACGCTCGAAAAGGCCCTGGGACAATGAAAGCCGTATGAGACGCGTGCTTGAAGTCTATTTCATTTGCCCTGTCCCACTTGTCACTCTTTTGCATCATCCTATGATACCCTCAGCTCGCTTGCCCACGGCCCACTCGTCTGTCCTCGTCTCCGTCACGTCCTCGACTCCTTGTTTAGCGATCTTGTGACCAACATATTTCCTGAGTTCGAACCGTCATCCTTTGTGCATCCTCGCCAGTCACCGATACGCCACAACCTGTTCTTTGGACACTGTACCATGCATTGACGGCGAGTCACCTACTGTAACAACGCTGCAAGGCCAGAATGAATGGGAACTATGGCAACAACGCCAGCCTCTTATCCCCGACCCAGGCTGTGGGTCCGGGCGGGAGACAGATCATGGAGGGATACAGGAAAGACATAATGAATGGCTTCGCGCAGGACCAGCCGCGCTACAATCCCGTTCGTACCTCCACGAGCGCGTCGCCCAGTCTCAAGCTAATCGGGAACGTAGTTGAATGTAGACCGGACACAGAGCTCGCCCCACGTCGACCTCAAGGATCCCATCCAAGTGCACCTGCTCACCGAGACCGCCCTGACTGACAGCAAAGAATGGGAGATATTGGCGCAGGAAGAGGTGGATGACCTCAAGAAACAGATCCAGTCCTTGACGGTGCGCATCGAGCAGGCGCGGGCAAACCTGGCGATACAGACGAAATATCGAGATGCCGCGATATCAATGTCCAAGTTATACACGGCCGGGAAAAGGGGAAACCGAGCCACTGCCGATCCAACCGCCCAAGAAACGGCGGTTGAGAGACAGGAAAGCGAGCAAAGGTGTGAGGAACTGGCGACAGAGTTATTCAACCTGGAGAAAGAAATACTGGCGCCGCAACGCCGCCTGCTTCAGCATACGGCTGCAATCTTGCAACTCACTCACAAGGCGTCCTCCAAACGAAAGCCACCTCCGGCCATGCTTAATGGCATGCCCGGAAGTCCGGAGAGTCTTTACACGTACACAAATGGGCGGAACAGCATGCAATTCCCCAGCGATGATCTGGACCGGGAACTGTACTTCCCGCTCGATGAGCCCGAGACCTTTGGCCGGTCGCTTAAGAGCGACATACCGATACCACCGCGATCACCGGTGCGGGAGCGTTCGAATCAGTTGCGTGACGAGGTGGAAACATTGAAAAAGCAGAACTCTGGGCACTTGGATGTTATTACTACTACGGAGCGAAGTCTCGAGGACCTCAACAACCGTCTGCGAGACTTGGTGGTTCAAATGAACCCCACGAACAACGGAGGCTACAAGCCAGCCCCTGCCGGGAACTTCGAGCCTGGCGAGTTGGTCAGCAGTCAGCTTGATTATCTCGCTGAGGCCTTGTCAACCATTCAGCGGGATCAGGAAGGACAGCCGCGTTCTGACAACAACTCGATGGTAATGCTTCAGGTCGAGGACAGATTAGACGCATTGAGCCGACAGGTGTTTCGAGCCGTTCAGGCTGTCGATGAGAGCCAGCCACCTCCGCCCTTGGCTAAGGATTCGGGCATCCAGGAGCGTTTCGACTGGATCGAGTCGGCAGTGCCAGTCTTGCAAACGTCAATGGACAAGGACTCTTCAGCAAGCGCCGCACAGATCGAGACTGTTCTTACTGGGTTGTGGGATATCATCCAATCAGGATACGCGGATATCAACCGACAACGGAATGCTCGAAGAGAAGTGCGTCTCGGCAAAGGAATGCCAGACGATGAAGACGACGTATCCGCGGATGAAGCCTTTGACTTCGATGAGCCCTACTCGTTGGACGCTTTCTCTGCAAAGGTGCAGTGGCTGTTCCGACAGGCAACGAGTTTAAAGGAGCAAAAGTCGGTGCTCAAGAGACAAATCAGACAGCAGCGTGATCTGAATGGCAAGGGAGATTCCGAGAAGGACGTGGAGCTACGAAACAAGGTTGAGGAGCTGAATCGGACCAAGAACCTCCTGGCGTTCTGCGAGGAGTCTGCCCAACAGTCCAAGACGGAGGCCGCAGAAGCTCAGGAGAAGCTGGCCCGGGCCCTTGCGGATCTGGACTCATTACAGGTTACGCAAGCAGCTAACGAGACTGCTGCCACCTCAGCCGTACAGGATCAACTCCGGGAGCGGAACGCCAAAATTGTGTCTCTGGAGTCGGATGCCAAAGCCCTGCAGGACAAGCTGGAGATTATTGAGGCGCAGCTGGGCAGCATGAATGAGCAGCTGAAAGAGGCGGATGACACCAAGAAGGCCGCACAGGATGAGAAGTGGAAGCTCGAGGAGCAGATCAGGGTCAAGGACGAGGAGATGGAGCAGCTCAACGTGACGATGGTCGAGATCAAGACGGAGCTGACCATCGCCAGGGCAGAGCTCGAGGGAGCCTACGGGTCTCGCTCAGAGCGGGCGGCCGAGGCGGCCGCGCTGACCAAGAGCTCTCAGATGCAGAGCGTGGTGGAGCAGTCGGAGAAGCTGAAGGCCGAGCTGGCCGCCACGCTCAAGGACCTCGAGGAGCTGACCAAGGAGACGCTCGCAGCTGAGAAGGAGAAGGTCGAGCTGGAAGGCCGCCTGGACGACGCCGAGTCGACGCGGTCGACCCTGGAGAGTGATATTGCTGCGCTGAGGACCAGGTACAACTCGGAGATCACGAAGCTTAAGGAGCAGCTGGACGCCGAGAAGTTCAAGGCCGGGACGAATGCCTCAGGCACAGGCCCCAGGGCTGGCGCTTCTATGCTCAGCGAGCAGTTCAGAGCGACGATGAAGGAGGAGAGAAGGAAGTTCCAGGAAGAAATCAGGGTAAGGCGCTCCCTCGACCGTTGTCTCCTCAGTCATTATCTCGAGAGTTTGAGAGCTAACGATCTTTGCAGGAAGAACAAAACAAGCGCAGAAAGCTGGAGGAGGAGCTCCGGGCGCTCAAGAAGTCGGCCGGGCGGGGCTCGAGCCCGCTCACGCCACGGTAACGACACTGGAAACGGCCCAGGGACTCATAGCCCGGGTCGAGTGCATGATATCTATAAGCCATCCGGCGGCGTGTATTATGTTTAATCGCTCTTCCGATTCTCTCTTCTTGGATATTGTAACACGCACGGGGCAGGGCTTTCACATTCATAGCAATGGTTGTTTATCTCGTAGACTGGGGGGCGCCTTAATGGCAATAAAATCTAGTATATACAGATTCTCTTGGGGTAGTGATCTGCCTTTGACACGAATTGTCTCTTTGGTGCTAAGAGCTTGCTGGTACGCTGCAAGACCCAGAAGGCACCTGCCATTGCATTGCAAAGGAGACTACACAGAATGTGAATATAAGCAATCGGCACACTCCTCTCCAAGTGGTCTGGCAAAACAGCTGTGATCTGTCTTGTCATGAATAGCACCTATTCTTGAAAGACACTGGTCAACGCCTGGGCGTACGAGGTGTAAGAAGACCCCATCTTTTCTACATCATAATCATTCCAGTATCCTTAGCAGCAAGAATTAGCTGACTGTAAACAGTATCGGAGAGACTGGTAGGGACATTTTCCACATACCTCCTCCGTCTACGGAATACTGAGCGTTCCAGTTGGCAAACTTGGTCTGCGCCTGCTCAGGGGTATTGCCCTGGCTCGGCTCCGCGTCGTTGGTGACCCAGACGAGAGGGGTCACCTTGAGGCCGAGGGAGTCCTGCCATGACCCGGGGTTGTTGCCCGCCCCGCCGTCGTAGACCTGGAGATAGACGCGGTCGAGCAGGCCGGGCAGCTGCTGGACGACGCTCGCCCAGAAGCCGGTGTTGGTGTAGGGCGCGATGGAGTACTTGTACCCGATGCCGCCGAGCAGCTGGGCGAAGCTCACGGTGCTGTTCACGTCGTAGACGGACTCGTCGTCGTTGTTAAAGGCGTCCAGGTCCCAGGCCGTCCTCAGCGCGTCGAAGTTCTGGTACAGAGGCGTGTCCGCACCGGTGCCGTTCGCGTTGACCAGGTTGCGTATGTTGACGAAGGTCGCGTCGTGCGAGACGAGCGAGACCTCGACGCGGTCGATGAGGGTCTGCCCCGTCTTGAACGACTTGATCTTGTCGGCGAGGGCTGAGCCTCCAACGTATGCGCCGCCCGTAATAACGGGTGCGTCGACGGCCTCACCAGCATCGCCGGTAGAGTAATAGACCAGGTCGCCGTTTTCCAGCACACCAATGCGGAAGATGAGCAGTGTGTTGAAGCCAGACGTCTTCAGTGCCGTCGTGTTGGACTGCAGCACATCTTTGAAGAGGAAGATTGCAGTTGTTGCGGCCGCATTGACAGAGCTGGAGAACAGCAGAGAAGAGAGCAGAGTATGTGCCAAGCCGTACCACAGCATTGTGACTGGAAAGAGGGATTGCCTTTAATTTTTTCCTCCTATTTTGTCAATCTACACCAGTTGTTGAATAGGTTCAGAAGGCTGGACTTGACTGTCTATACTCGACAGAGCAGGGCGTTGGAGATGTCTCTCACGGCTTACGCGCCGTGTCTCTTATACCCATTCAATCAGTCGACTGCTGAGCGGGGTTGTCGCTCTTGTTACTACCTTCCGTCTTTGCCAACTTTTTTGCCTGGGCATCCAGATATCACGTTGCGTCCAGGTGCCCGTCCTTTTCGGATTTGGGGTCTTTATGGGGCTGGCTCCGATGACTTGACGCTAGCTATCCTGCTGTTGTTGGGGTATCTGGGTATTCAAGACGGCATATATGTGTGGGGGCGAAACCTCATGTTGCAATGGAGCACGCTTCTCGTGTAATCGGCCATGGCGGATTGATCAGTGTTCCGGTGGCCATGATTGATTTGAGCAGGATCCTGTAAAAGGCAATGACACAATGCCGTAGATACCGTGATACTGAAATGCTTGCGCCTGGAAATTATCGACTGATCTACAGGCGATGCAGGGTTGCTGGAATCTCTGTTCGTCTATACGGTAGACCGTTGCCTAAGACACCGCTAACACAGCCGTTGTCCATTAGCTAGAGAGGTCATCCCATATCAAGCCATCCCACCGGTGGTAGTTATCGTACTGGTGGCTATCCTATTCGTGGCTATCCCGTGCCTAGGCAGGAAGAGGGTGCTGGTCAGGTCCCCGTAAGCGGTTGTCCTCCAAGTAAGCGGTCCACACTGAGGGAGTGTCCCTTGCTTCTGACAGGCCCGGTCCCTGCCAAGCGTTGTTCCCAATTGATTTGATCGGCCTCCACCCGCATAAAGTACCTGGGCAATGTAAGTGCGCCGCCGTGCTGACTGCGTAACTAACTACCTGGCCCGGTCCAATCTGGATTATCACCGGCCACAGAGTCAGTGACCGCAGCCCCGATTCCTCTTTCCCTTCCGACTCCAGACTACACCACACACACACACACACACACTCTCTCTCTCTGATTTCTACGCCCGCAGCAGGCATTCGCAACTACACATGTTGTTGCGTTCAATGCCTACGGCTTAGTGCTCGTTGGCATCATCCGGTTGGCCACAGCCGCTCCCTCGATCAGCTCCCGTCGATTGTGTCGTGTTAACGCGTCCGACTGCCCGGCCCGTGGTCAAAGGGCTGGCCACTCCCAACATTCGACTCCCGCTCTGCCCGCCGCATCTTTGACCACGCCGTTCCAACTCGACCTCACGAACTTTCACGATGCCTAAGCATCACGTCATTTTCGGCCGGCCTTTGCCGCGGCTCTCGTCCCGTCGCATATCTGTTCTCCTGGCCAGTCTCTCCATCTTCGCCGTCTTCAGCCTGCTCTTTACGGCGCCCTCATCCATCCCAGGGCCGACGCTCTCCATATCCGACCACAAGTTTTCCATGTCAATACCTAAGTGGAAGTCGCCCTCATGGAACCCTTTCAAGTCGCCACCCCATCCCCCGCAGCGGCAAGCAAACGACACCGACGGCCAGTCCTCATGGTTCTCCGATTGGAGATGGCTCGCGATCCCCTTCAGTTCGAGTTACACGCTGGACGAGACTAGGGCTTTGCTGCCCTACATGCCGACGAGGCCCGAGGTGTACTGTTACTATGATGCTACAGCCAAGAAGGACCCCACACTCAAGCAGGCCGAGAATGAGATTCTGCTGTCATGGAGGCGGGCGTGGTGGGCGCAGGGTTTCAAGCCCATCATTCTGAGCGATGTAGAAGCTACGAGCAACCCCCTATACGATGAGCTGACGCGGATCAAGGATGTCGAGCCGGCCTTGAAGGCCGACTTGATGAGGTGGTTGGCCTGGGAGAACATGGGAGGTGGCCTATTCACACACCATCGTCTGTTCCCCATGGCGGCCCACGACGACCCGCTGCTGTCTTATCTGCGCCGTGGCGAATACCAGGGCTTGACGCGTTGGGAGGGTCTCGAGGACGGGCTGTTTGCAGGATCCAAGCAGGAAATCACGGCCGCTATCAAGGCTGTCTTTGGCAGCTCCAAGGCGAAGACTGCCAAGGACTTCCTGTCTGCACTGCCTGCCGAGCAGGAGGATGACGAGAAGAAGCTGTTCTGGGTGGACGAAGCCCCAAAGTCGTTGGCCTACTACAGCGACAAGACTCTATCTGAGAAGTACGACAAGGTTGCCAAGGCCATCGCCAACAACGGTGCAAAGGGCCTGGACAGCCTGAACCAGCTCATCACCTCCCACCTGCATCTCACCTGGCAGAACAATTTCAAGAAGGGCATCGCAGTGCTGAAGCCACTTCCACATCACACAACGACCATGGTCCAGCCGGCAGTCGAGCTGGCCAATCGGCTGCAGAAATGTACCGAGTCGCCCTTACAAACTTCCTGCCCACCTAACAACCCGAAGTGTGCTCCTTGCGTCTCATCCTCGCCCCTCAAGATAGCAAGTCCCAGCAGGTACCGCAACACAACCGGCATATACACCATCGGCACCGTTCCCCACCCATACACCCTGCACACTTTGAACGAGCTCAAGGACGACCTCGACGTCCCCTGGATTCGCCGCGACTGTCCACGCGATGTCTGGCTCGCCGAGGTGACCAAGGAGTACCTTGGCTCCGGCGTCGGCGGTGCCCCACGTGTGCTGCGCTTCAAGGAGGCCGTGGCGGCAGAGTTCACAGCCTCAAAATCCATCTGGCTCACCGCCGAGCAGGAGCTGCCGGACGACATCGACTGGCATTTCGGCTTTGACGTCCCGACGGAGGGCCTCGACCAGGGGAAATCGGAGACGCCTGTACCCGGCCCGGAGCGAAGGCCGCAGCCGGCGCACGACCCCACCGACGGGCCCGTCGCCAAGCCGGACGAACTGAAGAGGGAGCCGCAGCTACTCAAGAGGGCTAAGGACGTCGTCGGCGCGACCAAGGACAAGAAGAACCTGGCGCTGAGGACCGCCATCGAGGCCTGGAACTTGGCGGACACGGAGGCGTGGAAGTTTGCAAGGGCTTTCCTTGCCAGGGAGGGGATGGAGAGGCGCAAGTTCTCGGAAGAGGAGAGCAAATACGCCCACGGCATTGGCACTGAGGTGGAGGCGAGGGACGGCGCGGGCTGGGGCAGGTGGCTCGATAAGGGGCACTCGTGAATGAAACGGCTCTAGGGGGGTTACTGCTGTATTTTACATAATTTTTCATTATTGGCGTGCGGTGGCGGTCTAGGGCACATCGCATAATGGAGTTTTGAGCGGGCGATAGACTGAATGTTTACTTCCTGTCGAATGGCTCTCGTGGTTTCGGTCACCGACAAGCTATGAGACATTTGTTCAATCCAAACTCGCCTCCGTCAAGCTTCCACTGTCGGCCTGCGAAGATAATGGTTGTAATGCTCTGGTTCGAGATGATAATTGGTACTCCAAGTCAACAAAATCTCGTCGGACGTATGCTCACCTGCGGCTCAATACTGCCTTTGGATTCAGGTCACAGGTGCACTACACAGGGTGACATTTTCCAGCGCATCATTTGGTAAGGCTAGGAAATGCAGGCAAGCTCATGAGCGTATGCTGTGAGCTTCTACGAGGTTGTGAGCATCAGTCGGAATAGGAGAGACCTCATGGTGAGGTGGACTAGGTAGGTTAGGCGGAGATCACAAAGCAATTGGGTCCGTAACTGAAACTCTGCGTGACGTGCTCCTGCTTCTTCTTGAATTGAGGCAGCTTATAATTCCAGTCTCATCTTGGTTCCTCTCGTGCGAGAGACCTATGCCTGCGCAGGTGCCCTGATCCTGTGCGTCCCTGCATGAATGTATGACCCTCAAATAAAAACGCCGTCGCTATGCTCAGTCATGAGGTGTTGTTGGTGTTGGAAGTAACATGTGTCGAGAAGGAAACCCTCCGTCGCTGAGCAGCCCGGCCGCCGCCCTGAGGAGCCTCCTAAGCCCTACTACGGCCGCCGGCGCCGACGAGCTCCGCGTCGTCCACGTCGTCCATCTCGCCCAGCTCCTCGTCGTCGACACCGTTCTGGCGGCCGGCCGGCCGCTCGCCCGCGCCATTCGCCTGGCTGCTCTCCCCGACGCCGCCGCCACCACCAGGCGCGGCTTTCTTCCGGCCCCTACCGGGCCCGCTGCTTCCACCTGCGGCGGCGGCAGGGCCGCCTCCCGCGCCGTCGGCGCCGAGGTCCTCCTTAATCATCTCGTCCTCGTTGAAGACCTTGCGCTGCTTGTCGATAATCTCGCGCAGCTCCTTGTTCTCGGCGGCCTTGCCGAGGAACACCGGGTTCTTGCGCATGGCGAACTGGAAGTCCTCGTATTTCACCTTCTGGCGCCCCGCGAGCTGCGCCACGCGCGTCGCCTCGAAGGATACGCCCTGGATGAACTCGGTCAGGATCTCGTCGAGGATGCGGATCGTCTCGGGCAGGGGCTGTCGCGAGTCGCCGTGAGCGATCAGGAACTGGGTCACTGCGGTAGTGGGGTCCGGGTTAGCCGATGGAGCGCAAGAGGGTTGAGAGCCCTGGGGAAAGCCTCGTACGTTCTTGATGGCTGAAGTTCGCCTTCCCGACATTCTTGCCAGCTCGTGCTCGAGGCTCCATCTTGGCGAGGTCCCTGGAGGGCTGTGGTGGCCGTTGATAAGATGCTTCGGGGAACGAGTCCCAAAGCGGACGTGGCACGAGACAAGAGCGAGCAGTGCAGTCTGTGGCGTGCCACGAACGACCTGCGATCTTTGATTGACGCCTTGAGTTGAGACCAAGGAAAAGCCGTCCAGGATCTGTCAAGATGATGCGCCGTCGTCGAAATGTGAGACTCCGAGCCGTCAGCTTCGAGACAGGGCTGATGTTTGTGCGACGACAACTTTGCGCCTGGATATGAAGCTCGCTCTGCTTGTGCTGGTGACGGTCGAGAGTGGATTGATGGTCGGGAAGGAGAGCCGCCGGGGTCGGAAGTGGGGCCGTGCGCCCAGACCACCTACGTATTCAGGCACGCGCATGCAGGAGCTTGCAGGGATCCTAATGTGAGTGGGTAGAGGTAGCCGCAACCACATGCAATCAAGGACGGCCAGGCAGGCCTTACGACACACCTGCCCTCCCGCCTGCTCGGCATCCAACACTGTGTCCAGAACAACAAGCCTCACCTCTCAAACTTCACGTTGCCAACACACATCGCTCCTAGAAAGGGCGATTAAGGAGACAAGCCAACAATCACGGCATTCCGCAAGACTGACAGCGAGCAGCCATGGTACTTCCCCCCTACCCCCCCAGTTCAGGTCAACGACACCTATGCTAATGCCAGCTGCGCCGCGATGCAGTCCGCCCTCTTCAACTTCCAGTCCCTCCTCCTCGTCATCCTCCTCCTGATCTGCACATGCGCCTACGTGCACGATATGTTCCCCAGCATCCTCGACAGGAAAAAGGACGGCCCCATGGGCGTCTTCTGGAAATGCGCCCGGATAGGGGAGCGTCTGAGCCCCTACATAAGTATATGCTGCGTCGGCATGGCTGTAAGTTGAAAGCAAAAAGATAGGAACCCATGGTTATTCTTCCCGAGTGGCCCTTGCAACATTACTGACTTTGCTCCAGCTGTCTTTGTTGGTATAGGCGGGCAAGACTGCAGGAGACGTTCAGACGATTGGCGACACGATATCATTCCATTTTCAACGGCATACCCGATACGGAGCTTCAAGGCGTTTGTTAGGATTTAAGGGGATGGTGCGATCAGGTAGTCTGATGATGGCTCGATGCTTGCCAGGCAACACGTCTATTTTGGATGCTACTGAGGCATTTCATCTCGGGGGCGCACTTGAGAACATCACTGCCACCGGCTAGGGCTGGGAATCATGATCTAAGGGGGACATCCGAAGCAATGCCAAGGCGAGAGTTGCTTGTCGCTCGGTGTCCTGACACCTTGTCATGGCAAGGTCGAGGCACTGAGTCTTGATGTGCACGAGGACACTTTGGCTCCTGCCTGCGGCAAACCAGCTCCGAAATTCCATCTATCATTGGGCAAGAAATCTGATGTTCTTCACCTCGTCATCATCCCTATCCGAGTGTCTCGTCCCGTGATGTCCTCTCATGTCTACGTGGCATCAAAGATTCTTCCTCGGTGCCGGTTCTTCTCGGGATGTCTACAGGGTACTACGGGAAGGTTGGTCGCGATGGCAGCAACGAGTCCTTGGCTTCCATTGCCCTTCAGCCATCGTCCATTCTCGCGAAGTGTGATTGTTTGAAGCTTTGTGTAACTCGACGTCAACCTACTATAGCTCGTATATAGTACTTGAAGGATACCTACTTCCCCACGAGTCCTGAACCTGCGTCAATGCAACTGTCGCGTGCCAGAATGCTGAGCCAGTTGGCGTTTCTGCTGCCACCACGCACACTGACCAAGTCAAGTCATGGGTAGGTGTGGGCGGGTGAAGCAAGTTGGAGCTCACAGACTTGGTTGGGCATGAAGGCATGCGCAATGGGCTTGCCAGTACTACACGCCCCAAGTTGGTGTGCTTACAAGATGGGACCGCTTTGCCCCCAATTTTTACAATTTTTTCACCGTTCAGACGACATGTATCACCTAGGACGGCTTCGTCTCAAGTCCACCCACCTGTCGTGTGATTATGTGCATAAAACCCAGCCCACTGCTCGTGCGACTGTCACCATAGCCTCTTGTCCAACGGGAAGGCCAGGAGCTTCCACAAACGACACGGTCATGAGTGACCACCGATACGCCTCTGCAGATGCTCGTCAAGGCTTCACCTTCATGAAGCACTGCAACGGCGGGTTGTATCAGTCGCCTTAATCGAGTGAAAGTGACGAGACGGAGTCATGTTGTGAAACCATGGAGTAGTAGAGCTCTCAAGGCATCTTCCTGATGTCGCTCGAAGTCAGGTCGATGTACACACGCTTGGGAATAGCCCTTGCGCGGCGGGTCAGTAACTCATCACTGCCTATTTTCTACTGCTGGTGGAAGAAAAGGCTGAGGGAACTGAAATTGACCATGTCAACTGTACAGACACCAGGAATACAGCTGGATGGATGCCCCGAAGTCTCGAGAACTAACCGGCTTGTGTATTCAGATATGGCCCGTAAGAGGTTTGTGCCTTGAGATGTGGCCCGCAAAGAGCACGATCGAGTATCACCAGAGTCGCCTCTGCGGTGCATAGCTGTGCTCTGTAACCCCCTCGGTCCCTCGCACAACGCCGAGTCTCCTTTCAGAAACAGATGTTCCGACTCGTCATGTTCCAGACGGGTGAATAGGTTGCGGTAAAGCACAGCCTAGTAATCGGCCTCCGTCCAATTCAGAAAAAGGTCCATTGGATATCCAACGTTGGACAGAGGCAAGAGTTCTGTGAAAGCAGGAGGCGTAAACTTTGCGTCGGCAACAGGCGTGCGGACCCGTTTACAAAACAACCAATCGCGATGCTTCAGTAGCCGGCCTTGTCACAGAGGCTCAGGTTGTCCGTACATGGTTCGTCGCTATTTGACCCAGTGGAAGCTGGCGACCGGCATCCTCCCTGCACGGCTCAGCCTGGAGTTGCAACATGAGGCGAAGCCGAGTGCGTGTGGTCACCGCTAGTACCACGTCGTCACTGCTCCTTCTCTGTGTGCTCAATGCCCCCGGAATGAGAAAGATCCTTGATGACTCAAAACGACGGGAAAGCCACACGGACATTCGAATGGCGCAATGTTTCCGAGGGCATGGTCAGCTCATAGTAGCGGTCGAGACGCAAGACGCAGGAGTGTGTGGATCATTCTAAGCGTCCGCAGGATAAGCCTCGGCGGGGCGGGACTGGATGCGTCAAACCCTTCGAGAAGGCCGAATCGAAGGGTTCACAAAGTGGGACGCCCCGGGGCTGCAGGGTTGGTTCGTCGAGGGGGGTCTGCAGCTACTCAGTTGGCACCTGTCCCAAGCACCTCTCGGCGGAGCCCACCTCCCCCATGGTTTTTTTAATTGCTAATTTTAACACCTCGGTCCCCTGACCCTGGGAACGACCCGGGCCTCCGGGGACGGTCACCCTCTGCACTAGGAAGCCTTCCGATGCCTACGGCGTCGAGGGCCCTCCGGTGTGTACCATGCCTCGTCCGATTGCGCCGAAGGTTAGCATGCTCGAGTGTAAGGGCCTGCCGGGGGTTGACGTGTTGTCCCCAGGCAAACAACGTGTAGGGCAACTCCAATCGCCAGTGAGGTTGGTGGAAAGACTCGAGTGTTTGGTTGGGCTGAATGGTCCTGGTGATGAAACGCCCTTAGGGCCAGGAAAATCTGCACGGACGAGTCAGGGCATCTTGATCATCGAGACCGCACTCGCTAGGCATGTTCCGAATCGGTGACTACCTGAGGCAAAGGACAAAACGTGAGCGGGACGACCTTCGCAGAGTTTCCTGGACCGAGGAAAGGTGGAGTATTGTGTTGTGCTGGCTACGCGGCTCCGGCTGTGCGCCGATATGCCACTGAGTTGTTGTATCATGAGTGACGACTCGTGAGACACAGAACCCAGTTCCCCTTTGGTCTCTCGTCATAGTCATGTTGGCTAGCCTCTGAAACAGCAAAAGCGTCTCTGGATACCACCACGGACAAACCTAGTCTGTGCATGTCCACGTGCCTGGCAGAGGGAGGTTTAACCTAAGGACGACGCGACCGAGTTGTGGCTGAACAGAAGACGGCGAGCACGCGGCGAGCTGAAGAGCTTTCATGGCTACCGTCAATTCGGAGTCACGCAGTGTGGTAGTCGACGTCTCCCAGCATTGCCAATGTATTGTAGCGGTCGCCGTCGCGCTCGGCTCTCCACCTCTGTCGATGATTGGTTCACCACCGCGTCATGACAAAAGCCACCACACGCTGATGCGGAAGAATGCACGATTTTGTGGTCTCTGCTTCGAACGCGAACACGTAGCATGACCGATGCCGTAGTGGCAGGTGTGGATTCGACGTTGACGACCGTCGTTTACTGCTTCCGTGGTGTCACAGAGAGATTGGGTGACGATGCTCAGTTGGCTTCCTGGCTTCGCGGGGTAACATGCACGTGTAGGCTCAAGCGCTGAACAATTAGCTGTGGCTGGCGGTGGATCATTGCAACATTTGTTGACTGTCCGGGCCAAAGATGCAGAGTTC
Organism: Diaporthe citri; assembly: GCF_014595645.1. Taxonomy (NCBI): domain Eukaryota; kingdom Fungi; phylum Ascomycota; class Sordariomycetes; order Diaporthales; family Diaporthaceae; genus Diaporthe; species Diaporthe citri. The sequence continues at coordinate 2,062,529 of NW_025064850.1, forward strand.
GCTGGCAGAAGGCCACCATCACCACCCTAAGGTCATGTTTGATGATATGTCTGCCGCTGTTGTTGGGTCGCTTCGTTTATGCCATGCAGTGCTTGAGGTGACTGCAATTTGCGGCTGCACCATAATCTTTCTGAGACTTCCCACTGGACCATTGGCGTCGGACTTACATTAGAAAGGGCAGGGTGGCCGACACGGTAATACCGATGCCCGACCTTGTAATGCCACATGGCCGCTGCTGGGATCAGTCGCAGTGAGCCGGCCACGTCCAGGGCCGGGTTCAGCGATATCCCCTCCTGGGCCCACCCACCAACTGGAAGAGGCGGTGGCGATCTGAGCCGTGGTGTTGAGGCTGGTTGAAGGGACGTCATGGCCAACCACGCCCCATGGCCCTCCTCACAAGACGTGCTGCAGATAACGCGCGCAGTCCATTGGACGCGCGGTGCAGGCGTAGGTGCCACGCAAGTGGGCGCTGAGTGAGTCTATTCTCACGGCTCTAGACAGTGGCAAGCCTGCAGGAGGAGAAGTCGTTGACGCTGCCCCGTGGTGCATCTCGTGTCGCCCTGTGCAGATGAGGGTGCGGATGCAGTCGTTGGATGCGGCTAGCTGCACTCCTGGGGCCATCACAGCCCCCCGCATCACGCACGCCACAGTGTCGAGGCGTCACACTGTAGCACCTGGCGTCCGCAGGGACGAACTGCTTTGTTGTTGATGCCCGGCTCGTACTGCATAGCATAGATGTTTGACGGCGGCGGGCAAGGGGCCGGAGGAGGAACGCGAGAACAGACTCCTGAGACCCAATTAATCTGCATCCGTAGAATTTGTCTCGGACAGTGGCCTGAGTGGTTGTTGGTGGATGGTGGATGGTGGGTAATAAGCAGCCGTACGTGCCGAACCTTGCGGTTGTTGCTATGCTGTACGGATCACAGTACCGTAGGAATGCGGACCAAGAGGCTGGGATGGCCAGGCCCGAAAACTGCGAAATGCGAAACAAAAAATAGATCACACACTGCAACGGTTAACATGGTCCAGGGCGTATTCTGGAAATTGAAACAAACGGTGCGAGCGCTCCTCAGATCGGCCCCCGTCCTACCGTTCTGGGTTGGGCCGAATCCGACAGACCACCCCTGGTGGCAGCCTCCTTGCCTCTGTCCATTTGCCTTCGCGCCCCAGTACCGAGCACCTGGATCCGAGGATTTATTCAGCTTACGGGGCTTGTCCGTGATGGGCGTCGTGGCAAAACCCTTGATCCCTATCCATTCAGCATAGTCGAGCCGTGGATCATTACGGGCGGCCGTCGTCTGCAGCTTGCTCTTGCCCCCGGAAGCCCATGCTGAGACCTCATCTGAGCGTGGGCTGCTTGGGGCTGTTGCGTCTGGAGACCAGCGAGGCTATGCGTCTTGTATCATACTGCACAGGGACGATGTCCTGTTTCAACTCCCGCCAGCCGTCCGAGGTCGCAATCTGCGCGGTGCCATGGCTCTCTGATCCTGTTGGTTTCGGGTCCTGGCGAACCTGGCCCAAAAAGGGCCGCAGAACGAGTTTCTCAAGCCATCGACGCTCATGGTGGTGGTGGCTCTTGTAACAGTGCGGCATAGAGGGAAGACGGTGGTGATAGCATTTCCCATGCCAGCAGCATGCCGCTTGCATCTCGTCATTAGAGACGATGCATGGGTCCCAGGTATGCGAGAATGCACAGGCGGTCTGGTCTACGTTCGATTTGGATCTTCAACTTGGCCCCCGCCGGGGATGAGGGCGCCACTAGTACGACTCACACCTGCGACCAAGAGCGGAAGCCAATATCTAGCATCGTGAACACGACGCTGCACCGATGTGACGGTCGCCGCCCGCAGCTCATTAGCGTTTGGCGATAGACCAAGCTCTATGGCAAGGGAAGATGCGGTGTCCCGTCCGGTCGGACCTCGACGGAAATGGCGATTAATGAATGCAACCTGTCCAGCGCGGCTTTGTCGCATTGACAGGTAGGTCATGAGGCCTCTGGGGCTTGCATGCCAGATTTGGAGCGTGTACAGCACATTCCTGCTGCGTGCTGAATGCTGCGTGCTGCACGCTCACCGTACTTCTGCGGTTCTCTGCATGGTGTCGAGCCCAGAGCTGCCGGCTTCGGGGCCAGCACGTCCAGTGGATGCCGTGGCTACCGAGCCCTGTCCCCGGACAAGCTGTTCACCGTATTGTCTTGATTTTCGCTGTGGTGGCCCAGGTCCAATCGAGTGGTGATGACAGCCACCAGCATCAGACGCGCGTGTTGTTGTGGGAGCACGGTTACAGTACCTGACAAGGGCCCTGCTGGCGATGACCTCAGCCGTGGTGGTTTCTGCAGAGTCCGGGTGATTGATGGAATGCGCTGGAATTGAGATTTTGGCCCCCCTGCCCTCTAGCCCGGCAGCCCTGGATGCTCTGGGCGAGGAGCTTGTCATGCCCAGGAAGTGGGAAGTCGAGCAGGCCAGGCCAGGCCCGGGCCATTTTGCCAGAGATCGGCGCATGGAGTTGGGCCATGATTCGAGTGCGGGCGCAGGACGGTGCAGCGCCGTGTCGTGCTCCTGTGGTAATGGGAGACAAAAAAGTAGGATGGAATGCGGACGAGACGCGGGCTCGGGCTTGTGCTGGCTTGTGCGGGCGCCATCGTATCTACTCATCTTCATCCCAGTCCCGGTCCCGGTTATCAGCATCAGCCCTCGGCATCAGCAGCGGCATCAGCATCGGCCAGGCCCGTTCTTCGTTTCCCTGGGACGTTTCTTGTTTTAGGGTTGGCGAGGGCCGTCACAATTTTCATCTTGTTCTTTCGCTCTTCCCATCGTCGCTGTTTCCTCAATCTCAGAATGAGCGAGCCGGGACGTGCAGGCAGGCAGTGGTCAGTGGTACGTGGTGGACTATGTGGTATCTACGTGATAAATATGTACCACTGGCATTGAGAAATGGAGGTGCGACTCAGGGCGGGCTTGAGCATCTGTGATGCATCTGCGATGCAAGGGGGGTCCTCACAGCAAGAACGAGCAAGGAGAACAGGCGATGGTGGATGATGCACGGTAATAATGGCTGCCTACGAGTGCTTGATCCTAATGCACCCCAGCATTGTTGCCGAGGAGAGAAATGATGGCTTGTTCCTCAGCTGAGTCCCACGCCCATTCTGTGGGGGGTCAGAGCAGCTGGGCAGGCTGGGCTGGGCAGCCTCATTTTCGAATGACATCAGCCTCCAATTGCCCAAACTGGGAAGGGGCCGAGGAAGGGAATCTCTCATGCCACCACTACCGCGACACTACCCTGACTGCCACCACCACCACCACCACCACCACCACCACCGTACCGTACCGTGCCTTCACCACCATCACACCACCCCCGAACAGACCCAGTCGACGTTCGGGCCTCACCTCGATGCACATCACATTACCATGACTACATGCAGCATATGACACTCATTAGCGACACCTCTCGTCCGCATGGGCACCAGCTCGATTGGGACGGGCCTAGCTGTCCCTACCTAGAGGCTAACGCCGTGGCTCGCGGACCGAGAGCTATCGGCTCTCTCTCGCTCCTGCGGGCCATCTGTGCAAAGGGACGCACCATTTGGTCCGCAAGCCACCATTGCGTTGCGTTCCAAGCATCCTGCGCATCCATTCCATCCCATGGGGACAGCCGTCGACCAGCGCCAGCCCGGCGAAGATCATGGTCCGGCCTGGCTGCCCTCGCAGCTGGCAGCCTGGGGCCATCACGGTGGAATTGCTGGAATTGCTGGAATTGCCCATCCTCATCCCCCATTCCCATCCAAACCACCCCCTCGCCTACTCGCACGTGCCAGCACCAGGACCAGCAACCAGGACGGCCGTTGTCATGTGCGCAGTTCCACAGTCCACAGTCCGCAGTGCGCTGCCCGTCCTTGTACCACCCGTGGCCCCACAGCTCAACCAGCTGCCACGGCGATCAAGCCCTCATCCCGTCGGAATATAGCGACGACGACGTTGAGAGTTCTAGTGCTGGGGGTTACGGTTCCTACCTAGGTATGCCCCGTGCCTGTGCCTGTGCCTGTGCCTGTGCCTGCTGGCCCGCCCCCTGCTTCCCCATCCTATCCCTCTGCTTCTTCCCGCCCAAGCCCCAGGTTCCTGGATCTGAGGTTGAAATGTGGTTAGCCCCGGCAGGGTACGTCGCGGGCAAGGCGACCAAGAGAGTTACATCTCGGCTGGGGTCCCTTCAGGTCGGTGGGGACCGGGGGGTGTGCGCGCATTGACGACGCAGTATTTCATTTTCCAATGCCCCCCCTCCCCCCACCACGTCCTGCCCTGATCCGCTGGCTGCCCGGCCCTGCCTTTGCCAGCGCCCTTTGCCAGCCTGGCTGCCCTGGCTCCCCTGGCTTCCCTGGCACCCGTGGTTTTCCCTGGTGCTTGGGCCCGGGTCGTCATTTACTAATCAGAATCCAATACACGCCGCATCCACAAACACAGGCACGCATCCTGTAACCGGACCAGACGAACAAGGCACGTACCGCCTAGCTCGGACCACTGGGCGGTGGGCGGGTGGGCTGGTACCACCCAAAGGTACCGCATCGTGCCCAGACAGTGCCGTATGCTGCGCTGCGGCGCCCATACAGTACTCTCCGGTACGCCCGTGGTACGCTCGGCACGAGGCATGTACAGTACAGGTCAATCCAGACTGGACTGACTGGATCGAGGCCATTCCCTTGCTCATCAGCCTGTCCTTTCCTGTCGCTACGCAATGCAATGCAATGCCATGCATGCACTCTCCTGCACTCCCTTTCCTCCTCCTCCATCCTGACTGATACTCTCCATTTCGCCTTCGTGCTTGACTGACTTTTTTTTTTCTTTGCCTTCGTACCTGTTCGACTCCTTTCCTTTCCTTTCCGCCCTTACCTTGGGCTCCATCCGCTTAGCTCGCCTTACCGAACTTCTTATAACCCACGGATACCTCATCCACTCATTCCACCTGTGTCGCTCTCTTTGACTGAATTTCCTCTTTTTCCCTCCTCACCTCGGCTGCCTGTCTCCTAGAGCGGTTTCAGCACCGACTGTACACCTAGTTTACCAAGACAGCACCCACGGATACTTGATACGCCTCCGCTGCCCTCGCCTTACCTTATCCGGGCATCCTCACGCCTGACCCAACCCATCGCTCCTTGGTCTGAAGTGTGCCGGTCCGTCCGCATGTGTACGAGTGACTCTGTGTTACTCTGAACATCGCTTCCGTTCGGTCTGCAAGCTGCCTCCTTCATCTCACCAGGGGCCCCGACACAAGAATCCCGTCCGTACTCCCGTGGCTACTTCCATCCCGTGGGTATAGCCAACTTCGCCTCAAACCGCCCTGCCTTGACCCCTAGGAGCACTCAGGGGCAGTCACCCTCATTGCACGGGCAGTTGCCTTGCACACCAAAAACTTAAAGCCTCCTGCCCTCAAAGGTTGGTTGGCTTGAGTCGCGACAGGACCAGCGCTTCGTTCCGTCCGGGCTCGGTTTCCTGCTCTTTGTTCCGCACGCTCCCGCAGCCATACCAACACTGCTTCTGTTACAAGCCGAACGAGGCCCGCCCGGTTCCTCGCCCCTTCCTCCCTGCCGATAATTACATCGCCCTCTCTGCAAACAGACAATTTGTCTTCGCTCGTGGGCCACGTTGCTTCCCTGGACGCTTCAAAAGATCGTGAACATTGCGCCTCTTGCGTTGTGGTACTTACAAACGACGGCGACTAAGTCAAGCTGCGAATAGCGATCGCCATATACTCGACTCTTCTTTTTTGCGAAACACTGCAGGTCAGTAAATAGCCTCCCGCTTGTCCTCTCTCCTCACTTCTACTTGGAGAACACAACGCCATTCTACTCCTCGACGATCATAGCCTGCCTGCAGGTTTCCACGGTACGAGAGGGCACTCCTGCGGCCATCCGCTGCATGAGATCTCATTAGTCTGGCAACCAAAGCTCCTCCGTCCACAAACCTTTTGCAATAGAAACTGTTGGACTGACCGGTGTGCTACTGCTTCTACAGCCAGATTTTTCTGACCAAGGCCTGCACTGTAATTTTCGTCCTCGATATTCCTCTTGTCTTCCCGTCGATCTCCCGAGGCGGACATCTGATCAGACTCCGCGACTCGCTTATCATCACTGACACCAGGTCTGCCGCTGTGTGATTCTTGATTCCGGTGTCAACCCCCTGAACTCAGTGACAAGACCAGCTGGACTGGGGAAGGCAGTAGGAAACATGGCCGACCAAGGCGCCGGCGGGCACATATCGCAACACTCGAGATCAGAATCTCAGAATGAGACAGCGCCAGCAGAGAGATTAGTGGACACGATAAGTACGACATCGACCGATCCGGAAGACCATGTACTACAGCACCCACGATCAGAGTCCGAGACGTCCCAAACGTCAAATACATCGGCGTCCTCGGCACCGTCAGTGGTCTCGTGCCCATTGATACCGTCCGAGAATATCCCGGCTCGTCAGTTGGCTCCCGCGAGGACGCCCGAACCAAGGAATCAGATTTCTCATCCACCTCGACCGCTCGAACCACCTGTCACCAAGGCGACGCTGAGCGAGTTGGACGTAAGCAAGATCATACACAACCCCAAACTCCGACACGACATCAACTTTGATCCGGAACTTCACTTTCGACCGAATTTGGACGGAGACAAAGGGCGAAGAAAGCAGGAAAAGGCAAACCAGTTCTGGACGACGCTTCGTGACCAACTCACTTCCTTTGTGGTGGACAGAGAAACATTTAGAAGGGAGTACCCCGCTGGGACCGACTGGTGCTTGCCAATTCTACTGAAGTCCGTCAAGGAGATTATACAGACGCTCGTACCACAACGAGACCGCGAATTTCTCCACGAGGGTTTCAATGTGGAGCTTCTCATGCAACAGTTCAATCAGGGTATGGCAGATTTGGAAAAGGTTGCCTCCTGGTTGTCCGGTGTCCTCAAGCTTCACTGCGCCCCCATGCGTGATGAGTGGGTGGATGAGATGTACAGCGAACTCTCCAATGGCAACCGCAACAACGACATGGCCGAGCTCGTGAAGGGCATGCGAAGTCTGCTCAGCGTCCTAGAGGCGATGAAGTTGGACGTCGCCAATCACCAGATACGGTGCCTCAGGCCGATGCTGATCGAAGACACTGTACACTTTGAGCAGCGATTCTTCTACAAAAAGATCGCCGCGAATAGGCTGGACATCAGTGGGGCACGGCTGTGGTACGCGGAGGCGTTGCGGTCAAACTCGGGAGTGCCTCAGGACACACGGAGCTTTGGCGAGACGGCTGCATTCTTTGCGGCTCTGGCCAAGTTGATCCTACCCTCGACAGCCAAGGAGACCATCCCAAACACCTTTCTGTTCGACGAGGAGCGGATAATCAAGCTCCGTTCCGACATGCTTGACGCTATCAACCTAGAGGTCTGCATGAGGCTTTATGATGATCTGGATCGCGTATCGAGGATCACTTCTGTCACACCGTCCTTTGTCCCACCTCCAACCTCTGTTCCATCGTATGTGGTAGATGAAGAATCCAGCACGCACAGCAACAGGAACTCGGGCGACTTCAGCTTCCTCAACACACCTCCATCTCGCCCTTCCAGCCTGACCCTCTCCGCCTGCGGCTCCACGACCTCATCGCCCCGGAGCTCTGGCTACATCACCCTCCAGCCGCCCACCTCAGCCGATACCGCCGAGTCAAAAACCGACAAGGACAACACCGTGTACGACTCGCTTGTTGCCCTGCTGAACACGGCCCCACAGAACCAAAGACCGCAACAGCGCTGGCAAGGCCTGGTCCCTTCCATTGCGATACAGATTTTCCGCTACACGAACGCTCCACAAGACTTCCTGCCCCGATTTGAGGCCAAACTCGCCCAGCATCTTTGCGAGATGAACAGCGATCTGTATCATGCTGTCGAGGCTGCTTTCCAGCGCAGGATCATGAGATCACTTAGCGGGCGTGTGAAAGACTTCAGGAGCCTGAGCGGCGTTGCACTCTTCTCTGTTGCCACTGGTGGGCGTATGGGAGGCTCGGGATCCGCACGAGGCGAAGACGGCGGTTGCGATTCTTCAATGACTTCCGAGGCCGGACAGATGTCGAGGGAAGAGGGAGCCCTACAGGAGCTCGTAGAGGACATGGCCGTACGGTTGGCCCACCTGGGCATTCTGCACTGGAGAGTTTGGGCTCAGCTGGCCTATCTGGAAGAAGACCCGGACGAGATGGACATCGAGTGAGGTGACCACCGGCCCAAGAGGAGAACGACGCTGGGATCTCGGGTCCTCCGCCTCGGCCAAAACGAACTCAGAGCCGACATTTTCCCCGGAAACACTCGAACACCCGTGAAACCGACCTATACGACGACTTTAATCACCCCAGTGCCTATCTTGGAGAATGAAGGGAATCATTTCATGTTCAGGTGTCACCAGCTGCTAATTTCCTTTTTTCGGCTCCCAATACCCCAGCATTGTAATATCTGCATTTATAAGCTTGCATATCGAGTTGGCAGCCAGTCGCGTCGTGGGTAGTAGAAAGGAGCAGGAACAGCGATGTCGAGAATACGGCGTTTTGGGGGCCACGAGCGGTTATCTGCATTTCAAAGTTTTCCGGAGTGTCAGCACATCGCGCGGGGTTTTCTGTTATTGTTGTTTTTGGACTTTACATGGGACAACTTTCTGCTTGTGCTTGGCTGCGTGGCATCGCAGGACAAAAAAGGCGCCTGTCCACGTTTTATTTAGAAGAGGCTCTGTTCGCACTATTACTACTTGACTCGGCCCAGCCTGCCCATCCAGCTTGGAGAACATATTATTTCGCGGCTGGGGGAGGTGGATGGTATATCACAGGAAACTATCACCAGACCCGCAACAGAGAAAGACGGGAATCAAATTATTTTGGAAAAAAGAAAACTGGTCGTCTCAAGCTCGCCGGCCGATGTTCAGTGTGGCTGCTCTCCCTTGTGTCTCAGTTTCCGGGCCGTCTGTGAAAGTGTGATGACCACCACGCCGACCAACTGCACGGCAGGTGGGATCACAGACGAGGCAGTCCGGCCCAACGACACCCACCCGCCGAACCAAGGGCCGAGTCGAGGCCCGCGGTCGAATCCGCGGCCAGATCAGTGCCAGAGCCTGGCAGGCTAACTCACAGGAGGGCAAGTCAGAAGAAACTTTGCCCAACTTTTCTGTGTTTCTAGGCTGAGACGACACCTGCCGGAATTCTCGACGTCCTGAGCCAGGGGGCAGGCGGGAGGGTGTCCCAAGGCAGCTTATACATGTTTGTGTAAGTCAGTCATGTGGTTAGTCAGTCCATGAAGTAGGTGCATGGGTGTGCCCCGGCATTTTGGGCGCGCAACTCCAAACATGGGCGGCTGAAGATTCAGCCCCGTACAGTAGCATTCCGGCCGCTGGCCATGCCCCCTTGGGGGGGGGGGTCTCGCCTTCCCCGGTGGGATGCGACGTTCTGGTTTTGTCCAGGGGACCGGAGACCACACACACACACACACACACACACACACACACACACACGGCGGTGATTCGGCTCGTTGGGGTTTTGGGTTTGCCTTGGGTATGGTGACTGCAAATTGATGCGTGGCTGTCGTATTTGGGCACAGCGCAGGGATTGGGAATACGGGAGGATGTGAAAGGTGAAGAGGCTCGAGCATGGAATCACATATTGGGGGCCAGGGCCGCCAGGAGTGTGCTTGAACGTGCAAGTTATTGGCATCTATCTCATCAGCCTGGGGCAGTTTTGGCTTTCAATGCTACTCTGCCCTGGCCTGGGCTCGTTGTCTCTGCTGCGTACCGAGGAGGTACTGGGTCGGGACATATACTGTACCTGTTATACCTGATTGCCCGTCCAATGATCGACAACAACGAAACCCCAAGGTATTCTTGCACCAGTGCCGCGGAGAAGCGGTCGACGCAGCAGGATTAAGGTTCTGTGGCTAGTGTGTTCCAGGGGGTACAAGTTGAGGCTGAAGGGCTGAGAGAGTGTTCCAGATCCAGCGGCATGTTCAGCTGCAGCTCTTAGTGTACCTCCCCGTCGGGGAATCAAGTCCCAGCTGGTGACGCAGGCGTGGAGGTCACCACACGTTGTAGAGTTTATATGAGAATTCGGAATCACCATCCGGGGAAAAAGGTAAAGGAAGGGGAGCGCTTCTTGATATCGTCGTCGACTATTCACTCTCGATCATCTTGAGCCACTTCTACACATGCACTGATTTCATCGCGAGGCGGGAAGGGCTAATGATATCGGATTGATTCTAGGTCGTACATGAAATTTTTTGCTCTCTAGATGTCAGTCATCTGTTCCTCATCTTCAGGTGTGCCAGAGAATGACCCAGTAACGCCATCCAGCGAGTTGAGTCCATCAAATCCCCGTCGACAGCTGTTGCTGTCAACCGCGTTCACACGTGCTGCGTCCAGTTGTCCCTCCAGGAAAGTCGCAATTTTGACATCCCTCAACTGCGTCCTCAGTTTGTGCAACAACGCATCAGCAACCGCCTTCTTGACCTCGGGAGGCGACTGCTCGGGCACCATGCAGAGGCAAAATGCGTCCCTTGCTCCAGGTATCATTCGCTTCATGCAGCGTGCTGCTTGTTCGCAGACGTGTTCCAAGACTGCTTCCATGAACAATTTGCAGGTGCCGCATGCATAGCTTGATACTCCGATGACTGGGAATGCTTGGTTCGCGCGCCGTGGTCTGGCTATCCAGTGTTGCGCAAGGACGCATTCGCAATGCACTCTGGGGCGGCCCAAGTTCATTTGCAAGTGGTGCTGCGACAGTTCCGATGTGTCCGCAAGCTCTGAGAGGATATCGAATCCCTTCTGAGCACGTGTGTCAGTGTTGGCAGAAGCTTCTTTCTTCCAATACTCGCGGATGATTTCGATCACGTCCGTCTTGTCGATCTGGTGGTTGTCCTTATCGGAGATAAAGCTGATGTGCACGGGTTTCTCGTCGCTCTCGCTGTCAGCCTTGCCAACTGTGAAGGCTTCTATAACCCCATGCGCCTCGTTCTGTCGGCGCATGACAGCGTCGAGTCTGAAGCAACCCTCTAGCATATCCCTCACTTGTGTGTTGTCGACTGCAACGAAGACTGACGAGAATCTTGGGGGCCTGGCTGGGTCGCTGTTCAAGGCCTGATAGATATCTCCCTCATCTTCGCCTTCTACATCTTCCACATCCATTCGATCTTCCGGCACACGTCCTTGGCCACCATTCGTGGGTGGTGCTGGAGTGTCGGGATCCTCTGCGAGTAGGTGAAGGGCACATGCGACGGTCCAAGGACACTTCATCAGTTCGTTCCATGTAATTTGTGCGCTGTACAGTGCCATAGAACACCATGTGATCTCCACCCTTGTGTCCAGTTCGTCCAAAACATGTCCATTGTGGGTTTCACCAATTTCGACCCACAAGGAAAACATGTGTACAAGGTGTTCCAGAGCCTTCCTGGATGAGTGGATCATCAACGCCATTGTGTAAAAGTAGGAAGTGATGTTCTCTGTGGTTTGGCCCTGCTCGAGCGTCTCCTGTGCTGCCTCCAATGCATCGTGTGGATCTGCGTCGACCCTGGTCGGCGTCCCGCCTGTTGCCAGCCAGAGATCAGATACACGGTCGCAGATCTGGCTGAGTTCGTCGAGGCTGACTTGTGCTGGAGTCGCATCTATGGCGCAATCGGAAAACCACTTCTCGTGCTGATCCTCCAGCTTGTTCAGTTCTGGTGCGAGAAATGTTCCTCCGACTTGACTCCAGAGACAGAACCGCAAAGGATGTACGGTATATAATGCGTACTCAATAGTGTGGAGCGCAAATAGGATCCGAGGATGTTCCTTTTGTATCTGAGCCGAGTGTTCGCGATAGAAGTCGATCGTAGACTGAAGCTTTTCTGAGTGTCCGGTCCATTTCGGCATTGCCTAAACGCCGCGATCGGTATCCAAGGCGATTCTCGCCTCGTGCCGAAAAAGAGGAAACCTGGAAGCAGAGAGATACTCTCCGATTCTGCTACGAATCATAAGCGGGTGGTGCAGTACCTCGGTGTCTTCGTCCGGCGTCATCTTCCAGTTGTCTGCGATGATGCTGTGCAACCTGATGAGATGTTCTTGGGCATGAGTTGTCCATCTGTGACTGGGCCAGTCGCTGCACAGTTCTGGAATCGCCTGGAGAAGAATATGGGTGTAGAGCTCTGGACACATGTAGAATACTCTATGCCACTTTGTTAGTTTCACTCCAAGTCTTACAGCATGGATGGACACTTACTTTTCAGGCCGTTCCCCTTCACTCGTACCCGTCTCTAGAGGGATACGACTGCTGTCATCATGGGCCACCGCCAAGAGAATTTCGTTTTGGAAAACGTCTGCAGAAATAGCAATCGTCTCACCGGGCTTCCGTAGCAGGCCTCTACAAAGACTTGTCAACGCCCTGACTTTGGTGCTGGTGCTCTGGTCTGAACAATCATTCGGGGAGTTTTCCTTGCGGCACTTGCTCTGAAGATAGGCCAGAGTCGCGGAAGCTGCTATGATGCTTCTGTTGTGTGTGTCTGGATACTGGCTTGTTGCACCGCTAGTAGTGGGTTCAGGGGCGGCTGACGACGCGTATCTGGGCGGCCAGGGTCTGCCTGAGGCATGCTGGCCGTTTTTCGGATCTGCTGTTGGACACGATCCTTGTTGAAGTTCTTCCGCGTCTGCGTTGCTGCTTGAGGACGGGACGGTCCTGTCGGGCACGTGCGGAGGTGGTTCTGGCATGCTGCTGGATTGGGCTGTCGATTCGGGCATGATGGAGGTTGGCATCAACGACGCTGGAAGTTTTGGCTGCGACTTTTGTGCGCTACTGGCTGGTTGATTTCGTGACCAGAAGTTTTCGGCGGTTGGTTGGGTGTAGCCTGGGAGGCAAGCGGACGGTCACTTCGATGTGTGAGAAAGCGAAACTGCTGCAAGGCGACCGTAAGCAGGCTGGCTGTGACTGACCATGGCTCTTGGAAGGGAGGTAATGTCCTGGACAATGGACTCTTCAGACGGGAACATTTGAGCAACTGGCATTTCTCGGCCGCTGCTAATCATTCCATCTCATTCAGGCCCAATGGTCTCAGGTTCACCTAGCAGTCTAGGTCATACAGCCACCTCCTACCTGGTATCCGGAGAGTGTCCATTATCTCAGCAGCGCTTCCGTGTCCTGATTCTGCCATTTCGATTTCCAACTTATTTCAATCCACTCTTTCAAGTGCAAGGGCCTCCTGACTGTCAGGAACACCTTTCTTTCTTGGCTCTGCAGTTTGGATCGATACTGTTGACAACATCTTACATGCACAATGCGCTGGATTTTCTCTTACAAACGTGCACTTACAGTGACGAGCGCGACTACCGAAACTCCATTCGTTGTGATTCTAAGTTTGCCTTGTCAAATTGGACGGGGACCTTCCGAAGTGCTTGAATGAAGCGGCATAAGGGATGAGACTTGCGCTGTGACTTATCCAAACCAGCTTACTACACTTTTTTTTTTTTTTTTTTTGGATCAGGTCTCACGGTATGCCTTTGCAATATTATATTTCTTGTAAATCATGCAGGTTCAAGAGCCTTGTGACAGACATGTCGAGCAGTGAAACTTGGATTCTACAAGGTATATTTCTATCACCTGCATGTATACCGGGCTGATCCCGTCAAAATTCACTAATTGTCATGAATGTTTGACATACACATAAGTTGTCGGTATCATTGAGGATCCTTTGTAGTAGACCCCTTACAAGGTCTCCACCATTCCACCAATCCACCGCATCGCTCACATTCTGCTGAAACGGACAGCAACAGGTGGTGAAACTGATGAGAGATCCTAGGCCATCAATCAGGTCTGACAAAGCGAATGACAATTTTAAAAAGACTCACTTCTTCTGCATGTTGGACTTCATGTCGCATGGTCGGCATGTATGCCCGACCAAGACAATCATCGGAAGGGGGGCGTGGCTTTAGTGTCCCGCCCCGCTCTGCGAAATCGACGACGGGGATGTGAGGGAGCAGCATTGTATGTATGCTCATGCGCCTCAGGTCACAAAAAAAAGGACACCGCAAGACATTATACTTTTGAGGCAGTGTGTACCGTAGCACTCTCAGCCCAACCCCGATTTTATCCACACTACTACCTACTTGCTAAGATTTACCCCAGACTCTGAACTCTGCAGCCCTCCATCCCGCCAGGGTGTCGATCGGCACAAGCATGACCGAGACAGAGATGAAGGTCGATGCCGTCAGAGCCAAGGCTCTCGTCTCACAGCTGCAAGAAGTGCGGCTCAGGATTGCGAACGTGGCCAAGGGCCGGAATGTAAGTTTCCATGTGCGTGCAGCACACTCATTTGCACTGCAACCTCGAGGCACCCAGTTCTCGTCTCACCTTGTGTGCGTGGTGCCGTTGCCGCGGCGCCTGAGGGCCTGCGTTGCCGGACCGGGGGTCGGACCCGATGCGGTTGGAACGGACAGGAAGAACCGGAGGAAGCGTTGTCATGTGAAGACGTCAAAGAGGCTGACGCCCACTCGCAGGTCAGGCTGGTGGCGGTGTCGAAGCTGAAGCCGGCCAACGACATCCTCGCCCTCCACCGGGAGCCCACGAGCCAGCTGCACTTCGGCGAGAACTACGCCCAGGAGCTGGGCCAGAAGGCGGAGCTGCTGCCGCGGTCCATCCGGTGGCACTTCATCGGGGGCCTGCAGTCGACGCACTGCAAGACCCTGGCCAAGATCCCCAACCTGTTTGCCGTGTCGAGCGTCGACGGCGCAAAGAAGGCCCAGCTGCTCAACAAGGCCCGCGGGGAGCTCATCGCCTCCTCCTCCTCCGCCGAGGGGGACGCCGCCCCGGTCTCCAGGCTCAACGTCCACGTGCAGGTGAACACTTCAGGCGAGGAGAGCAAGTCGGGCGTCGCCCCGGGCGCCGACGTCGTGGCCCTGTCCAGGCTCGTCCTGGCCGAGTGCCCGCACCTGAACCTGCTGGGCTTCATGACCATCGGCGCCATCGCCCGCAGCGTCGCCACCACGCCCGAGAACGAGAACGAGGACTTCGTGCGCCTGAGGGAGCAGCGCGACCTCGTCGCTGCCGAGCTCGCGGACCTGCTGGCCGCCAGGGGGGACGGCGGCGAGGCCCAGCCGCTGGAGCTGAGCATGGGCATGAGCGAGGACTTCGAGGGCGCCATCGCCCTGGGCAGCGGCGAGGTCAGGGTCGGCAGCACCATCTTCGGGACGAGGGGCCCCAAGTCGGAGGCCAAGATCCTGGTGTGAGGGATGCCCAGGCGGATTGAGATGATTGGGATATGGGTCAAGTTCGGTAGTGAAGAACTCGGGCAGGCCGGAGCATCACAGGCAGGCAGCCACGGGATACCAAACAAAGGCTTCGATCACAGGATCATGAAACTAAATGCATCAAGAATGGTCAAGGCGTTGCTGAGATTAGACAATCGCCGCAAGCGACGGGCACTTTGCAATTAAATTTGTCAAATACCAAGACGTTGGCTTCGTCCGCGTCGGTGGATACAGCTGGGAAGGGCCAAATCCAGGCCGCCGCACCCATCGACGCCACCACCGTCTCAGTCAAGAAGTGGAATGGAAAGTACCTTGCCGATGCTGTCCAAGAACGCCCTATGCTCGCTCGATTGTGGTGTACTCCACGTAATTCAACATGTTGCCCACACGGCAATGTGCCATTATATACTGCTTCCCAATCCCTTGGACTTTCATTCCAGCACCATGATGTTAGAAAACGAATCAGATATTTCTCTTGGCGTTGGTCCGAGATGCGACTCCGGTAGAGTCGAGACTCCGGCCGCAATCCTCTCCTCCATCATTTTCAACATCACCTGGGGTACACTCTCATCGGTAGCTCGGATTGTGAGACGGACCATCTGTGGTACAGGTTAGCTCTGTTCATGAAGGCGGTACACGCAGAGACTCTTACCTGTGTGCTGTAATTGGGCTCCAGCCTCATCAGACACCCAAACTTGCCGCCTTCCGATGTATGCAGCACACTCGCGCCGACAAAATTCTTCCTATTAGGGTCGACACCCTCAAGGATACCCCACCTGAAGCCAGACACGACCGAGCGCACCGAGCCTTCAGTCATCTCTCTGTCGCGGCTGCCAGGAGCCAATCCGACAATCTTCTGGGCCTCCCTTGGAGCCCCACCGATCTGCTTCCACCTCTTGAAGAAGTCTTCTCCGGTAAGCTCTGCAGGGTCCATGAATTTGTGAGGGGTGACAGGCAGCTTCAAGGTCAGAGCCTGTAGCGCTCCGGCGAGGTAACTGATCCGCATGGTGGGGCTCTTCGAGAACATCCTCTTCGCCTCAAACATGATGACCTGTTGACACTGATTGCCTTGGGTGATGGTGGTATCGGGAAGGCCCTTGATGTCCCATGTCAAGTTGCCCTTGTCGCTCTCGTCCAGGTCTAAAGTCGTGGTAAATGAGCTCATGATTGTAGGGGTCTTGTTCATGAAGTACATTATGAGACAAGCCATCTGGCCTCGGTACTCGGATCGAACGCCGATCTGGATCTGGCCGTCTTCGAACAAGATGCCGTCGGCTTTAAGCAGCAACCGGTTGAAGCCCTTCTCCCATCCGGGCGACAAGTGAGCCGCACTGGCCAGATTTGGTGGTTTCGTCTTGGGTTCCGCGGAGCCAAGATTCGCCATGTCAAGCCCAGCAAGGTCACTGGCGGCCTTGTGGCCGTTGGTGCCATTCGTTCCGTTGGTAAGTCCGTTGCCGTTAGCTTGAGACTGCGTGCTGAAAGTCCTCTTGAGCCCTGGGTTCTTAGCCATGTTAAGCTCCTGGGCGTCAGAATTTGCGCTCTTCCCGCCAACAACCCAGGTGCGCTTATCACTAGTATTCGCATGCTTCTGGTGCAGGCGAGACAGAAGAGCTGACTGCCTCTCTGGGAACGGAGGCATCTCATCGCAGACAGTTCGCAGGAGGTCGTCCGTTGGGAGGGTGGCTAGAGTGAGATACTCGCATGCTCGCTGCTGGAGTTCCGAGTCGAGCGTATGGCTGTAGATATCGAAGACGTGGAGAAGTTGAGGTTTGATCTCGGGGAAGAGATTGACGTATTTGACGAAACAGGACAATATCATGGCGCGTGTGCTAGAAGAGCAGGCGGGCAACTTGCCATGCAGTCCTAAGAACTGCTCGATAGGGCTGCAGCCCTTGTCCTCGGCAATGAGATGCCCGAATTCCCCTAGGATGTATGCCCCTATCTTGACGAGCGTCTCGTGACAGTGATCTTGCTTGATGTATTGCAAGGCGTTCTTTGCCGCATAGACTTGCAGTTCCTCGTTGTTTGTAACGATCTGGATGACACGCTGCCATACTTCGTCGCTGACATGATCACCAGCCATGGCAATCAGTCTCAGCGAGATGTCGACATACCACTGCACATCTGTTGCATACTTTTCTGTCAAAATAGCGATTTTGAGTACCATTTCTTCCCGGATGGCAAAGTCGGCGTTCTGCAGATAGTGTAGCAGCTCTGCAACAATCGGTTGTGCGTTGGAAGCATCGCACATGCTGTAAAGCAGGTCGAGCCCCTTCCGCCGGACACTGATGTCTCGATCCTTGAGCGAACCAATAATGATGTCCTGGTGCTGCTTGATGGGGTCTAATGTGTCTGCTCGTGCTGCAAGATGCGTCATTGCCTCTAGACCGAGGTACCGAACATTAGTCTCCCTCGACTGAATGAATTTACCAAGCCTTTGGGATATTTGCCGCATCAGGGCTTGTTCGGTTTCTAAGTGGATGACCAGGTCGATGGCTTCAAACAAGACCGCGTTCTGCGCGTTGTTTTGCTGGACATTTTTGTTGGTCTCCAGCGCCAGATCCAAGATCTTCTGGCAAGACATTCTGATCATTTCCCGCACATGGCTATCATCTGCGCAGACTGTTAATTTCCGTTCCAGCGAGGGCTGACGGGATCAGAGTGCAAACCTGAAGGTGGGAAGTACTGAAGCAGCCTGAGAAGCTTCACCTGGATCCAAGGACAAGGCACCTTGTAGTAAAGGTAGTCGGCAGCGTAGTCTCCGTCAACCACTATTCTCTTCAACCGGGCAGCAGCCTTCGCGTAGGCTCCTCTGTACTGGTCCAGGTTGTCTTGCGCCAACGCCATGACAAGAGACGTGACGGACAACGCAACCCCTAGATCCAAGTCGTCCATCAGAGAGATGATTCGCTCAGCCCACTGCGGTTGGATGATATCGGGGTATTTCCTGTACAGTCGGAGAAGAGTAAGTGCGGCCTTTTTCTTGACAAATGATTTAGATGTCCTGCGCCTGCCGTCAGCTCCGGTCACAAATACGGGCAGTGGTGAATCGTACGGTGATATCAACAGCCGATGTACCTCGCCGCTCAAAGCCTCTCCCATCTCCCTTCCACCAACATTGGCTATCGCGTGCAGGGCCAGGCAGTTGAATAGTTCGTTGTGGTCAAGTAGGTCCTTCCTGATGCTGTTGACGACCAGGTGAAGCAGCTCGTGCTTCTCGTGGAGGAAGAGGGTCATGGCGAGGTACCCGATCTGCTTCTCGGAGTACTTGTTGGCTGAGATGAGGTTGACTGCCTCGAGATGGCCAAAGTCAACATTCCAACCGAGGATGTATATATATAAGAGCTGCGCCCGACCGTCAGCCGTTTCTCTTGCACAATACGGGGATATCCTTTCCAGCGCGCACCTTGCAAACATATTTCTTCTTGTGGTACCCGCTCAGGTTTCCATCTGCTTCGAGTTAGCCGAGTGATCGCGTGGGATTTTTCGTTGACGGCAGGGATCGCAAACCTTTGAACTTTTGCCTGTATACAACATTCGTAGTCAGCAAGATACTGGGACGTGGAAAGGGGTTGTCTCGCGACCAGCGCCGCGTCGAGCCGCGTGCGTGCTCACCGGATATTGGCCAGTTCCTTGTTGATGCGCTTTTCCTCAAGCTCACGGGCTCTCGCATTCCTCAAATCTGCGATAAATTGCACGAGCCCGCGCATGTTCGAGTTGTTGCTACTTGACCGGCCCAGGAAGCCGGAGGCCGTGGAGGAGGACATCTTGGATGTTGAGGGTCGTGATTCTTCGAAATCGTCTCGTCGTGATAGTCAGAGTGAGAGAACGGAGAGGTCTTCGAATCAAACCAGGGTGTCAAATTGGACAGTCAGGCCGATGCGTGTTGGACGCGAGAGCCGAATTACCCATGAGGGCCCGCGACGGCAATGCAGGAGGGCAGGGGGTTGATGCTCAGGTGGTTGTGGACTCAGAAGACGGCCGGCATGATGGAGAAGGTTTGTAGGGTATCCGTGTCCGCGATTGAATGGGGAGCGTCGCAGTGGGATTCGATTCGAATGAACGAGACGGGGGAGGCTTGATGCGATGTCCTCAATGTCAAAAGGGGATGGATCGATGGTCGGGCTCGACGGTGGAGTTATGCGGGCCGTCTCGAGGTTCGGCTTTGGGATCCTTTTACTCACTGCACCGCTGCCGCGCTGCACCACGCACCTGCTTGCCGGCTTGCTTAGCCAAGCACAGACCCTTGAACGCGACCTGCAGCTTGCTGTCTTGGAACCCTGCTGGGGACTTCCATGCTCTGGATGAGGCGTCAGTCAGCCCGGAGTTTGTCTTGGACTCGAAGCGGGCAATTCATGTGCGATTCCCTCCAAGCAATACCGAGTGGTGTGAATCAACGTTGTGCAAGACCATCATTCAGGCAAAAAGAGCATGTGTCTACGCAGGCTCGAGACTCGTACTAGATCGATAGCGTTTTGTCTTGCTGCCTCGGTCCACTCTTTTACATAGAGTTGATCTAGATGAGCTATCGTCTGCTGGACCAAGACTATGGGCACAATTCGACTATTCCACGGACAAGTTGGAGGTACCATACGGTGCATTAGGCATGGATGAATTGTGTCTTGACAACTCAATTGGACGTGCAGCAACCTATGACAGTAATCCCTGAGATTGACAAAGTGCCAAAAGGTAATGGTGCCTAAGTAGAGTGCATGACGTCT
The DNA here is from genome assembly GCF_014595645.1 of Diaporthe citri. Classification (NCBI taxonomy): domain Eukaryota; kingdom Fungi; phylum Ascomycota; class Sordariomycetes; order Diaporthales; family Diaporthaceae; genus Diaporthe; species Diaporthe citri. The sequence continues at coordinate 2,082,501 of NW_025064850.1, forward strand.
TGAGCTTCTACCGTTTGCTCCCCAACCCCACCATGCAGCAGCAGCAGCCAGCTCCAAACCCTTCCTGCAACAACAACAATGTCAATACCCAAAGATGACACCGGTCCTGCCAAGAGTCCGCGCAACTCAACTCCCAGGAGTGGTTGCTTGGACACGTCGAAGCTTCGCCTCGCAGACCCCGGGATCTCCTGTCTTTGAGGTCTTCAACAGGCGATCGAAATGGCTGCAGAAGGAGAGGGCTGCAGCTGATGTCGAGGGGAGCCGGCAGGCCGACTACCTCAAGGACGAGGTGGCCATCAGGCTCTGCGAGCGACTCCTGGTAGGTTGCACCAGACACCCCAAGACCTGTAGCTGCCAGGCCCCAGTTCGCTGACTTCGTCATGCTCCTGCCGCAGGATATCAAGCGGCACTTCCCTCGCGCCCTCGACCTCGGCGCGAATACCTGCAGCGTCGCCCGCGCCCTCACCCGCGAGAATCCGGACCCGGACCCGGCGAAGCCCACCTCCCCGCCGCTCGCAGAGCGCATCAGCGAGCTGGTCGCCGCCGACTCGTCGCACTCGCAGCTGTACCGCGACGCGGACCTGCCCTTCAACGATCACCTGGCCATCACGCGGCAGGTCCTGGACGACGAGGAGAGCCTGCCGTTCGAGCCGGCGTCCTTCGACCTGGTTCTGAGCAGCCTCAGCCTGCACTGGATCAACGACCTCCCCGGCGTGCTCTCGCAGATCAACCACGTCCTCAAGCCGGACTGCCCCTTCATGGGCGCCATGCTCGGCGGGGACACGCTCTTCGAGCTGCGGACGTCGCTGCAGCTGGCCGAGCAGGACCGCAGGGGCGGCATGTCCCCCCGCGTGTCCCCGCTCGCTGACGTGCGGGACGTCGGCGGCCTGCTGCAGAAGGCCGGCTTCAAGATGCTGACCGTCGACGTGGACGACATCATCGTCGACTACCCCAGCACCTTCGAGCTAATGCAGGACCTGCAGCTCATGGGCGAGGGCAACGCCGTCCTGGGCCGGGAGCCGGGAGCCATCGGCAGGGACGTCCTCCTCGCGAACGAGGCGATCTACCGTGAGCTCCACGGGAACGAGAATGGGACGATACCTGCGACCTTCAGGATAATCTACATGATTGGGTGGCACGACTCTCCTAATCAGGCTGAGCCTCTCGCTCGGGGCAGTGCGGAGATCAACCTCAAGGACATACTTGAGAAAAAATAATACGGCCAACGAGTGGTATGCTAAGCACGTCGTTGTACTTTGGTCTGCAGGAAAGCATATGGCTTGAAGATCCAGTTCATTTCATGAGACGAGGACCAGAAGGGAAGTGGGAGGCCGGCCAGACAAACGGACAAAGAATCGCCTCGCCAGTCCAGGTGTTTTTCAGGGCAATTACACATCCAGGCATGCCACCGATGCGTATTCTGTGTGTTACCTACGGACAAAGCTTGGTGGGCTCACTTCTGAAGCCTCAATACTTCTTTATAATACGTACATTATTGGCATCAAGGCTAACCGGTCAACGCTTTACCATGAGCCTTGGTTGTCCACAGGCGTGCTGCAGCCATGCTACCTCAAACTGAGCGCCCCTGCTTGGTACGGAGTTCATCGACGCTGGAATGGATTGATACTGGCACTAGTGATGTTGGTGATTTGGGTGCTGTCGTGCTCGTCCTTGCAAGCTTCCCAGCTGTGGACATCGGCGAGCTTGGTGTTCGCTATTGCAAGCCACCTAGGTAGTTGTGGGTGTCAACCATTATCAACGAAGATTCGGTCGGTACTCGAAGGCTGGGTTGTTCTCATCAAAAAGCAAAGCATCTCTCTTGGGCGCGCACATGATGGTGGATCTCAGATTGTCAGATGCCGTCGGATGTGGATCTCACGACAATGTAGTCTGCCAGGACAAAGCCTTTGCGTGTCTCTAGAATATGCATTGCTCCCCTCGATAACGTGCGCTGTTCAGGCACGAAGACGATGTTCCCTCGTCGGTCTGTACGAAGCCGTCAGCTTCGAGGCAGCCTTTCCCTGCTGTAGTAAACCATGTAACCATCTTTACACCCTCCGCCAGTCCGTCATCGTGCGTCCTATGCATCCAAGCCCAGCCACATCGACCACCTTCTCGTGCCAGCTCAGCAGAACACTCATACCCGCGCCCGCGGACTCGTTCGCCGCGCCCGGTCGGCCACCGACCTGGCTGAACCCCGTGGCCTGGGGTGTGACTCTGGTGGGGGTCCGGGGAGCGCTACCTCCGGATGTCGATGCCATGCCCTTGTACCTGGTCGAAGGACAAGATGCCCAAGGTCAGCTCACCGCTCCACGTGGGACTCTCGTGTGTTGAAGGGGACATGTTGTAGAAGTCGGCACTTCCGAATGGGGACCACCACGTACAGGTACTTCATGAGCACATCCAACAGCTCGCTACCGCCGTCGCCCTGGTATATGCGCTGGAGCATGCGTCATCTCGCTCGCCTTGATCGACTGGAGGACCTCAACGACGGTCTGCAGGTGTGCGTCCTATGACAATCACGCGTCAGCAACAAAAGAGATCCTCATCCTGTCCCAAACGGCGGCCGTCCCCACACGGGGGGCGGCGTCCCCTTTCCCAAGGAGCCCACTCCGACCAGACGTTCGGGGAAGGAGGACCAGGCGGGATCCTCAGGGCTCGTCGTACCTTTGCCAGTTCGTTCCCGTTGTACACCGGCATCTCCAGGCAGCCCCTCAGCGCGCCCTCCGCGTCCCCGCCGCGCAGCAGCTGTCTAACCTGCCCCGCGAGCGAGCGCACCTCGGCCTCGCCGATTTCGGGCAGGGGTGGGTGCAGGGTCGAGGTGTCGAAGTTGACGGACGAGTCCTCTTGTAGCGCGTCGATGTCGATGGTGCGCCAGGCGTCGCTGAGCGACGCGGACGTGTGTTGCTGGATGATGGACATGGTTGCGAGGCGGGCGGTGATGGTGTTGAGGGGTCACCGTAGGGGCGAGGAGCCGGACGTCGAAAGGAGCTGGCTTCGGCCACTGGGATCACGCTGGAGACACCGCAGGTCTGTCTGGTGTGGCCAATTGTTTGTCGTCTGTTTGAGTGAGGTGAGTGAGATGCTGTCGTGGCGGTCTTTTGGATGGAATTCAGATGTGAGCTTAGTTACTGTACGCACGTACGTACGTTGCTGCGATGCACTACCTACCTAGGCACCGTTACTGTGGTAGGTGCCATGTGGAGGGAGGCGTCACCAACCGGCTTAACCAATGTGGGGCAGGCAACCCACCCCTCCTCCCCCTTTACCAGAACCCGAACTCAATCACGCCCGCGACCCATGTCCTGAGCAGGTCAACAACGCCCCAAAACGACTCAAGTATTTCGTCGGACTCGATTTGATCTGGATGGTCTCTTTCACTATTCTGGAAAACAAAAAGAAGAAAAGAAAAAAAAAAATACGTCGCCGACAAAGCTGCGCACGAGAAGGTATTGCCTTACATATTTCTATGCAATAGCAGGGCAACGGATCAACCACTCTCCCACAGCGACTGGGATTGACCAACCTGGCCAATGTAGAAATATATCGGTCAGCTGGACAATGGAAGAATTCTCTTCGATGTGGCGATTACGAAAACGAACCCACCTCTTGTAGAGTGCTCATGATGTTAAGATTGCACCCCAGGATGTTCAAAGGCTTTTAAAAGCTATAAAAGTTGATGGTTACTACATCGCATCGCCAGTTCAATGAGTACATCTCGAGCTGCGTCCGCAAGCTTAACAATACGGTTAGATCTCGATTGCCCAGAACTCTCTCTTGATTCTGGTGTTTGGTGTATATGAGATTGCTCCGGCCCGAGCGCTTCTGGCCTCACTCAGCCCAAGCTTCGTCGTACTCGTGGGTCTGTTCCCTGGAGAATCTTGTTGTCATGGCACCACCGGGGAACATGAAGCTTTCGCACTTATACACCCCAGGTAGCTTGCGCTAGAACCTTGGAACATGCTGCATGCTGCATGCCGCCAGAGGGGAGCTGGGGAGCTCCCTCCAAACCCAAATCTGCGAAAATCCCCGTATTCAACGGCCCCAGGCTCTGTGCGCGCCGGGCTGAAGAGGTTAAGGTTTTCCTGTAGCAGCGTTTCAAAAGCCGCCATACCGGGCGGCCAATCTTGACTCGACCCGGCACTCTCGAATCAGACGCACGCGATGCTGATTGACAGATTCAGCCCGTCTTGCTTGACATTTTGATGAAGGTTGGGCTTCTCCTTCAAGTTGACTCGCGTCGCTCGTGCGGATGTGTAGGCCGAGCCCGCTCACCTTGACCCTGAAAGCCAGACTCTAGAGCAAGGTGAGGCATTCCCGAGCGGTCGGCTTGTGCCACCGCAATGGGAACTCTCGCCGCGGGAGAATCGCGGTCTAGACTCCAATGCCCGTGGGGACCCGAAGGCGGTGCAGTCGGCAGCACGAAGCAAGGGGGCGTCGGCTCTCCTCTGTGAATCGTGGAGGCAAAGAGGCTTTCGGTATCTGTGGGTGTCGTTGAATCGGTGATAGGGGTTTCTTACAGCTGACTCTGAAACCACAATCATGTGCTCTGAATAATGCAGTGCGAGGCCTGCTTGCATAGCATCATTTGCGAGAGTCGGAATAGGCATTACAAAGTGAAGTCCGGGAATTTCAGATAATCTCTGTATGGAGATCAGTTGGAAGTCAAGCAACACACGGGAAGGTTGCTCGAATATGGCAATCGGCAATCCATATGCTTCCGGGCATCCATTGCCATTGAGGCCGGATGGTACTGCATGGCAGTCACGGCTGTGACATCCTCTCCCCGTCCCCCGTCCACCTCGTGTCGCGACCAAAGTTGCGTCTCGTTGCAGGAGCTGGCGAAACAGGGTTGCAAACGTCGGGGGAGACAAGCCGGACACCTAACCCAGGCTTCTAATGCGACCCGGTGGCCCCAAAAGCTGGCTGGGCTGCCTGTCAATTTGATCGCCCTCGCCCTGCGGCAGCCAGCAAGGACCGTTTCCAGAGGGCCGCCTGCAATGCAACCGTTCGGAGCCGAGGCCAAACCACGTGTGATGCGCATAACGTAAGTACTATAGAGGCCTAACAAGTATGTTGCACCGAGTGACCCGGTGGGCGTCGCCCTGTTGCAATACGTCAGCAATTGTCGATGTTTCCCATTAACAGGTTCGACCGAAAGCCAGCCTTATCCCAGCAACGTGCTCATGCTGCATTGGGATCCCCAGCCCCCGTTCGTGGCAGACGCCTGCCCTATGCCCACATAAACGGTGGCGCTCCGTATTTCCTTCCAAATTAGCAACCTTCGAGAAAAGATGAACCGCATGGCGGCAAGTGGAGTGGCATGCGAGGCCGGATGGTTCCCCGGAAACCACGAGGTCGCCAGCCGACAGGGATCTCTCATGCACCTCTGACAGCGCGGCTGGGCTTCCGGCCCAGAGGCGCCCGGCACATTTGTTTCCCTAGTGTTCGCTAAATGGCCGATGTCCGTTGTTGTTGTGCCAGAGAGGTGTCATCTACTTGGAACCTTGCCTTGGCAGGCGGCTGCTTTTAGAAGACTCACAAAAGCCCTGAAGATCCTTGTCCCAGGTGAAGGCCAGAGGGACCAAGCAACAAGCAAGGCTGAGTGCTGTCGATGTCCTAGCTCTATGCAACTCACACGTCGCGCTCAGCCAAGCCCACTGCCGACGGCTCTGGCTGGGCGAGGGCGAGGACACGGCATTTCGGACACGCTACCCACACGTGCCGTTTGCGGGACCAAGCGAGGGCCCTCGACCGCCCAGCGTTTCGGTGTGGACAACGGACGAGGGAATGGTTCAGTGCCTGACCCTTGCTCACCGAGCCTTCTCGGTGAGATTTGCTACTGGTCTGGAGGCCCACCGTACCTAGGTATGCTGGCCTAGCCGCTCTCTCGGCAGTGCCGCAGGGCCCGGTTTGCAACGCGCCGTGTGCTGGGTGCGGCCCACTACCGTGCATTGTAGTCGCGTGGCCGGTGGGTCTGCATGTAACTTCGTGTAAATGGACTCATGACAGACTGTGAAATTAACCCCAACTCGTTATCGTCAATACGGTCAATCGCGATTGCCTCACAGGGCTGCTGGCCGGGGAAATGATAAACAGTTTTCCAGAAGGTTTCGCGGCGGCCCACTGAGCGGCAGGGGCAGAAGCTCGAAGCGGCGGGCTGGAGTAGCCCACAGTCTCTGAGCGCTCCACACCTGTTCGTCCTCGCCGAAGATGCCCACTTGGCGCAACTGTCAACTGGGTGCCAGCCCACCAGGCCTTCACAGTTGCTTGGTGACAGCACGGCATGGATCCGTGTTGCCCCGTCGGCAAGGCTGTCAAGGCTGAAGTTTGCGTCCCCTTGGTGGTAGCACGGAGGGTTCGTTGGTCAAGGTGGTATCTTGTCTCCCCAGATCGTCGCCCCCGACGCGCTGCTTTCACACATGGTTCTCGGCAATTCCTTCGTGGAATCGTGCCATGGCCCAAGGTGCTCCGAGCCTCTCCTGCCACGTGCGGTCAACAAAGAAAATCCGTGAAAGCATCAAGGCTAGACCTCAGGTCCCTGCCTATACCTGTTGCACTGTGCTCCTCCTGCTCGTGCCGCGCCCGCTTTCGCGCACCACAGAAAAGTCTGATAGTGCCGCTGAATCCCCGGCAGCACGTCTGTGATGATGTGTGAATGTTCGCGACTACACCGAAGACTGGGCGACCTACCCACGGTGGATCACCCTGGCACTGGTTGCTCAACCGGGGGCCACGGAGCCACCGTTCCATGAGGTGCGTGTGTGGGAACACGGTGAGCAAGAGAGTCCATTCCGATGTGACGACTCAATTGAGCAGCATTCTCCACCACAACAGAGAACTCATGGGGATGCGAATTTGAAGGCACGAGGTGGTTCTGACGAGCTTGTTCGATGAGGTCACAAGCATACGACGACCTTGCTTTTTTTTTTGCGCGCACAGGCGACCCTCAATTCGAAAGATGACCGCGTCCAAGAACCTTTGCGGCCTAGACCGGCGAGTGTGGATATCTGTTCCGGTCGGCAGCTCGATGATACGATGGCACATGCTTTTGGGCATTGGCGAATTGGAAGCATTCCGAGTAGCTGTCACAATCGGCAGACGCACAAATTCCAGACGACTGATTTCATTAGTTGCTTCATTTTGCATCTGAGTTGATGATGGGGGATGGGACGACGGCGACCAGCGCGCGGCGGCTTGCTGCGCCCTCCTGTTTCGTGTGACTGATCTTCCTCAGCCTTGCATAGAATCAAGGCCTGGCAGCATATTAACTTGGATTTTAGCAGCTGCGAAGGGGGTCCAGCCCACCGGCACGGAACTACGTGACCCAGCACGGAGGTTAATGGGTTAAATATGAGCAAGCCTGTTTTGCAGATGCCTCTGTGCGAAAGCTGAGTGGAACGGATAGACAGTATGGTGACATCGCTGCAATTGTGCAGTCATAGCAGCAACAATAAGAACACACGCCCCCCCCCCCCCAAAAAAAAAAAAAAAAAAAAAAAAGAAGGCATGCCATCTTGCACAAGCAAATCAGCCAGAGTCAAGCAGGCATTTCAGGCTACGTAGTCCCGGCCCGGAACCTTGGAAGGAAAGAGCCAAAATTGCTAATGCAGGAACGCCTCTCTCTTTCGGAATAGCGCCGTTTTAGCCTGCACTCCAGGTTCTTCTCCATGTGGCCGGGAAACTGCATAATGCAACCGACCGGGCCCCATCCGCCTGGGTGGCAGGTACCTCGAGCTTGCGAGTAAGTACCTGTGGGCCCAGGGCTGAAGTACCCGATACAGCGCGAGGCGCCGGGAATACTACGGCCTGCCAAAAAGTCACCCTGACGTCCTTGGTACGCCGAGCCGTCCCCTTCCTCATTTGGGGCGCGTCTTGCTGTTCCCCAGCCCTGAGAGGGGCCCGTGAGGCGGCTTGGGTCCGCTGGAAACTCTCAGGTGAGCTCGGTCAGGACGCTCTGTGTCAGCGTTTTCTGGCGGTGGGAAATGTCCTCGGAAAGGCAGCTGCCTGACCTGCCTCGTGTGTGATTGGTGCCAGGAGAATTGGTTGTGGTTGTGCTTGTGTGCTTGTGGATGCAGGCGCGGCGCAGGGCCAAGGACCGGTAGAGCTCGGCCGTCTATCCTCTCGAGGCTTGGTTCGGTGGCTTGATGATTCACAGCACGCAGGTGAGACAGATCAGCCTAGGGACTGCGTCCGGTTTGGCTGACAGCTTGGGATGGCCCATCGGTCCAAGCCGACGGATTGAGCCTCGGCTGTGACAAAGGGCTGGTTCGGCCCTATTCTGCTCCCAAAACACCAGTCCCGGGGCTGCTTGCCGTGCTGATTTGCTCATCATGGCAGAGGGCTGCCTCACCCAAGGACACAGCCTGTGCCGCGGATGATGTCAGCTGTGCTGGTTGGACAATCGTACCGTGCAGGATCGCGGTAATGTCAGCCAGCCCGCGGTGCCTGACTACCATTAGCAGCCGTGCTACACAACAGCATCTATTCTGAGAACAGTGCTTTTGTTCCTGTCGCGGAATTATTACGGTCTCGGAACAAGAACATGTGCATCCTTCGTCGCCGTCACTGACTGTCACCAGCCCACCAGCCCACGGGACCCTCTGGGGCGCCCTGCAGGACCTGGCATTGATCATGACAGCTTGCCTCTGGGGAGATGAAACGCAGGACCTTGTCGTGGGTCGTGCCACACAATTTTGCTTAGCGACCCACCCCAGCGCCGAATCCGACCTGTCAGCGAGAGAATCGTTCTAGAAGGTGTGGATGGCTTCCATGGGCTGCCAGGGGTCCTAATTAGGTAGATCGGAGACGGGATGGAAGTTTTTCAGTTTTTTAAAATTGTCATTTCGATTTTCCACAACTGTGTGCAAGGGCACCCTCGCCGGGTAATTAGTCCTCCATCTGCACTGTGATGTCCCTTCTACCAAGATCAAGGGGACCAACTGTGAGAAGTGATCGATGCGCGGGCCTGTGCAAGGCTTCCAGAATCATCAGGGTCCAAGAGTGATGAATCGTGAAGCCCGCACTGACGACTGCGGGGGTGTTCAGCGTGTTAGAACTAGGACCTGCTTGTCGAAAAAGGAAAAAAAAAAAGGAAAAAAATAGCACCCTTAGACTCATCAGATTCAAGACCTTGGCTCCGCAGCCTCACCTGAACAGCCGTCACATCACCATGGGTAAAGGGGACTGAGACATGTCAATTCATGTTTGCTGTGAATCGTCACCCGCAGACCGCGCGGCCAAGGGTTGCAACGAGGGCGTGTTGGCGGCCGACATGATGCGTGGCTGGCTCCTCGACTAACCCGCTCTCTGCCACCCTCACTGTGTGGAAAAGGTTGTCTCGGGAGGCCATCGGCCGCAGCGAACCAGTCGCCGCAGGCTCAGCTGCACACAGTGTTGTGCATGGTGATGGTGTCCCCGCGTGTTCTTCGTCGCCGACTCGGGAGACAACGCGAACATCTCTGTCTGACTAGTGACGGTCTCGGAAAGTCACCTCGAGTCGTCGCCAGCAGTGGCTCTCCGCTGTTACACCGCGGCAGCGGACCGAACACGTCGCTCCCGGGTCCTTGGTAATGGGAGGGCCAGGAAAAAAAGGGGGGCAATAGGGGTCCTATCATGTCTGTGATGCAGGCAGTCTATCTCTACATCGTCTACAAGGGACCGCCCGTAGTATGTATGCAAGACGGCAGGCGGGACGATCTGTCTCCCAGTGGCCGGGCCAATCAACCCGTCAATGCAAGCCAAGGCGAACTCGTTCGTGGCGGAGACGAACGCTTGCATCCCAGAATATCTGTGTTTCGCCCAGCTGAGCTCGGAATCTGTGATCGTGCATATCGAGAATCTCATGCGGCAGGACGGAAGTGGAGCCTCGGGAAGCCATCAAGGAGACCCCTTGGACTGCCGGCTATCCCATCGTCGGAGGTGACTCGTATCTGAGTTTTCGCCCTTTACAGGTGAGGACCCAGCAGTCCTGTCACAATTGACTCGTGGCTGCGGCTTCCTTTTTTCGCCCAAGACAAACTCTTGAGCTTGCGAGGCCGTGATGGTGGGCTCCAGCGACGGAGGGGGAGTGAGAGGTCAAATCTGCGCTCGCTGCTCGTTTCCCTTCTCAAGCTTCCCGACGTTGCCGTTCCACAAATCACAGCTCACAGCCTGTGCTCGCTTGGGTCTGAAACAGTCTTATGGCGATGATCGTATCCACCGCTAGCATCAACCACCAAGGAGGCAGGTGCAGATCTGACAGTAGACTGATCAACGACAGAGCATCGTCCCCCCCCCCCCCAATTCCTCCCACCCGCTCTTTCTCGGGTGATGCCAACGTCACAAAGGGCCGAAGGTTTGGGGGGACGCCCTACGAGGCTCACCGACCGGTCAGTGCTTAATAAGTAAGACGTGCTGACATAGCCAAGGCACACATCCATCCTCACACACAGAACCTGCCTACTTACATCACCGTCGTCACGGGCTCGAGCTTCTTACATGGTGCTCCGGTGATGCCGGTACACCGTTCCGCCGCAGGATGACTGGCGGTCGAGGTCAACTGTATGGCGATTGTGATTGTGATTATGATGATGATGACCCCCATGCTTCGGCAGTGACTCGTAGTGACTCATCAGAACCGTGGTTGTGGTTGTGGTTGTGGTGGTGCATGTTACTTGTTACACGGTTCTAGGCTGCCAGATTGTCGACTGCGGGATTACACCTCTCTTGAGACCCTGAGCGGCACAGCCAACAGCTGGCTGTAGGGCTGACTTTCCGCGGGATATGACTGATCCGAAAAGGCCATGCTTTCCCCCGTGGCTTCTCACCCGTGAGACGCACTCATCATTCTGCATCTAGGGGAGAAGGCAGAGGGGCTGTGCCGTTGGTCAGCCCAAACGAGATGCAGCAGCAGGAGGACTGCAAGCCACGGATGCAGACGGCGGATTCCCGCAGCACCCGATCTGGAACATCCCAACCCGAGGGCCTGGGTGACACGTTCATCAGCGACAAACCATTCGCGAATTTTTGGACGAATTGTAGCTCTGGCCCAGGGCTGCAACCAAGAATAGACGACGGCCTGGCTGCTGTGCCCTCCTGCACCGCGAATCCACCCACCTGTTCCGTACTGGCGCCGTCCCACCATGCAGCACACAGAGCTGGTCTCAACACGGCTTTGAGAGCTCCGAGATGTCGTGCCTCCGTGCTAAGACAGCTCAAGTTCCTGTTTGTCACTGCCGATTTTTTTCGCCATGTTCATTTGTGGCGGCAGCGACGTGTCACAATACGGGGCCCCTTGGGAAAGGCCGGGCCGTCCAGAGAGGCTGCAATCCATTTCGTCATGCCGCGGACGAGATACTGCCGTCGCCTCCACATATTCTTTGTCGGCCGTGTGAGACAAAAAAGACAAGAGCGAATTTGGTCACTTTTCTCACGCTTCCAAGACAGCAGGTACAGCGCCTCCAGGGGACTCTAGGCGGGCGCAATAGACTGCAATATTCGAGGTTACCGGCGTCGGTATTAGGCAGAGGGCAAAGCCACACGGTCTTACACACGCCCCCAATCATCCATCCATCCATCCATCCATCCATCCATCCCATTCTCTCCCACCCATGCTGCCCACGTTTTCCCCCACGCCTCGCAGGCTTGCTGACCTGAGATCGGCCCCTTTACCGTGGCACACTCGGGTCACCAGGAGAGGTCGCATGTGGTGGCGGACGAACCCCCCGTGGGCTCGCAAGTTTGCCCACGCAACCAACCTCCCGGGTCGTCTGCGTGGGTAGGCGGACCTGCAGTGTTTTGAACGTGGCCATGCCCTTGTTGTGCGACACCCCCAATCTGACTGGCCTCGCACAGAGACATGGTTCTTTTGCGATCCGGCGCCAAGTGGTGACACCGCCTTGAACAACTACCTCTGCTGAGCTGAGCATACTGACCGACCCAAATCGAAACTCCTTGGCTCCGCAGCAAGCGTCGCTTTGACGTTGTTGCTTCTCCCACGGGGACCACGGCTCAACACGATTGACACCGGGTGGGGCCGGCTGGGACAGGAGGCCGACCTTAAAAAAAACCAAAAAAAAAAAAAAAAGGGACTGAAAATATCGGCCAAGCACATCGAAGAAACACGGAGGATCCAAGCACTCCGGTACATGGTAGACGGGCCAGACAAGCTAGAGAGAATATGCGGAATAGCTTACCCGGGCGGGCGGGTGACCCCGGTCCCCGCTGAATTAGGGAGGCGTTGAAATGAAGCATGAGAGAATGAGAGATGCACGCAAATGCGTCGTGTTTGATTTGAGCTCATGTTGGCCTCCAAGCCGTCGGCGAGATCCACCTTGCAGGCCCAGGCCCGGCGACGACAGCACCTCATCAATCAGGAACCTTTGTGGCATGTTATTTACGACTCTTCTTCATAATTTGAGCCACGAGACTGCGCGAACTCGCAGACAGGTCTTTATTAGAGCACAAGAATGAGCCAAGATCAGGACGAATTTACAACACGTCGCCCAGCAAAAAGACCTAATGAGAACCACTAATGGTTGGCCCTCCAGACGACACCCCCCAAAACGGCAATGAAAGTCGCGTGTGCCACAGGAAGTACTTCTTGGGGTCGGCGGCTGGTTCGTTTGAAGCAGATGGGCGCCCCCCCCTGGCTCCCCGGCTGCATCCCCCCAACCCCTGCAAGTGCGAGTATCCACCCTGGGAAAAATTCTGGAAGATTGCCCAAAGCTCGTATGTAAGCGAGAACATTACGAAATGAACAACAGAATCATCCTCATAATTCCCGACGCCAGGACAGGACAGGCCAGACAAGACAACGAGGGCACGCTCACAGCACCTCCCGGGTGTGGCCTGTGTTTAGTTGATGGGAGGGAGATGTTCCACGAGGTGGGAAACGGGACGGGGAACTGAGGTTGCCGTCCAGCGATGATGCATTCTTGTACACAGACACAATTTACACTCCCCCTCTCACACTCACTCTCACACAGGCATATGTTTATGGTAAGTGGTAGTGATTATCCCGGTGAGTACCGTTCCTTGTGTGCGCGTGTGTGTGCAATGCAGCAGTACAGTACTGTGGTAGCAGCTCGACCAGCCTGACGTTTCACGGAGGGGACGTACCGAGTTGCGAGCGATGTGCAGGCCTGCAACGCAAAACGGCGCCCGGGCTGAGCGGATCCCCACCGTGTTCAGAGCCTAGGACAGGACAGGAGAGGTGCGGCACTGCGCGCTGCTACGTACTGCCATGTAGGCGGTACGGCAGGATGTACACTGACAGGGCCCACGAGGTACCTCGCTGACGTTGCGGGACCCCTGCAGGTACATGGGGCCTAGCACATGGGGACCTGACTCTGATACATGACGACTGTTGCTTTCTCGCCTAAGGTGTGCTTTGTCTTCGGGTACCTGGAACATGGCTCCGAAATTATCTCTCGACGCCAACCCAGCCCAACCCAGTACTTGCCAGAACTCCCCATTGCGCCCTCCCTTGCTAGCCTAATCGGGCCCTGTCCCTCCTGTCCCTGCCGGGCCCTGCGTGCATGCTCTGGTGAGAGCGAGAGTGGGATTTTGCGTGCGTGTGTGAGCGTGTGTGAGTGCGAGTGTGTGTGAGGTAAGAGACACGCGTAGTAAAGTTCCTACACACCTTAATTGAGCCCACTCTTTTCCATGTCAATCGCATCCATTCCATCCCATCCATCCATCCCTTCCCCTGGCTCCCCGTCCGCCGCTCCCCTGCCCTCCTGGGCTGGGCCCCTGGCGTCGCCTTGCCTTACCCTGCCTTGCCTTGCCTCTCGCCTGTGTTCCCAGCACTGACGGGCACGGCACAGTACCGGCACAGCTCAGCACAGCACAGCACAGCACAGCTCAGCAGAAAAGGAAGGGGAGACAGGGTACTGAGAGGCAAGGGCTGAAATAAGACAAGGAGGAGGACGAGGAAAAGTGATGTACCTCCTGGCCGGAGTATCAGTCACTCTCACCTTCGCACAGGGCTTGCACTCTGCGCTTTGCTTTGGCACAGCGCGCTCAGCTTGAAAGTCTATTATAAGACGCGGACGGCCCCCTTCCCACACTCGAAACGCCCTCCCTTCTTAACTTCCCCCCGACCCAAGTTATTAATCCTCTCTCTTGTCCTGTACAATAACAGAGCGCTTCTTCCCTCTTGTCCATTTCCTATTTCTTAAGCTGCAGCGTTCCCATCTTGAAACGCATACCACCTGTCTATCCATCTGCCTGCCTGTCTACCAAGTCAGCCAACCTTGCCGCCAGCGACCCCGACTGCTGCAACCTGCACCTGCCTGCACCTGCACCTGCACCTTGCTCCAACTCGCTTCTCCAAAGCCCACACGTTCCCGAAACAGTGAGCGCCACTACCGCTGCTGCTGCTCTCCAGCGATCCACTGCGCCTTCGACTGGACCATCCTTGGATACAATCCGGCCCTACGATCTGCAGCGTACCTGACATTAAGGTGGTCAACCTTGAAAAAAAAAAAAAAAAAACGCCCTCAACGACATTCTCCCGGTCGCCAACAGATCCAGAAACTCCCTGATCCGTCCGGCCACGTACCGACGACAAAAAGAAAGACAACAACGCATCCCTTTGCGCATTCTAGAACCACGGAACCCATCACACTCCGGGGTCGACTCTGGCCACTTGTCTCACCCACACCACCACCACCACCGCCAACATCAGCGTGCATAAGTCTGGCCCATAAATAACCAGGCGTCATCATCACGCTTTCGGTGCCGTCTCCAGCCCTCTCAGGTCCCACGCTTTGCACACGCATTTCCAACGAGACTTGACCACTGGCGACACCTCTGCTGAGCTCCTCTACGATTCGGCAGAACTCCCGGCGCCCCTGCAACCTTCGACCTCGCCCCGTCTCCCTTCACCAATCCCGCGCCGCGCCGCACCTCCTGCGACTGCTCCAAAGCTCCTGAAAAACCACAGGAAGCCCTACGCTTCGCAGCCCGGAATCCCGCTACCTATTGTGAGTCACCTTCTTCCTGTCCATCCTGGCTCTCATCTCGGTGCTTTTGCGCTTCGGTTGGGAGTTGCTGCCTTGCATGCAACCCAACATTGCCGTCCTGCCCCTGACTTCACTTTACACCCCTGCAACAATCTCATTACACCTGCATCGGCACAATGCAATGCGACATTCCTTTGGCGACTTGTGGCTAACATTGGCTTTTGCACAGCACCTTCAACCTCGTTGCACGTTCCCCAAACGTCAAAATGGTTACCAGAGAGACTCCAGTGTTCGCCAACCAAGGCCGTGGAGCCTATGACACAACTGGTGTGCCAAAGCCACCACCGCAGCCGAAGCCGCGATAAATCGTGTCGCTATGCCATCCCTTGGTTCGGCGCCAACTCTCGAAACAATGGCCCGCCATCACACGCTAGCCTCCCTCCCGCGACAGGAGGAACCCACGGCAGACCAAAATCGTGGCGCCGGACTATTCGCTCGGTCGGCTTCCTGGTCGCGACGCCAAAGGCCAGGAGCACAGCCCTCTCTCACAACGAGCACGGACAGACCTCCTGCTTCCCGGGCCCCTGCACGCTTTCGCAAATACGACGAATTTAATCACTGCGCCGCCGCCGCGCATCGTGTAACAACAGTCTTCATTTTTATCTTACTTTCGACAACAGCGACCGGATGGACCACCATCCCCCCAAGTGTCTTGGGATCGATCGATTGCATTCCGACACCGTACATCATTTAATACGCATTCCTCCGAAAGAGACGACACAATGTTTGCCTGGCTCACTGCCACTTGGATTTCCCAGTACGAAAAAGGACAGGCGCGAAATGTTTTGTTTTCCACAAAAGGAAGAGGGTTTCACACGGCGAGAATCTCGTCCCGGGGCTGCACACGGCGTTCAACTAGATCGGATCGGGTTTTAGATTGGGGGCAAGTCAGCTTGCTTCTGTCTGTCAGACGTCAATATTTTCACTTTTTTCCTTTTCTTTTGCACCGCACGTCGCGAGCGCGCAAGCCTTGGGCGAAGTCGGGCGCGAACCAAAATGTCTAGCGATTCCTGCGCCTCTCCTCGACCATACGACACCGGCATTCATGGGTGGACGAGCAAGCCGCTTCGACTCGGCCGCATTGTTTGACATTTTCTTACCTGTCTTAGTTTTTTGGGCATGACCGGGGCTGGGTTACAGAAAAAAGGATATGACTAGTGGGCTGCAATTTTCGTCTACTTCTTTTTATGTTGTTTTATTTGCAGGTGCTATGGAAAGAGATGGAACGGATCACAAAAAAGGGTTGAGAGGATTGGGAAAAAAGAAAACTGGCCGGGATGCATATAGACCTGTTTTTTTAGGCTTCACTGCCGCTTCCACCACTATCCTCCTCCCTTTTCCACCCTCGTTTTTCTTTCCCCCTTCTTCACTTCGCTTCAGAGCCATGTTTTTCCCACCACCAAAACAACATTGTTGTCTCACACATGTACACATAGCGTCGAAGGATCTGGAGGAACTTCGATAATGGAAGAGGAGAGAGAGATTGTGTCTGGCCAGCTGGGCACCCTCGGGCTGGCACCAGGAGGAGAAGAAAGATACCCCCCGAATTTAGAGGTTGCCTGTACAGATTAGTAAGAAGCACCAGCTAGCTACACAGCGTTTTTTTGCTTTTAACAACGATTTTTTCTCAAACATATGGTCCACAAGAGTAAAATTGACGTTGTTCATCACGGTGTGATGACGGTTGCAAAGATGTGAGAACTGGGGTGAAAAAGAAACGACAAGGCCAATCACTGGGCGCCACATGCAGGTCTCAGGATCAGAGATAGGCGAGGCGACGGCGCGGGGGACGGTGGCTGATGGCGCCGTATGTAAGGGCAATCATCAAGAAAGCAGAAGGCGCATCGCATGTATGTTTGTTTCTGGACATGCAAGGTGAATCTAACGACGATCTGCGATTAGGCAGGTCCGGGGCTGATGCATCCCATACCGCTGTTCATGTCAGGTCGACGGTGAGAAAAGACGGATGGAGAAGGAGAGACACAGAGAGAAAAAGGATGTGCGGCAAAAAGAGGTTGAACACATGATATGGCGAGTCTTTCGGGCTTGAGCTTCTTTTTTCTCTTCCACTTCCTTCTCCTCCACCTTGCTCCCAGCCCTTGACCAACAAGATCACGATCTCGATTGGAGAGTATGGATTTCGACTACACACCCACATGACACAGTAGAGGGAGTATTGTACGAGACACGAACCCCAGCTTGACGGTACACAACCCGGGACTCGGTCCTCCTTCACCAGGTCTCAGCCTCACCTGCAAGGCGAACAGACGTAGTCACTCATGCCCGACACCACAGCAACACCAGTTTGAGCCACCTCTGCTGAAAAGAAAGAAAGAGAAAAAAAAAAAAAAAAAAAAAAAAAAAAGAATCGGACCCCGTTCCCGTTCCCGTTGCTGCAGCAAGGGTCCTGCCGCCAGACACCACTACTGTTGACTAGACCAGGTAGAGAGTAAGCGTATACATGAGCATGTATCTGCTCTTTCCCAGGCCGGCTGGGCTAATGCGAGTGGAGAGAGAGAATGAGGGATCCGCCGTCCTGGGTCGGCGAATGAGAGGATGAGGATGGGGCAGCAAGCGTCGGCCTGAGCCGTCGTGACGAAAGTGGGCTCTCTCACGCTCTCCCCCCTTCTCTGTCTCCCACCTTGTGCCAGCTTGTTGGGTTTGGGCCTGGCGTGGGCTGGTGGTCGTTGGCCGGCTCTCCCCTTCCTCACCGTGTGCTACCTGGCCCTGGCTGGCCTACCTAGTCAGGGCCCCGTCTCCGGGACGATGCATGGTGCATATGGTGCTACTGCACTGCGCTGCAAGGTACGGTACATCTGTCGAAAAAAGTTCCCACAATCTCCAAATCCCTCCCCCAGCCTGCGTCATGTACTGCGGTACGGTACGTATGTGTGCAGGTACGGGGGAGATGCTTGGCTTTCTGCTAGCAGCTGGGGCTCCACCTGCTCCACTGCTTCTGGATGACGGGCAGACACCCGTTTGTCGCAGGAGCTGGAACTGGCCGCTGGCGGTGACACTGACTGACTCTGGCTGGTGACTGCTTTGGGGTGGTGGTGTTGGTTGAGCCACACGGAGAGACAGCCAACATCCCCGTACCTAGGTAGGTTGGGAAATGCCCGCCCTCATTTTTTTTTTCCTTTCCCTTCCTGCAGAGAGATCTCATCCTATCTAGCAACGCCGCACACACCGGCAGAAGTTCCCCTGTTTCAAAGGCCCAAAACACGGCGCCTGTGTTGGGGATTGGACGGGAGCGCCACCGACGGGCCTCCAATCGCAGCAGGTGTTTTGTTTCTCGCCTCGAGTGCGAACCCCCCTTCTGGATGCAATACCTGGCCTTGTTGGGCAGGAATTGGATGCACAGGATCCCCTGGGAAGGGAACCGGTGACATTCAGCCTGTTCAGAACCTCTCACCGGGCATGGAATACTTGTTACCATGCGGAGTACTGTGTCGCTGATCAGCGCCAACCAAATCCCCCCCGGAGGGCTTGACCTCGTCGGCCCTTCTCGAGGGGATCCATCCTCCTCGTTGGGCCGTTTCCACGCGCCAAATCTTCCACCTCCAGACCGGTACATGCCCGTCAATCCCTTCCGCCGCCTTCCAGAAGGGGGGTAGCACGGCCAGAGATCGGAGCCACACCGTCCAGAACATTTCCCCTTTGGTCCGACGTTGGCACCGAAACTCAAAACCGCCTATCCCAATCCTTCAACGGCCTCTCTTCCTTCCCTGACCCGTCACCGAACGCACATCACCCAGCAAGAGAGGAAGAAAGGAAGCTCTTTGGCTGGTGCTGGTGGGAAGCTCCCAAAAATCCCCCCAGGCCACTCTACCTGGATCCCCAGCGCAGCCCCGGGCCCTTCCCTATCTCTTGTCATCTTCCTGAGACGTGCGGTACTTCGGGCCTATGCACCAAAATAGAAGAAACCGACGAGCCCGACGACATTACGACGCATGCCTATGTATATACTGTACACACACGCGCACAGCCCGGCCCTCCGCCCAAAGCTGTTCCCGACGGCGATTTGGTGAGTGACTGACCCTCGCTCTTTTATTTTACCGGGTGGTGTGCCCGCCACGGAGGAACAAGGGATGGCCCGGGACGAGCTCGGCCGGGGCACGTGGGTGCGCGGCTGATCGGGCTGAGGAACGTTTCTTCGATCCTACAGACAGACAGTACCGGTGGCAGCGATCATGTCTATTTTCACAACGTCCTCGAGCTTAATCAGAGAGGATACCGTGCAGGAGCAGGGCAGGGTTCCTGATGCAATCTCTCCAGGACCGTGTGCATAGCCAACGTGTGGGAAGCATCTGACAGACGTTGCGGCGTCACCACGCATATCCAATCTACCAGACAACAATACCCTGTGGTCTTGTGTCTGCGCCTCTTTGTCCTTCCGAATCCTACAACCACTTTAAGCAGACAGAAAGACCAACCCCTTTTTCTCTCTTCGCAAGTGAGCATGTTTCAAGATGATATCCAACTGGATGCAAGAAACTCTCATGGCCGTATTACGTCACGGTACCTATGCACATCGCAATCAGATCCTCCTAATAGACTTCGTGAGTGTGTGTGTTGATGACAAGACCACGCCACCACCACTCACCTGCCTCGCATGGTATGTAAAGTTTTGTCACATCTCAGAAAAGACATCCCTGGCACGTGTCAGCAGCAGCAGTGTTCCAACGAGGAAGATAATTGGGGGGTGAGGGGGGGGTGAGGGGGGGGGGGGGCGCGCAAATGCGCCTCGGCGCAATGTTTAAGACAAGCCTCCTCGGTGTCATACATCGAGACGTGAACGTCTTGTTGGTCCGGGGAACGGAATGGAGACAAGGAAGGGGGCCTATAGCTGGCCATTTCAGACTCACCTCCTCCTAACCAGCGGCATCCTCTCCCGGATACTCTCCCACAGCCCCAGGTCGATGTCTACCAGGCCGAGTGCCCCCACCGCGCCCTCCGGCACCGACATCTCCCCGCTCCCCCGCTCCTCCACCGCGGGCAGGGCGCACCGCACGCGGCCCCACGGGTCCACCACTGTGCTCCCGCCGTAGCTGATCCTCCCCTTGCCGGGCACGCCCGAGTGCCACCCGGCCTGCGCGGCAGCGACGACCCAGCACTGCGCCTCGATCGCCCGCGCCCTCAGCAGCGCCTCCCAGTGCGCGGCGCCCGTCGGGACCGTGAAGGCCGACGGGTACGTGAGGACCTGCGCGGGCTGCCAGTGCTGGCCCTTGCCCTGGCCCGAGGCTTGCGGGTGCGCGAGGGCCGTCGCCGCCTCCGGGAAGCGCAAATCAAAGCAGATCAGGCTACCGACGCGGCCCACGGGGGTGTCGAAGGGGGGCACGAGGCCCGGCCCCGCCCGCGTGTGCGCAGACTCGCGCAGGCTGCCGTAGTCAAAGAGGTGCAGCTTGTCGTAGCTCCTGGCCTCGTCGACCTCGCCCGTCGGGAGCACCCAGATGGTGCGGTTGAGGAGTTTGGTGGCGGCTGTGGCTGCGGGCCCTGGTGGTGGCGAGGAGGGAGAGGAGGGCGCCGGCGCCGCCGGTGTCTGCTCGGCGGGGACGGGGACGTGGACCCCCACGCTGATGTGGATCTCGTGCTCCTTTGCCGCGGCCTGGAGGCCCAGCACGAAGGGTGACTCCGACTCTGGTTTGGCCAGGGAGAGGGACTCCTGGGGCGAGGAGGCTATGTAGTCTGATGCCTCGGGGAAGAAGATCGCCTAGGGGGACGGGAGCCTGTAAGCCTTTTGTCCGGACAGGTGGGACTGCCGCGGAATTCCCCCGGCCACGGTAAGCTGTTGAAGCCGTGGCAAGCGTGGCGCGACTCTAGAGCGTGTCTACATCTGTCCCCTTGCGACGAGGCCTCATGTCGAGCATCTTGTCAAGTCTCACTTGAGAGGCTAGATGCCTTTTGGTAACAGCCCACGATTGACGTAGAAGGGACCGCAGCCCACCTTTGCTCCCGCATGGGCAGCCTCCTTGACCAGCTTGAGGCACTGCTCCAGGTTGTGTGGTATATCCGCCGTCGAGCAGATCTGTCCAATTGCCTGTTTACGTCATCATCAAATCCGACTCTTTCTGGATATGTGAAAGGCACTGTCTCACAGCAATCGCCATACTTGAAGAAGTGGCTGAGAAGGGTCGTCCTGTCCGGAACAGGCGAGGGGATCCAATGGCGGCGAGGTGCGCTGTGCGACAAGTAGACCGAGTGGAGCTTGACAGATGTTGCCTCGCCAATGTGCGTGTCAGGAACATCAGGTCGTGAAAGAGGCTTGCTACCTGCTCACCAACCGTGTGTACATAGTTCAAGGCTGAGAGTTGTTAAGAAGTGCAGGGTAGGTATCGTCCAGGGAGGAACCAGTCCGCATGTGGGTGGATCACGAGCAATGCCGTCATTTGTCAACTTGCCCATTTCAACTCCTATCTCCGAAACCCTCTTGAGGCGTGGTTTACTTCCGTGCAAGGCGCTACCTCGGACTGGACGCACTTATGATGCTTTCAAAACGATATTGAATGGGTATTCTGACCGCTTCAGCGCAGCTGCTGCACTGATTTTCTATCAACCCACTGAATTCCAGCCTGCCACATCGAACAATCTTGACCCGCCCTGTCCGGGCGTAGTCGGGGTGCCCGTCAGATGGACGAGCTTCAAGCACTATTGCTTGATGTCGCTGAGAGGCCAGGAGCGCAGAACATAAAAAGACCCCCCTATTTTTGTGTAATCACGAAGCGGATCAATGCGTGCCTTCCCTCCATACCGATGCCCTCTCGTAGAACGCCAGGCTGAAGTCATAAATCAACACAATGCGAGGTATTAGTCTCGTCGAAGCGAGATCCTTGTGGTCCCCTGTTACCGCAGCCCTCCATTCCGTCCTCATTCATCATTCGCTTCGACTTCTGCTTGCTGGGTACCAGCACTTTCATAGCGGCTCCTCACGATCCAGAACAGGGGTAGAGTCATAAGCTCCCAGTTCGTAGGTCGTGACATGCAGCCAAGGTACCGTGCTGGTCAGTGGCCCAGCAGGTGTGTTTGCTGCTCTGCCTATCTTGCTCAAGAGGGTGCGTAGCCCCCAAGGCCTTCCACGCCGTCGGATGGTCCCAGATTTTCCGAAATCAGGGCGAATGTATTCGTTGGCAGAGTGATAAAGGTCCAACGTAGCGAGCATTGCTCGGAGAACCTGCAGGTGAATGGCCTTCTGAGGTTCCGATTCAGAAGAAATCTTATCGTCTTTGTACGAGTAGCGTCCCGAGCTTCTTCCCGCCTACTCCGCCCGAATTGGGCTGAGATGGAACTGATTCCACTTGACGACTGTGGCTCTACCGCGGCTCAGACGCGTCAAGCTTCATATACGCATACTGCAGGGCCAACTTTTCTCGACCATCACGCTCTAGGACGGTGATCCAATCCCTAAGCTGGATATCTTTGCCCTTTTCGCTGTACTCCCGCCAACTTCCAAGCTTGTACCGGCCCTCCTGGGTCAGAGACTTGCTCTCTGGTGCTTTTGATGCCGAGGCAGAAGCAGCTGCGGACGCAGGTGTCCCTGGGGCGCTAGCTGTCGGCTTGTTAGGAGTGCTTGGGGTGTTTGCTCCCATCGACATCCACGAGTACTTCTTCTTGCCACCGCCCAGAAATTTCATCGTTGTCTTGTTGACATTGTCAGCTGAGGCATCGTGCTTCTGAGCCGCAATCTTCTTCTGCTCCTTCTTGGTTGGTGCCTTCTCGGGCTCCGGGGCCGTGGAGCCTGGGGTTCCAGGCGCTACTGAGCCTGCCCGCGATCCATTTGCTGCAGTGTCTCCAAGCAATCGCTTCTGGCGCTTCTTGAGGCGCAGCTCCTCTGCTTCTCGCTCGGCTCTGCCCATCTCTCGCAGAACCTGAGCCAGGTGATTGGTCGCCGGCACGTTCGGCCTTCCGCTTACGCCCGAAAAATTGCTTCCATCAAACGAGCCTGCCCCCAAGAGTGTCAACAGAGGATCAGTTCGGCCTATTGAAGGGGTTGGTCAACTCACGTTTGCGTGGATTGGTGCTGCCGTTAGCACCACTCTCGACGGCCTTCGTCGCCGTCTCACCATCATTGACAGGGAGGCCAGCGCTATCCACCGGGACGGCAGAATCAGCCCAGTCTGAAGGTATCACACCATGAGAGGTCTGCTGCCGCGTGGTCGCAATCTGATCCGCATCTTCAAGAAGCTCTCGTACCCTATGCTTGGTGGCAATGGACAGTAGAGCAAGCTGGTCAATCAGAAAGCTATCTGGCGGTAGCACTGACCCATAGACAGATACCATGGCGCCATCCGGACCTTCTCTGGTTGTCACTGAGACCTTGGGTGCAACGGGGTAATCGGCTGGATTCCTGGATTTCTGAACGGGCTGCGTCTTGGTATCGAGGTTGAGGTCCAAGTTGTATTGCCGAGCGAACTTCTCTGCGCGAGCGTGCAGATTTGCCAGCTGCAAGAAAGGGTCGCTTTGCTCTACAGCCCGAGTTGCCGATAGACGAGCTGCTGATTCGTTCCATCTCTGCTCTGCCAGTGCTGCCTCAAACTCCTTCTGACCAGTTGTTGCGGGCGCACCGGTTTGGTTGACTGGGCCGGCGCCGTAGAACGACCCTCGACTGCCAGGCGCGTTGGCGGGAAAGCCCGTCCTGGAATCCTGGCCGAAAGATCCGGCATAGTACTCAGCGAGCGCGTTCTCCTCTTCACGAATGTCGACCCCTGTGCCCAGAAGGCTGTCTGTGACCTCGTATTCGTAAGTTCGTTGCGGCCGATCTTTCGCTGGAGGCGGCCCCATCGCGCCGGCGGCAGGCTGCTGGCCCCCAGTCGGTACGAAACCTGCGTTGACGTATGGTGTGGCGCCAGGAGTCCCCGGAGTGCCAGGGATCGGAGTCGTTGGGCCGCTCATAGTTGGAGTAGACGGGTGGCTTGGATGAGGATGGGAGAACGGGGGGAGCGAAGGCGTATTTCCATTCGTGTAAGATGGTCGGCTGAACTGCTGCTGTGTATGTTGAGTCTGCGCTTGCACTGGCGAGGGCGCAGGCGCAGGCGCGGGCGAGGGGGCGGGAGCGGGCGAGGCAGACGGAGCGGGTTGTATGGCGGCATATGGAGGTGAGGTTGCCGAGGTAGGCGTGCCGACGATTGGACTTTGAGGGGCAAACGATGGCGCATGTGGCGAGGCGGGGTATGGCGATGGCGGGTTGGACTGCGAGCCCGGTTGGAATGACATTTGTGGTTGTGGTCTCTTATTAGCCATGTTCTGGCTGCTCGATGGGAGCGCAAAACCAGGCTGGGGGGTTGGAGCAGGAGATTGTGCAGGAGAGTAAGTCCTGGGCACCTGCTGAGACACCTGCTGAGGCATCGGTTGGGTTGGTTGAGCCATGGCGACCGTCCTGGGTTGTGAGCCGTCTGATTGTGAATGAGAGACGACAACTTTGTGTGGATGAAGCGACCTGGATCTAGCTCAAGCTGTCCCCTGGGCGCACGGAGTGTTGGCCTGCGCTTTGTGGTGTGTTCGCAGTCGTGCAGACTGAGGCAGAAAGCCTGCCTAGCCTGTCAAACTTCCGTTACCGCAGCCCATCCGGTGTGTCTGACAGCCTGGAATTAATCTATGTGATGCTTTCCAGTTCCTTAAATGGAGGACTGGCACACACGATGGACGCGATGGGATGTATGGTGGTGGTAAGGCGATGAGTTAGATCACTCCATCGGGTTGGTGATGGGTCGAAGTTGCGCGCCTCCGCTTTGGATAGCTCCTCGACTTCGGCAGATTTGATCACGTGGGGTGCGTGGACTGTACGTACTCGTCCTAGGCCAGCCTCCCTGTGTCTCTGCTGTAGCCTGTCGCGTCTTGGTCCGTGCACCACATTGCATTGTCGCTCCTGCTGACAGTCTTCAACCACCACCACGTCCCTACAGAACATCAACTGGTCTCCTTTTCATACTGTCTGCTCTCCCTTCCTCCCTCATCACAAGACCACTTGTAGAGTCTGCCAGGTCCTTTTGGCCAGAGCCACCCAGCAAATTAACAACGTGCTACAGGAACCAGACGAAGAAGACATGATCCTAGGTTCAATCGTCAAAACATCTTCTTGACCAACATAGATGCCAGCCAAGGGGTGAATTGCTGCTGGCCTGCTGCCCGCCCACCTCTCTGACAGTCAGGCCTTTTTAGGCAAAACTCATCACAATGGCATCCAAACGCAAGGCCTCGGCAATGGCCAATGCAGCCAGCGAGGAGCCTGTCGACCCAGCAGATGAGCTCAAGTTTCATTGTCTTGGCGGCGGCAACGAAGTCGGTCGGTCCTGCCACATCATCCAGTACAAGGGCAAGACTGTCATGGTGAGCATCTCCATCACGTCGCTTCTCATAATTGTTGCCCAAAAATACTGAACTGCGCTGCAGCTTGACGCAGGCCAGCACCCTGCATACGATGGGCTAGCCGCGCTCCCGTTCTTCGATATCTTCGACCTCAGCACTGTCGATGTGCTTCTCATCAGCCAGTAAGTCATTTGAACCCTCCTGGAAGCGGGCAGACTCACGTTTCGGTGGATTCCCTTGGGTATGGGTCGGGCTCATCTCGCACTGCTTCGTCCTGATGGGGGCGCTGTGACTATCATGGTGTCGCCACTTCTTCGCCCATTTCTATCAGTGTATTCAGAGATCAATACAATCTACAACAATTTGCCAACCCTTGCCACCTTTGTATTGAGCCCTCAGCGTCGTGATTCCACGCCCGTCCCTTCCCTTGGTGGTAGATAGACAGCTCACCGTGCCGCCGCACCACCTTCCAGACCAGCCCGACAATGTACTGACTACATACCAGTTTTCACGTGGACCATGCGGCCTCGTTGCCGTATGTCCTGGCCAAGACCAACTTCAAGGGACGGGTCTTCATGACACACCCCACCAAAGCAATTTACGGATGGCTTATCCAGGACAGCGTTCGTGTCGGCAACGCATCGTCCAACGAATCATCACAGCCTGTGTATACAGAGCAAGACCATGCCAATACCTTTCCCATGATCGAGGCTATCGACTACTATACCACCCACACTATCTCTTCTATCCGAATCACACCTTACCCTGCAGGCCACGTCCTAGGTGCTGCCATGTTTCTCATCGAGATCGCAGGTCTCAACATCTTTTTTACAGGCGACTATTCGAGAGAGCACGACAGGCATCTTGTCTCGGCAGAGGTCCCACGAGGCGTCAAGATTGACGTCCTGATCACCGAGTCTACGTACGGTGTGGCCTCACATGTACCCCGTCTCGAGAGGGAACAGGCCCTGATGAAGTCTATCACCGGCATTCTGAACCGCGGCGGGCGTGCCCTACTGCCCGTCTTCGCGCTCGGCCGGGCCCAGGAATTGCTTTTGATCCTTGACGAGTACTGGGCCAAGCATCCCGAGTTCCAGAAAATCCCGATCTACTACGCAAGCAACCTGGCCCGGAAGTGCATGGTGGTTTATCAAACATACATTGGAGCTATGAATGACAACATCAAGCGCCTCTTCCGGGAACGCATGGCCGAGGCCGAGGTTACTGGGGATGGAGCAGGCAAGGGCGGCCCGTGGGACTTCAAGTACATCCGATCCCTGAAGAGTCTTGACCGGTTCGAGGATGTCGGAAGTTGTGTCATGCTTGCCAGCCCTGGTATGCTCCAAAGTGGCGTGAGCAGAGAGCTCCTCGAGAGATGGGCACCGAGCGACAAGAACGGTGTCATTATCACTGGCTACAGCGTCGAGGGAACAATGGCCAGACAGATTATGCAAGAACCTGAGCAGATTCAGGCTGTCGTCACCAGGAATGCCGCCGCTGCTCGCAGGGCGCCTGGCGGTGACGCAGAGAAGGTGATGATTCCTCGGAGATGCAGCGTCCAGGAATACTCTTTCGCGGCTCATGTCGATGGTAATGAGAACAGAGAATTCATTGAAGAGGTTGCCGCACCAGTGGTCGTAAGTTGATTCACAGCCTCGTCATCTCGATCTGGGTTCACTAACATCCATCAGATTCTTGTGCATGGAGAACAGCACAACATGATGCGATTGAAGTCCAAGCTTCTCTCTCTCAACAGCAATAAAACCGTCAAGGTCAAAGTTTACAGTCCAAAGAATTTCGAAGTGCTCCGCATCCCATTCAAGCAGGACAAGATCGCCAAGGTTGTCGGCAAACTCGCATCGATTCCACCACCCACCCATCTCCCAACCCCCGAGGACGACACCCAACTCGTCACTGGTGTCCTGGTTCAGAACGACTTCAAGCTGTCTTTGATGGCCCCAGAGGATCTGCGAGAGTACGCTGGCCTCACTACTACAACCATGACTTGCAAGGAGCGCATACGGCTCAGCGCCGCTGGCATCGATTTGATCAAGTGGGGTCTCGAGGGCACGTTTGGCAAGATTGAGGAGCTGCCAGAGATGAAGCATGACCAGGACAACGGCAACGGTGCTTCTCCCAACGGCGATTTCGAGCCCGCAGACGAGGAGATCAATCAAGTCGTCGCAGCCTACCGTGTCATGGGCTGCGTGGTGGTCCGCTACCGCAACAACGGCGAGGTCGAGCTCGAGTGGGAAGGCAACCTGCTGAACGATGGCATCGCCGACTCCGTCCTCAGCGTGCTCCTGTCAGTCGAGAGTAGCCCCGCCGCCGTCAAGCGGTCCGCGCAGAAGCACTCCCACTCGCATGACCACGTCCACAACGACCTCCCACCGCGCAACCCCCACGCGAACCTTACACCAGAGGAGCGCCTCGAGCGCCTATTTATGTTCTTGGAGGCCCAGTTTGGCGCAGACAACGTCGTGCCCATCGAGGAGCCAAAGCTTCCTCCCGTCCCCAAGGACACGCCCAAGAAGAAGGAGCTCACCGACGGCGACGGCGGGGACGCCTCCATGGAGGACGCCGTGGACGGCGAGGGCCAGGATGAGGCGGAGGAAGAGAGGGAGCTCGAGGCGCGCAAGCGGGCGGAGCTGGAGCGGCTGCACCGGCTCGGCATCCCCGTCCCCGGCGTGGCGATCAAGGTCGACAAGATGGCGGCCAAGGTCTGGCTGGAGGACCTGGACGTGGAGTGCGGCCACAAGGCGTTTGCTGACCGCGTGCGCAGCGTGGTCGATCGGGCTGTCGAGGTCACCGCACCGCTGTGGGCCTAGCGAGCGGCGAGCTAGGCACGATCAAAGCTTTGGAAGGGCGGCCATTATCGTGGACCTCAGTACGAGCAAGATGGAGATGGTTCAGGGTGCCATCAGAAAGATGGTGGACTTAAGGGTGTTCTGGGCGGGTTTAGAGTAGGCACCAGAATATTATTCTGCAGGTAGAATGCACAGTCAAAATGTCTCATGGATGTTTCACGTAAGGTCTCCTCATAGGAAGCAACATTGGCTTAGTTTTGATTCATTTCTGGCAAATATCTTGCCAATCTATCTAGCAGTAGTCCCTCAGCTGATACTGCTCCCATCTCCGTATTTCTGCAGCCGCGGTGTAGATTGCACGGATTTCTCGGGCATGAAATGCTCCCCTCCCCAGAATTCCCATTCCAACTGCGGAGCGGGTGAACCTGAGCATGCTCCCGGTTGAGATCAAGGCATATATGCCCGTTGAACAAAGCTCCGGAGAGATATAACCGCCTCCTTGACCTCATGAAGGCACCAAAACAGCGTCACGTCTGCCACGAGAGCCCCCCCCTCCCCTCACGCCTTGCCCTTTCCCTTCTTGTCCTTCTTCTTCTTCCCGCCTCCGTCCTCGCTCGCGTTCCCGCTCCCGCCTCCACCTCCGCCCGCCCCGGCCAGCAGGCTCGCCATGTCGCCGCCGCCCTGCATCTCCTTCATCATGTCCTTGAACAGGTTCTCGCTGACGCCGCCGCCCGTCATGGCGGGGCTGTAGTACGGCAGAAACTCGCCGACCTTCCAGCCGCGGGGCACGGCGGGCCGCGGGTAGGGCTTGCTCCTGTCGGGCGCGGGGGCGCCCGGGACGCGGTCCCAGAGGGCCTGGCTCTTGTCGCTGGTGGGGTTGTTGCGCAGGTGCTGGGCGACGAGGAGGTACAGCTGGTGCTTGTTCTTGACGCCCGAGGTGCTGGAGGGCTGCATGGTCTTGCCGTCCCGCACGATCGCCTTCAGCTGCACCTTGATGCGGCCCGGGTTCGCCCAGTCCTTGGGGTGCATCTTCTCGGGCTCGAAGAGCGTCTGCAGCCGCAGGTCGCGGCACGCGTTGATGATCTCGCGCGCGAGCGGGTTGGGCACCGCCAGCTCCTTGGACACGCGGCGGCCCTCGGCGCGCGTGCGGTTCGAGTCGAAGTAGAGGGGGTACAGGCACTGGAAGCCCGCGTAGGCCTTGGGGTTGGCCGTCGTCTGGATGTCGTCGGCCTGGCCGGGCCCGCTCGAGAGTGATGGTATTTGTGACGGGTTCATGAGGTGGGACGCCGCTCCCGGCTGTTGCTGTTGTGCGGGCCTCGAGGGCGCGGGCTTCTTGTCGTTGCGCGCGCGGATGATGTCGGACTCGACAAAGTCGTCGATGTCGTCTTCCGAGGGGTCGGACATGTCGACGTCGCTCTCCTCGACCTCCTCTATTCTTGGGTGCGACATGCTGGGCCGGGCGACTGGGGAGTGGGTGTGTGGATGGTTGATAGTCGATGTTGGAGGCTCGAGGGTGGGCGGAACTCAGCTCGCAGGTCAATCGTACCGAGCCGTTGTCGACGTGGAGGATCTATGGTGGGGCTCCATCCCGACAATTCGTTTTACACACCTGACAGAAGCTAGCTAGCTACCCCTGTCGCTGGGCCGAACCAAGGCGGGCAAGCAACCCACAGCCCACGGCCCACGGCCTAGTCCACGGGTGTGGGGTAGGAATGTAGGTTGGGGACCAGGGGCCCAGGGCACCCATGAATCGACATTTCACGATTACAGTTTTGAGCTCAATTCTGGCTTGGGAAGATGCATTCTGTGGCATAGCCGTGCTATGAACATGGGTATTAATACTCACACAAACCAATCGGCTGAGCATCACCACCTCGCCCGAACTCGTAATGCCTGGACAGCCGCACCAAAGCGTCGGGAGCACAGGCATCGGGAGAGGCTTGCTCAAGAGACTGGCATGCATTGACAGGAGAGGGGAGGCCCAGATTAAATAGTCCGTAGAAATAGACGAAAGCAAATACTAGTAGCATAAGTGCTACTGTTTTGGTTTTTGGTTTTTTCTCAAAAAAAAAAAAAAATCCACCGAGTGCCTGCAAGGTCAATCTTGACCAAGGCCTTATTCCTCATCGAGCCACTGATATGTGTTCCTGAATTTTGTACCGGGCGGATGCTCGAATACCTTGAACTTGCAGTACGGATGGGTGCACATCCCATCGCGGGTGCTGGGGCACTGTACAAGCATGTCAGCTCACGTCGCAGTAACAATGTCCGCGCTGTCTACAGTCAGCAACGCACATGGACCGGGACAGGGCTTACATGATGGCCGTAAATACAATCGTCGACCTCACAATCTTGACCATTGGTGCAGGGATTCAGGCGAGCCAGGAAGGCTATGGCAGTCCTCTCCGCTTCATTTGGTCGATATTTGTGTTCAAAACAGCACGAGTCCCCCTTCGCACAGGGGCCCCGCAGGTAATGATTATTGCAAAGTTTGTTGTTGTCCTTTCGTTTCTTGATGTTGTCCAAAGCTGCCTGGTTGACCTCCAACGGCGGATCCAGTCCTCTGGAGCCCGGATTCCAAGTGGGTACTTTCTCGCGCCGCACGACCGGCGCCTTGACCGGTTTTGGCTGAAAAGGCAGGGTTATTTGCGGGGGCGGGCTTGCGCTCTTGATGGCAGTAGCATAAGAGGACGCAACGCTCGCAGCAGTACCAGCCGGGGTGGCTGATGGAGGGGGCAGCGGCGACATGCCCGCCACGACAGCAACCGGGGAGGACATGGCTGAGGGGGGCGTCGGGTCGCGGAGCGTCTTGTCGACAAGCTTTTCGGCGCGTAACAAGTCGGCATTGAGGTTCAGCGTGTTCAGGTTCGCCGAGGCCAGGTCCCGAGTCGAAGGGGTGCCCTCGAGAATCGTGATGCGCCGCCGGCTTGCTTCGTCGCGAAGTATTTCATCCAAAAATGGGGCATAACCAGCGTCATGTGAGACCCCAAGCACAAGTTGCTTACAGTTGTGATTGCGAAGGTTCCACCTGATCGCCTCTGGGGGGGGGGGGGGGCTGTCAGCACTCGGCCTCGAGGGGCATTCACCTCCCGGTTCTCGACTTGCCTTTTATTTTGGTGTCGGTCCTCTCTTTCCCGTATCCAACGTCAATAAAATCAAACGATGCCATTCCCTGGCTAAATCCTAGGGTGAAATCCTTCAACCTGGACTCGTGATCTAAAGAGCCGTCGTTTCTCATTGCCTTTGCGAGGCCCGAGAGGTTGGCCACGACCCTGGCTATGACTTCGACTTCGCCGGCAAGGCTATGACATTCCTTCAAAATGGCAGTGCGAAGAGCGTAGGCGGCCTGTTTCCCGCCGTCGATGCCCTTGTTAACATACTCTTGTTTGAACTAGCCAAAAAGGTCAGTCAACCGAACAGTAGCTGGCCGCGACATGGAGGGCAACTTGCATGGCAGCCATCGCCGTCAATTAGGATGACAACGTAAGGATTGTAATTCTGTACTTGTTCAGCGCACATCCCATCAAGCCGACGCGGGCATCTACCTTTAAATGATCAACGTCCATGGTCATGAAACCTATTTGATGCTCCAACTCTTTTACACGTTGCTGCAACTCGCGCCTCGACTTAGTAGCGTCTGCGAGGTCGAGGTTCGCGTCGCTAATTTGCGAGCGGAGATGCGAGTTCTCCTGCCGCAAGCCGGACTCGACATGTTCGCAGTAGACGAGGAGGTCCTGGGTGGTGGCCGACAGTCAGCAGAACGCGACACATAGGCGGAACTTGGGGCTGAGGGCGGGAGACGCCCCAGTATGGTTCCGTCCAGGATTGGCCCAGAGTGAGTTGCCCATGAGAGGGGAGACAGGGCACGAAGGATGCCAGGCGAGACTGTCCCAAGAGGACTGGCGCAGCGGGAACACAGCTTACCTTGATTAACTCGTCGCTCGTATCTCGCTGTACCTGAAGCTGCCGAAATCTCGAGACAAAGTCCATAAGGTTGCCACCGTCCATTGTCTTGCGGTCCATGAGATTGCCAGGCAATCACGAGCCAACTTGTCGTGTTGGGAGAAGGGGAGTAGGCCCGGCCGAAAGAGACAAGCAAGGAAAAATAAAAGGCCAGGCAACGGGCCAATCCCACAGGAAGAGTGCAACGGTCGGTCGGAGGCAGGTTGGGCACACATGGGTGGGACAAAGTGCCGTAGCCGAAGTCCTTTTCTCACAGCGTACCTGGAAACCTTGGGAGGTAGGACGGTGTCTCGCTTGGGTCCAAGTAGAAAAACTCCACAGTTGCGCTTCTCTGGGGGGCAGAGGTTTTCTTTGCCTCTCAGGACTGGGGAGAGAAGAGAAGGCTGGCTGCAACGCGACAGCTGCACATGCAATGCAGACGGGTGCCGGTGCAATACTTATGGATATCTGACCTTGTAGACCTACGTAGCATGAGGCAGGCAGTCTAGCAGTCTACCCAGGCCAATGTGCGCAGTAAGTGCAGTGCACATGGAAAGAGATGGGAATTGGAAGCGAGAAGCGACGCCTCCACGGTTCATAAATTTTGTGGGGAGCTTCAGGGAACCGGGATCTAATGCGACGTTGACGGGCTGGATGCTGGATGCTGAATGGGGACCTCCAGCTGGGAGGTTTTTTTTTGCAGCGTGCGAGGCGTGCCAGGCTGCCAGGTCGATCACTGTGGGTCCCACCGGCCGGGAGCAAGCCACCAACGGGGGGCGAGAGGGCGTGTGGAGGCGTGTGAGTTGAGGTGAGAGGTGAGGTGTGTGAGCTGGCCCGTCCTGCACTGCGCACTGCAGGCTGACTACATGGCTGCGGTACATGCACAATTACGGAAAATGATTGATTACCTAGACTACCATCTGCAGCTTTCTCTTTCCACCGGCTCTCGCTGGGAAGCGGAGCAGGGCACAGCCCTCGAGATCAAGACTCGCAGTTGCATCCAGAGGAGCTCCGTTTCGTGCCTTCTCTTTCCAATGCTTCTTTGTGGTTGCGAGCCCACTTCCCAATAGCCCGCCCCCCCCCAGACACGGCTCGACCCAGCCTGGACGCCTCTCTGCGGCGCCTGTCTGATAATGCCAGTCCCTTCTTGGACGACGAGCAAGCCCGTCCTCAGCCCCAAGTCCTCAGTCCTCAATCGTGATTCCTCACTTCTTCTCTTGACCAGCCCTCCGCCCTCCACGGTCCAAAACCCCTCCCGCACCTTCTGCCCTCTGCGCCACAACTATCATACAGACATCACAACATTTCCCTAGCGGAAGGTCGTGCGACCCAAGATGTGCTCCTATGGCTTGAGGGGCAGCCAATAGGACACGTCTCGCTCCGTCAAGGGGTGAGGGGCTTCAAGCTTTCACGGCTGAGTCTTGTTGCGGGCGGCTAGGTAATGAGTGTCGACTACTGCTGCTAGGTACCCATGCATGGCAGTCTGACATTGGACTTGGCACATGCTTTTTTCCTATTCCGCCCCATCACTGCCGACCGTCCCTACAGTGCTGTGTTTCTTCAGGACCGACCGGACAGGTTGTTCGCATGTACCTAGTCTATGCTAGACCATGTCCGCATTTATTAGACTGCGCGAAGCGAGGTGGTTCGTGCTAGCTGACCTTTGGGGCCGAGTGCCTCCCTTCCTGCCCCTCTCTCCCCCCCCCCCCCCGCGCCTCTTGCGCACTCCGCCCACTCTTGCAACACCCAGATACAAAGTAACGCCCAGAACTCAGAAAGGAGACGGGTATTGGTTCAATAGACTCCAGACACTGTCGTTCCCAAAGTCACCCCCGAAAAGCCAAGGCTGCGACTCCCCTCCCCCGCCAGGAACATCGTTCAGCAGCGGTGTCCCACCGGCCCAATTTGGCAACGACGATGATGTCGCTTCCCCGACATTGCTGCTGATCCCCATGAGGTCATTGTAAGCAACGTCAGCCATCGCGTACACGGGCTGTATGGAGCTCCAGTGGAATCCCTCAGGCAGCGTCCAGTCACTGGCTGCCATGCCCGAGAGCCCAGGGTCGATGGGCGGACCAACTGACGGGCCCGACATAGACCCGAACGGGTCGCCTGAGCTACCAGAAGTCGTAGAAGCAGCCGGCGTGAGGATACTATTCCTGCTGCTGTCGCCGCCTCCTGCCATTGTAGAAAACGGTGACATTGCCTCGCCGTTCGGGGCCGATGGGGCTGACGGTGCCGTCTCTTGAGGCAGCTGCTCGAGGCCGTCTCCTTCCGGCTTCTGCGTGCACTTGACAGCGCTCTTGAGCCGCATATATACAGCTTTGAGCACGTTCCGCGCTGCAGCGGCCAGCTTGTTCCTCTCGGACATGGTTTCGAATCGCTCCATGGCCCACTGGAAATGCTGGAGCGCCGTGGACACATACTCGACGTTCTCCTTGGGGAACAGTATGAATATGCTCGCCATGAGCACAACGGCATCGAATGTGCCGAAGAACAATGTGAAACTGTTGCAGAAACGGGGTGTGAGCAGACGACTTCGCCATTGTAACCTGACTGGACAGTTGCTTACGCTTTGTAGTGCTTCGGCCCAATGCTCGCAAAGTGGTCCCTCTGGGACACCAGCATCCTCAAGCTTGCCTTGAGCGCTTCCTTCCGGCTGTACGGCCTCGTGAAAACATATGGTCTGTGGAGAGCCATCTTGTTGAATGACAAAAGGAGGGGCACAGTGCCTCGGACCAAAGGCACCCAGAAGCACTCTGGCAGGTCGTCATACCTCGTGTCCGGGTTCTCGGTGCGGAAGAACGCTGGTGTTTGAGCTTCTAGCTCCTCAAGACTCTGGTGGACCTTGTCTACTTTGTCAAAGTCTTTTGGGCAGGGTCCATCCTTCTCTAGCTCGATGATGTCTCTCAGGGCCATGGTGGTCCGGTATACCCAAAGTGTCCTTGTCAGGGGCGACGGAGGGTCATGTTCTGAGCGCAAAGTCACGGGCACTTTGCTTGGGTCCTTCGGCGTAGGCGCGTCGAGAGGCAGCGTATACCTGAAACTTGTGTCGATGCTCGTTGGGCGGCCGAGGACGATAGCAGTGTGCACATCCCAGCTCATGAGGATGATCCAGGTCTTCCGCCTTCGCTGTATCTCCCATTGGTTCTCTAGAACATCCTCCAGCTTATCGCTCTTTGGCTTAGGATCGAGGCTCGTACGGTGCAGTCCGCATTCTTGTCCATCTCTTATCGCGGATCCTATTGCATGCCTGCAAATGCGTTAGTAGAGTGTCGGGGAAAGATTGCTTTCCTGTCTACAGCTTGAAGAGCTCGCAATCCAGATCAAGTTCTGGACGGGATAAATATCACAGTCCTAAACTTTTGGATGACCTGAGCAATGAGAGCCACCCAGCGCCTGAGCACAGATCGCACGAGCAGAATGGTGACGAGGGCCTGAAACAGTACTGACCATGCCTCGGTGACGAGTCCGGAATACTTCAAAAAGGCAGCTCTGACAAAACCAGCGATGACAGCCGTGTGAGAAACCTGTCTCTTGCCCAGCACTGATATAATCGCCACCCCAGATTCGGAATAGTCGAGAGCCAGGTCCTCAAAGGTCATGCTCCCAGCGTACTTCAAAGAGTCGAAAGTCGGATCTGGACCAGGAGGAAGATTCAGAAGGGCCGTAGCGATCATCTGAAAGACAAGAGCTGGGAAGGCCCTGAGATCGGGCGGGAGCGCTTGCGGGCCTTCTGCATTCAACACGGTGAAGGGAAGGCTAAACCACTCAGTCATCTGCTTGTTAAACACCCACTGATCGACTGCCTAGAATAGCTCAGTATGTCGCGTGTTATCGTATCGGGGCTACTTAAACTCACATTGTACTGCCAGTTGAAATCCTTGAAGTATATATCCACCAGCTTCTCAGTATATGACCTCGCCGGCAACTGGCGGATAAGGCTCTTGTACCTCTCTCTCGTCCCGAAGTGCTCGACGCTGTTCTCACGGCCCATGGCCATGCTTGACAGTGAGGACTCATCAGCGTTCGTCCCGTCGATCTTGCTCAGGAACCCCAGCGTCGACGACGACCCCGTAGACGAGTATCCGAAGTTGGTCAGCTTGTCTGACATGCCCGGCCCCGCCCCGACCTCCGCCTTGAATCGAGGGTCGCTCAGGTGGCTGCCATTGTGAGCAAGCCGCTCGTCGCCCTGCGTATGGTGCACGGCCTTCGCAGTAGGTGCTCCCGACTCATACCGGCACGAGTCTTGCTTGTTCCGTGACACGCAATTCGCACAGGGCAAGCTTCGGTCGCACTTTTGCTTCCTGCGGTGGCACTCTGTGCAGGAAATTATGAGGCGCCTTCTCTTCCTGGGAGGCGGCCTTGCGGGGCCAGGGTCACCTTCCTGTTGCTCAGGACCCCCGGACGAGGGAGTCGATGCGGGAGACAATTCGTCCTCCGCTGTCATTCTGTCGCCGCTTAAGCCACTGAGTAATGCATATAAGTTGAAAGCAACTTGAATTGAAGGGCCACGTCCGAGAGAGGGTGCAGGAGGGGAGATAGGAAGGAGATCAGTATGAGAGGTTGCGGGTTTAGTCAGCCTAGCTTCGGGACTTAACTCCAGTAACTCCGGCGCATTTTGGCGCGGAGGAATGGGGTGACCCTCATCCTCGAATCGCATCCAATGGAGCTACACTGTGGTCTGTGGCCATCTGAGTAGTCTATCTGGTAGACTAATGCTCGAGCAGATTCACGCAAGACCTATTTCGTTCTTGAGATTGGTAGATGCTACGCTAAAGGTACAGTCTATGATACATTGAGACGAACGCGATCAAATCACTCAACCCAGATATTCCTTCAACTCCTCCGACTCCTCCAACATGTTCTTGAAAGAGAAGGGCGTAAACGCCCACCCGTTAAATTCCGCAAACTTGGAGAAGGACTCAACCCAGGCCAACCTGAGCGAGTGAAGCATAGCGGACACTCCCTCCATGATGATGAGAATGATGACACTGAGAATGAGGAACGCGGCAAAGAAGATGACGATGGCGATCACGCCCACGACACCAGTCATGCTCAGAGCCGGCCCAATGGTCATGGACCAGAGCACGGCACTAAGCTGCTGGTGAGCCAGCGACAGTGCCCAAAGACGCAGGTACGAGGCCGTGTGGGAAACGCAGTTTAGGCAGAATTCTGTACCGGGTCAGCAATTGCGGCATGTGTGTAGCGAGTAACAAGTCATCTTACCAATGGTGTGAATGATCTGGTGGATCATGACTTCACTGAATTCAAATTCTTCGTGCTCTTCCTCGTCGATGTTCTGCGTGATCATGGCGACACCTTCATCGTCGCTGTTGATGCTCGGCCTGCCGTTGATCGCATGGCCATTGTCCTCCGTCGTCGCCGTCCAGAGCACTAACGCGCTGGGTCTCTCCGAGACCGCGATAACCGTGGGCCCGAGCTTTGTTGTGCTCCCAGCGAAGGTAGAAGGGCTTGAAGAAGAGAAGAATGGGGACCTGTACCACCGCCAGGAGCAGCAGAAAGACCTGGACTCCGCTCTGTCCAGGGTACAGCTGCTCGTCGAGCGTACCAGGCTGCAGGAACATGTAAATCAACATATTCAGCAGACCCGGAGGCTGCTGTCCAATGGCGAGCCAGTCCACGGTCCACTTGTAAATGATGCAGACGACCAGGTATCCAAAAATGGACTGGAAGAAGATCATGCCGGGAATGAAGTTTCCGAATATGTCAACTGGCTTCTTGAAGTGCTTCGCGTTGATGTAGGAGAAGCAAAGCGAGTATGTCATGTGAGCCCAACCAAGGATGATACTCATCTTCATCTTGTAACTGTTCGAGAAGAGCAGATCGTTGTCGGTTCCATGCCACATCCAGTCCAGGCCGAAAGGATAGCGGTAGTCGCCCTTGAGCTTGGCACTGATTTGACGGCCTTCAACATAGTCGTCCGGAGCATCCCACTCCCATTGGCTGGGGAACAGGGTCATGGACTTGGAGAAGACGTCGTTGTAGATCAGACCCGTGAACACGGAAAAGACAGCCATGACGAGAGCAATATATCGGCCATAGTAGACCATAGCGAACAGTTCAAAAGTGACCTTCTTCAGTGGCTTCTCCCAGTAGATCATGGCCAGGGCAGCACACAACATGATGCAGGCGTGGCCGAAATCACCAAACATGACGGCAAAGAGGAAAGGGAACGTGACGATGACTGGGATGGCCGGGTTAACCTCCTGGTAAGTGGCCGTGCCGTATGCGTTGACGATGGTTTGGAATGCCTCGGTGAACTTGTTTGTCTTCAAGTAGGTTGGCGGGGTCTTGTTGGTGTGGATGACATTGATGATGGACGGGACGGACAGGCCAGCTCGGTTGTTCACGTCCTGAAGCGTGGACCTTATGAGCGGCAGATCGTTCGTAGGAGACCAGCCCTCTGCAATTAGGGTGCGCCGTGCTCTGTCGTAGGAGAACAAATTGAGCGTATTGTAGACGGACTTCTCCTTGTTGACCAGCACCATCCAAGCGGACAAAGACCTTGAGATCTGGGTCAGCTCGGCGTTGAGAGTCTGCTGGGTGTTCTGCAAGACGTTCTGAACGTCGTTTGAGCCGAGCATTGACCTCATGGATCTGATCCCTCCGGAGGTCGCTGTTCTCATCGACATTATACACCTCAGCACCCATCGACTCGGAGATCTTCCTGATCTTGGCCAGGATTTCCTTTCCGTGAGCGAAGATGACGAAGACGTTCTTGTTGACCGGCTCGTTGTTGCTGGGGTCGATCAAAGGCTCGGGAATCTCTGACTGATTCATGTACAGGTTGCCACGCAGGGTACGCCACAGGATACGCTCGAAAGCCGCAACCCGATCCCTGGAGATGACACCAGCAACGAAGCCGATGTTCAAGCCGGAAAAGGACCGCTCGACATCAAGAGCCGAGTTGTTCTGCTCGACGTCTTGCAGGAGCGGGGCATCGTCCTCGTCGGTTGAGGCTCTGATCTCTTCGACATTGCCATGGGCGCGGTCGAAGAAGCCGCCAGCCTCGCGCAGGACCCAACGCCATTCCGTCAGCTCGACCTCCCGTTTCTTGAGGGTCTCGTAGCTGTCGTTGAGCTGGAAGATGCGGTTCTCCAGGCCCTGGCTTCGCTCAGCGAGCTCATCAATCTCAGTCGTGGTTGGGGCGGCAAGGGTTTCCATGTCGAGGTCCAACTTCCTAAGGGGGATTCCGGTCTTTTCCATCTGTGCATAGAAGTATCGGAGTTGGCGTTCAACGTTATCGAGTCGTCGGATCTCTTGGGTGAATGCTCGCTGGAAGGCGCTGAGCTCGCCGTTCAACTGCATACCGAGGCAGGTTAGTCGCGGGTGCCACGGCTGGGGCTGTGGCGGCCGAGTTGCGAAGGCAGGACTGGACTCACGTCTCGGAACTGGACCAGGCCCAGCTCGCCAAGGGCGTTGACGACCTCTCTTCCGATTTCATTGGAAATGTACAGCTGCACCATGCTCATTTCCGCAGAGCGGAACGGGGTGTCGCGTGCTGGAGCCATGGTGATGGTGTTGGTGTAGCTCACGACGAGCTCTCTTTTGGTTGTCGTCAGCGACTTGGACTTGGACTTGGGTGGACGGATGGAGCTTCCAACATCGTCAGCCAATTGCTAAAATTGGCTCTGCTGGGCAGCAGGGCTGGCGCTAACTGAATGACTAAGCAGAGCGACTTGCAGTATGTTCACGGTAGACTCCATCTAACCATGGGAAATCTGAACCTGTAGCTTTAAAAGAGATTGTAAATCTGACACTTTGACTTGAAGAAAAGCCTGCACTGTTCCCAGACGAATGCTTTTTCCGACTTCCCAGTATTGTGGCATTCTACCCCGTCTTTGTTGAGTGACAGCTTCGTCCTCGTGTGTCAGTCGAACACGGGCCACGAGGACAGCGTTTGGCGGAATACTGAAGCTGACCGGACATACGCACGGTCCTTCCTCAAGACATACTGCAGGGCTCTGCAGTGCATAAGATAACAGAAGCACACAAGTTTACCTTCTAACTACATGGTCTCAGGGTATCTCGCATTTTTGCACTAGCCCAGATATATGGAGCCTCCAAAATAGACCGATGTGTCTGCGCTATTACTAGGCAGCTCCTGTTGTTCCCCATTTCGATGAAGACGACTAGACAATTCATAAGAGGTCTGTGAAGCGGCATCGCAAGCCAACAGCATAAGTCTCCGCGGAAGTCGATGCTTCGAGCCCTACTTGCGCGCGATAGTGACCGGTGACAATGAGATCCCCCGTGCCAGGAACTTCAAGTTAAGCCTAGTCTCGCCGCTCAGACGACCATTCAACCAACTGCTGCCGCCTGACCAGGTACCGTCATCGCCAGCGAATGCCAGAACATTCATTTCTGCGAGACTTTAGCACGCAGAATTGTCTCCCCATTCTCTTTTACCTCCATACTATACAATAAAGTAACGACCTATTTCTCTGCGGCCTGTATTGCCTCATCAACGCACCCTAATGACGAACAAATCGTCCAGGCTTAGCAGCGGCTAGAGACACCGCCGATCATCCGGGAGCCTCCCGATTTCGGTCTACTAGACCGGCTCGGCCACGCCAGCCCGGCAAAGACATGCCCTGAAGGGCGCACAGAGCTGGGCACCGTGCCGCGAGCCGCCGTGCCTAAAGTCAGTCTTGCCCTTGGCCTGCAGTAGTTCCTCAGTTCAGAGCTGCCGACTGGCCCCGTTTCCTCGGGTCGATGCAGGTAGGCATCTGCTGGAGGCCCAGTCTGGGAAACAGACTTTGAGACTCGTTGCCTGTTGGCTCGAGATTGGCGAGGAGGAGTGGGTGTGTGTCCACACGCCTGAGAGGTTGGGAGCGAATGTAGTTGAACGGCTGAAAGAGGCATGTTGCCTGCACTTATCGGTGGCCAGTTTCTGGGAATATGAGTGCTCGACTACATCTGAGCAGGCCCTTCACTCAGCCCATGGGAACTAGCGTTGACCCAGGCACACAGTCGACCGCGGGGTGATTGGTCATGTCATCGATGCAATGGGTATAAGTCGACAATACCCACTTTCTTGTGTGCCTTCGACTGTTCCCTCGCATTGCATAGTCCCTGCTTCAACCTCGAAATCTTCTGCTAAAACGATGCCGGCCTGCGGAGACTCGCTGAATCTGCGAAATCCGTCAAAGTCCTCAACGAGTCCTGTCGTCAGAGTCCAACCATTCCTCTTGCCTTCTTTGCTTATACCATCGCGCAACTTGAGACGGTTATCTCAAGGTGGGCGACTGCACCTAAACCACAGTACCGAGCTGTAGGATCGGCCCCCAAAAAGAATATGGACGGCTCGTCATCCCGAAGCCCAGTTGCACAAGAGCAACATTACGAGGGAGAGGATGAAGCCACGCTTCTCGGCCCCGATGGCTTTCATCAGTCTTCCAGTCCTGCAGAAGACCTCGCTCCCCTGATGTCTGACTTAGACAAAGGAATCGAAATAAGGAGTCAAGGTTCACCACAGCTCCTGAAACCGATCGGTCCATGGCGATCCTCGACCACTTCTCCGAGTGACGGGCGGCCGGCTCGATATCTTGGGGCAACCCCAACGAATACAACGGTGACTTCAAAAATACAGCAATTTTGGGAGACGAACCGCAGCTGTATGCTAGTGGTGACATCATCCGTGTTCAGCTCGGCTATGGCTCTTTTTACCAAGCTCCTCGAGCTTGGTGACGATGGCATGGATGCGTTCCAAATCCTTTTCATCCGAATGGCGGTAACAACCATATGGTGTACGTCAGTATTGTGGTGGGAAGGGAAACCTGGTTCTCTGCTGGGACCCAAGGAAGTGAGAGGGCTATTGCTCTTCAGAGGAATTTCAGGCTTCTTTGGAATCATCGGTATATGGACCGCGATAAAGTTCCTTAGTCTCGCTGACGCATCGGTGATAACCTTCTTGACACCATCAATCGTGGGATTTTACTCCGCCATCTTTCTCCGCCAGCCTTACACTCGCAAGGAACAGCTGGCATCCCTGGTAGCTTTGGCAGGTGTGGTCTTCATTGCTAGGCCTTCCTTTCTATTCGGTAACACCTCGCCGAGTAGTCCTTCATCGCCGGCCCATGACATCGTGTCGCCAGCTTCAGGCGTGGCAGACGGCGGGCCCACAACTGCACAATACTCTGTGGAAGAAAACGAGAGCGCAGCACATCGCTTGACGGGAACACTGTTTGCACTGCTGAGCGCTTTTGGTGGTGCTGGAGCATTTATCGCTATCAGGGCCATTGGTGACAGGTGCCAGGTGCTGACGACGACCAACTTCTTTGCCACGTGCTGCACTTTGATCAGCGCAACGGCGCTTGCCATTGCTCCTCTGGTGGGATACGACCAGCCTCATGTGCGGTTTGGGCTTCCGCGTGACCCAAGGCAGTGGTTTCTGGTGTCCATGATCACGGTTTGCGGCTTCCTGGCCCAGTGGTTCCTGACAGCAGGCCTGGGCAGCGAGACAAGGTCACAAAAAGCGCCAGCTATGGTATATACGGGCATGTTGTGGACTGCTGGGTTCGACCGCTTCTTTCTTGGCCAGACCATGCACTGGTCAAGTCTCCTTGGATGTGCCCTGATAGTAGGAAGTGCTGTATGGGTGGTCGCAATGCCCAAGCCTGGGAACACGCAATGTGAAGCTGGAGGAGACATAGAGAACTCTGCTGGTATAAGAGCCCAAGACACGGGTGTGATGGAGGCAGAACATGCGCAAGGGTCAGTCCAGATGCAAATTCTTCGTAATCACTGAATAGCACGTAGAACAAGAACCAGAGAAATCAGGTACAGATTGATCAGGAAAATAAGCAAAGTGTGAATCGTAGGTAAAGCATGAGCATTGACTGAGGTCTCTGTAACTAGACAAGTTCGCTCAACGCTCAGGGGTGTGATTTGAGAAGGATTGCGAGCTGACACTGCTTGTGTAATCCATGTGTAGTCTACTTTACCTGGGTTGTCACCGCCCAAGGCCCGATAGTTGACTGCAGCTAACAGCAAAGGTAGAATACGGTGGGTATATTGCACTCCTTTGCTTGTTAGTAATAGCACTATCGGTATCGAAATAACTGTTCTATATACGTTAGAGGAAAGAAAGGGATAGAAAAAAGTGGTAAGATTTGGATTACGCAAGCTTAATGCTGCTTAAGGTAAGTTTACTGCAAGTTGATAGTAATAAAGATGTGAATAGTGCAGATTTGATAATACGTCCCATTAGTAACATTGAACAGAAGTCCAAGTTATATGCATAGCAAAAACACACATTTGTGTCGACACCCCAACCACAACGCTGTGTAACGGAGCAGTAGGGTGGGACGAGGAGAACATAGTAGAGCCGGGCACTTATGGTAGTGAATGGGGGTTATGTACAGACCACACACACACGCATGTAAAGAGCCCCTTCGATAGTTGGATTCTGGCAATACGCCCACTTCCAATGCAGAAAGCCTTCACTTTGCAGAGCCCAATTATCCTTCCAGAAGCGATGAATTGTTGGGTGCACTTTTCTGGGAATCAAGGTCGAAATACGCTTCTCGGCGTCGCAGGATTACTGCTCAAAACCATGTGTTCAAGCAATTGGGATGAAGAAATCAGCAGAAACGACGACAACCATATCTCTACTTCTGATGATCCCAACACTTGTAGCAATGAGTAAGGCAATTACAGTGAGAAGGGGGAGGGTGAAGGGGGAGGGCGAAGGGGGCGGGCGTTGCCTACAACGGACCCTCTTTAAAAAAGGTGCCTTCTAGGCTTCCTTCTGGACTCAGATCGCACATCGCACACTTTCCCAGACCCAACGTTGCCTTCCACTGTTCTTTAAAGAACCTCTCTGCCCACAGTTCAGACCACTTGTAGAGGCAGACTTTCCTCATACCGGCAACACGAACCAATCCATCATCCACAGCGAGACAAACATGAAACCCTCAACCATCAACGTCCTCCTCTCCTTGGCCATCGCTATGATCGCCATAGCGACCGAGTTGCCAGATGCTATCACCTCTGCCGCCATCACCGTCACCGTGACGGAGTCAATCTGCATGGGCAGCTGTGCTGGAGAAGCTACTCCACTCTCTGTGGCCAACGCCTTGGCCACCGCCGCCGACGTTTCAGCTGCAGCTTCCCTCATCGCCAACATGATCGCTGCCCGCCCCAGTGGAGATGGCGAGGTCCATCAGCTTACTGCAAATACCACGACTGTTACGATCGCGGCCAGCGCAACTAGCTGTCCCGCCCCACCAAACTTTGACCTGAGCCCTACCGGGTCGTTCTGGAGCATCTTGGATGCCGATATCAACAGCATTACCGACAACAACTCTG
Source organism: Diaporthe citri (assembly GCF_014595645.1). Classification (NCBI taxonomy): domain Eukaryota; kingdom Fungi; phylum Ascomycota; class Sordariomycetes; order Diaporthales; family Diaporthaceae; genus Diaporthe; species Diaporthe citri. The sequence goes on from NW_025064850.1 coordinate 2,126,893, forward strand.
ATACGAACGGCACCGTGGCCCCTGCTAAGCGCTGGTCCAAAGGCCGCCAATCGCTCTGCATCACCTCGGCCTCCTTGGGTCTCGCTGGCTACTATGCAATCTACCTAGACGGCTGGGGCCAAGAAATGCAACCCTGTGGGAAAGGAGTGCTCGACAACATCCGCGGCCAATGTGGAGGTGTCGATCACTGGGGTTGTGATCATTGGGGGACCGGCTTGTTTGTGACCTTCCAGCTCCCGGCTCCATGGAGGGCCAAGTGTGCTTTGGACGGGGTGTGGCTTGCTTCGCCAAAGAACAAGAGGGAGGAGGGCCTTTGCTGCGTGTGGCTGGGTTACGGCATACATGCCAACACCTGCTAGGTTAGAGCGCATCAATGCGATGATTTGAGACTTGGGAGTTGGTCCGAATCAATTGGGGGGGGGGGGTCCGTGTCGCATTCTCTAATCAAAGTCATTCACCCCTCTTACGTGCATGGTATAACAATGGAACATACCGGATGAGGCTGAGAAGATTTTCATGAGCTGTGAGAACCACGGAGTGCATACTTGATTTTGTTGCTCCAAGTCCTAATTGAGGTCGAACCAACTCAGCATCGCCACCGCAAAAAGGCGGGTAGCAAAGGATAAGCTGGCGCGCTTCTCGCTGGAGAACATTGAGGCTCAGCTGGGAGAGAATCTGCTCTTTCTTGAAGAACATTATCACGGCGGTCAAATATTCTCCATGCAATGCTCCCGCCGACTTTGAGAAGCTGGACCACCGGATTCTTCGTTCCCAATTCATAAAGTTCCCGTTGTGGCGTTGACGATGATTTTGGTTTCCCTGGGAACTGCAGCGTGGTCCTTGTAATCATGGTGATTCTCACGACTGGAACACAGACGTTCCTTACACGCAAAATTTTTGCTTTGCAACATACTGGTCAGTTCTATTTATGCGGTCAAAATATTCCAAGTTCGACTAAAAGGACGTACATCAAGGCGCCGGGATGACTCTACAAGCTGCATAGAAAGCTCGTGTCTCCATGCGGCCCGTGCCCATGCGTTGTGCAGATCGGCCCAAAATTTGGGCAGGCTTCTGCAAGCTCCCAGCTCTTATTGCCCCAGCGCGCGGAACAGAGAGGACATCCACCCCTGGATTCCCACCCTGCTAGCCTTGCTAGCTTTCTGCATCGCCAACATCGCCAACATCACGAACAGACTCGTCCCGCTTCCTGTCTTTTCTCTCTACTGGGCACTGGGCACCTCTGCATCGTTTTCCTCTCCACCTCTCCACCTCATCCTCCCCCCACCACCTATTCCAGAGATCTCGCGAGCAAGATGGTTCAAATAAGCGAGGTCAAAAACCAGGGTCGCGACAATCGCACCTCAGCGCACACCCACATCAAAGGCCTGGGCCTGACGCTTTCTGGCACCGCCGACAAGCAAGCTGCAGGATTCGTGGGTCAGCAGACAGCACGCGAGGTGAGACATGCGATAAGGCTATGCCGTCTAGACCGGAATCATCGACTGACCTTGCAATGCGACTTGTAGGCATGCGGTGTCGTCGTCGATCTCATCAAAGCCCACAAGATGGCGGGCCGAGGCGTGTTGCTTGCAGGAGGACCTGGCACAGGCAAGACAGCCCTTGCGCTTGCCATCAGCCAAGAGCTAGGAACCAAGATACCGTTCTGCCCCATTGTTGGCAGCGAAATCTACTCGTCGGAAGTCAAGAAGACGGAGGTGCTCATGGAGAACTTCCGAAGAGCGATTGGTCTCAAGGTCCGGGAAACGAAAGAGGTGTACGAGGGCGAGGTCACTGAGCTCACACCAGAAGAGGCGGAGAACCCGCTTGGCGGCTACGGCAAGACCATCAGCACGCTTCTGATCGGCCTCAAGAGCGCAAAGGGCCAAAAGAAACTGCGGTTGGATCCAAGCATCTACGAGGCGATACAGAAGGAGCGGGTCACCGTTGGTGATGTCGTCTACATCGAGGCCAACACTGGTGCATGCAAACGCGTCGGTCGCTCTGATGCCTACGCGACCGAGTTTGACCTGGAGGCTGAGGAATACGTCCCAATCCCCAAGGGTGAGGTGCACAAGAAGAAAGAAATCGTACAAGACGTGACACTGCATGATCTCGACGTGGCAAACGCGAGGCCACAGGGTGGCCAGGATATCATGTCAATGATGGGCCAGCTGATGAAGCCGAAGATGACCGAGATTACAGACAAGCTGAGAGGGGAGATCAACAAGGTTGTCAGCAAGTACATTGACCAGGGTGTTGCGGAACTGGTCTCCGGCGTCTTGTTCATTGACGAGGTGAGTCGAACCAACTTCGTTTGCCCAGACGGCGCCAATACGAGCTGGCACTCATTCAAATCAAACCTAGGCGCACATGCTCGATGTCGAGTGTTTCACATACCTCAACAAGGCCCTGGAGTCGCCAATCTCACCAATCGTTGTGCTTGCGTCAAATCGGGGCATGGCTACGATCCGTGGTACCGATGATATTGTCGCGGCTCACGGGATCCCTCCCGACTTTTTGGCCCGTCTCCTCATCATCCCCACCACACCCTACGACGCAGAGGAGATCCAACGGATTGTACGGATCCGAAGCTCCACCGAGGGGGTCTCGATTACCGGCGCGGCCATTGACAAGATTGCGGAACACGGGGTGCGGATCAGCTTGCGGTACTGCCTGCAGCTTCTGACGCCAGCAAGGTGAGCGGCCAATGCCAGACCTCAGACATGCAGGGGACACTTGTTCAGCTAACAACGACAAAGCATCCTCGCACGAGTGAACGGTCGCACCCAGATTGACGTCCAGGATGTTGCCGAATGCGAGGACCTGTTCCTCGACGCTCGGCGCAGCGCAGCCCTGCTCAGCAGTGAGACAGGCAAGGGATATCTGCCTTGAGGGCATTTGATGTATCTGGTCCACGGACCTTTTCTGTTACGCGTCGCGCGCAGACTCGTCATATTTCTAATTTCTCCAACAAGAATCGGTGTTCAGCGATGATACAAATGGGATAGTCATGAAGGGAAAAGGCCGGTTGGGAGTCCTGAGTGCGCGTTGATTTGGTGCGGAGACAGGGTGCTGGCTGGTCGTCCGTTTGCCGTCTGGATGAGACAGCAGACCCTCTCACTCGGATCCACATTGCTCGCTGAGATAAAACTAAATGTAAGATCACGTGGATAGAGAATGGAGAAGCGTGCGGATTGCCGTATTTCGGCTGACATAGTCTTTGTTTCCAGCTTCACATTCCAGAGGCGGCCCATGGCTGCCGTACCAACCGCTGTGCATTCCGGTGGCCGTTGTCGTATTTGCAAAGCATAAAATCCGATGTCTTGTCCTGAGCAATCTATCACTTCGGCCTGCGGGGCCTGGGAGGGTCACTGCGAACGGAAATCGCAAACGCTGAACAAAGAAGTCGCTGTTGGCGCCGTTTCGCTCTCAGTAGTCTCCCGCTCCTCTCCCGAGACAAAGACTTCCCCCCATTGCGCCCAGCCGATTGCCCCATCATCACCACCACCCTGATAATGGCCGCCAGGAAAGCCAGCCATAAGGCTATTGAGAGGAAAGAGAGCTAGCCTGGTCATTGTCAGGTCGCCCATGAATTGGTGAAGAGAAGAGGGGGGCATGTCACAAAGCAGACAATCCAACAAGACCTTGGTGGTCATTTTTGCCCCTAACATGAAGTTGTGGAAGCCCATTTCCTTCTTGGACCAGGCCTCCTTCATTCGCCTTGCTCGTTGCTGAGATTCGACTGGCGGTTACCGCTCACCTCACGGGCAGCCACCACTGACCGACTCTGGCCCTTGACCGACAGAACTCACCGAACAATCCCATTTGCCCCCTGAACCTGGGTTCTGTCCAGTCGGTCTGACTTGTCTCCTGCTGCCTCCCAGCTGTTCGAATTCCTACCTCGTTTGCCCACCCAGACAGCAGGTCTTTTGCAGCAAAATGACAGACGTAGCCACCAATCCTGCCTCTTCCTCTGACCCTTCCCCTTCTCACCCACTCACTCCTCCTCATGCCCTCACTTCACCTACCGGCAGCACTCATGCCATGTCTACAAGATCCAGCAACGGTCTTGGGAGGCAGCAGCCATCATCCCAACAGCAGCAGCAGCCACAGCAGCAGCAGCCACAGCAGCAGCAGCAGCAGCAACAGCAACAGCAACAGCAGCAACAACAGCAACAACAATTTACTCAGCCTCGTTCGCCTCCGAGGGAAACCCACGGGCTCCCTGCTGTCCCCGGGCGACTGACCAGGAAACGGGCACAGTCCATCAACATTGAGGAGGCAAACCACCCCAGGCTTGACGGGCTGTCCATCCACTCCCCAGCGCTGGTGGGCACACCTCCGCCTTCAGCTACCGCGACGGATCTCATATGCATCTGCCCAGCGCCACCAAAAGTTCCAAGACCTCGCAACGGTATGTTCTATCATTAATACATAATTGTATCTCTAGCCCTTGCACCGTGGGTTCTGTTGTTGCCCTCCCGATGTTGCTGATATTTCCGTTCCCTTTCGTCTGTTCCTGAGACGCAACTCGGGCCTCATCTTCTTTGTTCTTCTGAGTCACAAGTTGCTGTGACGACCTGAGAATCTTCATTGGCTGATATGTAGCAATCTCTTGGTTTCCTTGTGAACAGCCTTCATCCTTTACCGCCAACATCACCAAGCCGGTGTGGTCCTCAAATATCCCGGCCTAGCGAACCCGGAGATCTCAAAGATCATTGGTGAGCTGTGGCGCGAGGAGACTGAGGAGGTCAAGAACTACTGGAAACGTCTTGCGGAGGAAGAAAAAGCCCGGCACCAGCGCCAGTATCCACAATACAAATACCAACCTCGCCGCGGCGGAAAAGGGGGTCCATCGGCCAGACCTGCTTCTGCGTTGGGGGAGGATCCAGGACGGTGTCCAAAGTGCCAGGGACGGTATATCGCCACGCCTAGGACGCCTTCGACACCATTCATGACGGGTAGCCACCACGGGCACCCGTTGGGCTCGTCTGCAATGCAGCCGTTCATTGCCAATAACCCGCGGGTGATTGAGCAAGTGCAACAGCACCACAGGCCCTTGATGGACATGGGCCCTCAGCATGGAGGAGACCCTCGCCGCGTGGCGTACTACCCACAGCATCAAGAGCAGCTTCGGACAATCGAGGAGACCTATGACGGCTTGCCTCCTCATATGTCAAAGAGACGGACGCAACACGACGACTACGAGGTGATGTCGCCGGCCGAGGCAAAGCGACGACGCGTTGGCGACCGAGGTCGTTCACCTGATCACTCAGTGCCCGTTTCGCAGCATCCACAACACATGCAGCAATCTATGTCATCTCCGGTCAACTATGCTGCCCACGGCTCAAGTACCCGGCGAACCTCCTCCGTCGGCAGCAGTGCCTACACTGGGACGCCCGGAAGCAGCACATTTGGCCCAGGCCCGATGGCTCCCCTTCCTCGTCCACGCATGCCCACAGGCCCGAGCGGCTTGCAGCAAGACACGACAATGATGGCTCCGCCTCCTCGCCCAAATCGACAATTCAGTACCGGTGCTCCACCGCCATCAGCTGGCCACACGTCGCGCAACAACTCCACATACGACGAGTCTCTAACACTGGCGCCTCTGCAAATCCCTACGTCTCCCACACAAGCCTCCGATGCAAGCGGCGCCCAAACACTCTCAGGTAGTGGAGCGACAGGCCTGGGAATCATGAACCAACAGGGGTTGTCAAGGGACAGCCAGGCGAGAGGCATCGAGGCCATGGTCATGAGCATCCCATACATGAACAAGCTTGATGTCTTGCGCAAGATCAGCCCCCCTCTCGGACCACCTGCACCGGGAAGTCCCTCCGCCGAGACGAGGGGACCGGTGATAGCTATTGAGGGGGCAAGTGCGGCACTGATGCGCGAGGTCATGCCCGTGATAGAGAAAGCATTGAGGCAGTCGGGGGAGTGCGAGACCAAAATCTGGACTGACTCGTCCTCAGCGAAACAAAATGACTTTTCTGGTGCTCGTAGCCCTGGAAAGAAGGGCAAGGACGACGGGGAGGATGCACAGATGAGTGGTACGCGCGACAAGGACAAGGACAACAACGAAAGCCGAAGCGGCAGTGCGAGCAGCGCCACCACTAAGAAAGATGCCAGTGGCACTGTCAATACGAGCTCCCACGCGACGGGGACCTTCAACTACCTGCAGACCATCATGGAGTGGCATTCCAAGTCAGCCGAGATCATTAAGCACATTACGACCAAGCAGATTGCCCCTGCTTCGTCTTCAAAACCCCTCCTCCCAGTCGCACTCATACCTGATGGCTTCAGCCTTACACTGTCGGACAAGTTCGCATCCACCGTCGCCATCACGGACCCCTACTCGCCCGTGGATCACTGGCAGTGGATGGCAACGCTGTGGCGAGGGATTGTGGGGCCAGACCTGGTGGTGTACATCCGAGCCTCGACGTCAGATGAACTGGCTAGGAGCGGTTCCAGTGCGGTTGAGTACCGAGCCCCTGGCATCATGATTGTGAGGGTCGACGCCGAGAAGGGGACGGTAGACGAGAAGACAGAGAGGAGGCTGGCCTTTGAGCTGATGGAGTGGGTCAGAGCGGGGAGTTTTAGAGACGGCTACTCCTTTGGAGACGAGTGAGGGGACAGGGCAAAGGGAACATGGCAGGACTGATGCTGACGACGATGGTGATGGGTGACAGGCGGTGCTCTGTCGCCCCACCCACGTGAACAAGCTATGATTGTATTTAAACTCTCTTTCCTTACTGTAGCTATTCAAGCTGAAAAACAATAGTGTTCAAATCCAGCAACAATTTGGAATCGAATCGCATTGTTTCAAAGGGCGGCCGTGGAATGTTGCACGAATTCGCGGCTCGTGTTAGTGCGCCAGGGGGTTAACCCCCGTGGCTACCCGTTATGAAACCGAAGGGCACTAACACAGTAGCTCCCGGAGCTAGGACGTCGTCCCTGCCGCTTCCAAGTGCCTGCAGTGAGCAGCAAGGAAGCCAACACCCGCGTCGGTCAGGGGACGCGACACAAGTAAACAGCTCTATGTCAGCGCCACGACTGCGACACCAACGACGACAACGACGGCGCCCACTCCGCGAAATGCCCATCCGACGATAGAAAACTCACGACGAGCACCGCCCTCCCTCCGGTCAAAATGACAGAACTGGTACCAGGGCAGGTCATCCGCCTGGCCGATGGCCGCAGTGCCGTCGTCCGCTTCGTCGGCGAGACGGCCTTCGCGCCCGGCGTCTGGGTCGGCGTCGAGCTGGACGACGGCTCGGGCAAGAATGATGGCAGCGTCCAGGGCGAGCGGTATTTCGACTGTGACATGGGCAACGGCATGTTCGTGCGGCCCGCCGCCGTCGCTGTTGTTGCCCAGCCCCCGCCGAAACCAAAGCCTGCCGCAACAGCCACAAGGAAGACAAGCACCTCGAGGCCGAGCAGCATGTTCACTTCGGGGTCGAGGACTGCGAGCACCTCTCTTGATACTGGCGTGGGAAGGAGGAAGAGCCTGAATGCCCCCAGCCCTAGTCCGGGTCCGAGGACGTCACGCCCTTCTAGCATTGCAAGAGTGAGGATCCTGTCCCCAGGCTGTTGTGTCCTATTGCTTCTGTCGATGCTGATTTCGAATTACACTGCAGTCGCCTACCAAGTCCCCTACAAAGCAGCTCGGAACCGCCTCGTCAAGCGCGGCCACCTCCCGCACCGGCACCCCTGCGAATGCACGAGGGACTACAACTACCAAAGCACGAGCCGCTTCAGCTACGACGAGATCATCTATGGGCCCTCCCGCTGTTCCCGCATCCCGAGTAGGCCGCCAAGCATCAGTCTCGTCTGCAGGAGCCTCCCGGCCCACCACCACAGCAAGGACTGCGAGCAGTCGGCTATCTCTGACCACAGGCAAAGCCCGGCCCGAGGCCTCAAAACGAGGCTCTCCAGGCTCACAGTCCGGGGCGGAAAAGCGGAGCTCTATCGACAGGGGTGCCGCGTCACAGAGGGCTAGCAGCGATGAAGATTCCCCGTCACAGCAGAGGAACCCAGCATTAGAGAATCTTAGTGGCTCAGCAGAGACTGACCCTGCAAGAAAGGTGTCGAGGCCCACGACACAGGCTCTTCAGGCCTCCAACCGGGAAATTGAAGACTTGAAGGCAAAGCTGAGGGTCATGGAAAGGAAACGCATGGAAGATCGAGACAAGCTCAAGAATCTGGACAAGGTCCAGGGCGAACGGGACAAATTTGAAGGGATCATACAGAAGCTTCAGGCCAAGTATGCACCGCAGCAGCAGGAAAACACGGAACTTAGGAAGATGCTCAAGGAAGCAGAAGAAAGGCTGAATTCGGTCGAGACTATGCAGGCTGAGCATGAGACGACGCTAGAGCTGGCGACTCTGGATCGTGAGATGGCCGAGGAGACTGCCGAGGTGCTGAAGGCCGAAGTTGAGGCGTTGAAAGAAAAGGCCGAGGAGCTCGAGCTCGAACTCGACATCCTGAGAGAGGAAAACTCCGAGTACACCAAGGGCATGTCACCAGAAGAGAAGGCCAGCACAAACTGGATACAGATGGAGAGGAACAATGAGCGATTACGTGATGCTCTCATCCGCCTGCGGGATATCACGCAGCAGCAGGAAGAAGAGTTTCGGGACCAGATCAAGAGTCTTGAAGAGGACGTCACGGAACTCGCCACTGTCAAAGAGCAGCACGAGGCCGCAAAGGGCAAACTCGCGCAAGCTGAGGCGATGGTCGAGGATCTTCGGCAACAGCTTGACACGGCCCTTGGCGCTGAAGACATGATTGAGGATCTTACGGAGCGCAACATGAGTCAGGCCGAGCAGCTTGAAGAACTCAAGGCCATCATCGACGACCTCGAAAATCTCAAGGAAGTTAATGACGAGCTTGAGATCAACCATGTTCAGAATGAGAAGGAACTACAAGAGGAGATCGACTTCAAAGACAGCGTCATCACAGAGCAGGCGAGACGCGCTGCGGAACAGGAGACCATGATGGAGGATATGGAGTACACCCTCTCTAGGTTCCGCGAGCTCGTTACCAATCTACAGAGCGACCTGCAAGACATGAAGGCATCGCAAGCTGTGTCGGACACGGAGTCAGAGAAGCTGAACAGCCGATCGAGAGCCATGGAGGACCTGACGATGAGGCTGCAAATCTCCGCCGAGAAGGCACAAGCAAAGACAATTGACCTCGAGCTGCGGCGCTTGGAGGCCCAAGAAGCAGAGCAACATCTGGAGATAGTGAAGATGTTCTTGCCCGACAGCTACCAGAGTGATCGTGACTCTGTCCTGGCCCTCCTGCGATTCAGGAGGCTGGCGTTCAAGGCGAACTTGCTGCACCAGTTCATCCAGGAGAGAGTCAAGGGCCATGCGCACCCTGGTCATGAGGACGATGTTCTGTCTGGCTGCGATGCAATGGACAAGCTCACGTGGGTGTCGTCGATGTGCGAGAGGTTCGTCAACTCCATCAGCCACTGCTCGCTTGAGCAGTTTGCCAAGTATGCGGGTGCGCTGTATGAGCTTGAGCCCGTGGAGAGAGCCTTGAACCAATGGATCGAGGGTCTGAAGAAGGACGAGCTGAAGGAGAAGCAATGTGCAAGCGAGCTGCAACGCACCATTGCCCTCATGACGCATCTTGGAGAAGTCCACATCTCAAGCGACCTTGAGAGCTTTGCAGACGATGTTTACATGAAGACATTGATGATGCAGAGCCACCTCGAATCCGCTGCTACTACCTTTACCACGCTGCAAACTATGGTGCAGCGCATTATTCCTTCGGCGAGCGAGGAGGATGAAGTCGCACAATATTTTATCAGGAAGGCAGATGCTGTCGTCACACAGACTCGCAGCACCAAGGTCATCTCGGGTAGAACTGTTAAGGCGCTTGAGGACTTGAGGTTGCGGTCCCTCGCGTTGCCGCATGAGACTCAGGAAGTCTTCCAGCGATGTGAAGAGGTGTCACAAGAAATCGCAGAACTTGCCCGCCGAATTGGACTAGACCTTCATCAGCTGTTGCACGAGGAGGGCCGAACAGAGCCATACACATGGCTGGAGGTGCAGGACCGCGTGCGAAAGACCGTCTTTGCGGTGGCAAGCTCGGACGAGTCCGATCTCTTCGCGACATACCTGAACAAGCTCCGCACACTCACCAGCGAGATCAGCGACCTCTCGCAGCTTGCATCGGACTTCACGCAGACCCAGGAGTTCGAGCGCAGTCCGGCGCCCTGGATCCTACGCTCTCAGGAACTTCGAGCGGTCAAAACCGTCCCTGTCGACGCCGAAGAGGAGCTCCGACACCTCAAAGAGGAATACAATGAGGCCCGCCGCGCCATCGCGCAGCGTGAGGAGAGCCTCAGCACGGCGACGCTCAAGATCGAGACCCTGGAGTCGCGCATGCGTGACGCGACCGCCAAGGCGAACAGGATCACGGACCTGGAGCTCCAGATCGAGAAGTCAGGTGGCAACGTCGCATCGCTGAAGGAGGACATCGAGAAGCAGGACCGCGAGCTGAAGACGCTCGAGGCAGACAGGGACAAGTGGAAGAAGATCGCGGGCGACTCGCGCGCGTTCAGCGAGGCAGCGGCTGGCACGAAGGCAGGCAAGGAGATGGCGGTCGCGACGGCACGCGAGATGGACACGCTCAAGGAGGAGATCACCAGCCTGCAGTCGGCGGTGAGGTACCTCCGGGAGGACAACAGGCGGGCGAGGCTCACGGAGCAGGGCGGGCACGACTGGCTGTCCGAGCCGGTGAAGAGGCCGGCGCCGGTGCACGAGCAGCGCAGGAAGCTGGTGGTGGCGGAGGGCAGGGACGTGCTGGGCGAGCTGGTCCGGATGGCCACCGAGGCCAAGGTGTACGACCTGGGCAAGCTGCCTGCGGACAAGCTGGCGTGGAAGAGCGCGAAGAGCACGCCGCAGTACCACGCCGCCAAGCAAATGGAGGACCTCGCAGCCTGGCAGAGCTGGCGCGACAGCGTCGCCCGCAAGGGTCAGGTCCTGTCCGGCCAGCAGCAGCACTCGCAGCAGCGCCGGGACAAGGATGGGGTGTCCCTCAGGAAGGCGAGGAACGCCGCGGCCGCGAGGCTGCACATCCGCCTGCCGGACGGCCAGGGGAAGGTGGCGCCTGGTGGCGGCGGGGTCCACGACGTGCGCATTGTGGGCTCGAGGGAGTGGGATGGCCTGCAGGGTCGGTTGGCTGCGATCTAGAGCGATTGATGTACCTGCGGCACCAGCAGAGCATATAGAGAGATACCATTGTGATATGAATTTGCTTTCTCTTCTCATCCTACCACCCCCACCGTGCCTTTTCGACCTTGTGGTATTGAGAGGTCTTGCGCGGTCTTGCATTCGTGGCAAGGAAGTGTGCACCGGATCAGAATAAAACGTCAAGTGGCGGACCGTCGTTCGCATCGACGTTGATCGTGCCGTCACACTCAAAAGTGCTCCTAAGTGGCAATGGGTGAGTGAAGACTAAATGAAGCATACCAGCCATTTGGAGTTGGCATTTGGTATAAGCAGGCCACTGGTTGTAGCCAAGCCCCCTTGACTAAAAGTCAAATACAAGAGATAAGAAAGCTACTGGGCTTGAAAAAGTTTCCTCTTTTCGTCATCAATCACCCAGGCATATCACGACGACGAGCTCAGTCCTTCGAGTCCAGGTTTTCGGTAGTCCAGCAGGTACACAAAGTAAGAGAGACTCAAGTGTTAACAACAACCAAGCCGTTCTACCCTGGATTATAGATTGTGATGGTAATCACAATGAGTGTTCTTATTCTGGCTATACAATAAAGTGCACTATATTCTCCTCCTGCCCCAAATTCCACAGTAGATTATCCTCACCTATGCCATCCTGTAGTCTTCAAGATGCTCTCATACTACGCCTCAGAACCATCCGCCCTGGCCGAGTCTGTCCGCCTATGACGCTGCGACAGACTTCTCCTCGGTCTCGGCTCTCTTGCCTCCCTGGCCATTGGCCGCTCCTCCATTGACGCCAGACTCACTGCTCGTCTCCGAGGAAACATGCTTTGGCTTCATGAAGGGCCAGTGGCCCTTGACCTCTTTGAACCTCATCACAATGAAGCTGGCGATGACGAAGATCCAGTAGACGTTGTACGCGACGACGGAGCCGTATGTGCCGGTGTTGTTCCAGCCCAGGATGGCGTTGAAGATACCCCAGCCTCCTCCGCCGTTGAACTCAGGGCTACAGCACTGTAACTTTGGTCAGAATTTGAGAAGGCTGAGCATCATGCGCGCTGTATCAGACTCACGTTAACATGCCATACGGCCTTGTCGACGTCGTAAGAGCCAGGGCCGACTCCGAGTTCAGCTGCATCACCTCCGACAATGTTGTTCCTGGTTCGATGTTAGTGATACCGTCCCCATATCATGGAGGTATCTGACACCAGTTGACTTGGGTAGGAAAATATCGTGCTTAAATTACTTGCCACTTCTGTTGTTCAAAGTAACCGACAGCTCGGGAGAACAGGCCAGCTGCGACAAGGTATAGCAAGCAGGTCGAGACTACGAGAAAGAGTTGCATCTTGGCCGAAGATCCGGACCTGCGGGGAGAATGTCAGCTGCTTGGTAACTCAAGGGAGAAGATTGCGAGGTTTGACTTACTTGTACAGAATATACCCTACAAGAATACCTACCAGCAGCCCAACAACAGCAGGCAACGGGAAGGCAGTGGCCGGCGCAGAGAACGACACACCAGCCACGAAGATGATGGCCTCGATGCCCTCGCGCAGGACGGTGATGAAAGGGAGGATGAACAAGGCGTACTTCTCGGAGAAGTTCTTGAGCCATCCGAAGCGGGTGCCCGTCTTGACCACGGGCCCCTCGAGGGCGGCGGCCAGCTTGACGCGCCACTTCTCCTGCATCTTGGAGATGCGCAGGAGGGCTGCGCCGACGAGGGTGATGATGATGGCTGCGAACAATGCGAAGGCGCCCTCATAGTAAAGCTCGCTGGTTTCCCAGTTGTTGACGCCGACGGTGTAGAAGGTTCCAATGACGGCGGCTGCTACTACCAGGCAGATGAAGAAGCCGAGGCCGGTTCCTGCCCAGACCTATTTACACGAGACAGAGTTAGAGACGTGCACGCCTTGTGCGCATTGTCGCGATCGGGCTCACCTGGCGCCGGAGCTTCTTGTAGACCTTGACATCTCGCTCAGGGCCGTCGAGGGTCTGTTTGAGCCACGCGAGGAGCACGGAGACAATGATGACGGTCTCGAGGGTCTCACGGAAGACGACGAGGAAGACGGGGACGGCGAAGACTTGGGGAGCCATGTTGGCGGCTGTTGGTTTGCAGGTGTCTGGGTTGGGACAGGAGGACACGAGGGAGGAACGACAATGGGGACGAGGATGCCGGACAAGACACCATTACACGGGCACAGTCGGAGTGAGACCGGGCGCCGGCAAGGGGTCCAGCTAAGCAGCAGAGTGGGCTTGAGGAGGTTTGGGTGGTTTGCCCCTGTCCACGGCTGGCCACTTCTGATCAATCTTATCAGATAATCGTTATGTGAGACGGGCGGTGGGGGGAATGATTCCTAAAAGCAGGCTGTCCAGGGATTCGGATTCACCAAAGTGAGCAGATGCATGCTCGACCAAGTTGACCGACCAGCCAGCCTGGTCGACGCCTCGCCAGCGATCTGTGCCCTGCAGGTTTGTAACATTGGACGAATCAGGATCTGCACATCCATTCCCGACCTGCAGGGTGTACCGAATGGTGGTAGTGGTGGGTGGGGAGTCTCGCTCTCGCTGAGAACCGTCCATCGAACAGGGGGAACTGTGTGGGTGGGCAAAGCATGACAAAGAACGCACAAGGTATCACGCAGTCTACTGCCCAAGTGGTCGTGTTGTTCGCCGGTCTTGAACGTCGGCCCAATGGCGTGTAAGAGGAGCAGCAGGGGGCCCGCTAGCACCCCTGCTCCCCACTGTCCAAGCACCCTGTTAGCCTGTAGCTCAGCCCGTCAAAAGCTTAATTTCCGGGTCAAGATCCTTCAACTCAGGGCAGGTGGGAAACGAGCATCGGCACCTCCATCCACTGCGACAGAGTCATTCAAAGCAGGACCGGGTGTGTATAAGTCGTACGATGCAAGCCAGAAGCAGAAGCTGACCCCGCAGGACGTGCCATGATCTTCCGTGGGCTGGCTAACAACAACAAAACTCTGCGCCGTTGATCTTTTAGCCCCGACACTTGTTTTTGAGTCCCATGCGCGGAGCAGGGTCCTCCCAACTGCCTTATCAGATCAGATTCAAAACACCTCCCTGCCGAATCTTATCTGATCCGTCCCCCCCACCCCCACCCAGCCACTCACCGCATCGTCCCGTTTCCATTCGGCCTGGGACAGCAACTACCTCTACACAGTAGCCAGCATTCCTCAGGCCGCCGTTGCCATTAGCCTCACCACCCCTTTGGCTCGTCCTCGCCGCTTCTTACCTGCTGATGCATCGAGCTGATGCCGCAGCGCTAACTAACAACAGGCCGGCGTGCCACCCTCGGCGACGAGGGGCAGACCTCGCCGAGCAGCCAAAAAAAAAAAAAAAAAAAAAAAAAAAAAAAAAAAAAAAAAAAAGGTCACGTCACAGCGGAGACCCACTCCAGCCAAGATGGCTAGTCAAACAAGCTCATGGCATGGGCGACAAGCTTCGCTCCATGTAACAATCTCTGCGGGCTCCAGCCTGTTCTGGCAGCCCCGTCGCCCCCCTCCCACCCCTACCAGTGGATCACCGTCGCATCGGACCCCCATGCGCTTAAACCTTCCCTCGTTGACGGACATGCCCCTTGGCTTCACCACCCTTGGCCATCAGCTCGCTCGTTTTCCTGGCCCGCCCTTCGCATTCTCTGTCTGGGCGCCTTCTGGCTGAGCGACCATCGGCGGGTGGGAATCGGGAATCCTGACCGGTTTTGAGACTTTGGTCCTACACACGAGTGTCTACCTAGGTACTTCACTACTACTATAGGCCACACCACCGCCCCGGGGCCTGACCATGACTATTTCTGATTTTGATTTTGATTGATAAGATAATCTCAGCTCCTTGAGCCCGGTTACAAGCGCCCTTGCTGCATCTGGCTACCCGCCTCCCGCAGCCGTGTCCCTCGGTTTTGTGCGAGCTGACCTCTGCCTCTTTGCCCGTCCATTGTTCTCTTGGGCTGCATCTGGGTGCACTTTCGTACACAACACCAGTAATCCCAAGGTTGCCTACCTCAAATCGACCTCAGCCTCTCCATTTCATTTCCTGACATGTGCTGTGCTGTGCTGTCCGGAACCTGGATTAGGGCATTCAAATTTGTCTTGGCCAGCAGCATGGCCTTCTCAACTCCTTCACGTGTGCTTCTACCGGCACTCTTCTCCCTCTTTGCTGTAGTACAAGCAGCTACCGTCACATACGACTTCGAGGTCGGGTGGGTTACCGCAAACCCAGATGGCGCTTTTGACCGTCCCACCATTGGCATCAACGGACAGTGGCCTATCCCCCAGATCACAGCAAATGTCGGTGATCAGGTTGTCGTCAATGTCCTGAACTCGCTGGGGAACCAGTCAACGTCGCTGCACTTCCATGGGCTTTACATGTAAGACAAATCCCGCAATTTCGAGGAGCCTGGACATCACCTAGTGCCGTGCTGACCACAAGCCCTCCCACAGGAATGGCACAACGCACATGGACGGCCCTGTAGGTGTGACACAATGCCCAATCCAACCGGGCTCCAGGTTCACCTACAACTTCACAATCAACCAACCAGGCACGTATTGGTACCACTCCCACGTGAGAGGCCAGTACCCCGACGGCCTGCGCGGCCCACTGATCGTCCACGACCGGGACTCTCCGTTCAGCGGGCAGTACGACGAGGAACTCGTCCTTACCGTCTCCGACTGGTACCACGACGAAATGCCCGGTTTGATCGAGGGTTTCATCAGCAAGGACAACCCTACCGGTGCGGAACCAGTCCCCAAGAATGCCCTCCTCAACGAGACACAGAACCTCACCGTCTCCGTCGAGCCGGGCAAGACGTATCTGTTCCGCATGGTCAACATGGGGGCCTTTGCGGGGCAGTACGTCTGGTTCGAGGGCCACAACATATCGATCGTGGAAGTCGACGGCATCTACACGCAGCCTGCGGTGGCCGACAGGATATATCTCTCCGCTGCGCAGAGGTGCAGCTTCCTGCTGACGACGAGGAACGACACCAGCGCGAATTTCCCATTTGTGGCAAGCATGGATACCGTGAGTCTCTTTGGTCTTCCATCTATCTTTCCAGGGGTCACACAGGACTAATTCTCCTCCCAGGACCTCTTCGACACCCTGCCCGACGACTTGAACTGGAACGTCACCGGGTGGCTGTCGTACGACAGTTCAAAGCCGATGCCCGAACCAGCGTTGGTGGATGAGTTTAACGAATTTGACGACTACACTCTAGTACCGTACGACAACCAAACAATCCTTGGCACTCCAGATCATCAGATCGAGCTGGAAGTCATCATGGACAACCTCGGAGACGGGGCGAACTAGTAAGTCTACTCGATCAGACACATCCCGACAACTCCCAACACTAACGTGATTCCAGCGCCTTCTTCAACAACATCACATACAAGGCCCCCAAGGTCCCAACACTGTACACGGCCCTCTCATCCGGCGAGACGGCCAACAACGCCTTTGTCTACGGCAGCCACACGCACAGCTTCGTCCTGCAGAAGGGCGAGGTCGTCCAGCTCGTGGTGGACAACGCCGACACGGGCAAGCACCCCTTCCACCTGCACGGGCACGCCTTCCAGGCGGTGTGGCGGTCCGCCGAGGACGTGGGCGCCTTCGCCGACTCCAACGCCACCGAGGCCGACTTCTCGCCCGTCCCGATGCGCAGGGACACCTTCGTGCTGCCCCCGCAGGGCAACATCGTGCTGCGCTTCCGCGCCGACAACCCCGGCGTCTGGCTGTTCCACTGCCACATCGAGTGGCACGTCGAGTCCGGGCTCATCGCCACCATGGTCGAGGCGCCGCTCGACCTGCAGCAGACGCTCACCGTCCCGCAGGGGCATTATGATGCCTGTGCCGCCGCGTCGCCCGCCATGCCCACGACCGGGAACGCGGCCGGCAATACGGTCGATCTCCTGAACCTCAAGGGCGAGCCATCGCCGCCCGCGAGGCTGCCGGACGGGTTCACCGCCAGGGGCATCGTGGCCCTGGTCTTCAGCTGTATCAGTGGCGTCCTGGGCGTCGCCGTCGTGGCGTGGTACGGTCTCTCGGGTGACCCTGCGGCGGCGGCGAAGACTGCGGGCACCTCGGGTGTGTTCCAGCAGGGCGCTGGACACGACACTGCCGCAAACGGCAATGGAACTCGTGTTGAGGAGGTTACTGCTGTGTCTGGTGGTGGCGGCACCGGGGCTGGGAAGAGATGATGAAGGGGGGGGGGTACCGAGGTCTTTGAACCTTTAATTACTGATGAATGAGAGCGTTGTGCACCGTGGTTGGATACTGTCTTTCTGATCGAAGATGTGAGCATACTCTTGAGACCTAGGTCGTGGTGAATTGAACATAGCAAACCAGTTTTATATGCTACAGTGCTTTCCCACAACACTTGCTCTACATAATCACAGGCTGGACTCCAAATACGAGTACAGCTTCCACACCAGTTATGTATTCTAATTCGAGGTCATTCGGTGGGTTTTGGGACTCCAGCCTTTAGGCCCGAACTGTAGCATCCCATCTGCTAGTCTTCTGATACAATACGAGGCGAACAGAAGGAATTACACTCAAGTACACCGGCGACGCCCCCGCGAACATCCCGCACTAAGGAGGAGGGAAGAAGTAATAGTACCGTTAAGAGAAACCCGTTTGCTAAAGCCTAAGCCTTCTTTCACAATGTGCTTCCGAGCAGAAGAAACGAAAAGTAAAACAAAGATAACAGACCAAGAAAGAAGAGAGCAGCCCCCTCAGTAACAGTTGACGTTGTCCGGGACCATGACGCCGCCTTTGCACACGGGGTTGACGCCCCAGCCTTCGGCGCGGTCGGGCCTGATGTTGACGGGGTCGCGGCAGTTCCCGTACCCGACAGCGATGTTGAAGTTGACACCCATCGCTTGGAAGAACTTCTGCCCGGACTGGCCCCTGTTGTACGAGGACAGGCCGGAGTAGTCATCCCGGCAGCAGTTGTCATAGATACACTTGACGCCCTTGGCAATCATTGAGCCACTGAGCGGTATCTCATGGCTGCCGTCCTGCACCCGAAAACATACGTTGTCAGTCTCTTGTTGGGGCTCTTTTCCCGCGTTTGCATTGAAAATCGGGAGGAGGAGGAGGAGGGAAAAAGGGGAGAGAGGGGAGATCGGGAGGGTTGAATGTTGGTGCGAAGAAGGGGCCACGGGATTACACATACGTTACAGACGTAGATTCCGGTTGTATCGTCGCAGTGCACCCTGTTGCACTCGCCGGGCTTGATGTTGAACATCTGGTCCTTAAGTTTCCCGGACAGATCCCTCTCAAGCGCCGAGACGGTGTCCTTGTCCCCGGACCCGAAGATGCCACAGTGCAGGGTCCCATCCGTGGAGACCTGTTTGTTGGAGCGCTCATCCAAATTCGTGTCGCTCGGGGCGACGCCTGCCGCGGCGCTGCCCAGGAGGCAGGCGAGGAGGAGGGACGCGTAGTGAACCATGCTGGTGGATGCTGTGCTTGTGAGGTAAACTTAGGACTGTTCGGATTAAAACGAGCCGTGGTTGGTAGATGTTGAGTATATTGAGGAGCGTTGTTTGATGTGATCTCTTACACAGAAGTGTGTAGAGCCAACAGGAGCCCTTTCTGACGAGGGATGCCGCTCGCACCCCCATATATACGCTCTGGCAGCTGCGGGAGCGTCACTCAAAGAGCCCTCATGACAGCGGAAACATCCAAAGCGAGCGTCTTGTCCGTTTGTCCCATCCTCCGCGCATATGATGGCTCCATTCCGCTGTGCTGGTGCGCCCCATACTTGGCCCACGGCCGTGGCAAGGCGCCTCAGCCTTCCGGCCTTTTCGGAAAGCCCTGTTATCTCAGCGGCAGGGCCTCATTGAGATGACTTGGCGATCATCGCCCTTGATGTTTTGTCAGGCGTGGGCGTTGCCGGGCGCAGGATATGTGACTGCGTTGTTGCGGGACGCATAATATCAAGAGCAAGGCGGACAATACCAAGACGTCCGAGGGCGCGTCTTACATACCTCCGGGTGACACTGGAAGAGCGCCGGCGCGAGAGTTGTCGAAATCAAAGGCGCGGCTCGGTCGATTTTCGACAATCGACTGTCGAGGTTTGAGGCAAACTGGCCGGCACCGTACTCGACGACTCGACGTTTTTCGGGTTGCTCTCATGAGAGCAACTTGGCTGTGGCCCACCAAACCCTTTGAACAGGCATCACCACGAATGGCACGACCAATCATACCTGAGCCGCGCTTTGATTATCTTGCTGCTCTTCTCTCCTTCTCGACAACTCCTCGTGCACCGCGATTTCTGGCCTAGTCCCAATAAATAGCAATAGGAGCCGAATCACCAGCGAGCTCCAACGCGCGCAATGCAAAGCGACATCCAAGAAACAACTGCTCCGATGGCCATTAGAACGTCGCTTGATCCGGCCTCCAATCCCTCACATAAAAGACACCGGGAACAACTGGCTTCAGTCTTCTAAAGTAGCCGTCGATCCTGCCCAAACTCCTTTGCTGTGCTGCGAACCTCCTTGCGGCACAGTCCAACCTGACCGTCCTCTTCCGAAAAGTCTTGAACCGTTTTGTACAAAGAAAAATACAACACTGAGAAGCATATCCACCAGACTTCTAGCAGTCTGGTACTTCCAGGGGACTTTTGATCGTCCCGCCATCACCCTGACTCGCCCATTCGATGAATCTTGGTGCCTCCAACTCCTGTTTCGGCCCCCATTGCACAAAAAGGCCACACGAAATGCAACAATTCTTCTTACAAGTCACTCCATCCACGGAACGTGACTTGACCAGCGGCCCTGTCATATGCTGGCCCCCAATTCTCAACAAGATCTGATGTGAGCTTGCTCTGCGTGACGCAATCAAGCTGGTATCGCCCTTCGTGGCTCAATTCGCAGCGCGCAAGCCAGCCGTTCAAGCAGTCTTCCCCTTCTTCCTGGGCAGGCCCTGTTCTTGCCTCATGGCAACGTCCCCTTCAGCCAGCCACTTGCTAGCCTTGACCAGCTGGATGACATTCATGATTTGCTTGTAGGCCATGACAGGGAAGCTGATGCCGGCGAGGATCCAGGGGACAGTGCTGTCCATCTTGTTGGCGCGGGCGAGCTCGAGGGCTGCGGCGCTGTAGGGGCTGGTGAAGACCTTCTCCAACACGGAACTGTTCACCTGGGCTCCCGCCTGGAGGTTATCCGCGACTGGGGTCGACAGGAGCGCGGGCGAAAGGGTGGGCGAGGAAAAGGACAGTAAGTACAGAGCGATGAAGAACAGCTCATTCAATGCGCATGCAACAAACAGAACCACCTAAAATCCCATGTCAGTTTAGTTTCGGAGCATTTGCGAGTAGTGCATCCTGCTAGTGGTGGTGGTGGTGTTGAAAGGAGAAAAGGGGGGGGGGGCGGTGGGGGAGGTGCCGCACCTTGTTGGTGTAGTAAAGGTTCAGAAGCCAGCTCCTGCTCTTGTCCACCGACTTGTGGCTCGTGTTCGAGCCACCCATCACAAGGGTCGTGTACATGTGCATGTAGTGGCTAGCGAAGTCGAGCGAGATCAAGCTCTGGAAGATGATGGCCCACCGGGGGAATGCGGACGAGAGGAACACCAGCAGGCACGAGGTCGTGCATCGGTCCGTCACCATGTCGAGAACGGCACCAAAGCGCGTGCTCTGCTCGTAGTACCGCGCGGCATATCCATCGAGGGCGTCAAGGAGGCAGGAGACGCTGTAGAGGAGCGAACAGGTCCGAGGGTGCAGCGGCATGTAGTAGAGGGACGAAATGGCGAGGACGATGCGGACGTAGCCTTCGGAAAGAGCTGTCAGCTTGCTATGCGTGTCGACGAGGACCCCGAGAGCCCGAGTTGGGGATCCTCGTGGGGGCCGCAGCGTGGCCCTCGAGAGCAGGGACTTTGCGTACCAATCAGGTTGGGTATGAAGAAGAAGATGTTCTCCGTGGATTGGGCATTCTGGGCAACGCCGTCGCCGGAGGCATGGGCTGAGCCATTGCCATTGACGACGACGTGCTGTTCTTGCCGGGGCTCAGGCGTCGCCTTGATGGGAGTTTCGTCAGCCGCGGCGGCCAAAGCTGCCTGTCTTCGGGTCCTAGCTCCAGACATGACAACGTTTGATTAATGAATCGCAGATGGGATGTTCGACGGGGCGAAACACGAAGAGGGCGGCGTCTTGTTGTCGATCGTGGCTTGCCGAGGCTTGATGTGCTTAAGTGAGTCTCTCTGTTGTTTTCCGGACAGGCCGGCGTGAAAGACTGGATATCGAGACCCGTTGGGTGGTATGTGGAGCTGGCTTGTTGGCTCTACGTGGCGTGGGCGTGGCGTGGGGTGAGAAGCGGGTGGGGAGCTTTTCTTCATGTGCAGTGACAGAGAGAGCTTCTGTATGTTCTGCAGAAACTGTCTCGATGTTCACGGTCGTGCCAATGGTAAAAGGGAGGAGAAGACAGGTTCACAAGCGAGATGGGCAGATGCGAATCCAAGTGTAAGCGTCGCCAGACCGGAGTGACTTATTAGGAATAGGAAACTTGAACAAGCCCGACGACACAGCTCCCAAGGCCGATAAGCCTGGCGATAAGGCAAACTGGCAGCCTGGGCAGGGATTGTGTTCCGGTCGTTCCTAGCGCCGTCGCCTCATCTGCCAGTCTGCTAGTCTGCCCGGAGCAACTGGGACGAACGGCAATGTCGGCCAAGGGGCAGAGCAATGACCTACGTACTGTAAAAGCGAGTAGAAATCCCAGAGTCAATTCCCCTCAGCGTGGACTTGACACAATAGACTTGCCTGAGCAGGCTTCATCAAACCTGTCTGCGTCTGGCGAGGTCGCCGCCTACTTTCTCTCCGTGACGCGCTAGGAGAATGAAGCTCACGGCATCCACCAGCAGGTCGCATTCCGGCCGCATGAGCCGGGCCTGCCTGCCAGCCCTGCCAGCCAGCCCTGCCTACAGTAGGGAGGCTACGTGCGCATGGCAAACGGCCCAGACTGCTTGCAAAGCAATACTGCTCGCAATACTGCTCCGGTGAATAGCACTCCGATGCATTTGTCATCTCCTGCAATGGACTTCCATGATGACATCTGGGCACGCTCACGGCTTCCCTGGCTTTTGGACTGCATCGCACTGCCCACCCCAGGGTCGGCGGCAGGTTCCCCGTTGCTCATGTAAGTGGTGGCCGCTTCAGTGTCGGTTGGGACGAAAGGACCACGCAATGAGACGAGGCAAGTCAGTTTGGAGCCGTGTTTGATACGGCGGTGTCTGTTCGAACCTTGCGCGTCTGGCCGATATTTATGGTGCCAAACAGGCTGACCTGGGCTGATAAGGGGTCCGTTGAAGTTGTGAGTCGTACGTAGGCGGCACCACGGGAATTATCCATGTCACCGGCAGCTCCGGTGAAGTGGATGGGATCACCAGAGATAAACTCTCGGCAAACCCTACTGTAGGGATGCCCCGTGTGGCCGGGAGTACCGACAAGAGCAAGTGGGCGGCGTCAGACCCCGTCAGCCCCGTCCAGTGTCCCGCAATCTCCGCGACAGACGATGTGCAAGGCTGGCCGGCCGCTTCTCTGCATGCATTTGTTGACATTTACCGGTCTTTGCCCACCACAGTACGCATGGCATGGGCGGGGTCGTGGCCGAGCCCTTGACTCGTCTGCGTGTTGCAGCTTGCAGGTGAGGGCATCCTGCGACCGTGTGCCAGTTCATGTGCTTTTGTGTGTTCCTGCAAGCTGGCCCGTCTCGACCTGTGCTCTTGTCCTGCGTGGTGGGTGCGCAGGACGGACTGAGAGGAGCCCCTCCTGTGCATGTCTCCAATATGAACATGGGACGTGAACATGGACGAAGACGGCATAGGCATGGCATGGCATAGCATAAGCATACAGCCGGCACCCAGACTCGCCTACGTCATCAGGCAGTTGCAGATATAGTCGACAGCGGCGAAGTCTCAGATGGGGGCGGTATTTTACAGTGCACTATGTAGGGTGCGAGCAACGCCTGTTGGTGGCTGGGAAGCGGGAGGGAGAAAGATCATCACCATGGGTTGGACTAGGACTCATCCCGGATGCACACAGCATCACCCAGCAGCCCGTGGACAGGACTGTTTCTTCTATTCTTGGGCCGCCCCCCTGAGGAGAGCTATGCTGTGCAGCCGGCCTGCCAAGCCAGCTGACACAGGTTGGTGTCCGTAGCTCTGGGACAAGGAATGCGGGTGCAGGTCGGCGCCGGTCAATCACGACTCACGGTCCAGAGTTGGTGACGGCGGACAGCAGCAAGTGGTGCACAACAGGACAAGCCCACCAGCCAGATCAGTCATCTGCCCGAATGGCCCCGCCCAATCCGTCCATGCGGTTGGAAAGGCAATTGGCCTGCAAGTCGGATATGACGAGTGCCGTCAGAGTCGAGTGATACGTCCGCTGAGGGATCGGGTCGAGGGGGTGGTCCTGTCATATTTGGTGGTTTGATCGCGCCAGGTGATGCAGGTGAGGGAGAGAAGGGTCGGTCTGGTCTAGCTTGTACCTGGTCAGCAATCTACCGTATTCTGGGGTGTGAGGCTGCTTCCTCCCCTTGCTCGCGCCACACGTCACAGCTACTGAACAAAGTAATGATCGAGTTGCCAGGCCGCCAGGGGGCCGTCTATCCACATCCCACAGTAGCACTGGGGCAGGTCGGAGTACTGTGTTGTGCTTGCAGCGTGGTAGATCCAGGGCGATGGCCAGCCTGCACGCAAGGGACCCAGGGCTCCAAGGTTTTGACCAGGTCTGGACAGCCCACCTCCGATGCACCTGGGCATGGGCCATGGGGTCCTCAGGGCAGCGCGAGGATCTGGAGTCTGGGCCCATGGAGCTGGCATCCCTGCCAACCATGGCCCTGACTGGCCCTGCCGGCCTGCCAGCCCTTGAAGCCCTGTGAGCTTCGACACTCGCCCACCCCGCCCTCATCTGCCCGCAGACAGGCCTCTGCTTGCCCTTCTCGCCCTGCCTGCACGTACTGTCCCGACTGTACACGGCCAAGTACCTGGACTACCTGGGCATATCGCAGACGAGACGGAGCTGCGGGTCAACAAAAAGGAAGAAAAAAAA
Organism: Diaporthe citri; assembly: GCF_014595645.1. Classification (NCBI taxonomy): domain Eukaryota; kingdom Fungi; phylum Ascomycota; class Sordariomycetes; order Diaporthales; family Diaporthaceae; genus Diaporthe; species Diaporthe citri. Next base: position 2,151,133 of record NW_025064850.1, read on the forward strand.
TAATACGCAGAAACACACAGGCTAGATAGACACGGCGCAGGACACACGGCGGCGATCGATAAATTCTTTCCTTCTGCCTCTCCTCCTGCCTCTGCCTCTGCCTCTGCCTCTGTTCCTGCCTCTCTCTGCCTCTGCCCGCACATCCTTCTGCCGGTCCCGACTTGTCTTGATAATCCTTATTAGGCCGAGCCAACCGCCCCCTCTCCCTTCCTCCTTCCCACTGACACCACCCCTCCCTCTCTGGTCGCTCTCACATCTCGGCTTGGCCTGCGACCCGTGACACAAACAGCCACCCTCCAGACGTCGACGTCACTCGGGACCACCTGCATATCTACCTCCCGTGTAGAATACCAATACCAGCTTGCCTCTCCCACCAGCAAACACGCCCTCTTCAACCGCCAATTTGAGGCTCTCGACGTTACATCGATCGTCGTGTTTGCGTTTGCTCCACTACCTGCTCTTTTCTGCTCTGCTCTGCTCTGCATTGCATACTACCCCAGCCGGCAGACCTTCCTACCTATCCTGCCCTGCACCACCTGCACAGCTGGGTGCCACCGCCAATACGCCATACCGTACCGTACCGCACCGCACCGCACCGCACTGCACCACTGAGAAAAGCCGTCGCCCTCTCGTCCCGCACACCAAAGCAGCTCCATCCCAAAGAACGGACGGAGTAGTGCTTCGACGACTTGGCAAAATACAATTCCGGAACCCCATCCCCGGTCCTGATCAAGCCATCCAGTCCTAGGCCCCCCTGTCACATCACACCGTCTCCTTCGTCTTCGTCGCAGCGGTGCGTGCTTCAGGTCTGGAACTTTGTCTTGTCGGAAAAGCCTGTGAGGTTTTGTGTGCAAGTCTTCTCCAATTGGGCTTGTAGACGCCTCGGTTCTTGCCCCGGCTCTCTTCTCCCGATACGACCGACCGATCATCGCCAGTTAGCCCCACTCCTCGTAGTTGGTGTCTTTGCCGCACAAACAACCTCTCAACGAACGTCAGCAGTACCACCCTCCTCCAGCCTGCCTCCAGGAGCCTGGCTCTTTGGGCTATTGAAAGCTGAAGCCGAACGGCTCCAGAGTCGTCCTCCTCGCCTTCACTTTTCGAACTCGACCCCAACATCTCCCGCACCCGGCAACTGCTGCTGCACGAATTGAAGTAAACAACGGTCTAGCTTGCTTTTAGCTCCTACCAGCGAAACGGGCCGTCAAGAAACAACACTTGCTTGCAATCCCACCAGTCTGTGCGGTGAGACTCGAGCGAAGTGTTCAATCTCAGACACTCTAGTCGATTCCATCTACTAGTAGCAACCCCTGCCTCTGCGCCGCTCCTCTCCACGGCAAACAGAAATTTACGGGACCATCAGCTACACTGAATCCTGAATTTGACTGCACTGGTGAGATACCACCATCCTGCTCTCTGTGTCGGATCGTCCTTTCTAAGACCCGTCACCGGCAGCCTCAAGCCAGATACAAACCGTCGCGAATTTGGGACTCCACGCATTATCCTCCCGCGCGACCCCCGCCCCAGCGCCAACATTCACGATGTCGGCACCAAGGCATTCCAGTTTAACAAGTAGCTACGGCGACCGGGCAGCGGGCGCGACACACCCGCTAACAAACTACCTCCTCCGGTTAATGGAACTCAAGAAGTCGAACTTGTGCGTGTCTGCCGATGTACACAGCGCACGGGAACTCCTGTCTCTGGCCGACAAGGTCGGCCCCTCGATTGTCGTCCTCAAAACGCACTATGACCTTGTCATGGGCTGGGACTTCAATCCGCAAACCGGCACGGGAGCGTACCTTGCGGCTCTGGCCAGAAAACATGGCTTCCTGATCTTCGAGGATCGCAAGTACTGCGACATTGGCAGCACGGTGCAGATGCAGTTTGTTGGTGGAACCGCGAGGGTCATAGACTGGGCACACATCGTCAATGCGAACATCTCAGCGGGCAAGCCAATGGTGGGAGCAATGGCCGAGGCAGCGGCTAAATGGCGGGAAAGGATCAATTACGAGGTCCGCACGAGCGTCACTGTTGGAACACCCGTGAGCGACGGTTTCGAGACCGACCCCGAGGAGATGGATGAGGAAGAGGACGAGAATGTTGGGGCTCTCGGCACCAACGGCCAGAGAAAGCCCTCCGCCGCACTAGAGGCCAGGGACATCAACATGATGGCGCCGCCGCCACCACCTCGGGATGCCGATGGGCGAAAGGGCAGTATCGTCAGCATCACCACGGTGACACAATCTTTCGAGCCAGCCGACTCCCCGCGCCTGTCCAAGAGCCTGTCCGACGTCGACGACATCGTCTTCCCTGGCATTGAGGAGGCACCACTCGAGAGGGGTCTGCTGCTCCTGGCACAAATGTCCAGCAGCGGTAACCTCATGGACGCCCGCTACACAAACGCATGCATCGAGGCAGCGAGGGAGAACAAGGACTTTGTGATGGGATACGTGGCACAGGAGAATTTGAACTCGGAAGCCGATGACAACTTCATCCACATGACTCCGGGCTGCAAGCTGCCGCCAGAGGGCGAGGAGGAGAATGGCGAAGGAATGCAGGGCGATGGAATGGGTCAACAGTACAACACGCCAGCGAAACTGATCGGCATAAGCGGCACGGATATAGTCATCGTAGGAAGGGGTATCATCAAGGCAGGAGACCCGCAGGGCGAGGCAGAGAGATACCGGGTGAGGGCGTGGAAGGCCTATCAGGCAAGGCTGAGGAATTAGAGTCAGATTATGACTAAAGGCCATATGGCGAGGAGGGTTTGAGGAAGTTGGATTTGGATACCCAGTCGGATGTTTCAAGGAGAGGACCGAGGCCATCATTTTTATTTTTCTCCTGAGATTCATTGAACTTTCGGTGTCACTGGAAAGCGAAAATGAGGGACTGATTCAGCCCGGCCATGGCGGTCTAGATAGCAGGTGCCTCTGTTGGAGGGTGTTTTGTACATACGGAAGCCCCTTGCAAGGGTCATGGAAGAAATGCAGGTCTACTATCACAGTCAACACAAGCCTCCGTATTGTGCTCTGCCGGGATAACACAGTGTGCTGACACCTCAAATCCCCAATCCAATTGATGCGCGTCCGGTGTGATTGCTGGATGGCATATGAGGAGCCATCCGGTTTTAAGATGAGGTTTCATAGTGTATTGTACGCAAGGCGCACTGCTCCCGGACAAATTGACACCGTCGAAGCAGGTGGTCTTGACGTTCAATGTCGATGTATGTTTTGTTCTAAAGATGCCGTCTGTTGCTGCCAAACCTGGCTGAGGGGAGTGAGCCCCAACATTGAACAGGCCCAAGTCTATCTATCATCAGGACAACGCTCTCAAAAGTAATGTCTACGCTCAATTCAGCCTCACGCCACCACCTCAAGGAAAATCACTTGAGCCATTTAGTCGTCGCAAATTCCCTGCCCCCGGCGCCCATGTCGTCCTCTGGCGTCCAGTCCCACTCCTCTGCCATGAATAGCTCCAGAGCCATCCGGTCAGCTGCCATGGCGCCTTCGTACCTAAGCCGCTGGTCCTGGGCGAGAGACCTCGTGAAGCGGAACACCTTGCTCCTCCCGGGGTCCCTGCCTTCTCCACCGGCGGACCCGACGGTGAAGTCCTTCTTCCGGCCCGGCTTGCCCCTGTCGGCGTCTGCACCCCCGCCCGACGCTGCGATCCACGTCGCGGCCTTTGGCTCCTTCTTCCACGCCTGCAGGTTCACACCGACGACATTAGAGCTCAGCATCACCTGGACATACTCGAGGATCGGCGTGATCTTGGATCTGAGCCCGCAGTTGGTGTGGTTCTTGTCTATCTGGTAGTGAGGGCTCTGCCGCAGCGCCGCCAGGACCGAGCTCACGTCCACGGCTGCAAAGTCCTTGACGCTGTCCTGCGAAGAGGGAGAGAAGTTTACGAGGAACAGCAGGTTCTTGGCCGTGAAGAACTTGACCATCTCTCCCAGCTGGAATGAGTCGCAGGCCGCGCTCGAGTCGTAGCCGAGCTTGCACTGGCGCGCACGGGAGGAGTAGAGGCGGAGAAAGTGCCCTACTATAGAGGCCAACGTCCTGAGGATGAGGGTACGGCGGTAGTGAAGCTCCTCTTGACGGGTTTCAAATTTCAGCGAACAACACAGGAAGATACTAACACAAATGCAGGGATGGGGGGTGTAGAAAGCGTGAAAGCTTGAAGCATGCAAAGAGGTGGAGGGCACTTACCCTCCATTTCAAGATACCACCACAGAGCATCTCGACGAGACGACTCGGGCTGCTTGAGGGGCTCGGGGCCCGCGCCCTCATCTTCCTCGTCGCCGACCGCAGCCCAGCCGTGGGAGCCGTAGAGGACCAGCTCCCGCGTAGCCGCCTGAAACTTGAGTGGATGGTCAAGCAGCCACGAAACAAGTGCCTTCTGGCGCAGGATCTCCTCCTCAGCAATACTGAGGCTCGTCATGCCCTCCACCTCCGCGCTCGGCTTGGGCTGGGGCGTGGCAGGCCACTTGAACTTGAGCCCTGTGGCTAGATAACGCGAGACGGTGGGGGCGCAGGCGAAGCGATCGGCCATAACCGCCATGGTCGCCACATACAGCATGGTCACGGGCCTCGTGGTGATGCCGCCACCGTGCAGGATCCTCAGCAGATCCCGAAAGACATCCTCGCGGCCGGCGGAGCGCGTAGCCTCGTCGTCGTCGACGATGACGACGCGGGGCAGCTGGTCGGAGTCGACGTCTGCCGGCTTCTCGTTGCGCAGGGACAGGTCGCGGAACCTTGACTCGATGGCGCGGGCTTCTTGGAAGCGCGTATCGGTCAGCAGGTTCGTGAAATACCTCGAGTGTTTCTTGAGCGTGGAGAGGTCCACACGGTAGGCAAGGTGAATCCGGGGCTTCAACAGCGGCTGGGGCGCGGGTGGGTCGCGCTGGGCGGGGCGATGCTTGGGAAGGGCGGCGCGGGCTGCCTTCAGAGTTGACTTGGACGTCTCGAAGGTCACGTCCAGGAGGATATCGCCCTTCGGAGCGATGGTGATGACCTGTGGCAGGTCAGTTGGGGATGCCGGGACTCCATCATCTTGGGCAGTCTCGGATGCTTCGTCCATGGGATAATTTGGGAAGCACAGTCGTCGGCGCAGATCATAATAGGTGGAACAATGCTGCGAAAACGAACTGGGTCAAGAGGTTTAATGTGAGGGCAGACGGGATCAGATTCAACAGCCTCGCCTGATCGGTGACGTCGTGGCGCACGTTTGGAGACGGACCTCGACCCCTGACACGACCCGACGGCGCCCGTGGGGTTCCCGGATTGCTGATTATACAGTCTACTGTACTACCTGTGCCCCATGCCTATGCCTGCGCCTAAGCCTGTGCCTGCCGGGTGCGCAGGAATGGGTGGGACTCAACAACGGCTCCTCAATGGCCGCCAGACGGGAAATAACCTACGATGATGGCATTTGGAATCCCGAGTATTCCTGTTTATTACAGTACCGTGTTATGGAGCTTCCCAGGCACGGCGGCCTTTCTCCTCCTCCCAAGGTTCCTATTGTCCGACCTTGGTCAACGACCGACCCGAGTTTCTTCTACCCTCTCCTTTCATCTTCCACTCGTTGAACTCCAAGTTCCTCTCTCGATCACTCAGCAACATCGACGACAATAGCCCTTATTTCCGCCGAACTAGAACTAACCACGCCCACGGCCCCCGACGAGCGGGCCCACGATACGTCAGCTTGTACCTTGGCACTTCCGATCCTGTATTTTCGCTGATGGACCTCCGACTGCCCTCGAGGTGCCCACTCAACCAACCCCTCCGCCTCTCCCCTCCTGCCCAACTGCTCCTTTCGTGGCGTCTACTGTGTTCTTGAGAGGGGCACAGTTCTAAGCCCAGTCTTGCGGAACTGCCATGGCCATGGCTCGGCCAATCTCCTCGCTGGTGCCGCGAGCGCGACCCTCAGTAGGCAAGCCCGAAGACACCGCCGCGCTTCTCGAAGAGTTCATGGGCTTCGTAGCCACATTTTTCCACGATGCGAGTCCAGCAGCCTCGCAGACAGCCCATGTTGCTGCACGAGGCCGCACTCCAAGCAGACGCTGGTTCCATGCCCAGCGTCAACTGTCCATGGACAGGACCGCACCCGCCTCGTCGCCGTCTCACAGCAATCTGCAGCAACAGACGCCCCAGGCAAATTCTAGTCGGGCTCGTGGTTTTCACAACTACTTTGTCACCCACCTCCCTTCGTCCTCCCTACACCCCGACTCGAGAGTCGTCAGCGGTCCGCACCACAAGCTTCCTCGTGCCGCTTCGACCCCGCATACTCCTGGGCCCGGGTCCTCGACTCCAGCATCGCCTCCGAATATGCTGTCCCGCGACCTGACCGTGGTGCGTATACCATTGCGCAGTGCAAAGCACCACTTCGGGGCCTTCAGCGGCCGGGGCAGCCGTCCGTACAACGAGGACACAGACCAGGCTGGCACAATCGACATACCGGCTTTCGCCAAGCGGGCACCCATGAACTTGGTCAGGAGTGAGAGGAGGAACAACGCTGGCGAGGCGACAACTGCGGACAGCTCGTTTGGAGACCCTCAGATATTCTATTTTGGCGTGTTTGACGGCCATGGTGGCTCTCAGTGCGCCGAGTTCCTCAGGGACGAGTTGCATGGCTACGTTGAGGAGGCTGCCAAGGAGTTCGAGCTGAAGAGTAGTCTCAGGAAAAAGAACAAAGCAGCCAAGGGACCGTCAGATGATGCCAGCAGCCCAGAGCCGCTGAAGCCTCCTGGAGGATCCAAACAAGAGGCTTTGGAGGGCATAGATATCAAGAGTCCAGACGAGGTTAAGGCTCAGATGAAGGAGACAACTGCGACACATGGCAAGATACCGACCACCCCAGGCCAGGAACCCGTTCCGGTCAAAGCGGATCTTCCAAAGGCCATCAAACTAGAGAAGGAGCTTCTTGACGAGTACAAGAGGACCATTGGTGGTTACTTCAGGCGATTCAGACCAGCTCTTTTCGATCCTGGCAGCTCTTCAGCCGTCACCACCAACGCAAAACCGGCCAAACCGAAGGTTTCCATAGAATCGATCCTGACCTACGCCTTTCTCCGCGCTGACCTTGACTTCGTCACCGCCCAGGCCCGCAAGCCTGACCCGGACGACCCGTACGTGAGCGACAACCAGCCGCTCAACCAGGACGAGGTGCTGGGATCCTCACCGCACTCCGCCCCGTCGGGTCATAAGATCGGCGGGCCCACGCGCTTCAAGGGCGGCAGCACGGCGTCCATCGCCCTGATTTCGACGCCCACGCCAGCGCCGTACTGGCACCCGGCGACGCACAGCACCGTTGTGGTCGCGCACGTCGGCGACACGCGCATCCTGCTGTGCGAGACGGCCACGGGGCTGGCGGTGCCGCTGACCAGCGACCACCACCCGTCCAGCCCCACGGAGAGCCGCAGACTGGCGCGGTTCGCCGAGTCGGTGACGGACAGCTTCGGCGAGGAGCGCATCGGCGGGCTGGCCAACAGCAGGTCGTTCGGCGACATGCAGTCCAAGCGCGTCGGGGTCAGCGCCGAGCCGGAGCTGACGCGCCTCGACCTGGGTCCCGCGCAGTACTCGTTCCTGGTGCTGATGAGCGACGGCGTCAGCGGCACGCTCAGCGACCAAGAGATCGTGGACGTGATCAAGGAGGCCAAGACACCCGAGCAGGGGTCCAAGAGCGTCGTGGAGTACGCTAACGAGGTGAGCCACAACGGTGACAACGCCACCTGCCTCGTGGTGCGCCTGGGGGGCTGGGAGAGGAGGAGCGAGGGCGGCCTCGGCAGCCTCGGGACCAAGGAGATGCGCGATGCTAGGAGGGCCGAGGCCCTCGATCCTCGACGGGGTAGGAGATGAGGAGGCATATACTGGCTTACACGAGAGTTCTAGATCCGTGAGATAGACGTGATGGGAGATTGCGTAACTTGTTGAATCATGAGATACCCAACAGGGAGGGAATGGAAGCCACAGTGGCTGAGGATACTTCGCACATAGGCATACACACGCAAACAAGCATTTTGAACACAGTCCCGTGTCGGCGTGCTGACTTTCTGACTTCCATGGCCTTTTCCCGAAGTACATGCAGGAACACTTGTGATAGGCTAAGCTAATATCATGGTGAATAAGCCATACTTTACGAGGTCTCATGTCTATACCCGTTGATCTTCTTGAAGTTGTGCAGCAACAACGCAAAGGTTTAGGACCTAGTTGTAACGAGTGTGCCCTATCCTATTCAGGAATGAGTAATGTGTAAATAGTAAGTTCTTGAATTGCATCACAAAATCATGGCTACTGGTTAGATTCCCTTACATTGGTGCCATACCAGTTGTACTTTGGCGAAGGAAGCGCTTCAAAACTGAATTTTCTCCAGCAGATACAAGGCAGAGTAAGATACATAAGCCTTGCGACAGGCACAGGTCCGCGAAACCCGTCTCCCATCAACGGATTACGACTCACGTGAGCAATCGAACGGGCCGCAGGAAAGTATGGCATTAAGGACATAACATTTACATGACAAAAGGCATCTCCCTGACTATTATCGTCATCGTCGTGCGTTTCATCCTCAACTAGAGTGTATGGACCGCCAGAAACGCCTTGCCCTCGCAGGCACCTCCAAAAACCCGCTGGTCCATGCCCTCCCCGCCCGCAGCAATATACTGGCCAGCATCAAGAAATCCTGACGTGAACGGTGTAGCTCAATACCTTGGAGGGTAGCCACCCCACTGCCCGGGCGGAGGCTGTCCATATGGGCCGGGTGGATACTGCTGCCCACCAGGGCCATGTCCAGCTCCAGGATATCCTCCCTGGGGCGGCGGTGGCCCACCACCCCAATATCCTCCCTGCCCGGGCGGTGGAGGCCCTTGAGCATACTGCGAGCCTTGAGGCTGTGCAGGGTATCCATACGGACCAGGGGGCGCCGGCGGCGGTTGTCCGTAGGGCCCGGGAGCTGGGGCGGCGTATTGATTTGGGGGAGGCGGCGTGTGGCCGTAGTACTGTTGATCAGGCTGGGACGGACGCAGGTAATCGTCGGCGGCTCCTCCAGTGGGAGGATGATCAGACTGACCGTACCCATACGACCCATAGGGTCGGGCTGACTGCGGCGGCGCTGGCTCCTGGCTCATGTACTGGTCCTGCGGCCGGCCATCGCGGCCTCCCATGGCATCAAGATCTCGCGTCTGAACCTGGGACCACAGAGAACCCGCGACCTTTCCGTGGCCGACTTCACCGAGGGCGTTCGTCCAAGCGGACCAGTCGTTCGCACCGTGGTTGTGTCCGCCTGCCTTCTGGTCCGGCCGGATGATATGGTTCTTTCCGTTCTTGACGGATTCCGAGCCCAGTGTGCTGTTGAGGTCATGGTTCCGCGAGTACTCGTTAGCCCATTGTCGCACGGTGTCAAACATGTCCTTTTGGATCTGGATGTGCTCGTCGCGGATGGCTGGGTGGTGAAAGGCACGGAGGACGTCGTTGACGACTTCATCCACCGGCACGCCTGTGTGCTCCCAGGCATACAGCACGCGGCTGCGCAGGTTTGTTTGTTAGCCCAGTGGCTTCACGAGCTACGGTGTGGGGAATACTCACGGGACTGTGTACTGCAAGATGGTGGACGCAACTCTGCCGGCGCATGGGTTCAGGATGTTGGTAAAGTGGTCCTTGGACAGCATCGAGTGAGTCGGATCGGTGCAGGAGGGGTTCCTCCAGGGTTCCAACTGGTTGTTGGCGGATGCGCTGATGACCCCTGAGCTCCCATCCTTGAGTGCCTTCGACACCTGGTTGATGATGGGTCGCACGAACGGGGCCAGGAGGCCAAGCACGAACGCCGTGAGAGTCTCACTGATGTGCTCCAGCAGCTTCTCCAAGCCAGGAACCTTGCTGATTATGGTCGACAACGACTTAACGATCTTGTCTCGAAACTCAAGAATAGGGTAGATGCGCTTAGCTGTTTGTACAGGATCGAAATCCGGCGACATGCCTGGAACCTGATTCACGTTTGCTCGGGTGGTCTCGTTCCGTCGCTCTTGGTCGGCGGAGGCTTGCTGGAGATTGCGAGCCTCGGAAGCAAAGCCGGACCCTACGCCGGGCAGTTTGGAGATACTGGAGATGAAGTCCGACCCGACGTTGCTGCTGCCACCGCCGAAGTTGATGCCGAAAAAGCTACGCTCGCCTGACGAGTCACCACGGCTGGTAGGACCTGCAGAGCCTCCTTTCTCGGCATTCTTCAGCGCAATGTCCACCTCGTCAACCTCAGACTGGGTGAAGTGGTCAGTAGCCTCGCCAAGAACCGAATGAAGGAAATCCACGCCTCCAAAGGTGCCCGTCACGATTGGGTAGACATGTTTCCCTCGTAGGTTGATCTGAGAGGCAGTTCCACAGTGTGGGAAGACGTTGTGGTAACCCATCTCGCGCAATGCCAACTCGCAGTAGTTGCTGTGTGCACTGAAGTCTTCCATGCAGTGGAGGGCCTGGCCGAGGCACCTCAGAGCCTCGCAGAGATCGGCCTCCTTGCCACTCCTGCCGCTCCCTCCGCTGGTGTAGAGCCTGCCGAAGTGGACGCTCCTCGCGAAGGAGAAGCGCAGGTATCCAGCGCTGGTAGCCCAGTCACCAGACTCGTTGGCGATGTAGTTCTTCATGCCTGTTCGCATGTCGATTTCCGTCTCTCTCTGATCGACAGGGCCTCTGAGCCTGGAGTCAAAAGTGCGAGCATCCATGCCGTCTGCGTAGCCAAGCGGGTTGTCTATGTGCTCCTCGGGCCGGCTTCCACGCGTTAGCTGCATATTACAGGGCGCAAGATGCCGATGAAATTCCTGAGGGGGTTTCAAAGATAGAGGGAAGGGAAGCTGTGCAGAGATGGCCTTGTACGTACTACACGCCAAGGCGTTCCTCGGTGACCTCGAATTCTTCGGTGGCGTAACCGAAACTCATAAACGAGAGCACCCAGACCAGAATTCGAATTGTAGGCGCATTGCAGCCCTTCAACGAGCCCACGTCTACAGCTTGGGAATAATCGCGTAGCCAGTTGCCGAAATACGTCCGCTTCACCAGCATGCTGGTCCATTTCTTGCCGTGCAAGAAGGCAACGGTCTTGAGCATATCCTCAATGTCGCCATGGCGCCAGTTTGTGCCTTCAACCTGGGCTGTGATGACGGACTGTCAGAATTCTTGCTTATCATGCACAATTATCATGCGCTACTAGAGTGACTTGCCAATGGATGGGATGTTTCCAGCGCCGAAGGCGTGTGCTTTGCCGGGCAGCAGCACCAGGATGACGCAGAAGACGAGGAATATCGAGGTGGTGGGGCCCCACCTCAGGCTAGAGGAAGCCATGATGAGGTTGGCTTGTTGCAGGAGGTGAGCGGGAGACGGCGCGCGCTTCTGGATGAGAAGAATTGAATATGATAGAAGTGTGCTGTGCTACACAAGAGAAGTGAGAATTAATGTCAAGTGTGGAGTTCAGGGTGTTTGTGTGAAGAAAGCAGAGGCTGACATTCCAAGTTCCAAGGTTTTGGCTGGTTCCGTTTGCTAAGAATGAGTTCACCACGGAGGCGGGGCAAGATTACTGGATTGTCTGACTTCCCTCCTGCTAACCATAGTACCTACCATTACCTAGACGTACGGTTCAGCTAGCTACCCTGGGTATCCTTCCTTGCCATCAGGCACTTGCAAAAACGATGTTGGCTGCTCCTGTTCGTCTCTGCTCTCGCCCTCCTGTGGCTGCGCCACCCGCGTCCTGTTGGAATGACATCCGTGATAGGCTGCCTCTGACGGTTCCAGCTTGACTGCGTCGACAAAGCCACACAGCTGGTGTCGACATTGTTACTTCTACCTGCAGCGGGGGGCAGTTGCATCGACTACTGTGCTGTAGTCCCGGGCTTGGCGAGGACGAGGTTATTGGGAGCACATCTTGGGCAGCAGCACGGACCAGGCGGAGGCCGTTGCTCCCCAGTCATGTTGGCCCGCCGAGAGGAGGGCGATGGGAATCTACAGTATCTATTATGGCGACAACTGACTGCCATGGCAAAATGTGCTTATTTGAGCTGAACCTGACTTGGGCTCGGCTCGGCTCGGCTGGACTGGGCTGAACAGGCTGGGTGCGGGTGTCAGCTCTGGCAGCTGGCTGGGCTGGTTCCTACTGGCCTGCCAGAGTTTGAACGACTCTTTGCTTGGATGTGACGGGGGATCACTTTGTCAAGGGTTCCGTGTCAAACCACAACGTTGGATCCGGTGTGTGGATTGCGGACCCTGAAGTCTTGGGGGTGCGAGGAGCAGTTCATCGATTTGATTGATACTGCAGGCAGATAAGCAAGGCCACTCACTCACCCACTCACTGCTGTAAGTCAGCACTGCGTACCTGGCACTGTCAACAACGCAGACAATAGTTAGCCCAGTACCATTGATTAATGACGACAGGCAGGATCTAAGGATCAGACATTGCCAGCGCACCGCAAGATTGGGAATACCGCTCCTCTTGGAGCCACAAAATCATGCCATTGTTCGGCCACGTCCAAATCCCGGGTAGCGCCACTGAGCACTCAGTGGGGTGATCATCTATGGCTACCACTCGGGCTGCCCATCGAATTTCAAAACCCTTCCCAGGGATCCCGAAAGCGCTGCAAGGAACGGCACTTTGGGGGAGTTAAGCAGCCCGGCCGGTCAGGCCACCCCAGCTGATGATAGAGTAATACATGTAATCTTGAGCCCAGGTCTGGTCTTGGAGGCACTCGGAACCCATCTCCCTCGCCCCTGGTCCCTGGTCCCTGAACCAGTCGAGGTATAATTCATTTCCTGCCCTGTCCATCCGGCTTCATTTCATCTCCCATGTTCTCAATTCTCGCGGTCTAGGTGATTGATTGTGTTGGTATTTGTTCGCTGGTTCCCTTCTTCTCGACCAGTCCGACTCTACGAGCCGACCGACCAATTGACCCGTGCGCACCGTGGCCTCGAGTTTCCCGCACCGAAGCGCGACACGGCGTTGTCTGTTGAGTAGTCTGACCTGTCTACAGCTCCACTCCGCTCCCTTTCTCGTCCTTGCCACCAACCCCAAAAGGACACCCAGGTTCACCGCACCCTTCAGCCCATCGCTGATCTGCAAGACACGATGCCGTCGCGTACGCTCCCTTTCTTCACGCGCGCCGACGTCGAGGCACACAGCTCGGCAAAGTCCTGCTATGTCACTGTTGGCGACAACGTCTACGATGTCACAGATTTCCTCGACGCCCACCCCGGCGGCTCCGACCTCGTTCTCGACTGGGCTGGGAAAGACATCACGGAAATCCTCAAGGACCCGGACTCACACGATCACTCCGAGGCTGCCTATGAGGTGCTCGAGGATTCCCTCGTTGGCTTTGTGGCTGGAGACAAGTCAAGGCCGGGCGCGGACGGTTCAAATGGGGTCAACGGCGATGCTCACACGAACGGCAACGCCAACGGTAACGGTGCCGCAAATGGCAAATGGGTTCACCCGAGGACGGGCATGTCGACTGAGGAAGACCTGAACAAGGAGACGGACTATTCGGAAGACTACAAGAAGCACAAATTCCTCGACCTCAACAAGCCCCTCTTCCCGCAGGTGTGGTTCGGCGGCTTCAGCAAGGAGTTCTATCTCGACCAGGTCCACCGCCCCCGGCACTACAAAGGCGGACAGTCCGCGCCTTTCTTCGGAAACTTCCTCGAGCCCCTTAGCAAGACGCCTTGGTGGGTTGTCCCGCTGATCTGGTGGCCTTGCGTGGCCTTCGGCGTCTACTCGGCCGCCCAGGGCTTCGAGCATTCCTACAACCTGCCTCCCTTCTTCGTACTGGGCTTCTTCATCTGGTCGCTCATTGAGTATCTGCTTCACCGTTTCCTATTCCATCTTGACTAGTAAGTCCATGCCTCGTCATGTCATCAGGTGATCACAGTGTGGCTTACTTTTGGTGTCTCAGCTACCTTCCGGACAACCGAGTCGGTATCACGCTGCATTTCACCCTGCACGGTGTCCACCACTACCTGCCGATGGACAAGTACCGGCTCGTCATGCCGCCCACACTCTTCTTGGTGCTGGTTGCGCCATTCTGGAAACTTGCACACTTCATCTTCTACTGGAATTGGTTCGTTGCCGTGGGTGTGTTCTCGGGCGGCATGTTCGGCTACACGTGCTACGACATGACACACTACTTCCTGCACCACCAGAATCTGCCGCTCTGGTACAAGCAGCTCAAGAAATACCACCTTGAGCACCACTTCCTCGACTACGAGAATGGCTTCGGTGTTACCAGCAAGTTCTGGGACACTGTCTTCGGCACAGAGATCAAGCCGGCACCGGTCATGAAGACCAAATAGGAGCACAGAGTGCTTGGGCCCGTCGACACTACATTTCAGTGTACATGTATATCATTCAAGACATATAGGACGGCATTTTGCGGCGTGCGCCGACAGAGGCAAAACAGGGTTGGATTGGTGCCTGTCTACATACACACATCCCCTTTCGCGAGACGCGAGAATGCCGTAACTTGGTATCGCTAACATCCGCCGGATCGAGGCACAGGGAAGTAAATGTTTGCCCGCCGGCTGCTCCAGCGTGGAAGCGCTCGATACGATAATAAGTAATAATGAAACAAGTCGCTCTCAATGAAACTTGATAGACCAAGGCACCTGTTTGCGCATGCTCTCTAGACTGCCAACCCCTGTGCAGTAAGCAGATCCGTGCACGGTCCACCAGGCTAGAAATTTGTGCAATCAAAGTGCTGGCCCCACCCTTTTGTGTCTCCTGATAAAACACCACATCACCCTGCTTGCAGCCGCCCGACACACCATCGCTGTCGGCAGTCCTGCAGATTCGACTCTTCTGACTCTACTCGCTGTTAGACACAATATCTCATCCACACAGTTCAAGATGGCATCCTATGATGTCGAGGCGCTCCTCGAGGAGACTGCGAAGCAAGATGTGAATATGGAGGATGCGCCATCCGTTCAGGCAGCAGCCGACGGTGCCAGCGACGAAAAGCCCAACGGCGAGTCTCGCCACCGAAGCCGCGAGAAGAGCCGTGACCGCGAGCGCGAGAAAGACAGAGATCGTGACCGTGACCGCAGCCGCGACAGAAAGCGACGCGACCGTGATCGCAGCCGTGACCGGTATAGCAGCCGTCGCGGCACCCCAGATGCCGAGAGGACACCCCGCAGTGATGCCGGCAGCCATAGGAGCAGTAGGCGCCGGAGTAAGAGCCGGGACCGCGAGGATCGGTCCTCACGCCGCCACAGGGATGGTGACTATTATCGCGGCGGGCGTCATGGTCGATCGCGCTCTCGGTCCCCGGGCGGACGTTTCTACCGCCCTCGAGACCGCGACGACCGGCGGGATTATAGGGAACGCCGAGAGCGACGGGATGATGACCGAGATCGTCGTGGCGGCCGGACGCCTCGCACGGATAAGGATGCTAGCGATCCTACGCCGCCGCAGCTCACCGAGGATGAGAGGGATCGCAGGACCGTGTTCGTCCAGCAGCTTGCCGCTAGATTGAGGACGAAGGAGCTCAAGGAGTTCTTTGAAAAGGTTGGCCCCGTATCTGAAGCTCAGATCGTCAAGGACCGCGTCAGCAACCGATCCAAGGGGTACGTTTCGAATCCACACCCATCGCAGGTCTCCCCCAGACTACGCTTCATCGTTGCTAACTCTTGTCTACCAGTGTCGGCTATGTTGAATTCAAGGACGAGGAATCTGTGCAGGCTGCTCTACAGCTTACTGGACAAAAGCTCCTAGGTATTCCGGTCATCGTCCAGCTCACCGAAGCTGAGAAGAATCGACAAGTCCGCGAAACGGGCGGCTCCGGCGGTCACCCCAACTCGATCCCTTTCCACCGTCTGTACGTTGGCAATATTCACTTCAGCATCACTGAGCAGGATCTTCAGAATGTCTTCGAGCCATTCGGCGAACTCGAGTTCGTCCAGCTTCAGAAGGATGATACAGGACGCAGCCGCGGCTACGGATTCGTGCAGTAAGTAGACCCATCAACGCTTTCCACCGAGTCGCGTTCTGACTCCATTGCAGATTCCGAGATGCCGGCCAAGCACGTGAGGCTTTGGAGAAGATGAACGGATTCGATCTTGCCGGTCGACCGATCCGCGTCGGACTTGGAAACGATAAGTTCACCCCTGAATCCACTGCCAATCTCCTGCAGAGATTCCAGGGCCAAAACCAACAGTATCAGGGGTCTGCTTTCTCGGGCGCTGGTGGCCGTGGTGCACCGACATCCAACTTTGATCGTGCCGGTGCCCGTGATAACGACAAGGGTACTGGCGCGAGCGCTCTGGACGACACCGACGTTGCTGGCGTCAATTTTAACAACTACAGCCGGGATGCTCTTATGAGGAAACTAGCGAGAACTGATGAGCCCCCGAGCGCAAACACTGAGCGACAGATTCTCAAACCGAAGACGGAGCCAAAGCCGCTGCCCGTCAGCGTCAGCCAGGCCAGCCGCTGCGTTGTTCTTCACAACATGTTCGATCCCGATGAGTAAGTACCTGGTTCACTTGTTTCCCGAAGATCACCGTTCGCTAACAGAATCGTAGGGAAGAGGGAGACAACTGGGTGAAGGAATTAGAGGAGGATGTTCGTGAGGAGGCGGAGAACAAATACGGCCACGTCGTCCACATCTCCGTCGAGCCCAACTCCAAAGGAGATATCTATCTCAAGTTTGACAAGGTGCAGGGAGGCGAGAACGCGATCAAGGGCCTTAACGGTCGCTACTTCGGCGGCAGGATGATCACTGCTGCGCCGGTGGTAGATGCCGTCTACGCCAGTCTATTCCGAGCAAACTCGAAGGCTTTCTGAGTCGCTAATTCGGATCCACAAATGCTTTACTCTAGGCTTTCTCCCGTCCGGTAAGAGAAAGCATGGGCGACACGCAAAACTTCAGCGGTACTGATGACTGCAAGATTATTTTTCAACTGCATTCCCTTGTGGGAACTCAACCTCGCCGTCAAGATCGAATGATCTCTAATCATCCCGATCACCGAAGTCGCCACCATCTCAATGCCCCTTCTGGAACCTCTCGGCAAGCACGGTTGCAAAACGGACAACAGGCTGGTTTGATCCCGCAACTGGAACACGACCACTGACGGGTTACGAGTTACAGGTTCCCACTGAACTGGTAACACAGTGCACGACAACTCGGCCCATCTTTTCACTGATTATCATAGTACCCGGCGTTTGAGTCTCCGGTTCTATTATCCGTACAGGCATCCGTTTCGAATACACTTTCATCTTGGAGTTAGGGTTGATTAACAAGATACTGATGATTGTACATAGGAGGATCAACAGCTTGACGTTACATTCCCGTCGTCTTTAGCTGGCGACCCGCCATGCTCGTGACCGAGCGATTAATGGAACAAATTAGATTGCTTACAATTAAAACCTCTTCTTGAGGGGCGCTGCCTTGTGACTATGCGTCTCAGTCAAGTCCCGCCATTCGAAGTTCTCATGGCCTCGGATCGGTGGGCAGCATCACGTTCAATGGCGACAGTTCGTTTATGAACACACGGCCCATCTCCAGTTGACCGGTCTGGTCTTCTGCCCCCGTGCTCTTCTATTCCTCGTCGACTTGCTCTGTAACTTACTGTGCTTTTTCGTCTGGTCCTCTTACCCGCTGCCCCAACACCCACCACGTCTTAGAGACCCACGCGTTGGCCAGAAGGCATAAAACAAAGGCTCATGTTTCCCGGGGCCACCTGCTCATGCTTTGCTGTCATCCCTTCTTGCTCATCCCCCCTCAACACCTGTATCACGATCCCAACTCACGGTCTTCCCCTTGTCACCGACCGCACAGTAGGTCAGCAAGTCGCGCAAGATCCTCTAAGCAACGTTGGGGGAGTGAATGAACGTATGCAAGTTGATCTCGGTTCTGAAGTTCAGGACAAAACCTCCTGCACCATCGACAGCCATGATATATTTAGCTGGTCGTTTCTACTCTATCATGGCCACCGTAGGCAAGCCCGCGGAAAGTGCCGGCGTCACTCAGCCTTGACCCGTAGGCTTTGACACACATTGATGTGTTTCCCCTTTCCCATAAAACGGCTCTGGCCCTGCCCCTCCATGCTATACACGAGTCTCTTGCTGTGTTACTTCATTCCCTGCGGCTGTCAGAGTTGATTATGCCTTTCCCTTTCCCTCAGGGAAGGCACGGCCTGGGAACACCTTCTCTCGTGCGTGTTGCAGTTTTGCACGAATTGGTCCTTTTTTTCTCCAGATCACACCATCTTCCGTGCCTTTTTTTAAAATCTCCCACCACAGCTTTCGGCATGGGCCAGCGGTCCCTTGGTTTCTATAAGATGTACTGTCTCTTGCCGGCGTTCATGTACTTTCGAACGTCCCGACTCACGGGTTTTGCTTTGTCGGACGTGGCCTGCTCCCATGGCTTCTCCTAAAACATTGAGTCCATGGCTCTTCTATTGACGAATCTCGCGAGAACGGCCTTCCAATTTTCGTTCTCTGCCCCAAGAGGGAGTATCTCCACCGGACGTCAAGTTCCGTTGCTTCGTCTTTGGAAGTTTCCAATGTCACTTGTTCCGTAGTTTCCCATGGCAACACCATCGCAGTTCACTGCCCGCCACCGCTCTACACAAATGCCTATAATCGGGACGTCTGGATGGTCGTCATCCTTGACGATGATACCAGAAAGGATAGCTTAAAGCATGATCTCCTTAAGGCCCAGATCTCCTTACTTCCAGCCTGGAAGCATGCATCGTGGCGCACCTTCCGGAAGCCGGAAATCCACACGCACCTAACACTCAGCCGAAGGGGGTCGATCTTCGAATCTGTTGATTTCAAGCAAATTTACGCTTCTTTTGGGGCTCCGAGGTCTGTTGACGGAGATGTCATGAGAGATTTGAGAAGAACACCCTACAATACGGGTTAGCTGGTAGCCCATTGCAGGCGCAGGACACGGGAACGATCAGCCTACACTCCTCGACAGCCACACTCCTCGACAGCCACGCACGTTCAGAACCTTGGTATAGAAAGGGCTCACGTACCGAGTACCGCCTCCTGGAGAGAACTCGTCCGTGCCAGCCACTCACAGCTTTGGGTCGATCGAACACGAACACTCCGGAGTTTGAAGACAGTGCTGTGGTCCAAGGTTTCAGAGGTGTTGGGTGGTCATGGCCTGGCACCGGCCGCAGCTTTCATACAGCTTCTTTCTGTCCATTCGATTCACCTGTATCTTGCTTGGGGCATGTCCTCTGGCCGCAGGGGATTCGATCTCATCCCTGGTGGTTTGACATGGAACAATGGCCCAGAGGTGGCAGAGAATAAGGGTCACTGCGGTCTTGGGGAGACAAAAGTCCCCTGTACCTATCTGGATCAGACAAGCACAATTGGGCCCGAGCTGCAGGTCACGATGTGCCTCTGAATGGCAGCCCCAGGGCGTCCCATCCGCCGGCTTCTTTTCAGCTTTCTGTGGGACATATCTTTGGATTTCTTGGGATACATGGACGTTCAGTCCTCTTTTTCCTCCAAGCACAACCCCTTGCAAGGCCCTCACCAACTGCACCACCTCGCCGTCTCCTTGCGTGCGTGCTCACACGGTTCCTGTTTGCCGCCTCCTCCACCAGACGGCACACGTCCATGGTGACTTGGAGCACGCGGATGACTCGCCCTTGTTGACGATACTTGGCTTGGTCCGGTTTGCCTGCGGCCAGAAAATTCCGCTGGATTGCGGAAAACGACACGCAGCAGCAGACCACTTTTCTTGCCCTTAGCATCGTTGCCTGCTAAGGCTTTTAAGTAATCCCTCCCCTCTGCCACAAATCCCTCCCCTTTCTTCCAGCTTCTTTGCAGGAAGTCTGGAGAGCCTTCCCTCATCCCCTTTCCTTGAGCATCTTCTTTAATGGTCTAGAGAGACCTCCATCTTTTCATCTTCCGCACACCATCACCGGCAGCATCCCTAGCAGCAGCATACCAGTCAACAGCAGCAGCGTCCTTGTCAGGAGCAGCAGCGGACACAACCTTCTTCCTACCCGGCATCAGTCAATCAAGTCTGTCTGTCTGCCTGCCTGCCTTGGCAACATCTCCCTTCAGCTGGCCACTGAAGCCCAAGCACAGGTAAGCAGACACGTCCAAGAGCTAGCAGAACGAGATCTGAACAACATCCGGATGTCTCGAACACACACCACTGGTCAGCCCAACGACTAGCCACGACATCATTCAGTCCTCCCCACTTTAGAGCTGACTTTCCGGGTTCAGGCAGCGTAGCCCGTCCCGGGATCGCACATCAACCGGAAGTGTGTTTGTGTACGCATCAATCGACACACTCACTCAAACACCATGAGCTCGCTCATATCCGGAAGCGACCTGTCCCAGCAGGACCCCCAGCCCGGCTCGGATGCAGGTGGAGAGGACCAGGACGTGACCACCAGTCCTGAGAGCGTCAAGGCGGCATCCGGCCTACTGTGAGTCTTCTTCTGCCCCCATGTATCCAACATGAGTCACCTGTTCCGCTGACTTAGCTGACTTCGCTTCCGCAGGTCAACCAGCTCCCGGGACACCACCGGTGCCACCGCCATGGGTACCAACGCTCGTGCTTTGAAGCTGCTCCAGAATCTCCAACTGGTGACAAGAGACGTGGTACGTTACAGCGTGTCTTGCGAGTTTCTGCTCTTTTGAGGCGAACAGGCTCTTGTTTTACCGCTGTTTTGTGCTTTACGTCTGCAACAATGGTTTCTTCTTCGCTACGTCCTCCTCAACCTCAACCAGGAGGGACGAAGCTGTCTTGTCAAGCGCTGGCCACCCAGTCCAGAGGGCCTGGGACCTCGTCAGTTGATCATCCGGTCCAGAGGGCCTGAAAACTCAGCCTTTCATCCCCCGGGCCAGAGGGCCTGGGATCTCATCGTTTCAACACACAGTCCAGAGGGACTGGGATATCCGCCAATCATGCAGTTCAGAGGGACTAAAACAGCAGTGGTCACCCAGTCCGGAGGGCCTGGGATAGCCTTGATGATCCAGCAGTCCGGAGGGCCTGGGGTTATCAAGGCTTGACACGCTGTGGTGGTGTCCTCTTGGGCCGGAGTGGAATGTGAGTTTCCTACCACTACATGCCTGGTCCCATGACACATATGGTCAGTCGCAGTGCAAGTTGCATTCTGATGACTGCCTCAGCATTGTGCTGCACAACCTCCAAGGCGCTGGCTGCCCCTTCACTATCCGAGTCCCGTTTGTCCGAACTGGCTCTGGTATCTGGTATCGGCCGTCCCATGTTCGTTTGCCTCTGGCAAAATCCAAACTTCAGACCTGCCTTGCCAGACCGCCTGGCCTTTCCTTCCCACCAAGCCATCCACCTGCCAACCACAACCTCAACTGACGACTCCTCTCGAGATCCTCCACTGCAACCTTCTTCATCCATTGCGTTGTCAACGAGACTGCCTAGCGTTCTGCTCCGCCTTCATCTTCGTCCTCCCTGCTCTCAATCATTCTTCACAGCATAGCCTCACCCCTTATCACTTGGGTTCTGCGTTTTCTTGGACTCTGCTCATTGTTTGATTCCAGCTCGCGTTTTCTTGGAGTTCTTCGTACCCGAGAGTCGCGTGTTCTACCATCGCGTGCCAGCTGTCCTTTTCGAGCGCAGTCGTTCGCAGTCGTTCAACACGCTCTTCTGGAATCATTCGCAGTCGGCCTTGTTCTGGAGTACCTTGGGAATCATTCTAGTCCTTGCATCCCTTGCGCCTTTGTTTCCCCTCCTTTCACACGAACGTTTAGCATCGACAATGAGCTCCAAGTCATCTGCCGCCGATGGAGCTTCGCTCTACTCGTCAAAGGAGTCAACGCTCATATCAGCGGAATCAGCTAACCCACGGCGACAGGCTCCTTCCACCGACCACTCGTACCGTCCCGGTCAACCTTCGGGACTTGCGATCACCGCCGGTCGAGAGGAGCCCAGCCAGGGGCCTGGTGCTGTGCACCTCGTCAACGTAAGTATCTCCATGGCTCGCAGCAGACGACATCACTACACAGGCAACATTCTGACTTCGCACACGTAGGAGGTGCGCAATTTGTGCAGTGAAGCGCAGGAGAATCTGCAATCGTTGAACCAGGCTATCCACCACGCGACTGGCATACCTGGAAGGACCGCAGATCTCATTGGCAATGACTTGAAGGCTGTGGCCCATCAGTTCATTACTATCAGCTCGGTCTGTAATGCGCTGGAGAACAAGTTCGACGCAGACAAGCTCCACCATCGCCGAGAACTGATAGCCCAGCAAGCCTCGCATGAGGCTTACCAGGGTGGTCTTCATGGACAACTTGCCAAGGCCAACATGACGATTGACGAGTTCCAGAATCGTCTCCGGCAAATTGAGAAGAACTCCAAGGGCGAGCTGGAGGCCAAAGCACAGAGGTTGAACGAGAAGGTCAACAATCAGAAGCGCCGCATCAATGAGCAGCAGGCTCAGATAGAGGTATGTTTTCCCCCAAGACACTCCGACAAGCAAGTTACGCGCATGCAGCTAACCTGACATACCAGACCCTGAAGCGGAAGCTGAGCCAAGGAAGCAAGCTCAGCAAGCTTGCCATCAATGACAAGAGGGAGGATGACAGCTCTCCTCCGTCGGAATTCCCTCACTCCGCTACTTCTGAGCTCACATACAGGCACCGCAGAAGTCCTCCCGTCCCTCAGCCAAGGATGGGATCATCCATCACCCAGCAGGACCAGGAGTTCCTCCTCAACAACCTCAGAAGCAACATTGATGGCCACCAGGGCTTCCCTCCGCATCAGGGAGGTACCCGAATGGAAAGGGACAATCACTTCCAAGGCGGACCAGCTCCTACCGCTCCCTCGTTCGGCCAGTTCGGCCACCAGCTTCCAGGTGCTATCGGCCCAAACAACCCCATGGGTGGCGCTCCAGGCTACTACGGCCCATACCCTCCTGCTCCAGCATACAGCCAACACACTGGTGGTCCCACCCACGGACCACCTGTGTCGCATCACATGTATGGAATGCCGAGCATCCAGCCTTCTGCGCCTCTTTCTCACCATCGAGTTGGCCCCTCTGGCTATGCCCCTCGCATCCGTCCTAGCAACGCCCTTGTTCTTCGACAAGACGACGGCGACGACCCTCAGGTGACCTCGTGGAGAGAGATATTCCAGAAACTGTTCAATGCTGTCAAGGGCTGGACAGAGCAGTTCGACGAGGAGGTCGCCAGTGACTCTGTTCGCCGCGTTGGACCGGACAACCCAAAGCTGTGGGGCTACATCCTGAATGTGGCGTCTTGCTACAAGAACTCCCAGAGCACTCCTGGACATGCTCTGTTCCTGCTGACATCCGAAGAACACCGGACGAAGTTCATCACTCGCTTGTTCCTCCAGTACCTTGAGCAGGAGGTGCTTCGTTCCAAGTTCTGGCTGGGATGGGACGACAAGCTGGACGCATTCCTGGAATCCTCAGTATTCCCTAAGCTGGAGACCACTAAGTATTCGTTCGACCAGCGCCGCGTCGCACGTGAGCATCTTCAGAGCATCGTCGACCAAATCGTCAGCGGCCCCGGATACAAGACAGAACGTGACCGCAGGATGGCAAATCACGCCAAAGCCCTCCAAGACATTGCGGGGTCTTTCTATCTGAACAACGCTCATCAGCAGAGTGCCATCGTGGGACTGCACAGCATCGCCAAGATTGCGATAGAGGTGAGCGCCAAGATGATGCAGAGCCGCCTGTCATTCTCATTCATCTGGAACGAGTGCGGCGTCAAGTTTAGCCACGACTCCCACCTGGCCATCAACGAAGACCTCCATGGCTACGCGGTCCAGTTCAACAAGCACATGCGCGTTGCCATCGTCGTCACGCCCGGAGTCAGCTACCGCGACGACAATGGTCCCAGCATCGTGGCACGCAGCCTCTTCAAGGCGCACGTCATGGTCATGCATTGAACGGAGCCCATCCCCTGCTCGTGAGGTGTGGTACATTGGGCGTCTGGATTGGGGGTCTCTGGCCATCCTGGGCGAGCTGCCAGGAAGCGGTTTCGTGAGTACTGGCAGAGGTCGGAACGCACCTGTCCCCATGGCAGTCTCGGCCTGATTTCACGCTCTATTTCACTACGGCCCTCGAGGCTGCTTGCGCGCTCTTCTTCGGCATACATTCTTCTCTCTTCTCGGTTTTCTCCTTTTCCAACTGGACGGAGTTCTTGACTTTTTGCCTCTTTGATTTCCAGCTTGCCCTCTTGCAGTGTCACCCGACAATGGCTTGGCACAGCCCAGCATGATGATGGCTACCTGGTTTGCGGCTCTCCTTTTTGATCACGATAATGACACACTTCTCTTTCGGCTCTACTTTCTTTTTCATTTTTCGGCATCTCGGCCTCGTCTACGGCTGGTATGAGGCATAATTTGGCAACGCAATGGCGTGTTGTGGGTCCATAAGGGACCTTTTGACAGACTTGGCTGTCGACGCACTTCCTCTCTTTCGAGTTGCCCGCTGCGGATGCTTTTTCTTTCTTTCATGAGGCATACGAGGCACGATGATACTGGGTCTTCATTAGGCAAACTGCCTGGAAATTGACGACTTGCAATGGATCAGGAGTTTCTGGACACTCCTTTCTTTTTACGGACGACGGTGGACTTGGGCACACGGTCACTCAGATGCGTCCAGCTTTAGAAGGTGTGACGTCGGCACCGACAATGGAACCCTTGGAGGCCCTTGGAGGCTGCTAGGATCTGGAGAGCTCTATTGCATGGCCATTGACGGAATTCGACGATAGTCACACTCTCAGGTTTCGTAGACAGAAAAAAGAAAAGTCCTCACGGACACCAAACTGATGGTTTCTTGCTTCATGTGACGTTGCTGGGTGAAATGATGCAGGCACAGCGCTGTCAAAGTGCCACTTCTGGCAAGATCAATCCCGCTCATGCCGTGGGAACTCCCGTGGGATAACCTCCTGTGCGATAGCCTCTCGAACTACATGAGATAATCTCTTGGTTCTCCCTGTGCATTTCTCTTGGCCAACGTTTCTCAACGTGTGAATTTGTGTTGCTTATGGAGGTTCCTTCCAAAGGCCAATTCCTTCCACTGCCACCCAATGCTATTTAAGGATTTCTATCACAGTGTGGTTTCTGTGGGTAGGCTTTTTGTTCGTTGTTATCATGATGAACTTTGCTCAAGCAACATCAGTCACGCTTCCTGAAAGAACCACTCTAGGACTATGAAACTCAAAGTGTAATTCATTGAGAGGAGAATTCTGTCTCCAACGGGTATCAAACTAAAGCTACATTTGTTAGGTAAGACGATGTTTCGACAACGCACCACCAACGCCAAGAGGACAAAGCTGGCCATCAAATGTAGTCGTCTGCTGTCCTTTTCCTTTGCCTGATATCCCTTCAGAGTTTATGAGAATGCAAAAGTCTATGGGTGCCAGTGCAAGTTACCACCTGACGGGGAAGGAAAGCCTTGCGCCCGCTGCTCCTCCTCTCGATCCTGCAGGCTTTGGTGGAGGGATTGTTCCTGCTGCTGCTGCCACAACTGCGAGGACGAGGGTCTCTCATGGAAACCACCAGGCCAAGCGGATTGTTTCTGTTGTTGTTGCTCCCACCACTGGGGGGAGCCCGCACTGGGACGGGTATGAGGAGGAGGAGGAGCCGGTGGGTTGCTGCTGTATGGGAGCTGCGTAGAGGGTGGTGGGGGTTGCTCGGCATAGGCCTGGTGGTATGAAGGCTGCTGCTGCCACGCATATTCTTGGGACGGGCCGGACTCAAAAGGCCGCTGGTAGGGTTGCCCACCGCCACCGTAGGATCCTTTCTGTCCTCCGAGCTGCTGCTGAGGAGGCTGCAGATACTGCCCACTTCCCCCCTAGGGACGCAACATGCCGCTCCTGCCGCTCCTCTGGCTTCTCCGCTCCGCATCCATGATCCTAGCACGATCGAGTCTCTTCACAACGGCCCCGAGGACCACCTTGAGTATTCCATCTCCGCTCAGGGTGGTTTGTGATAAAGAAACGGTATCAACCATGTCCCGCACACCACCACCCATCTCGGCCAGATCATCGTCCAAGGTCCGAAGGGCGTCAGCCGCACCGGGCTCGTTGCCAACCTGGAAAAACTGCACGCCGATCTGGTGTGGCGGGGCCTCCAGGCGGTCGAGCTTCTGGGCGACAGACAGCAGGACGGACTCTGGGTCGTCGGACGGCACGCCGTCGGTGATCATGATGACGTTGATGGGCTTCACATCTGTGGCATCCGGGTCGCCGCCGGCTCGCTCCACGGCCGCCTCGTAGTGGCGGAGATAGGCCTTCAGGATGTGGTTGAGCCGGGTTCCGGTGGGCGTCATGCCGCCAGGACGGACAGAGGTGAAGATGCGGTCCACGGCGGAGACGTCTTTCACGTTGGCATATCCGCCCGAGGCCTTGCCTTGAGACTGGCTGGCGGGGTAGGGCGACCGGTGGTTCAGAAAGTAGATGTCGACACCGTCGGCATCGTGGGCGGTACAGATGGGGGTAATGGACGAGAGGGCTGACTGGACTTCCCGCCAGGACCGGCCCACCATGCTGCCGCTGTCATCGACGAGGAAGATGGTGTCGAAAGAGCTCAGGAAGGCATATTGATCCTCCGGGGTAGTGACGGTGATGGCAGAAAGCCTGGACGGCGTGGGGCTTGGATCCCGCGCGGTATAGGCCGGGGACGGTGCGGATGGGTAGGCGCTGGCTCCGCCGGTGGGCGCACTAGTATATGCCGGAGGAGGCTCATTGTCTGCAAGTAGACTGTCAGTATCTACATGAGGTGATCAGGGTAGTTACACGGGCGGAGGTGGGGCTCACGAGGTACTTGGGTGGGAGGAGAAGCAGTGGAGAAAGGATTGGAGAAGGGGTTGGCGCTGATGCCCTGGCCAGAGGTAGCACCTGCTGAGAGCCTCACGGGCTGTACCTGCGGCTGAGGCTGATGGCGAGGCTGTCTGGTCGACCCCTGAGATGCATTGCTGGGGGATCTGGAGAGCTTGTCCTTAATGGAGCCCTTGATAGAGCCGAGAAAGCTGTTCCTGTCGCTCATGGTGGCTGCGACAGGGCTGAGTATGCGGCGAGAGACTGACGAACGGCAACTCAAGCGACTGTTGCGAGAACTGTTCGTAGACGGGTGGATGAGCAGGTCGGGCATTTGTGAGGAAGGAGGAGGTCTGAAGATTATTTCGGAACAGGTTGTTGGAACTAAGGGATGCAGACGGCGGAGACGGTAGCGAGTGACTCCTTATTCAGAAAGAGTTGTTGCGAAGGGAGACAAGCAATCAGTGAGTGGCCCTGCTCCCGTGACTTGCACTTGCGCTTGCACTTGCGCTTGCACTTGCAGTTGCACTTGCAGTTGGACTTGGACTTGGACTTGGACCTGGCCGGTCAGTTGGCAGCCTTGAGACGATGGTCGACGGTTGATGGCCGATGGTCTATTGATGGTGGTGGTGCCCGTTCATAGCAACTGCCCGATCGCATCTCAACAACGACGGCGCCTTCTTATCACATCGCCGTCTCCCAGACCCGAACGGCTACCGGCAGCAGGTGTGTGCCTTGCGATTGCCTCCCCCCGGGCGGAGCATGGAAGCGCTCACCACCAGGCCCGACCTTGGTTGGGATACTAACCCCTTTGTTCATGTTGATTAAGTACAGGCACCAACCCAGGCAGAGAGCAGACTTGAGGGACGCAGAACCAACATACCGGACGTTTTACTACACACACACACACACACACAAATGGCATGAGTTGTGAAGCAGAGGAGGGGCCGCGGCCGCATCCAGAAGGATGGGTGAGACCCGCTGTCATCAGGTGCGCACATTGTCAGTCGTTCGGCTGGGCTCAGCCTCCCGCGCCGCTTCGGGAGGAGAAGAGGAGGCACAGCACTGCCACGACGCCGCCCAGTGGTCAGAGGTTGCACAGCATGCACTACATGTGCTTGGCAGCATGTACATGATCCAGCCCACATGTCGGAATTTCTGCCGGCCGGTCTGCCAGTTCTGCCTCGCAAACCAATTACTGATTACGGTATCCGCCCAGGGGCTGCGCCGTGCACGCGCCTGACTGATTCTGAGTGTGGTTCTGATACCGACATCTGATGGGCATGGCAAAGGCAAAGCACAGCACGGCGTCGTGTTGGCGGGGCTGGGGCTGAGGCTGAGGCTGTGGCCGGGGGTTTCCCCGCCCCTCGCCCACCACCTAGCGTCTACCACTGCATCCCACATGGATGGCTCACGACTTGAGACGGGCCTTCCAGGACCCCGCCAAGTACCTGCATAAGCGAGGCCTTCTTTGCAAGGGGTCGTCGACTTCCATGGACTGTTTAGACTTCTTAGTAGTGGTCGCCCTTGTTGCCTCCTCCGAATGCAGAACAAATGCCACGGCGCACCACCGGCGTCTAGTCGGCCATCAACAATACATCTCACTGCTCGCTTATGGCAGAGTAGACAGGTTCGTCCAAGACTGCGGTGAGGCCCTCTATGGCGCCGCCGAAGGGGAAAAGGATGCCCAACATCACCTTACTAGCCATCATGCAAGAGTGCGAACTTCTGGCATGAACATGGGCGGAGGAGCGGGTGTTGGTCGGCCCAAGACCCCCAACATTCAGGCTCCCCTCGGGCCGGGGTCAGGGGGTCTTCCGGCTCCATCATCTCGGCCTCAGAGTGTCGCCAAGACAGTCGCTGCGGCTCCGGTCTCTAGGGCCCCGGCCATGGACATCCTGGATCTGAACCCGTCCTGCAGGTCCACACGACCGGTCACAGCCCAGACACTCGGGATCTGGCCTGGGGGAATGGCAGCATCATGGCTGCCGTTGGCTTGGAGTCTGTCATATCTCTCTTCTCTATTGTTGCCCTTCCACGGCCATCCCGATCCACGGGTGTGTCAACGCTGCGTGTGATGGACCAGGCGGCCAGCGTGGACAGAGTGAGCGCGGCCACAGAGACCAAGTCCTCTTCATAATATAGAACAATCTCTCAATTCGAATCACTGCTGCAAGGCCGACGCAGCAATTTCTCACACAAGTCAAGCTACCTCAGAGGGAGCCGGAGCCACATGGTTGGACCTGACCAGGTTTGCCACGGAAGATCAGCACTACGGCTTGCAGGAATCCCAACTGTCTACGTGTGACGGCCTCCCGTGGGATGACCACTTGTGGGATGAGCTCGAGTGACACAACATCCCATAAGACAAGATCAAGTAGGGAGACGCCCAGTAAGACAACACCAGATAAGACAAGGTTCTATGGTACAAACCTGCGGAATGATCTCCTATGGGATGACCTGCAGCGTGGTGGTGGATAATCCACCCCCTTGTGTACTGTGTGCAGGCCTGGGATCTCTTTGCCTTTTCTACTGCTCATACCAGCCCAATATTTCTGTGATCTGTACGCAGCAGATGGATAGACTAGATGCTTGGCACACTTGACTTGATCGAAATTCGGAATTGCCCTGTACTGTCCCTGCGTCGCGTCGCGTCGAGGGCGATGTGTGCCGAGTTCGACGGGTGAAATATGACAGGCAGGTAGCATCAAATCGTCACCGCCTGATTGCCTTGGCCCTGCTGCCCTGTCACACCCTGCTGTAACTACCCCGCTGTTGCATTCTCGTCTGGTGGGGTTGATTCTCGATCCAGGAGATTCAAGTGGGGAGCATCGGCACTGGACCGCCCTGTTCACTGCGTCCCTACAACACACTGATTCAGTCCTCCTCCGGGGCGGCTCTGGGGCACAAGACAGGTCTCCATCAGGATGATTCCCAGATACGGCAATGGATCGTTGACGGGCCCAGCGACCTACAATCTGATGTTGCTATCTGAGACATGTGTGCGTGCTGTGCGTGTGTTATGTAGACCAAATAAGAGCGTAAGCCATGCAACATAAAACGTGGGAAATAGGGATGGAGGTCCAGCACAAACAAGCGTGGGCAGCCCCATCACACCTGGGTCTACCTGATGGAAACCAATCAGCCGCCTGGCGTTACCGTCGCCAGCAGAGAATATGCCCCGACTGCAGGCATCAAGCCCCTTCGCGAGGCCGTCGCCAAGATGTACAACGAGCATCATCGCCAGGGGCAGGCCAGCCAGTACACGTGGGAGAACGTGGCCATTGTCCCCGGAGGTCGTGCCGGTCTAATCAGGATCGCCGCGGTTCTCAACCAGGCCTACCTGGGTTTCTTCATCCCGGATTACACCGCTTATAATGAGATGTTGTCGTTGTTCAGGAATGTGAGTCTGACTGGCCCGACCGTATCGCGGTTCGCGTGGGGAGCGACAATTCTCACCAAACACCATTATTCTAGTTTGCAGCTATCCCTGTGCCCCTGGACGAGGAGGATGGGTACCACATTCACCCGGACAAGAACGTGGCACCGGCGTGATCTTGACCTCGAACCCTCGCAACCCGACTGGACGAGTTGTGCAGAACCCGGAGCTGGCAGAGATCCAGGACATCTGCCGCGGTCGGGCCACCTTCATCAGCGACGAGTTCTACTCGGGCTACAACTACACCTCCAACTGCGACGGGTCGACCATCTCTGCCGCCGAGAACGTCGTCGACGTCGACGAGGACGCCGTGCTCATCATCGACGGCCTGACCAAGCGCTTCCGCCTGCCCGGCTGGCGTGTCGCCTGGATCCTCGGTCCCAAGGAGTTCATCAAGGCCATCGGCTCCAGCGGCTCCTACCTCGACGGTGGCACCAACGCCCCCTTCCAGGAGGCCGCTGTGCCCATGCTCGAGGCCACCCTCGGTACGTTATCAAGCCTTCCACCGTGTTACTGCTCACAGAAACCACGAGTCCATATTTCGCAATGGTTTACTGACTTCTCGCACAGTGAGAGCCGAGATGCAGGCGCTGCAGACCCACTTCCGTGAGAAGCGCGACTATGTCGTCAAGCGTCTGCGCACCATGGGCTTCGTGATCAAGTACGTGCCGGACTCGACCTGATACCTGTGGCTCAACCTCGAGGGCCTCCCGGGCCCCATCAGCGACGGCCTGAACTTCTTCCAGGCCTGCCTGGAGGAGAAGGTCATCGTCGTCCCGGGCATCTTCTTCGACCTCAACCCCGCGAGGCGGCGTGACTTGTTCGACTCGCCCTGCCACCACTTCGTGCGCTTCTCGTACGGGCCCAAGATGGAGACGCTGCAGCTGCGATGCGACGGCATCGAGAGGGTGGTCAACAAGTAAGTGACATATGCCACATGGGCGCTCTCCTGAACATCCGTTTTACTAAACTCCTAAACAGGTTCAAGAAATTTGGAGACAGCTGAGTTGGATCATGGACCGGTGGGTAGAGGCATGGTGATAGAGTATATATAAAAGCTACAGGCTCTGAAGGAGGACGTCTGGGAGACTTTATAGGCGATATTCAATGACATCATCCTTGACTTGCGGCCCGCCTCACATGCAGACCTGTATCTGGAAGGTGATAAAGTGTATTTGCGTGAACATCTGGGAACGTAATACCAGTTTGAGCTGTGATAAGCGAATATGCCAACAACTTATGTGCTCAGTGGGATATTGGACATCATCTCGAGCTCGGGTTACTCCCTGCGTGAAAGCTTCCCGTGCATGAACACCATGACCACCTCTGTGATAACCCCCTTTGGATAACCTCTTACGGGATAACTTCCTGTGGAGAACCCTTCTTTGCAAGCCCACCTATGGGAGGGTGGTCCTGTGAGATACTTAGGCTGACTCATCTCATGATACCTGCCTGGACATTTTGATATCCCTTTCTAAACATATGCACTTGAAGCTCTGATGTCGAATCACGAATTTAAGGAGCCACTGATTTGTGCCTCCCAAAGCATAGGGTCCTTGAAACAGGTTTTATGGCTTCTGAGATTTGATCTTCGTGAACAGAATACGCCCCAGTCGGAGACATGTGTATGGGAGAGAAGTGTTTTCCTATTACTTCGATCAAGTTACTGTCCAATCCTTCCAAGGCGGGTCAGTTGTATTCCGCGGCATATTCCTACCAGATCAGGGAGGTAGCATCAAGCCCGGGAACTTGGTGTTTACTTGACTAAAGCTTAACTGACTTGTCAGAGTACCGGCTTATAGTATAAGGCAAGGCATGGGGGGAGAAGTTCTAGTAACTTTGGTCACACCTCACCTCCTGCAGGTCACCTGGATCTCGCCACGATCCGTCACCTTGGGGGTCATGATTTCTCGGAATGTGGCACCAGCCTGTCACTTGTGTCGCCCAAGACTCACTCGCATGCAGTCCTTCAATTATTTGCCCCGTTCTGGGCGGCTATTTCCTCTCCTTGATTCCTTAATTTGGCAGTGAAGCATTGAAGGTTCTTCTTCGGGAGAATCCCGGAGTTAGCTACATACGAATAGCCAAGGTAGTACGAGCCCGGAGCTCTTGACCAATATGTACTGTAGCTAGAAATAGTGACACTTGAGAAAGAGCATGGGAAAAGCCGCGTTGAGCGGCGAGGAATATTTTGTCACCGAGCTTGGACCATCCGGCCAAAGCCACCCGAGTTGGGCTCCCGAGGCAGGTAGGGCCTATTCTAGAAACGACCCGAAAGTCCTCGTCCAACGATCGCCGATGAGCCTCAAAAAACAGGGACGGACCTCAGCCAGGCGCTACAAATACCGGTGTTTCTCGAGACAGCCTGCCCTGAACAGGTGAACAGACCTGACTCGAGTCGGCAATGAGGAGGACCTGGGCAAGCGCGCGAGACTCGGCCAGCCTCACCGCAGCTGCTCACCGGCGCACACCACGGCCACCACTTTTCTTAACCACACCTGGACCCAGGCGCCTCGGCGGCGACGACCTTCCCTCCCCGTCACCAGCCGCGTCTACCCACAGCTGCTACCACACCATTACTACCACCAGGGCCAGCGGCTCCAGCAGCAGCGAGCCCCCACGCCCGCGGAAGTAGGGACCACCCCGGCCGCCATGGGAGTGACAGGCAGCCCCTCGAGCACGCAAGCCGCGCCCGGGAGCACACAAGATGGGCCCTCAACCGGGGCGGCCAATCACACCGCGTCCAGGGATCCAGGCGCGCCGAATCCGTCTGGGGCCGCAGCAGGGCACGCCACAGATCTTCGCGAGAGTGCAGGCGAGCATGGAGAAGCGGCTGCGGGAGGACACGAGGAAGCAGAGGGACCACCAGCAGCTGCAGGGGTCGAGGGGGTTGTAGGGGGAGGAGGAGCATCTGGTGGCGGTGGCGGCGATCCGAAGGCCCTCCCGCCTCCGACTGAGGGCGGAGGCGTGCGGACCCTCGAGGTGGATGGGAAGCCTATTAGCCTGGACCATATGGGGCCTATGGTGGTTCACAAGGACGGCACTCTGTCCAGGATCAGTAACTGGGGTGAGATGACCGAGATTGAGCGGCAGAACACGCTGCGGATCCTGGTGAAGAGGAATCAGGTCAGGCTAGGCGCTCTGAGGCAAGGATTGCAGACGGAGAGTGATGAGACAAAGTAATCCATCAGTATTGTTGCTGAGCATTCATCGCGTTATCATCCGCCCCTAAGACATGCCGTGAACCAAAATTACATTTACCACATAACCATAAACATGAAATCAAGTCAAGTGAAGTCCCCCCCTGGGTTCCCCATGTTCCAGGGGAACTATGCTCCTTGCCCAATTTCCCTGCCCGTGCCGCACGGAGCAGAACCATAGCGTTGGCCGAGCCCAACCCGAAAACGCCTGCCAATGTGTGTGCATCTAGGGACACAATTTCGTGACCCTAGTAGCTAGCGGGTATATACTCGAGAACAGACCACCCGGTAACTCAGGCGCTATGAGGATGTTTCGGCCTTGGCCCTCTTTCCGTCCGGCGCCCCGTCCGTCTTGGCGATGATTTCAGCCTCAGCCTTGTCCTCCTTCTTAGACTCGCCAGTGGCTTTGGATGGGGCCTTGCTGGGAGCGGTGCCTTCGTTCTTCTCGATAACCAGCTTTTTCAACCATTGGTTCTCCGTCTCCAGCTGTGTGATCTTCTGCTCCAGCGCGGCCACCTTCTCGGACATCTCCTTGGCGCTCTTCTCCAGTGCCTGCTCCCTCTGCTTCTTCTTGACGCGGAACCGAGCGCTGGCGGCAGTGTTCCGCCGGCGCTTGTCCTCCTCGGCCGCGACCCTTGAAACCTCCTCCATGTTCATGGCGCGAGCCTGGGGCTCAGTGGCCCGGCGCTTGTCACCCGTCTTGGGTTGACTACCGGCATGGTTCCCGTAGGTGTGCTGGGCAGGGTAAACAGCCTGTGGGTTTGGCTGGATAGGCTGCAGGCTTCCGAGGTTATCGGGGAAATTGTTTAATGTGGGAGACGCGTATGCGTTGTTGAAGTCGCCAAAGTTGAACTCTCCTGTACGAGGCATAGTGCCATGATCAGCACATGTAATTGGCGGGAATTCGATTCATCAAGGTTGCGGAAACGGTGATAAGACACGCTGCAAAGAGAAGCACAGGTTGAGTAGAGAAGACTGGTGAACAAGCTTCACAGCCCCCAGTGTGTTGACCATGTCAGACATATCAAGAAACGGACGACGCGGAACCATGGGGGGTAGTATGGGGATAGGTGCAGTGAGGCATGGGTTCTGTCGGTTCTGGGTGAGGCAGAGTGACGCTGCAGAGTCACGGGGGATTGCGCCATCGGTGGCCATTATGGCGGATGCATATCTGGCACTACCCCAGAGGCTGCCCTCGCAGGACGCAGCCGGGATTGACATGTCCTCGCATCTGAAGATGGCCAAGGCCAATCAGATCGGCGGCTGATGGCGCAAGCTGGGAGCATGTCGCAGGCCGTAGGTGCAGGGTGGGGAAGCAAGGCTATTCCTCTGTGCGCGATAGCAGAGTGCCATTGGCTTTTGGTCAAAGTCTCGGGGGAGATCTGAGCTATTCGGAACCGGTCTGAGGTTCAGAAGGCACTTGCCTCTTCGACACGTCTCTCGGCACTCACCGTCCCCTGCCGATAATACGGCCCCTCCCAGCCGGGGTCCTTTTTTTCTCGAGAAGAAGGGACTGAACTTCTGATCGTGATGGCCCGCAGTGTCCGAGATGGCCGGCCAGGACTCTCGGCCGCACAGACTGGGCAGGGGAGGACAAGCAGAGCGGGTCAGGCAAAAGCATAATTGCAATCCAGGCGCTTCAAGAGCAAGCATCAGACGTAAATAGAAAATCCAAGGGGCCTACCATTGTTCATGTTGAAGTCCATGCTCCCAAATTCTCCTGGGATCGTTGACGTGGCTGATGTCGGCTCGGGTTTCGACGACGCCGGGCTGTCGGCAGCGGGCTTGAAGTCGGTCTGGGTCTGGGTATCAAAATCGAAAAACTGCGTGTTGGCAAACAAATCCAAATTGTCGATGTTGCTGAAATCCTCCTCGGGCTCGGTGGTTGGCGCCACGTTCAGCTGTTCCCTCATGAACTGGGCCAAGTGGGACCCTTGCCGCCTGTAGTTGGCCATGTCGACGTCTGGTGGTGTCGGTCGAACCAGGCGATTAGTTTCGAGTACTCGCAGTACCGCTGTCGGAGCGGTGTTCGGCCGTCGCAGTCGACGTCACGATCGTAATCGTGGTAGCGGCGCGGTCTCGTCGTGAGTTGGGTTTTCGAATGTGCGGACTCGAGTCCCGATGATTAAATTGATCGGTGTGTTGTGGTCGGCGCCCCTGTTTGCAGCGGGTGTCGATGGGGGTGATTTGTGTCTTTGGGGGAGGAAATGCCACGAGTCGAGGGTTTTGTGTGGTTGAGTCAGTTCGCAGAGGCGGGTCCCAGGAGGAAAATGTAAGAGTGGTGCCAGTTGAAGACGCCGACGATCGGGGGGTCGGATTACTAGTGGCGATCCAGGTCACACACTGTAGGAACGGATGATTTGGCGGTAATCAAGATGCAGTAAAGCCGAGCGTCATCCGGGACCCGTGCACGGCGTAACGACAATAAAAGGCGATGCTGGGCTCCCGGGGGAAGCGACCAGACAGAATCAGCGATGGGCGGCTTTTTGGTTTGGGAAGAAGTCCAAGACAAGAGCCAGTTTTAGACAACAGGTCAGACGAGATGTTGAGAAGGGGATTGGACTGAGCGGAGTGTTGACGAAGCTCTTTGATCTGGGGAGAGGGGGAAGGTGAAAGAAAAAACAGTAAGAGACCGGGGTCTGAACAAGGACGTCTGCGGGGCCTCACGAGAGGTGGTCGTGGATGCAGGAATGAGGGAAAGAGGGAGCGGCCTCAAGTCAGGCAGTCAGGGACTTCAGAGCAAGCGGGTCGGCGCTAACAGTACATCGGTAACAGCCTGCGGTCGGAAGGGCGCCTGGCCGTGTGCAAAGCCCGTAAGGGGCCCCTTCCCGCTGTTAGAGGGGAAATCTCTGATCCGGAGCTAAACTACTTCATCCTTCATCATCTCTGCGAGACTACGTCCCCATCCCACGCGGGCCTGGCGGGGACATTTCCCAAGATCGGATGCGCCCCATACTCAGGCCAGGCCACGACGCCTCTCTGGCCAGGTCTCGCCGTCCCCTCTCCAGCCTCTGTGCAGCCTCACAAGTTCTCGTCCCCTGGAGACCCCCAATTGACCGTCTGCCGGTTAAATTAAGAGTGGGCGAAGAGCCGACAGCGTCACCACCCACGGCAGCCCATCCCACATGGCGAGGATTGAATTATCTAATAAGTGGTGGGGCCCTGGTCAGCTACCTCGGAGCTTGTGTCCATCCCGCACAGCAAGCCACAGAATGCAACTAAGGCCATGCGGATTCCAGAAGATGGCCTCGACTCGCCCACGCAGTACCCACGCACACGGGACACTTGACTCTGGATAGGCAGCTGCACGCGAGCTGTGCTTCGTGCCTCATCGCTCCTGCACGACGCAAGTCACCAGTGATGCTGGTGCAGTAGTGGTGGTCTTGCCGCTGCCAATCCAACGCTGCTGACTGAGTGACTGGCTGACGGAGTGACTGGCATGACAGCCCAGAGCCCACAAACCACAACCCACGCAACATTCTGTTTGGTACGTAGTATACAAACCCACACAGCATCGGAGAATAGGTCCTTGACATTTGAAGCCACCGATCTTCAGAAAGGGCCCACGGACCCAAAGACCCAAGGATCCAGCGGTCGACAAGACAGAGGGTTTCAACTTTCAACTAGCGAGAATGGGCCCGATCGTTGCCGACTCGCCGGAGATGCGCCGCCTGCCAAGCTGTAAGGAAGGAGCACCGCACAGACCCCTTATGGGCATTGATAGGTAGTCCTCGGCCCCTCGGCCCTTCGGCATAAACTTAAATAGAATCACAACCAGAAATTAAATATAACCCTTTTATTACAAAACCCCTTAATAACTTAGCTTGAATTATAAGAATTAAACGCCAGCTGGTAATTATTATAAACATAGCCTTATTTAATAAGATAATAAGAGCATTATTATAAATTTATTATTAATTTCTAACTACTTGCTTTGCTTTTGCATAACCATCTTAATACTTATTTATTTAAATTATTTAGTTATATAGCTTCGCAAGACTTCACGGCTAAACTTAAATAATTATATGCTTAATAGCTTTTATAATTTTACTACTTATTTAAATTTTTATATATTATAAAGATTTAAAATAATAAGCTTAAATATGCCTATTTCTTATAGCTTACTTTTAATGAAAATGATTTAATTCCTTAAGGTAAGACTTATTGGCTGCAGAATTGGTTAATAAAGCGGAAGAGCCTTTTTATATTTCTTACTTACTAGCGGGCATTCTTACTGCTTAAATCCCCTTTAATGTTTAATCCTTAAGCCGCTTTTTTAATTAGCTAAATGCTACTTCTTAATAATTCATTATATATATTAATTAAAATATAATCTCCTTAAATACTTAAGCATTATTAAATAGTAAGTTTGCTAAGTTTATTATTATCCTTAAGAGTTTTCCTTAAAAATATGCTGTTATTATGGTTTGGGCTTATGCCCATAGTGATTAGTTAGCGGGCTCTAGCCCTATAAGAATAGGCTTTAGCATGAATATAAATAAGAAATAAACCTTCTCCTCTGCACTTTAAATATTAACTTTATTTAAGCACCTTTATTTTGTAAGTTTAAGGCTAGCCCATAATATATATTTAAAGTCCTCTTGTATTATGGACTTATAATGCAATTATACGAAACCTAATATAATAAGACTTAGAAGGAATAATAGCAGCCCGCTAAGCCCTTCCCTATTTTAAGGAGCTCTTATCTTAGGAAAGTTTAGCAACTTAGCTAATGGAAATAAGAGCTAAGTTTGCAGTAAATAAGGAAGCAATTAATATTAAAGGGGCTTAGTTTTTTTATATATTTAGCTAATTAAGAACTTTTTATAATTAATTTCTACCCTATGTTAATTCTATGAAAATATTTAAGGGGCAGCTAAAAAGCTTTTTAAAAAGGGTTTGCCTTGCGCTTAAGGATCTTTTTAAGCAAAGGTATGCTGAGCTTAGCTTAATTACGTTATGGTAATGCCGCGAGGAGGGGATGGCAGATTTTCTTGCTTGCTTTAATTAGCTTTCTTATATAGTTAGAACCTAAGCTTAGCTAAATAATTATAAAATACTACTTATAGCTAATAAACTTGCCGCCTTAGTAAAGTTAAGACTTAATTGCGAGGAGTAGCTAAAGACATTTAAGGCATTTTGCTTTGCCTTACAACGATATAAGGGTGTTTTTAACGCTATGGCAGCGAAGGATAATACTTAACCTTAAAACGGCAAAGTAATGAATATTAATATCGCGGCAATCTTAATAGGGGGAGTTAAGTATTATGCTTATGGCCAGCTTAATTACTATAAGCATAATTGCTTAAATTGCCGCGGAAGAACTTATATGCAGCTATTATTAATTAGGCCTAGCGAGGAAGAAACGCTTAATTAAGGTTATTTTTAATATGTAAATTTTTTT
This sequence comes from Diaporthe citri, assembly GCF_014595645.1. Taxonomy (NCBI): domain Eukaryota; kingdom Fungi; phylum Ascomycota; class Sordariomycetes; order Diaporthales; family Diaporthaceae; genus Diaporthe; species Diaporthe citri. Next base: position 2,189,930 of record NW_025064850.1, read on the forward strand.
CTATAAAGTGGGGCTTGAAGTAATGCCAGCTTAGTGCCAACCCGGGCCTAAAGCAAGCCAGTTAATACTAGCTAGTTTAGCGCTATGAAACTTTCGGAGCCTAGGAACTTTCCGTTAATAGAGCAGATTATTTGTAATTAAATATTAATTAATTGCAGGTTATATAATAAGTTTGCAGCCCTAAGGCTTTAGATAAGGAAGCTTGTGTAAAAGGCATAGATTAAAGGATCTTAGGAATGCCGCCAGCTTAGCCGCTAGCTTGCGCTTAAATGATTATCTTTCATTAGCTTGCTTTAGCTAGTATATTAAATTATAGGGTATGAAAAGAATGAAAATATATACATAATATGGGTTGGCTTAATAACGCAGTTAAAGCGCCGTGGATTAATTAAATGGCTAAGCAAAAGGTAATGTTTAATTCGTGATTAAAGCAGTGCTTTCTTTATTTTTTATTATATAATTAACCCCTTAGGAAGGCCCCTTTGCAGCTTTAACTTAGGGAAAGGGAATATGTTATGGTTTAAGCTTGTGCCCATAGTGATTAGTTAGCGGGCTCTGGCCCTATAAGAATAGGCTTCGGCGTAGGTGCAAACAGGGAGTAAACCTTCTCCTTTGCACTTTAAATATTAACTCCATTTAGGCACCTTTATTCTGCGAGTTTAAGGCCAGCCCATAACAGCTGCTTATATTAATATATAATTAAGATCTTAGCTTTTCCTTGCATTTAAAGAAAAATAATAAAATGAAATTAAAAGGCTTTAAATTTAATAATAATAATATAGCATTACTTATAGCTAAAGATATTGCTAACTTTATTATATAGGCAATAACATAGCTTTATAATTAGCAAAATTAAGACTTTATATATTTAATTATTATAGCGTTTATAAATACATTAATCTCTTAAGTTTATATTTAAGTTAAGCTTATATAAAATAGCATTAATAAATATTTTAGCATTTAGCTAGTAAATATTAGCTATTTTTACCCTTATAAATATGTTAATTTAGGTATTTAATTTAATAAAAAGATTATAAAGTATTTTAATATTTTTTATTTTATTAAGTATTTAAAGCATATTAAATGAATTTATTTTGCAAATAATATTTATTAAGTTTAATCTTAATATTTCTTAAAGGATATACTTAAATAATACTTTTATATCTTAACTAATAATAATTACTAGCTGCTTAAAATAATAATAATTTAAGCGATTTATAATAAGTTAAAATTGCATTTCACTAAGTTCTTTTTAAATATTATAGCTAATCTTAAGATAGATTACTTATCTCTTTATTAAATTATAAAGGGATGGAATATTACTTTATTTCTTTAAATTATTATTATAAATGCAAAGGCTTGCAATATAAAGCTTTTTATATAGCTAATTACTATATTTAAATTGCTTGCTCTTAAGATTAAGTTTAAACTTTAAAAACTTAATAAAGTAATAATATTAAAAAGCTTTTTAAATAATGTTTAAAATCGCGAAAGTATAATTCTTAACTTAGCCTAATAACAATATTTATTTGCTTAAAATATTATCTGTCCTTATTAGCCTATACCTATTTATAAAGGCAAGTTAAACGTCCCTTATGCCCTATAATATTTATCTTTGCAGCCCTAGCAATAACAACCATAGCAACGCTTTTAAACGCAGCTACCTTAAGCTTTTCCATAGTATAATTAACTATATATAGCTAATTAAACCTAGAATTAATTTTAATTATTGGTTTAATTAACTGGTTAAGGCTAAATTTAAAATGTTAAATATAATTAATCTTAGCTGCTATTAAATTAATATACTACATAGCGTTAATAATAAAATAAGTAGCGATAACCTGCTTAATAATAGCTATAGCTAAGAAATTGCTAATAATAGCTTATCTTAGAAAACCATTGCCTGCTCGCTTTGCAAGCCCTATCCACTATTAAACCATATTAATAAAATTAGCCCTATTAAGCTTATTATAATAAGTTTGCAAACTTTATAAAGTAACTTAATATGCCTATATATTAATTACCTTTAGTTAAGAAAGTCTTAAATAAAGAGTTCTTTATAAATATAGCTGCTAAGGCTTTTAATTATCCCTTTAAGGAAATGTTTTCCGTTAATAATTATAATAATTATTTAAATATTGCCTTTTTTAGCATATTAGCATTATTACTATTTATTTACTGCTATTATATTAAGTATTTTTATAATAATAATTCGCTAATAAATTATATTTACTTTATTTATTTTAAAAAGCCTTAGCCTTAATAAAGATAAATATTAATAGCTTTTATAGCTAAGGTAGAAATTGCTAGCTTATTAGATAATTAAGGCTTGAATGGCATATTAAAAGATGCCCTAAAGCAGCCAATAAAAAACTAAAAGGCCCTAATGTTTTATTAAATATTATAAGGGGCGTGGAGATAATTTAATTGCCAGTAAGGGTTAACTTAAAACTTAAAATAAAATTTAGTTTTTGCTTTTAAACTTATTTATATCTTTTTATTTAATTATTATTTAAATTATTATTAAATATTTACGGTAATATTAGCTGCAATTAAATAATAATAAATAAATAATGGTTATAATAAAATTATTCCCTTCTGCTAATTTATAAATATGCATTTCCACTATAATTACATAAACTTAAAACGAAAATTTATAAGTTATATAACTATATACTTATGCTATTACAATTCTTAGGAAAATATATTAATTATGGGATTATAATAATTGCTTTATTTACTTATAAAGTCTTTATAATTAAAGACTTAAAGGTTAATATACTTATTAATATAAATGTTATGGGATTAAAGGGCTTTAATATTATTAATTTAAAAGGATATATTAATATTAACTCCTGCTATATTTAAATTTCCATGGAAATAAGAAATTATAGCCACTTAATAAAGACTAGGGTAGTTACTGCATAATATATTATTATATTACTTAAATTAGCTATTTATCTCTCTATTAAATATTGCTTATATATTAATAATATTTAAGACTTAATGTTTACCTTTGCATTAATTTAATTTAATGCTTATGCTTTCTTTATAAATGTTTATTTAGCTTATATAATTATTAAGAATAAAATAAATAAGCTTATTATTATATTTAATAAAATATTTATAGGATATTTATGTTTTTTAAATCCATAATGCTAAATTTATATTATTAATAAAAATAATAAGGCTATATTTACAGCCTTTTATAAATTCTTAAATTCTTAACATTTAAAAATAATGCCATTAAATAACTTTTAAATGCATATCTTAATAAGCATTAATATATTTTTTAACTTAAACCTTATTAATTAAGATAAGCTTTTAAGTTTCCTTAATAAAAATATAGATATCTTTAAAGATAAAGGTTGGGCTAAAGCTTTATAAAATAAATAGCTTAAGGTTTGCCTTAAGCAAAATTAGCAAGATATAATTTTTAAAAAGTGCAGAGTTTACCTTATAACCTTAAAAGATGCTAAGATTATTAATAAAACTTTAAATAAACTATAAGCTGCTAAAAAAATTAAATAAATAACTTAATTCATTTCCTTTTCTTTCCTTATATTTATTATTTAGCAAATTATATTAAATAACACTTAAAAAGATTGCATAATAATTAATATTTAAAGATTAAATTATATATTAATTCTTAATGTATACTTTATAAAAAGCTAAGATTAAATTCTTTTAAAGATTATAAATATAAAATATATTATAATTCTTAACGCTATTGCTTTCTTTTATTAATAATGAATTTATCCTAAATCTTAATAAATATTTATTATTATAATAACTTATGAATAATTTATATTTAATTACGTTATTATAGGATATTATAGCAGCCTAGCTTATATATAATAATAAATAAATTAGCTCTTTAAAAATATATCCATTAAAGCATATATTAATGATATAATTATTGCTATAAATAGCTTTTTATAAGATTATATTAATAATATTTATTTGGTTTTTAACTAATTATAATAAAAAAATATTTTAATAGGCCTAAAAAAATCTTATTTCGCAATACTAATAACTATTATGCTTAGCCGTTATATTAACTTTTTTAGCCTTTTTATAATTAAAGAATGCTTAAAGGCTATTAAAGCCTTGGAATTTCCTTGCTTATTAAAGGATTTAAAATATTTTATTAGCTTTATAAGCTATATAAAATATAACATTCCACATTTTATAATAAAGATTAAGCTTTTTAAATAATAAAAGATAAATTTTTATTAATTAAATGCCTTAATAAAGCTAAAGAGTAAAATAGCTTAAGAGAATTAAATAAAATAAATTATATTTACCTTACTTAATAATATAAAGAAAGCTATCTTTAATACTATAAAATAAGATTTAATTAAGTTTATATTTATTATATACTTTAATTTAAAAAGGCATTTATTTATTAATTTTAATATATTTACATTTAAAATTAAAGTACAAGTTTATTATATGATAAACTTAGCTATAAGAAAACTTATAAAAGATAGCTATATTATTATATACTTATTGTAAACTTTAGTTAAAATAATTATATACCTTAGCTGCACTTTATTTTTCGCAAAATGCTAATATTAAGCTATGGAAATGAAACTTCTTAGCTATATATAAGTACTTAAAAATATTAATATTAAATTAATATTATTAAGTATTATTTTATAATTTATATAAACTATTTAGCAATCCTTATCCTTTTTAAATAACTTAATATTATTAACTTTATTGCAGCCTTAATAAATAATAAAAAATTAATTCATGCCCTTAAATATATTAATGCCTTTAAAATCAATTTACTATATAAATTAAAAAGAAAAAATATTATGCTAAATGCATTATTATATATATTATTATTAAATATATTACCGCTAATTAAAAATAATGAATTAAATATTTTCCTAGATAATTAAAATAAATATTGATTGTTTTTCTTAGAAATGCGCTTAGTAATCCTTACAATACCTTTGAAATTAAATTTATAAAATAGAAATATATATATTAAAATATCTTTTAACTTTTATAAGCGCCTTTAAGATAGCTATTAAATAAACCTTTAATAGGCAAGAATTTTAAATATAATATAGTAAAATGATGCTTTTTATAAGAATAAAGCCATCCTTTTATTTAAAATTTATTTTAACCTTATTTAAAAAATATTAAATAAAGATAAAACTCCTTGTTTTTACATTCCTTAATTATATATAATTAAAATTTTAAAACTTACTTATGTAAGTAGCTATTATAATTATGCTTAACTTAGTAAATTTTTCCAGCCCTTTTATATTAAAAGATTGCATTTTAAGCTATGTAAATTTACTTACTATTACCTTAATTGCTAAGTCTTTAATATTAAAAGATATAAAGCCTATAAAAGCTTATAATTGCTGCTTAGCTTACTATATTTATATTATTAGATTATAATAAACTTTATCTTTAAACATTTTTTAATAAAAGGCTATAATTATATCTTTTTAATAATTTATAAATTCTTAAAGAATTTATTATTAATGCTTAGAAAATTAATATAAAAAGCCATAAAATAAGCCTTTTCTTTGCTATAATACTTACTTTAAAATAATTAAGGCTATTTAAAAATCATTCTTTTAAATTAAGACTTTAAATTCTTATTAAGCATTTAATTATTAATATAGAAATTATTTAAAATAAAGCTGCTTTATATAATTATATATTATTTATAAATTAATGGCTAATTAAAAAGGATGATATAAATTATTAAATTTATGCTTTGCTATTTTATTTACAGCCTTAATAATTTACGAAAATAATTAAATACTTTATTATAAATATAATTTAAATATTATAATAATAAATTTTAAGCAATTAAAACTTTTTTAAACAAAATCGTTAAAGGCTTTATCTTAAATAATATTTTAAATATTATTATAAATTAAGTGCCTTATTAATTACTAAACCTTCCTTAAAGCTGTATTTATATATATAATGCCTTGATACTTATAATAATAATAATAAAAGCATACTTTAATAAATAATATTTTATATAATTTTTTAAAGTTAAAGCATGGGTATTACTTTAATTATATAAAGGATATAAAATTCCATAAAATATTAGTTGTAAATATGGATTATAATATACGGGCCCTTTTAAAGTTATGGAAAGGATTGGTTGTTTTGCATATTAACTTAACTTTCTATGCATATAAAAGTTAAAGCATAATGTTATTTTCATTAATTACCTTAAGCCATACTTTCTGGATTTATTTAATTAAAATATATCTTGGATTAAACTTATTTAAATTAAAGATTACGTAAAGCGCATAATTAACTAATAATATTTAAAATTAAAGGATATAAAATATCTTATTAAATATGTTAAATTGGGACTTGAATTTTAAGAATGAATGATTTTGTTGCAACTAGGACTTAATGTATAATCGTTGCTTAATGAATTTGCTTGTAAATAATTATTTATTATAAACTTAATATAGTAATTATTATTAATAATTACTATTAATAATTACCATTAATAATTACCATAGTAACTTATAATAATATTTGCTTAAAAACTTTGGATAAAAAAATGGGATGAATATAGCATTACTTAAAGCATAATTTTAGTTTTCTCTTAGGAATTATAAACTTCTTCTTCCCTTTTATTTTTCTATTTATTTTTATTTAATAAAAGATATATTTAAGATAGCCTTATAATTTAAGCTTATCGTTAATAATAATAATGGAAAGAGATAAGAGCAGAAAGCTATTTAAAAATAAACTTAAACGGTATAAATTTAAAGTAAAGCGCTAAGCCGTGGATCTTTTTTAAAATTTAAAGCTCTGGATTAAAAACATTAATGATATTATGCGTTAAAATAATTAAGTTAGCTTAATAACTACCGTAAGAAACTTGCATATTATATTATAAATGATTCTTAATTTTAATAGGGTTAAAATTAATAAACTTAATAAAGCTATGGATTTCCTTATCCTTATTTACTTAATATAAAAGTAGGAATATAATAAAAAGCTTTTGCAATTTATTAAAAGGTATAAAAAGAAGAAATATAAATAGTAAATATATATTTATAATAAACTGTAAGATATTGTTAATAGAAAATTTAGTTAATATTTTTTTTATATAAATGTAAAGATAAATTAATTAATTAAAAAAGCTTTAACTTTGCTATATTCTTTGCAATACTTATTTAATATAATAAATTATAATACTTTTTCTTTTTAAGCTAAATCTTAATTTAAATTTAAAGGATCCTTAGGTAAAAGCAATTTTAATGAAAATATTAAAGCTGCTAAATTTATACGTAATAAAATTAAAAAAAACTTGCTTAAAAAACTACCTTTCCTTAGTAATTGCTTCTTTAATAGCGATTTTAATGTCTTTATTATATCGTCCTAAATTAGAGAATATAATTCGTTAAAGAAAATTAATTAAAAAAAATTTAATATAATGCTTATAGTGAGTTTATAATGTAACCTAAAGAAGATAAAGTTTAATATATCCTTGTAACCTATTATATCTCTTATTAATAATGCAATAACCTATTAATTTATGCTACCTTCCTTATTTATAATAAAATACGCTAATACTTATTTATATTCCTTATTAATAGCACCCCTGCCTTTAATAAAATAGCAAAAGTATAAGCAATATAAGATAGAAAACGTTAAATTTGCTATTAAAGTTAATAAATAGCAAGCTTAAATTATAAAATTATAATTAAAAAACATTAAATTAAATACTTAGCGGAACTTACTTTAAATGTAACTTAATTTTAGCATTATATACATTATTAGCTTAAAAGATTAATTAATTAAAAAGGATAAATAAATTAATACCTTAAAAGGCAGCTATTATACCCTATTTATTAAAATAATTATAAATAAATTTAATGCCTTTCTTATTATTTAAAATATTATAAATATCATTATTAAATTACTTAATAATAAATATATTCTTAAGTTAAAACTTTTTATAAATAACTTTAAATTAAGTAAAGATATAAAAGTAGCTAATTATAAGAAATATAATGAATTATAAAATAAACCTTAAAATAATCTTAATGCTTTAAAAGATAGAAATGGAAATTATAAGGAAGATAAAGATAATTTAGGCTTAATATTTTGCTTAAAAGATGAAATATAAGATAATTAATTTATTAAATGTACCTTTTGGAATTATTTATTAGCTATAAGGGCGCCGCTATTTTTTAAAGGGGGTAGATTGTGAGGAAGGAGCATTATATAGATCCCTTATGGGCATTAATAGGTAGTCCTCGGCCCCTTAGCCCTTTGGCATAAACTTAGACAGAACCATAACCAGAAACCAAATACAACCCTCTTATTGCAGAACCCCTTGACACAAGCCTTGCAATGCCGCACCAACCACTCCCTATGCTCACTATCAGCCGTTGACTTACACTCTACACTATACTAAGCAATGATCATTAATCAGCAACCAGGCTGACGGCCTGTCGGCCCTGACAATGCTCATAATACCGCCCTTTTGTTGACATCCCTGCCCCACGTTGCACATGGCACAAGCAGCCTTCCGTCCCCGTGCTGAGTCGATGCAGCATCTTGAGCGCAGCCAAGTTTCCATTGTTACATCCCAGGGCACGTAGGCGGCCTGGATGTAGCCAATCTGCAACCGAACACAGTACTGTATGTACCTAGGAAAATTCCCAGCACCATGTACAGCCAGCTTGACTGCAGTATGGACAGTATAAAAATGTGCGGGCAGCCCCGCCATTGCTGATAAATCAAGTCTTCTGCTTCCTATTCTTATCTCTATGCGTATGCGTGCGGTGACAGCTAAGAAATGCAAATGCCAAGCCGGATCGTTATCAAGGTTTCGGTCCTGCATTCGCTTAGATAAGCCCTGCGAGCATCTGCTGTGAATCCAGAATAGACTAGGCGTCGGTGCTGCAGGCCGGAATGATGAATTCCGCCCCCCCTGGTAAAGACGATGTGATGATTTTTTCAGGAACGGCATAGTGGTCCCACTCTTTAATCTTGGCATTTCAGAGCCCCAGAGCCACTTTAAAAAAACACATCTCGCTCATTTTAAGGAACATAAAGAGTACCGGGTTGGGCCTCAAGTGGTGCTCGGCGGTGCCTACCAGCACCGTCCGTCCTCGCCCCAGCCGGCCCTTTCTTAATTTATAATTATAAGCCCTGGGAGAGTAAATTGAATTGGGAGTCTTTAAGAGGTTTTTGAGATGTTATTTAGAGGCGGGGGGACTAGTGGAAGCGCTAACCAACTCTAGAAGAATCATCACATCGTCTTTACCAGGGGGGGCGGAATTCATCATTCCGGCTGCAGGCTGACTGAACCTTGGCCTTGGCACCCAGGGTTCGCGTCACCCAGAGACCCCACGACGCGTCTCGTCCTACAGGCCATCCATCAACCATCGCATCGTCGTATGACGTGGGTCGGCCGCATCTAATGCCTTTATCACCAGCCTTGCGGTGATGCTCCATGTGGGCTCTTTTCTCGACAAGAAATGGCGCGAATCTCTGTCCCCACCACAGCCCGCCTCCCTTCAACCTTGCGACTCGACGCTTCCAGCTCTACGGTCTTGAAGCATCTCAACCGGTTGAACCGGCCGTCTCTGCTCGCCCTCGTGCTTGACTGGCTCGACGACAACAATGCCGCCATCTGTGCGCCCTTCCTCCGCACTGATGATGACGATGATGATCCCGCCGACCTCTATCCCCCGGTGTCCTCCATCGGCGAACTTCGAGACCTCTACTCCGACATGCAAACCCGCAAAGGCTCGAAGCGCGAAGTCGTCGATCGCATAGTAGAAGGCGACTGGCGCCATGGCCTGACTCTTTACCAAGTCTCAATGGCGGACCTGCAACACCTCTACCAGAACTCAACTTCCCAAAAATGGAGTGCATACCAAGTCATTCCTCTAAAGACACCCACGCCCCAACAGGCTGCAGAAGATGATGGTCCGCCGAAAATCGACACCACGTCCCTGGCTGTGCCGCGATTCCACCCGTCTACGTTCCTGCAGAACCTTCAAGCCCAGGTGCTACCCGATGTGAAGGTGCACTACAGTTTTGACCGCCCTAAGGATATGGCCCTCCTCCTACTGCGCATCTTCATCCTCGATTCGCCGTACAATACTAAGCTAGCGACATCGGCTTCTGATGGTGACGCCAGCCGGACAATATACGTGGCTTTCCCTGACGGCAGCCCATGCATATATATCAGCAAGCCACAGAGCATCGGTCCCGCTGCCAGCAGTGAGACGAAGAGTCTGCACACCCTCGTCATTGAAGGAATACCCAAGGCGTTGTCGCGGCCCAGGCAGAGATATACACTAAAGCCCACGGCCTTGAGCACAAGACATATCCAAGAGCTGCTGCACAGACGAGGACCAGGCAGGACGAACTCGGCTGGTGGTGGCTGGAGTATTTACGCGGACGAGAAGAAGAAAGAGTCACCCTTGGGAACACTGCTCCCCTCGCCGCCGCTCAGCGAGGAGGATGACAGTGGCTCTACGAAGAAGTCGGAGCATGGGCAAGCATCTAAAAATCGAGCTGTTTCTCCCGATACAGAACAGCATGAGCGCAGGGTCAAGCGCGCGAGGCTGGTTGCACGGGCGAGATTTGGCGATTCGGCAAGAATTGACGATGGCAGGGGCGTAGAAAGGGTCGACATTGTGATCGACGACCCGTTCCATGTGAAAACAGATCCTATGCACGATGACGGGGAAGCCCCTGGAGGGGAATCAGATTCTCCACAAAGCCGTCCCAACGACAATTCTGTCCGCAGAAGTACGATGGACGTGGCGTTTAACCGGGCTCGCGAGCAGGACGACGAAGGCGGAGGTAGTGCTGACCTTGACGGCGACGACGAAACGTGGCGTCCGAGTGTCAAACTGACTTTCCATGGGCCACACGTGTTTGCTGGGGTGCGACAGCTCGTCGAGGCTGGTATCATCGATGGGGAAAAGATGCCGGGGTGGCTGACAGGCGAGGAAGGTGTGACCATCGGTGCTGTACGGCATGGCAGAATCAGGGGCCACAGAGGCTCGGGTATGTGATGGCTGCTGCGATAATACCGCGACGGTCGATTGATTATGTGTCATGAGTGTAGTCTACGATAAATCAGCAGACTTACGACTCTAGTCTAGTGCGTATTGACATAGCTACACCATTTGTGGCCACGTCTATCTGCCACATTCTATGCTCGCTCATCGTCCCCTGTTCTACGATTCTTCTATATCGAACACCTTGACCGTATTTCGCCATGCAGCTTCGCATACCTCCTCGACCGAGACTTCCTTGATGCCGGCCACAACTTTGGCCACCCTCTCTATCATGCAAGGTTCGTTGCGGCCCTTGACCATCGCACCCTCGACCCACTTCTCCTTCTTGACCGTCTTGAACCTCTCAATGACCTCTGACTCCTTTTTCTGTGGCTTTTTGGTTGACTGCTGCTTCTTGGGCGGCTGCTTTACCGCTGGGGGCGCCGCCTCCCCGTTCTCCGCGGGAGGAAGGGCCGGCGCTGGTGCCTCAGCCGCGGCCATCTCCTTCTTGTCTATCTCAACAAGGTATTTCCACCCCTCGTGGCTCGGCCGCACCTCACACCACGGCCCGTCCGTCTCGATCATCAGCCTGTCCAGCCGGACGGCGCGGACAACCTCACAGTTCTCCGCGGTCTTGAAGCTACACCCGTTCAGGCCGATGTAGAGGCCCAAGTCCATCAGCTCGCTCATCTCCTCTATGGTGCCCGTGAAGCTGTGCACCACGCCGCCTTTGTCCAGCCTCTCCAGCCTCTCGCCGAACGCGACCTTAAGGCACGCGACGAAGTCGCCATGCGCCGCGCGGCTGTGGAGGAATAGCGGGAGCTGCGGGCTCAGCGAGGCGGCCAGCGAGAGCTGGGCCTGGAACGAGTGCAGCTGCAGCGACCTCGCGCAGTAGTGCAGCCGGTCGTAGTCCAGGCCGAACTCGCCGAAGGCGACGAGCTGCTGCTGCGGCCCCGGGGCCCGGGCGTCCTCGACCAGGCGCCGGAGGTCTGAGATGATGGTCTCGGTCTTCTCGTGGTCGACGGCGAGGTCTTCGTCCAGGATGGGCTTGTCCGGGTCCGGGCCGCAGGCGGGCGTGTGCTCGCCGTCGCCGTCCTCCTCGTGGGAGTATGGGTGCGCCTGGTCGAATATCGAGGAGGAGCACGGGTGGATCCCTGCGGTGCTGTAGACGGTGCCTGGGTAGTCCTTGGCGAGCGCGAGGGCGTCTCTCGAGGTCTTAAAGCTGGACCCCGTGACGATGAGTTTGGTGCAGCCGACCTGCCTGGCTCGGTCTACCAGGCCGCTGAGGTCGTCATCGTGCCTTTGCTTGCCGTTGTAAACGCCCCGGAATATGGGATCGGCGAGGTTGATTCCGATCTGGAGCCGGTCAGGATCTTCGACGCGCATGCACTGCAGACGGCCAGGGGGTTCAAGGGGGGAAACGTACATCTATGTATCTTGGCCGGTAGGCTGAGGCTGCAGTGACGTTTGGAGCTCCGTTCTCGGCGGCTATTGGCGGGGGTTGAGTCGGAGATTGAGATTGAGATGCCATCCTGGAGGATGCACGCACAGAGAAGTGTGCTGTTGGTCTGCTTGTGATTGTGACTGTGGTGAGAATGCTGGTTCGGACTGAGCGGAGTCTGGCTCTTATGGAAAAGGACGTGAGTATGTTCACGGTCATTCCTAAACACAAGCAGCCCATCTGTGACCGAGTTCAAATAAGATACTCCAGCAACAGGCAACAGACCTGGTGTTGACTCACACTCGGGCAAGCCACAGCAACCGTGCCGCTGGGGTGCTGGAGGCATCGTGATGTGTGAGTGATGCCCCGTAGCAGGACACTATCATCAAAACACGTCAGAACCGCGGGTGAGCTGCTAGGCGCGTAAAGTGGTCCGGCCGGTCGGGCTGACGGCTGGCCCCTGCACTTATCAGATCTTGCTGCATACAGCAATACTGGAGCACTGCACATGCTTACTGTACATGGGCAAGGCATCTGTCTCAGTACTCTAGGCCATGTCTGCCCGCATGCTCAGTTTCCCAGGTACCTAGGAAGTGCTGCATGTGGTGACAGGGGCAGCACGAGCCTCTGCGCGTCTCCTTCCAGCCCGCCCACAACAAGACGCGTTTTTGCTGGGCTTGTTAGCAACACGCGCTCTCTCTCCGGAGCACGACTACTTAAAACTTTCCCGGAACCGCGGTGCTTTACTCCCTCTCCCATCTTCACTTCCACAACATCCACCCACTGAACCCCGACTTGCCCTCTGCTTTTCAGTTTACCGGGGCATAGGACCACTCGCAATTGCCTTTGCTGCACAAAGTAAACTTCCCGGTGTCTTCGGTATCTTCTCCATCTCGCCGGACCTGCAGGCCGCCACTGCGGAACGCCTGCCCCTCTCCATTTCCGTACCCCTCTCAAGCAGTCCTCACAACATATCGACGCGATGTTTGTAAGGAAGCGAGGTAAGATGTCCTGGCCTACCCATGCCCACCACTACCGGACACTAATATTCGACCAGATGGACGCCAGGAGCGCGTCCAATTCGACAAGATCACGGCGCGTGTCTCGCGACTGTGCTATGGTCTTGACATGAACCATGTCGACCCTGTCCAGATCACGCAGAAGGTCATCAGTGGTGTCTACGGAGGTGTCACCACCATCCAGCTGGACGATCTTGTCAGTGCCCTTGCCACCCCTACCCGCTTCCCTCACACGTCCATGTGCTGATTTCCATTTGAACCCAGGCCGCCGAGACTGCCGCGTACATGACTGTTACCCACCCCGACTATGCCATCCTCGCTGCGCGCATCGCAGTCTCCAACCTGCACAAGCAGACCAAGAAGCAATGGTCCTCCGTAGTCAGCGATCTCTACCACTATGTCAACCCAAGAAACCGTACACCGTCGCCCATGATCTCCCAAGAGACATACGACTGTGTCATGCGTCACAAGGAGGAGTTCGACTCGGCCATTGTATATGACCGCGACTTCGGCTACCAATACTTCGGCTTCAAGACCCTCGAGCGCTCGTACCTGCTCAAGCTCGACGGTAAAGTTGTCGAGCGGCCACAGCACATGATCATGCGTGTTGCTGTCGGCATCTGGGGTGACGATGTCGAGAGAGTCATCGAGACCTACAACCTGATGTCAAACAAGTTCTTCACCCATGCCTCGCCCACATTATTCAATGCTGGCACTCCCCAGCCACAGCTGTCATCGTGCTTCCTCGTCGACATGAAGGAGGACAGCATTGAGGGCATCTACGACACCCTCAAGACCTGTGCCATGATCTCCAAGATGGCGGGAGGCATCGGTCTGAACGTGCACCGCATCCGTGCCACCGGCTCATATATCGCTGGCACTAATGGTACTTCCAACGGCATCACTCCCATGCTGCGGGTGTTCAACAACACGGCCCGTTATGTCGACCAGGGTGGTAACAAGCGTCCCGGTGCCTTCGCTATCTACCTTGAGCCATGGCACGCTGATGTCTTCGAGTTCCTTGACCTGCGGAAGAACCACGGCAAGGAGGAGATCCGAGCCCGTGATCTTTTCCTTGCTCTCTGGATCCCCGACCTTTTCATGAAGCGGGTCGAGAAGAACGGTGATTGGACCCTCATGTGCCCCAATGAGTGCCCTGGCCTCGCCGACTGCTACGGTGAGGAGTTTGAGGCTCTATACGAGAAGTACGAGAAGGAAGGCCGCGGTCGCAAGACCATGAAGGCCCAGAAGCTGTGGTACGCCATCCTCGAGGCTCAGACCGAGACTGGCAACCCCTTCATGCTGTACAAAGATCACGCAAACCGTAAGAGCAACCAGAAGAACCTGGGTACCATCCGCAGCTCCAACCTTTGCACTGAGATCATCGAGTACTCTGCCCCAGACGAGGTCGCCGTCTGCAACCTGGCCTCCATTGCTCTGCCAGCATACGTCGATTATGACAACAACTGCTACAACTTCCAACAGTTGCATGAGGTCACGCAGGTGGTCGTTCGCAATCTGAACAAGATCATCGATGTCAACCACTATCCGGTCAAGGAGGCCTACAACAGCAACATGCGACACCGACCTATTGGCGTCGGTGTCCAGGGTCTTGCTGATGCATTCCTGGCTCTTCGCATGCCTTTCGACTCCCCCGAGGCCCGTGAGCTGAACCAGCAGATCTTCGAGACCATCTACCATGCTGCTCTTACCGCATCAAGCGATATTGCCAAGGTGGAAGGCCCGTACAAGACATACGAGGGCAGCCCCGTCTCACAGGGCATCCTCCAATTTGACATGTGGAATGTCAAGCCATCTGACCTCTGGGACTGGGAGGCCCTCAAGGACAAGATCAAGGAGACCGGTGTCCGCAACAGCTTATTGCTGGCGCCAATGCCGACTGCATCCACCTCACAGATCCTGGGCAACAACGAGTGCTTCGAGCCATACACCTCGAACATCTACCAGCGACGTGTGCTCGCTGGCGAGTTCCAGGTTGTCAACCCTTGGCTTCTCAGGGACCTGACAGAGCTCGGCTTGTGGTCTGAGGCCATGAAGAACCGTATCATCGCCGAGGATGGTTCCATCCAAAACATTCCCAGCATCCCGGCTGATATCAAGGCTCTGTACAAGACCGTCTGGGAGATCTCTCAGAGGACAATTGTGCAGATGGCTGCTGACCGCGGTGCCTTCATTGACCAGTCTCAGTCACTCAACATCCACATGCGAGAGCCATCCATGGGCAAGATCACCAGCATGCACTTCGCCGGCTGGAAGCTCGGCCTCAAGACCGGCATGTACTACCTCCGCACTCAGGCAGCTGCCGCACCCATCCAGTTCACTGTCGACCAGGAGGCACTCAAGATCCAGGAGCAGACCGGTGCTAAGCACAGCGGTCTGGGCAAGCGTGCGCCTCCAGCGGGCATGTGGCAGCCCTCAGCTAGTAGCTTCGTGCGTCCCATGTATGCGAAGAAGGAGTCGGTCAGCGGCGGTAAGACTGTGAGATCTAACGGAATCCCCACGCCGAGCATCACGCCGCCTCCTTCGACTCCGTCCGTCGACCAAGAGGCAGCGACACGTATCTTGGCATCTCCCTCTAAGCCTAGGACCGTCCCGTTCAAGGCCGATCAAGAGGAGGGCGAGAGCCCCAAGGCTCTGCCCATCGAGCCGGCCGAGAAGCCCGCGGAAGAGGAGCTTCTTGACGGCAAGAAGCCTGACGGCCAGTCCGAGGACAAGGACGGCGACAGCGCCGACCGGGAGCATGACATCTACTCGCAAGCTGTCCTGCAATGTAAGTAGTGGTCGAAAATGTGTAATTCAATCTGCATTGACTAACAACCTCACAGGCAGCATTGACAACCCCGAGTCCTGCGTGATGTGCAGTGGTTAGAGCAATCAACCAGCATCGGGTGGAAGAAATGAGTACGAGTTGATGTTAACGACAGCAAGTCATGAGGATGGGCGTCGTTTTTGCTTTTGGTTTCATTCGGGCATGTGGTTTCCTCATTTCAACGGTGCAAGGGGCGGCGGCATACATAAATCGCTTGCAAGACAATTGGGTAATATTGCGAAGCTGCGTCTCGTTGCACAGCAGCAACGGCAACACAAACACTAGGTACGAGTCGAGCAACGGAAGGTTGCAGTCATGGTGAGGCGTGTGGAAGCTCATCTCTTCATTGAGGTGCCACATGCGAACCCCCTTTTCTTTCTTGTCTTGTTATACCACTCTCTTTTTGGAAGTCGGGTCAGGGATGTTCATAGTCTTCTTTCAAGTGTGAATAAAGTGTTTTACTGATAACAACTTTGCTGCTGTACTTGCCTGACTCCTTCCGACAGTCCTGTCCATACTGCCACGGATCAGTAACCAGTTGCTCCGTGCCTGTTTTTGCTGTTCACTTTGCCCCTCTGTCTGCTTCTGCATACAGAGGGCGAGTGTCCGTAATATCATCCCGGTCGTTCCACTGCGATGTGGCCCTTTGATTTCTCCAAGTCCAACGGCACGTACGAGCAGCGTAGCGCAAATGAATACGTCGGGAAGATACCGAGTCATAGTCAGACTTTTCGGGGTACCGCAGGAGGGCGGTATTCCCTGTGGCTCAAGACATGACCTCTCTCCGAGGCTCATCGGGTCCTACGTCCTATCTATGAAAAGCTTAATTGACGCCCATGGCGAGGTTGACTGATAAGTCCTCGAGGATGCTGCGGCAAACGGTGATTTATTCCTTGCGCTGAGCCCCGGGACAAGATGCCTGTCTCCCGAGTTGGAAACCCGCGTGAAATGTATGAACAAGAAACGTGTTTTGAAATTCCGAGTGGCCGGGACGCCGAGCTCGCCCATCCAGATGAAATCTTCCCCTCGTGGGAGATCGCATGGGATGGATTGGACGTGGCTTATTGGAGGGAATCCCACATCCCAGAATGAGGCCTGCCGCTTGCGAAGGAAGGCATTGATAGGCCATTCTCTATGCCGCCACAGCAGGCCAGCCCACGTCTCGTTTGTGCCAGGGAGGCCGGCACACTCTCTACGGTCTGGCCGTGGTTGGACAACAGCAATCGGCTTTGGTAGCTCACCACTTATTGCTGTCGAGTCTAGAACATTGCTGGGTCGACGACCGAGGGCTCCTATTCGACTTCCTTTGTGCAGAGCTCAATTAGAGGCGAGTCAAATGATCGGATTCGCCGGTCGACCTGGACGGTGGTGGGCCAGTATTGTGAATTGAACCTTGAGCCCAGTTTGCGCCTGATATCACAGACGAACTCGGACTGGCGCCTATCAATTCGCGGGACCTGGCGCCGACGCTAATTTGATAGACCCATTGGGCCTGCTGAGGCATGACAATAACCGAGTAGAGCTACGCCAGCAATGTGCTTGCTCTAGGATTTCGGGGAGAGCACAATGCTTTGCACGTTTCTGAGAGCTCTGAGGATGCCGAGACTATCCTTTGTGCTCAACCAGCGAGACTAATCTGCGAATGCGTGCAATAGCGATTTACGAGCACGTCTCTTGACCGAGCTTTGTCTCGTGACAACGACGAGCAAAGGCATTTGAAATAATCGTTTGATGAGCGCCGTCGTACCAGCTGTCCTGGTCTGGTTGACGCGGTGGCGGTTGGACTAGAATGACGTTCCGGGAAATGACTGCCGACGGTGGGCAATGCAAGCAGATGCAAGTGCTCGAGGACTCAGCTTGCCTCGTCCGTCCGGTTTGAGGCCTCATTTGGAAATGGCCCAATGGGACGAGTGGCTGACCACGCTGGCGCCACACGACGGCCAAGTCTGTAGGCTTGTAGATCCAAGGTGTGGTTGCACTCAAGCCTGATAAGCTGCTGCACGCCAGGGGCAGCAGCACAACAGAGCGGTTCCAAGGTTGTTGCCGGGCGGGCCAGCTAGGGAAAATTTCAGAACTTGATGCCGACTGCGGATGGCAGTCGGCGGCACGCTCTTTCTGGGCTAGTGGCCTGCAAGTCACGGCTGAAAGTTCTGACCACGATCTGTGCTCTGCACGTTCTTTTTTCCCAGGGTGATAATGCGATTCGGCGTGAGCTGTGGTCAAAGAAACGGCCAGGGAGCTGGTGGCTGTGGCTGGGCGTGTTCCTCTGTCGCTTCCTCCCATCTTCCTCAAACGCCTGAGATATTGCTTGGCCGACACCGGCTTTTTGCCTCAATTGCGGTGTCGGGGTGGCTCCATGAGAAGTAGTGCAGTCGAGGTGGTCGTGAAGACAAAGGGTGTTGAAGGGGACGAACTCAATCTCATGGCCTGGCACAAGTCGAGGCACCGCATCACAAATCCCAAAATTGACGGGGCTAACCCGCACGCGGATACGCACGGTGGTCACGCCGACAACGAAAGAGTCGGGCAGATAGTTGATAGTGATAATGCCGCCGAGACACAGCACAGACGAAACCGAGTGTCCTGCGCGTGCTAAGCGGTCTCTAGGAGTGCCAGGCGGTAGTAACAGGATGACACCTGCACGACGGAAAGGGGCAAGGTCGTGAGATGGGTTGGAGGTGACATGCGGTGCCCGCAAATTAAGGACGTTACACACGTATCAAGACGGCGGCCGGGTGTTTCTGGGCGGTGGTAATCAGCGACAAGCCTGGAGAAGCTGGGGGAGAACCATCCCCAGGCGGCCAATGGGCCCGACGGTGAGAACCCAATCGAGCAAGTGGAGCGGCTGGCTTCTCGCACGGGTTCGCGTGCGTTCGTGCGTACATTACAGCACAGAGGAATAGGTACCCGTGTACCTAGATACCCAGGTAGCATCTAGTGTCGCTGGATTTCTCGATCCTATGACATCACACGGAACGCCGCTCTGGGTTCGCAGACTTCTTCCATCGGTGCTTCTCCGTTGTCGAGCCTGGAGTCTTTGTTTTGCGTCGTTATGCAGCAAGAATCGGCTCTCCGCCGACAGCCATGATGCCAACATACGTCAGTCAGGCTCGGATTTCCCCCTACGTGGCGCGTCGTGCTGTTCTCTTCTGCGGGTGGCCTCCCCTCAATGATGCTCGCGCACTGATGCATGTCTCTGCCCCTGCCGGTGCAATGCTTCGTCTGGACTGGGGTTTCCCTGCTTGCCCAAGGCCCCGCCCAGGCTTGCCATTGTCCAATGGTGGACGGCCGACGCTCGGGACCAGCCACCCAGGTCGACCAACAAACACTCAAAATTGACCTCATCTGGTCTTGGAGAGCTTGTGTTCCCTGCTTTCGGGGCACGCTAGAGCTGCCGGTTCGCCGTCTACTTGCATTTATCGCGATGGGTGCACCTTGCTACTAGCACCTGAGGGGGCCTCCAGACCTCAGAAGATTCCAGCGACAGACTTTGCAGGCCTGTAATTAATATTGTCGAGAGAGCGGGCCCCTCTGGTCGGTTCGGCTGTTGCATCCATACTGTATCGATCCATCGGTGAGTACCTGCCGGAGTCAGGCCAGTCCACAGCGTTCCCACGTAGCACCACCGATCAAAGGTGGGCGGGCCAGTAGCAGCAGAGAGATGGACGGACTAACGGGGTAGAACTGGCGGTAATTGCACATGTCCCTGGACGCGCCCACTCGAAAAAGCCTGCTTGAGGGCACGCGTGCTGGAGCCCAGCTGGGCTTGCGGCTCGAAGCCCTGAGTCCTTGATTCTTTCGGTCCTGACCGCTCTCGTGTTGCCTACATGTAGCCTTCCAGGTTTCAAGGTCATCGCCGTATTGCTTGTACCCGGGCCTGTGAGAGGGTCGTGGGTCACAGTCCCGCCAGGCGAGTGACACCGTCATTGCAAACACCGCTTCTTATTTGCTTCCTGACCCCATTCTTTGGTTGTCCGGCCAAGGAAGGCTTGGTGCATGGGCCGGTTACGTCCCCAGTGCACCACACCGAGAATGGAGGATGACTGCCCCAGGCCCACACCTGACAAAGCCGACGACACCAGTGGTCCCCTACACTATGAAGTACGTCGAGGCAGCTCCAGGCTGGGCGGGCCCCGAGAGGCGTAACGTGCAAATTCGAACGTCAAGAGAGCCGGACTTGAACGCGTACAGCAGTGCACCCAGGCACGGGAGTTGGAACAGGTCAAGGGCTGCGCGTGCCCTTGGCCTGGCACCGCGCTACTACGCCTTTTTGCGTGCTATCGTAGAATATGCAGACCGGAGAGCAGGAGATGCTGGGTCGTAGGCACGGAGAAACGGCGTGGGCCACGTCGATCGTCGGAGGTTTCCAGGCGACCTCGAAAGGTTCTGGAAAGCGCAGCTGGAATGGGCATGTCCCAGCGGCCATATGGGCGAGGCCCACCTTGCCCACCTAGGTGGGGAGACCGACATGCATCATGGGGCGGAGATCGTCAAGATCAGGGCCAGAGCTGCAGCTTCCCAGCAAGAAACAATGACACCTAGGCCAAGGCAGGGATGCCCACGCCGGCTAAGGAGGCCCCACCGGGACAAGAGCAGGTACCGCACGATCCAAGCTCCATGACGCCAATTGGGCGGCAACGCCCTTCCGTCTCCAGGTACCCGAGCTTGTACCTGGGGCTGGTTTGCTCGGGGCTGGGAGGTGGAGCTGGGCAGAAACTGAGTTGCTGTAGGAGGTAGCGTGGGTAGTATCAAGGCAAGGTGCAGTGACTGTGTGCGCGTAGTGACGACCTGACGACAAGCTGCCAGCAACTCGCGAGGACGCCTTTTCCCTGCCCGCCTTCACCTCACTTCACATAAACACACACACACACACAGTAGCACGGAGCCACTACAGTAGAAACAACAACCAACCGCCTGCCTGCGTACCTGCAGTACCTTCCCTCCTGCGTGCCTTCTTCTTCTTGACCGTCACCCATCCCATCAAGCTATCCCACCTCGACCTTGCACCCTGGCAAGCCTCGTCCGTCGATCCAGTAAGTGCGTGCCCCTCTCCCAGATTGCATACTGTAGCACCTTGCGTACCTTGCCTACCCTGTCCTTCCATCTGCCATCCACCCATCCTGGCCTTGGCTCTTTGTGTTTGTGAACCACTGCACTGTCGAAATAGCACCTTCCCCCAGCCAGCCACCTCACTTCGTCCGCACTTGTGACCCCGTCTTTAAGTTCGACCACGCCCGCCTCTTCAGTTTCCCCCAAACGTCCATCGCCCTCCTCCCTCTGTTTACCTTCACCACTTACACCACAATCGCGCCTCTTCACACGCGTTGACCCAAGTTTTCATCCCAACAGCCTTCACCACTTTCAGTATTACTGCCGCACATCGACATTCGTCAATCTCATCTCGCAGCCACTATCAACCCTCCAACCCACCAACCCAACACCAAAAACCAACAGTCAAGATGAAGTCTGTCGCCGTCCTCGCCCTCCTTGGTGCCGTTTACGCCCAGGACATCAACTCCGTCCCCCAGTGTGGCGTAAGTCCTCCCCCTTTTGTCTTTTCAGTTTGTCACGCACCTCGTACTGAAAACATCACGCAGCAAACCTGCATTCAGAACATGCTCCAGGAGCAGGCCAACCTGGGCTGCCCCCCTGTCAATGGCCAGCCTGACCCCTCCTGCCTTTGCAAGAACGCCGACTTCAGCTTCGGTCTGCGCGACTGCGCTCAGCAGGCTTGTGGCTCCGACGTCGCCAACGCTGTCGTTTCGTACGGTGTGAGCTATTGCCAATGTAAGTGATGCACCGCGCCCCACCTGTGCATACCGCACTTCACAGCTGGACCGAAAACTGATTTCTCGTGACAAACAGCCGCTGGTGTCAACATTCCTACCACTGTCATCGTAAGTTCTTTTCTCCGTCGGAACCTGCAAGTCTCCAATCTGACACACCCACAGTCTGGTACCCCTTCTGCCACTGGCTCTGCCACTGGCTCAGCTTCTGGCTCTGCCACTGAGAGCGGCTCCGCCACCGAGTCTTCGAGCGCCATCACCACTTCGTCTTTCGCCACCACCATCACCACCGGCGACTCGACCATCACCACCTCTGCCGCTACCACTATCTTCGGAGTCGGTGGCGCAGGTGCTTCCGCCTCCAGTGCCGCTTCAGAGGCTTCTGAGTCTGCCTCCAGCGTTGGCGAGTCTGCCTCCAGTGCCGCCTCGAGCGTGGCCAGCTCTGCGTCTGGTGCTGCCAGCTCCGCTACTGACGCCGCGGGCTCTGCCGCTTCTAGCGCTGCGGGCGAGGCAACCAGCTCTTCTGCTGCAGGCTTTGTAAGTTGGCCCATTCCCTACTGTGCCGGACCGCACCTGTTCGTTCTAACATGACCGACTCGTAGGCGCCTCAGATGACTGCTGCCCCGGCTGCCGGCTTCTTGGCTGCTGCCGGTGTCGCCGCCATGCTTCTCTAAATTGGAGGAGAAGTTGGCAAAACCTAATTTTGTGTTCGGCTCTCTTTCTCACTTTTCTGACGTTGCCACGTCATGAATTAATTCTCGACTTTCTCGACTTTCTCGACACTCGCTCTCTTCACATTTCACCCCACAGTTCACCCGGTCAGCGTCTTCAGCGTCCACAAAGGGTTCGGTAGACGGCGTACAAAGGCAACGGAACTAGAGCAGTGGATGGGGGGGAAATTCGACTGAAATGAAATGAAGGACATCTTGGAGTTTGCTGGCGGGGAAAAAAGAACATGATGACGAAATATGCTGATTTCCTCTGCCAGACGGCATGATGGATGTACGATTGGAATGGTCTGTCTGATGGCACTTTGCCAGGACGTAATGCGGAGGGCAACAAAGCCCGCGGACTCGCGCGGGCGGTAATGAGGCCTCACGTTGAGGCTTCCTGGAATGGTACTTGAGATACCCCTCCCTGGAGCTTCGGTCCAGGTTGGTTTTTGCAGATCTAGGTTTTTCTCGCTCTCTTTAATGGCAGCGTTCATAGAGAAAGGTCGCGTTGATGGTGAAATGCTGCTGCTGCTGTAGTGTTGTGGTGACCTTTTGAAATTAGCTCGAGCTGGCTGGCTGACTTTACAGTATGTGGTCGCACATGTGTTTGTTGCTAGCGTGAGGTTGAGGCGCGAATCAGAAGCTTAGTCATCCGGGGGATGGGGGTGGTGCCATGACATACGTATGTCCGGCTCGGCGTCGCAAGCTCACAGCTGTCACAGTGCTGGAATGTACTTACATGTCCTCTCCTGCTCAGAACACACGGGAATGCCAAACTGAGCCAGCTCCACGGCAGGATGGCAGAGACGACAGCGACGGGAAAGACGAAGAAGACTATTGTCTTTTTCCATCCAGATCTTGGCATTGGCGGTGCCGAGAGGTTGGTGGTCGACGCCGCTGTGGGACTGCAGAACAGGGGCCACAAGGTTGTCATCTTCACAAGCCATTGTGATCCCAAACACTGCTTTGACGAGGCCAGAGACGGTACATAGATTCCTCCCGCATCCCGCGCCGTCCCCCAGCCCAATTCAACCCAGCCCAGTCCAGACACACAACTCTCCCTTGTGACCAGCTGCTGACTCCAACTTGAAAAGGAACCCTCGAGGTTCGCGTGCGCGGCAACACCATCTTCCCACCCTCAATCCTCTCCAAGCTTAGCATCTTCTGCGCCATCGCGCGGCAGCTGCACCTCCTCGTCCAGATCCGCCTCAATGGCGAGCTCGCCTCCCTGCGGCCCGATGCCTTCTTCGTCGACCAGCTCAGCGCGGGGCTGCCCCTCCTGCAGTTCCTCCAGCCGAAGGCGCCCATCCTGTTCTACTGTCACTTCCCCGACCTCCACCTCGTCCAGGGCCGCGACAGGTGGCTGAAGAAGCTCTACCGCCTGCCCTTCGACACCCTCGAGAGGTGCAGCATGAGCTTCGCCGACGCGATCGCCGTCAACAGCAAGTTCACCAGGGGCGTGGTCTCACGCACCTGGCCGAGCCTGGCTAGGGGGAGGGACCTCAAGGTCGTGTACCCCTGTATCGACATAAGGCCCGCAAAGAGCGTGGGCGGGGCCAAGGAGGGAGGACTGGTATGGGACCACGGCGGCATCATTCTGAGCATCAACCGCTATGAACGCAAGAAGGACATCGCCTTGGCTATCAGGGCATACGCCGGTCTGCCACGAGACAGGAGAAATGGCGTCAAGCTCGTCATTGCTGGTACGACATCCTCTTCTATCTCTTTGGTCCCCTTCTATGACTTAGCCTTACACTATCCATCGTGTTCGCCTGACTGACACGTATACACCCTAGGTGGATACGACTCCCGCGTGTCTGAAAACGTCTCCTATCACAGGGAGCTCGTCGAGCTCGCCAAGTCTCTCAAACTCACCGAGGCGACCGTACACTCAGCACAGACCGCCTTGGCCGTGCCGCCCGAGATCGACGTCATATTCCTGCTGTCGGTCACAAATACGCTCAAGCAGCAGCTCCTCAGGTCGGCTAAGCTGCTCGTCTACACCCCCTCGAACGAGCACTTTGGAATCGTACCTCTCGAGGCCATGCTGGCGGGCGCCCCCGTGCTGGCGGCCAACACCGGTGGGCCGACGGAGACGGTCGTCGAGGGCGAGACGGGCTGGCTGAGGGACCCGGCCGACGCCGCCGCCTGGACCGAGGTTATGGACAATGTTCTGAACGGGATGAGCCCGGAGCAGCTAGCCGAGATGGGCCGTAAGGGCGACGAGAGGGTCCGCGGCCAGTTCGTGGACACCCAGATGGCCGAGAGGCTCGACAGGATCCTGACGAGCGTCGAGAACCCCCGGCGGGAGGGGAGCCTGGTTGCCCTGCTGGGCTTCTTGGGCTCGGGTGCACTAGTCTTCTTCGTGCTGGCCGCCCTGGTCGTGCTGGTGGCCATCGTATCGACTAAACAATGAGCATATACCGGTAGCACGCGCGGGTTTCATGATTCAGTCATGAGAATGGACCCAATCGCGGATGTACACGCAAACAACAACCACTGCCAGACCTCGTGACCGTGCTGTTATTCAGCCCGGAGGCCGGAGAAAAGTTAAGACTGGGCCATGAGAGACGAGTTTGCAGAGGGGAACAGCCCAGTCTCGAAGACGAGTCCCGGCCAACGGGTTGGGTCGTCCCCATAGTGGAAGACATCGCACAGCAACGACCAGCGGCCGCATAAGCCTCGAGATTCTACTGGTGAAGTCGGGGGTTGGACGAGTCTCTAGGAAGCAAAGAGATGGTAGCCTGGGTGGTTCGCGGCCGCGAAAGTTGTGGAAGTCATGATGGTGCTCTCGATCGAGGAGATATCGGCCATCTAAAGGGGCCACTTGACAGGAATGAATGGTAACTTTGGGAGATAGATACCCGAAATACCACAGCTTTTCACTCAGTAAACTCTTCTTGCGCGCCTCTGCGTCTCATTTCTTATGCGGCTTCTGGCCTATCTCTGCCTTGCCAATTTGAGGAACTCCGTGCGTACTGAGACGACATGGCGCCTTGCCTAGAGCGAAAAGAGGACTGAAGGCAGCTTCGTAGAGACAAACCGTCCCGGTGGACGCCAGCCACGTGAACACTTCCTTGAATCGTTGGGAGGGATCACGTATGATGAGTGAATGTACTTGCGGATATCACGTCGAAATGCCGAATAGTAAAGAGGTTTTGGTCCGCATTGTGTTCCATTAGACTTGTATGACCTAGGCCAACGCAATTAGATTCTTATCATACTCTCCCCCCATCATGCAAACAACCCCCATTGACCCGCTGCACCCACTGCACCCGCTATTGATAATGTGATCCCTTGTCCTAGTGGGCGACCCTGTCCGGGTTTCGCTTCTCCCCACCCTAGACCTCTGCCCCCAGATCCCTCATCGCTCAATGGTCATAATGAATACCAGGCATACAGATATATATGTACTGGGCCCGTCCATCAACCCCGCCGCTCCAGGGACTCTACCCCGTGTTTGTCCGACGGCGCTGAAAAGTACGGAAAGACGAGGGAAATCTCTGGTGTTCCGTGAAGACGACAATCGGACCCCCCTCGGCGCCTTGCTATGACCGTCAAGCGAACCTTCCCAATTTCCCACAATGCAGAAATCCCCCAAACCGCTCGAAACACCGGGGGCCTGGTCTCGTGTCTACCCGCTCCTCATGCATACCTGTCGAGGTCTTTCCCATTTGAACCCGTCCCAAAGGACGAAAAAAATTATACATATATAGAACACTACTCCTGCAAGACTTCGTCAATGACGGAGTTCAACTGTGGCGTGAATGCTGCGTGAAATGCTATGTCCGCATGGCGACTTCCGCTCTTCCTGTCTGCTCTCTCGTTGACTGGCCCACGCCTCTCCCTTATCGGGAGAAGGTTGAGACGCCTGCACGTTCAGAGGCGGCAAGGAGAGAGTCGGTACTGTGCCTTGAAAAGTAACAGTGATCCAACCGGAATGGCAATCGTGAACGCCCCGAACCTGGCCACTCGTTCCCACATCCGGGAGGTGGCGCTATGCAAGTAATAAGAGATGTGATCTTGGAGCCGCCGTATAAAAGGATAAGTATGTACGTGCTGGTAGTAACAATTGTGAAGCAGATAGCCGACCGATGCAGTTTTTTGTGACGCGTCGTAGTCTTTAGTACTCGAAATCCAAATGTGAATCTGGAGAGGGGAGTTTGTGGTGGTGGAGTCCATGTGCTCAGTGATTCGGTTTGTTGCTGCTCAATGAGACCGGTCCAAACAGCCTCAATGAGTGGAGTGGTAGAATAGCAAAGCTTCTTGTTGTAGTCGTACAACGGGAGTCTTCACTCCCCAGGAGCAAACACCTTCTTGGCTGTGTCGGTGCTGCCCACGGACGCATTAGTGTTGCGCCTCTTGGACCCGAAGACGATTTTGCCCATGGAATTGGGAGAGCCTTTGGTAGCGGTTGACTTCTTAGATCGGTGACCCATCATGAGAATCCCATCATCACTGTCGCTGTCATCGTCGTCAAGACGTGCGGGTGGGGTTGGCGTGGAATTCCCCACAGATCCGGGCTCATGGTCATCAACAAAGACAGTCTCGGTGCGCTCATCGAGCTCTGTCGCCTCTAGAGGAAATCCTGTGACAGGTTCCTTTGCTAACGCTGGTGGTGTTACCGAGTCGGTTGTTTCGAGGACAGCGCGCCGGCTGACAGTCTTCGGGTCGCCTGGGTTGCCCAAGAAGTCCCCTTCCGGGTCGGCAGACACCGATGAGGCCCCGCTGAGCAGTGCCGGTAGAGATGGGTCAGACTGGAATGCAAGAATTTGCTCCGCGTCTGCCTCCCTTAGATCTTTCTGCGACGCAGACGTAGTATAGCTCACTGGACTGGTTACCACGCTAGGGCTTGTCCACGGAGTGGCAATAGCTTCGCGGGAGTTGGATTTGGATGAAAACGTCGTACTAAACGTCTCCCCCCGGGAGGGTGCCCCGTTGCTAGCAGAGTCGTCATCATCCGGCGAGGGAGGACAGGGAACACGGGCCGCATCAAGCTCGGCAGCGGGTTGCAATGCCTCTTGTCGCCGTGCCTCCTCCTCGTGCGCAAGCCTTTCACGTCGGCGCAGGGTCTCCTGTGCTCGAGCAAATGACTCGGGAGTCGACGAACCGTAGAGCCTGGGGGGTGGTATCTTGCCCTCGGGTATGTCCTGGACGCGGTGGGCCGTCATCGGCCTCTCTTCAATCTTGACGACAGTTCGAAACTTGTCAAGCATTGGATCCGACCTGTGTTGGCCATACTGATACGAGGAAATCGTGTTTGGTGAGAAGAATTGAGGCGAGGGCAGCGGGCTTTCTCCAAAAGCCCGGCCGAGGTCTAATGACCGCATTTGTGAAAGCTTCTTGGGCTGCTCGAGACTTCCCGGTGCAACGAGAGAGCTCACACCAACCCGTGCTTCAGCTCTCTTGTCGGGGCTGGAAAACACCAGGGCTCTGTCGACCGATTGAGACCTTGTCGAGTCGTCGGAAGGCTTTGTGTCTCTCCCCTTTCTGCGCAGGCCGCTCAAGGTGTCAGAGTGGTCATCAGCAGCAGGGGTAGTTGGTGCCGTGCGAATCTCAGCAAGGTCGTTGTGCAAACTTATCACAGCATTCGAGATCGACCGCGAGTGCCTGTGGCGCGGGAATTCCATTTGAGCCGAGGTCGGGGTCTGGTGGTCTGTGATGTCTTCTTTGCCATTAAAATTCGTGGCAATCTCAGGAAGTTGGTGTGATGGGTGGCCGCCTACCGCTCCCGGCTGTTGCGAGGTTGGTTCCGTCTCCAACTGTGGTTCTTCTTCCGGACTAGCCGTCACGCTGTAGGTCAAGGGATGCTCGCTATGTGTGTGTGAATGTTCTCTCACGGTCGCAAAGTAGTCACCGTCCCCACGTAAGCTCTTCCTGCGTGAGTCGCGGATATGGTTTATGATCGGCGTGTGTGCAGGGCTATCGCCAGCTGAACTGGCAGCACTGCTAGTGGCTCTCCGCCGAGAAGCACCCTCGGCGCGTTCCACCGATCGGCTTGTCAATTTGGTGAGTGTCTTTTTCAGCGTAGACCTCGCCCGCTCTAGAAGTGTAAGAGGCACAACGGCGTCATCCACCTCCTTCTCGTTGACCTTGATCTTGTTGCCTTGAGTCTGCCTCTGTGGATCCGTGTCGTCGATCCAGCCCATAATGTTGGGTAGGTTGGAAAGGACCCAGGGGTGGTACTTCACTCCCCTAAGTGTTATCCGCTGCCTTGGGTCCTTGATGAGCATCTGTCCCAAGAGATGTTGAAGGCTGTCATCGACATCCTCATAAAGGAGCTGGTGGTCGTCACGGTACGGAGCACTGTTGACGCGCTTGTAGAGCGAAGACGTGTCCGGGGACGTGGATGGATCCACAGGTCTCAGCCGCCTGGTGGGGATGTACACCTTCTCGGTTGCGATTTTCCGGAACATTTGGAACTCATCCTCTGCCAGGAAGGGAATTCGAGCAAATATCATACAGTAAAGCGTTACACCAAGGGACCAAATGTCGATTTGTTCAGTGACCTTGGGCGGAGGTGTGTTGTCGAGGTCTGTGTAGCACAATTCAGGAGCGAAGAAAGCAGGAGTTCCGACAGTCTTGGACAGTTCGTACTCGTCATCAAAGTCTTGCGCTTCTGATTCGGAGACGGTATCGTCAGGTTCGCCATCTCGCATCGGCCTGCCAAAATAAGACACACCGAAATCCGAGATCTTGACGCGATGATCCCGAGTCCAGAGCAGATTGGCCGGCTTAATGTCACGGTGGACAATCCCCTGATAATGCAAGTACTCAAGACCGAGGACGACATCCCGAAACGCATTTCGCGCCTCGTCAATAGTGAAGCAAGGAACATATGAGAAATCGGCGAAGGGATCATGAGGCTGCGGGTTGAAGTCGATCGAAGACATGTGTGATATGATGGAATCAGCCATGCTGGGAGATCGCTCTCTGAATCCTAAATCGTCATAAGCCCCGTACATGGTCCCGGCAAGCGCGCTAGACGAGCCAGGGTTCGAGTGAAGGGGTCCTGGCGTCTCCATGTCATCTTCGTTCGAGGTCGGTGGCCCTTCGGATGCGACAGCAGACATTGACTGTACTGACTGCGTTCTTGACGGGGCCTGTGAGGAAGGTGCAGACCTTCGTGAAGCTGGTGAGTGCGACCTCTGGGGGAAGCAGATGCGTGCTGCGTGAGATCCGCCTCGGAGGGCCCAGATCTGAGGTCGGACTCATCTTGACCTAATTCCAAGCTCCAGGGGTCGCCGTGTGTACCGGTCTTCTCTGCAAGATGGGCGCGTTTCATCTCCTTGACATTGAATCTCCGTTCCAAATCGAGAAGATGCTGCTCTTCCTCTTCTGTCAGAGCCTCGCCCCTCATCTCCCTTTCGATACGCCGGCGCTCGAAAGCACATATGTTCGGAAGGCCCTTCTTCCTCCAGATGACCTCCCCACATTCAACATGCTCGAGACAGAGGTAAATTTTCCTGTAGTCAGGGTCGTCGATGACTTCCAGCAAGGCCACCACATTCGGATGTCTGATTTTCTTGAGAATGGCGATTTCCCTCTTGGACTTCTCGAAGGGAGACACGTTCTGGGTAATCCTGCCGAGCCGGCGTTTTCTGGAGAAGCGGGGGACAATTTTGATGGCGACATTCTGGCCGATATCGAGGTCGCGGGCCAATTTCACCTTGCCATGTACACCGCGGCCGATCTCCTCGATGACCTCGTAATGGTTGATGATCTTGCGCCCGGTGGTGAAGTCTCTATCGATATTGGCGACATGTGTCCTGGAGCCATTCTTGTCAGTGACTTTATTCTCATTCGACCACCTACACCAGCACTTGCAACGCTGGCCTGGTCAACGCCACCGCCCAAGAAGCCGTTAGCGCGGTCACCCAGGCGCCGGCGGCCAGGGTGGTTTCAGGTCTCTTGACGTTGACCGCGGTGTGTGACAAGGAAAGGGAAAGGCTGCAGGATTGTCTGGCTTGCTAGGTGGACACATACTCTCTAACTCTGTGGTTCTGTAGGGGATGAAGAAAGGGACTGTTGAGTGCAGCAGGCGTTGTACCCTCGGACACGGACTGTGAGGGTGGCAGAGACATGGTGGTGCGGGGGTTCGACGGACTGAAGAGCCCCGGGGACGAGACGGGAGTGCTGCTGGCAGTGAGCGAGGGGTTTTGCGGGTGTGCGGGCGGAAGCGTGTTGTGAGGTTGTGTTTGAGGTTGAGGTTGAGGTTGAGCAGGCGGATTAGGCGCCTGGTGCTCCATTTTGCGGGCGTGGTCGAAGACGGAGACGGGATCGGAGTCGAAGTCGTTGTGGGCTCGAATGCTGGTGAGGAGTGAGGGCACGGCAACTCGACATAATGAGCTGTCGAGGTTGGCTCCGGAGCCGATCAAGCCTCAGTCGGAGCGAAACAGTCGTTGAAGAGAGAGATTGTCGTCTCTAAGCCGCCATGGCGACCGAGCAGCTCGAAAGGGTGCAATGCGGGGAGTGGGTAAGAAAAGGAGAGGATCGTGGTCGATGGTCGGTGGTGGCAGTCTCGGTCCTAAGGAGGAAAAGGCCGGCCAGTTTCGAGTGAAGGTAAGTGTGAGCGCGAGTGTATGCTGGTTGCTGGCTGGCTTTGGGCTTTTGGGGGAAGAGGGGGGCTGCAGAGCAGGGCAGGACTGGACTGGGCTGGGGCTAGACAGGACAGGACAGGGTGGGTGGATGGGTGTGTGGATGGGAGGGTGGGGAGGTCGTCAGTTTTTGGGACGCTGGGCTGCGGACCGGGTGGGCTGCAAGGGGGGGATACGGAGGTACAAGGAGGGGCCAAGCCGGGCATCCATTGACGAAGTGAGCAGAAAGGAAAAAAAAAAAAAAAAAAAAAAAAAATCAAGGTGCAGAGCTAATAATAATGGCCGCAGCTGCGATGCATATGCGCGGACCCAGGCTAATAAGGCATGTATATTCCAGATCCTTCCTCACAGTACGTACAGTAATGCTGTTGGCGAGGCAAGAGAAGGAGAAGGGGGGGGGGAGAGAGAGCGCGAGCGAGAAGGACCTCACCCTCGCATCAAGGTCTCCATGCTCCAAGCTGCCCATGCCATCACCATCTGCAGGTGGGTGGATTGGCGGGGGGGGGGGGGCGCGGTTTGTTGATGTGTGCACCAACCCGCCCGAAAGCCACCCAGCCCTGGGAACAGCACTCTGGAATCCGTCTTTCACCACCACATTGTTTTTCCTCAGCCGGGCTTCTCTCCACCCTGCCCTTCGCTGGATTGAAGGCTGGCGAGCTGAGCCGGGCGGAACGATGCGGTGCCCGCAGCGGACCAGCGGACGAGAGTGAGCCTCGACCACGCCCGTTGAGGACGACTCACACAGTAGGCACAATTACGATGCAAAAGACTGTATTAGCTCCAGCCCCGAGTCCCGTTTCTCCATCGCCTAACAGTCCACCCTGTTCTACAATGTGGGCTCGAGTTACTGCGCTGCCGCAGCCGGTGCACGACACGCTAGGCAGAGAATCGCCCGGGCGCCATGCTGAGTGAACAATGAGATGGTCAGTCCTCGGGCTAGCATTCATCAGAGCAGTTACCTGCCCTTCAGGCTTGTTGCAGAAAGTCCCCATCAGTTTCCATTCAGCTTGTTAGATGCCCCAGGCTCACCAGCGCCAGTGGCCAATTCCTCAACCGCACCTCGTCGGCCCGGCGAGCCATTTACAACAAGCCAGGTAAATGTGGTGGCAGACAGATGTCTGTTCGCCTTCCGCCCTCACACAATCGCAGGAGCTGGGCCGGGTTCGCTCTGCATACGGACTGGGCTCGCAGCAGGAGAAAGCCTGCTTCAAGATGAATCCAAACCCAAAGCCGCGCCGGGGGAAAAAGGCTGATAGGACGGAAGCCTCATCAGATAGTGATAGAGTTGCCCAACAATTGAGGTCGAGCCTTCCCTGCTCCCTGCTCCTTGCTCTCGCTGCTCCCACAGGCTTCCCAAAGGGTAAGGACGACGGGAGTTAAATTGCCCTCCCAGACGAAGCAGGGTCCAGGATCCAGGGCCCAGTCGGCCTTGGCGTGCGATAAGGGTGGTCCCATCCTGGCCGCCCTGATTGGCCGGCCGCACGAACATGGGTTGACCGTAACTCTTTGTCGACGCATGTGAAGTGGGCTTCTGCTGCACGATCACTCCAGGCGCTACGTACTCGGTACCAGTCCACATGTGGATAACTGCGTGTATGTCCAAAGCAGCTACGTATTGTGGTACCTGGGGACGCTCATCACTGCCTGATTGCCATTCTCACCACACTAAGTTTCCGCCACGTTTTGGCCAGATGCAGGTGCACAGAAGCAGACATCTTCGACTGTTTGCTCGCCAACACACGCGAGGAAAAAAAATTAAGCCTGCGAGACCAGATGGCCGCGCTCATGCCTCCCCACGCACTCGAGACGATGCCGCTGGCTGATTCCAAACGGATCAATTGAAGCTGCCCACGCGGCGATGGCACCGTCAGCTCGCATAGTGCAGGGCCGGGTGCTTCAGAAGACCTGACGGCCTGTCGACGGGTTTCTACCCAGCCGTACTACGTCGTGCACTGCACATGCAGGCTATGAATGTGACGGCGAGTCAGGCTCGTCTCCACGTCGGTGGTGAGGCCGCGATCCCGCTCCGATCTTCATAGCCGTGTGTCGACTGGGACGTCTCCCTCCGAAGGCCCCTTTTGCCTCAGTATCCAGTGGCAACAGCATCGTCCCTGCGGATGAGCATCTGGGGAAGTGCCCGACTGGTGGAGGCGGTGGTGGTGGATATCTTGGGTTCGCTGTGCATGCCCGTCAGGCCAGAAGTCAACGATCCTTGCCGTGTGTGCTGTCGCTGAGCAAGATCTAATCAATGGCAGAGTCATCAGCCGGAAGCTGGGCGATTTGTCCAAGCGCCTGTTTTGGGGTTTCAAGACGACAACGGGAGACGGGATGATCTAGCAGCGATCACCACGGTCAAAACACGATCTAATCTTTGTTACCCCCGTTGACCAACTGCGGTTAGTACCTGGTATTGCCCGCGTGCGGTACCGCGTATGTCGGCGCCCCATATTTGCCCGAACACACTCGAGATTGACATGTTGCACCCAGAAGTCGTTACATGATGACGGACGCCGTGAGACCACCCAGTGGCCCTTGTGCCCTTCATTTCAGCGACTTCGTTCTGGATGGAACAGGATGGAGCCGCTCTCAGGTGTCCATCGGGTGTGGAGCTCGGTGGGAACGTCCAACGCTGACCAGAATGGGCATGAGACGCTTGTGAAGGTGGGGCGAATTGTTCCCTGAACTTCTACTGGACTAGTCCTGTCTGGTCTTACAGTCGATACCTCCTTGTCTTGCCTTGTCTTTGTTGACGTCCACGATTCACAAGCCCAAGTCTATTCGTTTCCAATTACTGCAGCAGGTTGGGGCTCGTCACGCCAATGGATCTGCCGTTTCTCGGTGCAAGCAGGCCCAACACTAAAACGACAGGCACGTTGGCATCCGTTGTCGTCCCAAGAAAACCAGAAAGCCTTGTCGGCAACCCAATTGACTTTGGAGACAAAGGAGACACCGACTTCAGAATCCCACATGGACTGGGAGTGTGCGTTATTATGGGCGGACGCTAGTGACGTTACCGTCTCCTGGTCCCGTTCGGGGGCTGCGCAGCCCACCTCGACAATGCCTGAGCCTTAGCAGAGGTGATATCCATCGGCAGCAGGCTAGCCGTGCTTGGCCCTGCTGAAATACTCAAGCTGAGGACGAGATGCTCCGGTACCTAGCGCTGAATAACACAACGCTGCAAATGCCTAACGCGCTGTGCAGACATCGCTTGGCTTGTACTAACTCTGTTTCTCCGTGACTATCGACGAGCAACCGTGGGTCTGCCATCCCGAATCCCACCCAGCCTCATGTCAACGACGCCAAAGCGCCATGAGCTTTGGCACCGTGGCCCAGTCTTCGTCTGCATCGTTCGGGAACCCGTCCCGGACCCAAGCGGTCCAACACATGGCGTACAGACATTGGGGTTCGGCCTGGCTGTCCTGGCCGTCCTGGCCAGCGCCTGGGTGCCTTGCTTGACATGGGACCAGTCGTCCGTGCAGACCTCAGGCCGCCATTGAGGCTGGCGCGACGAGCTAGCGGATTGCCAGACGTTGGTGCATCGTGGCATGTCAAGAGGGCATCGTGAGATTCGCCCCGCCCCTGGGGCCTTGGCCTGGGATTGCATGGGCCTGCGGCAACTGGCTGGAAGGGAGGGGGCGAGCGGTGACTGACATCTTGGCGAGATGGCCAGGCCGGCCCTTTCTCTTTTCGGGTTCCACAAAGACTCACGATGCACACTTCTGGCCTCACTTGCATCATACCCTGACCAGCCCAACCGGTTGGGCCGCGCCGTGGAGTTCATTGTTACTCGGCTTGCACCGCTCCAACGTGCCGCCTCGCCTTGCCACGCTCCTCGACCCCCTGACTCTGGACGTGCTTTCGAGGTCCCTCTTGTCGTCGACATGAAACGGGCATGCCTTTATAGCCAATCGACGGGCACGCGGGCAAAGAATAACGCGGTCATGGGTCACAGCGGTCCAGCGCAGAAATGGTCCTACCCGAGGAGACGCTGTCCTTTCCCGTCACCGAAAAGCCTTCACGCTTGCTACCTTATGTTTGCCTGTGGATGAAGCTATCGTGACATTCCCCGTGCGACCCTCCCTTACTAAACAAGCAGGTCCACCCAGACAGGCCGGGCCGAGTTCTTTGATACTCAAAGTACATGTGCGGGCAGACCTCTCGTCCAGTCCAAGTTCCACCACCGATCATGGTCTCAACCAACTATGTTGACCTATCACTTGCATGCCGTTCCGACTCGTGTTGCTTGTAGTCGTATTTGCTATAGAAAGACCCCTTTTCTTTTGCAGCACCCATGGATCATCTCACATTGCTGCTTCTACTGTAATACAGACTGCTCAAAATGAGCGCAGTTGGTAGCTCTAGGGGCTTGCCACCCTCAGCGTAACCGACTGTGTACGCCCGCCTCGCGTTGACTTGCCTTCCCGGACAAGGTCAAGTCGACTTGATTCGCGTGTCAGCCCTTGATATCGAGTGGTCAGACTCTACTGTTGGGCTGGGTGGTTAGCAAGGCGACAGCTCACTTTTTCCTCAGGTCCTCCGCTCCGCTGGCGCTGCCGCGGGTTGACCAGCGGCTGTTGACATAGCATGTCCTACATAGTGTCCTGGGTTTGATGACAGGCATTTGGCACGCTTGAGCACGCACCCGTGTCTCTCGCTCCTCGTCACAAAGTGAGATACGCCGAGATAATGCAGCCACCCACCCACCCTATCCTAGCCATCCTGGATCCGTGCCTCAGCCTGGCATGTGCTGCTATGTAGTACTGGCTCTGCCAATGGCCACAGAGAGGGGCCTCGGTGGCCTGGGGCGGATCTGACAGCTCACATATCACACGGAGTTGCAAATGCTCTCCGTAATGGCTCCGGCATGTCCCAGCTGGGAGCTTGTGTCTGGGTGTGTTGAGTAGCCGCCTATTGCTTGTTGGTCCTGCCTGGTCCCCCTTCCAGTATGGCGAAGCTGAGTTCCTGTGGTCCTTGTGTCACCACCATCTCAACTCTCCATATTCCCTTGGGCCGCCACAAGCCGTCGAGACATGGCTGAGTTCTGGTCTCGATACCTGCTGTATGGAGCCAGGCCGGCCCATGGCATATCACGAAGGCATGGCGGAGATCAAGATGAGATCTGCGGGCACTCTGTCTCTGCTCTACCCAGACGGTTTGGAATGAAAGGTACCTAGGTGTTAGTACCTCGGCACCCAGCTCACTCGCTGACCGATGTACATGTTTAGCTTACGTAGAATCCGGGGCCCCAGGATTCTGTCGAACCCACATTATCATGGCTAAGGACCAGACCAGACCAGACTGCCACAAGCTGCGCAGGGAATCCCACCGATTTGACGCTCGCATGTTGCTTCTTCTCCCCAGGGCCCAGGCACCTGGGCATGATGACTACGACTGCAACCACATCCACCCTCCAACTCCCACCTGGGGGCAAGTTTACCGATCCCCAACTCTCGTCAAGAAAAGGCCAACCGGCCCATTCCCGAAGCAGAACGACCTGCATACGACCCACTAGGGGGTCCGATACGGCCGTCAAATCAGCCCCTCCGCCCTCCCTCCCTCTCAGGACCTGGACCCATATGCACATGCATGCACGACTGTGACGGGAGGGCGGCCACGATGAGATGAACAAGGTGGCCGGCGGGCCTCAAGGGCTCGCATGTTTTTCGTCAAGGCGACAAATCGAGATTGGCTGTGCAGCCGTGGAGGTCTAGCGGCCTCCGTGGTGGGCCAATCGTCATGGTGATGTTTAAGGATTGTCATTTTTTAAAAGTGATACACGGCGTTGTTGAGACGCTGGATACACACACACACACACACACGGACACGTGAGTTGGGGCCCCTCATCGCCGCCTGATGACCGTGAGGAGTCGAAGGTGGTCGTCGATGCGCGTCATGCTCTCGGCGGCGATACACGACGCCGATCCGCTTGACTCTTGTTTTCTGAAACGTATGCGAGCCCTTCAACATCTGCCCGTGTGTCACCAGCACCTTCAGAGGTAATAACCGCCGTGGATATTCCTCCGCATTGCATGGTCATGCCGGGGCAAACAGGAGCGTTCTGTCCGCGGATGCCCACATACGTCCACATACGTCCACATACGTCCGCGTCTCCGATCCTGGGGATGGCTACAGCGCCATAACAGACGGTTCATATCTAGTGTCTTCCTTCACGATCTCGGAGTCCTCGTCGGCTGCAGGCCGCGCCAGCCGCCAGACCTGGGTACAGTTCTGCGTAACTTCTTGCGAGGTAGGTAGATGTGGCATCTCACTTGTTGGAAAGAAATGCAACCAACATGCGAAATAACGCCGGGAATCTGGATGAGACCGACCAGAGTTAATCAGTCCGTCTCACTAGGATCCCCCTCGCAGCTCTTGCTTGCATGTTGACGACAAGCCAAGGGCCAGACCGTCCCTTGCACACCATATCGGGAGACACTGCTGATCGCACTTTACCTGGTATGTGATTAGAGTTTGGTTCGCTCCGCGATGGGGCTTATTTTATCATCGAGCCTCCCAAGGGCTTACAGCAGCACGAAGCACACGGTGGCAACCAGCGAGGAGACTAACAAACTCCCTCCTTCGGTCCGACCACATGCCACCACTCGTGCTGAGTATCAGACCGGGTGTCGTAAATTTTACGAAAGCGATGCTTCATGAGATGCACATGTGCCCTCGCACTGCCTGTTGCTCCACACACATCTCCTCAACACACCTGAGCACTTTTACGACCCATCGACCTGCGCAATAGGCAATGGGCCAGCCAGGCCAGCCGGGGGAGGAGGGCAACGAACCCAGCCACACACACCATCCCTCTGGATCTCAGTTTCCTGGCCTCTCCCTGGACCAGCGGCCACGCCTCCCTGATCTATGGTCATGCAGGACCCCGAGATCAACGAGAAGGTCCCGACGTGCATATATGCAAGAAAGGTGTTCGCAGAGCCGGCCACCC
Source organism: Diaporthe citri (assembly GCF_014595645.1). Classification (NCBI taxonomy): domain Eukaryota; kingdom Fungi; phylum Ascomycota; class Sordariomycetes; order Diaporthales; family Diaporthaceae; genus Diaporthe; species Diaporthe citri. Next base: position 2,228,301 of record NW_025064850.1, read on the forward strand.
TGTCGCGACTCCGAGGAGCCAGCCTTCCCACACAGTAGATGGGCCAAGTCTATGCCTACCTGCCGGCCTCCATCTATCTATGTCTCTTCTGTCTCATCTGCCTTGTCGTCTCGACCGGGGCAAATCAAGACATCCGGCCCACCATCACTACTCACACTCCCAGCAGGGAAAAGCTGCGCCTGACGCGGCCAGCTCGTGATTGTCCCCTGTCCCCCTCCCCCCGAAGGCTCCCCCGGCTAACACGCCTCCCGGGACGCGGGGCTTGGGACCATCGCCCGCTGGGCCCTGCCTCCCTACCCTCCCGCAAATGTGCTCGGCGGCTCGTCGCGTCCCTACACCACCACTAATTCGCCCCTTCGAACCCTGAAGTTCAAGCAGGCGCGAGTAGTAGCAGCAGCAGCTGTATAGTGTGGCTGGGCCGGCGAGCAGAACTCAAGCCTCCATCCCACATGGCCGCCATCGTGACTTGCCTCCTCCCCATCTCTCATACCCCATAATTCCCCAGCCGCCGTCGTAATGGTGCGTCAAGCTCCAAGATCTTGCTTGGCCCAAACCCCCCTCCTTTGAAGTTCCCTGGCCAACTTCCCAAGACACACTGCCTCCTGCCCCCTCCCCCTCCCCGTTCCCCAAGATATCGCCTCCCGGGGTCTAGCAATCGGCCGAGTGTAGTCCACGGGGCTGGTCCTGTCGTGTGTGCTGCAGTTCGTTCGACCCTTCTCGGGGGCGACTTCTGATGACGACAGGGTGCCTCCCACATGTTTTCTCGCGGCTGTGTAACAGGAAGGGGAAAGGCGTGCGGGTCTTTGTTCTGGTGCCTCCCACGCCGCGACGTTACTGGGTCTCGAGATCCAAAGACTCCCGAGGGGGCCGAAGGGGGGAGGGCATGGTTGTTTGTGGGACACTGTGAGAGTAGCAGGCATGGCCGTGTCGCGGCACCCAGGTACACAGATCGACTGGCTCTATGCTCTCTCACCAGTGCCCGAACCCCCAGAGTGAAGCTTGGGGATTTTCATTGTGTTGCTTGTCCAGCTCTTACAGAGAGGTGAACGTCTCCGGATAGCGTATAAACCATTCACAGTCCAGAGTATCAGCGGGACGCTGAGATCGGGATGGCTGTGATAGTAGGACAACGGTGGCATCCATATTTCAGCCCAGTATAACAGAGATGATGGACGTTTTCAAGCAAGCGTGGACAGAAAAATCAGGCTTGGGCGCCCATTATACTCATTATCTTCATGATGACCTCCCGTCGCGGATACCCAAGCACCCCACGCGCCTGGAATCCCAGTAGATGTACATATCTGTATGCTCGTAACCAGTACAGCGTGCTATCGCCCGAAAACACACAGGATAGCCCCTGGCCTTGACCGATAAATCAAAACGGCATGCTCTTTTCCAACACCAAACGCCCATTCCGTATGATAGTGAAGCTGATGACCACCGCTTCCGGTGATAACGAGTAGCACACATGCCACACGCATCAGCCCGCGAAGCTGTCCTCGATGCCCCAACGCTCGCTCTCGTCGGCGGCACACTTCGTCTTGCCCTTCTCGCCATCGCTCTCCCCTTCACTGACATACGAGGTAGGGTCCTCTTCCTTCTCGAGTTCGTACTGAGACAGGTCGAATGGCATCCCGTCAGGCTGAAGCAGCATCCCCCTCAGCACCATGTTCTTCCATACCACATCTCTTATATGTCGTATCTTTCTGTTCGCTTGCAGGCCGTCCAATTTCTGCAAATGCTTACACGAGCGCACACATCTGCGTTCGTATACCCGCCGCTGGATTCGAGTCTCCATATCCAGGCGCCCACAGTACCTTGCATCACGTTCGGGGTCCGCGTCAGGGAGCTTGAAAACGTCGGTGTTTTGCGCTTCTCCATCTCGGAGGATCACGCGTACAGGAGGGTAAAAGCCTTGCGTGACCGAATTGTCACGCACGTCAACCTCGGTCAGCCATGGGAACTGGCTCAAAACACCGAGCAGGGGTTTTAGGTCGGCCAGCCGGTTGCCTGCAAGTAGCAGGCGTTTGAGTCTTGGGATACTCGTGAGACCACTGACGTCGGACAGACCGTTGAAGCTGAGGTTGGCCACACGCAAGTTGGGCATCAGTTGTCCGAGGTTATCGGGCAGCCGCTGCAGGCCGCAGTTCGCCAGGTCCAAGAGCTGCAGGTTGAGGAAGTCGCGTGGCGGATCAAAGAATCCGAGATGATTCCCTGAAAGGAATAACTTTCGAACCTCGTATGCGGTCTCCAAGAAGGACATGTCGAAAGGCCTTGATCCGCCCTGCTCCCTAAGCGATAGACTGTCCAGATGAGGAGCTCGAGACAGGCCGTCGACTGTCGTGAGCTTGTTGCGATCAGCGTAGAGGAGGTGAAGTCGAGGCATCGAGGCGACATCGATTTTTCTCAGCTTGTTGTCGCTGATGATTAGGTGGTTCAGTGCGAGTGGCTCAGCAGAACTGAATTTAACCAACTGGTTTCCTTTCAGATTGAGATAGGTCAAGGAAGAAAGCTCGTGCAGACTCTCAATTTCCCGTATCTTGTTGCCCTCCAGATCAAGGCTGGTCAGCCTTTGCAGGTTTGTGCCGTCAAAGCTGAGCTTCTCAACGGAATTCCCCCTGGCCCGCAAGGTCAACAGGGAGTCGTGAAATCTGAGGCCATCCAGGTTCGCCAACCCGCAATTGTCGGCATCCAAGCCGCGCAGATGAACCAGACCGTTGAAAGCTGAGAGACTCTTGATGTCGTTGTTCGAAACGTTCACATACTGCAAGTTTGCCAGTCGATCCCAAGCAGTCAGCTCGCTAAGCATGTTGTGGGTGATGGTCAACTCGCGAGTAGATGACGGGATACCGTCTAGAGCTCTGATCGTATTGTGAGAGACATCGACTTTCACAAGGCTCCCACAAAACCGTTCTAGCATGTGCAGACTGCCCAAATCTTTCTCACGGAGTGCGATCTCCTTCAAGTCCTCCCAATACGGCTCAAATGGCTCCACTTCCGCAATTTTGCTGACAAGGTGACGAACCGTCTGCGACATGCGCTTCCGTGAGGTGTCGCCCGTGACAAGGTTCTGGTCACCGACGAGGTAGCTCACTTCAAACGCGTATGAGCGATCCTGGTGTGCAGTGAAGTCGGATATCGGACTCAGTGATAAATTGCCGATTTGGTGGCTCAGCGTTTCCGCATTGTCTGGTCGAAGGCTTGATTTGGGCCGACCAGGAGTTTTGAACATGATGCTCACACTTGCTTGGCGACGTTGACTTGGCTTCTCTTCCGTAAGACTCTGGTCCCCGGCCTTGCTGACTTCTGTCCTATCCGCAAAGCTCTTCTCGTCACTCTCCTCCTCAATGACCGAGACTGGTCGAGGTACGAATGATGCGCCCTTGACCGACATATGGCGTGATGGTGCGCTAGACGAGCTTCGTGGGCGTGGCCCGCCGTGGCCGTTCAGAGAATGAACGGGTGTTGCACGGCGACTATGCCTTCCTGTTGACTGGAGGATATCTGCGACAGATTGCTCGAACATGCTTGTGTTGTTTTCTTCGGGGCCGCTTCCGGATACCACATCTTGTATGATTGAAGCGATTGGAGACGAAAAACTGATCGTCATTCGTCGACGAGGTGACGAGTCTTCCAGGCGATCTTCATGTATTGTGATCTCGTGCTCAACGTCCTCGTTGTCGGCCTCGGCAAACTTCTTCATGAGTCTACTGGTAGACCTCATCGAGCCATTCTTGCCTGGTTTCTCCGCAAAATCCCTGACGAGAATGGATTTGAGAGACTGGCCTCGAACCGACTGCTCCGGACTTCCCACGAACTTCTCTGGTCCAAAGAACTGCTTGCCTGACTCACCCTGCCGACTCTGCTTATCTCTCAGGTTCTGCAGCTCCCTCGTCGCATCCACAGTCAAGTCGGGAATGTCAGCAAACGGGTCGTCCTCGCTATTCTCAGAGACGAGGGTGCTGCTTCTCTTCGGGCGTGTCGCGTGCACCTTGTTGCTCTTGACCCAAATGTTGCGTTGTCTATCTAAAACCATGTTGCCGACCTGGTCGGGGATGAGATGGGACACACTCTGTGGTGCGATGGTCCTCCTGGTATCTGACCCCCGGGAGGATCCTGTTCGTACCGATTGTCCAGTGGAAATGCCAGATTCGGAGCCTGAACTGTGAGAGGGAAGTCGGTCTCGGAATTGCTGGGCCTGTTCAGCTGAAGTGGTGTTTTCATAGCGATGAGGGTTCTCAGAAATCCGAATGTTGGGTGGGTCGCTGACGATTTCATCATGCCGCAAGACGCTATGCTCAGACGCCTCCGACATAGAGCTATGCGACCGATACTCCAGTGCTTGCACCGCCTGAATATCTTCTTTAGAGACACCGAGTGACCGGAGAGAGGAGGCGATGATATCACCCATGTCGCTATGCTCCTCGTATTTCTTCAAATGGTTCACTAGCTCGGGATTTTGTTGCCGGTTGACGGCCCTTGGGATAGGCTTCCCATCACGGCTGGGCGGTCGTGAAAATGGTTCTCGAGTCGACTCCTGAAATGAAGAATCTGGCAAGGCTGGCTCCCGGGTGGCCTGCTTGATGTTTTCCGATTCGGACTCTTCCACGCTCGTAAGGCCACTCCGCGTACCGTTCTTGCCTCTGATAGCCGCCATGATGCGGTGTGCTTCGTTTATGAAGTCTTCTGTTCTGATGGAAGGCTTCCTCCCTCCGCCCACCGGAAAATTAGGTTGATGCTGAGCTTTCTGAACGCCCTTCCGCGCACGTCTCGCTCCTTCATTCGCAGGGACTTTTAACTGATCGTAAGGATGTTCTTCCCTTTGAACTGACGACCTCTGACTGGGACTCGGGGTTGGAGTTCGAACGCGGAGGACCTTGCGAGAAGCTAGAACTTCGGCATTAGCTTTTTGTTGCATTTCGCCAGCGCGAGCGTCCTTACGCTTCCTTCCGATGATAACCTGCATATGCTGATGGGAAGTCTGTGTTGGCTCCAGCATATGCTCGTCTCCAGCACCGAATGAGATATCGGACTCATGTAGAGTTCTCCTGCGCTTCGGCGTCGGGTCTTTCGTGGGTGATGTCCGCGGTCTCTTGTACTCATGGTCTTGGATCTGGTGTTTCGGAGTGGCTGCTAGCACGGCCGCAGACGCAGCTCGTGAGGCGGCCCCCGAGAAAGTCCTGAAGTGCAGTGCCGAGATGTTGTCCGGTTTCTGACGTCGTTTTGCAATGGAGATATTAGCGCCTCCCGAAGGCGAAGAGTCCGCCGTGGCATTGAATGCGACCGACCGATGGAAAGAGACCTCGTCGTCGTCAGACTCGTTGGAAAGACGGGAGAAGTCCTCATCAAACTCAAATCCATCAAGCTCTCCTGCCCCGAACTGACTGACCGACCTAGTCTGCCTTTTACGGGAATCAGAATTCTGCCCTGGATCTTCCTCATCTGATTGCGGTTTGAGGTCCGCATCGGTAGTGTTTTTTGACGCACTTCCCAGCGAAGTCCGCTTGCCGAGTATTGGAGGTCTTTCTGACGTGGGCGATGTATTTGGGTCCTCGAATTGGCTGATTCGTCTCAACAGTGTTTGGTTTGTGAATGTATCATACGGCCCAAAAAGCTTCAGTGGGCTGCCGCCACTGCCCTGGGCACGAAGATGCTTCTTCTCCGGGCTTGGGAACGGCGCAGCAGGCACGGGTGGCGTCTCAGATGACATGTCCTGAGAGTCTGGCTTGTGACCACGTAGGCTCGGGAACTGCTTCGGAGTGCTTGCTTGGAGAGATTCTTCCGGAAGCATGTCTGATGTGTTTCCCAGTGCTGGTGTCAACACGGGATGCTGAAAGGAGCCGTCAACCGACTGACCTCCCCTACGGAGGTTGACAAAGCTGCCGAGCCGTTGCAAGCCCTCCGTGGCTGCTGTTCCTTGGGGCCTGCCTCCTCCCGCAGACGAGTGACCATGCTCGGAGCCGCTTGCGCGCGAGCGGTCCTTCTGGAGCTTCTCAAGACGCTCATACAGGACTGACGGCGACAGGTCCAGCGCAGAGAAATCATTCTTGCCATCTTCGCCACCACGCCTACCGATGAAGATGGGGCTGAAGTCTTCGTGGCGAGCCGCACTTTGACTGCTTGTCTTTCGCGACTCGTCACCGGCAGTGGCTGGAGCTAGAAATTGTGCTGCAGACCGGCTACTGTCTGCTTGCGCTCCCTCTCGTGGCACGTTTCGTCGAACGGACATGTCGCTCAACTCGCTCGTGTCAGATCCTCCCTCGTCGGCTAGTTTGTACCTGACCGAGCGACCCTTGGACTGGTTTGCCCCAATGTGCTCGGGCAGTTCCTGTTCCGTGTATCGATCAGAGTAGACCTCGTAGTTGGAATAGTTCCCTGCGATTTCCGGTGGACTGGAAGGAAATGTCGTGTTGTTCCTCTGTAAATCGCTGCGGTCCTCGTCTGGATGTCCGGGAGGGGCCTTTGCCGGAACCGGTGGCTTGAACATGCCCTCAAGACCGGTACCAGCGGAAGTGAAGAGGTCACGCTGCTCCCCATAGGCCAGTTCGCCGTAAATTAGCCTTCGTTTCCATTCTGGGGTGTCGAATTTTCTCTTGTCGGGCGATGAGCTGAGCGACTGGCGCTGGACGGTATTGTGAACAACAGATCCTGCAGGAGAGCCAGAAATGGACCTGCTCGCTGTGCGGCCTCGAGGGAGATGAGACCTGACCTCATGAGAGAGCTTCGATGGAGTTCTCTTGGACAGCTGTGCGGGGATGTTAATGTCGCTGGGGCTTCGCTCGCTCAGAGCGGCGCTATTGTTCCGGTTGGGCGTGGCCGACAATCTTCTACTAACGCTGTGGCCACTGGATGGCCGCGGGATCTTAGTCCCGCTGGCTCTGACACTGGATCGTGTTGTGCCGTTCCTGGTTGGAGGCTTGGAGTTGGTTGGAGAGTTTGGCTCTGAGGGCCAGTCCTCCGACAGAGAGTCAAGCCAGGCGTGCGACGACATGGTTTCGGCTGGCTGCCGCAGCTGGACTGGTTGTCGCGTCGGGATCAGCTCGCATCCATGAAGTCCGTACGGCGGTCGCGATCAGAGGCAGGGCCAGCTGGTGGCGGAGAGATGCAGGCAATGTTGGTGGCTGTCTCGCGATGCGCGCAATTGAAGACGAGCACAGGGTAGTGACGCGATGGAGACAGGCCAGCCTCGGGCTGCGGATACCTTGCTGGGTGTCCAGTCTGCGATCGGGCGGGTCATGCAATCGCCTGCAGGGTGGATTGGCACGGTATGCAGCACAGTACCGGTGGAGTCGCCAGCGGTCGACAGACTACCACACAGACAGCAGACAGCAAGATGGTGATGCGGCCCTGGCAATTGATACTGTAATGGAAATTGATCCGTCAAATAGTCACAGATTCTGCGGTGCCGTTCTCAATGTTGGAAGGATGGTCCTCCTGTTCTGTCAGAGAGAAAACGCGTTGTGGGCCAAGAGGGCGGAGCTCTGACTGCCCAGGTTTGTCTCTCTTTCCCTATGCAAAGCATTTTGGGTTGCAACCTGCACTTGTGCAAAACACAAACCTCGTTGGGGACGTGATTGGGCTGCTGGACGGCTGTTGTCACGGCAACCCGCCCTCCGGCATCTCCCTCATGAGAGCTCGGCCTGAAAACGGGCTCTGCCATCGCCAGTCGTGCTTCCAGTCTTCAAAAGTCCTACAGACCGGCCAGGCTCAACTTGATTCGGCTGTTGTGCTCAAGAGACCCAAAATAAATCTGGTGTTGTGTCTCCTCCTTGCAAGTTGGACAAAGGACTTTCCCCGGGTACCTAGGTACCTCGTGCGGATGGCAGGGGTCTAGAGCACTTGCATGACCATTTGTGGTCAGTGCGCCAGAAGCGTGTGCTTTTCGCGTAAAGTGGACTAGAGAAAGCGCGTGTTGCTCTTTGCAACCGCGCCTGTCTCCATTCGACCTCCGGCGGGCCAAAGCTTTCCGCCTCTGCCTGCTCTGTGCCCTCAACAGAAGGTAGCCCGGCCCCCTTGTTGTCCGTCCTGCTCACCACCACAGAAGTTCTAACTCTTCGCTCTCTGCCACTCACAAACGGTGCCGCACAAATGCTATCGTGGATTCGACCCCACTGCAGCCGGACAATTGGGGTGTGCCGTCGCCGCCATGCCACCAATACCCTTCCATCAGCTCAGCGATGAGCCCCTTTACTGTGAGGCGGTGCAGGACAAGGACGACGACGAATTTTACTCGGGCTCGGAGGACGATCACTACGAAGGCCCTCTGCACCGACGCCTGCATATCGAGAAGAAGGCTATTGACTTCTTGTCCGGCAACGTGCCCATCTTACTATCCGCAGCTCTCCGCGGGCCTTTCGACAGGAAGCAATGGAACAACCCATGGCGGTCAACGCGAGCCGAATCACATGCTGAGCCGTCCAAGGCCCAGCCTACCCGATCGAGACAGACGGCTGCCCCCGAAGAGGACCTCCCTGATACCCAAGGCACAAGTCTAAATCCCCTGCCCAGTCCTGAGATCACGAACCCACCATCGGCAAGGAAAAATCCGTATATGGACGAACAAGACTACAGTCGCATCAAAAATTGGAGAGCAGCAGTTAAGAGCACATCTGTCTCCAAAGACCCATTCTGGCAATCACAGCAGGCCGACAGGGATGATGAACCTCCCGCGAGGAAGAGATCTGCAGATCCAACGTGGCTGCACAAACGTGACCGGAAGAAGCGAAGGTCTGTCAACCCCAAGGATTCCACTCCCGGTGACTCCCCGAGTCTTGTAGCAGCTCGAACCAGAGGCAGTCAGACCCGTCAGCTACATGCCTCTCAGATGGTCGCTCAATTCCTGCGAGACTCCTCTCCGCCGGAAGATGAGCTTGCAACAAATGGGCGTATCAGGTCATCATTCCCGAATACCTCCCCCATGGCGAATAAGAGAATAGGGATGCCCAGCCAGCTGCGCTCAGGACGGACTACGCCCCATCGGAGAACACGACTCCGTCAAGCCGCCGATACTTCCGAAGACGAGCTGTCTTTGCCGGCCGCTACGCCTACTTCCGATGCTGCACGCAGTTTCACCATGGTCTCGACGTCTCCGACAAAAGACAGGTCGGCCCGCCAACGGAGAAAGATCATCAAGAGCAAGGCTCGACCACCTAGCGGCCGCGGGAATTCATTAATAGGCCGAGAAAAAGCCAAAAAGCCACAGCTCTCTCAGTCGTCAGCGAGCCAAGGTTCGGATCAAGATGGGGCTAGAGAACGTTCTCGAACGGTAGCACAGATTGCGGGAGCAGCACTTGAGCGCATGCATGAAAGCCCTCAAAAGTTGTTGACCAAGCAATCCGAGCCATGCCAGGATCAGCTTCTTCCAGATAGCGCTGCTATAGCGGAACCAATGGTCCTGTCCCAAGCCGTGGCTGCTCTGCCTTCGACTCAACAAGACAACAGCTTTCTCTTCCACAAGAAAGTCAGAAGCCCTGCAGGTAAAGAGCGCGGGCGATCAACCGGCGTTCTCACAAACGGGGCTGCGCTGAGCCCATCTTCGCTACAGCTCCATGTGACTAAGACAATGGAGCAAGGAGACCATTCGGTCCCTGGTGACGACCCAGCTGACCCCTTTGTGCCCGGTCCAACAAGTATGAAGAGGAAGAATTCCCACATGGAACAAGCTTTCCCCAAGCGAACTCGTAAAAGAGTCCAGAGATACAATATGCTCACCCGCTGCGGACGAAGGCGTCCCATCCAGTCACAGCCCAACAAATCTTCAGATGCAATGTACGAACGGCAACAAAACGAATGGCGAGATAAAGACGGCGAATGAATTCCCTGCTAAGGTCGAGCCTGATGCTGCAAATGATTCGGTAGAAGCGGTGCAGCTTCAACATACGAACAAGTATAAGGCACTCGAAGAACCTCGGAGCGTTTTGCAGGTGGACGGCTGTTCCCAGTCGGACTCGGAATGGTCGACTTATATTGACACTCAGAACCGGACTCCTGCCTCTTCCTCGGAAAAAGAGACCACGAAGAAGTCAGATGACGTACCAGTCGTGGAGTGTGGCGTCGATGGCTTGTCCGACCCGGAATGGTCAACTTTTATCAACACACAAGACATCACGCCCGTCATTCCTAGGCCAGAGGCACCCGTCGACCCGGAAGAAATCGTCACAAATATTGCCTATCCGGGCCCAGATGTCCGAGTCGGCTCTGACCAGACAACACATACCAACTTGGAGGCTCTGCCACCCGTCTTTCCGGAGCAAGCTAACATGGCTCACCAAATTGATCGGGCTGCGTCCGTCAGCGTTTCTTCCTCAGATCTTGCTGGTCAGGCAAGCGATGCTTCTGAAGAGTCCACTCCAACAGGAGGCTCCCAAGATGCAAAGCCTTCACAAGCTAGTCTGGGATCAATCATTGACGCATATGCCGAGATCAGCGTCTTGTCAACGAATTCCAACACGAGTACGACGAAACCGCCTGGAGTCGAGCATGAGGGAACAGAAGCAGATTTGTTCACGTCACCCTGCTCTTTGCCAGATCAAATTGAGACTATCCCGATGGATGAGTCTGGTGTGCATGATGAGAGCCTTTCTAGTGGGAAGCTGCAACAGCTTCAAACAACGGCACAGAAACCGGCTACCACAGAACCCCAGTCAGGCCCGAATCGCGATCTCGACGAACCTGATGAGATTACGATCCATGTGGAAACACGGAATATTGAGGACTTATCAGGACTTTCCCTACAGACTCCAAGAGCATCCGAGGAAACTGCGGGCTGTGGTAGTGGCTCTAGCTTCCTTGATGAGCCGACGGTCGGTCCTGAAATACCACAGCTTCAAAGCCCATGGACAAGGGAAGCAGCCTGCTCTTTGCAGATGCCACCTCAGGCTCCAAGTAATGACACAAGACCAGAGTCTGGTTCTGATGGCCTGGATAAGGCAGCAGAGCAAGTTCAAAGCCCGTGGATTAAAAAGGCTGACATTGCCTCGCATTTGTTTATTCCGCCAACGACCTGCACAAGCTCCACTGGAAGCACACCCGATTTGAGCATCCTTGCCGGGAAAGCACTGGCGATGTCCCAACCACCCCAGAGGCCTTGGGTGCCGCAGACTCCGGCAGCCCCAAAACTCCCAGCTGCGGACTTTGAGATGTCTATTAGAGCATTTTCGGATTTCATGTCACCCTCGCCAGTGAAGAAGCGAGCGTCATCGAACGGAAGCATTCTCAGGGACTCAAGCGGAAGGTCCGGTATTCTCTTCAAGACACCTGGGCAGCGAAAGCCAGATCGTCAAGTGCACTTCGCGCCTCTTCCGGGCGAGCAAGAGCTGTTCATCGATGAACCTGTCCCGGATGCAAAGGACGCCATCTACGATGAGGAAGATGTTTCCTATTTCGATCTATCCGGTCAGAAGACTGGCACAGTGCGGATGCCTAAGCCAACCATGAGAGCAGCTTCCCCGCCCCCTATGGAGATGAGCTCTGTGGAAGTTGGCACACTCCCCGACCACGACCAGAAATTCGCCAAGCACTTTGAGGCGATGTCAAAACGCAAGAAGCCAAGCCGGAAGTCTCTGAGGCTCTTGCCCTCGGATTCTCAACAAACGGCGTCCGCCAGCCAGGAAGTCGGTGCTATGGCAGAGGCTTTCATCCAAGCCTCACAGACCAGGAAGAAAGGCTTGGAGCTAGCCGCTGAGAAAAGAGCCGAGGCAGAACGCGGATATGAATACGAAGAGAAGACATCTCCTGTGGCGATGGACATTTTTGAGGACCAGGAGAATGTGGAGCCGGTGGACGACGTCAGCGCAGTCCTCGATAACCTGGACAAGTTCCTCGACAATACTTGGGGTATCGAGATGGAAACCGACGATCGTCCTGTGAACGATGCGCGGAGCAAGCAGGAGAAAGAGACTGCTTCTAGTCAGGCTGCACGACGCCAGGTTGAAGACCCATTGTTTTCTTTGGAGGACAATGTTTGGGCCGATTAAAGAGTCCATTCCTTCAGGCTGGATTGCTCTGGATGGAAACTCTACAGGGCCAGTGGGTCAACGGACTGACATGGAGATTGACAACACGAGCGAGCATCATGGCAACGTGGCGCGCATGTATAATTATCAGCGCCCAATCTTGTTTGCTTTTGCTGGAGACAGGTGGTCTGATGCTCACAGAGCACCGTGAGGATATTGGAGTTCTTTGGTAGGGTCGATTGCATTGGTAGCGCGCGGAGTTGCTTTGCCAGAGATATCCTATCGTGCTTAGAGCACGTCGTTGTCGCCTGTCACGGCAGGAACACAGAAATAAGACAGACTTCTTTACTGCTTGTTGAAGAAGCGCTTCAGCCTGCGATCACATTCAAGCACATGGCTTAGATGTCGGTCCCAAATACTCTGCGCAAGATCGACACTTTACCGCCAAAAAGCCCAGACCCATCCTATACATCTCAGTCCTAACTGACTTCAGGAGTTCGCTTCCTCCAACCTACACAGGACAAATGCTATCTCGGACACGGCATCTGGGAAAGACGACCAACTAGGAAGCCTGCCGCATAAAGCCCACATCAAGGTGATTCATCCTGCGTCTAGATCCTCACCGTTACTTACAACGCGAATGAATGCGCAACATGTGGGACCTATTGGTTGTCGGCGCAAGGTTGGGTTTCCGCGTCACCGCTATGTCCTCATTCCTCAGACTGGGACCCTTTCGACGCCGTTCACGCAGAACACTACGGGCCTACAACGGCGCTCAACACTACTGCATTGTCATCAAGGGCTAGTCACATCAATCAAATTTTCGGTTTCGCTGCGAGCAGAAACTGACATGTCTCGTTGTGATGCCATGGCTCTGGGCAGTGAGGCTACAGATGTCCCTGGAGACACAATGGACAGCGAGAGACGTCGCAATAGCCTTCACGGGGATGCAATGCGAGACAAAACAAGGAAATCGAACGGGCGAATCAAGTTTACACTCGACGAGAAGCCTTCAAGCCAGTGGGATCTGTACAGGTACATTGCTACGACACAGACATGGGGATTGGTGGTGTTGGGATTAAATGCAGAGCGCGGCAAGGCATCCAGAGAGCCGCGTCCTCATGCTATCGACTAGCTCGAATAAAGTAGAAGCTTCACATGCCTGCCGCTACAGCTCTTCTGTGCGGTGTCTGCTCATAGAGTGAATGGTATACTCGACGGAAACGGAGTAGAGCAGAGCAGAGTGCTACTCCAGAGTCCGAGGACTTGCTATCATCTGTCGTGTGCTGGTGCCTGGGCCATCAGCTGCGATACAAACCAGAACGGATCAAAATGTATCCCTGGTACCCGGAGCCCAGGCCCAGTCCGTAGAGTGTAAACAACCGTGGCTCAGCGAGACGTGTCGAAGGAGCAATTGGAGTTGAATATAGCCGAGCACAGCAAGGTGAGCCGTGTAACTCGGCAGACAACAAGACGAGCGTAGGGCCAGATGAAAAAGCTGTCCCTTCCCACCACTACACGGCAGTCTCGGCTCAACGTGGCATGTCTCTGGTCGTCGGACGCATTCTTCCATCCATGTCATGGGTACCTTCCAGAACTAGAACAAGATGTGATGTGGAACATGTGCGGGTTATCATCCCGGATGGCGGTGACGGGGATAGGGGAACTGGATTACCAGAGGAAATCAAGACTAGCACATCATTAAAAAGTGCGCTATCCAAGCTGAAGATCGAACAGCGGCGAGTGGCTTGGGCAGAGCTGCAGGAGACAAAGGACCAATATCAAACTCACGCTGTGACGGAAGGATGACACAGACGACATAGATGCTGTCGGACCATGGAACGGGGCCAGGCCGTGAAGCAGTAAAGCCAGCTGTCCTATTTTCGTGATCCAGGAGGAGAGCAATCTGGAAGCCGGAGCGCATCCGCGATGGCGCTGCCCTTGAAGCGGCTCATACAACTTTTTCACCGTCCGCTTGGACTGCCTCGGACTCGACTAGACATGAACGGCCGGCAGGAAGGAACACATCCCCGGCAAGGATACGCTTCGCCTGGTTGTGCTCTCTCGCGACAAACAAGAAAAAAGGGCGGTGACCACGGACAGGCACAGAAGCCCACGGCTCCCCCGTCCGCCGAAGTGAGCCAGTGCCTGATAGGCTGGAACAGGCGGAGATACAGTGTGTGTACCTGGCGGGAGGGCTCGTTCTGACCAGCTTGATCGGATTCCGGGGCCTGCGACTTGCGAGGTGAAACTAAAAGGAGGAAGCTTCGGAAAGTGGCATTGACTCGAGTTGCTGATGATGCTGCGCGGAGGAATAGGAGGCTGTACGGAGAGCACGTTGTCGGATGATTGGCGAGTGTTTTGTCTCGGGCTCTTCTGAGCATGGGCTCTCTTGATTGGGCCGTTCGCCCTTGGCAAAAGTCAACATTCAGCCTCCATCCATCATACCGCAGTCCGTCTGTATGACGGCGAATGAATTGTCCACCGTCTGGAGTTGCGGGAAAAGTAAGCACGCAAGGACGGACGCAAGTGACAAAGCGCAAGTGACAGATCGAAAAGCAAGGGTTGTCTGTTAGTCTACGTGCGCGATATTCCTGACCCAGACGGCTGTGGGTGTGGGTGATAGGAAACCGCGCCGACCCGTTGGAACGGTCGGAGGAGGTGCTTACCACGAGGGAAAGGTGACAGGTAGATGGGCGAATAGATGGGCAAGACGGGCCTCCCTACTATGGACGAGGTAGCCGGGATAGTGTCTGGGGATCCAGGGCCGACTCGTTCTCACCGGTCGGGCCAGGGTGCCAGCAATGAGTTGCACGAGTTGGCCAGTGCTGGGCCTCGGTGCGACTCGAGCCTGTCAAAGGCGGAGGTGACGGAACGTGATACGGGGGCAAGCGGGATGACGATGATGGGTCTTGGGTGTCTGTTGTCGTTTGCGTAACGAAGCCTGGGCCAGCTAATTCTGCGAAACAAAACCTTGCGCTACGCCCAGGGTTGGGCAAGACAGACAACTGTCTGACGCAGTGGCATTGGCTGTGGCCCACGAGCAAAGACAGTCACGATCTTGGAGAGCGGGAAGTTATGGATCTAGGTTTTCTCGGCTCGTTTCCCCGTCACAGAAGGGACATGGCGAGGGAAGGAGGGAGAGGCGAGGGAGCGGAGTCGAAGGCCCCATCAACCCTCAGCCGGCCCCGGGATCATGACAACAGTAAGGCTGACGAGTTTGCAAGCTGGGGCTAGGCATGGAACCCAGAACCCACCAGTGACGCCCACGTGGTACGTACTGTAGTTCTGGACGATTAGCGGGCATTGAGCGACGCTTCCCCAGGCCCTTTAAGGTTGGTCTACTTGACACCTTGGTGGCCCCGTACCATTGACAAAAGGGGGCCGAGGAAACAATGCAGGTACTTGGCCCGTCGTTGCTGCCGTCCCAGGACCAGCCATTCCCTGGGCCTGGGGCAGGTGAGCAGATGCGCTGGTCTTACTGGCAGGCTGGGCGACTCGGGCACAGACTGGCCGGGCTTATTACATGGGCCTACCGAGTAGGGGCGTCAAACGAGATTTTAGATGTCGTCCTCAGCCCGATGATGAATGCAATGATGAGGGAAGTACCCAGCAGCAGCCGCACACAGAGTAGAGGACAGTACAGTAGAAGTGGTGCGCCTGTCATGGGGCTGGCTAGCGTCAGGTACGTACTCTTGGTTGTCGGTGCCCGATTGTCGGACTGCCTGGTAAATGTGCATGTACCTCTGTACCGGTGGGCCTGTTGTTAGTGTAGTTACGGCACAGCCCAGTATTGTGTGTCGCCCGCCACAGGGGTTGCGGTTTCTTGCGTGAACCTCTGTGTGCTCCACCCCTGGGAGGGCGGCCAGGCCTTATCTCGTGGGCGGCTTAGCGAAACACCTCCTCCGCCCCCCCCCTCCATTTCTTTCCCACACACCGACTCTCCGACTCTCCCAAGAAACGACAATTCTGCCACAAATCACGCCTGTCGTCCAATTGCTTGCCCGCAACGGCACACAGGCCCAAAGCCGACGCAGCAGCAGCACATGGTTCGTGCCATCGCCCAGTGTCACGACAGTAGCATCAGGGACAAGCAGCGCAGGGTTTGCCGTCCTCCTCATTCCTCCTCCTGCCTCTCCCTCTCCCTGGCCCTGGCCGTGGCCCTGGCCGGCTCGCGCCCGCGCTGTCTTGCTTCTTCCACCACCCCCCGCGCAACCGTCGCCTATCAACTCTCCCACACCCACACCTCTCCCCATCCACAGCCAATGTCCACCACATGTCGCCGTCAACTACCTCTGGAGCTGTACCGGTGAGCCCCCACAGTGGTGAACCCGAACCTGCACACGCACCTGCACCTGCACTCGCACCCGTATCTCTGCCCGTGCCCGTGCCCGTGCCTGAGCCTGAGCCTGAGCCTGAGCCTGAGCCTGTGCCTGAGTCTGTACCGGTACAGCCACTCCCACTCCCACAACACCGAGAACAAGGACAAAATCAAGGACAAGGGCAGGACCAGCCGCGCGGCGATCGCCCTGCCAGCGCCCCCTCCACTCCCGCCGCTTCCCAAGCCCCTGGCACGTCGAGCTCTCTGGCAGCTGGGGAGGATGGCCGAGCAGGAACAGCAACATCCCAGATTACCCGTGTACCTAGTTTCGAGAACAATGCTGTTGCACCAGACCTGATAGATAAAAGGCCCAGGGGACCTACATCTGCCTCTGCCTCTGCCTCTGTTGTTCCCAAACGGCCTCAGGGGCCCTCTCTGCTGACACAGCAACTTGCAGAAGCTCGTGGTATATCTCTTGCTCTCGCTAGCCAGTCCCTCGATGCACCTTGTCCCAGCCCTCGTTTGCAAAACCATACGTACGACCCTGCCACCGGTAGTCACCCGAAACAAGACCTCCCTTCGGACAGGCTTCCATCCGCACAATCCCATCACGACGACCTCCAGGAAGCATCCTATGAGAGCGATGGAGGTTCCGTGACGCCCAGAGCCTCACCAAGGGCTCTCGCCGCAATGGCTCGCACTGGCGCCGTCGAAACACTTACTCTTCCTCCCCGGTCCAGCGAAGCTGTCCTACCTCGCACACTCGACTCATCGGAACCTAGAAGCGTGGACTCAAGGCCCTGGAGCCACAGAGACCTTCTCAGATCCAGCGGCAGGGGCACGTCGCTGGAGAGAACAGACAGGGAGAAGAGATTGAAGGACGTTGCGTTCTCCAGCCGCACGTACTCTGATACCTCAACCTCACCTTCATTCGCCCCCTCAACACTGGACCGAGATCTGGAGCCATCTAACGGAAGGCTGGACCCAGGTGTTGCACCAAGCCAACGGTCCCCGGTCAGGCCTCGCAAACCCGATCATCGAGTGTCAATGGGGCCTGAGAAGGCGTGGTCAATTGGTTCGGACGACCTTAACAACGGCCAAGATGGCCAGGTTGAGAAGTCCATCGCAGAGGTGCTGGCAGGAGTGGAGCCGAACGCTAGGAGCCGCAAAGCGAGTCACAGCCTGCGCTTCTTCAAGGAGGGACTCCCGGAGGAAACCATGAAGAGGAGAGAATCACGAATCGGCCCAAGCCCCAGGGAGAGACTGCCGCCGTCCACGAACGATGCCGAATTTGAGAGGCAACCGGGGGGTGGCCGCGGTGATGATCATTTCAAGAGCCTGCAGCCCTCCCCTGGCCCTGCAGAGGAGGTACCGGGACGTCTGTCGCGCACCAGAACATTCCCGCTGTCAATAAGTGCGCAGAAGTATAGCGAGGAACCCCAGGATTACTTCCACGTGCGTCGCGAGCATAAAGGTCACGCTGATCCGCAAACCCCTTTGGATGAGGGAGATGCGCACGAGGAAAAGTTACCCAAAGTCTCTGGTGGTCTCCCAGCGGATCGAGAAGTGCAAGCAGGCCCAAGTGATACAGCTGACGCTGTAGAGGACGGTGAAATTTCGGGAGAGGAGAAAATATCGTCTGCCGTTTTTCTGCCGCACAAGGGCCCCCATGCTGCCCCCGATAGTCCATGTGATGTTGAGGAAGATCTCGATGCGACAAGTGAACCTGGCGTGACACACCAGCGGAACGCCGATGGCTCAGCTTGGCTGGTAAAGGCTGACGAACCCGAGGTCGATGAGCCGAAGTCGACTGAAGGTCCCATGGAAGACAATGTGCGGGATGCTGCTCCCAACCGACCCCTTGATTCCGGACCGCGCTCCCCCGGTATAAACCCGCCCGAGAAAGCTGCACCTGCGGCGTCTCCTTCCCCAGAGCATGATCGTGCGCAACAAGAATCCTCCTTGGATCCTCAACTGGGCTCACAGGAATATGAAGATCATGTGCATGACCATCAATTAGGCGCCCAACAGCCGCTTGATGCTATAGAGCTTGTTCCTTACTCACACCAGGTGGGTGGGCACACGACTCTATGGAAGTTCTCGAAGCGAGCGGTTTGCAAGCAGCTCAATAACCGAGAAAATGAATTCTACGAAGATATCGAAAGATACCATAGGGACCTACTACCTTTTCTCCCAAGGTATGCACCAGCCCTCAATAAATCCGTTTTTGTCGACAAGGAAGTGTGCCGGGTATGCGGCTAACATCATTGCAGATATATCGGCGTACTCAATGTGACATACTCAAAGCAGCCTCGGCGCAAATCTACTGTCAGGAGAGATGAGCCTGTCGCTTCCGAACGCAAGAAAGGCGAGCAAAGGGAACAGAGCACGTGTGTGCGGGCTAATGGCCTTTCGACTCATGACGCTGCAGAGAAACCCAACCAAGCCGGTCAACAGGCGAGCACGCACAATAGAGTAATCAGCCAATCCTTGCAATCAAGCTCGATCCCAATCCCAACGGTCACGTTCATGGACAACCAGCATATCCTGCCCAGGAGCCTCCTTCACCCGGCAGCAAATGCGGCTCTCTGCTCAGACCGTGCTCGTAGCTCGTCAATCTCTGTCCCGGCGTCGCACTACGCCTCCAACGAATCAACGCCTGGCGGGATTTTGGAAAGGCCGTCTCTGGAAGACCGTCATGCTAATAGCTGGGGAACCACTGTGGTCAACAAGAAACTGCGTCACGAGGTCTTCAACGACGCCTTTCGGAACCAGCCCATCAATATTCACAGGCACAAGAAAGCTCACCAGCGAGTATTGCCCAAGAAGACTTTGGACCGCCTGCTTCGGCCCCAGAGTTCAGACTCTAGCCTCATGAGAGCTAACGGTGTGGAGTTACACTTACCCGTGGTACACAAACAGGAACACAGCCAGCCTGTGCCTTCACGCATGCACCAGAAATCACAGAGCGACCTCGGCCCTTCCAGCGAGCCTTGCCCAGATGGTAATGGCGAGTCAAAAGATGTCACTGGGACTAGTGCTCCTGAGCCAGACATCCTGAACGAGGCCATGGTACCCCAACGCAAGAAACGCCGGCATTCTGGCAGTGCTCTTCGAAGGAGGCCCAAGGACGTGTCGGATTCGAGGGGCGATCTGCATTATTGGGAAGAGCCTGATGACGCAGGCTACAAGGGCGACAATGAAGAATTTAGGGGCGCAGCGCCCGGGTCGGACGCACCCACAGCAATGCCCACCCAGGGTCTTAACGGGGCAGCTGAAAACCAAGTCACGGCATCGTCTACGACGTCGTCGGCTTGTGAATCCGCAGTGGTCTCTGTGGCGACAAGCCCCACAAGCGAGTTCAAGAGGATGTCGAGGCCAATGAACCCCCAAAGAGGCCCAGACTCAGCGTGGGTCTCGAGTATCGTACTTCTTGCTTTTGGAAGATTTGACCGCCAGCATGAAGCGCCCCTGTATCATGGACCTGAAGATGGGCACACGACAGTATGGCGTCGAAGCCAATCCCAAGAAGCAGAAGTCTCAACAGCGCAAATGTGCCGAGACAACTTCACGGGAACTCGGTGTGCGGGTCTGCGGCCTTCAAGTGTGGGATGCACAGACCGAGAGATACGTTTTCCAAGACAAATACTACGGTCGCAACCTCAAAGCCGGTGACGAGTTCCAGGAAGCACTTACCCGCTTCCTTTATGATGGAAAAGACCTCCACAGCATCCTCCGGCACATCCCCAACATTCTGCAAAAGCTCAGCCAGCTTGAAGTCATCGTACGTCGGCTGCGAGGCTACCGATTCTATGCCGCGAGTCTGCTCATGACCTATGACGGTGACCAGTCCGGCAAGGACAACTACGACACCGCGGTCGAAGACTCGACAACGGACTTTGCCACTGACACCGAAGACGCCAGTCGGGTCCGCAAGCGGAAGAACAAGGGCGAGATCGATTTCAAGATCGCCGATTTTGCCAACAGCCTTATTGCCAGCGACATGGACAAGGACAAGCCCTGCCCACCACGCCATCCTCAGGATCCAGACTGCGGCTTTCTCAAGGGTCTGCGGAGTCTGCGCAGGTATTTCCTCAAAATCCAACAAGACACTCGCACCGAGTTGGGGCTGCCTTCAGCGCAGCGCAACCTGCTCTACGATCCGCAAATGGACGTCTCGGAGGACGAATCCGTGAGCGAGTAAATAACGCCGCTGCTGCTGCTGCTGCTACAGCCTGTTTTCGGGCACCCGTTGTGCTTGATGCATCTTCTCAACTACTCCTTCCCCCGCTCTTTTCTATGACAGTGCATAATAGCGACTCTGTTTCGCGTTGTGCTTGGGGAAACTGCTTGTCTTTTTTTCCTCCCTTTTTGTACCTGATAAGGTCAATAGTGCGTTTGGCGTCTTCAGAGAGTGTTTTGATTTCAAGGGATCACCGTTGTTCGTTCCGAGTACATTGAAACTCGGCTTCCTGTGGAGTTGAATGGGCCCAAAAATACGTCAAAAATGATACCAATGATACCAAAAAGTCAACCAACACCAACTATGCTACAAGGAAACAAGGGCCGGATTACTCGGAAACAAAGGATGGAAAACTCGAGGAAACAGGCCTGGCGTGGGCCCTGGATGTACTTACTATTGTGTATGAGACCGACTGCAACTGGGCTGAGCTTGACTGCGGACTGATGGATATGCTGGGCCAAGGCCAAGAGCCAACTTTCTTAGACTGGACGGAGAGGGAGTTGGTGGGTCTGGACGGCGAATGGTTTATTGCATCGGTAACGCATTCTAGACGCTGTAGAGGAATGGACATCAAGATAATTTGCTCTACGATGATGCATAGCTTGGACTGCCTTGACTGCGTTCAGTGTCCTGACTGGCATTCGCAGTATTTATTTTTGAGTCAGCGCCCGGTCAGGATACGTGGCTCAATGTACTCGCGTCATCACAGCTTCGCCTTCTCATATGCCTTGACCAAGTCCTCCACCCTCTTCTGGCCCCTCTGCTTCCTCTCGTCCTCCCCCTTGAACCAGGCATCATCCTTGGCCTCCTCCCGCTCGTGGTTTTCCAGCAAATCCAAACACTCCCGGTACATCTCCATCTTGAGCAGACCGTACACGCCCGTCTTGCCCCTCTCGGTCAGCTTCCTCTCGCTCACCAGCGCGAGCACCTCGTCCCAGCCCCCCGCGGCGTCCACGATCCCCTTGGCGGCAGCCTCCCTGCCGCCGAAGCGCCGCGCCTCGAGCACCATCTCCCTGTAAGTCCTCCTGTCGGGGAGCTTGACGCGGAAGACGGCCGACATGGGCGGCTTGAGCGGGGCGCCGAACTCGAGCTCATTGAGGCAGCAAAACCCGCGGTCGGCGGACATAACGCGATAGTCATGGTGCAAGGCGAGCATCAGACCGCCCGCGAAGGCGTGCCCGTTCATCAGCGCCACCGTCGGCATCGGGTACGTCAGGTAGCGGCGGAAGAGCGCCCACAGGCTGTCGGACCAGTAGGCGCTGCCGTGGGCGACGGCGTGGCCCAGGTCCAGCCCGTTGGAGAAGAACTTGGGCAACGAGGAGGTGGTGACCACGCAGCCGGGGGCCAGGGAGAACTCGACGATGTCCAGGGCCTGCAGCAGCGCCTGGCACACTGCCGTCGTGAGCCGGTTGTCCGGCGGGGAGGCCAGCGTCAGGAGGTAGACCCGGGGCGAGGGCTCGGTGATTGTGACGGACCCGCCGGGGTGCTGATCACATGCCGGGACCGGGACGCTGTAGAGCGGCTTGGATGTGCTCGGGTCGGCCATGGTGGTCTTTGTTTCACGGGCTGCCTTCCACCATGAGAGGTAATCCAGCGGGTTTGTGAGAGAGAGACACAGGCCTGTTGGACAGTGTGGTCAAGTTGCAGTGCTTATAATTGTCTGGGTGGATGGCACTAGGGAGAGAGTGTTGACGTTGGACCCTTTGCAAGTAAGCTCCGACTTTTGCCTCGGCACCTGCTCAGCCCTCGGCCGTCAGGGGAACACGGCTGTCAACTGACAACCGACCCCGACCACCCAAAGGCCTCGGCGACGCTACCGGTGTGGGTACGGGCTGACCCAGTATCTTGGCTATGAAATGATATCAAAAGCCAAGGGTTGAGTGATTCTGATAACTGACTGCTTCATCGCAAGCAGCCAACGGTGCAGAGAGCATGCTTAGTCAGCCCAGACCCATAAATATATGACAGGTCCATCTCGGTCTGCAAAGAGATTTCAGGTCGTTCTGTTGGATCACGAGAACCTCGTACTTCACACTCTGAGATCGCCCTTCAAAACACCGCGCTGTCTTGCTACAGGTGTCTGTCTTTGCGCAAGATGAGCCCAACGCCACGAAATCAAGTCCCTCGCCGCCATGCCGAATCTTTGAACCAGCAAAAACGAGAAAAAGAAAAAGGCTACCCCAGTCTCTGTATAGTGATCCTCATAACCCGTCATGCTCATAGACTTTCATTCTCTCATACAGCCGAGTAGCCCCCTCTGGAACCGGTGCCCTGCACCGTGTTAAGGACCCTTCTCGTCCAGTCCTTGAGAAGGTAGGGAATATCGCGAATGGTGTCACTGTGCGGCAGCAGGTCCCAGCCGCGGGCCCCGTAGCGGTTGTAGTTCAGCCAGGACCCAAAGATCAGGTAGGACGCAGTAGCAAGGAACACGCTGTACAGATGCGTTAGTGATTAAGCACAGGCGATTCCCATGAGGGATAGACAGTGAACTTACAGAATGACAAGCCATGTGAAGAAGCCCCAGTGCTGGTTGCTCGGGTACTCGTCCTCGGGCAGGCCCTCACATGCGTATTTTGTGTACCATGTCAGCCTCAGCACGTCGATTTCCTTGTCCTCGCTCAGGGGCCCGTAGCTGTCGAAGATAAGGGCCGAGTCCGGCTTGAGCAGCTGGTGCTCCGACGACCCGTCCTTGTTCTCGTCGCCGTCGGCCCTCTTCCGCTGCCCAGCGGCCGAGCTGCCCTCCTCCTCGGTCTCCTCCTGGCCCGGCTCATACTTGTCGTCTTTCGGGTCCCACTCGCCCTCCTTGCCAGTCTTGTCCTTGCCGCATACCATCTCGACAATGGCCTGCTGTGCGCGCTTGCTGACCGTGTCTTTCCCGCCGTGCAGAACAATCCGCACACCCTCCTTCTTGGCATCGGCGCCCGAGTCGGATGTCTTGAGCCGCGTTATCTTGGGCTCCAGGTCGCTCCCTCCGTGGTTGGCCAGGTTGCCTGCGATCGGGATGACGGACTGCACTGAGTCTTGGTCGTCTTTGATGCCGCGCACGATACCACAGACTGTTCATGTCTACTTTAGCATGACAAGCCCACTCACGATGATGTTTAAGAGAAGCACTCCTCCGGTGATGGAAACTCACCCCTTGCTCCGTTCGGACAGCTCTCGCTGCGCGGGCCGTCCTTCTTCAGCGGTGCACACAGATCCAGCGTGTACGTCGTGTTGCGAAACTGGAATGGCTGGTTTTCATCCAGCTCCTGCGTCGTGACCACCGAGTGGGGGCCCCCGAGGTCTTTGAAGTTGAACTTTTGGCGGTCGACCAGGATTTTATCGCATTGGAGCATCGCTGCCGCCGGCGTCGCCAGCAGGAGCAGGTATAGCAAGCCAGCGGCGGACTGTGCCGCTGGCGATGTCGTCGACGGGCAACGCATGTCGATGGCAGGTTTGTGGCCAGTGTGGCGTACGGTCGGAGGGGTTTCGCGGAGGTAGATGGGCTGGACGCGGGCGGTTGAACGGGTGGAAATATGCACAGGACGAAGATGGATATGGAGACGTGGGCCCGATCTCGCGGACTGGTCAGTTTCGGCAAACGAGGGTTGCTAAGAAAGCTTGTGGACGATCTACAGTGTTGGATGGGGAGGATCGAGGGTCGGATTTGTCATAGAAATATGTTTTACGGGGCAGAGGGCTCTTCGGGAAAGAGGTTGGAGCTTGAAGCGCCATGCGTACCATGCCGAGCGGCTATGTCATGAGCAGCCTTGGAAGTGATGCAACCTCCGACCGACGTCACGTGCCCGCCCAAGATGCAGTCGGAGACAACCTTCTCGAAACAGCTCGTACGGGTCCCGAAGCCCAGCGCATGTGCACACCGCAGACAAGCACATAGAAGGCCAAAAATTGCTTGCACACTGGGATGCCCTCATAGAGATTTTCCTTCCAGAAGCCACGAGGTTATTGGGAGGAAGGGTGTGCTGCCCCGCCACTCAAATCACGCGCCCAACTGTGTGACGGAGATGCTCAAGTGACCATGGCTAATCATCCAGCATGTCTATTGGTTACACATCGCGCTCCACAGGCAAGAGAACCTCTTGATCAATTTCACAGCATGATCTTCACATATGGCACAGAAATAGTGTCCAGCAAACATCCATGGCTTGAATATTTCACATTGCATCTGCGAGGGCCCCTCAACATCTGCTACGTTGTCAGGGGTGAGTCCTGGCCTGAGGATAAGCCTGCCATGGTAAAGAACACTCGGCTTCCACACATGTCGAGAGCCGATTTGATCCCAACTCGCAAGACGTCAACGCCAGTGAGTAACGAGCCGCAGGAGCAGCAAATAGATAGAAGCCAACAGAACTCGACAAATCGCTCGGGGCCGCCCGGGGGTATAAAAGACCTTGCTCAAAGTCGAAATAGTAGCCTGGCTTGGATGATATTCGTGTATCATTCAGCTCCATGTCCCCCTTTTCCTTAAAACGCCGAGGTTCGCGCTTGCTGCCCGTGCACCTAAAAATCAGTAAGAGTAATTATCGCAGTGGTGGTTTGGATATAAGCCGTGCATTCCAGGGTAAGCCGGCAGAAACGTAGGCCATCGCGCCTCCGTGAACACGCACTACATGCCCTGGGGCATCATCCCCTGCTGCTGCATGGCTTGCTGCTGCTGCATGGCCAATGCCTGTTGCTGTTGCTGATGCTGCTGTTGCTGCCTCAACTGCAGGATTTTCTGCCTGGCCGAGCCCAAACATTGCATCTTAAACTTCTGCAGTAAGTCGGGTGGGCAGGTCTCTTGCGTAAGTTGTTGCTGCGATAACCAGTTCGGCAGGTTCTCCTGGTACAACTTGGTACTCAGCATCGAAATCTGCTGCTGCGTTTGCATAGCTATTCGCTGCTGTAGTTGAGCCTGCTGTCCAGCTGCCCCCATCATGTGGTTCTGCTGCATCTGCTGCGGGTGACCCTGCTGTTGCTGTTGCTGTTGCTGTTGCATCTGCTGCATCTGCTGTTGTAGTTGCAGTTGCTGCATTTGCTGCATTGATTGCGGGAACATCTGGCCCCCCATGTTGACCATGTTCTGGCCTGGACGCATTTGTGCTCCGTTCGGCATTCCCATGTTGGCCTGCATCATCCGCTGCTGGCCCATTTGCATGCCAGGCTGCTGTGCGTTCTGCATCTTTGTACGCATCATCTGCTGCTGCTGTTGGATGAATCGCGCCTGCATCAATTGCTGCGCATTCTGCGGGGCACCGCCGTTCATCATATTGTTCTGCATCATGGCTGCGTTCATGTTTTGTGCTTGCTGGTACTGGCGTTGTTGCTGGGCCAGCAATTGAGCTTGTGCCATTGGGTTCGCGTTCTGCGGCATGTTGGCCATCCCTGGGCTGTTCATCATCATCGACTGGTTGAGGTGAGGAGCCATCATGCCTGGGGGCGGGCTGGTCTGAGACATGCGCGGAGTGTGGGCCATCTGTTGAGCCCGGCTGATCGGGGTTGCTTGAGCCATGTTCGGAGTCGCGCTGTGCATACGTGGTGTGCCAGAAGGATGGCTTTGCTGGCTACCTCTGGCAGACATGCTGACCGCCATGGGCGTGGACATTGGGGGCTGGTTTTGAACGACGGATGACGGCCTTGCTGGGCTGCCTCCCATGTTGGACCCAGACGTCTGCATGGCAACACCACCGACCATGGGTGATGACATATTCTGAGGGGTATTCTGCTGGACAACTGGAGAAGATACCTGAGGCTGCGAGACTTGGCCGTGGAAGCGCGCCTGCGCCATCGGCATGCCGTTCGGAGCTGACACCGAGACTCCATTGGGCAGCTGTCCGCCCTGAGCGGGATGCCCATGTGCATTCTGATGCATCGCTCCACCGCCTTGGTTTTGCTGTGCCTGTGCCTGCGCCTGAGCTTGTGCTTGCGCCTGAGCCTGCGCCTGAGCCTGGGCTGCCGCCTGAGCCTGAGCTTGTGCTTGAGCCTGGGCGTGCCTCTCCCGTGCTTGTTGCGCCTGTTGCGCCTGTTGCGCTTGCATTTTCCTTCGCATCTCCTCTTGTTGCGCCCTCTGAGTGGCGGCGGCCTGCTCCTGCCGAAGCCTCTCTTGTTCTGCTGCTTGCTGCTGCTGCTGCTGCTGCTGTTGGGCCTGCGCTTGAACCTTCTGCTCGGCAAGCCTGCGCTCGTTTTCCTCCCGCTTGAGTTTCTCTTGCTTGGCCCTTTCCGCGTGCTCCTTTTTAATGTCCTCGATCTTCTTAAAGCGGTCAAAGGTAAGATTGAAAGGCGCGACTTGTTGCTGTCCATCGCCACCAGGAACTGAGCTGCTGCCTTGCGTGATCTTCTCGTCCAGTGTAAGCAGGAATCTCTCATTCTCAGCCGCCTGGGCCTCATCCGCGGCCATTTCGGCAACCGTACGCTTCCTAGTCTTCGGTTGCGGAGGCGGCTGAAAGCGATGTGCATGAAGCATGGCCTGTTCCTCGAGTTTGCGGATTGTGGTTTCTACGTCCTTGCTCGGCTCCAGATCCAGGGGTGCCACAGTGGCAAGCAGCATTGCGCCTTCGGCCGCGTAGATATTGCTATTGTCGAGCTCCATGCGCTCGCGCTTGGCTTTCTTGGCTGGAGGTGGCATGCTTGAGCCTGTAGGTGTGGGCGGAACGAGCGCTGAGGGGGTTGGAGGGGCCATGCCACCACCCGGTACGTCTTGCCGGCCATCGCTAGAGCCGCGAGGATTACATGCCCTTATCGCAAGGTCTGCTTGCCGGCTCTGGTGCGTGGGATACAGGACGAGAGTGGTTATTTTCCGTTTCGGGGGAGCCTTGCTCTTCTGACTCTGCGGCGAATTGGACAGTTGCCTGTTTCCTTGATCGGCGGAACCCGCTGATTTGCCTTTAGAGTCAACCTCCGGACTTTTAGCTTGGCCGTTAATGGTAGTCAAAGGATCCCTCTGAAATGGCTTGTTTGGCGATGGTGTGATATAAGGATTGTTCTTGTGAACCGAGGTCGGTACGTCAGGTTTCTTTGCAGGAGCATTCTTTGCGGCATCTTCCTTCTCAGCTGCTACGCTCCTGTGGTCGTGAACCTCCACGATCAGACAACCCTCGTAGAAGGGTACTCCCGCCTCCGTCAAGTCGGCGAGCATATCATGTGGAATGGTTCGCGTTTTGAGATGGTCGAGAAAGGCTTTCATTGGCGACGAATAGAGAAAATAGTCATCCTGGGCATCGAATTTGAAATGATTCGGATAGAGATGGACGATGAGCGACGGCGGGTTTCCGTAATACTTCTTCAGGATGTATAGTCGGGATGGAGCTTAGGCTTTGTCAGTCTATGACACGCATTACGCGCGGTAAGCGGAACTCACGCTGCTTCACGACCACCGGTATCATGGCTGGATCGGCCGCACCGGTAGAGACGGGCTGAGTGGCGCCATTCGTGCCCGCGCGGACGGTCCCATTAGGTTGAGCAGTGATCTCTTGCCGTATGCGATTTGGTGGCCGGGCGACGGTGACGGTGCCACCATTTGTCGAGGCAGAGTTGGGGACTTGTTTAGCGCTGTTGGGTGGTTTCTTTGCCGACATGGAAGGTGAGGGAGAGGATGAAGACGGCGCGCCATTTGTCTGGATGCCGGCAGGGATCGGGCGCTTCGTTTTTGGATGGGGAGGAATGATGGGTGGAGGAATGGGAGTCGTGCTGGGAGCCATGGCGACCGGTGCGCTGCTTCAACAGACTGCGCGATGCGCTGCTTCAACAGACTGCGCGATGCGCTGCCGGTGAGGCCCCGCGGCCAGATGCTGGTGCTGGTACTTGGTGCCCGGTGCCCGGTGCTGGTGCGCTCGGCTTGGCCTGCTTCCCAGGTTATTGCAACACGGTGTGAGGGGCGCGGTTCGATCGCATTTGGCCAGATGGGGCTGCACACTGCTGGGCTTTTGTGGGTGTGTATGCAGGTGCCGCAGATGGGGGTGTTCCGGGGTGAGATGGAGTCGCTGACGATTGGGCTGTGGGCTGTCGGGCTGACGCGCGCTCAAAGAATCTCGTGGCCCTGCTCCTCCCGTGCAGCGGTCGGAGACAATGGGCGAGGCCGACAATTCTCGCGCCAGCGACCAAGTGCGACGGCGGCGGCGACGGCAATGTGGATGATGGAAGCGGGCTCGGATGGTTTCGAGATGGTAGTGATGCTGCCGGCGGAAATAGACGGTGATGTGATGCAGTGTAATGCGATGATGGGCGCGTGGGGAGGAGAGACGTCGGTGGTCGGAACCTGGGAGTCGGCTGGGTGGGTCGAATTGGCGCTTGTCGATGCCAGGGTGTGCCCCACTCGTCTTCTCTCCCCAGGCCAAGTACCAAAGATGGCGACACCTGACAAGACAGGCCAGGCATCTTTCAGAACATCCATCCCATTCATGCCTTTTCTCCTTAACTTTTGGCTTAACTTCGTCAGAGATAATGAGAGATCACCGGTACTTCGATTTTAAGACATCTCCAAGGAAATCAATGGATCTTGCTCCAGTCTAGCTTATACAGTCTGTTGTTACAAGGCGTCCGTCCAGACATCTTTAATTAATTTGTGAGGCTGACAGGTGTTAATGTTCAGACTCTACCAGGTGTTTACAGAGCTTATTAGGCTCCCCAAAGAGACTTCAACAAGTCAGGTGGGCCTTTGGAACAGAGTGAAGGCTGTGTGTAGGGAATAAGGAGGGGAATGTTGGGTTGGTCTTGCAGGGGTCATTCAAGCAGTTCTGGTGTCCTACCGTCGTGTCCCCACGGTCGCTCGACTTGAGCCTCATTCTCAGATAGCTTGCACAACGAAGGCATACTTGTTCAGTCATTTGCATATTCCCGATATTTATTTCCACCTTTTCATTAGCCTACCAACAGAAGTATCTACTGTGTTTGTCAACCATAGTCCATAATCAGCAATATCACCCCACTAAACACTGTGCTCCCACCCTTGGCGAGCCTGTCTGGCTGGTCCAGCTCTTGGGGCTGGAGCTGGGGCCGGGGTATGTCTCGTATCTCATCATCTCCCTTCCTGTGCCAGGTCATAAAAGTCATTGCTCGTTGCCCTGGACGCGACGCGACCAGTCATCACTTACTCTCATCCCGTCCACAACGATCACTCCCCGGCCACGGCCCACGCGATCCTCCTTCTGCCACCACTTCTGGGTCTCCTCAGGTCTCTCTGCCTCCGACTCGCTGTCTGCTAAGCCTCCATGGCCACTTTCGGCACCCACAACCAGAATAATGTCATATCTAAGCCAAGCTTGGAGCTTCTGCACGTGAAGTCCATTGTCACCGGCAAGGGATTCCTGCAGGTAGACAACTTCCGGTTTAAGGTGGTGGAGTATGTGCACATAGCCTGCCGGCGTAGTAAATGGGAGGACGCTAGTCTCCTTCTCAACCAGGCCGATGGCCTGCGAGTAAACCGCATTAAAGGCGGGGTTACTAGACGAGGACAGGCTTTACAGTCCATGTTAGCTCAATTGAATAACAGAATAATCGCGTTAATGCAGGGCACTCACAGCGGGCTCTTCGCTTCGTCCCCTGGTGTTATGGCCTGCTCAGGGCCTACCACAGAAAATGATGAGCTGAGCGAGGCTGGCGCCCGAGTGCTCGTGGTTTCCGTGACCGTATCCTTCAGCCCAGGTGCGTATATCAAGATGAACAGCTTGACTTTCGAGAAGTCATTGTGCTTTGGAATATGCGACAGTATTGACTGCAGTCCTGTGTTAGCATTCAAAGGGCATGCGTGGAGGCGCAATCGCAGGGGACCATACGGCATGCTCATGATACCCATCTTCGTCCAGGTCTAGTTGTGTGTCAGCAGAGACGACAATGGCTACTGTCTTTCTCTTCTTGCCGCCGTAATCGCGTGCTTGCGCGGCCGGACCCTTCTCGTTCTTTGCATCTGCTTCCTCAGACCACGTCTCGTGGTCGGCGAACGCAGCCTTGTCCTCCTCCCGGATGGCAGCCAGGGCGCTCCCCATAGCCGTGCCCGCCGCTGCTACCCCTGCGGCGACTGTCTTCCCGGCGCGATCAAGGATGTTTTGCGGGCTGGGCGTGCGTCGCAACGCACCGGACATGCGCGCTCCCCAGCCTGGTGCACTCGCATCGGCCTGCGTGACCCCGTACCCGACCTCCTCGGGCCTCAAGTCGCTCCTGAATGATGGCGGAGCTCTGACGCTCACATTGTCGCCGGTAGCACCGTATGGGGGGTTGTCGCCGTAATCAGCATGCTCGTAGTCCAGATGCTGGTTGACGGCCTCCTCTTCGTCCTCCTCATCGCTGCTGCGCTGGCTCCAGATCCAGGCCGCAACCCCAACAGTGGCAACGGTTACAGTCACTGCCAGTGGGACCCAGTGGCTCCAGACACCATTTCGGCGGCGCGACGGGCCGCGGTTATCATAAGGTGAAGACATCATTGAGAGGCGCTCATCGCATCAGTCTGTCGGTTGGGCGCATGCGTTGTGCGGTTTTGGGCGCAATATTCACGGTGAGTTGGACTGTGGAGCTGGAAGGAGGCCGGAATTCGTGTCGCATGTGCAAGTGGGTTAGTTGCATGCACAATAGACGCGAAAAGATGTGGCGGGATGATTGTCATTTGAGTCCTGGATGCGCGCACCTCACTTGGCGTTGGAGGTGGCTGGCGACCTCGGGCCAACCCTGCATGACAACCCGGGGCCATGGACAGCCACCAGCTCCCAGCTCCCAACCCCTGGTCCTGCGGCGTTGCTGGGGCTACTTACGTAAGCGAGCCCGGCCTGTCTCCTTGTGGGGTGCGATTGAAAGCCGCGCTGCTGCCAAAGATTGAACTTCATGAGTGAGTCAGCCAGCCAGCGTTTGTGAGAGTGAGAGCAGTCACCTCCCCTGCACACCATACTAATCTTTCCGTCTATCCTATCAAGACACACGGGCCTGCAAACAAGCAACTCAGAAATACATAGCAGAACATACGCACCTCTATTTTCTCTCGAGGTCTTCCAACATCACGCAGCTCCTTGACCCCCAGAATGCCGCACGCCGTTTCCTCAGTCTCTCCTGGGCTGCAGGCCCTTATTCTCTGTGGGCCGGGGTCGTCGTTGCCCACATACACGGCAAACCCTGATGAGCACCCCAAGGCTCTTCTACCCATCGCCAATAGGCCCATGGTCTGGTATCCCCTCGAGTTCTGCTACAGGGCAGGCATTACAGGTAAGCACCTGTGAAGCAGAAGCACGTTGCGGGCCGGCTAAGACTCACGACTTTCGTCAGACATCACACTCATCTGCCCTCCCTCGGCCGAGAAGGCGATAGCTTCAACTCTAAGTCTGAACCCTGCCTTGACGAGCCTCCCTTTACCACGGCCTGATTTGCTGGCACCAAAGGACCTGGATCACAACACCGGCACAGCAGAGATCCTGCGACTTCCTGAGGTCAGGTCGGCCGTCACCGGAAACTTTGTGGTTCTTCCGTGCGACCTCGTCTGCGAGCTGGGTGGCGATCAACTTCTTCAGGCATGGATGGTGAACTGCGAGACTTTGAGGGATCTGGTAGGGAACGGATCTGGTCTGATTCCCGAAGACCAGGGCCCGCATAGTGGCGGCATGGGAGTCTGGTATCAGACCAAGACGGAGACTCCCGTCAAAGGAGAAGAAACCGATTTCATCGCCACGACGCCTTTGGCAGCTGCAGCACCCTCCTCCAAAGAAACTCTGACCTCGCACATGTCGAATCTGGTCTACTCGATGCCTACTGACTCGCTGAACGACTTGATGGAGGAGAGAAACGGCTACCCTCTGCGGCACGGGCTCATTCGAAGACATCCCCGGATCCAAGTGCGGACGACGTATCGAGACGCGCACATTTACATCTTCCCCAAGTGGGTATTAGACTTTGTTCGCGACAACGATCGCCTCGACAGCATCGGAGAAGATGTGATTGGCTGGTGGGCCAAGGCAGGTTGGCAAACGGGACTCGCACAGAAACTAGGATTCGACAAGATATTCGCCCCAAAAGACTCAAAAAAGACAGACACAGACTCTTTGCACGACGACAGCATGTCTTCCGAGCTCACGGGTTCTGATGGCGTATCTGGTGGAATGGTAGACGGTGCCACAAAATCGTCCGCCGCAAAAGACTCCCCCACTTCCACCGACGATGTCGTGCCTCCCATCCTTGCCTACATTCACCCGTCCAAGCCAACCGCGCCCATCGTTCGGAGGGTGGATACCGCTCAGCTGCTACTGAACGTCTCGCTCCAGCTTGCAAAGCTTCCCTCTGTTGAAGAGGCCGAGGCTGGCGGCGAGACGCCGTCCCCTTTTGCACACCCCAAGAAAGTCATGTACCCGGAGGGCGTCAGGGGCCGAACGACAATCACGCGCCCAGACAGCCTCGTTGGGGAGAACGTGATGGTAGACGAAAAAGTGGCCATCAAGGAGTCAGTTGTCGGCGCCAACTGTCAGATCAAGGAGGGGGCCAAGCTCTCCCAGTGCTTGCTCATGGATGGGGTCGTGATCGGCAAGGGATGTAAGCTTACCCGGTGCATCCTGGGAAAGCGGAGCGAAATCGGAGATAATTGCACATTGACGGACTGTGAGGTGCAGGAGAACCTACTCATCGAGCCCAGGACGGAGGATAAGAACGCCAAGCTGATGAGCAGCTCCGGCCTGGAGGCTACGGAAGAGGAGATTCAGGAGGTGTATCAAGAGTTCGAGACCGGCGATGCGGCTCCGGGAGGTGACGTAGCGGTGGTTTAAGCAGACAGCAGCAGCCTATGAAAAGGATGGAAAAAGTCCCTGGTCACGTTGGCGACGGCTCGCAGGCGTAACGGTCCAATGACCAGTTATCGGGAGCCGCTGATCTACCTCAACGTGCTACCCCGGAACCGCATCTCGATTCTCAAAGCGTTATGCTGGCTGGCTGGCTGGCTCCACTGTCGCACGCATGCAAGGCAAAACTTGGTAAGCGGCTCAGGTTGTCATTTGGGGATCTTCCATCGCTAGAGCCGACAAAATGTTGTTATCGGCCGAGACAGGACTACGCTGGATCCCCGCGCTGGAAGACTGCCCCTGTCAGATATGACAGGTCATTGAAGTCGGAGACAGGTCTTGAAAGAAAGCCTGATAGGCCTCCATCGAGGTAGATCGAACCAGAGAGCTTATGAGAAATTGACATCGCAATAGACTGCAGCTCTTCAGTCCCCCGTGAGATGCAGCCAGTGTATGCTCGGCGAGCCAGACACTTGTCGTGTAACGTCTTGCATCGGAGGAAATCCAGTCCAACAGCCCGCCCGCAAGCGATCTGACTCGACGTTATCTCCTGGTCAGCTGCTGAAGAAGCATAACATGTGTTTGCTCGTTTGGGCCTCCCAACGCCACATTCAACGGGGCTGCCATCGGGTGGCGGAGAGTCCCGACCACGCAGTCCGGGGGAGGGAATCTCTTTCTCCTGCAGCTTCCCGAAAGAAACGCCCCGGTCAACCAGGCCTACCTTCTTCTGTGGCAAAGCCTTCCCAGACGGGCAGCTGTCAGGCGGTATACATGAGCTTGTGAGACCTGTTGTATGTGGCCAGCCGTCCGGCCGTGCGGGAGGCGGGGCGTGGCTTGAACGACCTCGCATCGGGAGCTTCGAGGCTTCGAGGCAGGAGGCCTTTTCCGTCTCGCCGCCTCCTTTTCCCATGGCGGAGCCTGCCACTTATCGCGCACGATCGGATCGCCTTTTTCCATTTGTCCATGTCGATCAGTGAGGCTTTCCGAGCACTCATGTGGTGTCACATCAGGCCATCTGCCTCGTGCCGACCGGTAAGCTCCCAGCACCAGTATATACTGGTGCCGGAGAGAGTGTGGCTTGGGCGGTACATGGCGTTCGCCACCCGGGGCAGGTGGGCTTGATATTCGCCAGTTTCCTTGGCACGTCGACGGATGCGTGGCACAGCTGGTGTTGGGTTCTCCTTTTATCCCCCTTTTCAATTTGAAAGACTGTCATATGTGCAAGTATTTTGCCTTATGTCTTTGGCATCATGCCACTCAGTATCATGCTACTTTGTGGTCCTCCTTCCTCCACATTGATTATTGGCGTCGATGTGAGACCCTCCACACATGCACGCGCCCCAGTGCACCGTCCTATCCCATGTCCATATGATCGTGATTATCCGAACACAACCAGGGCCTGCTCCACTTTATCCTTCCATGCCCATTCGAAGTGGACTCCGCCCGGATCCCGGATCTTGACCCGAGGCCCAAGGCAGGAAAGTGATGCGAGGTTTCCTAGAAGATATTCAGTATTGATACTAATTTGGTACACATCGGAGATTCGTATGTGACTTTACACTGATCATGGGGGTTGTCAACCCCATGTTTAGGACATGGTGACAGGTGTAATATCTCTTGAAGGAGCATGCCGCCCGCTTGTCCGGCTCGGGTCACATCAGACTGGCCGCAGTCATACCCAGCCAGATAGGAAGGACAGTGAACTACAACTTGCTCTACACATCCCCCTTTGCATGCGTAGCATTGCTTTTTCAGGGTACACATGGTGGTGATGCTGGTTGCGGTCCCAGATTTTGGTGTTGCTGAGGTTCTATAATGTCTGGTTCTGCGATTGAGTAAAGCTGGTTCAAAACCGAAAATAAACACTGGGGAGGGAAGGCCAGAGAACATAGTTTCCAGCTCCTCCTCATCACTCGACCCTTTATATTCCATTGCCTCGGGGGGCAACGCTAACAACACCCTCGGAGAAAACAATCGGGGAGTCCTCGGAATAGACAAGCACAGCGATACTGACCTACCTTTCTGCGTGTTTACCGCTTTACGACTACTCAATGACAACATCCACGTCATGCAGGACAACGATTACGGCCATTGTTCTTCTCAGTGGAGACATGTCGGGGTCGCCTTGCTTCGACTAGCTGGTCTGGGCCCTTCATACCAGAGCAAGATATGCGCAGGGGCCAAAATTGCCCCTTTCGCGATGGAGGCCTCGGTATGTAGTGTGCTTAGCCGGTGATGGTTGTTGCCATATGGGAGGGGCTTTGTTCGTCGCCAGGGGCCTCCCTCGACTCCAGACAGTGGCATATTCAGTCCACTTCGGGAAAGGGTGGGCCGACGTGCTGCACTCTTTTATGTCACGAAGAACCAATCTTGGTAATTGGTGTGATAGGTCCTCCCAGCCCCACAGGGCTGGCCGGTCGCAAATTGACGAGTGATATGCTGTTCGAGTGGCCATCGACCGGAAGCGAGGCGCGATGTACCATCGAGTATGCAGTTCGTCAGCCACACTATTCCATTCACAATCAAGCGGTTGTAATAGCGGCTATTGGTAGGCTTGATGACTTCGAGGCACAAATTCCACATGAAGGGCCAAGTCAGAGGACGGTGACGCCGTACGAATGACGCGCGTAAAGATCGGAGTCGAAGTCGGAATTCCTTACTAAAGTTCAGCCAAAGGGTCACTTCACTCCACTCCCTAACGATTCCTCGAACATTCATCCAGCAGGAATTACGCTTGTGAAGATGGGCTGTGAGGCTAGGTACGCAAGAGGTAGTAGTCGTTGTGGTCCCGACATGGTCGGAACGGCATAGTTCACGATTCGGAACATCAACGCAGCTTCAAAAATGGCTTGCATTGGTAGGATCGGGCAGCAATCCACACGAGAGAAATCGACGGTCACTAATGTCCCGAGGCTGTGTCCCTGCTGAGGGCATCCACCCACCTCCAGCGAGAGCCTGATCAAGACGCCTTGCGCGCAGCCAAACGGAGTCGCTGGACTGGATCCTCGGCGAGACGCGGTGAGATGACAGCCGATCAAGGTGACATGGTCCACGCAGCGGGAAGTACCGTCTGATGAAAATCCTGTTCGAGGCCGAGTTGGCTCGTCCCCTCACTACGACGCGGAGCCAGGACGGTCCAGGCCCTGCCCGTTGGATATCAAGTGTCATATCGCTCGTGATATCCGATTGTGAGCTGTCGTCGATGAGGAGGATGGAGTAGACTTTGTCGCTAGGCCATTTTGGTCCGGTCCTGCATTCGACTCCTGATTCGGCGACACATGGCGCGTGGCTTGGTGCTCCTCAGAAACAGAGAATATGAAATCAGGCTCATGTGGTGGAAGGGACCGAAGAAGCTGATTTGTCCTCATGTCACCCCGGCCAGCTGAGGAGATGAATGATAACTTGATTAAAGCACCGGCCAACCACTGTTGTGGTCAGTGGCTAAAGGCCGAGTGGGTCCTCGGTGAGCCGGAGTCGAGTTGACTGCGCCCTAGGAACTGAATATTTTGTGCGCGCGGCCGAATCAGGAAATCATGAGCGTACTGGTCAATTGACGCCCGGGTACACTTCCGGAAATTGTATGCTAAGAAAGCATACAGAGAGGTGACATTTGACCCATAGAGTTGCAGGAGAACCGGCCACCAACACGCAGGTTGAATGTACGCACTCCACCGCGCAGGCGGAATACAGCCGGTGCATCCTGATCGCAGAGGCACAACAGGCTAAATCGTGGCGCGATGATCATCTGCAAGACGCATCAAAAAGAGAAAGAGGCCCCCAATGAATGCTGGACTGAGCCAGGGGCTTCTGACAACATACGTTCACGGGTGTTGCCTGACACCAGGAAAGCCTCACGAGCTCGATCCGCCGTCTCTGAGACAACATGTGGGAGCCCTGGGTTGATAATGGCATGCTGAGGGGGTGCCCTTGAAGGGAAGCAAAACCATGTTCAAGGCGGTGGGACATCGTGGCTTTATTTGATCGCATGGAGGGCGGCCCCTTCAAGATACCTTTGGCGTGCCCCAGGCTGGCAAGGACCGAACTCATCAAGGTTCATGAGAAACTTGGTTTCGACGGGCCGTGACGGGCAAAGCCGGGGTTACAGGCGACAATGCATGGTGCATGAAGAGTAGAGCCTCCAAGTCGCCGCGGGATTGTAGGTATTGGACAAACAACTCGCACCCACATGAGCTCACTGCGGCAGTGGCTGCCCCTACAACAGCAACTTGACGAAGAGGCTCCACAGTCCCTCCCACCAGCCTTGCCGAGCACTGAAAGGCAGCACAAATGACCACGGGCCAACAAAGCCGCTTTCATTCCGTGTTGTCTGGGCGAGTCGGCGAGACAGTGGTTACTGTCGCAAGGACCGGAGCTTTGTGCAGATGCTCGGGAGTATATAGAAAGGGATTGACCAAGACCTACCCAGGTGCCAGAGATTGTGCTCGAGTGTCTCACAAGATATCACACAGGCCAAACGGTAGGGGATTACCCTGCAGGGAGGATTTCCCAGCCAAGTTGTATGCCTGGACGTTCTGGTTCTGCACGCCCCTGTGAGTACGAGCGTGGCCGTCTTGTTCGAATTCGGGCCCAAGGTACACGCACACTGAGTCTTGCTCGAGTGCATGGCTATGGCCGCGGGGTGCTCCACCTTTGTGTGTGAGGATGGGAGAGCAAAGAGAAGCCATCGTCTCGAAGCACAGCAGCCGAAAGAGTGCCTGGGATTGGATGGTGGGTATGACGGATGACAAAAGACGGATGGCGGATGACGGATGGCAGTTGCGATTGACAGGTGACAGGCGCTGCGACGGGCAGGGGTTGCTCGAGCCAACGAGCAGGGAAGGTGCAGTTGGGTGTAGTACTCGGCACTGCGCGGCAGACTGCCAGACCACACACTACATGTCCGGGGACCGCCATGCTGATCCTTTGGGGACGTCTCGTCTCGCGCGCTCGGCACGGAGATTTGTGATCTTCACAAGGGGCCTCGAACACGCTGAACGGTTGTGTCTGTGCTCTCTCGATCCAACACAACCCAATTTCACCCTCTCCGGACCATCTATCTATCCATCTACATCTAATCTCTTGACTAGACTCGGCCGGGCGCCACCATCATTCTACTATGCGTCCACCAGGCCAGGAGACAGACAGGACGCGCCCCGGTCACCACCAGTCTGGGACACATCACGGCACAGTGCCGGCCGAGACGAGGACGCTCCCATGGCTTTGATCCCGCTCGTGGCCTTGTCACACGGTGTATGTTCCGGAGTCTGACGACCAAGGGAACGATCCGACGGCTCTCACTGGGCGACCCCTTCTGGCACGCGCCCGAGCAGCCCCATCATGGTGGGCGGCCACACCTGGCTGCATCCGTCCTGCTTCTTGACGGACCAGGATCAATAGGGTTGCTCAGACTCGCTTGGCAGAGAGGCTTGTTTGGACGTGTGGGTGCGTGGGTTCGACAATCGACAATCGACACATCGACACATCGACAATCGACACATCGCCCGCCTGCAGGAGGAGCGCCGCCTTTGCACTAGACATGGCCCGCACATAGCCAAGCAGCAGGTCAGGAAGATCATCCTGCAAGGTCCCAGCTGCAGGGAGACAAGGTTCCCCAGGAACGGCAGACTCAAATGAGCCCGACCTCCAGCCCTCGCGGCATGTCTGTCGAGCATCACATAACGGCGACTAGCATACACACCATTACCATCACCATTGTCCGGACGCCTCAAACGGTCGATGGTCCAAGGTCCAAGGTCGATGTGTCAATGGTCAAGCTCACTCTTTGTCCCTTGTCACGGGGCTGTTCCGTCCAGTTCTCAGTGGGCGGCTCTCGAACAAAAAGCCGGCCACCATGCCACTGCACATTCACTGCATTGCAAACGGGAGGTGGAGACTCGGTGGACAGCGCTCCTCTGAGGCCTCGGGGCCAGCAATCGGCATCGAGCATGATGAGCTGATCATCTGGGCCTCAACGAGTTCGTCCAAGTGCGGATTGCGGCACGGGAGCTCCAATTACGTCTGAGCAGCTTGCTTTTCCGTGGTGCCCCCAGCTCGATCTCTTTCGACCTGCATGGTACTTCGCGCAGCCTCACTGGCGTCATGGGCGGCCTGGAGGCTTCAGCAATCTTCCAATGGCGAGCAGCCTGCTCTCGCACTGTCTGCCTGCCCCAGCCGTGGCCAGATGCCGAGATTGTCCCTGAAGACTGCGGAAGGCACTTGGTGATGGGGTCCAGCCTGTCAAGCTTGGCTGCCCACCGCAGTGTCTCAAATCCGGTGGTCGCGAGGCCTGCTCTGGAAGGCGCCATTACCGTATAGGCGAAATTCATTCCAGTTCCCACCATCACGATACTCACTGTGGGGCAGATCTACCGGTTCATGCACCTTGTTTCTTCTCCAGGCGCGAATCTACTTCTCCGTGTCGGCTGGGGGTATCTCTGTCCCTGGCTGCGAGCCCGTACTTTGGTTAAGATACAGCGTACTGTGAGGTGGCCAGGCCGCTCAGAGGTACTGATCTTGCTGCAAAGATCCACCGATCTGTCGATAGCTCTTGCCCACGGTCTGCCCGTCTTGCTCGCCAGGGGCACTACAAGTCCCGACTAAAACAGATGCTTCATGCAAGCAATAGGCTGGTGTAGGGATGTTTCGCTCAAACGTCTTGACAGCCCAACCTCGATTCTGTATTGGGCTGGCCCAGGTCTGCCGCGTCTTTTTTGGGTGTGCCACCCCTACGTATTGAGCAACCACCGGCGGCTCAGGGTCTCCATTCCAATGAGCCGCTCACCTGTCCGCGCATTCTTATATTCAACCCGACGACCTCCCTGTCCAACAAGCCCACGCCCCAGTGAAGCTCGACAATCCCTTGAATCTTGTGTGCCCTTCGACATATCTGGACTATATCATTCTGGCACTCCTTCATCACATCCCTTCTCGACACCCTCGGGCCGTGATTCAGCTTACTCGCCTCCACCCTTGCGACTCTTGGAATGACAAGCAGGGTACAGTCCAATAAGGAAGTTCTGGGCCTAGACAGCTATACTTCCAGCAACAGCCAGAATACCCATCTGCTCGATCTGAACATGGACGCGGACGACAGCTTCACCTTCGGCTTCAACGGCCAGTCTTTGCCATATTCGTCATCCTGTCCCTCTTCGTCCGGCAGTTTCTCATCAGCCTCTTCGCTCTACGATGCCTTGACCCCGCCGCCCAGAAACTCGACCCCACAGCACCCCATGGACTTTGATATCGCCTTTGGCAATGACACCATGATGTTCGACGACTTCACGCCCTCGCCGCCATCAACTTCTGCCTGCTTCCCTTTAGACATGAAATCAACCGTGGCTCCCAATATGCTGTGCCATGGCCTGCCAATGACGCCGTCTCGGAGCAGCAGCTCGGCGGCGGCATTCCAGAACAATGTGGACTTTACTCCAACACAGGGCATGGACGCGTACAATTTCATGGACTCTCTCATGATTCCGACTCCATCTCCACTGTTTAGTAGCCATATTCCAAACTGCGACATGACAGCAATCTGGCAGCACCATGCGGATGGGAGTCCCATAACTTTTGAGCGGACTTCGTCACCGGTCGTGGCCATGACAACCCCAACGCCCGGCCCTCTGGGAAGTTCCCACGGCAATGTCAGGCGAAGGATTGTCATGGACGGGCCTCAGCAAAAGTCGGCATTATTGCAGCAGAGCCTTCCGAAGACAAATTCCAACAAGGGTCGCACGTCAAAGTCCAAGCACATGGCAGGAAAGCTTCCTCCACTCCAAGAAGGCTTCAAGGTCTCCAAGGCCCCGGCGAATAGGCACAGATGTGAATATCCCGAGTGCAATGGTAAAAGCTACTCGAGGCAGGAGCACTTGAAGAGGCATTACAATGAGTGAGTGGCAATTCTATGCGCCGGCATGATCTGACCCAAATTACTGACGGACAGTCAGAGCACATTCGGATAATCCAGAAACATGGCGCTGTGAATTCTGCGAGACTCCCAAAACCTTCGGCAGGTGCGACAATTTCCGAGACCACCTCAAGCGGCACATCGAAAAGTCTGCTGGAAGCAGGACGAGACATGAGATCGGCGCTGCTATCTTGCTTGCGGAAATGCAGAGTAAGATGAAGAACAAGAAGAAGGCTACCACAAGATCAACGACGCCAAGCACAGATGATGGTATGAAATGCGATGGCAGCCTTCTCTCAAAGTCTGCGCGGAGTCTGGTGAAGGCCGAACCTTCCTAGCGAGAGGTCG
This sequence comes from Diaporthe citri, assembly GCF_014595645.1. Classification (NCBI taxonomy): domain Eukaryota; kingdom Fungi; phylum Ascomycota; class Sordariomycetes; order Diaporthales; family Diaporthaceae; genus Diaporthe; species Diaporthe citri. Next base: position 2,269,792 of record NW_025064850.1, read on the forward strand.
ACAAGCTCATCCTGCAACGAAAGAGGTAGCATTGGCTTCGCATCATGCCTACACAGCAAGACGACTGGCTCTCACGCACGTTACGCTCATACGTTGGATATGTCCGCACCGAATCTCCACCCTCATGCCACCGCGCGCACACGTTCATAATACTTCACGATGTTACTGAGTGACGCAAAACATGTTAATGTTCCGACGACGCACCGTTCGCGACATCGGCATCCATCCGGCGCATATCTAACTTGTCCAGGTGTTACAACGGGGCTGTCGCGCATTTTGTTCACAGAAATTCTGTACCAAATATATTCTATACACTTTAGGACCTCGCTGTCTGTAACTGTTTCTAAAAACGGGAAAGGTGACTCTGAAGCCGGAAAATGGTGGGGCGGGGAACATTGAAGGAGCTCAAATGGGAATGGGCAAATCATGTTGGCCGGCGTTGAAAAAATCCATGTGCAAGAGAAATCCTTAAGAGGGCGGTGGGGGGGCGCTGGAAAGGTGGCGGAGGTTGTACATGTCCAGGTTCTGTCAGATACCACTTTCCTTGGGCAGCTTTTGCTACAGACCGAATTCTAGAGGACCACTTCTGCTGCTTACACCCTTTTGTTGCGCCCCAACAGCCCCATTCACTTGGGACTTTGTCTTTGGTGACGAAGCGCAGTCGCAACAATCAAACCAGGCTGTGGATTGCGTCTCAGTCCTTTGTTCAATCCGCCATCCTCCCCGGCCAGCATTCCTCAGCTCACCTGGGCCGGGGACTGGGAGGAAGAGCTTGTCGACTCCAGGACAATCTTTCTGCTGGGAAACCCCGTCTCTTGTTTCTCACTTCCGTTTCCCTCTCCGAAACAGTGCATCCAGCCACACTCTCTTGCCTTTTCACGCCGGGTTGACACCTCTTCGGATCGCTCCCGAGTGAGACATGGTGGGCACTGTGCGACTGGTGTGTTGCACGGGTATGCACCGGAGATCTGAACTGACAAGAGCCTACCCGAGACTGGCAGCTGGCAGCTTGGATGGGAGCACAAGGGTCTAGTGCGAAAAGATCAGGCGCCTGGAAATCCCCGTCCACACTGTTCATACTGTTCATACTGGGCGGGCAAATCTGCCTCTTTTCCTCGCGCCGCATCAAAGCACCACCTCATCAGCCGATGCGTTGTCGCAGGCCTCCTCGCCCCACCCGAGACATATTCTGTTCATCTTCCGCCACAAGTTGCCGTGACGCGTGCTCTCCTCATCTGACGCGAGCTGAGACTCTGAGAACGCGTCCCCCCATCGGGCGAGACAGACAGTGTGCTGAGTGAGACCCCCGGGCCACAACCTTGTGCGACCGCTCCATTCCACTTAAGCACGAAGAAAGTTGAACCACCCGGCCCTGCCGGCATTGACAAGAGCCATTAGGCCAGATCGGTGAAAGGCCCATGATATCTCTCTCAGGCCCTATCTCTCTCCCCTTACCCCCGCCCCACTGGCCCAAGGTCTGCCGTCCTTCCGCACTGACTGGACCGGGCGATAGTCCCAAGTCCCCACGCGTCCAGCATGGCGGCTCCCGTCGGAAGACGCGGTGCGCGTCCTCTCCTTGGAATGAATGTCTTTGCCGCTTCGATTTGTTCCGTCGATCGCGCGGGGTGTGTGGGCTGTTGCCCGGCTGGGAGTATATCGTGCCGGTGGCTACGTCAAGGTGAGCCGAGCAGTTATCTCGGCCAGGTGGTCTAGGACTTTTTGCGTGTGAAAGGTGCGGGACGCCTGGGCGCTGGGAGCTGAAGTATGCAGCCTGCAGCCTGCAGCCTGCAGCCTCTACATGCCGGTCTATGCAAGTAGCATGGCTGGTGCCTTGCAGGAGAGTGTCGTTGACGTGCAGCTATACCGGCTTGCCCTCCTGGCTGGCACTCCAGCCACGTCCCCTGGCCACCCCGGCGAAAGCCCCCGGCGGGAATTTCGAATTTCCACTAAATCTCACAGTTGTCTTGATTGCCATCTCTAATCTTAATGCCGATGAGGGCCGGGGATCACGGCCGGATGACACCTGGGTAAGGTCATTTCGACGTACATGACGCTTCTGCAGGCACTTGTACGATTCTGCAACCACCTGCAGATGCTGGTGCGAACCGGCGCGCATCGATGGGCCCACGCCTGCATATGATCCGAGCCAGATGTCTCATTACTCGCATGAGAGCTACCCTCAGACATTTTGGGGCCAGGCCGATCGGTTGGGCGAGGCCGAAAAAAGATGGGGAAAAGCAACCACCAAGGTGTGGAGATCCAGCGCGAGATGTTCCTGGCCCAGACCTCTGTTGATGAGAAGTGGTGAACTGTCTATGTCACCCCTGATTTTACGTATCAGAGGGACGATTCCTTTTTTTTTTTTGGGGGGGGGGGGAGAGGCCAGGCTCTCGACCTGTTGCGTGTTGGCCCGTCTCGTCATTTCCTAGGTCTTGCCACCCCTTCCCATGTTTAATCAGCCACCCAGTGATTTGATCACGGGCCCGGCTTTTGGAGGGCCGTTCCAACTGCGGCCCGGGGGCAGACTCGTGACAGCATCCCATGTACTGCTTCGCCGGGCCAACCAGGAGGTTCAAACAAGTCCGCATTGGCCATACAAAGATCGCAACTCCCACAGTATGAGAACCAAGCGGACAGAACAAGTGTGCTGTGTTGGGCTGGCGGATCCGTCCATGGCATTGATTGAAAAGACGATGATAATAATAATAAAAATGAGTATTGGCGCAGGGTTTGTTTGTTTGTGGCGCCAGATTCCTTCCCACACAAGTACAGCTGATGCCAAAGCCTCTTCTTAACAAGTACGACCAACGAAGCAACTTTCTGGCCAAAATTAACTGCCCAGCTGATGCTAAGGACACCGCTTGGCCAAAAAGCACGGCAATTTCGGAGTGTCCAGAAGCCCATCCTTGGGTATACACAGTCGCCCCAGCATGCTTGTATCTTGCTCCCCAACCAACGGACTCCGTCTCACTTTGTGAGTCGTCGTATGTGGCAAGGCCCACAAAGACAGCGAGCTTTCCCGGGGGGCGACTGCTGCAGTTTACCAGTAGCTCGCCCCTAGCAACCTGCCACACCTTGCTGACCCCAAGGTACCTTCGGCGCTCCTGGGAACAAAGGTACAGCGTGATGGCAACGGAAGAAAAACCTCGTGGGACTTGAAGTGGACAGAAAGACGGCACGGGTAGGTCTCGTCAAGGGGAGGGCCTTGGGGAGGTTGGATCTTGCTTCGAGTCCGGCTTTTTTGGTCGGCCGGGGCCTTGTTGCAGTGTTATGCTGCGACCGGCATGCTAGTAGAGGGTGGGAGAGAAGGAGACAGGGACAAGTGCTGCTTTTCGAGGTTCCCGAGGTTCCTCAGTAGTCCCAGCGGCGTGTCTGCGGGTGTTTTGCCGCCCAAAAGTGTAGTAAAGCTGCAAAACCTGAACACCCTGTGTTGTTGCGTGCGGCCAGTAGATCGTATCCACGGGGTACTGTGTGAGAGGAGTATATCAAGATCTGGTTTGCGCCTGCTCCATGGAGGCAGAGCATCCGTGAGAGGTCACCAAGCCTCTCTTGTAAAGCTGTCGTATCCTCATGCAGTGCTTGACCGGACGTCCATCAGATTCGGCGGTAAGTCTTACTCCTGGCTCCCCGTGAGGAAAAACTAGGGAGTGTGTGAGTAGTATTCGTCACTGAGTCTTGGTCTGTGGACTGTGTAGTTTCTAATTCCTGACTCAACGTGAACGTGTCTAGAATGTAAAAGGTTATCATGTGTGCCGGTGTAAAGAATAATGTTTGGCTCGGTATAAGCACGAGGCTCTCTCATGTTCACTCCGCGGGCGTGCTTGACGACGTATATTTCATACAATCTTACACAGGAGGCCATCTCGCTCAGTCCTCCTCCGCCAGGCCAGTCAAGCCACCAGCGAGGCCGTGCATCCTCCGACCGAGGAGATCATCCGAGCTGGCGAGCCTGTTCAGCGAGTCCTTCTTGGCGCGGCCGTTGGCCTTTCTCTTCCCCTTCCTTTCCGGACTCTCGCGATCTGCCTCGCCGTCGTTGGCCTTCTGGACGTCGACGGCCGCGGCGTCCTTGCCGTTTGTCTTGACGCCGTTGGACGCTGACTTGCCCCTCGCCCTGGTCATCCCAATCTCCAGCAGTCCCTCATCGCCGCTTGACTCGGCCCGCATGTGGTGCCTCCCTGAGCTCTCGGCCGCCTTCTTGACCATGCGCCGCCTGCTCTCACGCTCGCGCTTCGCTCGACGCGAACGCCTCCTCGATCCACCCGGCGGAACGGTCGATGAGCTTCCACGCCGGCGGGTAGATCGTTGGGAATTGTAGGAACCCATGTGATGTGCCCGGAATCAGGTTTACCTCAGCAACGTCTTTGTCGTTGAAGCCCTCGGCCAGGGCGTCCGACTCCTTGTAATCCAATCTCTGCCCTCCTGATGCGTACATGGCGGCCTTTACGCGGCGGAGACGGCCGGCTAGAATGACAGTATCATCTACCAAGGGGTCGCGTTCGCCGGTCAGAAAGTACGTCTTTGGGAAGCGGGCGAGGAGCATGTCGGGGGCGAGAATGGGTGATAACAAGTAGTCTTGGCTGAAGTCCGGCCGGTTGTGCGGGCCAATGTACAAGATGATCATAGCGCGCATCATCTCAGGTGCGAGAACACGATCATTGAAGTAGGATAACATGGAAGACATTGCGAGCCTTGTCTGAAGCGGCTCGGAATGGTAAGAGGTACTGCCGGCCCGCTTGCTGACGGCAGGCGAGTCTGGTTGCGATGATCGACGTGTTTTACTCCATTTGGTCGGGGTCGCGTGGGCGTATTCGGGCTGGGGGGTGCGAGTACCTTCCGAGTTCGCCAGCTGCTTGGTTTCTCTGTCCCCATCGTCTGGCGGGTAGACAACATACTTTGGTGAATCATCTTCGTCGTCGGAGTGGTGCGGCGTTCCGACGAGATTGTTGTATTGCATGCTCTTGCGGCGAGCAACGGCCTTGTTGGTCGATCGCATCCTCCGGTCTTGGATCAGGGCCATTTGCTCATCGGACATCCAGTTCCCAATGTTCATGTCGAGCCCCGGGTAGAACAAGACCAAACCGTCAGGTATCGGCAGACCGGCCTGCCCCTGGAAGTGACTCGAGGGAAAGAGTCCACCCTCGATGATCATCAAAGTCATCGCCGTCGCTAAATTGCCCCCAGCACTGTCGCCAGTGACGACAACCTTGGGCGTCTCCTTACCAGACATGCCGATGCAGCGCCCGCGAGTCTTCATGAGAGTTGCGTAGACATCATAGCACTCGTTCAAGGCGTACGGGAACGGGTACTCGGGCGCTTTCCGATAATCTATGCTGAGGACAGGGAGCCCCGTCTTGGACGCCCACGAGAGCAATTTGTCGTCGTTGCAGCGCGGATCCATGGCAACGAAACCACCTCCCGGCAGGTCCAGCACGACCCTGTTCTGGTGCTCCAGCTCCGACAGTGGCCCGTCAAAGTATAGCCAGGCTGAGACAGGCTCCTTGTAGTCGCTTGTGGACGGCCTCGGGATGCGGATAGCGCGCGGAGGCCAACGGGAATATCGCGGGCGCATAAGTTTCTGGAAGAAGTCGATGTATGGGCTGATGCCCTTGTTCCAACTGATCCTCAGGTGTTCGACAGTCAGGTTTGACCGAACCTTGCGCACCTTCTCGTCGGCCTTTTCCGCAGCAAATAGGTAGAAGATTGAGAAGACGACGCTCGACAAGTCCCTCAGCCACTTGGACTTGATCTTCATGGCGGTCCAAAACCCTGCGTCAAGCGCAGTCAAGATCCAAGTGGCTCGAAAGTAGTGCGCATCGTACATGTTGGATAGCGGCTCTGGGCTCGCCAGGCCGACCAGAGTGCTAAAATTGCGGCCAGCATAGAGGAATGTCATGGTTACGACGACGATTTGCCATGCTGTCAACTTTTTGGAGCAAAGCTTCGAGTAGAGACGCACAAGTGGAGGGCCGTGTTTGTGGCCTCTGCTTTAGTGTCAGCCAAGGGCCAGCAGGCTCGGTGAAGGGACTGAGAGGACGACGGACTTGAAGAGGTACGCGGACCAGAAGGCAAGCACGGCGAGGACCTGTAGTCTTCGCGACTTGGCAGACGGCCGTCCCAGGACATGGTCTATCATGATGTGTGAGGGCTAGATGCCGGGTCTAGATCCATGCGACTTTGAACACTTTCTAGGACGTGTGAGCCGCGGACCCGGCTCCCCTCTTCGGGTGTCGCAAAGATGATATCGTAAGGGAGGATACAGTCTCGGTTATGTCGAAGGCCGGCTGCTCAATGGTAGGTGTTGTTGAATGGAATTCAGGAAGACCGCAAGCCGGCACACACAGCCATTCCTGGCGCCGGGTGAGAAGTGAAAGCACGGGTGCGCTCGTGACTGTAGTCAGGGACGGAGACAAAGTGACCGGGTAGAGAGACGGCAGAAGGTGGTATTCGGTATATTGGGGAGGTTCGTCTACAGGGACAAAGGATACGGTGGTATCCAAGGGAAGGGAAGAAAACACAAACAAATGAAACTACCACAATCATAAAGACGACGAGAAGGTCAGGTGAGGATGCTGATGCTTCGGCCCGGAGGCCCTGGACGTCAGACGGACACCGAAGCTGGGGGCTGGGTGACTGGGATTGGGGACTGGAGTTTTGGCATGTGACTGTCGCAGGAAGGGAGCGAGCCCCATCTTCGACCCAAGCCTACGGAGCACCGCATTGGTAGTAGACCGACTGGCCACACCGTCCCTAGCTGGGCACGGCCTGCAGTGACAGCGCGTGCTCAGCTGGGACTGGGACGACGGCCCCTGGTTGGGACTCATAGAGGCCTGTGTTTCCCACGGCCATTGGACTCGGACCTCAGTGTGCACGCACAGTGCCGTAGTGCCAGCAGCCACGGAGTAAAGTGCCAGGTGGTGAGAAGTGACAGAAATACCTAGGTAGGCCATCGATTATTTGCTGGCACCCGGCAGGCTACCTGGCCACCCCACAGTCTACCTCCCTTCTGGAAGTGGAAATGATCGAGGTTGTGAGGGCCTGCGGATCGCCGGATTGTCGTGGTCTCTTCCGGAGTGGCATGTGACGATGACAACCCTGGAAGCTTCCAAGCTGCGGCGTGTCAGGTCCGGGCGCCGCCCCCGAGTCAGCTGCGCGTTGTGCCCTGTAGCCGTTGCGATGATGCAAGCCGACAGTCTGGTCCCAGCCGAAGCAGCCGAACCTCTGGAATCATGCTAGTCTTGTAATTAGTTCATGTCGACTATTCAGCCCCTGATGGATGTTTACATGTAAACACCCATCCACCCATGGAACTGGTCGCAACACAACAAAAGCTCAAGAGTTCGGCCAAGTTGATGCAGGGCTACTTCATGCAAGTACTGCAGTCTAGGTACCTAGGTACTCCAGCCCGTCCCCACCCCTCCCGACCTCGGGAGCGACATGCTAGCTACTCCAAGTACGGGGTCCCGGGGGCTCCCGGGCGTGTGGCCCTGTCGACTGGGTCTTGGAGAGACAGCCCCCAGCCTGGGGTGGCTCTGACTCCTCCATGAAAATTTCACCAGGGACCGCTATCGGGGCTGCCCAGCTGCAGATGACCTCTCATCCGCTCGACTATCTATGAGTTGATGCGCCGACAGGCTTCACTCCCCATCGCTTGCGAGGTTTCCTGCGCATCAGCTCGGCATTGACCTGTTCCTCTCTCCAGTTGTCAAAGTCGAAGCCACTGTGCATCTCAACAACCACCTCCCCCCTCCGCGCCCACACCCTCCCCGGAGCATTCTCGACATGGCTTTCCGGACTCGAATCCACAGGGCCGCGGCCGGGCTGGCTGCTCGCCCTTGTCGCCCATCCTCTTCCTCCTGCTCCATCCCAGCCAGGTTGCGCTCCTACTCCCAGGCTACGACTGCCCCGGCCAGCAACCTGGGCTCACATGTCCAGCAAAACATAGCTGTGAGCCTGTGCCACATCACGGAGCTTCGACTCGCCCATCGCTGACACCGTTTCCCCCACAGAGAGATGCCAGCCTTCCGAACCCAGACCCCGCCGCCGACTCGCCCAGTGCCGCCATGGTCGACGGTCATGCCCCCTACATGGTCGCCACCTACGCCCGCCCCCCGCCAGTATTCGTCCAGGGCGAGGGCTCTTACCTGTGGGACGTTGAGAACAGGCGCTACCTCGACTTCACATCCGGCATTGCTGTCAATGCCCTGGGGCACTGCGACCCCGAGTTCTCCAGGATAATTGCAGATCAGGCCAAGACCCTCGTTCACGCCTCCAACCTCTACTACAACCCCTGGACCGGTGCCCTCTCCAAGCTCCTGGTCGAGAAGACGCTCGAGTCTGGTTCCATGCGCGACGCTGCCTCCGTCTTCGTCTGCAACTCAGGCTCCGAGGCCAACGAGGCGGGCATCAAGTTCGCCCGCAAGGTCGGCAAGATCCTCGACCCTTCTGGCGCCAAGCACGAGTTTGTTTCCTTCAACAACTCCTTCCACGGCCGGACCATGGGCAGTCTCTCGGCCACACCCAACCCCAAGTACCAGCAACCCTTCTCCCCCATGGTGCCCGGCTTCAAGTACGGAAACTACAACGACATCTCTGCCATCAACGATCTCGTGACGGAAAAGACGTGCGGTGTCATAATCGAGCCCATCCAGGGTGAGGGTGGTGTCCAGGTGGCGAGCGATGAGTTCCTGGTTGCCCTGGCCAGGCGGTGCAGGGCGGTTGGCGCTGTGTTGCATTATGACGAGATCCAGTGCGGTCTCTCGAGGACTGGCACATTCTGGGCCCATACCAGGCTGCCAAAGGAGGCTCACCCGGACATTCTGACCACGGCCAAAGCACTCGGGAATGGCTTTCCCATTGGCGCTGTCCTTGTGAGCAAGGACGTGGCCGACAAGATCAAGGTGGGCGATCACGGGACCACTTTCGGCGGCAACCCTCTTGCGTGTCGTCTGGCACATTACATCGTCAACAGACTCGCAGATCCTGCCCTGCAACAAGACGTAGTGGCCAAAGGAGCTGTCTTTGCCAGCGGTTTCAAACAGCTGCAGGCCAAGTTCCCCGACTTGATCACCGAGATACGCGGCCGTGGCTTGATACTCGGTCTACAGCTCACCCAGGACCCAACGCCCATCGTAAAGGCCGCCCGCAAGAGGGGACTCCTCGTGATCACGGCGGGGACCAACACACTCCGATTTGTGCCTCCATTGACTATCTCCGAGGCAGAGATCCAGGAGGGCCTTGACATCCTAGAACAAGCAATTGCTGCTACTCGATCTTGAGTGGCTTGGACGATTTACGAGATGCGTTACATACGTCTCAATGCGGCAACCGAATTACGCCGTTAAACCTGTATGTATTTGCTTCAGCAGGGAGGAGTCCGGGCTTTAAAAATCGGCCGGTGTTCTGACACCTTATTGCACTTTCTGATCCAATGCCCCTCTGGCCTACTTGCCGCAAGTATTTTGATACCCAGTCACCTCTCACGAGCAAGACAGCATGTATGCGAAGGCCCACATCCTGTTGGTGGAATTAGAAGCAGATGCTCAGGAACACGAGAAAGTGTGGTATCATACCTCTCTTTTTCTCTCTTCATCCTCTCCTTCGAATACACGTCGTTCTGACTTCGGATGTGGTCGGCGAGGCACTCTAGCGGCTGCAGCCAATCAGTGCAATTCGGCCTTCCAAGATCAAGTGATCACTAAGCCCCATGGCCAAGGCAGAGATGACGATCAAGTTGGGGACCATTCCTTGAGCCTCACGCCCACTACCGCGGGATTCCTGACAGCCATCACCACCGAGTCAACTTTCACTTCTCTGCTACTGAGTTGAACAAGCAAACACCACAACCAAATGTGGACACTCTCACTGCACATCTTGCATCCTTGCAAGGCCTTTCACCACATCTACTGTCTCATCCGGCCTGATATCTCTCATTCATGACCACTTACATATCGGGCACCTTTTGTCACCGTTTCTTCCGAGCGATTCGGGATAACGTTGGCCTTGACACTCTGATGTGAGACAAACTTCATGAGCAGTCTCCATTCTCAACCCCTTCATACATACCGTCTCGGTAGCTTCTGTTGGACTCCAGTCAGCTGGCATTTTCTTCAACACACGACTCCTGGTCATCACCTGACCATCTACTGTCTACACAGCTATTTCTTGTTAAGCTGGACCCCACATCGGGGGTCTTCATGATGGAGCAACTACCCTCATATCAAGATGCTACTGGCAAGAAGCAGTGGCTCGAGCTTGTGGCGCCCTACATCGATCCCTCAGACTACCAAAGCCTGTGCTGTGTCTCTAGGCAATTCCACAGTCTTTTCGCCCCACGAGCATGGAAGGATCCTCTTGCCGTCGTGCGCACGTTGAGTCGTGACACGGCCTACGGTGAGTACCCCGCCTGATTATCACTCCTTGCTGGGTGTGCTCCCGAAGCAGAGCGGTTGACACATCTCGACAAGACTACCAGTGGTACTCGAAATTTCTTTCCCGTATACAGGACATAGACGCGTCGACTGCTGCGATGGTGGCCGTTATGGATTTCCGTGGCTTCGCTCCCGTTCCTGGACCGGACGACCACCAAGAGGCGTACAACAACAGCTTTGGCGAACTGGCAACTCGGCTTCCCAACCTGCGCTGCTTATTGCTCGATGGACATCCACAACTGAACCTCTCCATGCTGTCAAGACAAGCGCTTCGGTCGAGCACTACTGTTTCTCTGGACAAGATTCACCTTGTCAGCATTGCTAATTGTGGAACATCGCTTCCCGCAAGATTTTTTGGTGGCCAATGGCTCATTGGCCTGGTCTACCTCGACATGTCCAATACCCCTGGAACTCTTGGGAACCAAGGAGCGCTCATACCTCACGACCTGCCGAACCTCCGCATCCTGAAGCTCAGTGGAAAGCACTTGAATGACTCGACGGCCGGTGCGATCGTGCACGCATTCGGCACACAGCTATGGAGCCTTGACATGTCCAGGAACGGTCTGACGGACGATTTTCTCAGCATGCTGTTAGAATACAGCCTCCCTACTTACTCAAACGCTAGGCTACAGTCGAATGATCATTTCAAGGTCGAAGGACAAATAAGACCGGTCTATGAAAACGGTGACCCCCGCCCCAATCGTGGACCTTATTTCATCGACGAGTCTGAGTGCAGCGCGACATTCTCGTCTGCTGACCGATATCTTGCGGATCCCCCCGTCTACGGCGCCATGAATGGCGGTTCCACCGGCGAGCGAGGTCAGGCCACGGTGCGTGGCCGATCTAGGGGACGAGAACGCATCAGAGTCGACTCGGCAGAGGACGCTGTAAGGGTGTTGGCGGGCGCTCAAGGGGAAGACTCACCCGATGCATTACATCCTCAACACCAACGGCTTCACTGGCCGCCTCCACAGGCAGGCACCACGCATTTACACTTGAATGAGCTCAGCCTAAGTTCATCTGCCATCGAGTGTCTTCTTCGCGAGTCTCCTGGTTACATTGAACACCTCGAATGTGACAGAACATCGCTACCACCTCATCACACTTCAGACTGGAAGAGCAAAGCGCCCTACCTCTCTAAAGCCGCTGCCTTGTATGCCCTGCCAGGAGCTGCGTACCTCTTTCGGCCCGTCATATCGTCAAATTTACGCGTCCTCAAGGTCCATCACTCCCTGATCACCAACACTCCAACTCTCGAATCTCGCAGCACTGGCGAATTGACGAACTTGTGGCTGGCGGAGACATACATGCGCGAGAGGCTCGACCTCGCATATCCGCAGACATACGTACCGGACATGAACCCGCGCCTTTATTCACTCACCGTCTCAATGATACCGCGGTACTCGACCGGTATCGTCGCCCAACGACTTACGAATTTCTTACGCCTTGTCGCTCTTCAGGAGCAAGCGATCGAGGCCACAAGAGCCTTGCTGCCATTCCGAGGACCGCCGGTATTGCAGGGTCTCCGCCACGTCCGATTAGAGTTCGAACCAGACGCCAGGGACGAGCTCGGTTCTCTCGACAACGAGACCGACGAGATGGACTCGGAGGCGCTACTAGAACAGGGAGCTGAAGCATTCTCATTCTTCAGCGAAAGCGCGTGGGGCCCATCGTCCTCGCCCGTCAAATCCAGAGTGAAAGATCAGGCGGCCGGGGCAGCGGGGGCAGAAGTTGCCGATGCCAAGGACACGGAGCGCTCTATCTCCGAGGAGAAAATCGACGACTACCCCTTCAACAAAGCAAGAGATGAGCACTTCAGCTTCACCATTAACCCAGGTGGTAACTACGGCCAGCCACCAAAGCTCGTTCCGGTCTGGGTCGGATCGGGCATAATCAGCCCGGAGAACCCTCCCGCCGTCAACGAGTACATGAGGAACGTCTGCGACGCAGCCAACCGCGTGGGTATCTGTCCCGCGACGCCCTGCCACGTCGCTGCTGGCGTGCCGGCGGGGTCTTTCATTTTCGGGCGCGCGTGGGACTCGATCATGCTGCCGGCGGCCACCGCGGAGTTCAGGCTGCCCACCAAAGCAGAGCTGCGAGGGATGGAGGACGTGGTGGTCCGGGTCAAGGCCTTCCGGCTGGAGTCGCGTCGGCAGTATGCCGCGCTCGACGCGGGCCGCCGAGACGTCGGCGGGCACGAGTACTGGCGGGGCCGGCTGGAGCTCGTACTGCCGCAAGGGCGGGTACACTCGTCGGATTACTGGAGGTAGACAGTTCACAGTTTGCTGGCTCTGGGAGCCAATGAATTCACTTGTCGTCTTGTTTCTCCGTGTCGTACATCGCTCTAGTCCCATTCTGTTCTCGTGAACTTGACCTCATCTAAGATACCACTACTAAGCGACCGACACAGTGTGAGGGCAATTCCTGCTGGCGAGTATACCTCTCAACTTCTGTACGAACTCCACAGGGGGAATCTCGCGACTCCGTTGGACACCTACAGCCCCGCGATAAGATCCGGTGGATTCAGCGCCGCTTTCATCGATAGTGGAGGCTCTGATTCGGGCTCGAGGGCCACCAGAATACCTCGCGCTTGCGATGGAGGTGATAGCAAAGCTTGGGCGGACGCGTAATCGGCTTACGCCTCGGGGATCCGACACGCGGGAATCATCCACCTGCGCGGGATTCTCAAGCCACGTTGGTAGGCGCATATTCCAGAGTTGGCAGACATCGGTCTTTGCACGTCGCATCTTACAGTCCCCGAAGCAACTAATTAGCATCGCGAAACTACTTCCCATTGGATTTCTCCAGACTCCCTATGCCACCCCCCCCCCTTTTTTTTTTTTCTTGAGATTTCTTTCTTGTAAAGGCATTCTCGTGTGAAGATGAAAAGAGAGGGGGGGGGGGGACAAACAAAACTCCCTGCGTCTGTGTCAGGGGAGGAGCGCGGCGGCCATCACCGTATTCTCTCAGCACCGGTCCTACACCGCCGCTGCCCCCGCTGGCGGCGGAGTATATCCTCGCCCGACTCAGTTGGCTTGCGGCCTTGGCTTTTTCTCTACACTCCATCTACGGTCCGCGCGGGTGGGTTTCTGGGCGGTGCTGCTTGCCCCTGGTTAGCTTGGCTCGAGCGCTGAAGTGGGCATCACGACCGCGTGGCGTGTGTTAGTCACTTGGTGGATGCGCGAGAGGATAGGCTGCTGTCAGTGGCGAAGATGGTCTCGATTGGTTTCCCCCCTCCTGTCTTTCTTTTTGCATTTTATGCGTTATCACCAGGAGACCCTTGGCGCGTATGTAATTCACAGCAGCGAGTGACTTAATTACCATCACAAATAAACAAGCAAGGTCACGCAAGACTTCTGGTATCAGATCCATGTGTTTAGCTGCATGCAATTTTCATTCCTGGCATAAAGTCATCGTGGATTGTTGGTGTCTGAGACTCGAGGACTTCGTCCTCGAATATCCGACATCGAGCAAGACAAATCACCCTCTTCTTAGGGGGTTCTTGTATCTTGCTGTGATGTACGGACCTCGCCACCCAGATATGGCCTTTGTGAGGGCCTTGCCCTCACTCCGTTAAGAATGTCCTCTCTTGGTCCGTCACGACCCCAAATGAATCGGGAAGAAAAAAAAAAAAAAGGAAAATTTTTTTTTTATGTACAAGAAGTGAAGCAGCTTTTGGACCCTGACTTCGGGGTCTAGGTATCTCATCCCATCCATCCCACCATGATCACCGCAAAACTAAAACCGAGTCTAGGAGCTCATTTGAACGCCAATGACCCTTTCAAAAATGGGGAAAGTCAAAATCAGAAGACGCTGATAAATCAGCGGCTGGGTTTTTTCAGGAGCCGTAGGCAAAGGTGTTGCCAAAGCTGCTGGCGGAGGTGCCAGTGACCAGGGAGCCGTCGGCGACGTAGAAGTACGAGTACCTCTCGACGAAGCTGTAGGTCGAGTTGTTGTCGAGGGCGTCCTGGACCTCCTCCAGGAACGAGGAGATGGTGGCGTCATCGGCGCCGGTGGGGGCGAACTCGGTGATCCAGACGGTCTTGTCGGTGCCGCAGGCCTCGTGGACCTGGGTGACGTAGTTGAGGAAGTCGCTGCTGCTCGCGGGGGAGTACCAGTGCGCGGCGCAGAAGCTGAACTGGCACTGGCCGTTGCAGGCGCTGACCCACTGCTTCAGCCAGCTCACGCCCTCGCCGTCAGTACCGCTGTTGGTGATGGCGGGGGAGCCGAGGCGGACGGAGCCGGCGTGGGGTGTCAGGTACTGGATATAGGCGGCAGCGGCGCTGGCGGCGTCCATGTTGGCCTGGCCCGGGTTGTCGGGCTCGTTGAAGCCGAGGAAGTTCTTAGCGCCGTTGCTGATGGCGGTCTTGGCGTTGGAGTCCCAGGTCGAGATGAAGTCCTCCCTGTTGCTCCACAGCATGGGGACGTACTCCAGGGAGCTGTCAACATCGTCAAGCCCATCGCTCACCTGGCCCCAGTTGTAAGCCCAGCTGATCTTGCTGCCGGTGCCAATCAGGGGGGAGACCAGGCTGGCAATGTTGTAAGCGGCACCTCGCTTGTTGCCGGAAGTCGTAGCCGCAGCAGTCGTAGCTACGGCCGCAGCCGAAGACGAAGACGAGGACGAAGAAGGCGCCGCGGCAACAGCTGCAACCTCAGGGGTCTCGAGAACCTGGGAGGGGGTGGCAGGCGACGGAGAAGCAACACTGGTAGCCAGCGTGGTGGGAGCCGGGCTTGGTGTCGGGGTGGGAGTCTCGACGACGACGGGTGTGGCCGACGACGAAGAAGAGGGAGCCGCGGGCTGGGCGACGCTGGGCACAGAGGGAGTGGCCTCGACAGAAGTCGAGCTGGAGGCAGACGTAGCCTCAACGACAGGAGGCACGGTGGCTGGCTCGTTGGGGTCGACAGTCACGGTGACCCAGTCAATGTCAGTGACGGTCTCGGTGGTCTCGTAGATGAGAGCACGCTTCTGCTCATGACCATGACGGTGGCGGTGGTTCACGGCAAGGGCACCGTTGCTGACAAGAGCGGCCGAAGCAAGCGCGAAGCAAGTCTTGGTGAGCATCGTGTCGGTTGGCAGTTGCGATACCGAATGAGTGAATACTTGAGTAATCGTTTGGTGTGCTGATCGTGGTGATCAGTGAGTTGCCTATTCGGGTCGAAAGAGGGAACCACGAATGAATCTGAGATCGAGTTCAAGGACAAGAGACTGCTTTGTCCAGTAGATCCAATTTTGGGAAGGCCGATCTGGGACAGAGAAAGGAATGCCTCGTGCCGACAGATGGTCAAAGGAGGGCGAGTGAATGCTTAAGAGCAGACGTGAAGGTGAGGCGAAATTTACAGCTCGCGGAGCAGGTGTAAATCCAATGCAATGCAAATGGGTGCTGTCTGTCAAAGACGCAAAAAGAGTGCTTGCGCGTCCTCAGGGACGTCGTGGACGGAGGCGGAGAAGGGTGAGCTTCAACGGGACGCACGCGTCAGGGTCGAGGCTGGCGACCTTTTTGTTGGAGTATTTTGCAGTGTGGACCCTCGGGACGGGGGACTGGGGGGGCAAAAGAACGTGAGAGCGGCTGTTGGAACTGAGTGACAGGGCACAACGACCGACCAGGTTGCGGGCGCGGGACCGGAAGTGAAGGACAGTGAAGAGGAAAGTGGGCTCAGGCGAGAGAGAGAAGAGGAAACGACACAAGATACGGGCTGATATGGCGTAAGTTACGTGGGCACGAGGGGCAGGCGTTGGATGGAAATACTGGGGCCCGGCCTGGAAAGTGGACTTGTTTGTCGGCGATGCGCCCTGTCTGGCAGGTCTGGGCCAGGCTGGGGCGCTGGATGTGATGAGGGATGTGGTCACGAAAGTGGGTTTTTGCCCGGTACCTGAACGATGTACATGGTGGCGCCAGGGGCACCGAGGACGACGACGACGAGCTGACTGCTTGGACGGACCCGAGAGACAGGGACATGGAAGCTTGGCCACGACTGGGACCGGGGGGCTAGGGTGGGCCCGCTGGCGCCACTACGTGGTACCTTGATGGGTAGGTGCGCTGCTATGTACCCAGGCCTCGTGTTTCCTTGAGTGGCAGGAGTCCATGTGTTAGAGACTTGGTGCATTCCACGAGCGCGGACTATCTAGCTACCACAGTAATCTCATCCTCCCCGTGCCCGTTGTGTGACAGAACAGTACGGTTGTACACCTGGCCAGGTGGGCCAACCGATCAAGCCATTGGATCTGAGATAGACTAGGTCACTTCACTGTGTAGAGTATTTGAGCACCCAGCACACAGAAACTGTGGCGACCCACGTCTCGGCACTTGGAGAGCAGGCAGCTTGTGCTGCTCACCCAGCAGTGCCCAATTTATCACAGTAATAACAGAAATCACTGTGTGTGTGCGTGTTCCCCTGTTGGTGTGGGATCCCGGCCTGGGTGTCTATCTGTGTGCTGTCATTGGTGGTGTGGCAATGCTTTCCTGGCCCCTTGATACAGTACGATCATTTCACTGTACCGGGAGGTAAACCGCGCTACTCTGCACAACACACCCAGCACACCCAGCCTCCTGTTGGCCTGCAGGGTACACACCGGGTGTGCTGGGCCGCGCTTGTGGGCCCGAGATGCAGGAACCAGGCACAGATTCCGGCCCCAGACCAATCGACGCCGCCCTGGGCCTGACAAGCTCCAAGGGCTGCCCTGCCAAGCCGCGGCAGTCCGGTTGCGAGCCAGCCAGTGAGCAACTCTGCGTGGAATGGAAGCTTCGACTGACCTTTTACCCTGTTCTGATCGGTCCCCCGCCTCGGCTGGGTGAGCCTAATATCTGACGTTTTTTCACAGAAGTGCTGTTAGGAGATGCGAACACGCGCGCTTGGAGAGAACCACTCCAACCCATCTTGCCCAGTACACGGTAGTAAAACATCACGACGGCCGCCACCGCCAACAGCCCACCGTCCCACAGCCTGCGCCGTCCCACTCTCGACGGTGACGCTGGCGGTGATGATGGTGACGAGGCCCAGGTCGACGTTCCCAAATCAGGCGCCTCTGCCCGTGCCGGCCCCCTGTCTGCCTCAGCCAGTCCTCACCTGCCGACGCCGTCGTTGGATATCCCCCCCCCCCCGGCTTGAGCCACGAGGCGCAATCATACACCACTACTCCTCACCAGTAATGAACACGCGCACTGGCCACCCGCATCCACTCCTTCATCCAAAAAAAAGGTACTTTTTGCCATGGCCGGGGCCTGGCAGATCTGCGATTGGATGGGTGCGACGGATGGATGCGCCCACGCGACTCGCAGCGGCAGCCCGGATCTCTGCAGGGGGTGTGCGTGCACGCGAAACCTAACCGAGATTGCGTCCACCCACTGTCCACGCAACAAGTCGTGCGTCTGCCCGACTCACCTGGCCCGTCGTGCTGATTTGTCCCTGGCTGCGCGCCACCACACTGACGGGATACTCGCTGCTGGCCGTTCCACCATGTTTTGGTCTCCGTTGCCTGCTACGGTGCCCGTGTGCCCGCGCCCGCCCTCTTGACAGGCTTTGGCCGCCAGTCGTTCGGAAGCAGGTGAGACGCACACAGCTTGACAAAAGGTTATTTGGAGGGACCGGGCCCAGCTCGATCGCTGATGGGACGAACTGTTTCCCCAGAAGTTAATCTGGATGCCAAGCTTCGCATCTCAAAATCCTCCGCTGCGCACACAATTGTTAGCAGTGTGTTGCTTTAGTGATCTGCAAAGGCGCTTTGGGCAGTTTCGGCAGTCAGTTTCGCCAAACCTCGCACGGCCTGTCAAGCAGTCCACACGCCCCAGTTCGTGACGCTCCCCCGTACATTTTCTGCTTTCTTCCCAATTACTGACTGCAGTCGCATTTGCAGCCGCATTGCAGACGTGTAAAGAACGCCCACTAACGGAAACAGACCCCGTGGCAGCACATCATTCGCGCCACCGCCAGTGGCGGCGGGAATAGATGCAACACCTGCCGTGCAAAGTATACTCGGAGCAATCAAGCCACTGCGCAGATCCACCACGCTCCTGGTGGCAATGCCATCGGGAAGCGACTTTCCGGCCCGCCGGATCTGCTGCATTTCCACCCATCATTTGCTGTGACCCAGGTCGTACCGCGTCGCACACCCACGTCAGTGGACTCGATCGGCGCCTCTGTATTGCTCAGAAATAAATAGCCCTCGTACAGCCCTCTCGGCCGGACCCGACATGGCTGTGCTCTGTCGACCTCACTGCATCTCGTGCTTCCCTCCTTCTTGATGTATGTGCTCTCACAGCGTTCGGGAGGTACCCAGGAACGCAGTCTCGAGGCGGCGGATCTCTCCCGATACGACCAGTGATTGACATGTACACTGCTTGGCGAGATGCGCGAGCGACCGCTCGCCTCGACCATACGATTTGTCTCGATCGGGCAGCAAATTGTCTGCATTCAGCGAAACTGCTTTTTCTGCTCTGTCACTTCGTGTCTGCGTAATATCAATGATGAGGCGTTGACAGATACGAAGAAACGTTTCATCTCCATTTCAAAATGTCGCCTGAGAAGAGGACCGGGCAATAATTTGCACGTGCTGCCAAATGCCTACAAGCCTGCGTCGAATAGATTACGGCTCCCAACAGATTCGCCGGAGTCATGAGTAGTGTAGCACAATATTTGCTGCGGACAATGAGATATTTTATAACACGTTGACGGTGCAGAGAAGAGCCCGAATGTAATTTTGGTTTTAGTTTCAAATCAAGGAACCGGAATCGTCCGCGCCTCAGATGTCTACACGCGGTGGAGAAACAGGACTGGTTTTGTTACACCTAGGTTGGCAGTCAAGACTTGCTGGCCGAAGTACATTAAAACGTTGAGCGCCCATCTGCTTTCATTCGATGATGTCCGTCAAGCATGACCAGACGGCAGAGTGCCAATGCAGGTGGCCAATAGATATCGGCTCCTAAGTCGGGCGACCTGTGATAGCGGGCTTTGCAGGCCCGGGCACTTTGTGCAGCAGTGAGTTGCGTGGGTTCTGCTGGGTCGTGTACGGTCTCCGCGATACCGAACATACAGTACCATTTTTTCGGCGTTCACACCACATTCTAGCTGTCGCCCTTATGCAATGCACCGCATCTGCAAATGACAGCTCAATGCATCCTGCAACCTCTTCGATGGGGGCTTGGCGTTGCGTGACAAAATCGCCGACGTGCCTTTTTCTCGGCTGCCCGAGAAGAGCCATTCCACACCTGCCGGGTCAATCGCCCCCGTTGAAGTTCGATCGGCCGGGCCGGCCCCCACAAAACCCGGCCGCATCGCCGTGACCAAGACCGCGCACATCGACTCAAGGGATCTGGCTGCTCCGCCTGGGATTCCAAGACAACTACACCTAGACCTACATTTGGCTCAACTGTATGATCAATACTCGTCACGAAGGCCAACTCTTTTCCCCATCGCCTAGCACCCTGGCGGTACAAGATGGGGTTGATTTCCGTCGACTTCTCGCTGGACGGTCCTGTTCAGCCATCAGATTCTGCAACAAAACGTCCTGTTCATGTTTTGTTGAAAAGTAAACAAGATTACAGACCAACGCGGGAATTTGTGTTGCTTCACGAGAAATCGTTGATAAACTCTGGGTTGACGGATCGGAGACAGCCTAACAGGGTGCCCTGCCTGCTTGTCCGAAGGATTTGCTGCCACTTGTCGACACAGCCGGCTCGCCTTGGCATTTCAGCCTCACTGCTGATCGACTGACCTCACACCGCGGGTCTGTCTTCTGTGTACGTGATGACTCTTGCCGTTCTATTGGACAAACCTGGTTCCTACTCTTCAACGCAAGACGATCTCAACGCTGTCGCCTAGGTCCGCAGGGGAATGAGGAGGCTGCCTCAAGTTCGCATCTGCTCAAATCACACGCCAACGTGGTCGACCAAGATGGATCTCGGGCTCTGGGACCAACTGGACTTCGCTGGACTCTCGGCGGCTCCAGAGTCCAGCGAACATGTATTCGATGACTCTCTCCACCACCTCAGCGCCGACCACTCAGCCGGAGAGTCGTCGTCGTCGTCGTCGTCGTCGGCGACCCTCTCGAACTCTCCACAACAAGCCATCGTACCGCGCGCGCCCATACCGATAGCCCCCTTGGGTGCAGTCACTAGGGATCCTGTGAAGAAGAAGAAGCTTGAGAGGAGAGGGCATTTCAAGTCCCGCAACGGCTGCTTCAACTGCAAGAAGAGGCGGATCAAGGTAGTCACGACGCTTCCTGAGCCTTTGCCACCCATCTGACCGCAACTTGGGCTAACCCGACTCAACCTCCAAGTGTCAAGAGACTCACCCTGCCTGTGGTCATTGCATCAAGGGAAAACTGAAGTGCGAATACCCAGCCGTACCCCAGATAGTACACCAGGTCAGCCGAGCCAACCCGCACATAATGCGAGTTGATTGGGGACAACTAACCTTGGACTTGACGGGATCCAGCCGAAACACCAGATACCCCTTTTCACCATGCAGGACATGCGCTTCTTTCAGCACTTCCTCCAATATTCGTTCCCCCACCACCCCCTTGGCAACGACGCGATCTGGACCCACGAAGTCCCATGCTTGTCTTATAACGTGCGTAAAAATCTGCGTGTCTTGTCCGTACGACAGCAGCAGCAGCAGCCTTCCTTCTCCACCAGAAAATGCTAACCTCCGACGCTGACGATCTTGTCCACGCAGTATGAATTTCTCATGCACAGCATCCTTGGTCTCGCCGCCTCGGAGCTGATCGCATCCGACCCCTCGCTCGCCGAGGCAGCCATGGCTCATCGCCTCAAGTCTATACAGGCCATCAAGCGCAAGCTGGCGGACAGCAACCAGGGAATCACCTATGCTGAGGGAAATGCCTTGATCGCAACCTGTTTTGCTCTCACCTTCCAGAGCGTTATCCTGGAGGACGGCAGTAAGCAGCTCCCGCAAGACACACCCCGCCCCGGGTCTATTGTGCACCGTGCCCGCCGGCTTGTTGGTACTCGTTCACACCCAGGGAGGACGCCATTCCATTCCTTTTCCTGACCACTGACTCCCACTTTACAGTGACCGAGTACATGGCCTTCATCCGGGGCGTCATCATAGTAGTGATACAGATGTGGAAGGCAGGTGTTAACTTCATGTTCAAGCACCTTCTTGAACAAGACCAGAAGGATCTCCTCAAGCCTCACATAGACAAGGTGACTCTTCCGGATAGGATGTGGGAATGGAAGGCCGGGGCCTTGGCGTCCCTTGCGGGGATAAAGAACCTATGTGCCGGGGACGACCTGAAGATGAAGTACCTTCAGATGACTGAAGATATGGCCAACGGGCTCCACGAGGAGTCGCCTTATAAAGGTTTGTAGCCGCGCCAGCTTTTCAGCCTCTGTTCTTCGCTGTGCTGACTCCCATCCCACGCAAAAGCATACAAGGCTATGGGCGATCACTACTCTTGGTGGATTATGCTCCCGCACGAGGAGTTCTCCAGGATAGTGGACCCTAGCGACCAGGTCTTCACGCTGCTGGCTGCCAACTGTATGTCTGCACTCAACCCCAAGGATCCTTTCCAACAATGCATCATAGTCTTCCCTCCCTACCTAAAAAGCTGTATATCAAGACACACCCACTGACTTTACTCCTCAGGGATCGCCATCAAACAGATCATGGCCGTGATCACCGAGGTGGAAAAGGAGTGGTCCCAGAAGCAGAGCGACAAGGGCAACGTCGACGAGGGTATGGGCCGGTGGCTGAGACATCTCAACCGGCAGGTCGAGCCAGACTTTGTCCGCTACAACCAGTGGCCAATGTGGGTGCAGGCGCAGCTCGAGAACGACCCGTGCTTCTTTGGGAAGGCGTCCAGGGCCGGGAAGCCCATAGAACGCTCGTGCGTGGGGTATGCGAAGCTCATTACGTGATTTATTGAGCTGCGCAGCCTCTCGGTTGTGTGTGTCTCAAGGTCTGGAGCCTTGTCCAATATCTTCGGTGCCCTGATACATTTGTTGTCCCGATCTCCGAGTCTTGTTTGCTACACGCTCTGGATATAAGCTTGTGCGACCCCTGGCCCCGCTTTCGCGTGGGACGAAAACAGCCATCGTCGGGGTGTCTGATTTCTCATGTTTATATCGAACTCTAGACATGTTTGGGAAGTTAATAAATACCACTCAATCTTTGGTCGCAACTGTAAAGGCGATTTTCACGTCAAGTCTTGGGAAGAGTGCATACTCCCCCCTCGGATGTGTAAATCTCCAAGTGAAAACCACGTATGATTACTTATGGTTCGACGATGTCATATCCGAATTCTTGCGTAGGCTTCATTCCCAACGCAAATGTAACGACTGTGTCTTTTGTAGTAGTGGTATAACGGACATACCTCTATTCCGATGAGGAGACTCGCGATAGCTGCAAGAAGCTGGTTTTCACTGTATCTACCACCCAGTATAGCAACACTGCAGAATGGCTACATACATGGATCATGAATTGTGCTCCAAGTCTCGAGGCCATGCACCAGGTTTGGGATCGCATACTCTTTTGGTTGGGTACTGTACATAAATCCAGAGCACGCCCGGAAACGGTCGAGGCTCAAACGCCTTGTTACACCCAATTGGCTCTAGCCCACAATTGATCAGCACAGGGTCCTTCCCTTATGAGTTAAGCTTATCGGCCCCAGCGGGGTGGTCCTGTAGGGCTGAGGCCGAATGCAACCCCCCTGCATTGTGTTTTTTTTTTTTTGGGAGAGGGGGAAGGGGGAGGGGGGCTCCAAGTCTAGATGAGATGATGCAACACACTCTGCGCTCTGCAAATCATCTATCTCCCCGGCCGTTCATGCATCTGCATAGTGAGGTTTTTCTTCTGCCTCAAACTCGCTTGTTGCCACTCCTCTCTTTGCGACCTTTTGTAGGTCGCCACTCGTTTGTTCGGCACGTTACATACAACCGTCCGTCTAGTCTCGGGTGGCGCGCGAGACATCCAGCACTGAGACCTTGGACGTGCTCCCTCGTCTCCCGGGCAAGAGAGAAACAAAAGGGCAGGGGCGGAGGGGGGAAGTAGTAGGTAGAAAACAAGGAAACCACACTGGTATGCTAAGACTGTTCCTGGCTAGAGTAGTCCGTCCAATGTAACCAGTTTGTATCCGCCGTTTTACGGTCGTCCACCATCTTGTGGTTGGCAGCGAAGCATCTCAAGATGACCTGTAGCATTGAGCACTGTAGCTGTCGTCTATGGTCTATCTATCAATCGTTGCCAATCCGAAAGCCCGGTGAAATGAGGCAGACCACTGCTGCCGTCCTGAAAACGCCTGACCACCGCCGCCCTGTAAATGTACATGCTAGTGTATCAAGTCTGATCAGAAACCATCACGCCGTCTCAGTTGTTTCTATCAGTCGCCTTTTGTGGTTTATAATCTGGCAGCTCGTCGAACCATCCTGCTGGCTCGTTGTACTTGTACGCGTGGAATTCATACCCGTATGGCTTCGGTTCGATGCAGAAGAGCATACCGAGTGGCACGTCGAGGTCGGCGATGCCGTCCCGC
This sequence comes from Diaporthe citri, assembly GCF_014595645.1. NCBI lineage: Eukaryota > Fungi > Ascomycota > Sordariomycetes > Diaporthales > Diaporthaceae > Diaporthe > Diaporthe citri. Next base: position 2,293,708 of record NW_025064850.1, read on the forward strand.
GAGAGATCCATGAAGTATGCCATCAGCACACGGCAGACCGACCGGTGGCTGATAACCAGGACGTGGTCCGTAACCCGCTCAATCTCCCGGACCATGTCGCGCAGCCGCGAGATGACCGCGAGGTACCCCTCCCCGCCGACGCCGGGATAGATGTAGTTGAGCTTGTCAGCGGTACGCTTCTGGTATTCGTTTGGATACTTGACAGCAATCTCATCGTAGGTCATGCCTTCGAATGTCCCCGCATTGAGTTCATTCAGCATCTCCCAATTCTTAACATCGTAGTCGTCATCATTGTCGAAGTACGCTGCTGTCTCGATAGTCCGGTGCAGCATGGATGTCCAGACGCAGAAGTTCTTCTGCTGAAGCTCGTGGTACATTTCGGGGTACGGAGGAGTGTCGTCTCCAGCCTTTGGGGGGAATGAAGACTGAGCAAGTCTGTCCTTCTGGTCTATGAGCCATTCCTGGCGTTTCTTGGTCATGAAGTTGTAAAGTGCTGCTCCGTAACACTGGCCACGGTCGGTCAGGTGAGAGTTGCCGCCTATCTTTTGTAGTTTGTTGTCCTCGCTCTGGCCGTGTCGGGTAATCCAGATCTGCCTGGGTGCCAGGTTGAACGTCGTCAGGTACGAGGCGATGGTCCCGCTCAGGAAGCCCTTCAGCCTGTGATGGATCACCTTGCGGCCCACGTCTATCATCTGGATGTACTGGAGGTCCCGCTCCTCCTCGTACTGGCCAAGCGGTACGTATGCGCTCTCGTACGCCTGTACCCTAGCCTTGAAGTCCTCCAGTGACTTGGCTGGGTCCTTGTCTTTGTAGTCAGGCCCGGAAAGCTTGAGGCGCATGTTGGCTTCCAGGAGCTATCGACAGTGTCAGTCCTTGTTTCGGCCAGAACCTTGAGGTTGAATACGTACGTTCTTGTCCTGGCAAATGCTCTCAATGAAGAGGATGCCCAGTTTTGGCTCCCGCTGTCGTATCTTCTTGACGAGAACCTCCCTCCTTGCTATTGTGCTGTTTGTCGCATCCAGGATTCCAACGGCACCAGAGCTGTTGACGAGATAGTCGAGTAGTTCGTCCAGGGTATCCATGGCCACTTTCTCACGGAGCTGGGCAGCTGTTGCATTTGTAGGGTCAAAGAACTTGGCAGACTGGTCAAAGTTGTTAACATCATGGCCTTCGCTGAGGTTGCCGTTGGTGGGGTCATTGTTTAGGTGTACCGTTTTCTCGTCATTTGAATCGTTCAGGTCTAGGGCTGTTGGCTCGTCCGAGGAGGATTGAGTGACGCCGTTCAGCAAGATAGTGGCAGCCTGCAGTCGGCCATCGACGCTCTTGGTGTCGTCAGAAGCGGTCGGGGCCTTTGGAGGCTTCTGACCGGCAGCGATCCGCCTTCTGTTTCCGACGTTGAAGATCTTCGTATTGTGCTGCTGCCATGACAAGTAACGCTGGATCTTCTTGGTGATGTATGATTTCCCCCGCGCGGGCAGCCCGACCATAATTATCACGAGTTTGGCAGCAACGTCCCTCTCTGCGATTTTGCCATCGGGCGACACTCTCGACCTTGTCATTCCCGGAATGCTCAGGGTGGTGGCGTGGGGCCGCACCCGTGGTGTCTGGCTCCCGGAATTTTGGCGCACAGGTGGACTGGACAAACAACGATCAATACAACAGACCCATGGCGGCAAGATGTAAAACCAAAAAGACAACATTGTTTCCCTAGGAAGCAATGGGAGGGAGAGGTACTCACATTCGTGGCGACCCCGGCGCGGTCGAGTTGGCGGAGCGCGCGTATGGTGAGTCAAAGGAATGTTCGCGGGGCTTCTCGCGGAGCGTCACCAGAGGGTCTGGTACACCATTGATGCCCTTGAGGGCGTTCACCAGCAATGGGGGAGCTGATGGCGGCGGAATGAGCCCCGGGTCGCCGACGCTGAGCCCGTTGGGCGCATCGTGTTGGCGTGCATTTTCTTTGGGCTGGCGGGGTGGGCTTTGCGATGAGGACTTGTGGTGGGCTGCGGCGGCTTGGGAGCGCATGACCTGTTTGAAGAGGGATGACGACGATGGCTCTTTCGGGTGGTCCCAGTAGGATTTGTCTTGATTCCGGATCTGGTCAGCCGGGGGATTGGGTGTGTGGTGAAGAATACGGCAGATGTTGTAGGGAAGAATTTGGAAGGGAGAACAGTCGGTGCAGGAAAAGAGACGAACCTCTGGTGTGATTATTTGGATGGGATACTCCGAAGATCGCAGCGGAAGCCATGATTTTTCTGGGGGTGGGCGTCGCAGCTGCCAGGATTTGAAATTGGGGCGCACAGGTGGTGAGCGGGTGCCGGTGCGGCTGCTGGTCTGCTTGCCTTGGGGTGCTGTGAGATCGAGTTTACGTATGTGCCGGCCAATCGGTGACTTGCTTGGCCTTCGCTGGCAGGGCCTGGGCAGGGGCGTGCTGCGGCAGCTGCACCAGGCGCAAGGTGCAGGTGCAGGTGCAGGTGCAGGTGAGTCCCCCGGCAGTGGAGTCCAGGGCCCACGTCACTAGCGGGGAGGCAAACAGACAGGTGCTGTCGTGGTGGGGGGTGAGGCGAGCCCGGGCGTGACGGGGGGCGGGGATCAGGTTCGGAATTTATCAGGGTCCAGCACCAGTCAGTCCACACTGCCAGCTGCTCAGCGGGCAGGCTCTGCAAGTTTTTGCAAGGCTTGCAAATCTGGCAAGTCTTGAAGGCTTGGGGAGGACGTGGGTGGGCTATGGTTGAGGGCTGTGGCAGCCGGAGGGTCCAGCTGTCGTGTGTAGGCTTTTCCAGTTCTTATTTTCTGCCAAGGTGTGAGGCACAGCACGCTACGGCTGGCTAAGAAGGCTTGGTTGGAACTCGAGGAATCTCTCAACAAACTCTATGAATGGGGGCTAGGTTGGTCGCACGCAGTTGGCCAGGTGAAGCTCTGGGCTTAATATCGCAAGTGCTGAGATCTGCCAAGCCGGATCAGAGCGTCGGGAGCAGCCAGCATTGACTTTGAATAGATAGGACGACTTCTAAATCGGACGTGGGGTGACTCCCTTCACGTCTGAGGCCTTTATGTTTGGAGTTTGGGGGGAGCCGTTACGGATGGTGATGGACGTCTAAATTGGGACGTATTGGCAGACCTGGGACTGTTTTGGGAGCCAAGTGGACAGCTGCGCTCCCAAGGCGGCCCCAAGAGATCTTAATCTCAGAGGGTCTAATAATGTATCCAGGCCCTGGGTGCAGGTGCTCTGGATAAAGTCCGACTGGGCTTCCAAGCCTCTGCCCAGACGCACCTGCTGCAAACACCGATTGGAGCCCGGGAAACAGAACAAGACGGACAGCCACAGGACGTGTCTCCGGAATCCGTCTCACCTTGTCGTCGGAATGCGCGTGCCTGACAAGCTGACAAGGTACAGAGGTACCAAGGTAGCCAGCGGCTGGGATCGCCAGGGAGGGGGCCCAGGAATGGGGCATGTCCACAGCAGATGGCCTGGGGTCGATCATGACTCTGATCTCCTTGGCGCGCTGTCCATCACAGACTCGGACTGTCAGAGTATGCTGGAGTATGTCCGCCATGGCACTGGACCTGCACACTGGACCTGCGCTATGGTCCGCCACTCTGTACTCCCCGAAGGCAAACGCCAACGCCTGTTCCGGGTGCCTCAATCCTTCCCTCCAGCCCGTCTTGCCGTTGTTTCTAGGGGGGAGACCTATTCCCCGAGAGCCCAGCCCTACAGACACTGGCCTGCGTGTGTCGTGCACACATCTGACACGCAGCACGGTAGACTGCAAGGACAATGGTAGGCTACCTCGAGTTCCTCCTGTCTTATTGCATCACCCAGGTTCCACTTTCCGAGCAGACCCCAGTTTATGGCTCCGCTGTCGTCAGAGCGCGTCTGACGACCCAGACCTTTTGGCCGCAACTCTACTGACCTGCATTCGATCTCCTCTCAACTGACGCAAACCATCAACTCCTGCCTAACATCCGGGGGCAACACTCAACGTGTCACGATTACCGCATATGCCCTCGTCTCCTTAATGTCATGTTCTGCCAACCCGAGCAGTCACCAGTTCCTGAGGGAATTAATTCAGTTCGGGGCATATCCGCATAGTCGCTGGACTGGGCTGGTTGAGTCTGAGGTTGATGGGTTGAAGTGGGCCCCTTTTCCTACCAAGCTTATTCATGAAGTCTTCATGAAACCTTCTCTGATGAGCAGTGGAAACCATTTTGTCTTGAAACAGACTGCTTCTCAAGACGCGAGGGCATGAGACACACACCTCGCTTCCCTCTTCTTTATTCGGTGAAGAGTGATACACCGACAGAACCTGGGAGCCAAGCCGTTGGCAGTTTAGGATCGACAACCGTGCCTGTCGGTATCGCATGCCCGACACCCGCCTCAAGGGAAGCCCTTGGGGTCTCAACCTCAACGTACTCCCAGCCACGGCCCCCATTGTTTCATTCCGGATGGAGACATGGAGAAACGCCCAGTTCGCGCGGAGGGGTGCCGGTGCCAGCTTACGACTCCCCGCGAGGCGAATCGTCCCCGGTGGCCGAGCGAGAAACCCGAGTGGGGGATCTCTAGCATTGAAGTGTATCTGAGTTAAGGTGTTGTGGCACACGGGAGACGCCGAGCTGTCAAGTCCAAGCCCTGTGGCCGAGCCGGCTGCGATATCAAACAGCGAAACGAACCCCGAGCAGCCTCAAAACAATTGCCTCGTAATGCACAACCCTGGAGAGAAAGGGCAGGGGGGTAATGAAAGCAGCAAACCCCTGCAACAAACTACCCCCACGCCGTGAGGATTTGCGAGATCTGAATCTCTTGGTTGCCATGGCACAGTAGACGGCTGAGACTCACCCTGTATTTGATACCGTCCTTGTCCACAGGTTCAGAATATTCGAGGCTGCCGCAAGGGTTAGTCTGTGGTCACCACAAGGACAACAAAGATTCACGCCAACAGTGTACAATACCGGCCCCAATTGCTTGGTTGCCGGCCCTGGGCCTATGTATTTCGAGTCTGACACGTCCATACGTCGGTTCAGCTACTGATACAAGAGGGGATGCTTGGTCTGAACTGGTATCAACAGCCAGAGGGCATTTCACGTGTAAATTCTACCACGAAGACGGATTCTTGACGGGGACGACGTGGTCATCTTCGCACTCGCCCACAGACCTAGTATGTATGTTCGTCAGATAAACTTGATGAAGCTGTTCGATGGTCCAAAAGTTCGAGTACATTGATAATGCAATTGTGGTTATGGCCATCTTGATCTTGAGATCCAGAGATCTCTTCGAGGCGCGTAATTTTGTCCTTAAAGGCACTTGCCTGCTTTTCGGTAGGCCCTCCCGCGTTGGCCATCAAGGTGCCTGTCAGTTTGGGGGACCCTTGGACCCGCAACCGCTGCAATTGGGTCGCTAAGGGTACCTGGGTACTTGAAGAGAGCTGTCCGCCCCACATAATGCAACCTGCTGATAAGATCTGCCGCATTTTCGCGATTGCCCTCCAAGAATCACGTCGAGAATCGCGACGCCTTGACTTTGTGCGACTACATGGGTCGAACTTTCCCTTCTCTTGCACTTCGCCAAAGAGCTGTGTGACGAATCTCTTCTACTACCTCTCCGTTGCGGTTCATTCACACCAGGATAGTTCCTCACACTGTAGTCATCTACGCATGCTCTTTCCCCCCTCCTCCCACCGCCGCCCACTCGAATCCAATCACACTACATCGCGAAGCACCATGCGCACCTGCCAAGACTAGGAGATCTCGACAAAAGCAGTCTTCGACGAGCTGGTCCTGAGCTCGACCCAGCATCCTCTGATTGCTTGCCTACGACCGCCGTGAGAGTACCGACCTGGTGTGGTACTCGGTCATTTTTGGAGCTTCACACGATACCAGACCTCTGGCGACGACCACCCAATAAGAAATCATAGGCAAAGTGGGCACCCTTTGCTCGAACGCTGGCACAATGGCCGCCGTGGATACTCATGCTTCCTCCAAGAACATGGACGACATCATAGCGGCCCAGCAGCAGGTGGTTAAAGACATCTTGCCAGTCGGTGTCAGCCACGGCGTCTTGATCCCTTTGAAGACCACACTGGAGCTTCGTGACGACCACCGCTGTGTCAACGTGGTCATCACGCGAGTTCCTGTCAAGAGCGCCAATGCCGTCATTACGTGAGCTCCCTGCTGCCCAGCTGTCTTTCCGGGCCCAGGATCCTGTGGACTAATCTAATCTTCCTGCAGCTTGCTTCGCAATCTCCTGCCTGAGGCTATTGCTAAAGGCATGCCTCATTTGCGTCGATGTGCGAAGCCCGTTGACCTACCTGCCCACCTGAAGCTTCAATTCATGCACGACGATGCCAGCAGCCGACAAATACACACAGGAAAATCGCAATGGATCTACATCATCGTCGGACCCGCAGCCAATTTATCCAAACAAGAGCTGCTCAACGGTTTGTGCTCGGTCGAGGGACTTGTTGATGCCAATGGGTCAGCCCGTGGCCCGTGGCTCTCTACTATTCCAGTCCCCTCTCTGGCCCCAACATCCCAGATCCAGGCTGCGATGTGGTCTGAGCAATATTGGCCTTGTGTGTACCGAAAGAACAACCCGCTTGGTCCCCACCCTAGCATGGTGACCCGGTACACGGACGAGATCAGACCAGATGCGTCCATCTGGGTGGGCTTGGCACACCAAGTCGCCGAGAAGGGCAAGGAGGCTGGTTATGGTGAGCCCATGGGCGCTTGCATCGTTCATCGTGGTCCAGATGGCTGCCGCATCGTGGCTCTAGCAGCCGACGCTCGGTGGCACAAGCAAGCGAAGACATGCAGCACCGGCAACCCGATGGCCCATTCAGTTATGCGGGCAATCAGCATGGTCGCTCAGAAGCTCGTCCGGGCAGAACAGAGGGAGGGCGGAGGGCCCGAGCCGATATTGGAGTTCGAGGCATTCCAGGACAAGCCTCTGCTCGATGAGGAGCAGAAGGTCTTTAAGGAGGATCACCCAACGCCGGATGGATACCTCTGCCACGACCTTGAGCTTTACGTTACCCATGAGCCCTGTGTGATGTGCTCCATGGCGATTCTGCACTCGCGCATGGGCAAGGTCGTGTTCAGCGAGCGAATGACTTTGACGGGCGGCATGACATCGGAGGTCCGTGGGCACAATCAGCCACATCTGGCAGAGTTTGGCGGCGGACATGGCCTCGGACTCTTCTGGCGCAGAGAGCTGAATTGGAGCTTGGTTGCATGGGAGTGGGAGGGCCAAAAGTGCGTCCAACATCACGACGTTCACCCCACAGTCCATGCTTGACCTACGCAAAGTTGCAACCGGAGCACTAGCAACCATGGAGGGAGATGATGAGCGAAAGGAACCTCGTGGATGGGGCTCGTCATCGCCTTAAATCGACCTGCAAGCCCTCGAGGCAAGATCTTCCGGCTGTGAGATGGCTTATGAGCGATATTAGGCTTCTGTGACATGATTGTCTAGCCACAAGGTTCAGTCATGCTCGACGGAAGGCTTCGTTCAGCATGGGGCTACAGAGACAGTTTCCCACTGCCGATAAAGTGGAATAGTCCTGCGATTGCTGCTCTACTGCAGAAAGAGTTGTTTGTACGAGCGCCGCCTCAAAGCTCTTCATCATTAGGAAGCAAATACGGCTGGATGCTGAGCATTGCAAACAGGCCGCGGCTAGATAAGTGACCACTTTATTGTCAGGGCACTTTACAGCTGTTAGAGGAGCCTGCCCTCTTCCGGGTAGGACGTGGAGCCTGGCAGGAGATCAGAACCATTCAATTCAGGGCTGCGGCAGGAATGCCCATATCTAGATAGTTGGCCTGTGGAGGGTGAGCCGTTAGGAGTAGAACCGAGGGCAGCATCAAGTGCGTGCCAGTCTTACAGTCTATGGCACCTTCCAGGAGTTGCTGAGTGACAAGCCTCGAGATCAATCCTCGTAAAGAATCTTACATAGATTAGCCTGAAAAGTTCCAATAACTCCGGTCAGTACCAGTGCATGTGACAGAGCGATGTCTCACATCTACACTCATATGCCCGTTGACAGGCAACTGGGCGGGTAGGTTGAGTGACGGGAGGAGAAGCAGAGTTGGAGGGATATTCCGGTAGCCCAGTTATACCCAACACTTTCCTTTCCTTAGATGTTCGGCAGGCACTGAATTGATATTTGGACAGAGAAAGGCCTTGTGTCCACCGCGTTTCTGTTTTGATTCCTGCCTGTTGGCATTTATTTTCTTGTCCTCAGCACCACCGCCTGAGCTTGCTGATCAGCATCCACAGCAGGCCTTTTGCCTGGCCCTGTAGCCCATCTTCTCTTTGCATATCAAGACTGTTTTGCTAATGAAAACCACGGTCACAACTTGATCGAGTGCATGTAACGGTGGTTGAGTGGAATGGATAACAAGTATCCCAGCAGAGGAGCTGGGCGCTTCCTGTTTGGTCGATAAATTCATTTGCGGGGGCCCCCCTCCAAACTGCTTGACATCAACCCAACAACCAGCACAGACACCGATGCCGAAGGGGCAACAACTTGTCTGGAGCATATGTGAACACTCCTCGCGACGGACGCGACCTCCGACGCGTGTATCCGCGGCCTTTCTCACCAGTGTTAATAAAGGCACAGCACGGATATTCCCCCTTCATTGTCCCCCGCCCGACTCTTTGCCCTGGACTGCCCGCCGCAGCAGCCGTTCGCCAACGACCACGTTCTGGATTGAAACCTACGAGACCGTCGAACTGACCCGGACGCAATTACGTGCACTCCGCCGAGCGAACCGTCTTGCGACACGCGCGACCACCATGCCCGCAGCAAGAACTAAGAAGGGCGACGCGCCTACCGCCTCGGCAATGGCGAACGATGCCAGCAAGATGAACTCAGCCCCCGTCAAGCGAAAGCGCAGGCCCGGCGAGCAGAGATACTACGCAGTGCGCGCGGGCAAGATTCCTGGTGTCTACATGTCCTGGGCTGAGTGCCAGGCCATGACCAACGGCTTTGCTGGTGCCAACTGTGAGCTACTTACCGACCCTTCCACCCCCCACCCCCCAAGGACATTTCTCAAGCCACCACCCTTTCAGCAATAACCCAACTGCCGTCAACGTTCCGCCACTGACAAGGCAGCTTTGAACAGACAAGTCCTTCAGCACGCGTGAGGAGGCTCAGCTCTACGCGGCTGGCAAGAACCCCAACCCCGGCATCGCACCCACTCGTTTCTACGCCGTCGCGATCGGCAACAAGCCAGGAGTATACACGGAATGGAGTGAAGCGCAGGCGGCTTATGTGGGAGTAAAGGCGCCCAAGTACAAGAAGTTCGAAACGCGGGAGGCGGCCGAAGAGTGGATCCAGAGCATCCAGCTGAGTGCTGGCCCAGCGCCCGAGGAGACGTTCGACTTTGAGGATGAGGATGAGGACGAGGAAGACGATGCTGGAGTGAGCCCCGCAGCAAAGAGGACCAAGCTGTCGAGTGACGAGATCGCTCTGGCTATCACGGGCGAGACCGTCGAGGACCTGCTCGAGATCTACACCGACGGCAGCACCCTCTCCAACGGGCAGACTGGGGCTGTGGCAGGGGTGGGTGTGTTCTTCGGCGACGGTGACCCAAGGTACGTAACAGCATCTGACACCGGCCGCCTCTTCCTCCATCGCATGAACCCTAGCTGACGTCACGCAGGAACATCTCTGAGCGGCTGTCAGGAACGCCCCAAACTAACCAGCGTGCCGAGCTGACCGCAATCCTGCGAGCGCTTGAGACGGTCCCCGTGGACCAGGGAGTCATGATCTGGTCTGACTCCATGTACGCTATCAACTGCGTGACGGAGTGGTTTGTGAAGTGGGAGAAGAACGGCTGGAAGACGCACAAGGGGCAGGTGCAGAATCGCGATCTCGTCGAGGCGGTCCTCGTCAAGATACGGGAGCGCGAGAGCCACGGCACGACGACGCTGATCAAGTGGATCAAGGGCCATGAGTCGAGCGCCGGGAACATCTCGGCGGACAAGCTCGCCGTCGGCGGCGCGAACATGGCCAAGTCGGGCAGGGGACGCCGTTGAGGGCTGCCTTTTCTGATCAGGGTTATCTCTTCGGCCCTCATCACGGCCAAAGGCGTCCGCTCGAACTTTGGGACGGGAAGTACGGGCAGAAAGCTTCTACGATACACGGAGCCCGCAATGTGTTCATTCTGGGAACTCGCATCCTTAGGGGTTGAAACCTCGCAGTGTCATAGCGACGCAGGTGTCGAGTATTATATCGTAGAGCTGGTGCGGTGTGAACTCTTTGGAAGCACAGGCACGGCCTGCACTGGCTCTAGGGCTTGCAGAGAAAGGAGGACCTTTGTGGCTGGACAGTCCTGGTGATGTGGGATGGTCAGGTCTTCACAACCCCCCCCCCCTTTTTTTTTTTTTTTTTTTTTTTTTTTTTTTTTTTTTTTTTTTTTGGGTGGGCGCGGCGTTGTAGGTTACGTTTGCCGATATTCTGGCCTCGAGCTACATTTTAGACACGGTTCAGCTGTACACAATTACTTGCGCTCAGGCACATAAGAACGAGTCCTTGAACGGATGATTTGAATTGAGTGTTGTTCGTAGATCATCAACATGCATCTGCAAGTGAGTCGGTGTTTCTGAAGGGTGTCTGTATTATGATGTGTTTTGCATGAGCTGTGTACCGAAGCATATCAATCAAATGGCGGATTAGCGATCCAGATCGGCACAAGTGTCGGCCGCCTCGGCGCTTCCTCCGGCCGGTCGTCGGTGAGCGGGACGCTTGGGCCGAGAAATAATTTTGTATCGTTGCTGTGGCTGCCCTGTACCTAAGCAACAAGATAGTCACTCCCCTTTCTGCTCTTCGGACAGCGAGGAACAAGGCCCGAGGCGACAGCAAGTGCCACCGGACGGACACCGCGTTCAATGCGACAGTGCAAAGCAGAGGTCGAGGCGAATCCGCACGGCAACTCTTGTCACGGCCCCACCTCTCAGAGCCACATGACAGGTCAACTCTACAAGCCAATGAAGTCTCAATCTATCTCGATCAGTCAAGCATACCAGTACCCGCCGAAGTCGTTGACCGCCAAGGAGTGTTCCGGAGTGACATAGACGAAACCGACCCCAAGCATTCCATCCTCCGCTACGAGGCAACGGCTCGTGGGTTCAGACGAGCGCAGAGTTCAAGATGCCGACCCTAGAGGTGAACAACTTCAACATCGTGTTATCCGTCCTGGGGGGATGGATCTCCTTGTTCGGCTTGGTTTCGTACCTATGCAAGGAACACTTCTACCTGTCCGAAGCATGTGAGTTGTGCCCGGCACCGTTTCGTATGCGAGGAGGCACTGCATCTCGCTTTTGTCGTTGTGCCTCGGAGAAATAAGAGAACCACCCCCCAGGCTGACCCAACCGCAAATCAGTGATATCGCTCTTGGCGGGCGCGGCATTCTCGCCCCATGCGAGTAACCTGATCAGACCCCTGGAATACGCGTGAGTAGGACTCCAACCACACGCACCAAGGACCAAGTTGATCGAGCTGTGTCACAGCGGATCCCAGGAGAGTCTAGACTCGATCATCCTCTACTTTTCACGCCTCGTGCTTGGTGTCCAGCTCGTCCTGGCGGGAGTGCAGCTTCCCAGCCGGTATCTCAGAACGGAATGGAGACCTCTCGCTATCCTGCTGGGCCCAATCATGACGGCCATGTGGCTCTCCACAAGCATCCTCGTCTGGGCGCTGGTCCCAAACCTCCCCTTCCTGCACGCGCTTGTCGTAGCGTCGTGTATAACTCCTACCGACCCAGTCTTGTCCAACGTGATCGTTAAGGGGAGATTCGCCGATCTCAACGTCCCCAAGGATCTCCAGCACATCATCACTGCCGAGTCCGGGGCGAACGATGGCTTGGGGTACCCCTTCTTGTTCCTGGCCCTGTACATAATCAAGTACACTGGCAACGGGGCTGGTTCGGCACCGGGAGGCGTCCGCATGGCAATGGGCATGTGGTTTGGTGAGAATTTGGGCTACACGATCATCTTGTCTGTAGTTTACGGCGCTGCTGTGGGATGGGTTGCGAAGGAGCTCCTGCATTGTGAGTAGTGGCCACCAGGGAGTCGCACATGTCTGTGGTTGCGCATCATTACTAACCGGCACCCAGGGGCCGAGAAGCACGACTTTGTTGACCGCGAGAGCTTCCTCGTCTTCGTCTTCTCGCTCGCCCTTTTCATTACCGGCACATGTGGTATGATTGGAACCGATGAGTATGTGTCCTGCGAATCCTGCCCCATCTCGAATGCGAAAGCTCATCACGGTCAACAGTGTCCTGGCATGCTTCATCGCAGGGAACGCTTTCACCTGGGACGACTGGTTCCGTCTGGAGACCATGGACGACTCCCTTCAGCCCACCATCGACATGCTCTTGAACATCGGTATCTTCATGTGGTATGGTGCGGTTGCTCCTTGGGGCAAGTTCCTCCACAACGACGTTATCCCACTCTACCGGCTCGTGCCTTTGGCCATCCTCGTCCTAATCTTCCGGAGATTGCCCTGGGTATACGCCATTCACAAGAAGATTCCCCAGATTGAGCGCGCTCGCCAGGCCATATGTTGGTTTCTTTGGCCCGATTGGAGTGTCTGCTGTCTTCTACCTATACATCACTCAGGAGTTTTTGGAGACACTGAGAGACGGTAATGGGAAGCTTAGGCCTGATGGTAAGTAACAACACCCCCTCCTAAACCCCCACCCAAGCGGGCAAGCACCCATTGCTCTTTTGTGGTGTATCAGCGCAGCTGTCGTGCCTCGTTACAAGAGAAACTAAAGGGCTCGAAATTCAGAGTTTGTATCACAACGCTCTTGCTCTGTCCTCCACTCCGAGAATGGAAATAGTTAATTTTAGATCTTGCAGTCAACAAATTGCCGGAGGCCGTGCTTGTAGTTGTCTGGTTCCTATGCATCTGCAGTGTGGCAAGTCTAGACCCTATCCATGCAGCTTGTTACACAGCTTGGTTCTAATAACAAGCACAAACAGGTCGTTCATGGCCTCAGCATACCTCTAGGCAAGCTTGGATACTATCTACCAAGGACCATTTCTCGGAGCCTCACTGAAGATACAGACACCGGTGTGGCTACGAGCCCCAGGAGCCGCCTGGACAGATTTGCTCTACGCTTACCGACCTTCTCTACATCACGCCAACAGTCTCAGAATCGTGATCGAAGGAACTCATCTGAACCGGATAGCCGAGGGTCGTCTCGTGTTAACCCCGCCAGGGCTGTTTGGCGTATCGGTGGGACAGTCATTCCAGCGGAAGCCCTTCCGGCGCAGCAGGATCAGCAGATACATTCTCCTCCAGAGCGCCCCGAGCCACCGGTCGCCTCATGCGACCAGCCAAGGGGCGAGAGAGGGACGATCAGGCCGCATATGCCTGGGCAGGAGGTTGACAGGGCTCCTACGCCTCCGCCGGCTACACCTCCGCCCGCTCCGGGCCTAACAAGCCGCACAATACGGTTTCATGATGAGCCCGCGTGATGGTGATCATTGAAGGACCGGAGACGTCTCTCCATCCAACCGGGTCGATATTCTTGTCCTAGTGCCAGATTGTCGAGCCGCCAGGTCAGGCCAGGTCCAGGGAGATGGCGTTGCGGATCATGTTTGCCGCTGACTGGCACCTGACAACCGGTGGGCGAGATGACGTGGAAGGCAGGAGCCATCTTGGCCTGCTCTGGACATTGCGTGGAGATGTTTCGCGGCCGCAGTCTCAGGCCACAGAGTGAGAAGCTACCGGCGGACATTTGATGCTTTGGAGATCAGTACATTGAAAACCAATGCCCACTGCAACATCATTCAGCTCCAGGGAGGCAGGGGCTGCCAATGCAGTATCATGTACCACCAGAAGCCACAATGATTCCCAAGCTGCAGACGCGATGCGATCATCGTCGATTGTGCACGCGCGAGCTCCAGCCCAGCTCCCGCAACCGAAGCTCCTAATTATTTTCGTCGTCAGTTGGGAAACGGCCCCATGGGGCCTGGACCCGATTGGGGTCGGCTAGGTAGAGCACCAGAGTTAATGTTTAGCCATTCGCGTCAACGCTCATGCAGGTCACAACACCTGCCAGTTCTCTCTGCCGGGATGCCCTTGGATGTGGACATGTCGGAGGTGTGCTCAACTCGTCACTTCGAAGTGGCGACCACTCAATTGTGGTAATAATGATGGCAGCTACTGTGTAGAGCAGTTAGTCACCGGATACGCCGTCGTCGTCCATGGCTAGGCAACACACAAATACACTCACCCTTACACACCCACCTCTGCTGCTAGGTAGCTGGGCAGTCGCAGGGTCAAAAGAGGCCTAGGTCGCAACCACTTTGGGACGTGCTGTCGTGGCCTATTGACAGTTCGCAAAACAATGCCCAGTTCAACCGACCGACTGCGATCAGGGTTTTGGTGAAGGGAGCGGGAGTTTGGTCGTAGAATTAAATCCCGGATGGTTTAGTTAGTGCCAGACCGGAACGCACGGCCGCCTGCAAGAAGGTCACCTCTCATGCAGGCCCTGCATGCCAGGCGGGGGAGCATCACGTCTGAACACAGCGGAGGCTTTGTGCGAGAGTTCGGCCGGCGAGTAATCGCAGGGTATTGGGGGGCCGATTGACAAGGGGAGCAGGAAAGCTGCAAATTGGGTGAGGGGGATACGAGCCTCCTCATGCTCCTCCCCTCCTGCCCTGGACTGCGTGGGCGGAGAGAGCCCACAGCCACAGCCACAGCTGCAGTAGCTACAGTTGCAGCAGCAGCAGCAGCAGCAGCGGTGTCGGTCGGTCTGATAATGCACACAAGGCTGCTGTGTGACAGGCTACGAGCATCAATTCCCATGTCCGGAAGTGACGGTGACATCAAATCTCGTCGGCCCTGCAGTGCTGTGCGCCAGGCCCTGCCCCGTGTGGCCGCACAAGCTCATTGTCCAGGCAGGCAGATGATACCTAGATACAGCTGCAGTGGCAGCCAACAGGACAGGGCAGGACAGGACAGGACAGGACAGGACAGGACAGGACAGGCAGGCAGGCAGGCCGTTGCAAGGGATTGCGAATAGTTGCACCGCATATGCCGGGTGCATGGCCTCCAGCTTGCGTGATGGGACGGCTGTGAGGGCTGTAAAGGCTGCGAGGGCTTGGCCCGCGGACAAGCCCAGGCTGGCCACCTGGGCACACAGGTACATCAACAAGCAGCCAGGCTGGCGGAGCACACGCACACACATGATGGGCAAGCAGTGTACCCTACATAAGGGGGCAGGAAGGTTTGTTGGCTTACGTTGCAATATAACACAGTACCTGCATGGAATCATTGATGCTAGGACGTATGAGCACAACAACGTTTTCTAGGCGTGGGCCAGGCAAGGACAACAAGACGAGCCCCCGCCACCGCCACCGCCACCGCCAGCGGCAGCGGCAGCGGCAGCAGCAAGAGGGCAGAAAAAGCAAGTGCGGTCTCAGAGCCGACGGTTGCAAAAAAGGGAGACGATAGACACGACACGGACGGAAGATGCCATTCTGGCCGTCCCCATGGGGAATGTTGGCATAAGAATCAAAGATATCCATCGACAAAAGGGTCTCAGAAGTCAGAGCCCCCGGCGTGCCAGGGTCCAGGAGCTGCAATCGGTCGGGTATCCTAGGTAGGTACCGATTCGATCCCTCAGACCAGACAGACGGGTAGGACGGGCAGGGCAGACTCAGGTTTGGGGGAGGACGGTGTGGGGGCCTGTCCAGTGATCTGTAGACTAATAATCGCGGAGACGGGATCGCAGCACGGATAGCCTTTTCTTCTTCTTGTCGCCGCGCTAGCAGCTCTGCCAACTCCACTCTTGACTTGTCCATGTCCTGTGTTCCAAGACCTGTGTGTGCACATCTTGTCTTGCTTGGATCCTCATCCCATCCCGCCAGCCCGTCATATCCCATCGCGGCGGGCAATTTCGGGTGAGTTGGGTCTGTCACCCTCGACAGCCAGAGCCAGATAGAGATGGACGGATAGATAGGTGCGTGGATGGATGGTCGGACTGGCAGTCACTCGCTCCCTTGTCTCCGCCGTCTATTATACTATCCAGGGGGGTGAAAATGGAACACCCAACTTGCTTGTTCCAAATGAAGCCCTATCGAAGCGAACAAACGCCCGCCCTCAACTCGGACGAGCCAGTCATCTCCAGTGCATCCGTAGATACGGCACACACACACAGCAGGTTCATCTACATACAAGGGCAGTACATCTGGTGAGGTGCTCCCTCCATGTTGAGCATATGGCACCGCATGGTACTGCAAGGTATCTGACCTGCCGTGCCTGCTCGCGACCCGCGCTAGACGGAACCTGGATTGGTAGCATTACAGCCACGCTCTATGTAGGGTCCCACGGCCCACGGCCCAGAGCCCACCTGGTCCAGATCCAAGGTCCCCTGTCCCCAGTTATTTACCGCCTCCCCGAACATTCCCAACCTGCCAGACAGCCAGTCCTCCACTCAGCGCTGGTGCTGCGTGCCCCCGAGTCTCCACCAGCCTGCCCTGCTTGCGTGCTGTCCGCGCTGTGCGTGCTGTTGCTGTTCGTGCTGTCTGATGCTGGGGCTCGCCGGTGCGGGCTGCCCTCCATCCCAGGAAATCTCCTCCGCTTCCTTCTGCCCTGTCATCCATTCTTGTTCCCAAAAACGCCACTTGACTCTTCCCACACTGCTACTACACACACCCGTGCCCCATCATTCTACCCACGGCTGCTTCCCACAGACCACGCCGACGCCAACGGCAGCGACGGCCAGCCACCGCACTCAACCCGACGCCCAATTGATTGAGAAATCACCAAGGTCGCGCAACCGCTGGACAGCACCCGCCCAAGACCAGCCCAGCCCAGCTCCCGAATCCGTAATCCCACACCTCGCAGCGCGCTGAGTCGGGATCCAGGCCGGACACAGTCCGACTGACGACGCCCTGCACCGCACTTGTCGCTGGTCATGCCGCCCACCAGTCCCAACGACGGTGTCTCCATGTCCGAGCTCAGCTTCATCAACTACGACGCCTACTCTGAACTCGACCCCGACCTCAGCCTCGACGGGTCTGCTGATTTCCTCGACCTGATCCAGTCGAACCCCGATCTCTCCCAGCCCAAGGCCCAGCCCGTCCTGCAGTCTACACCCGGCCATATCCCCTCCGCCCCCTCACCCACCGCCTCCGACCAAGATTCCGCCTCCGACTCATCCACCACACACAGGACCGACAGCTCCACCCTGTCAGCGGCAGCTATGAACGGCGGCGATGTCGACATGGCCGGCATGTGGGACCAGCTCGACTCACAGCCAAGGCTGGACTGGGAGGACCACGGCGACTTCGTCGATATCGACCACATGCCTTCCATCTTCGACAACGCCAACGGCACCATCAACCCCGCCGCTCTTGACCAGTCTCCATACGGCGAGCACATAGACATCGGCGACGCGCAGTTTGCTCGCAGGCACGACTCCTCCAGCCCATCAGACAGTAGCCAGAGCCCCGTGGCTGCCAACGCCTCGGACGAGTCTCCCCCAGAGGATACCGAGAATCATAACGTCTTCTCTTTCAAGGGTTCTCCACAATCCGTACAGTCTCCCTACTCCTACCGTAACAAGCGTCACTCTGTAGGTCCATCAGCCCGTCCCATGATTTTACTCGGCTCACATTCTCATTATTCAAAGCAGAACTATTCCCTGAGCAAGTCCATGAACGGCCTACGCACCGCCGGCTCCAGAGAAGTGTCGCCAGCCTCACACATGGTATTCAGCCAAGGGTCCTCGCCGTCTGCGGTACCGAACTTCGCTCCTGTTGAAAATGAGATGACCGACTTCAGTGGCCTCCCGTCAGGCAGCACATGGTTCGGTGCGACCTCACTATCACCAAACAACACGGCGACCGGGTCGATGGACTTCGCAGCGGCCGCACCAAACGCTGGTAATATGGGCTTTTCGATGATGCAGCAGCCTTCTTTTGCACCGCAAAGGCCCCAGTTGACCATCCACTCGATCCCTCCCAAATCTCGCGTGGAAACCCAGATTCCCATCAAGATGACGCTGTATCCTGTGCCAGCGGGCGTCAAGAAGATACATCTCCCGCCGCACACTATATCGAAGCCCAAGCTGCTGGCAAAACCCAGGCCCGCACCCGCACCAGACACGCTCGAGCTCTTCACCCAGCTCGTCTGTACCAGCGCCATGGCCAAACCTGGGCTGAAGGACAAGGCATTAGCTCGTGCTGCGGTTTCCGGACATCCCGTGGAAGTGAGGGCTGAGCCAGAGGGTGATGACAAGCCTGAAAATGGCGGTGAGGTGCACATTTGCCCTGGCTGTGTCACGCGAGAGCACAAGCGTGCCAATCGCAAGAAGGTCAAGAAGCCAGAGGAGGAGGAGAACTGGAAGAAGGACGAGACGAAGAGAGTCATTGTTTTCAACACTCAGGAGGTCAAGGAATGGCAGCAGCCCCCTCCGGAAGAGATCAGGCCCTCCGGAACCCTGCAGATTGAGGCGCCGATGCGGATTGCTTGCTACTGTCGTCACCACCACGAGAAACTCGGGTTCCAGGTTATCTTCACGCTCAAGGATCACCTCGGTCAGGTTGTCACTCAGGGCCTGTCCCCCTCGATCATGATTACAGACGATCACAAAACACAGCCGCCCCCAAACCCTATCAACTCGATCGTCGCGAGTGATGCCACCGATCCGTCAGCCGCCGCAGTGGCTCCCACAGCGTCGAGCGGCATTAATGACATGAACGCCATCCAACCTGGGCACCCATTCCGCCAGTCGCAGTCGACATCCGATATACAGGCTCTGAAGCGCAGTGCTAATGCTCTGCAACCTCCGCCGATCCATTCCGGCACCTCATCTCAACGCACCTCTGCCGTGCCGACCCCGCGAGTCCTTTCGAGACCGCCTTCACCTAGTCAATTAGGCCCGTCCGCAAAGAAGAGGAAGTCAAGCGGCGCTAAGCTGCCCACGACCCTCCACATGACCCGTCTCGAGACGGCGAACTTTGCTCCACAACCACCGAACGGTCTGCAGAACGGGCAGCCAGGACCCTCGTCCTCGACGTCTCCTTTTACGCCACCAAGTACGATTTCCTATTCCGACGGTGGCGGCGATGGCAGCTTCATCCCGAACGCTACGGCTCCGAACGCACCATTCCCGGTGGGACCACCCACTCCGAACAGCAGTGAACAGGTCGTCTTTCCGGATGCCAATGGCTCCTCGGCTTCTGATAGCTTGACAGCCACGCCGATGTTCTCTGCCCCTCCTTCGGCACATACCAGCAGACCGCCGAGTCCAAGCGGGCTGAGGAACGGTGGGCTGCAACAGCCGCAGCTCAGCCAAGTCGGCCAAATGTTGGCCCATGGCATTCCCGTACCTGCTCCATTTCCAAACACCAATCAGCTGAGACAGCCGATGCCCATGTCTGTGATCCACAAAGTCATTCCCAACGAGGGCCCGACGACCGGCGGAATCGAGGTTACTATACTCGGCTCCGGTTTCTACCAAGGGTTGGACGTCATGTTTGGAGACACGAAGGCCACTACAACTACGTTCTGGGGCGAGCAGGCTCTTCACTGTCTCTTGCCACCCTACCATGTGGCCGGAACAGTACCTGTTAGCCTCAGGGGCCCCAATGGCCAACCTCAGCTCCTACCGTCCCTGCAAAACAGGCCGCAGGCCACCTTCACGTACAAGGACGATAGCGAAAACCACCTGCTTCGCCTTGCCCTGAATGTGCTTTCAAACAAACTGACGGGGAATACCAATGAGCTACGGGGCTTCGTCAGTCGGATCATTGACAACTCAAACTCTCCTGGTCTGAACGGCAACAGCTTCAACGGTGGTCCCTCGGGCTACAACATGAACCTGGAGACGAAATTGCTGCACGTACTCGATCTCCTGGACATGGATGACAGCACTAACAGGGCTCGCCTTAACCTCCGCCGGAAGACTGGGCACACGATGCTACACTTGTCATGCGTCCTTGGACTCCATCGGTTCACCGCAGGTCTGCTGGTGAGAGGCGCCAACCCCAACATACAGGACGCTGGAGGCTACACCCCATTGCACTACGCCGCAATGCACAACCACCCCGAGCTGGTCAGGCGGCTCATCCAGCACAAGGCGGACCCTGCGCTCAAGACACGGCAGAATCTGCTCGCTTCTGATGTTGCCACGACACGGGACGTTATCCGCGCCATCAAGCGTGCAGGAAGAAGAGGCAGCACGATCCACAGCCGTGCCAACAGCGCCACATCACTGCGCTCCTTCTGGGAGCCTCCTCGCGCGTATCCTCCATCCGATGAGTTCTCAAGCAGTGAAATGTCCGAGTCAGAAGACACTGCGGCCTACAGCTCGGATGAAGACTACGAGGAAGACACATGGCTGCAAATGAAGCGGAGGTCCTCGCGGGGCAACATGGGTCCGAGTGCGAGACCGTCCGTCATTGATATACCAAATACTCCCGAGCAGGGGGGCTTGGCGTCCCCGGCGGTTGCCATGGCGGCTTTCAGAGACCAGCTCCAACAGCTTCAACAGTCCATGACGACACATTTCCACAACCTCCCACACCTGCCGCAGATGCCTAACATGATGGCGATGCCGGACTACCAAGCTTACAGGCAGCGCATGACAGCACTTCTGCCGAATATTGTAGGCCCACGCCCTGTTGCGCCAGGGGAGGAGAACCGATGGTGGGACTTGTCTTCCCTGATGCCGTCTTCGGTCCTACCACCTGCGTACGATGAGATCTTCCCTGGTGGACAACAAGACAGGAAGATCTCCCCAGACGAATTGGACAGCAAACAAGAATCTGCTGCGCGGGCCGCCGCCGACTATGATGCAGACAGGAAGTGCGCAGCGCTGTACGATCAGCCGGAGGCATCGACAGCACACCAGCAGGTGGACGAGCCACACGTGGAGGAGATGCAGACGGCAAAACAGTTACCGAAACTTTTACAGATTGGCCGCAAGAACAACATCACGAAGGAACAACAGGACAACCTCCGCCAGGCACATGCGCAAAACATGAAGAAGCTGAGCAGAGACCGGAACCTATTCTTCGTTTGGATACCGCTGCTGCTAATTATCTCCTGTGCGATGTTGTACAGTCACTTCCCCGGTATTTTCACCGCTGCCTGGAGTTTTGTGTCTCCGGCACAGAAGCCACATACCGCACCGAGGGCTGGTGGTTTCGTTCTTGGCGAGGTCTAGCTGTTGTTCCGGGCCGAACAGAGTGGACATACTGGCTGAGCAGTGCCTAGCGAGCGGTGCCTTCTTTTGATATTGAGTGGATTGGTGCATTCCTTTGGTCGTGTAGTAGTGGGAACTGACATTGGGGGTCTTGGAATTGGGAACGGGAAATCATACAGTCAATCTTGGTTCGGGACGGTTGGTGTCTGAAATAAGGGCTGTGGTTTCCAGAACATCTGCACAATCTGAACTACCTGGCACCCACCTCCCAGCCCACATGCTTAGCACACAAGCGTGTGCGTGGTTTATAGACGATCTAATGGACCGAAGTACCTCGTTGCGAGTGTTTCGCACCCAAGAATCTAATCGCATCGCTGCGTTGGATGTATATTAGTCTGCTCCGAGATAGCCTGTATATAATCATCCAAATCAAATTACAGGCCAGCAAGCAATGCTCCCCAGCCTCGGCTGTCCTTTCGGAGCGGGCTTGTTTGCTGCCGTTTGAGTTCAATTAATGTTTCCGTCCCATCGCCCCTCATGTCTCCCCATCTCAACTCACTCATCTTCACAGAATCATGGGGAGAGAAAAAGATACGGTCGTCAACTTATCATTACCAATCTCTCCTATAACCCATGCTCACGGTTGGTGATATGTACTGTATGTAAACGCGCATGAGTAACAAGAACCCTCGTCCTCCCTTATCCGTCTGTGTTGTCCTTCGCTACCGGCCACGTTGAATCAGAATCACAAGACATCAGCCCCAACCTGACCAACAATGGCTCACCCCCAGGGAGTAAAGTAGACACTTGTGGATTTTGATATAATTTTATTCGCGAGGTCATATATCTCTACATCATCATAATCGTCTACATTCGTTTAAAAAAAAATGAAGAAGAAATGAAGCCCGGGACCATCCTGGACCACTTTCCGATGACGACCGGTCCTTGAGCATCCAGTCGGTCGTTCAGTCATCTACCCTCGTTCTTCATTATCCCGCCATGCAACCAACACCTCGGATCCAAACTGAACAGCACAAAGCTAGGCAGGCGGTGGGGTATTTTCCACGAGGCGGAGAAGAGGAGGATGTACAAGTCCCTCCCCTCGCCATCGGGCCCGCAGGAACATTGCAGAAAAGGCGCAACACCAAAGCAAATGCATCTATCCAAACACCGCAAACTCCAGGCCCCGGGCTTCACTGGAGGCACGCACGCGCGAAACCGTGTCTTCAGTTTGTGTGTGTGATCCAGCTGCCGACCCCGTGTCACCGCCCAACCTCTCACGACACGGCCTGCGGGCTGTGCCACGCGCCCGCCTGTGCCTCCACTACCACCACCACCACCGTCGCCGTCGACGTCGTCCTCCCCATTCTCTCCCCGTTCCCTCGCGACGATCTTAACGTCTCTGAACTCGCCCGGAATGTTGGGAACACTAGGGATACCGCGATTGGCATCAGGGATCACTGTGAGCGGATTCCCCGGACGGATTCGGTTGGGGAAGTGGAATGACGGGATGACGAACTCGACGGTCTCGACGCCGTCCATCCTGTCGTCTGCGGCAGCTGCCACCTCGGCGCTGCGGCGGGGTTCGAACGAGGCGGCCGCGCTGCTGGTGGTGAAACTGAAGGAACTGTCGGTGCTGTGCGCGGTGCCCGGGCGGGACTGTGACTGTGACTGTGGCTGGGACTGCGACTGCGACTGCATCATCATCATCGATAGCTCCGACCGCCTCGGCCTGCTCCGGCTCCGGCTCTTGCTCCTGTCCGAGTGCCGTGTGCTCTGCCAGTCCATCGTCATGGCGACGTCGCCATCGCCCGGCGGCGAGAGGAACGGGGATGGGCCCCGGTGAAGAGGCGGTGCGGGAAATGACCTGTTGTTCGCGTCCTGGCGCCGCAGGCGGCGGCCGCGGATGTCTCTCTTCTTGAGTTTGTTCCGCTCCGGGCTCTCGGGGGCGTCCATGATCACCGACAGGGACGGTGGTACGAAGCGCTCGCTCTTGAACTGGGGCGCAGCGGGCGCTGCGACGACTCTGTCAGTGCTGTCGCCACTGCCGGTGGCATCTCCGTGCCTGCTGTCATCCTTGCTGTCCGGGGCTGATCGTCCTATACGCCAGCTGAAAGATCGCCGGATGGAGGATGACATTGACTTTCGAGGAAGTGTGGATGAGTCGGTGATTTCTGCATCGCCATCATTTGCATCGAAGTTTGACGAAGCTGGCCGCGAGATGCTCTTGCCCAGGTCAATTGAGATGCGACTGGCAGACTTGCGCAGCTTCTTGACCAGCTTGCGCGCGCCGCTCTCGTGACTGCCATCATCCGAAGCAGTGACCATCGCCCCACTGCCGTCACCGTTGATGATGTCGTACGATGGCCTGTCGAGGGACATCTCGGAGTCGTTTGTGGCCGTAAAAGGGCGCTTGATGCCCCGGTTCGAGTCGTTGCGCAGCTGGAAATCAAAGCTCCTCCGTCCAGAGTCCAACGAGAACCTAGCAAGTGACACTGGCGGAGGCCGGAATGGACGCGAGACAGAAGGCTCGTTGGCAGGGCGTGTCGAGGTGTACGGCACTGAGGAGAAAGACAGAGGTGGCTTGTGACCGGGCTTTCTCTGCTTCGGCGGTGACGGAGGTGGTGGCATATCCCTTGATGCTTGTTGCTGTTCCTTGGAGCCTGGTGGGAAAAAGGCGACCGAGCCTGATGACACACTTGCAGACGAGGACGGTGATGTCGCGTCCACCGACGCGACAGGAGGCGGCGGCGGTGCTTCCCGATTTGGGGGTGGCGGTGGAGGATTTCGCTCCGGGGGAGGAAGCACGGGTGCGTCCTGGTGGTGCTGTTCTTGTTGATCATGCTCAGCGACGCGCTGTGCGAAGGAGTCGGCAGAGGGCAGGCTCGACCGGTTCTGCATTTGGCCGGGCGGCGAGAACCTCGTGGACTGGATGGCACGGTTCCCAAAGAAGCCACTAGCTAACAGGCTCTGGTAGTTCGCAGCGATCTCGTCGCGTGTCGGTCGCTTGGTCGGGTCGAAAACGGCCGGGCCGGGCATGCTGGCGTCGGGGATGGCAGCGCTGGGGATGGCGGCTGCGCTGGGGAACTTCTTCAGCTTGGCGCCGTCGCCACTGGCAGCGAGCGAGTCCGCGTCAGCATGTCGCGAGCGCCTGCCGACATTGATGCTTTCCGACCTCTGATGCTTGAAGGTGGGCGATATGAAGTGGCCGTGACAACTGCTGTCCTCGTCGCGGTCATGAACGTTGTTGGAAGACTTGGAGCGGTTCAGACTCAGCCTCTCCTTGACTCCACCCCACAGCGGCGCGAGAAAGGAGGGACCATTCTGCCTGCGGGTCGTCGTGGCCGAGGACACGGCCGAGTTGACGCTCATGAAGCTATGGCGGGTTCCGTGGTGGCGAAGGCCAAGATCCGGCGGCTGCCAGTCCAGTGCAAACTGGCGCTCATACTCGGCGGTGGCATCGGCATCGAGGCCGAGGAAATCGGGTGGCGGGGCATTGCTGGCACGGTCGTTCATGGAGCCCTCGAGGAAGCGGCTCTGCGGTGTGGGCGCCATAATAACGGCTGTGGTGGAATTGAGGCGGACGGGACCGGCGTGACGGGCGGCATGGACAGACAGACGCCTCTGAAGACGGGTCGGGCAGGATGCCTCTGGTTCAATGGCCCAATGGACGGAGGCTGGGCCGTGCCCGGGTGTTTGTTTACTTGGGTCTGGGGGAGTGTTGGCATTGAAATGAGCTTCCGGTGTGCTTTGATGCGCCGCGCCGATGGCCAGCGCGATGGGCGAGCACGAGCACCTGCGAGCTGGGAGGACAGTCTTGCCAGGTGTCTGAGCACGCGTGCAGGCTGCAGAAGAGAGTAGACCTCAACCACCGGCTGACATCTGGAGGCAGAGAGTCGCGAAGGATCTGGATGCATGGCTGGAATTCCAAAGGCCAATCAATACAGCACCGCTACTAGGCTGCCGTCCAGCTCCATGCGCGGTGTGGAGGCTTGTTGGCGGGGCAGCGGGGCAGCCAGCCAATGGCACACGAGCCACTACGCCCGCGACAGGGTCCCGTAAAACACGCACCAGGCATGGCACAGCAGGGTGGAACAAACATTGACGAGTAACAACATCCCATGACCCTGTGTGTCCAAAGACATGTTGCTCATCTATGTTGCCAGAGACAGCGGTCTATCTGTTCAATGATAGTTGGTGACACACCACACAATAACATCTCATACATAAAACCACCCTGGCACCATACAATACACAACAAATGAGGACTGATACTGGTAATCTAGATCCAGACTTTTAGCCCGTGTCTACAGGAGCAAAACCAAGGACCAGTGCTGATCCACTGAAATTCCCATACGAGTAGAATGTCTTGGTGAGCAATACATCAAGTCCCCGTCCGAGGCAGTTTGTGCTGCCAATGCCCTGCCCACTCACTCTCAGCCGTTCCCAAAACTAGCCAAAGATACAAAGTAAAACGCCTAGTCCCAGCATGATTCGGATATCATTCCCGGATTCCACGACGCCTACAGTTAATGACATCCATCAGACAAAAGAAAGACACAGGGACCACCCGCGCGGGAAGTCATGCGTTTCCCTTCCCCTCAACAGTACACACCACACGAAAACATATTACGGGCACGTACCCTCATAAGCACCCTCTCCCCCACAGCCACCATCCGTGAGACTGCGTGGGTTCAGGACATGCCCAGATTAATTCCGCACTGGAGCGAAGAGGACCGGGATGCGGTTTCCGGACGCACGGTCGTACTCGGGGGCACTGAAGTTATACTCGCGCACTCCGTTCTCCCACCGGCCGTGCTGGGGGCGCCCGTAGTCCGCCGTCGAGAAAGCCTCCCCGTGCCGTCGCTTGTTACGCGACGTCGACGGTTCCGCCAGGAGCGGCTGTCCACTGTACGATGCTGAAGGCGCCGGGGGCGGCGACACGTATTCAATCTTATGGTATGAAGGGTGACGCTGCTCCATCTTGTATGGCGCCATCTGGTGTTCCATCTTCGAGGGCGAAGCCATGTCCGGCTTGTGAGGCTGGTACTGCTGAGGACGAGGTGGCATCGGAGCGATTGGCAGTGGGGTGTACGAGGACTTGCGCTGTGGCGCAATGCCGTTTGCGAACTCCGAGATGGGCGGGAGGACAGTGTTCCGGGGCCTCTGTGGCTCCACGTCCGGCTCGAGCCTCGGTGCCAGTGCCGGTGGCGGTGGGTTTGCGGCCGGTTGTGGTCGTTGGTACACGTCTCTTGGGGAGGGGCCAGTCTGAGGCGTATAAGCCTGCGTCGGCGACGGCTCCGGCTTGTAAGGGTACGACGGCCGGTGACCGTAGTGCGTCCCGGGCGGCGGGTATGATGGCGAGGTAGGAACCGAGTGCGGGTGAGGATATGCCATGGGTTGACCGCCGAAGGTCAGATGCCTGTTTGCGGAAGGCTCCGACGCCGCAAAGGATGGTCTCGGAGGGGCGAACTCCATTCCCGATGGACGGCGGTGCAGATCCTGAGGATACGGGGCGCGCTCCAGGCTGGCGTTGCTGGGAGACCGGCCGCGAATAGTCGGTGTCCTTTCTGGGGGTGGGGCGGCAGAGGCAGCGGCAGCTGCACGAGAGTACTCGTCGTCCCGAGCACTGGCGTCCTTGCCCTTGCCCTTCTCACGGCGTCTCATTCTAACATCGCGACGGATGCGCACCCGACAGCCTTGCTCGGCGACGGTGCGGCTCAGCTGCGTGCTTTCCTGTAGGCCTGGGAACTTCTTGGCGCTGTACACATCGAAGTCGTCCGTCTGGACGGTCGTGCGGAAGTTCCAGCAGCGCACCTCCTGGCCCGGACCAATATCGGGACCGACAATCTCATCAGTGCCAGACATGGGCTCATCGGCATCCTTGTCCCTGTCCTCCTTGACCTCTTCCATGAGGGAGAAGGTGAGGTAGTACTTGCCCTCGTGGCGCACGGAAAGGTCAGAAAAGATAAAATAGCCCGCCTCGGTTGGCCGGTCCAGCAGGATCATGCTCGACACAGGCATGCCGGTGAGCACTGGGGGCGTGCTGGGTGGAGCG
Organism: Diaporthe citri; assembly: GCF_014595645.1. NCBI lineage: Eukaryota > Fungi > Ascomycota > Sordariomycetes > Diaporthales > Diaporthaceae > Diaporthe > Diaporthe citri. Next base: position 2,320,931 of record NW_025064850.1, read on the forward strand.
ACTCGACCGCTGGCGACATCATGGGCATGGTGCAGGTTAGCGTAGAGGAAGAAGTCGGCGTTGTAGGCAAAGGTGATGTCCTTGGCGTTCTCCCTGTGCGAGCCCTCGAATATCTTCATCTGCACCACGGGTGGTGGATCAACCGGTCGACGATCGGCAGAGGCTGTGGTTTCCCAGTCAGTTGGTGCTGCACGCGTCAAAAGGTCGAGGTTTATTGGCTTGTCTCACACTTTGGGCCAGAACCGCAGGCACGGGCCCGCTCCGGCTGCTGCAGAACCTGGAGGTCATAGTGAAGGCGTCGTCCGTCGCGGGTGACTCTCGAGATGGTCATGACCTCGCCCTCCCGAGTCGGCGGCGCAGGTGGACCGAGAACGGACACCATGTTTGCTGTGGTGATGTGTGCCGAGTACGCGAAGGGAAGTAGTGGTGATACAGAACAATACACTACAGCCAAAAAGAGCACAATAGAAAACCCTGCACTTCAGGAAGAACACCGTCAATAAACCCTGCTGCCAGCAAGACGGTTAGCAAATGTGTTGTTGGCTGCCGCGCGTCGCCGATGGCATAGCTCTCGTCCGCAGAGGCGGTCACAATTGCGACGGGGCCGTGTGGGCTTGGAAAGATGTGGGAACAGATGAAGGAGACGACAAGGATCAGTAGAATTTGGGAGGCCGGGGACGGCCGGCGGGAGTAATTAGCTTACTCTGGCTACGCTCTGGTGTTCTTGGTCCTGTGTTCCTGTTCTGGCGACTGACGGGCGGGGGACTGCAAAGCAAGCCAAGTCGAGGCAAAACCAGGCGAGAAGAAAAAGGAAAAGAAGCGGTGGTGCTGGGATTGGGACGTGGAATTGAGTTCGGTCAAAGCGATGAAAGTGACAAGGCCGACGCTGGCTGCCGACGGAGCCAAAGCAGCGTTTCAAGACCAAAGCGACCGCTCTCGGTGCAGCACGGCGATAAACTGACCGACCTGCTGGGTTATGATCGAGGAGCCAGCCGGAGGATGCAACGAGAGGGCGTGGACGGGGTCGACGGCGACGGAGAGGGAGGTTGAGAATGAGGGAGAGGGAGAAAGATGAAGGTCGGAGAGAGTGAGAGGGCGAGTGGGAGGAGGATGCAAGATTGGCGGAGGACGAGGGTGGTAGTGGGTTCATCAAGAGCGGCGGCGCAGGAAACTGGCTGGGATCAGCCCAGGTTGCCATGTACCTGGGCAGGTACCCAGGCTGGCGCTGCGCAGTAGCTGGAGGGCTGTTGGCTGCTGGCAGGGGACAAGTGGGGACCAGCCCATGGAGAGAGGCGGGAGGAAACGCTGGACTGGGACGGCGGGGAGTAGTCAATGAGAGACTGGGACATCTGGACATCTGGGCATCTGGGTGTGGTACAGACACCTGGGACCGGCACACCTGGGACATTGGGGACCTCTCAGCTGGGCCAGTCCCAAGGTTGCGGAACCAATGGGCGTCTCGAGGGCCCAGCAGCAAGAACCCTGGAAGCGTGCTTCCATTCCCCGGTGGAGCGTGGTCATAGCGCCGGGTGGGCGTCCCTGCCTCCCTGCTCCGAGGTTCCTTCCTACGGACCGCACTGCTGGTAGGTACATGTCAGGGAAGCTGGGGATGAAAGGGCAGGGGACTAGCCTGTGGCCTGCCAGCTTGGGTAAGCTTCTGCAGGCCAGACGGGATTTGAACCTTCCAAGCTTGGGATATCGACCCACACGCCAAGCAACCAGGTATCTATGTACATTCACACTGTACTGTCAGTCAGCCTGTCTGCCCTGCCTTCTTCTTCGTGTGTGGCCACCCTCTTTTTCTGCCCGACAGCGGCCATCATCGAGCCGTCGTCGCTGCTTCAGTTCGTGCCTGCCACAGTCGACGCGATGCTTTTAAAACATCATGAAAAGAACGGTGGCATCTAATTTCGCAGGTGCGACAGGTGCGAGGCAGCCTCTGGTCTGGCTCAAAGTCAAAAGCGCATCTTTGCAAAAGCCGAACCTGCTGTGCGGTAAGGATGGCCCTTCTGCAGAACACCAGAGACCGTGTCCATGCCAGAGCGTCGCACGGCCACGGTTCACCTCTGCCGCAGCAGTGGCCCCAGTTTCAGGCGAGCCACCACATCCCCCGACCGACCCGCGCTGCTCACTTGCTCAGTGCATTTGGGACGGCACGGGCATGAGGAATGGGGTCCTACAACCAGCGGCTCGGTAACCAACACCAAACATGACCCTTCTTCGTCCTTGGAACAATCCGCAAACCTTGAATCCTCCGCACCGCCCCCAAGGCATCGAATCAAAGCTTCCTTGCCCTCGGTTCAGCTGTCAGATGCACACCCACGTCCGTTGCCGTCACCGAGTGCTGACACGTCTGTTGGTTTGGGTTAAGCAAATGGACACAGGCCGACTTGAGGGGTCGTGTCCAGCTGCCTCGCGTCCTCAGCCATGTGCTGTGCTGTAGCTACACAGTACCATGTCTGCACCTGCCTGGGGGGACGTGGCCTGGCCCGTCCGGGAACGGAGAAGGAGGGAGCAGGACCTGATGAAGCCTCGAGCCGCCGAAGTTTATTTGCGACCGAGCAACCTGGAGGGCTGGCTGGCCAAGGCCCAAAGGCTGGGCGCTTCGCTTCGCTTCTCATCGCATCGCAGCTTGCCACAGTGCGCTCTGTGTGGCAGCGCCGCGGCGCTGCGGGCACGTGTACTGTACCAGTACATACATGAGACCGATTCCCGACATGATGGGCGACGCACCCTGACGTGCTCTGAGCACGGCACCGTCGATCACAGCACGTCAGGCCTTGCCCTATCAGCCTCCTCTGCTCGCCTGCCAGCACAGCATACGCAACAGCTCTGATGGCTATTTGTCGTCCTTGTTGGACCACCTTTAGATGTCTGTCAGACTTATTACAGGTGAGACGAGGATGTGGAGAGATGCCTTGCGGGAGCATGGGGCCTCTAGATCTGTAGACGCCGGCCCAGCCCGCCTTGGGCCGTTGATCGCCCTCATTCCCGTAATCCCTGGGCTGTCCATGGCGACTCACACGAGTCTCTATGCCACTTCCGCACACTGTGTGACTGGGCAAACTGTCGCACGAGGCTTGGTCATTTCGGGGAATCATGGAAGCACCGTCCAAACAGTTCCAAGCCCAGGTGCTGCGTATACATAGCACACACCACCGTCTCGAGGCCTGGCCTGGCAGCTCCTGGCTGGCTGGTATGGGCTGCTAGGCCGCAGGTGCAGGTGCATGGGCAGGGGAGGGCACTACTGTGGCATACTGTGTAATAATTTGCGAAGAGTCTTGACTGACGGACAAGCTGACAGCTGATCCATGCCACACTATGACTTGTTAGTGGCTCGTGCTCCCCTGTGCGGTACCACGGTCCTGTGTGATGGGTCAGGGTGGTGAGTGGAGCAGCCAACTGGGCACTCGTCACATTCACATTCACTCTCTCCCTCACTGACTGACCAAGCCCAGATTCTGACAATCTGCCTCGGTACCCGACTCTCCTCGCACCGGTTCGAGTGCTGACTGCATTTCCCAGCACAGCCAGGCTGCTATCTCGTCACTCGTTTCGAAAAAGATCCTCGATGTTTGGAATGTCGGGACACAACCGTTCATATTTGCGCGGTGATCCGGCACGGTGGGATTGGGTACCGCTGGGCCCCAGATCAGGACACCATCTCCGCCCGCGGAAGGCATCCATGCTTCCCCCCCCTAATAATACTTGTCTGCACCTATATCCCATTTCCTCCGCCAGCCGCTCATCATTCAGGCCATTCTGTCGGCCGAACGAGTTGCCAAAGCCGGGCCAGCCTGAATCATGGAAGCTTATTCCAAGCTGTCTGTTGACTCCTGCCGCGCTGTCTTGAGCGGCACGGGAACACTACACAGTACCAGCGGTAGCACAGGTCTTTCGCGATGTCAATGTCTGAGCACCAACCCATCACTTGCCGTGCCGGGCGGCCAGCTCTTTTTTTTCCAAGCCCTCAGCCGAAGCCCAGGCCCACGGTCTGCCGTCTGTCACTGGAAAGGTGCTCGGACTGCACAGCTCTCCGCGGTCCGTCCGCGCGTCGGTCCGTCTTGCACAGGCGCCATCGTCAAAGCTCGGGCGACAACCAACAAGTCCCGAAAGCATGCTCTCACCAATCCTGCCCCGCTCCGAGACACCTGACCGGCAATCCGGTAATGTCCCAGGGCCACGGCTCTGGATGCGAGACGGTGCTGGTGACCCTTGGATCTGCAACGGCAGCGAACCGTCCGTCCTCAACTGCTGAGCGATTGCTAAATCAAGACTCGTGGCGGGAGACAAGGACAAAGCACTCCTCGTGTTCAATTGATTCAGCTAGCAATCAGGAAGATTGTGGCGCCCCCTCTCTCTGCAGGCCGGGTTCGCTAGCCTACAGTCCGTCGAGCGAGAAGGTTTGCCTCGCACTGTCCAAGCTCCAAAGCATGTGCGACAGTGTGTCTCATTCCGGCATCATTCACCCACCAGAACAGGCAGAGGGGCTGAGAGGGAGGGCAGAATGGTGGTGTCTGGCCGGACAAATTCCACGGCCTGCACGCCCTCATTCCCCCCCGCCGAGGCCGCAGGGCCGTTGGCCGGTAGGGTAGCACTGCGTCATGTGCGATATCACAAGTCCAGCCAGTGGCTGCTGAGCTGGGCGCATCAGTCAGACACGCCCGGTCTGCAGCCTATTGGTCGCCGCGGGGCCCCCAAGTACCGTGCCGATGGTTCGGAATCTTCGCGTAGCGAACAGGCGACTAATAAAGCAGCCCGGTGCCCGGCTGACCTGCATGAACACAGTCAGCCATCTGCACGGGAGCTGCGAGAGCTGACAGGCCGGGTGGCCAGTGATGGGAGCTGCTATGAGGAAGAAGGAAGGGGTGGGGAGATGGCACTCCTTTTTCTCAATTTTTAGTATGTCCCGTCTGCCATTCTCCCCAACATTTCGCGTCGTCATACCTGAGCTTGCCGTCTAGTGACGATCTGTGGCTGCTTTTGCACTGCTGTGCGACTCATCCGATGAGAGCGAGCAAGTGCCCGTCGTAGCATAGTAGATCGCCCTGCCGAGAATCTCGAGACCGTTGAGCCCTCCACTATGGGACGGTCGTCCGAATAATCTCACGTCCCAATCGCTCGGCTGCCCTGAATGTCGCCCGGCAGAAAGCGGTTCCTAGTCATCTCGCGCGGCGCAGCCACTACACCCACCTATGACGCCAATGGTGAGCATATATCAAGTTCTACCACGTCTCGGTCGAAGACGGAAACTGGACCGGCTGTGGCTTTCTCACACACCACACACACCACCACCACTGCGCCCGTCAGACGCGCTGACGAATCTGGTCCGCTCGGCTCCCAACAGCTTGTGGGCCCCGCCTCGCTGCGCACCCAGAACGGCACCGGCCGGTTGGTGGCCTCTCGTACCTCCAACGAACTCAGGAGGGCGCCAGTCTGTCCTGATCGAGAAGCGGTAGGCGAGGCAAGCGACTTTTGGCCCATATTCTCTGGTGTACCCACTAGAGCTCCGTGAGGCGGCTGCCATTACGGGTGAGGCTACCAGAGTATCTTGGGTGAAGGATGCCACTGGGTTCTGTTCCGGTGGTGATCTTGAGGAATCAACCCCCTCTTGGTGCACGCTTTCATCCTTGGTAACTGCTAGCTGAGGTAGTATTGATCGTCGTCCGGTGGGTGAGGTTGAACGTTCCACTGCGTATGTGCTCCGCCTAAGCACAACCTCCAGCCCTCTGTGTGTCAGACGTACCTCATCTGGGCTCTTAGGCAACCCTCTCTCGCCGTCTTGTGTAGGTGCGTTGGGCAGTTCAGGCAACGACATGTTCTCTGCGGGGTGCCACGCATACAAGTGGACAGGTGAGACTGGCGGTGCTGTTCAAATTATCTAATCGGCCCCAATCTGTGTCTACCCATCAGTGCCGGCAGCCGCTCGAGCTACCCAGGGGCATACCTCTGGATGGTTGGCCCCGAGACACACGAAGAAACACTCGGCATACTGTAGAGAAAATTCCATGACAGCTATCAAGTGATGTTCGACACGTGTGATTGTCTCGGGTTTCATCAATACCACTCTCTTCAGTTCTCGAGTCCATGCGGACTATCATCCCAAACTGGCTCAACGCCAGATGCGGTTTGTTTTACGTTGGGACTGTGGAACCTTCCCGTCACAACAGAATGCCACGTGCAAACCCTGGCTATCCCTTCCTCTGATTCAAATCATGACTCCCTCCTACATCGCTCACGCTTTTATCTCATTAGCATCCTCCCCAGTCTGTTTGCTCTCTGGCGTCTTCGGCTGGTAATCTTCCTCATAGGTCATGAAGACATCATCGTTCACGTTGCGGTGCCTCCACCAGAAGATGGCAGTCTGCATGGCAAGCGCGATAGCCGGGGCGGCCCAGGCCCAGATGAGCGTGGGGTCGGCGATGGCCGGGACCAGGATCTGGCCCAGGGCGCTGCTCAGGGCCGTCATGAAGAGGAACAGTGCCACGACGGTGGCACGCATGTTCTCCGGGGCGCGGGCGTAGGCCAGCTCGTACGACGTGACGTTGACGAAGATCTCGGACATGGCGCCGAGCGCGACGTTGGGGATCTGCAGCCAGATGGAGATGGGCGCCACGTCGTCACAGCTGCTGGCGAAGTAGCCGCTGTTTTTGGGCAGTCGCGTTAGTGGATATGGTCAACGAGCCAGAGGAACAGCAGGTCACTGAGACAGTTGGAGGCCACTTACCATGGGCTGGTCGCGTACACGCGGTACTGGACGATGGCGCCGATGACGCCTGAGATGGTGGCCAAGACGAAACCAAATGTCATCCGGCTGATTCGTCCGAACCTGATCTTCCTGCGCTCGAGGAATGGATACACGAAGTGTGCCATGAAGGGCGAGAACACGATGATCACCAGGGGGTTGAAGTGACCCAGCAGGTCGTTCGGTGCGCCGTCGGAGATCATGCTCGCGCCCTGGTTGCTCTGGACGGCACCAACACCGCCATCGTTCAGGTTCCAGATAGGTATGTACAGGAAGATCTGGACTGCCTGCCAGGTGCGGCAGGTGTCATCGACGTCCTTCTCCGAGTAGGAGACGTGGATGTTCCTCTCGGCCAGTGTCGAGGGCCTCACATTGTCCCAGAGTTTCTTGGAGAAGACGTTGAACTTGCTTGCTTTCAATGCCGAGGTCGTGATCTTGATGAACCGGGTCAGGTCGGAGCCCTGGGGCTTCTTCCTGACTGTGCGCTTATACATGGCTGCCAGGAGGAATGGCAGGAGGAAATACACAACGCCCGGCACCAGGTAAGCGAGCCAGAAGCTGTGGTACTTCTCGATATACACGACGGCGATGGAGAAGAAGGCGCCCACGTTGATGAAGGCGTAGAACACAAGCATGATGTGGCTGATTGTTGTCTCCGGGTCGACGAGCACCTTCTCTCCAGACTTGAGCACCTTGGTGTACTCGCGTTGGTACTGGTACTGGTCGATGACCAATGGGGCAACGTTTGGCTTGAAGAGGCCGGCCCCGATGGCGAGGAGGATGAAGCTGACGAGGAAGGGCGCAACGCCCTTTCCGGCCTGCAACAGAGCGGGCGCAGCACCTCCTATCATGATCACGTGGGCGACGCCGCCAATGAACACACCCCACAAGATCGCTTGGTAACGACCGATCTTGGTATCGGCGATCCAAGCGCCGAAGATGGGAATAACAAAGGCCAGAAAGGTGAACAGGAGGCCCAGGGCCGAGGCGGCCTGGATGCCCAGGTTGAGGGCACCGGCGTGGGAGTTCGGCTTGCTGGGGTCGATGGCACCGGTGCCGGGCCCGCCCTCGGGCAGGGGGAACTGCATGTAGTTGTTGAAGGCGGCCTTGACGCCGTAGTAGGAGGCGCGCTCGGCCATCTCTACCATGCAGAGGGACCAGGAGGCGATTGGGATGGAGTCGTAGACCTTGCGCAGCGTCTTGCGCTCCTCCTCCGTGGGCGCCGGGTACGCCTGGTCGTCGAGAAGGGCATGGTCGTGGGCCCCTTCCTCCGTCGACGCCTGGGAGGCAAAGGTCTGGACGTGGCGCGCCTTGTCGGCGTCGTGGACGCCCTGGTCCGCGTCCGGCTCGACGACCTTCTGGACGTTGAGGCCGACGACGTTCTCAGCTGTGGAGATTTACTTCTGGTCAGTTCATGGACACGCTTCGACGTCCGACCGCAAAGGAGGCAGGACCGTGCACTGAACACCGGAATACATACCCATATTGGTAACCTGGTCTTTCCCGTGGCGGGTAATGGGAGATAGGTTCCTGGACTGGTCGGCAGGTCTGCAGGTCTGTGGTCACTCACTGGCAGACGCAGAATGCACGGGGAGGGGAGCGTGCCCGCCCTTTATCCAGCGATACAATACATACATACATACATACATACATACATACATACCTACAGACACACGCATTGCTATTTGCGTTATTACGTGCAACCTACCTACGGCACGTCGCAGCGCTCCGGTGCCTCTCTCCAGGACCGCCCTGACTCCTGACAGCCGTTGCCCAGAAGTGGAAGCTTGACCCGTGCTAAGCCGGTAACGAGCTTGGCCATGCTTGTTGCGCCATTGCGACGGTGGAACGGCTCTAGAGGGGACTCTGCACGCAGATCAGGGTGTCGAGTGCTTCTGTCTCCCGGGAGGTGGCGGGCAGCGTGGGCGGGCATGCGTGGTTTGTATAATTGCGTGATCGCAGGGTGATATGGCACCCATGATAGCGTCTGAGTCGACGTCTATTCGCCAAGAGCACTTGGTAAAGGAAAAGCTTCCCAGCCATGGCTAAAAAGGGAGATTATAACGGCGAGGTGGGGCCTGTTTTTGCTCGCGGGTATCCACCTTGGCGAGTCTTTCTCCCTAAACATACAGTAGTGTTTTTAAAAGACTGGGTTTCGGCATCTTCCTTGGATACAAGTATGCTGTCTCGCCAGCTGCCGCCAGCTGCCGTCAACGTCGACTGCCATTAACCCAGAAGAACAGACATAGTGTCTGTGCAGAAGTAATGGGCTTCTAGAGTTTCTCGGATCGATACGGACGGAGAGTCGCGATAGTCGAGCGAGTGTTTTGGAAGAGGGTAAGGGGGAGATCGACGGCGGGAGTGATCGCTTTTCGAACTGCATTACTCGTCCGAAAGGTTGTCGGCCTAGCCGCCGCGAAAAAAGAACTCGCTCTTGGCTCGTTGTTACTTAGTTTAGATCCTGGCCGCCGCTGTCAAAACAGGAAGGACATCTAGAATCCAGAATGCTAGCTCTCTGGACTGGGAAGACAGGTGGGGTTGGCAGCTTGTCCAGGGGCGGCAGCCGGGCTCGAGTGGGCACGCGACACGTCTGATATCCAGGCATCATGGTCGAGCTTGGTTCGCCAGGCTTGTTATCGTTCACTCGCGATGCTCATGAAACAGGGTGCAATCGTTGGTGATCGACCTGCCAGTGCCGCAATACCCACCACTTACCCAGCCTCCGATCCATACTCTACTTGGCACCTGACTTGGTCTCATTGCAGGATGCCATTCCAAATAATTGCAGGACCTGGGTGGCAGTGGCAGTGGCGACCCGAGTGGTCAGTTGCGGGCCGTGGACCGAGTCTTTGTGAGTCGCTGTCCACACCACCTTGACGAGCCGTACATCTTGGAAAGTACATCTAAAAATATACTCCATTATGACTGTTTGAGGCAGGACTTGACAGATAAATTCTACAAGACTATTCGATTGGATCTGGGTGGTCCGGCATAAACATTGTCTACTCTAGATCGCTGTCAACTGGACTTACTGCCGCTGAAGTCACGTACAAGACGACGCCTTACGACAGTCTCCCGCGCGATGGACCGTTCTAGTCTGCCAGTTCCTTCCTGCTCGAGCCAACGGCTGGCAAGGATACGGGGAGAGGCCGTGAACTCACGCATGTGGCTCTGTGAGCTGGGCTGAATCTCATGAAAATTAGTTTGGATGGTGAGAAAATCACACTTTGAAACTTTGAGTCTTGACATACCATTCGGTGCACCGTACAAATCCAGTGACTCGCCATGGATTGAGAGGCAACCCTGCGATCTCGCATCCTCACAGGTTCCGCCTAGTGTCTCCTGTTATGTTTCGGGGCTGACTGACGGCAGGCGATAGACTGCATTGCAATCTCTTCCCATGTCAAGTCAGATTCCACCGTTAGAATTAAATGGGATTATCTGAAATTTGTTCACTAAACATGGGTTCGAGGTTGGGACCACCCGCCAGAAGGTGTCAAGTCAGGCATCTCTTAGTATTCCTGGTTTCGAAGAGAGTGTGCAAGGAACTCGAGGACATATATTAAGGCTGAGAAATTAAGCTGCAGAGAGAGTGGTATCGTGGTATCCAGTCCAATGACAATTCGCGTTCCAAAATTAAACCTCCGTAATTACTGGGAAGCAGTTTGCTTCCCTGGGGTGATGACCCAACCCAACTCGTGTGAGTTTGCACCCCGCTTTGATTCGCATGCCCATACCAAGAGCAATGAACACGAAGTTGGCGATTTCGAAACTTTAGGCAGCATCTTCGCATCATTGACGTTGCTTTTACCGGCCATCGTTGCCTTACACCGCAGCGGGCGCTGGCTCACCGGTTACGGGCCCGCCAGCAGGGCCAGTGGCAGTGGTGCTCTTCTCAGGGTACGTGCCCTCGGAGGCCCTTACTCTTCCATACTGGGTGAAGGCGATGTTCATACGCCCATAGTCCCACTGGCGAGCCAGGAACAGGAACGCAACGGCCAGTACAGGTACCATAAGCAGGTCGAGAATGCCGAAGTAGATAAAGCTGGGCGTGACACCGATCCTGTTTCCTCCATCTGAGATGCCGAAAGCGATTGGGTCTAGATCGGGTTCAGAATTAGCACATGCCGGGCTTGATGGTGCAGGGGGCGGTGAACTGCCGTGCTGCTTCACTTACAGTTAAGCCAGAGAAGGTTGGTCCAGGCGGCAAGGAGAAGGTGATGACTATGAGCTGGCCCAAAGTCACGCGTGGCCAGAGATTGCCGGCCCTCGAACAGGGTGCTGTAGGCCAGAAGGATGTATGCCGCAGTGCCGAACGCATAGAAGCCCCATTTATACGTCGACGCCGTGTAGGCGGTGAACAAGTAAGACAAGACCCAGACCCAGGCGAGGGTGACGTTGTAGAGGATGCTCGTCCCTGTGGGTTGTCAGAACTTGATCTCATGTTCCCTCAACGCAAGCAATGGGACGTGGATATAGACTGTTGTCTCTTCTGTGAAACCATAACGGCCTTGACCAATGGCCGAGAATAACAGGAACACATATCGATATACGTACAAGAGATACCGCTAACAAGGCCAAGGGCGATAGTCACAACAGGGAAGGACACAACCCAATAGACATATTTGGCGAAGAAGATTTGACGGGTGCCGTTCTGGGTCTCATTGACTTGGCTGATGACATCCCAGGCCAGGTCTGAAGCCATGGCGTAGTAGGCGATGGAACCGACAAGGAGAGTGATAGCAAACAGATAGTGGAATATCTTTTCCTTAGATCGAGCCACAAAGGTCAAGCCGAAGAAGACGAGCTGTGATGTACGTCAGCCTCGAGTCCTCTGACAGATATCCCAGCAGTACTATAGACTCACGAATTCCAGCACAAAGACAGCTGTGACGGCCCATAGCCAGTCAGAGCCTCCCACTGAGAGAGCCTGATCCCCCGAAGGCGGGTTGATCTGTAGAGCCTTGTTTGATCTTGGTAGAATCATTGTGTCGACGGTGTGATGGGTTCGGACGGAGGAGACGATGAAGAAGCTTCATTCAGTACAGCTGAAAAGGTACCGTAGGGACTCTCAGGGATGAGTCTGTGTAAGCTCTTCCAAGATATATATCCTTAGGTTAAGGCAGCATGAGAAGGACAGTAGGGGCTGGGACGAGGGGAACTCCCCTTCTCTTATACCAGCGCGTGCGTGCGTCCGCGAGAAGGCCAAGACCATTCATAGCAGCATCGCACCGCATCTCAGGCCTGCTCGTTGGCGAGTGCCGAGCAGCCCGAGTTGGAAGCTAGCAGACCGAGTGGTGAGATAGATGGGCCCCAGCCGAAGTTTCCAGACAACCTCAACCTCGCGGCCGACCAACGGAATGGAAGCTCGCGGTCTCGAACGCAACTCTATGCCCGAGCGTCGAGCCTGCCCTGCGGCCAGCCGTTGCTTCTGCACATGCAAGTCCAGCTACGCTGGCGACCATCATGCATGCCGCCCTTCTTCCCTTGCCTGAGCAGCGCACGTCAGTCCCTCTCGCGCCAGAGACACGACACTGGCCGGCCCATCAACCTGCCCAGCTCAACGCTGATGCAGATCTGAACATGCAGACGGCACGCAAGCATGACGCGGAGTACCAAAGGAGCCCTTCAATTGTGGATTGACATGTCAACTGCCCTGCAGCCCGGGGGCGGTCATCGCTTGATCTCGACCACTGCTGGCGAGGCCGGCGCCGGAGGGCGAGGGCAGCCAGTCACACCGGAGCGGAAGCCCCGGGATCCAAGACCGCAACGAGACCTGGAAACCAGGGACGGGTTAGAAGCAGAATACTACCATGGGCTGGGCACACTGCTGGTTCTGTGCAGGTGACTCGGGTGATTGTCTGCTTGGGTCACGTTGTGATGACTTCATCCGCGCGAGCCGTCAAAATCGATGGGTGGGCCATCTTGCTGTCAAACAGCCCGCCCGGTTGCTCCGGAGCACCCCTGCCGGTCCGAGAACAGCGAGGCCGGCTCCCCATTCGACCACGGCATGGCTGCAGCCATGGGCAATCGAGATCTCGGCTCGAATGGGCAGAGAAAGCAACGGGAACATGATTGCTCGCCTCCGAGGACAAGAGGATGGGGGAAACTCTAATGTGTGCCCATCCCTGGTCTCTGCCCCCTCAGCGGCCGACCCGGTCTGCCTGTGCACTCTCCCTCCCTCAGTGATGCTGTGCGACATCTGGAAGTCCGACTTTGTATGCGAATGCCGTGCCCAGGTGGCGAGTTGCGTGCGGCCTGCTGCTCGAGGTGATTGATCACCTGCAGGTTGACCACTTACGTACAGACCGTCGCATTCGTTGGCGCCCCTCAACGTGCACACGGTTGAAGAGAGCTCAACGTTCCCAAATGGCATTGGCTCATGTCATTCTTTGTCAAAGGCGACCATGGTCTCTCCTTGTCCGGATCCTTTCCTAAGGCTACATCTCCATGGACAAGATGCTTGGAATATTTACTTTTTTGCTTGCCCCTTCAGGCCTGGGATCATACCAGCAGCCCAACAGCTCTCCAGGTCACCACGCGAGGAGGTCGTAAGCGGCAAGTGTCATGTCTTGCGATATCTTAGCCCAGCATCTGAGCACAAACAAACATGGCTGCTCCAACCCCCTCTCTTTTCCACCCACCCCCAGAGTCTCATGGGGAGTTCAAAAAAAAACCCGCGGAGAAAGTATCAAAGAAAGCATACAAAAGCATACGGCATTGAGACCGAGACTCCATATCTGATGACTATCGTTGAGCAGGGCATAGACCGATAGCTGACCTCTCCATATATGACTCTACATCACTATCTGTGCAAACCGATTTCGAGGCAGATGTATATATATACATCCATATATATATATTGTGTGTATGTGTATGCACATGTATACACACATACCTATAGATTAACTCACAGGGCCTTGCAAGACCGTGACCATATGGATATCCACCTGCAAGACAAGTTAAGCTTCGTGAGCAGAGATTCGGCGAAAGGGGAAGCACTCGTCTCAAAATGAAAGCATTCCGGGTATATTCGCTGTCCCATGTCGTTGTAGTATCTTATAGTCAGCCTCCGTTCTGGTCACAAAAGTACAAGTACCTCCCATTACCACTTCGTAGCCTGGCCTGGCCTGCCTCGAGGTTTTCAAGGCATCGTGCTCACGGGGTTGTGCCTCGCCCAATCCAATGCTTCATAACCGATATTCAGAGCGCCACCAAAATGCATCGAATAACAAGTACCACATTTCGCTCTGGGTGGGTTGGCCTGGAAAAAATTCATTGTGCAGCTGTTTCCGACTTGTTCGCCGAGGATGATTCCTAAAAACCTCTAGGCTGGCTGATCTGCCAGATCGCTGCCTTAGCCCTCTCCCTCACGTCCAGCTCCCCGTCGTCGCTCTCAAGAGTCTCCAGCTTGGTTAGCAGGCCGAGCTTCTTCAACTCCCCAGCCCGCTGACGGCTGCTATCCTCGTCATCCGGGTCATCGCGCCATGTCAGGTTGGTCATGAGGTGGCAGAGCGCCACGCGGACATCCTTGTCCTTGCTGTGGAACTGCTTGCCCAGGTCTGAGAGCAGCTTGGTCTGTGAGATCAGCACCTGTCGGTGGCGGGGCACGCTGGCTGCCATGTGCACCAGGATATATACGACTGCCGAGACGATGCGAGCCTGGGGGTAGAGGACACGGGGTTCACGGCTCATCGAGTACCGCCGGCCGAAGGGGTGAAGGTACTTGAGCTGTAGCTTCGAGTGTAAGATATCGAAGAAGCGGTCTTGGCCGAGGATGTTGAAGAGATAGTCGATCATGTCTGCATGATCTCTAGCCGAGTCGGTTGCTGACGTTGCGGGCCCTATGAGGTTCCGTACGAAGTTGAGTCCCTGCTCCTGCACCGCAAGATCGTCGTCGCGGACTTTACGCGTTAAACTCAGCTCTGTGTCGCGAAGCTCTGCAATCTTCCGCTCGGCCTGGCGCAGCCTTGGCGTGCGACCTTGTTCATCGCTCGTTGGTAATATGGACGTGTCGGGTAGTGCTGAACCGGAGTTTGAGCGTTCCTCGCCAGCCTGGGCCATCTCCACGTCCTCGTCCATGTCGTTTGCAGCTTGCTTTTTGGACTTTGTCGTGCGCTCGTACAGCGCGTCGTCTTCAGTATCGTCGCAGATCAAGTGAACCAGCCAGCCTGCGGAGAGCTCTTCGACACATTCCTTCTTCGCATCCATACCCACGCCATTGATCCAGTTCTTGAGAGCCCATAGCGCGTTCAGACGCAAAGCCGGATTCTGAGATCGCGTCTGCTCACAGAGGATCCTCATGACACCAACGCTATTGAGATACTTCGTCGTGTGAGTACTCTTTCCCAAGCTGCGACGGTCACTGGGTGGCCACTTACTTCTCTCATTGGTGCGACGTCAGTGACGAGATTACACATCAGGGCAGACGCCGCAATTTGGATATCGATGTCCGGATGGCGTAGAAGGCGAAATGCTGGAGTAGCGACCGCGTTATCTTCAAGGGTGGTCCGAAGAATGCTCACGCTCCTTGCGAGCATGCGCAAGGCGTGGCATGCTGCGACGATGACAGTGATAGGGTTGACTCCATATGCTGCATCATACCCACCACCCCCCACTGAAAGTTGCTTGGGCGATTTTGGACGCTCCTTATTCTTGGGGTTGGATGGATTCGGCGAGAGCGACTCCACGACGTACGGCACTATATCTTGTTCCACGAGAGCCTTGCGGTAGTCGTCCTTGCTCGCTGCTAATCCGGCAACAGCTTTCAGAGCATTCTCCCTCACACGCGTGCGATGAACCTGAAGAGGCAGCTGTCCCGCAGGGCCGAGGCGGCTTGTCGGTAACCCGATCTCACGCTCTCCCGTACTCTCACTCCCAGCATTTGGGCTCCATGCTTTGGACGACTTGCTTGTCAAAGGTTCGTAGGCACTCTTCAGATAACTGCTGACGATCTTCATACCGTCGCAATCAAATGCACATTTCTGGAGGAACTCGCTGTCAACAATCAATCTTGCCAGAATCGCCAGGCTGCGTTCGACAATGGACCAGTTGCCGGCAGTCTTGGAATCAACAAAGGTTGCTTCAGAGGCAGCACCACAGGTGATACCAATGTCTTCCAGGGTTTGAAGCAGTATCGGCACGATTAAGTGACCCATGTAGGCCTCCCTGGACTTGTTGGAAAGGCCGGCCCTGTGGAGCGATGTGAGCACTGATGCAGCCATGATCCTCTCCATGCCCTGGGCCGACCGGACCGTGTATATCAACCACGGTATTAAAGCGCTCTCTGTCTCTTCGACGACACCCTCTGCATTTGCTCCAGCTGTATCAGCCTGGGTTGTGTCCCAGTTCAAAGATGAAGCAATCCATTTGATGGACGGTGCTTTTGAGGAAGCCAGATAATCTCTCGACGGAGGCGACCCTAGCGGTGGGAAGGAAGATACTCCTGTGCCCTTTGCTTGGTATTCCGGCACCACAGGAAGGAAGCAGTCCAAGGCGCCGAGGTCTTTCGACGCTGTATTGCTCAATCCAGCAACCTCAAATGAGTTGACGCATGCTTTCATGCCCTTTGACCGCCGCGGCGACCCAGGATGGGGAAACACAGCGACCAAGGCTGGGGCATAGACGAAGACGGAGGCCCTCCAGCGGGAGTCCCCTACTATGGCAGATAACGCTTCCAAGATGGCGGTTACATCCGTGCTCGGAACAGCTGGGCTAGGGATCAGGTCCAACACCCCTTCACTTCGAGCAACAGTCTCTGCGCCGGGAACCACGAATCCCCGGGCTACGACTGCAGCTGCCAGGTTCGTTGCCAAAGCTTCTAGTATGCCGTGATTCGTTAGATCAACCCGGGAGCGCTCTTCTCGGCATAGCAGACCGATGAGCCTTGCCGCCAGATTCTTTTGAGTTTGTACGGTTTGGTTTGTTCCGGGATTCGTCAAAATGTCGCAGAAGGCATCGAGGAGTACCGGCACAAAGGCAACACCTGCCAGATCAGCGATGTCTGTAGCGGAGGTGGGTGGAGCCAGAGTCGAGGCTTCAGCAATATTCACAGCAGCTCTTAGGGCTGCGACAACGACCCGAGGTGGGTTGTCGACTGGAGGTATGTTCGATAATATGGCGGACAAGGCGCCAGCTGCGAGTATGGGAGCCAGGAAAGCAAAGCCACCTGCGAATCGTTGTTAGCTGCGGCGACACAGGTTGTCCTCGGCGCAGAGCCATGGGTTGCCGTACCGTTTGCAAGGCTGGCAAGAATCTGGAGTGCTTGCAACCGCACCGATTCCTCGCCGGTCAAAGGTCTCGAGGGCGGTATGCGACCTCGACTGCTGTCCTTTCCATTTGTGCTTGGAGAAGATCTGCTGGATTCCAAGATTTTAACGACAGGCTCGATGATCCCGTTCTCGACCCACTTCTCCTTTTTCTGATCGTGCCCGACGATTTCATTCTTCAGAGTCCGTAGAGCGGATAGTTGCTCTTCCTGGTCGGGTGATAACAGAGCCGTGATGTGAAGGCGCGCCATGGCAGGCGATGTCGCGCAGGATGGGCCGGGAGAGCAGACAGCCTTGCCGATGATGATGATGAATTATATTGTACAGCGAGGACGACAAGAAAAAGGCAGATGGTGGTTCGGAGAAGGCGTCGCTTTGCTCGGGGTCGGACGTGGGCGAGAGGTTGAGTGAGCTAGAGCGAAATGCTAGACTGCTCACTCCAAGAGGATGGATTGCTGATTTGCTCGGGCCGGCGCGGCACGCAGACAGAGTCAGACGAGGCTTTGCCAATCTTTCGTGGACTGTCCAAAATGGCGGGCAAGGCTGTCAGGACCGAGGTTACCGTCCGGCTGTCAATCTGGCGGGGGCTTGGGGCGACGGCGGAACCAAAGATGGTCGGAGTGCATTCATTCAAATTGACCGTCAGGGCCCGGGTTCTGGAGCTGGGCCACGGCGCATGGCGTCATGAAATGGGGATGGGAGATGGAGATGGAGAGCGTGTTCTCCTCCGGGGACAAGGGCCCCTGCCTGTCAGCAGCCGCCGCAGCTAGGTCTAATGCGGCCGGCATTCTCTGCCTTCTCCAGCCCGCGTGTGGAGGCGGGTGTACTCGACCACGGCATGCACGGGCCAAAGCCTTGATCATCGGCCTGTGATTATCAGCCCGCCTGCCTACAGTTATAACAAATCTGCGAGCCAGGACCCGTCACTGTTACGTACCTATCTATCTACCTACTATACTGTTGAATACGGAGTAGTCACTAAGAACCACAAGATTGGAGGGTAGACACCTAGGTAGACTGCTACTTTGCTCCTTCTGTACCGTGTGCGCAAACAGTTGTCAATGACAGCACAGCCTTCTAAGTGCCTTCAAGTAGGTACCCATATAGTCACCCGTAGTAAGGAGCCAGCCCTAAATCTGGAATGGCCATAAGGCCAGAATATAACTATGCTAAAGTAAAGAGGGGGTGAGTTTAAAGTAAGCTCTACTTGTAACGGTCCTGAGTAACGCTAATGCAGAATAAAAGCCATAGCTAAACTAGGTTTAATAAAGAGAGAAGAAAAGGAAAAACACTAACAAAATCCCTGATTTCCATAGCTTTATAGCCGGAAATCCCTGAAAGATTTAGCTCATTAAATCCTTATATATATAGGCCATGCTTATAATATTATTAAGTTTAGCTAATCTTAGCTAAAGTTACTTTATATATAATTATAATAAGGATTTTAAGCAATAAAATATATTAAATTAATAATTTAAATCTTAATTTAAGTTAAATATTAAATATATAAATTATAATTGAAATTATAACTTAATAAAATTTTATTTTTAAGTAAACCTTTTTAAATATAATAATTATAAAAACTTAATTTAATATATAAAATTTAATTAATAATTTTTTTAATAAAATTTAAAAAATATAAAGCAACCTTTAACCTTAAATTAATTAAAAATTTATATAAAACTTTAAATTAAGTAAGTTATAAGAAAAATAAAAAATATAAAGTTATTATAATAAAATAAAAATTACTTTAATTTTTTATTTAATTATTATTTAAATAACTTAAAATAATAATAATTAATATTACTTTTTTTTAATTATATATTTTAATAAACCTTTTTTTAAAAAAATTTATTACTTTAAATTTTTTAATATTAAGCAAAATTTAAATATACTTAATATTAAAGTTATAATAAAAAAAATATATAATAAAAAAATAATATATAATATAAAAATAATATATATAATATAATTTTTTATTTAATTTATAACTTAATTATATATTTATTATAAAATATGTAATATCTTTATTTATAACTTTAATTTTTAATTATTTAATATTATATAATTTTATATATTACGTTTTATATTAATATATTTATTATTAGCTAAGTTAATATGTATTAATTAATAGCAAACTAGTTATATTTAAATTAGCTATATAAAAGAAAAAAAGGTTGTAATTATAAGCTGCAAAACCTTTCTTTAGCTATAAATTATTTAAGGGTGGTTATATATTATTATATATAATCCTTGCCTGCCGGTGCTTTATCATTAATTACTTATAATGCATGCCCTTAAAAAGTATATAAGAAAAAAAAGTTAAATTAAACTTAAAATTATTAAGTTTAAATTTATTAATTAATTAAATTAATTAAAAATATATATTTGTTTAATTATATTAAGTATTTATAAAAAATAAATATATAAAAAGGCTTAAGTTATTATTAAAAGGTTAAAAGTTAATTATTTTATTAAAGTATATAATTAATAAATAAGGATTATTTTAATAATTATATATAATAAATTATTTTAATTATATTAATTAATAAAGTATAAATTATTACTTTTATTATATAAATATTTTATTTATAATGCATTTTATAAACTTATACTTTTATTATTTATAATGCTTAAGTTAAATAAGAATTAAATTAAATTTTTAAATTAATAATAATATTATTTAATTTTTAACTTATAATATACTTTAATTTAATTTAACTTTAACTTAATTATATTTAATTTTTATAATTAAATAAAAATTAATTAATTATTAAAAAAAGATAAGTAAAATAAATTATAAAAGTTAATAAATAAGGTATTTAAATAAAGAAAAAAAGTTAAATATAAGGAATTATTAAGAAATTATTTAATATTAATTAAGTTAATAAATAAAAATATATATAAGATTAATATATAAATATTAAATTATAAAATTTAATTAAAAATATTTATTAAATATAAGCTAATAACTTAAGTATTTATAAGGAAAATAGCTTGCATTATTATCTTTAAAAGTAAAATTCTTAATATATAAACATTATTATTAAAATTTTAAATATAAAGTATTATTTTAAAAGAATATATAATTAAAAGCTAGTAAATTATATTACTTTATAAGGTAATTTATAAATAATTAATAAAAGGAAATTAAACTTTTATTAATTTAATATATTTTTTATTAATAAATATAAAGATTAAATTACTTTAATAATTTCTTTTATAATTTTATTATAATTAAGTTAATTTATTACCTTTTTTTATTAATTTTTATAATAATATATTTTTTAATCTTAAAAATAAAAAATAATATTATATTTATAACTTATTAAATAATATAATAATAATATAATATTTTTACTTTATATTATATATAAGGCTAGCGCAGCCTTAAGTTATTAATTATTATATAAATAAAAATAATGGTTTTAAGTTTAAGTTTTAATTTAGCTTTTTCTTTTTATTTAAATAAATAATTATTTTTAATTAATATAGTTTTATATTTTAATTATAATCTTATTAATATTTATAAGCTGCTTAAAAGTTTTATTTAATATATTCTTTATAACAATATTTCTTAAATTATAATTATTAATAATTTATTAAATTTTAAAGATTTTATATTTCTTATATAATTATTAAAATATTATTAAATTAAGTATAAAGCGTTTTTTTTAATTAAATTAAGCTTAATTAAGTATTTATATAAAGAATATAAATTTATATAAATTATAAAAAGAATAATATTAATATTAAAATAAGTAGAAATTTAATATAAAATAATTATTAAAATAATATTTATATTAAATTTATAAATTATATTATAAATCTTAAAAGTTAAAATGCTTTTAATAACTTTCTTATATTTAATAAAAAATTAATAAATAATATTATTATAAATATTTAATTTTATAAAGCTATTACCTTAAGTTTTATTATTAATAATAATAATAAAGCTTATTTAAAAGTTAAAATTTTAATTATTAATAAAAGAATTATTAATAAAAGAATTATTAATAAAAATAAGTAATTTAATTATAATTAAGTTAAGTAATATATATTATATATTATATTTAAGATAATTAACTTATTATTAAAGCTTTTTATTAAGCTTAATATAATTTTCTTTACTTAAAGTAATAATTTAAATAGCTATAAATAAATTAAATATAACTTTTAATTAATAAATAAAAGTTAAATAAGCATTATAAAGTTATTACTTAATATATTATTATTTTTAATTAAGAAAGATAGTTTAAATAAAAGTAATCTTTAAACCTTAGCCCTTTTAATATATATTAATAATATTATTCTTTATAATAATAATTTTTATATTATTAAAGTTAAGTATTATTATTAAAGTTAAGTATTATTTTAAAAATAAGTATTATTTTAAAAATAAGTATTATTTTTAGCTTATATTAAATATTTACTTTCTTAATCTTTTTTTTCTTTATTATTAAAAATATTAAAATAATAATAAAAAAAGTATTATTTATTTATATAGCTATAATGTTAAAATTATTTATATTATTATTTAAAATAAAAAAGTATAAGTTATAAATAAAGATAATTATACTTAATATCTTATAATAATATTTATAATATATTATTTATTAATATATATTAAACTTAATAATATTATATAAAGATTTAATAATATATATAATAATGTTAAAAAAATACTTATTATAAATTTTTAATAATAACCTTATAAATATTATATATTTAAGCTTTAATTTTAATTATAAATAAACTTAAATAATATTTTAAAGTTAATATATATTTTTTATTAAAAAAGAAATAATATGAAAATAATTAAAAGTTATTAATTTAATTATTAAATAATAAAGAAGTAAATAAGAATTTCTTTTTTATTATAATTATTATAATTAATTATTATAAAATATAACTTTTTATAAAGCTTTTTAATTTTACTTTTTTAATTTAATATATTATTAAAATTTAAAAAATATATATTATTATATATCTTTTTATTATAAAATATAAACTTAAAGATATTATATTTAATTAAGTTTAATACTTTCTTATAATTAAATTCCTTAAATAAGTTTTTAAGTATAATAATTATATTATTTTATTAAAGCTTTAATATAAGTTTATAATTATCTTTTTTATATTATATAATAAATATTTAATTAAAAAATGCTTAAATAATAAATATTTATATTAAAAATATTTTAATAAAAGTTTTTAGCTTATTTTTTACTTTTAAAAGTTATTTTTATTGCCTTAATTTTAAAGGATTTAAATATATATTTAAAAGATTTAACTTAAAATATATAATATATTATAAATTATTATTTAATTATAAAGTTTAAATTATAGCATTTTTTATTTTATTATAATAATATAATTATATTATTATAAATTAAAAAGTTATTAAGCTATTTAAAAATTTTAATATAAAGTTATAATTATTAATAATAAAAAGTTTATATAAACCTTATTATTTATTCTTTTCTTATTATATTTTTATATTATTTTATAATAATAAATTAAGAATTTTTATAATATTAAGTTTATTATAAATATTAAAAGTTATATTTACTTATTATTTAATATTTATTTTTCTTAAAAACTTTATTATTATTTTAATAGCTTTAACTTACTTTTATATTAAAAAAGTAAAAGTTAAGTTTTTTATAAAATATAAATAAGCTTTAAAAATAAATAATATAAATATAATTTTTTTAAAGCTATAAATATTATTAATAATCTTTATTATTATTTAAAAGATAATCTTTTTTATATAAATAATAATTAATTTAATATATAAAATATTAAATATTTAATTAAAAAAAAGTATAATAATATTTAATTTTATTAATAAATTAATAAGCTTTTATTAAAACTTATTTATAAATAATGTTTATTATTTATATTATTCCTTAAAACTTAATAAATATAAAGTTAATATTAATATTATAAAGAATTTAATTAAAAGGGTTAAAATAAATATTAATTTAATATTTATAAAATACTTTTTATATATCTTTAATTAAAAGTAACTTAAGAAATTAAGTTATTTAAAATATTATTATTAAATTAATAATATAAAAAATAAATTTATTTTTAAAAAGATATATAATATTAATAATAATCTTATAATTAAAATTATAATTATTTTTTAAAATAAACTTAAATTTTTATAAAGCAAAAATTATAAAATTAATAATAATAATAAAACTTTATAATAATTTTTAAAGTTTTTATTTTTATATTATATTTAATATGTTTTAATAAGTAATTAATATATTTAATTAATAAATATTTAAAATATTAATATAATTAATATAATTCCTTTTTTATAAAGAATATAATAAAAATATATAAAAAATATTATAAATATCTTTATTTTTAAATATTTAAAAATATTTTTTAAAGCTATTTAATTATTATTAAATTAATTTATTTATTATATTTTATGTGGGAATAATGGGTGTCGTTTGTATGGAGGACTATTTGGGATTAGGCAGCTTTAACCCGTTAGGATACCCGGCAGGCAGCAGCCCTGGCGCTATATATAAAATAGCTAGCATAGTTAAGCCTTCTGCCTTCCTTCCTTCCATAATTAATAATAATTAATCATTATACCAATTAAACATTATATTGCAATACATAACTTAGCTAATATTAATTAATAGTTATAAAGGTAATTATAAATTAGCAAGGCTTAAAGAAATAACCTTTTAGTTATGCTAATTGGCATTATTAATATTGCGAATTTATATAGCGCAATTTATAATAATGATGATACTTAATATATAAAAAGGTAGTTATTATAGCAAGAAATTATAACAAACTTCCTTACCCTTAATATATATGCATTTATTATGCCTTAAATAACCTTAATAATAACTTTTAAATTTAATAGCCATAATTAAAAGAACTAAATTAACATTTATTTTTATTAATAATATATTTACTTATATCCCATTATATAAATAAACGTAAAGAAAGGAATTAATTTATCTCTTAATAGCTAAGTTATAAAAGTAACCTTTAACTTTTTTATTTTCCCTTAATACTACCTATTTCCCCTTCTTACTACTCTCTTTCCTAAATTAAACACACCTTTATTATCACTTTATTAAAACGATAAGATGATAAATATAATAAGCAATATTGCCAGCTAAAATAATTTATCGATATTAATTATAATAAACCATACTTTTATATTTAAAAGCATTATTAAAATATTTAATCCCTTAGTATGAATAAATCCCTTAGGATTTCTTAATAGCAAATAATACTTAAATATTTATATTTAAGGCTGAATTTAAGCTATAGCATATATATTAAATAATAAGGCATATAAGGCGTTTATTAAGGACTTTCATAGCTAAATTAAGCCAATATTTACATAAGTTAATAAAAACTTACTGCGCATTATTAAAAAAACTCTTTAAGTTAAGGGCATTTATACTTAAGGAGTAAATACTTTAAGGGGATTTATATATATCCTTAAAGCATTAAACTATCCTAAATAACTAATAAATTAAAAGCAAAAATACCACATTATATTTAAGATTAATTAAATTTAAAATTATAATTTAAATATTTATATTATCCCTAACTTTAATTATATATTAATAAAAAATAAGGAACTACTTATTAATAATAATTCTCCTAATCTTAAACTACTTAAACTACCTAACCTACCTAGTAATAGCAGCGAAGGCGATGATGGCCCTTTAGGACTTCCTAATTCATTAAGGGAAGGCAGCAACCTTTCTTTAGCTAATAACTTTTATATAGCATATAATCATTATGCCCTTTTACCTTTAATAAAAATAAAGAACTTCTTACTTAACTTAAATATAGCAGTTAACTTAAGTAAATATTATTATAAAGATAAAATATTTATTAAAGAATTATATAATATTCTTAATAATAAAATCCTTCTTTTCTATAAGGCTTATAGCAATTTATAAATTTAGCCTTAATAGTTTAAGGCAGCTTTTTTATATATGCTTAAGGAATTAATAAAGATATATTATACTTAAATTATTAACTAAGAGAATTTATTTACTTAAGCATATAAGAAACTTAAGAATTGCTTTAATATAAATAATAATTATTATAATTATTTTATAAATTAAAATACTTTAATTTTCTTTACTTTTTAATAAAGGAACCTAAATAAGAGTTATATAAATATTCTTTAAATGCTTATTAATAAGATATAGCTTTGCTATAAAGTATTTAAGTATATTATTTATAAGGATGGCCCTTTATAAAATATAATTTTATAAGCAGTATAAGGCATTTTTAAATTTTACTATATTATTTTAATAGCGCTAATAAATATTAAGCAACTTTACTTTATTTTGCAATAATATATTAAGATATTAAAGGCTTAAAACCCTATATTATAGTATATAATTATAGGAAATGATTAATAAGCTTATAAATAAGGCTATATTAATAGTTATAATAATTAGGATAATAATAATTTAATTATTATAAATATTAAAAAGCAATATTATCTTAATAGGCGATATAATAATAATAATTAATACTTAAGGTACCCTTAACCTTCTTTTAAAAATAACGGCTTTTAATTTAACTTCCGCTTAAGCTAGCCTTATTAATTTAAAGGCAGCGGCTATAATAAAGGACCTTATAAAGGTAATTATAATGGTAAATATCGGCTTAGTAAAGGCAATAATAGTAATATATAATATAAAAAGAAAAAGTATTTTATATACCATAAAGAGAAATATTAATTAATAAATTACTTACTTAAAGATTAATAATATGCTAAAGCTATATATATTTATATATATAAGGATATTAAATAATAAGTTAATAATAATAAATTTAATATATTTCTTATTAATTTTAAAGGTCTTAACTTTAAAGCTGTTAGCATTATAATAACTTTGGTTATTAATAATGGCGAAAAGGAGCATACTTATTATACCTTTTTAATGAATTAAGCCTTTCTTTATAACTTCTTTAATAGTATAAGCGGCTTTAATATTTGCATTAACTTTAAAAACTATTTAATAATAAAGATATTTATTATTTAAGATTAATACTCTTATTAGCAATATTAAGGCATTATGCTAAATATAAGTATAGCAATATTCTTAATAATTAAATATAAGCAATTTTAAGCTTTGCAATATTAAGTATTTTCTATATACTTAAACATTATATAAGCTAGCAAAACATAAGTATAATTTAGCCTAAGCTTACTTATTAAGTTACTTAATGTAATATAAGTTAATACTTTAATAAAACTATTAATATTTTATATTATAAATAAGCCTATTTCCTTCCTTTTTTATATTTAAAATATAAATAAAAACTCTCTTTTCCTTTAAAATATTACTAATAAGGTAGTTTAATAAAAAGATAGTTACTTAAAGAAGACTTTCTTAATTACTTAAAAGTAAAGATATTTATAGATTTTCCTTAATATAGGAAGCGATAATATATTAATAATATTCTTAATAAAAACAAAGCTTTAATAACTTTATTATAAGTTTAAATACCCTTTAATTAACTATTTTTTGCGCCTCCTTATTAATGCTAATTATAGCAATATTAATCCTTCCATCTTAAAAGTAATTTTTAAATTTTATTATTATTATTAACTTTATTTCATAATACTATAACGTTTTAAGTTTAATCTTTGGAATAATATTAACTTTAATTATAAAATTATTATAAATATTATATATTTGCTTAATTTGCTTATTTTATAAGTTATTAATTTAGCAACCTCTTTTTAAGCCAAGCAATTTCTTATCTCTTTTTTTATAAAGGATATATAAAAGGCTATTTAATAATGCTAAATAAATACCTATTTAGGACTTCCTAACCATATTATTTATAATGCTAAAACTAACTTTGCCTTAGCAGAATTCTAAAGCATTATATAAATTATAGGCATTACTTATAAATAAGTGCTAATAAAGGTATATTAATTTATTAGCAAGGTTAAAAGGTATTATGCTTTGCTTTAATAAGCTTTTAACATTCTTTATGCTAAACTTTTAGGGATTTATATTAAGAAAGCTATTTTATAAATGGCTATTAAGGCAATAAATAATATAGTTAGCCTTAATAGCATTATTTTAATACTCCTTATCTTTAGCGTATATTTAAGACTTATAAAAGATTTTGCATTAACTCTCTTAATTCTTAAGAAAGCAATAGCTATTTAAAAAGCTATAAGAAAGCTATATAAGGTTTATACTAAATAGTAAGTTAATATAGCTTTAAATACTTATAACAGCTTAAATATTATAAAAGTGTTAGGTTTTCCACTATAAAGTAATATATAAGTATGGCGAAAAAAGCATGATTAATAAGGATTATATAAGTTGCTTAACATTAATAAATATAACCTTATATTAAATCTTTTAAATGGCCTAATAATCTTTTAATTAATATTAATTTAGCCATATTATTAAGATAAGAATAGCAAAGATAATATTTAGCTAGTTTTTAACTTAAATAATATTTTTAATAAACTTATTTAATTTAAACTAAATTTAATTTTAGCGATATTAAAACTATCATAACCTTAATAATATAGATGGCTTAAGGGATTAAAAAATAAGTTAAAAGAAATATATTTTACTTAGCAAAAGGTTAAGAATTATAATTTCTCTTTAAAGCTTTAATATAATGATATAATTAACACCTTAGGTAACCTATTTAAGGAGTTTAATTATAAGAAGATTACGAAGTTAATTAGCAATAATATCTTTTACTTTAAACGCTTTAATTTTAAAACGTATAAAAATATCCAGCTTTTTAAATTACGCATTATTTATAAAATTAAGGGTAAGATTAAGAAGCTATATAAGAAATCACAGCTTATTATTGCTAGATATAGTAATAAGGATAAGCATAATATCCTTATATAATCTTTAATTATTTAAAGAGCTAATTAAAGGCTTTTAATTACTTTAGCTTTATTCCTTTTAGCATAAGGCTTTTAACTAAAACTTTAAAATATTACTTAAGTATATCCTTAGTTAAAGTTTAAACTTAAGCAACTTATTTTATATTACTTACCCCTTAAGATTTAAGATAAATACCTTTTTAAAACTATTATATAAGTTATTAAATCGCTTTATAGCATTATTAAATTTAATATATATTAATAAGCAACTTATTATAAGTTTTATTATAATAATTTAAATATAGTTATCTTAGCATATAACCTATGCCTCTTAATTGCAAATTAAGGAAAGAATGTTTTTATTATTATTGCTATGCAAACTAATAATACTTTATCCCTTAATATTTTAGCATTTTTAAAGCTAAAAGAATAAAAGATTAAAAAGGTAAATATTTAATGTAAGCTAAAAGAGATACTTATTTTTAATAAGTTATTCATCTTTAATAATATAATTATAAGCATCTTTAATAAAGGCACTTTATATCTTTATTAAAAGGGTTAAGGTAAGAAGATTATGCTTATTAATAGCAAGGCTAATAATTATACTTAATAATATATAAAGTAATATATATAAAGAGTATATTTTACTTTTATTTATTAACTTAAGGTAGCGTTTAACTTATTAATAGTAGCTTAGATTTAAGAGCCTTTTTATAAGGACTGCAATAGGCTAAATTATCGGCTATAATAATAAGCTGATAACTTAAAGCATAGACTTTAATATATGCCCTTAAATCTATCCTAAGCTAAACTAATAATCTTTATTAATAGCTTATTTACTAATAATAAGGACTTTAGCTTATAAATTAACTTTATTATTGCATTTATAAATAAGATATAAACTTAATAAGCTTTTAAATAAAATATTAAAGGTAATATTATCCATTAATTCTTAATAAAGTATTAAAGAGTAACCTAAAGCGTTTTGGCTTTAGAAATTTACGGCATAATCAATAGCTTTAACATAGCTATAGTGCTAGCAGCTACTTTGCGCCAAATCATTATATATTTAAACATTACAATAATTCCTCTTATAATATACATTAATTCATACTCCTTATATAAGTGCCTAGTTAAGCTTAATATAATAAAAAAGAAGCGCCTTATAATTAACATTATAGCTCTTTAATAATTATACAAAAAGCATAAGATTTTTAAAATCCATTAAATCGCTAGGGATTGCAACTCAGCTAACGCCTTTATAAAAAGTACCCTTAATAGCACTCTTTAACGCTTTATAAGTATAAATAATATTATAATTAAGGTATAAAACTATATAAATCGCGGCTAAGAAGATAAGGTAATTATTTAAATGCAGCAAAAAGTTAAAAAAACTATAATGCATTAAGGCTTAAACCTAAATCATTAAAGCATAATTTAACGACTTATTAACAAACCGCGTTAACATAACCCTAAATATTACTATTATATTATATATTATAAGGTCGTTATATTAATATTAGCGTAATTAACTTAAGTATATGTATTATGCAATTATAAAGATAAAAGACTATTAAAGGTTTTTAATAAGGGATAATAAAATAACTTCTTTAACCAAAGGCAATGCATAGCAAAAATGTAAAAGTTTAATTTATATCCATTAATTACTTATAAATTACCTTATAATATAATATAGTTAGCTAACTTTAAATCATATCCCTTTTAAAAGCAAACCTTGTATTTAAGATTTTTATAATGATATTTATGCATTAAGGGTTTAAGTAATAAGGGTTATTATTATCCCATGGGCACTTAAGTTGCCAGCTTATATTTAATAAGCATCCTTAATTAAATTTCACGATTTAATACTTGCATATTAAAATTAAAAGTATTGCTATTTATTAACTTAATTAACATTTTTCATCTTACACCCTACTTTCCCTTTATCTAAATACCTTATTCGCTAATCTTTATAACTTATTAATCTTTATTCCAACCCATTCTTTAATTATACTCCTTAATTTCTTTATTTAATAAGCGGCATTAAATATAGCAAAGCTTAGGCTAAGCTAAAACGAAAAATTTTAATTATTTAAAGATTAAATAATTATATTAATAGTTTAAAGATTTGGTTTAATCCTTATTTAACCTAGGCGCTATAAGTAATAAAAGCATAAATTTATAAAATGCATTGCAAATAAAATATTTATATAGTAATTATAACCTTTTAAGCTTTTTAACTTTATATAATTAGGACGTTTTAATATATATGCATACTTAATTAACCTCTTTTTATTAATTATATACTTTAATAAATTAATTAACCTTCAACCCTTTAATAACAACCCAAGCCTTCTTATATGCCTGCCTTTTATAATAATATAGCGTAACGAAATAATAATGTACTTATAATTTAACTTATATATATAATTAATTAATTACCTCTTAACCTTAAGTTTAATTTAACTTAATACCTTCCTTTCTTTTATACTTTTTGAAAGAGGTATGTACTTATAAAATAGAAACTATTAATATAGGAATAATGAGTATTGTTTATATAGAGGACTATTTAGGATTAGGCAGCTTTAACCCGTTAGGATGCCCGGCAGGCAGCAGCCCTAGCGCTATATATAAAATAGCTAGCATAGTTAAGCCTTTTGCCTTCCTTCCTTCCATAGTTAATAATGATTAACCATTACACCAACTAAACGTCGTATTGCAATACGTAACCCAGCCAACATTTTGTAAATAAATATATAACTTATTTATATTATTTATATAAAGTAAGAAAATGATATATTTTTTAATAATTTAAAAGATAATTAAATTAATTATAGCTTTTATTATTATTATTTTTAAAAATAAAGCTTATAATTTCTTATTAAACTTAATAAATACTTTTTTTATTTATAATATATTAAGTTAAATAAAAAAATCTTTATATTAAAAAGTAAGGTATTATTTATATTTTATTATAAAGAAAATTATAATATTTATATTAAAAATAATGCTTTAAAATTAAATATAAGCATATTTTTTAATTAAAATAAATTAAAAAGTAAAAATAAATATTATATCTTTTTTATCTTTATTAATATTATTTTCCTTAATAATTATATCTTTTAAAAAGAAATTATAAAGAAAAGCATTATTTATAATAATTTAATAATATATTATATTATTTTTATAATTATTCTTTTTTTTATTAAAAGTTATTTTTATATTAAGTTTTTTATATTTTATAAAAAATATAATATAATTAATATTAATAACCTTATAATTAATATACTTTATTTATATAAAATATTAATTATAATATTATTAATATTTTATTAATAAGTTATTTAAAAATTAATAATTAATTTTATTATAAATATAATACTTTTTATTTTTAAGGTATTTTATTAATTATTATAATAAGAATTATATTAAAAATAAAAGCTATTATTATTAAAATTATTATAATTAAAGTTACTTTAATTAAAGTTATTATAATTAAAGCCTTTTTAATTAAATTTTTTATAACTTAATAACTTATTATCTTAATATTAATAATTAATATAATATATTTTATTTTTCTTGCTATTAATACTTTAATTATTTTTATTATAATATTAATTAATATTATATTAAAAATTAAGTTTAAGAAAAGATTTTAATTTTAAAAATAATAATTTATATAAATACTTAAAATTAAAAAGTATATATTATAATTTTAATATACTTATATAAATATAAATAATTATTATTTATAAAAAGGTATCCTTTTAATAAAGTATATTAAATGCTTATTAATATAATTATAATTTATTAAATATTATAATAAAAATCTTTTAAAAGTATTTATTAATATTCTTTAAGTTAATATATATTTTATTAAATATAATTAAGGTTTAATTATAAAAGTAGTATTAATAATTAACCTTTATATTAAAGTAAGCTTTAAGCTTTAAGTATATATTATAAATAAAGGATTTTATATTAATATAATAAATATAATAAATCTTAATATAATCTTTTAAAATTAAGAAAAATATTATATAAAATTATTTAAGTTTAATATTTTTTATTTAATAAATATTAAAGAAAATCCTTATCTTATTATTTAATAAATTATATAATTTATTGCTTTAATATTTATTTTTATCTTATATTTTATTAAATTATATATTATTATTAATATTAAGAAAATTATTTATTATTTCTTAAAAAAATAAGTTTTAATATTATAATAAATAATAATGCTAAATATAAAGTCTTTATTAACTTTTTAAGGGGAATGCTTATAAATTATTTCTTAAGTTATAAAGCTTTTAAATATTTTAATAAATTTAATCTTTATTAAAATAATATCTTTTAATATTTTAAAAAAGCCCTTATATTTAATTAATTAAGAATTTCCTTTTTATAAAATAATAATTATAATGCTTATTATAAAAAAGTTAATTAAATAAAGTTTTATCTTAATTTTATAAATAATTAAAAATAAGGAAGTTATAATTTTTAAAATTCTTTATTACTTTTAATAAAGGGAATTAATTATTTTAAGTTTTAAGAAAAAGAAATAAAAGTTATAAATAACGGAATTATATTAAAAGCTAAGGTTTTTTAAATCTTTTAAATAATAAGTATTTCTTAAGTATTTATTATTTTTAATTTTTAAAATTAAAGCTATTAAATATAAAACTTAAAAAATTTATATATATTAATTATCTTATATAATTCTTTTTCTTATTATAAAGAATACTTATTATATATAAGTAATACTTTAAATTAATACTTTGCTTATTAATATTCTTTTTAATATTAACTTTTTTCTTTTAAAAATTGTTTTTAAAATCTTAAATAATAATTAACTTTTTAAATATTATTATATTTTAAAAAGTAAAGTTTTTTATAAAGTATTAAAGTAAATTATTATTTATATGTTAATGTTTTATTATTTCCTTTATAAACTTAAAAATAATAATATTTATTTAATTAATTATATTATTTATTTTTATTATTAATTTATTTTAATAGCTAAAATTAACTTAATAGTTTTAAAACTTTTTATTAAAATTAAAAAGTAATTAAAGTTTTTATATAAAAGCATTATTAATATTTAAGGGTATTTCCTTAATATTATTATTAAATTTAGTTATTTCGTTAAGCCATTAAAATATTTAAGTAATTTATATGTAAAGGAAAAAAAATAATTAAAAGGATATATTAAAGTTATTTTAAAGTATAAAAAAAATATTAATTATATAATAAAAGAATATTTATTAAAGAATATTTATTAATTTAAGTAAATATAATTTATTATTTATATTAAAGTAAAGTAATTAAAGATATTTTTAACATTAATTATATAATAAAATACATTATATAATTAATAATTTTAACGTATTATTAAAAACTTATTAATTAATAAATTAAATCTTTATAATAAAAAAGTTAAAATATTATTAATTCTTTTTATTAATTTTAATTATAATATAGTTATTAATATTTAATTAAGTAAAGTTTTATTATTAATAATTATTATTTAATTAATAATAATATAAAATTATTATTTGCTTATTATTATAAGCTAACCTTAGGTTATTTGCTATAAAGTACTTAAATAAGGTTTATATTTAAAGTATAAAGGAAGAAATCCGCTCCTTATTTATACTTATGCTAAAGCTTATTCTTATAAAGCTAAAGCTCATTAATTAATTATAATAAGCAAAGCTTAAATTATAATATATCCTTTTTTTTAAGTCTTTATAATAAGCCTTAAAGGGTAATTATATAATAAAAAATAAAGAATATTATAATTTAATTATAAATTAAATATTATTCTTTATTTAGCCATTTAATTATACCTTAGTGCTTTTTAAATATATTAAAGGCTTAACTTATTTTTTATAATTAATATGCCTTTAGCCCTTATAATTTAATATATTAGCTAAAATAAGCTAATAAAAAACAATTATTTAAATATAAACTAGCAATTAAATTAATAATATTCTTATAATCCTTTAATTTAAACCTTTTATATAAGCTTTCTTACCCAAAACCTTAAAATTATAAATTTATTATATAATTCGCAGTTAATTAGCACTTAATTATAAGTAATTTGCTTTATTAATAGGAAATTCATAGATTTTAAGCATTTTATAATGCTAAATTAACTAGCATATAACTAGCTTACTTTAAGCTTAAGCCGGCATTAAGCTAATAAATTCCAAGCCCTACCTTATAAAAATATTTACGCCCTTTTAAATAAACTCTTCCCCCTTATTAACCTTAATTAATAAAACTTATATCATTATTTTCTTATAATAATTAAATTAATTATGCTTATAATAGCTAAGTTAATTATATATAAAATTAACTTTACTTATTAAAATTATTATAATATTAATATTTATTACTTTAAGGTTAAGTATTATTTTCTCTTATTATAATATTAAAAATGCCCTTATATTATTATAAGGTAAAGCAAAAGGCCTTAAATATATTTAATTATTTCTTATAATTAAGTTAAGCTTTTATTATAAAAGTTAAGTTATTAATTATTAATAATATTTTATATTTATTTAATTAACTTTAAGTTTTTATTATATAAGTTAATTAATTAAATTAAATAAAAAAATTTATTATCCTTTTTTTATAATATTATTATAATATAATTAAGCTAAGCTTAATATACCTTTACTTAAAAAGGTTTTTAAGCATAAGGTAAACCTTTTTTAAAAAGCTTTTTAATTACCCTTTAAATATTTTTATAAAATTAATATAAAATAAAAATTAATTATAAAATATTCTTAATTAATTAAATATATAAAAGAATTAAGCCCCTTTAGCATTAATTACTTCCTTATTTATTATAAACTTAACCCTTATCTTTATTAATTAAGTTATTAAGTATCCTTAAAATAAAAGTTCCTTAAAATAAGAAAGGGCTTAATAAGCTATTATTATTTTTTTTAAGTTTTATTATATTAAGTTTTATATAATTATATTATAAATTTATAATATAAAAAGACTTTAAATATATATTATAAGCTAACCTTAAGTTATTTATTATAAGGTGCTTAAATAAGATTTATATTTAAAGTATAAAGAAAGAAATTTACTTTCCGTTTATATATTTATATTAAAGCCTATTCTTATAAGGCTAAAGCTTATTAATTAATTATAATAAGCAAAGCTTAAATTATAATACTTACCTTATTATTTATAATTACTTATAAATAATTATTAATTAATATTAATTAAGTTAATATATATTAATTAATAATAAATTAATTATATTTAAAATATTATATAAAAGAAAAGAGGGTTATAACTATAAGCTGCAAAACCTCACTTTAATTATAAACTATTTAAGGGTGGTTATATGCTGCTGCATATAACCCTTGCTTGTTAATGCTTTATTATTTGCTTATAATGCTTATTATGCTTAATGCTGCTATCCCTTTATAACATGCTTATAATTATATTTATATTTATATTATTTTTCTTAAAATTTACATTATATAATATAATATATATTTTTAAGAATATAACCCTTAACTTTAAGAAAAATATATTATTAAATAATTAAAGTATTATTTTAAATATTATATATATAAAATAGTTTAATATTTAATTTTATTTTAAAAATATATTAAAAACAAAAAAGGTATATTATAAAATATATTATTTTTATTATAATTCTCCTTAATATTAAATATATTTATTTACTTATAATTACTTTATAATTTAATAATTTTTTACTTAATTAAACTTTATATTTTTTTAATTAAAACTTATTTATAATTATTAATTTTTATTTAATTTATTATTTAAAGGAAATAAATTTATTTGTTTTTATTTAAATTATATTATCTCTTTTTAATTAATTAAAAATAAATCTTTATAATATTTTCTTAATTATTTTTAATTATTATTTTTTCTTCACTTTTTAACTTACGTTTATAATTCCTTAAATATTATATAAATAAATTATATTTATTAATAATTAACAAGTGCTTTATAATTAAACTTAATTAAATAAAAAACTTATATTAATAATTTATAATATTTATTAAATAATAAAATAATAAAATATTCCTTTAATTTTAAATATATTATTAAAAAATTTTAATTAATAATATATATATATATATAATATTAAAAACATTATCTTAAAATAATATATACTATTATTATATAATCCTTATATTAATTAAATAACTTTAAATAGCTTTTTAAAAAACCTAAATAATATATATTTAAATATATAATTAATGTTAATATCTTTTTATTATTAAGTTATTGCTTAAATTTAAAGAAAAGGCTTAATAATTATACTTTTTTCTTTTTCTTTATAAATTAAAAAAATAAATATAAAAATATATAAAATTAAATAAAAAAGTTAAAATAAATTTATATAAATTTTATAATAATAATAATATTTATATTAATTAAAATTTATAAAAATATTATATTAAAAACTAAATATTTAATAAAAAAATGAAAAGGATCTTTTATTTAAAACTTTAATTTAATATTCCTGCTTTTTATTATTTTAAAAATTAATAAATAAGTAATTTAACTTTTAATATAATAAAAAGTTATTTATTTTTATTAAATAACTTATAAGGTTAATTAATAAATAACTTAATTTTTACTTTTAAGAAAAAGAAAATTAATTAAAAGAAATACTTTAAAGGTTTTTTAAAAATATTAATAAAATTATATTAATTAAATTATTATAAAGTAAAAATATATTTTATTTATTTTAAATAACTTATTAATATAATAATTATTTATAATAAAACTTACTTTATAGCTTTTTTATTTATTATAAAATTAATTATTTAATTAATATTATTATAATTATTTTAAAATATAATTTAAATATTTAATAATTTTAATAATTATTACAGTTAATAAAATATAAAATAAAATAAAATAATTAAATAATTATTAAAGTAATTTGTTTAATATATAAGTTATTTATTTTTTAAATTAAAAGTAATAAAAATAAAAAAGGTTTTTAAGGCTTTAAATCTTTATATATTTTATAATTTTTATAATATTAAATATATTATACTAAAAACTTAAATTTTAATTATTAATTATAACTTTGCAAATTAATAATTTATAAGGTTTTTTATTTAATAATATTATATAAAATTAAAGATAAAGTTAATATTTAAAGCTTTTATAATGCTTTAAAAAAATTATTATTTAAATCCTTTAAAATCTTTATTTTAAATTATTTATTATATATTAATAATAATATATTATTATAATGTATTATTAATAAATAAGTTAAATTAATTATATATTAATAATTTTTTATAAAGATTTTTTAACTTTTTTATTAAAAATATTTTTAAAATTAACTAATTATATATAAATAATTTAATATTAAAAAGTTTTAAAATATAATTAAAATAAAAAGTAAAAAAAAGAAAAGAAATTTTTTTTTTAATTAAAAATTAAACCTTAATCTTAAGCTTTTAAAAATATAATATCTTTATAAACTCTTTATAATAATGTTTATATTAATATATTATATTTATTATATAAGTTATTATTAAAAGGGTTTACTTTATATAAAGCTTTATTGTAATGTTTTAAGGGTAAGTAATTAATAATAATAATAATTGGTTTCTTTAAAATAAAAAACATTTTATAAGGGAACGCTTAAAACGTTTTTATATAAGTTAAAAAGATTACATATTAATATTAATACTTTTTATTTTTTAAAAAATAAAATATGCTTATGCTTAATTTGCTTATTAATTTATTATTTAACCGCGTAATTTATAAAAATAAATATTATTCCTTAATTCCTTAGTTAAATAAGTAATTTTAAAAATTTATAACATTATCTTTTAATCTCTTAGTTAAATAAGTAATTTAAAAAATTTGCAATATTACTTTTTAATTCCTTGGTTAAGTAAGTAATTTAGAAATAATCTTAATATATTTCTTAATCCCTTAGTTAAGCAAGTAATTTAGAAAATAATATTATTTCTTAAATCTTAAGTTAAGAAAGTATAGCTAACCCTTTATATTAATATAAATACTCTTAATCTTTCCTACCTTAACAACCTTAATTTAAAGCACTTACCTTTTAAGTACTTTTTAATAAGTAAAAATAAAATTTTTAAATTTTATTATAAGTAAACCTCTTTAAAGCCTTAATTAAAAGCATGCACTTCTTTAATAACTTAACTTAAAATATATAATATTTTAATTTTCTTTAAATCATTAAAATAATATAATTATACCTTTTAAGCGCTTTAAAAAGGACAAAAAGGGTGGAAATAACGGTATTAATAAATCTTAATTTTTTTTAAAAAAATTATATTATATTAATAATACTTTTTAAACACTTAATTTATTATTAATTAAAATGCTACTTAAATTATTAAAATAAAGATAAAAATTAAAGCGCTTTAAGATATAAATATTAAAATAAAGTGCGTTATAAAAAAGAAAATAAGGCTTATAATATTATTAAAAAGTGCAATACTTTTTATATAAATTATATAAATAATATTGCTTTTAATAAGTTAATTAAAAATTACCTTAATATTAATATTAATAATAATAATCATTATATTTAATATAATTAAAGTAATAATATTTATATAAATATTCTTAATATTTTAAATTTAATTATGCTTTACTTTTATATTTTTTAAAGGTTAAATTTAAATATAAAAACTTAAATACTTTAAATAATATAATTTAAGTATAAAAAACTTATTATAAGCTTTATATTAATAATATATATAATAATTTATTTACTTATATTTATAAAAATAATAATTTTAAGCTTAAAGTAATTTTAATTTTAATTTAAAAGCTTATTAAGTAATTCATACTTAAGCTTATTACTTTAAGTTCTTTAATTTTAAATATTTTATTTAAGAAATATACTTAAAAAAAAGTTTAAGGAGTTTAGCTTTAAGAAGTTTAACTTTAAAAAGTTTCTTAATAAGCTTTAAAAGTAAATTATAAATTATTTATAAAAATTAATTTACTTAAAAAATTAAGTTTTAAGCATTAAATAATATTAATATTAAAAGAAAACTTAAGAAAAGATATAAAGAATAAATTAAAACTTATATTATAAAACTTATTTTTAAAAAGTAAGTATAAATTATAAAAATTATTATTTTAAATTTATATTTTAAAGAATAATTTATTAAACAAAGATTTATATTAATTAATTATATAACTTTTCCCTTAATATAAATTATAATGTTATTATAATTTATAAGCTTTATAAAAGTATTATTTAATTTTATCTTTATTATTATATTAATTAAATTATTCTTATTATAAATTTACTTTATTTTACTTATTTTTTATTATTTATAAGATTATTTTAATGTTATAATATTAATTATTAAATGCTTTTTAGCTATAATTTTAAGCTTAATTAAATATTTATATAATAATAAAAAGTTAATATAAATAATAAAGAAAATTAATAATAATAATAGCTTTAAAATAATAAAATTAAGCATTATTTATAACATAATATTAATATTAAACCTTGTTATTATGCTATATATTTTTAAAGCGAGGATATTATAAATAACTCTTTTACATTTTATTAAGCTTTAATAAATAAGATTAATATATAGCTTAAAATTATTACTTTATAATTCCTTATTTTTAAGAATAATAATAAAATTAATTTATAAGCTTAAATTTATTATATTTATTAATAATTTATTTATAAAGATATATAACTTAAATATATTTAAATTAAGCGGGATATATTTTAATTCTTAATTAATATTATTATAAATAAATAAAATAAAGCTTTTAATTATAATATTATTATAATTTATATTTATCTTTTTAATTTACATTCCTTTAATATATATTTTTAAATAATATATTTTAGCTTTTTTAAAAAAGATTAATTATATTTTTATATTAAGTAATTTTATAATTATTAAAGTTAAGATTATTATTATATATTAAAAATATTAACGCATTTCTTTTAAGCTTAATAATAAATAATTAAGTATTTTTTTTCTTAAAATAATAAATTATAAAGCATAAAAGTATTATTTATTTATATTTTTATAATATTAAAATTAATTATATTATTTATTATAATTAATAAATAAGAATTATATAAAAATGCTTTTATATATAATTATTTATATAAATAAAGTTAATAAGTTATAAATTAATATATATTTAACTTTATAATTTTATAAAATAGCTTAATAATCTTAATAATAATTCTTTATAAGTATTTATTAATTAATTTATTTAATAATTAAATAATAATATTTCTTTAAAGTTTAATTTTTAATTATATATATATTTATATAATATTTTGTAAGGTTAAAAGTTAAGGTTTTAAAAATATTTTTAAAGGTATTAAGGTTAAAATTAATCTTATATTTATTTATTAAATTATTAATAATTAAGTTAAAATTAATAACTTATTTTTATTATTATATTCTTATATAATTAATTTTTTTTAAATAAGCTGGTAAATAACCCTTTAATTTTATATATAAAATACGCTTTAAATATTTCTATATTATAATAATACCTTTTATTATAATTTTAAAGCAAGTTATTAATTATTAATTTCCTTTTATATAATATATTAATTTAATTTATTTTTTAATCTTAATAACTTGCTTTTTCCTTATTATATCATTAATAGCTTATTAATTTAATCCGGATTTATTAAATATTTATTAATAAAAGTAATTTTTATACTTATATTTTTATTTAATTTATATTAATTATTTAATTTATTATATTATTTATATAATTTTATATTTATTAATTTAAATACTTTAAGTATAATTTTTATTTAAATAATTACATTATAATTATTAATTAATACTAATTTAAATAACTTAATTTAATTATACTTTTTTCTTTATATAAAGATATTGCTTTATATAAAAAGTTATAATATATTTATAATATTTAATTTATAAAGTGTTTTTAAGGTATGTTTAATATTTTTATATGTTTAGTTTTTATAAAGTGCTTTTATTACCTTTTAAATTACTTTTATTTTTTAAGTTATAATTAATATTAATGAAAATAAATTTATTATTTTAAAGTAAGCTTTAAAAATAAATAAAGTTAATATAAGTTTATTAAGCTTTATAATATTATTTATTACTTTAATAATTATTTATAAGATTGCTTTTTTTATTATAATTATATTAAGCTTAAATTATAAGATTTAAAATATATATTTTAAGGGTTTATAATACTTATTTATACTTTATTTTTATAAGCTTAACCTTTTTATAAAACTTATTTAAGTTAAATTAAGTCCTTATATTATAAATAATATAATTAAATAATCCTTATAAAGATATTATATATAAATAATGTATTTTAAAAATTAATTTCTTTATTAATAATATATAATATTAATTTCCTATTTAATAAATATGTAATATTTATAATAATAACGTAATTAAAATTATAATTATTTTAAAGTATAAATTTAAAGCAATTATAATAAGCTTAAGCTAAAAGCTTAAGCCTTATATTATATAACTAAATAATTTAAGGGAGCTTAAATTATTATATATCTTTTGGCTTAATAATTAAAAGGTTGCTGCTTTATAGCTTATAAGAAAAAGCGCTAGCTAGCTTAAAGCTCTTTTAAGCTTAAGCTTATAATATATAATTTAAGCTTTAAAGTTAAGGGTTTAAATTATGTTTATTGCAAGTAAATACGGGCACCCTTTTTATAAAAAAGATCCTTAGCTTAAAAGATAATATTATAAGTAAGCCTTAAGAATAATTATATTATTATATAAGCTAAAGAAAGGGGCTATATAATAAGCTTAAGCTAAAAGCTTAAACCTTATATAATATAGCTAGATAATTTAAGGAAGCTTGGATTATTATATATCTTTTAGCTTAATAATTAAAAGGTTGCTGCTTTATAACTTATAAGAGAAGGCGCTAGCTAGCTTAAAGCCCTTTTAAGGCCGAGCTTATAATAATAATAAGGGTTAGCTAAATATATTTAATATTAAAATATTTTTAATAAATTTTATTATTCCTTAATTTATATCTTTATAACTTGCTTTTATAAGCAATTTATATAAGCAATTCGTTAATAAATAATTAAAGCATTTATAAAAACGTTATAACTTTATTTTTATTAAATAAAACATAGCATTTCTTAAGGTGTACTTTAAAAAACTTATAAGTATTTAAACTTTATTATTAAAAAGATTAAGAGTTTATTTTTAATATATATTATTTCCTTAATTATATTGCAAACCTTAATATTTAACTAATTTATATCCTTAATAAAAAGTAAGAAAAGGGTATTTAAATTTATAATATAATAAAGAATTAAATTAAAAATAGTTTTAATAATTATAAAATTAATTAAGGTTACTTTACCTTTTTTAAATATAATTTATATTTTATTATTAATTAAAGTATTAAATTAAATATTTAAATTCTTTTTTTAAAGCGCTTTAAATTAACATTTCTTAATAATTAAAACTTTTATTATATTTATATTTAAAAAAATACTTTAAAAGATTATAATAAAGTAATTTTAAATAATTAAATTAATTCTTAATTCTTAATTAATCTTTAAAGTAATAATAATATTAATAAAGTAATAAATAAATATTTAATTTTTAAGGTAATAAATTAATTATTAATTATTATTATTGCTTTTTAAGTTATTATTATTTTTATTTTTAATAATTTCTTTAATCCTTAAGTTTATGCTTTTTATATTTATAATTTATGCTTTAAAATTATTATTTTAATATGCTTAATTTTACTTATTACCTTTATTTATTTATTAAAAGTTAAAATATTATTGCTTTATAATATCTCTTTATATAAGATATTTAATTAATTAATATCCTTATTTCTTATATATAATACATGTTTTAAGGTTTGCAAAAAAGTTATTATAAGGTAAAAAACCTTTTCTTTATATTATTACTTATCCTTTATAGCTCCCTTTTTAAAAAGATTTTTAAAACCATTCTTTAAATCTTCCCTTATATTAAAGTATTAATTAATTATATTAAATTTATTAAAATAATTTATAATATTAACGGTTTATATATATTACCTTTAATTAATTAATAATATATATAAAGCTTTAACGTAATTTACTAATAAGTAGCGCATATTAATAAGTAGCGTACTTTTGCAACTTTCGCTAACTTTAGTTAACCTTAATACTTACTTAATGTAAATAATTTAATTAAATTTAGCATTAATTAATATTAATTATAATTAAATCCTTGTTTTTAATTAATTTACTTAATTTAAAGTAATATAAGTAGTTATAGCTTAAATAAAAGTAATTAAGTTTTAATAAAGGGATTATTTTTTAATAAGAATTACATTAATGCTTTTCGCGTTAATTTCCTGTTTATTTACCTATTTAAATATTTAATGCATTAAAAATTAATAATTATAATGCTAAAACCTTTTAAAAAAATAAAATATTTTTAGCTATTTAAGTAATTAAAAACTCCTAAGAAAAATATATTAAACCTCTTAAATTATATAAAGCTGCATGAATTTTTAATATCCTTAAAACTATACTTTATAATAAAATAAATTAATAATATAATTTTAAAGAATTATGTATTAAATAATATAAACTTAGTTTAATTAAAAAGTAAATATTTATTTAATATATTATTAATTAAAATGCTTAAAGATTTTCTTTATAACTTTTTAATATAAAAAATATAGCTAACCTTTTATTAATATTTTAAAATAATAAGCTTATAAATAAGTATTAAGTTTAATGCTTTATAAATTTATAACTTAACTTAAAAACTAAGTTTAATTATCCTTATAATTATTAAAAAGCCTTTTATAAAAATTTAAAGATTATTAAAAATTAATTTAAGCTTTTTTATAATATAATAATTAAATATTAAATTATTAATAATAATGTTTATAATTTTAATAAAATTAACTTTATAATAAATATAATTACCTTATTAATAATTATTATATATATTAATAAGCATAAAAAAGTTAAATTAATTTAATTTAATAATTAAAAATAAGTAATTTATAGTTATGAACGTGCCATAGGGGGACAGCAGCACTATGGGCGATAGGCACTATGGGCAATTGGCACTAGAGCACCGGCAGGCAAGGGTTACGTGCGGCAGCACGTGACCACCCCAGATAGTTTATAGCCAAAGGGAGGTTTTGCAGCCTATGGCCGCAACCCTCCTTTCTTTTATATAGCTGATTTAAATACAATTAATCTGTTATTAACCAACGTATATTAACCTAACCAACATTAATTAGTAATTGCCTATAAGTAATTATAAATAGCAAGGTAAGCAAGCAATAAATTTATATCGTCATTAATTAAGCAATAATTATTAATAACGGGAATCACTATAATTAAGTTATAATATTTATATTAAATAGTTAATATTAATATTATAAAAGTAAGTAATTATTAATAACGAAACCTTACTTAATTAAGTATTAATAGCTATGCTATAATTAAAATTAATAAAAAGAAATTAATAATGCCTTAACCTTCTTATTATAAAAATCCAACTTATTAATTAATAAGTCCTTAATAAT
Source organism: Diaporthe citri (assembly GCF_014595645.1). Classification (NCBI taxonomy): domain Eukaryota; kingdom Fungi; phylum Ascomycota; class Sordariomycetes; order Diaporthales; family Diaporthaceae; genus Diaporthe; species Diaporthe citri. Next base: position 2,365,425 of record NW_025064850.1, read on the forward strand.
GCCTTAAATTTATTAACTATATGGCGCATTTTATTATATAGTTAACGCTAAAAATGCCTATAATTACTTTACTTTAGCATAAATAATAACTTATATTTACTTAAATTAATAAATACTTTTTAATAAATACTTTTTTATTATATAATTAATACTTTTTTTTATACTTTAAAATAACCTTATTATATTCTTTTAATTACCCTTTTTCTTTTCCCCTATATATAAATTACTTAAATATTTTAATGGCTTAATAAAATAGTTAAATTTAATAGCAATGCTAAGGAAATACCCTTAAATGTAAATAATGCTTTTATGCAAGAACTTTAATTACTTTTTAATCTTAACAAAAAGTTTTAAAGTTAATAAATTAATTTTAACTATTAAAATAAATTAATAATAAAGATAAATAATATAATTAATTAAGTAAATGCTGCTATTCTTAAGTTTATAAAGGAAATAATAAAACGCTAAGATATAAATAATAATTTACTTTAATGCTTTATAAAAGATTTTGCTTTTTAAAATGTAATAATATTTAAGAAGTTAACTATTATTTAAAACTTTAAGAAATTCCTTTAGGAAAGAAGAGTTAATATTAAAGGAAGCATTAATAAGCAATATGCTAACCTAAAAGTATTACTTATATATAATAAATATTCTTTATAACGAGAAAAGGAACTATATAAGGCGGCTAATATATATAAACTTTTTAGGTTTTATACTTAATAGCTTTAATCTTAAAAGCTAAAGATAATAAATACTTAAGAAATACCTGCTATTTAAGAAATTTAAGAAACCCTAGCTATTAATATAATTTCGCTATTTATAATTTTTACTTTTTCTTATTAAAACCTAAAGCAATTAATTCTCTTTATTAAAAATAATAAAGGATTTTAAAAACTATAACCTTTTTATCCTTAACTATTTATGGAATTAAGATAAAACATTATTTAATTAACTTCCCTATGGCAAGTATTATAATCATTATTTTATAAAAAGGAAACCCTTAATTAATTAAATATAAAAGCTTTTTTAAGATATTAAGAAATATTATTTTAATAAAGATTAAGTTTATTAAAATACTTAAAAACTTTATAATTTAAGGAATAGTTTATAAGCATTCCCCTTAAGAAGTTAATAAAGACTCCATACTTAACGCTGTTATTTATTACAGCATTAAAACCTTTATAAGCATATAATCCATATTAAAACCTATCCCCTTAAGAAATAATAAATAATCTTTTTAATGCTAATAGCAATATATAATTTAGTAAAATATAAGATAAAAATAAGAACTAAGGTAATAAATTATATAATTTGCTAAATAATAAGATAAGGATTTTCCTTAATATTTATTAAATAATAAATATTAAACTTAAATAATTCTATATAATATTTCCCTTAATTTTTAAAGATTATGCTAAAATTTATTATATTTATTATATTAACATAAGGTTCTTTATTTATAATATATACTTAAAGCTTAAAGCTTACTTTAATATAAAGATTAATTATTAATAATACTTTTATAATTAAACCTTAATTATATTTAATAAAATGCATGCTAACTTAAAGAATATTAACAAGCATCCTTAAAAGGTTTTTATTATAATATTTAATAAATTATAACTATATTAATAAGCACTTAACATACTTTATTAAGGGGACAACTTTTTACGAATAATAATTATTTATACTTATATAAGCATGCTAAAATTATAATACATACTCTTTAATTTTAAGTACTTATGCAAAGCATTATTTTTAAAATTAAGATTTTTTCTTAAACTTAATCTTTAGCGTAATGTTAATTAATATTATAATAAGGATAATTAAAGTGTTAATAGCAAGGGAAACAAAGCATACTATATTAATTGCTAATATTAAGATAATAGGCCGTTAAGTTATGGTAAATACAGCTAAAAAGGCTTTAGCCATAGTAACTTTAATTAAAGTAACTTTAATTAAGGTAACTTTAGCAATAATAGCTTTTATTTTTAATATAATTCTCATTATAACAATTAATAAAATACTTTAAGAAATAAAAAGTATTATATTTATGGTAAGATTAATTATTAATCTTTAAACTACTTATTAATAAAATATTGGTAATGTTATAATTAATACCTTGCATAGGTAAAATATACTAGTTATAAAGCTATTAATATTAACTATGCTGCATTTCTTATTAAGTATAAGGGACTTAATATAAGAACTACCTTTAATAAAAAAGAAAATAATTATAAATATAATATAATATATTATTAAACTATTATAAATAACGCCTTTCTTTATAGTTTTTTCCTAAAAAACATAATTATTAAGGAGGATAATATTAATAAGAATAAAGAAAATATAATATCTATTTCTGCTTTTTAATTTATCTTAATTAAAAAATATGCTTATACTTAGTTTTAAGGCATTATCCTTAATATAAATATTGCAATCTTTTTTATAGTAAAATATAAATAATACTTTGTTTTTTAATGCAAAGATCCTTTTATTTAACTTAATACCTTATAAATAAGAAAAGCACTTATTAAATTTAATAAGGAATTATAAGCTTTATTTTTAAAAATAATAATAATAAAGGCTATAATTAATTTAATTACCTTTTATATTATTAGAAAATATACCCCTTTCTTACTTTATATAGGCGATATAAATAAGTTATATATTTATTTGTAAAATATAATAAATAAATTAATTTAATGATAATTAAATAGCTTTAAAAAATGTTTTTAATTACCTAAAAGTAGAGATACTTATGGTATTTTCTATATACCCTTACTATATTCTTTATAAAAAAGGAATTATATTAATTATATTAATGTTTTAAATACTCATTAGTTAAACATCTTAATTACCTGCTAAAAAACGCTAAATATAATATAAAGGCAAAGACTTTAAAGATTATTATAAAGTTTTACTATTATTATTAGCTTTATAATTCTACTTTATAAAAATTTAAGTTTACTTTAAAAGATAATTATAACTTTAATTATAAGATTATTATTAATATTATATATTTTCTTAAAAATAAGCTTATTTTTTATATTATTAATTTAGCAATAATATTTTAAATAGCTTAGTTTTTTAAGTTACTTTTAATTAAAAATATATAAAAAGCACTTTATAAGTATTAAATTAATACTTATCTTAGCCCCTTTAATTAAATCCTTTATAATGCTAATATAAACTTTATATTTATTAAATTCCAAGGGATAATATAAATAATAAAAATTGCTTATAAATAAGTTTTAATAAAAATTTATTAATTTATTAATAAGGTTAAATGCTATTATACTTTTCTTTAATAAGCATTTAATATCTTATATGCTAAGTTAACTACTACTTATATAAAAGAGGCTATTCTTTAAATAATAGTAAAAGCTGTTAATAATACTTATGGCCCTTAAGGCATTATATTTATATTGCTTATTTTTAAAGCTTATTTATGCCTTATGAAAAACTTAGCTTTTATTTTTTTAATATAAAAGCAAGTTAAAGCTATTAAAATAGCTATAAAGTCTTTAAGGAAAATAAATATTAAATAATAAATAAATATAGCTCTTAATACTTATAATAAACTTAATATTATAAAAACTCTTGGTTTATTATTATAAAGTAATATAAGAATATAATAAAAAAAGAATAAATGGTAAGGCTTATATAAACTTCTTGCTATTAATAATTATAACCTTACTTTAAATCTTTTAAATAGCTTAATAATCTTTTAATTTATAATAATACAGCTATATTATTATAATAAAATAAAGAATGCTATAATTTAAACTTTATAGCTAAATAATAGTTTGCAATATACTATATACTTTAAGCTAAATCCTTTAAATATATACTTAGATTCTTTAAAACCAAAGCAATAAAAACAACCTTTAAGAGTAAAAAACAAGCCAAAGACTCCTGCTAAGACGTTTCCAATATAAACGTTTATTATTTAAGCATTCCTTGGTTAAACATTCATTACTTAATATAAGAAAGATAACTATAAACTTACGTTAAAGCTTTAATAAAACAATATAATTGCTATACTTAAAAACTTATTTAAGAAATTTAATTATAAAGAAATATTAAACTTAATTAAACGCAATATCTTTAAGTTTATACTTTATAATAAAAAAATACATAGCAGCATATAACTCTTTAAGTCTTAAATAATATATAAAATTAAGGGTAAAATTAAAAAGCCTTATAAAAAGTTATGCCTTATAATAGCTAATTATAATAATTATAATAAAAAAGAAATTCTTACTTAATCCCCTATTATTTAGCAATTAAGCCAATAACTTTTAATTACTTTAATACTATCCCTTCTTTAATAAAGAATATATATTAAGCTTTAAAATATTACTTAAGCCTATTTATAATTAAAGTTAAAGCTTAAATATATAATACTTGCAAAGTTATTACTAAAGATTTATAATAAGTATCCTTTTAATACCATTATATACATTATTAAATCTTTATATAGCATTGCTAAGTTTAATATATATTAATAAATAATATATTATAAATACTATTATAAGGAACTAAGCATAATTATCTCTACCTATAACTCATACTTCCTTATCTTAAATAATAATATAAATAACTTTAGCATTATAGCTATATAAATAAATAATACTCTTTTTATTATTACTTTAATATTTTTAATAATAAAGAAAGAAAATATTAAAAAGGCAAATATTTAATATAAGCTAAAGATAATACTTACCCTTAAAATAGCGCTTAACTTTAATAATATAAAAATTATTATTACAAAGAATAATATTATTAATATATAATAAAAGGGCTAAAGTATAAAGATTGCCCTTATTTAAACTACCTTTCTTAATTAAGAATAATAATATGCTAAGCAATGAACTTATAATGCCTATTTAGCTTTTATTTATTAATTAAAAGCTGCGTTTAATTTATTTATAGCTACTTAAATTATTAATTTAAGCAAAAAAGATTATATTAAGCTTAATAAAAGGCTTTAATAATAAGCTAATTATCTTAAACGCAGTATATAATATATATTACTTAACTTAATTATAACTAAATTACTTATTTTTATTAATAATTCTTTCGCTAATAACTAAGATTTTAGCTTTTAAATAAGCTTTATTATTACTCTTATTAACAAAACTTAAAGCAATAGCTTTATAAAATTGGATATTTATGGTAATATTATTTACTAATCCTTTACTAAGTATAAGAGAGTTATTAAAAGCGTTTTAGCTTTTAAAATCTATAATATAGTTTATGGATTTAATATAAGTATTATTTTAATAGCCACTTTATATTAAATCATTACTTATTTTAACATTAATATTATTTCCCTTATAATTTATATAAATTTATACTTTTTATATAAGTGCTTAGTTAAGCTTGGTATAATTAAAGAGAAACGCCTTATAATTAACTTAATAACACTTTAATAATTATATAAAAGGCGCAAAATCTTTAAGATTTAATAAATTACTAATAACTATAACTTAACAAATGCCTTTATAAAGAATATATTAAATAAAACTTTTAAGCAGCTTATAAATATTAATATAATTATAATTAAGGTATAAAAATATATTAATTAAGGATAGTTATTTACCTAAGCAAAAGGAAAAGATATATTAAAGCTTAATATATTGCTTATTATTAAGGAATATATTTAAATGAAAGTTAATAAAAGTTAATAAGTTAGGTTAATTATAAATAAGGTTATAAAGAAAAGATTGCTAAAGCAATTTAGTTTTTGCTTTTATTTAATAAAAATATATAAAACTAGCAAAAGTTTAAATCTTCCTTTTATTAATTAACTATAAATTACCTTAAGAAACGATATAATATAGCTTATGTTTAGAATTACTTTCCTTTCAAGGGCAAACCTTATAACCAAGATTTTTATAATAATGCCTATGCATTAAGGGTTTAAATAACAAGGGTTATTATTATTCCATAAGTACTTAAGTTGCCAGCTTATATTTAATAAGCGTCCTTAATTAAATTTCGCGATTTAATACTTACATATTAATCTTATATATGTATTTATTAACTTAATTAACATTAAATAATCTCTTAATACTTAACTTTTCTCCTTTATTTAAATACTTTATTTATCAACCCCTATAACTTATCTTACCCATCCTTTCTCCATAATTAATCAATCTTTATTTAATCACGGAAATTAGGCATAATTAAGCTTAAGTTAAACTAAATCAAGGCATATTACAAGCTAAAGATTAAATAATAATATTATTAATTTAAAGGTTTAATTTAATTTTTATTTAACTTAGGCGCTATAAGCAATAAAAGCATGAATTTATAAAATGCATTATAAATGAAATATTTATATAGCAAAAGTAATGATTTGCGCTTTATTAATTAACGTAATTAAAACAATTTATTATGCATAACTATTAAAACGACTTTTATTTATTAATTGCATACTTTAATGAAACAATTAACCTTTAACCCCTTAATAATAACTTAGGCCTTTTTATATGCCTACCTTTTATAAGCACTTAGCATAATTAAATAAATGCATATTTTTAATTAATTTAATTAATTAATAAATTTAAACTTAACGGCTTTAAGTTTAATTTAACTTCTTTTTCTTATATACTTTTTAAAGGCATATATAAACTACTTAATTAAAGATTGCTAATATAATTATAAATATGCCATAAGGGGATAGCAATATTATGGGTGATAGGTATTATGGGTAATTAGCATTAAAGCACCAACAGGCAAGGGTTACATGCGGCAACACGTAACCACCCCAAATAGTTTATAGCCAAAGGGAGGTTCTGCAGCTTACAGCCGCAACCCTCCTTCCTTCTATATAACCAATTCAAATACAACCAATTTGCTATTAACCAACATACATTAACCCAACCAACATAATTATTATTAAATATATTAATATAAGTAAATTATAAATTTTACTATTTATAATTATTTAAGGTATTTATTACTTTATTAATTAAGTAATAAAATTAAATTTTTTAAATAATTAAATTATTAAGCTTATTTTTAATAAATAAATAAATAATAAAATTAATTTAAAATTAATTTAATACTTTAATAAATATATTAAGCTAAAAAGAAATATAAATTATTAAATATTAATTATAAATAATTATAAAAGCTATATATTAATTAAATTTAATTAATATTATAAAAATAATAAAATTATTATTATTAATATATTATTATATTTATTTTACTTATTTTAATTATTAAATATTACATTATATTTACCTTTAAAGTATATATATAATAATAAAATTAATTCTTTTATTTAAGCCTTTATTAATTATATTATTCAATTTAAGTTCTTTCTTATATTTAAAATAGCTTATAATAAAACTTTTATAATAAATAATATTAAGTTTATATTTAAAGGAGTTAAATTCTTTTCTTAAGATTTTAATTTTATAATTTTTAAGCTTAATATTTATTTATAAACTTTAATATAATTTTTTTTATTTCTTTTTAAAAATAAAAGTTTTAAATATTATTAAATACTTAATAAATTATTTAATAATTAAATTTTATTAAAAATAAAATTTTTACTTATTAAAAAAGCTTTTTTATATTAATTATAAAGGTTATTAATTAATTAATAAAAAGTATATAAATAATAATATATTTATTTATTATAATAAGTAAATAAATTTATATATTTTAAGATATTAATATAATATTTATTAAATATTAAAGGGTTGAAAAAACTTAAGTATAACTTAAAAAAGTATTTATTATTAAGAAATCTTAAGCTTTTATTTAAGAGAAATAAAAGGGGAAGTAATTAGCTAATAAAATAAATAATAATGCTAAGGAGGTAATTTGCAGTGAATTAATTAAATAATAATATAATAATTATAATAAGATTAAGCATAATGCAAGAACTTATAAAAAAGATAAAAAAAGGTTTAATTAATTAAATTTTAATTATATTATAGCAAATCTAGCTTAATTAATATTAATTAATATAAATATAATTATTTTATTAATTTATAATAAATTGCATTTTTAATAATATAATTAGTATTAATTAATATTAAATATATATTTTTTATTAAAAATTAACTTATTTAAATTAACATTATATTTATATTAATGCTTTTAAATTAATAAAATTAATTAAAAATAAAGAATTAAATATAATTAGCATTAATTAATGCTAACTTTTTATTAATTTATTTATTTTAATATAATATTATAATTAATATAAGTTAGGTAAAGTTAAAAAAATCCGCTACTTAATAATATTCATTACTTAATAATAAACTATATTATTATATTATACTTTTAAATTTAATAACTTAAATAAAACTTTTTTAAATCTTTTTTTTAAATTATTTTACTTTTTAAATTTATATAATTTAATATATAACTTAAACCTTTATATTATTAAGCTTAAACAATATTTAAAAAATAAATTAAATAAAAAAATATAATAATTTATATTAAGTTATATAAAAAATAAATATAATTATTAAAAATAAAAAGTAAAAAGTAAGAAAAAGTAAAAAAATAAGTAATTATACTTATTTTAAATATAAAATTAAGGTAATAAATATTTTTTAATAAAAAAAAGTAATAAATTAAGGTTATAAGTTATAAAAATATAATAATTAAGTAATAAGTAATTAATTATTAAGTTATAAAATATTTAAATGCTAAGAATTAAGCTTTATTACTTTGCTTATATATATATAATTTATTAATTTAATAATAATAATTAAATTTTAATATATAATATTATATAAAGTTAATTAATTTTAAGAAAAGATAAGTTAACTTTAATATGTTTTAAGGCCGGAAAAGTAATTAAGGTGATTTATATATTAAACATTACTAAACCTAGGTAAGGCGTGGATTAATTAGAGCCGGGGGGCTAACTAACCTGGTTGGGATATGTTTGGAGAAAAGTTAGTGGAGACTACCTAGGTAGGTACCCAGGTGCCTAAGCAGTTTGCAAGTGCCACTACAGTGCTTAGAAGTGCGCCTATTGTGTTGTAACCAGACATGTGCATTTGTGCAATGGCAATTTTCAAAATGCATGCAGAGCTTCCCGTCGGATATGTTGTCTCTGCCCTGCATGATCCGGCACAATCTAACCCTGCGGCCATCACGGAATGGAGGACCCAGGGCTGCTTGGCCAACATATGCACCTGCCCACTTTTATCACTGTCCGGTGTGGTCCAGGTCCAGGTGGTGTAGCATTTGACCTTGCGCGCCAGCGACTGGGTGACTGAATCAGTAACCCCTCGCTCGCCTGTCGGGCACACCCACACCAAGGAATGGGTTCGTCCTTGCGATGCCGGAACCACCTCGCCGGGACGACATGGCATGCATTGTCGGCCCAGATTCAGCCACGAGTACGGAGCACGGACACAGGCACAGCCAGAGGTCCAGAGTGCGCAGGCAGAGGCGGCTACCCGCCTGGGCGGTCCGTTGAGGCTTGCTACCTTGCCAGCCAACTTCGGTGCTGACCGCCGACAAGGCTTCCCAGAGCCTCGGTGTGCAACTCAGTTTAGCCCAGCACCCCCAAACTGCCACTCTCGTCATCGCCGTATCGCCGATTCCTCTGTGCCCTCTTGCCCTCTCTAGCCTCCCACCCCTCCGCGCCTGCTAGTCCGACAGGAGACCGATCCGGCGCAAACTACCCTCCTCGGCCTGCTTTGCCCTCCCAGGCGCGCTAGACTCAGGACAGGCGCCTCTCAGCCTTTGGGCACAAAGCCACCGGGCCCATCCAGAACCCTTGGGCTGAGCTCTAGTCGGCTCCAACGGCCTGGGCGGTGTCTCCTGCTAGGCTCATGACCTGAGCGGGACAGAGGCAGCAAAATCGGCGGGCGAGGGTCGACACCCGTCCAGCTTCCCCTCCTCCACGACGATACGGCCGTCCATGCTATACTTGTATCATATCCGGGCCCAGGTAGACAGATACCCACAGCCTATCCGGGAGCCTGCCGTCTCGAGTCCTGCCCCGGCATTGTGCAGAAGTGGGGCTGCCATATCTTTGGTTTTCCAAGGTTGACGAGATCTCCAGTCCGGCCGCCTGAGCCTCAACACGTGGGCTGTTCTGGCCATTCAACTCGGGTGACAATCTCTGCCTACCTCCACGTCGACCTACCCATACCATTCTTTCAAAACGACTCTTGACTAGAACCCCCAGAGCGTCCGACGCCCTGTCACAATCGATATCTTCCTATCAATCAGCCTACCTGCCCGCCTGCCCACCGATTTAAGCCGCCTGCAAGCTGCCTGCTTGGGCCCCATCTCGAACCCCCGGATCTGCCCCTACTAGCGGCGGTTATCCGTCTGTCCAACACTCAACCCTCGGTTCCTTGCACTCGATCGCGGCTCCGCAACGCTCGGCGGCTCTCTCCACGCTCGTGGGACCCGGGTGGCATACCCATCCCAACACTTTCGCGTCCCTCGAGCACAAGTCCCAGACGATGCTGCGGAGACCATGTTGACTCGCTCTCCCGTGCCTGCAAGGTCTCCCAGTGCCTCGCCCAGCTCCTTCCACACCAGTTTCCACTATGCGCCCGCCTCCCCACAATCTCGCTCGCCCAAGGTGCCGACCGCTGTTTCGCGGCGGCCGTCGACAACATCGCCATTGGGCGCCAATATGACCTCACCGTCATCGTCGTCAAAGCCGCAGTCGAAGCCCCCGCCGAAGTCGCAAGCGCCACCCGAGCGCACCGCCAAGTACGTCGGCGTCGATGCCGCGACGCAGTACTCTCCCATGGAGCCACACGACTACTTTGCCCCGCGCAAAGCTCCCGCACGATTCTCGCCATTGAGGACTACTCCTTCTGTGCCTGGTGCCTACCCGTCACAAGCCCAGTCCGAGCAGGCCTCCCAGGGCGATTCCACCTCTACGGTGCCTACCGAGCAGGCCACGACCATTGTCGACTCGCAGTCTGAAGCTACTGGCGATACACTCCTGGATGAGGAGCCTCCAATGCTGAAGGCGCCGCACCCCTTGTCGCCGGTCAAGCGGCGCAATTCCCAAGGACCCGGCGCATCGATCGGAGAGTCATCGACCGCTGGGCAACACTCGGGGGCTTTACCCAAGCGCGTCAAGCCCGACACGGCACCGCCCAAGGTTCTGCCCGTGCGATACGAGCTGTGTGCGATTGAAGACATCGTGGTTCTCATAGCGAACATGCTTTCGGAACTTATAGAGACCAATGACGCCCTGGCAATGAGGTCGGGGCACCTTACACGGTTTCACAGCCGGTATGCGCCCAAAGCATGAGCGATCCCAATCGACCTTTGTGGGCAATCTTGCTAACCGCTGGAATAGGACGGCGCCAGGGATATCTGTTCTGGACTATTTGCATCGGCTCGCTAAGCACGCAACGCTGCCTCCGCCACTACTTCTCTCCATGGTCTACTACATTGATCGATTGTGTGCATTATACCCGGATTTCACGATCAACACATTGACAGTTCACCGGTTTCTTATCACAGCTGCTACGGTGGCGGCGAAAGGACTATCGGATTCATTTTGGAATAATTCCACGTACGCGAGGGTGGGTGGCGTAAGGGTAGCCGAGCTGAAACTGCTAGAGCTAGAGTTCTTGCACAGGGTGGACTGGAAGATCGTGCCAGACCCGGAGGTCCTTGTTGCCTACTACAGGGGACTGGTGCAAAGGTCGCCAGCCTATGTGCTCGAGGACGAGGTGGACCAGGAGGACGAGGACGGGTCGACCGAGATATCTGACGAAGTGGACGAAGATGTTGAAGAGGTGGAGAACGCAAGTGAGAGCGAGATCTCCCCGCAGTCTGAACCGCCAGACACTTCAGCTCAAGCGCAGCATTGAAAGTTGCCCGAAAATTTGACCAGAGAGAGACAAGCTGCTAGCAAATGTTGAGAGGGATCGGCGTACATCAAGGTCGGAAACAATGGTGAAAGTTACAAGGGAGTTCATATGATATCCTGCATCGTTGCATTTCTGGAGAAAGGTCCGGAGCCCGGTTAGAAGCATGAGAAGAATTAATGTGTTATGAGGCATAGTTGTGCACAAGTGCTGTTCATGACAAGAACTGGTGGCATCGAGGTAGCAAGTGCTGCGAGTTCCTCATTGGAGCCATGCTCAGTTTCGATACAACTTTACGGGGTTCCTCCAGTGCTTGATTTGGTGGCCCGTGCGGCGTCTTGCCCAAACCCGCTCTTAGGCTCAACCCTGCCACCCGTCGTACGTACACTTTGTTGCCGTACAGATAGCTATATCCCTCCGGCGAGCAGCACAACCTACCTACCTACCCTCGCACGATTGCGCTGCCGCAAAACACCAGAGCCCCGGGGAAATTCGCCAGACAAGATGCGTGTCATTTCTATCGCGTCAGCGTTGCTAGGCGCGGCATCTGTCGTCTACGCCGAGGCCAGAACGGCAAACATCTACATCCAGCCCCTAGGCTCGAGCTCGTCTCCGGTCCTACTCGCCGGACTCACCTACGACAGCAGCGCACCGGACACAGCCAGCAGCGCGTCAGTGACATCCTACGAAGCCCCTGAACTGCCAGAGTCCACAGACCTCGTCCGGGTCGGCATCTACGACGCGAACCAGAAACAGTGGGCGGGCTCGACCAGCGTGGCCAGTGCTGAGAACTTCGCGAAGGGTTATTCGCCTCACTTTGTGCTGTCGGTCGACGGCACGTCAGGCGAAGAGGTTGTCCTGGGGGCGAGCGTGAGGGGCGTGAGGATAGATGCCGGGCAGACGCGGGATTTTGGACCGCAGGCGAGCTTGCTTTTGACGAGCAGGGGGAAGCAGCCGGACCTGAACAAGCCGATCGTGCTGAGTCCGGAGGGAAAGAAGGTCGAGAAGGAGGAGAAGACCTTCCTGCAGAAGTTCGTGACATCTTCCAGCCCCTCTCTGAAGACCCCATGCGTGGTGATGGTGCTGCACTGGAACCGTCAGGCTAACTCTACGGTCAAGATACTGGTGGATGATCGGCATCGCCATGTTGCTAGCCATGGGCGGCGGCGGCGGCGAAGGCAAATAGATGTGAAAATGGCTCAACACGATTGCGACGACACGATGCGCGACTGTTCTTTTGGTTTGGTGGACGACGTGATATGAGCGCCATGATGCTTACTTCTGGGAAACCAACCTCCCAGTCATCAGCTTGCGCGACGGTTCCTAGGAGACTGCACAGGGAGGTGTCTCGATTTTACGTGCCAGCAAGTTGCTGTGTTCTCTCCCCGTCTTTTTGAACTCGCCCCTCAGATCGTTCATTCTGCATCACCTCGTTTCTCTTCCTGCCGCCATGCTGCTTGGCGGTACCTGCTACGCTTCGAGTGCAGGCCTGAAAGGGAGCAGACCTAACCGCATCCCTGCTCCCTAGAGCTGAAGCTTCCTCCCCGCCAACCAGTGTTGATTGGACCCACAAAATTTCGCAAGGGAACATTGAAACCGCCTGCAGGCAGTCTAGCAGCTCTCGCCTTCTTCTCTTCTCCCTCCCTCCACCATCTTTCCTTTCCCTGCCCTCGTGATCGCAAACAGAAGCCACCCTTCCCACCCATACGTTTTCTTGATTGTCAAACGACCTCGACCTTTTCTCAACACCACATCTGCAAGCAACAGCCACAATGGCCACCGAGAACGATCACGTCACCGAGAACACCACGGGCGCGACCACTGCTGCCCAGGAGACGCCCGTCGCCGATGCTAAGGGTAAAGGCAAGGCCACCGCGACCGCTGAGGATGTCCCCGCCGATGTCGCTATGGACGAGGATGATGACGATGAGGACGAGGACGAGGATGAGGTGCGCTCGCCAATTCCCCACCATGCGCCTCTGCGCGGCTGCCATGAACTCCCGCTAACTGACTGCTTGCCAGGCTCCCGAGGATGGTGTGTTGGCCCGCGCATTACAACCCCTCTCCCTTCGATTGCCCCGCATTTCTAACCTGACATGATACAGCCGAGGAGGATGACGAGAGTGGCAACCCCGAGGAGGCCATCTCCCTAGAGAACGTCGTGGGCCGTCGCACGCGCGGAAAGATTATCGACTTCGCCAAGGCCGCCGAGGAGAACCCCGCCGACGAGGACGAGGACGAGGATGACGATGAGGACTTCGAGGAGGATGACGACAAGATGGACGAGGACTAGACGCTGTAACCTGCTGCCCAGCCTCAAGTGGTCTTGCGCTCAATGCCAACGAGCAACGTTCACCTAATGGAAGACTGGTCACGACGGATTTATGAAAGTTACGAAAACAAGAAATACCACGGTGGCGTGTCCGTGGAATTTGTGAACACTGGAATACTGGATTGAACCAGAAGACTTCAGGATGGATGGCCAGATGCCCAAGCATCGAGTCTAGATGCGATGATTGACTGAGCTGTCATTTGGTGTTGCTTGTTAGCATACCAGCACCAACAATTACCAGTCAAGGTACCCTACACAAAGGAATAGTTGCCTTGTACTTTGCAATGATGCGCCTATCCCCTGTGATCCCTTGCATCTTGCAATGAGAAGAAGTGCCGCGTATGACATGTACGCTTTTGCATAAAGCTTGATTTGTTATTCAAAAAAGCTAAGCCTCATCACAGGTAAGTCGAAGACTTGAAGCAGGCGGTTGTCATAGGCGGTGGGGAATACGGCGGCCCATTGTAGGTGGTAGGTACGTACCCCGCAGGTACCTAGAAGACGCCTAGTGGTACCTTACATACGGGCAAGGCAGGCCCCTCATGAATGGGCAATCAATTCAATAAAAAAGCTCTGGCTCTTCCTGAAAGCGAACCGGACAAAGTGACCCTGCAGACGCCTGGCCACTCGCGTCCAGACAAATGTGAACAACTTCGGCGACTACTCATTTCCTAATCTTCCAGATCCCTGGCTTTGCAGGACCATGCAGGAGCACCCCCATTTCGTCACCTAACAAGCCCCATTCCTGCACCAACTTCCTCTTTCTCAACACATTCAAACGCCTCGCATGTGAAGGAGGGCGCCGTCAACCATGGCATCCAGGTGAGTTCGCACGCCCAACTTTTCTTGTCTCCTGTGGCCTCGCGCATCCGCCAGCGCCAAGACAGTATCAACTTCACCGTCTTAAGGTGCATCTAGTCTGGCCGGAGAAGCAAGAAGCCACGATTTTCTTTTGCGACGGTTGCACGGTAGGCAACGGAGAGAGGATGCATCCGGCGCCATCACCG
Organism: Diaporthe citri; assembly: GCF_014595645.1. Lineage (NCBI taxonomy): Eukaryota > Fungi > Ascomycota > Sordariomycetes > Diaporthales > Diaporthaceae > Diaporthe > Diaporthe citri. Next base: position 2,380,607 of record NW_025064850.1, read on the forward strand.
GCGCCTCCGCCCACCGGCACTTGCCGCACGGGAAGACACTCTGAGAGGCCTCTTCCTTACTGACGCTCACTCCGTCTCGGAACCAGGTTCAACTCCTCCCTCCACCAGCGCGACTCGCGCTCCGCACTGTTCGAGGGCTACACGGGCTCCGGCGCCGACAACAGGAGGGGCATCACGCCGAGCCCGAGCCGGGGCTATGGCTACGGATACCCAGGCGGGCCCGCGCCCAACGGGAACGGGACGTCATCACACCTGGGCGTCGACAGCAGCAGCAGGGGGGGCTTCCGGCCCGCGACGCCGAACAGGAGGGGCCAGTACAGCGACGCGGTGCTCAACGAGCTCGAAAGCCAGAACGACGCGCAGATCGACGGCATCATGGGCAAGGTGCGGGTCCTGAAAGATGTATGTTTGGACTTTCCCCCAGCCGCGGACAGCCGCGCGGTCTCTGTCACGCAAATACGAGTAACGCAAAGCTGACAATAGCCCGCCCCTGGGACTGTAGATGACGGTGGCGATCGGCGACGAGATCCGCGACTCCTCCGCCCTCGCGGAGAAGATGAACGACCAGTTCGACAACATGCGGCTGCGCGTGCGCGGCACCATGAACAGAATGCTGTTGATGGCCGAGCGGACGGGCGTCGGCTGGAAGGTCTGGCTGGGCTTCTTCGCCGCGGTGATCCTCCTCTTCGTGTACGTGTGGCTGTTTTGATTGAATGCAAACACGCACGCACGCAACGCGAGAGATACGGTTGGGCATGTGGGATTCCCGACACTGAGGACTGGTGTGCCACCTGTGCACACTGAGCGAGCCGCGCTCTAGCGTTCGCCCGCGGTTCTCTGGGGTCGAGTTGACGGTCCCCCGGGGCCCGGTGTGGCTCAACTACAATGGCTGGCCATGAAGGGGTCGAGTTGAGAAACGCGCATCGGTTCTGAACCGGCGTTGGGGCGCCTCGTTTTCACGAGAAATGGAATTGAATGGCTACATGAGCTTCGAGGAGAATGGGTCATACATATACATATACCGCTTGGACCACATATCATGGGCAAGAACCAAGCTCACCAATAATGCATGCGTAACGCGCCTTTTTGTACAAATATCTACATCGACCCGCATTCATGAGGAGGGCCATGACCGCAATGCTGCAGGGCAACCCGCGGCGGATCCCGATGCGTGCTATATTACAATCTCTTTGGTTGGGTATCATACTGTTGTCGCCTTACTCAACTTCCGCTTAGCCCCTCCGCCTCATCTGCGGGCTGCTTGCTAGGTAGCTGCTCTCATTCGTCGACAGGAGACCACTGAAGTCTATGTCGCTCTGCGCCAGGCTGCCCCTCTGACTGCCCCTAACACTGCTCCTGGGCAGACTCCTCCTGAACCGGGAGGGCTGCGGCGCGCGGCCCGCGCTGGCAAAGGACACGTCCCTCGTGCCCTCGTCGCTGAGTTCGGCCTCGGAGTCGGTGTGTTCGTAACGCCCTTCGGCCTCGGGGATGTCGTCGTCGAGGTCGGCGTCCATGTCCATGTCCATGCCACCCCGGTCGCCGCCGCCGCCGCCGCCCTGGTGGTAGTCGTGTATGAGGTCGTCCTCTTCGAGCATCTGCGCCCTGTCCTCCGCGTCGACGGCGTCGTCGTCGAGCATGGTGAGGCCGCCGCCCTCCTGGCCCTGGGCCATCACCTCGCGCACCCGGTCCTCGGTCGCCTGCATGTCCCGCCGCTCCGCCGGGCTGACCAGCACCTGCCCGGCGTTGTTTTCCGTCTGGTCCACCTCCTCGTCCGTCTCGTCGTCATCCTCGTCGTCTTCTGGCGCGCTCTCCTCCTCCCCGCTGTCGTCCCCGTCGAACCCGAAGCCCTCGGCCTCGGGGATCTCGTCGTCCAGGTCCGGTTCCCCCTCGGCCCCGTCCGCCATGGGCTCGTCGTCGAGGTCGTCCGCGCCCTCGGCGTCCGCCTCCGCCTCGGCCAGCTGCGCGGCGAGCTCCTGCTCGCGCCGCATGGCCTCTGCGTGCTCCTCTGCCTCGCGCCGCTCCTCGCGCATCTGGAAGAGCGTCTTGGGCACGCCTGGTGGCTTCAGCCACGCGCTGCCGAAGTTGGTTACGTTCTGGCGGCGGCGTTCCATGATCTGCTCGTCCAGGCGGAGGCGCGCGAGAGGGGTGCGCTCCACCAGCGCGCGGCGGTGGTCGCGGCCATGGCCGGAGGGGTGCTGGCCGTGGCGGTTCAGCTGGCCGTGGCGGTTCAGCTGGCCGTTGTTGTGGTTGCCATTGTCGTCCGTCGGCGACTCGTCGTGACCGTTGAGCTGGTGCAGAAGAGAGGAGTGAGTGTGGCGGGAGGTATACCAGAGACTGTGAGACTGCAGGACTTTGTCAGCATAGGAAGCCATGGCACATGTGAATTCCGGTGGGGCTCACATCGCGAGGCGTCAGATCAGGGAGCATCGGTGCGTAGTCCATTATCCCCAGGTATGCCCGCCTAAACGGGCGAGTTGATGAGACGCAACACCTCCGGTCATACGATTACTGGTGAGTGTTGGCGACGAGAGTAGTGGGTGGGAGGCGTCTCGCGAAGAAACAGCGCTAACAGACTGTATTTCGGCGTTTAGTCACGCGTTTCGCTTGTTGACGTGCTGCGGATCGTGAGGTGCCTCACTTCGACCCCAGGTGTATAGACTACCTACCCCAAGACATGTAAGCTTTACCCCACCTTCAGGAGTACTTCAGCATGTGCATGGACTAAAGTACCTGCGGCTAAGCACGGAGCCGCGCGGCTGAGTGGCCCCGGCTGGGCGGCCAGATCTGGTTATGTGGAGCTGATCCTTGCTGAGATCTGGCGTTGACGTTTCACCAGCAAAAATTACGGGCAAAAAACCCGGGTAAACATTCCTGGCTGCAAATTCCCTTCACCGGGCTGCAAAAAGCCTCTTCGCTATGTGCGAGCTCGCGTGTGGTGGCCAGTTGGACTGTCTGACTGTTTACTCTCACCGCCTGGGATGAACAAAGAGCTTGCTGGTCACATGGTCTTAATTTACCATTCAGCCAGCCAGCCAGACCGCCAGGCAAACCGCTGGCTTCCTTGTTTTTTCCCACGCGGATTTGCTCGCTGCTGCGGTGGGCTGTTTCTGCCGGAAGACGGCCTTCGGTCCGGATCAACAGGAACAAGAAGGAGATGGCCCAGGGCCTTGATTTTTATCAAGTAACTGCAATTGCTCTGTATGGTGGCTGTCGGGACGCAGGCCAGATAGTGGAGCTGTCTCGTTTACGCAAAGTAGACAGGCCATTCCAAAGAGGGTCCGGAAGCTTGTTTCGCAAATCGCGGAAGATGGTATTCAAATGAATGAATGCATGGCTCGGCGACTCGTCATTCACTGCCTAGAACCTGGGTGATTACGGTGTGCTGCAAAGAGATGACCCGCGGAAATTGCTAGCAGAAAACTCGATGGATCTTCCTCGGGAAAACTCGGAACACCTCTCATGACGCCTGGCTCTCTGGTGCGGCGGTCGTCGGGAACGACCAAGGCGTTCGGTGCATCAGGACATCTCCGGCCCATGAGAACAGCCGACCTCGGCCTCTCTGGGTCGTAACGTGGGAGCGAAGTTGCTGCTGGTGGCCAGGCTGGCTCGTGTAAGCACGATTGGACCCCCGCAAACAGTAGGCTGCGTATCTGCCGTTATGTTAGCATGGCCTTGGATTTGCGCCGTCGCACAAAGGATCCGTTGCGGACTGCCACGCCAGCTCAGCGATCTCTCCATGGCCGGAAGACGAGGCGCTGATCAGGATGGCAAGACGGACGGACGCCTTGAAATCACCGGTGGAACTTCAAGGCCGTGGTGTCGCAGACGATCCCCAGTCCCGCTGATCTGATGGCTGCGCGGGGTAAGGCGCTCCGTTGGCCCTCGTCCTCTCCCGTTTGCCCATGTGGTGGCCGAGACGAGACGAGGCTAGAGCCTCGGATGTCTGTCGTTGGCCCAAGATAAGACTTTCCCTCGACGGCATCCGATCTGATTGGCCGTGTGGCCTGCGAGGCAAATGTTGATGACGATTTTTTGACAGCAAGCTATCAAGAAAGTTGGTTGGGCACTGAGAACACCAGGATTCGCCCGAGACGTCCCCCCAGGCCCTGACAGGTGCTTTCGGTGCTATGGCTTGCGACGACGCAATTGACGCCGGCCATTGGTGGGCGAGGCCAAGACTGCCGCTATGGTAAAAGTCAACATACCTAAATGCACAGGGAAACGAGGCGAACGAGGAACACACCGTGCCCACGCCGTCGCCACGGCGTCCAGCTCTGGTCCTCCCTACCACTCCCACAATCTACCATTCCGTCATTTGCCTGGCAAAATGTATTGACTTGTCTTCATCTTTCATCTAAATGGGCCGCAAGCCTTAGCATGCCTATGCAGCCTGGCAGTCACGGGGCAAGGGCCCCAGGCTCCGCGGGTTCCAGGCTCGGCGGAATTTATTTGAACTTGTGATGAGCAATACAATTGCAAATGCATAGCTCTGATCTGGCTGCTGCTGCGAGATCGGCGGACGCCCGGTGTTGCTAAAGCCGACGTCCTGATAGGCGACGAGTGACTGCCACTTTTTTTCTTTCTTGCAGGGGTCGCTCAAGCTCGCATGCGGGACCCTGAGCTAGCTGGGGCCCCCCCTTGCTAGCTCCGCTGGCCTGTGTGGGGGAGAGCTTGGGGTGGACAAAGGAACCGCCAACCGCCTTCTTCTTGTTGCTGGGTGGTACAAGCCTTGGGAGTGCCGGGCACTTTGCTTTGCTTTGCTTCAGTTCACATGCCACGCTGGCAGATCGGCCGAGACATGCTGTCATCAGCGGATGTACATACGTAACTGACCAGGCAACGCAATGATTTGCTCTCTGCTGGGCCAACAACGAGACTCGTCCAGGGTCGAGGGAGAGGACGAGGAAATGTCTTGCCTTTCCAATCTCATCTGCCCGGGACGCCTGGGCACTCATTGTGTTGCACGGGGAAAAGTCAATGAATACCCAAGGCCCTTGTCCCAGTCGTCACCACCACACAACCCCAGGCCAAGCGCATGAAACGTGCAGCTCTCATGTGGAATGCGCCAGCTGTGATTGGTCTCTTGGGAGGGACAAGACCCAGGAGGCTACATCACTTACCACAGCTCTGGTTCTGGCCGGAAACGACAAAATCTTCTGCCCCACCAGCCTCATCAGAGCTTGGGGTGAAGCGCAAGAGGACAGACAAGCCGCCGCGCCCAATGTGCCTGCCACGCATCAAGGGTGCGTCAAAGCAGAATGCAGACTACGCCCGGCAGCAAGGCCATTGCAACCGCAACCGTAGCCGCTTCCCCGATCGCCCTACTAGTAAATGACACTGCACGTGGAGTCTTGTTTGCTAGCCTCTCCCACTCTGCCACACCCACCTGTCCCCTCCCCTCCCCCAACTCCTCTAGGAAGGTCGCTTAGGACCATTGCGGCATCAGGGTGCCGCAAGACAACGCAATGCGCATCGCAAAAGCAAGGTCGATCATTTATCTGCGAAGGGGAGGTAGGGCACATGTATTCCAGTGACTGCGACGGCGACGGCGACAGCTTCAGCGGTGGATGTGCAGACGGCGATGGAGATGCGACTCGGGGCGTTGGCATGATCGAGAAGACCCTTGAGAGCCACACGTCCGAAGTAGGAATTAAGAGAGCAGTGTCACAAGGTCACATAGCCTTGCAGCCCTGTCAGCTCACAGTGCCATTGCCATTTCATATACCCAAGCGAGGTCGGCCCGTGACAATAGTGTAAATAATGCCGTCTGCTGGGACCTTGGTGTTTGCTGCTGGTGGCGCCTCTCACAGTCCCACCTCCGTCACTCGACTGCACGGCCCACGTTTCTGCTCTGCGGGCCCCACCTGTTTATTGTAAACCCTTGCAATCTCTATGGCTGGCGTGGATAGTGTACAGTACTACGGCTACTCTCAGAGCAGACGACGCCTTGCCCCTCTCTGTCCCAGCTCAATTAGACGCACTGGGGAGACACTGGCACTGCTTGCCTGAGGTTGTCCTAGAACGGAGTCTTGGCTTCCCCCCCAGCCTGCCAGCCCATCCTAGGTCTCCCACGCCTCCCACGCCTTCCCATCCATAAAGTCTAGTCCCCCTTCTGTGGCCAAACTTTTTCCTGTCTCCCCCCCTTCTCTTCACCACCACACACGTAGTGCCTGCCTGCTCTCTCACAGACTTTGGCGCATACCACAAGCACTCGCTCATTCTGCAAGCATCCGCGTTTCCTCGCTGAAAAACAAACAACTTTTCAAGGTAAGTAGTAGTCAAGACCCAGTCACATGCTAGCCCGCGCCGTGAAGAGATGGGAGCCAGTCCCGACGCCCTTTTGCCCCCTCCGCCCTGCGCTGCCCACCAAGGAGTTCAACGACATCTCGTGTCACGCATGGCACGGCAACAAAATGCCGTATTCACCAGCTCCGTCCCGTCGGATCGACAGCACTCAGCGGCAATTCGGTCCCCGAAGACTGCCCGCCGAACGCCCTCAGCGAAATATCGGCTGTGCTGCGCGAGCAGACGCCGGATTCGCGCGTCGGCGTAGATCCTCGTGGCTTGCCTCGAGAGCCGACCCGCCCCTGTTTGCTCGTGGCGTCTTTGCGACAGTCCATGTGCGGAGAAGCCGGGCCAAAGAGTACAAAATATGCCACTCTCCTTATCAGAGGCCGCGCTGTAGTTGCACGAGGAGCTCTACGCCGAACTCTTCTCATTGGTCGGTGCCACACCTTGCATCGCACGCGCCAGACTTCCCAACCCGGCTCGGGGGATGCACTGGATGAGTTCTCCGCATGCGACGACCATCAGAAAAGGAGCGACCCACAGAGACATTACACTCATCAGGGAATGCGCCTCGCCAGCAGCCTCAAACACGTCCAGGAGTTGAGACTCTCCAGGCTGTCAACCCCCCAGAGCGACTCTGTCATCAGTTCAGATCATGGCCGCCAGGACAGCATCTTGTACCGGCAATAGCTTCGTCATGCGATCCAGTGAGAGCCAGCCCTGAATGACGCAGCCACAAGAAAGAAATATACGACAAAGAGAGAGACGCAGCTGCTCGGGATTTGTGCAAGGGGATCATGTATCACAAGCTATTCCAAGACTGGCAGTGGGTCTTCCTGTGAGGCTCTTGGAGCCGGGCATGACCGACCCCGCTGAGAGCTCGGGCCTGCTTTCTCGAGTGCGCATATTCCCGTGTCATGCAATGCTGCGCAGGCTGGTCAAAGCCGATCTGCACTCTTCGCTCGTCCGGTCAGCGTTTGAGCCTCTCGCGACGATACTTGACACCTACCGCAACCCAAACCAATGGCCCGGATCGGTTCCAATCTCCAATACCACCCAGGGCTGCCGACGGATGGCTACTCACGTTTTGGCGAACATCTCTTCCGGCTTTCCAGTGCTCTTGACTGACAAGGGATCAAATACATAGACTTGCTAACAGTGCTTTTCCTTTAAGACTAGCCCTCAAGAGCAGCGCTGCTGCTCTCAAAAATAAACAGCAGGCTCATCTCTCTATTATCAGAGACGAGTCTCGAGTCCTCCAGTGACCTCTTAACCCACCCAGAAATTTAGGAGTGGTGGCCTAGCATGGGCGTGGTTAATGAGTTCGACGACAGAGACCAACATTTACTGGCTGAAACCGAAGCGTACCATCCCTATGAATATCAGGAAGAGGGCAACGGCTCTTGGGCCGGTGCCCTGCCGGTGAAGCAGTAAGCGCCCTCGACCTATCATGGGGATCCACAATCGCTAAATGGTACAACACAGGGGACTTTACGATCCTGATCTTGAGAAAGATGCGTGCGGTGTCGGTTTTGCCTGGTGCGTAGCCCTGTTCATCTGACTGAGCTCTAGCTAACGGCGTGTAGCCACATCAAGGGCAAGGCAAGCCACAAGATTGTCAGCGATGGTGAGTAGAAGAAAAAGTCCGGAATCGAGTCTTCCAGCTTGGACTAACCAACCATTGCTAGCTCGCAACCTTCTTTGCAACATGACCCATCGAGGTGCGGTGGGATCTGATGCTCGGGACGGCGACGGTGCTGGTGTCATGACTTCGATCCCCTTCAAGTTCTTCATCAAGAACTTCGAGCGCGATGTTGGCATCAAGCTTCCGCCTCCTGGACAGTATGCTGTGGGCAACCTATTCTTCAACCCCGAGCCCGAGAAGCTGCAGGAGCAGCAACGGCAATTGGAAGACATTGCCGAGTCCTTGGGCCTGCGGATCCTGGGATGGCGAGAGCCTCCCACCGATCCCAGTCTGCTCGGGCCTGCTGCTCTCAGTCGCCAGCCTGTCATTCTGCAGCCTTTTGTAGTCCTCACGTCTTACTACGGCTCCGGGAACGCGCCAGAAATGACCGACCCCGAGAAGTTCGACTTCAGGCACCTTGAAAGGCAGCTATTCGTGCTGCGAAAGCGCGCCACTCACACCATCGGCCTCCACAACTGGTTCTACATCTGCTCGCTGTCCAACAAGAACATTGTTTACAAGGGCCAGCTTGCACCTGTTCAGGTCTACCAGTACTACCACGATCTGGTGAACGCCGACTACGAGGCACACTTTGCCCTGGTACACTCTCGGTTCTCCACCAACACATTCCCTTCATGGGACCGTGCACAGCCTCTTCGGTGGGCTGCCCACAACGGTAGGTCAAGCACCCCTGGGCCGATCGCATTGAGGTACTAACTTGTTCCCAGGCGAAATCAACACCCTGCGTGGCAACAAGAACTGGATGAGGGCTCGCGAAGGTGTGATGCAGTCGGACGTGTTTGCGGAAGAGTTGGAGATGCTGTATCCTATCGTCGAAGATGGTGGCTCTGATTCTGCTGCTTTTGACAATGTCCTCGAGCTGCTCACCATCAATGGTGTGCTTTCCTTGCCGGAGGCTGTTATGCTGATGGTTCCCGAGGCGTGGCAGGATAATGCCCACATGGATCCCAAGAAGGCCGCTTTCTATGAGTGGGCCGCGTGCCAAATGGAGCCATGGGACGGCCCTGCTCTTTTCACCTTTGCCGATGGTCGCTTCTGCGGTGCTAATCTCGACCGAAACGGACTTCGGCCTTGCCGGTTCTATGTCATGGACGACGACCGCATCATCTGCGCTTCCGAGGTTGGTACCATCAGCGTAGAGCCTGAACGTGTGGTGCAAAAGGGTCGTCTGCAGCCTGGTCGTATGCTGCTGGTTGACACCCAGGAAGGGCGCATCATTGATGACCGCGAGCTGAAGGAGAGAGTCTCCCAGCGACAAGACTTCCGCTCTTGGCTGGACAGTGAGCTTCTGAAGCTGGACAACGTCCTCAAGCAGTCCGAGGCTGACAAGTCCCTTGACTTGGCTGCGAAACCTGATACCCATGCTGTCCAGGAAGACCCCCTCCTGCATGCCTTTGGATACACCTTTGAGCAGGTCACCCTCATTCTTGCCCCTATGGCGGCCGACGAGAAGGAGGCTCTTGGCTCTATGGGCAATGACGCTCCTCTTGCTTGCCTTTCCAAGGAGCCGCAACTGCTTGCGAACTACTTCAGACAGTTGTTCGCCCAAGTGACCAATCCTCCCATTGATCCTATCAGGGAGTCGATTGTCATGTCCTTGGAATGCTATGTCGGACCCCAAGGCAACCTTTTGGAAATTGCTCCCGAGCAATGCGGTCGGCTACTCCTCAAGAGCCCTATCCTCACTATCCCGGAGCTCAACACGCTGAAGACGATGTCGAAGCTCTACCCTGAGTGGACTGTCAAAGTCATCGACATCACATTCCCTAAGAAGGACGGGATTGAAGGCTACATCAAGCACCTCGACTACATCCGTAACGAGGCCACTGATGCCATCGAGCAACGCAACCGTATCATCATCCTGTCCGACCGCAACACGTCGGCGGACCGCATTTCGGTCTCAACTCTCCTGGCGTCCGGCATGGTCCACCATCACCTGGTCAACAACAAGTGGCGATCGATGGCTGCCATCGTCGTCGAGACTGCTGAGGCCCGCGAGGTCCAGCACATGTGTGTCCTGCTCGCCTACGGCGCTGATGGCATCAACCCATACCTAGCCATGGAGTGCATCTTGAAGCTGAACCGGGAGAAGCTCATTCGGAAGAAGATGACCGACGAGGACCTCATCAAAAACTACAAGCACTCCTGCGACGGTGGAATTCTCAAGGTTATGAGCAAGATGGGTATTTCTACACTGGCCAGTTACAAGGGTGCCCAGATCTTCGAGGCTCTGGGAGTCCACAACTCCGTCGTGGAATTGGCCTTCAGGGGAACTGCCTCCCGTATCGGAGGTGTCACTCTCGAGCACATTGCCGAGGACGCCTTCAGGTTCCACGAGCGAGGCTTCCCGTCCCGTTACACTGTCAGTGTCCCCGGCCTTACCGAGTCGCGAGTACCACTGGCGAGACGGTGGCGAGCCTCACATCAACGACCCTGTCTCCATCGCCAACATCCAGGACGCCGTCCGCAACAAGAACGACAAGTCATACGAGGCATACTCCAAGTCCGAATATGAGCAGGTCAAGGCCTGCACACTGCGCGGCATGCTGGACTTCGAGTTCGACGAGTCCAAATCCATCCCCATCGACCAGGTCGAGCCCTGGACCGAGATTGTCCGCCGCTTCTGCACTGGCGCCATGTCCTACGGATCCATCTCCATGGAGTCCCACGCAACACTCGCCGTAGCCCTCAATCGTTTGGGTGGGAAATCTAACACTGGAGAAGGCGGGGAGGATCCTGAAAGATCACTCGTTGATGAGAATGGCGATACCAGGAGGTCTGCTATCAAGCAAGTTGTCAGTACTCGATCATTCTCACCTGTGTTGTGGTGTTTTCTGACCTATTATAGGCAAGTGGGCGGTTTGGAGTCACTTCTGCATACTTGTGCGATTCCGACGAATTGCAAATCAAGATGGCCCAAGGCGCAAAGCCGGGAGAAGGGTAAGCGCATACCTGCTATTGCACTCTATTTCCCTTGGGATTCGAGCAGATTACTGACACTGCCCAGCGGCGAATTGCCCGGCCACAAGGTCAGCAAGAGCATCGCAAGGACCCGTCACTCGACTCCAGGTGTCGGTCTTATCTCGCCACCGCCTCACCACGACATCTACTCCATCGAGGATCTGAAGCAGCTCATCTACGATCTCAAGTGCTCCAGCCCCCGCTCGCGAGTCTCGGTCAAGCTTGTCTCGGAGACCGGAGTCGGTATCGTCGCCGCTGGTGTGGCCAAGGCCAAGGCTGACCACATCCTGATCTCTGGCCACGATGGTGGCACTGGCGCTTCCCGATGGACCGGTATCAAGCATGCTGGTCTCCCCTGGGAGCTTGGTCTAGCCGAGACTCACCAAACACTTGTAAGTCAACTCTCATATTTCTGTTGTTGTCGACGTCGTAGCTGGAAGTCCCTTTTCTTACACCAACGTCGTGCTCTTTTGGACGTCGACTAATTCCTTGTGTTCAGGTCTTGAACGATCTTCGTGGACGGGTTGTCGTTCAAACCGACGGTCAACTGAGAACTGGTCGTGACGGTATGTCCTAATCCGTGTCCTAATCGTCGATCTCTTGCTGATGGAACATCCATAGTCGCCATTGCCTGTCTCCTGGGAGCTGAGGAGTGGGGTTTCGCCACTGCTCCTTTAATCGCGATGGGCTGCATTATGGTAAGTCACTCAATCTGTCGACTCGTCGTCGCCCTGTTGATTCGTCGACTTGTCGATTTATCACCTCGTTTATTCGTCCCTTTGTCGACTTGTCGCCCTTTTGATTCGACGACTCGTCGACTTGTTGCTTTTTTGATTCAACGAGTCGACGACTTGTCGACCTGGTGATCCGTCGTCTGTTGATTCCACGATTCGTCGACTCGTCGACCTGGTGATCCGTTGACTTGTCGCCTTTTTGATTCAACGAGTCGTCGACTTGGTGATCCGTCGACCTGTTGATCCGTCTCTTTGTTAATCCGTCGACTTGTCTACTCTTTACTGACATGTTTTATATAGATGCGCAAATGTCTATCGCCCGACACCATGGTCCGCACCACGTCGGGACCCAAGGCGATCAAGGACATCAAGGTCGGTGACAAGCTCTTCGACGACAAAGACATGCCTGTCCTATGCACGGGTGTCTCGGACATTGAAACGTCGAACTCGATGAAGACTATCACGTACACAGACTACGACTCCGTCAAGAAGTCCTCCTTCACCTGTACGCCAGATCACATCATGTCGCTGCGGGCGTTCGGCGTCTCGCCTTCCATCGTCAAGAAAGGCTGTGGTGTACAGTGGTTTACCCGTTGCTGTAGAACTGAGCTCGTCGACGACGTACAGGCGATCAAATGGGACCAGTCGATGCATGAGCTGTACACTGAAGTCTCTGACAATCTTGGACGACGCCCTACCGATGCTGAGGCTCACGAGCACATCAACAATATTATGAACAGCATGTTGGTAATCCCTGATTCTGAGGCCGATTCTCAGATGCCCGGAACTGAGGATGTGCCGCCTCCTCCTGTTTCACCGGCTTTCGAGAAGTTCAAGTACCGACTCCCAGAGTTGGAGTCGACCGACGTCCAACCAGTCGTCCGTCAGGCTCTGCACGACCACATGGACGAATATCTGGAGGCTTTAATGCCTGAACAAGAAGAAATTCCCGACGACGACGATGGTGTTGTGTTCGATCTTGGCCAGTCCTCACCATCGAAGCCGCGACAATTCAAGAAACTGGCACGGATGCCATCGTCTACCCATCCGTCGGACCAAACGTGGCGTCCAGGCGTTCAGGCTCAGTTCTCCTCTCAGCAGGATTCTCAACAGACTGCGTCGTCTTCGTCTTTCGCGGATACTGCTCAGTTGGTATCTGACGAGGATCACATGGAGAAATTTGCTGCCGTCCGGGAGTCCTTGCGGACGACGTGCAAATCCGGTGGCTGTGAAGGCTTCAAGATGGTCACCGTGACGTTCAAGTCAACTGAGCAAGCCGATCTCGCCTATCAGCTACTCAGCAGTGATCACTATCGTGTCGTCGACCCATGTGCGGTGTCGAACGGCGAATGCTTCACCATGACCCTGGATCAGTTTGAAGCCTCGTGCTGCAAGAAGGACGACCTCCCCCACAATCACCTGAAGCTTTACCGAGCCCCTTTGCGGTTCGTGCCATCAGAAACGCCATCAGCGGACGTTCCACTCGACCCATACTGGTTTGGTTTCTGGCTTGGTGATGGAGTCAAGAGGACGACTCAGATTGTCAGTTCTGATCTGGAAATCAAGGTCTACATCCAGGCGTATGTCGACCGTCTGAACGCGGAGAAGCCGGCGGACGCTCATCCTCTGGGGCTGTCGGAACAGATCATCGAGAAGGCGGGCGACGTAATGCACGATCCATACCGCAATAAGAATTATCAGCACAACGTCAATGTCTACCACTGGGGCATCACGTCGACGCAGAAAACTGGTCCAAATACCTGGAATCCTGTTCGGGAGGCGTTGAAGGAGCTGGGCTTCATCGGCGAAGACAAGGCTGCAGGTATTCCAGACTGCTTCATGCATGCGGACGAGGACACACGCCTGGCTGTTCTCGCTGGTCTCATCGAATCGGACGGAGTGCTTCGAAAAGACTACGATATCTACACGCTCGAGCAGAGCACTTGTGAACACAAGAAGATCGTCGAGGACGCCCGGGAACTGGCTCTATCGTGTGGTATACAGTGCTCCAGCATCTTCACCCGCCAGAGAGACAACAGAAGCGAGCCGTCGTGGTCGTTCAACCTGTCGAAGGGCACTCAAAAGTTTCAACATCATCTTCTGTTTGCCAGGAAGAAGCTTGACGTCTCACGATCCCATACCTGGAGGAACAAAAACGCCCGCCCTTTTACGATCTCCGACGCTTCTGAGACTGAATATCGTCCGATTGAGGTCACCGGGGGCCTCTACCAGCTTGCTGACCGCACCGTGGTTCACAATTGTCATCTCAACACCTGTAAGTACATTCTCGTGACAATTGTTGTTCAAGTCCATTAATAGCTAACTCTGAACGTGCAGGCCCCGTTGGAATCGCCACCCAGGACCCGAAGCTGCGTGAGAAGTTCAAGGGAACACCCGAGCACGTCATCAACTTCTTCTACTACGTGGCGAATGAGCTGCGAGCCATCATGGCCCAGCTTGGTTTCAGAACCATCAACGAGATGGTTGGCCACGTCGAGTGCTTGAAGGTCCGGGATGACCTGCGGACGCACAAGACTGAGAATCTTGACCTCGACCTCCTGCTCACCCCGGCGCACTCGCTGCGCAGTGGTGTCGCCACGTTCAATGTCAGGAAGCAGGACCACCGTCTCTATGTCCGCCTGGACAACAAACTCATCTCCGAGGCCGAGCTCACGTTGGACAAGGGCCTACCAAGTCGTATTGAATGCGATATTGTCAACACAGACCGTGCCATGGGCACTTCCCTTTCTTACCAGATCTCCAAGCGTTATGGAGAGGCTGGTCTGCCTGTCGATACAGTCCATGTTTCCATCAAGGGATCCGCTGGGCAGTCCTTCGGTGCCTTCTTGGCCCCTGGTGTGACTCTCGAGTTGGAGGGTGATTCCAACGACTACGTTGGTAAGGGTCTGTCGGGTGGTCGTCTTGTTATCTACCCACCTCGCTCCGCCGTATTCAAGGCGGAAGAGAACGTTCTGGTTGGCAACGTGTGTCTGTACGGCGCCACTGCTGGCCACTGTTACTTCCGCGGTGTTGCTGCCGAGCGATTCGCCGTGCGAAACTCTGGCGCTCATGCCGTTGTTGAAGGTGTTGGTGATCACGGCTGCGAGTACATGACGGGAGGCCGTATCGTTGTCCTGGGCAGCACGGGCCGCAACTTCGCCGCCGGCATGTCGGGTGGTATTGCGTACGTCCTGGACAAAGACCACGACTTCCTCTCCAAGCTCAACACGGAGATGGTGGAGGCTTCTGGCGTCGATGACCCCACCGAGATCGCCTTCCTCCGGGGTATGATCGAGGACCACCACCACTACACCGGTTCCGAGCTTGCTGCTCGTGTCTTGGTCGACTTCAACCGGGTCCTGCCCCGATTCATCAAGGTTCTTCCAGTTGACTACAAGCGAGTTCTTATGGAAGATGCCGCCAAGGCTGCGGAAGCCAAGAAGGCTGAGCTCAACCTGCCCGTCATTCCGGGCAAGAAGGAAGAGAAGGCTAAGGCTGCCCCTCTCCAGGATATGGAGGAGGCCATGGGAGACAGCAAGGCCGAGTCCAGGCGCGCCCTGTCCTTGACAAGACCAAGGGCTTCATGAAGTACCACCGTCGCGCGGAGAAGTATCGTGACGTCAAGACCCGCACCAAGGACTGGGCTGAGCTTTCCTCGCGACTTGACGAGGACGAGCTCAAGTATCAATCTGCTCGATGCATGGACTGTGGTGTTCCCTTCTGCCAGTCCGACACCGGTTGTCCCATCTCGAACATCATTCCTAAGTGGAACGAGCTCGTGTTCCGCAACCAGTGGCAAGATGCTCTCAACCGCCTTCTCATGACCAACAATTTCCCCGAGTTCACCGGTCGTGTCTGCCCGGCGCCTTGCGAAGGTGCATGTGTCCTCGGCATCAACGAGGATCCCGTTGGCATCAAGTCTATTGAATGTGCCATCATTGACCGCGGTTTTGATATGGGCTGGATGGTACCTCGCCCGCCTCAGGTTCGCACCGGGAAGAAGATTGCCATCGTCGGCTCTGGCCCCGCTGGTCTTGCCGCTGCCGACCAGCTCAACAGGGCTGGTCACCTGGTCACCGTCTACGAGCGGGCCGACAGACTTGGTGGTCTGCTGATGTACGGTATCCCCAACATGAAGCTTGACAAGCGCATCGTCAAGCGAAGGACCGACTTCATGGCTGCTGAAGGCGTTCAGTTCAAGACCGGCGTCAGCGTTGGCGACGAGCTGACGCTGAATGATCTCCGCGCCCAGAACAATGCCGTTGTCATTGCCACCGGCGCGACAGTGGGACGAGACCTGCCTATTGAAGGACGTAACCTCAGCGGCATCCACTTCGCTATGGAGTTCTTGCACAAGAACACAAAGTCGCTGCTCGACTCCGAGCTAGCTGACGGTGGTTACATCTCGGCCAAGGGCAAGCACGTTGTCGTCATTGGCGGTGGTGATACAGGCAACGACTGTATCGGCACCTCTGTCCGTCACGGCGCCAAGTCCGTCGTCAACTTTGAGCTCCTGCCCCAGCCAGCCGAAACCCGTGCGCGTGACAACCCTTGGCCACAGTGGCCTCGCATTTACCGCGTCGACTACGGTCATAGTGAGGTGCGACAGCACACCGGCAAGGACCCTCGTGAGTACTGCATTAAGTCTTCCAAGTTTGTCAGCGATGGCAACGGGAACGTCAAGGGTATCGAGACGGTGCGTGTCGATTGGAGCAAGGACGACGCCGGAAAGTGGGTCCTCAAGGACGTCGAGGGCAGCGAGGAGTTCTTCCCTGCCGACCTTGTGCTCCTGGCCATGGGCTTCCTGGGCCCCGAGCAACGTGCGATTGGCGATGAGGTCGAGAAGGACGGCCGGACCAACGTCAAGACGCCGGCGGGCAAGTACTCGACAAACATCGATGGTGTGTTTGCTGCAGGCGATTGCCGACGTGGCCAGTCCCTCATTGTCTGGTAAGTCCCCCAAACGGTGACATTCTCATCCATACTTGAATATTAACTAACAATCACCCCAGGGGCATCAACGAGGGTCGCCAGGCAGCGCGCGAGGTCGATCTGTACCTGGAGCACTCCACCAACCTCCCGGTCACCGGTGGTATAACGAAGCACTCAGCACACGAGATACTCAACACGGTCAAGGCCTCTCCCGCCGTCGCCGCCTAGACGACTCTGCTCGCCACACACACACTCACGATTGTACGAAATGCCTCTCATGTACTAGTAATCACGACCATCTACGCATACGAATGAGGTTACGGCTGGGCAAGGAAAAAGCAGGCAGTAGTCACAGCGAGGAAAAAAGTACCGGACTGGACAGGAGCAAGCTTTCATTATCGGAAGGGATATGAGCGAATGTTTCCCCTTCGTCTTGCTATTTGATACCACCTGGTGCGCAATGATTTTATCATTTTGGATGGTCAGTTGCTATTGACGTCGAACTGGATTCGAAACATGATCTGTGCTTATTTTGTCTTGTTTTCTTGCCTTCTCTGTTGATATGTGCTTCTTGGCGTCTACTTGTACGTAAACTCTCATTTCGCTCCTGTTCTGAATAAAAGTAAAGAAATTCAATACCATGACATCTACTGAAAAAACAGAGAGCTGTATCTCTGGCTCTCACCACTCCGTTACCGCATTATGACTTGCATTCCATGGTCCACCAGGTCCGAGACTCCAGCACAATAACATTGGCAACACGACGGGGATGAGGGCACACGACATCAATTGCAATGCGAACTCTATAGTCACCCCTGGATCTGGAATAGTTGTAGGTCAGAATGTAACTGTGCTAAAGTGAGGGAGGGGTGAAGCTAATGCGCGCTGCAGTTCACTTCGGTTAAGCTCTGATGAAGCAATAAAGCAAACGATAGTTGATTGTTGAGTGTTAAGGAGAGAAGTCTCCCGCTATCAAACGCTTAGAAGGAGCCTATTTATAGGCTAGCGTTAATATATAGGCATATAACCCTTGCACCTTTCAATACACCCCTTATCGCAAGTATTATTATTTAACAATAATAAGAAATATAATATATAATAGCTAAAATGTTGAATGGCCTTTGCCATATGGCTAATGTACATACATACATGGTCGTGCAATTGCGTCTGTATTTGTTGTTATCTCTAGCTAACTATCAGAACGACGGCTTTCACAAGGTGGCCAGATAAGGCCACCGTACCAGTTGGACGGGATGACTAAGCCCGTCCTATCAAGGGGATAGCATACGGTCCAATGAAGTGTTATTTCAACATAAAATATAATTTAAACATTTCATTATAATTTATATTAAAATTATTATATAAATATTACTTAATATTTATATATTTTACTTATATTATTTTTAATTTATTATTTAAATATTTATTTAATAATATAAACTTTATATTTATTTTAATTTTAATTTTATATAAGCTTTTTTAAAAATAAAATAAAATAATACTTTTATATAAATATTAATAAAATTATCTTTAAATATAATATAATAAATATTATATATTTTTTTAATTTTTTTTTTATAAATAAAATAATAATAAATAATAATATTTTTTAATTAAGCATTAATTTTAAAATTTTAAATAAGATTTAATATTAATTAATTATTAATATATAAAATAAAAAAAAATTAATATATTTAATAAAAATATAATAATATTAAAAAATATATTATATATTTTATTTTATAAATAAAGTTTATAATAATAAATTAATGCTTTAATAATTAAATAATTAAACTATTATTAAAAAGTTATATATATTTATTAAATACTTTTAAATTATTTATATTAATATTATAAAAAGTATTAATATATATATTAAATATAATAAATTAAAATAATAATGTTTATTTTAAAAATTTTAAAATATAATTTAATATATATTAAATATATTAAAATACTTTTTTTATAATATTTAAATAATAAATTATAAGCTTTATATTAAATATTAATAATATTATATATAAAAATATAAGGTTTAATTTTATTTATATAATAAAATAATTAATAAATTTAATAAATAATTAATATATTATTATATTTATTATAATATTATTAAGCTTTTTTTATTATAAAAATAAATTTAAATTTATAAAAGTTTATTTTTAATTATAATTAATTATTATAAGCTAGCCTTAAGTTATTTACTATAAGGTGCTTAAATAAGGTTTATATTTAAAGTATAAAGAAAGAAATTCGCTTTTTATTAATACTTATATTAAAGCTTATTTTTATAAAGCTAAAGCTTATTAATTAATTATAATAAGTAAAGCTTAAATTATAATATATCTTCTTTTTTTAAGTTTTTATAATAAGCTTTAAAAGATAATTATATAATAAAAAATAAAGGATATTATAATTTAATTATAAATTAAATATTATTTTTTACTTAATTATTTAATTATACTTTAATGCTTTTTAAATATATTAAAAGCTTAGCTTATTTTTTATAATTAATATACTTTTAACCCTTATAATTTAATATATTAATTAAAGTAAGTTAATAAAAATAATTATTTAAATATAAATTAATAATTAAATTAATAATATTTTTATAATTCTTTAATTTAAGCTTTTTATATAAGCTTTTTTATTTAAAACTTTAAGATTATAAATTAATTATATAATTTATAATTAATTAATGCTTAATTATAAATAATTATAATAGGCTTGGGCTATTGCCCAAGCCTTATATAGTGTGGCTAGATAATCCAAGGGAGCTTGGATTATTACGTACCTTTTGGCTTAGTTAAAAGGTTGCTGCTTTGCAGCTTATGGGAGAAGGCGCTAGCCAGCCTGCAGCCCCTTTGGGGCCAGCCCATAATAATAATTTACTTTATTAATAAAAGAATTTTAAATTTTAAGTATTTTATAATATTAAATTAATTAATATATAATTAACTTATTTTAAGTTTAAGTTAATATTAAATTAATAATACTTTAAACCTTACTTTATAAAAAAGAATTTATATTTTCTTAAATAAACTCCTTTTTTTTATTAATTTTAATTAATAAACATTATTTTTTTATTTTTTTATAATAATTAAAATAATTATACTTATAATAATTAAATTAAATATATATAAAATACTTAACTTTACTTATTAAAATTATTATAATATTAATATTTATTATTTTATTATTTTAAAATTAAATATTATTTTCCTTTATTATAATATTAAAAATATTTTTATATTATTATAAGATAAAGTAAAAGGCTTTAAATATATTTAATTATTTTTTATAATTAAATTAAACTTTTATTATAAAGATTAAGCTATTAATTATTAATAATATTTTATATTTATTTAATTAACTTTAAGCTTTTATTATATAAATAATTAATTAAATTAAATAAAAAATTTTATTATTTCCTTTTTATAATATTATTATAATATAATTAAATTAAGCTTAATATATTTTTATTTAATAAAGTTTTTAAATATAAAGTAAATTTTTTTTAAAAAGCTTTTTAATTATTTTTAAAATATGTTTATAAAATTAATATAAAAAAAATTAATTATAAAAAGTTTTTAATTAATTAAATATATAAAAAAATTAAGTTCTTTTAATATTAATTATTTTTTTTATTTATTATAAATTTAAGCCTTATTTTTATTAATTAAGTTATTAAGTATTTTTAAAATTAAAATTCCTTAAAATAAGAAAAAGCTTAATAAGTTCTTATTATATTTTTTAAATTTTTATTATATTAAGTTTTATATAATTATATTATAAATTTATAATATAAAAAAACTTTAAATATATATTATAAGTTAACATAAGGTTATTTATTAAAAGGTATTTAAATAAAGTTTATATTTAAAGTATAAAGAAAAAGGATTATTCTTTATTTATGTAATGAGCTTGAGCTATTGCTTAAGCTGTAATGCATGCTTGTATTGGGCTTATATTGCACTTAACCTTTTTATGTAATAAGGTATATATTTAAAAGATAAATTTAAAA
This sequence comes from Diaporthe citri, assembly GCF_014595645.1. Taxonomy (NCBI): domain Eukaryota; kingdom Fungi; phylum Ascomycota; class Sordariomycetes; order Diaporthales; family Diaporthaceae; genus Diaporthe; species Diaporthe citri. The sequence continues at coordinate 2,401,251 of NW_025064850.1, forward strand.
TTAAGCTCTTTTAAAGCTTAACTTACTTTTTAAATATTGCAATTTATAACGTTTTTTAAGTACCTTTTAATAAATGCTTAAGGTTAACTTATAATATTAAACTATAATTTTTAAATTATATTAAAGAAAATACTTATATTATAAATGTAAATAACTTTATACTTAGGATATTAACCTTTTTATAAAATATATTAAAAACGAGCCACCTAAACAATGAGGGATAGGTTTTGCTAAACTCTCTTAAGGATAACTTAAGAAGGAGCTTTAATATAATAAAAAGGGAAGATAAGAATAAAAGGGAATTAAAGAAAGGAAAAAGATAAATATTTTAAAAAATTTTAAAAATAAGAAAAGCTTAATTAAAGTATTAAATATATAAAAAAAGAAAAAAGTTAATTTCTTAAAAGAATATTTAAAATAAGCGTAAAAGCTAGCTTTTTATAGCTAATTAAAATTTAGCGTAATATCATTTCTTATATAATTTCTTATACTTATTAATATATCTCTTTTTAAGCACTTTATAATAAATATTGCAAAGATTATTAAAATAAAACTTTATTATTTTTAATTAAGCTTTTAAGTTTTAAAATTTACCTTGCTATAATTTTAATTACTATTGCTATTTTTAATTCCTTACTTACTTATTTTATTATAACTTTTGCTTTTTTATAAAAGCTTTAAATATTTTTAAAACCTACTTAGTAGTATATTTATTAATTATATTCTTTTAGCTATTAAAATTTACTTTAATAGCTAATATTAGCATAGCTATTAAAGATTTAAATACCTTTATAAAATAAAAAATAAATTTATTCTTTTTTTTAATTATTATATTAAGTATAGCATATTAGCTTTATTAACTTTTACTCTTATTTCTTATAAAGCTTTTGCTTTTATTTTTGCTTTTTATAATACTTCTGCTTTTAATATTTATACTTTGCATTTAATTATTTAATTAGCTTATTTATAAGCTTTTTAAATTATTTCTAAATAAACTTTATTATTATTTTAATTATTTTAAATTAATTAGCATGCTTTAAGTTTTATTTATATTTATTATTAAGATAAGCAAGTAAGAAAGATCCTTATATATGCTAAAGTAAGCATTCCTTGCTAGCTTTAAAATATCTTATAATGCAATGCTTAGATTAAAAGCTTATTTAATTAAAGTTATACTTAATTAGTTTTAAGCTATTTAAAAGTTTATGCCTTGCTATATATTAAATATTTAAAATTAAGTTATTAAATTAATTTATATTAAAGGTATTATTTCCTTTATGCCCTTCTTGCAATTAATAGCAATCTTAGTATATTGCAATTTAAATAGCTATTGCTAAATAATATCCCTTTATAATAAAAGCTTACTTTTTACTTTAATTACTTTTATACTATTAATCCTAATAAGGGGAATTAGTATAGGTATTTAAATAACTTTATTAATTTCATTAAGCTTTAATTAAATAATAAACATTTAAATAATAATGCTAATAGCAGCTTTAAGCATTTTATAATATGCAATTTTAATTAAAAAAGCCTTAACTTAATTTTATACCTTTTAATTATTCTTTCCTTAATTCTCCTTAAAGTAGTTTTTAATAAACTTAATAGCATATTATTTATAAAACATTTTATTAATTTATCTTAATCTTAATGCAAACTTCCTATTAAAATCTTATATTTTATTTTTTAAGGTAGCTATTAAATATTTATAAATAAGTGCTTTAGCATCCTTATTTATCTTACTCTTCCTATCTCTTAATATAAAATTATTTTATAATAAGCAATAATTCTCCATTTTATTAAAAATTATTATTATTTAATAATTAAGTATATAAATAAGCATAATAATAAATTTATAATTCTTTATTAATTTATATTATTAATATTTCTTAAGTAAAGTATAATTATAATATAAAGGTTTTTTAAGTAAAAATATAATATTTTAAAAGTTAAAAAGTTGCTAGGTTATAAAGATTATAATATACTAAGTTCTTAATTCTTTATATTTATAAAATATCTCTTTTATATTAAAGAAATTAAGAGCAAGAAAGGCTTAATATTATTTTATTAAATTTATTAACTTAGCTAGTTTTTTTAGCTTAGGATAGAAATTAATGCTTAAAAAATATTTTTATATTATCTTTATAAGCTTATTATTAAATACTATTTATTTTATATTAAAAAATAGTAGTTAATTAAGGGTTTAAAATTGCTAAATATTATTTAAGTAAACTTTATTTATAATAATTTTTATTTTAAAGGGATTTTTAAAAAAGTTAATACTTACTTCTTAAGCAAAGTTTTATTAATTTTAAATATTTATAATATTTAAAAATTGCAATGCTTTATTAAGTAGGTTTTTAAAGTTATTAAAGTAAGGAAGTTTTATAATTATTAACGTTAAATTATTCTTTCTTAAATTAATAGGCTTAATTATTAAAATTAAGGCGTTAGGGTCTTAAGGTATTTTATAATATAAAAGTAATTATAACCGCTTTCTTACCTTGCTTTTTTAGCTAAAAAATATTTTAGCTTTTAATTATAAAAAAAAGAAGCAAAGAAAATAAGTAATAAAGTAAAAAGTAAGTAATAAAAGTTAAGTAATAAAAAAAGGAAGTATAGCAATAAAAAAAGCCTTATATCCCTAGGGATTATTATATAAATAATTAAAATAAAGAAAGTTAAAAATAAGAAAAAGATATAATTAATATTTAATTATAACTTAAGGTTGCTTTTATAAATAACTATTATTTATTTTTAAATAAGAATTAAATAAGGGAAAAGATTAATATATTAAAAGTGCATTATTATTAAAATAGCTAAGTAGCAGCCAACCTTTAACCTTTAATTAATAATAATATAAAGATAGAAAGAAAAAAAAGAAAAGAGAAAAAGGAAAAGGGCTTAGCTGTAAATAAATAAGTATAGCAATATATATAAGCTAAAGTAATAAAAGTTAGTAAATTACTGCCCTTTAATTAAATAATTATATTAATTAAAAGAAAGGAGTAATAAAAAGGCTTATAAGTTATTATTAAAAGCCATTAGTTTATTATTTTGCTAATAATTAAAGTAAAAAGGTATGCAATCTTTTATTTTTCTTAAATAATAGTTAATTATAAAATACTTTCCTTTTAATTTATAAATTTATTAAGCATAAATTAAAATAGGTTACTTAATTAAAATTCCTTTATAATAAAAAAATAAATAACTTCTTTATAAGCAAGGAATTAAAGATAAGTAACTTCTTTTTAGCAATAAACTAACCTTAATTAAAAGCAAGGTAATAAATCATTTCTTTTAATAATAAGATAACTTATTATTAATATTATTTACCTTTTTTTATTATAATAACTTTATATATATAAATTTCCTTTCCTTCCTTAAGTTTTTTTTTTTTCCTTTCTTTTCTTAATATCCTTTTAACTTTAATTAATCTTTAAGTTAAGCTAATATTAAAGCAAAATATTATAATTCTCTTATTTTTAAATATCTTTTTATAATAATATCTTTATTATTAAACCCTTCTTAATTAAAATTAAGAAGTTTAATATAAGAGAATTCCCCTTTTTCTTTTTAAGCTATTTATTATAACTTATAAGCTAAGCAAATTTTAATTAAAAGCATTTATACCTCCTTTAAGTTAAAAAGCATTTTTAATAAAGATTAATTTATTAAGATTATCCTTTATAATGCCTTTATAAAAGGTATTTATATATATAAAATTATTAATATTAAATAAAATTAATACCTTGCTTAGCAATTTATTAATTTTATCTTTAAAAAGGTAATTAAGGAATTATTTAATAAGTTTCTTAATAAGCTATAGAAAAAATAGTTTTTAAATAATATTAAGAATTTAATTAAAAGCTATATAAATATTATTATTATTAAAAAAAGTAATAAGGCTTCTTATAAAAAGTATATAATAGCAATATATAATTACTTTAATTATTGTTATTAAGTAGCTTTGCTTATAGCCTTTTATAGCTATTAAAATGCTTTCTCTTATAAGTATTACTTAAAGTATATAAGTTATAGCTTTTCCTTAATTATAAATAGGAATATCCTTATTATAATTCCTTTCTTTAATTACCGCTCTTTATATAATTTTTATAATAATGCTTATATTAACTATATTTATTATATTAAGGGATTTAATTATATTTTTAATAAATATAATAATATAAAGGAGGTATAAAAGGTAATAATAGCTAAGTAAGTAAAATTTAAAGATATGCTTAGCTTTATAATTATTATTAATAAGATAATATAGCTTAAAGGAATAATTAGCTTTAATATTATTTAAAATAAGGAAATTAATATTATTTAAGGCTAATAATTATAACCTTATAATATAAAATTCTTATTATGCTAATTATAAAAATAAGCTTTTAATAAGGTATAAATAATAATTAAAATAAAAAGAAAAAAAAAAAAGTAAATTAAGTTATTAAAAAGAAAAAGAAAGTTTTTAATTTTAATAAGAAAATAATAAATAAGTATATAATAAATTTTATAATGCATTTTTTAAAAATATAATATTTCTTATTTAAACTTAAGGTTAAATTTAATTAGGTAAATAAATATATATAAAAAGAAATTTTATATTATAATAAATATATATGTATATGTATATAAAAGAAGATAATCCCCCTTTTTTTAAATAAATATTTAAGCTAAGATTTAAAAGTATTGCTAAGTTGGTTATATTAAGAATATTAAGGGTTGTTTAATTAAAGCAAAGGAATGTTAATAAACTATAAAGGCTTATTTTATAAATTCCTTTATTTTATATATAAGTATATTATAAGTTTAGCATTTTAAATATTAAAGTTTAAAGAATTTAATAAATTTAAGCTTATAAATAATTAATATGCTTAAGTAATAAATAAAGATATATTTAATTAATTTTAATAATAATTAAAGTTAAGGTTATTTAAGATAGAGTTAAATAGGCTGAATTTTATTAAAATATTTAAAAAGGAGTTATTATTTATAGTAGCTGTAAGATTAGTTTTTCAAAGTAAATAAGGTTTAGGTTTTTATATCCTAGAATAATTAATAAATCTTTTTAGTTATTTTAATAAAAATATGCTTAAAAGGTAAATATTATTAAATATTTAAAGTTTATAAATATTATTATAATAAATCTTATAAATAATAAAAAGATTAAATTAATAATAAGTTAATTTTTAAAATAAGGAATAATTAACTTTCCTTTGCTTATTAATAAATAAAATTAGATTATTTTTTTTTAAGGGAATAGATTAAGGGAAACCATAATATATATCTCGTTATGTAGCTTTCCTTTTATAATTAAAAATTAATTTAATTACTGCCTTTATATCTTATAAAAGATTAAGAAGTAATTAAAGTTAGGAATTAAAAGCATTTTAAGCAAATATATTTAAAGTTTAAGTTTAAATATATTATATAGAAATAGTAGTTTTAATTAAAATAATTAATTTAAAGCTATAAAAAAGATAAAAGGAACTCTTTTTATAAAATCTTTTAAATAAAGTTTAATTAATAAAGAAAGCATAGGGTAAAATTTATACTTAGCCTTTAATCCCTTTATTAAGCATTTTTTTAATAGCAATTATAATAATAAAGTATTTATATTTAATAATATTATTAATATAAGAATTATATGCTAAGATTATAATCTTTTTAACTTTAATTATTAAAAGATATTAAGCAAATTAACTTATATTTTCTTATTCCTTATTTATTATTATCTTTATTAAAAGCCTTTATTTAAAAAGGAATTTTTAAATAAAGAACTTTTTAATGCTTTTTAAGTTAGCTACTTTAAAAGGTATAGCTTTAACTTATCTTATTAAGTTATATTATCCTTTAATTAGCTTATTATATTCTTAATTAAAAGATAAATATTAAATATTAATATAAATCTTAATAAATAATTAATTTAATATAATTAAAATAATTTTATTATTATAAATTTAAGTATCTTACTTATTATAATAAAAATAGCTAGTAATAGCTTTTTTAATATTAATATATATTCTTTTTTAATAATATATAGCTTAAATTTAAAAATAAATAGCATTTCTTTTATAATACTTAAGAGGAATATAATAGTTTTTAATAATTTCCTATTTTTAATTAAGGTTATTAATAACTTACTATTATAGTAAATCCTTTTTAAGTTATCTTTAAAAAGTTTCTTTATAAATAAAGAAATAATAAGTTTTTTTATAAAAGAATAATTATTATTATAATATTAAGTTTTTAAAATAAGTTTTATAGCAAAGGTATTAAGTAATCTTAAGTAATTCTTTTAATTAAAAATAATTATTAAGTAATAATAGTTTTTAATTAAATAATTAAAATTAAGATAATTAATTAAAAAAAGCATTATATTAATTCTTAATATTTCTTTTAAATTTGCAATTTACCTTATTTAATGACTTTAATAGCTTTTTAAAAAGTATATTTATAATAATATTCTTAAAACCTTTAATATAATAAATAATGAAATTATATATTTTAATTATTATTAATTACCTTATAATATAAGCATTTAATATATTTAAGGTAAATCCTTTTAATTATTAAATTAAGATATTTAAATTTATTTTTAAGATAAAGTAAATGCTATAAATGTAAAAGCATAAGCATTTAATTACATATAAGATAGCTTTACATTTTCATTTTATTATATTATATAGCTTTTTAGCCCTTATTTAAATACCATTCTTATATTAAATTAAGTATTATAATTTATTTTTAATTTATATAAGGCATATATTTTATTTCTTAAGGCTTATATTTATTATAAAAATAATTTTATTGCTAAAATAGTTAATATTAATTAAATATAGCTTTAAAGTAATTATAACTTTAAAAGCATTTATAGCTTTTTAAGAATATAAAGTTTATTAATAAAGCATATTCTTTTTTAAAAGGTTAAATAATGGCTTAATAATAATTTTATAAAAAAGCATTTATGCTTTATAAAAGTTTAATAAGCTTAAAAAGGATTTAAGCTTAATTATATTCTTATAAATATTTTACTTATTAATTTTAATAATCTTTTTATTTAATAAAAATTAATTAAGTATTTTATAAATATAATTAATAATATTAGCTTATTACTTATATTATTTTAATTTAGCAGCATTAATTACTTTTTTAATTAGCTTGGAATTATAAAGAATATTATTAAGGTTTTTAATATACTTAGTTATATATTTTTAAATTCTTAATAAAATAAGTATTTCTTTATTTTTATAATTTATCTTTAAACCCTTAATTATAATATTATTAAAAAAGGGTTTATATATTATAGGAATTAAGTTATAAAAAATTTAAATTATATATTATATAAATTAAGCAATAAAATTTATAGCTTTTATAAATAAGTTATATTATTAAAATAGTTTAATTAAAGTAAAAAATATTATAATATTTTAACTTTTCTTATTTAACTTAATTTAATTATATCTTAAAAAAAAGTTAAGAAGGAATAATATTTTATATATTGCAAACTTCTTAATAAATTTATTTATTAATAATAAGATAAAGGCATCTTTAATTATAATTTTATTAACTTTTAAGATATTATTAATAAATTAATAATTAAAGTCTTTTTTTTTTATAAGAAACTATTAATTTTTATAAATAATATAAGATTTCTTAATAACTTTATTAACTTATTAATTCTTAAGCATTTTAATAGCTATCTTTCTTAAGGTTTTTAAAAGCTAAATTATCTTTATTTAATATATTTTATAAGGAATTATTTAGATAAATTATAAGGGCGTTATGTTAATATTAATTTAAGCAATATAAGATTAATTTTATATTAAAGATTTCTCTTAATTAAAAAGTAAATAAGTAAATATTTCTTTTTCTTACTTTAAAAAGGAATTATAATTTTTTTATAAAAGAGCATTTAATTAATTAAGCATTAGTTTTAATCCCTTATTAATTAAAAAAACTTAAATTAAATTTAAGTATTATATTTATTTTTATAATTTTTATTTATAATTAATTTTACTTCTTTTTTATAAATAGGTTTTTAATTAATTATGCCTTTAGGAATAGTATTATTAAAAGGATAATTATTTATAAAATAAACTTTAATACTTATTTGCTTATAAAGAGTCTTAATTAAAGGTTAAATAATTTTATTAATTAATTTAGCAATAATTAAAGCAAAAGAAATCTTATTAATTTATTTTTTAATATATACAGCTCTTTTTCATAAATAAACATTATAAATATAAGTTAATATTTATTAACCTTTTCCTTTAGCTTAATAAATCTTTTAAACTTTAGCTTAAAAATCTTTTATAAATATAAGAATTAAACTTTTTATATTTTTATTTAAAAAAATACTTAAAACCTTTTTATCTTTTTTTACTTTAATATTAAAATAAGTTAGCGTAATTAATATATTAATTAATATTAAGCTTTAATTAAGGCTTAGAAAAAGTAAAGAAATGCTTATAAAAGCTAATAAATACTTTTAAGGAACTTAAGCTTCTTTAAATAAAGCTATTTTAAAGAATTTTTAATTCTTTTATTTTAAATTATATATTACCTTAATATTATTAAGAATAAGATAAGTATAAAGATATTCCTTTAATTATTTAAATATTAAGTTTATATTTAAGAAAAAGAGCATTCTTAAAAGAATATAATATAAAGTGTTAAGGGCCTTATTATTAATAATAAAAAACATAGCTTTAATTTTATTTAAATTAATATAAATTTATTCTTTTATAACTTTAATTAAAAATAAAGAATTCTTATTATATGTTATTAAGTTTATATTATTAAGCAAAGTATATAAAAGTTTATTATATTTATAATATAATAAAGGCAAGAGATTTATCTTAGCTTTAATATTTAGGAAAGCAAGTTATAAAAAATAATTATTTACTTTTATATAAATTATTAAGTAGGCTAAATTAAAATATTTTTAATTAATTATATTTATAATAAATATAGCAATAAAGTTAACTTAATATTAAATAATTTGCAATGAATTAATTAAAGTATTAGCCTTAATATTACCTTTAAAAAACGTAATTACGCTAACTTTAAAAGATAGGTTTTTAATATAATTTTTAAAATATATTAGCTTAAAAGGTACTTTTAATAAAGTATATATTTTAAATTATATTATTAATAAGTGCTTAATTAGGGTTAAATTAATATTATTAAGCGTTAAGATATTTATAATATTTATTTTAATAATTATAATTAGAATTGCTTAAGCTGCTTTTTCTTTAAGTAATAAGGATTGTTAAATATGCTTTTTTTAATTTTAAGTTTATTATACTTATTAAGCTTGTTTTTATTATAGGAAACTTAGCGTTTTCCTTTTAAGTTTAATTTTAATTAATAAATAAATTTTTCCTTTTTTTTATTTTCTTTTTATTCTTTAGCTGCAATTTATTATTAATAATTTAAAATTAGTTATTTTTTATCTTTTTAAAGTTTTTAAATTAAGTATAATTAGCCTTTATAATTTTTATAACTTTATCTTAATTTTTAATATTTTTAGCTATATACTTTTTTTTAATTACAGCAATATTTATTTAAAAAAGCTTATTATTACTTATAATTATAAGCTTTTTTTTAATATAAATTATATAATTTATAAGATTTATAAATATTAAGATTAAGCTAACTTTCTTTTAATTATTAAGCTTTTAAATTACTTTTAAAGCTTTTAATAAGGCCTTTCCTTTAAATAAAGGATTTACCTTAATAAGCTTATAATATTTAATTATATAAGATAAATTAAACCTTTTTTTCTTAAATAAAAACTTTAATTAGCTATAAATATATTTTTTTAAATTATAGCTACTTTAATTATAATATAATTAAATATAAATAAAATTTAAATATTTTAAAAGGCTAGCTTAAGTATTATTAAGTAAGCTAAGGAATATTAATAATTTCTTTAGCTTAAAAGTTATTAATAAGCTATTTAAAGAAAGTTATTTAAGCTTATTATATTAATATATATTATGGTTTTAAGAAGTATAATTATAATAAACTTTAGGTAATTTATCTTTTTTAAAGAAAAGCATTAAAATTATAATTTATGCCTTATTATTATTAAGGTTACTTTAATTAAGTTTTATTAAAGGCTATTAAATAAAATTTATAATTCTTAGCTTAATTATTTTAAAATTGCTTTATTATTTATTATAAAAAAAAGCTTTAATATTTTATTAAAATAACTTAAATTTATTTTTAAATTTAATTAAGTTAAGTTTTAATTTTATAAATTTTTTAATAAGTTTATTTATATTTTATAAATCTTAATTATATTTTTTAATAATATTAATATAATTAAATTTAAATAAAGATTATTAAGCTTATAAATTTTTATTTTAAAGGTAATTTAAAAAACTAAAATTATTTTAATTTTTTTAAAAGAAATTTAATCTTTTTAATTTAAATAAATTTTAATTAAAATTATTTTATATAAATAAATACTTATCTTGCTTAAAATATTTAAGTTCTTAATTAATAACTTTTAATAAAGTATATTTAAAGTTTAGCTAAAAAATATTCCTTATTAATTTATAAGTAATCCCTTTCCTTATTAGCTATTTTTTTAAATATAATAAAAGTGCCTTATAAAAGAATTAAGTTATAATAAAAGAAATATTATTTATATTATTAAGTTCTTAATTATATTTTATAATTTTTCCTTTTTATGCTTTTAAGTTATTATAAGAGTTATTATAAATAATATCTTTAATAATTATAATTAAGTTTATATAATAAATTTAATTATTAAACTTATAAAAGGTAAGAAGCTCTTCCTTTTAATTTTTTTAAATAAACTATTTAATAATAATGCTTTTAATTACTTTTATTAAGTTTAAAGTAATATAATATTGCTTAAGCAATTTTAAGATTTAATTATTTAAGTAAGAAAATTAATAAGCAATAATTTTAAGGCTATTTAAAACCTTAATAATATTAATTTTATTAAACTTTAAAGTATTTAAACTATAGATTATAAATAAAGCTACTTATAATAAAATTATTATATTAATAAAAAATAAGATTTTTAAAATATTAATTTAAGTCCTTAACTTATTATTAATAATAAATTATAAGGTTTAATTAAAGCAAGGCTAATGCTTTAATTAATAATAAGTAAAATTAAATCTCCCTTTTTTTTAATAGGTTTTTTAAGATTCCTTTTTTAGCTTTAAATAAAAAAGGATAAATAATTTTTAAGATTTAAAGGTATTCTTAAAGTAAAAGTAGGTTTAAAAAGGCTTTAAGCTTAAAAATACAGCATATATGCTATAATAATTCTTATTAAAATAATAATAAAATAAAAAAACTTAAAAGCAATAATATCTTTAATTAAAGCAATTATTTTTAAAGAATTTATTTTTAATATTATTATAAAATACTTAAATTAAAGTTTAAAGAATAAAGGTATTAATAAATATAATAAATAAAATAAACTTAATAAAAGAATATTTTATTAAAAAATAAGAATTATAAAATTATAATAAAAAAAGCCCCTTAAATTTATATTTAATGCCTTGCTTATTAATATTATATTAAATCCTTAGTAAATGTTATGGGCTGGCCCCAGAGGGGCTGCAGGCTGGCTAGCGCCTTCTCCCATAAGCTGCAAAAGCAGCAACCTTTTAACTAAGCCAAAAGGTATGTAATAATCCAAGCTCCCTTGGATTATCTAGCCACATTATATAAGGCTTGGGCTTTTAACCCAAGCCCATTATATAGCCCCCTTTTCCAGCTTATATAGTGGTATAATTACCCCTAAGGCTTACCCGCGACATCGCCTTTTAAGCCAAAGATCTTCTTCATGGTTGGGTGAGACCATAACTTAAACTCTTAACCCTAAAGCTTGGATTATTTATTATAAGCTGGCCCTAGAGGGGCTGCAGGCTGGCTAGCGCCTTCTTCCATAAGCTGCAAAAGCAGCAATCTTTTAATTAAGCCAAAAGGTATGTAATAATCCAAGCTCCCTTGGATTATCTAGCCACATTATATAAGGCTTGGGCTTTTAGCTTAAGCTTATTATAATAAACTAAATTTAAGTTTAATTAAAGCTTAAGTAAAGTTATACTTTAAGTTTAAGTTTCCTATATAGTTTAGTTAATATAAGAATATATAATATAATGCTATTTATTAAACTTATAAATAAGCAAAGTAAGTGCCTTAATTTTATATTATAGCCCTTTTTACTTTAAACTTAAGGTTATAATAATAATAATAAATATTAATTAAGAATTTAAAGCATCTTTAATTAATATTAAGTAATATTTATAAAGTTTAAATTTATTATTTTAGTTTTAAATTTATATTACCATTATATTTTAAGCATAATCTTTAGCAAGAAACTTAAAATAAGTTTAAAGCTTAATAATATATTAATATAAGATTAAGGTAATATTTCATTTAAATATTAAAAGCATAAAAGGTATCTTAAAATTAAAAAATAATCTTAAGGCACTTATAATATTATTATAAGTTTAATTATATTTAACTCTTTTTTATAATAAGTTAAAGATAAATATAAGCTTTAATTAAAGCTTTAAGCTAATATATAAAATAATTTAATAATGTTTAATATAAAAATAAGAAAAGAAATAAAATTAATAAATAATTAACTTATAGCTAACTTTCTATTCTTCTTATTATTAATTAAAGATGCATAAAATCGAAATTATACTTAAGCTAAATTATTAATAAAAACAAGCTATTTAAATAATAAGGAATAGGTTTTACTAAACCCTTTTAAGGATAACTTAAGGAGGAGCTTTAATATAATAAAGAGGGAAGATAAGAATAAAAGGAAATTAAAGAAAGGGAAAAGATAAATATTTTAAAAATTCTTAAAAATAAGAAAAGCTTAATTAAAGCATTAAATATATAAGAAAAGAAAAAAGTTAATTTCTTAAAAGAATATTTAAAATAAGCATAAAAGCTAGCTTTTTATAGCTAGCTAGAATTTAACATGGTACTATTTCTTATATAATTCCCTGCACCCGCTAATAATATAATTAAGGATTCCTTAACTTATTTTAATATTAAGCTATTAAAACGCTTAAAAAGCATCTTAACCCCCTTAACTATTTATAGCGGTACCTATTAATATTAATAATAATATTATTATATTTTTCTTTATAATAATATTTTATTAACTTATAAAGCTTAAAGTGCATATAAACCCTTTTAACTTACCCTTAATTTAATATAAGTTGCTTTTAATTAAGCCTTTATTTAATAATAATTAAAATAACTTTTTAGCTTAAAAGATTATAATATAGCATAAGTTATAAATTAATACAAATTTTATTAAGGGTTTTTAAAAGTATTAAATTTTCTTATAAAGTTAATTATTTATTAAAGTATAATTATGCATTATAATATTTTATAAGTAACGTGGTTTATTAATAAGTAGGTAGTATTAGTAAGTAAGCACTTTTTGCAATATTTGCCAACTTTTATTAATGCTAGCACTTGCTTAATGCATTTAATCTATTAAAAATTGGCATTAATTAATGCCAACTGCATTTAATTCCCTAATTTTAATTAATTTCAATAATTTAAAGGGGTTGGCGTGGGTATAATATAATTAAGAGTTATTAAGGTTTATATGGGTTGGCTTCTTTTTAATGCTAATTACATCTTAGTTTTTCGCATTAATCTTATTCCAATCTACTTATTTAAACATTTAACGCGCTAAAAATTAATAACTATAATATATATTCTTTATTTAAAGAAGATAAAATCCTTTTAGCTATTTAAGCTATTTATAACTTTAAAAAAGCTAGTTAAAAACCCTTAAAAGTAACAATAGCTATGCATATCTTTAATATCCCTTAAATAACCCTTTAATGCAAAATAAATTAACAATACTTTCGCAAGGAATTATGCATTAACATGTATAAACTTAATTAAATTAAAGAGTAAATGCTTATTTAATAAATTATTAAGCAAGATATTAAAGGATTTCCCTTATAATTCTTTAATATAAAAGATATAGCTAACTTCTTGCTGGCATTACGTAATGCTAAATTTATTAATAAGCATTAAGCTTAACGTTTTATAAATATATAACCAAGCCTTAAGACTAAGTTTAATTATCCCTATAATTATTAAAAAGCTTTTTGCAAAGATTTAAAGATTATTAAGAATTAATTTAAGCTTCTTTGTAATATAATGGCTAAGTACTAAATTATTAATAATAACCTTTATAACTTTAATGAAACCGGCTTTATAATAGGCATAATTATTCCGTTAATAATTATTATATGCATTAATAAGCATGGAAAGGCTAAATTAATTTAGCTTAGTAACTAAGAATAAGCAATTATTATTAAATATATTAATGTAAGTAAGTTATGAATCCTATTATTTATAATTATTTAAGGCACTTACTATCTTACTAGCTAGGTAATAAAGTTAGATTTTCTAAACAATTAAGCTATTAAGCTTACTCTTAATAAATAAATAAATAATAAAACTAGTTTAAAATAAATTTAACACTTTAATAAGCATATTAAGCTAAAGAAAGATGCTAATTATTAAATATTAATTATAAATAGCTATAAAAGCTATATATTAATTAAGTTTAATTAATATTGCAAGGATAATAAAATTATTATTATTAATATGCCATTGTATTTATTTTATTTGCTTTAGCCATTAAATATTGCATTATATTTGCCTTTAAAGCATGCATATAGCAATAAAATTAACCTTTTTATTCAAGCCTTTATTAATTATATTATTAAATTTAAGTTCTTTTTTATGTTTAAGGCAGCTTATAATAAGACTTTTATGGTAAAAAATATTAAGTTTATATTTAAAAAAGCTGGAATTTCTTTTTAAAACCTTAATTTTATAATTTCTAAGCTTAATATCCGCTTATAAACTTTAATATAATCCCTTTTTATTTCTCTTTAGAAATAGGAGTCTTAAATATTATTAAATGCTTAATAAATTATTTAATAATTAAGTTTTATTAAAAGCAAGATCTCCACCTATTAGGGGAGCTTCCTTATATTAATTATGGAGGCTATTAACCAATTAGTGAAGGGTGCATAAGTAATGGCGTACTTATTTATTATAATAAGCAAGCAAATCCATATGCTTTAAAATGCTAATACAGCACTCATTAAACGCTGGAGGGCCAAAAGAACTTAAGTATAGCTTAAAGAAGCACTTATAATTAAGGAATTTTAAGCTTTTATTTAAGAGAAATAAAAGGGGAAGCGGCTAGCTGGTAAAATAAGTAGTAGTGTTAAAGAGGCGGTTTGTAGCGAATTAATTAAAAGACGCTATAGTAACTATGGCGAGATTAGGCATAATGCAAGAACTTATAAGATAAAAAAGGGTTTAGTTAATTAAATTTTAACTATATTATAATAAATCCAGCCTAGTTGGCATTAATTAATGCAAATATATTTATTTTGGCGGTTCGCGGCGAACCGCGTTTTTAATAGTATAGTTGGCACTATTTAATGTAAAGTGCAGTTTTCTCACCAAAAGTTAGCCTATTTAAACTAGCATTGCATCCACGTTAACCCCTTTAAATTAACGAAATTAATTAAAAATAGGGAATTAAATGCAATTAGCACTAATTAGTGCCAATTTTTAATAGATTAAATGCATTAAGTAAGTGCTAGCATTAACAAAAGTTGGCAGATATTGCAAAAAGTGCCCACTTATTAATATTACTTACTTATTAATAAACTATATTAAGGTAAGTTTTAAAACAGCTTTAATATAAATAAGTTCTTTAAATACTTAAAGCATTATTATAAAAACTTATATTAATAAATAATTACTTTAGCTAAGCTTAAAATATTTTAAATATAAAATTATAATAACTTTACTTAATTTTATATTTAATTTAAATAATTAATAATATAAGTTAAAAGCCTTAAGTAATTAAGTAATATAAAGTTAAATTACTTTTATAATTAACTTTTTTTATAGCTTTATAATAAGGCTATTAAGGCATTAATTTTATATATAAATTATAATAAAGCAATAAATATATATTATTAAATTGCTTATAAGTTAAAGGCATAAGATTTTAAGCATTAATAATATATAAGCTTACTTTTATATTCTTTAAAGCTTTTAATTTAAGGGTAATAAATAATAAATTAAGATATAATAATAATAAATATAATTATAATAAGTATAATAAAAGGTTAAGATATTAAGAATAAGGGGCTATAAGAATAATAAGGCGCTTTTTTTTCTTAATTAACTAGTAATTAAGTTAAAGCGCCTTAAGTTTTTAAGTTTAAAAAAGAGGCTTAATAAGGGCATAAGGTATGCTTATATTATAGCTAATAAAGATATTTTATAGTAAATTACAAGCTCTTTTTTATAGTTATAATAATTTAAATTTAAGTTATAAAGCTAGCTATATTTTATAAGGAAGACTTTATTAGTTTTAAGGGAAAAGATTAGCTTTTAAGTAAAGTTTTACTTAAAAGCATAAGCTTTTTTTATAAGCTTAATTTATATAAAAATAATATTAATAAATATAAAATAAAATAAATAAGCCTTTTTTCTTAATTTTTATTATTATAAATTATAAATATATTATTATTACTTAAATAAATAATAAATATAATTATTATATTATTATAAATAAGTATTAAATATAAAAGATAAAATTAAAGCTAATAACTTTACTTACCTTAAGAAATTTAAGAATAGTTATTAACTTATTATAAAGCTAATATATTATATATATAATATAGCTTTCCTTAAATATTAATATATAATAAGCCCTTATCTTAGCTTATATAGTTTTAAGTATAGCTTATTTTCTTTTGCTAAGCTTGCTTTAATTATATTATTATAATATTTTATTAAATTTAACTTATAATTATATAATAATTAGCATAGTTTAAAGGATAATTATAAAGAAAAAGGGTTAATAAAATATAAGTAATTTAGCTTAATTAATCTTTAAAATAACTATAAAAGCATAAATAAATTGCTTATCTTATAATAAAATAGCGGATATTACCTTAATGGAAATAAGTTTAAATAAAGTTATATAAATTTTTTAAGCTATAGCTTTTTAAGAAAGAAATAATAATAATATAAAGTAATATAAAGCTAAGTTTTTATTAAAAAAGATATAAAACTTTATTAGCTTCTTTAATAAGGAATAAGTTTCCGCCTTTTTATTATATTAAAGTTAATTTAATTATTATATTTATTTATTATTAATAAAGAATAAGTTTATATTAACATTATTATAAAGTTTATTATATAATATGCCTTAGGATTAACTATTTAAGTTATGGAAATAAGTTATAAAACTTTATAATAAGGGTTAAGTAAGGGTTAGCTTTTTACTTATAGCGGCCTTAATTTTTTTAATGCATAAGGTAAATAAGGGGTAATGGTTTTATGTAAATTACTATGCTTTTAATAAAATAATTTAATAAGATTATTACTCCTTTCTTTTTATAAAAGAAATATTATGCTTTCTTTTTAATGCTTAATAATTTATAAAATTAAATATTTATACAGCCTTTTATTAAATATAAATAGTAAAAAAGTAAGAATATTTAATAATATTTTAAATTTAATTTAAGTTATTTAAATAGCTAATTTATACTTTTAATTTATTTAATATACTTATAATATTTTAATAATATATTAACTTAATCTTAATTAATATTTTAAAAGATTATATAATAATATATTTAAATAATATATTAATATTTTCCTTAAGCTTAAAAAAGGATTATATAAAGAAGGTATAAAAAGTTTTATATTATTTATAAAATATTAAATTAAACTTAAATTAAGATAAATATAAGTTTATAATAAAAAAAATAAAGTATTTAAGCTTTATTATTATAATTAAAGTAAGTATTTAAATAAACTTAAAAAAAGTTAAGATATTTAAAAATAAAAGGCATTATAAATAATTTATAATATTTAAAGCTTTATAAAGTTTATAAATTTTTATTATAATTTTATTAAAAACTTTTTTAAGGTTATTAACTTCTTTCTTTATTTTATTATTAAAAGGATTTCTTTTTAATAAGAAAGTAAAGAGGATAAAGCTTTTTATTACTTTAAGGTAATATTTATAAAGGCATTAATCTTAACTAAATAGGATTTAAACTTAAGTATAATAATAAAGATAAATTGCTTAAAGATAGCCCTTAATATATATTTATTAATTTAAAAAAAAGAGCTCTTTACTTAATTACTTATTACTTTATAAAGCTTTTTTTAATATAATAAAATTATATTATTTATAATAAAGAGCTATTAATGGTAATTAAGGCCTTAAAGGCATAATTATTTATGCTTTAAAGTATATTTTACTTATTTATAATATTTATAAATTATAAGGGCCTTAAATACTTTATTAATCTTTAATTTCTTTTAAAAAAATAAACTTAATAAGCTAAAACTTTATTTCTTTTTTATTATAATCTTTAATATTACTTAAAAATATAAATATAGCGTTTTAATATATTATTATAATAAAAATAAAATAAAATAACCTTAAAAAAGAATTATATAATTAACATGCTTTAATTAATCTTAATAACAATCTTTAATGCTTATATTATTATACTTATAAGGCTATAATTATTTAATAAATTAATATTAATTATATTTTAAAATAATAAAATTTAATAAAACTTATAATATAAGATTTATTATAAAGTAATTATATTTAATTAACAATAATTCCTTAAAAAAGCTAAGATAATAATTTAAATTATTAATTATACTCTTAATGCATATAGCATATTTTAATTTTAAGGCTAGCTATAGCTTTTAAATTAAGAACTGCTTATTATATTAATATTATAACAAGCCTATAATTTTCTTATAATAAGGTATTTAAAATAAAAAGGAACCTTTTAAGTCCTTTTATATAATTTTTATTAAGATAATATATTATAAGTTATTTAATGTTTTATTTAAAATTACAATATATATTACTAAACCCAGCTTAATTAATAGTTATAATAAGGCTTGCTTTGCCTTATTTCTTTTTTAAATTACTATTAACCTTAAATATTTATTAACTTTATAATAAACTTACCGGCTTATAAGGGCGGCTTATATTACTTAATAATTATTATAAATTATTTCTTAAAATAAGTTTTCTTAAAAGTAATATACTTTATAATTGCAAAGGATTATGCATAATGCTTTATTATTTTATAATAACGCTATTATAAGTTTCTTATATTTATTATTAATAACTAAAGCTTTAATTAAATAAGGGCGTTTTAAGCTTTTTTATGCATTTAAGTAAGTATAAAATGCCTCTTATTTATAATATATTACCTTAAAATAAATAATAATATAAAGCAAATAAATTAAAAAGTATAAAAGTATTTATATAATGTTATTATTTTCTTATAAGATAATTAAGCTAATTACCTTTTAATTTATTAAATAACGTTAAATAATAAGGATTTAATAATAATTAGCTAAAGCTTAAATTAATTAATAAATAAATTTAATATATAAGTAGTTTTAAGCTTCTTAAATATAATAACGTTTATAGCTAATTTTAAGGGTTAAGTGATTATATTTTTAAACTACTTTTAAATTAAAATAAATATTGCTTAAGCTATTATTATTTTTACTTAATAGCAATAAGAGCAGGCAGCTAATAAATATTATTAAATAGTAAAAATATTTTACATTAATAATTAAATATAGCTATCTTTAAGATACTTTTAAACTACTTAATTAATAAAGAAGCTTAATTAATTATATTAAAAATATATTATAATAAATATTTTTATATTTTAAATAATTATTTTAAATATATTAAGCTAAGTTTATTTTATCTTTAATATTAATTAAATTAAATATATTATAAAAGATTTATTACTTACTTAAATATTTATAAATACTTAGCTAAGTATTATATTAATTTTAAATAAAGTAAATAAGAATTAAAATAAGGAATATTTTATAAAGAAAATCTTAATAATTAAAAATATGCTAAGGCATTTATAAAATAATCTCCTTAAAAGGCAAGTTTATATTAAATAAAAAGATTAAAATATATTAATATAAAAATTCCTTGGAAATTTATAAGAATTAATGGCTTTTAATTTATTTAAGGTGTAATAAGGAAATTTTATTATTTATAAAGAATTACTTATTTAAGGTAATTATAAGGCAAGCTTGCATTAAGCTTAATAAGCTTATTTAAAGGCATAATGCAAGGTAATAAGGGTTATAAGTAAGAATAAAATAAAGATAAATAAGATCTTATTATATTATTATAAGCTATTTAAATAAGGTTATAAAGTAAGCCTTAAGTATTTATTATGCTTAAGCAAGGCGCGGTAATAATAGGATTTAAACTTATAATTTTATTTATATATAAATGCTTTTAATTAATTAAGATTTATTATATACTTACTTAATAAATAAACTAAATCCCCTTTTTATAAAAATTAAGTAATATATTAAGTTAAAAGAAAACTAAGCTATATAACTAATTTTTTATAAGCCGGGATTATATTAAGCATATTACCCTCTTAAAATTCCTTTACTATTATTTATTTAAGCAAGTATATTAAAAATATTTAATTATAAAACTAAAAATTATAAGGGCTAATAATAAGGCTATAATATTTTAATAATAATAAGAGTAAATTTATAAACTTTTCATTTAAAGACAAAGCTTTTAATTATTTAAACTTATTATAATTATAATAATAGGTTAAGTTAATTAATGCTTATAATGCAAGGTATTGCAATTAAAGAAAGGAAAGTTTTTAAAGTCCTCCTCTTTATTTTCTTACTTTTCCTCCTTAAACTCATTATAAGTATAATAATAACTTAAATTATAATTACATTACTTAATGCTAAAAACTTAATTAATAAGAGCATTTAAGGCATTAATTATTACATTAAACTCCTTATAACCTTAAGATAAGTGCATAATAAGGGTAAATATATAATTAACATAAAATTATAAAAGCTTTAAGTTTAATCCCTGCTATATATAATATAAGAATAAAAAAGGGGTTATATAATAAGCTTAAGTTATTGCTTAAGTTATAATGCATACTTATATTAAGCTTATATTATATTTAATCCTTTTATATAATAAGGTATATACTTAAAAGATAGATTTAAAGTTAAGCCCTTTTAAAGCTTAATTTACTTTTTAAATATTATAATTTATAACTCCTTTTAAGTACTTTTTAATAAATATTTAAGGCTAACTTATAATAATTTATATTTATATTAAAGCTTATTTTTATAAGGTTAAAGCTTATTAATTAATTATAATAAGCAAAGCTTAAATTATAATATTTATTTTTAAACCTTATTTTTTTTTTCTTTATTAAAATCTTTTTTAAATTTAAGTTTTAAACTTTTATTATTATTATTAAATAAGTTACTTTTATTATTTAAGCTATTTAAGTTAAAATCTTAAATTAATATATTTTTTTTTTACTTAATATCTTTATTATTTTATTTATTTTTAATAATTTTACCTTTTTAATTAATAAAAATAATTAAAATATTAAAATTAAAGATAAAACTTTTTATAAATAAAGTTTTTTTTACTTTTAAGTTAAATAATAATGCTACTTTTTATATATTATTTTTTTTATTTAAGTTTTTATTTTAAAGCTATATAATTAAAATATTATTTAAGTTTAATTCTTTTATTATTAACTTTATATATATATTTTAATTTTTATATAATATGCGTTTTAATAATTTTATTTAATGCTTTGCTTTATTATTATTAAGATTTATTATTATTATATTTTAATTATAAAGTTAATTATTAAAATATAAAATAATATTTATAATTTATTTATCTTAATTTATTACTTAATATTAAAATGCTTATTATTAATTATAATTGTTTTTAAAATTTAAATTAATAATTAATTTATAATATTTTATTATTTCCTTATAATATAAAATTTATATAATATAATTTAAGTTTTAACTTTTCCTTTTCTTTTTATTATTATATAAAGTAAGTAAAAGTTAGCTTTATAAATTATAAAAATATATTACATTAATTTAAATAATTTTATTTAAAAACTTATAAATTATTTATTTATAAAAATTATAACTTAATTAATATAAAAACTATATTAAGCATTTATATTTTTAATAATATTAATATTTTAGCTTAATTAAATATAAAACTTAAAAAGTTAAATTAAAATAAAGGCTTATTTTTTAAACTTAAAAATTAAAGCTTAATATATAATAAAAAATAAATATTAATTCTTATAATTTAAAGTTAAGAATAATTAATAATTTATTAAAAATTACTTTATAAACTTCCTTATTATATTAAATTATTTATATATTTATTTAATTAAAAAATTAAGTATTTTTTATAAGCATTTTTTAAACTTATTTCTTTTTAAAATAATAAACTTAAAGATAAAATATTTTTAATTAATATTTTTAAACTTTTTTAAATAATTTATTTAAATCCCTTTATTATATTATAATTTTATATTTTATAAATAATTTTATTAATTAAGTTTAAATTTATATTACTTATTTTTAACTTTAAATAACTTATTTTAACTTTAATTATAAATTTAATTTAAATATATAATAAATTTAAGTTTATTATATAAGTAATTTAAATAAATTTTATATTTATAAAAAATTTATTTAATAACTTAATCTTAATTATTACCTTTTTTAATATTACTTTTTATATTTTTATTAATTTTTAATTTTTAAAGAATTTTTTTAAGTAATAAATATATTAATATTAATCCTTATTTTTTAATTTTAAGTATTTTTTAGGTAAAAATTAAGGCTTAAATAAACTTTTTTAAGGTTAAAATAAGCTTATAAATAAGCTTTATTAAAGATATAGTTAAGATTAAATTATTATAAATTTTAAATAATATAAAGTTTTAAGCTTTTAATTTATTATTATTTTAAGCTAAAGCTTTTTTAGCTTTTTTAATATTAATTTTAAAAATATTATATAATAATAAAGTAAATTAATATTTTATTTATATTAAAATTTATAATTTAAAGTATTTTTAATTAATTTAAGGTTTTATATAATTAAGGTAAAATTAAGATATTAATTTTAATAATTCTTTTATAAAATAAGTTTAATATATTTAAGTTTATAAAAATCTTTTAAATTAATTATAATAAGTTTATATTTAAACTTTATATAAAGGCTTTACTTTTTTTTATTTTTATTAAAGTTTTTTAATTTTATTAATTAAGCCTTTTCCTTATTTAAGTTAGCTTATAAATATAATAATTTTCCTTTTTAAGCTTTTTTTTAATTTATATTTAAAACCTTTATTAACTTTTTATTTAATTTTAAGATTATTTTTTTTCTTTATATATTTTTTAATATAAAGACTTTTAAATAAAAATATTAAGTTTATTAATATATAAAGTTATAAGAATTTAATAATTAATCTTAATTTAAAATAAAGCTTTTAATTAATATATTTATTTAAAGCATTTTTAATAACTTTTTAAGCTTATAAATTAAGGCTTAAAGTATTACTTAATTATATATATTATAATGCTTTTAACTTATAAGTTTTAAGTTTATTATATTTTTATAATAATATTTTATATATTTAAATATTAAAGTTATATTATTATATAATAATTTAAAAAGATTTAAAAAAAATTAATAAAATAAAAGATTATAATAAAAGAAAATAAAGATTTATTTTAAGTAATTATTTATAAAAGAAAAAATTATTTCTCTTTATTTTAAATTAAAAAGTTTAAATAACTTAATAAAAAAAATAAAAGTTTTAAAATAATTTTAATTATTTTAATAAAAAACTTTTTAAAAAAATTTCTTATAATTTTAATTTAAATATTATAATAATAATAAGTATATAATATTAAATTAAGTAAGTATATAATATAAATTAAGTATATATACTTTTTAATGCCTTTAACTTTATAAGTTATAACCTTATAACTTTTATAATACTTTTATTAATATTATAAATTTCCTTTATTTTATATTAAATATATTTTAAAGAATTTATAATATAAAAATATAAATTTAAAAGCTTAACTTTATTTAATATTTTATCTTTTCTTAACTTTATTTTTATAATTCTTTCCTTTTTTATTTAAGTTTTATATTATTTAATAATCTTTTAATTTTAAAGGCTTTATTTAATATAATTTAAAGTTATTTATATAAATTTTTATTTTTTTTTATTTTTAAATATAAAATTTATAATATAAATTATTATATTTAAGATAAAGTTAATTATTATTTAAAAACTTATTTACTTTAATTAAAAAATTTTAACCCTTTTTTTATTATAAGGGTTTTTTTAACTTTTTATCTTAAAAGTTTTAAATCTTTAAATTCCTTATAATTAAAATCTTTTCTTATATTAATTTATTTACTTTAAAGGTTTTAAAATATTAATTAAGCATCTTTTTTATTATAACTTTTAATAGCTTTTTAATATATTTAAATTTTATAAACTTAATATTTTTATATAAATAAAGATTAAAATATTATTATTAAGGGTTTGCTTTTTAATTAAGCTTAATACTTTTTATTTTTTTTAATTTTATATTTATATTTAAAGGTTTTAATTCTTTCTTTATTAACTAGCTTAACATTATTTTAATTAATATATATCTTAATTTCCTTATTAAGTAATTATTAATATTAATTATAATATTAAATAAAGTTATTAATTATAAGTTTAATTATTTATATTATTAATTTTAAGCTTATTATTTTAATTTCTTTTTAATTATCTTTATTATAAACTTAGCTTTTCTTATTAAAGCTAAGTAATATATAAATTTAAATAATAGCTTAATTTTATAAGATTTAAAAAACCTTTAAATTTAATTATTATATAAATAAAAAGTATTATTTAAATATATTTATTTTAAAAATCTCGTTATATTAATAATTAAATTTTATAAAGCTATTATTCTTATAATTATTAATTAAATATAAGTTAAAAAAATAATAAACTTATTAAAATAATTAATAAATACGTAAAAATAAGTTAATTTATTAACTTTAAATAATATAATCTTGCTTAATTAATTTATATTAATTAAATTTTATAGTTTTAAAAATATTATAAATATAAACTTAATTTAAATAAAGTTTTTTAAATTTTAAAATTAATATATTATATAACCTTTAATATAATGTTTTATATTTAAATATTAAATAAGCTATTATATTTTCCTTTTTAAGTTATAAAATAAAAATATTATAATAAAATAATTATAATAATTATAAATATACTTTAATATAATTAAAACTTAAGGGCTTTATTTATAAATTTATAATTAATTAATTATTTCTTAATATATTATTAAATTAATTTAAATAGTTTTTTTTAAAAATATATCTCTTTTAAGCAAATATAAAATAATTTATTTATATTATTTTAAGTTTATATATATTATATTAATAATAACTTTAAAAGCTATTAATAAAATAATATATAATAAATATATAAGCAATGTTTAAACTTATATTTATTATTTTATATTAACTTATTTTAAATAAATTAAAATTATTATCTTTATATTTAAAGCATTAAATAATAATAAATTTATTATTTTTTCTTTTAATTAAAATAAGCCATTTATTATTTACATTATTTAAGTTATATTTAAATAATAAATTAAGTAAAAATTAAAAATAATTATAATATTTAACTATAATATAATTTAATTAATTAATCTTTTATTAATATTTAAAATTAAAATATATTAAGATAATTAATATATATAATAATGAGAAATTAAAATAGCAAGATATAATTTCTTAACTTTTAAAGCTTCTTAATAACTTTTAATATTTCCT
The DNA here is from genome assembly GCF_014595645.1 of Diaporthe citri. Lineage (NCBI taxonomy): Eukaryota > Fungi > Ascomycota > Sordariomycetes > Diaporthales > Diaporthaceae > Diaporthe > Diaporthe citri. The sequence continues at coordinate 2,427,121 of NW_025064850.1, forward strand.
TTTTATTAATAATATATCTTATCTTTATATTTAAAAGTTAAAAAGATATAAATATAATTATATATATATTTTTTAATTATTTTATTAATTATTTTAATCCTTATTAATAAGTTTATAAATTAAAAAAGCACCGCGTTAATCATGAAATTTAATATATTTATAATAAGATAAAATTATTTATTTTTATTAAATATAATATTAATTATATTTTATACTTTATTATATATATTTATAAATATCTTAATATATTTTTAATTTTATATAAAGTTATTATAATTTTATTAATATATTTAATGAAATTATTTATTTATTAATATAAGTTTTTATATTTAATTTATATATAAAGTTTTTAAAATTTAAGTTAAAAATACTTAGCTAAAGATAAATTTCCTTAAGTATAATAAAAGTTATAAAAAAGTATTTAACTTTTCTTATATTTTTAAATAATTCTTTAGCTATACTTATTATTAAAACCTTTTTTAATATTTATATATTAATTTTATAGCCTTATTACTTAATTTAAAGCTTAAAATAATAATTTATTTTATAAATAAGATTATTTTTAATAATTTTAAGCTAATCCTTTTATATTTAAGTTTAAAAAAATAATATAAGTATAAAAAGATAAATAAATTATTAAAAAACTTAATAAAGATTATATAATTATTAATAAACTTATTAAGTAAAGTATTAAAATATAAAATATATTTTATTATTAATAATAATTTTAATTTTTTAAATCTTAAAACTATTAATTAAGCTTTAAAAATTATATTTTTTAATATATTATATATATAACTTGCTTTAATTATGCCTTAAAGCATTTAATTTATAAAGTATTATATATAAAAAATAATTATTATCGCTTTATACTTATTTTTTAAGGTTATTATTACTTTATAATATTTATATATTATATGTTTTTAAAAGAAAACCTTATAATTTAATTAAAAAATATTTTTAAAAATATAAGCTTAATTATAATAAGGTTATTAAAATAATAAAATTATATTACTTATAAATTAATAATTAAATACTACCTTGAAAATATTAACTTTAAGTAAAAACTTAATATATATTATTTATAATTTAATTTTTTATTTTTTTTTTATTTTTTATTACTTTAAAAAACTTTAAAATAAATTATTATTATTTTTTTAAATATAATAATGATTTTAATTAATATAATAAAACATTAAGCAATAATTTAATAATATAATTAATTAAGTTAATAGTTTAAATTTTATTTAAAGATAATATAAAATAACTTTTTTAAGTATATATTAACTTTTAAGCTTAATTTTAACGTTATTAATTATTTATTACATTGCTTAAGGTAATGCTTATTTTTTTAAATTAATTATTAATTATTAATTAAGTTTCCTTTAATAATAATTATTAAAGAAAACGCCTTTTAACTTTTTAATTTAAGTAAACCCCTTATAATATTAACTTATATGCAATTTTAATTATTATTTTTCTAATTATATTTAAAAGTATTAACTTTCTTTTTAACCTTTATTTTTTTTATAAAAACAATTAAATTTAATAATGAATCTTTTTTAATTTAACTTAAATTTTTAAATATAATATTAAGGGCTTATTTACCTTAATTTTATTTTTTTTAAAAATAAATAAAGCTTAATTTATATTATTATAAATATTTAAGTTTTATATAAAGAAAGTTAATTAATTTATTTTCTTTATTATTTTATTCTTATTATTTAAAGTTAAAATTAATATTATAATTTTATTATTATTTTTTTAACTTTATTAAAGCTTATTTATCTTTAATAATTAATTAATTAAATATAAGCTTATTATATTATATACTTTCTTTTTATTTATTAAAATATAAGTTAATAATATTAATAAGGTAAATATTATTATTATAGTTTTTAATTTAAGTTTAATAATAAAGAATAATAACTTAATTATTTAATTATAATCTTAAAATAATAAGTAATTAATATGTTTAATTAAGTTTATAAATTAAATATATTTAAAAATATTTTATTTTATTTTATAAATTAAGTTTAGTAAACCTTTTTAAAATTAAAAGTTATTAATTTATTTTTTACCTTATTATTTTAAATTTATATTAAAAACTTATTAATATCTTATATTTTAATATTCTTATTATATTTTAATATTTCTATTAATTTTATATTAATTAAAAAAGTTATTAATTTAATATAATATAAATTTATTAAGGATTTATTATTTTTATTTAAGAAATTACTTTTATTATTTAAGAAATTACCTTTATTACTTTTTTAAGCCCTTTTAATTTAAATTAAGCAATTTAAATATAAAAAAGTTTACTTTAATAAACTTTATAATGCTTTAATATTTATTTAATCTTTTAAAATTAATATATTTAAGTTATAATTAATAATTATTTAATTTTTTTATAATTAAGTTTAACTTAATATTATATTATAAATATTATTATTTTTAATAATATAAGCTTAATATATAATTAAAATCCTTTTAATTATAATAAAAATATTAATATAATAATAAATAAAGATTATTAAATTATTAATTAATTTAAAGTATATTTCTTACTTAACCTTTTTTATAATTAAGTTAAAATATTATATTATCTTTAATTTAATTAATTTTCTTAAGGAACTGTTATTTATTATTAATTAATTTATATTAATGCTAATTATCTTACTTTTAATATATTTTAAAGTTAAAGTTTTAATTTTAAGTAAAGATTTATTATAATATATTAACTTTTTAATTATATTTATAACTTTTTTTTTACCTTTTCTTTTAAATTAATATTTTAAATATTTATTAAATTAAGCGCTTAGCTTATATATTATTTAAATTCTTAATAAAAGGAATTAATTTAAAAGTTAAGTTAAACTTAACTTAATTTTTATACCTTATAATAAAGATTTAATATTAAATTTATTATTATTTTATTTATTAATATTTAAAATAAAAATAATTTCCTTAAAGGCCTTTTAATTTAACTTCTTTATTAAGGTTTTTTTAAAAGCTTTTTTAAACTTAATTAAAGTTTTTTAATACTTTTTTATCTTTAAGTTTTTATTTCTTATTAAATATAAAAAACTAAATTATATTATATTTTTTAATATAAATAAAATAATAAATTTATAAGCTTTATATAAATACTTATTATTTTTTAATAAAGCTTTAATTTAAATTTATATAGTTTTAATTATTAATAAATAAACTTTTTTCTTTATTTAAATATATATTTTTTATATATTAAATATATTATTTATTACTTTCTTTAATTTTAAAGAATTTTTTAAAAGTAATAATTTAATAAATATTTTTATAACTTAAGCTTAAGCTTAAGCTATATATTTAAAAGAATATAAATTATTAAAAATAAGCTTTTTAGCCTTAATCTTTATTTTAATTTTATTAATTTAATTAAAGAGTTAATTAAAATAAATATAAATTTAAATATTATATTTTTCCTTATTATAATTATAATATATTTATATAAAACCTTAACTTTTTACTTAAAAATAAAAGGTATTATAATTAATTTATTCTTTTTATATAAAGCTTTAATTTATATAATTAATATAAATTAATAATTATTATATTTAATAATTTTAATTTAAGGAAATATAAATAAGCTTATTTATTAAATTTTATTTTTAATTTATTACTTTAATTTATAATTATTATTTTTATAATATTTATTATTTAACTTATAATTTAATTTTAATTTATAAAAGCTTTATTTATTACCTTATTTTTTAAAAAAAGATTTATCTTAATATTAAATAAAAAGTAATAATTAATAATATATTAATAAATCTTATTAAATATATACTTTTTAATTAAAATATTATTATTTTTTATTTCTTTATTTATATATAATTAAATTATAATTAACTTATAAATCTTTTAATCTTTATTATAAAGTTTGTTATCTTTTTAATTAAAAAAATAAAAAAATAATTAATAAATTAATTCTTAAAATTATTTTTCTTTATATTAATAAAATAACTTAATATTTTAATATATATACTTTAAAATTAATTTTATAAACTTATAAGTAAAGGTATATATTTAAGTTTTAATTTTATAATTTAAGTTAAAAATTTTTATTTAAAAGTGATTCTTAAAAAAGGTAAAAACTTTAAGTTAAGCTTATTTATTTAAAGTAAGTTTTAAGTATTAATTAATTTTAATTATATCTTTTAACTTAAAATAAAAAGCTACCTTTATTTTTTAAATCTTAAGGGCCTTATTATTAAGTATTATTTTTATATTATATAATTTTATATTATTAATATATTTCTTCAAGCTTTTTTTAAAAGTTTTAAAAAGATTTTAATAAAAAAGGAAATTTAATAAAATAATTTAAGGGTTTTATTAAATATAATAAAAGGGTTTTAAATTTAAATAAGTTATTATAATTTAAAATTAAATAATTAAAAAAGAAATTATTTAAGTTTAAGTAATTTTAAAGTTCTTTTTATAATAATAAAGAAATAAGCTTTAAAATAAGGTTTTTAAATTTTAAATTTAAGTTTAATAATAATAATTTAAAATTTAAAATATTAATTTTTATTTATCCCCTTAATAATGTTTTAAACCTTAATAAAGCTTTTTAATATACTTTATGCTCTTTTATTAATATAAGCTGCTTTGCCTTTAATATTAATAAAGTAATAAAATCCTTAAAAAAGTTATAAATTAAGGCATATAATAAGCATAATTAATTTATTAATTTACCCTTAAATTATAATCTTAAAATTTAAATTTATTATTTAAGAGAAAGATATTTACTTAGCTAAGTAAAACTTTATTATCTTAACTTAAAGATATATAAAAATAAAACAAATAAAATAAATAAATTTAAAAAACTTAATAATTTAATTAATATAATAGCATAAAATTAATATAATGTTATTTTTAATAATAAAGACTTTAATTTTATTTATATTTAAAGGCTTAATTAATTTATTTTTATTATATAAGCTATTTAACTTATATTTAGCTTTAATTTTAAGATTTAAATTAAAGGATAAGCTTTTTTAATATAAGTTTTAGCAAAACCTTTATAAAACTCTTTAACTTATATAAGAAAACTTATTGCATTATAAACAATATAAATAAGTTAAGGGATTCAGAGTATATATTGCTTAAATAGGTTTAAGTCTACCTTCAGAGCTAAAAATTGCCTATTTAGGGCCCTTAGGGGCCAAACGCCCCTGCCCGCACTACACAGGACATAACTGCCTTTAACTTGGAAACTAAAGTTCCATGATTCCGCGTTGATGAGGACATGTAAAGCGATAGTCACCGCCATTTAGCTACGACGTGGGCGCAGATTGGTTTTGTAGACGCCCCTATCTCCCAGCAGTCTACTTAATGAGCAACCTGACTCTGCCCTCCAGCTGCCGTTATATCCTCGCTCGAGATCCCCATTGCCCTTCCAGGCTCTGAGAAAAACACGACCCATTTCTTGTTATCCCGAGGAATGAGCTCCACCTCGACATCTGGTTTAGGCAAACGGAAGGAAGCATTGGCTTCCTTGTATCCCGCAGTCCCCCAACCACTGCTGCCCACCGGCTTGACGTCAAATCGTAATAGGATCACGCTGGCGAAGGCCAGAATCTCGGTGGAGGCGAAATGGCGGCCTGGAAAGAGTGTGGCTCCTCCACCAAAGGCGCGAAATGCGACCGGATTGTGTTTCTTGGGTTTCACAAATCGCTTGTAGTAGAACTCGTGCACGTTGACACCCCAAGCAGGCGATGAGCTGTGCTGAACAGTACTCGGGATGAGAACCGTGTTTCCCCTGTATCCGTTATCCTAAGTTACATGTGCTTTAGTGGCTGCTCGGGGCGGCCCGAGGACCACGAGCACTCATAAGCCGTAATTCAGTCTGAGAGGACTTGCTTTTTGAGAAGATACTTTCCGCCAAGCACATGGTCTTCCACAACCGCGCGGGCAGACATGCCTATGCTATGGAACCGAAAGGCTTCTTGCATCGTTGAAGCCAGAACAGGGCATGAACTCTTGATATAAGCGAGATCTAGATGGATCTCCCCGTTCTTCTCGCTCACAGCTTTGGATACTTCTTCACGGCAGTCCCTGAGGGCAACCGGGTCAGAGAGTAAGTGGTAGAGCGTCCAAAATGTTGCTGGCATTGTGTTACTGATGAGCCCAATTGAGCCTCCTGCTTCCATCCTTGCAATGTCTCTCATTGGTATACCAAGCTTGGAAGGGTACTCGTATCTATTGCGTGCATAGACCGATGATGAGCCTTGGTCAAGACCGCCTTCAGGATAATACTTTATAAAGGCTTCAGCCAGAACATCTCGCGATTGAAGACTCTGCCTGGCCAATACTGATGGCATAAGGCCTGTAATCAGTGTGATCAAACCGGCCTCATATTTGCTGCACTGAGTTAGGACGCCTAGACATAAAGTATATTGAGCGACTGATGGCGCTGGGATTGACTTACTAATAAGCGTCCTGGACGGTGGGGTCCTTGAATGGGTTCTTAGATCCGTAAACCGCATTTGTCGTAGCCAACATAATCTCCTGTGAAGCCCATGCGAACAGGTTCATGGTGGTGGTCGTCTTCTTGGCACACAGTGCCTCCATACTCCTGTTGAGGATTTGCACTGCTTTGGCATTTAACTCGTCGAGACTAGGCCCGGGAGTGAGACCCTTGCTGGTCTCAACAGTGATCTGATGCACAAAGCCATGGTTCTCAATAGGGCCCTGACCCATAATCTCAAGAGCCTTTCCGCTAATGCTCATAAAATGCGAAAAGAGCCTGACTATGATGGGAGAAATAGACAGCGTCCGGACCTGACGCTGCAAGACGGGAATGAGAGCTGTGTCATTGATGATATAAAGGCGTGATCCTGGAAGTCGTAACGTATAGACTATTTGTATTCTTTGAGTTCCTCTACTAAGCTGGAACGACAGTGATTGTCCTAATGGGACAAGAGACAATGTAGGTTATAGGCAATTGCAGTCAAATTCGCTATGCAAGGCTTTAGACGGTGACTATTCAATCTGCTTCTGCAGAAGTGGTAACGTATAGATGGGCAGCTTATATTTGTTTCTGATGGAATTGTGTCAGCTTCTTGAGGTGCATGTGTAGAGTCCTTGTACTCTCCAACAGAAAGACCTTACCTCAGACGACTGTGAAAACTCGAGCCTGTTCTGATCATGCCAGCGATTTGACTGAGGAAGGGAAAGGCATCTTCCACTGACGGTGGCTCCCTCACATCTTGAGTAAATCGCAGCAGAGCCCAAAGGAAGACGTAGATGCCAGTGAGACCTGCCACCGCAGCGGCAAGATTGAAACTCATTTCAAAGTTCACAGAGTGTTCCAGTGCAGAGTCAGCACGAGAACTAGATTGTGTGTAATTGCACTGCCAAGAACGGAGCCAGAAAGATGCCGGGGAAACTTGCCAGGTGGGCGAGTGTTGGACGGTGTCCGAAAGAAGTGTGAAGTCAGAACAAGAGAGAAATAATACTTGGTGGCGGGCTGCTGGGTCGCAAATGGTTGGTGACATATTGAGTGGGCACGCAGGTGTTGGCTGGTGGGCAACAAGGGGCCCATTGTCTCCTCGTCCAACCAACACTGACTTAATTGAATGTTGGTTCTGCTATGTCTACGGACCATGTAACGCTATCAATTATAGCGAACCTGTGTGCCTTGCCAAAGCCACGAGCGCGTTGGCGGTATCATTCCGAGGCCAGGATTTGAGACCAAGTTGACCTGAGTGGGTCCGTCCAGCACGGTGTAGCGGCCAACAGCAGCAATTAGTCTAGAGGTAGAGAAATTGTCACGATAGCCTGTGATTGTTGCCTCTAGCATACGGTGGTGGACAGCACTTGTGCCCTGGGTGGCACTATGCCTAATGCCAGATTATTGGGTCACTTTCCTTCTTCTTTGGGAATTATGAACTCGAGTTATTGGACATGGCTGGAAGTAGCAAAGTGGAGCCCGACATGCGTTGGTTTCCCTCAGGGCCACTTTCTCCAAATGGCTAAGAGCTATTCACGATCCGCCGGAGGTAGAGACTTCGATGTTCGATGATAATACCGTGTACCTTTTCTGGGTCTCAAGGCATACAAGAACGTCCCTTTCTTTTCTCCCAATGAGGTCCTATAAACCCGGATTGTTATCAGATCTCCTGCGTACGGAAGGAAGACAGCAATTCAGCCAACCAAGAAACCAAGACGGCATATAACTGTGGCCTCGATAATTTCACAACCAGGCAACAGGCTTCCGTGTGTTGAGCAGAGAGTTGCCAGATACCGGGCCCCTTAACCCGCTCGTGCGCGTCCCCTCTGACGGTACCTGGGCCGCAGCGGAGTCCTGGTGCATGGCCATGGTCGCAGTCATGTAAAACTGACTGGTTTTGAGGCAGGACCAGCAAAACTTTGAAGGCAGCTGGGTAAAGGGGGTGGTAGTCGAGCTTATGTAGACAGTGAGCCTTGCTGATCTCGGGTGAGAAGTGTGAAGTCAGGATGGGTTGCTGAGTAACCCGGTTGGCATGCCACGGCTAGCTAACATGTGGGAGCGTCTGACCACCTGATAGGCCAATTGCACGCCGGCTAGCGCCGCAGAGGCACAGGCAAGAGACAAGCATCGTGCGTTGCCGCGCGTGGGGGCCCTCGGCACCGCAGCGGAGAGGAGCTTCTTAGCTACATACTGTTCCCCATTGCAATGCGACCTCGTCACTTCCACCTTGCATGAATTGTTGTGTCTCGACTCTGCTGTGTTTTGTACTGCTTCGAGTCTTGATATACAGATTGGGTGTGATTCCCGATCAGGACCGTTAGCGAAGAGCGGCGACAAGGAACTGTGCCGCTTAAAGTACAATCGTTATCGACTGCCTCCGATCTCTCTCTCTCTCTCTCTCTCTCGCTCTCCAGCCACTGCGTCACTAATCAGACCACATCGCTTTGGAGTATAATCGTCCTTGCCGAAAGGACCTCCCGCCAAAATGCGTTTCGGCAAGACGCTTCAGTCTTCCTTCTACGAGCCATGGAAGGACAAATACCTCGACTACCCCAAGCTCAAGAGCATGCTTCGTGAAGACGAATACGAGGAGGACGAGTCTTGGACGGAAAACGACGAGACGAGATTCAGCGACGAGATCTTCAACGTCCAGCTGGACAAGGTCACCAGCTTCCACGAGGCAAAGTTCAAGGAGCTCAAGGACCGCGTCGACTCCGCCTTCGAGAAGCTCAAGGAGCTGCCCACTTCCGAGGATGGCCAGCCGCGAAGCGAACTCGCCACCCAGCGCCTCAAGGAGCTCGAGGCCGAGCTGGACGCCATCACGAACGAGGTCAACGAGCTCAAGAGGTACAGCAACATAAACTACACCGGCTTCCTGAAGATAGTCAAGAAGCACGACCGCAAGAGGGGGCTGCGCTACAAGATCCGGCCGTTGATGATGCAGCAGCTGTCGGACCGGCCCTTCAACTCGGAGCAGGCATACGCCCCGTTGATCCACAGGCTGTCGCTGGCATACTTCACCGTTAAGCAGCAGCTAGAGGAGGGCGTCAGCGATGGGGTCATGGCAGAGTTGCAAGACGGCGTGCAGGAGACGCGCAACGGCGAGACATATTCGGCGCACAAGTGTGAGTGACACCCGTACCACCAAGACACAACGTCACCTCTAATCGCTGACCTGCTTTTTGGATAGTCTGGGTACATCCCGATAACCTGCTCGAGGTCAAGACCTTCATTATGCGCCGCTTGCCTAACCTGGTTTACAGCGAGGTCTCGGCAAAGGAGGTCGACGGCAACGAAGACCCTAGCCTGACTTCCCTGTACTTTGACAACTCCAAGTTTGACCTTTATAAGCGCAAAGTTGAGCGCGAGACCGAGGCGTCTTCCTTGCGGCTACGGTGGTATGGGCAGTTGAGCGCCTCGCCCGAGATCTTCCTGGAACAGAAGATCGTCCACGAGGGCGGCAGCAGCGAAGAGCGCAAGTTCACCATCAAGGCAAAGTATGCCAAGCCTTTCATCGATGGCGAGTACAAGATGGAGAAGACCATCGCCAAGATGGAGCGGCAGGGCCAGAGCGAGGAAGAGGTTGCCAAGTTCAAGTCGACGGTGAACGGTATTCAAGAGTTCATCAAGGAGCGCAAGCTGCAGCCTGTAGTACGGGCGAACTATAAGCGCACAGCATTCCAGAAGCCGACAGACGACCGCATCCGCATATCCATTGATACTGACCTGGCATTCGTCCGCGAGGACACCTTGGACTCCAGGCGGCCATGTCGGGACCCCAACGAGTGGCACCGACTTGATATCGACAACAGAAATATTGGGTATCCCTTCAAGGACATCAACCAGAGCGAGGTCTCGAGGTTCCCCCACGCCCTGTTGGAGATCAAGCTGAAGGAAGACGGCCGGCGCAAGCGACCGGAATGGATCGAGGACCTCATCTCATCCCATATGGTCCACCCTGCAGCTCGCTTCTCAAAGTTTGCGCACGGTGTTGCCGTCCTTTTCGACGACTACGTCAACACCCTGCCCTTCTGGCTGAGCGACCTGGACAAGGAGATCCGCAAGGACCCGCAGGCGGCGTTTGAGGAAGAGGAGCAGAAAAAGGCCAGGCGCGCCGCCGACGAGCAGGTCGTAGGCAGCCTGCTCGGCAACAAGATGGGCTCGTTCCAGCCGTCCAAGAGCTCACCTGTCAGCAGGTCGTACCTGGCAGAGCGGATCGCCAGCGAGAGCGGAGCGGGGCCGGCTGGCTCATCCGCGTCCACCGCAGTGGCCGGCCGAGCCCCCCGCGAGAATGGCGACTCCGCGCAGGGCGGGCAGCGGGAGGAGCAGGGCGGGCAGCCACAGCAGCGTGGCTACGGCACCATCATGCCCTCCTTCTCGATCATCACGCGCTACGCCAAGTCGCGACAGCGCAGGCGCGATAACGTCCAGCTGCCCGAGGGCGTCACCGAGCCCGAGACGTGGATCAAGAACGAGGGCCCGCTCAAGGTCGAGCCCAAAGTGTGGCTGGCCAACGAGCGGACTTTCATGAAGTGGCAGCATATCTGCGTGCTGCTGGGCGGCCTGGCCGTCGCGCTGTACACGGCCGCGGGCAAGAACATGCTGGCCCTGGCATTCGGCATCGTCTACCTCGCCATCGCCGCCTTCGCCGGCGGCTGGGGCTGGCTCATGCACCGTACGCGCAGACAGATGATCGTGGACCGCAGCGGGAGGGACTTTGACAATCTCGTCGGGCCCATGGTGGTCAGCTTCGCGCTGGCGGCTGCCCTCGTGCTAAACTTTGTGTTCCAGGTGAGAGCAATCCCAACCCCCAACAAGGCCCTAACTGGTCTTTCTTTTCGCGTAGTATCATGATTGCTAACTCGTGCCCTTTGTTCTAGTACCGCGCTGCTGCTCAGCGGTTTGATGCAGCTGCATCACTTGGAGTGGCTAACTCGACGTTGGCACCGTTGCCTGTCGTGGACGAGCTCCTGCGATGAACAGCTCCTCGGGCCTATGGGCTAAATGGGGATTGTTGTAAGACTGTGATTGGTGTTACGATGCGGTCGCTTGTCGTTACTGTGACGAGGCGTATGCGGGCACGGTAGTGGAGTCCAAAAAATGTATTGTGACAACGGCGCATTAACAGTACGGTAGATAGTAGTCACATTTGCTTCAATTTCTAGCGAACCGGGTATTGCATCACTATCGGTCATCATGTTCCACTTGCTGGTCCTTCCGTTTCACTCCTGCGCGTCAAGGTCTTGTGATATGGAAGCAGCGAGCCTCTCGTCGCTCCCGCACGAGGTTGACCCAACAAATAGGCTGTCCCCTCTGTCCCCTCTCAGCTCCAAAGGGTATGTATGCGCTCTACAGCCGGAGAGAATGAGTGAGTGCGTGCATGACGATGAGAATTGGCCATCAGTTCTCGTCAGGTAAGGAGGCGGGCGAAGTCCTCTAGGGAGACACAGGAGGTGGGACCCGGCCTTTTCTGAGCCGGCCCTGAGACGCAGACGCCCGCCCACCGGAACCGTGTCGCCTTTGCTCTGTGGTGTATGTAATCTCGACTTGAGATACGGTCACGGCTATCAACAGTCTAAAAGCGGCCGCCGGAATGATCCAATAGGATACTCGGACCCTGCACCTGCTCTGCTCCGCATCATTGGGACCGCAGCCTTGTTCACGCGGGCTGTGCTAGTTAGGACGAACACCAGAGACGTCGGTCAGGGACTGGCCAATGGGTGGTCTTGGTGTACCTGATTGGGCAGTGAATCCCAGGCAGGGAACTCCGCCCGGAAAGCCCTGGGCAAGCGACAAGCGAATAGGCGCACGCCAACATAAATATGGGTGCGTGAGTTTCTCTCTATGTAGTCACAAAGATATGCGAGGCATGATCTAGGAGCTTGGCAAGCATGAATTCAGCAAGGACTTTTTATTCATCTATGTCGTCTTCGGACTACGGGCTTCCTTGAGTTAGTCTTCTATCCCGCTCTGTGGTCCGCTTCTCGAAACACACATCATCCGCGGTCTGCACTCATATCCGCAGAATCGTAGCATCATGGTGAATTTCCAAGCGCACTCCCGACGTGCGCATCGGACACAACGCATGTGCGCATAGGGAGCAGTATCTGCCCTCGATTGTGTCTCAGCCCCGGGCTTTTCGTTTTGATATCGCGCAAACTTCCTTTTCGGCCTTTTGCATCCCTTCTACGCGCCGTAACCTGAACTCCAATTCGCGTTGACCGCATGCAGAAATATTGTTGTTCCCGTGGCTGGGACCAGGTGCCAGAATTAGGTGTCGCAACCTTGAGCTTCCAGGAGCCCTGCCCCTGGAGACAGCTCTGGAACATCCAACTGTGGAGGTATAGCAGCCCGAGGTTGATGGACAAGTAGACAAAACAGCGACCATGAACGATCTAGTGAAACTGTGAAAGGGAATTAGAAGAGTTGAGAGGGGTCACAAGCACGGCCAGTGCTGTGACGATCTAGGACGAAACGGAGGCGAGGCGAGCCAAGCGCGTAGCTCTCACCCAGGGGCCATCAACACGTAGGAATTGTTGTCGAGTGCAAAAGCTTCTTTTGCAGGCGGCACTGGTAGTTGAAAGGTCAAAACCAAATGGCCGGGTACGGAGGGGAAATGCTTGTGTTCCTGATGGCGAGTCTCATGGATCCAGAGTCGGCGTGGCTACCGCTTCATTGTCGAACGGTCAAGGGCCTCCCGTAGCTCCGGCCGGTCCTTGAGGGCCTCCTTCGCCTCGATGTATGTCATCCACTTGCGCTCACGCTTCTCCACCTCGGGCCAGTCCCGCTCCTCCTTGACGACCGTAACCTCGTAGAAGCGGTAGAGGGACTTGTGCTTGGTGCTCTTCAAGGATCTCGTCTCAACGATGTCGCCCAAATCATAGTCGATGCGCACCAAGATCCCAGCCTCTTCCCAAGCCTCGCGCTCTGCGGCTTGGGTGCACTCCTCGTCCGTCTCCCAGCCGCCTTTTGGCAAGACCCAGCCCTTGCGCTTGGTCGACTGTATCATCATGACATATCTCTTGTCCGCAGTCAGCGGGACAACGCCAGCGACGAGGCGTTCGCCCTTAGAGTTGTATCCTGGAGCAGATGAGTTGGTCAGTCCGCCAGGAGGGAAGCGGAGAGGCTTCGGCATGTCATGGGCAGATCAGAATAAAAACTCACGTTGCTTGGCACGCCCGGTCCGGGACTCCATGGACCGACTACTCGAGCCGCCTCCTGACATTTTGGCGTGATCCGGTGTCGTGTGTGTGTAGGTTGTGTGTGTGACGTAGGAATCCAGGTGCAAAATCAGAACTTTTGGTTGGTGGGAGGTTGGTGAGAGTGAACGGAACAGCCCAGACAGAGAAGAGAGTCAGGAAGCGATCCCGGGACTCGAAGAACCCAGGCTTGTACGGGGTCGCGATCCGAGTTAGATCTCAAAAAGACCTGGCGTCTTTCAATTGTTTCTGAGCGACATGGTGGAGGACGGTACAGTGAGACGCTGGTTTATCAGACAGTTCCAAGTTCGCGTCAAGAGCTTGCACCAGAGTCAAGTCTAGTTCCTCAATGGGAGCTGGACCTTCCAGTGGGCCCCGTGGCGAAGAGTGAGCCGCGCCCAGGTGGTGTGATGAGTTGACAGCAGGCGACAGACAGACAGCGCGGGTGAATTGAGGGGGCCGCCTGAGGATGCTGTCGGTCGGCGCGCTGAGCTCAAGTGTTGGCGATCGATCTCCTCCGGGGATCGCAGGGGGAGATGATGTGCTGTGGGTTGCAGAGTGAATGCAGCGGTCGTGCTACATTGGCACCAAGGGGGGGGGGTGGTGGTGGTGTTGGAGCGCCTCTCAACAGCAGGTTGCGCGCAGGCCCTGGATCGGCTAGGCGCGTGACTGGCTCAAGACCGTCAAGATGCACAGGGGGCGTAGGGAGCCTTGGGACCAGGCAACGGCAGCAGCGAGAGTGGCAGCGACAGCGACAGATTGAGGCGGACCGGGAGATTAGCCCAGCGCCGGGGCGGCGTGGTTGCTAAGGTTGAAGTAAGGCTGGATCTGGATGGGGGCGGGACAGGGTCAGGGAGGCAGCGGTGGGAGAGGTTTGCTGAGGTGCCTGCAGAAAATGTGACGAGGCAGGATCATGAGAGAGTTGGTCGGGGAGTCTGACAGAAAACTGAACAAGGAGTAGAGCTCTACTGGCGTGGGCCGCCGGGAGAGCACCAACTTGTCGTGTGCCATAGCAGGAGGGATGGAGGGGCGGACGAGAAAAAAAATAAGTCGGCTTCGCTTTATATACGGAGTAGTCCATCTGGCCTGCACCCAAACCTGAGGTACCGGGGCCCCTGGCATGTCACTCAAGTCCACTCATGTCACTCACGCAGATCGGACCACCTTTCTTGACTTCCAGCTCATTAGACCACAAGACTATGCGCCCGAGGGACCAGGAGAAGCTCAAAGCTCAGAGCTCAGCGCTCAGAGATGGGCCTGTCCCCGAGAGAGTGGGGGGAGGCAGAGAGAAGGACAGACAGGCATACATGACAGAGACACACACGCAGAGAGACACACACAGAGAGAGGGAGAGCACACGCGACAGGATGGCATTGGGCATGGGGCATGCACAATAGAGCGGCAGTCAGCTACCGTAGAGGCTAACAGGACGCCCAAGGAAGAGAAGGAGGGACGAAGAGAAGGGGGCGGCCAGGGTTCGTTCCATGGACAGCTCTCCCGAGGCCCGAGACTGAGGTTTGACGTGATGCTGCGCAAGGCACGGGAGCACCAAGGCACGAAGGCACAGAGCTACAGGGCGAAAGCCGTCCAAGGGTACCTATGCGGTACATGGTCAGGCCCTTTTAGCCACGTACCGTCTGTTACCGTGACGCGAGCAGGCCCAGACGAGGCCGGCAGGGTCGGTCATTGCACCTCTCCTAGTGCCTTCCTCTGTCTGGCTTGAGTCCTGGACAGTTCGGGAAGGGGCCAGTCGGCATTGGAGATTCTGCGCGGCAGAGACTGGTAGACTACTCAGCACAGAGATTTGCTGGCTGCTGGCCCAGGAGCAGGCGCAACTGTCTTGTCTGAGCGTGGAGCCGCTTCAAAAAGTCGCCAATGCAATGCAAGGAGCCCTTGGATTGGAATGGTGCAGCCCCCGACAAATGGGCTCCTTTGTACCCGCTACTTTCCAAGGCTGCAGAAGATCTGCTGACTCGTTGTAACTTCACCCCGCGGCCCTAACAGCAGCTGGCGCCGTCCACCTGCGAACTCTCCGTCTCATGGCAGCAACTGCCTGCTGCCCGTTTTGCGACCTTGGTCGGCCGGCCGGGGGACTTCCGTCTCCGTCGTCCGCTCACCCTTTTCTTTTTTTTTCCCCTCTCTTTTTTCGCCCAGCCGTCGCCTCCGTTCAAGTCCTTACTATGTGCTGCCCATCCCCACGTCGCAAGAATGGCTTCATGCCACGCGCGCTCTGGTCGCCCGATCCAGCGCAGATGGCAGCGGCACTCCTACTAGGTGCCAGGTGTTCTAGATGGCCCCGATGGATGGGTAGCTGCTGGCTCGGCGCATCATGGCATGGCATGGGCCGGAAGCGAGGCAGTTTCCGCGACCCCTTCTGCGGCAGGATTTTTGTAACCCGATCATGCACCCAATGAGCCCCCGCTCCGACTCATGCCCACGCGAGATGCTGCTGTTGGACGTGTCCTCTCCGAGGGCGGGAGCTATGACATGCATGCCTGTCGCCTGGAGCCTAGATCATGCTGCTGGTCAAGCTCTGCTGTGGGATGGAGGCACGGCGCTGCCAGTCTGTCTCACTATATGTACCCAGACTAGGTAGCATGTAGCCTCTACTACTAGTACGTGCCTAGCAGCAACCTTGGCACTTGAGATGCAGCTCGAGAGAAGCTGGGACCAAGCACTCTGGCACTGCAAGTAAGTCTACGATGGTGGAACAGGGGACCAAGTGACAAGTGGACTGCGAGCCATGGACGGTGGACAGTGGACGGTGGATGGCGAGCCGTCCCCTCCCTCCCACCGTTTTTGTCTCTGCCAGTACGAGAGCCAGTTTGTGAAACTAGCCCAGGCCCTGGTTTGATGCTTCCTATGATCCGAAAACGAATGGGCCATGCTCGTCAACGTCGAGGCTGCCTGCTCAGTTCGTGACACAATATGGACTGTAACGTCCCGACCTGGACTATATACCTGTACCTACAGCATATCGACCGTCAGATAGACCTCGACCCTCGACCCCAGCCAGCTACCGTGCAGCCTATCAGAGCCCATCCCGAGGATCCCTGGGGCCCCTTCAGCTCTACCTCAGCACTCGAGGCCAGCCCGCCTGGGCGTCGGCGGCAGAGAAGCAGCATTGGCTGCCAGTCACGATCACTAAGGCCCGGCGATTGACACTGCATCGACCTGTCCTGAATCCTGATCCAGCACTCTGTCCAAGTGAGCGTCTATCGCCCGCCCTTGCCGTCAACAACACCCGTCACAGCACAAGTGCTCCCCTCAGGCCTGGCACAGCCTCTTAGTTGCAGTACACTGTTCCATCAACCTCCTTTCAACGACCCAGTCGCCTCGGGAAGACTCGCGACCGCCGCCAACCCAGTCTGGTCTTGACCTCAGCCAGGCAAGCCCATCGCCGCTTCGAACGTCGAGGTCGAGGTCAGCCCAGTCCGCTCAGCTCCCGCCTCCAAGAGTCCATTTTTGAGCACTGGCTCCGATCCAACCGGCGAGGCACCCAGAGGCCCTCCATCGTATCGTCGCGCGTGGTCTCATAGCTTAGAATTCGACGAGACGAGGCCCAAGGTTCCCCAGACCAGGCAGAGAGCGGCAAACCCCTCCCCCTCCCCCCTCCTTCATCCCATCAACCCCCGCGGAAAACGCTGGCTTCCGTCGACGGGTAGGCCCCCCACCCCCTTTTGCAATCCCATACCGTACCGTACCGTACCGTTGGAGCCGCCGAGACAGCGTCGCTTGTTCCAGGCGTCCCGTTGAAAAGTTAAGGACGGCCATGGAAAGCACAAGCCTGCAGACCCCTGACGATGCATTGTCCTACATTGCCCCAGTAGGTGAGTTCGTACCCTATACGTGCAATGTCACCGCATCTCACCCAACCATTCGGACCCGTGTCAGATCTTTGCAACGTCGTTGGCTGCTGTCTTGCTTGTCAGAAATAGGGCAAACCTTACTACTGTTTTCGTGCTGCCTCGCGTGTCGTCTTACTTCACCTCACCTCTCACCACCCAGACTGCCAAATACCAAAGCTGGTACAGAGTACGGCCAGCCCGCTCAATCGCATCTGACTCTGGGTCATGGGTTGAAACATCCCACGTCGGCCCTGCGGTCTAGTCACACCGCCGACTTGATACCCAGATATGCCTGCACACACTCTTGCCCATTCTCTTGGCTTCCTGTGCAGCGGCACAGGGAATGCCAATCCAAGTTGATGCTGCTCTCGAGTGAGAGTTTTCCACTTGCTGTGCCATTTGGTTGTTGTGTCGACTCGCGACTTGCCCTCCAAAAGCAACGCCGGCCTCAACAGTGCCCTGGTGTAACACGTCCCAGGATGTCTGCTCTGACGTGGACTCCTGGGAAACATCCTCCTTCCATAGTGCCGAGGTAGCTCTACCTTGGCCGTCGTGGTTACAACCGTCGACGGTAGGACCTGTGGTAGTGTTCCTGTTTGGCGACGTACTCTGCAAACACCTGGGGTTATCTAACTGCACGTCAACTCGCGATGGGGCTGCTAGGAAGCGCCCGGATGGCGGCTACTTGTGCTCGTTTCCACTAACATGCTGTTGTGATACAGGTTACAGTAACTCCTCAGACTGCGGATACTGCCGAAAGACTCGCAGCGGTCAGTCAGACGTCAAACGTGAATCTCTCCTTGACCCCCATCCACATGAGTGAAAGAGCCTCGCAGGCCCTTGGCGACTCACATGCTGCGATGAAGCACCATACACCTCGGTCGTTACTCCCGTCGGGGCCGCGCTGCTGGCTGGTCTCGAGATGCCCAATCATACCCAGCCTACATCCTCGTGTCAAAGGCGCACTCTATTCTGACGGCTATCTTATGGGCAGGATATTCGTACTATGCGTCGGGATACTCTCTGACCCCTGAATTCTACGAAGCACTCATAAATCGATGCTGGAGGCGCTCAGGAACCCTGCTGTACCGACCAAATCAGAAGAGCGCATGCTGTCCGCATTACACCCTCCGCCTGGACTCGGCTCAGTTCAAACCATCCCGGGACCAGCGTCAAGCAGTGAACCGGTTCAACCGGTTCGTCACCGGAGAGGACTATGTGAAGGAGGCCGCCCGGCGCTATCCTCTCACACGAGAACAGGCCCGCAAGCGCGATACTTGTTTTGACCTGGTCGAGAGGATCCATGAGGCAGAGGCAGACCGCCTGAGGACTCCACCCCAGCCGGCGCATGAACTCAAGGTGACACTGGAGCCAGACACATTCACTGATGAGAAGTTCGCTGTCTTTGATAACTACCAGAGACTGGTGCATGGGGAGCCTCCTTCAAGCATCAGCCAGAGAGGATTCAAGAAGTTCCTCTGCAACTCGCCAGTCAGGAGAGGTATACATACTGATTCCGACGGAAAGAGTCGGCAGGTTGGCTCATTCCATCAATGCTATCGCCTAGACGGCAAGTTGGTGGCGGTTGGGGTTCTCGACCTACTTCCCGAGGCAGTCAGCGCTGTCTATTTTATGTACCATGAGTCCATACATAAGCACCAGCCCGGTAAACTCGGCGCGTTGAGAGAGATCGCCCTGGCAATGGAAGGCGGCTATCGGTACTGGTGGGCTGGCTATTACATTCACAGCTGCCCCAAGATGCGCTACAAAATCGACTATCATCCGCAGTACGTGCTGGATCCGGAGACGTTGACTTGGGACCTGTTGGACCGAGAAGCCCTAGACGTCTTCGACAAAAAGCACTACGTCAGCCTGTCTAGAGACCGGCAAGCTGGTATGGAGGGTAAAGAAAACGACGCCAGCAACAACACGGGCGAGGGCTCTGCCGAAACCACCAATGTTGACGGCGACAGCGAGATGGACTTCAGCGACGAGGACGACGGTGAAGACATCTCGCTCTTCCACAGCGATATGCCTGGCATCGTGACCGTGTCCGATCTCGAGAACAAATTTGACCTGGATCACATCCGTGTCATGTCTGACAACACAGATGGTTTCTTCTTCACTGCCGAGGCCAACATCTGGGACCGCAGCAGCATACGTGAAGTCGGGTCCCTCAAGTCCCGAATCGCGGAATTGGCCGCCGCAATAGGACCTGATCTCCTTCCACAGGTCTGTCTCGATTTCCGACGGAAACGGCAGTAGGGTGTAAATAGGACAAATTTCATCGTGCGTTCACCTCACAGGAAGTGTTCAGGAGGAGGTCTTACACGTGGGGGGAAGAGATGCCAGTGAAAGAAGACGGTGCAACCGAGAGACAACCCCGAGCCGCGTACTCGATGTAGGGGACCCGGAGCTCAGTGCTGTTCTTGGAAATCCACCGAGAACCCATCCGCCACACAGTCCAGCAGAGACATTGCCAAGAGACATTTCTGGCACACTAGGCGATTGTTGATACTCAAGGGACAATTCACTGTAGCATACCAGTATTTTAGAAGACTCTACTGGCTGAGCATTTGAAGTGTATTGGTTCCATCTGTAAGAAGCCCAAGATACCCACACAATCCAAGGATTGTCGCCCCCCCCTTTTCCGACCTCCTGAGCAGGAGCACGTGAGGAGCACACGCTACTAGTGTGACGGGCGACGATGAACAAAATAGCGCCAGTAGCGGACTCGCCTCGGGCCGGTTGATCGATTGCCAAGTGATCGACATAGGAAGATATATCACGCGAGCAGTTGCGGTCTTCAGGTTAGTTGTTGGGTTAGACCGAGGGACTGGAAAGAGATGGACGGGCAAGCAGAGACAGCCGAAGCTACCATCGAAAACAGCGATCTGGTCATGAACAATTGATCTCTCAACAAGTTTGCACAGAGAATATTACATTACGCGTTGGACCGGCCTCGGGGCCAGTATGGGTGGTCTAGTGTCAGTCTTTGAGAGCCCAATTACTCCTTCGATCACCCGGATCGACTCCTTCCCCTCTCGTTCTGCATCCCAGAAGCGGCATCATAGAGCCTCTCTCGCGGCGGGAACCTTTATCGACAGCGCTTCACGAATCTCCTTCCAGACTTCGGCCTGCATCAACCGGGCCTCCTTGCTCGTCAGCACCGGTGCAGATCGGCTGGCGTACTGCGAGTCTGTGAGGTAATATCGCAGGAACTTTCCCTGTATGGCCGAGGGACGTTAGCGAGCACTTCGCAATGGTGGCCTTGTACCAGGGGTCATGGCTGTCACAGCTGGCACCCTCTTGGGGTTTCTGGTAACTTACATGGTCTTTTGGCCCGGCGAGCGCACCAGTGAGGTAGATTCGCGCGCCATAGTCGGGTGATTTCCCAACCAAGTTCATAAAGATCGGCGCGGCTATCCTGGCGACAAACGAGTTCTCCTGCATCGACCGAGAGAGCTCGGTCTTGACGGCGCCGGGGCACACGCTGGTCAAGATGACCTGCGGCCTGGGACGTAGTTGTCAGCAACGGCGACTTTACATGCCAGCGGTAGTGAGAGGCCACACTCACTCGCCATTCTGGTCCAAGGCCATCTTGGAAACCTCCTCAAGCGCGTACATCAGCAGCAGCTTGGAGTAGTTGTACATGGGGCCCGTCAGTCCGGCCTCAAAGTTCTCCTCCTTGGAGTAGTGCGCTAGCACGCCGCCCTCCTTCTCGGCATAGGTGGACCAAGGCTTGATATCGACGGACATGTGCAGGCCTGAGCTGACGAAGACCACACGCGCGGGAGTACTCCTCTGGCCTCGCTGCTGCTTCATCCAAGGGACAAGCAGGAGTGGGAGGAGACTTGTGCTGAGCGCGTTTACCTGGATAATCTCCTCCCTGCACATGATAAATCAGTCACCAGAAACGGGACGGGGGTTGGCCCTGAAGCTGCAAACTTACATGCCCTCCGGACTCCTCCGGAACTGCGAGTTGGTGACGCCCGCATTAAAGACGATCACGTCGGGCCCGCCGCCGGCGCCGAAGCGGCCCTTGACGGCCTCGACGAAGGCCACGCACGAGGCGTAGCTGTTCATGTCCAGCTCCATGATGCTGACCTTGCCCGCCGCGCCCTTCGCAGAGCCGTGCCCGGCGGCGGCGGCGGCGAGGATCTTCTGCCTTGCGCCCTCAGCGCGCGGGGACGAGGCGCTCCTGGCTGTGATGACAACCTCCTCAGCACCGAGGTTGAGGAAGTGTATGGCGGCGGCGAGGCCAAGACCGGCCGTGCCGCCTGTCACGAGGACCTTCTGGCCGGCGAAGGCATTGGCTGCTGGTAGTGGGGTCGGGAAGAATTTCCCGGTGAAGGCCTTTAGGGACATTGTCCTCAGGAAGAGCGGGATGGCGTTGACTCCTGACTTTAAGGGGCTGTGCTTGCTCTTGCTCTTGTTCTGGATGCTGTGCCTGTCAGGACTGGCTGAGGGTTGGGACGGGACTGTAGATGCAGGCGCATGTTCAATTGAGGAGGGCATGATGGGAGTTCATATAGGAGGGATGGACCAGCCTGGCTGGTGTGTATGTACCGTAATATGAGCCATTGTGAGAAGAGACCTGAGTATTGATTGGGCGTTGAAACCAAACGCATGGGAATCCGAAACGCGAGAACTACCCTCCGAGCATCTCATCTCGTCGTCACATGCAACCCACCAAGGGGCCCAATAGCATCACCATCGGCCACTTTTGGCTTTGTATAAGCCACAGTATTCTTAGAAATAGGCTTGGCCGTTGGACAAACTCGTTGCGGTCGGGGCGCGAAGGAACGGGATCCGGATACTTTATTCTTGAGAGCTGGGCAAAAGGTGCCGTCATTCGTCCGGCCTTTGTCAGCACATGGCCGGCCTCCACGAGTGCTAAGCTTTGCTGCGTGCCGCCTAATTGGGTGCTCTGTGTAGCGAGGTACCCAGGTGACGTTCGTTTTAAGGTTCGGGAGAGCTGCCCGAGTGCCTGGATCCACTGCACTTGCTTGCATGCTCTCCTGGTCACCCTAGCAGCCCTGGCAGGCTTGGGCCTATCTAGGCCTGCCCGGCTTTGCCTGCCGCCAAAATTTCAATCCGAAAGCTCAACCGACATCTTGGCTTGTGAAGCGAGTTGCTCACACCCACGCCCAGCTCAAATTTATTTGTTCTTCGCGTCACAGGCCAGGCAGATTGTTCTCTGCTCTCACATATACATCCGTCCCCATCATGGCCTCGACGCAGCACGTCAACCTCTCGCCCGCCGAGCTGGCCTACCTCCACGCCTCGCTCTCGCTGACCCCGCCCCTGCGACCGGACGGACGATCAGCAACGCAGTTCCGCCCCCTCAGCGCCGAGACGGGCATCCTCCCCAGCACGAATGGCAGCGCCCGCATATGCTTCGCCGACGGGACCGAGGCCATCGTCGGCGTCAAGGCAGAGATCGGCAAGACCCAGGCGCGGTATGGCGCCGGCAACACGCTGCTGGAGACAGACCTCATCCACGCCGGCGGGGACGACGACGACACCGACGGCGAGGGCGGCGCGGGCAGGGCCAACATCGAGGGCCAGAGCAGCTGGATCGAGATCGCCGTGGAGATACCGGGTGCCAGGGACGACGACGCGAGCACAATCTACTTGGCCGAGATGTTGAGCGAGGCGCTGCTGGCAGATGGACAATTCGCCAGGAGGCTGTATCTCAACAGGCGCTTCCATTGGAAGCTCTACCTTGATGTCAGTCGCCGGACTACTTGCGGGTTCCCTTCGCGACACAAGTATCTCTGCTGACAACAGTGCGCGCTGCAGATCCTTCTGATATCGCCGCCTCTATCCTACCCCCTGCCCCTCCTCTCCCTCACAACCCATCTCGCACTGCTGGCAACCCGATTACCTCGCCTGATATCCGAAGGCGACGAGGACCCGCTATTCGACGACGACTGGGATTCGTCAAACTACCTGTATCCCCACGACAAAGGAGCCTCTGGCGCACGGCCGCCGGTCACGCTGCTCGTAATGGCAGTCGGCGACAATATCATTTTCGACCCCGCGAAGGAGGAGCTTGCCGTCGCCGACTGCGCGCTGGCAATCTCAGTAGCACATGCAGCCACGCCCAGCGGCGCGGAGGACAAGATGGACGTCGACGGTTCCGATAAGCGCAGCCTACGGTTGTTGTCGATACGCACGATAGACCCCCCTTCACGGTTGACGCCGCCAGGTGTCCCGAGGGCGAACGATGTTGCTGCTGAAGGCGCCGACGGCACGGCGAAACCGCGGGCCGAGCAGCAGACCCAGGAGACGGAGCCGATGGACGGCGTCTGGAAGGCGCCGAGGGGAGGGGCGAAATGGGGAGTTCTGGGCGCCATGATTGCGAAATCATTAGAGCAGGGAGGCGTGGCGGCCGAGGTGCTCGACGGGCTGAAGGCTGTAGAGCTGGGATGAGGTGCCCGGTGGGGGGCAGAGACCAGATGATTAGCTTAGTCTGATCTACGGGACATGCGTTGGTTCATTCTCCATCAGACAAGATGGACGCCCAAGGGCCAGAGTCCCGCCATGCGGATGAGACCTGAGCACTCGCCAAAGGCAAGCCAGGCCGTGCCCCTTCCGCGACGGCCGATGGCATATGTAAAGCCCAAAGATAGGCCTTCGAACAAGCCATGAATGCAGTAGTCCTGACCATAAATATCCTCAGAAGATCCCGAGCCACTTCTCCCTCTTCCCCGGCTCGGCCTGCGGCGACTGCGGGTCCTCCTTGGCCGTCCAATTCCCAAACCCGCCCTCCTTCTCCAGGCCGTGCGCCTTGCGGTACTCGGCGCGCTTGACTACGTCGTCGACGTTCTTCTTGCGCTTCTGGGCGACGATGGCCGAGTTGTGGAGCTGGGTCAGCCGCCAGACGTCGTACGTGGTGTGCAGTGACACGATGGGGTGCTCCCAAAAGTCAGACCTCTCGGGGAGCATGTCGGCGAAGGGCGTGTTGCTCTTGAAGCTCTCGGCGGCCACGAAGATGGCCAGGCTGGCCAAGGTGCCCTGCGAATGGGGTGTATCTGTCAGTGACATGTGCGCCTCTTCATCATGTGGTCCACAGGCCGGTGGTACTGACCAAAGTGATGGACAGATGGAGACCCTGGCTGTTCCAGAACCAATGCGCCCAGGTGCCCTGGGGGGCCATCAGGCCGGGGTATTCTCTCCTCCTCTGGGAGGAAACCTCCTCGCTGGACAAAGATCCGCCATAGTGTTGTTGCTGGGGACGATCCTTCCTAGGTAAACGAGCTCCGTGCGACGGCGGGTTGAACCTCGTTGGTTGTTCTAGGACGATAGGCTCGCCTGGCTCCTTCGCGCCTTTGCTGGACGCGGATGCATATCGCACTATCCGCAGGACAGGGTCTGAAATTTGGCGGCGGTCGTGGATGCCGAGGTTTGCCCGCCGCCAGATGCGCCCGGACTGGGGCAGCAGGAACCTGGGTATGGCGGATGATGAGGAGGCCGCCATTTCAAAACCCGAGTGTGGGTAGTGTGGTCAGTCGGCGGAGGAAAAGGTGGCGACAGGGTAACGGGAGAGTGTGTGACGGAGGCAGCGGAGGCCAAGTCGAGACGTGTGAAAAGAAAGAACCTTGACAAGGCTGGCTGACGTAGCTTGTGCCTCAAGGATGGCAGGTAGACCTAGCCTCTTGTTCGCCTGAAATGAGTTGGGGTAAGTGAATCACGGACTGCAGCCAATTCGGCCGTATGAATCGCAGCGAGTGCTGGGCCGCGGCGCATCAAACAGCCAGTGAATCAATCTCTCGCTCGCTCTGTCCGTCGCTCCCTTTGCTCCGGATTCTTCCTTCCGCCAAATTCTCGCAGGCTCGAAAACTCGACTCTGAGCCTGACCAACCCTGGGCATGTGATTGGCTGCCTCAGCCCCTGACTGGCCCACCTCGGCCCACCCGCTGCCCGAGCGGTCCTGGATGCGTGGCTGTCGCTAGCCTTCCCGGGCTAGCTCAGCAGTCGCCGACTTTCCAAGGTTGAGCCGGGTGACGCTGAGCTCATCGACATTTTTATTAGGACCAAGAAGTTCGGCCAGCACCTGGTTTCGCGTTCCCTGCTAAAATTTCCTCCTTCTCCTTCGTCCCTGACAACAAAGTCACCTCGTTCCTACATCCTACACTGCAGAACCACTCTAGAGTCTTTCACTAGATCTCTTCCAACACACACTCTACCACCACTTGACTCCAAGTCTTTCAGATTGCACACACTCGACAAGATGCCTTTCAAGGACGGTACGTCTACACTGCTGACCACAGACCCTACTCAACGCCATTGAGCCTCGAGACCACGTTCCCGCCCGGAGTGCCTGGGAGTCAGGAACCAGAGCATTCGAGAATAGACCGAGAAGCATCCTCCAAGCCGCTATTCGGGCTCGCGATTCCGCTCGATGGGCTGTCACGCCTGAGGCATTTTCCCGAGTCGCATTCCCTGCGCAACTGCAATCACGCCTCACACGAGGCCGCGGATTGCTCATGGGAGCTTCTCTGGGGATTTTGCAGCGATCGAGAGCCTGCAGGCATTTCGTTGGGCAAAGGAAGCGGCTCGGAAGATCTCGTCACCGGATCGTCATGCTCGCGTCGAGGCTCGACGGCTTTTCCACACCAAGAAACACCACCAGCCGGCTCCAAGACACCGTACTGACAGTCGCACAGGTGATGCTAAGAAGGGTGCTGGTCTGTTCAAGACCCGTTGTGCCCAGTGCCACACCGTCGAGGCCGGCGGCGGTAACAAGATCGGACCCGCCCTGCACGGCCTGTTCGGCCGCCACACCGGCTCCGTCGACGGTTACGCCTACACAGATGCCAACAAGCAGAAGGGCATCGAGTGGAAGGAGGACACTCTGGTACGTCGAGGCGCTCACGCGACGCCTCCTGGGGCGGCGCTCACTTTTGACACGGGCACGACTAACGTGGCCTTCTCCTCATAGTTCGAGTACCTCGAGAACCCCAAGAAGTACATCCCCGGTACCAAGATGGCCTTTGGTGGCCTGAAGAAGGAGAAGGACAGGAACGACCTGATCACGTACGTTTCGGCGACCCGCCAATTCCCCCCTTCGAGACCATGCTAACAGGCCTTGGGCAGTTACCTGCGCCAGTCTACGAAATAGACGGCGACGAATGGGACGGTGTTATGATACGGCAGCTTGTTTTTGCATTACGGCATTAGACAGAAGAAAGACGGACGGGAGACACCTGTATTACTATAGACCTTAGAGGCCTTGCACCCTGGCTGCGCGGCGTCTGTGTGTCTTTCGACTTTCTATAATGACTCTCCTCTTCAAAATTTAGATGATGAATTCCCAAGAGAACAAGCAATGACGCCTGCATTTGATACGCCGTGGCTGTTGTGACTGTTCTGATGTGTTTCCCGGCTACATGCTGAGACTGCTGTGTTCGCAGATCCATACGGTTTGGAAGACATGCATGTGATGGACGTTCGAGTGCCGATCACATGTGGCTATGTAGATAGTGTCCAACGCCTGCCCAACATCGTCTACATAACTTTCTCGAACTGCCTGGGGTCATATCTTCCGTCATTCTTGACACTGGGCTTGACCTCGTTGAGCGCCTTCTCCCAGTCACCCGGCGTGATCTCCGAGTCCGCGCCCGTGTCCTCGCTGATGTCGCCGCCGCCGTGATAGTAGGTCCTCTCCAGACTGGCCTGGGCGGCCGCCTGCATCAGGTTGCCCAGGTCGGCGCCCGAGAAGCCCTTGCAGCGCTCGTCCAGGGCGATGGCGCCCAGACGCTCGTCGGCGGCGCGCCTGTCCTCCTTGGTCGAGATGATGGTGTTCCAGTAGATGGTGCGCAGGATGTCGACCCTCTCGTCGGCCGTGGGCAAGCCCACGAAGACGCTGGTGCCGAGACGCCCCGGCCGCCGGATGGCCGGGTCGATGCAGTCCGGGCGGTTGGTGGCGCCGACGACGTAGATGCCGCTGCGGTCGCCGACGCCGTCCAGCTCCGTCAGCAGCGCGTTGACGACGCGCGAGCTCGCGTCCGAGAGCGAGTCGTCGCGCTTGGGCACCAGGGCGTCCATCTCGTCGAAGAACAGGATGCACGGCGCGCTGCTCTTGGCCCGCGCGAACAGCTGCCGCACCGCCCGCTCCGACTCGCCCACGTACTTGTTGAGCAGCTCCGGGCCCTTGATCGAGATGAAGTTGGCCTTGGACTCGTTCGCCACCGCCTTGGCCACCAGCGTCTTGCCGCAGCCCGGCGGGCCCCAGAGGAGGATCCCCGCCCCTGACTTGATGCCCACGCGGGCAAAGCGCTCCGGGTATTTGATGGGGCCGATGATGGTCATCTCGAGCTTCTTGCGCACCTCGCCCAGCGCTCCGACGTGCTGCCAGGTCGTGTCGGGGATGGCGCTGAAGCCCTCTCGCTTGGCGGCTGGTTGCACGGTCGACACAGCCGCCTTGAAGTCCGCCTGTGTGATGCCCAACGGCCCGCTGTACATGGTGTTGGAAGCTTTCATGATGCGGATTTCCGACTTGGCCGACCGGGTCCCCGCTTCGTCTTGTGCCTTCCAGGATTTCAGGAGCTCTACCATTTCACCGTCTGTCGTGGGGATCTGCTCGACGAATATCTCTGACTGCAGGTCTGTCCGCGCCTGGATGCTCTTGAACACCGCGGCGGATACGACATGCTTCAGATCGGCCCCGACATAGCCGGGCGTCAGCCGTGCGAGCGCCGAAAAGTCCACGTCGCCGCCCAGCGCCAGGTCCCGCGTCATGGTCCGCAGGATCTTCTCCCTCGCCGGCTCGTTGGGCATCCCGATATCGACCTCGACGCCAAACCGCCTCCGCACCACGGGGTCGATGCTCTCGGGCCGGTTGGTGGCAGCAAGAACGACCACGTTGCCGGGCCTGTCGCTGCCCTCGTCCGACCTCCCGGGACGCCCGATCTTGTCCATGCCGTTGCAAATCTCGGCCACGATCCTGCCCTCCATCGCCTTCTGCGCATTGTCCCTCTTGCCCGCGATCGAGTCGAGCTCGTCAAAGAAGACGAGGCTCGGCGCGAGGCGCATCGCCTCGTCGAAGATGTCGCGGATGTTCTTCTCGCTCTCGCCGCTGGTGCCGCCGACGAGGCTTGGCGCAGACACGGGGATGAAGGCGACCTCGAGGTCGGCGGCCAGCGCGTGCGCGAGCGTCGTCTTGCCGCAGCCCGAGGGCCCGTGGAGCAGCACGCCGTCGCTGGGCCGGTACCCCAGCTCGGCGAGGTCGTCCCCGCGCAGGAGCGGGATCCACACGGGGCCCTTGAGCCTGTCGATGACGCCGTCGACGCCCGCCAGGTCGTCGAGGCTGATGTCCTGGGGCGGCGAGCGGTCGACCTCCTTGGGATCCCTGCGCCTCCGCTTCGGCTTGGCCTCGCCGTTTGCCTGGCGGTCTACTGTGGGCGTGTCCGCGTCCATGGCCTCCGCGCCGCCCGGCGTCCGCCTCCCCGTGGATGAGGCGGCCGAGCCTGTCGCCTTGGCCTCCGAGCCCTTGAAGTTCCAGTGCTTCGTGAGCTGCCTGTTCAGCAGCCCCGCATCTTTCTCCTCCCTCGAGCGTTTGGCACGGCTCTCCTGTGCCTGGATCTCCCGCTCGAGCTCCTCATCCGAGTCCTTGTCGACCTTGGATTCCTCCCGCCGCACATCGATGACCCTCTCAATCGAGTCCTCTAAAATGCGTTTCTTTTGCCTCTTCAGGCTCGAGTTGGACCGCTGGATAAACTCGTACACACCACTGATCGTTAATTTGGAGCCATTCGAATCGTCTTCGTACTTTCGTACGATTTGGTAGACATCACGGTCCAGGCCCTGCCGTAAGCTTATCGGCATGTTGGGGGGGGGGGGGGTGGGTTGTCACCGTCGCATACTTTTGTGGTGGATGTTGAGAAATGCGAGTGAGTTGAGAGTTTATAGTGGGGCCTGAAAATTTTAGACCGAGATGGCAAGTGCAAGTGGTGTAAGCCACAGCAGCCAGTCAGGACGTCCTAACATGGCGAACATCGGGAAATTTTCCATCTGATAATCACCACTTGCCGCTTTGCTGAACCGTATGGGCTTGCGTTTTGTTTAAATGAGTGTAATCAAAATTCCAGTCTAACATTGTGCCAAATCCGGCCTGGTGAAAACGCAGGCCTTGCCCTCGTGGAACGGCACTTCAATGAGCACTTGGAGACTCATACGTACTGTACCATTTGCAACCCTTCTATGTCAGTCTAGGCATCTATCCTGGAGCCATTCCACACCGGGGTATGCGCCGTGAGCCATATCGACCACTGAAGAAATTAGAAAGCCGTAGTCCCGAAAGAAACACTAGACAAAAAAACGCCACGCTTCCTCCCTTCAAAACAATGTTCCCTGTTTGGGATGTTCTGCCATGAACACTTCCACGCGTATGACATGATTTGCACGCTGCCATCACCGTCGCTGCTGCCGTTCAACACCTGTTTCGTCAATATTGTGAGGCCTCGTCCCAGTTCTGCCTTCTACCTCGCCCACCAAATAGCTGCGCAGCCTCCATGCAATAGCCACCACCGCCACTCGCCATCTTCGTCTCGCTACCATAGCATATTACCACCGCGTCTACGATGGAGCTTAATATGCCCTCCATAGCACCTAGTATACCCCAGCCAATGAAGCTGGCCACAAGACCGACCACGTAGGCATATGCGCTGCCCTTGAATCCGGGGTTACCATCGGGAACGGAGATCGATAGCTGCCTCGCAGTCATCACCCACCCCGCGAAGCCCAGAGCCGTGGCCATGATGAACTTGGTCGCCTGCAGGAGGAGCTTCGCCAGGCGGTAGGGGAGTAGCGGAGCGGTACCTCGTTGCCGGAACGCGCGCGGCGTCAGGGTCGTTGTTGGCGCTTGTGGGCCGAGGAAGTCCATCTGGCTCAGGCCGCGGGCCGAGTCCACGAGAGGCTGGGAGTGGATGGCTGCGTATGTGAGCGTGAGTGGGTTCGTCATGGCCATGATGGACGTGGGAATCAAGGTATAGAAGAAAGCGGCGATGATGCTGGCGATACGCCGGTGGAGAACAAGCAGGGGCATCCGGACCACCAACGCCAACAGCGTGGACAGCGAGATGGTCCCGAATATGGTGGTCATGGAGTGGTTCAAGGCAGCCGCCACGATTTCGCGAGACGCCACGGCTGGTACTGCGTTGCGATGAAAGTACCATTGTGAGACTGTCGCCGCAGTTGTCCCTCGCTGGACGCCCGAGATCATGGACAGCGTCCATAGGTACATCAAGAGGAAATATGTACCTAACCACCAGCTTGATGCTTGCAGGACGAACTTGGACACAGCGCCCGAGTAGGAGCCACCGAGGAAAACCCTGGTGAACATAGCCAGCCAAACCCATGTCCAACATACAATCAGGGCGAGGGTGCCCATCCCGACAAGCACCAGGGCGCTGTTTGCGGCCAGAATCCGGCTGGAGAATTCGAGAATCGCGATGGCCGAGCCCAGTGCATGACGTCCCTTCCACACCATGTAGACCCATACGACCGCGAAGACGCCGGGGACAGTTGAAGCCCATCGCATGACAACATCCTGGATAGTCGAGCCGTGCTTTTCGCCCTGGAAGCTCGATACAAACGGATATATCGAAAAGGAGAGCATGACGATCGGAACGGCAACCAAAATCAGGCCAACCAAGGGCCTGACGAAGTACCGCAGAGCGGCAAGCCACATGAAGGAGACGATCATCGCCACCAAGGTGTCCACGGCCAAAAGGTGGAAAGAAGATCGCAGAACGGTGTATATCGTATCACCCAGGGGTTTCTTCCCACTAGGCGCGGAAGTGTGCAGCCACACTAGGATGAAGGTGGCCAGCATCGAGGCGAGGGCGAGGAGATAGACCCAGGCGAAGAAAGCGTCATGCTTGAAGAGTTCGCCCTCTGGCGCTGCCGGTGCAACGTCCGGTCGGTCATCGTATGGAGAGCTCCCTAGCTCCGATTCCATTGTGGAATCTCGCCGTATTGGCACGCGAGCCGTCGCGTTGAAGCCCTTCAGCCTCTGGAAAGCAGGGGCATCGTCGCTGGACTGCTCCATGGTCAGGTCAGCTGGTGGCTCGCTGTCTGCTATTGTCGATTCCAGACCAACATCCTCCATCCTTCCTTTAGCGGACGAGTTGCTGCTGTTATTGGAGACCACTCTCTCGAGATTGCCCTCGTGACCACCTCGCCCCTTAGCGGCGCGGGCAAAACTGCTTCTGGGCCCGTTCCAACTGCTCTTTATACCCCTGGTTTGTCCACGTTCCAAAAAGGCCCTGCTGTCTTGCTGCTCCTCGCTGTGCTCGAGTGATGCCGGGCCTCCCTCGTCCTCCGGCTCGGTACTTTCTTCCAGCCGGCTTGCCTGGAAGACCCGACGAGACCTTTGCAGAGCGTAGAGGTCCGCAGCCTCTCTATCCCTTTCATCCTCATCTTCCTCTTCGCGCAGTTCGTCCCTAGTGCTATGAAAAAGGGGTGCATCTTGAGGGGTCGCGAGTCTGGACGCGAAGCTGAGGTGACCGAAACGAGAGGCGGCGGGCTGATAAGGGTTTGTGCCACGGCCGAGGAAAGACCTATTTCCATGCGCATTCCTTGATGTCCGATGTTGCCACTCGCCTGGCTGGCTGCTTGGTGGTGTGTCGGCGTTGTCAGGCTGGCCTTGGAAGTTGGAAAGGCGGGACTGCGACTGAGCCAGGAACCTCGAAGCGTCTGGGCCGGATTAGCTGAGCACGAGGGACAAAACACAGAGCGCAGAACACGTTAGACAGCACGCGCACGCACGCACACATGAAGCACATGTGAGCATGACAAGGACCTTACATTCTGAGAACATGGCTGAGGTTCCTCAGCTTTTCGGCTGCTGGGCGAGCCTCGAATCAACGGGTGGCGGTCAGTCAGGCCGGGCGGGCGAGCGAGACCGGTGGTGCCTGGCAGAAGCGGTCGGCGGAATGACGTGTGAGGATACAACTGGAATGAATGAGAACGGCCGGATCGCCTTTGGGGACGATCTGGGGCGGGAACGTAGATGAGATATGCAGAAGAAGAGATGCGGTCTGACTTGTCAGGGCAGAGGCAGAGGTAAAGGCCAAGGCATTGTAGTACCTGACCAGGTGGGAGAGAGGCCCAGAGCCGAGGCGGGATGACTAGGCGTGAGCGAGCACGTACACTTGAGGGTCTAATGCCTAATGCAGGGATTCATGTCGTCCCGCTCCTCTGCTTTGACCTGGTCGCGGCCGGGCAGGCAGTCACGGGTGCGAAGTCACAGGCAGCTATCCTGTCATCACACATGCTTGCAGTACTCCTCATGCCTCCCGTATCCAGCCACTCACTCTCTCCCGGCGAAGTTCCTTGGTGGCGCCCCTCTTCCCCTTATGCCTTCCCCCACGGGCTGCAGATAAGCGGTAGATGGCGATAGCGCCCGCCCCTGTCTCCTGCCCGGGGATTTGCGCCTTGTACCTAGGTATCCAGATAGCCTAGTCATCAGGTGGCTGCTCCACCCCAGCGTGACATCGATCCCGGAGCTCATACATAGACTAAGCACCCGGGTGGATCAGCGGTCCAACGTCACTCGTGATGCTCATATTCCTGCCATATGTTCCGTTCTCCCTCTTTGCAGCTCACCCTGCCTCGTCCTTCCTCCTCAACCCGCTAAACCCGTGATACATCACTCTGTCCCACGCTGTGCTCTCGTGCGACCTGTTCCTGCTTTCTGTCTAGTCGAACTTTGCCCAACAAACCGTCTATCTAGCCGCCTACACCCAAAAAAAGATCGCCACCTTACCCTATCAGATCGAACGGTCCGCTCGCTCGGCACCTTTGACGACTCCGGTCTCGAGACAACCAAAACTCTCAACCCCCCGCCCTCTTGACCGTCGTCCCGTGCATACATCCACACATCAGATACCCGACGCCGTCCACATGTCCTCACCACCGTGGGATTATATCGCCAAGCTGGTCTGCATAGGAGACAGCGGCTGCGGCAAGTCGTCCCTGACCATCCGCCTCTGCGAGGGCCGCTTCGTGCAACACCACGATGTCACCATCGGAGTAGAATTCGGCTCCAGGATAGTACCAGTCGGCGCTCCCGCCAACAAGGCAATAGCCGCCTCCCACACAGACGCCTCCCCGCCGTCCACATCCAGCCCCGACGCCTCCTCGAAACCAGACAAGCCAAACGGCCTGCCCGACCCGCCCCGCGCCGCCCCCAAGGACGCGCAGCAGCAGCCCCAGAAGCACATGAAGCTGTCCCTCTGGGATACGGCGGGTCAGGAGACGTACAAGTCGGTGACGCGCTCCTACTTCCGCGGCGCGAGCGGCGCCCTCCTCGTCTTCGACATCTCGCGCAAGTCGACCTTCTCGCACGTCACCGACTGGCTCAACGACCTGCGTCAGATCGCCGAGCCCGATATCGTCGTCATCCTCGTCGGGAACAAGGCCGACCTCGCCGGCGAGAGGCGTGAGGTCAGCGCCGAGGAGGCAACTGCTTGGGCCCGCCAAAACGGCGTCCTGCGCTACGTTGAGACGAGCGCAAAGACGGGCGAGTACGTCGAGGAGGCCTTCCTCGGCGTCGCGGAGAGGATATACCAGAACATCCAGGCCGGAAAGTACGACCTCAACGACAGGCGGTCCGGCGTCAAGGGGCAGGGCGCCGGGTGGGGCGGGGGCTCTGGCGTCAAAGTTGACGCGAGGAAGAGTTCGAATGGTGGTATGTGTTGTTGAGACGCAAATACAAGGGGCTCGGGCGACGGAAAAGCGGGCGCAACGCAGATGGTTTCGCGGGCGTCTCCCATGGAACAAGGAAAAAAAGTTCGAGGCCTCGTCAGGTTGATAACACCCGACTGGAACAAATCTTATGGCAGTACTACGACTCCAATGTACAGCACGTAATGCATAATCAGCAAGCTGGGCTGACACACGGCATCAGGCATAGATAAATTGAGCATCGCATGACATAGCAACCAGAAACGAGATGTGGTATTACTTCTTGAGGTGGGGGAAATCCCTTCTCTTCCAAATGTCCTAATCTATCAGGCATCCTTGCCAAATGACCAAACATCGAAAACTCCGTCCCGACAAATAGGCCATCTACAGCAACGTGAACCAACCGTCAGATTTCGGCACAACCCTCGAGATAGTCCGAAGTGACTCCTAGCTTCAGGCTGTAGTGTCAAATGCTTTGGTGTGGCCAAGACAGCCACCCAATCGACTCTTCGGTTGCGGCGGGTTGCTCAGTCCGTCACCCTCCAGGTGTCGAACCACTTCATGTAGGAGTAGTCCTTGTTTGGTCCAGTCATGCCCCAGCAGATTGGCATAAAGTAGACGTAGAGACCAATGGTGACAGCGTAAAACCCGCCATAGACGACAGCCTGGAGGATCTGGTTCCGGTTCCGCAGGCACCAATCCACCAAGAAGCCCGTTGTCAGGATGGCGAAGTATAGAGCAGGGTAATAATGGTGGACATAAGTGACCCGAGCCATGATGACGAATGGCAGGTAGTGCAGGAACCAACCCGCGAGTGGGTAGAGGCCGGCATAGTGTATCTGATCGATGTCGGACTGTGACAGCTCCTTGATACCGCGCTGCCATCGGACAAGGTACCACAGAACTACCGCGCCAATGAGGCCCATGGAAAGTGTCGAGCCCCAGTAAACGAAGGGGTTGCCCAGAAGGAAGTACTTCACAATGTGGTCGTCCCAGCCACACATGCGCAAGCCAACATTCTAAGTCTCACATCAGCACATAGAGGTCTCAAGATACACAGAGGACGCCCTAAAATGAGGCAACACCCAACTTACCAGAATAGGCCACTGCCACCACTGGGAGGCCAGGTCATCCTGCTTGTCTGGATCAGGGACCAGTGCGTTGTTGGATGTCATCATCGCAACGTTTAGATGAATGAAGTCGTGGATGAAGGGCGACTTGTACTGGCCAGGTTCTGCAGGAGGCAACTTCTCGTTCCAATGCGCCTCCACGTTCCAGTGAGTGTATGTGTCCCTGGGATTGTTCTCCTTGGTGCAAGTCACTTCGATCTGTCGGAAACCCCACTGAGGCAAGTTGACGTTACCAGCTCGCAAGTAGCAGCCAAGGCTTTCATGTCTCAGTCGGAACGCGGTGGTCAGGGTTCGGACCCTGCTGCGGTCCCTAGATGCAACGTCTCGCACAACCTCTACCTTCCAGTGGTCTTTGTCGTCGCCTATTGTCAAGTTACCGTAACAGGACACCTCCTTGTCAGCCTTGGTAACAGGCGCAGGAATATCGTGAGAGTGCAGGTTGCGGCCGGTCTGAGCGTGGATCAGACGGATGGTTTCGCCGTCTCCAATAAAGCGAGGCTCCTCATTCTCGTCATAATCCTTGTCGCGGCGGTTCGGGTAGAAGAACCAATCGTTGTTGGCATCCTTGTGGTGGTAGCAGGTAATCTGTTGTTGGCCAGAACCATCGGGGTAAGTTTGGACGTGGGAGTGCAAGAGTCCTCCGCCATAACCCATGTTCTTAATCGTTGCCCGAGAACCATAGGCTACCTCGAGAGGGCTGTTCTGGCCAACCTCAGTGCCACGCAGGTTGGCCTGGAAGAGTGAGCTCATCTGGGCGTCACCTGGTCCGCTGTCGGTGAGGACGGCAAAGTGGATGGCAAAGCTGAGCATGTAGATCAGGAATGGGAGGACGATCAGGCCAACTACTCTCGCGGCAAGGTGGGCTCCGAGCTCCGCGTAGGGCATCCGGATGTTGCCGAACTTGTTCCAAAGGTCCTCAGCCGTGTAGAGGCCAACCAGCGCAGTGACGAAGAGCCCGACCAGTTTAACACTAGTAACACAGCCGATGCTGACTCCGGTCATGAACAGCCAGAAGAACCATTCGGGTTCGAAACTCTTGTCCTGCAGCCGGTGGAACTTCGCCCAGCAGAGGGTCGTCGCAACCGTGCCGCATAGGAGCATGGAATCGAGGAGAATAAATCGGCTGATGGTGGTGTACGAGTTTTCGCAGAGAACCATGAGCGTAACTAGCCAGACTGCTGGTCGCCTGAAGTTGAGTTCCTTGGCAGTCCAGTAGGCCATTGGAACGCAAATAGCACCGAAGAAGGCATTGAACTGGCGCATAAAGGTGTAGTTGACATCCGCTGGGTATGTCTCCCCAGACTTGAATTCGAAGGACCCGTTGTATCCAGCAAGATACCCCGACAGGCCGACAAGGAGCTTTCCCAAAGGCGGCTACCCTAGCATTAGAATATTGTCTGGTATAAGATTCTGGTGGGGGCCAACGTACGTGGACATCGAAGTAGTATTCATGCTTCAGGTAGTGGGATCCGAACTTTCCAAAGCTGCCACGATGTCAAGGTCAGCGAATCTTGCTGGTGGCTAACACCAGTCGGGTGCTCAACGTACTGGGCTTCGTCCCAGGTCACAATGTTGGACCGTCCGATATTATAGAGGCGGGTGAAGAAGGCGAGGGCGGTAAAGATGATGGGGGCGATGAGGAACTCCCATTCGTCGAGGACTTGGATGATCGATGGTTGCTAAAGTTGCCCATGTCAGTACGTGCTCTACACGGCATATGACTCATGATCGCCTTAACTGACCTTCTTGACCTTCTCCTTGTCGTCGGCTTGAGGCTGGCCTTGCAGGGCACCGGGCTGGGTAGAAGGGACGTTGCGCCTCCGTAGGGCATCATCGCCGACGTCTGCGCCAGAGGCGACGGCCCGTTCGGTTGCGGCCATGGTGGCAGCGGTCTGAAGTAAGCTCAGCTCAAGATCACGTCTTGAGAAGAATAGTCCCAGAAGGGTGGAAAGGAAGTGGAGATAATAAATGTGGTGAAAGACAGTGTCGAAAAAGGGGGGTGGGCAAAGTAGGATCCCAAGGTCCGGGGGTCCTGCGATGAGAATGCAAAAGGCTATCGCGCAGACATCGGCTGCCCGGTGGAAAGGACAATTTGGCGATAGAGGATGCACGACCTCTTGTGGGAGTGGAGAGAGTGTGGCCGAAGACAGAGCTTGGCTGGAGGGAAAGGGATGGAGGGGAGGATTACTGAAAATAATCGTGGCCTTTACGCAGGAGCAGCCGTCAGCTCTGGATCAGGGACGAGATTGTGTAGTACCTGGGTAGCGCGTAGGCTTCGTACCTAGGTACCCGGGGTCCGCGCTTGTAGCTTGCTAACAAGGCAGCCGCAGGGTGTCAAGAAGAACCCTGCCTGAGCTGCCCACGCCGGTGGTACCGTGCAGTACGGCAGCACCTTGAGAGCTCCAAATTGATCGCCAAGGCGAGTGGATCAGCACATCCGCCCTCCCTCCCTTGCAGTACTGAGTGACAGCCAAGGATGTGCGGCCCAGGCCCGATTGACCCACAGTTCCGTGGTATGCTGTGGGCTGCTAACACAGCTACATGTGCATGTTTTGTTTGATTTATATCAAACTACATGCTCGTTTCATTATACCACAGTCACCATGGTTCCCAATTGACTCGGGCATTTCCTCCATTTGCCTGGAGGTTTCTGGAGACCTACGGACACGAGCCGGTAGATCCCTAGGCTCTGTCAGAATTAATCGATTCTACGTGAACACTTAAGCCGGGCTGGCGGGGGAGGAGTGGCCAGATTCGGCACATGTTGGAGGTTGCACGAAATCTCCCCGTTGCCGGGGCGGCGTGGCACAGGAAACTTGTCATGTACGATGTCTATTCAGGCGGCTGATTCCTGTCCAATAATGCGGCTCTCTCTTCGTGCCCATCTCGGTAGTTTGGGGGCACTGCGATTAGACCTGACCAACGAAGGGGTAGTGGAAAGCGTGAGGTTTCTCTCTGTGCACGAGAGGAGAGAAATTTTCACCCAAGGGAGCAAAGTGAGCGGCCGCCCATGAGATCTGTCCACCGAATAGCTGGCCGGTTCATATATCGGACGACTACTGACTGAGTAGCGGTCCATAGTAGCCCGCCCATGGTCAAAAGCCCCTTACCGGAGGTACACTAGAAAGAAGGACACGGTCAAGTGCAGAGCTGCCCCACTTGGTACATGTGCCATGTATACTGCTGTGTAGACCAAGCAGTCAATACCAAATAGACTTTATGGCAGACCACAGACACCCGGACAACCCAATTCATGGGATCTTATGCATCCGTTGTTGGGTGTGATTTCCGTTCGGGATTATTCTGCGGAAAGAGTAGAGTGTAATGTATTCACCTCATTTGTGACCGCCAAACGTCAAGACCCTTGGGAGCTGCGTGCGGAACGGGAGCGCTCTGACAATGGGTAGATACTGGGGAGATGTTAGGTTGTCATTCTCGCTGCATGTGATGGACCGGGCTGCCGGGGCGGCCAGGTCGCTGACTTGCCTCAGTTCCCACCTTCCCGGGCGCATACCCCAGCACTACCAGCGTAGCGGTGCTGGGCCGAGACCACCTGGCTTTCCACCCGGTGCTAGGTGCTGGGATAGGCTGCGACATTAAAGATCTGAACATACCCCTACGCAGTAGACTGACTTGCATACCATTCCACCATTTCCCAGATAGCAGATTGACTTTGGGGTGCCAATTGCCATAACCCCCGTCCGAACTGCCGAGAACCTATACTATCGTTGTGACCCCTCTGCATATTCTCCTAGGGTCTCTGTGAGGCACCTCACATGGGCCGCCGCTCAGTTCCGCATCGCCCTGCCCGACCAGGTTCCAAATGTCATCCCTAGTATCCGACTACATCATCAACCCCGTCACCCAGACCGTCGTCCGTCGCTTCTCGAGCCCTTTCACCGTGGAACCTTCGCCCGAGCCCCGTCATCCCTTCTCACGCGGCGACTACCCAGAGGAAAATGGCGACGCCATTGCCGACTGCGACGGACCTTCAACTCCTTTCCCCAGCCTCGCAAGGTTCACAAGGACTCCCGACATAGCCCTTGGTGCCAGGTCCCCACCTCTTCTCATCCCCCAAATGCGAAGGGGAGTCACTGCTCCCGTCACAGACGAACTGTCACGCCCATTGACAGTCCCCTCAATTGCTCCTCTACGACTCGAGATGGAGCGCCATGAGCTGTCCGACACGGAGAGCGCCGCCGAGCTAGAGGGTGCCATTGACGCTGGCGCACAGGCCGAGAGGGAGTCCCGCAGGCTACCTGCAGACGACGGCATGCGGGCAATGCGACTGCGGATTCTCAGTATCCAGTCTAGCAATATCACTTTCGACCAAAAGAGATACCTCACACAGCAGCTCCTTACCGAAAAATATACCAGCGTCAGGCTCGCCAAGGCAGTCGCTGAGGGGAAACCCGCAACGCCTGTCCCCGCCACTGAGCATGCCTCAGCTTCGACCTCTCGAGATATCGGCTTTGGAGTTTCAGCGCTGGAGACGCTCAAGTCCTGGACTGGACTCGAGGACAGGGCCAGACTCCACGTCTCAGATGAAGACCGCCGACCTACATATGTGCCCGCCACGGCCATTCTCAATGACGAGGAAGACATGGAAGATGACGCTGGGAAGGCGGAGGATGCCGACGGCGCCGAGGCTCAATTACTGGGCTGCTTGCACTACAGACGGAACGTCAAGCTCCAGTGTGCGGCGTGCGAGAAATGGTACACTTGCAGGCTGTGTCATGACGAGGTCGAGGAGCACATCTTGCCCCGGAAGCTGACCAAACACATGCTGTGCATGCTGTGTGGTTACGCGCAAAAGGCATCCGATACCTGCGTGAACTGTGGCGAGTGCGCGGCTCAGTACTATTGCAACATCTGCAAATTGTGGAGCGACGACGTCAACAAACCCATATATCATTGTGATGACTGTGGTATCTGTCGAGTTGGGCATGGGCTGGACAAGGACTTCTTCCACTGCAAGGTATGTGCATTTCAGCGATGCCCTCACTATTTCACGTGCGATGCTAACTTTCTTAAACACAGACCTGCCGCGCATGCATATCCATCACACAGACTAACAACCACAAATGCATAGAACGTGCGACAGACGCGGACTGTCCCATCTGCGGCGAGAACATGTTCGCCTCGCACAAGACCGTCATTTTCATGGACTGTGGTCACTCGATCCACCGCACATGCTTCAATGAGTACATGGCCTCATCCTACAAATGCCCAATCTGCAGCAAGAGCATTGTGAACATGGAGGCGCTGTTCACAAACCTGGCGAACATCATCCGCGAGCAGCCGATGCCGGAAGAATTCGAGAACGTCACGTCGATAATCCTCTGCAACGACTGTTCAGCAAAATGCACCACGCAATACCATTTCCTGGGCTTGCGTTGCCAGATTTGCCGCTCATATAACACAGTGGAACTAGAGCGGTCTGAGATGCCCGGTGAGAGGGCTGAGAGTGAGCAAGCACCCGCGCCCGGACATTCAGTCCCAGCGACCACAGCAACGCAGGCGCACCCTCAGCGCTCATTACAGGACCGCACCAATGGGTCAAGCTCTACCCCAGGACTGCACTCAAATCCTTCGCATGCGCACTATAGCTTGAGCCAAGACGCCACAAGTCCGACTAGCCTACGTACGCAGGCAGTCCCGGCGCCATACCCCACGATTGAAGACGACGAGGACGAAGAACTCGACTTCTGGGGAGGCGAGGCCCGGAGCGGGCCCGAAAGCGAAGAGGACGACGACTACGAAGACGACACAGACGCCGAGGACTCGGAGAACGAGGAGGAGGATGACGACAACGAGGACGAAGATATCATGTTGTTCGGCCATAGGTGAGGAGCCATGGAACTCGTCTACGGGAAACTTCGGGAGATTGCATTGCCATTGGTGTTTTGAAAGGCGACGGCGTTCGGCATACCTGATATCGGAGGCAACCGGCTGGGCTTCGGTGAGGGACGATCAGTTGGGTTAGCACACATGCATTCGATGGGGTTGGAAAACTTTGGGCTCGGCGCAGGGCATTCGGCGTCTGGTGGATGGGTGGCTGTTTGATTAAACGGCTGTTGGTAAACGCCCGGGGGCCATATTGACTTAATTGCACAAGCCGTGCAGAGGTATTCACATAGCAAGTAATCGATTCGCAAACCTCGGGTGCTTCCAGAAAACTTGGTGTCCGCCGACGCATCCCTCAAAATAGTAATGATCAAAAGCAACGCATAACTTGGTGACAAAGACGCCGAACTCCATGAACCATCTGAAGCGCAGGCTCAGTCATTGTTGTTGCTGCTGCTGCTTGCGCGACTCGAGCTCAATCTTGGTCTCCTGGGCGCCCTTGCGCAGCTCCTTGATGGTGGTCTGCAGTCGGGCGAAAGTGAGCGATTCGAACGCCAGGCAGGGGACAGCGCAGGGGAAACGAGGAAGCACACGTGACAGACTTACAGCAAGCGCCTCCGGATTGACTCCCCGCTCAATCAAGGAAGTACATATTGATATCTCTCGCCGGTCGAGGTGGCAGTTCTGTGTTGGGCGCACGCGATCAGCACGCGGTCATAGGTGTTACGGCGGATGGTCGCGCACGATGGAGGATTGGGCGGCTTGCTCACGAGGATCTGAGAGATCTCCCAGAGAAGGTCTACAGCGACTTGCGCCGAGGCCTGCTTGTTTTCTTCTGGTGGAGGCGGCATATTGTGTTGTCTCTGGGTTGTATGTTGGTGTGGTAGAGTTGAGGTTCTGAATGAGCGCGGATAAGGTACCTACATGGAAGCCAAACGAATCCGCGGGTTTCCTGGTGGGGGCGCTGCTTCGTGGACCCTGCATGTTATGCGGAAACAACGAACGCCACCTTCGCGTCGTGAAAGATATTGTGGTGTTCTGTATTCCATTACCCTTTCATTCTAACGGTATGGATTGAAATGTTTCGTGTCATATTTCATTCGCGTCATTACTCGTCTCAGCCACTGCAGTCTGTGAGGCTGCCACCATGACTCCCTTGTCTGCCTTCCTCTTGTGGGATCAGGCACTCTGGTGGTGGACGGCATACAGGCACTCCAAATGGACAAGAAGACAGCTGGAATCACACAGTCACCCTGATCGTGGTTAGGCTGCTCGATTTCAAACCTTCCTGCAGTTCCCGTGCGTGCGCACAAATTCCAACTTCATTGCAGAATTGCGCCAGCTCAGCTCTTGAAAGCCTCCACGAACAGCTCCCTCATCCCCTTCAATAACACCGCCAGCTCCCTCGTCTCGTTCGTCCTCTCCAGAACCCTCTCGACGCTCTCCCTGTCCAGCTTCGGCCTGCAGTGCTTCACCTCATAGTCCCTCGACGTCGTGCTCAGCTCGAACCACGCCTCGCGCTCCCAGTCCTTCTCGTCGATGTGCGAGAACACAAACTTGAGCCTGTCGTCCTGCCCGGCCCCCTCGATCTTGAGGCACAGGTTCGTGATCCAGAAGTCCAGCTCCGGCACGTTGAAGCGCGCCTGCGCCTCCTGCTGGGCCTGGTGCGCCCGCTGCGCCGCCAGCCGCGCGTCGATCTCCTTCTGCGTCTCCTCAATCTGCTTCTGGAGCGTGTCCCGGAGCGCGAGCTGCTTGTCGCGCTCCGCGCTGAGCGAGGCGATGGCGGCTTGCATCTCGCGGGTTTCGGCTGCCTCCTTGGCGATGCTGTTTTGGTGTGTGTTCGTCTTCATCTGGAGTATGTCGATATCTTTTCTCTTCATTCTTTGGTCCTCTAGATAGCGCTCAAGTCAGCCCCAGCATTGCGGTGTGTCGGGGAGCGCAAGGGAGGCGCCCACCTTGGAGCTCTGTGACCTGCATAACGAATTGATTCTTCTCCTCCAGCACTCTCTTTCGCCCTTGCTCGATGAAGGCATCGAACTTGGCCGTGAACCTGGCCATGCGATCGCGCAGCTCGTCGAATCCGAAGTTGATGCTCGGCAGGCTGTCCGCCACGGATGGCGTGGCCATTGTTTGTCGGCTCTGTGAGCTCCTGGGCTCAAATACGGTAGACATCTTCTGGCAGTATATTTGATGGGTGGTTCGTGTGGAATTTGATGGCGTCGTTTCGAGATGAGGTGACTGCTTTGGGCGGAGGAATGTCGCAGTGCCAGATGGAGCGTGGGTG
Source organism: Diaporthe citri (assembly GCF_014595645.1). Taxonomy (NCBI): domain Eukaryota; kingdom Fungi; phylum Ascomycota; class Sordariomycetes; order Diaporthales; family Diaporthaceae; genus Diaporthe; species Diaporthe citri. Next base: position 2,470,626 of record NW_025064850.1, read on the forward strand.
AGGGACCAAAGTGAATGCGAAAGCCGATTCCCGTCTCTGTAGATCTCGGTCCGTTGCCAGAGCAATAATCGTGCACGCCTGTCATGTCCAAGCACGCTAATAAGGTACGTACCCGCGGCCAGGGGTCCAACTAGGGTGTCGGTCCATTGGCTGCTCACTTTAACTCGCAGTGGATCTGGCCCGTCTCTCACTACCTTTTTTGGGGGATAAAGTTTTACTTTCTCTCGATACAAGCCAGGACATTCTTCACCCATATCTTTTTCCTATAACACTTTTCTGGAAAGCTCGTGCTGGCTCGGCCATCGCTATGCATGCTCCAACCCCGAATTTAGTGAACAGATTTAAGACCGATAAAGCTTATGGCTGAGGGCAGCCCCAAGTCGGGCGGTGGTGGGCATCACCAGGTAGCTCAAAACAAAATATCCGACAAAATTGAGATTCATCGAGTGAACGACGTCTTACTCGGTCATGTGGGCCAACTCTCATACCACTCTGCCCGTGATGAGCATACAGACATTGGAGACCTGGGCTTCAGTCGGATAGTTGAAAACCGTGCGTGACCAGTCAACGGCACTTGGGCTCCTGTTGTTTTCTAGGTGGGCATGATACTGACCAAGCCCGTAGCGCCATCGTTTCAACAAGTTTTGCCCTCCGAGCAGTGGTTCCCGCCAACACGGACAAGGTCCGGTGCACCCCATGCAGGCACTTTCAAGGATATCAAATCTCAAAAGTACTGGCTGCTCAAGACTTACCCGGAGGCTTTCCTCGGAAACTTAAGCCTGCAAGGGACAATATCGGAACAGCTTCGTGCCTCTCGGTCGCATGATTATGGCGTGGAAAGTCAAGCAGGATCGGTTCTCGCAGTTGGAGAGATCTCCGACCTGAGAAGTCCTTCTCACCCCGTATCACGGCCAGCCGTGGCGATGGCGGCTGGCGAGGCTGGCCATATTCTTCGGGTGTCCATGGTTGCCTTGGAAAAGTGGACGTGGGCCGAGTCATCGCTCCCAATAGGAGCACCTCAGTCACAGTTTCATGGGACTTGGAGCAGCGACGGATCCTCCATATCTAAGATACTGTTCGCCACCAAGCCGAGACAATATGACCCGATTAGATGGCTCATCGCTCAAAGGTCAACGTCAACAACCATCTTCCAACCAGAGATTCGCGCGAAACCTACGTCTGGAGCGGCGCAAACGGCGATATTGGGCGATGCAGATGTGCAGCACATTGCACTGGGCCCTCTTGTTACGCTGACCAAGGATGCTACCGGAGGAGTTGATCACTCTGACTTCTCAGTCAACGTCGGCTCAGAAACAGATGCTGCACAGATTGCGATTGTGGACATCTGTGGGGATTGGTCGGTCTGGTTCATTGATAGCCAGGGTAATCACCATGGGGGGCCAGGAATTTATACAGCCATTCCGAAGACCAGAGGAACTTGTGGACTCTCGCCATCGTCTTGGCCTTCCAATCAACCGCGTCCCTCCGAGAACAATTACCGGATTGCATGGGTCTGCAAATCGGCGAGAGTCGATGACTGGGAGCGTGACAGCAGCCCATCGGAGACCCATGGATCGGTATCCCGTTCGCTCCACACTGACTACCTCACTGGCCATGTTGAATCCGACCCAAAGTACGATGGACTGCTTATTTGCGATAACGCACGTGTCCAGGGTTTGGACACTGAGGGATCCAAAGTCCATCCGCATCTCAATTTTTCCAGGCGTCACAGCGCAGACGTGCTGCTTGAAGCTCAATCTATCGAAGGATGTCCATCCCATGTCCTGGTGCTCACCACAGAAAAGCTTTACGTGCTAGACACAAGCAGTATTGGAGATCAGGAAGCAAGGAACCCGAGTATACTGATCTCATGCCCACATTTCAGAGGTCAGACCAAACAAACTCTGAAAATGTCTGTGGTGAGATTGCAATCTTCTGCTGAATGGGCTAGTTCCCTCGTGTTGGTTTATTCTAGTCGCAATTCCCGCGTGCAGCTATTTCACCTCACGATCAACTCTCAAGATGGGAGTGCAAGCTTTCATCATCAGGTGGTGCAACTCCCGGGCTCTCACACCAATCTTGATGAGCTTGCAGGAATCGCATCGCTACATGCAGTACCTCTCCGACGTTCCGCATCGAAGGGCCGCCATAGTCCAGCAAGCGAGGCTGCCGGTGCTCACGTCGACAACAACAAGCTTCAACTCTTCCAGCTTTTTGTATTGGCCAATGACCTGAACCTGACCTCATCAGCTGTTGCCATTACATTTGGAAATGCTCAGTGGCCGGGATGGCCTGAAAAATCGACGAAAACTGCGTGGGATGACACCCAATGGAGGACTTCACTGAGAAAAAGGAGGCTACGAGAGGTCGAAGATGCCCTTGTCGTTCCTGATGCGGTCGAAGACGGCAGACAGCTCAGTCGCCAGCGTCGGATCAGGAGTTTCCCAAATCACAACACAATCCAATTGAGATACTATCTGGTCAAACTCATGCACGAGATCAACGTCGCTTTCTTTAGGGAATACGATTTCGTGTCGGGTGGTGACAACGGCGTCGGGCCTTTTGGTTCCATCAAAGACATATCGGAGAAGCGAGAAACACACGAGCACGTCGCGTTGCAGCCTTTGCTAGGATTCAAAGACCAATGGCACGCTCTGGATCTCACAAGATTGGATGCCCTGTGGAATCGAGACCTCGAGCGGCTTAAGAAATCGAGCGACGTCCAGCTCTTTGAATGCGGCACATTTGGGCCGACACTCGACGTCACCGCTTTCTTCGAACGGTTCTCCATCGATTGGTCCAGCCGGATGGCAGCTGAGTCGCTGGCAGCAGCCCAATGGAGATACATGCAGCTTGCGTTGGAGAGAATGGCTGCCGAAGTGTACTTGTCAGAGAAAGGCATCTACATGGCACCTCAACCAACTCTAGACCTTGCCTCAAGGGCTAAGCCGAGAGAAGGAAACAGTCAATCCGCAGTCGATGACTTGTATGAAGAGCTACCTTTTTCTCGCGCAGGGTCAGAAATGACATTACCGACACCTTCAGCAACACCGTCATCATCTCGAGCAACCTCCCAAGTTGCCGAATCGTTCGAGACGCAAGAGGAAGATGACACGTCTGATCGGGAATGTCCAGCCGTGACGCGCCTGCGTATGTATCTTCCATCAAGCAAGTTCACTCCTCCAGCAAAGCAAGGACAAAGCCGCGTTATGTCTCTCTGGCCTGAGCAGAGAGGCAGCGACCCCAAGGATTACAGATACTCGCGCAAGGGGAAGGGGGCGGATGGACTTGAACAAGCGGCGAAGCGCAGGCGGGAGAAAGAAGTGGAACGCCGGCGCCGGAGAGCCGAGAGGAAAGCACAGCTAGGGATTAAGCTCGAGGGCTTTGGCGACTCGCTCAGTCAGGCGCCTGTGCCGGATGAGGTCCGATCGAGTCCGCCGCCTCAGATGTTCGCGAAGAGCCAGGGACAGTATCAGGGCTTTGGGTTCGGAAGCCAGAGTCAAGCTCAGAGCCAGAGCCAGAGCCAGAACTTCGGTCCTTTCCAGACAATGTCCCAGCCGATCCGCGGTGAGTTCGGGACTAGAACCTCCGTGCTCAGAAAGAAGATCAAGGGGAAGCACAAGGCAAAGTCGGGTTTTAAGTAGAAGCCTTGATTCTTTCAGCCTTGAGAGGAGGTCGAGAAAGTTGTGTGCAACCTGTGTCTTCGGCGGACAGAGACAGTTTTGACCGTGGATATTGAACTCATTTCCCGTCAAGGGAGGACAGAAATCAGTTCTTTCCTATCGAATGGTATCATTAAAGTAGCGGAGTGAATACTCTTTTCTCAAGTGTGAGGTACCCCTACGAAATCTGGATTGGTATGCTTGTTTGTGGTTGAGTGTTGGCTGGCGGTAGGTACTGTTAAGATAGCGGGATTGTCGAGCTGAGTGGACCGATCTGCAACCTCCCGGCTGTGACTTACAAAAGTCATCAGCTACAGTTAAACCTGTTCACTCACCGTCACACTCAACTCGTAATTCTCCCAACTTTTCATATCAACAATCATTGCCCAGGATGTCTCACTGTCACGATGAGCATGATCACCATCATGGTGGTGATGAGCACGATCATTCTGACGATATTACCCCGGCGCTGCAGTTCTCACTGTATCAGCACATCGACTTCGATAATATCACCACCCTCAACGAGAGCGTCCACGGCTCGGGCAAGGCCATAACCAAGAAGGAATGGACCGACAGACTGAGCGGCCAGCCCGAGGTGGCCAGCGATGCCGACGAACAATTGATCATTAACATCCCGTGAGTCTCAAACAACGACCAAGCACGAAAGATCCGCTCGCACACATTCTCACACCCACACCCACACATACACACACCCATACATACACACGTCCACACACACAGAAAGAGAGAGGGAGAGATGCAGATAGAAGTCGACTGACAGCACTGGGCCTTGCAGTTTCGCCGGGCAGGTGAAACTGCACTCGATCCTCATCCGCACGTCGCAGTCGGCCAGCGCGCCCAAGACGCTCAAGGTCTTCCAGAACAGGGAGGACATCGACTTCGAGGCGGCCGAGGACGCGTCCGCCGAGCAGGAGTTCGAGCTCTCGCATACCTCCGAGGTGCAGGATCTGCCCGTCAAGCGCGCCAAGTTCGGCAAGGTCCAGCGCCTGGCCCTCTTCTTCCCGGACAACTTTGGCGACGGCGACGAGGACGTCACGAGGATCTCGTACCTCGGCTTCAAGGGCGAATGGATGCAATTGGGCCGGGCCCCGGCCAATATCCTTGTGAGTGATTCCCCTCCCCATCACGCTCTCGGAAATGTCATTGCTTTTCTGTCATTACTGTGTAATGGGACTGCACTTCCATGAGGGTAGCCGCAGCGAATTCAATATTTCCACAGTCCTGGATGCAGTGCTGCAGACTGGCTTCCCTTGACCCTGGTTCTTAAAGATGGAGGTGACTGATTTGAGATGTTGCAGTACGAGGCCGCGGCAAATCCAAATGACCACAAGATAAAGGGTACGGACATCAATCAGATGGGCAGCGGAATTGGCGGTCGTGGTCCGGGCCAGTAGAGATGTGGTCTACCTGGGAGAAATCCAAGCGGGTAGTTCACTTGTATGCTACAGATTTGCGAAGGATGGCAGTATCTCAATGCTTGTCCCAGCCGATATTATCAGCTTCGATTATCGAGCCACCATATGGCGTACCACCACTATCCCGTTGGTAGCTACATAAAATCGTCCTCCCAGTTCTCGTCTCGGTCTTGGTTGCTCGATGCTGCCATGTTCTCCTCGCTGAAAATATCATCGTACGCATGATCCTTCTGGTACTTCAGCTGCTCTCTCTCCTTCTTAATCCGGGCTTCTTCCTTCTTCTGGAGGGGGAATTAGTATCGACTGACAGCCGCTGAGATGGGTAGCAAATAACACATACTCGTGCCAGCTGGGCAGCCTGGTCCTTTTTCCGCAGCTCTCGCTGCCGGTCGTCCTTCTCCTGCTTCAGGTCGGGATGTTTCTCAACCTTGGTCTTGTTGAGTCTGTTGATGATTGCGTTTTCCCTCTCACGCACCAGGACCCTCTTGACCTAGTAAAGAAGTCAGAAAAGGAGTCCCAACGCCTGATGGTCTGAGGAATAGCAAACCTTTTTGTCGCTGTGGAAGGAGACCTGGCCGACTGCCATGCTGCCGTCTTTCTTGAGGTTCGACCATGGTGTGTAAATGATGGTGATGTTGTCCTTCTTGTTGCCTGAACATATCTCTCTGAGCACTCAGGTCTCCGTTCAATTGACGGCGGTATGGCATACCTTCGATCGAGTTGGCCTTGGTAAGCTGTGCCAGATCCGTGACGAGAGGTTCGGGGATGTTCTCCCACGTCTCGCCCTCTCTTAGCCGCAGGTAAATATGCGCACTAGAAAGCTTGTCCACATGAAACTAGAAATACCACACAAACAAGTCAGGCCGGTGATGGGCATTCCGCAAAAGTACGGCTCTCTCTCATACCCTGCAGCCTTGTGAGTACGTTGTTCCAGCAAACGCAGACCGCCAGTACCCAGATAAAACTTACCAAACATCCTCTTCCCACCCATGCTTGATGAGATCCTCGTCTGTGAGGAACGGTGTCAGTTGTCACTCGGCCTCTTTACAACGATTGTGGGCACTTGGGCACGAGTCCACGCACTCTCGAACTTGTCCTTGCCTACGTAAACATAGGCAGGCGGGTCGACCACGGTTGAGGTAAAGTAGTAGACCATTCTGGATCTTGGGGTCAACGAGAGTCGCAGGTCAAACAAAAGAAATGGTGAGGTGAATGTCCCTCCTGCAAGTTCTCAGGTTCGTCGCATCGGCTGCCCAGGGGGTTGGTGGTGCTGGGGGTCTGTGAGCCCGTAACTTACGCTGCGGCTGTACTGTATTTTATCTCCACAACTTTTCTTCGACGGCCGTGGCAGGCAAACTCATTCGGCTGCAGCAGGTGCTGGGTACAGCGACGCCAGAACCTCAAATTTCGGGTGGATTGGCACCTCACCCTCGCACCCACGACCTCACATCGCCGTTCGTTCGCTTGACACGCAGCGTAGCGACAATGGCGCCCAACATACCCGCGAGGTGCTGGGCATCAATACCCCGACCGTCAAGGGCGCCCTCGGCCCTCATCGCCGGCATACAACGCCCCCAAACGACGTCGCTAGCCTTCCGACCCGCCCTCTCCGTCGCCGCCGCCGCGCAGACCACCCAGACGCGCGGCGTCAAATACGGCTGGAGCACCCTCCCGAAGCGTTCGAGCTTCCAGGTAAAATACAACTCGGGCAACGGCCTGCCGGAGCCGACGACATCCCCTGCGGCCGCCCAGAAGCGCAAGCAGCGCAACACACCCCTCCGGACGGGGATCCTGGCGACCAAGAAGGGCATGACGGCATACTACACGCAGAACGGCAAGCGCATGGCCTGCACGGTGCTCCAGGTCGAGGAGTGCCAGGTCGTCGCTCACAAGGACCGCGAGACGCACGGCTACTGCGCCGTGCAGATCGGCTGCGGGTCGAAGCGCCCCGGCAACGTAACCGCGCCGGAGCTGGGGTACTACGAGGCCAAGGGGATCCCGCCCAAGGAGCACATCGTCGAGTTCCAGGTGCGCGACGAGGCGGGGCTGGCACCGCCCGTGGGAGTGCAGCTGCTGCCGGATTGGTTTCATAAGGGACAGTGGGTGGACGTCAGGGCGAACTCGAGGGGCCAGGGGTTCGCGGGTGGCATGAAGAGGCACGGGTTCAGCGGACAAGAGGCGAGTCACGGTAACTCGAAGAACCACAGGACTATGGGTAGCGCGGGCCCCTCGCAAGGAAGCGGTTCGAGAATCCTGCCCGGCAAGAAGATGCCCGGGCGCATGGGCAATGAGAGAGTGACGATGCAAAACCTGGCTGTCCTGCGGGCGGACAACGACCTGGGTATCATCGTAGTCAAGGGGTGTGTCCCGGGACCCAAGGGCGCGCTGGTCAGGATCTCGGACGCGGTCAAGCAGGACCCACCACCGCAGGAGTTCATTGACAGGATGAACCAAGCGCTGAACGAGAGATTCCCCAATGCCGAACAAGACCTCACTGGGGCACGGAAGATGCACTTGGAGCTGAAGCAGTTGAGAAAGGAGGGCAGGATAGTGGAGGCTGTTCAGATGGGTTTGCATGAGACCGCTGAGGAGGCTGCGACGCCGATCGCTGTGTAGGATATGTACCCTGGCGAGCAAAATAAAAGTACATGAGAACACTCTGGAGCACGCAATGATACTGATGAGATGTTCCTGGAGCATACTGACATACTTCATGAACCAGCTACGGCAAACAGACCAGCTCTCACAGTTCCCAATGCTTTATGCGGGTACACGGCTTGTCACCACAATATCTAGCAGGTTCTCCCGATAGTTCATTTCAAAGGAAGGCTGCGCTGGCCGACCTGCGCGTCGGGACCTTGGAGCATCGCAGCCCATATATCTTCGGGAGAGCTAATGAGACAAGGAGTGAGACTCATGCCTCAGCATCAACTCCCGTCAATAGCTACTGCTGTCTGCTGCGACGGATTCTGATGATGGGTACAAGACTCAGGAGCGATTCAAAACGGGGAAGAGTATTCAGGTCAACAACTCATTGGCGCCAATCTTGTGATTGCAAATGCTGAGACTATTGTACAGCGTGTCTACCAAATAATACACAGGTCTCTTTGCTGCAATCCCGACAACTCTTGCCGTCCTGATTCGAAGACCGGCCGAGGCATACGGTGTACCTCATGAGCCCCCTTGAGCATATCCAGCCCAGATCATTGTGTAACTGGATACCTCGCGAAGTGTTGCTCAAACGCGCACTCCTGCTGCTATGGGTTCATATTCCATGCTTATGCATGCTTATGCATTAATAGCATATCGCTGACGACTCGAGAATGGCGACCACGAACGTCGTTCCGTTCGTTGAAATCATTGACACACCTCCATTGTGGGAGACGACATCGCCTCGCGTGCCATAGAACTCCATCTAGTGCCTGAATCCCCTCGTGGTCCCCTCATCTTCATCATCGTCCAGCCCACCAGCCATCCTCATCGCGCGGAACGGGTCCCCGTCGTCGAGGAGGTCGATCCTCTTCCCGTCGCTCGTCTCGAGGCTCCACTCGGTGGTCTCGAAGACGCCCTTGGGCGTGGGCCTGAAGCTGGCGAAGTGCATGACGCCTGAGTTCCTGGTGCCCTTGACGGCGAAGGAGATGTCGATGCGGCCGTGCAGCTGGTTCATCTCGCCGCTGATCCAGGGGATCTGCTGCTGGAAGTAGATCTCGTCTCCGAGGTACTCGCGGGCCCTGGCGTTGTGGCGCAGCGCGTACAGCGTCGACGACACCACGGGCGACGAGCTCTTCTGGTAGTTGAAGATGGCAACGCTGGCGGCGGCGACGATGGCGAAGAAGACGGGCAGCGTGCGTGACCAGCGGAAGCGGTTTGCCTCGACGTCTGCGAGCCACCATGTTAGTCAGTCAGTCCAGTCCAGTCATCCGCGGACGGTGCTGGTAGGGCCATGTGGGCAAAGAGGACGGCCGGGCTCACCTGGCAGCTCCCTGTCGGCCCGTCTTTCCATCAGAGGTCCATCTCCGGGCTTCGGTGCGGCGATGAGCGACCTTCTTTGCGGCAAAGCTCTCCTGGAGACGGGCACCCTCAGTGCCCGGAGGACTGACGTCCTACATATCGGCCTTGGCAACATGTCTGCGACCGTGTGTGTGCAGATTGGTCGTCGGATGGAGAAAGACGTTGGAATAATTCAGGGCTGAAGTCGATCATCCCACCTCACTGTGGAACCCCAGACCCCTGTTTCTCACGCCGGCAGCGGCTCTTGGGGTAGATCGACGTCACCTAGGCTGCTAGGCCGCGGTACATAGCTCGGTAGAAGTTCAGCTCTCGAACCTTATTTGCGATCCGCCCTGCTACTTTCACTTCATCCCATGTAACCTCGCCAGCACATAGCTTGCCGCCTCACTTTCAGGTCGCCCTCACTTAAGAGCTCGTCCTCAGCACCACAGCGGGGCTGTTTCAACGCGGCCTCCCCTACAGAGAGTGAAGCAACATGGACATAGGCAACGCAAGGACGCGACTCCGTCGCACATTCCACTACCCCACCGATGAGAGTTCCAACGGGAGCACCCCGGAGGTCCTGGATGAAGAGGGTATGCTCCCAGGCCCTTATCAGTAGAATACTATCACATGTAACCTTTCCATGTGCACGGATGGCTAACCTTCCCCCGAACAGAACAGGAGAAGCTCATTCAGACCCTCGCAGAGCAGAACGCAACCACCAACCAGCAGTACCAGATCATCCTCCTCGCACTGCCAATCCTCTCGTGCATACCCTACCTCCTGGCGCTCTTCCGCCCCTCGACGACCCTCATCGCCGTGCTGGGCCTGACCTCCCTGGCAAGCACGTCCTTCCTCCTCTTCAGCCTCCCGCCGACCGAGACGGGCATCCACGCGCTGGACGCCTGGGCCAGTTCGGGTTCCACGCGAGGCCAGCAGGGCGGTGGCGACGGCAACGATGGCCCAGGTGTGTCGGCGTCCGGGTCGGGCGGCGGTGGCCCTAGCGGGATGAGCACCCTCAGCCAGCGGCGCCAGCGGAGGCGGCGCGCGAGCAGCTTCAGCGTCGCGCCGCAGAAGAGCCCGCTCGAGAGGCACCTGCCGCTGCTGAACGTCGGACTCTGCGCCGTGCTGGTCCTGTACGGCCTGCTGGTGCAGCGGCGCGGCGGGGGGACCAGCGAGCACTATGACGGCAGCGAGGACCAGCGCCAGCACTTTGGCTGGCTCGGCCTGGGGAACCTGCCCGCCATCGTGTACGCAGTCGTCATCGTGGCCAAGCTGCTGATGGCGAACGTCGACCCGGAGAGGGAGCTGACGGCGCTGAAGTACGACTATAAGGGGGCCTGAGAGGCCAAGCCGGCCATGTGCTCTGCCGTCGGGGAAAGGCTGCCGTGTTTGTAGGCGTTACTGTTGATTTGCACTGGTCGAATGGCTGTTCCACGAGAATGAGAAACGCGAAAGTATGCTTCGTTTGATATAGATACCCATATCCAGACCATTATCGGAAGACCTTGGCCCATTGACTCCAGCGTAGCTTCTTGCTGAGATAAAATAGGCCATAATTTCTCTGCCGAGTGTATCACTGAGTGACCCAAAGAAACCGGTCTTGCCGCATCCCTCCCGATCACGAAATTTGGAGGCTTAGTGAACTGCACGGTAAGAATCGCTGGTTTCTATGGACAACACAATGCGTCTCAAACGTTTGGATTGTTGTCACACATATCTGCCTGCAAAGCTTATTTTGGTATGTGAGCTTGCCGGTGTAAAGCCAAATGTGTCCAGCTCAAATGTCGCGTTCAATGCGCGACATTGCATCGTCCAGACCAGATCAGACCTAATCATCCCATTCTTCTCTGGCTTTGACTCGAACAATGTCCAACCTCATCATAATGCGGGTAATGTGGGCTCTTGTAAGCTCCATACTTTTCTGCAATATCTCATTCATTTCCGGTCGTAATCTAGGGTTCTCTTTTCTTTTCGGAAATGCAAAACCTCGTAACAAGCTATTACATATCTATCGAATCGGTGAATCTCAGCACACCAGTGTATTTGAAAACGCCATCGACACCTGGTGGCAGCTTTTCAGGCGGAGGGTTAGAGAGTGGTCCAGCCTCGGAAGACTTGTCGACCACAAGGGCGAGTCCTTGGGCCTTGATGGCGTCCACAAGCGACGGCACCATTTTCTGCCATTATAATTAGTACGGGCACACGTCCGGTGATCGCGGGTGCCAAAAGGGGATTTGATATGACGTACCAGAAGCCTTGAAGCTACCACCAACCCCATAAAGTTGTTGCCCTGGGCCGTCCTGACCACCTCCTTGATCGAGCTGGATCTACGGCCATGGTTCACGGCCGCGGCGATCATCTGCGGGGGCGCCATCGAGACTTCTTCGCGGCCGAGGTCATTACACATGAACACGGGGAAGTTAGGCTGCTTCCAGTTGAGCGCGGTGCAGACGCTAGGGCTGTACGAGCTGAACACGACGGTCCGGACGGCCGTACTGCCTCCACTCTGTTGGGACTGTGCACGCTGCACACGCGCGTGGTCGAACACGATTCCCAGCACCGAGTCAACAAAGTTGTTCAAGCCGCGGCTGTTTGACTCATGGGGTTGCGGGTGGGCGTGATCCTCTGCTATCTGGTAGATGAAATGCAGGTTGAAGTTCACGCTGGAGGGTAGCATGTCGAGGGCCTCAGTGAGGGTGAGTCCCGCTGATGCGAAGAGGCGGTGGATTTCCTGAAGCTCAGTCTGTTGATGGAGGATTCCTGTTGCGAGGGCCTTTCTCGAAGGTGAAATTCGTGCCATCTGCTCGAACTGTGCGTGGGTTACCCATGACAGAGGAACGGCCATACCTTCTGTGCCCATGTCCACTGTCCGTGTGGGCCACAGAACTGCAACGCCATCCTTTGTCTGCTGCACATAGAGTCTCACGAAATTACCAACAAGACTCGACCCGGTAACAAAGCTGCTGATATGGCGATCAAACTGCCTGGTTGCCTTCCAATATGTCTCGAAGTCGGTGATTTCCAGGGGCTTGCCTTGGAAAGGCTTGATAACCTGCGTGTTGAAGCTGATTTGACCGATCGCGCGAAGTCTGGGATCAAACAGGGGAAGGCAGCAGCTGCCGGAACTGCTCAATGAGGCGCGGAAGGTGTTGGGCAAAGCCACCGTCTTCGCAATGACTTTAGCTCCGTACGTCGGAAACACGTCAAAATCCAACGTGAAAGCATCGAGATTGTCGACCTGGAAAGAAACAAGACGGGTATCTTCTGTGAAGGGGAGGATTATATTCTTAGGAATGAAGTCGGAAGCCTTGGACGAGATGGTCAACCGAGCGGCGGGGTATTTGCCATCGTGGAAGAACACGAGAGGTTGTTCAGCATCTGCACCAAAGTTGATCTGTACGACGGTCTTGGTATCCAGGAAATTGTGGCCATATCTACGCAGTGGGATGATGGGTGGCGGTAATTCGAGGTCTGGGATTCCATCTGGATCGAGTGACATGCTTTCGGGCTCCTGGGTCTGTGCCATTGGGCCTAATGAGGGCGGCAATACTTGTGTCGTCCTGGGGCTCGGTTCCTGGCTCGGTGTACCTTGAAGGGATATCAGCAAATTCATGCACTCGAGATGACCCTCCCACGCTGCATAATAAAGCGCTGAAAGGTCTTTCTCGTCAAGGATATTTGCGTCAACCCCTTCATCCAGAAGTGCTCGCAAGCAAGGGACGTTTCCTTCGCTAGCAGCATGTACGAGTGGCGTCCATCCATACAGCTTGTCGATTTGATCGAGGTCAGCCCCGAAGTGCTTCAGTAGGCTCAGCAGCTCGGGATTCCTGGCAGATCTGGCCACAAGGTGCTGGGGATACAGACCTTCGGCATCGGGTAGGATTTGAGCGCCTTTGGTGAGGAGAAGCTCCACGATGGCATACGAACCATGTTTGCATGCCAGGTTTAGAGGGGCATGGTCGGTCTCTGAGATGGAATTCAGCCGGGCCCCTTTCTCCACAAGCATCTGTACGCAGTCCAAGTTGTTGTGTATGATGGCATGTACCAACGGTCGGAAATTGTCATGGTCGATAAGATTGATGGTGTCGGCGTCAACTGTGTCTAGGTCAGCAAATGAATGTAAGGCGAGAAAAGGGCCCTTCTTACCAGCCAAGAGTGCATCAATCATGTCCAACCGGCCATGCATACTGGCATAATGCAACGGCACCCGACCGTAGACGTCCGTTCGATTGACGGCAACGCCTTTTTCCAGTGCGAGGTTCAAGACAAAGTAATTGCCGTAGATCGTTGCTTGGTGCAAGCAATTCCGCTCATTGATGTCGTCTTCGGACTGGATGTCCACCAAGCCTGTGTCAAGCAGGAGCTGGAGAGATTCCTGTGGAGCTTCATTGATGGACGCAAGGAAGGTTCTGGTGATCCTCTCCATCAAAGACAGATCCATTGTTGAGTTGGGCTCCACTGCTTCTCTCATACGCCCTAGGAGGTCTCTCAAAGAATCGAGGTTCCCCGAGAGGACCGTCTCGAGGAGGATGGTGTCTGCATCTCCCTCTTCGGTACCCAGGAGATGATGGCTGCTCACGATGTGGTCTGGTCGTCCTTGCCCTTCAAAGCTGACGTGGTCCCCGTCTGCCCATGCACCGAGCTCCTGCAGGCTCGTTGTGACCTGGTCAGAGAGCTCACTGATGACAGTCGGGTTGAAGAAGGGCTGAACCTCAACAGCCCTGGAGAGATAGAGCTCCTTCGTCTTGGACTTGGAAGTCTTGTCCCATTTCTTCAAGATCTTGGAAAACGCCGTCCCATTTATGTCGACGAATTGCTGCAACTTGTTGAGGTCGTTCGCAAATTGTTGGAAACCCTCTTGAAGGGTTGTAAACTTGGCTGACCGTCTTGATATGCCATGGCGTGACTGGAGTACCTTTTTCTTATCCAAGAGGGTCTTGAGCCGGATTTTGAGCTACAGATTGCACGTCAGATTATCCATCAGGAATCCAGTGGCGGCTACATCGGGACTTTACCTCTGCCTCTTTTTGAAGATAAAAGGCGTTGACTTTCTCCAGCTCTCTTTCCTGGTCCACATTTAGCATCGGTGCGTTCAGGCTCATTTTCGCGCTTCCGAGAGGCCATCATACCAGCTGGAAGAAGAACGTCGCTTTGTTCGCCTGCAAAGCGGCCTGTGAATCTATTGTAGCGGCGGAGTGAAGGTGGTCATTCTGGGCCTGGAGCGTCGGAGTTGCGGAAAGCTTTTTAATGAGCTATATGGGAATGCAGTTAGCGAAAAGTCTCTCGCCCAAACTTCCTACTCGCGCGACGGTGTGGCCCGTGGGAAACACGGCTTCTGTGGTTCCAGTGTACTCCTCGCTTGCTGTTCTAGAGAATTTTTGTGGTACCCTTTCTATTTCAGAGCGGACGGGGTCCCAGAGCGGAGAGTGGGCGGTCGGAGGGGAGGCCCTGGAGGCAAGACACACCTTTTTTAGTGCTTTGTAGTTGACAAAATTGGCAGCATACTCAGGGACTTCAAGCTGGCGCTTCTGGATCTGCTTGCCAAACTTCCTGCTGGAGGATCAGCAAAAGCTGACATGGACGCACAGCAGCAGCACAAGCCACAAGCTGAGTAGAGCGCAGAGACTTGGGCCACGGCCATGGAGTCAGGGGTGACTCACATAGTGCGAATTTGAAGCCGCCGACCTGGGGAGGCCACAAGCTGTGACGCAAAGATTCAATCAAGTATGGAAACCGGCCGTTGTTTTATCGACTCGGACAGTCTCAGACAATGATGGGTCGGAAAAGATCAAGGACGTATCAGCCACCGGCCCCTCTTGAACAGCCCATGCAGGTGTGACGTCTGATTTGATCAGTGACTCTCTCTGAGGATGGACAAGCCGGCTCTGGACTGTGCGACTTGTTTGGACTTGCTTCCGCGCGGATGGGGACCCGAGACCCTTCCGACAAGCAGGTGGAGATGAGCCGTCCGGTGTTGGGCTTCCTCCTTGCCAATCGGAATTGCAGTACCAATAGGGCCCAGCACGAAGGACGGAGTATGGCTTCAACTGCTGCGCGGAGTCTCCTCCTAGTGGGGAGAAGTAACGTAGTTTCTGTGGAACCTGGCAAGGAGGATATCAGAGACAGTTCCTGAAGTTCCTGGGTTGCAGGTCAGACGAGACCCGCAGGCCTTTTTCTTCTATTGCCTCATAGAGCGGGAGCATCCGCCGCTCAAATATCTTGAAATTCCAAAGACAGTGGAGCGGCTGTCAAGGCTAAAGTGAGGGTCCGCAGCAGAAAAGTCCTGCAGGAGGACCACGCCATGTGTGACCACTACACCACTCTGTTGGTCGAATGTACCTCCGGACGAGGGAAGGGGTGAACTTGTACATGGAAAATAGTCTGGGTCACAATAGAAAACGCAATCATGACTCTTACTCATGAAAAGCAGGAGGGTATCGGAAAGTTGTTTGGGAAAGAGGGCCCGACACGTACTTTCTCGCAGAGGCTACAAGAGTGACGAACCCCCACGCAAGACAAGAAAGTAGGAACAGAAATAGACTTACTCAGCCGGGCAGTAAACAAGTAAGCCAGTGAGTGATGTGACGGGCCAGTCGAATGTAACTGGGCTGGCGTGTCGCGGAATTGCCCCTTTGGGTTGGGTGAAGCTGGGGGTTGAAGGAGACGGAACAGCCGCGGACTGGAACCCTCGACGGGCGTACGCCGGGCTTCACCTGCTGCTGAGATGGCGTTGGTGAGCCAGGTGACTGAAGGTGAGTAGTTGTATGGGTGCAGGTAAGCTACAAGTCCCCAGGAGGTAGGGTAGCTTTAGACGAGCCGCCTGCAGACGTTCTGTGTGAACGGGAAGGGGGTGGGCGCTATGCAGATCTTGCAGTAGATTTGACAGCGTTTTGGTTCCAGAGACCTGTCTGATAGTGAAGTCCCAAGTCGATCAGTCTTGATTGGGTTGACAATCACAGCTTGTGCGGTCTAAATTGAACATCAAAACTTGAAGGTGACGGTGAGTTGATGATGTACCTCGAAACAGCCCAACCGGTCGATCACGAGCCGTGGTTGAATATCCCAAAGAGCTTGTTCTCTCAGGCAGGACCGTAGGACAGATGAGTTGGAAGGGTGTGCTCACAATGATTTGCTCTTCTTTGGAACGTGGTGTGGTCGAGGTATTCCAACATCGGCAGGTGTATCTGCTGTGTGTAGGTACGGAAAGCCCGAGTCAGAGTGGAAGAGGGCACGGGACACCGACCTGGTGCGTTGTGCCCAAGAGTGGGCGCGTTCCCGAGGTCCACGAGGCACGAGGCACGTTGACAGGTACTGCGATCCCAATGCGAAGCAGCGACAGCTCCGGGTTACTCAATTCTTTCCCGCCGAACACACCCATTCCCAGTATCGTGCCTTACTTGAGGCTCTTTCTTCGTCCCTTGGGATCATCAAGTCCGGTAGGGGCCGTCCAATCACGCCCGGCCATCGAGGAACGTGCGCCCAGCGCTCCAGGCTGTTTCCGGACTACCCCCGTAACCCTGGACCGCCAAAGTGGGGAGTCGAGTCTGAGTTGCTCCGTCAAGACCTAGTCCGCTCTGCCCCGTACCAGACGACCACCTCGAGCCACTCGCCATCCCGAATTGCGATGCGCTTGACGCGCTCGTCAAACCGGGAATTTTCATGGTTAAATAGGGCTTCTGAGCATGTCATCATGATGACCTCGGAAACGACCATCTTTGGCACGTCTCACACCTGTCACCCGAATGCGCCTTGCCAGAGACTTCAAAAATCCAAGAATGGCAAGGCGTAGCCTCCACTGGGGTAATATTGCATTGGGAAACCTCCTGCTGGATGACCTCCTGTTTGATAATATCCCGTTGGATAACAACCAGTGGTATAAACTCCTGTTTCCTGCAAGATATCATCCTCCCTCCTGTGTGATAATCTCCTACCTCTCTGGGATAGTCTATCGAGATGAGAAGATGGGATTCATGTTCTCGCGAACGGAACTCTCATCCATGCTTACAGCCTCAATTCCGGAAAATTAACCTTGCGCAGGATGGCGGCATGTTTGTGCCTCCTGCACTGCAACGTCATTTGGAGAAATTCTCTTGGGGGAATCAAGGCTTATGTTTCTAGGGATATCCGAATAATAAGAGACATGACGTCTTGGTGCTTCACGTCCACCCAGTATGCGCAACCTCAACGGCGCTCAAACCAAGGAAAGCGCTCTTCTGTGCGCCGCGAGACTTATCCTGACGACGTTTCAAAACCCATGGTCCAGTGCCAGCGACGGGCTGCTCAGGGATTTGGTAGGCCCGTGAGCTGATTTACTTTTTCACGTCTTCCTTTTTGGCCTTGTCATCGACCAGACTATCTGCCATCGCCTCTGCGGCAGCTTTCCTAAGCCTTTCCTCCGAGTCCTCCGTATCCTCCAGTTTGATGCCGGCCTTGTCTGGCTTATCCTTAGCGTCTTTGTCATCATCACTGTCGCCAAGACTGAAGGGGTCGTTCTCCGCGATGGGGCTCGGCTCGACCGAGGACAGTGGCTGCCACTTGCTGGATTTGCCGCCAGAAGCTGCAGAGGACGAGTCCTTGGCCGCATTCTTGGGGGAGGTGCTGTAGAGATCGATGTCCTCGACGCCGTCCTTGAAGGACACCTTTCGACCATCATGTGGCTTTGGGGACAATGAGGGTGGTGGCGGCTTGAACAGGTTGGGGTTCCGCGTCTGCTGACGGCCGGCAGGTGCTGAGCTACATGTCAGCATAAGGTATTGGTCCGGTGAGTGATTTCGAATTTATACTTACTGCCGTCACTGTGGAACTTCATCCCGGCAAAGTCGTCGCTGAGCAACTCTGGATCGGCATCATACCGCTCATAGTCCCTGCTCCTCCTCGATGACTCCCCACTGCCCCGCCCCGCGAAGGGACCACGGCCGCCCTGCTGGTGGGACGAAGCTTCGTTCTCATCAAATTGCTCGTCAAACTTCTTCTTGATACCCTGGAACCAGGTGTTCACCTTGGTCTGCGTCTCCTGGAAGCCCTTTTTGAGCTGCTCCTGTATGACTGGGAGGTCATCATCAATGAAGCTGTGATCCCTGTCATCGTGTAGTTCGTTCGGATTCAGGCCGGTCTGCTGGCGCCGGCGAGGCGGGTTTCCCGGGCCTCTGTTGGCGGTCCGGGCTTCGTATGCGGCACTTTGACTCTCGTAGTGTTGCGCCAACTGTCGGGCATAGGCCTCGTCTGCCTCGAGCTGAGACTGGGCATTTTGTGGACGCGGAGGCTGCGGTGGAGGCTGCTCTTCTGCGTCGTGCTGAATAGCATCCGGGTCGCTCATGCCCAGCAGCGCATTAAATGCTGGGTCGACTTGTCCCCGGCTTGCGATCAGCACCGCCTTGATGACAGCGGCGTCGATGCTGGGAAATGCCTCCTTGAGGATGGCCTCATTCTTCTGCTGCTCGGTCACTGGTCGAGGGGGCTTCGGGGGAGGCACCTCCTGAGAAGCAGTTGTCGATGGGTTCGTGGGGGCCGAGGTGCCAGTTGAGGCCTCCGCGGATGCGCCTGTGGCCGCCCCTGGCGCGGGGTTCGGTTTGGTGGTGCCGTCGTCCATGTTGATGATGCCTGATTCTTGAACGTCTTCGTCGTCGGAATAGTCCAGTGGCTTGACTGTGGTGGGTGATTCTGGTACCTTGTCCTGGAGTTGGAAAAGTTGTCAGTCAAGATGGCTTTGATTAGGAGTGGGTAGGCGCATGAACCGAGCTTCGTCTGGTGTTTGAGTCCCGGCTTCTGCTCATGCTTCGGAGATGAGCCAGGGGACGATGCTTACCGACATCTTGAACCGAGATGGCGCAATGAAATGAAACGGATGCTATGGCGGCAAATTGGTCAGTTAGTTGCTAGGTGAGGGTGATCTGGAAACGTAGTTTGAGAGGATGTTTGCGAATCCATGAAGGGTGCGTACATAACCATTGGGAGGAGCTGCCTGGCTGCGTCAGACCTACGACCGCTTTGGGGGGTAAACGGGCTAGTCGGTACCTAAGGTACCTGGGTACCTGCCATCGTGGCAGGGTAGTGATCAAATGCATCGAAGTGGGGCACGTGCTTCTATGTACGAACACACAGACACCTCCCTAGGTGGGTACGTTGGCAGATAGGCACCGTAATGAATGCTAAAGGGCGAACTTGCATACACCACTACTTATGCAATAAAGCTCCATGCAATTATCTCAAAGGGTTTGGAATTTTGCCTTCGGTTTCAAGACGCCGGTTCTGGAAAAATGAGGTCATGTTTGTTGGGCCAGACTCTCACTTGTCTGATGAACCTGGCCAGGGTCAAGTGTTCGGCCTGATTGAAGAAAGTTGCGCGAACCTTCAGAGAGCAGACAGCCGAAGCCAGGATCGTGGATCTTGGCTCATTTTCAATTTCTGGTCCAGTTGGAAACTGCATACTTAGGTAAGGTCAGGATATGCAAGAATTAGCCCCGAAATAATCGGATCTCAAGCCAACTGCTGAATAGCGTACCAGAGCAA
Source organism: Diaporthe citri (assembly GCF_014595645.1). Classification (NCBI taxonomy): domain Eukaryota; kingdom Fungi; phylum Ascomycota; class Sordariomycetes; order Diaporthales; family Diaporthaceae; genus Diaporthe; species Diaporthe citri. Next base: position 2,490,229 of record NW_025064850.1, read on the forward strand.
CACCGGTGACTTGAGACTTAGATAATTTGGACGGACACTTTGTGTTGGTAGGTCTCTCGTACGTATGATAATCATATGGAGAAGCAATCGTTTATTAGTATTATTCTAGTTAAGTTTTAAAAGGTTATGTGCCTTATAAGGAATAATTAAAGTAGCTATTTAAAGGTAAGGGTTATATTTATTAATACTTATAATTTTCTTTTTTTAATAAATACATATAATATTTATTATTATAAAATATTATTAAAGCAGCTTAAAATTATAAATTATTATAAAATAATTTTAAAGTAAATTTATATAATTTTTAATTATTATTTTTTAAATCTTAAATATTATATTTATTATTTATAATTATTATTTTATTATTATTAATAATATTAAACTTTAAAAGTTATTTTTTATAAAACTTATTAATTTCTTTAAAAGAGTTTTAATTTTAACTTTTTTCTTTATAAAGAAAATTAATGCTTATAAAGTTAATATTAAACTTTTTAACTTATATTTATTTTTATTATATATTTTTATAATATAAATATTATTAAAATTAATTTAATTTTTCTTTTTATTATTAAATTAAATTTAATATTATTTTAACTTATTTTTTTTAATTATTATTTATTTATTTAAAGTTAAGCATTATAAGTTATTATTTTATTTATTAATTCTTTTTTTACTTTTTAATATTTTTTAATTAATTTAATAATTATTTTTTATTTAAACTTTATAAATAATATATATATTTTATAATAAATTTTTATATATATATAGTTTATATATATTTATTAATAATTTAATATAAAAAGTTTTAAATTTAAGTTAATATAATAATTTAACTTTTTATTAACTTAATTTTTTTAATTTAATATATATAAAAGACATTTAAAATTAAAGTTTTTATTAAATTATTTATTATAAAAATTATAATAATTTTATATTTAAAATAATAATTATCTTAATAATTCTTATTATTAAAAATATTATATAATTTTACCTTAAACGTTTTAATATTTTTATTATAAATATATAGCTTTTTAATTATATTATTAAAAAATATTTATTTTTATTTTAATATTAAAAATTATTAACAATTTAAATAATAATAATTATTATTTTATTATTAAGAAAAAATATTTTAACTTAAGCTATAATTATAACTTTTAACTTATTAATTTTAATAATTCCTTAAAAATTAAGCTTAATAAGCATTTTATTTTTTTAATGCTTTTTATAATAATATAATTTATTATATTATAATTAATATTATATTATAGCTAATTTTTATAATATTTATTAACTTTTATTAACTATAATATTTATTTAATATAAAGAAATTAATAAAAGTTAATATTAATTAATATTAATTACTTTAAACTTTTTATTTTTAATTAATTTTATTAATTTAAATTAATTAACTTTTAATAAGAAATATGCATTTAATATTAATTAATGCAAATTATATTATTAAAAACATAATTTATTATAAATTAATAAAATAAATATATTTATATTAATTAATATTAATTAAGTTAAATTTATTATAATATAATTAAAATTTAATTTATTAAACTTTTCTCTATCTTTTTTATAAATTTTTATATTATATTTAGTTTTATTATAATTATTATATTATTATTTTATTAATTTACTATAAATTACTTCCTTAGCATTATTACTTATTTTATTAATTAATTATTTTGCCTTTTATTTCTCTTAAATAAAAGCTTAAAATTCCTTAATTATAAATGCTTTTTAAGCTATACTTAAGTATTTTTAACCCTTTAATATTTAATAAGTGCTATATTAATATCCTTAAAAATATAAACTTAATTTTTTTAAAAAATAATCTTATTTATTATTATTTATATATTCTTTATTATTTAATTAACAGCCTTTATAATTAATATAAGGGAGCTTTCTTAATAAGTAAAAATCTTGCTCTTAATAAAACTTAATTATTAAATAATTTATTAAGTATTAAATAATATTTAAAACTTTTATTTTTAAGGAGAAATAAGGAAAAATTATATTAAAACTTATAAGCGAATATTAAGCTTAAAAATTATAAAGCTAAGGTTTTAAAAAGAAATTTTAGCTCTTTTAAATATAAACTTAATATTTTTTACTATAAAGGTTTTATTATAAGCTGCCTTAAATATAAGAAAGAATTTAAACTTAATAATATAATTAATTAAAGCTTAAATAAAGAAATTAATTTTATTGCTATATATATGCTTTAAAGAAAAATATAATGTAATATTATAATTTAAGCTTTGCTTATTATAATTAATTAATAAGCTTTAATTTTATAAAAATAAACTTTAATATAAATATAAATAAAAAATAAACTTCTTTTTTTATATTTTAAATATTAACCTTATTTAAGAATTTATAACTTTAAAAGCATAAAGCTAGCTTATAATATCTTTATAATATTAATATTAATTATTTAATATAAATATTATAATTTAATTAAAATAGTTTTTATTATTAATAATTATTATTTAATTAATAATAATATAAATTTATAACTTATTTATTTTATTATTAATAATTATTTATAAATATTTATTAATTAATATTAATTAAATTAATATATATTTATTAATAATAAATTAATTAAATTTAAATTAATTATATAAAATAAAGGTTATAATTATAAATTATAAAATATTTCTTTAATTATAAATTATTTAAAAATAATTATATATTATAATATATAATTCTTATTTATTAATACTTTAATATTAATTATTTATAATATTTATTATACTTAATATTATTATTTCCTTATAACATGCTTATAATTATATAAATAATTAAATATTTTATTAATACTTTTTATATAAAAATTATAAATTATAATTTTAAGTTAATATATTTATAATATATTAAGTTAATTAAAGTTTAAATAAGCACTTTATTAATTATATATTTTTTTTAATTAAAGTTAATAGCTTTTTAATATTATTAATTATATTTATAAGTTTTTATAATAAAAGTAATAAAAAATAAAATTAAAGAAATAAAGAAATAATAATAAAGTAAATTAATAATAATAATTTAAAAATTTTAATTATAAAAAAATTATTAATTTCCTTAAGCTTTAAAAGTTAAAAGTTTCCTTTTATTATTAAATTTATTTATATTAATTAAATATATTTATAACTTATATTTACTTATAATATAGCATTATATTAATTTTAATAATTTTAATAATTATAAGCTTTATTTATTAATAAAATAAAATTTTATTAAGTTTTATTAAATTTTAAAAAAAAGTTAAAAATAAATTTATTTTTAATAAAGTTTATATATAATAAATATATATTTTTTAAATAATAATAAATATATATATAAATATTATAAAGAATATTAATTTATTTATTTAATTTTTATAATATTTATTTAAGAATTTAATAATATAAAAAAGCTTAATAAAGTAATTATTATTATATAATACTTATTAATAAAAAGAATTTATTTTTAAATTAAGAAAATTATTATAAAATTATTTTTTTTACCTTTTAATTTATAATACTTATAATTATTAATTATATAAGGAAGTAATTATTTATTAATATTATTTTAATTAAGTTTTAAAAGGTTATGTGCCTTATAAGGAATAATTAAAGTAGCCATTTAGGGGCGAGGGTTGTACTTGCCAACACTTTGTCTTGTATAGTATGCTTTGTGCCTTGTTTGCAGACGAGGCATGGCTAAGTGCAGTAATAAACATATTGCGGTTAACTCTTGCTCTATGTAAACAGCCAGACATAATTACAAGCACGCCGGCAAGGTGGTATTTCAAGCCACTAGTGCCAGTAACAAAGAGCGAGATAATTATAGCTCTGGCTTTGTGTATAGTAAAATTTGATTCTGGGTGAGAAGGATACACAAAATATTTTCCATCGAGTTGACACGATCACTATTGACAACCAACGAAGAGACTCCGTTTATATGATACAAATGAAGTGATGCCCGTTAGGAATCAATGTATGCGCCCAAGACTGCCCCAATTCCCTCACAAATAGTAGCCAAGTTGTCCCCATTGCTCAAACAGAGCTGAGTCTGCTTTAAGAATGGTAATAGCGCAGGGAATGAGCAATGATGTTGCGCATCGTCGAATCCAAGGTGTCCATTCCTGGTGATAGGGCGGATCTAGTTGCACTGATCGAGAAAGGAATTGTTAATAATCTCTTCCTAGCAAGAAACGGTAGACAGCCGATTTACTTACAGACCAGAAAGGAGGAGACTCCTTCCAGTAGTAGCTCTCGCAGTTGCCCCAGGTCTCGCTTCCAATGCATCCCCAACCGCCAGTAGAGCCGTCAGAGCCATCGTTGTAGTAGGCTCTGGCGCAGCCCTCAGGGGTGGAAGCACGCTTCTCGGGGATGGAAGCGGCGGAGGCAAGGCCAGCGAGGGCCAGAGAGACGATAGCGAGGAACTGCATCTTGAAAGAGTGTTGGTTGTTGGTGTTTGTATGAAATGATCGTGTGTGTGAAGTGTTGGAGTTGTTGGAGTGTGATGATGATGATGAAAAAATTCCAACTTCAACAGCACTCATCCCGCTGCTTATATACTTTTTCATCGCCATCGCTCTTGAGTACTGGTCTTGGTGACGGCCCTGAATATAGTCGAACAGTCGGGAGACACGGTGAGTCCGACTCTTGCTGGTGATGCTGACGACAGCTGGGCACACGGTGCTTGACTCGAAGATCTTACTCAGTTCTGGTGTTGTGGTGTGTCCGAGTTGTGTGTTGCATAGTCGATGCCAAGCATTCGAGTCAAGTTGTATTGTGATCACCGCTGTCTTCGCCATCTCTGTATACCAAGAAGAACTGTAAAGTGAACCTTAAATCTAGCCCTATGTTCGATGGAATTCCAGACAATGGGGATGATTCCAAAAAAAGAAAATGGACCCATAACCTAGCTTGAGCACTTACCCGTTAGTGATTCTAGTTGTAGTGAGTTGTTTTGTAGCAAAATTCATCTGTGTTACACAGGTACTCGTAATTTTCGGGTTGCCGTTTCAGTGTAGCAAAACTGCGAGACTGAGCATTCCAGCCCTCTCCATCAACAATGAGCTGACGACAGGCTTGTGGCCAAGCCGTCGTGAGGTACTTGCTGCCGGCACCGCCGGGTACCGGTAGGACTCAGCCCAACCCCACAGCCCGGCGGCGGAGCAGTCGATCAGTCGGCCGTCGGACACCGCCTCCCAGCTGGCGGAATACTCGGCATGCATATACCCACATCATATGCGCGAGGCTTCCTCCCCACCTTTAATCTGGGGAAATTCAGTCCGTGTTTTGTGTATGACAGGTGGTGGATCTCTTCCAGCTCCTCGGTGCTGAAGCACGACTCTTGCCAGGTCGAGATCATGCCAGGACTTGCACATCGCCGCTGCTTCTAAAGCTAAATCCCCAGCAGATCCACACTTCCTCACTGTGGGAGTGGCCTCACTTCATGCGAGATGGTCTAGATATGACTCAAATGATTCACCAGATGCTGGAGGACGACGCGAGTCTTCAGGCGTAAGAACGCGCACAATCACATGGATTACCCACCTGTTGCTGGGCAGTGGTGTCCTTTTTACGTTTCCATCAGCTTGCCGAGACCGCGATGTCCGGGTCGATCGCCGATGGTACCAAGAAAGCCTCGTGAGGACTCCTGAGGGAATGAGGGTGTTTCTGCTGCTTCTAAATCCGGGTCTGCGACGGACTGTTTCCTTTCTCCGTTCTCAGTTGCTTCTGTGCCGGCATTCTTTTTTTTAACAAGATTTAATTCTAAGAAAAGAAAAGAAAGGGGGAGGGGCGGAGAAAGACAGATGGAGGGAGGAAGAGAGGCGGAGAGGTGAGTACCTCGGGTTCTAAGCTGTCTTCCTTAATTCAATGTGGCCACCCAAACAACTACTTCGTAAGTGTTCTCTACCAGTGGATTGGATGCGGCGCCATTGGTTGCTTGGGTATTTTTCAAATATCCTGTGTGAAGTCCGGAACCGGAGGCGTGGATTATATGAAGATACAATTATCATGTTTTAAATGAAGCACACCAGACAGTGGCGGGCGAGTGGACAGCTCATCACGCCTCTGTCCCTGTGCGTTAGACGCCTTCATCCAAACCGGCCTGGGGAATAGACTGTTGAACTCAACGAATGCCAGCTGTGAGGCGTCCCACGTCACAGTTTGCGGAAATGTAAGGCGATAAAATTGATGTCTAACACATCATCTAATACGTTTCCTCTGGCGATACACCTGATGTTGGCTGGAGATCTGATGCAATTGCCTTAAGCCGAAGTAATGAGTAGGCCGATTATTAAAACCTCCCTCCTGTTTCAGGAATCAGGTTCACGCTCTTCCTCAAAGTTTACGACCACCAGTGTTGGCAAGCACAACCCTCGCCTCTGCCCAGCTACTTTAGTTATCCCCTATGGGGCACGTAGCCTCTTAAAACTTAAATAAAATAATATTAATAAATAATTGCTTTCTTATATAATTATTATATATATAAGAAATTTATTAATATTAATTAATAATTATAAGTATTATAAATTAATAAAATAAAAAAGATAATTTTATAAGGATTTTTTTAACTTAAAAATTATATCTTCTTTATTAATAAGCATTATATAATAATAATTACTTCCTTAAGGCTTTTTATATTATTAAACCTTTTAAATAAATATTATAAAAATTAAGTAAATTAAATAATATTTTTTATAATATTTATATATATATTTATTATTATTTAAGAAATATATATTTATTATATATAAAACTTTATTAAAAATAAATTTATTTTTAACTTTTTTTAAAATTTAATAAAACTTAATAAAACTTTATTTAATTAATAAATAAAGCTTATAATTATTATAATTATTAAAGTTAATATAATGTTATATTATAAGTAAATATAAGTCATAAATACATTTAATTAATATAAATAAATTTAATAATAAAAAGAAACTTTTAACTTTTAAAGCTTAAGGAAATTAATAATTTTTTTTATAATTATAATTTTTAAATAATTATTATTAACTTACTTTATTAAATATTATTTACTTTAATATTACCTTTTTATTTTATTAATTTATTTCTTATAATATTTATTATAAAAACTTATAAATATAATTAATAAAATGCTTATTTAAACTTTAATTAATTTAACTTATTATAAATATATTAACTTAAAATTATAATTTATAACCTTTATATAAAGAATATTAATAAAATATTTAATTATTTATTTAATAAATATTTTAATAAGTTATATATAATAAAATCTTTATAATAATAACTTTTTTATTTATTATAAGCTCGGCGTTAAAAAAGCTGCAAGCTAGCTAGCACCTTCTCTTATAAGTTATAAAGCAGCAACCTTTTAACTAAGCCAAAAGGTACATAATAATCCAAACTCCCTTAAATTATTTAGCCATATTATATAAGGCTTAAGTAATAACCCAAGCCCATTATATAGCCCCTTCCCCCAAGACCCCCTTAATATAATAATATAATTACCCCCAAGGCTTACCTGCAATATTGCCTTTTCAAGCCAGAGATCTTCTTTATGATTAGGTAAGACCATAACTCAAACTCTTAACCCTAAAGCTTGGATTATTTATTATGGGCTTGGCCCTAAAGGGGCTGTGAAAGGGTATATGTAATTACTGCTTGCAAATTACACCTCCCGGCCAAAAAACCATAATAACCAATCTGGGATTGGTTATTCTAAGCAGTATATAAAGCCGTACCGTCATAACCCCCCCTAAGGCCCTTTTATAAAGCTTTAAGACTGCCATTAGGGACTAAGCTATGGTTTAAAGCCAATACACGCTTTATAAGAGGCCTGAAAACTTATATAAAATGGCATTTAGTTTCTAGTTTAATTAAGTTATTATATAAACGGCCCTTTATAATACTGCAACCAGTTTAATTCCCACCCATCTTTACATGCAGTTTTTCAACTAAGGGGCTTAAACCCTAGCCGTTAAATTGGTTATTAAAAGGGTATATATAATTACTGCTTGCAAATTACACCTCCCAGCCAAAAGACCATAATAACCAATCTGGGATTGGTTATTCCAAGCAGTATATAAAGCCGTACCGTCACAGGCTGCAGGCTGGCTAGCGCCTTTTCCCATAAGCTGCAAAGCAGCAACCTTTTAACTAAGCCAAAAGGTACGTAATAATTCAAGCTCCCTTGAATTATCTAGCCACACTATATAAGGCTTGGGCAATAGCCCAAGCCCATTACATATGTTATGGGTTGGCCTTAAGCGTTTGCTAGAAGGTACTTAAAAAGAGTTATAAATTGCAATATTTAAGAAGTAAGTTAGGCTTTAAAAGGGCCTAACTTTAAATCTATCTTTTAAGTATATGCCCCATTATATAAAAAGGTTAAGTATAATATAAGCTTAGCATAAGTATGTATTACGGCTTAAGCAATAGCTTAAGCTTATTATATAGCCCCCTTTCCATTCTTATATTGCATATAACAAGGATTAAACCTAAGGCTCTTATAATCTTATATTAATTATATATTTACCCTTACTATACATTTATCTTAAGGCTATATTTATTCGCCTTAAAAGCAATAATTATTTATTTTATTTTTATATTAATTATATTTATATATTATATTTAATATAATATAATATAAAGTATATATTATATATATTATAAGCTATTATAATATAATAACGTTATTGCTATATATATAGTTTTTTATTAATATATTATAATTGCGCATAAGTTATATATATTGCCAGCCTTAAGCTATAACATGCCTTTATTAATATATTAATATTGCTTATTATAGCTATTACCCTTGCATTATATTTATTATTACTACTTAAGATAACTTCCTTATAATTACACTCTTTTTTATAATTCTTTCTTTTTAATATTATATTATTATTATAATATAACGTAATTTACCACTAAGTAGCGAATATTACTAAGTAACGGATTTTTCCAACTTTACTTAACTTTTATTAACTATAATATTATATTAAGGTAAATAAATTAATAAAAAGTTAGCATTAATTAATGCTAATTATATTTAATTCCTTATTTTTAATTAATTTTATTAATTTAAAGGGGCTGAAGATAATGCAATATAATTAGAAATTATTAAGGTTTTAATAAGATAAGCTGTTTTTAATATTAATTATATCCTTAATTTTCGCATTAATCCTGCATTAATTTACTTATTTAAATATTTAATGCATAAGAAATTAATAATAAAGATATATATCCTTTATTTAAAAAAAATAAAAATATTCTTAGCTATTTAAGCTATTTAATACTTTAAAAAAAATTATGTTAAACCCTTATTTATAGCTTAAGTTATTAAAATCTTTAATATCCTTAAAATAACTTTATGCCGCAAAATAAATTAATAATATAATTTTAAAGAATTACATATTAAATAATATAAACTTAACTTAATTAAAAAGCAAATGCTTATTTAATACATTATTAATTAAAATACTTAAAACTTCCCTTTATAACTTTTTAATATAAAAAATATAGCTAACCTTTTATTAATATTATATAATGCTAAATTTATTAATAAGCATTAAGCTTAACGCTTTATAAATATATAACTAAGCCTTAAGATTAAGTTTAATTATTCTTATAATTATTAAAGAACCCTTTATAAAGATTTAAAGATTATTAAGAATTAATTTAAGCTTTTTTATAATATAATAGCTAAGTATTAAATTATTAATAATAACCTTTATAATTTTAATAAAATTAACTTTATAATAAATATAATTACCTTATTAATAATTATTATATATATTAATAAATATAAAAAAGCTAAATTAATTTAGCTTAATAATTAAAAATAAGTAATTATTATTAAATATATTAATGCAAGTAAGTTATAAATCTTATTATTTATAATTATTTAAGGTACTTATTACCTTGCTAGCTAAGCAATAAAGTTAGGTTTTTTAAATAATTAAGTTATTAAGCTTATTTTTAATAAATAAATAAATAATAAAATTAATTTAAAATAAATTTAATATTTTAATAAGCATATTAAGTTAAAAAAATGCTAATTATTAAATATTAATTATAAATAGCTATAAAAATTATATATTAATTAAGTTTAATTAATATTGCAAGGATAATAAGATTATTACTATTAATATGCCGTTGTATTTATTTTACTTACTTTAGCCATTAAATATTATATTATATTTACCTTTAAAGCATGCATATAATAATAAAATTAATCTCTTTATTTAATCCTTTATTAATTATATTATTAAATTTAAGTTTTTTCTTGCATTTAAAGCAGCTTATAATAAGACTTTTATAATAAAAAACATTAAATTTATATTTAAAAAAATTGAAATTTCTCCTTAAGACCTTAATTTTATAATTTTTAAGCTTAATATTTACTTGCAAACCTTAATATAATCTCTCCCTATTTCTCCTTAAAAATAAGAGTCTTAAACATTATTAAATGCTTAATAAATTATCCAATAATTAAGTTTTATTAAGAGTAAGATCTTTACTTATTAAGAAAGCTCCCCTATATTAATTATAAAGGCTATTAACTAAATAATAAAGAAGGCATAAGCTATAGCACATTTAATTACTCTTATAAGCAAGCAAATCCATACGCTTTAAGATGCTAACATAGCACTTGCTAAACGTTAAAGGGCCAAAAAAACCTAAGTATAACTTAAAGAAATACTTATAATTAAGGAATCTTAAGCTTTTATTTAAAAAAAAATAAAAAGTAAAGCGGCTAGCTAATAAAATAAATAATAAGATAAAAAAGTTAATTCATGGCAAACTAATTAAAAAACACTATAGCAACTATAATAAAACTAAGCATAATATAAGAACTTATAAAAAAAATAAAAAAGAGTTTAATTAATTAAATTTTAATTATATTATAGTAAATTTAGCTTAATTAACATTAATTAATGTAAATATAGCTATTTTATTAATTTATAATAAACTATATTTTTAATAATATAATTAGCATTAATTAATAATAAATATATATTTCTTATTAAAAGTTAATTAATTTAAACTAACATTATATTTATATTAATACTTTTAAATTAATAAAATTAATTAAAAATAAGAAATTAAATATAATTAATATGAATTAATGCCAACTTTTTATTAATTTATTTACCTTAATATAATATTATAATTAATAAAAGTTAGGTAAAGTTGGAAAAATCCGCTACTTAATAATATCCGCCACTTAATAATAAACCACGTTACTTATTATATATATTATTTTATTACCTTTACATAACCTTCTTATTACCCTTATAGTTATTTCTTTATTTGCATTAATTACCCCCTTGCTTTATTTTACTTTTAGCTAGGAAGCCTTTTTTAGCATAATTAATACCTATATAATCCCTTAATCTCCTTGCAATTCAATCCTTTAACCATTCTTCCTTATATTTATTATGCTTTCCTTATGGCTACCCTTTTTCATTAAAAAGCCATTGCTTTAACGTATTAATACTCTCTTAATCCCTTAACGGTTTCTTAACGCACCCTTTTTTATTTATATTATACCTATTAAGCACCCTTTTCTTAGCCCGTTAATACCCTCTTAGTCCCTTAATATCCTCCTTTACATCCGCTTCCCTCTTATTATATAAAAAGAAGAATAAGAAATGGCTTTTATTATAGGTTTTAGTAATTAACATGGCGGCTTTAATGTAATTATTATTATTAATAATAATAATAATAATAAGTTGCCTTATTGCCCTAGCAATATAACCCTTAAGGTTAACTTATTTCTCCCTTAATATAAATTTATTATAATTATTAATTAAATATAAGAATATTATGCTATAAGATTATATTAAATGCTTAGTAATTTTAATAATAGGGATTAGCAGCTTATTAAATAGCTACTCTTTCTTTATAAATTATATATTATAACTTTTTATAAAATTAATAAGCTGCTTATTTATATTCTTAATAATTATAATATATCTTATATTAATTATTATTATTATAAGTATAAGTATATTTAGTATATATATATATTTATTAATTTATTATTATTATAAAATGCATAATATTATTTAAAGAAAGTAATTATTATTAATAATGGCTATATTTTTATCTTTAAGTAAGTTAAGTTTATTACCCTTACTTATAATAATGCAGCTATATTTACCTTAGCTTTTAATTATATTATTATTAATTTCCATAAAACTATAAATATTATATTAATAAAGCTACCCTTTATTACCTTTGCTATTTACTTAAGTAGCTATACTTATTTTTATAATATAGCCTTAATTAATGCCCTTATTAACCTTATTAAAAATATATCCTTAATCTTATTATAACTTATTAATATATTTTTATTCCTTATTAATATTAATATAATTATACATTATATTAATAATGCTAATGCTAATAATTATTAGTTAATTTACTTTATTTAAAAAATAATAAATGCTTTTATAACTTTTAATAATAATTAAAAAGTTAAGGTTAATTGTTATATTAATAATATACATGCCCTTAATATAAATATTTTTCTTATCTTTTTCTTATATTTATATTAATTTAATTTTAAATATACTTTAATGCATTTAAGGATTATTATTATAAGGAGTTTAATATAATGATTAATGCTTTAAATGCCTTTATTAATTAAGTTTTTAATATTAAGTAATATAGCTATGGTTTAAGTTGCTATTATACTTATAATAAATTTAAGGAAAAAGAGTAAGAAGATAAGGAAAAGGATTTTAAGAACTTGCTTTTCTTTAATTATAATACTTTATATTATAAGTATTAATTAACTTAGCTTATTATTATAATTATAATAAGTTTAAGTAGTTAAAAGCTTTATTTTTAAATAAAAAGTTTATAAGTTTAATTCTTATTATTATTAAGTTATTATAGCTTTATTATTAGCCTTTATAATTTTTAGTTTTATAATTAAATATTTTTAATATGCTTACTTAAATAAATAATGATAAAGGAATTTTAAAAACGTAATATGCTTGGTATGGTTTTACCTTGTAAGAGATTAGCTATATAGCTTGGTTTTCTTTTAATTTAATATATTATTTAGTTTTTTATAAAAAGGGAATTTAATTTATTTGCTAAGTAGGTATATAATAAGTTTTAATTAGTTAGGAGTGTTTATATATAAATAAGGTTATAAGTTTAAATTTTATTATTATTATGCCTTGCTTAAATATAATAAATATTTAAGGCTTGCCTTATAGTTTTATTTAAATAGCTTATAATAGCATTATAAGATTTTACTTATCTTTATTTTATTTTTATTTATAATTTTTATTATTTTATATTATATTTTTAAATAAGCTTATTAAGCTTAATATAAGCTTATTTTATAATTATTTTAAATAAATAATTTTTTATAAATAGCGGTATTTCCTTATTATACTTTAAATAAGTTAAGGATTATTAATCTTTATAAATTTTTAAAGGATTTTTATATTAATATATTTTAGCCTTTTTATTTAATATAAACTTATTTTTTAAGGAAATTATTTTATAAATACTTTAATATATTTTTAATTATTAAAATTTTCTTTATAAAATACTTTTTATTTTAGCTTTTATTTGTTTTATTTAAAATTAATATAATACTTAATTAAATATTTATAAATATTTAAGTAAGTAATAAATTCTTTATAATATACTTAATTTAATATATTTAAGATAATTATTTAAGGCATAAAGATATTTATTATAATATATTTTTAATATAGTTAATTAAGCTTTTTTATTAATTAAGTAATTTAAAAATATTTAAAAGATAATTATACTTAATTATTAATGCAAAACCTTTTTATTATTTAATAATATTTATTAGCTATTTGCTTTTATTATTATTAAATAAAAATAATAATAGCTTAAGTAATATTTATTTTAATTTAAAAATAATTTAAAAATATAATTATTTAACTTTTAAGATTAATTATAAATGTTATTATATTTAAAAAACTTAAAAATATTTATATATTAAATTTACTTATTAATTAATTATTATTAAATTTTTATTATTTAATATTATTTAATAAATTAAAAAGTAATTAATTTAATTATTTTATTAAAAAATAATAATATTATATAAGTATTTTTATATTTTTTAATTTATTTACTTTATATTATTATTTATTTTAAAATAATATATTGTAAATAAAAAGTATTTTATATTTATTTAAATATATAAAAAAGCTTAAAATATTTTTATTTAATTAAAGCTTTAATTATTAATAATAAATATAAGGAACTTATAATAATATTATTATAAAGTAATAAAATATTATATATAATTTTTTATAATTATAAAGTATATTATTTTTAAGAAACTTTATTTTAAAAAGTAATTTATAATAATTATTAAATAATATAAGCTGCTTTTATAAATTAATAAATTTATTATAAAGTTAATAAATATTTAAAATTAATAATAATTTAAAAAAAAATAAAGCAAGCTTTATTATAATTATTAATTAAGTTAAATTTAATAATATATATTATAATTTTAAATAAAATATTAAATAATTTATAATATATTATTTTAATAAAAATTATATAAAAAAACTTAAAAGGTTTCTTTTTATTTTAAATATTTTATTATAAGAAAGTTATAAGCTTATTATAATATTAATATAATAAATAATTCTTAATTTAAAAATTATAATTAATTTTAAAATTAAAGTATATTATATATATTAAAAATATAATTAATAATTTAAATTATTATTTTAATTTTTTTAAGAAATTATTATTAATTTAATATAATTACTTTAAAATAAATTTTATATTATAAGTTTTATTAAACTTTCTTATTTTAAAGTATAATTAATATTAATTTATTAAATAATTATAATAATAATAATAATAATATTTTATTTACGTAAAGCTATAATATATATATATATATATATATATAAAGCTTGCCAATTAGCATGCAGTCCCTTTATAAATTCACCCATATTAAAAAAACCATGCCTTAAAGCTAAATAAAAACCAATACGCCTTTTAATTCTTTTAATTAAGAGCTCCTCCCTTAACCTTTCCTAAGATTTATAAAGCCCTTCTTTACTCCTCTCTCTTAATAATTCTCTCTTTTGATCCTAATCTTAATAAGGGCCGTTTTTTATAAGTAAATCCCTTATAATTACTTAATAAGGAGTTATTACTTTCTTATTAAGGGCTGCGATTATTTTAATGCAAAATTATAAAGCTGCCTTTATTAATATAAGGCTTTTAATAAAGTTAATTAAGGTTTATAATAAGGCTTATTTATTAATTAATTTTAAAGGCCCTTTATAAAAAGGCTTTTTTATAAAATATATTTTAAGGCATTATTAACTTAAGATTTTAAGGGCTTAAGGCTTTCTTTAAGTACTTATTTTTATTAGCTTTAATAAAGTTTTTAAGGCTTTAAGCATAAGCCCCTTTTTTAGCTAAGGGGGTTATGGGTAAATAGGCCGCGATTTGCTATAACGTAATTAAGGGGAAAATTCTTAAAAAAGATCTTAATGGCCGCGGCAGGGTTTAAACCTATGCTCTTTATAAAGAAAAGCTAAACGCATAACCAGTGCGCCACGCAGCCTATTAAATAATTATAGCTTTATAAATATTAATAATATAAGTATTAAAAATTATTATTAAAATTAATTAAAATATTTTAATTACATAATTTTCTTTTAAAATTATTTTATTTTATTTTTATTATAATAATATATTAAAATATTATATTTATATTTTTAAGTAATATTAAAAATTATAATAAAAAAAGAATAAAGTTTTAATTTATTAAGTTTATTTTTTAAAAGAAATTAAAAGTTAATAAAACATTTAAAGCTTTTATAATTTATAAATATTATAAATAAATAAAATATATTTTAAAATATAAATAATTATACTTTTAAAGCCTTAATTATTATTAATAACTCTTTATTATAAATAATATAATTTTATTATATTAAAAAAAGCTTTATAAAATAATAAATAATTAAATAAAAGGCTTTTTTTAAAAATTAATAAATATATATTAAAAGCTATTTTTAAGTAATTTATCTTTATTATTATACTTAAGTTTAAATTTTATGTAATTAAAATTAATACCTTTATAAATATTACTTTAAAATAATAAAAAGCTTTATTTTTTTTATTGTTTTATTAAAAAAAAATTTTTAATAATAAAATAAAGAAAAGAAATTAATAACTTTAAAAAGGTTTTTAATAAAATTATAATAAAAGTTTATAAACTTTATAAAGTTTTAAATATTATAAATTATTTATAATACTTTTTATTTTTAAATTATTTTAATTTTTTTTAAATTATTTTAATTTTTTTTAAATTTATTTAAATATTTATTTTAATTATAATAATAAAATTTAAATATTTTACCTTTTTTATTATAAATTTATATTTATTTTAATTTAAATTCAATTTAATATTTTATAAATAATATAAAACTTTTTATACCTTTTTTATATAATTTCTTTTTAAGCTTAAAGAAAATATTAATATATTATTTAAATATATTATTATATAATCTTTTAAAATATTAATTAAGATTAATATTGGTTGAGTTAATATATGTTGGTTGATAGCAGACTGGTTATATTTAAATTGGCTATATAAAAGGAAAAAGGGTTGCAGCTATAAGTTGCAAAACCTTTCTTTAGCTATAAACTATTTAAGGGTAGTTATATGCTACTGCATATAATCCTTGCTTATTAGTGCTTTAATGTTAATTGCTTATAATGCTTATTATGCTTAATGCTGCTATTTTCTTATAATATATTTATAATTATATTAGCAATCTTTAATTAAGTAATTAATATATGTTTTTAAAAAGTATATAAGAAAAAGAAGTTAAATTAAACTTAAAGCTGCTAAGTTTAGATTTATTAATTAATTAAATTAATTAAAGGTGTATGCTTATTTAATTATATTAAATGCTTATAAAAGGCAGGTATATAAAAAAACTTAGGTTATTATTAAGGGGTTGAAAGTTAATTATTTTATTAAAGTGCATAATTAATAAATAAAGGTTGTTTTAATAATTATATATAGTAAATTATTTTAATTGCGTTAATTAATAAAGTGTAAATTATTGCTTTTATTATATAAATATTTTATTTATAATGCATTTTATAAATTTATGCTTTTATTACTTATAGTGCTTAAGTTAAATAAGGATTAAATTAATTCTTGGATTAATAATGTTATTATTTAATCTTTAGCTTATAATATACTTTAATTTAGTTTAGCTTAAGCTTAATTATGCTTAATCTTTATAATTAAATAAAGATTAATTAATTATAAAGGAAGGATGGGTAGGATGAGTTATAGGGGTTGGTAAATAAGGTATTTAAATAAAGGAAAGAAGTTAAGTATTAAGAAATTATTTAATATTAATTAAATTAGTAAATAAAAATATATATAAAATTAATATATAAGTATTAAATTATAAAATTTAATTAAGGATGCTTATTAAATATAAGCTAGTAATTTAAGTATTTATTACGGTTTAAGCTTTGCCTATTATAATTAATTAATAGGCTTTAGCCCTATAAGAATAGGCTTTAGCGCAAGTATAAACAGGGAGTAAACCTTTTCCTTTATACTTTAAATATAAACCCCATTTAAACACCTTATGATAAACAACCTAAGGCTAGCTTATAATATATATTTAAAGTCCTTTTGCATTATAAACTTATAATATAATTATATAAAACCCAGTATAGCAAGACTTAAAAAGAATAATAGCAACCTATTAAGCCCTTTCCTATTTAAAGAAACTTTTATTTTAAAAATACTTAGCAACTTAATTAATAAAAATAAGAGTTAAGTTTATAATAAATAAGGAAGTAATTAATATTAAAAAGGCTTAATTCTTTTATATATTTAATTAATTAAAAACTTTTTATAATTACTTTTTACTTTATATTAATTTTATAAAGATATTTAAGAAATAGTTAAAAAGCTTTTTAAAAAAGGTTTATCTTGCACTTAAGGACCCTTTTAAGCAAAGGTATGTTAAGCTTAGCTTAATTATGTTATAATAGCGCTATAAAAAGGGAATGATAAAATTTCTTACTTAATTTAATTAATTAATTTATAGTAAAGATTTAAAGTTAGCTAAATAAATATAAAATATTATTAATAGTTAATAGCTTAATCTTTATAATAAAAGCTTAGCTTAATTATAAGGAATAGCTAAATATATTTAAGGCCTTTTACTTTACCTTATAGTAATATAAAGGCGTTTTTAATATTATAATAAGAAAGAATAATACTTAACCTTAAAATGGTAAAGCAATAAATATTAATATTATAGCGATCTTAATAAGTAAAGTTAAGTATTTTATATATAGCTAACTTAGCTATTATAAGCATAATTATTTTAACTGCTATGAAAAAATAAGAATATAGTTTTTATTAATTAAGGCTAATAAGGAAAAGGAGTTTATTTAAGGGAGCATAAAATTTTTTTTATAAAGTAAAGCTTAAAAGTAATGTTAGCTTAATGCTAGCTTAAACTTAAAGTAAATTAGTTATATGCTAGCTAATTTAGCCTTATGAAAATACTTAAAATTTAGGAAATTCCTATTAATAAAGTGGATTATTTATAATTAAGTATTAATTAATTGTAAATTATATAATAAATTCATAATCCTAAGATTTTAAGTAAGAAAGCTTATATAAAAGGCTTGCATTAAAGGATTATAAAAATGCTATTAACTTAGCCGCTAACTTATACTTAAATAATTATTTTTTATTAACTTGCTTTAGCTAGTATATTAAATTATAAGGATTAAAGTATATTAATTATAAATAATAAGCTAAACCTTTAGCGTAATTAAGAGGCGCTAAGGTATAATTAAATAGCTAAGCAAAGAGCAATATTTAATTTATAATTAAACTATAATATCCTTTATTTTTTATTATATAGCTACCCTTTAAGGCTCGCTATAAAAACTTAAAAAAGGAGGATATATTATGGTTTAGGCTTTATTCATTATAATTAATTAATGGGCTTTGGCCTTATAAGAATAGGCTTTAGCGTGAATGCAAACGGGAAGTAAACCTTTTCCTTTGCACTTTAAATATAAACCTTATTTAAATACCTTACGGCAAACAACTCAAGGCTAGCCCATAATAGTATTTATAAAATAATGGTAACCCTTATTACTTAAACTTTTAATATATAGGCATTATTATAAAAATCTTAGCTATAAGGTTTACCCTTAAAAGGGAAGTAATTTTAAATATAAGTTATATTATATTATTCCTTAAGGTAATTTATAATTAATTAATAAAAAGAAGATTTAAACTTTTATTAATTTTATATACTTTTATTAAATAAAAATAAAGATTAAGTTGCTTTAATAATCTTTTCTTTGCGGCCTTATTTATAATTAACTTAACTTATTAGCTTTTATTAATTCTTATTTAAATATTTTCTTTAATAATAAGTAATATAATAAGCCTTAATATACTTTTTCTTTTTACTTAAGTAAATAATTATTTTTAATTAATATATCTTTATATCTTAATTATAATCTTATTAATATTTATAAGCTGCTTAAGAGTTTTATTTAGCATACTTTTTATAAAGGCGTTTATTAAGTTATAGTTATTAGCAATTTATTAAATTTTAAAGATTTTATGTTTTTTATATAATTATTAAAGTGCTATTAAGTTAATTATAAGGCGTTTTTTTAATTATATTAAGCTTAATTAAGCATTTATATAAAGAGTATAAATTTATATAAATTATAAAAGGAATAATATTAATATTAAGATAAGTGGTGATTTAATGTAAAGTAACTGCTAAAATAATACTTATATTAAATTTATAAATTATACTATAAATTTTAAAAGCTAAAATGCTTTTAATAACTTTTTTATATTTAATGAAGGATTAATAAATAATATTGCTATAAATATTTAATTCCATAAAGCTATTACCTTAAGTTTTATTAATAAAAGTAATAATAAAGCTTATTTAAGAGTTAAGATTTTAATTATTAGTAAAAAAATTATTAATAAAGATAAGTAATTTAGCTATAGTTAAGTTAAGTAATATATATTATATATTATATTTAAGATAATTAGCTTGCTATTAAAGCCTTTTATTAAGCTTAATATAGTTTTCTTTGCTTAAATTAATAATTTAAGTAGCTATAAATAAATTAAATGCAGCTTTTAATTAATAAATAAAAACTAAGTAGGCATTATAAATTTATTGCTTAATATATTATTATCCTTAATTAGGAGAAGTAGTTTAAATAAGGGCAATCTTTATGTTTTAGCCCTTTTAATATATATTTATAATATTATTCTTTATAATAATGATTTTTATATTATTAAAGTTAAGTGCTGTTTTAAGGGTAAGTATTATTTTTAGCTTGTATTAAATATTTACCTTTTTAATTTTCTTTTTCTTTATTATTAAAAATGTTAAAGTAATAATAAAGAGAGTGTTATTTATTTATATAG
Source organism: Diaporthe citri (assembly GCF_014595645.1). Classification (NCBI taxonomy): domain Eukaryota; kingdom Fungi; phylum Ascomycota; class Sordariomycetes; order Diaporthales; family Diaporthaceae; genus Diaporthe; species Diaporthe citri. The sequence continues at coordinate 2,510,740 of NW_025064850.1, forward strand.
CTATAATGCTAAAGTTATTTATATTATTATTTAAAATAAGGAAATATAGGTTATAAGCAAAAATAATTATACTTAGTTTCTTATAATAATATTTATAATATGTTATTTATTAATATATATTAAACTTAATAATGTTATATAAAGATTTAATAATATATATAAATAATATAATAATATTAAGAAAATACTTATTATAAATCTTTAGCAATAACTTTATAAATATTATATATTTAAGTTTTAATTTTAATTATAAATAGGCTTAAGTAATATCTTAAAGCTTAATATGCATTCCTTATTAAAAAAGAAATAATGCTAAAGTAATTAAAAGTTATTAGCTTAATTGCTAAATAATAAGGGATTAAATAAAAATTTCTTTCTTATTATAATTACTATAATTAATTATTATAAGGCATAACTTTTTATAAGGCTTTTTAATTTTATTTTTAATTTTATATATTATTTAAAATTTAAAGAATTATATATTATTATATATTTTCTTATTATAAAGTATAAACTTAAAGATATTGCATTTAATTAAGTTTAATACTTTCTTATAATTAAATTTCTTAAATAAGTTTTTAAGTATAATAATTATATTGTTTTATTAAAGCTTTAATATAAGTTTATAATTATTTTTCTTGCATTAAGTAATAAATATTTAATTAAGGAATATTTAAATAATAAATATTTATATTAAAAATGCCTTAATAGGAATTTTTAGCTTATTTTTTATTTTTAAAGATTATTTTTATTATCTTGGTTTTAAAGGATTTAAGTATATATTTAAAGGATTTAGCTTAAAATATATAATATATTGTAAATTATTATTTAGCTATAAAGTTTAAATTATAATATTCTTTATTTTATTATAATAATATAGCTATATTATTATAAATTAAAAGATTATTAAGCTATTTAAAAGATTTAAAGTAAGGTTATAATTATTAATAGCAAAAAGTTTATATAGGCTTTATTATTTATTCTTTTCTTATTATACTTTTATATTACTTTATAATAATAAATTAAAAGTTTTTATAATATTAAGTTTATTATAAGTATTAAAAGCTATATTTACTTATTATTTAATATTTATTCTTCTTAAAAACTTTATAATTATTTTAATAGCTTTAGCTTACTTTTATATTAAAAGAGTTAAAGCTAAGTTTTTTATAAAATATAAATAAGCTTTAAAGATAAGTAATATAAGTATAATGCCTTAAAAGCTATAAGTATTATTAATAGCCTTTATTATTATTTAAAGAATAATCTTTTTTATATAGGTAATAGTTAACTTAATATATAAGATATTAAATGCTTATTAAAAAGGAGTATAATAGCGTTTAACTTTATTAATAAATTAATAAGCTTTTATTAAAACTTATTTATAAGCAATTCTTATTATTTATGCTATTCCTTGGAATTTAGTAAATATAAAGTTTATATTAACATTATAAAGGATTTAATTAAGGGGGCTAAGATAAGTATTAATTTAATACTTATATAATGCTTTTTATATATTTTTAATTAAAAGTAACTTAAGAAATTAAGCTGCTTAAAATATTATTATTAAATTAATAATATAAAGAATAAGTTTATTTTTAAAAAAATATATAATATTAATAATAATTTATAATTAAAGTTATAATTATTTTTTAAAGTAAACTTAAATCTTTATAAAGTAAAATTATAAAGCTAATAATAATAGTAAAACTTTATAATAGTTTTTAAAGTTTTTATCTTTATATTATATTTAGCGTTTTTTAATAAGTAATTAAGATATTTAATTAATAAGTATTTAAAATATTAATATAATTAATATAATTCCTTTTTTATAAAGAATATAGTAAGGGTATATGGAAAGTATTATAAGTATTTTTATTTTTAAGTAATTAAAAATATCTTTTTAAAGCTATTTAATTATTATTAAATTAATTTATTTATTATATTTTATAAATAAATATATAACTTATTTATATTATTTATATAAAATAAAAAAGGGATATATTTTTAATAATATAAAAAGTAATTAAATTAATTATAACCTTTATTATTATTATTTTTAAAGATAAAGCTTATAATTCCTTATTAAATTTAATAAGTACTTTTTTATTTATAAGGTATTAAGTTAAATAAAAGGATTTTTGCATTAAAGAATAAGGTATTATTTATATTTTATTATAAAGAAGATTATAATATTTATATTAAGAATAATGCTTTAAAATTAAATATAAATATATTTTTTAATTAAGGTAAATTAAAAAGTAAAAGTAAATATTATATTTTTTTTATCTTTATTAATATTATTCTTCTTAATAATTATGTTTTTTAAAAAGAAATTATAAAGAAAGGCATTATTTATAATAGTTTAATAATATGCTATATTATCCTTATAATTATTTTCTTTCTTATTAAAAGTAATTCTTATATTAAGTTCTTTATATTTTATAAGGAATGCAATATAGTTAATATTAATAACTTTATATTTTATAAGGAATGCAATATAGTTAATATTAATAACTTTATAATTAATATATTTTGCTTATATAAGATATTAATTATAATATTATTAATGCTTTATTAATAAGTAATTTAAAAATTAACAACTAGTTTTGCTATAAATATAATACTTTTTATTTCTTAAGGTATTATATTAATTATTATAATAAGAATTATATTAAAAATAAAAATTATTATTATTAAAGTTATTTTAATTAAAGTTATTATAGCTAAAGCCTTTTTAGCTATATTTATTATAATTTAACAGCTTATTATCTTAATATTAACGGTTAATATAATATACTTTATTTCCCTTATTATTAACATTTTAATTATTTTTATTATAATATTAATTAGCATTATATTAAAGATTAAGTTTAAGAAAAGATTTTAATTTTAAAAATAATGCTTTATATAAGTACTTAGGATTAAAAAGTATATATTATAATTTTAATATACTTATATAAGCGTAAATAATTATTATTTATAAAAAGTTATTTTCTTAATAAAGTATGCTAAGTGCTTATTAATATAATTATAATTTATTAAATATTATAATAAGAATCTCTTAAGGATATTTGCTAATATTTTTTAAGTTAGCATGCATTTTATTAAATATAATTAAGGTTTAGTTATAAAAGTATTATTAATAATTAACCTTTATATTAAAGTAAGCTTTAAGCTTTAAATATATATTATAAATAAAGAATCTTATATTAATATAATAAATATAATAAATCTTAATATAATCTTTAAGAATTAAGGGAAATATTGCATGGAATTATTTAAATTTAATATTTATTATTTAATAAATATTAAGGAAAATCCTTATCTTATTATTTAGTAAATTATATAGTTTACTACCTTAATTCTTATTTTTATCTTATATTTTATTAAATTATATATTATTATTAATATTAAAAAGATTATTTATTATTTTTTAAGGAAATAAGTTTTAATATAAATTATATATTTATAAAGGCTTTAATGCTATAATAAATAGTAATATTAAGTATAAAGTTTTTATTAATTCCTTAAGGGAAATATTTATAAATTATTCCTTAAGTTATAAAGTTTTTAAATATTTTAATAAACTTAGTTTTTATTAAAATAATATTTCTTAATATCTTAAGAAAGCCTTTATATTTAATTAATTAAGGGTTTCTTTTTTATAAGATAATAATTATAATACTTATTATAAGGAAGTTAGTTAAATAAAGTTTTATCTTAATTTTATAAATAATTAAAGATAAGGAAATTATAGTTTTTAAGATTCTTTATTATTTTTAATAAAGGGAATTAATTGCTTTAAATTTTAATAAGAAGAAGTAAAAGCTATAAATAGCGAAATTATATTAAGAGTTAAGGTTTCTTAAATTTTTTAAATAATAGGTATTTCTTAAGTATTTATTATTTTTAGCTTTTAAAATTAAAGCTATTAAGTATAAAACTTAAAGAGTTTATGCATATTAGCTGCTTTATATAATTTCTTTTTTTACTATAAAGAATATTTATTATATATAAGTAATACTTTTAGGTTAATATATTACTTATTAGCGCTTCCTTTAATATTAATTTCTTTTTCTTAAAGGAATTTCTTAAAGTTTTAAATAATGGTTAATTTTTTAAATATTATTATATTTTAAAAAGCAAAGTTTTCTATAAAGCATTAAAATAAATTATTATTTATATTTTAACATTTTATTATTTTCTTTATAAATTTAAGAATAATAATGTTTACTTAATTAATTATGCTATTTACCTTTATTATTAGTTTATCTTAATAGTTAAGATTAATTTATTAACTTTAAAATCTTTCATTAAGGTTAAAAAGTAATTAAAGTTCTTATATAAAAGCATTATTAATATTTAAAAATATTTCCTTAGCATTACTATTAAATTTAGCTATCTTGTTAAATTATTAAAATATTTAAGTAATTTATATATAAAGGAAAAGAAAAAGGGTAATTAAGGGGATATAATAAGGTTATTTTAAAATATAGAAAGAAAGTATTAATTATATAATAAAAAAGTATTTATTAAAAAGTATTTATTAACTTAAGTAAATATAAGTTGTTATTTATATTAAAATAAAGTAATTATAAATACTTTTAACATTAATTATATAATAAAATGCATTATATAGTTAATAAATCCAAGGCATTATTAAGGATTTATTAATTAATAGGTTGAATTTCTATAATAAAAAGATTAAGGCATTATTAATTTCTTTTTATTAGTTTTAATTATAATATAGCTATTAGCATTTAGTTAAGTAAGGTTTTATTATTAATAATTACTTACCTTTATAATATTAATATTAAGTATTTAATATAAATATCGCAACTTAATTATAATAATTTTTATTATTAATAATTATTACTTAATTAATAATAATATAAATTTATTACTTACTTACCTTACTATTTATAATTACTTATAGGTAATTACTAATTAATATTAATTAAGTTAATATATATTAATTAATAATAAACTAATTATATTTAAATTAGCTATATAAAAGGAAGAAGGGTTGCAGCCATAAGCTATAAAACTTTCTTTTAGCTATAAATTATTTAAGGGTGGTTACATACTGCTATACATAATCCTTGCTTATTAATGCTTTAGTGCTAATTGCTTATAATGCCTATAATGCCTAGTGCTGTTATCCCTTTATAGCACGTTTATAATTACAATTAAATTAATATATTAAATGAAAAAAATAAGTAAATTAATAATTTAAATAATTTAAATTAAATTTAAAATATTATTAAATGCTTTTATTTTTTTATTATTTATATTTAATAAAAAGCTATATAAATATTTAACTTTATAAATTATTAAGTATTAAAATAAAGTATAATATTTCCTTAATAAAAAAAAGAAAATTATAATTTTATTAAGTTATTTTATTAAAAATATAATAATTTATATAAAATTATTATTTTTTATTTATTTTATATATTAAGAAAATTAAAGCTATTATAATAAAAAGTTAACTTTTATTTAATCTTTATTATAAAGTTTTATAACTTATTTTTATAATTTAAATAATTAATTTTAAAATTTATTATATAATAAGCTTTATAATAATATTAATATAAACTTATTTTTTATTAATAATAAATAAATATAATAAGTAAATTAATTTTAATATAATAAAAAAATAAAAGCTTATTTTTTATTAAAAAAGTTAATAAAGTTTTATACTTTTTTTAATAAAAGCTTAACTTTATATTATTTTATATTATTATTATTATTTTCTAAAAAAATTATAATTTAAAATATTTATATAATCTTATTTAGGTTTATTTTTATTAAAATAATATTTATTATTTTATTATAAAATAAGTAATTTATTTATATTTTTATAGCTACTTTAAAAATAAATTAAGTTAAATTATTTATATTTTATTAACTTTTTTTCTTTATAATTATTTTTTAAGTTATATTAATTATTATATAATTATAAGTTAAATTTAATAAAATATTATAATAATATAATTAAAATAAACTTAATAAAAAGAAATAAGTTATATTTAAAATTATATAAATTAAAATAAAAGCTTATTATATATTAATATTTAAAAAAAGTTATATTATATATATAATATATTAACTTTATAATAAGTTAATAATTATTTTTAAGTTTTTTAAAATAAATAAAGCTATTTATTTTAATTTTACTTTTTATATTTATTATTTATTTATAATAATATAATAATTATATTTATTAATATTATTTTTATATAAATTAAGCTTATAAAAAAAGCTTATATTTTTAAGTAAAACTTTATTTAAAAGTTAATCTTTTCTTTTAAAGTTAATAAGATTTTCTTTATAAAATATAGCTAGCTTTATAATTTAAACTTAAATTAATATAATTATAAAAAAGAATTTATAATTTATTATAAAGTATTTTTATTAATTATAATATAAGCATACCTTATATTTTTATTAAGCTTTCTTTTTAAACTTAAAAACTTAAGGTATTTTAACTTAGCTATTTATTAATTAAAAAGAAAAGGTATTTTATTATTCTTATAATTTTTTATTTTTAATATTTTAGCTTTTTATTATATTTATTATAATTATATTTATTATTATTATATCTTAATTTATTACTTATTATTTTTAAGTTAAGAGCTTTAAATAATATAAAAGTAAACTTATATATTATTATTACTTAAAGTTTTATACTTTTAACTTATAAGTAATTTAATAATATATATTTATTATTTTATTATAATTTATATATAAAATTAATACCTTAATAACCTTATTATAAAGCTATAAAAAAAGTTAATTATAAAAATAATTTAACTTTACTTTACTTAATTAATTAAAATTCTTAATTTATATTATTAATTATTTAAATTAAATATAAAATTAAATAAAGCTATTATAATTTTATATTTAAAATATCTTAATTTATATTATTAATTATTTAAATTAAATATAAAATTAAATAAAGCTATTATAATTTTATATTTAAAATATCTTAAGTTTAATTAAAGTAATTATTTATTAATATAAGTTTTTATAATAATATTTTAAATATTTAAAGAATTTATTTATATTAAAGCTATTTTAAGGCTTATTTTATTTATAAAATATTATAATATATAATTATATTTTAATAAATAATTAACTTTATAAAAAGATTTAATATTTTTAAAAACCATTAATAAAGTTTATATTAATTTATAATTTATATTATATTATAATCTTTTAAATTAAAAGGCTATTTTAATTATTATTAAATAAAGGCTTAATTAAAAGTAATTTATATTAAATTAAAGATAAATTAAAAAGATTTATATATATTTTAAGCTTTATAAATTAATAAAGTATTATTATAAGGAAAAATATAATAATATTATTATTAATATTAATAAATATTGCTATAAATAATTAAAGGGGTTAAGGTATTTCTTAAATATTTTTATAACTTAATATTAAAATAAGTTAAGGAATCCTTAGTTATATATTTTATAAAAAGCTTAATATTTTAAATATAAGGTTATTTATTATTATAATATAAATATTTTTCTTAATATAATTTAAAAATTATATTTTAATATTATAAGTTAACTTTAAACGTTTATTAAAAGGTATTTAAAAGGAGTTATAAATTATAATATTTAAAAAGTAAGTTAAGCCTTAAAAAGGCTTAACTTTAAATTTATCTTTTAAATATATACCTTATTATATAAAAGGGTTAAGTATAATATAAGCTTAATATAAGTATATATTATAATTTAAATAATAATTTAAGCTAATTATATATATAAGGAATTAAATATATGCCCTTAAAGTTTAAAATAATAAAACTTTTTATATTTATAAATAAATTATTTATAAATAATTAAAACTTAATATTATAATTTAAATATATTATTATTTTTATAAATAAGATTTATAAGGAAATTAAGGGATTTATAATAATTAATAATATTTTTTATTAATTATTAATAAAGTATAAATATATTATTTAAAATATATTAATAAATAAAATTTACAATATAATAAATAAATTAAATATTAAAGTTTCTTTAATTATAATAATTAAAATAATTATAAGATAATTTTTATTATTAAATATATCTTTAATTATTTATATAAACTTATATAATTTATATAAATACCTTATAAATAATATTATATTATTATAAAAGTTATATAAAATAAGAAAGATTATTAAAATAAGGTAAATAAATAAAAAAGATAATTTTATTAATATAATAATAAAATTAATTTTAAATATTATATTATAAAAGCTTATTAATAATAATAAGCTTTATATATAAGTAAATAAGTTAATTATAAAACTTAAAGTAACCTTTTTTTTATTAAAGAAAAAGTAATTTACCGCTAGCTTTTTTTTCTTTTAACTTTATTACTATTAATTATAAAACTTTATATTTTTTAAACTTAAACCCTTAATATAAACTTACTAACCTTTTATACTTTAAATTTTTATATTTTAATTTAAACTTCTTTAATACTTTATTATATATAAAGATAATATTATAATTATTAATATTATTAATAATTATTATATAATAATTATAAAGTTTTATATTATAAAAATTTATTTTAATTATTAAATTTTTATAAAATCTTTTTTTATTATAATAAAAAATACTAATAATAACTTATAAAAGTTATTTAATATTTTTATTAATATACTTTATAAAAATAATAATAATAAGTAAAAGTATTAAATAAATATTATATTTATTATTTATATTAAAAATGTATTTAATATAATTATTATTATAATTATTTTTAATATAATTAATATTAAAAGTAGCTTTATTATAATTATAATTTAAATAAATAATAAAATAAAAATTATAATTATTATTAAAATTATAAAAAGGGTTAAAATAACTTTAAATAATAAAAATTATTATAATTTAAGCTTTATTTATTATAATTAATTAATAAGCTTTAGCTTTATAAAAATAAATTTTAATATAAATATAAATAAAAAGCAAATCTTTTCCTTTATATTTTAAATATAAACTTTATTTAAATACTTTATAATAAATAATTTAAAATTAATTTATAATATATATTTAAAGTTCTTTTATATTATAAACTTATAATATAATTATATAAAACTTAATATAATAAAACTTAAAAAGCATAATAATAACTTATTAAGCTTTTCTTTATTTTAAAAAACTTTTATTTTAAAAATACTTAATAAATTTAATTAATAAAAATAAAAGTTAAGTTTATAATAAATAAAAAATTAATTAATATTAAAAAGGTTTAATTCTTTTATATATTTAATTAATTAAGAACTTTTTATAATTAATTTTTACTTTATATTAATTTTATAAAAATATTTAAAAAGTAATTAAAAAGCTTTTTAAAAAAGGTTTACTTTATGCTTAAAACCCTTTTTAAATATAAATATATTAAGCTTAGCTTAATTATATTATAATAATATTATAAAAAAGAAATAGCAAAATTTCTTACTTAATTTAATTAATTAACTTAAATAATAAAAACTTAAAATTAATTAAATAAATATAAAATATTATTAATAATTAATACTTTAACCTTTATAATAAAAGCTTAGCTTAATTATAAGAAATAATTAAATATATTTAAAACTTTTTACTTTACTTTATAATAATATAAAAATGTTTTTAATATTATAATAAAGAAAGATAATACTTAATCTTAAAATAATAAAGTAATAAATATTAATATTATAATAATTTTAATAAGTAAAATTAAGTATTTTATATATAATTAGCTTAGCTATTATAAATATAATTATCTTAATTATTATAAGAAAATAAAAGTATAATCTTTATTAATTAAGATTAATAAAAAGAAGGAATTTATTTAAGGGGGTATAAAATTCTTTTATAAGGTAAGATTTAAAATATTATTAGCTTAATGCTAGCTTAAGCTTAAAGCAAGCTAGCTATATATTAATTAATTTAGCATTATAAAATGCTTAAAATTTAAGAATTTTATTAATAAAGCAAATTATTTATAATTAAGCATTAATTAATTGCAAATTATATAATAAATTTATAATTTTAAAGTTTTAAATAAAAAAGCTTATATAAAAGCTTAAATTAAAGGATTATAAAAATGCCGTTAATTTAATTATTAACTTATGCTTAAATAATTATCTTTTATTAATTTACTTTAATTAATATATTAAATTATAAGAATTAAAGGTATGTTAATTATAAAGAATAAGCTAAGCCTTTAATATATTTAAAAGGTATTAAGGTATAATTAAGTAATTAAGCAAAAGGTAATATTTAATTTATAATTAAATTATAATATTCTTTATTTTTTATTATATAGCTATTCTTTAAGGCTTATTATAAAGACTTAAAGAAAGAAAATCTATTATAGTTTAAGCTTTGCTTATTATAATTAATTAGCGAGCTTTAGCCTTATAAAAATAAGCTTTAACGCAGGTATAAATAGGGAGCGGATTTCTTTCTTTATACTTTAAATATAAACTTTATTTAAGCACCTTATAGCAAACAACCCAAGGCTAGCTTATAATAAAAATAAAGATAAACTTATTAATTTTAATAATAATATTATTATTAATAATGCTTATTTAATAAATATTAATATAAATATTAATAATAATAATTCTTATTTACTTAATATTAATAATAAAAATAATTAAAATTAAGTTAATAAAATCTTAATAAAAATTATAAAAAATACTTATAACTTAATTATTATATAAGAAATTAAAAACAATAAGCTGTTTATTATAATTAATTTTTAAACAATTATTAAAATTAATAAGCTAAAGATTATAATTATAACTTAAATTAAAATACTTTTCTTATATAATATTATTATAATAAATAATTTAATAAGAATTTTAATTTTAAGTATTTTTTATATATATTAAATTAAAAAGATTAAGCTATTAAAAAGTTAAATTATTATATTAACTTAAATTTACGCTTTTAATATTAAAGTATTAATAAATATATATAAAATTAATATATAAAATAATTTATTAAGAAATATATATTATTGCTTAAATAATTTAAATAAAAGATAATTATTAAAGAAATTATAAAAAATAATAAAAAGTAAAAGAAAAAGTTAATAAATAAATAAATTAATTATAATGCTTAATTTTAAAAGAATAAAAAGTAATTAAAAAGATTAATTTAAAGTAATATTAATTATATTTTAATAATAAAAAAAGGATAAATTTAATAATATTTATATTATAAAAATATATAATAAAAATAAATATAATTTAAAGAATTTAATATTAATTTTATAAATATTAACTTTTCTTATAAAGAAAAAAGTTAAATATTAAAATAATAAGCTTAATAATAAGCTTTTATTTAAAATTAATAAATATAATATTTAAGATTTAAAAAATAATATAATAATAAAGATTATAAAGATTTATTTTAAAATTTATAATAAGTTATAATTTTAAGTTATTTTAATAATATTTATAATAAAGATTATATATATTTATTAAAAGAAAAGAAAATTATAAGTATTAGCAAGCATAACCCTTATCTTTACTCAGCTATTTTAATTATTCCCTATAGGGCATATAGCTTCTTAAAACTTAAACAAAATAACACCAATAAATAATTGCTTCCCCATACGATTATCATACATATGAGAGACCTACCAACAACCAGAGCTTTCTTGTGGTTGACGGCTTGAATACAAGCAGGGAGACATTGGTCGCCCACTACAACAGCCTTGGTGATGATGTACGCAGAAATGAAGATAAGGACATGGCCACCATATTCGACATATCGAACATCACATCGATCAAGCTTCGTAGGATAGGTACCTTGAGATAGCTGTCCATAAGATGGATCTATCCGGAAGCACTGCAACACGTACTACTTTGTGCCCGTAATGTTCTACGGGCTTGGACAATAACTGAATTGGCAATCGCCGGCAGACTTTAAAGTCAACTCCGGTATGATGGACAGAATCGCTGCAACGCTCGACGACAACGACATAGTCTCGAAAAGGGCAAATCTTGTAACGAGACACACGAGGGCTTCTAGAACCAGATTAGGGAACCAAATGGGATTGCTAATAGCCAATTTAATTAAAGTATCTTGCAAAGTGTATATATATTAAGAAAAGCTAATGCTAAACAGGCTATAAAAGATATAGTATATTAAAAGAGAGGAGAGTGCTTAATCATTCCCCAATATACCCAGCCCTTAAAAAATGTATATATCCTTATGCACTTTAATGTTATTAAATAATCTTAATTAATTCTTCTTTAAAAATCCTTAATCCCAATCCATTTACTATTCGTTTTTATTATCCTACTTATTAAATTTACCAGCTTAATTAATAAATTTATTAAGTTTAACAGCTTATTTAATAAACTTATTAAGTTTAATAGCTTATTTAATAAACTTATTAAATTTATTAACTTACTTAATTTAACAGCTTAACTAAATTTATTAGCTTAATTAAACTTATTAGCTTAATTAATAAAAGCTAAATCTAGATTTATAATAAATATATTTATAACGGCCATAATTAAAATAAAAGCATTAATAGCTATAACCTAAGGATTTTAATTAATAACTTTATTATTATTTATAATATAAACATTAATTTATATACTTTTCTTTTTCTTCTTTAAGCCTTAATAAACCTTTTTAAGCTTAATAATCTTCTTGCTTATTAAGAATTCTTTAAAGTTATTTAAGTCTTTAACTTAATCCTTATTTTTCTCTTTATCTTTATTATTAAACTATTTAAATTCATTAAGCTTTATATCTTTTATTAATATAATAAAAGGCTATATATTAAGTATTTTTAAAGCATTATCTTAAAGCAATTCATTTAATTAAGCCTTTAAATTTAAGTAAAATTCCTTTGCTAATTTCTTAATCTTATTGTAATTAACATTATTATTATTATTTTATTAATTTATTTAAAAATCTTTCTTAAGCTATATAAAAGAATTTATATTAAGATTATATTTATTATCTTTTTATTAATTAATAATCTCCTTATTGCTATAGTTTTACTTAATATTTTATTATAAAAGGTTAATAATATTAAGATTTATAATTAAATTAAGCAAACCCTTTTTTTAATAATTATAAGCATAATAATGTTTAAACTTATTAAAAAAAATAAGCTTATTATAATTCTTTTAAGTAACCTTCTTAATAATATAATAAGGAATATAATATTAATAATAAACGCTGCCTTAATTGCAAAAATCCTTATAATATATATTATAAAATGCTTAAATTGCTATATATTAAGCTATAATCTTTATATTTTATCCTTTAAGCTTAATAAAAAAGTTTTTATTTAAAATATTAATTAATAAATACTTAAAGCATATTTATATAATATTAATATAATTAACTTTAAAAAGAAATCCTATATTATTATCTTAAATAAAGTAAAAAATTATAATATCTTATTTACTACTTATTATAATTATTTAAGTATAAACTTTAATAAAATTATAATAAACTTTCTTATTAAATAAAGCTTAAAAGTAAGTCTTAATCTTATTAACTTAGGCATTATAAGGCATAATAATATAAATTTAAAGCCTTATTATTATACTAATACTTAAAATATAAGATTAATAAATACAAGCTATTATTTCTATTAATAGCTAAGCTTATATTATATTAATAAAGCTAATGCCTTTCTTAATTATTATAAATTAATATATTAAAAAGATATAATTATTAAAAAGCAACTTAATTATCTTACTATTAATAAAATTAAAATTTATTTTAAAAATATATATATTATAAATAAGCTGCTAAATAAATATATATTAAGCATAGGTTAAGTTAAAAGGCGTATAAAAATTAAAAATAATTTATATATTTCCTTTATAAAAAACATTAAATGCAAAATCTTAAAGTTTCTTATATTATTAATAATTTTTCATAAAAAAGGTAATATAATTAAATTTTATAGCTATAACTTAATAAAAAAGGGGTATTAAAAGCTAATTAAAGTAAATATTTTTATATTTATTATTTGTATTATATTATTTATTAATAAATAATTTATCTTAGCAATAATTATTAATAAGTATAAAAAGGTAGTAATTAAATGCAATTTACGCTTAATGAATATATAATTTAAATTTTTATAATGCTTTATTAATAAAAATAATTATAAGGTTTATAAGTTCCTTATATATTAAGAATTAAGCAATAATAAATATATAAATAATAATCTTAATTTTATTAAAAATCTTTTTTATAAACTTATTAATATTTTTATTTAAAATCTTTATCTTATTTAAAGTTAAAATATTAATTAAATTATTAAGTTAATATAATAAGCGCATTAAGCTAAGCTTATATTTATTTTATAATTTTTAAAGTATAATGTTTTTTAATTTTTAAATATTATTATACTTATTATAAGTAAACTCCTTAATATAATTTATAAAATTATATAGCTTCTTAAGTTATATACCTAAGCATAAGATATTAAAAATTCTTAAAACTTAATATATACCCTTATTATACTTAAGGTAAAAGCTTTTCTTTAATGCCTTACTTTTTAATTATAAATTAATAACATAAATAATAAATTTATTAAATTATAAATTAATATTAAACATCTTATATATTAAGATTATAATATTATTATTATTTATATTTTAATTAATAATAATTATAACTTAAGAATTATAATTAAAGTTTTTAAGTTTAAGCTATTTAACTTATAAAGCCATTTCTTTATAAATATTATTTATAATAATTACCTTTTCCTTAATCTTTATAATTAAAATTATATTATAAATAGTTTTATCCTTAAACCTTATTATTAATAATATTAATAAGTATTATAAATTTTAATACTTCTTATAAATTAACTTAGCATAATTATTTATTATTAAAGAAAAATAATTATAATTAAAGTTATAATAATAAGTATTTTAAATAGCAATAAATAAAAATTTATAATATATCTTTTACTTTATAATATTTACTTTAATAAATTAATAAATATATTATTATTAAGCAAGACTTAAGTTAAATGCAAGGTTAAGAATTTTATAGCAATTTTAAACTTTTTAGTTATATTTATTAATATTATTCTTATATTACTTACCTTTAATTAAATAAGCATTATTATTATTATTTAAGGATATTATAATAACTAGCTTAATATTATACCATATATTATTTTTATTAAATTAATGCTTATTATTTAAGAAGTTAAGATTTGTATTATTCTTATTAAAGATTTTTATTATTTTTAATTAATAAATTATATATAATGTATTTTAAATAAATAAGTATATATAAGCAAGAAGGATAATATAAGTTAATATAATCTTGCTATTATTAAGAATGCCTTTAATAATTAAAGCTGCAAAAGGCACCTTAATAAGCATAATTAAGATATGCCTTTAATCCTTAAAATATATATATAATATTTATAAGATATGTTAAATAATAATAGCTTTATAATATTAAAACTTTAATATAGTAATGATAATGATTTTATTATTTATATCTTAAAGCATTTTTAAGTAAAAGAAACCTTTATACTTATTTTAAATATTATTTAATTTATAAAATAAAAGGGCTAAGTTATAATAAAATTAAGATATTACTTAACTTAAAACAAAAGAAATTTGCATAATATTTATAGTAATAAAATTACCATTAAATATAATAAATTATTAAATTAAGAAGGTATCTTAAAATTTCTTTATCTTAAGAAGACCTTAAACCTTTAATTTAGCTATAATATTATTATTAACTTTAATAAAATAAAGATTAATTATAAACTTTTTTATCTTTTCTTTATTAAAACTAAAAATCTTTATAAATTTATTTAATTTATTATATTTAGAAAATTAAGGTTACTTAAAGTTAAGAAATAAGGCTAAAGCTATTATTAATTCCTTCTTAAGCTAACTTATTTATTTAAGCTAATATATTATAAATTAAAAGTTAAATAGCTTATTTAATAAATTATTATGCAATATATAAATTAATATAAATTATAAAATATTAATTATTATATTTATTAGCAATATAAAGTAATTATAATACTTATTAACTTTTTTTATAGTTTTAACGTAATATTCCTTTAGGATTTTACCTTTAATATTATTTTCCTTATTTATATAATGCTTTTAAAGCTTTTATAAAAATATATAAGCAAAGCTATAAATAAGCTTCTCTTTATTATTAAACTTCTTTATTATTATAAATAACTTAATAATTATAGCATATATATTAATTTATTATTACTTAATATTTATCTTATTTTTATTATAAGGAATATAATAAAATTAAAGCTAATTATATATTGCTTTTATAATTATATTAATAATTTCTTTTTTAAACTTATTATTTATAAAGGTAGGGACCTTAATATATAAAACTTATACTTAAACCTTGCATAAGGCATTTATAAATAGCATTAATTATATAAATTATTTCTTATTAAATATCTTAAGTATAAAAAAGTAATATAAGTAAGGAACTTTAACTTTTTTTTTATCTTACTTAATAATATATATTTAGGTATTAATTAATATTATAAATACCTTATAATTAATTTTATTAAGCTTTAAAGCTACCTATTTCTTATAAATAAATTTATATACTGCATTATTTCCTAAGCTTATTAGCATTTTATTTATATTATAAAAAAATATATAAATTAACAGCTTATAAGCATTATTAAGGAAATTAATAATATAATTATAAATAATAATAAGCTAATTGCAAGCGGCAATCTTTAAGGGTCCTACTAAATTAAAAAGGAAATTTATATATTCTTAACTAAGATAAAAAAATTAATTATTAAAATTTTTCCATTCCTTAATAATTAAAAAGATAAGCTGCAAAGATTTAATAAAAAAGGCTATTTTAATAAAGTTATAAAGCTATATAAAACTAAGCATATATAAATTATAAAGATTATTTATTATATATCTTTGGAAATTAATATTAATATTATTATTAATTATTATTACATTAAGTAAGAAAGTGCTTCTTTATAGCAACTTAGCAAAACCTTATGCTGCTAGCAAGCTTTTTAATTAATTTTATAATATTATAATTACTTAAAGTATAATAACTAGGCTATTAAAGGGAATAAAAATAAAAGTAATCTTTATATTAATTATGCTATAATAAATATTAATATTTATTTTAAGCTAATAGTATTAATATAAATAATTAAAAATTTAAATAATTATAATAAACTTAAATATAGGAATATTGCTAATAATTGCCGCGGTTTCTTAAGTATATAATATTATTAACTTCCCTAAGATAAAAGCAATATAAATAAAAAAGAGGAAAATATACTTAACTTTTTTAATTAACTCTTTATTTATTTCTTCCTTTTCCTTAAGTTAAGCAAGGCTAAGCCTTAAGTTTTAAGCATAAATAAGCTAATATAATTTAAAACCATTTTCTTTAAATATTAAGAATAATAAAAATTACTTATTATAAAAAAGCTTTTTATTTAACATTATATTAAATAAAATATTATTTAAGGAGTTTAATAAAAAATCTTATTATATAATATTAAGGGAAGATATAATTAAAAGATTAGCTTATAATAAAATGCCGCTAAAGTAAAATAAGGCTATATCCTATATTATAAAAACATCTTAAGTAAAAGCCTTTTATAATTTATAAATTAATTATTTTAAATTATAATTAATTATTAAATTAATAATATTATTTAAAATAATAATAAAATTAATATTATTATTAACCTTAATTAATACCTTTATTATAAAAGAATTAAAATTCATTAATATATTAATTATATTATTATACTTAAGTAAATATTCACTATTTTCTAAGGTAATAATATACTTAAATATAATAAAGTTTCTATTATTAATGTTATTTAATTACCATTTAAGAAAGTTATTACTTATTTTTAGCTTATCTTATTTAAATTATTAAATATTAAAATTAAACTTACTTTAAACTTAATGTAAATTAGCAATATTATTATAACTACTTGCCTTACTTTATAACCATAATAATAAATATAACTTACTTAAAAGATTATTTATAAAATCATTAATATATGGAATAATAGCTATATAAATAGGAGAAATAATAATCTTTATAAAAAGGGGAATAAAGGTATTAAATAAAATAAAAGTACCTTTTTAAAGATACTTAAGCGCATTTATTAATATATATAAAGATATAATAATAATTATTTTATTATATGCTATTTTAATAATACATAAAATGAATTTAAAAAGAAAGAATTATTATATAATTAAAAATAATATATATAAAAAGGTTTAAATTAAATAAAAGTAAAAAGTAAAGGTTATTATAAGTAAAGGTTAAAGGTAAAAATTAATATTAATAAGGTAATAATTAAAAGTAAGCTTTAAAAAGTTTTTAATTTTTAAAATAGCTACTTATAAATAAATTAAAATTATTATTATAATAATAAATAGCAATTTATTTTTAATAATAATTATGCATTAAAGTTAAGATAAGTTTTATTAATACTTACTCTTAATAAAAATTTAATATAATTAATTAATTATTTAGCAATATAATATAAGTATATTATTTATAAGGAATTTTAAGAGGTAAATATAAGGGTTGCTAACTTCTTAAGTTTATAATATCTTTAATATTTATTAATAAAATAAAGAATATTAAAAATAAGAGTATTATAAGGCTTTTAAGTTATTTTTTTATAGTTTATTTACTTAACTTTATAATATTATTATTTAAAGCAATTACTTAGCTTTTTTAATATAATATAATTAATAATAAATTTAATAATGAATTTTTTATAATTATCTTATATTAAAAGACTTAAAAATAAAGGCACTTATAATGCATAATTTAACGCTATAAGTTAAAAATATTTAATAAACATTTCTTTAAACTATTTAAGTTAAGGGGGAAACTTAAGTTTATACTTAAATAAATTAATCTTTTTAATAATTAAATATAGTTTAACGTAAGGGAAGGAAAGCTTTATTTAGTAATTAAAATAATATTTATAATAGCTAGGTTTTATTAATTTAATATATATAAAGTTTCCTTTTTTTAAAGTAAGTAAATATTAATGCTTATTATTATAATAAGCCTTTATCTTAGCTTATATAATTTATATATATTTAAAGGCTTCTTTATATATTACTTATTAAGTTAATTTAAATTTATAAAATGCTAAATATATAATAAGCAAAAAGCCTTTTAAAAGATATTTATAAAGCATAATAAATAAAATTTACTTTATTAAAGCTAATTAAAATATATTTATAATAAATAAAATATATAATAAATAACATTTTTAAGAAGAAAGGTTTTATAATATATTAATATATATAATTAAGCTAGCAATAATAATTTAAATAAATTATTTTACTTATATATTTATTATAATATAATTTACTGCCATTATATAAATATTAATGCAAGCTGGTTTATAAAGTCCTTTTTATAATGCGCTTATAAACTTACTATTTATATTAAATACAAAAATATTTAAAAAGCCTTAATTTAAGTAAATATGCTTAATATAAAGCTTAGCTTAATTTTTAGCTATATAGTTAATCTTATTAATTAAATTATAAATAAACTTAAAAGTTTTATATATTATAAAAAAGATATAATTATAACTTTTTATAAATAACGGTAAGCTAATAATGAAATTAAGATAAAGCGTAAATAATAAGATTTTAAAAGTTTTAATAGGTTGTAAATTATTAAAAGGTAAATATTTAGCTAATTTATAAGCATTATAAGTTGCATAATTAGCAATATATTCCTATACTTAATAACTTATTTATAAAAAAAAGGCTATATCTTAAATATAATCTAAAGTTTAATTAACTCCCATATATACTTAGTTATTATAAGTTAAGCAAAGCAATCACTTAATATACAACATAAGTATAATTAGCTACATAACATTCTTTTTAAAATAATAAAGGAAATAACTTTAAAAATATATAATAAAATTATAAAGAGTTAAATTTAAGCCTTTTAAATTATCCTATATTTAATTAAGCTAAAATGTAAGGCAGTTATAAATAAAGCGGAATATTTTGTTTTATTAAAGGGCTTAAATAATATCCTCTTAAAAGGGTTTAAATATATAAAGCTACGTTATAATTTTATTAGCATTTTAAGCTATAATTATTTTAATTAAAAGTATATTATATATAAGTATTTTAATAATAAGTTTTAATAAAACATTTATTTTATATATTAAAGGAATTAATAAGATTATTAAAATCCAAGGAATATTAAAAGCTTATAACTTAAATTAAATTAATTTTATAATATAATAAGCCTAGCTTTAAATAATAGTATAAAAGCATATTAAAAATTTAATTATTATTCTTTTAATTTTAATAATAAGCTCCTTATCCTTAAGCAATTATAATAAAGCATTAGCGTTAATATAAATTTTATTAAGATAATAAATAATTATAATTTTATAAGTATATTATATAAAGAGTAATTGCTATTTAATAATATAGCAAGCATTTTATAAAAAACATATAGTTATCTTAAAAAAGTATTTAATAAATTTATAATTTATAATAACTTAAATAATATTATAATTAAAATAATATAAATACTTTTCCAAGGCTTAAATAAATCCAAGCATCTTTAACTTTAATGTAAAATAATTCTTTTTTATGAAATTTAAGGTATAAAAAAGGAATAAAGTAAATTAGCTTTTATTATTTACTTAAATTTAATATAAACTAATTTTAATGCCCTTATTATTAATATTTATATAAAAAAATAAATAGCTTAATAAAGTTTAAAAAAGCTAAATTAACGCAATTAATAAAGACTATCTTAAGCTATTCCTAAGCCTTAATAAAATAAAACTAAAATTATTAATAATATTTTTATTTCTTCTTTTAAGCTTATAATTTCTTAAGCTTTATATTTAAGGCAAGATATATTACTTAAAGAGGAAATAAATAATATTAAGCATAGGTATTTCTTTATAAGTTTACTTATAAATTACTTTTAAATTTTAAGATTTTAAATTTATTTAATAAATTAACAATAATAATATAATCCAGGATAAAATTATAATAATAACTTATAAGGCTAGTATCTTATTTTAATTTTATAAAATTAAATGGCATTTTAAGGTTGCAAATAGCCTTTATCTTATTTATAATTATAAAAAATCTAAATTTAAATATATAATGCTTAAAAGCCTTTAATTTAGCCTAAGTAAAATAGCACTTTAATAAAGATATTATATAATTACTATTTTTTAATACTATAAAGATAAGCTTAAAATATTAAATATATTTATTAATAAAGTAAGAAAAGATTATAATATTATTAATATAAATTAATATAAATTTATAAAGATATATATTAAAAAGGCTCTTTATATAATATTAAAAAAAGGGGGGGGAGATTATAAGACTTATAATAGCAATAGCTATATATTTAAGGCCTTAATAAAAAGTAATAAAAGTTATCTTTTAATAATCCCTAAGGGTAATAAATTGCTAAAAGAAGCTTTTAAGGATATTTATAATAATAAATATATTATAATCTTTAAAAAAGTTAAGTATATTATCTTTTTAAAATAATAAATAGCTATAAAGAATAAGCTTAATATTAATTTAATAAAGGTTAATAATTACTTAAGATTTATTATTATGCTAAATAATAAAGGCTAGCGTTATAACTATGCAATTTTCTTTTAATTAAACTAATTTCATTACACCCATCTTAATTAATTTATTAATAATTTTATTAAAGGCTTTATAATCTTTTTATAATATATTATATAGCTTTTAAACTAAGTTATTAAAATCAGCATTTAAATTTAAAAAAATCTTTATTTCTATATTATTATTAAATTATCCTAGCTTTAATTAAAATAATTAAATATATTAAAGAATAGTTTATTTAATTTTATATACCTTATTAAAGCCTTAGCTAAGGTTTATATTTATATTATTAATATTAAACTATAAATTTAAAATTAATATATTAAAGGGGTAATTATTTAAGAATTATTTTTCCTTTTTATTAAGGGGTATATTACTAAGTATATTTAATAAGAAAATGGTAATTAAAATAAAATCCTTTTATATTAAAAAGATTTTTAAGTTAAGAGCGATAAATATAGCCTTAAGGTATTTAAAAAGCTACCCTTTATAAATCATTATAAATTAATCTTTAAAATTAAAAAAGAGTAGGATAATAGCAACATTATTTATAATGCTATTAATAAGGGAGCTATAAATTAAGTTATAATAATTTAAAATAACTTTAAGCTTAATAAAATATTTAAAAGCTTAAATTAAGAATTCTTAAAAATAAATTTAAATATTAAAACCTTTATTAAGCAAATTAAAATATTTATAAGTTGCCTTAATAATAGCTATTTTATATTAAGCAAGAAGGTATTTAATATAAGTAATATAAATCTTTTAATTTATATTTAAAATAATAATTAATTTATTATTATTTAAAAAACCATAATATATATATAATTAATGCTTTTTTAGAAAAGAAAGATTAAAAAGCAAGCTATAAAATAAATTATTAATAATATAAGCATCTTCCTTAATAAGCTAAGATTACCTATTTTAATTAAGAATATTAATGAATAATTTAACTTTATAAGTAATAATAAGGTTAACTTTAACTTTAATTAAGGAAAAAAGAGTTTATAATAATTTATATTTTAATTTAAGATAATATAATAAAAGTACTTTTTAAGATATAAGCAAAGTACTTAAAGCAATATTAAGAATATTATTAATAAGCTTTTTATTAAGCATAATAAGTATAATATAAAAATAATTTAACTTAAATAAAGAATAAAAAGGATAAAATGCATTTTATTTTATTAAATATAAAAGAATAATATTAATAATGCTTTTTATAATATTTTTATATATTATTAAAATAATAAAATTATCCTATCTTAAAGGAATCTTTAACTTAAATATAGGAATAAATGCTAGCATAAGCTTAAGCTTTTTATTATTTTTTTTATAAAAATAAGTTATAAAGAAATTATTTTAAAAACTTAATAATAATATTAGCTATAATAAAGTTAAAAATAAGAGAAATTAAGAACTTTTTATATAATAAATATATCCTTAAGAGCATTTATTAAGTTATTTTTCTTATTTTAATTTTAAATTAAGGTTTAATTTAAAATTATTACTTATATTAAGTAAATTCTATATTAAATTATAAAATCATTAAATATTATTAAAAACTTTTTAAGAAAGGATTTTAAGTTTTTTATTAATATTTATAATATATGCTTATAAAAAGGGTTATAAAATGCCATTTTAATACTTTTATAAAAAGAAATGTTTATAAGTAAAGTAATTTAGCTTATTTAACTTATTATAAGTAATTTAATTAAAATAATTTCCATACCCTTTATTTTTATTAGCTATAAAATTATTAACTATCTTCTTAATTAAAAGTAAAATATTATGTATTGCTTTATATTTATAACTAAAGTTATGCAAATATATTAAATTATATAAATAATTAAAGCTATAATTATAAGTTTACTTATAAGCATTATAATAAGGGTAAGAAATTTATTCTTAATTATTATATTATAAGAAATAATTAAATTATTTAAGTTTTTTATAATAATTATTATTTTTTTAAAGGGTAATAAATTACTTTTATAATTTATAAATCTTATAGCTTTAAGCTTCTTTCGCTTTTTTATTCTTTTACTACTTTTAATAAATATTATACTTATTTTAATTAATAAGTTACTTAAAATCTTTAAGTTTATTATATTAAGTTTATAAAATAATTATTATATATAACTTAAGATTTAATTTAATATAAATTTAATAAATATAAATATTTTTATTTAACTTTTTAGCCTTATTATAAAGATAAATCTTATTATTAATATACTTATATAAAAATAAAGCATTTTCCTTATTAAAAAAGTAAAATATTTTATTTATTTTAATTATAAGGTTATTATAATTCTTATAAAAGCATTAATAAAGCTTAACTTTTTATAAACTTAAATTATTAATAAGATCTTTTTGCTTATATTTAATTAATAATATAAATTAATAAGCGCTATTTAAATTTAAATTTAAGATAATTTTAATAAAAAGATTAATAAAAATTATAACTTTACCGCAAGTCTTTATAAAATATTAAATATAAGCAATATATATATTTATTTTAAAGCTATAAAACTTAAATACTTTTAACTTTAAGTATAAATTATTTTTATAAGTTAATATAAATATTTAATTTAAATTACTTTATTGAGTATAATAATCTTAATTATAATAAGAGCAGTTTTAAGGGCAAAAAGCTTCTTATTAAGGAAAGTATTTTTAGCAAGAGTGTTAATGGCAATTATTAATTTTATCCTTTATATTTAATTTAAGGGGAATATTATAAATAAGGCATTAATTAAAAAAGCTGCGATCTTTAGCTAATAAATAAGGGAAATTAAAGCAATGCTTATAATAAAAAAAGCAAATTAGTTAATTATTTATATTTTATTTATTTTTATAATTCTTTAGCTTAAAGAAGGCTTATTAAAAATTAAAAATAAAATAGCTAATTAATATAAAAAAAGCTTTTAAGGAAGAAGTAATATTTATAAGTTTTATAAAGAAATAATAAGCTGCTGCTACTTAATTTTAATATTTTACCTTGCTAAAGTTCTTTATAATATATTAAACTTAAGTAAAGAGTTAATTTAATATAACGGAATAAAGCTTTAAGTATATTTTTAAAGCTATACTTTACTTAATAATATAAATAATAGCTATATTAAAAAAATAATTGCTTTAAGTATATAAAAATATTTATATAAGAAAAGCTAGGGGCTTAATATATGCAAAGCGTTTAATAGGTTTAAAATAAAGCTTCTTAAAGTAATTCTTAAGTCTTAATAAATAAGTATAATTTTAAAATAATCCTACCTTAGCTATTTTATTAGCTTATTTTAATAAAAAGGTTTTATATACTTTATTTTAATTAACTTTAATTAAAGAAAATAGGCTAATATTAAACTTATTTTAATTAAAAAACTAATTATAAAGAATAGCTAGCTTTTAAAACTAAGGAACTCTTAAGGAATTTTAAAATAAAGAATTAAAAAAAGTTATTAAATTAAATTAAGGAAATTAATAAAGCTTAATAAAGCTTAATTAATGCTTTATACCTTCTTAAGTTATATTTTATTAAAAGAAAGTTATAATTTAATGCCTTAATTATTATAAATTATACTTAAAGTTCTTGTTAAGTAAAAGCAAAGGCTAGTATTAATTATGTAAAAATGGGAAAAGCTTTTTAAGCCGATTTTAATGCGCTAATAAATTTAAAAGGCTAATTTAATTTTAATTAAGGCAATTTAGCAATAATAAAATATTCTTTTATATTTTAAGGAAGCTTATTTCTTATTTTACTTATAAAATTATTTATAAAATGGTTTTAAATTAAAATTAAAAGTTATTTAATTAAGGGGTTTTAATAATTAAAAGTTTATTAAAGCTATTAAGCTAATAAATATTATAATTTAATAAGCATAAGACTTATTAATAATTATTTAAAGCATTATTAATAATATTTAAAGCCTTTAGCTAATTAAGCTAAGATTAATAAGGTTATTAAATTAATTATATGCTAAGGGAATGCAATTATTTAAATAATTGCGAGCAATTAATATTAAATTAATAATTAAATCTTAGCATAAAAGTAATGAGAAGTTAAATTAAGTTATAGTTATTATATAATAAGATATATAAAGGCTTTTAAAATTAAATTAAAGAACTAAATAAGATTGCTAACAGCTAATTTAATTAAAGTATCTTATAAAGTATATATATATTAAGAAAAGCTAATGCTAAGCGGGCTATGGAAGGTATGGTATATTAAAAGAGAGGGGAGTGCTTAGTCATCCCCCAACAAATCTTAGATGAGTCCAAATAGGTGGGATTGTTGTGAGATGAAGCATTTTCAAGGCCGTGTATCGGAATCTGTGAGGACCTCGTACCAGAAAAAGCAGAGAACACCACGGCTGGTTGAAGTGGCTTCTCTCCATATAAAGTTGGCTTAGGAGACGGAGCTGGCCAGAGCGTAATACGGTGGATCTTCCTGTTTCACGCAATTTGGAAATCGAGCTTTTCGCAGATTGGTTGTCCGTGTTCTCGTATCCGCTTCATTGCATCACAGACAAGATCAATAAGTCGTGGTTGATTCACCTCACGCGCAACTGTGTCTGTCCCATGCCGACATGGGCGGTGAAGCTGTTATAATTGGGCATTCCCTTGTGATGAAGCTTTCGTCTCCGTTCAGCTCTCGCAAAAGGCCGCGCGGACTAAGAGGGATTTACGTAAGCCGTTGCCGTTGTGAAGGATAACATGACTCTCGCCATTTGAAAAGGAAAGTGACACAGTTACGAGAGCGAGATGACGATGTGAGCCATGGGCCCATGTATAAGTAGGTCGCCGACGCTGTAACGGATTGCGCTGAATCAATTTGCGCCGGTGAGAAGCGCTCAGCTCCAGTCTAAGAAGGAATGGTGTAAAGAAGAACGTAGTGACAGTAGCCCACTTGGCCAGGTGGTATTAGCAGCAGAGAGCCGCACACTCGGCCCACGATCGCGGGGTTGGCAGCAAATAACTTCTTGTGCGTAAGCCTTCTATCCACCAAAGGACGTTGAATTCATTTTCTCTATCCTACTGCACGCAGGTGCATTGGTCTTGAGGCGGTTCCTTGCATGTGACGCTTTCAGAGGTACCCAGGTACTCTTGCTGCAGGTGGTGCTCAGTACGGTACTACCTGTCAGACCTGTTCCGGGTTGTTAAGCGACAGGCAGCCAGATCGCTTGGCTGCAACAACCCTGGGCACGCCTGTGACCTGCCATATGATATCAGCCTGGGAACGTCTGGAACGTTATCGGCCTTGAAACCCTGACGACCTTTTGGTCCGTCCCAAGTGCTCTTCACCATGACTTGACACGGCAGATCGATGAGAACATAGCGGAAAGCCATCAATACTGCTGGTTCACACCTCTACATGTTGCAAGCAAGATCATGGGCAACAACTCCAGTCGGGTCACGGCCCAGGACAAGTGAGGCAGCCAGAACAACCCAAACATCCATAGATCCCAAAAGACTCTCCCACCCCAGATGCATGCGCCCCAGTCGCACAAGTACATAGCTAATCGACATGCTCTCCTCTCCCAAAGGGCCGTCCTCGACCTCAAAACCCAGCGCGACAAGCTGCACCAGTACCAGCGGCGCATAACCGTCCTCACCGACCGCGAGACCGAGATCGCAAAGCAGATGCTGGCCAAGGGCGACAAGAAGCGCGCCCTGCTCGCCCTGCGCCGCAAGAAGTACCAGGAGTCGCTCCTCGCGCAGACCGACGGCCAGCTGGAGCAGCTCGAGAAGCTGACGGCCAACGTCGAGTTCGCCCAGATACAGAAGGATGTCGTCTTCGGCCTGCAGCAGGGCACAAAGGTCCTCAAGGAGATACACGCCGAGATGGGCGGCATAGAGCACGTCGAGAAGCTTATGGGGGAGACTGCCGACGCGATCGCGTATCAGAATGTGAGTGTGACTGCGGATGTCTGACTGAATTCCTTTCGGGGGCCCCCAACCCTCCCCCTTGCCCCCTCTAATGTGACTGTTCCGGGCGCTAATTTGTGGGTCCAAAACTATAGGAGGTCAGCGAGATGCTCGGGGGCAAGATATCGAACCAGGACGAGGACGAGGTCGAGGAAGAGCTGGCGGCCATGGAAGCCGAACTGGGAGAGAGGGCGCCGCTGCCCAACGTCCCAGATACCGCACTCCCCGCCCACGAGATGATACCAGAACCACAGCCTGCAAGGGTGAAACAGAAACAACCGGAACAACAAGCTATGCTTGCATCATGAGACCTGGGGTAGCGCGGTAACAGGTGTTGGCTGCGCTATCTGAGGCGCGCTTGCGAGGAAAGCACAGTGGTCCTTATGTGCACCGTCGCGAGATTTGGCATCGAGTGTAT
Organism: Diaporthe citri; assembly: GCF_014595645.1. Lineage (NCBI taxonomy): Eukaryota > Fungi > Ascomycota > Sordariomycetes > Diaporthales > Diaporthaceae > Diaporthe > Diaporthe citri. The sequence continues at coordinate 2,538,774 of NW_025064850.1, forward strand.
GAATGCCCTTGAGCTCGGGGAGCAGCTTGCATGACAGCTGGGTGGGTGTATTGTTGCTTCATCGAAAGTATCAGGTCTATGTTGAACCTGTTCACTACGGACCACGTTTGGTTTCCTTCTACATGCTTTGAAGTGCTCCAAACAAGTCTTTAGGATCCCTGCAGAATTACTGACTGGAGACCATTGCAATTGGCAGGCCGGACCGATTCATTCGTGGGTGATATGCTGGATTACTTCTTGAGCTGGTAGAAATTGGGTGCATACTCAAGCAGCCAGCCCTTCTCAATCCTGCAGATATCTCGGATGAACGTTTTGTTGGCGGTTTCCATGACTTCCGTGAAAATGACCCAATCAGCCTTCCTATTAAACATGATGCTGCTCGGATGGGCATGGAGGACCGTTCCACCGTCGATGGTGCGGAACGTGCCATCGGGTACCATTCTCGCCGCCTGTGAAAAATATCCTGTGGTAAGGCAGCGTCTTATTTGCTCAGCCTTTCTCGCTGGATCGTTGTCTGTGGTGTGCTTGACTGCGAGCGACTCTTCCATATTGATGCCGAATCGCTCAAGACGCCGTTTCAACTGTGCTCTTATACTGACTGCACGGGTCATAGCCTTGAAGTTGAGGTTGTTGTCATGGCAGAAACGGCCCTCCTTCCGCCCCGTGCTCACAAAAGCCTGATATGCATTGAGAAGAGTGAGGTGGTCGCCTTCCTCCGCTGCGAACTTCCGCCTCGAGCTTTCTAGCTCCTTCTGCCGGTCAGCATCATTCTGAACCCACACGCTGCCTCCAATGCTCGTCATGGCTGCTATGGTTATTATCTCGCTGACGCATCCAAACAGAGTGGCAGAGAGCAAGGTTTTGGCCATCATCGGCTCCACCGCCAGTTCTGCCATCCGCATTCCCAGCGGTCTCGTCAACTTGCAATAGTCGTCCAAGGCACCAAGCGAATAAAGTAGCTCGAGGGCCCTGGACATCAACTCAGCCGGAGGTGGTGTCAGAAAGTCGAACCGCAGGAAGTTGGTGATTCCAAGAGCCCCGAGCTGCAGTATAAACGGCGCTAGGTTTGATCTCTGGATTTCTGGTACGTTGGCATCGGGCAAACCCATGTATGTCTCCTCCTTGTAGAGTCTATAGCACTTTCCCGGTCTTGTCCTGCCTGCTCGGCCCGCTCTCTGAGAAGCTGCTGCTTTGGAGGTGGGAACCGCTGTCAGTGTTTCAATGCCGGATATTGGGTTGTAAGCACGCTCTTTGACAAAACCAGAATCCACCACGTAGGTAATACCGTCGATTGTGACCGAAGCTTCGGCGATGTTCGTCGAAAAGATGACCTTTCTCGTGTTGTCTGGTGCCTGCGCAAAGACATACATCTGTTGTTCTGTCGAGAGCCCAGCATACAGTGGTAACGGCAGGACTTGCGATGCCGGATCTGACTGCGTAGAGCGCTGCGCGACTGCATTGATTGCAAACTCGATCTCGTCTCTTCCTGTTAGGAAGACAAGGATATCGCCTTTTGGCTCTTTGGCGTGGATTTCGAGCACGGTACTGACGGCCTTTTCAACATAGTTTTCAGCAGGTGATTCCAGGTAGAGTATATCAAATGGGATATGTCCGGCCCTCAATACTGATGATGGCACCTGTGACCTGGGGCTGATCGTGCCCTTGCGTCTCACCACGCCTAGTGAAGAATTCGAGGAATTCTTCAGCTTGAAGAGTGGCGCTGCTTATAATTATTCTCAATTCTGGGCGCCGTTTGAGGATCTTGCTAAGTAACCCTAGAAGGAAGTCACTTGAAATTGACCGTTCATGCGCCTCGTCGACCATGATGACGGAGTAACGAGACAATAGCGGATCAACAAGGGCCTCGCGGATGAGCAATCCATCCGTCAGAAACTTGATGCGGGTCGCTGCCGATGAGACATCGTCGAAGCGGATGGAGTATCCCACCTCTTTGCCCAGCTCACTGCCCGTCTCCTCGGCTACCCTGACGGCTACAGTTGTTGCAGCTACGCGACGTGGCTAAAGAGTCTGGTCAGCGAGCGCTATCTGGCATGGAGAAAGGCATGGACTCACTTGTGTGACGGCGATGACTTTGCCATTAGCGCACCAGCCAGCCTTCTCGAGAAATTGAGGTATTTGCGTTGTCTTTCCACTTCCGGTCTGCCCAACAACGATAGTGACCTGGCGAGTCTCGACCAGGTAGAGCAGGCTCTGCCGATGCTTCGCTATGGGCAAGAGAGCAGACGGCTTGTGAAGGGCTGGGATAAAGGATGAACCAAGCTCGGACTCTGCCATGTTTGACTCGGCCACGTGCTGCGTGTTCTTATATTCGCAGTCATCAGCATGCCCATCTAAAGTGTAGAGAGGTTATGAGGCCGTCTGTGTAGTCAAGACATGCAGCAGAGCTTCTAGGGTTGAGCCCTGGGACGGCATGTGGTGTACGTTAGACGTGTGAGGGCGGGCTGCACATCCGCCAGGCCGGCAGAGGCAGGAGGGCCCTTACCGATCAAGCTTCAGCTGGCTCCACGCTACATATAGGAGAATAGGGGATTCACACCTGCAAAAACGGAAGGTACACCGGTACATCACTCGCGCCATAGCTACACCAGACCTAAATCACACTCACACTCAACACCTACACACCCAACACCCAACACCTATACACCCAACGCCCACACGCCCAGCACCCACACATCCAGCACCCAAACACCTACACACCCAAACCAAATGCCCAATTCACACACCCAATTTATATATCTAAGTAGCATACCTGGTTAGCCCTAGGCATTTAAATCAGCCCTAAACATAGAAATTAAGTATGTGAATTAGGTATAGGTGTTGAGTATGTAGATTAGGTGTGTTAATTGGGCGTGGGTGTTGGTTTAGTGCTGGTGATGTGCCGATGTATCTACTATCCGTTTTGCCAGGTGCAAATATCCATTCTCCTAGGGGTGAACCCTGGGATGGCCTCCGGGGAAGGGGGGGTTGGTGGCCCCTGGCCGTCGCGCCTTGTACTGAATACCTAGGTACCTAGGTGAAATGGAAGTCGCTTACTAAGCTGGGCGCAAGCAGAGATAGCGTTGAAGCCTGACCCGCCTGGACCGCCACCAAAAGCGGCGCATGGATTGTCACCGTCTGCCAGGCTTCTTTCTCCCACCTTAGAAAACGGCTCCTTTCTCTTCCCACGCTTCACCAGGCTCCGCCCACGACCGCCGTTATTGTTGTTGCCCGGCTTCAGTGACTCGTGCACTGCTGTGTTTCTGCGTGTACTTCTCTGCTTGCCTCGTCTTCCACTTCTCGCACCTCCTTCGAGTTGTGGTCCACGAGGCTTTCCCGCCCGCAGACTGGGCAGCCCATCTTCCTTGGCTTTCCTTTCTCTGACTTCCGTCCTGCTCTTGGGCTTCTCTGGTTCAGCAAGCCGCGCTTGTTGAACCTGTGCGCGCCGGGAGAGCAACGAAGTGACAAGTTGACGCTCCGAGTGTCGCCTAGAACACGGTTTACACTCGTCGTTCTCTTGGTCGCTCCGAGTTGATTTTCCTCCTTCTGTTTCCGTTATTGATACCCTCTGTCTACATTGTGTACCATCATGGTAAGCTCATGAGGATCCGTTCGCCATGGGGAGGGAGAAGAAAACAAGCCTGGCGGCTGCAACCGCCGGCAAGACCGCGAAAGAGAGACATCAGAGAACAGGGAGGGACAACAGCGCATGGACGGCACCCGTCCGAACAGACCTGATTGCCCTCCCGGAAAAGAACATCACATCGAAGCACAAGTCTTACTTCCAGGTTTTCGAGAACCATGACAAAAAGGAGAAAAAGCTCGAGTTCGAGGTACACGGCACCATCGCCATCTCCTCATCGTGTGTACGCAGCTGATTCGACGCAGGTGTCAACTGACAAAGTCCCTCCTCCCGGATTCGAATTCGTCCCTATTGGGAACCCCGAGCTTACCAAAGCATGCAAGGACCTTTCACGAGAGCGGGACGCGATGATCTTCATCGTTAGTGTACGTCAAACCCAGCACTTTTACTTACCAGTTGTAGGACATGTCTTTAACGACCGAACGCATTCTCAGACGGCAAAGGATGCCAACGCAAACAAGCTCGCACTTCAGATGAGCCGAAGCGGCCACCATATCAGACGTACCATTGTCGAAGAGGCGCGTGCTCAGATTGGCGAGGAAGATGCCTCGACTGCCTCGAACTCAGGGGAGCCAGAACCGATTCCTGACAGTCAGGAGGAATACAATGCGCAAGCCGACGCTGCGCTTAGAGATCTTTTCCCACGAATACCGAATACCGACAGGCAGATGATCATCGAGCATGCTTTCAAGAAGGTCAGTACATGATACACCGATAAGCAAGAGTTGATTGTAAACATGTCATGGTTTATAGGGCGGAACCTTCCAAGGACAGCCAGTTGTGGGCATGGTGGGGACACTGCCCCTTTCTCGGCGTGTGCAACTCGCCGTCCTAGCCCACATTCGTCACAATCATACCCGATACGACCAGCTTCTGAGGGAGGCTGGCTACCCGACCGCCAGAAAAGTTGTCGAACAGCATTGTCTAGATTTCCTCGTCAAGTGGCGAGGAGACGAAGAGACTGGGCGGGACCAGTTCGACGAGATCTTGCGCGAGGTCATTGTTCTGTCCGACGACTCAGACGAAGACTCGGATGACGAGGAGTCCAGCGATGAGGACTTTGTGCGCATCACCACAGCTCCGGACTCTCAGATCAATCTCACAAATTCTTCGAGAGCTGGTAACTCTCAACACAGGCTCAGATATGCGACGCTATCGAGGCCGAGCAAGGCGCTCTCACATAGACATCCGATGTCACCTGCTGCTGAAGGCCGCTCTTCCCAGCGAACCAAGCCACAAAGATCTAAGAAGACTAACCGTGGCTTCAAGCGTTACGAGGCTGTGGCCAAGCGCTGGGAAGAAGCCGTAAATCGCAACCGGTATGCCCAAAATACTGGTACAGTCGGCCAAGCTGCACCTATGGACAGGATACCCAGCCAGGGCTCCCGGCGGCTTCCCTCACTTGAGATCATCTCACCTGTGCCCAGAGCTGACTCTCCTCGGAACTCATATATGACTTTGACCCCTTCATATTTCTACCGTGGTGGACACAATCAGGGCCAATCACCCCGCGCCCAAATGACCGCTTCCCGGTTGCTAATCTTGAACCTCAACGGCACGTGCCTATGGCCAGCTATCCCGGTCGTCCGTCTGCTCCCCAGTCAGGTTCTCAGTCTGTCCCTCCGGAAGCAATGATCGTTGGCAGGCGTATCACTCGTGTTCCGGTTGGTTCTGATCTGCAATCTGGCCCAGCTCCACAAAGATCCTATCACGAAGAGCTGAAGGACTATCTCGTCCCGTCTATCGAGCCTGCATCTCCCCACTCAGGACCAGACGTGCCTCAATTTGTGCGTCAGGTAATTCGTGGGGAACCCAGAGGTCCAGAGCAAGTGCCTGCTGGACGGACCGTTCCTTTCCCACACCCGCCACCTTTGCAAAACCACACAGGAGACTTCCAGTATGAGCAGTCGGATCCTGGCAGCAATGGCCGACTGAGACCAGCAATGCCCTCGCGAATTGGTGAGCAGGTCGTGACGCAACGCGACTATTACCATGGATCACAAACCAACTTGGCAGTCTCAACACCTGAGCACGCAAGAAGGGTCTATCGAGTACGAGAACCCCTAGAGGACAATCGTCGCCCGCGCGAGGCTCCTATTGTAACCTCAAAACGGGTCATTCGCGTACACAGAGAGGCCTCTCCTCCGCCATCCTGGGAAACAGATCCGTCTCGGGTGCGGGACTTCAGCCCACCTAGGATGGATCAGCACACTGGGCGTACCTTGCCCTCGGTGACATATAGGAATACTGAACCTCGTCGCATTGCGTATGGAGAAGCCAGCGCTTCCCGGTTCAGAGACTACAACCAAGGCCTCGCCTCAAGCTCGGCGCAGCTACATCACCGCGAAACCCACCGTGCGCCATCTCCAGGCTTCCGGAAAGGAAGCACATTCATACGGCCAAATGCTTTTGTTCCCGTTCATCCAACAGCAGCAGCGGTACATCAGGATCCTGCGCCTCGTCCGTCTTTCCACGAAATGAACCCCACTCATCAAGACGTAACGGGGTATCATAACAGAGGGCGAGTCAATATTTCGTATTAACGGTATCGTCGTCACTAACAATGTTTTGCAGCCATGCTTATCGCGAGACACCACCACAGATTCAACATACTCGGACTGTCTCAGCTGATGTTAAGTACTTGTATGAGCAGCCAGTCCCGAATCGAGATGTTGGCGTTCTTCGCCAATGACATAGACTCGACAGCATTGGGGTGACGAACAATTACATTGTGACAAATTTTCAAACAGGGCAGGGAGAGTAACTCCTGCGGCTGTAGGTGGCAGCCGTCTCTGGGAAAGGGGTCAAAAGTGAAGTAAAGTGTCAATGGTGAGGTATGTGGCCAAGTCGAATGAATCGGCCATCTGTTTTATCTGCATAGCATGGCGTTCTGTTTCAGCATTGGCACCAGCCATCCAGGAGGCATACATGGTCCGGAAGGGGTTTCGTCGAATACCATGCATCAAGGAGTAGCAGCAAATAGAATTCGAAGTCAAGGTGACTTGAAAAGGCAAGTCGGCCACGGCTTTGCATAGTATGGTCAATTGTGCAAGACTTTGTTAGATCCTCATGTAACTATGCTGGACCACACCGAGATACCATCTCGGAGCTTCTCTTACAAGATAAGACTTCCAACTTTTAGGGCTTCGTCCAGAAGGTGATCGCACAGGAGACACTGCAATGGTCAGGCCACACGCGAACGCTTGGGATCCCTGAGAGCCTGGAAGCAGGCTCTCAGACAAACGGCGGACTCTTAATCTACCAAGGCGATAAGCAGGCTATATCCTTGCGCCATGAGAGTACACCCACGTAGTTCAAGTCCTCTGCTGGCGAAATCGTGTTGCGTCTGCAGCAACATATCTATATGAAGGAAGCATAGGTATAATAACACCGAGGACCCAATGACGCGCAGGCTTGTATTGGGAGCAAATATGAGGCTAATTCGTGTAGCCGGTACGGCACCTGGATCTTCCTTCTACGAGGTTACACGAGCCAGCTGGGAATACGGGTCTCAATCCGACGTGCTTTTGGTTCGACTAGCCTGTTCTCCACCGGCCCCCCCGTTGTGCAGAAATCACCGCAAGCTTGGTTCTCGAACGCTGCCCCTGACGATAGCCCTGCCGTGCCCTGCTTACACTGCCGGGGCGTGTAGTTGCACTGGGCCCGGGCCCAGGTCTGGTTCCATGGGTTCCTCATCACCAGCCCGCCGCGCCGTAAACAGCAGTGCGCCGAAGTGTAACCAGCTGCAGTGCTGGGCAAAACAGGCTGGCCAGGAACTTCTGACTCGGCCGATAAAGCTTTGCGCTCGAGAGATCGGCGGGACTGGCCCCTTAATCGAGAAGAAGCAAATGCTTCGCAGTGGCTTGATTACCTGTCGCCAAGCAGCAGGCCTATAGTGTCCCAATGGTCGGGCTCGACAAAGACAGTGGACGACAAAGGCCACCCTCTGGTTCCAACGGCTCAATCTGCTGGGATGGCCGAGCTGCAAGCTTCTCTCGCAGTTGCTTGCTGCTGTTGCTGGTGCTGCTTCAGCTGCTGCGATGATTAACAAAGAGCGTCGGTCACCTCCCAGGTCAACCCCCTGAGAGGTGCCGATCCACATAATCTCGGCAGCCCACTTGGATTTTATTTGGAAGTGGATGGGTTCGGTGATGTCCCCTGCGGCAAGGAAAGCACCGACGCTAATCTACAGGCGAGATTAGACGCTCGCAATTGTGCGTTTCATTGACTTGTGCAGCACTTGTGCAGTTGTTTGGCTCAGCTCCGCACGCCCCTGTCCCTGAGATGCAAGGTACATCAGCCCTCTGATTTGCCCGTCCCGCAAACGCTCAGGGGCCCCTGGCACAGATTGGATGAACATTTGACGATACCTCAGTGCCCCCGTCCCCCGGTCTCCTTCTCATTTCCCCGACCCGCTCTATCTTGGGTGTCGCCGGTGGGTGCTTGTATTGGTGCTGGGCCTGGGCCGCTCTTCTTTGAGCCGCTTCCTCTTCTGCCGCCCGGTCGATCACTGTTTTGTCTCTCCTTCCTGTTCCTCATCAGGATCCCACTCCTCTTCTCACCACCGACCCTGCCTTGGCGTGAAGCTTCACCGAGAGGACTTCGATGCTTGTAATACCCTCCTAGTCGTCGTCCTCGCCTTCGCAAGCCTGCCAGCAGGTCGCACATTCGTTACAACCGGTCCTCAATCCTCAAGTCACTCATTTTTATATAGTCGTTCTATCTTTTTGAACAGCCGCTCTTTCTCGAAGCTAAGGCATCTGGAGTTTGTCAATTGCCTCATTCCTTAGCCTGCAAGCCAGCCAGTCTCTCCTTCCACGCACCCCAGCCGCCCTACCCCATTCACGACCTCGACGACAAAGCCTTAATTCCTGTAGGACTGATTGTCTTGTGCTTGGACTGTGAACCTCTTCTCTTTGTGTGTGGACTCGGCAATCAACCCGACAGCAACGTGCCCGGCCTTTCGAAACCGCTTCATCATAGAGCTGGTTGCTTGAACCGCAGGTATGGATGGAATGAACTACGCACACCATCTAGGACCAAGGGTACCATTGCGGAGGAGTCTCGCCGCGCAGTCTGAGCAGGAGAGCGTGGAAAGAGCTTGGAACGTCGTCCCTAGTCGTGTGGTTGGCCGGTCGTCAGGTTCCTCGGACTGCAGTTCCAGCACATCGTCAAACACTTGCGAGAAGCCCACCAACATGAACGTGTCGACGCAAATCACCGTCGGTGTCTTGTGAGTCAATTTAATCCGCGGTGACTTGACAGGTATGGCATGCTGATAGTGACACAGGGTTCCGGTGGTGGTAGCGTTTGCGTGTGTTCTCTTCTACTTCCACCGCAGGAATGTTAGACGCCAAGCGTTGGAGGATGCCAATGAGGCTCACAAATCATTGGATTTCGGTGTGGGAGATGCGGGCAGTTCCAAGTCGAAGCGCAAGAGTGCTCTGGGTCTCGGTGGGGAGAAGTCAAAGAAGACCCGTGGTCTGTCACTCGACATGAACCTGTCGAGCCCTTACCTGCTGCCTGAGCACGTCCAAGGCTCTCGAGAGTCGATGAATTCCCTCGCCAAAACGCTGCATCAGCCCGACGACCCATACCGACCGATCGCCACCTACATGAGCGAGACAGGCTCCATCCGCTCCTTCGAAAAGTCCAGCCGATACACGCCCTCGATGACCACAACCTCAACGAAGCGCGTATCCCGCCAGTCCTACGCCTATCCCAAGTCCCCCGGCTACCCACAGCCTACCCCTCTGCGACAGAACTCATACCCCAAGTCACCCTCTCCTCTGACACCCAGTGCTTCGTCGTCAGTGACTGCTGTTGAGTCTCCGGCCTCCGAATTTGTACCATCGGCTCCCGGGAAGGAACCGACTGTCCCGGAGCATGAGCCTATGCCGCATCACGATACTTCTTCCCCCGTTCCTGTCATCCCCGAAATCCAACAGCCTGCTCCGGTGGCACAGAGGGGTGCTCCTGAGCCAGTGAAGGAATTGAACATGCCCGACTTCTCAGTAAGCCACACCAGCAAGGAATCGGTTGATGAGCTCGCGATACGGTCAACCACCAACAGCAGCCTCGGCCTCGGCGTGTTGGACGGTCCCCAAGCCCCCAAGCAAAACTCCCCGTTCGCCGAGGTTGCCGTCAATGCCGGTCCTGGTCACCAAAGTGTTTCTGCCGCAATCGAGTACACCGACGACTATGCCGACTACAGCTTCCCTCCGGCGATCCAGGAGCCTCAAGAAGAGGAGGAGCGTGGACGTGGACGTGTTCGCGAGAGCGCTCTCGGTGTTCCGGTGCAGAACAGCAACCGCCTGTCCATTGGATTCCGGCCTCTGCCGCCAGATGAGGTGATAGAGTCTGAGGACCCAGAGACACGGGCTAACCGCATCCGATCCTTCTACAAGGAATACTTCGAGGACAAGGACCCCAACAGACAGACACAGTACGCCCCGGGTGGTGCAAACCAACTGGGAGATGGTGCCTACTTCGACCCTGATTCGAACCAGTTCATCATGCCATACGCGCAGCCTGTTGGCCGTCGTGCGATGACGCCTCCTCCATCTGGATCCCGCTTCCCCGGCCCGCGTGGCCCTGGTCCTCGTGGTCCTGGGCCAAGGGGTCCGGGATCGCCTGGACCCAGAGGGCCATTCCGCGGCCGCCCCCATGGAGGTTCCATCAGCGGCATGAGCATGCCACGTGCTGTCTCGGCCATGTCTTTTGGACCACGACCTGACTCGTCTGCCTCCGCCCGTGCTCCTCGCTCCGGTTCCGCCATGTCCGGAAGGCCCCGGAAGCCCATGCCTCCTCCCGCTGCCTTGAACACCCTGCCCACCCCATCCAAGCTCACGGACGACCACTTCTCCCTTATCAACGCGGCCGACTTCGCTCCCCCAGAGAGCTTTAGCGAACGCGCGTCCGGAAGGTCCCAGAGTCCTCTCGGCGAGCGTCGCCCATACGCGCCAAAGCTCCCCGCTGCCTCACCACTAGTGAGCACGTTCGACGAGATGGCCGCTCTTCCCAGCCCGTAAGTATCCTGTCTCCCCCGGCACCCACTCACGTGCAATGCACTAACAGTTCGGAAACAGTCACATCCTGCGGAAGTCCAGCACATTTACCGGCCTTGACTTCGCTCCACCACGCAAGTTCAAGGACCCCGACACGATGAGTGACGCGGGCTCCATCCGGTCCAACCGCAGCGGTGTGTCGCAAGCAGCCAGCTACGCCATGCGCAGCGGTGCTGGCCGTGTCAGCCGTCTGCCCGGAGATGTCATCTTCACTCAAGATTCAGCAATGGATTCACTGAAGCCGACGTGGAACATTGGTGGTGTAGACACGAAGAAGCAGTCTTAAGAGGCGACCCCCCATGCGGACGGTTGATTGTACATATTGCACAACCTAGACTCTTGAGGGGCCCATATAAACTACTTGACAACAGAACTAGGTGTTTCATGGCGTGGCGAAATGGCAGCACTGGCGAATCAAAGCATGGGGCCAGACCATATAAACTGGCCCAGGTTCAACGGAGTTGATGATTTGGGTTGATATTTTGTTCGATATCTTCTTGCGAGGACTGCTTCCCCGCCACGACGCGACAATTACCCTACCAACAACATAGTGGTTAATGTCTGCTGCTGCCCGCGGGTAGAGGTGGGCGCAGCCTGTCATGGCCTGGCTGGCCTTACCTGGCACGAACTGCATCTATAGAGGAGTGTATCTAGGGAAATTCCTGTGTTTTATATAATTCTTAACAATGGTAGAAAAGACTTCTGAATAAATCTGAAGTGTATCTTCCACTAGTCCCTCTGGTCCCTTGATTTACTGAATGCCTCGGAGTGCTTGTGACGCTGGTCACGTCCAGGTCGTCAACAAGACGTTATTCAATTGTCAAAAGCCTGTGGCGTCTCGGTCTCGCTGAATATAGCTCTCAGCCGCGACTAGTTCTGACGGGACGGCAAATGCGCCACGGTTAATCTGTGCGCGCCATCTCCAACGCTGAATCACACGTTACCACAGGCTTACTGCTGCAGCATCCAGCGAAACTCTGTTTCGCCTAGTGAGGGAGCCCGCAGAATGCCAGCGAACCATTCAAAGGTTTCCAAGCAAGCACGCTAGCCATTTGCGCGCTTGAGCGAGTGCTGCTAGGTTCGGATTCACCGTCGACAGCCGTCCCCCTTTTGACTGGTGCTCACTATATTTCCTAGAGCCCGTCCACCGTCACAATATGATGTCGGATGAGAGACATGGAACAATCATGGGCAGGGCCGTTCTGGAATTTGACCGGTTTAGCATACAGGGTGGCCCTCACTTCCCCCCTGGCCTAGCTAATCGACGATCGACCTCGGCGCTGACCCTGGGGTTTATGACGTGAACGGGGGAGCCTGGGGGGGGGGGCTATAAGCACTCGGTGTTAATGGTTGTGACATCCTTGGAATTTAAAAAAAACCGACCCAGCTTTTCTGGCCTTATACCGCAATAGACGATGAGATAATGCGAAACGTCATTCCTCCCTGTTGATTTCCTCACCTGGAGGATTTCAGGTATGTGATTATGTTCGGCCAGTCAAAACACAGGGAGCGCGGAGAGGGGCCGAAGGCTCGGTGTGTGAGTGAAGCCCCCAAGACATAGTGCCGGCATGTCTCCGTTGGCATTTCGACCTCCTCCTCCTTCGGCATAGGATGGCCGACCTGCTTTGGGATAATCGACAGTGGGATAATCGGCCCTTGGATGAACGACCTCACGACTTTGGGATACTCGACTGTAGGACAGACGGGTGAGATAATCGGAGTGGGATGGCCGGTTTGAGGGGCTGGCTACCTAGTAGGTAGACTACAGTAGGACGAGCTGCGGTGATACTGTAAGCAGTGGGTGAGCAACACATGTTCTGTGCGTGATGGTCACCACGGGGTAGCTTTTCATCCCACCTTCGCCCCCGGGAATGCGTGATGGTGGTGTCCAGCAACGCCGTCTGAGAGGCTGGACCGTCGTGTGTGAGACCGGGAAGCGGTCTGTATTGTGCAGGCTGGTTGTTGCCTCTTTGTGGACTGAGTTGTGCGTGAAATATGCTCGTCGCTTACAGATGCCATACACTACCACGATGATTGACCTTCCCATTCCCGCCGCCTCCTTGGGATTGATGATGGTTCGGCGTAATGGAGACGCCGAAACACCATGTAGTCATCAAGTGGCATCGCTCATGCTTGGGTAGCCTGTCGCCTTCAGACTATGCATTGAACCTGCCCTGCTGTCGCACTGCATGATGGTTATCATGCAGTGCGTTCGGAACGGTCTCGGCCGAAGCTTAGGTGCTGTCTCTATAGGCGAATGTGGCATTGATATATGTATAGCCCTCGACGGCTCAAAGTGGTCATGACCAGTCTCAAGGTCGCTGAAATGTGTTAGGACCACCATTGTCGATCTCGCCGACTTGTAGTCTATCATTTATCCATCTATCTGCAAGCACAGGCGATAGAAACATTCTCGACCATTCGCACCGAAGCATCCGATCACGAAAGCAACGGCGATCCACCAAGAGATTGCCCAATCGCCCACGGGCCGTATCAATCCGGCCATCTGGAAGAGCACCGTACTTGTTACACGGTAGATGAGCACACCGGCTCATCTGACGTATTCCAAGAGGTGGAGACAAACAAACCAAAAGAGGGCCTCCTGGTTGATCGTCAAAAAGAGCTCCGACTAACCTGCCAACCACGAGATTGGTCTCAGGACGCAAATAGCAACAGAAGACCCAATTGGCGAGTCTAAAGAGAAAAGCGCTGGAGCTTCGCCTCCCACTTCTTTTTTGCAGCCGGCGTCTCTTGGTGTCAGCTAGACGGCCGAGCCGACAGCCTGGCTACCGTGTCGTGTCGAGGAGGACACCAGCACGGTCGGATTACGGCCACACCAGGACACGAGCAAACAAGACGAGATACAACACGACACCCAAGCCGACCTCGAGCAGACAGAGGACGCAAAAGAACAGACGGGAAGAGCAGGAAGGATCGTCAGTTTGCAAAGCCAAGGCAAGCAAAGTGTAAATGTCAGCTCCACCTCTGCGAGATTGAGGAACAGGGCCTCCGTCAACACATGAATCAGCAATCCGACCCTCAGCAATCTGGGCACATTTTGTCCCTCCCGGTCCTGGCTACGAAACAGCAGAGCTAGTTTTTTTTTTTTTTTTTTTTTTTTTTTTTTTTTTAAATTTTTTATTTCGCCAGCTCAGCCCTGACCGTGTCAGTGCGAGGAAACGGGAAGGTGGTGCATCATCGTCAAGGCGATAACGACAACAACGCAAAGATCTGCGTCGCAGACACGAGGAGGGGAAAAGGCCCCGTCCGTGGGTTTTTGGACGCCGTCACTGCCGATCCGAAGAAAGACGGAGAGGAGGACCGAGACAGCCTCGGGCCAGCTCGACTGGACTCTGGCTCAGTGACCTCACAGTGAGACGGAGCTACGGCAAGTACTGTAAGAAGGTGAGAGGAAAAGGGAAGCGAGGACCGGGGGCTGTGGGGATTCCGCCACTCAGAGCTGCTCGCTAGCACTCCCGATACGACACACGCTAGAGCACTCGTCTTGTTGAGTCCTTTCCCAGCTGGCCCCCTCGAGTCCCGTCCTGCCCGTCTTGAGCCTGTCTGCTTTGCTCGCCGCCAAGAGATCCAAAGCCAAAGGGGGACTGACGCTGCGCCCACCAAGCTACCTGCTAGCTGCATCGCCCTCCCCTGCCCTGCTGCCCTGCCCTGCCTTGCTCCTCTGGGCCTGACCTCATCTTGGCTCCGCCGGTCCAACTTCCCAGACGTTCCAAAACGTTGCAGAGGTTGCCAAAAGAGTCTCCAAGCCACTTTCCACTCTCGCCAAAACCGACTTGACTGACCGTCAACTCTCACCCGTCAATCACTTCGGACAAATTTGGGAGATTTGGCATCTGGCGTCTGCGCGTCTGCCAGTCGACTTGCCGCCCAGAAAAGGAAGAGGAAGAGACTCGGGGGGCGAACAAGCAACATCCTTCTCCGACCCCAAACAGTCAATCAGGATCCTGCCCTGCAGTCGAGCAGTCGAGACCAAAAGTCCTCACCCGCAATTGGAGAGGTGTGCGCCTTGGATTGATTGCCACGGCAGAAGGAGGAGAATAGTCCCGAGGACGGTGCACCACCCACTCAGCACACCACACCACACCACCAAGCCAGGCAAGCCCGCCGACCTGCTTAGCCGGCCACCAGACGCTTGCCTGTCTCGTCTACCCGGCACTACCACCGCGCCCTCTCTAATAACCCCATCCAATTCCTCGTGTTCCCCTGGCATTGGAGATTCCTTCCATTCCTCTCCGCTCGACTGCACCCCAGGATACACAGCACACTGCTTTCGACAAGAGAGTCGCGTCAACTTTGGGCCTTTCGATCAAAGCATTCCAGCCCGAGACCCGCGTCCCGCGACCCCCGAGTCAACAGGACAGGCACAAGCTCTGGACCGTCAATCTCCGCCCTGCAGGCTTTCTCCTTGGGGTTCCGGAGTTGGGGCGTCTATCTCGTCTCTTCAGCCGCCCAGCCCAGATCGACTGGCTCTCCGACCATCTTGCGTGGCCGGCCACTGTTTGACGCCCAACTCTCTCGTCCCGCCACATCCAGCAGTTTTCTTTCCTGCGGCGTCAATTTGCCCCCCTTTCTGCTGCAACATCCACCACGGCGAGACGCACTGCAAACCATCGCACGTCCACAACGAGTCCCCAGCTTCCTCCGGCTCCACGTCTCACCTGGGACCTGCATCAGTCCCGTCGACTCGCTGCAGTCGACTCTCTGACGAACCCATCAATTCAGGTATGCTCACTGATCAACCCTGCCAATGCGCTGTCACTCGCGCCTCTGCTTCACATGTGTACCCTTCGCGCGTCACCCAAACAATCTGTATCATCGCACACGCCTGTGAATTGTCTAGTCTGTTTTGTCTGTCGATCTGCGACGTCTCGTTACCTTATCTTCGCTTGCCTCATCTTGCCTTCTTCCCAATTTGCTCTCGAGCGCTGAGTCCCAAGATGTCTCGTGAATTCTTTGGTCTCGCAGCATCGCTAACATGGCTCCCACTTCTAGGCCTACGTCTAGCCAGTTGACGTTCAAGCCCTTATTAATCATGTCGGCGAGCAATGCCACCTCCCTAAGTACGGGTGATACTGCTGCGACAGTCTCCACGGCTACTGCGTCGGCGACGTCGGAGCCGTCCGCGACGCCGACCAGCACGCCGGCCGATACGCTGACAAGTACTCCTGCTGACACTACCTCCACCTCCTTAGCTCCGGAGACCACCGCCAGTACTGCGCAGACGGTGACAACACCGACTTCAGAACCGGTGCCTACTACTCTCACTTCAGCAACAACTACCTCGGATCCACCAACAACCCCCCCGACAACAACGGCAGAGCCTACAACTTTGACAACTGCTGAGACTACCCCAACCACGTCCTCGACGTCTGAGGAGACTACTTCTTCTTCGACATCAACAACGGCAACCCCGACCCCGACGACAGAAACTTCAGTCTCTTCCTCTGTCATTGTTTCTGATGGGACTACGAGTACTCAGGTCATTACGAGGACCGTCATCAACACACCAACTCCCACCAACGCGGGCTCGGCGTCTGAGACCAGTGCCGGATCGATACAGAGCAGCGAGTCCAACTCCAGCAATGGCATAGGGACCGGTGGGACTATCGCCGTCGCGGTGGTTGTCCCTATCGCCGCTGTGGCAATTCTGGTCGCTCTGGGCCTCTGGCTGTGGAGGAAACGCAAGGCACGCAAGGAGGCGGCTGAAGAGAGACGGAAGGAGGTCGAGGACTACACCTACAACCCGAACGCGGATCCTACAATTCCTGGCTCTGGTGGTGGCGCTGGCTACGAAATGAAGGAAGACTCCTCGTCAGGATACCGTGGATGGGGATCGACAACGTTAGGCGGCTCGACAGGCCGCAAGGCCTCGACGACCATGTCCGGCGGCATGGTCTCCGATACCCCATACTCAGACCAACCCTACTCCGACGGTGCTTCACCGACGCGGGCCACACACCCCGGCGAGCCCCTGATGCAAGAAGGGCACCACTCTCCTGAAGGCGAAATACTCGGTGCTATGGGCCCGTCCACGGCTAACAATCGGGGAGGCAACGTCCGGCGAGGGCCGTCCAACGCATCCTCATCCTACAGTGCCGGCGCACCCTCAGACGGGTCCGGAGAGATTGGCCAGGCCTATGGTGGAGACCAGTACTACGCACAATACGATCCTTACACCGAGAACGGTGCATACAACAGCCCGCCTGGTGGTCAGCCTGTTATTAGGGATAACCCGGCACGACGAAACACGCGCATCGAGAACCCCTCGCACTTCCCGCAAAACCAGAGCGCCGGCATCTCACAAAACTTCTAATGCGTTTGACGGCGCCATCTTCTGAACCGGTCACATTGCGCGTTGAGCCGTTTGCCGGAGACGGTTGTGTACAACCACCAGGCATGAGCTTTTACGATAGATACCCTTCTTCCACCCTACATCCGGACACGTCTACCCACAATACTGGCTTTAATCCCATCCTTCGGCGTTCGGACAAAATATCATCATCACTTTTTGGCGGCGTTTAGTGGTGTTCTATGGCAAAAATTCTCCTTTGTTGTTCCAATTTAACTTCTCTGGTTGTATGCAATCATAATGTTCGAGTTCGACACGACCTCGCAAAGCACAGTACACGCATCTAATCGGACAACGCACGCGCACATGTCCCGTTGTATGCTTGGAGAGGATAATTCCCACGACCTCGACCACGGGCTATCGAAACCAAAAGCGAAGTGGCTCCGGAGATGGAAGGATCTCTTGAGCCGGACGGCAATTTACCAACGGCTGATTGGTAAGGCTGGAGCTGATTTTTGATGCTCAAGAGATCTGGGGGACTTGCTCGCACAGTGTGGCTGCAGGTCTCGAAAAGGAGGAGGAACAACTAAGATGCTGTACAATATGGAGCCATGAGTCGTGTTTTGAAGGAAATGGTTGTACATATCTACGTGCCTAGTTGTTGATGCTTTACTAGAACATATGAATGGTTGGGGGATGTGGCTCGATTGCCTTGGAGTTCCGTCACAGAGTGTGGTCGGAGCTCAGCTAGCCGAGAGGCTAATAACATATATATGGATTTCATCGACTTGCTCTTCTGTGAATTCGTGTTGTTCCTCCATTGCCATGTGCCAGAGTGCCCATATTCAAGATTCTGTAATGGCGGGTCCTGACACGTGGTGAGTCTTCCCGAGCAGAACACTAGCATCTGTTCCTTGTATCAGCGCATTCATGGCACCGAACCTTGGAAGGACGTGATGGAGGGATGTTACTACTGATTGGTTTATTGGCTACGAAGACACCACCTGTGCACTGTACTACTAGACGTAATCTGAACAGTAGGAGGTCACGAGGCCGCTATATGCTTCAAGTATGGTCATGGCTATTGCTACTGGTGTTGCAAATATCCAAGTAGTCTAAGTATAACAACAATGTGCACCGTCCCTGTATCGTAGATATCCTAGCTCTGGAGCCCGGATTTTGCTCCCTGCTTTCTCCTCTCCATCAGTCGACGACATCCGTCGACGGGCTAGTCCAGTTGTCCTGGAGGCTAGCACATGATCTACCCCATGAGAGACTATCACTACTCGGAGGGAGAGGAGGGGGGGGGGGGGGGAAAGAGGGCACAGACATACATACACACATCACAGATTAGACCTCGCGGCGCCCCTCCCCAGCCTGCGGCCCGTCCCCTCGCTCAGCTCAACCCGCTCCCACCAGAACCGGCACTTCTCGACCTCACCGTCTGTCATCCTGACCACAGTCGCGGGAACACCGGGCGTCGACCTCCCGGCACCGCCCATGCGCTCGTCGTTGCCCAGCCCGAACATCATGACGCGGCCGCACTCCTCCCCCTCCGACCGGCCCTTGCGCCGCAGCTGTCCCGGCGCCAGGGCCGTGTCGCCCACCAGGGGGCTGCTGAAGCGCGGCCAGAAGGGCGTCGAGGCTGACGACGACAAGGCGGAGTAGTGACCCGCCTCCCCGTCGATGTGCGCCGGGTTCGGGTCTCCGGTGGCGATGAAGCGCGTCCATGCCCCGTGCATGGCGTCGGAAGTCCTCACCAGGCCCGGGAAGCCGCCGATGGCGGCCATGTCGTGGGCGACCAGGGCGGCCTCGTCGACGTGGTTGGCCTTGCCGCCGAAGTCGGGTCGGGAGAGGGCCGCGAAGTGGTACTGTATCACCGGGGTTAGTCTTTTCTGTTCCTTCGCTCTTCCGTGTCAAGAGAAAGTAAGATGAGCAAATGGGAGGCACCGCTTGGCTCATGTGCAGAGCTTGCTGGACCGGCAATGGCAGTTGGCCCCAGGGCCTACACAGGAGAGCCAAGTGTAAATAGAGGAAACTTCTTCTACTCACGATCCAAACAGGATAATCATCCCCGCCGCCGCCGCTCTCGTCGTGGTCGCTGTGGAAGTGACCAGTCTGGAGGACGGGACATATATAGGCATAATGCGAGTACGCGGCCTCGTAGCGCGCCCACTGGCGGCCGAAGCCGGGCGGCACGCTCGCGTACGGGCCCGAGGGGTCGGTGACGGGGTCCGGGTACAGCCTCGCCAGCGCGGCGAGGTCGGCCCCGCCGAGACCAGGAATCATAGCGGCGAACTTGCCGAGGAACTCGTCGCCGGTGTCGACGCGCGGCGAGGCGAAGACGGTGCCCTCGTTGGTATTGAAGCCCGCCAGCACGGGGATCCTCAGGTGGCTGCCGCGGCGGAAGTGGTTGATGGGGAGGTCAGGGATGACGCCGCCGTTGCTGCTGCGTCCCTCGTTGCCGCCACCGGACGACGGGAGGGACTCGACGACGGGCTGGAAGGGCCACCGGATCGGGTCCTGGTACCGCGAGAAGACGGTGCTGGAGGCGTAGAGGATTGTTTCCAGCGGCAGCGAGCGTAGTATGGGGAAGACCTGATCCGCAGGCGTGTGGGTGGGCTCGATCCCTGCCGCGGCAAGGAATTCCCTGAACTGCCCCTCTGTGCGCGGGTGAGATGATGACAGGGTTGCGCGCGCGGTGGCGCCCCCGGACTCCATTATTGCGCGGTGGAAGGGGGCATCTTCTGATGTGTATGATTGTAGATGGTATCCGATCTGGACCCGAGTTAGCATGTGTGACTGTGGTACTGGCAAGAAGAAAATGACGCAACAAGTATTGCGCACTGAGCCAACTTCCAATAAAGACGACGGCGGTGATATGCAAAGGGAACATGGCCATAACGGAGCGCTCTGGACTCAGTAAAAGGCAAAAGAACGCACCGAATGCGCTCCCGCGCTCATCCCCATGAGCGTGACGCGGGCCTCATCGCCCCCAAACTGGCCAATGTTCTGCCTCACCCACTCGAACAGCAGCCTCTGGTCCCTCAGCCCGAGGTTCAGCGCCCCCTCGCGCTCCGCCGTGGTCGAGCTCGGGAACCCCAGCGCCCCGACGCGGTAGTTGAAGTTGACGCCGACGATGGGCGTGCTGGACCAGCCCACGAAGCTGCTCATGTCGCGCTCGGTGCCCAGCCCGCCGTTGAACGCCCCGCCGTGCACGTAGACCACCACGGGCATCTTGGAGGCGGCGCCGCCGCCCGGCCCATACGGCGACGACACGGCCGGGCGGTACACGTTGAGGTTGAGGCAGTCCTCGCCGTCGACCATCCCCGGGATCCGCGAAGCCGTGCCCGGGCACACGGGCCCGAAGGCGCTGGCGTCCAAGGGGGTCGCCGCCGACGACGCCGACACGGCCAACGGGACGGGAGGCCGGAAGCGGTTCTGGCCGCCCGTCGTCTGCGCGAAGGGGATGCCGCGCCAGGCCTCGACGGCGCGCGGCACGGCGAAGCTGGCCGGCAGGAGCACCCCCGTGTAGCGGCCCTGGGCGAGGTGGACGGTCGCAGACGGCCCCGTGTGCGGCGTGGGCGTGCGGGGCCTGGGCCGGAGAGGGTTCCGGTTCTCCGACCCTGGCTGTTGCTGCTCCTTCTTCTCCTGCCTGGCCATGTCCAGTGCCTGGTCGCTCGAAGTATCACAGGCTGAGGCGGTGAGGCAGGCCGCGCCGGCCGCGCCCCCTTTTCTACTGGGAGAGCGGTTCCGCGAGGGCCAGTATTGTCGACGCCGACGGCTCCGTAGGATCCAGATCGAGGTGCAAGAGATGCGTTGCTGCCGAAAATATGCGACGAGGCCGAGAGCAATTAGGCCAAAGGCGAGGGCAAGTGTCGGTTTGTGGACGTGGTGCGCTGCTACAAGTAGCTGCCGAAGCTTGGCGTGGATTCCTCCCTCCCCGCCGTCGCCTCGCACGCTCTCCCCGTGCCCAACCCCAATCTGCCCACGGAGCGAGGCCTTGGTGAGCGAACCGGGCGCCATTGACGGTTCGGGCAATACTAATTATTGCTGCTGCTAAAGTATTGTGAGGCAGAGAGGAGGGAAAGATACACGCCTTGGCCCTTTGTTGTCTCCATCCTCGGTAATTCGACAGCCAGACAGACCCTGGCCGGTGGGCAGGTAATACGGGCACATGGTTCGTCCTTTCTCACGGTATCACCACATCTCACGCATCCAAGGAAGGGGTGCTCAAGGCTGCGTCCACTGCCCTGATATGATACCCTCCTTGGGGACTCTCCTTGGGGAGCCCTAGGACCATATCAGGTACTCATCATGGTTATCTATCCTACAGCACGCCATCATTTGCGCCTACACACAGCCATGCTCGCCCGTTGTTCTCATGCCGACCTAGTCCTCCCCGAATTTTGCCAAAAAGGGCGTATAAATATACACGATGCTCGAATCCCTCGTGGCGGTCCATCCACGACAGCCAAATGATGGGACTGGCCCGAGTCTCATAACCCCGTGCGGGTGATTGAGAGCATCTGTTGCTCCACCCTGCCAGAGACTGCACCAAACCCAATCAACGCCCGGTACAAAACGTGCAAATAACCACAAACAAGTCCTCCGCGACACGTGGTACAACACCGGCAGGGACAATACAGACAACCAAACGCCAACTCGTCAAATCATCAGCTCGTTAATCACTCACTCCACGCGGCTCTTTATCGCAAAGCCATGAAACTCCCTGTGCGCCGGCACCTGAGGGGGCTCGTCATCTGGGGGTGTGGCAGGCATTGCAGGCACGCTCTCCTAGTCGAGGCCTGCCCCGGGAGCAGTCGATGGCTGCTGCTGCTTCAGGCCCTTGCCCGCAACCCGCATGCGGTTCTGCTCGGCATACTTCTGTCGCGCCAACTGGACTGCCTGTTGGCGCTCAAGCTTCTCTCGCTCCTTGTCCTGGCCGTACGAGTTGTCCCGCGTATAGATCTCCCTGCCGCGGGACTTCTGCTCCTGCATCTCCTCATTAGATACCTGGCTCCGCTTGCTGGCCGACACGACACTAGCGTTGGACGAGGAGGTTGCGCGAGCACTGAAGTGGGATGATCCGACGCTGGAGGTGCGCCCGCGATTTGTTTGCGCGGTGGACGCGGACGCGTTGCTAACGGTACGAGCCACCGAAGGTGTCATCGTGACCGATTGGCGTTTGCCCGCCCCAGACCTGGGTGAGGCGCCCAACGGGGAGACTGTGCTCTGTTGGTCCGATGTTCCACCCTGGGACTCACGCTGACGGCTAGTAAAGGTCGAGCGTACAGTCGCAGAACCGCCCACGCTGCTAGGTGGCGGCCGAGCCTTGAACTGGCGCCGCTGGCGAATCTCTTCCTCTTCGGCCTTGAGCCTCGCCGCGAGCCGCTCCTTCTTCATCCGCGAGTGCGACTCACCCGGCAGCTCGAAATTAGGGACCGTCGGGGGCTTGCTGGACCTCACAGAGCGGACCCGTTGGGGCGGAGGGCTGGACTCAGCAAGCTTTTGAGGGTCGACCTGCATGGACAACCGGGCTGCCTTCTTCTCCTTCAGCTCCCTGGCGACCCTTTCACCAGGAAGCTCAAAGTCAGGGATCGTGGGTGGCTTGCTAGACCGGAAAGAAGGCGGCCGCTGAGACGCAGCCTTGTCATCGGCAAGCTTCAGCGAGTCGAGCTGCATGGAAAGTCTGGCTGCTTTCTTCTCCTTGAGCTCCCTCGCGACCCTTTCGCCCGGCAGCTCAAAGGTAGGAATAGTCGGTGTCTTGCTGGCCCGCTGTAAGGGCTTTGGTGGGGCCAGACTGGCTGGTCGAGCCACCTTCCTGGTGGTAGTTGTAAGGTTTGGTTTCTCAGCTTCCGAGTCTGCCTTCGGAGGCGAGGGTTTGCGCGTCGAGCTACGGGGCAACGACTCGCTTGGCTTGCCTCGCACAGAGCTGGCCATCTTGAAAGTTGCCTTGCCGTTGGGCGTGGTCGTCTTCGATGCCGGCTTGGGGGAAGGTGAGTACTGAGCGACTTGATCCCTGGGTTTCTTTTCTCCGGCGTTCGACATTTGGGCCAAGCGCGTGGCTGCTGCTACAGCTTCAAATTCATCCTCAAGCTGGTCGAGCTCTTCGAAAGAATCCTCGATCGTGCTCATAGGTGCCGTCATAAGACGCCGGGGTGGTTCGATAGTGAGAGTGTTATCGCTGTCCTCTGATGCATCTGCAGCAGTGGACCAATTCGCACTCTGAGGCGTGGTGTTAAAGTGACCGCGTCCGCTGGTTGCGGCGCTGGCAGGGCTGCTCATCATTCGAGAGGTAGCCATTACAAGGTCGTGATCTTTTTGCCGAAGGACACGGAATCGGTGCGAAGTAATTTCGGGATCGGTTGTTGTAGTCTGGTCCGGTGTCAAATCAATGGGCGTTGCCAGAAGCAAGTACTCGTCCTCAGGGTCGCCAGGAAGTTGGTCCTCTCTTCCAACTGCCTCGGTCCAAGTGAGCAAGTTACAACCGAAGTACCGCCTGTCGCTTTGACTGGGAATGCAGGAGGCAGTGATGTTCAGTTGGCTATCCAACGACGGGCGGGGCTGGTCAGGACTTGAGCAGACTGAAGCTGGCAGGGACAGAACCCATTGAAATTGCTTCTTTCTGTGCTTCTCGAAAGTGTTCTCCAGGGGATCCAGACGTCTGGCTGCCTTGACTAAGTCGTGATCACCAAATGAATCTAGAAGAAAACATGGATTAGCCAGTTATTTGGGATTTATCAACAACCAGTCTGTGTGACGAACCGTTGTGAGCCGAGAGGCTGTCAATAGACTCGGCGAGCACCTCCGGGGCAGTGAACGTCTCTGCCACGAGCTGAGGACGGTGTCGCTGACCGCGAAACTTTTTGTCACTGAGATCAGAAAGAATATCCTGGGAGCGGAGGGTCCAGTGGAAGCCCTTGGTGGAGGTGTTGGTTGGTGCTTTGTTTTGCTGCGCTTCTGGGCCAGTGTTCTCCTTGACGGAGGGATCGAGGATGTCTTGATCCCAATGAACAGTGTTCCGCGCTGATCTGCTTGATTTGCTCGACTTGGTCGCGCTGAGAGTGTCGTGGGCGGGGCTTGAGGCACAATTGCAGTTGGCTGTAATTGAGGATGGGGAGAGATTGAGGTCTGTGCCACCTGCGGGCGAGACAGCCATGAGGGCCATCTAATAAATCCCCGTCTGGGGAGGGTCGGATGGATCTTTCGGCGAGACAGGCGAGACAGGGGTTGGCCCTTTTCGGAAAGCCCCAGGAACGAGAAAGAGTCGTGCCGCAAGCACAGACAAGGGTCGAGCTAATGCAGCGCAATCTCGGTGCATGAACAAAACACGGCGGCCAGAGATGGGATGGAAACGTGGCCGCGCCGGCGACGAGGGCAGTTCGCGAGTGATGATTGGGCTAACAGAGGCAGGACGAGCTGGTCTAGAAGTGCATTCTTGATGATGGATGCTGATCCCAAAAAGGCTGAAATGCAAGTGTACACGGTAAATGTGGATGAAGCTTCATCCAGAAACGAGGTCGGGCTTGGCACCAAGTCTTACTGAAGAGCGGCTGGTGAACGCGTGGGTAAAAGTAAACAAAGCTACTAGATGGTGCAGGAGCGATGGCAACGCGTGAGGTCGGCCGCTCTTGCATGTGCAATTGGTGTGTGTGTGTGTGTGTGTGTGTGTGTGTGTGTGTGTGTGTGTGTGTGAGAGACCATCGATTACCAGAAACTGACTGCAAGTGTGCCCGCACTTGGCCCACAATTGCGAATCCTTGGAATGACAGGAACATGACAGCAAATCCTACATAGCAGCAGGATCGTCTTATTGCGATCGTATCTATGGGACGTGTGTATTTGAACGCATACAACTGCCGGTCGAGTCCAAGAAACTGAACATGTCCCTCTCTAGTCGGGTCTCAGCCGAGTCGGCAGTGCATACCATGACTGGATTTCAGAGCGGGGTGACATGCAGCCTGCAGGTACGCGTTGCAGGGTCAGATAATGACTGCCTGTTGTCCTGACAATCCACCAATGCGTGGAATGTGCGTCGGAGGGCAGGGGAGTCGCATCGACACTGGCGTCTCGGCCCCGCAGCAACACCGCTGAAATACTTCCACCACCCATCCACGGACGCGTCCAGTGACAGCAAGTGCTAACTTCGGCTTGGACGGCATTGTCCGTCACCACCAAAGCATAGACTTGCGTAGAGGGCGGTTCGTCCAGGGCTGTCAGGTCTTGAGCTAGGCTCTCCGGCATGAACCTGACTTGCTGCGTAGTGGGGTCGCAAGGGCTGAAACGGATCCAGTCTGGGGGGGGGGACCTGAGAAGGTCGGTCCGTTGAGCCCAGGGAGCTGAACACCAAGGCAAACTTTTCCACGAGGACGCTGGAGCCAAAGTGAGGGACTAGTTGCGCAAATCGAGCGTCGGCCTCACTCGTTTGCTTCCTCGGCGGCCTCGGCCTGGGCCTGCAGTGCGGGCGCGTGCTCTGTTGGAATGCGAACTAGAGTTTGTGGCAGAGCTGCCGCTGCTTCTGCATCAGTCTGCGGCTTCGGCAGTTTGGCTGTGAAAAGTTGACTATTAGATGACTTTCCCCGATATGTTACTACTGCAGGTTGGGGAGGAGAACTAACAAGAGGCCATGTTGATCGCACGGAGGACGTTGTGCCAGTTGCTCATGACAAGAGCGATCGCTGTTGATTTCAGTCAGACCTCGGGCCATTTACTCGTTGGAGACAACATCACGCAGACTGTTGGCTGCAGACCATACCTTCGGTGCCGTCAGACAATGTGCCCAGCTTCTGCTCCAACGCCTCCATCTGCGACGCGACTGCAGCACTCAGGTCGCGTAATTCTCGGAGATTCTCGAGCTCGGCCTTCTTCTCGTTGACCCGTGCCACCAACGCAGGAGACTGCCCTGCAGACGACGCCGAGCCCGCCATCGAGGGTTGCCGGATGTGCGGCTGGATAGACCTAGCTGGGAAAGACATGATGGTTGTATTCCTCGTAGTGAACACCTTGGGTCTGGCGGTAGGTGGAGGACGGACACCAGATGTCAACACATTCAATTGACCCAAGGTAGAGGCACACCTTGAGTGACCCTGACCCTAGCTTGCGACGCGATGATGGCATGTGTGGTTGGATAGTGGGGGAGGGAGGATCCCTTCCGCTCCTGTTGCTCGGCCAACGCACGGGTGCCATCTTGGTGCAGAAAAGCCAGCCCCCCAATAGTACCAAAGGATGAGCACTTTACTTCCTTGACCCAGTCCAACCACCTTCTTAGACCACCTTGACAGCAGGACAGAACATTCCTATCCACTCGCTCTAGCTTCTCAATTGCTACCTCTTACCACATTTATTTCGCCCTCCAACCGCTCGCCCTAGGTGCAATTATGAGAGATGGCAAGACTGAACGAAGTACCAATGTCAACAGATAGCATTGAAACGCGTAGGTGCCCGCTGGCTTCCAAGCTTACGTGGGCATTCCGACATACTGACCCGTGGTTTGTGCGCAAACAGTGAGGAGGAAATTCCTGCGGCAGAATCGAGATATCGCGAGGGTCAATTCGGCACAGTCCTTGCGCATCCGGTCGCTCGAGAGCGAATGCGGCCGACTCCTCTCGGACAACCTTACCCTGAATGGGCGCATACTGGAGCTCGAACGAGAACTCGACGAGTGCAGAGAAGCACAGAGAATCGCCGACCATGCTCTTGACATCAAGGCCAAGATGGAGGCTCAGCTCGTGGAATGGAGCGCAATGCTCGGGGGGCTGGGGGTGGAGCGCGCCGCCAAGAGGCACGCCCCTTCTTCTCCAGGTGGGACGACGGTCGCCAGACGGCGTGCAAGCATAAACCGTAGCCCAGCAGCGAGGCAGAGGCCACGGGATTCGAGGAGCAGCGCCGACATGGCTGCTTTACAGGAGGGGAGGCTACCACCTATCCAAGAAAACACAACGTATCCACGACGGACGATGAAGTATGCCAAGTCAACACCGTAAAGTATTGGCGCAGACAGTATGCTGACATTCTCTTAGCCACAATGAAATACTGGCAATCTGCTCCGAGGCCGAGGATTCACACGAGTCCCCAGATCTCGGGCCACCGCCTACTTCACGCTTTGTTGAAGAACCAGTCAAAGTCGACAGCCCCAGCAGATCAACTGGCGTCTCACACCCTAGCCCCAAGCTCAAAATCGAAGCACTCCTACCATCCAGCTCCCCTTCAAAGCCTGATGTAGAACCGACGAAGCAGGCCAGCGTGGCCTCGGAGGCGAGCTCGCAGGATGGTCCGAGACCTGTTAAGCCAGTCCGCACACAAGTTCATCCTCCCGTCAAAGCCGGCTCTAAGAGAAAATTCGGCGACGAGAACGACGAATTCCAAGTGTCTAGGGCATTCTCGACCGCGGAGAAGGCTGGCAGCAAGATCGTACCCGATAGACCACTCATTGTGAGAGATTTGAAGGATCGCCGCAGTGCAAAGGACTCGTCAACCAAGCCTGACGAGAAGAGGGCCGAGACCACAGATCCCACCAAGACACGGCCCAGGCAGCCGCTAGCAGACAAGAGCAAGAACGACGGCGTAATCTCACCGAAGAAGCTTCCCAAATCAGCGACAACAGGAGATCTTATGAAGGTCATGGCGGATCCACCCAAGGAGATCTCGCTGAAGGCTGCGCCGTTGAAGAAGAAGAGGGTTGTTCCAATCAAGCTCCCCTCACTGCAGCCAGCAGGGCCATCGGCGGCAAGACCACCAGTGGAACCAGAGACACCATCAGCGGACCCCGGAGTTGTCTTTCCTGACACCCCAGAAACCAAATCCACAAGCGAGAAGCCTAGAGACACGCCCCCGCCAGCAGACATCAGCTCTCATGGAGAAACTTCCCGACCCAGCAGGAGGGTAAGAGCATCTGTCAGCTATACCGAGCCCAACCTCAGGGATAAGATGCGCCGGCCAACCAAAGAGATGTTGGATGCAGTGTCTGGAGAAGGCAAATACAAGCGCACCAGCTCAGCTCACCATATCACCTCGGCGTCCGCATCAAAGCCCACGGCCGAAGGCGAGCTCACGCGTTCAGCGACGACAACTCAGCTTCCGGCAGCCGAAGCCGCCATGGAGAACGAGGCAGCCCGCCGGCCTCCCGTCACGAGCCCATTATTACAGAGAGACTCAATGAAAGAAGTACTGCCAGCTGGTCAGGTAGGCCAAACTGTGACCGAGCGGCGAAGGCGGCCATCATCTAGGCAAAGCCAACTGTTTGAAAAGCTAGAGAAGGCGGAAGATGAGCAAGATGAAGAAGGTGGCGCCGAGGAGAGTCACGGGATCGACCCATACGAATTCCGAGACGAGTCCACTGTGATGGAGCAGCCCAGAGAGTCCCAACCAAAAGGGAGAGGCAGCAAGGGAGCGAGACGGTCCACAGTGGCCAAAAACGTGGGCACCGACGACCAATCGGCATCAGGGGTGGATGCGAAGAAGGCCTCCCGGAAACGGGCGTCGATGGCTGCGCCTAAGAAGACATCCATGCTTGATGATGTACAGGACGAGGATTCTTCACACGAGGCCAGCCTGGAGACGGCGAGCGACATTTCATCGTCGCTACTCCAGGACAAGGCGTCGAGGCGTCGAAGCATGATGTTGTAATGTAATGAATTCTGGGACGATCTTTGCGGAGAAATTGCAAGCATGGCGTACCTGGTCTGTTTCGAGCGGCTTTGAGCGGTCTTGTGAGATGGATGGATAGAACCAGGATACCAGCGTGGTTTCTTTTGCAACAAAAGGAAGCGCATGTAAGGCCGAGTTTTGGAACGAGGCATTATGAGTATCTAATGTGGCACTTGAAGAAATGAGACTCCCGCTTGTCCGTCTGCGCCTCTGTCTCTCCATGAAGACCCAACAAGCCCACACAGCCATTGAATCCTTGTCATGATGTTCTCAACGGTGTGCCACCGTTGCAATAGTTGCGGCCTGTCCGTCACAACAGCTTGATGTTCTCTCGTGCAGACGCGTGAACCCCCCTATGATGCTCCTGTCGGTTCTACCGGCTTTGTATACGTGACCTTCTCGACCGCAACGTTCTCGGCGCCATTCTCATCCTTCCTCAGTTGGTACACATACAGCGTCAGTGATATGCCTTGGACCTAGGTCGGGATGGCGTCAGCTCAATTGTAACCGCAAACATGGGCTTACCGCCCGCCACTGAGGCCACGTGCCGCCTATGGCCAGCAACAACGTTCAAAAAGGGGCGCAACCTACATCCATCAAGCAGAAGCTCGGCACGACCTCCTCCTCCTCGCCCTCGCCGGTGCCCCAGCCGGTGGAGAAGGCGCCGGTGGCGGAGCCCGGGTTCACGAAGAACTTGTCCATGTACTCAAAGCACTCGAACTTGTGGGTGCCGCCCCAGCAGAGGACGTCGACATCGAGCTTGTTGGCCTCGGCCAGCAGCAGGTCGGGCTCGCTGGAGACGAGGGTGAAGCCCTCGAGGAAGCCGATGCGCAGTCCGCCGTGGGCGACGACCTGCGTCAGGGGCAGGGAGGTGGCCTCGACGTCGAAGCGGCCCTTGACGATCTTGAGGTCCGGCGAGATGGAGCGGAGGTACTCGTACGTCGGCTTGTCGGTCAGGTTGCCGAGGCAGAGGGACTGGGAGATCTTGCCCGGGGCGAGGAGCTTTTTGAACTGCGAGATGACTGTTAGCGTGCTGTCCTGTTCGCTTCGGAGAGGTGAGGATTAAGGTGGTGTCTTGTATGAGGGGTGTGTGTGTGTGTGTGTGTGTGCGCGGGCGCGCCGTTGGCGAGGTACCTTTGGGGGGATGTCGAGAGCTCGATCGGGGATGTGGAGGTCCCCTATCACTAGGATGAGGAAAGCCATTGTGCCGCTCGGTATTGTGATGGAACTAGGAAGGAGTCGAGGCGAAGATTCGTGCCTCAATGGCTCGTACCGCGTCCAGAGCGACTCGGCCAAGAGGGTCGAGCTTCAGCAGGAGGCAGGCCAGGGCGCCGGGGCGCCGGTGATGTCGTAGACACGCGGGTTTCCAAGGTTAGTTGCGGGGAACCTGCTGCATGCTTGGGAGTCGTCTGTGGGTCTTCTCCTGACGCTGGGGGGCAGGGCACGGCTCGTAACGTCGGTTGTGGTTGTTCTTTGGAGCTAAAGTTGTTGTAGACCTCGTCTCATGGCTGACGACCGTACATCATCTACACCACCAAGATACACTGCCTGGTACCTGGACGTAGGACCCCTGTCTGTCCCGCTCCGCTGCTGGGGTAGCTCCGACCGGAACTGCCTGCCGGTAGCAGCAGATGCGCAGGTACGTTGGTACCTCGCAGGCTGGACAACCGCAGCCTCCCGAGGCCCGGAGCAAACCCGGACTTGGCAGCCGAGTTGTCAAAGTAAGGCCATTTGTCGGTGTCTGTTGCAGTTCGGGCAAAGACAATGCTGGGCAGTTCGGTACACAACCCGAGTGCCCAAGTTATTAGTCAAATGTCGTTGAAATCGGTTCATGCCCCCGCCTGCCAGCACGCTTCCCTTGCTTGAAACAGATATAGACAGTGGAGGACAGGGCAACACAGGACAGCAGAGAACAGGACGAGGCCTGTGCTCCACCACTTCCATCTGTGGTTTCTGTTCAATCACTTGCTGTTTGTTCCGTGCTGTGTGGGCGGCACCGATCACCGATTGGGGTACCGGGCAGCAGACTCTCCAAGACATCCCAATGTACCGGTCTCGGCCCCTGTCACTCATAGCCATGATACCCCGCGGCAGCTCCGCAAGCCGTCGCCTCTCCCTCACGGCGAATCACTTGCTTTCAACAGCACCATCCTCATCCTCTTCATCTTCATCATCAACTGCTCAAGCACGAGTGCAAGGACCACGACACCTCTCGACTACTACAACAACAGCACAGGATCCCGCCACCATGTCTTCCCAGCCAGAACACTCCACCCTGCTCATCCCGGGGCCCATTGAGTTTGACGATGCTGTGCTGCAGTCTATGAGTCACTACAGGTGAGACAAGATATATCCTACTGTACTTCTTCACGGCACGGTGTCAAGGCATGCCACACCAATGGCTCTGCAGCGGCACCCAGGCGCTGCGCAGGAGTGGCTTCTGAAGCCGAACATGACAGCGGGGTCGCGCTGCCGGAGCTGTTGGCCTATGTGCCCATCCTACCCGTTCGGGGCTTTGGTGTGGCCCGTCTTCCGACAGTGTACCCCAGCCGTGCAAGTTGTACAGAAGAAGCAGAGTATTAACCACTTTCATCCCGTAGCGAGAGCCATGTCGGTCCTGGCTTTGTCTCCACGTTTGGTGATACCTTGTCCATGTTGCGGAAGCTCTTCCAGACAACGGATCCTTCCTCGCAGCCCTTTGTCATCTCGGGTTCCGGAACCCTGGGCTGGGACCTGGTCGCGGCCAACCTTGTTGAGCCCGGTGAGAACGTGCTGGTCTTGACCACCGGCTACTTTGGTGACAGCTTTGCGGACTGCTTCAAGGTCTACGGCGCCAACGTCGACCAGTTGAAGCCCGCCGTCGGCTCAAGGCCGCAGTTGCCCGAGATAGAGGCAGCCCTCAAGTCCAAGAAGTACAAGGTCATCTCTGTCACCCATGTAGACACCTCGACCGGCGTGTTGAGCACGCTGCCGGAGCTTTCGGAGCTTGTTCAGAGGGTATCCCCCGAGACTTTGTTGATCGTCGACGGCGTCTGCTCCGTCGCCGGCGAGGAGATCGACTTTGACAAGTGGAAGCTTGACGGAGTCGTTACCGCCAGCCAAAAGGCCATCGGCTGCCCTGCCGGATTGTCCATTTCCATGTTCAGCGGCCGGGCTATCAAGGTGTTTGAGGAGCGCAAGGCGCCGATTGGCGCTTATTTCGCGTCTATGAAGAACTGGACCCCCAGTACGTTTTCCCTTATTTCGGAGTCGCGAGATGGTGGAGCAAGGACTGACTCTCTTGCAGTTATGAGGAACTACGAGGCTAAGAAGCCCTCTTATTTCGCCACTCCCTCCCCACAGTTGATCCACGCCCTTAACACAGCACTCAAACAGATCCTGTCTGCTGGGCCTGTGTCAGCGCGCTTTGCAAAGCACGCCGAGGTCTCCGACAGGATCAAGAAGGCCGTCGAGGCCCTTGGCCTGAAGCAGGTGGCGTCCAAGCCCGAGGATCGATCTCACTGCATGACGGCCATTTACCTGCCAGACAATGTCAAGGCTGCAGAGATCCTGCCTGCACTGGCCAAGAGGAATGTCGTGTTTGCTGGCGGCATCCACAAGGAGATTGCACCCAAGTACATCCGTTTCGGGCACATGGGCGTCTCTGTGACGGATGAAAAGCGAGGCGATATCGACCGCGCCCTCAAGGCGTTGGAAGATGGCCTGACCGAGTGTGGATATCAGAAGGCATAAAACCCGAGCTCGGCATGACAGCTCAGACGCTACGGGAGGCAGGATTCTGGCAACTGGTAGACAAAATTCGAATTTCCACGAGACGATTAAAAAAGAGAAAGCGGCTCGTGTGTATAGAGACAGTAGTCTAGATGTCAACGTTTTGTCGCGGAACTGTTGGCGCTTCTGGGAGAGTCCCGGGAGAGTCTTCTGTGTTCTTCCATTCATTAGTAAACACCTGCTGACGAGGACTCACTCCCGCTCTGCACCGCCCTGCAAGTGTGAAGAAAAGAGCTCCGTTCGGTTTGAGGGAGCGCAGTATTCTCACCACCAGACTGCCCCGAAACCAGCCCCTGCTCAGTGTGTGACCAGCCCCACAGCCAGTCATCTGCGAGAATCACCCGTTGAAGTTGAGGATTTGAAGCGACGCGCTTTTTTAGAGTGCTGATGCGCAGAGAGACGCGAGCTGTCAGGCTGCCAGTGACGTGTGGTTAGTACCTAGGTAGTTAGCTGTACCTGGCCCCTGCAAAATTCCGGGCGGGGTAGCGCGAGCGAGCGCAAGTGGGTTGGGTCGGCCTGGCTGCAGCCTCTTGTCTCCCGTCCAAAAGCTCAAGGCTTACCACCTCTCTTGACTTGACCTGCCTCTCCTCAGCCGACATTCTTTTGCGGTCTCGCAACGTCCCTCCCACCACACCAGAGAACAGCCATACCCCAGGGCAAAGACCTCCTTTTTCCTTTTCCGCGAGCATCTTTGGTGCTTGTGCCTCTTCCCCTCTTGTCCCACCTCTCCGCCAAATACCACCACCTCGACCCGACTGCACACAACCCCAACCTCCCACTGCCTTGCCGCCAAGCCGTCGCCATGGCGATATCTATCGAGGAGCTCGACGTGCTCGTCCGTAGCTTTTACGAGGGACGAGGCGAACAGGTAGGCTTCTCTTTATTTAATCTTTGCCACGGCTGCTGTGGACAAAGTCGCTGACCATACTCTCCTCCAACAGCAAAAAGCCGCCCAGGCCGCTCTGAACCAGGTAAGCCACCCGGTCGCGCCGCATGCCGGAACCGACAATCGCTGACTGGTCATGACTACAGTTCAAGGAGGATCCCGATGCTTGGCTTATGGTGGACGATATCCTCTCCAAGGCGAGCTACCCACAGACGAAGTGTATGTACACGAGAGCAAAACCAAACATGCCGAGTTGGGGCTAACCAGTCGCAAAGACCTGGCGCTGCAGGTTCTCGACAACGTCATCTCAACGAGATGGAGGGTTCTCCCGAGGGAGCAATGCCAAGGTACGCAACGCTGAGCTGGTAGACTTTGGCTGTATCGCCCGCTGACCCGGGTACAGGCATCCGCAACTTCATTGTCTCCTTCATCCTGCAGTGCTCCAGCACCGAGGAGTCCTTGCGATCCCAGCGAACCTTGCTCAACAAGCTTAACCTCGTCCTCATCTCCGTCCTGAAGCAGGAGTGGCCTCACAACTGGCCGACCTTCATCAACGAGATCATACAAGCCTGTCATTCGAGCCTCTCGGTCTGCGAGAACAATATGATCATCCTTCGACTTCTGTCCGAGGAGGTCTTCGACTACTCCGCCGAGCAGATGACCTCCACCAAGACCCGAAGTCTGAAGACGACCATGTGCAACGAGTTCTCTCAGATCTTCCAGCTTTGCCAGGAGATCCTTAACACGGCAACCCAGCCAAGCTTGGTACTGGCGACACTAGAGACACTGCTTCGGTTCTGCAACTGGATTCCTCTCGGCTATATCTTTGAGACGCCATTGATCTCACTTCTGCGGACACGTTTCCTGGAGGTGCCCGAGTTCCGCAACGTCACGCTCCAATGCTTGACGGAGATTGGCGGCCTCCAGACTGGGGGCCCGGCGGGCAACAACTACGACGAGCAGCTTGTAAAGATGTTTACTGAGGTCCTAACCACTATTTCGACCATTATACCCATCCAAATGGACCTCAAGACGACATACCCACAAAGTAACTCCCGAGACCAGCAGTTCGTGCAGAATTTGGCTCTTTTTCTGACGAATTTCTTCTCCATGCACTTGAACCTGATTGAGAACCTGCCCAATCGCGACTACCTCTCCCATGCTCACTACTACCTGATTCGTATCTCTCAGATCGATGACCGAGAAATTTTCAAGATTTGCCTGGATTACTGGCTGAAGCTGGTCCAGGAGCTCTACGAGGAAATGCAGTCCCTTCCCATCGGCGACAACCCACTGATGGCCATGGGAGCCATGTCAGGTGGCGCACCAAATCCCGCGCTTCTAAACAACTACCCCTTGCGGAAGCACAAATACCAGGAGGTCTTGTCCAACCTTCGAGTCGTTATGATCGAGAAGATGGTTCGCCCTGAGGAGGTTCTGATTGTCGAGAACGAGGAAGGCGAGATCGTGCGGGAATTCGTGAAGGAAAGCGACACAGTGCAGCTATACAAGACCATCCGCGAGTGTCTCGTCTACCTGACCCACCTGGACGTCGTCGATACAGAACAGATCATGACAGACAAGCTCGCCAAGCAGGTCGACGGTTCGGAATGGTCCTGGCACAACTGCAACGTCCTGTGCTGGGCCATCGGATCGATTTCCCTGGCCATGAACGAGGAGACAGAAAAGCGCTTCCTGGTCACCGTGATTAAAGATCTGCTTGGTCTCACCGAGATGAAGCGTGGCAAGGACAACAAGGCCGTGGTCGCATCCAATATTATGTACATTGTCGGCCAGTACCCTCGCTTCTTGAAGGCTCATTGGAAATTCCTAAAGACGGTCGTGAACAAGTTGTTTGAGTTCATGCACGAGTCCCATGAAGGTATGTTGCTTCTTGTCGCTATCCTACGTCACAGCTGACAATCGTTACAGGTGTTCAGGATATGGCATGCGATACGTTCATCAAGATAGCCAAGTCTTGCAAGCGTCATTTCGTTGCCCTGCAGCCTAGTGAGCACGAACCCTTCATCGAGGAAATCGTTAGGAACCTTCCCAAGATCACGGGCGATCTCACCCCTCAGCAAGTGCATACCTTCTACGAGGCCTGCGGCTATATGGTGGCGGCCCAGGGCAACCGCAACCAGCAGGAGCGACTTTTGGCGGAGCTTATGCAGCACCCCAACGCTGCCTGGGATGAGATCATCAAGCAAGCAACGGTGAACCCGGCCATCCTCCAAGACGCCGACACGATCAAGATCATTGGGAACATCATGAAGACCAATGTTTCAGCTTGTTCGTCGGTCGGGTCGTACTTCTTCCCGCAGATTGGCCGTATCTACCACGACATGCTGCAGATGTACAGGGCAACGAGCCAGCTGATCTCTGAATCCGTCGCAAAGGAAGGAGAGATCGCCACCAAGATGCCGAAGGTTCGAGGCTTGCGGACGATCAAGAAGGAGATTTTGAAGTTGATCGAGACGTACGTGGACAAGGCCGAGGATCACACAGCCGTGCGAACCCAGATGGTCCCGCCTCTGCTCGACTGCGTCCTTGTCGACTACAACCGTAACGTGCCTGGTGCCCGTGATGCGGAGGTTCTGAGGGCCATGACTGCTGTCATCTCCAAGTTGTCCTCTCTCATGGAGGACCAAGTACCGGCCATCATGGAGAATGTGTTTGAATGCACGCTGGACATGATCAACAAGGATTTCTCGGAGTTCCCAGAGCATCGGGTCGAGTTCTTCAACCTACTGAGGGCGATCAACCTGAACTGCTTCCCTGCGCTGTTGAAGTTGGACAACCGACAGTTCAAGTTTGTCATTGACTCGTGCATGTGGGCTAGCAAACACGATAATCGCGATGTTGAAGCAGCAGGCCTTAACATGTGTCTTGAGCTGATCAACAACATCGCCGAAAAAACCGATGTTTCGACGTCCAACGCATTCTTCAACCAGTTCTTCACGCCGATCCTGCAGGACGTCTTCTTCGTGGTCACGGACCAGGATCACAAGGCCGGGTTCAAGACTCAGTCGATGTTGCTCATGCGCATGTTCTACTTTGTGCAACCAGCTGATGGAACCGCTTCAAAGATCCAGGGCCCTATCTATCAGCCGGAGATGGCCCAGGCAGGCACCTCGAACCGCGAATTCCTCGGAAACTTTGTGGCGACATTATTGGCAAACGCGTTCAACAACCTCCAAGCGTGAGTGCTACCACTATGTTTCTGCTAATGACATCCACTAACATCGTTTCAGGCCACAAATCGCTGCCTTTGTTGAGGGGCTATTCGCGCTTAACACGCAGTATGACAAGTTCCGGCTTCACCTGCGTGACTTCCTCATTTCGATGAAGGAGTACGCTGGAGACAACGCCGAGTTGTACCAAGTTGAGAAGGAGAAAGAAGATGCTGCCAAGCAACAGGCAGACCTGGACCGGAGATCGAAGGTTGGCGGCCTCATGAAGCCGTCGGAGCTGGAGAACGATGACGACGAGCTGTGACTCAGACAAGAGTTTCGCAACGAATTCGCACCGCCAAACGTCGCGGGCACTGAGGAGTCTAGCGGCCCAGAGGGTCCGTCGGGCGTTCTTGACGGCTGGGACGTCTACGGTCTTTGACTGCCGGAGGACGATGAGAGGGCACGGCCAAGGGATGGCGCGGGACGAAACCGGGGGGGGGGGGAAAGGGGCGGGGAGTGATCTGCAGCCGCGGACACACCCGAAAATACACATTCCCTATTCCATTTTGTATGATACCACATAGAGGAAGAACCGGCACGAGGCTGGTAGGGACAGGGGCAGCTAAGAGATCATTCGAGGAGAAGACACAGCCTTCTCCGCTGACTCGTCTAGAAGCAACAGATGGTATTCGCGCGAGAGGGCGGCAACCTCGAGGGAGAAAAGTATCGAGACGGGGCTCTTCTTGTGTAGGAAATTGACGGAGGAACTCTGGTCTGCCGGAAGGAGTCGGCTTAGCTGGTCGGTCGACGACCGCCATGCCGGATGCTGAGGGGCGCATGTCGATGACTCATGGGGTTTGTTCGACTTAGCTAAATAATCCAGAGTAGACAGATGCCAAAAGTCCGTCAGAAGTGCTCATCGCCAGAGGCGATCTTCTCCATCTTCGTCCTATATTGCAGACCTGCTTGTATGAAGGCAGCTTTTGAGCCCGTCGTGGGCAGGAAGGGTCATGCCTGCGACCCAAGCAGAAAAACAGCAACTGTCCACGTGCTCGACGTCGTCGTTGGTCAACGATGTTGATATTTGGCCCCAAGATGACGAGCGAATAGGACGTGCCAGACGTCCAACGTGATAGCGTCGCAATGAGGATCTGCAGCATGAGAACTCCCCCGGGTACACGCCCAACGATGCTCCTCAGGTATGGGTTGGACTAATAAAGCGACTAACGCAGGTGGTTTGACCGAGCAGAACATGTTCAAATCTGGGTTCATCTCGAGCATTCCGGGGGTACGTCCAATGACGACCCCGAGAGTGCGTGTGCCGAGTGTGCCGCTACGGACTTCCCGCCCGCCAGGGGTACGATGTCCAGCACGGTCAGTTGCCCTACTCCTCCCCAGCGAACGCATCCCACCCTGTGCTGGACGACATCGCCCCTGGGCGTCATTTTCCTCCAGTTCTAGCAATGAGCCAACCGCACTTGGCATCTGGGCCCGCTCCTGCGCTTCTCCTTTCGGCAGACCGCTGTATTAGCACACACGGACCCGTTCTGCCGCATGTACAGTAGTAGGTGGGATAGCCCTTCGAGAGGGCCGCCCAGGAAGGGTGTGGCAACCTACAAGTAGCGACGCGCAGGTGCATTGGATGCTGGCAACGAGGTCATTTCACTTTCGGCTGCTCCCGCGATAGCGCCCCGGGTGTGAAACCATGTTCTTCGCCTCCTTATTCGCCTGCCATCGTGAGCGTATCCTGGCGACGACAAGTACGGGCTGTCCATCGAGGAGGTAAAGGGCCTTGATCCTGTTCTGCCGTCTAGGCACGATAGAGGACTTGGTCACCGTGCTGCTCTTTTTTGTTTCCCTATTGTCTGGTCAGGATACTGCTCATCAACATTAACCATGATACTCCCGACTCAACTCACCGTCCTGGCTGTTGCTGCCGCAGCGGTATCCCCCGTCCTGGGCCGCGCCGCCGGAGGTGGCCTGAGGCACAGCAGTATCGACGGGACACCCGTGAACAGCACGAATTGCAACGGGAAGTCGTACTCTTACAACGAGCTAGCAGGCTACGGCATCATCCCCAGTAACGCGACGGATAAGTTCGGGGACACCATCGGCGGCATCGGCAGCGCAAGTGAGTGCCGGATCCTGCAACGAAGGCAACCTGGGCTCGGGTCCGAAGACATGCGGAGCGAAGTTATACTGACCTACCTTAGTCGCCTTGGACCAGAGCTCGTGGAAGAAGACCGATGATGGCCTGGGTTACGAAGGGCTGTTGTGGACGTCGCCGGATAGAGGCTGGTGAGCGAGTTCCTAGCCACAGGCTAGTCTTTTGCACACTGATAGAATCATCACGTGGAAAGAGAGACCTCAGTGTTGAGAACGGGCTGGCGAGTGCTGGCCTCAAACTTTTCAACACCCTGGCGGAAGGCTGAGGTATGAGCGAGTATCTCTTGTCTTGGACATCATGGGCAACACTCCTCTGGGCTGAAATGATGTTGCCAGCATGTGGCCCCTGGATGAGGGCTTTCCAGATTGTTGCTCCTCGTGACTAGAGCTACGGTATTTCGAGGTGAGGTGACGGCCTATGTCTGTTTCTACTTGGGTATGGCACAGTTGCAATTACCAGATCAGAGAAGATCAGACATCAGATACCTAGCCTACGGCTTCTCGACACTCACCTCGACGTATCTAACGTCAATCGTTTGAATTTCAAGACATGTACTAAGAGGCTGACTCCATATACAGGAACACGCAAGGAACTCTCAGTATGTCGAACAGCTGCCTCCACTTCACAGGAATGATCTATCGAGGCAATGGAGAACCCCGGCCGAAATTCCATACTACGCCATGACTGTTCAGATTACTGACAAGCACGTGTTGAAGACTTCATCAACCGCGTTCACAAGTTCCATATCACTTTAGTCCCTCAACCCAATGCCACCATCGACAGCCCAGCATCGCCCAACCTCAATTTCGACTACGTCGACACGATCCTCTTGAGCGGACCCGATGGGCAACCAACAACCGGCCTAGACGCAGACGGCTCGGGCGGTCTGGAATACGATGGGTTCCCACAACTACCTGCTGCAACATACACCGGGGATGGATTCGGAGCCGACATCACCAACGGGACCACTACTGAGCGTATCTCCGTGGACAGCGAGGGCTTGGTCATTAACGATGATGGGACTTTCTGGGTCAGTGACGAGTATGGTCCGTACGTCTGGCTCTTCGACTCGAACGGGACCATCATCTCGGCCATCAGGCCCCCAGAGGCCATCATACCGAAGAGGAACGGCTCTGATTCTTTCTCGGCTGATTCGCCGCCCGCATATGAGGATGATGGCTCCGGAGACGACGTGATACCCGCTGACAACCCCACGGGGAGGAACAACAACCATGGTCAGTGTTACTCAGCCCAAGCGGATTCCCAAGATGGAGGGAAAGAGGCAATGGGGGCACCGTTACTGAAATCGCACATAGGCTTCGAAGGTCTGTCCGCCTCTGCTGACGGCAGGACGCTCTACCTCTTACTGCAGGCCGCAGCCAACCAGGAAGGTGTAAGTTCAATAATTCCCAAGAGACCTTCACTCACAGGACATCATGGGCCAAAGGGCAGGAAACGAAGTTCAACTTCATGGGCTTTGAAGTCCGATGATCTGGCTAGGCTACGACCTAGATCTTGAGTCCAGGAGCTGACCGTTGCCCATAGGGTCTCTCATCCCAAACCGAGCGATATACCCGCTTCCTAACCTACGACGTCTCGGACAGGCTGGCCCCAGCCTACACATCTGAGCACGTTGTGCCTCTTCCCCTGTACAACGACTACACGGCCAAGGCCTCAAAGAACCCCAAGGTAGCTTCCCAGTCCGAGGTGCACGCGCTTCCCAACGGCCAGTTCCTAGTCCTGGCGAGGGACAGCGGCTTCGGCCACGGCCAGGACGAGTCCCTGTCCGTGTACCGCCACATCGATGTCTTCGACGTCGCCAACGCCACGGACATCAAGGGCAGCGAGTACGACTGCGAGGAGTGCGCGGTCGCGAGCGCCAAGGGCAAACTAGACAAGGCGATCAGCCCAGCGGCGTACTGCTCCTTCCTGGACTTCAACGTGAACAGCGAGCTGGGCAAATTTGGCGTCCACAACGGGGGACACCAGGACAGTGGTCTGCTTGTAAGTGGAAAATCCCTCAAAAGATCATACGTGCCACAAGGGCACACTCACATTCATGCGTACTACGCTTCGAGGCGCTTGTCTTTCTCGCCACCTGCAACATGGCCCCCCGTTGTATGCGGGAAAATTTTCTACAGCGGCAAGTTCCAGGTGGTCGATGCTAACATCGACATACGGCATCAGAACGAAAAGTGGGAGTCGATAGCACTTGCGCCGGTCGACCCTGAGAGCCACGGGGAGGACTACTTCATAATCAGCCTCAGCGACAACGACTTCATTACCCAGGACGGGCGTCTCAACTTTGGGCAATATCAGTACGCTGACAATAGCGGCTTCAACCTGGACACCCAAGCACTAGTCTTTAGGGTGACCCTGCCGTCCTAGAAATGCCATGGGTTCACCACTTTTTCGCGCACAGGGAGGCGTGAACAGTCGCCCGATCTTGTCCACGTGGGAGTGAGTCGATAATATGATGGTGGTCCAACCGAAGCCGGGCGTGCGGCTTCTCCTCGCGGGTCTTTTTCGTTACCCTGAGGCTTCCGAGGGGCCTAGACTTACTGTCTTGCTGTTGCTGCTATTGCTATTGTCGTCGTTGTTGCTGTGAGAGGGAGGTGCTGTGCAAAGAGGGGGAGGGAACGGACCTAATGTTGTGGAACATGACAAGCCCTGTGCATTTCTGTACCTCATCCGGGGGGGGGGGGGGGGGGAGGCGTTGCGCATTTCTGTTTCGCAGGTCGCTGCCGGGGATTCGGGGGTGTAGCACATTGCGTGGCCACATGATCGCGCCCGCTACGGCAGGGAGGACCAGTTGTTCAATGACAAAAGTGACACTCCCGAGATTCCCCTGAGCAACGAGTGAATGGGCCGCGGTCATCTGATCGGAGTGCGGCTGCGTGCACCCTCGAACACGCCTGTACGCCGGCGCAGGGCCCGCCCCAGCTGCCCAGCCAGCATTTTGTGATAGTTGATCAGTCACCTTCTGGGGCGAGGGGGAATTGCACGTTCACCGAGCAATGTTACACGGAGGATAGTGTACCCAGTGACTCGAAGATGCAGGTCTCGCTGGAAAGGGAAAGCCGTCGGGGTGCCCTTGATTCGCCCGCGGTGAGGCGAGTAGATTGCAGGTGGGCAGCGTTTCTTCTCTCCATCTCGCCTAACATCATTTTCATTGCACAAAACCAGGGAGAGCAGTCCAGGTGGCGAGCCTGTCGGCATATTAGACCATCAATATGCCCTCCGTCCTGGAGGGATCTGCCCCAGTGGGCGTTTCGCATCCCGCCACCATACACGAATATGTGTTGCACAACATGATGTTTGAAGATGCTGCCGTCAGACGGCAGCAGCTGTCAACATCTCAATGTCTCTCGTTGGCTTCCCCAGTTTTTCACGGGCGAACCAGCTTGGGTGAAACCTTGTCTGGCTGACCATGCATAATAATAAAAGCGTGGAGTCTCCACCTTGACCTGTCAGGTTGTAAACGACAGGATGCACTCAAGACAACACGTCTGAAGAGTAAGAGCCACATCATCGTGCAGCCTGCTGTAAGGAATATACCGTCTGCGAGTTGGCAACGGCTCGCAAGGCGGGGCGATCGGCCGGCGGATTAAAGCGTGTCTATGCACATACATACATACATACATGTCTATGCATTAGCTACTGTGCCGCGAGGCCAACAGGGTAATTTCACCCTCGCCCCTGGCCTCAGAAGGCCACGAACGACCTCCAGTGCGACCGACGGCAGCCGAGAGCGTAGGCACAGCAAGAATAGCCGACGCTGCGGCTCATTGGATAGCTGCAGGCCCGCAGAAGCAAAGGGTCTAGACTCAGGCTGAGGATTAGTCTGACAAGGTCGTTGATTCTTGCTCGCATCGCCAAAGGGTGGGAGGGGACCAGAGAGCTCGCCCGGGCCTGGCTGGCTACTGACCATGCGGACCGAGTTCGCGGGCAGGCAGAGCTCGTGGCAAACAATCATGAGGACACCCTCGGGCGGCCATCGTCAAAGAGCTAGCCCCCACTAGCTTGCGCCGGCTTCACCT
The DNA here is from genome assembly GCF_014595645.1 of Diaporthe citri. Taxonomy (NCBI): domain Eukaryota; kingdom Fungi; phylum Ascomycota; class Sordariomycetes; order Diaporthales; family Diaporthaceae; genus Diaporthe; species Diaporthe citri. Next base: position 2,581,480 of record NW_025064850.1, read on the forward strand.
GTGGCGGCGGCGAGGCAGGGAGGAGAACCCCGTTGTGATATATCATACACCACTAGCCCACGGCTCCAGGCAGGCAAGTCGATGCACGGCGTCGGTGGTCACGGGCAGCTCCAGACTGCTGGGACAGATACCAAGCCTTCCTCAGCATGGCGAGGCTGGAGTGGCGTGCGCAGAGCACTAAGGGTTGGTGACGAGAACGCCGTGGCCCGCATGACGGGTGCTGCAATCGTACGCTGGGGCCAGTTAGGCAGCCTGAAGGTGGGCACCTTGTGCCAATGAGTGTACGGCCTCAGCACCAGACCCCATTAGGATGGATGGAATTTGCCGGCATACCTTGCCTACTAGCGGCTTTCGCTCCGGTGTATTAATGTCTCCAGCTGAAGAGGCCTGTTGTTTTGTGATGTTGGCCGATGGTGTCGAGTCGGATTCGCATAAACGTCCCTGGATGCACGAGGCCCAATTGAGTCGAACGGAACCTAGGCATTCGTTTCGTTGGCCAGGCCACCCGTTGTCTCTGACAGCGGCAACAATACCGAGCCAGGGAAAGAACTCGGCCTCAGCTCAGCTCCAACGACGATGATGGTTGGCGCCGCAAGGAGAGGAGGGAGTGTTCGCCAGATGGGACCATTGAAGGCAAGCGGCAGGCGACCAGGCAGGCAAGGCGACCCGGCAGCGGATTTTTGACCCAAAGAGGAAAGTGATATACCATCCAGTGCTTTTTCAAGGGAGTTTGCAGTAGTGATCCATTGCCGTAGGCAGTTCGGTAGAGGTATAATAAAAAGAAGTATGATTATTGAAAGACGAGACCTGCTCCGTACAAGCTAGGGGCGTGTGCTTTCTGTGCCGTCCGGCGAGCGAGGCATCAGCCTTGTGTGGTTCGCAGGATGCCTAACAGTATCCGCCGGCTGAACACTGCAGTCACGACGTATCACATACCAACCCCCCACAAAACTGAGCCGCGTCCCGGCATTGTTGGACTGCTTCTGATGCCTTGTCGTTGCTAATTCAACGTGCTCGACCTATTCGTGTATGTCGCAGCCCTTCGGTGGTGGAGACCGGGTGGAGCCATACGGCTGGAACATATGCAGTCGTTGGTCCCGCAACACGAATCCTGTGTCCTATTTAGTCGCCGGGGACTCTTCATTGACGGCTAGCCTGGAGCTCAGCCCATGCAGATGAGCGTAGGTAGGTCATGTCCTTTTGCCCCCTGCCAGTGGTCCCAAGAGCATGGTACTGGAATGTTGTCTCGTAACAGGGGCCGCTCCGTTGCCCGGCAGGCATTAATAGAACACCCTGCGGTGGATGACCGGTTGGCTGCCGCCACCGAATCAGGCGATTCAACATTCCAACAGCTTGCTGACGAATGTGTGTGGTGTGATGTGGTTGAGCCAAAGAGGTCACTGCCGCACCGTACACGCCATGAGCAGTAGTAAGTCGCCTGTGGGTGCGCCTCTTCCCCTTCATTGCTTCTTCCCCCTTGCGGAAATGCGGGGGGGAAACGACATGTCGATATCGGCAGCCGTGACGGGCCAGTTAAATGTTGGTGGTGGTGGTTGCACTTGCAGCGCCCTCTGGAATTGGAGGGACAAGGAGTCTCATCCTCCTGGCGTGGGTAGAAAAACAACGAGGTCTCTGCATCATTGACACCGGGGGGTGTGTGTTCTGGCATTGGTGTTGTCGACCGATCCCAGACCCCGAGGCAGAGAGGAATTGAAGAGTTTTCTCGCACTGGCATGTTCAGCCTCAATCGCTGACTCCTTCAGCCATTTTCATCCGCCGAGCCCTGAAACCGATCCCTCGAGGGCCGTAAGTACCCGGCCTGGTGGCCTGTACATAGTAAAGTAAGGGAGACGGTCGAGCCCCGGCCACCGGTACTCGAGAGTCTCCGGTTCCAATGCTGAGGCTGTGGCACGGCATCAGAATTTTTTGGTGCCCCAACCTCGACACCACCACCCACGCACGGTAAGCACTAGCATGACCATGTTTCGAAAGCATCTTCCGCGAAGAAGCGCAAGATGAGGCCTCTTCACGGACGATGAAGATCCGCGTGGGGGTTGCACAAAGAAAGCTGCTCTGTCTCTGAGCATCCACAGTACTGAACGAACACGATGACGAAATCTGCGAGAGCCCGAGTCACGTCGTCGACGATAGTGGCCATAGCTGGGTGAATGAGAATTGTAAAGCCATGTCGCTTCTATCCTGGTGGCCGGCCAGTAATGATGAGTCAGGCAGGTCCTCGCGGATTTCGCAGATTTCGCAGGGCCAGCATACCGCGCCGGCGCCGTCGTCGAGCTCGGAAAGGACCTAATATCCGTCCTCTGGAGCAGTGGGCGATCAATAATCTGTCCGAAATGGCGTTGATCATCCGCCCGCCCGCGCTTAGGAGTTTTGACAGGACGGAACCTAGCGCAAGAACCAATCAGTCCCTCTTATACCCCGGCCGGATCCCTGCTGGCGACATGGCTTCCGCTATTTTCTTCAAGGACTCCCCCTCGATGAAGAGTTTGACTCCGTTGGTGTACTCAAATGTCGCCGGCGGCCTGGAACGACGCTTTTGTGAGCCTGTTTTTATTTCTCTGCAGAAGACGCTTCATCGTCGACCCGAAAGTCGGAGCCCGAAGTCGTACTCATCAACTAAGTTAATGATGTCGGTCGCTGTGGATGAGGCGTGGGTGCGTCCGTAGGAGACTGGGGAGCTGGATATGAATATTGCCATTGGGAGGCCACTGTGGCTGCCTTCACTGTTGACAGCAGCTGCACGTGGTATGCAGCGCTGGAAGCACTCGCAGGAGAGCGCATCGATCGAAATCCATCCATCTGATCACTTCCTGTTTTCTTCTAGGCCATCTTCCCACCAAATCTCGGTTGACAGGGCCCTGCCGAGATGGATCGCCTGGATCAACGTCATCTAGCCTTGCCAAAAATAAAGCTGATTTACGCGGGTAGTGCTCCGCTCCCTTTGCCCTTGTCCGCTGACTCACTTCCCACCACAAATTGATAAAATGCAGCTTCGTGAAAAGTCTTCTGCTCGGCTTTTGTCGCAGTCAGCCAAGGGGCCGGCGTCTTGTCATCATCAGGATGGGCTGGCGGCCGACAAGCAGGTTAGGCGGGGCCGAGCTCCAGAATGTAGGGCCAGTCGAGGCTTGCATGCAAGTCAGGTCAGAAACACACCGAGCGCCATGTACGAGGCGGGCCTTTCCGTGTTTTGTAGCACCACATATGAGTGAGAATTCCCCGGTAAGGCATGCTCAAACGGAAACAACGCGCCCATCAGAACCAAGCAGCTGGTGAATCTGGTCCGGGGAATAGGAATGCCTGCAGACGACTGCAAGGGGCAGGAGGCAGGCCAGAACGTCCATCATCTCAGGCTTCCCGGTCAGAGGTGGCAAATTGATTCTTTTCGGTGGTTAGCCGTGAAGATTTCGACGTCTCTCCCTGGCAAGCCCAGCCAGCCCGATAGAGATGACTCTCATTATCCGTGATTGGGACTCATGGGCTGGGCAAAATGGGCTTGCACAAGGACACCGGGGGTCTATGTGCGCATAGGCAGGGCCATTTCCTGCTGCTCCACCGACGTGAATAACAAATTGGCATGCTGTGAGTCGATACTGCTGTGTATGTCATCCCATTTCACGCGGTCACGAGATGTGACGGGCAGGGTGACAGGCGGGAATAATAACAACAGTCCTGAGTCCGGTGCGCGCCCCGTTCTGAGCTTTGAATCTCGGGTCGCCTGTCAGCCTGCCGAATATACACGATGGAAATTCTCCGAGTCGGATGGTCCGCTTCGGCCGGCGAACTACCGCTCATCGGACCCGGGTTCAGCGAGAGGATTGTGATAGGCACCTTGTGGCAGTGTGGGTTGCTGCAGCAGCAGTTGCAGTTAACTCTGCCCTGCCCTGTGTGCCGTCGGCATCCCAAGAGGAGAAAAGCGTGGGCTGTCACCTTGTGCCGGGAGGCAAAGGTTCGTGCGGAGCAGACTTCTGGATGGCGAATCACGATCACGTCGTACTCGCAACCTCGTCGGATGCTAGAAGCGGGGAATGCCTTACCTGAGAAGGCAAATCTGCAGCCCTTGGCCTCACACGTGCTTGCTTTATTAGTTCGGCGTACAAAATCCGTCCGGCGTGGATGTCCGGTAGTAGTACATAGTAGAGCAATGTGAGGCATAGCGTACTGCGTTGCCTCTTTTCCCCGCAAGGCTGCCAAACCGCACTGAGCTGAATGCAAGTCACGATACTCGAATGCGATTGTGACGATGTGATACATGCTCACGACGCCTGCCATGGCGGGGTTGAAACGGGGGCTTGGCCAGATGATGCCATGAAGCAGTCGAGAGACCCATTTCTTGTGTGCGAAACATCCGACCCACCCACTCCCGTGGGGGTGTGAGGCCAAGCGTTCATTCCTCGGTACCTGAGGGTGGATATGGGTGTGCAGAGGCCGTGGATGTTCGCGGCACTCTTGCAGCAATGTGTTATGATTACCTCTGCTGTCCAGTACCGTGCCTGACATTTCAGCATCGTGCATGATATGACGCAGTAGTAGTGCCCCCCCGTCGTCAGTGTAGTACGTATGTGGGCAGTCCGGCTTACCCCCTCCTGGCAGCCTGACAGTATCTAGGTGTGGGCGGCTGTATGTCCCACAGACACAGCTACAGTGCCATTGTTAGATAGACTACTGCAGATTATTGGGGAGAGGAGCGCGAGAGAAGAGGTACAGCCATTGATAGAGCACTAGATTGCGGCAGTATCGCCGACCTTGGCAACTGACCAGGCTGCCAATCGTGGGGCACGGGAAGGCACCCTCTAACCCGTCATGTGCCGGAGTTCAAATCACGATGTGGTATGCCAGTGGGAGGGGGATAGGAATGGCAATGAAAGGATGGTGGCCCCAAAGCGACGCGAGTTCCAGCTTGAAACCTCAAGTCTGCAGCACATTGTAAACCCTGGTTCCTGGAGCCGAGATAGCCAACCCGAGCTGCAGAGAGCGAAAGAGGCCGGCCGACCAATTGGAGGTGGTCGAGGTCACACCCCACCCGTCGTGCACGAATCGCTTGGCTAGTCCGGTGATGATGTCGTCGTTCAATAGGCCCGCTGAGGTGGTTTCGTGATGGAGCACTCGGCGGGAGATCCACTAATCTCCGCACCTCATCCCGAGAAAAATGTGGAGGTGGAACCCTTGACGTCTTCGTGTGGGCGGATGGTGTGTGCAGTCCACACCCTTCTGACCAGGTCGTTCTCGCAGTGCATCATGCGTGAAAGAGTCGTCGAGGTTGTAGGGACGAACGATTGGCCACGTCTAGCGCGGGCGTCGATTCAGTTGCTGCTTAACTTGGCCCTGAACTGAGTAGTCTAGTTGGTAGTTCTGTAGAAGTGATGGATGATATTGCAGCCTCGTGGCGTATGATCTCGTCATTGTGGTAACGATAGGCGCGAGAGGCACAAACGCCATTCAGCCTCGCCGAGCAATTGGCCGGGCCTTCAATAACAACAATCACTTACAATATTGCGACTGCTCTCCTTAGCCATGCGGACAACCTGCCAGGGTAGAGACCTTATCACTGGGCGCAACCCCATGCTGAGTTTGAAGCAGCTTGCGTGCCGAGCATCGCAAGGCCGTGGTCGAGTTGTGGGTGAGATGCTTGAACTACCTACAGCATAACATTTGTGAGGCCGGCGGCTCTAGTTGGACCAATCATTGACGCTCATACGGTCAAGTAATTTTCCTAGATAAAGTATGAGAACACACCCAGGCTTGCGTGCACCTTGGAGGCCAACGTCAAGCCACGGACAGGCGATAGTGGCCCCGGCCCAGGAGCTGGACGAAACGGGTCGGCGATGGTCCAAGATGATTAGTTGGCCAGGCTGGTTTGATAACCAAGGTCTTTTTTGGGGAAGACGCTCTGGAGCATTTGTTGCCGTCATGCAGGATCCCAAACCCCAAGCCACTTTGTAACCAAGGTCGCTGCAGGCTCGCAAGGGCTCATGCATACGTGACCAGTCAAGGCATAGCGCCTAGGGAAATGCCCACGTTGATGGCGATGGTTTCGTGTGCTTGGCAGCGAAAAGAGGGGATGGGCGTGGGCGGCAGGCAGTGTTTAGTGCTCGTCTCCGGACTGGTCATCGGTCAGCTGCGCAAGATCTCCACGATCCATGCCGCCTGCAGCTCCGTGGCTTGTCCTGCATGTGCCTTGATGGCTGGTCTGGTCTGGTGGTGTGATGGAGGGGGGGTGGGCATCGCGAGAGCGCAGCCACCATGGTTATGCAGCACACAGTAGCTCCGCTCTTAGATGCACCAGGTTGCACCGGGCGTTGAGGGAGGGAGGGAGACACACCAGACACAAGAGCAAGAGAGGCATGGGCTCGCCGGCGCCGATCCCAGAGCGTGAACGACGGAAATGGACGCCAGGTTGCACTGCTCTGAGACGAGGGCCATCGTGGAGGCGAAATGCAAAACGATTAGGTTTGATAGCCAGCGGCGGCGATGTGTCAACATGGCCACTGTGCAGCGTGGCTGCCGCCGACGGCGCGGGGATAAATGTGAGGTCGTGGCCATGATGAAAGAGCACATGCAGCCAAGAGGGAGAGGTCGCGTCACTGGAATGCTACACGGCAGGACTGCGAAAATTGCATGATGCTTGGACTGGCTGACTGGACGGCGGCTTGCTGGAGCGCCTGTCGCCGTGCAGGCATTCCCAGTGCCGTGTTTACAATGCTATGCACTTGCTTGCCGGCCCTGGGGACTGCAGTCAATCAATCAATCACCAGCGCCTACCAAGTACGGCCCTCAGCAAATGCAGGTGCAGCTCCAGGCCCGTTCCTGCCCTCTCGCGCTTGACCTTTGAGCTCTTCCTGCTGGCCTGGACCTGGCGCTGTCGACGGCGCTTACGGCTTGGCCTCGCCATCCTTCCCTTGTGGTGCACAATTTCACTATCTCGTCCTGATTCGAGCGACGGATTGCACGAGCGCTATTACCGAACCCGCGGGTCGAGCTCGTGCTGTGAAGCTTCTCGAGATCATCTCAACCTTGCAAAGATAGGGGGGACGGGATTTGCGTTGAGGGCGACGGAGCCCACTCCCAAAGTAACGCTGGCCCGGGGGCTTCCTACTGAAGACGGAAGTGCATCGCGACCCCCACGTCCCCGTTCAGCGAGCCGTGAAGATTAGGCCTTTGCCCATCCGTCTCAACCCTCCACAAGCAGGCGACGGTGCTTGCAGATCGCAACATCTTATCTATTAGCGGACCCTGGAAAGATAACTACATCCACGACTACCGCGTGGTAGACAAGATGGCCAGAGGTCCAGGTGAGCGAGGGATGATCGTGTCTTGCACTGTGAATCCAATGTGCTCATGCGAGACGGTTCGCCAGACACCCAGACACCCACCCATCCATCACATCTGCAAATCCAAGACCCTGAGTCTGCGAGAATGCTGGAGCACCGAGGTTGATGAGTCGAGAGAGGGAGAGAGGGCGACAGAGCCGGCAGACAATTGGCGAGAGCTTATTCCCCAACCCGTACTATCTTTTACTTTTGCATCGAAAACTCAACGCCCAGGCCGCAGCATGCTGCTGCAAGCCAGAGTGCCTGATTCCGTGCTCCTGTGCAACTGTGCAACTGTGCAACTGTGCAACCAGGACATCAAGGGCCAAGAGAGGCCAGGCCAGGCCCCGACCGGAGCAACGAGAGTTACTCCCTCACACATCGGTTGCGTGAGCGGCAAAGTTTAGTTGATCAGACCAGCCAGCCGGCAAAATCCACCCGCCCATCGCTGGACTGGACTGGACCGGACGGTCCTGACGGCACCATCCAGCCTGTCCAGCCTGTCCAGGTCGGTCGACCTTCACCTTGGTCCTCACGGCTGTCTGTTCGTCCACGGGGTGCTGTGTCCCAATGTTACTGCCCAGTTGCGTGCGGATGGGTCCACCTCCCGCAATGCAGCAGACCAGGACCAGGACCGGGGCCAGCAACCGGCAACATCAACAGCAACAGATGAGCAAGCTGCACCCACGGCCAACTCCACTTTGCTGTGGCCACGCCCCGCGCCTCACTGCCTCGTTCTCGTTGCACGGCACCTTGATGATGAGCACGACAACGGCAGGTGTGTATCTACGGTACGGCATGCACTGCGTATGCTTGCTGCTTGCTGCATTTTGATGCACCAGGGGGCCGTGGGCTTGCGTGGTGGTGGGCACCTCTGCTCCTAGCCCCACGCCCTCCCCAGCACCACAGCCAACCTGTCCTCCTGCACTCCCCCAGTGCTGCCCAGCGGGTGGTGTCTAGGCTGCCTTGAAAACTTTTTCAGAGACACCCGGGCACCCTGTCTGTTTTGGTCTATGCTCTACGCATCACACGCCCTCTGCCCACCCGCAACACACCACGCCACACCACTCCACGGCCATCACCACCACAGTGCAGCACGCCTTGCATGTACACACGTACCCTGCCACCCTTGCACCCTGGCCAGGATGCCAGGCTGCGCTAGCGCTAGGTCCGATGTGGGATGGTCGCTCATGCGTGACAAGGCCTCCCCGGCTGTGATGCCTTGGGGAAGTCCCAAGGCCGCGCAGGGCTCCTGTCGTTTTGCCTGTGTCTTGGTCGAGAGTAGAAAAGCTGCTCCTCCCCTCCCAAGCTTCATCTATCAAGTACACAATCCACTCAACCACAACTTCACTTCAACTTGGTTTTCGTTTCTTCTTGACATACCCGACTCTGGTCCCGACTCCTTCTACAACACCTTGGCTTCTACCAGATCACCATCAACTCAACCAGTCTACACGCAGCTCGCTGTATCTCGCACTCGCTCGCCGGACTCGTCACCGTCGCCTTCCAACACCAACGCTTGAAGACCGTCGCCGTGAGAACTTGCGTGTGAAGAACCAGGTCAACTTGGAAAAGGAAGCACAGCAAATCAAACTCGCTCGAGCAGCCTCAACTATCCCACGAAGCACACCAACCGCACGAGATCCCCGTGGTCTCTTCATCAGTTGAATAATCCTCGCCTGCTCTTTGCGTGAAGCACTTCTACACCAACCAACAACAACCACCCTTCACAATGTCTTCCGACTGGACACACTCTTACTGCCTCACCTGCGACAAGCAGACAGACAGCACCACATACTGCTCCGAGTCCTGCCGACTGGCAGAGTACGAACAGTCATCGACCCCCAGCACCGGCCCAAGCTCCCCTGCCTTCAGCGGTCCTAGCTACCCATGGGGATATTCGAAACCCGCAACGGGGTTGAACAAGCTCTACCTGTCACCAGCCTGTGACTTCAGCCATTCAGCCGCGCAATCGTCACAGCGTCGTTCCTCGCTCGCCTTGCCGCAGCGGGTCCTCTCACCATCGAGCTCCCACGCCAGCCTGTGTTCGATGAAGAGCACCTCCTCTGCCAGCACGGAAGCCGCGATGCAACTATCTGACGCGGCCAGGAAAGAGCTGCTCGCCTACGCGAGCTCGTTCGAGAACGCCCGATCTTCACGGAGGCAGTCTCACTGAACATTCGATGAGTCTTCGGTGGATTGCACTGTGGATGATGCCATTCCTTGGCACCACTTCGTTTCCTAGATACCCCACTTAAACATTTTCGGACCTTGGAATTTCTCGGGAATACCCATCACCACTTCATCAATGACATCTGGCGGTCGAGCGTGATCTCGTCATTTTTGTCGCCCTCCGATCATCGGCGAGCCCCCTGGCCTTTCTGTCATTTATGTACCACAAAAGCATCAACCGGAGCACAGCATTACTACAAAAGTTATGGGTTTACACGGGAATTGGGATGGTTCTTTACTACTTTTATTTGTCTGGTCCGGCAGGACATTGGCGTCTTCACAGGGATGCGAGCGATATGACTCTGTTGTTGTACCAAGGCAAACCCTTGGATTTCTCTTGAGCAACCGATGGGAGAGGAACATCCCGAGGTTGTTGCAATGGATCATTTGCACCGGCGGCTGAGGGACTGGCGCTGGAACATGGAAGGGTCCCCCACGAGAGAGGAACTTCGCGGGGGCATATGGGGGATACCAATAGTTGGTCCGCAGGGCTGACTGGGGATGAAATGACTGGACACTCGAGAGTGAAAGAACGGTCAGCAACATAGCTACTGTCTTACAATAAGATCAGTTTCAGCTACCCACCGCTTAGTACATGCCAATGCGTCCCAATTGTGACTCCAGTTCCGTTCACGCACCCTGATCCCCTCTTGCAGTCTCGTTCATCCCGCCGTCTACACCGTACAGCATGCACCGTCCATGTTACGGATAGGACCACTGCCGGCTGTCCCCACGTGCGATGAAGTGGTTCATCGACCCAGGTGTTTTCCTTTTGCTCTGTCTCTGCTTTTCCCCGGGTACAGATCCCGTCTGGACAAGCTTATTACACATCATTTTTTTCACTCGGTAACTGGCTCAGGCTCACTTTCTTTTTCTTGTTTCCCCCTGCCCTTGCATTCTCGCAGCCTCGTCACACAAACAGGCTGTGAGCCCTGTCTATGTGGGACCAGCACAGGCTTGAATTTGACTTCCGTCTTGATTCAACAGCTCAATGCTCGCACAAAGGCTCGCTTGCTCACCGGATGCGAACATGCAGCCCAGCATCGGCTTGCTGTCTCAACACAGGTGCTGAGCTAGTTCGGCTAGCAAGGACAGCAGCCGAAGGTTCTCGACAGTGGACAGCACGCATGTACACAAAGGGAAGTACATCCTTGCAGCGGGACAAGCCATAAAGGTACTTGTTACGTGAGCGCAGGATGCTCAGCCTCCGAGCTCAACCTTGGAACAAACAGGACATGGCCAATGTGCAGCACTTTGCAGCAGCTTCCCCTCCGAACTTCCAGCTTTTTTCTCCCACCGTGCATCATTACGTACTGGCTGCGAGCCTCACTGGCCCGGTGATGCATTGCGCCATTTGGGGTCTGAGACACAAGCTGGACCAGGAACAGCACCGTACTGTGTGCGCTGGCCCAGCCCGAGCAAGGTTTGGTTCCATCGCATGGCCCTCGGACAGCTCGTTGGAAGTTGCAAGAAAGGACCAAGGCCCAGTCATTGTTGCCCCTCGCCCGCCAGCATCTTGCTATATCTCTACCTATAGCCAGTCACATGATTGCCGCCGGCCGATCGCGCTCTGTCGCGATCCTCCTTGTCGGGTTGGAGTCTGATCTGCTTCTGGCTGAGTCCCTGGCCGTGCGCCGGTCTCCCAGTTCTTGCTCCTCTCAGCCCTCCTGGGCGTCACACAGGGTGAGCAGAAAGCGAAAATACTGTAGCCATCCCTCCCCCAGAGGCAAGCTCCCAGCTCTGCCGAGAGCTTATTCACCGGACAGACAGTCTGGACTGTCGAGCTACCCTCAACAGACTCTCCCGTTTCACACCTGCAAGCTGCGCAGTGGTGCCCACTCCCGTCGACATGGTCGATCCCGTCCCAATAAAATCCGTGGCTTGGGTCAGGTCGGGGCCGCCTGCAAGGCTCATCCCCTCACCCGGGCCCTGCGTTGGCCTCTGGGACGAGTCACTCCCTAGCGGAAACATCGACGCCGTCATGGCACGACGTGTTAGTCACAGACCTGTAGTCCGAGAGCGAGGGGTGGAGGAGGGGATCTGTTGCGTCTGGTAACAACGGGGTGGGATCGGCCCTCGACACCATCTTCTCGCTGGCGTTGGGTCCAGACCTCGGGCTCTCGGCTGGCCGGTCGCCGTCTGCAGGGCCAGCCAGTCATCACGGACACCACCTAACAATAGTCCCGCGTTAGACCGGACGACAAACCAGGGGCAGACGACTCCAGGGCCTGCACGAGAGAGGCAAAGCGAGCTTGCTGGCTACAAAGGAGGTTCGCGACTCCTGACGGCTGGACCCAAAGCTATGTTTGACGTGTGAATTGGAGTGGAGGGCGAGCGACAACCCGACAGCCCGAGCATCGTTCTCGCACCTGCAGAACCATGTGTCGAACCCACACGAGCTCCGGGAGTAGAGTGTGGGTATCCACAGGACCTGGAGTCTCGGTCTGGACGCCGGTGGATGAAGTTCTTCAGCGAAAGGCAAAGAAGAGCCTGACAGGGCTGGGATCGCACCGGTCCACGGCCCTTGTGTTGAGCCAAAGTCTCCATCAGCATTGTCGGTGTATCAGAAACCCAAGCCTGGGGTGTACGTACCATCCGTCCTGTTAGGGGCCCTCCATCATCTGGGTTCGGCAAGAATCCTTCCAAGATATTAATATCTGCTATCGTGCAAGGGGATCTGGCCGTGCCTGCAAGCAGAGTGAGGAAAAAATCCAATTACATAACGTGGAAAGCTCTTTGACGTTCTGATGACACCGAATGCTCGCTTGTCTGGGCCTCTGAGCCTGACACTTCACTGCTCTACGAACGAACACACAAGATCCATGTTCCTGATGCGTGAGGCCAGGGTCTGTAAAATCGAGATCGGGGATGCATCACGGCTGCTAAACCGACGCCCACAGTAATAAACAACCCACGGCAATAAGACGTGTTTCAACCACCCAATTTTTAAATTTTTTTTTTTTTTTTTTTTTTCCACTTCCACCGTGGGCGGCAAACACTGTACTGTATTGCACCATGCACTGCCCATAGTTTAACGAACCCGACAGACCCAGACCCAGACCCACAATGAAGCTTTGACAGGCACGATTCATCAGGCGTCCGGCCCCGTTTCCGGTGCACGCAAATGCGCAGGAACCAGATCCACCCGGGCTGAAATCTTGCTTCCCACATCCCTTGGAAGAGGAGAAAAAGAGGTCTCGCTTGACGACTCTGGCTCTTCTGGGTCGTCAGTCCTCCTGCGACGGGGTGGGTCAGCGCCCGTCTCGCACCAAAAACCCACCCGCACCCCTCCCCCCCTGGCTCGCAATCGGGGGGCACATCGCCGGGCTCCAGCGTCGCCCCCGTACCGTGGGGACCGCTCCCGGTATGTCAGCCCAGTTTCCCACTATTTTTGTTTTCTCCCCGACCGGGAGGTCCTTGGGAGCCAAGGGAACGCTCTCCCTCTCTCGCCGCGCGCTGGGCCGTGGGTCCTCTTTCCTCTCGTCCCGCTCCACCGCGGGTGTGCGCGCCGAAGGCCACCTTCCCCATGTTTCCCCCCTGGGCGTTGTGGGTACCTGTCAAGTCGGCAGATTTTTTGCCAGTTGACGTGGCTGGGTCTCAAATTCAGGAGACAAAGAGACACAGAGACACACAGACACAGGATGGCGGCCGCCCTGTCTCCCCCCATGTGTCTCGCTGACGGAGCACGAAACCCAAGACCGGGGGCTTGAGATTGATTGAGTGAGGTCAGCGCCCACGGTTCGGTTCCTGCTTGAAGGGGGGGAGGGGGGGAAGCCCACTTGTCATCCTCCACCCTTGCGTGCGGAAACGTGCTGTCAGCCACCATGTGTTCAGAGCGAGTTCAGACATGTCCTCTGCTGTCCGCCGGCCCGCGATGGGCAAGGGCAGATGCGGTGTGGTGGTCCGCCGCGGGAACAGGCGAGCGCTCGCCTATCCTCCTCGATGGGGGCGCTGATGAACGCCGCCTCTTCGGTGCTCCCGATGGTTCGTTCACCCCTTGCAGCTTCAAAGCCTCTCCTTTCCGCTTGCCGGGTTTCTTGCTTTCTTGCTCACGGGGGGCCATGGGGGCCATTTTCCATTCCCCACCCGTAACAACAAAGCCTCTCCGTGTGCGTATGTGTGTGTGTTGTCTGTGCATCGCTGGCGCCGCTGTGCAGTCTCGCCCGCCTTCTCACTTCCAATAGATGCACGCCGTTGCGCGCAGCAGGGCTGTTGCTCACAGATCCATCCCCCGGCCCCTAGGGCGCCGCCCCGGTCTCGTTTACGTACCGTGCCTAGGAGTCTCAGTCCAGCCTCGCACGGCAGGCAAGACAATGATCGGCCCTAGCAGATTTTTGGGTGCGGCGCCTGCGAGGGCAGACGGGCTTTCGTTGGATGTCGGCCGTCGTTGGGCACGGGTGCGACGCGATCTAGAACCTCTGGCAACAAAGGCGCAACCCTATCTCGATCTGTGCGACGGCGGCGCACACAGTGTCTGAGAGCAATTAAAAATGGGCGAGCTCAGGGGGCGCGCACATTGGCGGCGCCAGGTCAGCCAGGCACAGGAACCGACCGGGCCTTTCTAGAACAGCGAGTCAAAATTCCCCCATCCCCGCCGTCCACTTTGGGCAGCGGCACAGGTCTCGGGAAGCCGTCGAGAGACTGGCGAGCCTCGCCGGGGGAGAAAGGGCGGGCTGCACGGGAGTGGATATCGGCTGGGCACGGCTGCATCGGCCGGTGCCCATCGTCTTTGCTGGCGGGTTCCGTTTGGCTGGCGGCAGGGAGCAGGCTCGGAGGAGCCCCCGTCTTGGCTTGACCGCGGGCAAGTCAAGACAGTATCTTGTGACTTTGGAGCGGGTCGGGTCGTGGACATGCCCATGGACGGACCGGTCAGGTCAGGCCCAAAGAGTTACTTGGGGCATTTGCGTGCTCTGCAGTGGCCCCTTGAGGTGTTGCTCCCTGGTGCATGCAAGTGGCAGGCGGGCATGTCCTCGCGCTTGGGAACCTTGGAACGGCATGCTTGCCTTGTACGCTACGCCAGGTCATGCCCGCGGCACCTTGTCTTGGATCTTTGCAGGCACATGACGAGAGGCATTAAGCACACGCCCCGTCACCATTGTGACGGGAGTCTGAGCCATAGTCTGGCCCATGTCTAAGAAGTTGCCTGATTAAATCGGGTTGTCTTCCCGTTAAAGGAGACTGGTGGTTGCATGCTTGTTGTAGAAAGTAGAACCAGAGCTACACGCCCTTCTGGTTTGGCTTCCTGGTGTGCCTATAGGACGCTACTGATCATCCTTCTGTCATTGGCTGAGATGCTAAATTGACACCTTGTGCTTAATGTGCAATATGTAAACACAAGACTGCTGGAAGTTGGGGAATTCTTGCAGGCTTGAACCCTGGTCAAATCGAGGCTTTCAGACTTGGTTGGTGAACATTATATGACTTGGCGGGTGTGAAGTTATTGAACGTGGTGTAGGCCTTCTCGGGCCCTTGGGTTCACTTCGGGCTTTGTCATCGCCCAGTAAACTCCCAACGATGTAGACAGGTCATGACCTGCCCTGTACAAAAATGATGTTATCGGTGTGACAATGCCACTATCAAGGGCTTCTTTCGTGCTTCTTGTAGGACGCCTCAAGAATCCCCTCTTGACGATTCTGAAAATTCGGCGGGAAGGGACCGATGTTGCCTAAAAACGGATTTCTCGTGGGAACCTTGGAACACCAAGGTAGGTACTGTACTGCTCCGCATGCTTGACGAGATGATCCGTTTCAGCTTGCTGGCGGTGCCAGTGTCCCAATGGTTGCAAGAGAATACTGCAAGCAATACCTAGTCGACTACTATCATTACCCTCAAAGTATAATTTCCCTTGCGCAAGAGCTCAACAGCTTGGTCGCCATTGGCAATGCAGTAAGAGACATCTATCCTACGACGACAATAATCCAGCAATCACTGTAGAGCTTATCCGAGCCTTTATCCCTGGCGGTGTTGTGACGACACTTGCCACTCTCAGTGCCACCCAAAACGTCATTGGATCAAGCGACTAGTCGAGTCTTTTCATCATATTGAACTCTAAAAGCCCACAACGCCACACGCTTACATTTTTCTGGCGTGGCCCAAGACGTGTTCTAAGAAGTCTTCGAATCCAATTGATTGTATCTGGAAAATTTTCCTCAGAGCTGTAAGAGTCAGTCTGACTGACAAGATTGTATATCCTGCCAAACAAACAGAACTGCCTTCAAACGGAATCGGGGATTAGCTGACTCAACCACGCGAACGATACCTCACTCTAAGGCTCACCTCCTAGAGAAATACCTCAATAGTGGCGATGGTGCAAAGCTCGCATTGAGCTGATTGCAGAGAAATGTGAACAGTTCAAAGGCCAAGAAAAGACAACCTATAACACGGATCCGATCGTCCGCCGAGATTCATTGAAACATTGACGACACACAGATTGCTACGATATGTTTGAACACATACAATCTGAATTTCATAATTCAATTACGTTATGCACTAATATGGCTTATACTCGAAAAGATCGGATATTGTCATCCGATTGTCATCCAGGAGTCATATGAGCTTTGCTGTGTTGGATTTCTCAAGGAGAGCAGCAAAGTCTGCTTCATATGAAAACATCGACTCGGAGACTTTTCCCATCCTCATGGCTTCGGGCCAGCCATAGCATATACACATATTCGCGGCGTTAACAACTCCAGTTGGCCATCGCATCCGTACGCTACTCTCCTCATTATAAATACCCACCTAGCTCAGGTGTTCTTTTCATGCCGAATTCTTGTGTTACAATGGATCTGGACCAACATTTGAAGTATCCCAGCTTCATGTCTGCAGCTCTGACCCCGTGGAGAAATATCAGGACATAATGGGTAGCGACGATGAAACGAATTAAATAACCATAGCCCCATGGCAGTACGCTGAATAGTATTGCAATTTGTGGTCAAGAAGTCCCACATTGCAAATGACTAGTTGAAGGAACGTATCAAGTTCATTGGGCCTCTTTAAGCATTCACCTTGCGATATCCCAAGTCCGCATACCCAGGCCAGATCCCCTTGGCTTCCTCTACAAGGAACCTCGCCACCACGGCGTTGACCTCCTCGGGCTTCTCAAAGTGCACGTTATGTCCCGCCTCGATCGTGACCTCGGTCAGGTTCTCACAGGCCTCACGCATCGGGTCCGCCAGCCGGGTTGTGAGCGTGGCGCACACGAAGTCGAACTTGGCGTGGACGAACAGCACTGGCTTGTCCTTGCCCAGCCGTCCCCCGTCCGGCGCCTGGCCGTTGTACGCCGCGTTTACCTTGTGGTTTGAGTAGTACGCACATCCTCCCCATAGTCCTGTCTCCTCCGTCGCCTTCACAAAGGCGTCAAACACCTCGCCCTCCATCAGCGGTGCTCGGAGCCCGTCAGCCGGTGGTGCAGGTTTTCCGCCGAATCGCCCACGGTTCTTGCGGATGCTGGCTGAGAAGGCCGGCTTGAACGCGTCGGCGGCGTCGTACCCGTCGGGCTCCGGCGGGCGCGGCCAGACGGACTTGCAGAAGGCGGGTACGTTGGCCTCGAGCTGCTTTACGCACTCTTCGAATGCCTCTTCATAGTAGGCCATGTAGTCCCACTGGCCATAGGGGTACTCATCCGCCGGGTAGATGGTGCGGTCGACGAACGAGACCAGGTGGTCCAGGCCCAGCTCGAGTGACTTGTACGGCACGCAGAGGAGTACGAGCGCCTGGACGGCGGCGGGATGGTGCGCCGACAGCGAGGATGCCACTCCAGCGCCCCAGTCATGTGCTACCCAGACGGCTTCGGAACGTCCGGTGGCGGAGAGCAGGGCCAGCATGCCCTCCACGAGGGCCTCCTGGGTGTAGTCGGTTGTGACGCGGCGGGCGCTGGATTTGCCCCAACCGGGCATGTCTGGCGCGATCGCACGGAAGCCCAACGAGGCAAAGGCCAGCAGCTGGTGTTTCCATGTCAGGGCGATGGCCGGCCAGCCGTGGAGAAAGATGATCAAAGGGCCGCACGATGGGCCGGCGGCGAGGTAGTGGATCTTCTTTGCCCCGTCTGCATAGGAGACATCGTGCTCGGTGATGCTGGCCATTATTGGTGGATATACCTATGCCTGTGCCCCGTGTGCGTTGTTTGCATGTACTAGCACTGGTCCTGTGTAAGATGAATGCCTGGAATGAACAGTCAAGTTCTTGAAACTCAGGAACAGGGCGAAATGTAGTAAAAGCTTCCCGTGTGGAGCAAATGGTTCGGAAGGCTTTCAATCTGGGGTTTCAGAGCAAAACGTCAATAAATAAGCCGCCTGTGCCTGTCTGTACGCCCTTTGGATGATCGACATGCAACACTTGGCTGCAGGCCGCGCCTTGTCTGCAGTGAGCATTGGGTCATCAGCTCTGACTCAGCAGTGGTGTTTCTGAAGCGTGAATGGGGTTACCAGACGGCAATTCAGGTAGGAGCGTAGCTAGGATACGAGTCTTGAGGTCTCGAGCGGTGCAATACGAGGGTTGGTAAACTGGGGCCTTATGAGGGGGAACGCCATGGGAAGCAGGTGTTTTTTTTTGCGCAGGATGGAAGCTACGCGGCTTGGAGTGAGCAGCCAAGATTTTACATCTAGACTGGTGTAGTACCCAAGTTAATACTTCTGTTTGATATGGCATATTTGTGTGCCTTTGTTGCAAGTCCTACCTCTCATCGGAATCCTCGGCGTCAGAATCCAGAAGAGGCTGGGCACCGGCGACTTGTCACATGCCAAAGCGGGCAGTATGAGACACTATGACGAGCGCATGAAAAGGTGACAGGTCAATGCCGCCCGTATTTGGTCAACTATTGTACAAAGTCCAGCTGAGTCGGGGACAAGTCGATCTTTTCTAATCGAGCAATCATCGAACACCTTTAGTCTGGTTCGACTACGGTGCAATTCTGGCCGTGCCCGACACTCACGAACGCCACAGTCTCATCACCAAAGGTGAGAATAGCAATGCCTACGCACAGAGATTTACCGGACACGGCGGTAGCTGCTTGGGAAGACGCGGCCAGTCACAATGTTCGCAACTGATCCGGGCCACTATTATCCGTAGAATGTACGAAGTAACAACTCGGCCTGTGTTGGCCTCGTAATCCACTTGATTCTTTTGCCAAGGTAGCTTCAGGAATTGTAGTGCCCACTTTTTATAATTATATTTTTAAATCTTTATAATATTTATAACCTTTATAATTATAAACTTAATTTATATAAAATCTTTTTTTATAAATTATAAATAAATAATATAAAACATATTTTAATAATATTTATTTTATATTATTTATTTCTTATTAATTTTTAAATATATATTTATATAATAATTATAAATATTTTTTTAAACCTTATTAATTAAGTAATTTATTTAAATATTTTTTATTTAATTTATTATATTATAATTTTATTATTAAATTAAAAAATATTAAAAATTTATAAACATTAATATATAAAATATAAATTTTATTAAATAATTAAATAAAATTTTAAAATTAAATTTTTAATTTATATAATATTAAAAAAAATATTTAAATAAAATAAAGCTTTTAAAAAATAAAATAATACTTACTTTAATTTTTCTTTTATTTCTTAATAAATAAAAAAAAGAAATATAATTAATATTTTTAATAATAAATTATCTTAACTTTTAATAAAATAATTAAATTTAATAAAAAATAAAATATTTAAAGATAAATATAAAAATAATATTTAATTTAATTCTTTCTTTATATTTAATTAAAATAATAAATATAAAATAATTTTTTATTTAATAAATAAAATAAAATATTAAAAATAATTTTATACTTTTTAAATTAAATTTAATAAATATTTTAAAAAAATTAAGAAATTAAATATTAAATTATAATAATAATATTAAAACTTTATAAATTTATATTTATAAGCTTATATTTATATTTTATTTAAAATTAAAGAATTTATTAAATAAAATATATTAAAAAAATTAATTTATTTTTTAAAAAACCTTATTTAAAAATTTAATAATATTTTTAATATTATAATAAATTTATATTAATATTTAAAGATATTATAATATTTATTATATTAAAATTAAAAATAATTAAGAAATTAAATATATAATTATAAATAATTAAAAATATATTATTTTAATTTTTAATAATAAAAATATATATAATATTTAAACTTTATTTATAAAAAAAATATTTAAAATATATTAAAAAATTTAATTATTAAAATTAAATTATTTATTAATAAATTTATAAACAAAAATTAAAATATATTAATTAAAAATAATTATATATTAATTTAAATTATTTAATAAATAAAAATATATAAGTATTTTTATTAAACTTTAATTAATAAAAAAAATATATTTTTAAATTTATTAATTATTATTATTATTATTATTATTTTATATATTTTAAGAAAATAATATATAAAGTTAAAAATATTTTTAAGAAAACTTAAATAATAAAATTAAAATATAATTATAAAAGAATTATTATAAAAACTTAATTTAAAGTTTATTTAAAAAAACTTTTTATTTAAAAATTAAAGATATTTTTAAAAGTATTTTTAAAAGCTATTAATAAATAAATCTTAATTTCCTTTTTTTAATTTTTTTTATTTATAAATTAATTTTATATTTTTTAAAACTATATTTTAAAATTAATTAAATAATAATATTTTTATTATATTTTTATTATATTTTTATTAATTTATTATAATTATTAATTATAATTAATTCTTTAAAAATATATATAATTATAAAATTTATATTATATTTTTTATTTATAAATATAATTTTAAATAATTATAATATTATTAATTTTATTAATTTTATTAATTTTATTAATTTTATTAATTTTATTAATTTTATTAATTTTATTAATTTTATTAATTTTATTAATTTTATTAATTTTATTAATTTTATTAATTTTATTAATTTTATTAATTTTATTAATTTTATTAATTTTATTAATTTTATTATTTTATTAATTTTATTAATTTTATTAATTTTATTAATTTTATTAATTTATTAATTTTATTAATTTTATTAATTTTATTAATTTTATTAATTTTATTAATTTTATTAATTTTATTAATTTTATTAATTTTATTAATTTTATTAATTTTATTAATTTTATTAATTTTATTAATTTTATAATTTATTAATTTATTAATTTTATTAATTTTATTAATTTTATTAATTTTATTAATTTTATTAATTTTATTAATTTTATTAATTTTATTAATTTTATTAATTTTATTAATTTTATTATTTTATTAATTTTATTAATTTTATTAATTTTATTAATTTTATTAATTTTATTATTTTATTAATTTTATTAATTTTATTAATTTTATTAATTTTATTAATTTTATTAATTTTATTAATTTTATTAATTTTATTAATTTTATTAATTTTATTATATTTATTTTATAATTTTATTAATTATTATTTTATTAATTTTATTAATTTTATTAATTTTATTAATTTTTTTAAATATTTTTTTAATTTTTTTTATTTTATTATTTTAATTTATAAATAAATTTTTATATAAATATAATATTAAAAGCGCTTTTATAAAAATTAAGTATTTAATATTATAAAATTAATGTAGTTATAGACGTGCTATAGGGGAACAGCAGCACTAGGCACAATAAGCACTATGGGCAATTGGCACTAAAGCACTAGCAGGCAAGGGTTATGTGCAACAGCACATAACCACCCCTAGATAGTTTATAGCTAAAGGGAGGTTTTACAACCTATAGCCGCAACCTTCCTTTCTTTTATATAGCTAATTTAAATATAACTAATTTATTATTAATTAATATATATTAACTTAGCTAATATTAATTAATAATTACCTATAAATAATTATATTATAATTAAAATTAATAAAAAGAAATTAATAATACCTTAACCTTCTTATTATAAAAATTTAATTTATTAATTAATAAATCCTTAATAATACCTTAAATTTATTAATTATATAATATATTTTATTATGCAATTAATATTAAAAGTATTTATAATTACTTTATTTTAATATAAATAATAATTTATATTTATTTAAGTTAATAAATATTTTTTAATAAATATTTTTTTATTGCATAATTAATACTTTCTTTTTATACTGTAAAACAACCTTATTATATTTTCTTAATTACCTTTTTTCTTTTCTTTTATATATAAATTACTTAAATATTTTAATAGCTTAATAAAATAATTAAATTTAATAATAATGCTAAGAAAATACCTTTAAATATTAATAATGCTTTTATATAAAAACATTACTTATTTTTTAATCTTAATAAAAAGTTTTAAAATTAATAAATTAATTTTAATTCTTAAAATAAATTAATAATAAAAATAAATAATATAATTAATTAAGTAAATATTATTATTCTTAAGTTTATAAAAGAAATAATAAAATATTAAAATATAAATAATAATTTACTTTAATGCTTTATAAAAAACTTTACTTTTTAAAATATAATAATATTTAAGAAATTAATTATTATTTAAAACTTTAAGAAATTCCTTTAAGAAAAAGGAATTAATATTAAAAAAAGCATTAATAAGCAATATATTAACTTAAAAGTATTGCTTATATATAATAAATATTCTTTATAGCGGGAGAAGAAATTATATAAAGCGGCTAATATATATAAACTTTTTAAGTTTTATACTTAATAGCTTTAATTTTAAAAGCTAAAAATAATAACTATTTAAAAAATACTTATTATTTAAGAAATTTAAAAAACTTTAGCTTTTAATATAATTTTATTATTTATAACTTTTATTTCTTTTTATTAAAACTTAAAGTATTTAATTTTCTTTATTAAAAATAATAAAGGAGTTTAAAGATTATAACTTTTTTATTTTTAATTATTTATAAAATTAAAATAAAATTTTATTTAATTAACTTCTTTATAATAAATATTATAATTATTATTTTATAAAAAGAAAACCCTTAATTAATTAAATATAAGGGCTTTCTTAAAATATTAAAAAAATTATTTTAATAAAAATTAAGTTTATTAAAATACTTAAAAACTTTATAACTTAAAGAATAATTTATAAGCATTTTCCTTAAGGAATTAATAAAAACTTTATAATATATAATTTATATTAAAACCTACCCCTTTAAAAAATAATAAATAATTTTCTTAATGCTAATAATAATATATAATTTAATAAAATATAAAATAAAAATAAAAATTAAGGCAATAAATTATATAATTTATTAAATAATAAAATAAAGATTTTCCTTAATATTTATTAAATAATAAATATTAAACTTAAATAGTTTTATATAATATTTCCTTTAATTTTTAAAGATTATGCTAAGATTTATTATATTTATTATATTAATATAAGGTTTTTTATTTATAATATATATTTAAAGCTTAAAGCTTATTTTAATATAAAAGTTAATTATTAATAATACTTTTATAATTAAATCTTAATTATATTTAATAAAATATATATTAATTTAAAAAATATTAATAAGCATTTTTAAAAGGTTTTTATTATAATGTTTAATAAATTATAATTATATTAATAAATACTTAATATATTTTATTAAGAAAATAACTTTTTATAAATAATAATTATTTATATTTATATAAGCATATTAAAATTATAATATATACTTTTTAATTTTAAGTATTTATACAAATTATTATTCTTAAAATTAAGATTTTATTTTAAATTTAATTTTTAATGCAATATTAATTAATATTATAATAAAGATAATTAAAGTATTAATAATAAGAAAAATAAAGTATATTATATTAATTATTAATATTAAAATAATAAGCTATTAAGTTATAATAAATATAATTAAAAAAGCTTTAATTATAATAACTTTAATTAAGGTAATTTTAATTAAGGTAATTTTAATTAAAGTAACTTTAATAATAATAACTTTTATTCTTAATATAACTTTTATTATAATAATTAATAAAATACTTTAAAAGATAAAAAGTATTATATTTATAATAAAATTAATTATTAATTTTTAAATTACTTATTAATAAAGCATTAATAATGCCGTAATTAATACTTTATATAAGTAAAGTATGCTAATTATAAGGCTATTAATATTAATTATATTATATTTTTTATAAAGTATAAGAAACTTAATATAAGAATTATCTTTATTAAAAAAGAAAATAATTATAAGGATAATATAATATATTATTAAATTATTATAAATAATATCTTTCTTTATAATTTCTTTTTAAAAAATATAATTATTAAAGAAAATAATATTAATAAAGATAAAAAGAATATAATATTTACTTTTACTTTTTAATTTACTTTAATTAAAAAATATACTTATATTTAATTTTAAGGTATTATCTTTAACATAAGTATTATAATCTTTTTTATAATAAGATATAAATAATACCTTGCTTTTTAATATAAAAACTTTTTTATTTAACTTAATAATTTATAAATAAAAAAAGTATTTATTAAATTTAATAAAGAATTATAAGCTTTATTTTTAAATATAATAATAATAAAGGCTATAATTAATTTAATTACTTTTTATATTATTAAAAAATATACCTTTTTTTTACTTTATATAAGTAATATAAATAAGTTATATATTTATTTATAAAATATAATAAATAAATTAATTTAATAATAATTAAATAATTTTAAAAAATGTTTTTAATTACTTAAAAATAAGAATATTTATAATATTTTTTATATATCTTTATTATATTCTTTATAAAAAAGGAATTATATTAATTATATTAATATTTTAAATATTTATTAATTAAATATTTTAATTATTTATTAAATAATATTAAATATAATATAAAGATAAAAACTTTAAAAATTATTATAAAGTTTTATTATTATTATTAATTTTATAATTTTACTTTATAAAGATTTAAATTTATTTTAAAAGATAATTATAACTTTAATTATAAAATTATTATTAATATTATATATCTTTTTAAAAATAAGCTTATTTTTTATATTATTAATTTAATAATAATATTTTAAATAGCTTAATTTTTTAAGTTACTTTTAATTAAAAATATATAATAAGTACTTTATAAATATTAAATTAATACTTATTTTAAGCCCTTTAATTAAATTCTTTATAATATTAATATAAACTTTATATTTATTAAATTTTAAAAAATAGCATAAATAATAAAAATTACTTATAAATAAGTTTTAATAAAAGCTTATTAATTTATTAATAAAATTAAATATTATTATGCTTTTCTTTAATAAGCATTTAATATTTTATATATTAAGTTAATTATTATTTATATAAAAAAAGCTATTTTTTAAATAATAATAAAGGTTATTAATAATATTTATAACCTTTAAAGCATTATATTTATATTACTTATTTTTAAAGCTTATTTATACTTTATAAAAAACTTAACTTTTATTTTTTTAATATAAAAATAAGTTAAAGTTATTAAAATAATAATAAAATTTTTAAGAAAAATAAATATTAAATAATAAATAAATATAGCTTTTAATATTTATAATAAACTTAATATTATAAAAATTCTTAATTTATTATTATAAAGTAATATAAAGATATAATAAAAAAAAAATAATAAAGCTTATATAAAATTTTTATTATTAATAATTATAACCTTACTTTAAATCTTTTAAATAACTTAATAATCTTTTAATTTATAATAATATAGCTATATTATTATAATAAGATAAAGAATGTAATAATTTAAATTTTATAGCTAAATAATAATTTATAATATATTATATACTTTAAGCTAAATCTTTTAAATATATATTTAAATCCTTTAAAATTAAGGTAATAAAGATAACTTTTAAAAGTAAAAAATAAATTAAAAACTTTTATTAAAATATTTTTAATATAAATATTTATTATTTAAGCATTTCTTAATTAAATATTTATTACTTAATATAAAAAAGATAATTATAAATTTATATTAAAGCTTTAATAAAATAATATAATTATTATATTTAAAAACTTATTTAAGAAATTTAATTATAAGAAAGTATTAAACTTAATTAAATATAATATTTTTAAGTTTATATTTTATAATAAAAAAATATATAATAATATATAATTTTTTAAATCTTAAATAATATATAAGATTAAGAGTAAAATTAAAAAGCTTTATAAAAAGTTATACCTTATAATAGTTAATTATAATAATTATAATAAAAAAGAAATTTTTACTTAATTCCTTATTATTTAATAATTAAGCTAATAACTTTTAATTATTTTAATATTATTTCTTTTTTAATAAGAAATGCATATTAAGCTTTAAAATATTATTTAAGCTTATTTATAATTAAAATTAAAGCTTAAATATATAATACTTATAAAGTTATTATTAAAGATTTATAATAAGTATTTTCTTAATATTATTATATATATTATTAAACCTTTATATAATATTATTAAGTTTAATATATATTAATAAATAATACATTATAAATATTATTATAAAAAATTAAGTATAATTATTTTTATTTATAATTTATACTTTTTTATTATAAATAATAATATAAATAACTTTAATATTATAGTTATATAAATAAATAATATTCTTTTTATTATTACTTTAATATTTTTAATAATAAAAAAAAAGAAAATTAAAAAGATAAATATTTAATGCAAGTTAAAGATAATACTTATCCTTAAAATAATACTTAACTTTAATAATATAAAGATTATTATTATAAAAAATAATATTATTAATATATATTAAAAAAGCTAAAATATAAAGATTACCCTTATTTAAATTACCTTTCTTAATTAAAAATAATAATATATTAAATAATAAGCTTATAATGCTTATTTAGCTTTTATTTATTAATTAAAAGCTGCATTTAATTTATTTATAGCTATTTAAATTATTAATTTAAGTAAAGAAAATTATATTAAGCTTAATAAAAAGCTTTAATAATAAGCTAATTATCTTAAATATAATATATAATATATATTACTTAACTTAATTATAATTAAATTACTTATCTTTATTAATAATTCTTTTATTAATAATTAAGATTTTAGCTTTTAAATAAGCTTTATTATTACTCTTATTAATAAAACTTAAAGTAATAGCTTTATAAAATTAAATATTTATAGCAATATTATTTATTAATTCTTTATTAAATATAAAAAAGTTATTAAAAGCATTTTAACTTTTAAGATTTATAATATAATTTATAAATTTAATATAAGTATTATTTTAATAATTATTTTATATTAAATTATTACTTATTTTAATATTAATATTATTTTTTTTATAATTTATATAAATTTATACTTTTTATATAAATACTTAATTAAGCTTAGCATAATTAAAAAAAATGCCTTATAATTAACTTAATAATATTTTAATAATTATATAAAAAATATAAAATCTTTAAAATTTAATAAATTATTAATAATTATAACTTAGCTAATGCTTTTATAAAAGGTATATTAAATAAAACTTTTAAGTAGTTTATAATTATTAATAAAATTATAATTAAAGTATAAAAATATATTAATTAAGAATAATTATTTACTTAAGCAAAAGAAAAAGGTATATTAAGGCTTAATATATTACTTATAATTAAGAAAAACATTTAAATAAGAGTTAATAAAAGTTAATAAATTAAGTTAATTATAAATAAGATTGCAAAGAAAAAACTGCTAAAATAACTTAATCTTTACTTTTATTTAATAAAAATATATAAAATTAAAAAAAGTTTAAATTTTTCTTTTATTAATTAATTATAAATTACCTTAAAAAATAATATAATATAGCTTATATTTAAAATTACTTTCTTTTTAAGGGCAAACCTTATAGCTAAGATTTTTATAATAATGCTTATGCATTAAAAGTTTAAATAATAAGGGTTATTATTATCTTATAAGCACTTAAGTTATTAGCTTATATTTAATAAGCATTTTTAATTAAATTTTATAATTTAATATTTATATATTAATTTTATATATATTCTTATTTATTACTTTAATTAATATTAAATAATTTCTTAATAATCCCTTATATTTAACTTTTTTCCTTTATTTAAATACCTTATTTATTAATTTTTATAATTTATTTTACTTATTTTTTCTTTATAATTAATTAATTTTTATTTAATTATAAAAATTAAGCATAGTTAAGCTTAAGCTAAATTAAATTAAGATATATTATAAGCTAAAAATTAAATAATAATATTATTAATTTAAGGGTTTAATTTAATCCTTATTTAACTTAAACATTATAAATAATAAAAGCATAAGTTTATAAAATACATTATAAATAAAATATTTATATAATAAAAGTAATAATTTATATTTTATTAATTAATATAATTAAAATAATTTATTATATATAATTATTAAAATAATCTTTATTTATTAATTATATACTTTAATAAAATAACTAACCTTTAACTCCTTAATAATAACTTAAGCCTTTTTATATACTTACTTTTTATAAGTACTTAATATAATTAAATAAGCATATATTTTTAATTAATTTAATTAATTAATAAATTTAAACTTAATGGTTTTAGGTTTAATTTAATTTTTTTTCTTATATACTTTTTTAAAATATATATTAATTACTTAATTAAAGATTATTAATATAATTATAAATATATTATAAGGGAATAATAATATTAAGCATAATAAGTATTATAAATAATTAGCATTAAAGCATTAATAAGCAAGGGTTATATATAGCAACACATAACTACCCCTAGATAATTTATAGCTAAAAAAAGGTTTTATAATTTATAACCGCAACCCTCCTTCCTTTTATATAGCTAATTTAAATACAACCAATTTGCTATTAACCAACATACATTAACCCAGCTAATAATTAATTTAATATTATATTTTAAATTATTTAAATAAAGTATTATTCTTTTTAAATTTATTTAATAATAAGATTTAATTTTTTTTAAAATATATATTATTATAATTTCTTTATTTTTATTTTTTATTATAAATATTTAAAAGTATTATAAATATATATAAGCTTATAATCTTTTTTAATAAACTTAATAAAATCTTTTAAGCTCTTTTAAAATATAATTAAAAGTTTAAAAGTTAATATTTTTAAATTATTAATTTAATATATTAAAGATATAAAAATTACGAAAATTAAATAAATTAATTATAAGAATTATTTTAAAGCTTTTATAAAAAAAGTAATTTAATATAATATATTAAAAAATAAAAATTTAAAACCCTTTTTTTAAATCTTATAAAACTTTTTTTATTATTTATAAATATTAAATAAATTAAATTATAAGCTTATAATAATAAATAAATTCTTAAGATTTATTTATATTTTTTTTTTATATTAAAGATTTAAAAATAAATATTTAATGCTTTTTATATATATAAAAGCTAAATAAAATAATAATATAATTTAAATATTTATAAAATTAAATATAATAATAAAGTTATTATAATTAATTAATTTATAAATATTAAATATATTAAATAAATAAAATAAAAAGATATTAACTTAAATTTTTTTTTAAATTTTAAAAATAAATAACGTTAAAAAAAGGAATAATAAAGTAATAATTAAATAAATTTTAATTATATTATTAAAAATAAATTTATTATTTAATTTATAGCTAAAAATAATATAAATTATAACTTAATTATATAATATTTTATTTATTTTATAAAAAGAAATGCATTTTAAATATTTTTTTATAAAAATAATCTTCTTATTATTTTTAATTATTTAAATTAACTTAAATTTATTATTTTATTAAAATAATATAAAGAAATGCTTTATAAAAAAATTAAATATTTATATTAAATATTTAATTAATTATATAATATTTAATAATTTTTAAATTTAAACTTTTTTATTTAAATAAATAATCTTTATAAAAAATATATAATTTAATAAAAATAATCTTTTAATTTTTAAAGTAAAATAATTAAATATTAAAATTATTAATATTAAAAAGATTTAAAATTATATTTATATTATATTTTTAATATTTTATATAAAAAAAATTAAATTAATTTAAATAATAAATTTAATACTTAATTTATATTTAAAAAAATAATATTTTTAATTAAAATTTAAAAATAAAAATTCTTAAAATTAAAAGGTAAAGTTTGCTATATATTACTTTTTTAAAAAGCTTAATAAATTAAAAATAAATATTTTTAATATTTAAAAAAAACCTTAAATATATTAAAATAAAGTTTTTATAATAAAAAATATATTTTTATTAATAAAAAAAGAGTTAATAAACTTAAATTATTTTAAAAAAATATATATATTTAAAGTTATATAAAATTAAAAATTCTTTTAATTAATAAAAATAAAGAAAATATAAAAATAAATTTAAAAATTTAAACTTATAAGAAATTATTTTTAAATATATAATTAAAATAAATATTTTTAAACATCTTTTAATTAATTATTATATTTATAAAATATAATTATATTTTATTTTAATATAATTTTTTTAAAGTAATTTTATAATTATTATTTTATTTTATTAATTTAAAAATTAAAAATAAAATATTTTTTAATTTATATATTTTAATTTTAAATAATATAATAATAATTATTATTTAAGCTTTAAAAATAAATTTAAACTTTATTTAATATAATAATATTATATAAAAAAAGCTTAAAAAGGTTTTTTTAAAAATAAATAACTTAAAATAATATATTAAAAAATATAAAGCCTTATTAAGCTTAATATTTAAAATTTTATTAAATATTAAAAAATAAAATTAATATTATTATTTTTAAAATAAATATATAAATATAAATATAATAAAAATAAATTAATTAAATAATTTAAAATATAAACTTATATTTAAGAAAACTTATAACTTTATTTTATTATAATATATAACGTAATTTATTATTAAATAATAAATATTATTAAATAGCGGATTTTTTTAATTTTATTTAACTTTTATTAATTATAATATTATATTAAGGTAAATAAATTAATAATAAATTAGCATTAATTAATGCTAATTATATTTAATTCTTTATTTTTAAATAATTTCATTAATTTAAAGGAATTAAAAGTAATATAATATAATTAAAAATTATTAAAGTTTTAATAAAATGGGCTATTTTTAATGCTAATTATATCTTTAATTTTTATATTAATTTTACATTAATTTACTTACTTAAATATTTAATATATAAAAAATTAATAATAAAGATATATATTCTTTATTTAAAAAAATATTTTTAGCTATTTAAGCTATTTAATACTTTAAAAAAATTATATTAAACCCTTGCTTATAACTTAAGTTATTAAGATTTTTAATATTTTTAAAATAACTTTATATTGCAAAATAAATTAATAATATAGTTTTAAAGAATTATATATTAAATAATATAAACTTAACTTAATTAAAAAATAAATGCTTATTTAATATATTATTAATTAAAATATTTAAAGATTTTCTTTATAATTTTTTAATATAAAAAATATAATTAACCTTTTATTAATATCTTAAAATAATAAGTTTATAAATAAGCATTAAGCTTAATACTTTATAAATTTATAATTTAGCTTAAAAATTAAATTTAATTATTTTTATAATTATTAAAAAGCTTTTTATAAAAATTTAAAGATTATTAAAAATTAATTTAAGCTTTTTTATAATATAATAATTAAATATTAAATTATTAATAATAACTTTTATAATTTTAATAAAATTAACTTTATAATAAATATAATTATTTTATTAATAATTATTATATATATTAATAAATATAAAAAAGTTAAATTAATTTAATTTAATAATTAAAAATAAATAATTATTATTAAATATATTAATATAAATATATTATAAATTTTATTATTTATAATTATTTAAAATATTTATTATTTTATTAATTAAGTAATAAAGTTAAACTTTTTAAATAATTAAATTATTAAGCTTATTTTTAATAAATAAATAAATAATAAAATTAATTTAAAATAAATTTAATATTTTAATAAATATATTAAATTAAAAAAAGATATTAATTATTAAATATTAATTATAAATAGCTATAAAAACTATATATTAATTAAATTTAATTAATATTATAAAAATAATAAAATTATAATTATTAAATATTATATTATATTTATCTTTAAAATATATATATAATAATAAAATTAATTTCTTTATTTAAGTTTTAATTAATTATATTATTAAATTTAAGTTTTTTCTTATATTTAAAATAACTTATAATAAAACTTTTATAAAAAAAAATATTAAGTTTATATTTAAAAAAGTTAAAATTTCTTTTTAAAACTTTAATTTTATAATTTTTAAGCTTAATATTTATTTATAAACTTTAATATAACTTTTTTTTATTTTTTTTAAAAATAAAAGTTTTAAATATTATTAAATATTTAATAAATTATTTAATAATTAAGTTTTATTAAAAATAAAATCTTTACTTATTAAAAAAGCTTTCTTATATTAATTATAAAAATTATTAATTAATTAATAAAAAATATATAAATAATAATATATTTATTTATTATAATAAATAAATAAATTTATATACTTTTATTATAATTTAAGCTTTACTTATTATAATTAATTA
This sequence comes from Diaporthe citri, assembly GCF_014595645.1. Classification (NCBI taxonomy): domain Eukaryota; kingdom Fungi; phylum Ascomycota; class Sordariomycetes; order Diaporthales; family Diaporthaceae; genus Diaporthe; species Diaporthe citri. The sequence goes on from NW_025064850.1 coordinate 2,613,617, forward strand.
ATAAGCTTTAGCCTTATAAGAATAGGCTTTAGCATAAATATAAATAAAAAGTAAACCTTTTCCTTTATACTTTAAATATAAACCTTATTTAAATACCTTACGATAAATAACCTAAGGCTAGCTTATAATAACTTTAAGATATTAATATAATATTTATTAAATATTAAAGAGTTAAAAAAACTTAAATATAATTTAAAGAAGTATTTATAATTAAGGAATTTTAAGTTTTTATTTAAAAAAAAATAAAAAATAAAGTAATTAAATAATAAAATAAATAATAAAATAAAAAAGTTAATTTATAATAAATTAATTAAAACATATTATAATAACTATAATAAAATTAAATATAATATAAAAACTTATAAAAAAATAAAAAATAATTTAATTAATTAAATTTTAATTATATTATAATAAATTTAACTTAATTAATATTAATTAATATAAATATAATTATTTTATTAATTTATAATAAATTATATTTTTAACAATATAATTAGCATTAATTAATATTAAATATATATTTTTTATTAAAAATTAATTAATTTAAATTAATATTATATTTATATTAATGCTTTTAAATTAATAAAATTAAATAAAAATAAAAAATTAAATGCAATTAATATTAATTAATATTAACTTTTTATTAATTTATTTACCTTAATATAATATTATAATTAATAAAAGTTAAATAAAATTAAAAAAATTTATTACTTAATAATATTTATTATTTAATAATAAATTATATTATATATATATTATAATTTTAATTTAAAAACTTAATATTATAATTATATTTTTAAATATTTTATAAACTTAAAAACTTTTTATTTTTTTAATATAAAGATTTTAATTATATATTATAAAATTTAAATTTAAAATTCTTATTAAAAAAGCTATGCTTTTTTATTAACTTAATTTATAAAATAATAATCTTTTTTATATAATATAATTTATTAATAAGTAATGCATATTAATAAGTAATGCATATTAATAAGTAATGCATATTAATAAATAGCGCATTTTTATAACTTTTGCTAACTTTAATTAATCTTAACATTTATTTAATATAAATAATTTAATTAAATTTAATATTAATTAATATTAATTATAATTAAATTCTTATTTTTAATTAATTTTATTACTTTAATAATATTAATATAATTATAATATTAATTTAAATTAATTAACTTTTAATAAAAAATATATATTTAATATTATTTAATATTAATTATATTCTTAAAAAGTTAATTTATTATAAATTATTATAATATATATATTTATATTAATTAATATTAATTAAGCTAAATTTATTATAATATAATTAAAATTTAATTAAATAAACTTTTCTTTATCTTTTTTATAAGTTTTTATATTATGCTTAATTTTATTATAATTATTATATTATTTTTTAATTAATTTATTATAAATTAACTCCTTAATATTATTATTTATTTTATTAATTAATTACTTTTTCTTTTATTTCTTTTAAATAAAAGCTTAAGATTTCTTAATTATAAATATTCTTTTAAATTATACTTAAGTTTTTTTAATCCTTTAATATTTAATAAGTATTATATTAATTTCCTTAAAAATATAAACTTAATTCTTTAAAATAATAAGTTTATATATTATTATTTATATATTTTTTATTTTTTAATTAATAACTTTTATAATTAATATAAGGAAGCTTTTTAATAAATAAAAATTTTATTTTTAATAAAACTTAATTACTTAATAATTTATTAAGTATTTAATAATATTTAAAACTTTTCTTTTTTAAAAAAAATAAAAAGAATTATATAAAAATTTATAAGTAAATATTAAGCTTAAAAATTATAAATTAAAATTTTAAGGAAAAGTTTTAATTTTTTTAAATATAAACTTAATATTTTGTATTATAAAAGTTTTATTATAAATTACTTTAAATATAAAAAAAAACTTAAATTTAATAATATAATTAATTAAAGCTTAAATAAAAAAAGTTAATTTTATTATTATATATATATATTAAAGGTAAATATAATATAATATTTAATAATTAAAGTAAATAAAATAAATATAATAATATATTAATAATAATAATTTTATTATCTTTATAATATTAATTAAATTTAATTAATATATAGCTTTTATAATTATTTATAATTAATATTTTTTTAGCTTAATATATTTATTAAAATATTAAATTAATTTTAAATTAATTTATTATTTATTTGTTTATTAAAAATAAGCTTAATAATTTAATTATTTAAAAAGTTTAACTTTATTACTTAATTAATAAAATAATAAATATTTTAAATAATTATAAATAATAAAATTTATATCTTATTTATATTAATATATTTAATAATAATTACTTATTTTTAATTATTAAATTAAATTAATTTAACTTTTTTATATTTATTAATATATATAATAATTATTAATAAAGTAATTATATTTATTATAAAGTTAATTTTATTAAAATTATAAAAGTTATTATTAATAATTTAATATTTAATTATTATATTATAAAAAAGCTTAAATTAATGTTTAATAATCTTTAAATAATGCAGTTGCGAAATCTTCCGCTGCGCCAAAAGGGAAAAGGACCTACTGGTTGCCCAGGGGGCTCTTTTACAGGCTTATTAAGGGCATAATAAGCCTACCACGCTAGGCTTTAAGGGCATACTGCATTAAATGCCCCCTATAGAGCAACTAAGAAGCTATTTATAGCTAAGCTATATAGCGCGCCTTTTAAGGGGTTGCCCCTATAGCTTACATCTCATTATAGGCCTTCCTATGGCTAGGTCTTTTTTTTACGCCGGATTAAGCTTAAAACGCGCGAGAATTAAACCCGCAGCCTTTGCACTACTAGTGCGCGGCGCTTTCCTCTATGCAAAAGCTTCCTAGGCGCGGTCCCACTTATTTAACGTAAACGGATAGTTGTAGCTACTATTTAATGCAGTTGCGAAATCTTCCGCTGCGCCAAAAGGGAGAGGGACCCACTGGTTGCCCAGGGGGCTCTTTTACAGGCTTATTAGGGGCATAATAAGCCTACCACGCTAGGCTTCAGGGGCATACTGCATCATTAAATTTTTATAAAAAGCTTTTTAATAATTATAAAAATAATTAAATTTAATTTTTAAGCTAAATTATAAATTTATAAAGTATTAAGCTTAATACTTATTAATAAATTTAGCATTTTATAATATTAATAAAAGATTAGCTATATTTTTTATATTAAAAAGTTATAAAGAGAATTTTTAAATATCTTAATTAATAATATATTAAATAAGCATTTACTTTTTAATTTAATTAAGTTTATATATATTAATATATAATTCTTTATAAAAGCATTATTAATTTATTTTATAATAAAATATAATTTTAAAAATATTAAAGATTTATATAACTTTATATAACTTAAGAGATTTAATGCGTTTTTTTAAGAGTTTTTAATTATTTAAATAGCTAAAATTATTTTATATTCTTTAAAAAGTTTTAACATTATAATTATTAATTTCTAACGCATTAAATATTTAAATAAGTAGATAAATAGGAAATTAATATAAAAAGCATTAACGTAATTCCCATTAAAAAATAATCCCTTTATTAAAACTTAATTACTTTTATTTAAGTTATAATTATTTATATTACTTTAAATTAAGCAAATTAATTAAAAACAAGGATTTAATTATAATTAATATTAATTAATGCTAAACTTAATTAAATTATTTATATTAAATAAGTGCTAAGGCTAATTAAAATTAACGAAAGTTATAAAAGTACGTTACTTATTAATATACGCTATTTATTAATAAACTATATTAAATGATATTTTAATTATATATTTTAAAGAAAAATATAAATATTTTATAAAAATTAAAAATAAAAAAATTAAAGAAAAACTTAATAATTCTTAAGTATATAAATATTATAATACTTTTTTATAATTTATATATTAAAAAAATAATAAATAAATATAATTTATTAAAAAAAGCTTAAACCTTTTTTTAAATAAGCCTTAAAATTAAAAATTTAAAAATTTTTAAAAAAAGTTAATTTCATTTTTTATATAATAATTTTATTATATTTAAATATAATATTTTTATACTTTATATTATTAAAATTCTTTATAAATTTAAATTTAAATTAATTTAAAATAATAAATTATATAATTTAATATTTATATATTATTTAATTTTTTAAATTATAATAAAAAAGAAATTAAAAAGCTTAAATACTTTTAATAATTAATAATACTTTATTTATTAATAATAATAAAAAATTAAAATTTATTTTAAAGATATATAATAATTTTTTTAAAGGCTTTATATATTAAAAAATATATAAATAAATAATTATTTTTATTTTAATTATTAAAATTAAATTATTAACTTTAAAGCTTATAATTAAAATAATAATAATTTTAAAATATTTATTTAAAAATATAACTTTAAATTTAAGTAAACTTTAAATTATTTATTATAATAATTAAATAATTATATATTTAATTATTAATAAATATAAATAATTAAAAATAAGGCTTAAATATTTAAATATTTAATAAATATAATTAAAATAAAAATTTTAAAAAAATATTTTTAATATTATATATTTAAAAATTAAAAAGAATAAATAAATAAATTTATTAAAGTTTTATTATATATTTAATTTAAGTATTTTAAAGCTTTTTTAAATCTTTAAAATATAAGGAAATTAATTAAAAAAATTAAATTATTTATTAATTATTTTTATTATTAAATTTTTATTAAAAATCTTAAAATTATAATTTTTAAAAATTATAATATAATTTATATATAAAAATTATTTTATAATTAAAAAGTATTTTATAATTAAAAATTATTTTTTTAATTTTTATAATAATTTTTTAATTAATTTAAAATCTTTTTTAAAAAATTGTTTTAAGCTTTAATTAAATTTTTAAGGTATTAAATTAAAATTTTAAATTAAAATTTAATAATAATTATAATTAAAATTTATTATTAAAATTAAAAGTAAAACTTATAAAATTAATATAATTTATATATTTCTTTATAATTTTTAAATTATTAATAATTTAATTTTTAAACTTTTAAGTTTTTATATTAATTTAATTATATTTCTTTAAAATATTTATAATTTAAGTTTTAAGATACTTTATTATATTTTTATATTTATTTTTTATAACTTTTAAAAGTTATTATTATATAATAAAGATTTTTTAAATATATAAGGAAATTATAAAAATATAAATAAAGATATTATAATTAAACTTTTTATGGGAATAATGGGTATTGTTTGTATGGAGGACTGTTTAGGACTAGGTAGCTTTAGCTCGTCAAAATGCCCGGCAGGCAGCAGCCTTAGCGCTGCATATAAAATAGCTAGCATAGTTAGGCCTTTTACCTTCCTTCCTTTTATAGTTAACAATAATTAATCATAACCCTAATTAAACATTATATTATAATATATAACTTAGCTAATATTAATTAATAATTATAAGGGTAATTATAAATTAGCAAAGCTTAAAGAAATAACCTTTTAATTATATTAATTAGCATTATTAACATTGCAAATTTATATAGCGCAATTTATAATAATAATAATACTTAACGTATAAAAAGGTAGTTATTATGGCAAGAAACCATAATAAACTCCCTTACCCTTAATATATATATATTTATTATACCTTAAATAACCTTAATAATAACTTTTAAATTTAATAGCCATAATTAAAAGAATTAAATTAATATTTATACTTATTAATAATATATTTACTTATATCTTATTATATAAATAAATATAAAGAAAGAAACCAATTTACCTCTTAATAGCTAAGTTATAAAAATAACCCTTAACTTCTTTATTTTTCTCTTAATACTACCCATTTCCCCTTTCCACTACTCCCTTTTCTAAATTAAATATATCCTTATCATCACTCTATTAAAACAACAAGATAATAAATATAATAAGCAATACTACTAGCTAAAATAGTTTATTAATATTAACTATAATAAACCATACTCTTATATTTAAAAGCATTATTAAAATACTTAATCCCTTAATATAAATAAATTTCTTAAGATTTCTTAATAGTAAATAATACTTAAATACTTATATTTAAAGCTAAATTTAAGCTATAGCATATATATTAAGTAATAAGGCATATAAAGCGTTTATTAAAAACTTTTATAACTAAATTAAGCTAATATTTACGCAAGTTAATAAAAACTTACTATATATTATTAAGAAAACTCTTTAAGTTAAGAGCATTTATACTTAAGGAGCGAATACTTTAAAGGGACTTATATATATTCTTAAAGCACTAAACTATTTTAAATAATTAATAAATTAAAAGCAAAAATACCGCATTATATTTAAAACTAATTAAATTTAAAGCTATAATTTAAGTATTTATATTATTCCTAACTTTAATTATACCTTAATAAAAGCTAAGGAATTACTTAATAATAATAATTCTCTTAATTTTAAACTACTTAAATTGCTTAACTTATTTAATAATAATAGCAAAGGCAATAATAGCCCTTTAAAACCTTTTAATTTATTAAGAAAAGGCAGCAACCTTTCTTTAATTAATAACTTTTATATAGCATATAATCATTATACCCTTTTGCCTTTAATAAAGATAAAAAACTTCCTACTTAACTTAAATATAATAGCTAACTTAAGCAAATATTACCATAAAAATAAGATATTTATTAAAAAACTATATAATATTCTTAATAATAAAATCCTTCTTTTTTATAAAGCTTATAGCAACCTATAAATTTAGCCTTAATAATTTAAAGCAGCTCTTTCATATATACTTAAGGAATTAGCAAAAATATACTATACTTAAATCATTAACTAAAAGGACTTATTTGCTTAAATATATAAGAAACTTAAGAATTAATTTAATATAAATAATAATTATTATAATTATTTTATAAATTAAAATACTTTAATTTTCTTTATTTTTTAATAAAGAAACTTAAATAAAAGCCATATAGATATTCTTTAAATGCTTATTAATAAAATATAGCTTTATTATAAAGCACTTAAATATATTATTTATAAAAATAACCCTTTGCAAAACATAATTTTATAAGTAATATAAGGCATTTTTAAATTTTACTATGCTATTTTAATAACGTTAATAAATATTAAGCAACTTTACTTTATTTTATAATAATATATTAAGGCATTAAAGATTTAAAACTTTATATTGCAATATATAATTATAAGAAATAATTAATAAGCTTATAAATAAGGTTATATTAATAATTATAATAATTAAAATAATAATAATTTAGCTATTATAAATATTAAAAAGCAATATTATTTTAATAAGCAATATAATAATAATAATTAATGCTTAAAATACTTTTAACCTTCTTTTAAGGGTAATAGCTTTTAATTAAACTTCCACTTAAGTTAGCCTTATTAATTTAAAGGCAGTAGCTATAATAAAGAACCTTATAAAGATGGTTATAATAGCAAATATTAGTTTAATAAAGGCAATAATGGCGATATATAATATAGAAAGAAGAAGTATTTTATATGCTATAAAGAAAAATATTAATTAATAAATTATTTACTTAAAGATTAATAGCGTGTTAAAGCTATATATATTTATATATATAAAGATATTAAATAATAAGTTAATAATAATAAATTTAATATATTCCTTATTAACTTTAAAGGTCTTAACTTTAAAGCTATTAGCATTATAATAACTTTAGCTATTAATAATAGCAAAAAGGGGCATACTTATTATACCTTTTTAATAAACCAAGCCTTCCTTTATAATTTCTTTAACAGCATAGGCAGCTTTAATATTTATATTAACTTTAAAAACTATTTATTAATAAAGATATTTATTATTTAAGATTAATACTTTTATTAATAATATTAAGGCATTATGCTAAATATAAGTATAATAATGTTTTTAATAATTAAATATAAGCAATTCCAAGCTTTGCAATATTAAATATCTTTTATATATTTAAATATTATATAAGCTAGCAAAGCATAAGTGTTATGGGCTCGGCCCCAGAGGGGCTGCAGGCTGGCTAGCGCCTTCTCCCATAAGCTGCAAAAGCAGCAACCTTTTAACTAAGCCAAAAGGTACGTAATAATCCAAGCTCCCTTGGATTATCTAGCCACACTATATAAGGCTTGGGCAATAGCCCAAGCCCATCACAATAAGTATAATTTAGCTTAAGCTTATTTATTAAATCGCTTAATATAATATAAATTAATACTTTAATAAGGCTATTAATATTTTATATTATAAATAAGCCTATTTCCTTTCTTTTTTATATTTAAAATATAAATAAAAACTTTTTCTTCCTTTAAAAGACTATTAATAAAATAGTTTAATAAAAAAATAAATACTTAAAGAAAACCTTTTTAATTACTTAAAAGTAGGAATATCTATAGATTTTCCTTAATATAAGAAGCAATAATATGCTAGTAATATTCTTAATAAAAATAAAGCTTTAATAACTTTATTATAAATTTAAATACCCTTTAATTAACCATTTTTTACGCCTTCTTATTAATATTAATTATAATAATATTAATTTTTTTATTTTAAAAGCAATTTTTAAGTTTTATTATTATTATTAACTTTATTTTGTAATATTATAACATTTTAAGTTTAACTTTTAAAATAATATTAACTTTAATTATAAAATTATTATAAATATTATATATTTACTTACTTTATTTATTTTATAAGTTATTAATTTAGCAATCTTTTTTTAAGTTAAATATTTTTTAATCTTTCTTTTTATAAAGGATATATAAAAGGCTATTTAGTAATATTAAATAAATATTTATTTAAAACCTTTAAATTATATTATTCATAATATTAAAATTAACTTTATCTTAGCAAAATTTTAAAGCATTATATAAATTATAAGCATTACTTGTAAGTAAATGCTAATAAAGGCATATTAATTTATTAGCAAGGTTAAAAGATATTATACTTTGCTTTAACAAGCTTTTAATATTCTTTATGCTAAACTCTTAAGAACTTATATTAAGAAAGCTATTTTATAAATAGCCATTAAAATAATAAATAATATAATTAATCTTAACGGCATTATTTTAATACTCCTTATCTTTAATATATATTTAAAACTTATAAAAAACTTTATATTAACTTCCTTAACTCTTAAAAAAGCAGTGGTTATTTAAAAAGCTATAAAAAAGCTATATAAAGTTTATATTAAATAATAAATTAACATAACTTTAAATACTTATAATGGCTTAAATATTATAAAAGTATTAAGTCTTTTATTACAAAGTAATATATAAGTATAGTAAGAAAAGTATAATTAGCAAAGATTATATAAGTTACTTAGCATTAATAAACATAACCTTATATTAAATCTTTTAAATAACTTAATAATTTTTTAATTAATATTAATTTAGCTATATTATTAAAATAAAAATAGTAAAAATAATGTTTAGCCGGTTTTTAACTTAAATAATGCTCTTAATAAGCCCATTTAATTTAAACTAAATTCAATCCTAGCAATATTAAAATTGCCATAACCTTAATAATATAAATAGCCTAAGGAATTAAAAAATAAGCTAAAAGAAATATATTTTACTTAGCGAAAAGTTAAAAACTATAATCTCTCTTTAAAGCTTTAATATAATAATATAATTAACGCCTTAAATAACTCATTTAAGGAATTTAATTATAAAGAAATTATAAAGTTAATTAATAATAATATCTTTTACTTTAAATACTTTAATCTTAAAACATATAAAAATATTTAGCTTTTTAAGTTATATATTATTTATAAAATTAAAAGCAAAACTAAAAAGCTATATAAAAAATCACGGCTTATTATTATTAAATATAATAATAAGAATAAGCATAATATCCTTATATAATCTTTAACTATTTAAAAAGCTAACTAAAAGCTTTTAATTACTTTAGCCCCATCTTTTTTAGCATAAGGCTTTTAACTAAAGCTTTAAGATATTACTTAAACATACCCTTAATTAAAATTTAAGCTTAAGCAACCTATTTTATATTACTTACCCCTTAAGATTTAAAATAAATACCCTTTTAAAACCATTATATAAGTTATTAAATTACTATATAATATTGCTAAATTTAATATATACTAATAAGCAACCTATTATAAGTTTTATTATAATAATTTAAGTATAATTATCTTAATATATAACCTATGCTTCTTAATTATAAATTAAAAAAGAATGTTTTTACTATTACTATTATGTAAATTAACAATACTTTATCCCTATTATGGGTTGGCCTTAAGCATTTATTAAAAGGTACTCAAAAGGAGTTATAAATTGCAATATTTAAAAAGTAAGTTAGGCCTTAAAAAAGCCCAACTTTAAATCTATCTTTTAAGTATATACCCCATTACATAAAAGGGTTGGGTGCAATATAGGCCCAATATAGGCATGCATTACGGCTTAAGCAATAGCCTAAGTCCATTACATAGCCCCTTTCCTACTCTTATATTACGCATAATAAGAATTAAACCTAAAGCTCTTATAATATTATATTAATTATGTATTTACCTTATTGCATACTTATTTTAAGGTTATATTTATTTACCTTAAGAGTAATAATTATTTATTTTATTTTTATATTAACTATATTTATATATTATGCTTAATATAATGTAATATAAAGTGCATATTATGCATATTATATATTATTATAATATAATAATATTACTATTATATATATAGTTCTTTATTAATATATTATGATTATATATAGGCTATATATATTGCCAGCTTTAAACTATAGCATGCCCTTATTAATATATTAACGTTATTTATTATAGCTATTACCTTTATATTATGTTTATTATCGCTATTTAAAATAACTTCCCTATAATTATACTTTTTTTTATAATTCCTTTCTTCTTAATACTATATTATCATTATAATGTACTTATTATATATGCCATTTTATTACCTTTACATAACCTCCTTATTACTCTTATAGTTATTTCTTTATTTATATTAATTACCCCCTTAGCTTTATCTTACCCTTAGCTAAAAAGCCTTTCTTAATATAGTTAATATTTATATAGTTCCTTAGCCTCCTTATAATTCAATCCTTTAGCTATTTTCCCTCGCGCTTATTATGCTTTCCCTATAGCCGCCCTTTTTTATTAAGAAGCCATTATTTTAATATATTAATACCCTTTTAATCTCTTAATAGCTCCTTAATGCACCCTTCTTTATCCATATTATATTTATTAAGCGCTTTTCCTTTAATTTATTAATATTATCTTAATCCCTTAATGTTCTTCTTAATATCTATTCCTTTTTTATTGCATAAAAAGAAGAATAAGAAATGGCTTTTATTGTAAGTTTTAATAATTAGCATGGCGGCTTTAATATGGCCGCTATTAATAATGGTAGCGATAATGAGCTACCTTATTGCTTTAGCAATATAACCCTTAAGGTTGCTTTATTTCTCTCTTAATATGAATTTATTATAGTTATTAATTAAGTGTAGGGATATTATGTTATGGGATTATATTAGGTATTTAGTAATTTTAATAATAAGGATTAGCAGCCCGTTAAGTAGCTGCCCTTTCCTTATAGATTATGCATTGCAACTTTTTATAAAATTAGCAAGCTGCCTACTTATATCCTTAGTAGTTATAGCGCATCCTGTATTAGCTGCTGTTATTATAAGTATAAGTGTATTTAATATATATATATGTTTATTGGTTTGCTGCTATTATGGAATGTATGGCGTTGCTTAGAGGAAGTGATTGCTATTAATAATAGCTATATCCTTATCCCTAAGTAAGTTAAGTTTACTACCTTTACCTATAATAATGCAGCTATATTTACCTTAATCTTTAACTATATTATTATTAATTTTTATAAAGCTATAAGCATTGCATTAATAAAGCTGCCTTTTACCGCCTTTACTATTTACTTAAGTAGTTATGCTTATTTTTATAGCATAACTTTAATTAATATCCTTATTAATTCCATTAAAGATATACTCTTAACCTTATTATAGCTTATTAATATATTTTTATTTCCTATTAATATTAATATAATTATGCATTATATTAATAGTATTAGCATTAATAATTACTAGCTAATTTACTTTATTTAAAAAGTAATAAATACCTTTATAACCCTTAATAATAATTAAAGAGCTAAAGCTAGTTATTATATTAATAATATATACGCTCTTAATATAAGTACCCCCCTTATTGTTTTCTTATATTTATATTAATTTAGCCTTAAGTATGCTTTAATGTATTTAAGGATTGTTATTATAAGAAGTTTAATGTAATGATTAATGCCTTAAATGCCCTTATTAGCTAAGTTTTTAGCGCTAAGCAGCGTAGCCGTGGTTTAAATTATCGTTATACTTATAATAAGTTTAAGGAAGAAAAGCAAGAAGATAAGGAGGAGGACTTTAAGGATTTGCCCTCCTTTAGCCGCAATGCCCCTTATTATAAATATTAATTAGCTTAGCTTATTATTATGGCTATAATAAGTTTAAGTAATTAAGAGCTTTATCTTTAAATAGAAAATTTATAAGTTTAACTTTTATTATTATTAAGTTATTATGGCTTTATTGCTAGCCCTTATAGTTTTTAGTTTTATAATTAAATATTTTTAATATGTTTGCTTAAATGAATAATAATAGAGGAATTTTAAGAGGGTAGTATGCTTAATATGGTCTTGCTTTGCAGGAAATTAATTATATGGCTTAGTTTTCTTTTAACTTAATATATTACTTAGTTTTTTTTTATAAGAGAGGGATTTGGTTTATCTATTAAGCGGGTGTATAATGAGTCTTAGTTGGTTGGGAGCGTTTATATGCAGATAAGGTTGTAGGTTTAAATCTTACCATTACTATGCCCCGCTTAAGCATAATAAATACCTAAGGCTTACCTTGCAGCCTTATTTAAATAGCTTATAATAATATAATAAGATTTTACTTATTTTCATTCTATTCCTATTTATAACCCTTATTGCCTTGCAATATACCTTTAAATAAGCCTATTAGGCTTAATGCAGGCTTATCTTGCAATTATCCTAAATAAGCAATTCCTTATAAGTAATGGCATTCCCTTATTATACTTTAAATAAGTTAAGGGCCATTAATCCTTATAAGTTCTTAAAGGGTTTTTATATTAATATATTCCAGCTTTTTCATTTAATATAAATTTACTTCTTAGGGAAACCATTTTATAAGTACTTTAGCGCATTTTTAATTACTAAGATTTTCTTTATAAGGTACTTTTTATTTTAACCCTTATTTACTTTATTTAAAATTAATATAGCATTTAACTAAGTATTTATAAATATTTAAATAAGTAGTAAATTCTTTATAATGCATTTAATTTAATTTATATTAAAAATAGGGTAAACTTAGCTTAATATATTTAAAATAATTATTTAAGGCATAAGGATATTTATTATAATATATTTTTAATATAGCTAATTAAGCTTTTTTATTAATTAAGTAATTTAAAAATGCCTTAGGAATAGCCATACTTAGTTATTAATATAAAACCTTTCCGCCATTTAATAACATTTATTAACTACCTGCTCTTATTATTACTAAGTAAAAATAATAGCAGCTTAAGCAATATCCATTTTAATTTAAAAATGGTTTAAAAATATAATCGCCTAGTCCTTAAGATTAGCTATAAATACCGTTATATTTAAAAAGCCTAGAACCACCTATATATTAAATTTATTTACCAGCTAATTTAAGCTTTAGCTAATTATTATTAAATCCTTATTATTTAATGCTATTTAATAAGCTAAAAAGTAATTAGCCTAATCATTTTACAAAAAAATAACGATATTACATAAGTACTTTTATACTTTTTAATTTATTTACTTTATATTATTATTTATTTTAAGGTAGTATATTATAAATAAGAGGCGTTTTATGCTTACCTAAACATATAAAAAAACCTAAAACGCCTTTATTTAATTAAAGCTTTAATTATTAATAATAAATATAAGGAACTTATAATAGCGCTATTATAAAGTAATAAAGCGTTATGCATAGTCTTTTATAATTATAAAGTATATTGCTTTTAAGAAAATTTATTTTAAGAGGTAGTTTATAATAATTATTAAGTAATATAGGCTGCCTTTATAAGCTAATAAGTTTATTATAAAGTTAATAAATATTTAAGATTAATAGTAATTTAAAGGAGGAATAAAATAAAGCAAGCTTTATTATAATTATTAATTAAGCTAGATTTAGCAATATATATTGTAATTTTAAATAAAACATTAAATTACTTATAAGATATTATCTTAATAAAAGTTATATAAAAAGATTTAAAAGGTTTCCTTTTTATTTTAAATACCCTATTATAAAAAAGTTATAAGCTTGCTATAGCATTAATATAATAAGCAATTCTTAACTTAAAAGCTATAACTAGCCTTAAAATTAAAACGCACTATATATATTAAGAGTATAATTAATAATTTAAACCATTATTTTAACTTCCTTAGGGAATTACTATTAGCTAAATATAATTACTTTATAATAAATTTTATATTATAAGTTTTATTAAACTTTTTTATTTTAAAGCATAATTAATATTAATTTATTAAATAATTACGGCCTTATAAGTATAATGGCATAAGCATTAAAAATTATTATTAAGATTAATTAAAGCATTTTAATTATGCAGTTCTTTTTTAAAATTATTTTATTTTATTCCTATTATAATAATGCATTAAAATACTATGCTTATATCTTTAAGTAATATTAAAGATTATAATAAAAAAGGGATAAAGTTTTAACTTATTAAGCTTATCTTTTTAAAAGAAATTAAAAGTTAATAAAGTACTTAAGGCTTTTATAATTTATAAGTATTATAAATAAGCGAAATATACTTTAAAGCATAAATAATTATGCTTTTAAGGCCTTAATTATTGCTAATAACTTCTTATTATAAATAATATAATTTTATTATATTAAAGAAAGCTTTATAAAGTAATAAGTAATTAAGTAAAGGGCCCCTTCTTTTTAAATTAATAAATATACGCTAAAAGCTATCTTTAAGCAATTTACTTTTATAACTATACTTAGATTTAAATTTTATTTAGCTAAGATTAATGCCTTTATAAACGCTACCTTAAGGTAATGAAAAGCCTTATTCTTTTTACTTCCTTATTAAAAAAAAGTTCCCTTAATAATAAAATAAAGGAAAAGGTTAATAATCTTAAAAAAGTTCTTAATAAAATTATAATAAAAGTTTATAAACCCTATAAAGCTTTAAATGCCGTAAATTATTTATAATGCCTTTTACTTTTAAATTACCTTAACCTTTTTTAAATTTATTTAAACGCTTACTTTAGCTATAATAATAAAGCCTAAATACTTTACCTTCTTTATTATAAACTTGCATTTATCTTAATTTAAGTTTAATTTAGCATTTTATAAGCAGCATAAAACCTTTTATACCTTTCTTATATAATCCCTTTTTAAGCTTAAAAAGAATATTAATACATTATTTAAGTATATTATTATATAATTTTTTAAGATATTAGCTAAGATTAAGTTAATATATTATTAAAATATAATAAGTGCATTAAATAAATTAAAAAGGTAAACTAGCTATTTAAATAACTTAAATTAGGTTTAAAATGCTATTAAATATTCTTGCCCCTTTACTATTTATATTTAATAAAAGGCTATATAAATATTTAACTTTATAAACTATTAAGTATTAAAAAGGGAGCATAATATTTCCTTAATAAAAGGGAGGGGATAACAATCCTATTAAGTTATCTTATTAAGGACATAATAGTTTATATAAAATCACTACTTTTTATTTACCTTATATATTAAAAGAACCAGGGCCGCTATAGGTAAGGAGCTAGCCCTTACTTAGCCCTTATTATAAAGTTTTATAACTTATTTTTATAGCTTAAGTAGCTAATCTTAAAGCATATTATATAATAAGCCTTATAATAATGCTAATGCAAACTTATCCTTTATTAATAATAAATAAATATAATAATTAAATTAATCTTAATATAATAAAAAGGTAAAAGCTTAATCTTTATTAAAAAGATTAATAAAGTTTTATATCTTCTTTAATAAGGGCTTAGCCTTATATTGCTTGGCATTATTATTATTTCTTTTTTAAAAAGCTATAGCTTAAAAAATTTATATAACCTTACTTAAGCTTATTTCTATTAAAGTAATATTTATTATTTTATTATAGGATAAGCGGTTTATTTATGCCTTTATAGCCACCTTAAAGATTAACTAAGCTAAATTACTTATATCTTACTAACCCTCCTTTTTTATAATTATCTCTTAAGCCGCATTTAATTATTATATAGCTATAAGCTAGGTTTAATAAGATATTATAATAATATAATTAAAGTAGGCTTAGCAAAAAGGGATAAGTTATACTTAAAACCATATAAGCTAAAATAAAAGCTTATTATATATTAATATTTAAAGAAAGCTATATTATATATATAATATATTAATTTCATAATAAGCTAATAATTATCTTTAAGTTTCTTAAGATAAATAAAGCTATTAGCTTTAATTTTATCTTTTATGCTTATTACTTACTTATAATAATATAATAGCTATATTTATTATTTACTTAAATAGTAATAATATGCTTATAATTTATAATAATAAAGATTAAAAAAAAAAGCTTATTTAATTTATTTTATATTTATTAATATTATTTTTATATAAATTAAGCTTATAAAGAAAGCTTATGCTTTTAAGCAAGATTTTATTTAAAAGTTAATCTTTTTCTTTAAGGCTAATAAAATACTTTTTATAAAATATAGCTAGCTTTATAATTTAAATTTAAATTAATATAGCTATAAAAAGGAGTTTGCAATCCGCTATAAAGTATCCTTATTAACTATAATATAAACATATCCCGCGCTCTTATCAAGCCTTCCTCTTAAACTTAAAGATTTAAAGTACCTTAGCCTAGCTATTAATTAATTAAAAAGAAAAGGCACCTTAATGCTCTTATAATGCCTTATTCTTAGCGCCTTAGCCCCTTATTATACTTATTATAATTATATTTATTATCACTATATTTTAACTTATTACTTATTATTCTTAAGCTAAGAGCTTTAAAAAGCATAAAGTTAAGTTTATATATTATTAATGCTTAAGGTTTTATGCTTTTAACTTATAAATAATTTAATAATATATATTTATTGCCTTATTATAATTTATATATAAAATTAATGCCTTAATAACTTTATTATAAAGCTATAAAAAAAACTAATTATAAAAGTAATTTAGCTTTACTTTATTTAATTACTTAAGGCCCTTAATTTATATTATTAGCTATTTAAATTAAATATAAAATTAAATAAAGCTATTATAATTTTATATTTAAAATATCTTAAGCTTAGCTAAAATAACTACTTATTAATATAGGTTTTTATAATAATACTTTAAGTATTTAAAGAACTTATTTATATTAAAGCCATTTTAAAGCTTACTTTACTTATAAAATATTATAATGCATAATTATATCTTAATAAATAACTAGCTTTATAAAAAGATTTAATATTTTTAAAAATTTTTAATAAAATTTATATTAATTTATAACTTATATTACATTATAATCTTTTAAGCTAAAAAGCTATCTTAGCTATTATTAAATAAAGGCTTAATTAAAAGCAACTTGCATTAAATTAAGGGTAAGTTAAAAGGGTTTATATATACTTTAAGCTTTATAAATTAATAAAGTATTGCTATAAAGAAAGATATAACGGCATTGCTATTAATATTAATAAGCATTACTATAAATAGCTAAAAGGGCTAAGGCGCTTTTTAAGCATTTTTATAACTTAATATTAAAGTAAGTTAGGAAATCCTTAATTATATATTTTATAAAAAAATTAATATTTTAAATATAAAATTATTTACCTTTATAATATAAATATCCTCCTTAATATAATTTAAAAATTATAATTTAATATTATAAGTTAGCCTTAAGCATTTACTAAAAGGTATTTAAAAAGAGTTATAAATTATAATATTTAAAAAGTAAGTTAAACTTTAAAAGGGCTTAACTTTAAATTTATCTTTTAAGTATATGCCTTATTATATAAAAGGGTTAAATGCAATATAAGCCTGGCATGAGCATGCATTATGGCTTGGGTAATAGCCTAAGCCCATTATAATCCCTTAATACTTTAATATTTTTAAAGCTAAAAGAATAAAAAATTAAAAAGGCAAACATTTAATATAAGCTAAAAAAAACACTTACCCTTAATAAATTATTTATCTTTAATAATATAACTATAAGCATCTTTAATAAAGGCACTTTATATCTTTATTAAAAGGGCTAAAATAAAAAGATTATACTTATTAATAGCAAGGCTAATAATTATGCTTAATAATATATAAAGCAATATATATAAAAAGTATACCTTACTTTTATTTATTAACTTAAAGCAGCATTTAACTTATTAATAGCAGCTTAAATTTAAAAGCCTTTTCATAAGAATTATAATAAGCTAAATCGCTAGCTATAATAGCAAGCTAATAATTTAAAATATAAAATTTAATATATACCCTTAAATTTATTTTAAGTTAAATTAATAGTCTTTATTAATAGCTTATTTACTAATAATAAGGACCTTAGCTTATAAATTAACTTTATTATTATACTTATAAATAAAATATAAACCTTATAAGCTTTTAAATAAAATATTAAAGGCAATATTATTTATTAATCCTTAATAAAGTATTAAAAAATAACTTAAAGCATTTTAACTTTAAAAATTTACAGCATAATTAATAATTTTAATATAGCTATAATATTAACAGCTACTTTATATTAAATTACTATATATTTAAGCATTACAACAATTCCTTTTATAATATATATTAACTTATACTCCTTATATAAATACTTAATTAAGCTTAGCATAATAAAAAAAAAGCGCCTTATAATTAATATTATAGCTCTTTAACAGTTATATAAAAAGCATAAAATCTTTAAAATCCATTAGCTTGCTAAAAACTGCAACCTAACTAACGCCTTTACAAAGAATACCCTTAATAACACTCTTTAACGCTTTATAAATATAAACAATATCACAATTAAAGTACAAGGCTACGTAAATCGCGGCTAAGAAAACAAGGCGACTATTTAAATACCAAAAAAAAAAAAAAAAAAAAAAGTTAAGAAAACCACGACACATTAAGGCTTAAACCTAAATCGCCAAAGCATGGTTTAACAACTTACCAATAAACCGCGTTAATATAACCCTAAATATTATCATTATATTATATATTATAAGGTTATTATATTAACACTAATATAATTAACTTAAATATATATATTGCGTAATTATAAAAATAAAAAGATTGTTAAAGGTTTTTAATAAGGGATAATAAAACAACTTTTTTAATTAAAGGCAATGTATAGCAAAAATATAAAAATTTAATTTATATTTATTAATTACTTATAAATTACCTTATAATACAATATAATTAATTAACTTTAAATTATATCCCTTTTAAAAGCAAACCTTATATTTAAGATTTTTATAATAATGCTTATATATTAAGAATTTAAATAATAAGGATTACTACTATCCTATAAACACTTAAGTTACCAGCTTATATTTAATAAGCATCCTTAATTAAATTTTGCAATCTAATATCTATACATTAAAATTAAAAGTATTGCTATTTATTAACTTAATTAACATTCTTTATCTTATACCCCACTTTCCCTTTATTTAAACACCTTATTCGCTAATCCTTATAACTTATTAATCTCCATTTTAACAACCCATTCTTTAATCATACTTCTTAATTTCTTTATTTAATAAACGGCATTAAGCATAGCAAAACTTAAGTTAAATTAAATTAAAAAATTTTAATTATTTAAAAATTAAATAATTACATTAGCAGTTTAAGGGTTTAATTTAATCCTTATTTAACCTAGGCACTATAAGCAATAAAAGCATAAATTTATAAAATATATTATAAATAAAACATTTATATAATAATTACAACCTTTTAAGCTTTTTAACTTTATATAATTAAGATATTTTAATATATATATATACTTAATTAACTTCTTTTTATTAATTATATACTTTAATAAATTAACTAACCTTTAACCCCTTAATAATAACTTAAGCCTTTTTATATACCTACCTTTTATAATAATATAACATAGCAAAATAATAGCGTACTTATAATTTAACTTATATATGCAATTAATTAATTACCTCTTAACCTTAAGTTTAATTTAACTTAATACCTTCCTTTCTTTTATACTTTTTAAAAATAATACATACCTATAAAATAAAGATTGTCAATATAGAAATAATGAGTATTATTTATATAAAGAACTATTTAAGACTAAGCAGCTTTGGCTTATTAAGATGCTCGGCAAGCAACAGCCCTAGCACTACATATAAAATAGCTAGCACAATCAAGCCTTTTACCTTCTTTCCTTCCATAATTAATAACAATCAACCACAACCCCAACCAAACGTCATATTGCAATACGTAACCCAGCCAACACTTTTAATATTTATATATATTTAAAGCCTTTTTTTAAAAATATATTAAAAAATTTTAAAAGCTAAGAAATTATTAAATTAAGTATAATAAAAATAATATATAAATATTAAAAGTGTAATTATAAGCGTGTTATAAGGAGATAACAGCATTAAGTATAATAAGCGTTATAAGCAATTAGCATTAAAGCACCGGCAAGCAAGGATTATATATAGCAATATATAATCACCCTTAAATAATTTATAGCTAAAGGGAGGTTTTACAGCTTATAATTATAACCTTTCTTTCTTTTATATAATTAATTTAAATATAATTAAGTTTGCTATTAATAAATATATATTAATTTAATTAATAAAAAGATTAATTAAAAGTAATTTATAAAAATTATTTTTAATATAATAATAATAATTATTTTTATTATTATAATTTATATAAAAATTATTATTATAATTATATATAAAACTTTTAATATAAAAAAATAAGAAATATAATGCTTATTAATCTTTTAAAGCTTTTTTATATTTATTTTCTTTATATTTTATATTAACCTTTTTTTTAAAAAGCTTTTTTATTTTAAGCTTTAAATTATTTATATAAGCTTAAAAATTCTTTATAATTATATTAAAAATTAATATATACTTTAAAATTAATTTTAAACCTTATTAAAAAGCTTATTTTTAAAAGTATATTATAATTTAAGCTTTACTTATTATAATTAATTAATAAGCTTTAATCTTATAAAAATAAGCTTTAACATAAATATAAATAAAAAGCAAACTTTTCTCTTTATACTTTAAATATAAACTTTATTTAAATACTTTATAATAAATTACCTTAAATAAGCTTATAATATAATTATATAAAATTTAATATAATAAGATTTAAAAAAAAATAATTGCAGCTTATTAAGCTTTTTTTTATTTTAAAAAACTTTTATTTTAAAAATATTTAATAACTTAATTAATAAAATTAAGAGTTAAGTTTATAATAAATAAAAAGGTAATTAATATTAAAAAGCTTAATTTTTTTATATATTTAATTAATTAAAAACTTTTTATAATTAATTTTTATTTTATATTAATTTTATAAAAATATTTAAAGAATAATTAAAAAGCTTTTTAAAAAAGGTTTATTTTATGCTTAAAAACTCTTTTAAATAAAGGTATATTAAGCTTAATTTAATTATATTATAATAATATTATAAAAAGAAAATAATAAAATATTTTATTTAATTTAATTAATTAACTTATATAATAAAAGTTTAAAGTTAATTAAATAAATATAAGATATTATTAATAATTTATAACTTAACTTTTATAATAAAAGCTTAACTTAATTATAAAAAATAATTAAAAATATTTAAGGCTTTTTACTTTATTTTATAATAATATAAGGGCATTTTTAATATTATAATAAGGAAAAATAATACTTAATTTTAAAATAATAAAGCAATAAATATTAATATTATAATAATTTTAATAAATAAAGTTAAGTATTTTATATATAATTAGCTTAATTATTATAAGTATAATTACCTTAATTATTATAAGAAAATAAGGGTGCAGCTTTTATTAATTAAGGCTAGCAAGGGGGAGGAGTTTGTTTAAGGGGGTGTAATTATTTTTTTATGGGGTGGGGCTTGGAGTGTTGCCGGCTTAGTGCCGACTTAGGCTTGGAGTGGGCTAGCTGCGTATTAGCTGGTTTCGTGCTATAAAATGCTTAAAATTTAGGAATTCCTTATTAATAAAGTAAATTATTTATAATTAAGCGTTAATTAATTATAAATTATATAATAAATTTATAATTTTAAAGTTTTAAGTAAAAAAGCTTATATAAAAGGCTTAAATTAAAGGATTATAAGAATATTATTAATTTAATTATTAACTTATGTTTAAATAATTATTTTTTATTAACTTGCTTTAATTAATATATTAAATTATAAGGGTTAAAAGTGCATTAAATATGGAAAATAAGTTAAGCCTTTAATATATTTAAAAGGTGTTAAAATATAATTAAATAATTAAATAAAGGGTAATGTTTAATTTATAATTAAATTATAATATTTTTTATTTTTATTATATAGCTATTTTTTAAGCTTATTATAAGAATTTAAAAAAGAAAGATATATTATAATTTAAGCTTTATTTATTATAATTAATTAATAAGCTTTAACCTTATAAAAATAAGCTTTAATATAAGTATAAATAAAAAATAAACCTTTTCCTTTATACTTTAAATATAAACCTTATTTAAACACCTTATAATAAACTACCTTAAATAAGCTTATAATAAAGTATTATTTAATAATATTTTAATAAAATTATTAATATTTTTATTATTTTTAATTATTTTTAATATAATTAAGAAAATGTATTAAATTAATAAAAATAAATATTTTTAATTATAAAATTAATTAAAAGTTTAAAAATAAGATTTAATTATTAATTATAAGTTATATTATAAGATTATTAATAATTAAAGTTTAAATAATAAAATATATATATTATAAAAAAAATTAAATAATTAATTATTTAATAAATTATATATATTATAAAAAAAATTAAATAATTAATTATTTAATAAATTATAATTAATATTTTTATATATAAATAAGTTATTTAAAAAAGTAAGGTAATTAATAAGTTAAAAATTACTTTTTAATTAAGGGGTATGTTATATATATATATCCTTAACCCTGGTTTATAACTACTTTTTAAAGTGCTTAAATAGCTAAATTTCTTTTATTTCCTCCCTTTACATTACTCTTAGGAGATAAATGCTTTTATAATCATGCTTTCAAACCCTCACGGCACTTGTAGCCTTCCACACCATAGGGATGGCAATGCAGTCCCCGTTTTGAACGATCAGGAGGTAAATGTGGCTCTACATTCTAGTTCGCCTGAGAGTATATGGTATAGGCTTGACGCGGTGTGGTATCCCGGAATCATAACTATGACAACGAAATGCTCGCGTTCAGGCTGTCAAAACCCCTCGCCAGCACCTCCTCACCGCCCGCAGCCTCCAACTCCAGCTCCACGTCAGGCTGCATCTCCCGATACATAGCATGGTTCTCACTCGCCATCTTGCAGTTGTAGGCGGCCTCCTCGTCGCTGATGTATCTCTTCTTCAGGCCGTTGGCACACGCAGCCTCAACCTGTAGCTGGATGGCGCAGCTGCGCTCCATCAGCCCGAAGATGAAGCCGGCCTCGTCGACTGTGTATCCCACGCTTAACAAGCCGTGATTCATGAGGATTGCACCCTTGTTGTGCTGCCCCAGCGCGTCTGCGATTCGCTCGCCCTCGTCTGAGGCGAAGACGATGCCGCCGTAATCTGAGTAGACGGCATGGCAGTTGTATAGACTGCAAACGTCCTGAGTGATCATCTGCAGCATCAGGAGTCAGCTATGAAAGCACCCAGGAAGAGATTTCATCCGTATATGGGGAGGACCAGGCCATCTACGGGACATGTTTGTTCTTGAGAAGGTTAAAAATGTATTCGGAAGCTGCTTACCTCAAGGGGCTTAGCAAAGACGGACCATGCTCGCCCGGCGTGTGTGTGTGCATGGCATATGGCGTGTATATCAGGACGTCGCTTGTGCACGGCACTGTGGATGTAATAGCCGGCTTTGTTGCAAGTGATCTTGCCGGTAGCGGGATTCGGGTTTCCCCCAACGATGCGTCCTGTGTCGATCTCCAGCGGGATCATGTCGCCTGCCGTCAGAGTGCCATAGTGGCGGGAGAGAGGATTCATCCACATGATCTGGGGAAACTCAGGGTCGCGGACGGAGATGTGGCCTGACTGTCCCTCGGCATAGCCCATCCGAGACCAATTTCTGAAGACAGCGGCCATATGAACAAGGATGTGTCTCCGCTCTGCTGTGTAGCTTGGGAAGGTAGGAATGTCTATTTGATGTTAGTCACTTTCACACTGTGAAGCTGTTGTTGACGCGAGTCGCAGGGTTTTCACCTACTGGGCAAGACATCTCCGTGTGATATGGCTTCAAGCGGGGTCACTTCTTTCTCAACCTTCTCGGCAGGCTGCGATTTGGTGACGGCGAGGGTCGCCGTAGGGGCGGGTTCCGATACTGCTGCCGGTGCCATTTTGTCCAGGAATTGTCCAAAAACGATCAAATGGCTAGGGAGAAGACGGATGGTGATATTATTCTGTTGAATCAACCGTTCTTCTGGGATGGTGGAATTCGATGTGGAAGGAGTCGTATAAGAAGACGGTTAAGCGGCGGTGCCGCTATCAGCGAAGACCTTTTGCCCGGCTGTGACCCGCGCCAAGAACATACCATTCGCCGGTCCGGTTCTGGGATTCCGGGCCGGCGACCGCGGGCATGTAGGCTTTGCTGTGGACGGCTCGACAACAAGAATCCTGCCTTGGAGTCACGGCGAGTACAATGTGTCGGGACCGGTCGACAAGTTTGTCAGGAAGTAGATCAATTGAGATTCGTGCTCAGATTCTCCGGGTGCGAGGTGAGGGGAAGGTGCAAGGTCGAAGACAAGATGCCCTTGCCCCCGTCTATCAAGTCCACGCTATCTTTGCAATGCTCTTTCCTTGCACTTGACGAATAGAGAGATAAGAGTGGTGCCCCTCGAAGATTCAGATCTATGTCCAAGGGCGGTCACACTCTTTCAGGACCAGTTGTCTGGCCTGACCAGAGAAGCCTGGTCAGTCACTTACCGTGTCCACAGACTTGATCTGTGGCTGTCATGCCTATGAGGCCCCTAAGAAGGGAAGGAGAGGGCATCTACGGAGCGCAACTTTGACATGCGGCCTTGCGAAAGTATGCGAGACTTCTCGTGCCACAGTCAAGAGACAAGTTGAGCAAGCGTTCGAGGCCAGCGCCACTTTGAACATCGCTGACACAGGCAAAACTCCCTATGCAGTCAGGTTAGTCTGATGTCATAGTGGATATATAAGTCGTCGCAGTAGCCAGAAATAATTGCAGGTGCCAGAGCTAGTTGTCCTTGGAAACTGCGGAGCTTCTCCTTGGCTCATGATTCTTTTCGTTGGGCAAGCCGGAGTCGTCGGTCAAGAGCCTGGGGCAGGGAACCGCCCTTGATTCAATAGACGGATAGGTAATTTGTGATCAATGTGTGCCGTACGCGTAGAGGTGTGAGTGCCAGCCTCATGATATGGAGTGCAATATGCTTTGCTTAGCATGACACGACATTGGTGAGGCCGAGAATCAAACGCGCTGTGGTCGCGTCTCAGTCCAGCTCACCTACTACCGCGATGAGGGACGCCAACAGGGGACAGTGCACCCACACACCCTGCTTACCTAACCCATTGCCAGCTATCGCCTATCGGCTAGCTACTCAAAGGAGCTTTTTTCGAGGGGTCCAGAGCCTGGAAGTAAACAGGCAGTGCCAAAGTCGGTCTTTACTTTAGATTCGGCATCTCGAACTCTTGCGACACTCGACAACCCCGGCCCCGCGTCGCACACCTGAATTCCGGCCGATCACCCCCAGAGAACAGCCAAGATGCAGGCTCCAGTCGTGGTTATGAGTACGTTGGCCCCGCCACGAGGCTCACAAGGAGCTACACAGATCGAGACAGCGGACAGAGACTGATGCCATGGCGCTTTTGCAGACACCGGCACCGGTGAGAGGCAGACCGGAAGGCAGGCCCAGCTGTCCAACATCCATGCCGCTAAGACGTGAGCAGCATCATATCCCATCCCATCTTGCCCCTTTCTTCCCTTATGGACAAAGCGTCAGAGACACAGCTTGTTGACCGCCTCCTGTGCAGCGTCGCCGACATTATTCGATCATGTCTCGGCCCCAAGGCCATGCTGAAGATGCTCCTGGATCCTATGGGAGGTATCGTGCTCACAAATGACGGTCATGCCATCCTGCGAGAGATCGAGGTGTCGCACCCAGCAGCCAAGAGCATGATCGAGCTCAGCCGGACCCAGGACGAGGAGGTTGGGGATGGAACTACGACTGTCATCATTCTCGGTGAGCTCGAGCTACTCC
The DNA here is from genome assembly GCF_014595645.1 of Diaporthe citri. Classification (NCBI taxonomy): domain Eukaryota; kingdom Fungi; phylum Ascomycota; class Sordariomycetes; order Diaporthales; family Diaporthaceae; genus Diaporthe; species Diaporthe citri. The sequence continues at coordinate 2,640,152 of NW_025064850.1, forward strand.
ATTTCATAGGTACAGAAGGGCATTAGGGACGACGCTGACCCCCTGCAAAGCTGGTGAAATACTGGCACAGGCAATGCCCCAACTCGAGCGGAACATCCACCCGGTCGTCATCATCTCCGCCTTCAAGCGCGCCCTGTCCGACGCCCTCCAGATCATCGAAGAGATCTCCCTACCGATTGATATCAACGACGACAAGGCCATGTACGGCCTCATCTCCTCATCCATCGGCACCAAGTTCGTCTCGAGGTGGTCAGAGCTCATGTGCGGCCTTGCCCTGCAGGCCGTGCGGACAGTGTCGTGGGAGGTTGGTACCGGCAAGACGGAGGTTGACACCAAGAGATATGCCCGTGTGGAAAAGGTGCCCGGCGGAGAGATCGAGGACAGCAAGGTTCTGGACGGTGTTATGCTCAACAAGGACATCACACACCCAAAGATGCGGAGGAAGATCGAGAACCCAAGAATCGTCCTGCTCGATTGCCCCTTGGAGTACAAGAAGGGCGAGTCGCAGACACAGATCGAGATCTCCAAGGAGGAGGACTGGGAGCACGTACTGCGGATCGAAGAGGAGCAGGTCAAGGCCATGTGCGACGCCATTCTGGCTGTCAAGCCCGATCTCGTTATCACCGAGAAGGGAGTATCAGGTGAGTGCCGATACACTCCGACGAGTTCTAACGTATGGGTAATTACTGACAATATGTTGCCAGACCTGGCACAGCACTACTTTGTGAAGGCAAACATCACTGCACTGCGTCGCGTGCGAAAGACGGACAACAACAGAATCGCACGTGCTACGGGCGCCACCATTGTCAACCGCGTGGAAGACCTGCAAGAGTCTGATGTCGGCACCAAGTGTGGCCTCTTTGAGATCGAGAAGATTGGCGACGAGTACTTCTCCTTCCTCACCAAGTGCAAGGACCCCAAGGCCTGCACCGTCCTTCTCCGCGGACCGTCCAAGGACGTTCTCAACGAGGTTGAGCGAAACCTCCAGGACGCCATGGGCGTGGCGCGCAACGTAATGTTCCACCCTCGCCTGTCACCGGGTGGTGGTGCGACCGAGATGGCCGTCTCTGTCAGGCTGAGCCAGAAGGCGAAGAGCATCGAGGGCGTGCAACAGTGGCCGTACAAGGCCGTGGCCGATGCGCTGGAGGTCATCCCCCGGACCCTGGTCCAGAACGCGGGCGCAAGCCCCGTGCGCGTGCTGACGGATCTCCGGGCCAAGCATGCCGAGGGCAAGAGCTCGTGGGGCATCAACGGCGACACCGGCGCGCTGGCCGACATGAAGGAGTACGGTGTGTGGGAGCCACAGGCTATCAAGCTGCAGAGTCTCAAGACGGCGATTGAGGTATGTATTGCATGGCGACCTGAGAAGAGCTACCCGCTATCCCTTCCTCCCACCCTCACCAAAATCCTTGGCCAAGCTGACATGTTTTATTCACAGGCTGCCTGCCTCCTGCTGCGTGTCGACGACATCTGCTCTGCCAAGAAGGCGCCACAAGGTGTCGGTACCGGCGGGGGCGATGACTGAGCTTGCTGAGGAGGAAATGTGAGATTAGACCTGGTGCGCATTATAGTGAGGTGGAGATTGATGTATCGGCAAAATCATACCCTGTGTATTAAACCCCCATAGACGTTGGTCCAGGTAGGGGAAAAGACATAATCGCAAGCACTCCGGGCGGCTCGAATGCCTGTCTCTCCTGTATGGACTGTGAACTGTGATGTGCTGCTGCCTGCATAATGCGTGATTGCTACGACCGTTTCTTTCGGCGCTGCCGCTCAATCGTCGTCGTGTATGACCAGACCAGGAGCGCTCGATGCGGCAGCCGCGGTGGAGTCGGCGGCATTAGAATCCGCGTTGCTGGTGCCGTTCTCCGGCTTGCCGTCCCCGTCCTGGTCCTGGTCCTGGCCCTGCTTGTTTGCGCCGTCCTGCCTTGGCTTGAGGCCACCACCGCCGCCAGCAGCAGCAGAGCCGTTCTTGTGGGCGGCGGCCTTGGCCCTCTCCTTCCTGGCCTTCATCTTGTCCCTCTTCTCACGGTTCCGGCGCGTCTTCTCGTCGTCCCTGCGCTCGGCCTCGGTCTTCTTCTCGGCGAACTCGCGGGCCTCGGCCTCGCGGCGCACCTCGTCGTCCATGACGCGCAGCCGCTCGTACTCGCGCCTGCGGGCGGCCTTGTAGACGTGGAACTCGCCGGACCCGGCGCCGGCCGAGGACCCCTGGACGTTGGTGACGATCTCGGGCGGCAGGGGCAGGCGGCGGGCCGGGTCCTGGGGCCCCGAGGGGGGCACGCGGATCTCCTGGTCGGGCCTGGCGAAGAGCGCTTCCAGCTGGCTGGCCTGGGCCGAGGCCGGGCTGAGGGCGCGCTTCTTGACGGGCCGCTTGGAGCGGGGGTCCGCGGAGGTGGGCATCGAATCCGGGCCTGTGCCTGACATGGTTGCGGGTGTGGGAAGGGGGGGTGGGTGTTGTTGTTGGTGGTGGTGGTTGTCGATGTGGATGTGGGTGTGGGTGTGGTCAGCAGCCTTGGTCTGTGGGGGGTTGGTCCATGCAGAGCTGGCTTGCGATGCAATGCAATGCGATGCGCTGCGATGCGCTGGTTTGCGGCGAGTGCGATGTATCTTGTCGTGGTAGGCTAGCTCGACGTGTGAACAGGTGACAACGAAAGCAGATAGACTACCAACGTTGGATGGGCCGTAGTGAGAATCTGGGAGCCGCTGCGGCGGAAATTGAGCGAGCGCCCCGGCCCGCGCCTGGGAAGCTTACCGCCCGCTGATACGGGGTGGTAGAGCTGGCGATAACAAGTACCTGTGTACCCACCCAGCAATTTACCAGCGCCTCGAGATGAAAACGCACAACCTGGGACTTGGTCAGTCTACGGGTGCATGTGATGCATCTAAACCCAACGTCACATTCAGATATTTGGGTTGAGGCACATAGGTACGGGCAGGTCAGTAGATAAGCTATATGTTTGTAGACTGCTGTACGTACATTATCTGTCCTGGTGTCATGCTGGCCCAACGGCGGATGAACCAGCCATATGCCGTGAGTTCATTTGTCTGCCCACAAACTGCCACATCGGTCTGGATCTGCACATGCATGCATGCGTGCGTGCGTGCGTGCGTGCGTGTGTTGGCGCTTATGAGGGCGAGGGCGAGAGATAGCCGCGCACTCTGGCCCCCGCATCTACCGCATCTGCCGCCCGTGTACCTTGTTGCTCCTCCTCTCTCGTTCCCTTCTCCCTCTCTCTTCCTGTCTGCATGTGGCCGTCACTTGACTGGCAGGGACTGCTCAAGCGCAGAAATATGACATCCCTCGCCGACAGCTGACGTTGACATGGACATGGGCATGGACATGGGGGCCAGACTCGACTGCCCAGCCTGAAAACGAAACGGGGATTGAAACAAAGAAGAGGGTGAGGGGGGGGGTGGCGGGGGTGGGGGGGCGAGGGGTGGGTGGATCGATAGCCTAACCGATTTGCCGGCTCCTTTCAGCCTTCAGCCTTATGTTAGCGAGGTTATTAAGTATGATGCCGCCCGAAATGATGCGATCCGCTGCTCCGGACTTCGGCGATCACGGCAGGGACCATCGGGCCCATGACACGATCAGGGACCAACGACCGAACGAACGAACGGTCGGGCGGGCTGGCCACGGACGGTCAGTATCCTTTTCCTCGTGCGTCTTGGCCTCGACCGTCGACGGGGCAGTCCGCACGACCTTACGATGTAGATAAGTATCTATGTATGTATGCACTGCGCCATCTCTCCAATCTCCAATGCCCAGAGTGTGAAGTGACTAATAACTATACGTAGTCTTTCGCAGACTAGTCCGTCGCCAACAATAAAGTTGGAAATCGAAACCTGGCCAGGGGCAACTCCGGACGGCGGCAAACGGGCAAGCACCCCCTTACCTCTGCCCCCCGGCCTGCGCTACCCACTCCCGCATGACAAGCAACCCAGAGTCGCACCAGGCCAGAATGAACCATGCTGTAGACTACAGTACCTAGGTACCGGAGTGGTACAGGCTGCTCCGCTGATGCTTGCTAATCTGTGCTGCCCTGTCGCACATTATTCGCCTCTTCTGGTCCCTCAGCAGCGCACCAACTTGCATTCTGCACTCTGCACTCCACACTCCGCATCTGCAACACTTCCTCCTCCTCGTGTCGGCCACTGCTGCTGCAGCATTGTCTCTTGTATCTGTCTCTGTCTCTGTCTCTGTCTCTGTCTCTGTCTCGACCGTCTCTTGTCTCTCGCCCTCAGGCCATCACCACCGCTAGCAGCAGGACGATCCCGTCCCAGACCACGCCATCCACCCGTTCAACGGACCAGCTCAGTCGTCTCTGTCATCCCATCAATAGACTTCGTCCCCCACAGACAGCACCTGCCACCATCACGTCTCGTCCGTCCCAACACTTTTCTCTGCCCAAACAGAACCGACCTTGGGCTTGTATAGACTCGACCGGATGGCTCCTGTCCGTCCGCAGCGCAAAGGGGTACACATTCCACACAAACCAACCGTTGAACCTACTGCTCCTCTCACCCGCTAGCCCAACCATCCATCCGCCTGTCTCTGCACTGTGCACACATATGATATTTGCCAGCCAACCCTTTGTCCACAACGCTCCTTCCCCCACACTCTCTTGGCCTTGCCTACCTCGCCTGCCTTGCCATCGCACTCACTTCCTTTGTCTCAAAATAGCTGCACAGATCGTCGCCTCTTGCCCCTGGCCAATATACACCTCTCTCCTGCGCTCCACCTGACACCCAGCCATTTATTTGCTACCAGTCTGCAATTTTTCTTTGCCCTATATCCTCGCCCCGTACATATATATCTGCCTTGTCTTGTCTTGTCTTGCCTCGCCTCGCCTGTACACTACTTGGCCGCTCTTTCCAGGCTAGGCAAGCAAGCTGACCATGGCGAAGCCTCGGCTCATCATCCTTATCAGGCATGCCCAGTCCGAAGGGAATAGTAAGTCGGAGATCTGGACCCCTAATTACCTGCCCTGGCCCACAACCACAGGTCGCTGACGTAGCCTTGCGCCCCCTGCAGAGAACCGCGAAATCCACCAGACGATTCCTGACCACCGCGTCAAGTTGACCCAAGATGGCTGGCAACAAGCCTACGATGCAGGCAGGCGCCTGCGCAAGATGCTCCGCGCCGACGACACGCTGCACTTCTTCACCTCACCCTATCGCCGCACAAGGGAGACCACCGAGGGGATCCTGGCGACGCTGACCTCGGACGAGGCCGAGCCCTCGCCATTCAAGCGGAACAACATCAAGGTCTACGAAGAGCCTCGGCTTCGCGAGCAGGACTTTGGAAACTTCCAGCCATGCTCCGCCGAGATGGAGAGGATGTGGCAGGAGCGCGCCGACTATGGGCACTTCTTCTACAGGATACCAAACGGCGAGAGCGCGGCGGATGCCTATGACCGTATCAGCGGCTTCAACGAGAGTCTCTGGAGGCAGTTTGGCGAGGACGACTTTGCCAGCGTGTGTGTTCTAGGTATGTCCACCTTCCTACTCACATATGCAGCCAGCACTGGTACCTTGAGAACGAGACTGACCAAAAAAACTTAACAGTTACTCATGGTTTGATGTCACGCGTCTTCCTGATGAAATGGTACCACTTCAGCGTCGAGTACTTTGAAGATCTGCGAAATATCAACCACTGCGAACTCCTCATCATGAACAAGCAGGATAGTGGCAAGTACGTGCTGGAGAACAACCTACGGACATGGTCCGAGCTGCGCAAAGAAAGGGCGCTGAAGAAAGGAAAGGAGAAGGAGAAGGAGAAGTCCGACACTGGCACCCCAGGCAGCAAGGACACGTCCAAGCTCGACAAGGCCCTGTCCGCAGACTCGCCGGTGAAACCGCCTCGGAGATGGGGCGGCTGTCCCAACGGCTGCTCTCACGACAAGTCATTCCGGCTGCGCTCCGCCCTCGCTGAGCTGGTGCATCGTGATGGAACCTCTGTACATCCTAACCTCTCCGCCGCCCCGTCGCCGGTGACGACAACTGTCAGTGCCAGTTCTTCCCTGGCTGCTCTCGGCTTTGCCACACCCCCAACCACCAACGGTACATCCACGCCATCTTCCAATCTCGGCACCCGACGCCCAGCAGCAAGGCGCTTCCAGTCCGAAGACGACTCATCCTCTTCCGACGTTGAGGGCGAGCGTAACCGCACTCCGCAAATAGACGTGGCCAAGGCCCGCGAGGAGACCGTCTCTAGCCCAGACGGGACGCCGAGCTTCATCTCCGTGGACGACCGCCTCCGCGCCCAGGACATGAAGAGCCCGCCGGCCAACGGCAAGACGCCCCTGGCTATCTTACCGCTTCTGTCCGCGAGAGGACGAGACTTTGGTGGCACGCACAGCGGTCAAAGCAGCGACGTGGACTCGTCAGAGGACGACCGGGCCAGGCAGCGCAAACAGAGCAGCCTAGGGCTGAAGGTTGTCACGTCACGCGTCGCCGAGATGAGCCTTAATGCCGACGGGGACAGCGCGCCCGGCAGTGGCAAGCGGGACCAGTCGGGCATGGGACGTGGGACAATGGCCAACAGGCTAGGCGACTCGCCTGTGAGCAGCAGCTCAGGATGCTGCGAGGAGCATCATCACCAGCTGGGCGAGCACAACAATGAGAACGAACATGCGGACGACGAGAGAGAAAAGGGAAATGGTGACGAGGATGACGCGGATGAAATATCCGACGCCGAAATTGACACAGCTGAGAGGGAGGATCGCTCAATCAAGGGGAGCGTTTACTAGATTTTACGTGTTGCTGTTTAAATTGGCTCCCCTTGTCTATATATCTCTACGTCAATTGGGCAACGGTGCGTCTACGAAAAGGATTTTCTTTTGGAGACTCGGCGTTTCGGGCTGGGGATGGACAGTTTGCATATTCGCGGAGGAGATACCACCATCGCCGCCAGATTGATAAGCACGCGTTGACAGAACATGCATAGACGTCGGGCATTACGAGTAGAATGAGAACCAAGTACAATATGAAGTTATGAACACTTGAGATCATGTCATTTCTGATAAACAGTCCCTGGCGAGAACCGGAAGAGATGCGCGTTGTCTGATAGGTGTGCGAGCCTATTCCATGGAGCCTTTCGTCTCTGGCCAGGAGCGACGGCCTCGCAATCGACGAGGCAAACTCATGCTTGCTTCTAGCAGGCCACTTGCCCTGCAATTGACCATCAGACAAATCCCTCCCGGGAAGGGCGTCTTCACGTCGTCACATATATCAGAGGGCTGCTAGGCAGCATGCCGTTTTAATGTACTGCGACAATATTATGTTCTGATTCATTTACCACGAATGCGGAAGATGCCTAACAAGTGCAAGACACCAATGGCGCGGAGGGGAATAAGACAACCAAAGATCATTAATTTTCTTCTCCCATCGCCGATGACCCCCTTCCCCCACGCCCGAACCATCTGTGCCTCCTTCAGCCCAATACCCCGCCCTCCTGTAACTCCGAAATGATTTCCCATCGAGAATTCTTTAAAGATTCGATAAGCGCTGGGGAAACCGAAATGGCCGCCAGTCTTACCAGCTTGCGCCCAAACTCAACGAGAACTATCAATAATGCCTGCCATTTTGGTGCCCGGTGACGAGACAGTCATACCTGCAGTCTAGCGCCAGCAGTACCAGTAGCAGGATGAAGAACGATGCTAGACCAGCCTAGGGACAGTGACCAAGAAGTAGTAATGAGATCCCGTGATGAAAGGCGACCGTAGGCTTCCCGAAACGTCCTCGTAAGCCCACACATACACGTACATGGAAACGCTTGGGGCATGTTTAACTTGACTGCCAACGACGTGCCCATCATCCTTTGCTCATGTTGCTTGTGCGCCCAATGATCACATGTCTCTCCCATCTTCAGCATCGTCTGCTCGCCTGGTACCTGGGTTGGTAAATTTTGGAAGAGAAAATGATATTTCGTGTGAATTGGTATCAGGGGAGTTTATACAAAAAGAATATGAAATGAAAAATGCTGACTCGCTGCGTAAACCCTTTGGCCACAAGCGTATGATGCTCTCTGGTAGATAGAACTACCTCAATGGTAACGCCAGTAGTATGCAAGCGACATCTATTCGTTTATTGTGTCTTTCTCAGCGGTGCTTCTGCCAAGTTCGACGGAGCCTGGCATTTCAACTGAGGTTCAGGCTCAAAAGAACTTTGACAACGCTGTTGACAAGTCGATGAAGTCCACTGGTTTCGTGACGTAGTCACTGAAGCCTGCCTCGACGCACTTCTCCTGCACGTCTGACATGACGTTCGCAGAGAGTGCAATGATGGGCATATGGCCATGCTTGTTCTTGGCTTCCCAGACTCTGATTTCGCGACACGCCTGGTAGCCGTCCTTCCGGGGCATGTGAAGATCGCACTGGCCTGCTGTCAATATCCCGCGGAGCCACAACATGAGCCAGGGGTTTTGGTACTAACCAGTATCAAGGAGTAGAAGCCATGATCATGGCCGAAAACCTTGTTTGTGCACTCCTCGCCGTCTGCAGCTAATTCAACCTCCAACCCAACCTTGATCAGGTACTTCTTGAGGACCTTTTGGTTCACGGGGTTGTCTTCAACAAGTAGCACCTTGTAGCCCTTGTTTCCCATTCGCTTTTCAACCTCCTGGTAGCTCTTCTTCTGCGTCTCGACTATCTGCTGGGCGGTGGACCGATTACGGTCCACGCTCATATCTCCCTCCTTGGCCGGATCGAAAACGACAGCCAGGCGTGATGGTTTCACCGGCTTGTAGACATAGGTGACTCTGCTATCCGAGATCACCTCCGCGAGATTCTTGTCCTCGACGAGCTTCGTCAGAGCTTGTCGCTGGAGGGAGTCAGACAACAAGACGACTTTTGTCTTGGTGAGCAATGTCGAACTGCTGATCTCGCTCATCAATGATAGGACCTCTTCGGAAGACGCAAGGTTGATGAGTATGTGTGTGAAGATGACCGGGTCGTCGCGACTGATCAGTTGCTTGGCTTCTTGGGCACTCGCAAGTGCGGTGATCTGATGAGGCACATCCTTCGGCAAAGTCATCTCGATGTGCTGCGTGGTGGCCTCACGGCTGTACTTTTGAGGGCAGATCACCAGAATTGAAAACATCGGCGGGCGGAACTCTTTGGCAGCCACGACCTTGCCCGGATTTTCGGGAGTTGGCGTTTGCCCGGGTGAAGTTCGCCCTGATGGCATCTCCAACTTCATCTGGGTTAGATCCTGCCCACTGGCCCTAGCAGCCTCGCTGAACCGGGCCAGACCGACATTCACGGACGAGATTGACGATCTTCCCGTAACACGCGTTCCGGTCGATGTCACGGACGGGTTCGAGCTTCCACTGGATGCGACGGCCGGGGAGGATTCCTGCTCGGCATGACTTGGGCTAGCAGCCGTGGAAGAGCGATGCTTTGTGATGGTGAACTGCCGGAATGGTTGAGTGGGGATATCCTCAAGGACGGCAGGAGTATGTGGTAGCTGTGGGCTGGTGGGTACGTCGGGGTGGTCATCCGCCGTCGGCAAGCTAAACTTGGCCGTGAATGTGAAGGTCGCACCCCGTCCCGGCACAGCTGTGCCGTCCATCTTTCCGCCGTGAAGTTCCACAAGCTGTCGTGAGATGACGAGCCCAAGACCGCTGCCGCCATGGGCTCTTGTACTGCTGCCGTCAATCTGACTGAACGGTTTGAAGATGAGCTTCGATTCCTCTTCTGTAAAGCCCCTTCCGGTGTCGATCACTGCAAATTCGAGCATGACCTGCCGTTCACCGAGCCCTGACGCATCAGTCCTGACTCTACATCGGCTGAAAACCTCACCAGTGTCGGTAAACTTGATTGCGTTGCCAATCACATTCAGAAGCACTTGTCTGATTCTCACTCTGTCGCCCTTGACCCACGTCGGAACATCCTCTTCGACAATGTAGTTCAGCTCCAGTCTCCTAGCAATAGCCATGGCCGAGACCAGCTCATTCACGTCTTCGATCAGAGCACGCGTATGGAACCACTCGTGGTTGAGCTTCATCATGCCGGCGTCTACCTTTGAAAGATCAAGGATGTCGTTGATGATCATCAGCAGACTGTTCGCGCTGGTTTGAATGGTGTTTGTGTAGTCTCGCTGCTCCTCGTTCAAAGTGGTGTCCTGGAGGAAGCTGACCATGCCCGAGATCCCAATCAGTGGTGTTCTGATTTCGTGCGACATGTTGCTCAAGAAGCGGCTCTTTGATTCCATGGCCTCCTTCAGCTTCGCCTCAAGCAGCTTGTGGTCATTGATGTCTGTTGCCGACCCAAAGTAAGAAGAACTACTACCATTCCCAATGTTGTCAATCTCGACACAGCGTACGAGGTGCCATCGATATTCACCAGTCTTTGTACGAAGCCGGATTTCGGTCGAGTATGACAACCTGCCGTTGCTATCCGTTCCCACCTTGACGACGCCATCCTTGGCCAGCTCGGTCAAATTTGCAGAAGGGAGTTCATAGACCGAGTCGCTGCTTGAGCTATTCTGTCGAGAAAGCGGGTGGTGCACACCCCGTATGTTGCTCTCAACATGGGTCGTGTTCTTTGGGGTTGAATGCTCGGATGGCTTGTTGTCCTTGTGCCCCTCTTGGCTTCTCTTGCCCATCCTGGCCCGACCGAGCGGTGGTGTTCCAGAATGCTGGCCTGAGGGTATCCGACATTTGGCCAGATCGTCAGGGTGCACGTAGTCCATGAATCCTAGGCCCAGAGCATCGCCTTCGCTCTGCCCAGTGTAAGCGAGCCACTGCTCATTGGCAAAAGTTATTCCCTCATCCTCGGTGGCGGTGAAAATGATTTGTGGGATCAGGTTCGCGAGGAATCTGTATTTGGCTTCTGAGGCCTCGATTTCCTGCTGCCGGACAACCTTGAGCTCCGCCATGGTCTGTTCATGGATGTCCGTGTATGAACCCAGATGGTAGACGATTTCGTTGCGCTTGTTCTTGCACGCAACAACCCTTGCCGAGAAACATCGAAAAGCCCCATCAAACCGGCGAATCCGCACATTCATCTGGAAGTCCGTACTCGTCTTTACTGCACGACCCCAAGCTTTGAGATAGGTCTCACGATCATCCGGATGAAAACTTGCATGGGGATCTGCGTGAAGCTCTGCCAGAGACTGCCCACGGTAGGCAAGATAACGACTGTTCACCCAGACAATCTCGCCAGTCCTTGGCAGAGTCACAAAGAGCTGCGCTGGTATGGAATCTAGGATAAGGTCCTTCAGCTTGTCCGTAGGCAAAGCCATCTCAGAGGTATTTGTGGGCATGGTGTCGGCTCGAGATGGTGTACCCCTTATGGGAATGGTCGAGCCCGGAGGCAATGATTGAAAGGTTGTAGCAAAGTCTCCCCCATAAGAATGGAGCTTGACATGGCGATGAGGGGTCTGAAATGACGCCCTGGTTCCCTTGGTCTCGACTGGTTTGTCTTCTTTGCTTTCTGATGGTGCTTCCTTCCCCGTCACACGCTTCGTGGAGGCTGCTTGGGCGGTGTCCTCTGGTGCCTTGATCGCAGGTTCTGCAGGTATGTCATCCTCGTTGACATCGGGGCTGAAATGACCAGACTCCGTTGACATTCCACCAGATAATCGTAAGGAGGAGCGCTTCTCTGACGTCGTGCTGCTCCTGGAATTGCGTCTGACCCGCTGTTGTATAGCAGAGGAAAATTCGGACTTGCTGTTCGCTTTGGACTTGGTTGTGAAGTAGCTGTCACCGCCCACAGGCGCGGGGCTTGAGACCGGAGGTCGTTTATCCATCATGGTCCCAAAGCCAGCGGACTCCCAGCCTGGTGTGCCCCCAGGAGTGCCCGTCACGCTTCGTGACTGCGTAGAGTACTCACTCGGGCTTGTCATGCTTCCAGCCAACGAGTTGTCTGCAGCCTCCTCAGGGGCTGCGTAGTTAATGATTGCTGGATCTGTAATCGGTCGGCCCTCGGGATCCACGGCGCCGAATCCAGCGACTCTTGGCCTCCGGTGATGCATTCTACTGACTTCGGCTTCCAGATTGCTATAATGGCGGCACAGCGCAAATGAGGTTGCGAGATGCGGTGACAGATGCTCTAGCGAGTAGCGAAGATTGGACGGGTAGGGGATGGTGGGGCTGAGTATGGACAGGATGGCCACGGGGGTTTGCTTCTCTTTCCGGAATGCGTCCGGGTCGATTTGCTTCTCAGCATCTGGAGCGTTCTCCTTCCCGCGACGTGACGACCTTTGCTCCATGAGCGTAGTGTCCAGTTTGAACCCGCTGGATGGCTTCGAGAGGAGTGGGTGTCTCAAGGGAATATGCAGAACAGTCCAAGCATTGTCTACCCCGATGGCCTCTTGTGGCCCTATTGCAGCGTAGTCTGGAGTCCCCTGAGTGGGATCGAAAGATGATTCGTCGACTATGGCCTCGGTGAAGAAAGGATTATCCTTCGGATCAGCTCGGATTGCAGGCGAGGGAGCCGGCGACTGTGACCAGGGAGATGGGGGTGCTTGCTCATACTCCTCATACTTCGGAGTCGGTGGTCGTCTAGGCTCTCCTTCAGAAATCATCTTGTCAATATTTTGCGTAGCCCTCCTTTCATTAGGGTGACTCCTTATGGGATGGGCTGAGCTCAGGATGTTAGACAACTTCGTGGAAGAGTCGTGCCGTATCCACCTGCCCTTTTTTCTGAGGCCGTCCGGCGAGTGAGGACGACCAGGTGCCTTGGTGTCCGTGGCTTTGGTCTGGGACACATCCTCGAGGTATGGGTAGCTTCGTGTCAGGGCAATCACGCGCCCTCGCTCCAGCACTTTTGTCACGCCGTGGTGGTCGATCAGCGGATCCGCCTCGTAGTCTAAGGCTTGCAGCAGTTCAAAAACTCTCCCTTGTGTCTCCCTCTCCGGCGCAGGCGCATCCCATACACCAGCCAGTTCTGGTGCTCCTGCATCGTGCTCTTCCAAGGCTCGTTGGTTCAATCCCGTGTGCGGTGTCGGAGTCTCAGGATACGTACTCCTGCTGCGGGCCAAAACGCCCGGTCTTTTGAACAAAGGTCGCGGCTTGGCTGATGACGTATCCTTTTGTTTCTCTTCTTCAAACGCCGTAAAAGAGTGGCGAGTATGAATGTGGGGGCGTGATGGGGCCTGCAGCCGTAGGGTGTCCTCATCCATCGATGACACAATCTCAGAGACGTCACCTATGCTGCTGGGTACGAGACTACTACCCCTGGCCATGTATTCCATGCTCAAACTATCTTCTGGCCGTGCGTTGTAGGTTGCTTTCTGGCCCCACGGAACGTTTTCCAGGTCAGTTGAGTCAGCGGGTACGGACAATGTCAGCCTCTCAGCCTTGAAGCAAACGGTCATGATGTGCACAACAGTCTTCCACCAGGCCTCCAGCCCCGGTTCGGCCGACATCATCAACGACAAGTCGTAAAGATTCGGGGTGGGAAAGTCCGGGTCATCACCTGCGTGGGCCGCACCAGTGGGCTGGAATGTTATCGTAGATGCAGGCGTTGATGGGTTGGACAAGATCTTATCCTGCGGTCGAGAGGCGCCATGGCCGGGAGTTCCCGCAGCCGACATGGAAGACAATTCGTACGCCGCTCCGGTCGGTGATAACGTCGTGAAAGGCCTATGCAAAGACGAAGGGACGTATCCGGGGTTGCTGGCCATCCGGGGGAACGGGTATGACGGTGTCTTGGCGACGAAGCCGGGGGTGACCACCCCTGATTGTTTGGTTAGATTCTGTCGAGGCATTAGTTGACGTGGTAGACGGCCCAGACGAGGTTACCGGGCTGGGTGTGTTTGTCGCAGCGGCAGCGGCGTCCTCGAGGATAGGCGAGACTCTGTTTGGCTGTTGGGCCGGTGCTTGGGCCCTGCTTTGCGCCGAGACCTTGCCGCTGAATCTCCCTGGCCAGCTTCTCGCGATACTGGCTGAGCTGGCTGGCAGAGTCCATGGAGGACCTGGGGGAGTTAGACTCCAGCGGGCTCGCTCCATCATCACCACTGCTGCGTGCAGTCTCGGGCGTACTGCTCGACTGGTCCCGAGCATGGGATGCAAGCCCCCCGACCGACTTCCCGCTGCCACCAGGGGAGCTCGAGGCGCTCCTGCTGAAGGCCAGAATCCTCGGGTCTTGCAGAGGCTGCTTGCCCTCTCCTGCGGCTTTTGGGCGATCTGACATCACGGCTCGCTCATTTCCCTGCGACGTCGGCGACGCATCTGAGTGTCCAGGCTGTTTCTCCTGCGGCTCGGGTGAAGGTGCCGGCGGAAGTTTGGGTGAGTGGCGCGTGTCGAACAGGTTCTCCCGGTCCTCAGCGCTTGGAATCGACCTTGGCATGCCTCATAGGTGCTGTTCCATTGGAAGGGCGTCGGGGACAGTCTGAAGTAGTGGGCGCGGCAGTCTGGTCGTCGCAATTGGGTGGTCGTGGTCGCTCTACAGCATGTACGTAGAGGTCGTTGGCACAAGGCGGAAGGAGAAGGGGCGGCGCACGTCGGATTTGCACCTGGCAAAACTGGGCAACACAAGTCGCGAGGATGAGCAGGTGGGAGTAGTAGAAGTCAAGAAAAGGGTTTAGAGGCAAGTCAGGACAGAAGGCGAGGTGAGGCAAGGCCAAGGCAGGGCAAGGCAAAGACAATAGGCAAGTCAAGTCAGAGGCAGCTGACGACGGCGGCAAAGGTGGGATTTGAGTCTGGCTTTGTTGGTTTCCTGGAGGCAGGCGAGGTACGAACGAACGAAGACCAAACGAGGTAAGGCAGGCAGGTAGACAGACAGGTAGTAGGCCGGGCCTGCAATGCAGCAATTGCAGCTGGAAGGCGGGAAGCACGTCCAGGGTCGGCCTGACTGAATTGAACGGGACGGGCAACAGCCAGTGCGGGTGGTTTTGGGTGCGGTCGGTATGACGTAGGTGTGCGGCTGTTCTGTTAAAAATAAAAGAGGGAAAGGGCAGCACGGAGCAAGGCTAGGGCAGCACGGGCGGCTGGAGGAGGCAGCCGCCACTCGACTTGGACTCCAAGGACCACCAGGGCCGTCAGTGTGCCGGGCGAGTAGTGCTGCTGCTGCTGCTGTCGCTTGGGCGATGCGGCTTTCGTTTGGTGTACGGATACACTGGACCCGTTTGGCAAGACAGACGCGGTCCAGGCTGCTAAGGAAATCACCACGGCGCCTATTGTTATTTACCTAGGTACTACAAGGTTGGCACAGCATTACCGTAATGTGATGCCTGGCCCGGGCGGGATGCTATTCGAATTTGGGACAACAAATCCCCAAGGCCAACCACGGTAACAGTGTCAGGGCAAGCTAGTCCACAGTACCTAGGTAGGTCGCCAGGTGCTGGCGCTGGTGCTGGTGCTGGAGGTTTTTCGCGGCTGTGGGTCCATGCCGCCCTGTCCAGGTTTCTGAGGCTTCCCTTCCCTGTTTCGCCTACGCACGCTACTCCCTACTACCCAGTAGCGACTCTTTTCCTGGGCGCTCGTCGAGGCCTTCACCCACTACTACACATGTAGACAGTCGAGATTTGTCACAGGGCGGCCATGTCTCCCGTGTGGGCACCTTTCGTCTCAACTGAGCTTCTGTCTCGGAGCTTGCAGACAGCTCCTGCACAGAGCAGGTGCCGGCATTCAGGCCACAGGGTTAGGAGTCTTCAGGAAAAGTCTCTGTCCTTACTCTTATCGATGGTCCCAAAAGCTACAGGAGGATCGTCGAAAGCAACCCCAAGAATCATGGGGAACCCGACTACACGTGTACGTACTCTATGTACCTCCAGCATTTGCTAGTACCGGCAACCCGGCCACAATCAGCATCATGGTGTCACCGCCAGCCGTTGGGCTCGTCACGGTCACCTGCTCATGGCAAAGAACAAGCGTCGACGAGCCTCTTCATCTCCCGGATTGCTCAGGATTGTTCTCACGGCTGAGATTGTGGAATTCCACTAAGCTTCCGCAACTCCTCAAGATGTGTGTACGATGCCATAGCCAAGGACAAGGCCCAATGTCAAGGTCAAGGGGAGCACACGTGGGATCGACAAAGTTGGTTCAATCCATGGCTCTGCGAACATGATATCTACCACCTCGCAACCGCCAACAATCCATCCGTGTGCGGCGTGCCTGAAGGTCCCCGCGCAGGTAGGCGTACAGGCAGCCTCTCAAGCGCATTGAGCATCGGGATGACACTGACTCGCCGTTCCATCGAGATCAAGACCAAACATGGGCGTTGTGCTGACAGCCAACACCGCAATACGTGCACGACTTGATGATGGCAATGCCACACACGGGGAATGGCCAATGTAGGTTTTCAGTCTGTTCGTTGAACGTTTCGCGAGCAAACCATATTGCTGCTTGCAGCTGTCGATCCCAGGCCGAACCGCGAGGTGGTGGGTGCGCTGGGGAAGGACGGGAGGCAAGCAGGCGAGCAGGCGAGCAAGCAAGCGATGTTGGAAAAAAAGGGAGACAAGGGGCTGGGTTGTTGTCGCCGATGCTGTGGGACCGACGCCGTGGTTGCACCACGGGCGTCGACGCGAAGTACTGTGCCCTCTGGGCGCTGCGCGGTCAACGTGTGCTACAGTAGATACTGCGTCGTGCGTACCAGACTACCTAGGTAGACCATGTTAAAAAGGGGTCCCTGGCGGCAATCCCTGCCGAATATGGAGAAACTTCAGGGATGACGTAGGGTGGACGTCACTGGGATACACCCGGGCACAGTATTGGTTGGAGTATCTGTGCGTACCGGCAGGAGCAAGAAGACATGTAGCACGCGCACAAAAAACGTGTGCGCCTCACAGTGTCTGCGACGCAATTGCTCCCCCATGATGGACGTGCCTGGGTATGCGTCTACACTAGGCAACTTTCATTCATCCATACCCGCCTGATGAGAAAGCCCAGGTGGGTCCGAGTCAGCTCCGCAGCTGAACAGACGTCGGGACGGAGAGCCGCTCGAATGACAGAAATCCCATGCACGTGCCTCATCGCTCAAACTGTGGCGGCCGCTGCCACTGTGCTGTCGCTGCGCTGCGCTGCTGCTGCTGCTGCAGCCGCAGACGCGAGGAAGAGGCGAGGAGAGAGGCGGTGGATGGCCCTGCGCATGAAACACCCTACCCTGTCCAATGTCCCTCCACTGGCCAGGCGCTCACCAGAATCCCAAGGCTCGGCCGGGAATCCTGCCCTCGGCGGGGAGCCATTTTTCTTTCTGTGACAGCCTCGTTTCTCCACGGCCGTCTGCGAGAGCTTCGAAAGGCTCGAGCAGCCTTCCCGACAGACCGATCCTCCCGGCCCCACTGCGACACAGTTCCCTGTTTGCGCAAATGAGCGTGGTCTGACGTCTCGGCCTCTGTAACCCTCTGCCGCACGCACGCACTGCACGGCATCTTTCCTTTCGGCCAACTTCTGCCCCCACCAGGGGTTGTCTAGCCAGAAGAAGGCCTGCCTCACGGAACCGCTGCGGCTCCGGTGATTACCCTGGCCCCATGGCACTTGTCCGCCTTGCATTCCACTTCTCGCTTACACAGGCGTTAAAAAAAAAAAAAGGGAGACGGATGCTGGTGCAATCCTTTGAAGCATTGCATGGGGAGGTCAGGACGAGGTAAGCGGTGGGTAAGCAGGTCGCCCAGAGTGGGGACACGACGTTGCTCCGGATCACCCTCCGCGGCACATCGTCGTGATCCTACGCGATCTGGAGGGGCACATTTCTGATGTCCAAAGATCACGTCGGAGATGAACCCCTAAATCTTGCCCTAGCCCGCACCCCACCTGCCGCAACTGTGCCGATTTCTGTTCGAGAGGCCCGGCCACACAAATCGGAGACATGCCTCTCTTTCTGCTGTTGTGCCCGGGATCCAGCAGAATAATAAGGGCAACGGACAGGGCTCTGTCAGGGCTGTTAGCTTCACCGCAGCTTGAAATTTCTACGACCTCTCAGGATGGGGCACAACTCCCGCCTACGTCTAGTTTGATACGACAGTGTCAACAGATTTGCTCACCGAACAGGGCACTCATGGTCACAGGGGGGGGGTTGGAGAGCATCAGGCATATGCTCGTCATTCACTCTGACGACACCGCCAACGTCTCGCGAAAACTCGAGCAAACAGTCTCCTTCGCGTCGCTTTCCCCCTCGACCCGGAAGGGTGGTGCGTCGGAAACCCAATTGTAATCCTCGCTCGTGTGGTTTTCGTGTCTTTGAGGGAGGGTGGGACACATAAGAGTTGATGGTGTGCGAGACCAGCAGGGGCGATGACCGAATCCTACATCTCAGGCAATCATCATCAGGGGAGAAGTGCTCTAGTATAACCGTGCTATATCTCCACTGCCCTCCAAGCGGTGTGGGTGTATTCGCATAAACCATCCAAGGAGCCTCGCATGCACGTCAAAGGACTCAAGCCCTTGCGACTATCGGGTCGTCCTGCGCATCCCCACAAGGGACTCACTTGGCTATCGAACATTGGAGAACAGCAGCAGGGAAAGTTTCACGTCCGAGGTTATGTGCCTGGCGTTGTCTCCGGAGTGAGTCCCTGTGCCGTTCTCCAACAGGGTACCAAGATTTGTATATCCAACAATAACTGGGAACAAACCCTGGTCAACACCATTCGAGTCCTGGCAAACTTTCTATCCGTCGGGAATTCGGCGGACAGACCCTCGACAGGCCACCGGGAAACTCGGTGGCTCAGATGGGGGTATGGTGATCACAACCTGGCAGGAGGGGCGCCTTCAACTACGTGTAAATTGTCCAAAGCTCCCACCCATATGTCGAGGTACAGCGTCACCTCGACAGGTCCCCGCGGCCTAAAATGCCACAGCAGGTGCTGATCAGGACACACAGATCTATGGCGCTCGGACGGTGCGAGAAGGTTGGCGAGGAGCAAACGGCATTTGATGTGATGGTGATCGCCGGGCGGAGACAATCCAAACCCGTATGAAATCAACATGTCAAACCCTATCTATGGATGAGCTGGTAATTTTCTCTTGTTGCCAAGGACCACTCACTGGACGCCTCGCTCTGGCAAGTTGGGAGGACTCGTCTGAGCAATGAACATCTTCACCAGCCTCTGGATTTCACTCATCCCAATGGCATTGATATTGTGGGCATTTCGGCTCTCGCGTCTATCACCAGCCTTGTCAAAGCTGAGAAGTGAGGCCCAAACCAACAGGCACTGGCGACATTGAACCAGAAACGTATTAGCTTGACGGAGAGGTCAAAGGAGCTTCGATACATGGCCTCCATGCTCCCACCCATCTTGGTTTATTTCACCAGCCATCTGTACCTGGCAAATTAGTACCGGTCTTTGGTGCGCTGGACCAATTTACGTCGCAGAGATGTGACGAACAGTACTCCGAGCTGGTTCCGGGCACGCACCCAAGATACACCGAGGCAGGATCAAGGAAATAGATTAGTAATTGAAAGATAATATTTATCATGCAGTGAGTGAGTAAAGTTTCTCCCTGAAGCGATCACAGCAGCCAGTATGTGAGCACTGTGAGCCTTGGTATCGCTCAGGCTTGGGTATGCATAGAGGAATTCAAATACCCATGTCGATCAAAGACATGATTCATTGTGAGGATGTCCTCCTGGCGTGGATGGCTGGCCCCAAGGCAGCTCGCACGAACATTTCGCCGTTGTACATGATATGGGATGGTATCTTACCACATCTAGAGGTGGGTCCCCGGCATGGGTTCTCTTGAGATGTCTGTTCGAGCTGTGACACTCGTTTCTGGCTCGCTTCCGCCGTCTTCTCTTGTATACTTAATCTTTTACGCAACTTCACATACAGAAGACGGCAGGATGGAGCAAGATGTTGAAGAGGTGTGGCGGCAGTGGGATCGGCACGACTCATATCGAGTGCCAGAACTCCTCCGTAAATCCGCCTGGTTGGAGGAACACTGTTCTGAAGGGAAGTGTCACCTTCACCACCCCCCTCCCCTGGAGAAGATATGATTCAGACGTTGCCTCATATGTTTTACAACCCCCTCCCCGCCTCCTCCGTGGAAACCTCACTATATACACACAAGTTCCCGCTTACCTGATTCCATTATCTAGTTCATGCCGAAGGTGCTCCCAACTTCGTTATCCGGGGAGCTGGTGGGTGGGGGACCAGGTGGCGAATAGGAAATTTATTGCAAACGATGACAACACAGCTTGGCTGTCACGCTTCCTTCCTTAAATGACACGAGGCAAACGAATAACGGTGCAGGTATCCGGTCAATCGAGTCTTGTTGTGCACTAGTGTAAAACTATATTCGTCTCGCTGTCAAATCCAATGCAAAGAGCTCGGCCATTAAACGCTCTTGTCAGTCTCCCAACTAGAAGCATGAAGCCGGTTGGGGATAGACTCAGACGTGTCGAAACCTCGCAACGTACAAGCCAGAAACATGGTCAACCAGGAGCCGCAACGCACCACAAGACCCCTTCAAACACCAAACTCCGGAAGGCTGCCCTTAACGACCTCCTCCCACAAAACCGCACTGCACCACACCCTTGCGTTCACAGTCTCTTTCTTTGCATATGTCAGTGGCGACCGATGTTGAACCCAAGCTTCCTGGGATGAAGCCTGGGGTAAACCCCGAGGACGATCAGCGCCATGGCGACCAGGACCGCCCACAGTTTGATGTTGAGCACGTTGACATTGAAATCGGTCCATACGGCACTGATGACGGTGGCCAGTATGAGAAGGAACAGGAGGTAGCCGCTGATGCGGTGATACTTCCACAGCGCCTTCGCATTGTTGATTCCACCAAACACGCCCGGAACTCCCCACATCAGGAACCCGAATACGTATTGCACCAGGAGGACCACGCTGGTGAGGACGCCAAGGTAGCCATGTACGGAATGGAAATGGCTGTCAGGGCCTTGCTTAACTGCAAATCTGTCAGTGAACAATCCCCCGTAACTTGTCGGATGGAAAACAGGATGTTGGAGGCTATGGGCGGGTGGAAGGGGCAGGTGGTTTGGTTCCTCAAGCCTGTTCCACACGAGACAACTGCCACCACCCCCAGACCCCATATTGTCCAAGAGGGGAACCGCGTCATTGCTGAGTCTGCTTACTCTTGTTCGCCTCGATAATCAGCACCCCGGCCGCGAAAATAACGAAGGACAGGAGGTTGAGCGAGGCGTGGGCGCGGGCACCGAGAACCTTCTCGCCGGCAGTCCACGTCGGTTGGAGTATGAGGATAGCCTCTGCCAGGACAAGCACGCCGACGCTCTGGAGGAGCGGGTGCGGGCTGAAGAGCGGGATGAACGGTGGGTGCTCGAAGACGGAGGACCAGACGAGGGCGACGAGCAGGAAGGCGCCGCCTTGAGCCAGCCAGCCGGTACCTAGAGATTGAGGATTCGTCGGTCAGCATCTGTCATTATCCAGGCAGGATGGGTGGGTTGTGTCTGGGAACACGCACCTCTGTAGAGATTGTGGAATATTGATTCTTCTGGCCTTTGGAGGGCATCTCCCGGCTGGCCGAGCAGAGGCTCGGACTCTCCTGCCTCGTGGTTGTTCCCTAGCGGGTGCTCCGGTATTCCTGTTGCTGAAGCCATCTTGGAGGCGTGCGTCTTTGGGAGCGGAAGCTGTCTCTACGGCGCTGCTCTGCAACTTCTTTGAGAGCGGTTTGGTGTTGTTGTTACGGAGACAAGAGGTTGTCGGGCAGTCCGGAGATGAAGAAGCCGGCTGGAGCTGAGGCTGACGCGCAACCTTGACGTTGGAGGCTGGTTACCTAGGAAGGTAGGACGGGCGAGGGCCTGAGGGGTTGATCCCAGACGAGCTTGCGGCTTAAGTACCTATCTATCAATGACAGAATATACAGACCTACCGCGGGCTACCAGCAGGCACCTGATGGGATTTAGGGCCATCCGACTACCCTAGCTACGGATCCCATGGGCGCGACGGCTCGTTGTCTTTGCCCCAAGGAGGCAAGAGAGTGACAACAATTGTTGCGGGCGAGGCAACAATTGTGTTGATGCCATACAAGTCGATGATGAGAGCACTCGGCGGGAGGTGCCCATTGGCCTATGAGAGGTGCTGCATTACTGTCCCCCCCGCACCACCTCCAGCCCCCGACGCAATGCATGGGACCGCTAGGAGCGGGGCAGATCCAGGTAGCAGCAGCGCTGGGGCAGACGTCGGATTATCGAGATAATCATAGCTCGCCCACCAAGCGCGGGCATGTTAATAAACTAGACTGTTGTAGGAAAACCATTCGGCTCCGGGTTAAGAGACAGCGTTGGCGCACATTTCATGATCCGTCGGACGAAACATGGTGTTTGCAGTGGCAGTTCCCCTCCGAGAGGTCACGAGAATCGGCTGTCGAAGCAAATAAAGAATTGGGGGAGGGCGGACACGCCTGAATGCATGTCCGACCGAGGCTGGAGCAAGACCCGGGCTCCACACCAGCGGTGTCGGCCGCTGCCGATTCGTTCCGGGCCGGGGCCGGAGCCCATTACTCGATAGCCTCTTGTCATTAGACGTCGCCTATCACTTGGTTGCTACCAGCTCAGATACACAACACAACACATCTTGAGTCCCCGTGCCCCTCTGCTGACGGCCGAACTTCTGCCTTGTTTCTTGCACCGTACGCTCCTCCTCCTCCAGAACAACCAGACCAGATCCCCAAGGCAAACATGGCAGATGAAATTGAGTACAAGCTCGACGACGTCGAGGCCACAGTCGTGGCTTCGGACGACATCGACCAGACATTCCGCTCGTCCAGCATAGGTACGGAAGCAGGCGCCTAGAGAGGTCATCAAACCACACGCCGGGGCTGTAATTCCGCGTCGAAGACCTCAGACCACCCATGACAGAAGGCTAACCGGGACACAGATCGTCTCCGCCGCCCTGGGAGGAAAGGTCCTCGGCTTCTCGGACGAGTGGTTCGCGGAGGCCGCGAACCTCCTCACGCCCACGCCGCCCATCTGCCAGCCGGGCAAGATGGTGTACACGGGCGCCTGGTACGACGGCTGGGAGACACGCCGGCACAACACAGAGCCCTTCGACTGGGTCGTCATCCGGCTGGGCGTCGCCTCGGGCACAGTCGACGGCATCGAGGTCGACACGGCTCACTTCTCCGGCAACCACGCGCCCTTCATCTCGGTCGAGGGCTGCTTCAGCCTCGACGACGCCGAAGTCCTCTCCTGGAAGGGCTCGCGCGGCGCGTGGGAGCCCATCCTCGGCGTGCGCGAGTGCGGGCCCTCGCAGCGCTTCGCCTGGAAGCTGGCCCGGCCCACGGGCAAGCGCTACAACCCACGTCCGCCTCAACATGTACCCGGACGGCGGCATCGCCCGCTTCCGCCTCTTCGGCCACGCCGTCCCCGTCTTCCCCGACGACAGGGACGCCATCCTCGACCTCGCCGCCGCCCAGAACGGGGGCGTCGCCGTCTCGTGCAGCGACCAGCACTTCGGCACCAAGGACAACCTCAACCTGCCGGGCCGGGGCAAGGACATGGGTGACGGCTGGGAGACGAAGCGCTCCCGTGGGAAGGACCATGTCGACTGGGCTGTCATCCGCCTCGGTGCGCCCGCGCTCATCCAGCGACTCGTCGTCGACACTGCTTTCTTCAGGGGCAACTTCCCTCAGAAGGTGAAGGTGGACGCCATTGAGTGGAAGGACGCCGGAGAGCCCCCGGCTACGGCTGAGGCATGGCAGGTGGTCGTGGAGCCCAGCAAGACCGGGCCAGACCAAGAGCACGAATTTGCTTCCAAGATTCAGGACAAGCCCTTTACACATGTCAAGTTGACCATGATACCCGATGGAGGAGTGAAGAGGATTCGCGTGTTCTCTAAGCGCGCTAACTAGTGAGATAAAGTTACCTTGTGTTTCTAAGACCTACCGCACCCTCTTGACGGGCCTTCCATCACGTCTCACGATTCGCGCATGGACGAGCAAATAGCATTCCTTTATTAGCCATGCAGCTGAACTCGAGTGCTCCTGTGCTGTGCTGTAAGAAGACACCGCTGCGACCACATTGTAGTCACTAGACGGAACCAAATAACCTGATCTTTTTTGCACCAGTGGCGGGACTTTCCCAGCCCGGCCTCTTCCGGTCAACATCCCATGCTTCTCGAAGCCAGCAACGACTTTAGGCCCATGGAATGCAACAGACTGCAAGACATATTGACGACCTTCTCATGCGTCTCAGCTACCCGGCGCCCTGTTCAAGGCAAGGGTTCAGCACTCTTGTGTCAACCTCGAGTGAGTTCGGATACGCACCGGCCCCTGAAACTGATTGACGAGCCACTGGGCCGGATCAACTCAGAGGATAGCCGCAGTCAGGGGAGCTCTCCAGAGCTCACACTTTGGAAGGAAGAGCCTAGGTGCAAGACCGCGTGATGAGGCAGGGCAAGCCATGCCTCCTCAACGTTGAATGGCATGACATGGTGGCAGTTGGAAACTTGAACATGGTCCCTTTTGGTGAGTCAAAGGGACCTAGCGATGCATCAAGGTCTGTCCGAGCCTCTGAGGGCACTTTCTGGAAAGATTGGAAGCAATAAAACTTCTTGGCTGGAAATCATCGACGCGGGCCTCGTTTCAAGTTCAGTCGCCCATGCGAACTGGGGATCTCGTCATCCACTCACTCACGTAGAGAGGAAAAGCAAAGAGGTGGAGCCGGCGTCACTGCCACTAGTATCTAAAGGTGGGCCGTGATTCCAAAAAGAAACCCCAAGGGAAGTTCCCTAGTGAGGCCCAGGCGGGATGAAGTTTGAGACATGGCTCTGGCCTGCGGGCGAGCCACATGCTGCATCTGGACCACGCGGGCCACGAGGCAGAGGCCATACAGGGAGGCTGGGTCGATAGAGGATCCCGATGCGTCAGGACGGACGGCCGAGAACCAATCCATTTGCTCGGCGAAGTGATCCGATGAGTCTCGTGTGTGATCGAGACGACGTGGCTGGGACAAGTAACGAGCTTCCACCGACTTGTTGGGACCAGGAGCATTGAGGCTCAAATTCCACGTTGTGTGCCATCGTCTCTTTTTCCACGGTAGTTTCGAACTCGAGCAGTCGGGACGGGCTTTGATAGCCAGCTGCGAACAAGCCCCGACGGGAATTGTATGCAGGTTGAAATAACCCTGTGCAAAGATGAGGAGCTGAACAAGGGCATGGTCAACGCTGCGTATCCCGACAGTCAGCCTTCGGCAGCAACCTAAAATGGCAAGAACAATGACTTGACGTTATCCGGCCCAACATCAACGATCCAACAACCCCAATTAGTGAGAATGTCTCTCGAGAGGAAGCAACCAAAGACCCGGACCAAAGGTCTCGACTGTTGTGGTACCCAAACAAGCTCGATTTGGCTTCCCCAGCGGATTCGCCCCCGAGAATGACCACAGAACCCTGCCATTAGGACACCTGTGAGCTGTCGAACTACAGGGCTTGCTTCTCGTCGCTGTGTAACGGTATCACAGGCTTGCAGACAAAACCGGGGTCAAGGAGGTTCCTCGTGCTCCCTGCAGAGTCTCAACCTATGTCCAAAGTGTGGTCACACATCAGCCACTGGATCAACAGGAGCCAACATTCTCATCACAGCCACTGAGAGGTGCAGGTCCTGCAGGCTCGACTGCAAGACTTCTGCAAGTAAGCCGGAACTTTAGTGTACTTACAGGACGTCCGGCCGAGCTACGCACAAGCGTCATCCACAACATGCATGCCCGTCAGTGGAGCGCCGAGCCTATAAGCCTGCAGGCAAGTCACGGTTGAATCCATTTACTTGTGTCTCCAGCGGGTCACAGGCAACTTGGTTCAAAACGAATGGGTCCACATCTCGAAGCCGACGCGGTCTGACCAGGTTCGAGGCGTGGACCTCCTCGTGGGCGACATTACTGTGGCTTGCAAGCCAAGTTCAATTTCTGCTTCCTCTTCCACAGCAGACGTCTTCGCCCGCAATGCTCGGGCGGCCGAGGTGAGGCGACTCGGGTCATTCATTAGGATGCTCGGACTTCCGGCCAATCTGCCCCACGAAGTGCACGAAGTGAAATTGTTTTGAAGAGGTTTGAAGACGCCTACCCTACCCTGCCTTCACTCGTGGCCACCGGTGATGAGCGGCAAAGCCATGTGCATCCACATGCCATCAAGTCATACTCGACGGATCCGCCAAGTCGCTTGCGGCAGGATGAGGCGCGTTGATCAACGGTTCGGGGCGCTTAGCCAGAAAGAAAGATTATCTGACAAGTGACATCCAGGGCCGACTGGTCTGAGAGATGAACTGGGGCAACCGTGGAAGGTAGCAGCTCGGATGCTGTAGCACAATACACCTATTATTATCAACCTTATTATTAGTCGGGGATCTCTCCTTGGTCACATTTCTTGTCGAGTGCCTGACTGCTCCCGGGCTGACCGGCTCCGGTGGGTTTGATGAGTGACGACGTCTGAAATTGGAAGCGCCGCCTAAATTAGCGCACGTGCGGCAGCTTCTGACCTCTGGAATCGGGTACGCCCAGGAACTCTGGTGTGTTTCAACGGAAATTGAACAGCTCCAGCGGCGAGCCCAGGGACTGGTATGTGTAAGTGGTCAGGCTGCAACCCTACAGTGACAGCCTCGAGCTTTGATGAGAGGGT
Organism: Diaporthe citri; assembly: GCF_014595645.1. NCBI lineage: Eukaryota > Fungi > Ascomycota > Sordariomycetes > Diaporthales > Diaporthaceae > Diaporthe > Diaporthe citri. The sequence continues at coordinate 2,666,633 of NW_025064850.1, forward strand.
CATGGTTACCATGTTCGACCAGCCCCGAGCTTAGTCACCTCGGACAGCTGGCTACCGTGTACCACAATCCTCCGTGGACTGCTTCGTCTCCAGACCAAGGAAACAAGGAAATAAGCTTTGGTTATGTGCAGTATCTCCAGCGTAACGGCCCTGGCCGGGGCGTCCGCGCGTCCACGCTGTAAATGTCATGTAGTCGCAGGCAGACTAGTGGGTCACTCAAGTTCGGAGATAAAAGCCCAGCAGTGGGGAGATGGGTCGGTCGCGGGTGACAGCGGTGTGGTGCCCGGAGAAAAGGCAGGTCTGTCTGTCTGTCTGCGTTCTCTCAGCGAAGCCGACGCCTCGGTTGGCTGGATGTTCCGGGAGGAGACGGGTGTGGGGAGTGGCCCCCGGTCAGCTGAGAAGGGGCCGGCTCATTTTGCTTGTTATTAGCTGTGGGATTGGATGCTCGATTTCGAAATAAGGGACGGATGCGTGCGTGCCCTGCAGGGTAGCATCGAGAGAAATGGGATCTTGTTTCAAATATAGCCCAGGCAGGGTTAGTCAGCTGGGAACAGGGGTCGCCCAGGCTGTGGTTCGAACCCCAAGAGCCCAGAGTGCAACGAAGCCACAGTCATCAACGAGGGCCAGGGCAGTGCTGGGAGGGTTGGTGAGGTGGAGGAGTGGGCGGCAGGGCGGCCGCGAGCAAGCCACATCTCGAGCGACACAGACCTCGGACTCGACGCTGATCGACCCGATTGCAAACCAGACAGCCAAGGCAGGCGATGGCGCCGACGCGGCGCGAGGGACGACCCGCGCGCCATGCTGGAGTGACAATTGGCCGGTGGCTGGTGGCCGGTGGCTGGTGGCTGGTGGCTGGTGGCTGGTGGCTGGTGTCTGGCCTGGCCTGGCCAGCTGCAACGGGCGACCTAGCCCACGAGTGCGTCGTGCCAGACCGGTGTCTCACCCGCTGAAGGCCTCTCCGGCAACTTGAGGTCATTGCGGAGCCGAAGCGGTGTTCTGAACTGGACCATGTGGCCATGGGCAAGATGAGGAAGCGTGACGTCCTTTGGCTGTGGATCACGATCGGGTCCCAGCGGACCTGGCAAAAGCCAAGCAAGCATCGCCCGATGCGTGCGTACGTTGCTACTCCTAGACTGGGACTGCGGTACGTGTCTGAATGCGCGTGATGCTGTGGCTTGGCCCTTGTCTTCCTCGTCGCCCTCGGCCCTGACCCTCGACCCTCGTAGCCGCGACCGCAACCTGTAGTCACAGTCGTAGTCACAGCCGTAGTCACAGCTGCAGTCATGGTCGCGGGCGCAGTCGAGTTGCAGGCGTCATTCCCCCGTAGCAAGGGCGACGCAGTCAGTGAGCAAGCACAATTGCCCGCAGGAAGTCTCGATGAGACGCAGCCGCCGCCGGAGACAGGGAGCTGGGCTGGTGTGACTAGCATGGTTTTCTGGTTTTCTGGTTGTCCGTTATGGCCGTTGGCGCTCGTCCACGGTAGCGAGGCTGGACCACTCCGCACGCGGTCCGTATACTTGGTGCTTGTCAATAAGCCGTGCAAGCCGTGCAAGCCGTGCAAGCCGTACAAGGTTTCAGTCGTCAGCCTGGATCATCAGCGAGCGGACCCACCCGAGTTACCCACGCTGCGGTTCTGCTGGACCGTGCGGTGCGAGGTGCCCTCAGCCCTAGGCAGTCAGTCCCATGGACACTGACGCTGGGGCACTTGCACCTGCACCTGCAACATGCGCGCCAGCACGCCTGCACCGACACCGACAGTGACAATGACACTGGCAGGCTGCGGTGCTGTGTGGCGGTCGTTGGCTGCTCTCTCTCGACGGAACATGCCATGGCATGGCACAGCACAAGCATCCGAACGTCGTGGCATTGGCGAGGATCGGAGATGCCCTTACAATGAACAGCGGGCCCGGCTGGGGCACACTCTCGACGGCCAGACGGGCTGGCTGCCCACCATACTTCTACCAACAAAAGGCACGTACCCAGGCCCCAGGCCCCGTAGTCGTGGTGCACGTAGCACACGGTAGCACTGAATTGGCAGGAGCTGCTGGAAGGGTCCCCCCTGCTTTGGCTGTGCCGTGATGCACCTCACACCTCACAATTCCACCCCGACTGCTCCTTCTCGATGACTACTGCACGTCCCTACGAGGGTGGTCTGCCACGGTACGGCAGGAGCGGACCAAGGCAGGTAACCGAGCACCCTGCTGGGCTAGGCGACATGAGCTGATTCCTGGGCTTGTTGGGCGGCACCTTCCTGGCCGGGGCAGCTCTGTCCCGCGGTCGATATCAATCGGATCAGCAGCGGCCACCTCCTTCCCTGGCCCTGCAGAGTTGGCGGGCTTGGTGCGGGCTGTTGACGTCTGCTCCTCGCAGTATCCTGCCATCGCGTGTGCATGCTGCTGTGCTCTGACGGCCGACCTGACGGCCGACCTGACGGCCCTGCCAGTGCCAGCCCGCCAGCCTGCATGCACCGCGCGCGCATCAACGCAATTAAAATGCTCCCAGAATGCAATCTCGCCTGCATCGGCATTCTGTCATCCACCCTGCCTGCCCAGGTGTCAGCTACCAGCTGCCAGCCGCCCGCTGCCACCACCGTCGCCCGACCGCACCCGGCGGCCACAGCAGTGCCTCAGCAAAGCGAAGCATGGCAAAAAAAGCCCTCTCGTGGCAGAGGCAACGCACCCCACGGCACGCCTCACGGCACGCCTCACGGCACACCTCACGGCACCGCGTACCATGTCATGGTCACGTACTGTAATGTCGCGTCGGCGGCCCTCACGCCCCTGTGGCTGTCGCATGCTGTTGCAGCGACCCTGACTTCACCGCGTCTTCCACCTGGGCGGTGGGGGCTCAGCTACAAAGTGCCAACGGGCCTCGCGGTGCTATACTGCATCTGGGAGATGTCGCGGGTCCTCAGCCACACCCACCTCCACAAGACCTGCACTTTACTGAGGCCTGGCCCTGAGTTCCCAGTCCGGACGGGCATCGGCTCTGGTTGGGCCTGCCACCGCGATCCGCTGTTTCAGAATCAGCCCTTCCTGGCCTAGCCGCACTGCGACGCTCCATCTTCCCGCACATGTGCAGCATATCAGAATACCTTCCTAAGCTAACTACCTTTAGCTGCTCTAGCCTGGGTAGCGCGTGCCGCCAGATCCAGACCTGGACCCAGACTCTGGACCTCACCTTCTCGGGCGCGGAGGAAACATTCATCTCGACTTCGGACTGATCGCAAGATCGCCTTGGCCAGATGCCCCACCACGCGCACAGTAGTGGTCCAGAGTCCTCTGCCGGCCGTGTAGCACTACCACACGGCACATCGCACATCGCCCTATGGTGGAAATAATGTCTATCAAGTCAGCCAGCCAGCCGGCCGGCCAGCAAGCCAGCCAGTCAGCCCAGGCTGTCTTCTCCCCTGACAATACCAAACCATGTACCCTCTCACAGGCCCTCTCCATCACATGCAGGAATCAGAGTGCTGCCACCGACCCAGGCCCACTTCTCATTACCGCATTATACGTCCTGCGCCGCACCAATTTCTACCGGGAAGGTATTCCGTGCAGGTGTACACAGCAGCTTGCCGGCCGTGCTCCAACAGCACCACTCCCTCCCCCCCTCCCACTCAGCTCATAATGATACCGATGCGCCAGATCAAGCACATTCTAGAGCTGCCCTCACCTACTCCACCTTGACGGATGTGACGCCACGGAGCTCGCTGCGCTTGGCGGAAAGTCTAAGTCAGGACCCCGCCCACGGGCAAAGCATGCAAGGCAACAGCACAGGCTCACGTTGAGGCTGCTGCCAGGATGACACTGGCCTGGGCCAGCCATTCTTGATCCGAGCTTCTCGCAGGCGATCGACATCTTTTTGAGATGATGTCGTCTAGCCCCTTGCTTGTTTCCGATTCGAGAATGTACAACACCTCCACAGTCGCATCCTCCTGACAGCATATCGCCCAGCATCATCGACTCCTCTGCATCTGCCAGCTAAGCTTTGGCTCTGGCGTACCGGGCTGATGTCAGGCCCCGCTTCGCAATTACCACGCTGATATGTGTTGTGCTGTGCTATACCGTGCTATACTGTGCTGTACACGTGGTAAGCACCGGGGGGGGGGGTTGGTCTGGCCGCAATCATGGACAGCACGAATGCACGTATGGATACTGTCAAGACGCCTTCCGGCGGATTCATTCGCCGACATTGGTCCATCTCGCCGTTCGCTTGTCTAGGGATCTACCCTGCGTCTAGGGAACCCACCCCAGCGTGTGGCCCCGCCCTCCCTCATCTCCCTGCCGGGAATTGGACGAAGGGGGAAGCGATAATGGAAACAGCACCAGAATCAGGAAATGTCTCGCAGGGGGCCCCGAGAACGCCCAGGGCTTCTGAACAATTTCGGGATGGCAACGCACTGCTTTAAGTCCGCCTCGACAGCTAGCACAACACGCAGGCGTTCTGGACCGGGGAGAACCTATCTCGCACAGATTGATGCTTCTCTGCGAGCTGTCGGAAGGGAAACCTTAACTCGTTTAGGCAACTCACGCGCCACAGCAGCTGTGACCCTGCTCCTTCTCCTGCTCTACTCGGCTTCCCCAGCTCGCACTAGAGTTCCATCCCCTATCCTTTGCACTCAGGCGGTCGTCGTCTTGTGCAAACAGCTTTGCTTGTTGTCTCCGTGCTGGGTGTCAGCACGCGTCTGCTCTCATCCCCCCCCCCGTCCCACATCCCCTATCCCCCTGCCGCTCGAGCATGGCTGGGGACACAATGTACCCTACTTTTGCGTGGCTGTCAGGGTATGGCAGGGCATACCGCCCGATCTAGTCAAGACTCGCACGCAAGCCGCATCCTCTCTACGTACACATCCTCTGCCCTGGTATCGGCCTTGTCACTTGTCGTCTGAGGCCCGTTTATCGCTACTTGGGGTGTCGTCCAATGTCGCGTGGTCCAGTGCTATGCTGTCCTGCACTGCGGGTCAAGGCTAAATTCGTCTCATTCGCAAGAACCCTGATACTTCCAAGGTTGATATCGCCTTCCAAGGCTTGATCTTCATCCAACCCTGGCGTCAATCTCTTCTGATACAGACTGTTTCCACAAGAAATAACAAAAAGTCCCGTCTGCTCCACCGGCTGTGCTCTTCCCCTCCGTTACTTGCCTAAACCGGCCAGGAACGAATCTAAGTCGTCCTTCGTCCATCGGGTCCACGTCTAATTTCCTCACCTTACCCTTGGCTAATAGTATCCGCTGCCATTACCTCCCGTAGCCTACCCTGTCAGCCCAGTCACTTCGAGACTCATCAAATCTCCTCTTCTGGAGCGAGCAAGGCAGCAGATCTCGACAAGGGTCGGCCCCCCTCCCCCGTCCTCCACACGCGGCTTCACTCCACCTTGCACGGGTCTGGGCCCGTTGGGCTTGTGGGAGAAAAATAACAGACGACTGGGTCGACCATTTCCCTTCTTCGGACAGTACTTACCACGCAGCATATCTCACCGGGTTGCAATGTCCAAATGAGGCTGGGCTGGCTCATTTCGACGTTTCATCACCACACGCCCCGCCTGCGTCCTCACCATTCTTTACCAGGCTGGCCGCCACTCCCAGCTTCCTTGCAAAAAGGTTAATTCTACTTCCTTCTTCTCCTTCTACCCCGTCCACACATCCTCACCTCGCAATTGGCTTTGGATGTCCCATTTCTTTTTGTTCTCTTCTCAGCCCTCTTTCCTCCTTGTGAGGTTTTCCGTTCCATCGTTTCCTTCTCGTACCCGGGCATTGACCCTGTCCCGCGTCCACACTGTAACTAGCTCGGTCGCTCGCATGTAGACGACGATGCTCACCATCAAGCAGCCAGTTCATTACGGCTACAGGTCGATCCATGATTTACCGACGCCGCCCAGCACATCCCGACCCTCGCCTCCATTGATGTACCAGGATTCCTCACACAGAGCAATACCCGCTGTTCCTCGAAGCCACAGTCCGCCGGATCGACTCATGTCTGGCTCTCACCGTGGCTTGCCCCCTCCATCGGCGATGGGACTCGGCCAGCCGTTGCCTTCCGGAGTTGCATCTCATCCTCCCCCAACTCATGCATCCTCACTCGGGCAGGGTCCACCTCCGCCTCCGCCTCCGCCATCCCAGGGTCAGCAGCAAAGCCAGCATCTGGGCCAACTACCCCCGCCGCCACCAGGGTGGCAGGGCTCGGAAGACTCCATGCGAGCGTGGTTGCATGCGAAGGCGGAAGAGGACAAGAGGAAGCAAGAAGAGGAGAGGACCAGCCAGGAACGGCTTCGCCTCGAGCAACGACGAACCGAGTACGACATTCTGCGAACGTCGTTACAGGGTGGCGTCCCACCGCCCCTGGTCCCGGTCGTGTTTGCTGGTATGGGAGGTGGTAACCTGCCGCCAGCAGCGCTGGAATGGGCCCAGCAGTTCATGTACTCCCAGGCGCAAGGTGGGCCTCCGCAGCATCTTCTGCCCGGCCCAGCTTCGCCAGAGTACCGCCGTGACTCTCAAGCGCAAGCCTATGGGCACTATTCCGGCTCTGGTGGTGTTCCGTCCACTCCCGGATCTGCTCAGGGTGCCCATGGCAGCTTTGTTGGGACGCACCCAAACTCTTCACCACGTGCTCGAGGCTACAGCATGCCAAGCTCTGGCAGCCGTCCGCTCGGAGGGGGGCCCGGCCTATCCAGCCTGAACACGAGCGTGCTCCCAAGCTCAGGTGGCGCGTCTGCAGCGCAGACACACCCAGGCGTCGCCTCGGCGCAGCAGCAGCAGCAGCAGCAGGAAACGCAGCAGTCCCCGTCGATATACTTCCATATGTGGCAACCCCCGACGAGCCAGGCCAGCCAGTCCGGCTCCAATCAGCCGGCAACACCTTCCGGTGCGTCCAAATCCAAACATCGGTCTTAACAAGGGGAAAGAGACAGTCGGGGGACTAACGTGGCTTGCAACAAGCAGTAGGGGAATCGCCACGCAAGCGGAAAGCGACGGGGCCACAGCCAGCTGCACCTCCACCGAACACGCAACAGAGATTCAGGTCTCCCCCGTTCTCCCACAGCACGGGCTCGACGATCTCGAACCCTCCGCCAGGGCGCAGAAGAGGCCACTCGCGCCAGAGGAGCGACGCGTCGACATACAGAGGACGTGGCCGGGCTGAGACCATTGGATCGACCCGTGGTATGTCGCCGATGACTGCCCCAGGCCCCGGTACAGCAACAGAGAGAGGTGGTGGATCGGCAGAGCCATCTTCACATTCGCAGCCGCAAGCGACGCAGACGCGAATCGCAGCGCATTCAGTTTCATCCCTACTTTCTTCAGATGACCATCCGCCGCAAGCGGCCCACTATCCGACTGCCCCAGTGGCAGAAACGAGAGGTCAGCAACGCAAAGAGGGTTCACGACAGAACTCCCCGCACTCGTCAGAGGGACGCACAAAGTCGGAGGCGCAGGATCCACGACTCCGCGGGAACGAGGCAATGAACGAAATTTGATATTCTTTTTTGGGAGGGGTTCGAGGGAGGGTGTGCACCCCTGGATTTGGACGTGCGACTCGAGCAGTGCAGCAACGCTGCTTTCCAGAAGAGACCCAGTCTGTGGCATGCTCCGCGCGAATTTTGAGTAGGCGAGGGTGGATGTGTTCTGTGAAGTCTCCCTCAGCCGAAAGGGACTGGGGCTTCATTTCTCCTGGACTATTTGAGCATGCGCGACCGACGATCTTCATCGAACCCCTGCCCACCAGCTGAGCGATACTCTGCGGAGAAGCCAACATTACAGCTGGCCTACGCGAACTCTCCCTTCGGCCACTCCGTTATTCTTTACATTCTGATTCTTCTGCGCGCCACTTGAGCGTCGCACATCCTAGGGATAGGAGCAGTTCTACTCTTCTTCGCTATTCTTCAACTTCAACCTTGATCATTCTTCTTCACCCTTCATTCTTCATTCCTAGGGAACTTCACTTCGGGCCATGAATGGCGAGGCATAGGGATGGTAAACTTTGGTTCAATTCCCCGCTTCATTCTCACACAGCGACATTTTGGGTACCCGCACCGGACCGAGCATGTTTGTTTTGTACCATTTTCTCTTCTACTTGTATATACAGAATGCGGAGGCATACATGGGGAAAGCAAGGATGCTACGAAAGAATTGCACACAGAGGCAAAATGAAAACGAAAAAAGGACGAAAACAACGGGAAACAGAGAGCTAAGCCAGACTGTCTTGGCGCGGACGAGGCAGAGGCTGGGAAGGTGGTCCTTCTGGATGAACTTGGGCATCCCGGTTATCGTGGACTGGCAACGTCGAGCAAGGCCGCTCTTGTTGCTGAGGAGCTCTTCTTCTGTACTCATGTACCTAAGATACCCCCGGCGTGGGCTGAATGTATATCACAACCCAGTGGCTACAGCCACCATGAGGCTCAAGCTTTCTTGCACAATATACTATCAAACCGACCGGCAACTAGTGTTCAGTGACCATGCTTTCAAGACTGGGACAGACGTGCGCCTTTGCTTGCTCCACGGCTGGCCCCGCGGAAACAGTGAGACGCGCCCAACACTGCAGAGTCTGTTCGTGATTTACGTAAACGGTGACATTGTGTAATGACTTCTGCGCCAAACTTTTTCCCGCCCGCTGATGTAAGCTCCCGGCCCAATTGCTCCTGTAATAGAACCCGTAGTAGGCTTATAGTCTAAATACTGAAATCAGCTGATAGAGGGCAAGATGCGCCCTTGCTCTGGTTGGGGTTCCGGATCCGGCAACCAGCTCATGCTCCCCCCCCCGGTTGCTGGGCAAGAAGAAGCTTTGTTTCGCGCAGGGCCAATCACGCCCCGGCGGCTGGGATACGCTGGCTCTCGCTGAGCCCTCGGTTTCTTTTTCGGCACCGTGCCAGGCAGGCTCTTCTTGTCCTATTTCTGTCCCCGTGCGCTGCGAAAGCTTGACAAGCTCTAATGATGTGCTGCTGCTACCACCGTCTGGGGGGGGGGGAAACGTCGCGTCTGGGGGGTTATTACGTAGTTATGGGCGCGAACAAGAAATTAGTCGCGCGGCCAACCCAAACTCAAAAAAAAAAAAAAAAGGTCAGATCTCCGGCCCCCAACACCGTCTCGTCCAATCTATTACTCGTGTTTGTAAGTCGGCATCACCAATGCCGTTCGGGCGAATCTGTCAGTGCCCAAAGCAGAACACGCTTGTCTCAGGCGAGAAAACCCAAGGCCGGGAGGCCAGACACGCGCGCCCAAGCACGGGTTGTTTTCGATTTATTATGGGTGGATAATTCACAAGTCATTCGGCGACTTTCAGCCCGGCCCCCCTCCGTGTTACATAGAAAAACATTCCGACGGGGGATTTGGGGGGGGGGGCAGCCGGGTACGAAAGGCCTGCATGAAATCAACCCGTTGCCCCGTGCGGGGACGTCTGTGCCCGTTTCAACGCCGGCAGGTACTCTAATGACCTTGAAAAAAACTTGAGCATGGGCCCAGGACTAGATGGGGGCCTATTGTGTGCGCCTAACAATCCTCTCCCGCCAGGCAGGGACCGTGGGCAAGCCAGCCCCCGAGGGCGGGATGGTGAGGCCGGGCGGCCCGGCTTGCTTCGACATACTTTTCCTGGTGACATGCCATGACGACACTCTTGGAAATAAAGCCCGGGACCAACAAAAGCTAAACAGAGCCCACCAGCGGCTCCGCATCCAAGGTCCTTGCCTAATGGGGAGGGCCTGTAGGTTTTGTGGGGGGGGGGGGGAGAGGGGGACGTAGATAAGTGCCGTGGCAGAAGTGTGGGTGAATGCTGAGCCGGCCCGCTTGATGTCGCGCTGCGGCTCGGCTCTGTGTCGAGCTCCCTTTCGGGCCCAAGGTAGGGAGGGAGGGAGAGGGTAACCACACCCGCACGGCTGTAACCTGCGAACGATCTGACTCCTGGCCTCTCCACTACCCCCATCCTCATCCTGCGGGGGCCGGAGGGACTTGATCAAAATGGGGGCCGGACCGTGCGCCACACTACGTACTTGGAGTGCCATCGCGCTCTCAGTTACCACAATCAGGCGAGAGGACATCCAGCCCCAGCCCCAAGTCCCGGGACCCGAACTTGCCTACCCTACCGCGGCAAACCAGGCTCAGGCCGGACCCAAAACGATACCCAGAACTCACCCGCCTTCATGAACCCGTTACATGCAACAGCCGAGGCTCCCCCCGGCCGAATTTTGAGTCCCCGGCACACTCGGGGCACCGAGACCAAGGGGAGCGGGCCGGTCCGCTCCGAGCCGAGCCGGGGGGTCCGTGGGCATCCCTCCCTGCTGATTGGCACGCCACCTCCGGGCCGGGGGTGCAGGATCTCACGCAGGCGCCATCCATGGAAAGAGAGGGCAAACGAAACCACCATGGGCCTGAAAGGAGTCTAGCACCAAACCACAGAAAAACGACAAGTCGTACTTGAAACCTGCCAGCCTGCCAATGTGTGTGCACGGGTTCGGTTCTTCCTCAGCCACAGTTCACCTCGAGTGTCTCGCGCATGAATCCACGGGACATCGGCCGGGACAGTTTCGACGGCCCGAGATGCAAAGCGTCAGCTAGTGGCATGGTTTCGTCCGACCATCCCCTTAACATCCGATCTTCGACACGTGGCTGAGTTGGAATGGACCTAGAACGCATAACAAACACTTTTTACAGGGATGAAAAACACGGGACGGTCTTATTCCGGTTTCTCAGAGGAAAGCCCTTTGTTGTCATTAGGATTTCTATTACTATTTTGTGCACCCGACACTGCGTACCATGCCGTGCTGAATATGGGGGGGGGGGGGGGGAAGGAGAAAACCAATGTCCGTCCCACCGCCGGATAAGAAGAGGGTCGGTTGGGTGGTGAGTGTCGGTCCGGGTCGCCAACGCGGGTATATAACGAACAGTCCTGATCAAATGCACCCCGAATAACCAAAACTCTCCCTGCTGCCTCGCCCCGAACGAGGCAACGATTGCTGATGACAAAAGAAACCTGACGGCATCACACGTAGCTGCCAGGGCAGCGACAGGCAGCGGTGAGCAGCTCTGTCGCCGCCTCGCCGCCCCTAACGCTGCCCGGTCCAGCTCCGTGACGCACCGCTCCCAATAACTGTAGAGCCAGTTTCCACCGACAACACTGTGTCGTCCTCACCTTTCCACAGGCTACCCAAAGCCAAAGATTGCTCCTAGCTTCTCCTTTTCTTCCGGTGCATGTTCCACTCCGCCCGCACCACGTTCATAAACCTGTCCTCGTCCTTCACTGGCTGTGCCGATGTCAAAGCTTTCATGACATTCTCGAAGTCTGCGTCTATGATGAGCTCCTTTTGCCCATCAATGAGCGCAGCGCTGGTGGAATGGAGTATTTCCAGCCCGTTGAATGTCGCTTCGGCTTCCTTCTCTTTGGCCGCGCTCGGGTCCGGGGACGGCGATGAGTCCCCCAGCAACATGAAGACGTCCCACACCCGTAGCTGTGCCGCGAACGGTATTGATAGGTTGAAGAGCGTCAGATACCATCGTGTTCCATATGCCGTGGGATCAATGCCCATCTCGTTCTTTACAGTTAAGGTTAGCTGCGAGGTGCGAGTCAAGACCGGACTGCTTCGGACTTACCAGCTTCTGGGCTGCTGCTTTTCCGTGCAGCCAGTGGTTCTCGAGGTCCTTTAATGCCAACATCAGGCCGGCGAAACCGGGCTGGTAAAGCCTCTCCAGACCCCGGAACTGCCATAGCCGGACAAGCATCACAAAACATCTCTCCTCGTCGTAATAGCACAGCATGGTCGCTGCAAGACCGGCCATGCCCTGAACGTAGCCAGTGTCGGGGAAATAGAGAGACATTGCGTGGAGCACGCGGAAAAGCAGCCGCTGGCCACCGCGATACCGCTTGCGAAACATTATATGCTTGTTGATAGTCCTGGGCACATCGAGGTCGATCTGTGTGTCGTCCGGGGAGCTCACATCCTGTAGGCGGTGGAACTCGGCGAAGAGCTGTTCTTCCGTGGTGTCGGATTTCGCCTTCTGGGCGCTGGCCGAGAGGAAGGAGTACCAAGCCGCTCCGCGCCAGCAGTCCGGTATGCCTTTCCATGTCCTCTCAATCAGTTTCGGGCTCTTGACATCGAACTCGATCACCGTGCCTAAAATTTCGAAATGATGCTCGCTGCCTTTGCTCCTCTTGACCTTAGCTATGTCCTCCACGGCGAACATCACGCCCTTGTCGTCCCTGCCCTTGATGAAAGTCTTGGCCATCTTCCTCCACTTCTCGGTCCTTTTGACCTCCCTCTCATGGGCGTCTTTCAAGGCCTGCTCACTCTTTTGTTCCTCTTCGATGTCCACCAATCCAGGCGGGAGCCCAAGCATCTCCCCCGCCTCGTCAATAACCTTCCTGTCTCGGTTGTGTGGAAGCAGGTTCGCTGCAGTTCGGATACCCGATCTGACTGTAAACCTCGATGATGTGGAGACCCCCGAGGTTTGCGTGTTTAGCGACCGGGCCGACACCTTCCTGCTGGGTATCCGGCTCAGCCCGGGCGGCGACGACGGCCCATCCGTCCTCTTAGTCAGCACATTTCGGCCGTTGCGCCTCCCGACCGTAGAGTGTAGCGAGTGTGTTTCTGCCGGAATGCTCCGTCGCGATTTTGGTCTTTGGAAGTGTATGAAACCGTAGCGATCGACGTCGTCCACTTGGACGTTTTCCCAGTCTTCGATGCCGCCTGCAAGCTCATACTCGCTCCGGCGTGTGTTACCTTGTGGCGACGGCAGCGAAGTGGCCGACAGCGGAGTATTGGGACAGAGGTACAAAGCTCGGACGCTTTGCCGCCTTCTTCTTTCTCTGCGGGGGTGAGACGTTGAGCGTTAGCGGACACATTGGACATGCATAGAGTGGAGTACCGAAGGAAAACCATACGCGACAATATCTTCTCCATCGGGAGGGAGCTGATCCCCCGACTCGGCGGGCTCACCAGAGGGTGACCCAGGAGCCCCATCTTGCCAATTGACGAAGTCGCCAGATTCATAGAGCGATCTCACCTTTTGTGACTCCCTCTCTGTATCTACTGACATGACTCGTATGTTGGGCAACGACAGCTTCCTCGCAGAGTCCCTCGGTGTTGGCTGCAGGCTGGCGGCGGCGGGCTTGGAATCCGGGGCGCCGTCGGCCGAGGAGGCAGCCGGCACGGGCGCTGGCGCCGCGCGCGTGGGAGACATCTGCATCGCGGAGGGGCCAAGTGCAGGGTTCGGGGGGCTTACGGCGCGCTTGCCTCCAAACAAGATGCTTCCCCTCTTGGAGAAGTTGAGGCTGTCGATGTCATCGAGGAAGCGGCCCTCGGGGATGCTTGTGTTGATGGGGTGGAAATCACTTTGCGGCGGCGGCTGGGGGCGCTCAGATAGGGGTCTGGGGCCGCTCGGATTTGGAGATTGGATGTGGCTGTCAAAATGACGGATCTCTTGGCGACTGTCACGTACCGAATCGGGGGCGTTAGGCGAGGGGGATAAATGGGGCGCTGGAGATGGCTGGGACAGGCCTGAGTGGTGAGACTGGGGAGAGTGCGGAGGAGTGGGTGCGACAGCGCCCTCGGTCAGGCTCTTCTTCCTCAGGCGCTTCATGGGCGGCGGGGGCAGCTTGAGGCTGAGGCCCTTGACGAGCCTCTTTGTTGCTGTGTCCCTGGGCAAGTTGACCGAGGCGATTTCCGACGTGTCGGAGTCGGTGACGGACCAGCGGCTCTGAAATGAGGGGCGAGAGGTGTGCTGGGGGGTGCAGGGCTCATCAGAGGACAGGGCCGGGGTGGGTTCGTCGGTGGAGTAGATGGATGGGGTGTCTACTACATGCAGCTTGACGTGGTAGTCGTAGCGAAAAGCGTCTTCGTCGTCCTCCTCTTCATCCTCTTCGTGCAGGGTGGCTGAGGCAGAAGACAGCGTGCCCAAGAGCGAATCCCGTCTCCAGTCGGCGCAGACGGAGGATGCTGCTGTCGAGGCGGTGGTTGAGGTTGAGGATGCAGGTGAGTGATTGCTCTGGCATTGGCGTCGAACAGCGGGATGCACAGGCAGATGCAGACGCAGATGAAGACGCGGATGCTCAACGTCAGCCTGCCCCAAATGCTGCTCCCGGGCAGGAACAGGCGGGGGCACAACGTGCAGGTCTGAGGTGGTTGTGGTTTTGGTTCGGGTTGTCGCGGTGGTGATTTCTGGCGGCGCAGGTGAGGAAGGGAGCTGGGCGGACGAGGCAGGCGGGCGGCGGCTGGCTCGAAGGGGGTTGCGAGGCGGAGGAAGGAGAATCGGGGGCTGGGCCTGGGCCGTCTGCTCGTAAGGCAGGGCAATCAGGCCAGGTGCAGGTGCAGGTGCAGGTGCAGGTGCAGGCTCAGGCTGAGAGTCTAGGGTGGCATTGGTGGTGGTGGTGGTAGTGACGGGAGTGTGTGGAATGTAGTGCGGGCCCGTCGCAGTCGCCGTCTCGCTCCTGGGCCTCCCAGTACTCCCGGACCGCAGGCTGGGAAATCGTTGTGGTGCCATTCTCGCCCAGTCCTACAATGATTTTGCTGAACCTGCCCGATACCAACTGGACCATCAGTCAGAGGCCCTCGTTCAGTCCACTCTTGCTTGGGGCCCTGGCTGTGTGCATATATGAGATTGTGAAGTTGGTGACGAGATGATACCAACGGCTTCAGTTGGACGGGGTGGTAGCACAAGCTCAATGACGAGCCCAATCTGTTCGCAACGCGTTTCAAAAAAAATAATAACGGAAACCAAGAGACCGGGAGAAGGAAGAACTGGAAGCAGCGGAAATGGCCCTCATTACATATACCGAGCAAATTCTCCCGTCCACCCACACATCTACCAAGGTAGATAGATAACAAACACACCTTTTGCCCGGCGCGGGGCGGACGCCGCCCACCAGGCAGAGAAAGTCGGTAGATCTACTACACAATACATGAGACACAAAAAGGTTGGCCACGATTCAGCGTGCCGGCACTTGGCAAGCTTAAGCTCTGCTTCCGACGTGACTACCTTCCTAGGTAGATTTTAGAAGCTCCTGCACACCAGCTCCACATCACCACCACCTCCCCTCCTCCCGGGCCTAGGAGCCCAGGTCCCCGTCACCCTTCCCCTCTTAGCCACTCGACCTTCACCGGACAGCACTAGCCATCAGAGACAGGTGGAAACGGCCGATGTGTCCTCTGCATCAAATTCGAGGACACAGAGACACGGTCTCAAGCTTGGTGGCAGGCGTGCCGTCGTGACTGGCCCGACCTTGCACCGTCATCTGTGCTCCGAGACAAACCACTCGCTCAGCACCGGCCAGAAGAAGCAACGCAACGCAGCGCAGCGCAACGCAACGCAACACGCTGCACACAAAACACAGCCCGCCATGGATAGACAACGGATATTGCCAGAGCCACCAGGGAAAATTCCCACTGGCGCACTTACGTGGCCTCATGCTGCCAGCCTTGCCCCGCCAGCATCTCCTGCAGACGGGTATCTCTGACTTGTCACACACCGCCGAGGGATGCCAACACCCGGCCGATTTTCCATGGTGCATGGCACCTTCACCTCGCCCGCAAAGAAAACCAACGTGACTCGAACCCGGTCCGTTCTCCCATCGCCTACCACTGGGGCGTCAAAACGCCACCCTCGACAGCACCCATTGCTGTCACTCGAACGCTCTTAGCAGTCAGGAAGAAATGGGCCGCGCCGTGATCAGCGCCGTCAGTCGTGGGTGCGTGACCTTGGGGGGGTGCGGAGGATGTGTTCCCGAACAGAGACTCTGTCGGAGCGTCCCGATTGGAGGGTCTCGTCTGCGGCAGTCGTGCCCGTCAAGATCTCTTGGCTTACCATTCCGCCCTCCAGCGAACCGAGCAGCCGGGGGCCTGGTGCGCTGGATGCGACATCCTCCGCCTCCCGCTTCGGGCAAGAGCCAAGCAAACGCCCTCAAAGGGTCTTCCCTGATCGACGCCCACCCCCACACCACCTGTGGTTAAGGATGTGCTCCGCATTCGTCACGAAATCTGTGCGTGTTCGTTTTCCTGACTCCATTGTGGGACGCCCTTTGCTCGATTCTCTTGACCCATTCGAGACTCCTGGGGACCACCGTACGTTTCCGGATAGAGAGCTTTTCGTGACTAGCTTTACTTTTTGAGTTTACCCGACTGCCTGACGGCCTATCGATCGTTGTGTCACGGGACGAGGCTGCTGTGCTAGAGTCGCCCAAGCTTCTTCGTAGAGGAGCTTCTAGAACGAGTTCTGTCTCTGCCATTTCCCTTTGCCATCCGGGCGAGTAGCTTGGTCGCTCGGCACCGCGCGAAAGTGAATACACAGCGTGCCCCGGCAGAGGCGGATGAAACCACGAGTAAAAGATAAAACAAAAATTGCAGGGCAGTAGCAGGATGATACAAGGACAAAAAGGCTGGGCGCAGTCGTGGTCACGTACGTAGTCAACGAAAACAGATACGGTCTGTCCCCGACTTTCCGGCGTCGCCCAACTTGAAGAGTCAAAAGATCATTCGCGAAACCCGTCCGGCTACCTGCAAGAGTCCCCATCTATCCGGACAGTCAGATTTGAAGAACGGCCTGCCTCACACCTCCGGCAATAATGCTGCCAGCATGACACCGGTCGGCCCTATCACCACTGCGCGACACCCGCCCGCGGAAGTGCTCCTCCGCTAGCGTCCGGAGGTCGGCCGGTCTGAGTTAGAACAGGCCGGCCACGCAGGAAGAGACAGACCCTTAGGTTTCTTGAAGTACCGAGGATCATACCTGCCGGGCGCGGGTCGTGGGGCCACACTGGGAAAAATGCCAGAATGGTCCCCACAATGGGGATGAGGAAAGTAGGGAACAATGTCTGCGTCCCCCAAGAGGTCAGGTCTCACCGCATCGCTCGCTCGCCCAGTGACGCAAGTATACCAGCCGGGTGTGACCAGCAGCTGCGGACATCTTGAATACTCACCAGTCTCGGTGTACAATGTCGGGGATCTCTATTCGCTACGTTGCTCATACATGCCGGCAATTGCCCAGTGGCCGACGCAAGGCATTGAAGACGATATTAATTGCTGTACAACGCTCACCAATAATAGTGACGCTAATGCTCCCTTCAAAGTTGTCATCCCAGCCTCCAGTATTGCCAGTCACAGACGGCCTACGAGTCTCGCCCGATCCCTTGCTGCTCGCCATCAGCACAGTCTCCGGTGGAGGTGTGTCCCCTAGACTTCCTCGTTCGAGTCCCAGTCTTGCTCGCCGTACATAGGTCGCCTCGCATTGCTACTCCCGCCTCCGACGACCTCCAGCTTTGCCAAAAACTCAGGCGGCACCGTCGGTATGTATTTCCTCTCGCGCTCTCGGTTGACGCCGCCGAAGCCGGCCCCGAAGCACACCAGCATGTCCGTGACCGACGGCAGTGTGAATGGGAGCATGTATGCCGGGTCCATCAGGAGGTTCTCGGGCGCGTCCTCCTCCTCGTCGTCATCCCCGGGCGTCTGTGGCTCTGCACCGCCATTCGCAGGTTTCTTGGCGTTCCGCTGAGGCGTGGAGGGCGCGCTCTCGGGGGCTACGCTACGTGTTGGAGACGAGAGCGAGGCCGCCACGCTGCGACGATTGCTTTTCTCCTTCTCCCTTCGCACCTCCGTTTCCTTCTGTATCGCCGCGAGGTATTTCATCGCGCTCTTGGGGAGGCCTTTTTCGCCGACCTCGGCGCGGTAGTGGTTCGCAGCATGGATGAGCTGCTGTGGGGTGAGAGACTTGAGCTGCTGCAAAGTATCAATCAGCGCCTCCAGGTCATCAGCCCCAAGCGACGAGAAACACTGTAGCCACTGTAGAAGTTGGATGATGGGGCTCATATGCCTCCTGGCTGACTCTATGGTGTTGTCGCCGTGAGCCTGCATGTCGCCGTACTCGTAGTGCTCAGGTTGTCTGTTGTTGGTGCGCGCCCAGTCCTCCAGCACCGAGACATTCATGCGTATCTGCATCGCTTTTGTGCGAGCCAGGTATTTCCTGTTGGACATTACCCGGTTGAACAGTTCGGCTCCCAGCCAATATAGCAGTTGCGCAATGATCTGCGCAGTGATGACCGAATGCACGTCGTAGAGGTCGAGCACGAATAGTGTCGAAGAGAGGAGAGAGGTGACGTTCCTGGGTGCCGGCTTTGCCCTCTGCTTGGGCGATGGTGGCCGATATTTCCGCTCCGGCGGTTCTTCCTTGACCTTCTTTTTGGTCTTGAATATCTTCCACTCGTTTTGGAAGGTTATGCCCTCAAAACCTGGTATTGTCTCGTGGTCTAGCATTGCTGCATCAAGGACCTTGTCCAGCCGCCTTTCCGCGTCACGGACGATGAGAATGAAAATCTCGTTGATTAGTTCAGCAAGCTGGGCCTGAAAGTTAACAGTGGCCTCAACAAGACCAGCATCTTTCTTCAAATAATGAAGCAGTAAAGTGGCATTCGAGATCCAGAACGCCAGGATAGTCATGTCCCACTGGTGATCCTCGACAACCTCATTTATCCTATCCATGGCCTTGATGAGTAGCTTTGCCAAGAGGTCAGAGCTTGCATGGTAATGGGCATATCTCGCGCTCAAGAAGATCATGTTCGCGGGGACTGGCTTTTGAGCAGCTGATCTCTGTGGCGTCATGTTGGTGACGATGATGTCCAGAATGCGGTCCAAGTCGCCTTCTTGGAACACAAACATCTGGTCGTGGAGGCATCTTGCCCAGTCAAACTCCTGTTGCTCCTCCTCGAATTCATCGTCGACCTAGACAAGTTAGCACGTGGCGGTCGCGGCACAAGTAGACGGCGGCGGGGCGCACCTCTGGTTGATCGTCTATTCCAACGTTGCCTAGGTCAACTTCCAAGTCTCGCGCGCTTTCCATCATCATACGCCTCCGCAGTTCGCTCTCCATCAACTCCTCCTCAAACTTGTCTTGCGAGAAGCCGGGCTTGTAGAAATCATCGTCGCCGATACCAGCACTGCCAATGTTGTACCCGTTACTATGTAGGTAGAAGGACATGTCGCTATCAGGGGCAACGAAATCAGCAGCGGTACGGCCAGAAGTGGTCTTCGCGTCTGAAGATGCCCCATTGTCTAGAAGAACCTT
This sequence comes from Diaporthe citri, assembly GCF_014595645.1. NCBI lineage: Eukaryota > Fungi > Ascomycota > Sordariomycetes > Diaporthales > Diaporthaceae > Diaporthe > Diaporthe citri. The sequence goes on from NW_025064850.1 coordinate 2,685,659, forward strand.
TGCAATCTGCTTGTGGCGATTGGTCATGGCCCACATGAGGGCGCTCCAACGGTTGCGGTCCTGTTTGTCAATATCGGCTCCAGCTGCGATCAGAGCTTCTACGACAGCTTCATGGCCCTGATGCCGCATCAGCCCACGGGTCATGTCAGCTTCCTGGGGTGAGAAGACGTACAAAACAACTGGCATATATCAGTGGAGGAGTGCCGTCCTCGTCTGGAGCGTTGATATCCACGTATTCCTTGGCCTTGCCAGCTAACATCCGGTTGACCTGAGTCACATTGCCATTACTCGCTGCCATGTTCAAGGCTTTCTGCAGCATCTTCTTCTTCTCGTCCTCCGAAAGCTCCTCGTTCGCCGCGATGGCTGCCTCATCTTCGAAGCCGGGGCCGGATGAGTGGGCCGCCTGGGCTGCCAGCATCTCCATCAGCCGCGTGTCACTGTCAGAGACGCCCCTTGTGAGATCTTCGTCGTAATTCTTGTCGTCTAGGGAGAGGTCGCTAAATTTGAGAGGCTTCGCAACGACCGGAGAGGTCAGGAATTGAGATTGTCCTTGACAGTGCTACGTATCAGCGATCCAAAGCCCCTAGGTCAGTCGGGCGAGGAAGGGAGTTGCCGCAAACCTTGCCAACCGTCGTACATCTCTGTCTCGGGGACCGGCTCCCTGGGCATGCGCCTATCATCGAGGGAGGTGGGCAAGTCCGCCGGCAGGACCTTTGGCCTCTCGCCGCCTCCGCCGCCGACATCGTCCTCGAAAGGACTGCAAGGCCCTCCGGTCGAAGGCTCAAAGTCCATCTCGGATCGGGAGTCTCGTGGTCCGCGGGAGGTGGTGGCGGGGTCGTCCGGGATGTCCGATGACGAGTTTGAGGGAGCCTATCTCTTGCTGGGTTCGAGCATCAGGTCATTGCTTGATGGAAGTTTGGAGGCTTTGCTGGTACACCCAGTGCAGCTGGAGGAGAAGCAGGTTGTCGACGAGCTGCCGTGGGGGACTGTGGAGTGCTGTCGCTGCGTTGGAATATGTGGTTGTCGGTACCTCCTGTGGGTGGTCTCTCGACCCCTTGTCCAGCTCGACCGCCCCTGTCGCACTGCACCGCCCTGCCAGCCTGCCCAGGAGCACTTTCGACAGCGGGGCTGCACGGGCCATTTGGACAGCTTGTCAGCAGTGACGTGCGTCCCCTCCCCCCCCCCTAGAGGCAGGGTTCGCTGTGCTGGGTACCAAGGTACCAGAGTACCGGGGGGTTGACTGGCCACCTAGCTATCTGGTAAGTACTGGGGACTAGATAATAGTATACCCGGGCCCAAGCAATATACAATGCCGCTCAAAGCTCAGGTCATGGATATGTTCAACGAGTTATAATATGTATGCAACAGGGTGGGGGATCAATTCGCATGCCTACCTATCTACACAGTCTACACCCACCCAGCAGAGCAGTCTGCCCGTTGCGCTCGTTAGTGGTGGCCGGGCTGGAGTGCTGTGACAGCAGCATGCCTGGTAGACTAGTACCTAGTTTGCACTCAGTATTGTTGTGGGCTGATATCCATCCTACTTCCATGCAGGCTGGCATGGTTGATGTGGGTGTGTGTCATCGAGCTCTTGTCGCCAATGCCGCAGGGGTGCAGTCTTTTGCATGTCGAGAACACTGAAGACCCATCTCAGCCGTTCTGGCCCGCGTTCCTGCTGTGCCTATCTCTGAGCACCCGGAAGGCGCCAGCGAAGAAGCTCTTTCTCGGGCAACTTGGCCGATCAGGAGCCACTCGCACCTTGGTGTCTGCTCTCATGACGACCAAAAAAAAAGATGGAGATCTGCGCTCCTTGCCCTGGCAGATTGACCATACGGCTTTGCACGGATGTCGAAGGAGAGACAAGGTGAGGAGAAAAAAAAAAAAAAAAAAAAAAAAAAAAAAAAAAAACCTCTCAGAGAAGTGTCAAGCTGCTAGGATTCTACGGCTGTACTAGGCCTAACAAGGGTTGCTTCAACAACCTTGGAATCGTCGAAGTCCCATCCGAGATCCAGGCCCAGGTATTTGTTTGTCACCCGTATTTATTACCATACAGTATGCATCTACCAGATCTTTCGGTGACGAACCTCTCTCCACTTCTGTCTCGACTGTAGTCTATGTGGAACTTGCCCAGTTGCCGTGGTCTCCGCGCGTGCACCTCGTTGCTTCTTCTTGCCTGGGAGCCGCAAGGCGCAATCTGAGCCCGACGACATACAACATACAACACACAGTCCCGACATCCCGATTACTAACAAAAACCGCCAGACAGACATACAGACATCAGTCAGTCAGTTACCACGGGCATCAAGACGGCCTTGCGCCCTGACATTTACCTCTCGCACCCAACAAGCCCCGCGTCCGGGTTCTGGAAGCAGACCGACTACCCACCCACGTTCTTTACCCGCGCCGTTCGTTTGCAAGGGAGCTCTAGGCATAGCAAGCGCTCTGTGCCGCGGCAGCATCATCCCTACCACATAGTCTACGTCGTCCAAATCAATACACGCGTGCGCCGCCACCAAGACCACCGCTACCCACGAGTGCAGCGGACAAGCGAGCCACCGAGCGACCGACCTCGCAGCCATTATCCGACAGACTCACAACTTGGTACCACCACCAAGCCATGTGTCCAAGCAGGCTGAGACCGAGATCAAGAACCTGAGACCTGTGTCTCTCGATCACGCAAGCTTCGCCGGCTCGGCCCTCCACACGATCATGGAGGGGTCGGCTATCCAAGATGAGCAGCTCGACTCGACTCTCGATCCCCCGCCCCGGATCTTTGAGCGCCTCTCCCAGATCGCTGGGTACACGTGGGATGAGTCCGCCGCGCTCACGCATTCGAGCTATGACAACTGGTACGTGTAACTCCACCGTCGCTCCCATCGTGGCAACAGACTAGAAGCCCCCACGCCTGCTGCTAGAAGGCTGACCGCTGGCACGATGAACAGGCACGTATTTGGTGTCCGTTTCGCCCCTAGATACTCTAGTAACCATCATGCTACGAGCCCGACATCCTTTGCCAGGAGCCCTCCCTCGACTTCGAGCCGCATGTCTCCCGGCGAGCCGCCCTCTTCGGCCTCCAATGGACCCCTGAGCGAAGGCAGCATGAACGACGACTCTACGGCAGGAGCAGTGGTCGAAGAGGCCGTTGTCGCGAGGGTCTCTTATCACGTCCTCCGAGAGGAGCGCGCGTTTCACATGATGAAGAATTTAATTCAGACCGCAGACCCGAATCAGGATCACACTATCATGCCCCTCGATCTGATCAGGCTTGCGCCTCAGCCTGGCGATCGGGGCCAGATTATCGTTTCAATATATCAGTCACCAGGACAGAGTTTGTTGCCCAAGATAATGGACCTGGGTCCTGCATTCTATATGTGTAGGAAGGTCGAGGATAAATGGGTGTCAAGCACACATGACAATCACCAATTGGGCCCGCCCATCAGCCTGAATCTCTTCCTCGATTTCGCAATCGGCGCGACGCAATGCCTCGAGATGATCCATCACGGTCTTGGGATCATACACGGTGAACTCCGCGGTGACTCCTTCCATTACAACGAAGAAACGAATAAGGTGAAACTCATCACGTTCGGTTCTGGGCTGCGGTCGTTCGAGCATGGTCTCACCAGCACGGGATGGTCAAGCCTTTCGAGGGAACTTGGGGCCAAGCACAAGCTCCTTCACATCAGTCCCGAGCAGACGGGTCGCATGCCCGCAGAGCCAGACACGCGCACTGATATCTACTCGCTTGGCGTGTTGTTCTGGATGTTGCTGACGCAGAGCCCTGTCTTTGATGGTGACACTCCGCTGGATATCGTACAAGGCGTGCTTGGCAAGAGAGTCCCTAATGTGTCCACCATTCGACTTGATGTGCCTGATGTGCTGGGGAGAATCATCCAGAAATGTACGGCCAAGAACGTGGGAGACCGGTATCACTCGGCTAGCGGCCTCCGTCACGATCTGGTCAAGGTGCAGGGGTTTCTATACGACAATGACTGGCTGGCACTCAAAGAGTGGCGTATAGCGTCCCGAGATGTTAGCTCATTCTTCATGCTGCCATCCATGATGATCGGGCGGCAAAAGGAACGGGCAGAGCTCTTGAGGGTTGTGGAGCGCGTCGCAAAATCCCACGCAATGAGCCAGAAGGGATCAAACCGATTCTCTGACGGATCGACCTGGTCGAACGACATGCTCGATGGAGGGGACGTATCTAGTGAAGGCGCCAGCTCGGAGGGTGGAAACAGGCAGAGCGGTTCTTACACTACGATGACAGACCCCAAGTCTCGTAGCAGCATGATCCATTCATTCTATTCGACTGAATCCCAACCTCTGCCTGGTGGGGACGCTGTGTCTTTGGGCAACTCCACCCCGCAGACTCGCACAGCGTCAAGAGCGTGGGAGAGGCATCAGTCGATCCCTTTCGAAACGAGGAGTTTGGTCAACAGTCTAGGAGAAGAGCGACCAAACCCGGATTCGTCCTCAAGTCTTTCCAAGCAGTTGGGTTCGGCCAAGTTCAGGAGGCGGGGACAGTGTGAGATTGTCACCATTGAAGGAGCTGGCGGGCTGGGGAAAAGCTGCCTCGTGCACTCTGTCCTTGCGGATGTTAGGCGGAGTGGGTACTGCGCAACGGCAAAATTCGACACGGCTAGGAGGACTGCATTTGGGCCTTTGCTCAAGCTGCTTTCCTCACTCTTCCGTCAGGTGTGGGGCGAGCGGAATACTGAGACCCAATTCCACCAGACCCTGAAGACGTATATCCGCCCAGTCTGGCCCATGTTGCACAAGCTCCTTGGCCTTCCCGAGTTCCTGATCGGGCCCGTCGATGCGACAGTTTCTAGGTCGATGTCGAATTCTTCGGGCGCCACGATACAGAGAAATCGGGCTCCGGGAGCCCTCAGACGACGAGGTTCATCTCCGGGAGGTACGTCGACCCCCCCGAGATCTTCGTATCGAGGTTCAACTATGTCCACATCAGGCTCTCAGGATTTCCTGCGCACTGGTGCTTCGACCAAAAGCCTTCGGCTCATGAACACCTTTCTTGACGTCCTACGGATGTTTTCCCAACACAAGTTCATCTGCTTCGTGCTGGAGGACCTCCACTTTGCCGACGATGAGTCGATAGAGCTTATCACCCAGATAATCAGCGCAAGGCTCAGGCTTGCCATTATCATAACCTACCGTTCTGACGAGATGTCCCCTGACAAGGTCAACAACATCATATCACCGCCTGAATCCGAGGATCTGCCGAAGTTCGGATCACCAATCGTTACGCGGATACCTTTATCGCCTTTAGGAGAGGAGGAAATCGTCCAATACGTTTCGACCACGCTATGCAAACCCAAAGAGGAGATTCTGCCACTTGCCCTTGTCATCCAGTCCAAATCTGGCGGGAACCCGTTTTACATGCGGGAAATGCTTTCTGCATGCCACCGGAAACGGTGCATTTGGTAAGTTTAGATTTTTGAAGTGGCGACCCCTTCCTCTTCTATTTCAAGGAGTCGGACATGATTGCTCTGAGGATTACCACTTTTCCTCGCGCCATACGGCCAACCTGAAAAGTAAACCTGAGGTTCACCGTACCGCTTCAGAAGATATGGGAATATTTCATGTCGATTTGCTACGTTGTTTCTATCGTTTTCATACGCCACTTCAAGAATTTCTAGCGACTTTTAAAGTATTGACTGGCTGCGCAGGTACGACTACAAGACAAACCAGTGGGAATTTTCTCTTGACCAGCTCTTTGAGGAGTTCCAAGGCAAACAAAACTACGATGTGCTGGACACCAGTAAGTAGCTTCTCACTGCACTTTGCGTTTCACGAGCCAGTTTCCGTGGTCGACCAGGGAATTAGGAGCCTGGACGCTCCCGAAGTTCTTACGTCTGAGATATAAGTCCCGGAGGCATTTGGTGAGAACTCGCTGACCCGAGTATCAAAGACTTCATCACGCGGCGGCTTAACGAGATGCCAGAGGCTTCGAAGTGTCTCCTGGCCTGGGCGGCCTTGCTAGGCCATTCCTTCTCATTCGAGCTCATCTGTCACCTCCTCAGCGGCGAATGCCAAGATGCCTGTGGGCAGTCTCCCGCAGAGCACATTCACAAGACCTACACGCAGGAGGAGGCGGTGGCAGGATTGCAAGCTGCTATACAGGCATATATCATTGTTCCGGGCGACGTAGACGATCGCTTTCGATTCGGTAACCTCCCTTCAGGTCCCGGGCATGTGTACAACGCGGTAGACTGACAGAACGTGCAGCCCATGATCACCTAGCCCAGGCCTCCAGACAATTGAAAATATGCGAGGCTCGTACAATGCACTTCACCGTGGCCCAAGTCCTCATGGTATTTGCCCTTACAGCCTCCAGCATGGATCAATGCTAACACTGCTGTGCTCAGAAATATTATGCGGAAGACGGGAAATCGAAAGACAACATTGCTTCCCATATCTGCGAGTCCGTGGACATCATCAGACAACGAGTTAAAACAAGGCGACCGTACCGGCAGCTACTGTTCGATTGTGCGAAGCTCAGCACAGAACGGGGTGCTCGACCGACTGCTGCGAAGTTTTACACTAACGCCGTTGCTCTGTTGCAGCCCGACCCGTGGAACGATGAAGCCGAAGACGTGTCTTACGAAGAGACCAATCAGCTATACCTCCGGGCGGCAGAGTGCTACCTTTACATGGGTAATCACGGTGCCGCTAACGCTCTCCTGGGAACAATCTTCCTGTCCGCACGATCAGCCTTTGACAAGGCGCCCGCCTCTGTGCTGCGATCTAGGATATTCGCGCAGGCAGGTGACGCTGAAGAGGCACTGGCGTGTCTGTTGCAATCCCTCAGGGAACTTGGGGTACCATTTGACGATAATCCGACATACGAGAAGTGCGATGCGGAGTTTGAGAGATTGGCAGCGAAGATCCGCTCGATGGAGCGCAGCGAGATCATCAACCCGCGCCACACGGTCGACTCAAATTTGGCGTCTATAGGCGCGGTGCTCGCTGATGCCATCAGCTCAGCCTGGTGGAGCAATTGCCTCATGTTTTACCATCTCTCACTGGTGATGGTAGATGTCCACTTGAGTCGTGGCGCATTCCCGAGTTCCGGGATGGCATTCCTCCACGTTTCTATGGTCGCTCTCAGCAGACACAGTCTGACAGAGCTGGCCCTCGACCTGGGCTCGATTTGTCTCGACTTGCTAGACAAGTATCGTGACGCCTTCTCCATGGCTCGTGGATACATGCTTTACGCCAATTTTGTTGGTCATATCCATTACCCTCTGAGCGTCGCAGTCAACCAAGTCGAAGGTGCCGTGGAATACGCAACCGTCGCGGGCGACCGAACGTCGACAATCCTGAGCTTTGGACTCTTGGCCCAGCTCAAATTCTTTGCCAGTGAAAACTGTGCCGACCTTGAAGCTTTCTGTCAATACGGCTGTGAAGATGTGCCAAATTGGCACCAGGACACGAGGGGCGGAACCCTCCTCATTGCAGTGAGGCAGGTTGCTCGAGCACTACAAGGAAAGACACGAAATTTGATTGCTGATGAGGTTATGAATGATACCCAAACTTCCCACAGTTCTGCATCCTACAAAGCATGGCTAGAGGCGAACGCGAAAAACGGCGGTCGGTCTTTGATATGGTACGAGACCATGGAAATAATACCCCTTTTCCTGTTTTCTCATTACGAGAAAGCGGCACAACTAGGCAAACACTGCGTTGCCAACGAACACATCATCTGGTCTGCCCGAAACACGAGGGGTGCCATGCTGTTCTATGGCTTGTCTCTCGCGGGCCTTCTCTTCCGCAAATTCGAGGACCCGCGCACCAAGGACAACGATATAGACGAGCAAGTCGAAGCGACGGTCGAAACTCTGGTGATGCTACGCAGGAAGATCACAGATTGGGAGGTTGTATCCGATGTCAATTATCTGCCCTGGTCCACTTTTCTTCAGGCACAGATACACGAGCTCAGAAGCGAACATGGCTCAGCCATCCGCGCATATGAGGATGCTCTGGATCATGCATCCGAGCAGAATCTGGTGTTCGAGGAAGCACTCGGCAATTATCTCATGGCAGGTGTCTTCATTAGACGCGGCGCACGGAGATCAGCCAAATCTGCACTCAGGGACGCTGTCGGCCTTTTCCGATTAATGGGTGCCACGGGCCTGGCCGATAGAATTGAAGAGGAACACAGTCTCCTGCTTCACGGGCCTACCCGCAATCCTCGGACGGCTGAGGCTTCTGCGCAGACCGACTTCGCAGGCGACGCAGCACCAGTACAGTTCCATCATGTAGACGGAGAGGCAGAGGAGCCCGGCCAACCAACCCAAGTCGCCATGGGCGAGCTTCAAGAGAATAGGATAGGGGCCTGGCGAGGCTCCATGCACCAACCTGAGGCCGGCGCCGGCCTGCCTGCTTTGGACATGATCGATCTGCATGCCATTTTAGTATCGTCGCAGGTGATTTCATCCATCCTGGACGTCCAAGAGCTCCTCAAGGTATGTTATTCTGACCTCAACCTCACCTGCACTCATCAATGATCATTTTGCCTTCGAGTCTCAGTCCCACGCTTTCCCCTCCTACTTCCTCGGAGGCAAACCACGTGCGATGACCTGACCTCGGAGATTTCCCACTCTATGAACTTATCGTTCCCCCAGCCCACGTAGACCCCGACTTCCTGATACCTGTCAATGCCTCTGCGCAGCCTTTTTGTATTTATACACTCATTCTACCATGGCACCCAGCGTTAACCTGATAAACACAGACCATGGCGGACGTGGTATTGCGCTGTTGTGGAGGCACCGCCACCTTAGCGGCCATCATTGTGGACGACAAGAGTCAGTGGTGCGTTGCCGCCAGCGGGGACCCCGAAAAGGGAGCACAGGCCCACAAGCCCGGAATACCCTTGAGCGCTTCTCAGCACCTGGTCGCTGAGAACGTGGTGTTGTATTGTACTCGGTTCAGGGAGGCGGTCTTCAGCGCTGATATCATCAGCGATGAAAGATTCGGCGTCAGTGAGCAGTGGCTCCAGAAGAATCCCCAGGGCAGAGCCATCATCGCTTATCCCATCTCTCATGGGTCGAACCCTCTTCTTGGCGTCCTCTACCTTGAGGGCAACCCCAATTCGTTCACGGATAGAAATGTCACAGTCCTGCAGCTCCTCGTTAACCAGATCGGCATCAGCTTCTCGAACGCGCTGTCACTGAAGGCCATTGAAAAGGTCTCGAGCGAAAATGCTAGCATGATCGAATCGCAGCAGCGTGCCTTGTTGAAGGCTCAGGAGGCCGAGACGAAGGCCAAGGCTGCTGAAGCAGAGGCCAGGCGCAACGAGAAGCGAGCCGAAGAGGCGGCAAAGGCAAAGTCCATTTTCCTTGCCAACGTCTCACACGAGCTCCGAACTCCGCTCAATGGTGTCATCGGAAACTCGGAGCTCTTGAAGGACTCGGATCTGTCCAAGGAGCAGCTCGAGATGGCCGACTCAATCAGGGTCTCTGCTGACCTACTTCTCACCGTCATCAATGACATCCTGGATTTTTCCAAGATGGAAGCCGACAAGATGAAGCTTTACATCACTGCCTTCAACCCGGAGGAGATGGTCCGCGAGGTTGTCCGAGCTCAGTCATATAGTAATCGGGAGAAGACAACACGGCAGAACGTCAAAATAATCAAGGACATCAACTTACCGCCAATGCTCATCTACGGCGACCCGATCCGTCTCCATCAGGTGCTCGGCAACTTGATCTCGAATAGTCTGAAGTTTACGGAAGACGGGTCGGTGACCATTGGGTCCCGCTTGGATTCTGAGACTAAGGACAAGGCAACGTTGACTTTCTGGGTCAAAGATACCGGCATTGGGATCTCAGCAGAGCAGAAGGCCAAGCTTTTCCAACCCTTCAGCCAGGCTGACACGAGTACGGCTCGAAAATACGGCGGCAGTGGTTTGGGTTTGTCCATCTGTAGGAGCTTGATCGAAACGATGATGAAGGGCAAGATCGAGCTGGACAGCCAGCAGAATATTGGGACCACTGCGTGGTTCACAGTCACATTTGACAAAGCAAATCCCGATGTGACAGCAGGCGACCCCCGCGCCCTGCCCGAAACATTTTCGCGGAGGTCCTCTGATAACGTCAATCGGGAGCCGTCGCCCAACCCCTACCTGGATCTGTCACAGGTACCCAAGGAATCACTTCGCGTCTGTATAGCCGAGGACAACGCCATCAACCAGAAGATTGCCATTCAGTACATCCAAAGGCTAGGGTACAAACATGTGGATGCTTACGATAACGGGTTGAAGGCAGTTGAGGGCCTGCGCCAGAAGGCTCTGGAAGGAGAACCTTACCACGTCATCCTGATGGATGTACAGATGCCAGTGATGGATGGCTATGACGCGACTAAGCTCCTCCGTAAGGACTCACTCGAGGCGGTCCGCAAGATCCTGGTGATTGCGATGACGGCAAGTGCAATACAAGGCGACAGGGAGAAGTGCCTGGCTGCTGGCATGAATGACTATCTGGCGAAGCCTGTGAGATCCGACGTGCTCAAAAAGAAACTGGACACCTACGTTGGTGGTCAGGTACGTGATGGCTAATTATGAACTCCAATATCCAAATGCGATGTTGTACTAATACGAGCTGAGGATAGGCACCTCCCGACCGTAAAGTCAGCGATGTATCCGTAGCTAGTGTCCAGTCAGCCACCGCGACAAGTCCGCCTCCGTCTCTGCTCGAGCACAACGGATCTTTGGTTCCGGTGAAAGAGAATAAACAGCTACTGTCCAGCGGCGCCGACCACAACCAGAAGAGCAAACAAGACATTCCCGGTCCTCCCAGCAGGACCTCGAGTGACAACCGACTGTCTGATACTGGCTCAATAGAAAGTGCGGCAGGCAAAGTTCGGAACAAGTTGACGAAGAACCGGCTGAGCCTAGATGCATCTGGAACTGCTGAAAGCAAAGGAAAAGAGAAAGAGAAGGCCAAGGCGGTATTGAAGAAGAAGAACCCGCAGGACAGGAGGGAGAGCCTCAGCGTTGATCCGAATGAGCAGCAGTGAAGTGGCCAAAGCGACACGAACTTAACGACACGGAGAAAAGGAGATAGGTCACACGGCAGGGATTCTGAATTATGTGAAAAGAGAACAGGGTAACTCCTCGGGAGGGGAGGGTTTCTGGGGTACCACGGGCACGTCTTTTTACTGGACGTCAACAAATACCATATTTTCCTATTCTACCCACGACAAGCGATTGGAAGTTGTTTCTACACGAAATGGAATTGGGGGATGATGTCTGAGCGGGCAGCTCTTGCATTGCTACGTGTTCACGGTATCCATTCTTGCATGTTTTGTTGGGCTTCATAGCGCGTCGAGGGCGACGGGGTCTATATTTTTCATGAGCGGAGGTTCAAAGAAGAGAGACAGAGACACACACAGACAGACACACAAATCAGATTACCGACTAACCAACACTAGGGTCTTTGGACATCTTTGCACCGTTTGGAGCGACGGGTGTCGGTGCGAACATTGAAAAATTGTAGCAGGGCTGACGACCTGGATGGCACACAAGAATCTCGATCGTTGAAATACAGTCAAGTAGATACAGTACTAATTCCGCATAGTCTGGCAGGACTGCAACGACCGGTCCGCCTGACTCGGAGATCCATCCTCCCGAGGCCGTGCGACCACGACAACAGCATGGGCCCTCGTGTGGTCACCGCCCCCTCCAAGCTCAACCGGGGAGGGCCGACTGTGGGCCGGCCCTCTCCCCCCCCCCCCAAAGATGGAGCCTCGACTCAGAGGCCACAATTCACAAAGCTGTCGCATGTGCCAGCTCTTTGGGCTCGATGACGTCACGCACTAGTAGGACCTGCGGCATTTTGACGCGGAAAGTGAAGAGAGGATTAAGATGACCTGAGGGGTTGATCGCACGGAATCAGAAATGGTAGTGTGAGCTCTCATCAAACACGTCGGTAGCCTGTGAGGGGCTCTGGTCACCAAAAAAAGACGGGGTAGGCGGCATTTTCAGAAGGCAAATGCCACTAGGGCAAAGTGGTATGGATGGTGTAAAATCTCTATGTCTATCGAATCATAGGAGCCATGTACCAAAGGCAGGGTCAGGTTCCCTGTATCTCTTTCTATACAGGCCCTCAATCCTCTCACCGCCTCGCTTTGCGAGGGTGACGAGGAGGCATGCCACGGAGTGGTCTTTCTTCCACGTTCTGTCTACCCGGGACTGCATCTTAGTGGAAATCCCATCGCAATGTCAACCAAGTATCCGTCTTGTAATTTCCATGCAACTCCTAGCCTGAATCTAGCAAAATCCGCCCATATGTTCCGTAATACATGCGCACGCACCGACTCCCTTTGTCTTTTAGTTGGGGGGCTGGAAGAATGCGTACGACTGCTCAAGGCGGCGCTCGGTGTTGGCGCGGCTGTTGACGAAGTCAGGGTAGTTGAGCGTCAGCTCGACGGCGCCGTTGACGATGTGGTCGGCGGCCTCGACACCTAGCATGAAGGAGTGGTCCTGGTTGCCGACCTCGTACTTCCAGCTGCCGAAACGACCACGGGAGAAGATGTCCTTGGCCTGCAGCTTGGGCAGGAGCTCCTTCAGGACGCCATCACGCTCCAGGGCGGGTGTGGGGTATCCGTGGTCGAACTTGCGGTGGTACGTGGACACGATATCGTCATCGGGCAGGATCATCTCAGTGTTGATCAAGCCCTGAATGCAGTCCTTGAGGATGTTCGCCTCGTCAACGGGCTTCTTGGTGGATTGGGACACCTCGAGCATGATGGACCAGTAAGGACCCTCCTTGGCCTCGCTCGAGTCCGCCTTGCTGCCATTGGCCTTGTACAGGGTCGGCAGCTTGACGTCCGACTGAGGCTGGTTGTAAGGGGAGTAGTTGGAGAAGATGGTGGCCCGGTAGAAGGGGCAGTTGTCCTCGGGGAAGTACAGCTGAGCAATCTTGGTTAGCAAAAGCTTTGTTGGCAGGAGTCTGAGGATTGACTCACCCAGCACTTGTCACCAATGCGGTCAGGGCGGCTTCCACGGAGACCAACGCCGATAACGTGTGTCGAGGAGTAGTAGAGACCCTTAGAGATGCTGACGAGCTCCTGGCTGCCCATCTTCTCGACGAGCTGGTCGACGTTCATGGTGGAGATGAGCTTCTTGTAGCCAATCTTGGAGCCATCGCCCATGGTGACGACCTTGTTGTCGGCGTCGACCTTGGCGACCTCACCTGACTTTCCGAAGCGCTTCTTCTCCTTGGGCAGCGTGTTGGCAACGGCGATCCAGATACCACCGGTACCGTCCCGGGCAGGGAAACGGAAGGTGGCGTTAGGGCCCCAGTTACCAGCAGTCTTGTTCAGGATAACGTTCTTGGCGACGAGCTTGACGTTGGGGGCAGCTACACGCTCGCCGAGCCAGTCACTTCCCATCTGGTTGTCCAATTAGTCTTGATTCCGAAGACGCGCGAGGCACAGTTGTGACTTACATCCTTGGTGGGGACGGCCCAGACTTTGTAGTTGTAGGGGCGCATGAAGATGTTGGCAATGTGGTCACCCATCTGGCGCACAATCCACTCGTCAAAGTTCTTGGGCTTTGACTTGGTGACGGCGCTCTCCATAGCAGCGTCGATGAGGCCATCGATGGCAGCGACCTGGTCCTCCTTGGGCAGCATGGAGATGTTGTTCTGGAAGGGGTAAGGGACCCAGAGGCCCTTGTAGCGGACGTAGGAGATACGCTGGTGGTCGAACCAGTCGTCCTCCTTGGGGAGGGCCTCCTCGATGCAGTCATCGAACTTGTAGTGGGAGAAAATGACGTGGCCGCCCACATCGTACAGCTGGTGCATCATCGTTAGCCCGGTTGTCTTGTTGCGGGAGAATAGTCAAGGGGCAACTTACGAAGCCTTCAGGAGTAACATCCGTGGCGGCGAGACCACCAGCCTTGTTGCCAGAGTCGACAATCAGCCACGAGGGACCGTTCTACGCATTGTTTGTCAGTAGGCGGTCACTTGGAATCGCGACGACGAGGCATTGGAGAAGAAGGGAGCGTACGATGTGGTTGAGACGCTTGGCGGCACCCAGACCCGTTGGGCCCATGCCAATGACGAGAACATCAACGTTGCTGCGGTTGTGCTGTCAGTATGTAGCTCTCTCCGGGTGGTCGAGACCGGGCAGGAAGCTGGTGGAGGGGTCAGGGAGGACAACACATACGTGTCAGCCATTGTGAAAGCTGGATAGAGACACTGAGTGTTTCGTGAAGAGGAGGAGGAGGACTCTTTAGTACTGCTCGCAGCTTAGGGTGCGATGCGAAGCAGGCGTTGGCGTTGAAGACGAAGGCTGCGAAGGACAGTAAAGGTCAAGGTCGGTGCTAGTAGCCGGCGACGCGCAAGAAATCTTCTTGGGATCTGGACAGTTTTCTTTGGTAAATGACGGTTGTCCCCCTCCTCCCCCCCTTTCCAGACCACCACCAAGAACAGGTCCCCTTTTTTTTTTCCCTAGCTGGGTAGGTAGGCTGGTACGTACTCAGGTACCTCTGGTGGGTAGGAGGGGTGAGGGTACATCAGTACAGCAGGTAGTCTAGCTGCTGCACATCGGTAAAATGAATGGGCCAGGGATTTGGGGTCCCCACCATCTCTTGACCACGCTAATTTGTGCCTGGGCCCCCCGAGCTGCCGCGAAGACCAGGGGCCATGAGCCTGCAACTTGGCATTGCTGTCGGGATGGGGGGCTCTCCCCTGGGCCCCAGACCCTGAGGGCGGCGCTGGCAGGCCAATTACTGCAGAGAGTCTGCCGTGCTCGAGGCCCACGGCGGCTCCATCCATCTGGCTCGGCAGCGATGATCTTGAACTCTGCATTTGATGCGTGGTCGACACCGCCTCCGTGGTCCGCTACTGTGTGTGCTGGATTGGCTGCGGTAACACGCCCGTGATACTCTGCCTGCAGTGCCGTGCATGCCATCTGCTCCTGCTCCCCCTTCCGCACCACACCTACACTACATACAAACACATGGTCCTGGAAAGCCGACGCTGGCGAAAGGTTCAAAGCTTGGGCCAAGTATTCCGACACGAGACATGTTTGGATGCGAGTCGTTGTTACAAGAGAACTCGTCCGTTCGAAGTCTCACAAAGATGATAGGAACGATACCAAAAAAGAAAGATATTGCTGTCCGCACTGGTGCTAGGCAAGCACGCACGTCGAGTTAGGACCGATGGCGATAGTCGACGTGGCTAACGGGCCCAATTTTTAATTTCCTCCATCAAGCCTGCCAGCACGCCGTGGTTGGATTCGTCAGTTTGCAAATTTTCTAGGTGTAACCTCTGGTGATATCTTCCCGGCTGTCCAATTTCCTCCATGAAATGAGCACTGCAGACTTGGAAGGTCGAGCACAATTTGGCCGGGAAGATCAGATGGGATGAACGTGTCACAAGCAACTAAAAAAAAGTCAGACACGGCCGGCCGGCCGACATGGCTTCGGTGGTGTCGCCGGAGGGGCATGGCCCACTGCAGACGGGTATGCCTCGAGTATAGCCTGGTCTGTGGCAGTCGAATTGTGGCTTTCTAGAAAACAACACTTCCATGGAGTGCAACGTGTTCTTGGCAAGCATGCCGACAGGGCGGTTGCTGGTTGATGGGATTTCCAGACAGGCACATATTGTTTTCTGCATGTTGTGCTCTGTGTCACACACAGGAGGCTACATGGTCCAGTATTGCAGTGTCTGGTAGGCAGGCAGGTAGGACGCCAGGAAGATGTGGGTTGCAGTGATGAAGCGGTCATTAATTTTTCTCCCACCAGGAGCAGATGGACATCCCTGGCGACGGGGCGAGTCACTTTGCTGATCTCGTTTCACCATCGACGATCAGCGAGCGCGTGGGCAATGCCGAATTCCACATTGGAACAGCAATGCGCGGAAGTGAGTGGCATGGCCAGCAGGGCCTGCTGTAATAGTATCGTGGTAGTGCCGGCTCGAGATAACAGTAAATGAGGGTAAACCGTTCGTGGTAATCACCCGCCTTGGCCTGACAGGCGGCAGGAGATGAAATGATGGAAAAGGCAAAGACAGCCTCATCTACCTCTCACAGCTCCGAGACCCGGTGGCGAGGAACCATGCACTTCCACCAAAGCTCACCAGGGCGCGCTCAGTCGCTCAGCGCTCAGTCACAGAATCTCTTATTCACATTGTCCGTGGCAGTGGCAGTGGCGAGTGGCCCTCGTGTTCTCGTCGAGGTGGAATACGGAAGTGGTGGGTGCTGGTCCTGGTGGTGCTGCGGGTTGCTGAACCCAGATGTCGACGGCGGCGACAACAATGCGTGCCACACCCAAGCAATGATTCGTGGTGAAGTTGGAACTTGGCCAACTCCCGGCCCATGACTCGGACAATTTAGACCAGGTACGACTCAGCCGGTATTGGTTCGAGGGTGCTAATCATATGCTGCAACACACCCAGGCGATGGCACCCTTTTGCTTCCGAATTGTGTGTGCCGCATGCATACTAGATAGTCCGGGTGGTATGACAGCGGTGCCGATGTCTTTCTTGTATTATGGAAACACGGCGTTCTACCGTGGAACATCTAAATCTGGCCAAAACGTGGGCAGATCATGCGTCTGGCTTGGTCGGCAGGGTGGCCTGTCAGATTCGACCAATTTGATGTTCCTGCAAGACACAGTCTGTGCACCCGCCGGGGCGCTGCGCTACATGGTGCTGACGTATGGCATTGTCTCGCTGGATCTGGTCTAGAAGGCCGGAAGTGGCAGCCATCAGAGAAAGCAGGAATAAATACGAGGCCGAAACTTGTCGCGAGGCCGGCCAGGTGGCCCGGTGGCCAAGTACGGGAGGGCTGGTGGTGTATGTAGGTAGCGTAGGTGGTGGTGTAGCTTGCTGTTTGCGGCGGTTACACACGACGGCCCGGTCGGTGAAGTCAGGGTCTTCCCGAAACTTGGCGTTCTCCCGTCCCATGCGGCGCCGCCATCGTGGGAAGGGAGCTGGTCATCACGAAGCCGAAGAAGCTTCCATGGGCCGCGGTCCCCAATGCGGCACGTCCACGCAGCCTTCGGAGCCGATGGCTGGCCAGGCTCACGGGGCCCAAGGCTCAGCACAGATCGCTACACGGCCAGCAGGTGTTACTTCAGGTAACCCACATCGTCGTGATGCTCTTGGCAACGGGAATCCGAGCTTTAGGATTTTAGATTGGGACGTCGTCGCCTCAACCTTGGAAGCATTGCAGTATAATGTGGGCTGGTATGGCTGGACAGCCCAGTTTTGGTGTATGCCGGTGATGGCACACCACCACGATACGAGCGTAGACAGCAAAAATAATCCAGGCCCCCCCGGGGTAGCTATTCTGGTCGACTGCCAGCATGGCCACGCCGCGAGCGCGCGCACACACGAGGGCCGTGTTGCTTGTCGCTGGAGTGAGGTAACTTGTACATGGTGGACTACACTCCGCCATTGACGTGAATTCGGCTGCAGGGCCGGGCGTTGGATGGGAATGCCCGGGGCTGTGCTCGTCTCCCCTGAGGCCTCAAGCCCCATGTGGCAAGCAATTTGCACGTTGATCTTCTGCTTGCGGGTGGGGTGTGTGTGTGTGTACTATGCTGTACGCGTGTGATAGGGAAGGAGAGGAGAGGCAATATGCTGACCGCTGCATCGCATTGGCTGCCATCTCCGTGGCCATTCTGCCAGTCAAGTTCAGCATGGGGCCGTGGTGGGAAAAACAATGGAGCCATCCCTGTTGCGGCCAGCCCCTTTTTCCCGCCCTTTTCCTGCCTTTCCAAGGTTGGCCTCGTTGGCCAGATCGCCGCAAGATTCACCCTCTTGGCAGCTTATTATGGTGCTGCGACGCTACCAGCCTACCCGCCCGCCAGCTTGATTGGGGCCACCCCAGGCTAAACTTTATGAGCCTTATCGGTATCATCCTTCGCCCTCATCTGCGCCTGTGCCTCCGACCCTCCTCTTCCCACGTCCGCGTCCACATTCCCATCCTCCTATTTCCAGGTCTCCTCCATCAGCCTCACCCAGCCAAGTTGCGAGCGCATTGACCTTGCACGGCTCCGTACCCGACTGTTGAAGTTTATCTTCCGACCGGCCACCTTGTCTCGCAGCTCGAGGGTTTCCTCTCCCGGTCTCACATCTGACCAAACCAGTCCCCCTCGTTACACAAACTTCTCTTCTTTCTGCCTGTCGTGGTCTCGACCTTGTACTGTGACGCCGTCTCTCTGCAACAGCGACACCGCAACTTGACCAGACACCCCCTTTTCTCTACTATTCCGTTCCAAAGGTCGCTCAGTCCACCAAGATGGGTGTCGACGAGAAGACGCGCGTCTCGGGCGAGGTGACGCGAGAGCAAGACTCTCCCGTCCTGCCGACTGTCAATCCCGAGGCGCAAAAGTCGGAGCCGGCAAAGGCCGCCATCCACCCAGCGCTCTATGTCGTGTAGGTTGAGCCACCACTGGACACGCTCGCTCAAGTAACGAGGCTGACGGGCAGATGGCCGTAGTGTCTGGATCAGCTTGAGTTCCTCGGTCATTCTGTTCAACAAATGGATCCTGGACACATTGGAGTTCCGTAGGTCACATCATGATAACGAACCTTGACAGCTCCCTGGTCCGTATGGCTGACTCTGAGACTCTGCAGACTACCCTGTGATCCTCACAACCTACCATCTGACCTTTGCGACGCTTATGACGCAAATTCTGGCCCGATACACCACGCTTCTCGATGGGCGCAAGACTGTCAAGATGACGGGTCGGGTTTACCTTAGGGCAATCGTGCCAATCGGCCTGATGTTCAGCTTGAGCTTGATCTGCGGCAACCTGACCTACCTCTACCTGTCAGTCGCCTTCATCCAGATGCTCAAGGCCACCACCCCTGTGGCTGTCCTGCTCTGCAGCTGGTCCATGGGCATCAGCCAGCCCAGCTTGAAGGTCTTCCTAAACGTATCCGCTATCGTCGTCGGTGTCATCATTGCCTCGATTGGCGAGATCAAGTTCGTCATGTTCGGTTTCTTGCTCCAGATCGCGGGTATCATCTTCGAGGCCATGCGTCTCACGATGGTCCAGCGGCTCCTGAGCTCTGCCGAGTACAAGATGGACCCTCTCGTCTCGCTCTACTACTTCGCCCCAGTGTGCGCCGTGATGAACTTCCTGGTCGCTATTTTCTGGGAGGTCCCCAAGGTGTCCATGGAAGAGGTCTACCACGTTGGTCTTTTCACCCTCTTCCTGAACGGTCTGGTCGCATTCCTCCTCAACGTTTCCGTTGTGTTCCTGGTAAGTTCATCGCACCCACTGGCCCCTCAATCAGCTGGCGGCTCACTGATACACGTCCACAGATTGGCAAGACCTCTTCCTTGGTCCTTACCCTCTGCGGTGTCCTCAAGGACATCCTGCTCGTGTGCGCCTCTATTGCGATCTGGGGAACCCAAGTTACCGGCCTTCAGTTCTTCGGCTACAGCATTGCTCTTGCTGGCATGGTCTACTACAAGCTGGGATACGACCAGCTCAAGGGTTACGCCGACGAGGCCGGTCGCCAGTGGGCCGAGTTCGGAAACAACCGACCGGCGCTTCGCAAGATCATTGTCATTGCGTCTGCGGTTACTTTGATCTTCGTGCTGTTTGGCGGCCTGGCCCCAACGTACGCCCCGGGCTACGTCCCAGACGTTCCAAGCGCGAACGAGCTCTGGAGCGCGGCTGCCAACAAGGTGAGCTCGCTGGGCTCATAAAACGCTCCAATCGCCGCCTCCACGGGTAGCTCTTTTCGAGTACAACCTTAAAAGTTTTAATGCTCACGTCTACAAACTCGCGCTTCACGCGTCTTCCTGCCGGCTTGTCGACGGAAGCAAAGCTTCTCACGTACATATTTGCCATTCATTCGTTCTGTCATCATCTCTGGGCAAATTACAAATGGGAGTCTAAAGGAGGGTCGTATATGTCTCACACCTGGTTGGATCTGGTGGCATTTGATCCGGGCGGAGGACGGTCGTAGACTGGTCATCTATCGCATAAAAGACAAGCTTCGTTCATGTGGTACCTAGACGCGGACTCTTCCGGGTGCTGGCTTGCTCCATGAACTCAATAGAAGCTATGAATAGCATAGCAAGACGACTTAATTGAAAAGGTAATGATTGAAATCTACTACCTGGCTCCTGGAAAGTGGCTTGTGCGGAATAGTCCGAAAATCACTTCATGAATTCCACAGTGACATACCTAGAGCACATTACTCGGTTGGGCCAAGTCGTCTCGAACGTACTTGACGTCTTTTGGGCTCGGCAGATCCACAGCAAAAGAGCGTTCGGCAGCTGGTGTTGTGGCCAATAGGCTTCGCCCTGGAGGAGTCACAACTGCCGTGGGAGCGCAACAGTCCCGGGTCGACATGTTCACACTCGGCAGGAAGAAACTGTGTTGTTTTGCGTTTTCAAGGAGGCTTAGACTCGTATCTTCACATGATCTCTTCGTAGGTTTGGTGGCCGCTTCTCGGGCCAGAGGTGGCCCCAGCCGGACTCCCGCTCTCTTGGCTGCCTCACTTGCGTCCTCGCTTGCAACGGGTCAAAAACGTATGTCATGAGCCAGACGCCGTAGTTATTATTCTTTTTGACTACGACTCGTGGCTAGCCACGGACAACCTTTCCATCCACACACTCCATGGTGATATGACGGGGCCGTCACACTTGTCTTTTCCCCCGACAAGAAGAACGCCAAAAAGGGACGAAGTCGACCTTTCTTTCCGTGTGGTCATCATGAGACTCGGGTCGTAAAGCGCAGTGCAGTTTTTCAAATGCCGTCGAATTTTGATTTGATGCTGTGTACATCCATACCATTTCGCCCCCGCCCAGCCGAAATCAAGGAAGAAATAATCTAGAATCCTGTTGATAAAGTCCGCGTTAGCATCGTACTCGCTGCCGTCTTGTCCTTGTCCCTCATCGTGTCGTGGCGTTCTCGCTCCCGCCCAAGTGTTTAGGGGGTCCCGGGCTGGTACTCCGTCTCGGTGTGGGTTTGACATACTCAGAGGGGTGAAGAACCATCGGTTCTTGCCGCTCGTGTACCGCTCCTCCAGGGTCTTCTTGACCGTCTTCTTAGCATCCTCGCGCTGGCTGACCTCCTTGAAGGTGTCGGAGGTGATGGCGCCCTTGAGGCCCTCGAGCTCCAGGGTGTAACGGGTGGGCATCAGGTGGTTGTAGTTGACAACCTTGACGAAGGGCTTGATCTTGGACCGCTTCTCCTGTCGTGCCTTTGACATGCGGCGGGTGATCTTGCTGGGGTAGCGCTCGATGCCGGCGACCAGGGCGTGGCCGTAGGGGTGCGCCTTGTTGCCGGTGTCGACGGGCTGGATGATCACGACCTGGATTGCGGGAAAGAAAAGAACCTAAGTCAGCCTTCTGCTACTACCGGACTGGACGTGTACCGCATGTCCCAATTGCGCCGGTCCCAAGCTCCTGAGGTCATCGCGGCTCCCATATCCTCCTATCCCCACCATATTTCCCAAGCCCCGTCGCTCCGCATCGTTGTTCGCGCCAAACAAATCGGGGTGTCGAGTTTCTCACCTTCTTTCCGGCGTAGCGGCCACGGGTGATGATGGCAACACGGCCAACCTTGAGGAACTTCATTTTGGCGTCGGTCGGGTCGTCAACGGGGGTATGAAGTGTGGATGGTTGCTGGTCGTCGATAACGGAATCTTGACGGGCGCTGGAGTCTAGGCGAGAAAATTCAGCGGTTGTGGGCTGAATGGCGCCAAGACACCCAGGTCCCGTGATTTCTTAGTCAGGAAAAGTGGGTGACTGGGCAACTCGACCCTGGGCCAAGCCCCTGCCGCTGCAGCTTTGAGGCTCCGGAGCTCTGTATGGAGAGATGGGGGAAAGCTTCTCATTCAGTTGTGTTCGTCCATACCACCCACACCCACTGTCTGCACGATCTCGTAGTCCATCAACCGGCGCAACCACTACCCCAAAACCTGGGTATATCGACGAGCACCTTTCTGGGAATGATACCTCGAGGGCAATTTTCCCAAGAACACACGCATTCATCACTCAAGACTACATCACCAACAATGCCGGCTCCGACCTACATCATCGGCAAGGTCGCTGACCCGATCTTTGCTCTCTTCATTGGGTTGTCTGCAGCAGCAACGAGGATCAACCGCGAGGAGAAGGACAAGGGCAGGTCGACGTCTGAGACAATCAACGCTGGTCTGAGGCATGTGTGCTTTCTCCTCATGATGACTCCCGGCTCGCCATGCCCCGTTGAAATTCACATGTGCTATAATCACATTCTGACCCTGTACAGGAGAACGGGTCTATCCAAGCATAATTCATAAACCACTCAACGCTGGGATCGATTCATTCTGGCCTCTTTCATGAGTCAGGACTGACATCCTCGTACGAGGGAGATCTGGGCTTGATCGTCTCAGATGAGATGCGCAACGTCTTACACCAGTGACACCGTCGACGAAGACGCCAGTTATCGAGGCGCATACGCCCACGTTTTAACTATCATTCGGCAAATCACTACCCCTTTTCGATACGCTTGAGCCTCGAGAGAACAGTCCTTACTTGGCTGGTTTGCACTCCAGCTTGGTCTGTGCCTGGGTGCCTGTGGATCTGCTTGCCTCATCCGCTGAAGGCTGGGCCATACTCTTTCTTCATCGCCTCCCGCACCATCTGCCCGCAGAGCTTAGCCGTGGGGTTTGTGCTGACCGCAAGACCTTTGGCCACTTCGTTGCCATATCTGCCGCCCAAAGCGAAGTCCCGCGAAGCGGCCTCTTCGAAATCTATCTTCTCCCAGCCAGCCTCGGCCCTTTCCTGGTCGACATTCAGCACACCGCCCTTGGCCAACATCTTCGATGTCTGGTGGTAGATTGCCGCCCTCTGTGTGTGTGCTGATGACAAGGTTCGTGCTGCTTGCCGGGACAAGCGTGGATAAGAGCCGCTCGGGGTGAGGAGCGAGATGCAGGTGTCAAGGTCCCAAAGTGTTCGTCGAGCCGCAGACCGTCTCTCATCTGAGTCACAATCAACAACAAGGGGACTGTCGGATGGTTCTAGACCCGACACGAGCATGCCATCACCATGTAGGCGACGAGTCGCCTGTGCCCGGTTGTTCCTGGCGCTGGCGTATGACGGATTTGTCGACACCAGCTCACTCAAGCCAGCAACGCACTCTTCATACGTCTTCAGGAAATCAAGACCGGTCTTTGGTCCCGGCCCAGCAAGCTGGATCTCTGCTTGCTGGACTGTCAATATCAACCGCCGTTCTTCCGTCGCGATCCGCTCATATTCAGTAACATCGGTGATATGAGGATCTTTGGGCAGGGTCTCGTCCACCTGGACCACTTGGGAAGGGTCAAATTCGGGGTCCTGGATCTTCTCCCTGTTGTTTTGTCGCGGTCAGCCTCTTATATGACTTGATCAGTGGGAAAGCTCGGCGAGCTATCCAGCACAGCTTACAGAATGTTGAGATCTCGAGTGCTTAGGGAAACAGAAGCCATCGTGGCAAGCGGTTCCCAGCAGACGGTTAATTTGGGACTTCACTCCGGGGCACCTTGCAGAGCAGGTTTCGTCAAGTTGAGCATAAGCAGATCCGCAACACCTCGAACGATAGCTCTATCTGTGCGATACAAGATGGATGCGGCGATCTTGAGAGCTCGACTCAGTATTGAAGGACTGGAGACGTCAGGAACGTGGTGACCGCTCAGCAATGGCAGCGATCAATGACTGGAAACAACGGTTAAGTGGAATGTTCAGCTTATTTGCAGTCGAATAATCGCAGATAAGTCGATCTGGACAGCACGCCTGCTCCACTCTCCTTGTTCCAGAACTTATTCAAGACGGACAGACTACTCGTTAAACTTCCGGCGTGTCCTGGGAGGCGAGTGTTGCTCTCGCTGCAGTAATCCGACCAGCTAGGAGTTGGAGTTGGAGGGGCCGATTGGACATTCCGAGCGCGGCAACCGTCGGATAGCTCGCTTTGCGACGGCTGCTGCAGGGCACCCTCGCCTGTCGGGCCAGTTCCGCGCTCCGCGTCAAAGGACGGAACGGCCTGTAAGTGTCGAGCAACTCGATAGAGTTTGTTTGAATGCAAGCCGTTGAGTCGTCATAGTCACAGGGCGTGAGTCCTTGGACTATGCCGCTCGCGGGTATACCGGACTCGAAACGTCGGCTTATGATGGCCAGGCCGGGCGGGCGAGCGCTCACAGCTGCTGCCAGCTTCCCGGGCCTACCATCGCTTAGGAATATATACGTGCTGCTCTTCACCCACTACCTGGCCTGGACATCTGCGGCCATTGTTCTATTCCATCAAGCTTCCACAAGTGTTCATCTCAGCAGCTAAACTTGGTTTGGCTCCTTTGTTCCTCACTCTTCCCCTGCCAACTACAAACATCTATCTACCTTGATTGATATCGGGCATATTACAGAGAACCACTCTGAGTGATAATGAGCCCGTCTGCCATCAATGACAGCCCACGAAACTCGGTAGCCTACCATAACAATGGTAGCGCTACGTCAACACACACAGATGCGGACTATGCTGTCCGCCATCCCCTCCCCAGCTTCAATGGCTACGACCATGTGACCTGGTGGGTAGGCAACGCTAAACAGGCCGCCGCATACTACTCAACTCTCTTCGGCATGAAGCCGATAGCCTACCGAGGCCTTGAGACGGGGAGCCGGTATTTCACATCCCACGTCGTCGGCAATGGCGACGTGCGCTTTGTGTTCACGTCCCCAATCCGTTCGGCCGTCCACCTCCCCGAGGATGAGCCCATCTCAAAGGCCGAGAAGGCCCTCCTCGTCGAGATGCACGCTCATCTGGAGCGACACGGCGATGCCGTCAAGGACGTCGCCTTCGAGGTCGATTCCGTGGAAGGCGTGTACAGCCGCGCCGTGGCTCAGGGCGCCGAGTCCGTCCAGCCCCCGGTTGTCCTGAGTGACAAGGGCGACGCCGGCTCCGTGACCACTGCGGTGATTCGCACATACGGCGACACGACGCACACGCTCGTCAGCCGAAACGGCTACAAGGGCATCTTCCTCCCCGGATTCCGTGAGGCGAAGCTGCCCACTGCCACGGTCGCCCTGCCGGACGTCCAGATGGCCCGCATCGATCACTGCGTCGGCAACCAGGACTGGGACGCCATGGTGGCGGCGTGCGAGTTCTACGAGCGGTGCCTGAGCTTCCACCGGTTCTGGTCCGTCGATGACAGCCAGATCTGCACCGAGTTCTCTGCGCTCAAGAGCATCGTCATGTCGAGCTCCAACGAGGTCGTCAAGATGCCGATCAACGAGCCGGCACTCGGCAAGAAGAGGTCGCAGATCGAGGAGTACGTCATCTTCAACTCGGGCGCGGGCGTCCAGCACATCGCCATCCAGACGCCCGACATCCTGTCCACCGTGTCCGCCCTGAGGGCACGCGGCGTGCAGTTCATCGACGTGCCCGCCACGTACTACGAGACGGTCTGCATGAGGCTCAAGACGGAGAAGAGGAGCTGGGAGCTGCAGGAGGACTTCGAGGCCATCCAGAGGCTGAACATCCTGATCGACTACGACGAGGGCGGGTACCTGCTGCAGTTGTTCACGAAGCCGCTGATGGACCGGCCCACCGTGTTCATCGAAATCATCCAGCGCAACTCCTTCGACGGCTTCGGAGCGGGCAACTTCAGGAGCTTGTTCGAGGCGATCGAGCGTGAGCAGGCGGACAGGGGAAATTTGTGATTTTGACGCGAATGATCTTGATCCCATGCGTGGCAGCACACGCAGTAGCATACAGCAGTAGCGAGATTGAAGCACACACCAGCTTTTTTTTTAATAGTTCATTCTTTTCAATTTGGACCTAGTCCATTTTCAAAAACCGTTTTCCGCTCGTCCTTCGTCTATCCATTAGACCTGCCCTCTCATGTATGATTACAACATCGTGACCCCGGAGCATCAAAAGCAGGCTCTATCCAGCGCCTCGTGAAGTAGTCGGGTTTTGCTTCGCCCAGAACGCCGAGGGATATGATCCAGACTCCTATACCTGTATCTTACAAAATGGTATCAAAATATTCTCTGTTCCTCGGGAACCCGCACTGGAGTCTTCTTTTTCTTTCTCTCTTCTTCCTCGGTCTCTAATCCAAGATCATGTTTCCGTTGGCATGCGTGACGCCATTCTCGGCTGCATCCATTTCTGCCTCCATCTGAGCTGCTGCTCGGGTGTCGCTCTGGCACCCAGGGCAGTTGTGGACAATCTCGTGCGCAAATACGTCGCAGTCGATGCAGAAGTGGTTGCCGCACACCTCACAAGCGTATCGGCCGCTCTCGCTGATGCCCTTGACCTTGTCGCCTGCAGTCTTCTCTGGAAGCT
Source organism: Diaporthe citri (assembly GCF_014595645.1). Taxonomy (NCBI): domain Eukaryota; kingdom Fungi; phylum Ascomycota; class Sordariomycetes; order Diaporthales; family Diaporthaceae; genus Diaporthe; species Diaporthe citri. The sequence goes on from NW_025064850.1 coordinate 2,711,958, forward strand.
CCCTGCCCTTGCCTCTCGATTTCGGTGCCTCGGGGAAATGCGTCAAGCAGGCATAACACGCGACGGACTTGTCGGCTTCGCTCCACGGGACTTCGACCCAGTTCCGCAGGGGGAAGAGATGGTGGTAGGATCGTGCCAGATGGGTCGAGAGAATCAGCGTTAGGCCGCACGCGGGACACTCCGCTGGCAGACGGCACACTTTCGTTGAACATCGCGTGCAGAGGTACCCATCTCGGCAGGGCTTGTTGTGACAGGCGCATAAGCTAATCGCGTCTTTCTTCTCGCTGGGGGTACGCCCAGCGCCGTCCACGCCATCCTTCGGGCCTCCACTTGTTTTGGCTGCGTCGGCAGATCCTTTATAGTATTCGGCTTTCGTGCGTGAAGGGAACCCCATCATCAGCAAGCTGGCATTGCTCTTCTCCGTCTGTCGGGTCACCGGTGGGGTGGTACTGGCCAGGAATAATTCACGAAAGTGCTGCTCGTGCATCGCGACTGAGTAACAACTGGCATCGCCTCCGTTGGTCTTTGAGCACAGATCGGCGCAGACGGCTACCTGCGCAGCGAGGCCGACGACGGACACCCGTATCTGGTCTGCTATCAGGCTTTCGATGGTGTCGTGTATGTCACCAGGGTCACTGGAGAGAAGAGCGCCGTAGACGATGAGGACTTCGCGAGTTCCGTGGGAGGGCGCGTGACTAGATAGACCCAGCATGTCAGTTGGGAACCTCTAGACCAGGGTAAGACGAACATGGAACCTACAAAAGATCGCCCCGACACATCTCCAGGGCATTCTGCAAGCTCGGGTTGCCTCTAGGCTCGAACTTTTTCTCCCAGTGCCTCAGCCAGTCGATGTGGTCTGCCGGGTTGCCGCTCATCTCGCTAATGTGCACGGCGACACCGTCGCGCATGGCAATGATGCCCAGCTGCGAGATGGGGTTCTGCTCGAAGTACTCCCTCACGAAGTCCACGGCGTAGTGCATCATGAGTATGTACCGATTCGGGAGCAGATCCTTCTCGAGCATGGCAAAGGACATATCCAGGACCAAGACCATGTGCCGTATGATGCCGCGCTGGAAGGGGGTCGTGTCGCGCAGCAGGCGGCGTCGCTTCTCGGCCTCGAGAAGGGCAGTGAGGGAGACGTTGCCCTCATCATCCTCTGGGACGTCCCATGTGAACTTCCCTTCCTCCCAAGCCGCGCGCTTCCCGTGCTTGCTCTTGTGCCCACGTTGTCGTTGGCCGCGGCCGCTACGGGAGGCGGCGGCAGCGCCCCGTTGGGATCTGGCGTCGCTGGGACCAGCGCCGTGGGTGTGGCCTTGGCCGCTCGTTACTTGGTGATCGGCAAAGTCATCATCAGAGAGGCCCTCGATGTATTCGCCGTCGCTATCGTCGGCCATGTCGCCGCTGGGTAAGGGGTGTCGCAGTCGCAAGGGCGCGTGCTGGCGCGCACACGGTGGAGGGAGTGGTTTCCGCGGGGTTTGAGGCGGCTGTCTAGACCGTCTCTGAATCTTCCATCGTAGGGGACCGATCACTGAACGCTCCAGTCTTAGTAATCAAAAGCAGAGAATCAAGGAAAGTGCTAAAAAAGAACGACGCCGGCGATGTTGAGGAAGGTTGCGGGCGTGCACATGGACGAGCTGCGAGAAGATCGGCCCTGGAGGCGGTTGCTTGCAAGTGGGGCGGGATGTACCCGGTACCATACAGCACTACGAACTGCACATTTTAGACGGATAAGTCAACGACGGCCAATGACGTCTCACCCAAATAAAAGCCCCTACTTTTTATGAACGGCTTCACCCAAAGGGAGGAACACATGCTCTCTTGTGTACATGGGCAGTGTCAGTTCTGCTACAAGACTTTTAAGTTGTCCTTTTTAATCCAGACTTTCTTCTCCGGGGTAAATCTGAATGATAGGCTCAGTACCTGCCTTCAACAGCATCTTGATCGTTGTCGTACCTCACGCCAGTCCTGTTGGAACCTACACGTATCTTTGGAGATGTTCACAATGAGCAGAGCATACTTAGAGGCGAGGGTAACATTGAATCAATTGCTTGAAAGACAACCTCCCTGGTCACGACCTGCAGTGAATAGGCATCCTGTGGTATCACTCGCCACAGGACATCCATCCTCCTGTACGATAGACTGCTACGAGATATGCTGCCGTAGGATATCTTCCCCTGGGATAGTCTGTCATAGGATACCCTCCCATGTGCAAAAGATTCGAATTCCTCTCACCCGTGTGTATCCTTGGGTTATCGGTTGGGATTCATGTCATCACAAATTGCGTAGAAGTGCATGGGCACGACCCTGCGCCTCGGAAGAGCTCTTCGATGCTCTTCGATGTTACTGCGAGTCTTCGGGAGGTCATGCTGCATTTTGAGAAATGTTTTGCACGAGGTAACTCCACGTTTGAGTTGGCCCGTATCATATTGTTGAACGGTGTATCATTTCGAGTGCTATCGCCAAATTTCATCATGGGTATGCTGCTGTCATGTGCTATCTAAAAAAAAAAAAAAAAAGAACTCATTTCGACATTATGTTATTAGGTGAGTGGCTTCGCTCAACTCTTCCAAATTTGTCGCATCACGACACATTGTCTATGGATAGCTGGCAGGCATGGGCCAGTCATCTTCCGTGATAGAGGACCAGAAAACCCAGACCATGACCACCGAAAGTAGAGTAAAGAGGGTCTGGAACAATGCGCCATCGATCTTGCCGTCGGTTCCGTTGCAGATGTGCGGGCTAATCGCGTAGTTGAAGATTTGGCCAAGTGCAAAGAGGACAGCGGCCAGAGTGAGGTAGACCATGGGCCTTGTCTCGCCCAGCACTCGTAAGACCAGGACGGTTTCGAGGACGTAGAAGGCGACGAGGAATATCAATGGTGCCAGCTGGTACAGCACGTACAGCGCAATGTTTCGGTAATTGGGGCCTTCGTAGCTCGACTGGAACTTGCCTGTCCAATTGAATCCCGTGTCGAGAGCAATGTAGCCCGTGCCAATCAGCAGCACGGTTGCAGATGCCAGGATGAGGCCGAGCGACAGTGGCGTACCGTCGTCGATGAATTTGGTACCCGACGACGGCGTTGAGCATCAGCATCCAGGTGGTCGCAATGATGAAGCCGATGTGGATACCAGTGAAGGCTATCCGAACCGTCGAGCTTAGCGGGAACTCTCCGACCGTGAAGATTTCGCAGATTGAAATTACGATATAACCGACGAGGAATAATTGCATTTCCCTAGAATCGATGTCAGTAACGCGAACCTGCAGAGAGGGAAGCGAGAGGGCCAACGGAGGGAGTTAGGAGTTTGGCAGGAGTGCAGAGACTGAATCCGAGTTGGAACTCTTTCAGTCTGATGCCTCTACCCTCCTGCCTTCTCCTACCCTCGTTTCTGCCATTCTCTGAAATTCTACCCGGACAATCAACGTACCTCCTTCCGACAGCCGCCTTTTTGCGCTCAGAGCGCAGAATTAGGTAGATGGCCGTAGCAATTGCGATGCCACATAGTAGTATCGACCCCAGGTTTCCCAGCCTTCTCCCGCCGCTCAGTGGAATGCCCGTGAGTTCGCAGCCGCCCCATCCTCCGGTCTGGTCGTGGCTGTTGGTGAGCAAGTTGCACACCGGGAGCGTGGAATCGCGACAGAAATTGCCGAAATTCCCAAATTGCGTCGAGCCCATTGCGTCGGTTCTCGAGGTCGGTCAGCCAGGAGGGCGATTGGCGGTGGATGGGATGTTGTCGCGACGGCGAGAAGGTCGGTATCCTCGTTTTGCCCGGCGGTGAGTGGGAATAACCAGGTGATCTCGTAATCGCGGGTCGAAGGCGGGATCACCAGACACCTCCGAACCGATTTGTTGACAATAGTATGATCAATCGGTTACCTCCTGACTGGTTGTGGCCACTGCGATAACCGGAAAATCTCCTAGTCGAACGTTGGCTTGAGTGTGCACAGTAGAATAACCAGGTGGAATAGTCGTTCTTTTGGCCCGAGCAAGGCGGTGGGAGAGTGTCCTTGCCCGTCAACTGGGGGGTGGGTCGCGGGAAGGCTGGAAGGAACCTACAACAGGAGGCGCCTTCCTTCTTTTTACTGGGCAGGTTGTTGTGTTTTTAGTGGCAGGAGCTTGGGGGCTCCACCACCAAGGTTACCTGGGCGGATTCCGGGTGGCGTGATTGGGCCGCTGGAGGGCCGACGGGGGCCTGGCGAGTTGCACGCGGAGGTCGTCGTCGGGGGATTGACCTTGGTTGTGGAAATAAGAATTTAAGATTATGCTGGGCCTAGCAAGACTCTGGACAACCAGTGGCGCCTGGCTGGATGGCAATGGTGTGTGGGTTGACGATCCTGTGTCGCGAGTGACACTGACATCAGTGCGCACCGGCGGGAGGGACGGGCGTTTTGTTTTGGACGGCTGCCAGCCTTGGAATGCAGTCGACGATGGCTGGAGAGGCGTGGTGAGGGAGCGGGCGGGCGGCAGGTGGGTACCTGATTAGATATAAGCAAGTTTGAAACAGCAGACTGACTGTGTGCTCTGCCAGCGCTAACAGCAGCGATGCGACGGGATCGATGGGCCTTCGCAGGTGTGCGCTCGTCGCTCGCCCATCCCGGATTTGGGTTGGCGATCTAACTATAACTACGGTATTAATGCCTGGCAAGCAGCATAATATCCAGCATGACTGAGCATCCCGCGGCCGACAGAAGCACTGACCATTGATTTGATTTGACCTTCATGCATGATGAGCTGGTTGAAATGGCCGTGAGGCTGGACAGCGCCCGCGACACCATCCCTGGGCACATCTTGACCTTGACTTGTGCCGAGTTTGGACGACCGTCCTTCTCCTTCTCCGACTCGATGACCGCCCTGCCCGTCGGTACTCACACTGCACTCGCCGATGTTACCTTCCCGTGATGGGAGGCAGCAAGGGCAAGCAGGTATTTTGTGCCTCACCATGCTCATGTTCGACCCTCCGCGTGGCCCCGTGCAAGCCAAGGGAGCTCCTCAGCCTCAGTCAGACTCGATCACGGCATTCCCAGCTCGGGCTCGAAGTGTCTCGGAAGCCAACTACCTGCCCCTCGACTCCGGCTGACAGAAGCAAGGGACGGTGGCGCCAAGATCCCGTCAAGGACCGCCACCTTCACCTTGGAATTATCATTTACTGTCGCACATCGAGCACCCGCAGAGATGGGGATACTGCACCCTGTCCCACGTCGGATATTTAAACCCTTGGTTTGCCCTAGCCTCGGGGCTCGTCTCACCCCCGCTGCCCTTTATAGCATCTCCCTTCATGTTGCCATCCGTCACCCCGACAGGCACCAACACAAGGCCCAGTCTGATGGCCGAATCCCTCGTCCGAGCTTCTTCTTCCCTCCCGCTAGTCACGCACGCAAATATAGCTTAGGCGCATGCAGCCAACCTGCCAGGCCTGCCAACCTGCAGCCCGAATCTGGGGCCGCAGGGCCGCCGTGTCGTTTCAGCCACAGCCACACGCACCTACGCCTGCCACGACGGCGCGCACTTTCGCTCTCGGCTGCGTTGGCTGGGCGCTGAATCCTGTTTTGGCTCGAGAGGTCCCGTGCCTTCGCAACCACTCGTTGCCTTCTGGCGACTTTGCTGGCTGCTGATCACTGCACGGCTGCAGAGCCCGTCCAAGCTGAAGACAATGCTCGCTCGTCTCCTCACCACTGGTGTTATTGCAGGCGCGGGCCTAGCCGTTTGCCACATGCTATTCATCTTTCAACGCAACGGCCGAGATGAAGCTCGCTCTATCTAGGTGGTGAACGCGTCCCCTGGGGCGGTGTGCTAGTCCCTAGCTGGCTGCCGTTCCGAGGACTCCCATTCCGCGACGCCCATCTCGAGTCTTTGGCTCCGACCCGAGGCTAGCCCCCCTTCTGAACGGCGCGCCTACCCGAGGACGACTCAACGGTTGGCATTCACCGCGATAGTGCAGTTCACAACCGGCTTCTGTTGCGTAGATGGTCCTTGAATTGTTTGGTGTGTAGGGGACGGCCGCAGATTTCCTCCTGGCAGCGAAAACGGAACCAAGAACGTAGACCGCAGGTCCTTGTGCAAGTCGTGCGTGTTGACGACACTTAAGATATGGCAGACAGATGTCATGCAGGCGTCGAAATACTCACGTCGAAATGAGAGCACATGGCCAGACATTCCAGAGACTTGCTGAAGAAGGTTGAGGGAGATCAGCATCCGGTCCTTCGTGATATAGCTGCCTTACACAGCACGCCCAGCTCTCGGATTTCCCGATTCGGGCTGGGACACTCTGCTCGTTTACCCTCGGCCTCACACTGGACGCTTTGGCATAGTGTGCCCATTGAAGATAGGTGATTTGCCTAGCAATATCCCGTGAACTCCAGGAGTGCTTTTTCGCTGGGGCGAAAGGGCATCGATTATCCAAAAAATTAAGAGCATACGAGAATCATACTTTTCAGCGCAACACAGTTTGTCAGCACCAATGGCTGAAGTTGGCGGTAGAGTATCAATATTGTGGCTTGGATTGAAGACGCAGCTTCGTGAGTGTGAAACTGGAGGAAGTTCGCTGTCTTAGTAAGACCCGAGTCTCTGTCCGTCCCATCGGATCTCACGCGACAGTTCATCTCATCGCCAGGTGTGGTGTGCGCGCACTCAAGCTGCAGGGCGCAAGGCTCCAAAGTCAGCTGCGGCAGTACTGGCCCTGTTCACTAGGCTGTGTCTACCCTCAGCTGAGCAACGGAGGCCCGTATCACGACTCAAAGTGTGGCAGGTACTACACGCAAGATCTCACTCGCTCGTAAGTCCTGTGGACGGATATTTTTTCCCTCGGTTCAGCGCCGTAACCGCGGAAGGATCGTGATGGTTCCTTCGAGATCTTTGGCGATGCGAGGCGATGCATCGTGCGTGATGTCCCAGCAAGGCGGCAAGGTGGGTTAGGACGGGGTGGGTTTTTTTTTATTTTTCGACGAGAATCGAGCCCGAAGCAGCCTGGACCCTGAAGGGTTGAATGCGGGGTGGCGTCATTGGGTCTGGGGTTGACGGCGCTGCCAACCTGTGATCTCGAACGCAACAGGCCCATTGCCGGCAAGAAAGAGGGGAGATGGAGTAAAAAAAGGGTCTCGTGGGCAGCCGCTCTTACACATTTCCCCGGACTCGAGGTCATCTGCCTGACTCTTGGGCATGCGAGACTCCACATGCAGCACACAGTGAAGCCAGCCAGCCCGATGAGCAGTCAGTCAGTTGTTCGCCTGGAACGCCGCGAGGAACCGTCGAGGTACCGCACAAACAGGACGGCCGGTGCAAACTCTGTTCGCGCGATCCCCTGCGCTGGGAGGGCGCCACGATGGTGGATTTTCCCCCATCAGCATGGATACCTAGGTAGGATGTCTAACCGGTACTGTGCAGTGCTCCAGGACTGGGCCTACAGGCCCTCGGCCCAAAAGATAAGATGAGAGAGTACTGTGGAGCGATGACAGCACCACACAGCTCTAGGTACGGGACAACTGGACGGACGGGTGGGCCAGGTTTTGGATGGATGCGCAGCACGGTAGACAAAGGATCGATGCCAGGGCCAACAGCTTTCACGATTAGACGTGTGGACAACCGGGTCAAGCAGGGCCGGGCCAGGCCAGGTCTCTCTCTTTTTTTTTGGTTAAACAGCCGCACACGGTCAGTCCAGGGACCTTGATGAGGCTGAAAGGACTCCTCAGTGGCCTCTGCTCTCGGCCTGTTGGAAGAAAAGGGGGTCGAAGGAAATGCACCTCGTCTCATTTAGTACTGTACTGCAAATAGAGTGTGCGCGGGTGGAAATGATCAAAGCTACATGGGGGCGCACCGGGCTCAGGCGGTGGATCGGCGTACCTCTGTATCGAACCGGCTGTGAGATCGGCGGATTGCCATGCACTATTATGGGCCCAAAACCCTCTGGCTCTGGGCGAGCATCCTTGAACCTTCAGAAGACGGGCGTGTCAAGTCAATAGGGTCCGGGGGGATCTTGGACAGCTGAGAAGAAGCTACGTACGATTGTTCACCGCAACCGCAACACTGCACCTCCGCTGCAACGCCGATAGCATTGCACTTTGCCCTTGCACCCGCCCCCCTTCCCTCAGGACTTCCCGTACGGCAACTGCAACTTTTCCTGGTCTGATCCGACCCGATTTGATCTGATAGCATAGTACATGCCACTGTACGGCCCCGTCCAGAGTCAGACGCCGAGCTAGCCTCTCTCGCCTTTGCTGTGTCATTCGTTCGCTCCTCTCGCCCAACCCCCCAATCCAGCATCCAGCCGGTTTTTTTATTTTGTTGACAAAAGAGGGTCATGCCGTATGCCTTTCTCAACCTCAAGGACAAATACCCGCCCGTCGTCTAACATCCCCCTCCGCACCCTCGCTGAGTCCTCCTCCGGCTCCGCCTCGCGACACAACCAAGACGAATCGACGTCATTCCTGGGAGCCCACCACTCCGGCCACCGCGTTGACAAGCCCGGCTCCGACTCGGACGACGACACCGAGAGCTGGGTCTCGACCGGCGACATTGGCGAGCAGATCGACGCCGAGGACCCTCTGCGCGCCAGGCTCAACGACACCCTCGATGAATCCGCCCTCGCCGGCCTGAAGCACCTCCCAAGGAACCACCCCCACAAGGAGAAGAAGCACGTCCGCATCCACGAGGACCCCAACCACCACCAACGCCGCTCCCACCGCCACTCCTCGGGGCAGGCTGGCGTCGTTAATAAGGAGGCAATAGAGATCCCCGAGCCCATCTCCCGCAGACCGTCCAGGGCCGCACGCCTTATCTCTACCATCATGCCTAGCTCAAAGGGCTTCACGGGGAAGCCCCTGATGTAGGTCCTCGCCGCGCCCTCGCGCGTGCCATGCCTGTGATATGACCCAGAATGCTGACGATCCAAACTTGCCAGTTACTTCACGAGTATATTCGTATCATTAGGCGTGTTCCTCTTTGGATATGACCAAGGCGTGATGTCGGGCATTATCACGTAGGACCTTATCTCCCACATCCCCCCCCCTCCTCCAAGCCTCGTAGCTGACCGGCGTCTTCTCCCCCAGGGGCCCGTACTTCCGTGATTACTTTCACCAGCCCTCGAGAGGCGAGATAGGCACCATGGTCGCCATCCTCGAGATCGGTGCGCTGATATCGTCGCTGCTGGTGGGCAAGATCGGAGATATTATCGGCCGTCGACGGACGATCCTCTACGGGTCCATAGTCTTCTTCATTGGTGGCGCCCTGCAGACTTTCGCGACAGGCATGCCTATGATGATGCTGGGCAGAATCATTGCTGGTTTGGGCGTTGGCTCTCTGTCGACCATCGTACCAGTCTACCAATCCGAGATCTCGCCGCCCCACAACCGCGGAAAGCTGGCGTGCATAGAGTTCTCAGGGAACATCATTGGGTACACGACGTCTGTGTGGGTTGATTACTTCTGTGGCTTCATAGAGAGTGACGCCTCGTGGCGAGTGCCTCTGTTCATGCAGTGCGTCATGGGTGGCCTGCTCGGGATTGGAAGTCTCGTCATTGTCGAATCCCCAAGGTACTGTGGACCCCAATGCCCCCACTCGCTGCGTCTTGCTAACACAACTCAGATGGCTTCTCGACAACGACCACGACGAGGAGGGTATTGTGGTCATCGCCAACCTCTACGGCGGCGGTGACATACACAACCCCAAGGCCCGCGACGAATTCCGTGAGATCAAGATGAACGTCCTGCTCCAGCGCCAGGAGGGCGAGAGGACGTACAGCGATATGTTCCGCCGCTACAAGACCCGTGTGTTCATCGCCATGTCCGCGCAGGGTCTGGCCCAGCTCAACGGCATCAACGTCATTTCGTACTATGCGCCCTACGTGTTTGAATCTGCCGGGTGGATTGGTCACGATGCAGTGCTCATGACTGGTATCAACGGCATCACCTATTTCCTGTCCACAATCCCACCGTGGTACATTGTCGACACATGGGGTCGTCGGGTCATCCTGCTCTCTGGCGCGGTTGCCATGACGATATCTCTGTCATTGATCTCGTATTTCATCTTCCTTGATATCAGGGCGACGCCCACCTTGGTCGTGATCTTTGTCATGATCTACAATGCTGCGTTTGGCTATTCGTGGGGCCCAATCCCTTGGCTCTACCCGCCTGAAATCCTGCCGCTGAGCATCCGGTCCAAGGGCGCGTCACTCTCGACTGCGACCAACTGGGCGTTTAACTGGCTAGTAGGAGAGATGACTCCCGTCCTGCAGGAGTGGATTCAATGGCGTCTCTACCTCGTGCACGCGTTCTTCTGCGCCGCCAGTTTTGTCATTGGTAAGGAGCCCTGCTGCGAGCCCCATGGCCCGCCCAAATTTGATGCTAACTCGACACCACAGTATACTTCATTTACCCCGAGACCAGCGGCGTCCGCCTCGAGGACATGAACTCCATCTTCGGCGACGCGACGACGACGATCGGCACCCCTGCCTCGGCAGGTACCCCAGCATTCGGGCCGGTCGATGGCTCTCATGTGCGCGCGGGCTCCCCTGTGCCGTCCCTCGACATGCGCGGCCGGCCGCTCCTGGCGGATGAGCAACCGTTCCCCGGCCTGGATGTTGACCCCCCAGCAGTCAACTTTGTCAACGGACGGCCTCAGTACGAGTCCGGGCAGGCGGAGGGCGGCGTGGCCGGCTGGCTGTCGAGGGTCGTCGGCCGTTCGCAGTCCCGCGCGCGGTCGGGCAGCGTGTCCAACAGAAGCGGGAGGTATCAGCCGCTGGGCAACCAGGATGACTGAGGGTGTCTGTGCGAGACGACCATTTACAATGGGCGAAGCTGAGATGGCTGGGAAACATATCATCATGTATACTTGGGGACGCGGCGATAAACTTTTGCAGAATACGGGCAGAAAGACGGCAAGTCGCGGTTTTAGACATATTGCATACTAGAAGGGAACAGAGACGCGACGAACGGGTTGTTATGCTTTTCTTCTTTCTCGAGAATCTCATTGGGTGATGTGAGCGCGCAAAGAAGGCACACGCGTGCTGTGCGTGCGTTGTACGCAATGTCAATATTCAAATGTTTTCATTCAAGAATAGGGCGCTTGGTGATGTAGAAAATGGTGCTGCTGGTCACTTCAGTAGTACGTGTGTTGATAGTTCAAGTCACCGGTTCTCAGGGAGCAGACGGCATATATGGATGTGATTTGCTTGCTCGTGCACAAAGCTGTGATCGACCTTGAAAGGCGCTGGGATCATGTTGTCCAAAGTAGAGCTGGGCCCTCCAACTCAAGTGTGCACCCACTTTCATGACAACTATCCGCGGGACATCTGCCCGCGACAAGCCACATCGCGTGTTTTCCTTCTGCGAAGTTCTTACCGGGTCTCTTGTCCAGATGACGCAAGTCATAGCCCTAACATCCATTGCTCAACTGGGTGCTTGCCAGGTATGTTCTCCTGTATCACCAGAACGGTGTTGTTCCTATGTTGGAATGATTGTCATATCAAAAATGCAAGGAAGGAATGGGTAGGGTAGTCAGTGTCACAAAGTAGGTGAGGACATTTCGGGAAGAATGGGTCTTGGCGTGGTCAGTCAGGAGATGGGTATACCGAGACCTACTTCGGTATTGTATGAGCTGTATGCAGTGATAGGGGTGTCCTATAGTTTGGATTTGGTACACGATTGAATAAGTCAAGCATCATGTTCTTGCTGTTGCCTGCGCTCCTATGATTTCAACATCCAAAATGCGTAGGTATTTTCAGGATTCCCCTGGCAGCAGACTAGACTGCTGATATCTTTCCTCTCAATGCTCTTCAACTTTAACTCCAGGCTCGCTAGCATCCGCATCCGCTCCATTCCTCAAGCTAGCAAGCGGGTCGGAAGGCGTCCCGTGACTTTCCCTATTGTCCATGTCCATACCACCTTCTGGTTCGCCGGGTATCTTTCCCGGGCCATCATCATCATCATTGCTGTCGTATCTGCTACTAAGCTGCTCCATCTCGCTCCCGCTGCTGTTGTAGCCGGCGCGGTCGATTTCCTCACTCAGGGGCCGGAAAAGGCTCGCAGCTATCCCTGCTGCTGCAGCTGCCGCGTATGCCTCTCCTGCCCCAGGATCATCTTGGTGCTGCTGTGGTTCCGGTGGCGGTGATGTGGTCGCTGGCGGATCCTGTCGTCCCTGTCTGAAATCCATGAACTCTGCTAGAAACAGTGCCGCTGTGTGTGCCAAAGACTCGAGCGCCTCGACTTTCCGCCGTCGAAGAGCCTGTCTTTCCTTCTTCAAAAAGGCATCGGAATCCAGACTTGGAGTCTCTCGCCCTTGATCTGTTCGTAACGGGCTAGTGAGTCGTTCCGGGTCCGGATTTACGCGTTGAGGGCCGTTACTCTCGTGGTCAGCCACAATCCGCGCACTGCTCTCCCTCAAATTAGGCTTATTGCCGGATGCTTGTGCCAGCGTCCCATGTGCTGCCCCATGTCCCTTGCTGTGGTCTCTACTGTCGCTGTCTTTTTTCTTGTTTGTCGGCAGCCGGCTCCTCTTCTTCGGTTCATTGACTTTTGCTGGGGATTGCAGACCAATACCGACCATGGCGCGAAGCGCTGGGCCAATGGCCGCTTCATACGCAGCCAGCACGGCGATGTTCTGACTCTGGAGATTGTGAAGTGGTTAGCTGATGTTGATATATGTTCCTTTGGCGGCAGGACAACGGCCAGCCCGGCCGCCCTGCTCTGGTTACTCACGCCATCGTGGTTGTTCACTTCCTCAGCAGCTCTCATGAGAGCCTTGACTGGCCCCACGGCCTTGGGCGGTACCTAGTCCACGTCAAATGAGCTATATGTCCTTCTAGCTATATATACGGGATTATCTCTCCGGGGTTCACTCACAAGGCAGCATGACACGTGTGATCCAACACACTCGCTGCATCTAGAGCCATCGCCATGTCAGTATGCTCTCAATCACCACAAATAATGGTTGGAATGATTCACCTGCTACCAGTATATCCAGGCCTCCCGTCTTGAGAAACTGGTAGACAAGAGTTTCGATCAGACACGAGTTTCTACATAACCCACGACCACCAGAACCGGCCACATTTCATATTGGCCAATTAGGCAAACAAAGAAATTGCCGTTCCATACCAAGTGCATCGTGGCATGCCCATTTAGGATCGTTTGCCAGTCGACGAGCGCAGTAGACGCAAGGCAGAACTCTTGGATTGCCCCTCCTCCGTTTCGCCGCCACCTACACCGAGTTCAGCGCAATCCCTATATTAAACGAAGACGGTACTTACGCCGTAGTTGGACCTCTTTGGAGGTGATTTGCGTTTTAATGCCAGTTTCCCGGCGACTCAGTTCCTGGGATACGGATGCGGGGGCAGTCACCTTGGTTGGTTGAATATCGCTGGTGACAAGAGGGATATCACTGACGACACGTTCAGGGGACACTCTGCTCTGAACACTTCGTGATGGATCAATCAAAACGTCTGCATTGTTGAGGACAGTCTCATCACTGGCCAACTGATCGGAAGAAGAACCCTCGTCCGGATCCTGACGCGACGGTCAGCCAAGGCATTTGCTCTATGTAAATCAAGGGTGCATTTCTAGAAGCAGCATACAATCTCTTCTTCTTCCTCGATTGGCGGAGGCATCGCTTGTTCCTCTTACGGGAGGATTGAGGCAACACTTCGATGACTAACACGCAGGATTAAAACACAAAACAAGTCGCTGGTGAAGGGCCTCGCCGTGGGTTGAGTGAGCTCGCGCTACAGCAAACTCACGGGAGCAGGTGGCCTGTGCACCGAGGTTATGGTGCGCGATAACGCCGACTTTCCAAAAACCCCCTGCACCCCTACGGGCATACCACTAAATCACATACCTAAATAGTTAATAATGAAATAATACACGATTAATTAATTAACGCCCCTGTAAATGCATATAAATAAGTGTAAAGGAGCTAATTATTTAAAATATAAAAATAAAAGTAAAACTTACTTTTTTTTAATAAAAAAAATTATTTAATATTTTAATATTCTTTTTTTCCCTTTTTTATAATATTTATAATACTTATAATTATTTAAAATTAATTATTTATATATAAAAATATATATTTCTTAAATTTTTTTATTAAAAATAATTTAATTTTTATAAAATAATAAAAATATTTATATTATTAAATATATTTTATTACTTTATATAACTTTATTAAAATAATAAAAAATATATAAAAGTTAATTATTTTATAATTTTTTTATTTTTATAATATTTTTTTATAATTATATATATAATTATATATTTAAATAATTAAAATTTAATATTTTAATTATAAATTTAAATAAAAAAGATTTAATTAAATATTTTTTATTTAAATAACTTTAATTATTATATATTTAAGCTTTTTAATTTAATTAATATTAATTATAATAATAAAAGAATTATATAAACTTTAAATAAAATAAAATATTAATAATTATTTAATAATAATAATAATAATAATAATAATAATAATAATAATAATAAATAATAATAATAATAATAATAATAATAATAATAATAATAATAATAATAATAATAATAATAATAATAAATAATAATAATAATAATAATATATAATAATAATAATAATAATATAAATAATAATAATAATAATAATAATAATAATAATAATAATAAATAATAATAATAATATAATATAATAATAATAATAATAATAATAATAATAATAATAATAATAATAATAATAATAATAATAATAATAATAATAATAATAATAATAATATAATAATAATAATAATATAATAATAATAATAATAATAATAATAATAATAATAATAATAATAATAATAATAATAATAATAATAATATATATAATATAATAATAATAATAATAATAATAATAAATAAAAAATTATATATAATATATATAATTATTTTTAAATATTTTATAATTAAAAAAAGTTTTATAATTTATAATTAATAATTTTTTTATATAATTAATTTAAATATAATTAATTTATTATTATAATTAATATATATTAATTTAATTAATATTAATAATAATTATTTATAAATAATTATAAATAATAAAATAAGTAAATAATAAATTTATATTATTATTATAAATAATAATAATTATTAATAAAAAAATTATTATAATTAAATTATAATATTTATATTAAATAATTAATATTATATATAAAAAATAAATAATTACTAATATAAAATTTTATTTAATTATATATTATTTTTTATATATAATTAATATTTTTATTTTATTTTAAAATAATTAAAATTATAAAATATAAATTAAATATAAATATTAAAATAATAATATAAATATAAATATAATATTAAATATAAATATTAAATATAATATATAATAAATATAAAAATAAAATATAATATAAATATAAAATAAAATATAAATATAAATATAAATATAAATATAAATATAAATATAAATATAAATATAAATATAAATAAATATAAATATAAATATAAATATAAATATAAATATAAATATAAATATAAATATAAATATAAATATAAATATAAATATAAATATAAATAAATATAAATATAAATATAATATATAAATATAAATATAAATATAAATATAAATATAAATAAATATAAATATAAATATAAATATAAATATAAATATAAATATAAATATAAATATAAATATAAATATAAATATTATTAATTAAATTAACGTATATTAATTAATAATAAATTAATTATATTTAAATTAGCTATTTAAAAGGAAAGAAAGTTATAATTATAAGCTATAAAATCTTTCTTTAGCTATAAATTATTTAAAAGTAATTATATATTATTATATATAACCCTTGCTTATTAATGCTTTAATGTTAATTACTTATAATATTTATTATATTTAATATTATTATTTCTTTATAATATATTTATAATTATATTAATAATCTTTAATTAAGTAATTAATATATGTTTTTAAAAAGTATATAAGAAAAAGAAGTTAAATTAAACATAAAATTATTAAGTTTAAATTTATTAATTAATGAAATTAATTAAAGGTATGCATTTATTTAATTATATTAAATACTTATAAAAAGTAAGTATATAAAAAAGCTTAAGTTATTATTAAGGGGTTAAAGGTTAATTATTTTAATAATTATATATAATAAATTATCTTAATTACGTTAATTAATAAAATATAAATTATTATTTTTATTATATAAATATTTTATTTATAATATATTTTATAAACTTATGCTTTTATTATTTATAATGCTTAAGTTAAATAATGATTAAATTAAATCCTTAAATTAATAATATTATTATTTAATTTCTAGCTTATAATATACCTTAATTTAATTTAACTTAAGCTTAATTTTATTTAATCTTTATAATTAAATAAAGATTAATTAATTATAAAAGAAAAATAAATAAAATAAATTATAAAGATTAATAAATAAAGTATTTAAATAAAAAAGAAAAGTTAAATATAAGGAATTATTAAGAAATTATTTAATATTAATTAAGTTAATAAATAAAAATATATATAAAATTTATTAATTTAGCTTTTATATAGTTGGTAATAAATAAATAAAATATATAATTAATTTAGCTATGGTATAAAGGGTAAGTTATAGCAAAGTTACAACCTTTCCTTATTTAATTATAAGCTAATTATAATAATTTATATGCAAGGCATGTAATTACTAGCTGGTAATTAATTGGCGTTAATTAATAGCTATTATTAATAAAACTAGTTTAAACCTTATATCTTTAAATTTATGCATTGCTTGCAATGCATTTATTGCATAAGCATATTGCATATAATGCTTATATATATTATTTTTATATTAGCAATCTTTTATATATATATATGCAAACACTTTAAAATTATGTTTTTCCTTTAAATCATTGCTTAGCTAATTAAATTGCTTAGTTAATATAAATATCTTATTCTTTAAAGGGCTATAAGGGGCTAAGTACTTTATAGCTATTACTTTAATAAGTTAAGTGTAAGTATTTAAGTGCGAGTATTTAAGTGCAAGTATTTAAGTGCAAATATACCTAAACGTTTTAAGTGCTTAAATTACTTAAATCGCTTAATTAAATTGTTTAATTGTTAATATTTTAAAACTTTAAAGTATTTAAATGCCGTGCTTTAATTAATTAATTATTACTTTAATAGCTTCTTTCTTTTTATTATTAAGTTAGCTAAGGTGCTTAAGGGATAAATTAAGCTTAAATTAATAGTAGCTATTGCCATTATATCTTTTAATAAGGAGGAGGTTATTATTATTACGGAAAAGGTTATTGCTATAAGGCTTGCATTAAGAGCATTACCAGCTAAGAAGGAGGTTATAATTATTAAAAAGGAAGAGGAGGTATTAATTAAAAAAAAATGTTAAGATTATTAACATTAACATTATTAGCGTTGCTTGTTAATTTATTGTAATAAGTATTAAAAATATATGCCTTTAGCTTATGCTTTAACTTAAATATTAAATTATATTATTAGCAAACAACGTTTTTACACTATGCATTTATAGCTTTTATAAATAACTTTATTATTATAATAACTTAAGGATTTATAAATGCTTATAAATACCGCTTAAAGGTAGTTGCTTTTAAAGGGTTTTAAGGAAGAGTTAAATAGCTAAGGGGTAAGGGCTTTCTTACAGCCAATAGCAGGTATTTATCATTATTATTATTAAGGTAAATCTTATAAAGATTAATTATAAGGTAAAGAAAGGAAAGGAGAAAGAAAATATTTTTTTGCTATGCTTATAAGCTAATAACTAGCTTTTAAACTATTTATTTATAAATAATAACGCTTAAATGTTATTACTACTTAATAAATTAACTTATATTAATTTTAAGGCAATTTATGCTTAAGATTTTATTTAAGGGCGTTAATAAAAAAGGCATTAAAAAAAGGGAAGATTATGCTTATTAATTAAATATTAATTATTATTAAAAGGTAAATATTTTAAAGGTTTAATTAAGTTATTTATATAATTAAACTTGTAGTAAATCTTAATTATTCCCTTTAATAATTTTAAGCTAACTAAGTAAATAAGATAATTACATTAATCGCTTATTTTTATTAATTAACACTTTAAAGTATTTAATTAAGCGTATTAATTAAATATGTAAATCGCTTAAAAGAAACATTATTTATTAATACTTTAAAGTATTTAAGCGCCTTATGCTTTGTTAAGTACTTAGGGGGTTTTTAAAAAATTATAGGCCTTAAGGGTATTATATGAGTGCCTTAAGGGGCGTTAATTGCAAATAAGGGCTTCTTAAGGCAGTTATAAGCAAGGGCGTTAACAATTAAGGGTGCCTTATAAAGGGCTTTTAAAAGTATTGTAAAGAGGGCTTTTTAATATGCTAATTGCAAGTAAAGGTGTTAGTAATTAAAAATATTGCAAGGAGGGCTTTTTAAGCTTTTTAAGGCTATGCATTAATTATAAATGATTTTTTTTTACCACGCGCCTATAAATACCTATGGATAACTTTATTAATTAACTTAAGGTTTTGTAAATGCTTATAAATGGCTTAAAAAGAAGGTTCTTAATAATATATAATTGCATTTACTTAGGAAGGTTGCAAGGAATTAAGGATATTATAAGGAAGGCTTTTTTAATATATTGTTTTTAAGTATATTTATTAAAGGGGTTAAAGGTTATTTTTTTATACTTATAAATGCTTATAAATAGCTTTTTTATAAGGGTTTTATACTTATAAATGCTTATAAATAACTTTCTTAAAATTATAAGTTATATTATTTATAAATACTTATAAATAACTTTTAAAAACTTAATTATTTATGCTTATTAAGTAAGCATTAATTAATATTAGTTTGGCTTTTATATAATTAATAATAAATAAATAAAGTATATAATTAATTTAGTTATAATATAAAGAGTAAGTTGCAGTAAAGTTATAGCCTTTCCTTATTTAGCTATAAGCTAGCTATGGTAGTTTATGCGCAAGGCACGTAATTACTAGCTAATAGCCAGCTGGCGCTAGCTGGCAGCTGCTATTAATAAGACTAATTTAAACCTTGCACCTTTAAATTTATGCATTGCTTATAGCGCACCCATTATATAAGCATGCTATATATAATGCTTATATATATTATTCCTATAAAATTAATATATAAATATTAAATTATAAAATTTAATTAAAAATACTTATTAAATATAAGTTAATAACTTAAGTATTTATAAGAAAAATAGCTTATATTATTACCTTTAAAGATAAAACTTTTAATATATAAATATTATTAAAATTTTAAATATAAAGTATTATTTTTAAAAAAAATATAATTAAAAGTTAGCTAATTATATTATTTTATAAGGTAATTTATAAGTAATTAATAAATGGAAATTAAATTCTTATTAATTTAATATACTTTTTATTAATAAATATAAAAATTAAATTACTTTAATAATCTTTTCTTTATAATCTTATTATAATTAAGTTAATTTATTACCTTTTTTTATTAACTTTTATAATAATATATTTCTTAATCTTAAAAATAAAAAATAAAATTATATTTATAACTTATTAAATAATATAATAATAATATAATATTTTTATTTTATATTATATATAAGATTAATATAGCCTTAAGTTATTAATTATTATATAAATAAAAATAATAATTTTAAGTTTAAGTTTTAATTTAGCTTTGTTTTTTATTTAAATAAATAACTACCCTTAATTAATATAATTTTATACTTTAATTTTAAATTTATTAATATTTATAAGCTATTTAAGAGTTTTATTTAATATATTTTTTATAAAGATATTTATTAAATTATAATTATTAATAATTTATTAAATTTTAAAAATCTTATATTTCTTATATAACTATTAAAATATTATTAAATTAATTATAAAGCATTTCTTTTTAATTATATTAAGCTTAATTCAATATTTATATAAAGAATATAAATTTATATAAATTATAAAAGAAATAATATTAATATTAAGATAAGTTATAATTTAATATAAAGTAGCTATTAAAATAATACTTATATTAAATTTATAAACTATATTATAAATCTTAAAAGTTAAAATGCTTTTAATAACTTTCTTATATTTAATAAAGGATTAATAAATAATATTATTATAAATATTTAATTTTATAAAGCTATTACCTTAAGTTTTATTAATAAAAGTAATAATAAAGCTTATTTAAAAGCTAAGATCTTAATTATTAATAAAAAAACTATTAATAAAGATAAGCAATTTAATTATAATTAAATTAAGCGGTATATATTATATATTATATTTAAGATAATTAGCTTATTATTAAAGCTTTTTATTAAGCTTAATATAATTTTCTTTATTTAAATTAATAATTTAAATAATTATAAATAAGTTAAATATAGCTTTTAATTAATAAATAAAAGTTAAATAAATATTATAAGTTTATTACTTAATATATTATTATTTTTAATTAAAAAAAGTAATTTAAATAAGGGTAATTTTTATATTTTAACCCTTTTAATATATATTAATAATGTTATTCTTTATAATAATAATTTTTATATTATTAAAGTTAAATATTATTTTAAAAATAAATATTATCTTTAGCTTATATTAAATATTTATTTTTTTAATTTTCTTTTTTTTTATTATTAAAAATATTAAAATAATAATAAAAAAAGTATTATTTATTTATATAATTATAATGTTAAAATTATTTATATTATTATTTAAGATAAAAAAGTATAAAGTATAAGTAAAAATAATTATACTTAATTCTTTATAATAATATTTATAATATATTATTTATTAATATATATTAAACTTAATAATGCTATAAAAGTTAATTTTACTTAAAGTCCGCCCTACTACTTGCACAATACTTTAAAATTATATTTTAACGGCAAAATTTATCTTAATATAATTAATTTAACCTTATTGCAATAGCTATAAATTCTTATAATAATAATATAAGGGCAATTTTAATAATAATAAATAAAAGCAATATTAGCTTAGCATAAAGCCGCTATTATAAATATTATAAAGAAAAAGCTTATAATATTAAAGCAAATAATTAATAAAATAAAAATAAAGTTAATATAAAACATTAAATAAAGGAGATAAAATATAATAAAATCCTTAATAAGCTTATATTTAAAATTTTTAAAAAAAAACTTAAAATAATCTTAATAAAAACTAAGTAAAAACTCTTTATTAAATCTTAATAATTATAATAATATATTATAATAATTAAGCAAAAAACTATAAAATAAAACACCTTAATAAATAATGGTTGCAAAGGTATGAAATTCAATGCCCCTGTGAATTCCAGGGGAATACATAGGGAATCTACCTATATATTTATATATATAGTGAATTCATAATAAATTCACTGTGAATTTACCGTAAAAATATTATGAATTTATAATTTATAGTAAATTTATAATAAATGTATTTAAAATTTATTATTGCTTATTTATACTATATTAAATTCCCCTTAGCTAATAATTTGCTTTTAATATAATTTCTTAGGCGTTAAAGTAATTAATATAAATTAAAGGGATTTAGGATAATAAAGGTAAATAAGTTAAAGAAGAATGGTAAATAAATTAGCATTAATTGCATTATTATATAATAGCCGCGATATATTAATGTTTATTATTATAAATACTTAATTTAAAGGGATATTAAATATATAATTATATTATTATAGTTTAGCCAGCGTATTTAATATAATAAAAGCAAAATAATGGTAATATTAAAGGGTTTTCTTATAGATAATACTATAAGCTAATTATTATTTTTAAGTAAATAGAGGTATATATTTTAACTTAATATATTGGTGGAATTTAATTTATTTTTATTATGCTTAATGAGTAATAATATAAATTATATAAAGCGGATTTATAAAAGCAAATAATTATAAATTAATTTATTTTAAAATGCATATAAAGAGTATTATTACGCAGTAAGTAATATTAAAAGGTAGCAAGGTTTTGGGTTTAATTTATGTAAATAGTAAAAGTTTATAAACTTTAATATATAATTATAAATTTATTATAAAGTTATAAAGTATAGCTTAAGGATTTAAGTTAGTAGCGCGGCTAATATAATTATATATTTATAGGCTAATTAAGTAATTATATAAATATTATTGCTATTAATATATTTCCTTTTTTATAGAAATATATTTATATTATTATAAAATTATTAATTTATTAATAATAAATATATTAGCTGCTAAAGGGAATTCTTAAAATAACTTTTCTTATTTATAAAGAATTAATAAAATAAGGCTAAAATACTTTATAGCTATCTCTTCTTTATTTAATGCATATTATTTAAATCTATAAGGCTTATATATTTTTTTAATAAAATATAAATATAATTATATAGTTATAAAGGCTATTGCATTATGCATTACTTAATTAATATTAGCGGCATTGCCATTAATGTAAAAGTTACTTACGGCTCTTTAAATTGCATTTATTGCCTTATTGCTAATGCTATTAGCTATTAAATTAATCTTATTATTAATTAATATATAATATTTTATTATGCTATAAATCTTAATATAATTAATTAAGCTAGCTATATAATAATGCATAGCGTTTTAGCTAGTAATAATTAAGAACTTATTATACTTAATTTTTTAAATATAAATAATATTAATTTAGTTAATTTTATTTTTATTAATATAATAAGTTTTAATTATGCTAAAGTTATAATTTATATATAATAAATTATATAAAATAAAGTTAATTAAAATGTAATTAATCTTATTATTTAAGTTAAAAAATTATAAAATATTAATAGCCTTATATAAATTAATAAAAAAAATATATAAAATTAAGGTTATTATAATATACTTATTATAAATAAAGATAATTGTGGTTATGGACGTGCCATAAGGGGATAGCAGCACTGGGCACGATAGGCACTATGGGCAATTAGCACTAAAGCACCGGCAGGCAAGGGTTACGTGCGGCAGCACGTAACCACCCCAAGATAGTTTATAGCCAGAGGGAGGTTCTGCAGCTTACGGCCGCAACCCTCCTTCCTTCTATATAGCCGATTTAAATACAACTAATCTATTATCAACCAACGTACGTTAACCCAACCAATAATAATAATAATATATTATTTCTTAATATTAAGTATATTATTATATTAAGTAAAATGGCTATTAATTAAGTTAATAATAATAAGGTAATATAAGTTAAACTTAAGATTAATAATCTTATTAAACTTACTTATAAATATAATAATATTTATATAAAAGTTCTTTATCTTTAAAAAAGTAATAATAATAGCTAAGTTAGCCTTTTTAAATTAAGTAGCATTAACTTTTTTCTTTATAAGTAAGGTAAATAAATTATTATAATTAAACTTAAAAGTAATTAAGTATATAAATTTAGCATTCTTTTTATTATTATTAAGGAAGTTAATAATTGCTTTATATTTATAATTAAGGATAGCTAGGCTAGGATTAAGGTTAAGGTAATAAAAAATATTAATGGGAAATTAAGGCTTTTAAGCCTTATTAAAAATTTAGCTAATCTTAATAGCTAAAGTTAAAATAGCAGCTTTATTTATTTTAATGCTTATAATTTACTTAGCTAAGTATATACTTAGGTTTTTTGCTATATAAATAAGGGTAATAATAATGAAAATTATAATAATAGCCTTTTTAATAATAATTAAAACCTTTTTATCTTAATAAATAAATTAGCTATATAAATTGCAAACTTAATTTTTAAAAGGCATGTTAAATTAATAATTTCTTAAAGTAACTTAATATTAATTATTAAGAAAAGGGTTATATAAATATAAGCTTAATAAGTTTATATATTAATTAAAGATAAGAAAGTTAATTATATGCTTTTGCTTATCTTTTTTCATTAATTTTAAATTCTTTAATATTTATTTACCTTTTTATATAAAATTATAAAGGTTTTAATTATAGTAAAGCGGGTAATTATAATTAATTTAATATAAAATAAGGTATAAGTTAATTATAAACTTAGCTTATGCCTTAATAATAAAATGCTTAATAAAAAGATTAAGTAAAAAGTTATAAGGGATAAAGATATTATACTTAATATTATAATTAAAAAGGTTATTATACTTTTCTTTATAAAAAGTTTATTAAAAAGCATTATAATGTTATGATTTAAGCTTTGCCCATTATAATTAATTAATAAGCTTTAGCCTTATAAGAATAAGCTTTAATGTAAGTATAAATAGGAAGTAAACCTTTTCTTTTATACTTTAAATATAAACTTTATTTAAATACCTTACGGTAAATAACTTAAGGCTAGCTTATAATATATATTTAAAGTCCTTTTATATTATAAACTTATAATGCAATTATATAAAACTTAATATAATAAGACTTAAAAAGAATAATAATAGCTTATTAAGCCCTTTTTTATTTAAAGGAACTTTTATTTTAAGAATACTTAGCAATTTAATTAATAAAAATAAGGGCTAAGTTTGCAATAAATAGGAAGGTAATTAATGCTAAAAAAGCTTAATTTTTTTATATATTTAATTAGCTAAAAACTTTTTATAATTAATTTTTATTTTATATTAATTTTATAAAAATATTTAAGGGGCAGCTAAAAAGCTTCTTAAAAAAGGTTTGCCTTGTGCTTAAAAACCCTTTTAAGCAAAGGCATGCTAGGCTTAGTTTAATTATATTATAATAGCGCTATAAAAAGGAAATAATAAAATTTCTTGCTTAATTTAATTAATTAATTTATATAGCAAAGGCTTAAAGTTAACTAAATAAGTATAAAATATTATTAATAGTTAATAGCTTAACCTTTATAATAAAAGCTTGGCTTAATTATAAAAAATAGCTAAATATATTTAAGGCTTTTTGCTTTGCTTTATAATAATATAAGGGTATTTTTAGCATTATAATAAGAAAAAATAATACTTAACTTTAAAATAGCAAAGTAATAAATATTAATATTATAGTAGTTTTAATAAGTAAAGTTAAGTATTTTGCATATAGCTAATTTAGCTATTATAAGTATAATTATCTTAATTGCTATAAAAAAATAAGGATATAGCTTTTATTAATTAAGGTTAATAAAGGAAAGGAGTTTATTTAAGGGGGTATAAAATTTTTTTTATAAGGTAGGGCTTAAAAGTAATGCTAACTTAGGCTTAAAGTAAATTAATTACATATTAATTAATTTAGCATTATAAAAATGCTTAAAATTTAAGAAATTCTTATTAATAAAGTAAATTACTTTTAATTAAGTATTAATTAATTATAAATTATATAATAAATTTATAATTTTAAAGTTTTAAGTAAAAAAGCTTATATAAAAAGCTTATATTAAAGGATTATAAAAATGCTATTAATTTAACTATTAGCTTATACTTAAATAATTATTTTTTATTAGCTTGCTTTAATTAATATATTAAATTATAAGGATTAAGGTATGTTAATTATAAATAATAAGCTAGGCCTTTAATATAATTAAAAGGCATTAAGGTATAATTAAATAATTAAGTAAAAAGCAATATTTAATTTATAATTAAATTATAATGTTTTTTATTTTTTTATTATATAGTTGCTCTTTAAGGCTTATTATAAAAACTTAGAAAAGGAGGATATATTATAATTTAGGCTTTACTTATTATAATTAATTAATAGGCTTTAGCTTTATAAAAATAAGCTTTAGCATAAGTATAAATAAGGAGTAAACCTTTTTCTTTGCACTTTAAATATAAACCCTATTTAAACACCTTATGGCAAACAACCCAAGGCTAGCTTATAATATATAATTACCTTAATAATAGGTAAGTAAATTATTATAATAATTTATAATAATATATATATAAAGAAATATATATATTTCTTTATTATATAAGTATATAGCTTAATAATAACTTACTATTAATAACTTATTAACCTTACATAGCTTAGCTATAAGGTAATAATATTTTAATATATAACTTTATTATAAGTGCATTATATTAAGGTTTTAACTTATTAAATATAAAACTATATAAAAGTTTAGCATAATGGGATTATTAATTTTAATAAGTTTATAATTATAATAATATTAAATTGCTAAGGATAATAAATATTATTATATAATGAAATTAATAATGGCTTTTAAGGTAATGTATAAATAATTTATAAGTAAAATAGCTATTTAAGCTTAGTAATAAATAATATTAAGGAAAGTTAAAAAAATATATTATATATTTATAAATAAATAAAGTAAATTAATAAAAAAGGTAATTAAGTATATTAATTTATTATAAATTTATAATAAATTATTTATACTTAAGTAATTACTCTTTAAGTAATTTATATATTATATTAATATAATAAAGTTATAATAGCTAAGCTAATATTAATTTTTTTATTTAATAGTTTTCCTTGCTTTATAAGTAAGTTTAGCTTAATATATAATAATATTATAATATTTAAGCTGCTTTTAGCTTTTTTATTTAATAGTTTTTCTTGCCTTGCTAATAAGTTTAGCTAAAGGATATTTCTTAACTTAAAAAGTAAAGGGTTTATCGCGGCATTATGCTTAGCTTATTAATAAAAAGCCTTTATTTTAACTTTTTATATTTTAAAGTTATTAATTAGCTTTTTAATTTATAAATAGCTAATTAATATTTATATATTATAATAATTTAAATAATTTACTTATTTAATAAAGTATTTAGTAATTGCTAAGCCTTAGCTTACTTTATAATCTTGCTTTTAAATAATTTTTTTTATTTTATAATATTTAAAAGCTTTAAGGCTTTTAGCTTTATTTTTAATAATATTTATTATATTTATTAATAAAGGATTATGCTTATATAGGTTAAAGCTTAATAATTAAGCTAGGGATAGCTAAGTAATTATAATTATTATATATATATTTAAGTATGGTAAAATTATTAATTAATAAGCTAGCTTATTTACTTTTTCTTAAATTTTAAATAAGCTTATTTATTATTAAGAAAACTTATATAATGGCTTTTTAAGTAAGTTATATTCTTTTCTTAAAGATATATATATTTAATTCTTTGGTTGGAATTATATTTAATAATATTTCTTATTATATTATTGCTTAATAATTATTTAAGCTTTAATAATTATAAGTTAAGCCTTTTTTTAATAAAGTTTTTAAAGTTAAGCGGGCTTTTAATTTATTAATAATAATAATATAAAGGGGTTAAATTTATATAATATTTAATTAATAAAGTACTTTATTAATTTATTATAAGCATTATTAAGGTTAAATTATAATATTAATATTAAATTTATTTATTTATAATTTAAGTAAGTAATAGCTATTATTTATATAATTAATTTAATTATTTAGTTTTTAACTTTAAATTAGCTATTAATTTATAAATATTATATAATAAAAAAAAGGAGTTTTAAGTTTAAGTTTTTTTAAAATTTTTATTAAAACTTAAAAAAAAACTTATAATTTTAATTAAAGATAATGCATTTTAAGATTCCTTAATTACTAAAATAAAAGGTTTTTAATAAAACTTTTATTTAATTCTTTACTATATATATAATATTTCTTAAGATAATAAGCATAATTTTAATATATTTATTAATAATAAATAAAAAAGAGTTAAAAAAGGAAGCTTATAATATTTCTTATAATATATATATTATTAATACTTTTAAGAAATTAATAATAAAATTTATTATAATAATATAAAATAAAATTAAAGGTAAAAGTATAAATTGCATTTTACTTAATAGTTTTTAATTATTATTTTAATTTATAATATATATAAGGTAAGTATTTATATATTTATATACTTTATGCTAATAATTCTTAATAATAAATAAGTTTTTTAATTTTTAATAAATATTTTCTTTATTAAAATAATGCTTAAAGTTATAAGCATTAGCTATAATAAAGTTAGCTACCTTTAAGAAAATATATAATTAATATTTTTTATAATATTTCTTAAAGTAAAGGAAATTATTTATATTTAGTTTAAATAATAAGTTAGCATAAATATTTAATTATTAAAGTTAGCTTTAAATTTTAAACTATTTCTTATTATTAAAGTAAACTTAAAGTATATTATTCTTAAATTTTAAGTTAAGCTAAGTTTTAAATAAGGTTTAAATAGCTAAATTAAGAAGTTTATTTAAAACTTCTTTATTATTAATAGCTAGCTAATATATTAATAGCTATAATAATATATTAATAATAATATTAATTATTCTTAATATGTAATGCATTATAAGTTGGTATTAATTAAGGTATTTTAAAGTTAAAGTAAGCTTAAGATTTATCTTTATTTTATTTATTATCTTTATAAAGGTATAATTAATAATATTAATAATTATAATATAATTAATTAAGATATAAATTAATTATAAGCAATTAAACTTAATTATTATTTAAAGCTTTTAAATTAGCTATATAAAGCATGCTATTTTTAGCTTAATTAATTAATATTTCTTTTTAATTATATTAATAATTTTATTTAAATATATTATTAATTATACCTATGTTTTTAATATTAATAAGTATTTATTTTATTTTTATTTATTAATAAGTTAAAAGCAAATACTTAAGAAACTTACTTTCTTTAAAGTATTTAGTTAAATAAATAGCGGCTTAATAAGATTATAATAAAAGAAAGCATTTAGGCTAATTAAAGCATTTTAAAGATTATAAAAGGCATGGAAATCTTTTATAATAAGGTTAAAGTTAGCTTTTTATATATATTATTTTTTAAAGTTGCTTTTAAATAGCTTACCTTTAGCTCTTATAATAATTAATATTTAAGATTTTTTATATTATAATAAGTTAATTCTTTAATTAAAGCATAAAATTAAGTATTAAAGATATTTTATAAGCTTAATAAATTTTTTTAGTTATTATAAGGTAAAAGGGAATTATAACTTTATAATAATTTAAATTTAATTAATAATATTATATATTTTTAGTTTATTAATATAAAAGCTAAATAGTTTTATAAATAAATATTTTAAAAAGGATTTTTTAAGAAAAAGTATTAAATTCTTAATTTTAAATAAATTAAAGATTACTTATAAATATTATAAGTATTTTATAGCTAAGTTAAGAAATATAATAATATTATTTATAAAAATAATAATAAAAAAGTTATAAGGCTATAAAGTATAATTTATATATTTTTAAATATAAATTAAGGAATTATAAACACCTATTATTGCTACCTTAAATTATTTTTATTTATAATAACTTATAATAATATATTTATTTTAATAAAATTTATAAATTATAAATTAATAAAAAAAAGTATTAATATTTATTATAAATAAGTAGCTTTTGCTATATATTCTTTATATAACCTTAAATTAAAAAGATAAAAAATAGGTATTAAAAATAATAATTTTATTTAATGCTTATAAGTTTATTATTATTTAACCTTTATATTAACTATAAATTATTTATTAAATAATAAAGATAAGTAATTTAAAGGAAATAGTTAAAGTTATTTATTTAGCTTTTCCTTTTTAATAAAGGTTATTTATAAGCTTATTTATTATCTTTTAATCCTTTTTATTTAAATAATATAAATGTTTATTAATCTTTTAATTTTATTAATTATTTATTAAGGGTATTTTTATTTATTAATTTTTAGGAATTAAAATAAAGCTATTATTTTTAAAGATTTATTAATATTTATAAATTAACTTTTTAGCTTTATAAATAAAGGATTTAAAAGATTAATAAATATAAATATTATTTAATAACTTAACTTTAAGTAAATTCTTAAATTTAAATATCCTTAGCTTGCTATTTATATAAAGCTGCTTTTAAAACTTTAAAAAATTCTTTTATAATAGTTTTTTAAGAAAATTATTTAATAAAGATATTGCTTAAGCTTTTTAATCTTATATAAATTTATTATTTAAACTTTAATTTAAGTTATTAAGAAAATTAATGGAATTAAAAAAGGTTAAATATTGAAAAAAGGATTTATTTTAAGTAATTAGCATTATATATATAAAGGCTTATACTTTAGTTTTTTAGTTAAAGAGTTTTATATTATTATAAATAAAAAAAGTAATTACTTTTAAATAAAAGTTTTAATAAATATATATAAGGTATAGCAATTAATTTATTATAATAATACTTATAAAATTATAACTTATTAAGTTATTAATTTAACCTTTTTATTTAAGTTAAAATAAAAAGGTTATATTTTTTTTAATTTTATAATAAATATTAATATAATTTAATATAAATATAGCGGGATTATAATGTTTATATTAATCTTAATTATATATATTTATTTAAAGGCTTTAATAAAAATTATAATGTTTATAAATAAGCTATTAAAGCATTTAAAGGTAACTTTTCCTTTTAAGTTTAAAATATTAACTTAATAAGGGATTATAAACTCTTAGCTTATTAATAAGTTAATATTTAAGTAATTAAATACTTATACTTTAATATATATAATAATAATTATTAAGCAGCCTTTATAATAACTTAATGAAATATATTAAATTTAGCTTAATTAATAGCTTTAATATAACTTATTCCTTAAATATTAGCTTTTATAGCTTAATTTACTATAGCTTATAAAAAGTACTTTAAGTAATCTTAAAAAATAGTATATCTTAAGGCTTTAATATTATAATAAGCTGTAAATAATGATTTATTTATAGCTTTTTAAGTTTATATATAAGTATAAGTATATAATTTGCTGCATAATAATAAGACTTTTAATAGCTGGCTTATATATAATATTAACTTACTTTAAATTGCTTTATAAATAAATATATAAAAGTTTATTGCTAAATAAGCTTTTAAGTACTTCTTAAGTAATAATTTTAATATATAAGCAGTATTATACTTATAATATACTTAGTTAAAATTAAAATAAGGGTATTTATTTAAGTATAAGTTAATATTAATAAAGTAAGTATTAAAGCTTATTTTTATTAAGTTATATAAGTTTAGTTTATTAATAAAATAATAACTATTTTTTAATGTTAAAGTAATTAGCTTATTAATTTCTTTATTTAAGTTAAGCATCTTATAAGTTAAGCTATTTTTTATAATAAAAATCTCTTTTTTTATAGCTTTTAGCTTATTATTTATAAAGAAATAATCTTTAATAGCTAGCTTATCTTTATAATAAAGATTATATTAAAACTTATTATTATTTATATTAAATATTTAAATAATAATATTTAGGAAATTCTTAATATTATTTTATTAATTAAAGCATTAATAAAGTTATAAATTTAATTATATATTTTATTAAAGCTATTATAATTAATTTTAGCTTTATTATAAGTTATTAATTAATAATTTTTAAGCTTAAGGTAGGTTTATTTATTTATTTTATTTATTTTAAATTTATTAATAAGCATTAAATAGCTTTTAGCATTACTTTAAAGTTATATTTTAAAATATAAAGTTTAAAATATAGTTTTTAAAATAAGGTAATTAAATTTATTAATATAATTAGCTTATTTTTAATGCTTAAAGGTAAAGGTTTAATATATTAATATATATTAATAAGAGTGCTTAATAAATAGGCTTAATTAAGGCTAAAAAGTAAAATAATAATTATATCTTTTAAAGAGCTCTTTTTATTATTATTTAATTCTTTTATTATAAGTATTAAGTTTCTTACTTTTCTTATAGCTTAGTTTTAAATTTATAAGAGTTTTTATTAATAAAAAGGTAATTAAAGTAAGGGATAATTAATGTTTTATTAATTTAATTTTATATATTTTAAGTTATAAAAAAAGCTAATTATTTAATTAATATTATAAAGTAATAAATTTATTAAATATACTTTTAAATATTTTAATTATTAAAAGCATTAATTTAAAAATAATATTATTAATTTAATAAGCTTTTAATAGTATTATATAAAATATAAAAGTTATTTAATAAGTAGCTTTTTTATATTATTTAAGCCTTTATTATTTTTTAAGTTAACTTATAATGCTTATTATTATTAAATATTATTTAAAATTAAAGATAAGTTATGCTTAATAAATAAAAAAATAAATTATAATAAAGCTAAGTTATATAATAAAAATTATTTTATAAATATAATTTATATTAATTAATAAATCCTTAAGGATCTTTTTAAATAATAACCTTTTCTTTAGTTTTAAATATTTAAACTAAATCTTAAAAATTATTTTAATTCTTATATAATTTAAATTACTTAATAAAGATATTTTTAAAGTTTTAATTATTATAAAAGCTATTATATTTAAATAAATAATTATTATTTAATAAATCTTAATGCCTTTTGCTATAGTTATATTATTAATCTTTATTATCTTTTAATTAATAAGCTTAATAAATATAATAGTTATTTAACTTTAAAGTTTTAATTATATAGTTTTTATTTTTTAAGTTTTTAATAAAAAAAGCTTTAATTATAAAGAATCCCTTATTTTAGCTAAAGGTTTAAGGTAAAATAAGATTTATTACTTAACCTAAGCTTGCATTAAATAACTATAAATAATATAATAATTTACTTTTAATAAATTTATAAGCTTTTATTATTATATTAATTCTTATTTAATTAGCTTAAAATGCTTAAAATAGCATTATTTTTATAATTATTTATTACCCTTAATTTATCTTCTTTATAAAAACTTATACTTTATTTAATTAAAGGTATTTTTTAATTAAGCTAAAAATTATAAGTTTTAAAGGCTTATAAGGATTTAAAAAGGACTTTATTTAAGTATATATAATATTAATACTTTAAGTTTCTTTATAATTTCTTAAGTTTAAATATAAAAATTAAAGTTTTAATAATAATTTAAATATTAAGCTTAATTTTAAGGAATTTTAAAAATTTTTAATAAGCCTTATATTTTTAATTTTCTTTATAAGTTTTTTAATTATATAATTAAAATACTTATTTATAAAATATAAATTTTATATATTATAAATTAATAAGGTAAAGTATATATAATTTAATAATTAAAAATATTATTTTATTAATATTTTATAATTTAATAAAATAATAATTTAATAAAGCTTTTATAAAAACTTAATATATTTTAATTAAAATTAACTTAGCTAAATCTTATTTAATAATTATTAATAAATAAATATATTTTTATAATAAATTAACTAATGTAATTAATAATAATAAGCATACTTTTTAACTAGCTTTAAGTTTATAAAGCGCTAAATTTAAAGATTATTTTAAAATACCCTTAAAAAAGTTAAGCTTATTATTTAAGCCTTTAAAATTTAAATATTAATTTTAATTATTACTTATTTTTTAGCTAATTTAAATTAAAGATTATATAATTTTAATAAATTATATATATTAAAGTAATAATTATATAAAAGCTATTAAGCAATAAATATTATTATAATATTTATTAAATACCGCTCTTTTTTAATTATAAAGATTAAAAAGATATTTACTTTTTTAAATATTATAGCTTATAACTTAAATAATTATAAAAAATCCTTTATTAAATAAAAATTAAAAAGCAATAATAAAAATATTAATGGAAATTATATATTAAGTTTATATTTTATTTATAATATATTTATTATAAATTTATAATAAGCTTTGCTTTTTTTTATTTAATTAAAAGGGCTTAAGTTAATGCTTACTTAACTTATTAATTATTAAGAATTCTATAACTTAATTTATAAATATTAAGATATTATAGCAATAATAATTATAATTTACTTAATCCTTTTATAAGGCGATTATGCAGCTAAGGTATATAATTATAGCTATTATTTTAATAATTATAAAGATATAAAATTTAATGCCCCCGTGAATTCCAGGGAAATATATAGGGAATCTACCTATATATATATATATATAGTGAATTTATAATAAATTCACTATGAATTTACCATAAATATTAATATTTATAGTAAATTTACCGTAAAAGTACCGTAAATTTATAATTCATAATAAATTTACAATAAATTTACTTAAAATTTACCATTGCCCATTTATACTGCATTAATAAATTAATTATATAAACTAACTTATAAAAAAAGATTATTAAAGCTATTTAAGCAGTTCTTATTAATAATTAAAATAATAACCTTAAATATATAATAACCTTAAAGAAAGGCCTTAATAGCTTATTAATTACCCCTTTAATAAAAATTATCTTAACTAAATATTAAAAATAAATTATAATTAAAGCTAAATATTAATTTATTAAACTTTAAAAATAAAGTTTATTAAAAATAATTTAAGTAATTAATATATATATAAAGTAAACTTATAAAGTAATTATAATAAAAGTATATAAAAATAGCGCTTATTTATTAATAATTAAGAAAAATAAAGAAAGAAATTAATATTTATAAAATATAAAATAATTATAAACTATTAAAAAGAAAGCTAAAATATTTTAAAGAATTTATATAATTATTTTTAAGGAAATCCTTATAATCCTTATAAAAAAAACTTAATTAAAGTTTTTAAAAAATACTTAAAGTAAATAAATAAAATAATAATAATAAAAATTTATATTTTCTTTTAATATAATATTATTATAATATAAACTTATTATATAATTATTAAAATAAAATAGCTAAATAATATTAAAAAGCTATATAATCTTAAAGCATTATAAAAAGAATATATATTTAATTACAAGCTTTTTAAAGGTAGCATTAAGCTATAATAATGCTTTAATTACTATAAATAAAGATATAAAGCAAAGTTTTATAAAGCATTGCTAAAATATAATTATTATGCTAAAGAAAAATATTTTAATAAGGAAGTAATATGCTTTATTTATATTAATAATGCAATATAAAAATGCATTAATTATAAAGAATAATATGCATTTTATAAATAAAAATAATACTTAAAAGTAAATAAGTAAATATATTATATAAAGCTTATATATTAAAATAAACTTATAACTTTTATAAGCATTAAAAAACTAATATAAAAAAAGCATTTTTTTAATATATTTAATTAAGTTAAACCTACCTTTCCTTTAATTATCCTTAATAAGTAAAGCTATAAACCTTAAGTATTTAACTTAAGGAATTAAAATATTTATAATATACTTTAAGTAATTACTTAATGCTTTAATAATAAAATTATTTAAGCAATATAGCAAAATTTAAAAGTTATTATTATACTCTTTACTTAATATTAAAAGTTATTATATAAAATTAATAAATAAAATATAAAAATATAATAAAGATATATTATTATATAAAGTACTTTAATATTATTATAATTTAAGAAATAAGTTTTAAAAAAAAATATAAAGGCTTTATATTATCTTAAAGGGGAATAATATTATATAATATAATAAAAAGAAAGTAAAATTACGCTATATATTTTAAAATAAATATTAAAAAAAATTTAAAGGGCTAATATAAAAATAAATTAAGTTAATATTTTTCTTTAAAGAGATAATTATAATATATTATTTTATTTTATTTATATTTTATAATAATATTATAATAAAAAGTAAAATACTTTAATTTATGCCTTTTTATAAATACTTTTAAGTTAAAAAAAAAAGGTTTTTATAAATAATATAAACTTATATTCCCCCTTATAAAATAAGTATAATAAAAGTTTAAAAAAAATAAAATTATTTTTTAAATTTATAATAAGGTAAAACTTAAGTTTTTTAATATTAATTATAAAACTTATATAAGTATAAAGAAGGATATAAGCTAAAAGGGACATTATTATAAATTATATATAAATCTTAAAGGGGGTTATAATATAATTTATAAGCTTTTTAAACCTTATAAAATTAAATTATTTCCCTTAAATAATAAAGATTTCTTATTAATATTAATAAAAAAAAGGCAAAGGCCCTTAAAAATATAATTAAAAAAAGATTAATTATATAATGCTTATTAAAGCAATAAAAGGATTTTAATATTTAATAAATATTAGCTTTATAGCTTAATATAAAGCTAAATAAAATAGGCTTATTACCTTTTTATATTAAATTACAATTAAAATAATTTTAAAAATAGCTTAAAATATAAATAAAAAGGTAATATAATAAATTAATAAGGTTTAAAAGGTAATATAAATAATATAAAGAGTAGAAAAATAATAATAATCTTATAAATTTTAACTTTATTATAATAAACTTAAATAAATAATAAAAAAAAGTAATTTAAATTATTAAGGCATAAGCATAAAGAAATATTATAATTAAAGTAATTATAAAATAAAGTTTTTTATAATTATTAAAAAAATAAGTATAAATATATAGCTATTGCTTATTTAAGTTAATAAAGATTTTCTTATTAATTAATAATAATAATTATTATATTAAAAATTATAAGGGAAAGATAAATATTTTAATTTAAATTTTTTTTATAAGTTATAGCTATAATACCTCTTAATAACTCGTTAATAAACCTTAAGGTAATTTAAATTATAAATATAAAAGAAATTAATATAAGTTTTTAAGATATATATAAAGTTTTTTATAAAATAAGTAATAATAAAATACTTAATAAAAACTTTTTAAGTATTTAATTCCTTAAAGCTTATAAAAAACTTATTTATAAATTTATAGCAACCCTTACTTAAGGTAACTTTAAAATTAAGTATTTTTTAAAAGCTTTTAAGAAAAAAATAATAATTATATTATAAAAGCTAAGGAAAATAATTATTAAAAGCTTATAAGCTAAAAATTAAAAACTTATTATTTTTTTAAATAATTTAAGAAAGATAATAAAGATAATTCTTATAAGATAACTTATAATCTTTATTAAAAATATTAAAATACTTTTTAAGAAATAAATAAGAAATTAAGAAAACTATAATATAAAGCTTATTATAAAAATAATTATTAACTTTATTTTAAATACTTAATAATATTATAAAATAGCCTTATTTTTATAACTTAATATATTAAAAGCTTTTAATAAGGTATATTATTAAGTATTAATAAATATATTAAAAATATTAAGTTTTAAGATAAATATAATAAATAATTTAATTTTATTTATTTAAAAGGTTATTATAAATAAGCTTTAATAATAATATATTAAATTTCTTTAAAGTTTAAGCTAAAATACCTTAAGGGTTTCCCTTATTCCTTATACTTTTTATTATTTATATTATATTACTTTATTAAAAACTTTATAATATTTAATAATTAATAATAATAAAATTTATTAATAATATAAACTTTTTTGCCTTTAATAAAATATTATAATAAACCTATAAAATACTTAAAAAGGCTTAAATAATATATAATATATAAGTATAAAAAAGGAGAATAATATTTAATGTAATAAAAAGCAAGCTAATATATTTTATTTATTAATAATAATCTTTTTATAAACTTATTATATTTTTAAATAACCTTTTATTTTTAATAAAATTAATGTAATTCTTAAAAGTATAGCTAAATTAAAAGCTTTAATAATTTATATATATTATTAATATTAAGATAAAAATAATAACTTAAATATAAGCCCTTATTAAAATTATTATAAAAATATAAAGATATAGCTTTAATTATATATAATAAATTTAAATTACTTATATTTATAATGCATTAATTTATAATATATTAATATAACATAAAATAATATTATAAAAAGGGAAACTTAAGGGGTTAATATAATATTTTTAAGAAACTTAAAATAAATATATTAAAATAGTTATAAGTATTTATAAGCAAATAGCTATTTATAACCTTAAAATTAAAATATAAATTTTCCTACTTAATCTTTACTTAAATAAGTAAATAATTACATTTAAATAAAAGCTTTTATAATTCTTAATATTAATTATTATTTAAAAACTTTAAGTAAAAATCTAAGAGTAATTATAATAAATAAGGAAAAGTTAATAAAGATATTTTTAAAAATATATAAAGATAATTAATTATAATTAAGGCTAAAAGATTTAAAAATAATAAGGAAATTAATTAAGCTTATAAAATGTTATAATTAAGGATTAATAAGTTTAATAAAAGGAGTAATTTTAAGCTTAAAGCGGTTACTTTAAAAGGGCATTATATATAATAAACTTTTTAATATTTAATTTTATTATAAGATTATTAAAATAATTGCTAATTAAAATAAAGGCATTCTTATTAACTTAAATATATATAAAAGTAATTAAATTAAAAACATTTCTTTTTTAAGCTAAGGTTAATAAAGTTAATATATTTAAGTATAAGTATAAGAAATATAAAATAATATACTATTTAATAATTAATTATTTAAGATCTTTATCTTAGCTTTATATTATATTTTTAAAAATTAAAAGTAATTAAGATTTATATAATATTATTAATAACTTTAAAAAGGCCCTAAAGGTAATATATTAGCTTTTTAACCTTAGCAAGCTATAAAAATATTACTTATATAAGTAAATTACCTAAAGGAATAAGGATATAAGCATTAAAACCTTAATTAACTCCCTTAAAGCAAAATAAAGAAAAAAAAGAAACCTTAAAAAAAAGCTAGCCTTAAAATAATAATAAACTAATTATTAATTAATAAAAAGGATCTTTAAATTTTAAGGTTTTATGGCAATCCTTCTTAAGGAAGCATAATTAAGATATATAGCTTAATAAAAGGTATTTAATGCTTATTATAAGCCCTTATTAATAGGTTATTGCTTAAAAGCAGGATTATAGCAAGATTACTAAGCATATAAAAAATATTAAAAAATAAAAGAGAAAGAAAAATATAATAACCTTAAGTTAAGGATTATAAAGATATTAATTTAAAATTACATTAAATTTAAGGTAAAGCTTATAAAGGAAATTATTTAATTAGCTTAATATATTAAGTTAATATTATTATAAAAATTTATAAAAATATACTTAAAAGGGTTATAAAAAATATAATAAATACTTAATTATTTATTTTTAATTATATTAATAATCTTATTTAAATAAGTAATAATAAAAGTTAAAAACTTTATATTAAAGGTTTTAAAAATATCGCTATTATTCTTAATATAAATAAATTTATTATAAACTTAACATAAGTTATTAAAAAGGCATAACTTATAATAAATATAATTAAAGAAAATATAATTTTTTATAATCTTATTATAAACCTTCTTAATAATATTAAGAACTTCTTAAAGGTTTAATTTATTAATATTTTTAAAAATTATAAAAGACTTATAAATAATAACTTAAAATATTTTAATAATTATAAGCTTTATTTTATTAAATTTAAACTTATTAACTTTATATAAGTATTTATTAAGAAAAAAATAATAATTATTATTTAATTATAAATATTAATTAAGATTATAAAGATAAAATAAAAAATACTTATAAAGATTATAATATTAATAACGTTATTAAAGCTTTTAATTTTAAAGGTTAAATATAAAATATAAATAATATTAAAAAAAGTTATATTAATCTTAAAAGTAAAAGCTTTAATATAAATTTATAAAAAGGTTAATAATAAGTTATAAAAAAGTATTAAAGAAATTTTATAATAATATAATTTCCTTAATAATTTCCTTTATAATATTAATAATAGCTTTTTACTTTTTCTTTTATTTAAATAATTAATAATAAATTTATAAAAGAAATATAATAAAGTTATAAAAATATATTTATAGCTTAAATATAAGGAGTTATAATAAAATAATTATAATTAATATAATGCTTAATATAAATATAATAAAAATAAATATTATTTAAAATATAATTTTAAGTAATAATAATAATTAAGAAATAATTAATAATTATAATAAACTTATTAAAAACTTATTTTAATATTTTAAAGATTTAAATATAAATTAAAATATAATTAAGCTTAATTATATTTATAAATATTATTTTAAAGGCCTTAAGAAAAATTATAATAAAATTATTAATAATGCTTTTTATAATAGCTAAAGTAATGCCCTTAAAGCTAAAGTTCTTAAAAATTATAATATTAATATAATAATGCATTTAAAAAAATATTAAAACTACTTAAAAATTATTATTATTATTATTAATTTTATTAAGAAACTTAATAAAGTTATTAAAGATTATAAAGTAAAAATAAAGATATTAATTTAAGGCCTTAATTATATTTTTAATATTATTTAATATAATAAAAGTTTTAAAGAAATTATAAAAATAATAATAAGAATATAAAGCTAAGAAATATTAAAAAAAGCTATAAAGAAATTATAATGCTATTATAAAGTACTTAAGTACTTTATAAGATTATTAATAGCTAAGAATTTACTTAAGAAATAATATATTATTAAAGAAAAAAAAAGAAATAAATAAAAGGTTATAATTATTTATACTTTTTAGCTTAAATTTTACTATTTATATAAATAGTTTTTTATTATCTTTTTATTTAAGAAATAATAAATAAATAAATTAAAAACTTTATAAAAAGATTATAAGATAAAAAGAAAAATTTCCTTTTTTAAGGATTTTTAAGTATAAGTATAATGCTTATATTACTTAATGCAGTATAAATAAATAGCTATATTATTATAAAAAAGTTGCAATATAAGGGTTTTTTTTTAATTATTTAATATAGTTTTTCCTTATAAGTAAATTAGCAAAGGCATTATATATTAAATGGTTTTTAGCTAGTAATAGTTTAAAATAACGTAAATAAATTATTATTATTAATAATAATGCTATATAAAGGTTTAATAATATATATAATAATATTAAAAAAATACTTATTATAAATTTTTAATAATAATTTTATAAATATTATATATTTAAGCTTTAACTTTAATTATAAATAAACTTAAGTAATATTTTAAAGCTTAATATATATTTTTTATTAAAAATAAAATAATATTAAAATAATTAAAAGTTATTAGCTTAAATATTAAATAATAAGGGATTAAATAAAAATCTTTTTTTATTATAATTATTATAATTAATTATTATAAGATATAATTTCTTATAAAGCTTTTTAATTTTACTTTTAATTTTATATATTATTTAAAACTTAAAGAGTTATATTATATTATATATTTTTTTATTATAAAATATAAACTTAAAGATATTATATTTAATTAAATTTAATACTTTCTTATAATTAAATTTTTTAAATAAGTTTTTAAATATAATAATTATATTATTTTATTAAAGTTTTAATATAAGTTTATAATTATCTTTCTTATATTATATAATAAATATTTATAATAAAAATATTTTAATAAAAGTCTTTAGCTTATTTTTTACTTTTAAAGGTTATTTTTATTACCTTAATTTTAAAAAATTTAAATATATATTTAAAAGATTTAACTTAAAATATATAATATATTATAAATTATTATTTAATTATAAAGTTTAAATTATAATATTCTTATTTTATTATAATAATATAATTATATTATTATAAATTAAAAAAATTATTAAGTTATTTATAAGATTTAATATAAGGTTATAATTATTAATAATAAAAAGTTTATATAAGCTTTATTATTTATTTTTTATTATACTTTTATATTACTTTATAATAATAAATTAAAAGGTTTTATAATTTTAAGTTTATTATAAATATTAAAAATTATATTTATTTATTATTTAATATTTATTTTTTTTAAAAACTTTATTATTATTTTAATAACTTTAATTTATTTTTATATTAAAAAAATAAGAGTTAAGTTTTTTATAAAGTATAAATAAGCTTTAAAAATAAATAATATAAGTATAATACTTTAAAGGTTATA
Source organism: Diaporthe citri (assembly GCF_014595645.1). Taxonomy (NCBI): domain Eukaryota; kingdom Fungi; phylum Ascomycota; class Sordariomycetes; order Diaporthales; family Diaporthaceae; genus Diaporthe; species Diaporthe citri. The sequence goes on from NW_025064850.1 coordinate 2,753,541, forward strand.
AGTATTATTAATAACCTTTATTATTATTTAAAAAATAGTTTTTTTTATATAAATAATAATTAACTTAATATATAAAATATTAAATACTTATTAAAAAGAAGTATAATAATATTTAATTTTGCTAATAAATTAATAAGTTTTTATTAAAACTTATTTATAAGCAATTCTTATTATTTATATTATTTTTTAAAACTTAATAAATATAAAGTTTATATTAATATTATAAAGGATTTAATTAAAAGGGCTAAAATAAATATTAACTTAATATTTATAAAATACCTTTTATATATTCTTAATTAAAATAACTTAAGAAATTAAGTTATTTAAAATATTATTATTAAATTAATAATATATAATATTAATAATAATCTTATAATTAAAGTTATAATTATCTTTTAAAATAAACTTAAATTTTTATAAAATAAAATTATAAAGTTAATAATAATAATAAAACTTTATAATAATCTTTAAAGTTTTTATCTTTATATTATATTTAATATTTTTTTAATAAATAATTAAAATATTTAATTAATAAATATTTAAAATATTAATATAATTAATATAATTTCTTTTTTATAAAAAATATAATAAGGGTATATAAAAAGTATTATAAATATCCTTACTTTTAAGTAATTAAAAATATTTCTTTAAGTTATTTAATTATTATTAAATTAATTTATTTATTATATTTTATAAATAAATATATAATTTATTTATATTATTTATATAAAATAAAAAGGAAGTATATTTTTTAATAATATAAAAAGTAATTAAATTAATTGAAGCCTTTATTATTATTATTTTTAAAAATAAAGCTTATAATTCTTTATTAAACTTAATAAATACTTCTTTTATTTATAATATATTAAGTTAAATAAAAAAAATTTTATATTAAAAAGGAAAGTATTATTTATATTTTATTATAAAGAAAATTATAATATTTATATTAAAAATAATGCTTTAAAATTAAATATAAGTATATTTCTTAATTAAAGTAAATTAAGAAATAAAAGTAAATATTATATTTTTTAAAAAGAAATTATAAAAAAAGGCATTATTTATAATAATTTAATAATATATTATATTATTTTTATAATTATTTTCTTTTTTATTAAAGATTATTTTTATATTAAATTTCTTATATTTAATAAAAAATATAGCATAATTAATATTAATAACCTTATAATTAACGTACTTTACTTATATAAAATATTAATTATAATATTATTAATGCTTTATTAATAAGTAATTTAAAAGTTAATAATTAATTTTATTATAAATATAATATTTCTTATTTTTTAAGATATTTTATTAATTATTATAATAAGAATTATATTAAAAATAAAAGCTATTATTATTAAAATTATTTTAATTAAAGTTATTATAATTAAAGCTTTTTTAATTATATTTATTATAGCTTAATAGCTTATTATTTTAATATTAATAATTAATATAATATACTTTATTTCCCTTATTATTAATACTTTAATTATCTTTACTATAATATTAATTAATATTATATTAAAAATTAAATTTAAAAGAAAATTTTAATTTTAAAAATAATAATTTATATAAATATTTAAAATTAAAAAGTATATATTATAATTTTAATATATTTATATAAATATAAATAATTATTATTTATAAAAAGTTATTTTCTTAATAAAGTATATTAAATGCTTATTAATATTCTTTAAGTTAATATATATTTTATTAAATATAATTAAGATTTAATTATAAAAGTATTATTAATAATTAATCTTTATATTAAAATAAGCTTTAAGCTTTAAGTATATATTATAAATTAAATCTTTATATTAATATAATAAATATAATAAATATAATAAATTTTAATATAGTTTTTTAAAATTAAGGGAAATATTATATAAATTTATTTAAGTTTAATATTTATTATTTAATAAATATTAAAAAGATCCTTACTTTATTATTTAATAAATTATATAATTTATTACCTTAAGTTTTATTTTTATTTTATATTTTATTTAATTATATATTATTATTAATATTAAGAAAATTATTTATTATTTTTTAAGAAAATAAGGTTTAATATAAATTATATAATTATAAAGGTTTTAATATTATAATAAGTAATAATATTAAATATAAAGTTTTTATTAACTTTTTTAAGAAAATATTTATAAATTATTCTTTAAGTTATAAATTTTTTAAGTATTTTAATAAACTTAATCTTTATTAAAATAATATTTTTTAATATTTTAAAAAAGCTTTTATATTTAATTAATTAAGTATTTTCTTTTTATAAAATAATAATTATAATATTTATTATAAGAAATTTAATTAAATAAAGTTTTATTTTAATTTTATAAATAATTAAAAATAAAAAGGTTATAATTTTTAAAATCCTTTATTACCTTTAATAAAGAAAAGTAATTACTTTAAGTTTTAAGGAAAAAAAATAAAAATTATAAATAATAAAACTATATTAAAAGTTAAGGTTTTTTAAATACTTATTATTTTTAATTTTTAAAATTAAAGCTATTAAGTATAAAATTTAAAAAGTTTATATATATTAAGTAACTTATATAATTTCTTTTCTTCTTATAAAAAATACTTATTATATATAAATAATATTTTTAAATTAATACTTTATTTATTAATACTTTTCTTAATATTAACTTTTTTTTCTTAAAGAAATTTCTTAAAGTTTTAAATAATAATTAATTTTTTAAATATTATTATATTTTAAAAAGTAAAGATTTTTATAAAGCATTAAAGTAAATTATTATTTATATTTTAATATTTTAATATTTACTTTATAAACTTAAGAATAATAATATTTACTTAATTAATTATATTATTTACTTTTATTATTAATTTATTTTAATAATTAAGATTAACTTATTAGCTTTAAAACGTTTTATTAAGATTAAAAAGTAATTAAAGTTTTTATATAAAAGCATTATTAATATTTAAAGGTATTTATTTTAATATTATTATTAAATTTAATTATTTTGCTAAGTTATTAAAAGATTTAAATAATTTATATATAAAAAAAAAAGAAAAAAGGTAGCTAAAAGAATATATTAAGGTTATTTTAAATATAAAAAGAAAATATTAATTATATAATTAAAAAGTATTTATTAAAAAATATTTATTAACTTAAATAAATATAATTTATTATTTATATTAAAATAAAGTAATTAAAGATACTTTTAATATTAATTATATAATAAACTATATTATATAATTATTAAGGATTTATTAATTAATAAATTAAATCTTTATAATAAAAAAGTTAAAGCATTATTAATTTCTTTTTATTAATTTTAATTATAATATAATTATTAATACTTAATTTAATAAGATTTTATTATTAATAATTGCTTATTTTTATAATATTAATATTAATTATTTAATATAAATATTATAATTTAATTATAATAATTTCTATTATTAATAATTATTATTTAATTAATAATAATATAAATTTATTACTTATTTATTTTATTATTTATAATTATTTATAAATAATTATTAATTAATATTAATTAAGTTAATATATATTAATTAATAATAAATTAATTATATTTAAATTAATTATATAAAAGGAAGGAAGGTTATAGCTATAAGTTATAAAACCTTTCTTTAATTATAAACTATTTAAGAATAGTTACGTATTGCTATATGTAACTTTTGCTTACTAGTATTTTAATGCTAATTATTTATAATGCTTATTATGCTTAATATTACTATGCCCTTATAATATGCTTATAATTATAATAGTTAAGTTAAAAAATAATATATAAAAGTATAATAATGCTTATAAATAAATATTAATATAATTAAAAATAAAAAATAAATAATAAATAATAATTAATAAAACTTATTTTATCTTTTTTTCTTTATTTTTCTTATAAATATATAATTATTTTAAATTTAATAATACTTTATATATTTATTTAATTAATAATAAAATTAAACTTAAAGTAAGATATTTTTATTTTTATAAAATAATTATTAATATATAAAAAGATAATAAAATATTTCTTAAATCTTTTATTTATTTCTATTCTTTTTCTTATATAATTAATTTTTAAAAAATTTTATAATTAAAGTTTTTAATAAATATATTAATAAACTCTTTAAAATTTAAAGCTATATTTATTATTATATATAAAGAATTTTTATAAGTATTAATATTTATTTTTAAATTAATTAATTAAAATTAAAATTAAAAAATATTATATTATAATTTATATATTTAAATATTAAATATTTAATAAAATTAATACTTATATTTTATTAATAAATAATTTATTTATTAATTTATATTCTTTTAAAATTTTTAATTATTATTTTTTTAATTATTAATTTCTTTTAATAATAATAGCTATATATTTTATTTTATTTAATAATTTTAAATATAATTAATTAATAAAATTAAAAATATATTATTAATAATAATTATAAAATACTTAATATTTAAGTAAATATTTTATCTTTTTTATATTAAAAAAAGTATTTTTATTTATTTAATTTTTTTATAAAAATGCTTAATAATTTAATTTATTATAATTTAATGTTATTTATTATAGCTTTATTAAAATAATTAATAATAACTTTAATATATAAATTTAATATATATATTAAATATTATATATTAATTTTAAAATTTAATTTAAATTTTAAATAATAATTTATATTAAAGTTTTTAAGGAATATATTATTATTTAAGCTATTATTCCTTATAATATTATTAATTAAATAATTAATATTATAAATAATATTTATTTATTAATATAATTTAAAGGAATTTTAAAAGAAATTAAAATATTTTCTTTAAATGTTTTTTATATATATATATTATTATATGCTTTTTTAAAAGATTTAAACCTTATAATTTTATTAATATTTATATATAATTATATTAAAATAATATTAAAATAACTTATTAATTAATTAATAATTATATTTAAAATCTTTATTTAT